>NC_090266.1:1144551699-1147407949 GCF_040414725.1 Anabrus simplex | reverse complement strand
AATATTATTAGTTAGTTTTATGAAACAGGCCCCTGTAGCATATGAACATCATCTAGGAATCTACGACTAATGTAACAAAGTTCGTTGTGCATTTAAAAGATGTTAGGTTCTGACTAACCGAGAATTAATCCATACTCTCTTTGTGAGAATTCAGTGAAGATTATATTATATCCCTCTCTCTCACACACACACGCGCGCGCGCGCATATGTTAATAATTGGAAAAGGGAGATAACGTATGTAACGTCATCCATGTTTCACTGCAATTTTCTTTAATTAAAACAATTAATTCAGTGATTTTCGAATTATTACTATATCAAGTGTATAAGTAAAATTCATCTTGACTCGGAGTTCTGCAGAGAAGACGATTTTGCGGTATGAAAAACAATTTTAAGATAAGCTGAATGCTAGAAATGTAAGTATATTGATGCATCATAAAACAACCACACGTTATCTATCTAAGACGTAGACATTGCAGGAATGATGTTATACGAACATTTTAACTTATGGAATGACCAGAGTGTGCAGGTGGTTGACCTGAAAGACAGCGTGTGATCGATACTTGAAGTTGGCAAATACGAGGAAAGGGGGATCAAAATATTCATAAGGATGAGGTGTACCCTATCAAATTCTTCTAGCATTCTTCTATACCCCTTTGAGTTTCTAATTATTACTTTTATGTCCTAAGTATTTATCTTAGGATATCCAGTCGTGAACGAATCTCCCTTTATTTGTGTGCCCACGGAATTTTGGAAATGATTACTCAAGAAGTTTGAATATTTCCAGAACTATGGTGAGCTAACAAACATTACCAGTTCTAATCATTCCACAGGTTCAGAAAGAGTTGATTGGAATTTATACCTCATTTTTATAAAGATTAATATATGAAAAGGGTTCTTCCGATGTATTTGGATAAGACTGAGTTTCTGAAGTCTGTTATATAAGAGGCTCAATAAAGCCACGTAATCATTATGTAACATATTGCGAGGTTTGTTAGTGATAGCCTTTGTTGTGTGTTAATGATGTCACGAAAATTGGTATTTTAACACAAACATGTAATGAATTTGAAGATTTCCAGAATTATAATGTACTAATATACATTATCAATTTCTTATCAAGCCACGGGTTCGGACAAATGGATGTGGATAGTTGAAACCGACATTTAGTAGAAATTGTATGTAAAAGTACTGTTGTTTGATTGGATTGTTGCCAACATATTCCTTTCTGTGTTATATGGCATAATTCCATACTTGTAACAAGATTTAACAGCTTCTTTAATAAAAAATCCATATTGACTATAAAATCAAATAGCTAATATTTAGGAATAACTTAAATATTGTTTTTAAGCGGTCTGGCTATTCAATATATATATATATATAATTTACTAAATCTAGAACATGCTTCTTCCACTAAGGGACATCATCAGCTGGAATAAATGACACAATATATCAGATACAAAAATTACATTAATAGATTGGTAGGACAAATTAAAATTCACTTTTATACACAAGAATATTTAAAAATAAAATTTTTGCAAACTTGATTAAAGTTCCAAGTCACATTGTAAAAAAATTGATGCAAATTGTTTATTAAAATTTTTGATGACAAAGTTCGCAGAAACTAACATTTGCATTGAACATTGATGTGAGTACCGTAAAAAACATTTTATTTAAAATATTACTGATAAAGGATCCTTAGGTTCTTTGGTAGAAATTCCTTTAAACTGCATTTAAGAATGAACGGTCCCGGATTCCAAGTCAACATGGGGCCGAAGCGGTAAAGTTAGTTGTAGAATTGAATTATTTTTTTTTTTTTTGCTAGGGGCTTTACGTCGCGCCGACACAGATAGGTCTTATGGCGACGATGGGATAGGAAAGGCCTAGGATTTGGAAGGAAGCGGCCGTGGCCTTAATTAAGGTACAGCCCCAGCATTTGTCTGGTGTGAAAATGGGAAACCACGGAAAACCATTTTCAGGGCTGCCGATAGTGGGATTCGAACCTACTATCTCCCGGATGCAAGCTCACAGCCGCGCGCCTCTACGCGCACGGCCAACTCGCCCGGTGTAGAATTGAATAATGTTCAGTCTGAAATTAAAAGGAAACTAAGTATGAGTAAAGAGAGATGGAAGATGAAATAATATATATGCTCAAAACTGCGTTAATTACTTCCTTGTTATTGGATCCGGCGTGACGATGTACTTAGTTTGCTAGGGTTCAAAATTTGGTTTTTGATAACTGGTAAATTGTAGAAGTTCAAAATTTCAGTCATGACACTCCCTCTAATAATAATAATAATAATAATAATAGTAATAATAATAATAATAATAATAATAGTATGTTGTTGTTGTTATTAATAATAATAATAATATGTTGTTGTTGTTGCTAATATATAATTGTTAACAGAATAAATGACCAAATTACCCAATTTTATTCCACGAAATGACTGCGCCCATTGTAAAGTAAACATTTTTGAAGACTGAAAATAATGCTTTATTTATACAGAATAAAGAGAAAATCAATTATTAATTACATTTGTTGATAATTAGTACAATTATTGGCTCCTCCGTGGCACAGACGGTAAGACGTCGGCCTCTGGCAGTTAAGGGAAAGCAATACACAGTAAGGCATTAGCTCTCAATGTAGGGCATTTGCATACGATAGAAATCTTTGAGTAGGTTAGATTATTGTTATTTTTAACTTTAATATTTCAAATTAATTGTTAAACTAGAAAAGTGTATTTAATGTCAAGTGTGGATTCCCAGAAAAACTATTGTCAATTTATTAATCCATTAACTTTCTTCTTATTAACATTTTTCCGTAATCCTCGTCTTCTTTCTCCTCAGAAGAATCTGTTAGCTGTATGCAAATCTTCTCATTGTTGGATTTTGTGATTCTCCTAGTTTTTATCGCCGACCTCACCATCTTAGTGGGATTAAAAATGCAGAGGTATGGCGGTAAGCGCAGTTGGCGTCACTGGCTGCCAATTCGTCTACAGCGTACGTCTTTTTCTTCCTACAATAGGCGTGTTCTCCGCAGTATTTTCGATAAGTAATTGAATTACAGGAAAAGAATGAGAGACAGGAATAATTATATCGATCATGTATTGAAGAATTCGATCATTCTTCAAAGATTTATTGGGATTAGGGTTAAATACATGACCGTCGTAGGAGACATTGCCCATAACAATCACAGATGGTCTTTCTAAGAGATGCAGTATCCTCTCTTCAAACCAGTTTTCAATTAATTTCCGATATCAGTCAGTAATGATCTGCAGTCGCCCAGGTGGCAGATTTTCTATCTGTTGTTTTCCCCGCCAGGTGAGTTTGCCGTGCGGTCAGGGCTGCGCAGCTGTAAGCTTGAATCCGGAGGTAGTGGGTTCGAACCCCACTGTCGTCAGCCTTGAATATGGTTTTCCGTGGTTTCCCATTTTCACACTAGGCAAATTCTGGGGCTGTACCTTAATTGAGGCAACGATCGCTTCTTTCCCACTCCTAGACTTTTCCTATCCCATCGTCGCCATAAGACCTATATGTGTCGGTGCGACACTCCCCTTCCAAAAAACTAATATTTTCCCCCAATTTGTCCTCTTGAATTCCAACTGTTTCTTCATATTGTGATCATTCCTACTTTTAAAGACACCACTCAAAGTTATTCGTCTACTAATGTCATTCCACGCCATCTCTCCACTGACAGCTCAGAACATACAACTTAGTCGAACAGCTCCACTCCTTATTCCCAGGTCTTCCCAGCTCTAAGTTTGAAATATTTTTGTAACGCTGCTCTTTTGTCAGAAATCACCCAGAACAAATCGAGCTGTTTGTTGGGATTTTTTCCAGTGTTTTAAATCAAGTAATCCTGGTGAGGGTCCCATACATTGGACCTATACTGGACTTGTGGTCTTACCAGAGACTTATATGCCCTCTCCTTTACACCCTTACTACAACCCCTAAATACCCTCATTACCATGTGCAGAAATCTGTACCGTTTATTTAAAATCACATTTATGTGATTACCCCAATGAAGATTTTTCATTACGTTAACACCCAGGTACTTACAATGATCCCCAAAAGGAATTTCCACTCCATCAACGCAATAATTAAAACTGAGAGGACTTTTCCTATTTTTGAAACTCAAAACCTGACTTTTCACCCCTTTTATCATCATACCATTGTCTACTGTCCATGTCACAATATTATCGATGTTATTTTGCAGTTGCTCACAATCTTGTAACTTATTTATTACTCTATACAGAATAACATCATCCGCAAAAAGCCTTATCTCTGATTCCACTTCTTTACTCATATCATTTATATATAACAGAACATAAAAAAATCCAGTAATACTACATTGAGGAATTCCCCTCACAATTATTACAGGGTCAGGTAAATGTTTGCCTACTCTAATTGTCTGAGTTCTATTGTCTAGAAATATAGCCACCCATTTAGTAACTTGTTTGTATAGCCGAATTGCACTCATTTTTGCCAGTAGTCTTCCATGATCTACCCTATCAAACGTCTTAGGTAGCTCAATCGCGATACAATCCATTTGATCTCCTGAATGCAAGATATCTGCTATATCTTGCTGGAATCCTACAAGTTAAGCTTCAGTGGAATAACCTTTCCTAAGCAGGAACTGCCTTCTATCGAAACAGATATTAATGTCGCAAACATGTATAATATAATTAGAAAGAACGCTTTCCCAAAGCTCAAATCGCGCTATCGTGCTAATCCGCGGGAGTATCAGCCATCTTATGAAGTGTGACTAAAAGAGCATCACTAATAAAACCAAACTGTCCGCCGGGATGAATAATTGTATCGCCTTTGCTGAATAGAGTTGTTACAGCATATTTGTCAGAATCGTCTGTACAGTTCTTCAATCTGCAGCAATTACTGTTGTAGCACGTTTCATCAAGGTGTACGTCATCATAATCTTGGGCCCGAAGATCCTGAGTATCTTGAAGGTATCTCTACCGCCAAGCAATCATTTCAGGTGTTTCAGCATTTATACACACTTTAGGTACTTTCTTTTACAAGTTGCTTTACGTCGCACTGACACAGATAGTTCTTATGGCGACGATGGGACAGGAAAGGGCTAGGAGTGGATAGGAAGCGGCCGTGGCCTTGATTAGCCTAAGTATAGACCATGTACTGAAAGATAAGTGGCAGGGAGGATTCAGTTAAGTGAAAATGTAGTGAGCAGTCTGGCCTAAGCTGACGACTTGGCCTTAATGGCAGATTGTGCCGAAAGCCTGCAGTCTAATGTCTTGGAACACGAAAATAGATGCAATGGGTATGGTATGAAAGTAAGCCTTCCGAAATTCATGTTTGTGGGTTACTGTAGTCACGTCCTAGTTCGTGAACCATGGGCAACGGCTGAGTGGCCTAGTAAGTGGTCCTGAGAGTCGGGATACCAGTTGCTATGGAATGGGAGTGGGCATCTCGGACATATTCTGAGTCGTGGCCCTCCTTGTGCTCAGGCGGCCAGGACTATACAATTCACCGGTGGTCCATAACCCGTTAGAGGAGAGATCCTCACTTGGACTATGTGCAAGTAGGGCAGCATCCTGCTTCATGAATTTACCGAGCTCAGAACACTTTAAGCAAGCCTCGGATTCTCAGAGGCTTGCAGACTGAACGCTGAAAGGCATAACAGTCTATAATGATAATGTATGTATTTATGTATGTAGGTAAGAAATCCAAGAAAACTGAATATACGATTGGGGATACAAAACTGGAACAGGTAGATAATTTCAAGTATTTAGGATGTGTATTCTCCCTGGATGGTACTATAGCAAGTGAGATAGGATCAGAGTGCATCAGTGTTAATGCAGTGAGCTCGCAGAGGTGGTCAATAGTATTCTGTAAGAAGGAAGTCACCTCCGGACGAAACTTGTTTTACATCAATCTGCTTTCAGACAAACGTTCCTATACAGGAGTGAACGATGGGTGGATTCAGAATATCTTACAGTATTGCTATACACGTTCGAACACTCCAAGCATTCATTGAAACCAGATTCCACACGTTATCGAAGTAATGCAATGTCCGGAACGGCATGCCTGACTCCAAACGTAATCTAAAATATGCACTCCACCCCCCTCCCCCACCAATCTAGGTTATGACTAAAACAGTCTTAGCTCGTAAATAATCGACCGTAGGACATATGCTCATAGTGACTTTTTGTGTTGTTTTGCTGTGTACTATCCGTCCTCCGATTACTTGCCACATATTTAGGAACGTACTGTATAGAACAGTCAAGGTACGTATGTTTTTTAATTCTAGAGTTTCTTATTGTGGACGGTCCCGCAATGCAGGTGTAGCGCGCCTAACCTTTACCCGCAGGCCACGGGTTCGATTCCCGGCCAGGAAAGGGATTTCTACCTGAATCTGAGGGCTAGTTTCGAGGTCCACTCAGCCTACGTGACTACAATTGAGGAGCTATGTCACGGTGATATGGCAGCCCCGGTCTAGAAAGCCGAGAATAACGGCTGAGAGGATTCGTCGTGTTGACCACACGACACCTCGTAATCTGCAAGCCATCAGGCTGAACAGTGAGCGGTCGCTTGGTAGGCCCTTCGGGGCTGTTGCGCCATGGTGGGGGGGGGGGATTTTATTATTACTAAACCTAAGAACCCGTATTCTTCATTAACGATCTGCGTTTTGAATGACATTTTACTGTACATTACGATTCTTTACTGAGTTCATCTTCCGATGTGTTATATTTTATTAATTTTATAATGGACTTACAATTATGAATTTGTTCATTACATTATTCTTATAACGTGGTTAAATTACAAGAGTTATAACATGTAGCATTCACTTCTGAGCAATGAAATGGAACCTCGTAAAGCTAATAAAGAAATGCTGTAGTTTCCAGTTCTGGAACGTCTAAATAAAACTGTTTTCAAAAATGCACAATGAATCGAGGAACATTCCTTCGAGCTCCTACCATTAATCCCATCACTTACCTAATGTCATTCAATCCAAATTTATCTTCATACCAAGCTATGGTCGGTTCATAGATCAGCTTATTTTCCCTATCAACGCCTTCTGGCTGGTCTGTGGAGATTTCAAAACGAACTGTGGGTCTATTACATATCCCACACCCTCCGATTTCTTGTAGGCTATGATGTCAATTCTCCTACTGCCACCGTTATCGGCAAGTCCGAATGCCTCTTCGGCGACCTTATAACATTTCTTTCTGAGGGAAATATGCTATCAAGATCGAATCTTGTTATGCTCGGCGTTCCGCCATATCTCTCCGTTAGGGCAGGAACCCTAAACAGTGTTTTTCCTTGAAAATGTAATACTGAAGCTTTCGTTAATATTAAAGTGTATTTTATTGGTGATTCTCCCAATACATCGTATATATCGTCAATAACTCTTAGCAGTTTCCATGAACCTTCACAAGTAGTAATCACTCAGCACACGAGAGACAATTTAAGCATTAAATAACTCGAGAAAAGTCATTAATGATAATCGTGGAAAAGAGAGGTCATGATTTGGAATACAGTGGTACACCGGAATTAGCAACATACTGTACCCAAATAATTTGCTTTTAAAGTACATTACAATCTGTTTCCCACCAGACAGGTAAGAAGAAATTGCAGTCGAAAACTAGTAGATACTTCATAATTGGATAGTTTGCGTATTGCTATACTCTTATGTCCATAAAAACCAGAACACCCTGAAAGACTAGAGACAGGAAGTTCATATTCACAGGACATTTGCATTAGTATGTTCTGAAGAAATGATTTGTATTTGAACAATATCGGCTCTCAGGTGGAAGGTCCACACCGATATCGCGGCGCACAATCACCAACTGGTAAAATGTGCCCTCAGCTCTCCATGTCGCTATAAACCGCATGTAATTGATCACTGTGACTTGAGCAGAAGTACAGGATGCCTCGCAGACGTATGCGAGAAATGTACCGTAAAAAGAGTGAGTTTGAAAGAGGGCGCATTATTGGTAGAACAGTGTAACACATCGTATACTATCAAGAGTGACAGTCCGTCGCCGTTTATTGCGGTCTAGGTTACCGGCCTGCCTTTGACTAATGCGCATAAACAGGGTAGACTGCAATTGTGTATGTAACGACGTCATTGGGGACAGGAATGGTAGCAGACAGTGTTTTCGGACAAATCCAGGTTATGTTCGCTTGACAATGATATCCGCATATTGGTTCGCCGCAGACAGGGTGAGAGGCATCACATTGACTGCGTTCGCACAAGACATACAGCACCTTATGATGTGGGGTGCTATTGGGTACAACCACAAATCACAGTGTCCAGGGCACTGTGACCAGTTTGACGTACGTGAATGACATCCTGCGACCTGTAGCCATACCCCTCCTGCACGACACCCCAGACGCCATATTTCAGCAGAACAATGCGCGACCATATGTCGCTGCACGAACACGTGCCTTCTTGTTCACAGGATGTCAGACTGTTGCCCTGGCCGGCCCGATCACCGGACTTGTCGCCAATCGAAAATGTGTGGGATATGGTGAAACGACGGGTGCGGTGCTGTGACCCAATGCCAACCAACAAAGATGAACTGTGGAACCAGGGGAATGCAGCATGGATGGCTATACCCCAGGAAGCAATTCGCGCCTTATACGCGTCGATGACATTACGCATGGAACAAGTTATCAGTTCCCATGAAGGACCCAGTGCCTACCAGGCAACAGGACACATGCTGAACCTAGATGACTGAAATGCTAATCATTTCTGTAGAACATACCAATGAACATGTCCTGTGAATATGAACTTCCTATCCCTAGTCTTTCAGGTTTTCTGTTTTTTTATGAACAAGGGTGTATTATAATCCGGTGTATCAATGGCTTTGGAATAATTTGTACATTTCGTACCTCCCTGTCTTTTCTGTCCAGTGAATTACAAATATCCTGTTCAAAGTTTGTAACATTATGTACAGTGGATCTACCTCGATAAAAGCCATATTGCTGAAGGGAGATGTAGTTCTTAACCTGTCATAAAGTCCTACAGAGTGTGATTTGATCAAAAACAATTGATGGAACGTTAATTATAGAAAATGTGTATAATTCCCCAATTTGATATTATCTCCCGATTTAAAGACCGCATAAACCCTACTCCGTTTCTAAACGTTCGGAAAGACTTCAGTATTTAGAATAACACATAAAGGTTTCTTTAGTTCTTCAGCATAGCCTTTCAGTACATACTGTGGTACACAATCGGAATCACTTTATTAACTCTGCTTCAGTTTTTTCATTGATTTTGAATACTAATTTTCACCATTATCAAAAATTAGCAACAATTGGGGTGTTTGTAATATACCCAATTCTCTAGCTGAGTAAGGAGGTACTTATTGTGAATAGATTCCTTAAAACATTAAGCAAAGCCCTCCGCAAACTCTTTACTATTAAAAAATGATCCATTGAACGCCATTGGATTTGAAAGTGTATTGGCTTTCTTTCTATATTTAAGAACGCTCCAAGAGGATTTAGGGTTTCGGTTTCTGGAACATAGAATTTTTATGCCTCCCTAACAAAATATTTAGTTTATCTTCTAATCTCTTTATATTTATTTAGAGTAAATGCAGAAAATGTTCAACGCCTCCTATGATACGCCTTCAGCATTGGTCAGAAAATACTTTCCTTTGTAATCTAACACGGATACGTCGATTTCTTGTATTATTTTCTTTTATACAAAATTTTTCTCCTTTACTGAATCAAATAATATCATATAAAACAAGCCAATGCCTCATTCGGATCTCGTAATCTTTCTTAATTTACCCAATCTTCATCAAGTAACTGTATGGTTCATGAAAGTTAGCCTTATGCAAATTATAAGTATAAACTCTTCTTCTTCTTCTTCTTCCTCTTAATCAGTTTACCCTCCAGGGTTGGTTTTTCCATCGGACTCAGCGAGGGATCCCACCTCTACCGTCTCAAGGGCAGTGTCTTGGAGTGTGAGAGATTTGGCTGGGGGATACACCTGGGGAGGATGACCAGTACCTCTCCCAGGTGGCCTCACCTGCTATGCTGAACAGGGGCCTTGCGGGGGGATGGGAAGATTGGAAGGGATATACAAGGAAGAGGGAAAGAAGCGGCTGTGGCCTTAAGTTAGGTACCATCCCAGCATTTGCCTGGAGCAGGTGTGGGGAAACCACGGAAAACCACCTCCAGGATGGCTGAGGTGGGAATCTAACCCACCTCTACCCATCTGACCTCCCGAGGCTGAGTAGACCCCGTTCCATCCCTCGTACCACTTTCCAAATTTTGTGGCAGAGCCGGGTATCGACCCTGGGCCTCCGGGGGTGGCAGCTAATCACAATAACCACTACACCACAGAGGCGGGCAAGTATAAACTCTCTGAGGTTTAATTGAATTTTGAGTTTGTTTCACATATAAGTGAATTGACGAACTATAAGTTGCGATCAGAAAGTCCGTTCGATGGCCGTACAGTCCTGATTTGGGACGCCCATCAGGCAAAATCGTCGTAAGCGTTGAGGCACTAATCCTACCGACGCACCAGTTTGGTAAAACACTGTGTCCTGCTGCACATCCTCGTCCGATAGGAAGTGTCGCCACTTCAAGACATTTTTGAGGGGATCGAAGCTGTGACAATCACATGAGGAGAGATCAGGATTCATCCAACGCCCGCTTGTTGTTGTCCGCAGTATATGAGGCTGGCCTCCCAGATCTACTGGTGTCTTGGGTTGAAACGTGATCCGCACGGAATTAGGTGCACCATTCCACAAACTTAGGTTTTCGACAGATATACTGCCTCGTACACAGTCTTCATTCTCCGATGGATGTCCACAGGTGTTTGTCCTTCGGCAGCCAAGAACAGAATAACAGCACGTTGGTCCGGTTTGGACGCATTTGCTAATAACGTCGCCATAGTTCACGTGGCCGCGTTTGAAAAGCACGCACATCGGTACTATACGACTGCCACACTAATCCCTTTGTCTATACGTCTGTGCTTATGTACCCGCATGTCCACTGCAGCAACGCACTCAAATGGAATCATTTTTGATTGCGCCTTATAGAATGACAACAGTCATCGGATACAAGAGGTATCGACTCCCTTGTCAGTTTTACATTATCGTTTAAATTAGTCTAAATTACGTCCAATGTCACATAACGAAAATTCTGAATGTTTTTTATTGATCTCAATCTACACTGACTGACAGAGCAAATGCAACACCAAGGAGGAGTGGTTCGAAAGGGATGAAAGTTGGGGAAAAAACAGAGTCGGCACGGATGAATAATTGATGTTTATTTCAAACCGATATGCAGGTTACACAATGCGCACGGCATCGACTCAGTAGGATGTAGGACCACAGCGAGCCGCGATGCACGCAGAAACACGTCGAGGTACAGAGTCAATAAGAGTGCGGATGGTGTCCTGAGGGATGGTTCTCCATTCTCTGTCAACCATTTGCCACAGTTGGTCGTCCGTACGAGGCTGGGGCAGAGTTTGCAAACGGCGTCCAATGAGATCCCACACGTGTTCGATTGGTGAGAGATCCGGAGAGTACGCTGGCCACGGAAGCATCTGTACACCTCGTAGAGCCCGTTGGGAGATGCGAGCAGTGTGTGGGCGGGCATTATCCTGCTGAAACAGAGCATTGGGCTGCCCCTGAAGGTACGGGAGTGCCACCGGCCGCAGCACATGCTGCACGTAGCGGTGGGCATTTACCGTGCCTTGAATACGCACTGGAGGTGACGTGGAATCATACGCAATAGCGCCCCAAACCATGATGCCGCGTTGTCTAGCGGTAGGGCGCTCCACAGTTACTGCCGGATTTGACCTTTCTCCACGCCGACGCCACACTCGTCTGCGGTGACTATCACTGACAGAACAGAAGCGTGACTCATCGGAGAACACGACGTTCCGCCATTCCCTCATCCAAGTCGCTCTAGCCCGGCACCATGCCAGGCGTGCACGTCTATGCTGTGGAGTCAATGGTAGTCTTCTGAGCGGACGCCGGGAGTGCAGGCCTCCTTCAACCAATCGACGGGAAATTGTTCTGGTCGATATTGGAACAGCCAGGGTGTCTTGCACATGCTGAAGAATGGCGGTTGACGTGGCGTGCGGGGCTGCCACCGCTTGGCGGCGAATGCGCCGATCCTCGCGTGCTGACGTCACTCGGGCTGCGCCTGGACCCCTCGCACGTGCCACATGTCCCTGCGCCAACCATCTTCGCCACAGGCGCTGCACCGTGGACACATCCCTATGGGTATCGGCTGCGATTTGACGAAGCGACCAACCTGCCCTTCTCAGCCCGATCACCATACCCCTCGTAAAGTCGTCTGTCTGCTGGAAATGCCTCCGTTGACGGCGGCCTGGCATTCTTAGCAATACACGTGCCCTGTGGCACAAGACAACACGTTCTACAATGACTGTAGGCTGAGAAATCACGGTACGAAGTGGGCCATTCGCCAACGCCGTGTCCCATTTATCGTTCGCTACGTGCGCAGCACAGCGGCGCATTTCACATCATGAGCGTACCTCAGTGACGTCACTCTACCCTGCAATTGGCATAACGTTCTGACCATTCCTTCTTGGTGTTGCATTTGCTCTGTCAGTCAGTGTATAACATTGTAAACAATGTGGAAAGGCTCTATACTAAGTTCCTCTTTGCAAAAAATTAAAAGAAGGTTAAAGTAGCTTAAAATTACCGTGTTACTCTCTGTAGAATCATGCCTCTTACCGATTGAGTTGACCTTGCGGTTAGGGTGGCATAGCTGCTTTCGGGAGATGGTGGACTCGAATGCTACTCTCGGCAGCCCTGAATATGATTTTCCGTTGTTTCCCATTTTGACACCAAGCTACGGCTGCTTCCTTCCCAATCCTAGCTGTTTCCCATCTTTGCGTCGCCAAAAACCTTCAATGTTTTAGTGTGACGTTAAACCGCTGGCAAAGTATCCCTTAAGTTATATCAAATATTTCATAAATATTATTGTAGAGCTCAATGTTGGAATTATGCGTAAAGTAGTTTTGTTGATACTACGTCAACAAAGTGTCAGTACCATGCGGGGATTCAAACAAAAAATGGTAATTAATGCCAAAAGCAAAGTCATCTACGTACAGGCCATTAAGGCCACTTGGAGGGGTGGAAGGTAAAGGCTTCCACTATCCATAACCTAGCCACTTCATGGGGTGGAGTGGTTAGCTTTACGCCCGGTCGCCTTTCCCCCCAGAAATGAACCTGGTACTCATTTTTAATGTAGGCTGAGGGAAGCTCAGGGTCATGTTCACCTCTGGATGTGGAAATTCCGTTTCTTAAATTTTACGTCTTCCTGACGGGGATTCGAACCCACGTCATTCCGGGCGAACCGAGCACGCAGCTCCTTAGGCGATTAATGGAACTTTGGCATATTAGGTGCCGTATCAAACACGTTAAGAGGAAGGTAGTTCCAATGATGACGTACAGACCATGGAAGCTTATTGCTTAAAAAGAGGTTGATCCGTATACGGCTTCACTAACACTAAAAGGGGCTTCAATATATTAATACGCTTGAAGGATTATGAAGTAGATGCCTAGTAAGATTGTGAAGAATAGGCTTTGTATACACTGACTGACAGAGAAAATGCAACACCAAGAAGGAGTGGTTCGAAAGGGATGAAAGTTGGGGAAAAAACAGAGACGGCACTTACGAATAATTGATGTTTATTTCAAACCGATATGCAGGTTACACAATGCGCACGGCATCGACTCAGTAGGATGTAGGACCACCGCGAGCGGCGATGCACGCAGAAACACGTCGAGGTACAGAGTCAATAAGAGTGCGGATGGTGTCCTGAGGGATGGTTCTCCATTCTCTGTCAACCATTTGCCACAGTTGGTCGTCCGTACGAGGCTGGGGCAGAGTTTGCAAACGGCGTCCAATGAGATCCCACACGTGTTCGATTGGTGAGAGATCCGGAGAGTACGCTGGCCACGGAAGCATCTGTACACCTCGTAGAGCCTGTTGGGAGATGCGAGCAGTGTGTTGGCGGTCATTATCCTGCTGAAACAGAGCATTGGGCAGCCCCTGAAGGTACGGGAGTGCCACCGGCCGCAGCACATGCTGCACGTAGCGGTGGGCATTTAACGTGCCTTGAATACGCACTAGAGATGACGTGGAATCATACGCAATAGCGCCCCAAACCATGATGCCGCGTTGTCTAGTGGTAGGGCGCTCCACAGTTACTGCCGGATTTGACCTTTCTCCACGCCGACGCCACACTCGTCTGCGGTGACTATCACTGACAGAACAGAAGCGTGACTCATCGGAGAACACGACGTTCCGCCATTCCCGCATCCAAGTCGCTCTAGCCCGGCACCATGCCAGGCGTGCACGTCTATGCTGTGGAGTCAATGGTAGTCTTCTGAGCGGACGCCGGGAGTGCAGGCCTCCTTCAACCAATCGACGGGAAATTGTTCTGGTCGATATTGGAACAGCCAGGGTGTCTTGCACATGCTGAAGAATGGCGGTTGACGTGGCGTGCGGGGCTGCCACCGCTTGGCGGCGGATGCGCCGATCCTCGCGTGCTGACGTCACTCGGGCTGCGCCTGGACCCCTCGCACGTGCCACATGTCCCTGCGCCAACCATCTTCGCCACAGGCGCTGCACCGTGGACACATCCCTATGGGTATCGGCTGCGATTTGACGAAGCGACCAACCTGCCCTTCTCAGCCCGATCACCATACCCCTCGTAAAGTCGTCTGTCTGCTGGAAATGCCTCCGTTGACGGCGGCCTGGCATTCTTAGCTATACACGTGTCCTGTGGCACACGACAACACGTTCTACAATGACTGTAGGCTGAGAAGTCACGGTACGAAGTGGGCCATTCGCCAACGCTGTGTCCCATTTATCGTTCGCTACGTGCGCAGCACAGCGGCGCATTTCACATCATGAGCATACCTCAGTGACGTCAGTCTACCCTGCAATTGGCATAAAGTTCTGACCACTCCTTCTTGGTGTTGCATTTGCTCTGTGAGTCAGTGTATATATAATATTTATTTTGCATTAATCTGATTTCTATACAAAGATTTTCAGGATGATCTATCCTAAGATCAATGTTAACCGCTAAAAGTATCTTTACAAACGTCCACCGAAACACCAACCCCTCTAATGTCTTTCCGACCTCGTCTAAACTTGTTATATTTTCCACTAGTTAGTTCATTATCATGCACCCTGTTTGAAGTCAAGTTTCAGATGATACTAGTATATTAAAAATCTGTTGCATGAAGATCAGTACATATTTCGGTAGTTTTGATATTTAGCCCTCTAACATTCTAATATTTATACATGAAGTATCATGATGTCCGCCTCTTTGGTATAGTGGTTAGTGTGATTAGCTGCCACCCCCGGAGGCCCGGGTTCGATTCCCGGCTCTGCCACGAAATTTGAAAAATGGTGCGAGGGCTGGAAAGGGGTCCACTCAGCCTCGGGAGGTCAACTGAGTAGAGGTGGACTCGATTTCCATCCTGGAAGTGGTTTTCCGTGGTTTCCCACTTCTCCTCCAGGTAAATGCCGGAATGGTACCTAACTTTAGGGCACGGCCCCTTCCTTCCCTCTTCCTTGTCTATCCCTTCCAGTCTTCCCATCCCTCCACAAGGGCTCTGTTCAGCATAGCAGGTGAGTCCGCCTGGGCGAGGTACTGGTCATCCTTCCCCGTTGTACCCCCGACCCGGAATCTGAAGCTCCAGGACACTGCCTTTGAGGCGGTAGAGGTGGGATCCCTCGCTGAGTCCGAGGGAGAAACCAACCCTGGAGGACAAGCAGATTAAGAAGAAGAAGAAGAAGAAGTATCATGGACATCCTCTTTGTAATAATTAAGACAGATTCTTGACGTTAACGTATACACATATCTGACAGTTTCCTGTTTCTTTAATTTGGTATTGCGAGCTCTGCATACCCAGGGGATATGCGTAGTTTTTCTCGACTTTACTCGTCTCGCATGAGCAAATTTCCCTTTTCTATAAATAGACACGCTGTGGTTTCTGGATATAGGTACAATACGCGTGAATCCAATCTTCGTAGTGATTAAGGTTCTCTTCACTTGCTCTTCTGTATTAAATTGAGGACCCAAGTTCCCCAGGACAATGGCACATTCACACTTCTCTAAGAAAGGAGACCAGGAATTAATGATTGCTTACTGCTTTTGAAGTGCAATTATACTACATCCAATACATTTTATATAATAATAATAATAATAATAATAATAATAATAATAATTTCGTGAGGCTATTTCTAGCCGAGTGCAGCCCTTGTAAGGCAGACCCTCCGATGAGGGTGGGCGGCATCCGCCATGTGTAGGTAACTGCGCGGTATTGTGGTGGAGGATAGTGTTGTGTGTGAGTTGCAGAGATGTTGGGGACAGCACAAACACCCAGCCCCAGAGCCATTGGAGTTAAGCAATTAAGATTAAAATCCCCGACCCGGCCGGGAATCGAACCCGGGACCCTCTGAACCGAAGTCCAGTACGCTGACCATTCAGCCAACGAGTCGGACCTTTTAAATAATGATACAACAATATTTAGCTTCTATAGCTTCCATAAATTTCATTTCTTTGACTTGGACACATCTAGCACGTTTCTATAATGTGGTTCACTTTTTCTACACTTTGATGTCGTACACCTTTAGATTGACGCAAGAAGTGTGGAAATAGTTACTGCATACAACCCAATGGGTTTTTTAATGCATGTCTGCCCAATAAAGAGTTGGCACTATGTAAAGGTTATCGATGTTTGAAATATCGTACTTTCAAAGAATGGTGTCTCCTCTTGCTTTGTAGCTAAGCGCAAGTACATAAGACTACTCAGTAAGATAGTAACAAAACTTCTGGTTCCGTACACGAGAATTCGGACGAGCGAAAGTATTACACGTTTGGATTAGCCGGTTTCGTCCCTCGATTTCGGTTTCACAATGCATTTGGTCGTCTTATTGCAGGACGTAGGTAGTTCCTCAAACTATCTAAGCTCAGGTAGCACAGGTACACGAGTGCGAATCCATATCCCAATCACTATTTAATAATCTTGTTGGCAGTGCGTTACTCCATCGTAATACATGAGACGCTGTCCTGTGTTACTGAAAGTCGTATTCTCTTCATGTTCGTGTGGCATCGCTTACGCCGGGCATCATAATGCTCCTTTTTGAAATATTATTTTATGTATGCTTTCCGAGGTGCTGTTGAACGTAACTGTCACAGTACGTTGCTACTCTTGTCAGTACAAATGCTCCAATATTGGCTGCATTTTTCTTTATAATATTTTTAAAAGTCTATTGTCCTCATCAACTGCGGTATTCATTCAAGCTCTTCTAAATCTCTGGTGGTTTTTTGGAGTGCAATATTTCGCTCTTACCACTGGTTCACCTTTCAGCTGGGGTATCAGTTTATTTTGTTTCAACCTATGGTTCACTGGGAAGTTAAATATATTCCGTATAATATAGAAAACTTCTCGGCGTAAACAATGTGCTCAATAAGAAGCAAACTACTCTATTTCCTGTTTCCTACAAGCCTGCTCCAGCTATGAACAATTTAAATTCCAATCATCTTTCGTGAATCATGTTGTCTGAAGGTGGATGTAGATAACTGATTGACTTTTCAGGTAAGTTATATCACTGATCGTCAGATTTCAGTACTATTTTAGTAGAAATTGACTTATGACCTGTGCTAGTGCTAGTGATTTTCTCTCATCGGGTGGTCGTCAGGCGCGCCAGCTTATCTGTCTCCCGTTGACTCGTCACTTCCCGTTACGCAGCGCAGCGACAGCACGGGAATGCCCGCACTTCGCAGTTCAGGTCCGTGCTTAGAACTTGTATTAAGTGTTGATCTGTCGCTCAAACTGTTCCCAAGTTGTGAAGTGTTACTTCGGAGTATAATTCTCATAATGCCCCCACATGTACACACAGGAGAGGAAGAGGTATTTATGTACGATAATTATGTGAAAACAGAGTCTTGTAGGGAAGTCGTTATGTGATTTGTAACATAATTTCCAGGTGTATATATAGAGGGATCGTGCGGAAACTATCAAACAAATTTACAGGAACTGGTCCTTTACTCGATAAGAAATGAAGTGCTATTAAGCGTGTACTTAACGAGGAAAAAGGAAACTAAACTGCAGAAAGCGTCGAACATACGCCTACAAAATTCCTAACACGACTTGCAAAAGAAGCCGGGGGTTTCCAAGAGCTCAGCATGGCGGCCTACGAAAATGTTAAAATGTTATTAGTACGGACTTATGCCCGTCATGGTCCCCAGATTTAACTGTTTGTGACTTTTATTTACGGGGGAGCTTAAAAAATAAAATGTATACAAGAAACCCTCACACGTTGGACAAACGAAAAGAACATATCCGGAGAGAAATAGCCTCTATTATGGAAGACGAACTTATGCGTGTGAATCGGAGTTTTCTAAGACTATGCCAGAAATGTGTTGATGCAGGAGGAGAACATTTCCTGTCATAAGGTGCGAGCTGATTTTCTTAATTCTAATTTACTAATTTTCTTAATTCTTATTTTTTAAATTCTTATTTTCTTAATTCTTATTTTTTAAATTCTTATTTTCTTAATTTTTATCTCATGTCATGCACGGATCAAATGAGCAAAGTGCTGTCATTGTTCCTATGCAGTGGAGCGGGGAGTAATGAGTCAACGGTAGGCAGATAAGCTGGGTGCTTCTGCCGGCCAACCGATGACAGGAACTCACTTTAGAGGTATGTTTAAATTTTATGCAAAAAAGTCAGCAATCTGAAGAGTTTATGTGATAATATCTACATAGGCCTAGGATTTCCATGAATATGGAAACATCTAAGGAGGCATTAACTGAAATTCGAAATACCTTTCACCCGTAAGTGGTACCTCCAGCTTTCCATGGAAACCGAACCATAGGAATATGAATTTCCATTTCGAATATCCCACATGGATGGACCGGAATATTAACTGCGGCTTCCTTGGTCAGAAACCACTTACAATGTCACATGGCTATAACGTCCATCAGTATCTTTCACTAGCCCAGTCCTTCTAAAATATCGGCCTTTCTTAGGGTAACATGAACCTTCAGTCCTTGGAACTGTGTATGCGGAAAAGAATTGTTCCTCAAAATTACGGAAGTTGCAAGAACCACTTCCCCCTGCGCAATTCAGTCGCTTCAGGCGCAAAATCTCACTCCAACGTCATGACTCTTCCTTCCAATTGAGATGCACTGACATACAGCGAGCCGCCTGTAGATTACAGTGTGTAACGTTACAAGATTCATTTCCTGTTTTATACACACTTTTTCCATATAAACCCATTATAAGGTTGGGGGGAGGGGAATTCCGTCCTCACACCTAATTTCGTCCCCCTAGTGATTTCCAGTTCGCACGGTTGGCACCTAATGTTTAGCCCAGCGCACACACGTTGTTTTGTTGTGAGAGTTGTTTGTATGCACCACGTTTAGTTTCCTTGAAAACGGCGGATTCATTTTGCAAGCTGAGCTAAGTTAGTGCAGAATTCAAATTAAGAGCCTGTTGTTCCTAGAGTGAACACTAATATGTGTATGAAATACTGGACTGGATTTCAGTCATGTGGTGTAGTTCCTGGCGTGTAATCGCTACAGTGAGGTGGTTGGCGTGAGTTACTGTAGCGTCCATTACAATAAATCAGGGAATGTTCGTAATTTCGTCCCCCTTCGTTTTACACTGACTTAGCAAATGCCATGGGATAGTCACCTAATAGCGTTTGGGGCCTCCTCTGGCCCTGCGAACTGCAGTGAGGCGCCGTGGAAGTGAGTCTACAAGTCCCTGGTAGTCCTCTGGACGCAGCTTACACCAAATCGTTTGCAGAGCGGCCGCCAATGCTGGTCTGTTCGTGGGTGCAGGATCCATGCCACAGAGCCTGCGTTCCAGGACATCCCAGATATGCTCGATAGGGTTCATATCGGGGCTCCTGGCTGGCATTGACAGTCGTTGGACCTCGGCTGCATGTTCCTGGAACCATTTCCGGGCGACGTGGGAGTGTTGTGGCAGCGCGTTATCATCTTGAAACACCGCAGAACCGTCTGGGCGCTGGAAGGCCAAAAATTGGTGAAGTTGGTCTCCGAGCAGATCAACATACCGCGTACCATTCAAAGTCTCTTCCAGAACAACTAGGGGACCCATTCCATACCAGAAAAATGCATCCCAGACAATAACAGAGACACCAGACACCTTAGAGGCAGGCGGGATCCAACGCTTCATGTGGTCTGCGTCATACACGGCGCCTCCCATCGGCATGGTGCAGTTGAAATCGTGATTCGTCCGACCATATCATGTTACGCCATTGTTCCAGTGTCCATCCCTGGTGATTGGCGACATATGCGCGTCGTTGTGCCCGATGACGTTGGGTTAACAGTAGCACCCGTGTGCGGCTCCGGCTCCCATACCCCATAGAACCCATGCTCCTACGGATTTTCCACAGGGAGACGTGTCTAGCACGACCTGTGTTGAATTGAGCCGTGATTTGTTGCACGGTTGCCCGTCTGTCACTATTGACAATCCGTCTCAGATGTCGCCGGTCACGGTCATCGAGGGTGGCTGGACGGCCGGTTGTTCGTCTGTTGTGGACGTTGACACCAGCATTCAACCATTCACGATACACCCTGGACACGGTTGATCGTGTGAAGCCGAATTCCCGCAGCACTTCCGAAATCGCACTTCCCATCCTTCGGGCACCGACCACCATACCACGTTCGAACGGTGTCAGCTCATGACGACGTTCTATGTTACACCTGTCACATGCACAGCCACTGCTCACAAGGTCTCCTATACAACTGCCGCTGGCAGAGGGGGCGTGTGGTGGGCAGACAACACACCTGCGCATCAGTGCTCCGCTATCCAATGACATTTGCTCAGTCAGTGTATTTGTTATTCATGAACTTTATTATTATTTTTAGATGGGAAAACGCAATCAGTGGGCTGATGAATCTACGAGAAAGGCATTAAGGCAGTGAGGGACAAGATAATGGGTTACAAATGTGCAAGTAAAGCGTTTGACATCTCACGAGCAACGCTGAAAGACTATGTTAAAAACTATACCAAGAAAACATTTTTCATAAATGGCCTTCAATTAATTTATTATAGTAAAAGTGATCGGTAAGGTTAGAAAGGAATAATACATTTAAATTAATTGTATTTTTCAAAAATTTAGTAGGAGACGAAATTACGAACACATTTTTGGTAGTTTTGGTAGTTTAGTTTTGTACTGATTATGTGAAATATTGACCACCTTACGTTATAACAGTTTCAATGTTACTTGCCCGTAAGTGAAAAATATATTCACTAATATAGAGGATGTTAGGGGTATACGTACGGTTATTTTGCTAGTCGGTAAAGTAAAGTACATCTCACAACACATGCTATGTACGTTTTAGCTTGTCCTATTAGTTTTCCTATAAACGAGACAAATATTTCAGGACCTAATGTGTTTTGAATTGTCGTAGTAGGAAACGCCATACTGGCCTCGTGTCGCTGAGTCACATGTTCAACTACATTAGCAGAGTATAGGAGTTGTTGAACCTGTTTGCTATTGTAGGCCAACTCATGTTGGTGTGCTCTTCCCGTAGTCGCTGGGGAAGAGGGATGGCAGCGCACCTGCGAGCAGAGATCTTGCTGTACTCGTAAATCGGTCTAGCTTCCGTAATAGTAATGAAAATCCACAGCCTGTTTCCAGTCCTTCGACCGGGTCATCTAACGATGAGGATAAGAATTGTGCCGGCTGCCGAAGCCTGTCGCACTCCTCTGGGGCAATGACTAATGACTGACAGATTAAATGATACTGGGGAGTGTTGCTGGAATGAAATATGACAGGGAAAACCGGAGTACCAGGAGAAAAAACCTGTCCCGCCTCCGCTTTGTCCAGCACAAATTTCACATGGAGTGACCGGGATTTGAACCACGGAACCGAGCGGTGAGAGGCTGGCGCGCTGCCGCCTGAGCCACGGAGGATTCCGTAATAATAATAATAATAATAATAATAATAATAATAATAATAATAATAATAATAATAATAATAATAATAATAATAATAATAATGTTATAATAATAATAATAATAAAAATAATAATAATAATAATAATAATAATAATGTTATTAGGTTTTACGTCCCACTAACTACTTTTACGGTTTTCGGAGACATCGAGATGCCAGAATGTTGTCCCACTTGAGATCTTTTACATGCTGCTGTATTTACCGATGCGAGGCTGACGTATTTGAGCTAGGGATGGGTGCGACCAAAGCCTGAAATTGAGAGTGTCTGCTCGCATGAAGCCTCGCGAATTTAAGTTAAACTGATGCCCATTGCAGGGCCGCACGGTCGCTTCGCATGAAGCTTCGCGACTCCAAGCTACCTTGACTCTGGTTGCGGGGCCGCTAGCATGTGGAAGCGCGGAAAATAACATGACATATCATGAATGTTTATGCTCATTTTCCCATTGGGTTTTTTAAGAGTATTGTAGAATGAAGTACGGTATCGTTAACGAAGACGACGAGCGTAATGGTGTAGTTAAAATAAGGTAAAACAAAACGTGTCAAGTCAGAAAGTATCGGCATAGTAGAACACGGGCATTTAATTTGGTCTTTATTTGTGCCTGTTGGGCCTTGGCCTGCCAACTGACCTCGGTCCAGCTCAAAGCCCAGTAGATTACAAGGTGACGTGTGGTCAGCACGACGAATCCTTTCGACCGCTATTCTTGGCTTTCTAGACAAGGGCCTCTATCTCACCGTCATCACGAAAGCTGAGATACAGGTAAAAATCCCTGACCTGGCCGGAATCGATCCCGTGGCCTCCCTAGACTGCGAAGGCGGCTATTATGATGCACAATAATTGGTAAAATATTTGTTGCAAAATCATACTTTAAGCACTCGCCTTTTTCTCTTTTACGTCACTGAAGTTAATATTGGCGATTACTTAAAAGTATACCGTCAGATTATTATTACCATTATCATTATCGTCATCATCATCGTCGTCGCCAAAATAGACCTACAACATTAACAGTAACGATGACAATAACACGAAACAATATTTAATGTTTGCTGGCTAGTAATAATCTTGTGTTCATTATATCACAAATTATCAAGGGAGGAACGTGGAACTGTAATTCCAAGCAGTTCCGAAAACAGTTCGTTAGATGGCGTTAGCGCATCTCTGGATCCAGTATTCGGGAGATAGTAGGTTCGAACCCCACTGTCAGCAGCCCTGAAAATGGTTTTCCGTGGTTTCCCATTTTCACACCAGGCAAATGCTGGGGCTGTACCTTAATTAAGACCACGGCCGCTTCCTTCCCACTCCTAGCCCTTTCCTGTCCCACAGTCGCCATAAGACCTATCTGAGTCGGTGCGACGTAAAGCAACTAGCATCTCTGGAGTCGACACTGGAGTCGAGAGTGTCAGTTTACGAGGCAGCAAGCTCGATTCTTCGCGACTCCGTTTGCAGCCCAATTGAGAGCACCTTCAAATATCAGCGGACTGAGCCGGATCGAACCTGCCAAGTTGTGATGAGAAGGACAGCGCTCTACCGTCTAGGTAATCAACCCGGCATTAGAGCATCCGTTTCATCATATTTAGGACATTATACACCTGTTGAGATCCATAGTTGTACGCGTTGATAAGTGTTTTCAAGGCAGAGCATTAATTACGAGTAGTCAATTCTTCTTCTTCTGATTCTACCATATAAAGTAAAATTGTGCCCTCATCCTGAGGTATTGCAGCTCTTTTGAGGCACACCCCCTGTGGAGGTGGAACTGCATGTACCAGTTCAACCACATACCAGCCCTCCTGTCATTCTTAAATTCCTGGCAATACCGGGAATCGAACCCAAGACCCCGAGGGCGCCAGCTAATAATACTAATCATTACGCTACGGAGGTGCCTTCCACCATACGACTTCGCTCCATTGATTCATTCCAGAATGCATTCTTGGTTTTATTTTAAATGTGATCTGATTTAATCTCAAGGTCCGGCTCCATGTCTAAATGGTTAGCGTGCTGGCCTTTGGTCACAGGGGTCCCGGGTTCGATTCCCGGTCGGGTCGGGGATTATATTCGCGTCTGATTAATTCATCTGGCTCGGAGACTGGTTGTATGTGTTTATCCCAACACTCCCCTTTTCAAATTCAGACAACATACCACACTGCCAACCACCACAGAAACACACAACAGTAATTGCATCCCTCCACATAGAATTGGCATCAGGAAGGACATCCGGCCGTAAAACAGGGCCAAATCCACTTGTACAACACAGCTCGCACCCGCGACCCCACACGTGTGGGAAAAGCAGTGGAAGAAGAAGAAGTAGAAGAAGATGATGATGATTTAATCTCATGACACTGTTAACTCTACGTATGCCAATCAGAACAGGAAACGAAGTGAAGCCACTGTTATGCAAGCAATCCGAGTGACGTTACACTCAGTGGTGGTGCGTGAACAAGTGAATGCGGCACTGGATGTAGGTTCCACACTACCTGCCCCACTGTCATCGCTGGTAAGATGTTGCCTGTCCCGCAGTCGTGCGACAGTTGTAGAGCTAATAACATCACTGTAGCCAATTGATCACATTAGGGAAACATTTAGGGCCTGTACTACGACTGTCAGATAAACAGCCAGATACGTAGGCTGCAGTTTTGCAAACTAGAAGTTAAATATTTTCTTGCGTACTACCAACGGATTTTAACTACGGTATTGTAATGCGGAAGATGTAGTAACATTTTTATTGGGTTGGTAATAAGGTTACTGAAAATATAGTGAAATTTAGCGCGGTGGTATACGTGTTCCCTGGTGTTTTCGTGAATTTAGCGCTATTCCTTTTGAAATTGTATTACTAGAATCCAATATCAGACTCTTATTAAGCTATAATGTGGAAGTCCAGGTCAAGAACAGAATTAGGACTGAAATCCACACATACGAAGAAATGTTAAAATTAATTAACTGTATAACGAAACTGTTTTAGAAAATAAAAAGACTGAGAATGTAACCTGGACGCAAAAGTTAAGATTCAGGTTATGTATCTTTTTTGTCTAGTACTATTTACGAGGTTGCGCGAAGTTTATATTCGTAATTAATACACTGATGCAG
Source organism: Anabrus simplex (assembly GCF_040414725.1). Lineage (NCBI taxonomy): Eukaryota > Metazoa > Arthropoda > Insecta > Orthoptera > Tettigoniidae > Anabrus > Anabrus simplex. The sequence continues at coordinate 1,147,382,890 of NC_090266.1, read as the reverse complement.
CGTAGGATCATTAATTTTATTATTAATTCAAAAATTGTTTGCTCATTGAATAAGTAGTTAGTTTCTTTCTTTTCAATACAACGTGAGAATAGTAACTGGCAAGCATTTATCTCACTTTAGCGTAAATACTTTTGTAGCAAGTTGTTATGAAGTAAAAGAAATATAACCTCCTTAACATCCTCATTCGACGAACGAATCGCCATGAACAGCGTCGTATACCTTTACTCAATATGTGCGTCGCGGATAGATTTGGAATAGAACCCACACTTTTGGCACGCATTTTAATGATTAGAAAATGTGTACTATCACCTCTAGTACCCTACCGACTACCATTTACAAAGTAAAAAATGTTAGACTATTGGGACTCGAACCCACGAAAAACTGTTTATCATCAAACTTTGCTGCCTAAACGACCACGGCTACCCATGAAGCTTTGCGGTTGGCTGCTTGTGTACTACTCATATACTCAATAGCAACAACTTGTTACCTTGGGAAATCTTTAAGAATTCTGTGATAGCTGGACAGGAAGCATGACATACTTCATAAATATATACATAAATTACATTGTAACAACTTAATTTCGCACAGCATCATGCAGATGTAGATTCATTTTCATGAGTAGCCATCTTGATTCTTTACAGAAGCGTCCCCGATAAGAGCTAAGTCCCAGATAAGAGCGTTAACAGCCTCTCCATCTTCGGCATAGCTATACTCGAGAATATTTTCCCAGATAGCACATAAACGAAAGTCGTAGTACGCGGTTTCAACCGAACTTCCAGATAAATGTCCAAACTGCCAAATAAATTTATACCGCACTTTTATCTGGCTGTCGTAGTACAGGCCCTAAGTTGATATTCGCGTCGCTTACGGAGTAGCTGGTGAAACTGCTCATGCGGCGAGGAAGCTGTGTAGACAACGATTTCCAACAGCGGAACGTTCGTCGCTATGTACCGAAGGTCCGGGAACTCAGGCCCGCTTCATCTTCGGATCTAGTGCCGTGGATCAAATCGCGATCTCTCGGAGCTTCGGCGGGAAGAATGATTTTAAAACACATTATCGAAGAGGGACCGACAATAAGCACAAGAATCTTAGCAAGACAAGTAGGTACATCTAACTAGACTGCTTATCGTACATTGCGCGAACGGCCATTGTACCCACAGCACTACCACAGAGTTCAGCATTTCACCGAGCAAGTACCCGAATGGTTTGGGTCACGTAGCTATCCGCTTGCATTCGGGAGATAGTGGATTCGAACCCCACTATCGGCAGCCCTGATTATGCTTTCCATGGTTTCCCATTTTCACACCAGGAATGTGCTGGGGCTGTACCTTAATTAAGGTCACGCCTGCTTCTTTCCCATTCCTAGTACTTATCTATCTCATCGTCGGAGTAAGACCTATCTGTGCCGATGCGACGTAAAGTAATATGTAAAAAAATGAGCATCTCCAAGAAGCGGATTACCCACCAAGAGCTGAATTCTGTACCTGGTCCTTGCAACAATGAACGTAATGCAGTCGATCCGCACAGTGTGCTGGTTACAGATGAGGCATCCTTTACCTGGGAGGGTATAATTAATTTTCACAATGCCCATACATGGGCAGTAGAAGACCCATATGCCATTCACCAAGGTAATTTCCAGTACAGGTTTTATAAAAATATTAGGCCTGTAACATTGAGAGATCAGGTTTTTGGACCATTGGAGCTGCCTGCACGACTGAGTGGCTCTTGTTATCTCCATTTTCTGCAGTCTTCTCTGACAGAGCCTCTGGACGACGTTCCACTACAGACACGTAAACGGATATGGCTCATGCACGATGGGGCACCTCCTCAAGTCAGTATGTATGTTCGTAGGTCGCTAGAACGCCGTTTCTCCTATCGGTGGGTTGGTCGGTATAGTCCCGTCAGCTGGCAATCGAGTTCCTCCGATTTAAATCCACTAGATTTTTATTCGAGGGGGCACCTCAAAGACTGTGTGCCAAGTGGAAATGACGATGAAGTAACCCTAAGACAACGTATTTGGAATGCCGTCGTAACTGTGAGAGCTGACGTGGAGGTGTGGAGGCGGGTGAGAGCGCCATGGTGTCAGCACATGGAAGTCTGTCGAGTTAACGGACGACTTTTCCAGCATTTCCTATGATGGAACAGAACAGTAACTTCGGACGTTCAAGTACATGTTCCACTAATTTCGGAGTCATGTTCAGATTTATGATTAATAATTCGGAGTTGTTGACAGTTCACTATTTTCTTTTTCGTGTCTTCTGACAAATTATTAGCCACGAAGTTTGAGTGTGACGATTAACTTTTATTTCAATAATAATAATATTAATAATATTTGCCTACGTCCTACTAACTTCCTTTTAAGGTTCCTGGAGACTCCGAGGTGCCGGAACCTTGTCCCACATGTATTCTTCAATGTTCCAGTAAGCCTACTGATAGGAACATGACGTATTTGAGCAGGTTAAAATACAACCAGACTGAGCCAGGATTAAGCCTGCCAAGTAAGAACCAGTAAGCCAATGCTTTAACCGTCTGAGCCACTCAGCCCCTATACTTTTACTTTGATAGGTTAATAAGCACTCCAAATGCAGCAATACGTTTAATGCTTTATTTTACCTTTATACATGTTATTTTTGTTTGGAAGTACGAACTGTAGCTACGTTAATTTACGTAGTTTAATAACATGTACATTATCCGTTTGAAGCAAACGTTCGATGTGCTTTAATAATTCAATTTCAATACTACTCATTTGGATATCTTATCCCAAGCATTATTTCCTTGACGCAAGGAACATTGTTTACCTATACGCCAACATTATTTCGCCTTGATCATTCTCCCTTTATGCAATGCAAAACGAGGATATTAGCATACTTCATGTCCTGGAGTGCCTGTCATAACTCTATGCTCGAATAATAATAATATCACAGAATCTTACAGACCCCGCACCGACACAGATGGTCGGGCCATTTCCACACTCACTAGAGCATGGGTCTGATGACCACAAATATCCCAATCCCCTAAAAGACCTAACAGCAACAGAAACCACATTAACACCGGTTATTCGATACATCTCGATTAACCGAGATCGATGAACAAGGGCGTCTGAAGGTCTTGAAACGGAAACAAAATGTTAACAATTTATCGTGGACAAGCCCAGGATGGTAATTTAGTAAGTGAGATTGAATCAAGCTGCAGTAAAGCTAATGCAGTGAGCTCGCAGTTGCGAAAAACAGTATTCTGTAAGAAGGAAGTCAGCTCCCAGACGAAACTATCTTTACATCGGTCTGTTTTCAGACCAACTTTGCTTTACGGGAGCAAAAGCTGGGTGGACTCAGGATATCTTATAAGTTAGAAGTAACAGACATGAAAGTAGCGAGAATGATTGCTGGTACAAACAGGTGGGAACAATGGCAGGAGGGTACTCGGAATGAGGAGATAAAGGCTAATTTAGGAATGAATTCTATGGATGAAGCTGTACGCATAAACCGGCTTCGGTGGTGGGGTCATGTGAGGCGAGTGGAGGAGGATAGGTTACCTAGGAGAATAATGGACTCTGTTATGGAGGGTAAGAGAAGTACAGGTAGACCAAGACGACAATGTTTAGACTCAGTTTCTAACGATTTAAAGATAAGAAGTATGGAACCTAATGAGGCCACAGCACTAGTTGCAAATAGAGGGTTGTGGCAACGTTTAGTACATTCACAGAGGCTTGCAGACTGAACGCTGAAAGGCATAACAGTGTATAATGATAATGTATGTATGTATGTATGTATGTATGTATGTATGTATGTATGTATGTAGGCTGCCCGTAAATAAACAATACTGGTTTGGGTAGAATGTTACGTAACGTATCGTGAACCAACAATACCAGCCTTCAGCTGTTATCTTGGACAGGATGCACATACCCGTAAACAAAACCGGTTTGACAACAATGGTGCGTAACTTGTCATGACCCAGTAGCACCAGCCTTCAGCTGTTATCGTGGACAGGCTGCCCATATACATAAACAAAGTAAAGCTATCCTTTCACATCAATGAGGCGTAATAACTACTCAAGAAACATCATATACCTTTGCTCACGAAAGTAACTTCCGACGATTACTATAAAATTGATATATATATATATTGGTTCGACACATCATTCTCGATTGCTACAAGAAATATCTGCACGTACACATTCTATATATACCAATTCCTAGCCTTGTCCATAATATTCCTGAATTAATACAAGTTCATACCTGGTAAGGGGACGAAATATGGGCCCCCTACTTTACAAGTGAACCAACAGCCCCCTACAGTGTAGTTTTATGTAACGCGCTGTTTGCACATTACCTGAAAATATAGATCTCTGTAATTAAGCAAACAATATAAATCTTATTTCATTCGGTACCCATTCCACATTATTACATAATGGAAAACATAAATATACTGCACGCAGGAAACAATTTAAGAAGGTCGTATATCAGGGAGGAAACGTTTTGGACGTCCGACACTGACCGGAAGGAATCGTCATCATGTATGGATGTCAGTGAGCGATCGTTCTGCAACAATTATCGTTGTGGTGCAGACTAGTTGAGCAGTAATACACAATCTAATACATTTTTCGTCGTAAATAATAATTTACTTGTAGTCATCAGTGCATCAAACGGCGTGACTGAAAGAAGGAATGGAGGGATACTGCGTTTTCTGATGAGTTTTACTTCTCATTGGAGGAATATGATGGGCAAAGATGGCGATCCGGTAAGTGTTGTCATCAGCACTGTATTCATACTTTGCATACCACACAAATGCAAGGCATTGTGGTCTAGAATGTTGCTGGGTATGAGGGAAAATAACTTGTTAGATGTTTCCATTACTTCATTACGAATGAGCCATAGGTCGATGATATTCTGGGGAGAGTAACGATTATGTTCTTACAGGTACCTTCAGGCCGTATTTCAACTCGACATTGCTAAGTCGTAAGTAGCGGTGACCGCACGTTTTTTCTTCTCGTCATCGTCATTTAATGTCCTCTAAGTGTTTCTCGGATATACTGCCCAATGAAATGAAATGGCGTATGGCATTTAGTGCCGGAAGTGTCCGTTGACATGTTTGGTACGCCAGGTGCAGGTCTTTTGATTTGACTCCCGTAAGCGACCTGCGCGTCGTGATGAGGATGAAGTTATGGTGAAGACGACACATACACCCAGCCAACGTGCCAGCGAAATTAACCCAAAAAATTCCCTATTCTGCCGGGAATAGAACCCGGGACCCTTGTAACCAAAGATCAGCACGCTAACCATTTAGCCATGGAGCCATAGTTCCCATTATTATTATTATTATTATTATTATTATTATTATTATTATTATTATTATTATTATTATTATTATTATTTCTCCGTTAGGGTCCTCTAGGGAGTACGTGATAATTTCAGTGCTTCTTCTTTTGTTGTTGTTCTTCCTCAAATACTCCTTCATCTGCTCACTACATCTCCTTCTCCTCTCCTGAGACCATTTTGAGCCTGTTTTCTTTCCATCCTTCCATTTAAACACTTTATTTCTAAAAATATCTCTCCCTCCCTGTTGCTGATTCTCCGAAAATATTGTATGTTTCCAAATATTTCTTGACTTTACGAATCCAGGTTTTTGTTGAATATTTGTTCCAAAGCTATTTGAAGATCTGTTTGGTAAACCTGTTGTCATTCATTGTGCATAAATGTTTTAGACTTAATTGTGGGATAAAATATTCTTTCAGAACTAGATTTTAATTCTGTTACATGATCTACTACATTTTTATGGCCGCGCTGAGTGGCTCAGGCGGTTAACGCTAGAACCGCGGCTGGGTCATTTTTGACCCACCTGTTAGTACTTTATTCTCTACACTCTGAAAGAAAACTATTTTTAGCAAGTGTAAACAGCCAATGAATATACCAGTACCTGCGCTGGATTTTTTTTGTTGGAAATTTAATACTCATAATGTATTTTGACGTAGAATATTAACCATGTCCGCCTCTGTGGTGTAGTGGTTAGCGTGATTAGCTGCCACCCCCCGGAGGCCCGGGTTCGATTCCCGGCTCTGCCACGAAATGAAAAGTGGTACGAGGGCTGGAACGGGGTCCACTCAGCCTCGGGAGGTCAACTGAGTAGAGCTGGGTTCGATTCCCACCTCAGCCATCCTGGAAGTGGTTTTCCGTGGTTTCCCACTTCTCCTCCAGGCGAATGCCGGGATGGTACCTAACGGCCGCTTCCTTCCCTCTTCTTTGCCTAACCCTTCCAATCTTCCCATCCCTCCACAAGGCCCCTGTTCAGCATAGCAGGTGAGGCCGCCTGGGCGAGGTACTGGTCATACTCCCCAGTTGTATCCCCCGACCAAGAGTCTGAAAGCTCCAGGACACTGCCCTTGAGGCGGTAGAGGTGGGATCCCTCGCTATGTCCGAGGGAAAAACCGAACCTGGAGGGTACACAGATGATGATGATGATGATGATGATGATGATGATGATGATGATGATGATATTAACCATGCAAATAAGGAATATTGCCCTACTTCGGTGACTACAATGAGTCCAGCTATAAGCCCCTGCTCCTATGACACGCGAATGTGCAGTACAGCAAGAAAGGCTTCCATTTCCTCAATATTTAGAGACCATTCATCTGACATCAGTATACACGATTAAGCTGCATGTAGTTTATTTGTAGGAATGGCACTTCACACGACGCACGCGTTGAGAATGCATAATATTCCTTGACTGTACGCATGCTACAAATATTTATTTTCCTTTTGGCAGAAGATAGGGAAGAAAGAAATAACAGCTGGGTCACAAATGACCCAGCCGCGCTTCTAGTGTTAAGGCGCCGGCCTTCTGACCCCAACTTGGCAGGTTCGATCCTGGCTCAGTCCGGTGGTATTTGAAGGTGCTCAAATACGACAGCCTCGTGTCGGTAGATTTACTGGCACGTAAAAGAACTCCTGCGGGACTAAATTCCGGCACCTTGGCGTCTCCGAAAACCGTAAAAGAGTAGTTAGTGGGACGTAAAGCAAACAACATTATTATTATTACATTTTTATGAACTTAGAAAGCAGTACCTAGTGGTGGGGTTTCCTTCATAATTTCGATTGCTGGTTTACCCTTAAAATCTTAAATTCTCTATGGTTCTTGGTTTCTGTTACATTTTCATCCAAAAATCTTGTTTCTTCTGCTGCTAGGATTTGCCTTTCATGTTTGTCTAAAAATAAGAAATTTACATTCAAAGTACATGCAAACAATTTCTTCTTAAACTTAAGGCTGGAAGGACACCAAGGACGCTGCAACTCATCTCTATTGCAGACGTTGGAAATTCCCAGAACCCCTAGGTCCCGATGCATTGCATAACGCAATGGTGGACTCCTCTTCCGAGCTTTCTTTCAGCGGACTTTACATTCTGCAATTGAAATACATAGCAGACGTAGGAAATACTTTCCAAGAAAAGATTGGATTGTAAGCCCGAAATTTTGAAATTTTTTCTTCATGGTTTACTCCACTAGGTTATTCCGCTCTCTCCACCGTTGGGAATCTGAGATTCGTCTTCCGCCTTTGAGACCATTGACCAGGTTTCACCACTAACCATAGGCAGGTTCTTTCTAGTGAGGTCTTACTCTTCTTCCTCCTCCTTCCTCATCGTTTGCAAGATGAGGCCCCTGGTTTGGAACCGGTAGTTGCGAAGTATATTATTATTATTATTATTATTATTATTATTATTATTATTATTATTATTATTATTATTATTATTAAAATATATTGCAGTTTGTAGATATCACGAACTGTAGCAAAACTTCGAAATTTCGTTTTGTACCAGTGGCTGCAAACTGAGGTTGTATACCTCCATTACCGCATTGATTTCTCGCTACCACAGAAATCATGCGGTTACTAAAGCCAAGGACCATGTCGCGTGTTTTTAAGTAAGTTCTCCTAACTCATAACTTATCAAAAGCATCCGGACAACTACTAGAAATTGCCGGAAATTGGCCTCTAAATATTCCTCGGATATACTGTCCTTTAATGCATAAACGATTGAATTAATGAATAACACACAACACTCTGCCTCCTTGCACATCGGTAAACGCTGTCATAAGTAGTATCTGGGCTTCAATTCTCTATTGGCGACTATTGGCGCTGTCCAGATACTTTTTTTCTTTATGGCCTTTGTACACTACTTCCTTCCAGAACATACTAATGCTCTACATTTAATTTGTCTTCAGTTTCTATAGATTTAAAGTGACATTTTTTGCCTTGGAAAGAATTCATTCTTACCAAGTTTTCATTATTATGAAGAGGTTTGTTTGTATTTCTTGTTTATTACAATATTTAAATGAGTTTTAATGTTGTGGTAATGACTTCTCTGCTATTTTTCATGGTGTCGCCAAGCCATGTAAAAAGACTATGAAAGTAGAAGCGTAACTGAGGACTTTGAAGACATACGAATACTTAAACAAGCATCTAGAATGACTCAGTTTTCTCAATTTTACATGTGAGTACATTAAAAGTTATTTAATGTTATACCGCGAAACAGGTGCTATCTTAGTTGCAATTTACCTGTTGTTCATCATGTAGTCATAAGTGATTAAAATCGGCAATGAAATCTGGCAGTGAACTTTATATATGCACACTGATATATCATAGAGGTACGGTAAATGGAATTTTTAAAAAGAACTTTCAAAGGTGGTGTTCACATTAGGAACCCAATTTAGTTTAAAATCAAACATTTCGAAAAGTGTTCGGTTAAGGATGGATCAACGTGCTAGTAAATCCCATGACACCAGTCTCTCACTGCTAACCGACTGTATGCTGAAATCTTGAACCATGAACAGACATGTCATAGTACTCTCATCGAAATGATTAGCTGATTTGCATAGCTTAAAGTAGCAGTATCGAATCTTGGTGCAGTCTTTTGGTATTTAAGATTGCTTAAACACGAGAGACCCGAGGCAATAGATTTATTTGCATGTTCAAAGAATGACTTTTCAGAGAATAATTCTGGTACCCCAGTGTCTTTAAAAACTGATAGAAATTGAGAGAACATTCAATAAATAATTTTCCGAATTGACTATGAGAATGAATTAAACGGCCATTTATTTTCAGCGAGCTGTTTCCATTTCAATCATCGCCAAAATTTCAAATCTGTGAAAGTCATTTCAGATTGTAGCCAGTACTAATCGTGCCAGACGCCCAGTGAGGATAAATGTTGAGAACACAGATCATAGAGATGTAAGTGAAATGGCAGAATTCCCTTACTCACTGACGGCTTCCCAAAAGCTTCTTATTCCGGTGCTGTCTCCTCATGCAAAGTTAGTATTTGTTCTCGCCATATCAGCGTGGTCACGTCGTAGATATCAAACAACTGCCAACGTTTTCGTGTTCACGAAAGTCTTAACGGTTCAAATTCATATTTACTGTGATGAGTTCCATTGGGCTTTATTTTTCATTTCGAGAGATGTAACAAATAGTCTTCTTACAATTGTTAGGACTTGGCATGTTTTCTCCTCACTGCTCATCCCATAGAATCTCAGCATTCTGCGATATATCCGCATTTTGAACGCTTCCAAAATGTTAATTAAGAAAACGTTCAACGTCCAGCCTTGGATACCATAGAAGAGCACTGGTAACACAACACGCCATCAGGTCGTAAATTGGAGAACACGGTTACACACATGGTGTTTGAGGTTCTGTAATATTTTCCCTCTAAATAAGGGTTCTGGTTTTGATTTACACATCTGGATCTCATTCTTCTATTAGCCAGCACTCTAGATATGTAAAACCTGGATCTGTTTCCATTCTTTCTCTATTCAAAAGTGTTTATCATGTTCTCGGTTATCTGCTTGCTGATGTCCATGATTTTCATTTTCTGTGTGTGCATTCTGAGTACAAACTGTTTGCTCATATTGTGAATTTTGAAAGGAGCTCAAGGTCTTCTAAGTTGTCTGTGAGTATCCAGGTCTACAGAACGGTCGTTTATCTTAATGTCTTCATCAACGTCATCCAGAATGTTTTGGAAAATGCGTTCAGGGTATGAGCTGAATGCAAGATACACCCTTGATATATTCGGTAACGTAGTCATCGACCTAGATATGATAATTAAATTTACTTACTTACTTACTTACTTACTTACTCCCTGATGCTACAGTCGTTGTAGAACCTTGGTCTCCGCAACAATCTTCTTCCAAGGCTCTCTGTCGACTGCCTTGGTCCTCCATGTCCGGACTCCCATGCTACGTAGACCAGCCTCCACCTCTTCTATCCATCGCTTTCTTGGTCTACCTCTACATCGTCTTACATTCCAAGTCACTAATACCAATTCATAAGCATTTCCTCGCCTAGGTCATTTTTCAATTCTATCCGTCCTGATTATTCTTATTCTTTGCGGCTTCTCAACAAGTTTCTTTTTTTACCGGTTAGAGATGTCAACCCTATGCCCAACCCCCAACCTGGAGGACCAGGGTGTCACTTTTAGTCTGGATCATCACCTTCGATCTGTCCGGCATGAGAGGCCCTACCAGGTAAAGATATTATCCATGGGATAATTATATTTATTTTTATATACTTTTTGAACGAATTGCATAAGCAAGTGTACAAATGGTCTGGCCCCCCGGTGTAGGGGGCAACGCGTCCGCCTGTCACCCGGCGGGCCCGGGTTCGATTTCCGGCCGGGTCAGGGGTTTTTAATTGTAATGATTTATATCCCTGACCTGGGGATTGGGTGTTTGTGACTCCTTAATCTTTCCTTCCTCACACACAACATTCCACACTACCGCCATTCTGATTTCACGCAGGTTCATACAATATTTTGGCAGTAGGTGCAAAAGATCCACATGGGTCGACGCCCCGAACAAATACCATTTAAAAAAGTGTACAAATGAGTTCATCTATTAAAAACCATATTTTATTAATTGGGAGTGGTACAATGGAGAATAATCTGCAAGTATGTCTTACGTTTGTATATAACAGAAGATAAGTCCTGTACATGTACTTGGAACAAGAATGATAGCAAATAATATTAGTATAATAAAAATAACAACAATAACAATGAAAATGTCAACAATATATTTCAAAATACAGATGTGCTTTCGTTTACGGCCTTTATTTAAATTTCTGCTGGCTGTAAACCAGTTTGAAGTTCAAATGTAGGACATAAGATAACACCAGAGCAAAGAGGCGTGATGATACACACTATTTCGACTGAAATCTCACTTTTCAAAACTTTGGTGGTTACAACCTTATTCCGGGGAGTTCTTCAATCCAAGTAAAACTTTTTGATAAATAATGTTACTTCCAACCCCGATGGCTGTCAGCTGAAATAATTTTATTGCATCCGGGAGATAGTAGGTTCGAATCCCACTATCGGCAGCCCTGAAGATGGTTTTCCGTGGTTTCCCATTTTCACACCAGGCAAATGCTGGGGCTGTACCTTAATTAAGGCCACGGCCGCTTCCTTCCAACTCCTAGGCCTTTCCTATCCTGTCGTCGCCATAAGACCTATCTGTGTCGGTGCGACGTAAAGCCCCTAGCAAAAAAAAAATTAAGTATCTCGTGTTTAACTTTCCCAAATACTTTCTTGTAGCAAGGGCACTTAGCAGTTGATCAAGCTAATCCTCAACCACGGCATGGATGGAAAGCAAAGCATCTCTCGTTCAGAGACCGTTTTCAAATCCTGAACTCAGTTTCACTTTATTTTTCTCCGTAATCAACTGGACGATATTGTGAGAAAAGTGCAGGATTCGTCAAATGTTTAGTTATTCATACGAGACATACTTGTTTAGTCCCTTTACTTTAGTCGCAATACACACCGATACAGAAACAGCAAACGCGTTAACAGAAAGAACCTAACAATAAAAAATATAAGCGCAACGATGCCTTGATCACAACAAGACAGCTAAACAGTGTCCCATAATGTCACAGGGCCCGGCTCCATGGCTGAATGGTTAGCGTGCTGGCCTTTGGTCCAGAGGGTCCCGGGTTCGATTCCCGGCCGAGTCGGAGATTTTAACCTTAAATGGTTATTTCCCTTTGTGCTGTCCCCAACATCCCTGCTACTCACACACCACACATAACACTATCCTCCACCACAATAACAGGCAGTTACCTACACATGGCAGGTGCCGCCCACATTCATTGGAGGGTCTGCCTTACAAGGGCTGCACTCGGCTAGAAATTGCCACACGAAATTAAAATTAAATTAAATGTCACAGGAGGTCAGACCTTAGGAGATATGGACATGCGTGTGCAAGTCCCTTAATGGTTCGCGGGAGAGGTACCCTAGGAAAGTGCCGTCCAAACATTAGGGGACAACTGGCTGATTTGGGTAGCAATAAACATTGAACTGATAATAGTGTAGTGTACATTGAGGTGAAAGCAGTAACATTGCTCTTATTATTCCTAATATTGACAATGCTCCTGTAAAGCCCGGCCATTCAAATTTTATAGTTAGGTCACAAAAATCTCTTTCAATATATGCAAAACGATCGAGTGAGTTGGCCGTGCGGTTAGGGTTGCGTAGCTGTGAGCTTGCATTCGAGAGATTTTGGGTTCGAATCCCTCTGTCGGCCGCCCTGTTGTTTCCGTGGTTTTCCATGACCAAGATAATGCTGCGGATGTACGTTAATTAATGCCTTCCCAATCCTAGCCCTTTCTCACCCTTGCGTCGCCGAAAATCTTCGATGTGTTTGTACGAAGTCAAACGACTAGCATCAAAAAAGTTGATATATGCAAAATGAACTGAATTTAAAATTGATCAACCTATGAAATTGGTAAGTACATTTTATTATTATCTTTAATTGACATTCTTAAAGATCTGACTTATGCTTAACGTTTTAAAGACTGTTCTCAAACATTTCATATATATAACTTAAGAAACTTGTATGTGAGGATGACTAAACATGTAAAATCTTAGAGCATGATTTATACTGTGGATTAAGTCGCCCACAACCGAGGTTCGAATCATCGTGTATCCCAGGATGAAATTTTAATGAAGTGCTTTTCGCTAAAAATATCCCATTTGAAACACAAAATTTAAAAAATACAAAAATTGAAAGAACATATGGTTCAGATTCCGTTTCTAATTTGTCAAAAAATAATTTTCAAGTGTGAACTTGTCAATGTATAGATCTACCTGCCCTTATCTTACATAAATTTATATTAAAAGATTTAGTATTCACTGCCGCACCGCTGTGGACCGAAAGCACTGGAAGTGGAGACCAGCCAAGTCGATGTCTCACCAGAATTTAGAAACTTATTTCTCTTTAGATTTTGTTTGGTCTGGAGATCCTGCAATTCCCCACCAATATGTGTCGTTACCGTCCATTATTTGACCAATCAAAGTAATATTACAAGTACGATAAATTGAAGTTGTACTTTCAAGCAAACGTTGTTCTTTGGTGTATATATTTGCCAAATGTATTCATCCGTTAATGGAAAAAAAGAATGATGCTAGTTAAGCATGTCTTCAGTTGTGAGACCTAAGAGAAATTACGAAAAGGCATTTTACATATTTGACGCATTAGGTGCAGAAACAAATATATAAAATAGCTTGTCCTGACTGACTGACTGACTGACTGACTGACTGATTCATCATCGCCGAGCCAAAACTACTGGACATAATGAAATGAAATTTTGGGGATACATTCAAATTAAGATGTAGGTGCTCGCTAAGAGAGGATATTTGGATATTCCGTTGCTAAGGGGGTGAAAAAGGGGGGGGGTGAAATTTTAAAATGAGTGTATCTATATCTCAAAACTTTAAAAGTTTACGAATGTAAAAATTGGTATTTAGAGTCTTCTTTGAAAATAAGGAAACACGTAATTTTTGGTTTTCAGAAAATCCCAATAGGACGGGTGAAAAAGGGTGAAAAAGGGGTTGAATGCCTTTAATCAGGATACCGATACTTATATCTCAGAAATTGTAGATATTACAGACCTGAAAATTGGTACTTTTGAGTTCTTTTAAAAATAAAGAAGCACGTATTTTTTGTTTTTGGAAAATCCAATTAATGGGAGGGGAAAAGGGGGGTGAATTTTTAAAATGTGTGTTTCTATATCTCAAAACTTTGAAAGTTTACAGATGTAAAAATTGGTATTTAGAATCTTCATTAAGAATAAACAAACACGTTTTTTTTGTTTTCGGAAAATTCCAATAGGAGGAGTGGAAAGGGGTGAAAAAGGGGTTGAATGCATTTAATGAGGATACTTATATCTCAAAAACTGAAGATATTATAAACTTGAAAATTGGAGTTTTGAATCTCCTTTAAAAATGAAGAAACATGTATTTTTTGTTTTTGGAAAATCCAATTAATCGGGGGGTGAAAAGGGTGTGAATTTTTCTAATCAGTTGTTCTATATCTCAAAACTTTGAAAGTTTACAGATGTAAAAATTGGTATTTAGAATCATCATTAAAAATAAAGAAACACGTATTTTTTTGTTTTCAGAAAATCCCAATAGGAGGGGTGAAAAAAGGTGATAAAGTGGTTGAATGCCTTTAATCAGGATACCGGTACTTACAAGTATATCTCACAAACTGAACATATTACAGACCTGAAAAATTGTACTTTTGATCTCTTCTAAAAATAAAGAAACACGTATTTTTTATTTTTGGAAAATCCAATTAATGGGAGGATGAAAAGGGGGTTAATTTTTAAAATGTGTGTATCTATATCTCAAAACTTTGAAAGTTTACAGATGTAAAAATTGGTATTTAGAATCTTCATTAAAAATAAAGAAACACGTATTTTTTGTTTTCGGAAAATCCCATTAGGAGGGGTGAAAACGGGGGGAAAACGGGTTGAATGCCTTTCAAGAGGACACTTATATCTCAGAAACTTAAGATATTACAGACCTGAAAATTGGTGTTTGGGATCTCCTTTACAAATAAAGAAACACGTATTTTTTTGTTTTTGGAAAATCCAATTAATGGGGGGTGAAAAGGGGGTGAATTTTTTAAATGAGTGTATCTATATCTCAAAACCTTTAAAGCTTATAGGTGTAAAAATTGGTATTTAGAATCTCCCTCAGAAATAAAGATAAACGTACCTTTTTGTTTTCGGAAAATCCTTATACTGTAACAAGGGTGGAAAAGGGTGAAAAATGGGTTGAATGCCTTTAATGAGGCTACTTTTATTTCAGAACCTGAAGATATTACAGCCCTGAAATTTGGTATTTGGGATCTGCTTTAAAAATAAAGAAACAGGATTTTTTTCTTTTTTGGAAAATCCAAATATGGGGGGTGTGAAAAGGGGGTGATTTTTAAAATGAGTGTATCTACATCTTAAAACTTGAAAAGTTTACAGATGTAAAATTTGGTCTTTAAAACCTCCTTTAAAAATGAAGAAACATGTATTTTTTGTTTTCGGAAAATCCCAATAGGAGGGGGTATAAAAGGGTGAATAATAGGTTTAATGCCATTATTTTAATTAAGCTACTGATATCTCAAAAATGAAGATGTTACAGACGTGAAATTTGATATTTGGATTCTGCTTTAAAGTAAAGAAACACGTATTCTCGAAAAATCCAATGAAGTGGGGGGGGGGGTGGTGTGAAAGAATAGAATAATTAATTGACTTAATTGTATGAGAATACTTACGTTTAATAAAAACTAAAGTTGTTACAGACGTGAAAATTGGTATTTGGAAGAAACAAAGAAAAACGCTTTTGGGGGGGGATAATCTTGGGGGGCGGGATTGAAAAGGAGTTGAATTCCTTTCATGAGGTCACACAAATCAAGAACTGAGGAAGTTAAATTCGTGATAATTGGTATTTAGAAGATCCTTAACTAGTAAAGAAACAAGGTTTTTGCTGGAATATTCAATTGGGGGGGGGGGAGGAGTGTGAAAGGAAGTGAAAAAGTGAATTATTTTTATGGGTATACTTATATCTCAAAACTGAAGGTAATAGACGTGAACATTGGTGTTTGGAATCTCCTTTAAACATAAAGAAACATGCCTTTCTGTTATTTTTGCGGGGGGGGGAGGTAAATAAACTTAACGGCGGTGGGGTGTAAAAGGAGGTGAGAATAGTTGATTTTACTGTTCATAATGTACTTATAAGGAGCCTCCGTTGCTCAGGTGGCAGCGCGCCTGGCTCTCACAGCTCGGTTATGTGGTTCAAATCCTGGTCACTCCATGAGACATTCGTGCTGGACAAAACGGAGGCGGGACAGGGTTTTCTCCGGATACTCCGGCTTTCCCTGTCATCATTCATTCCAGCAACACTGTCCAATATCATTTCATTTCATTTGTCATTCATTATCCATTGCCCCAGAGGAGTGCGACAGGCTTCGGCAGCCGGCACAATTCCTATTGCCGCCGCCAGATGGGGGCTTTATTCATTCCATTCCTGACCCTGTCGAATGACTGGAAACAGGCTGTAGATTTCCGATGTACTTATTCTGATCATAAATCGATCATTTTTTTTATCTTTCCTGGGTTCGTTTTCAAGAGCCATCTTTTTCTTCGGAGAACGTTCTTAGATTACAGTACATTCTCCTGGCATATAAATAAAAATTTAAACACATTTCAAATAAACGATAGGAATGAGATTGACCGTCCAATTGTTCACCTCTATAATAAGGTCAACAATGCACGGAATATGTCATTCGTATCACCAGAAATCCCGCACACTTGGCTACGCGGGACAATGGTGCTGGTCACATTGTTAACAATGACAGTGGCAGCAGATGTAATTTACCGCCAAGTAGCGGTCTTGCATCTTGCTTTGGAGTCCACAACATCTATAATAATAATAATAATAATAATAATAATAATAATAATAATAATAATAATAATAATAATAATAATAATAATAATGTTCTGGACCGTCGTCAAATGTGCAGACCGCGCTGGAAACGGGTCCTGGACGGGTAATGACTAAGAATGCAGTCCAGCCACGAGTTCAGTACCGCCAAGGCACCCAAGAGGACACCACGCCGGATCTCCTCAAGAATTTGATCCATATTAAAAATTCTTATAGGAAAAGATGGCAAAGATTTAGGGACCCAACTGACCGGGTGGAATACCTGGACCTAGCCCGGGAAGTACGAAATCGATTGCTTGAAAGAAAGATTGAAAAATGGGAGGAAACTTGCCGTAATCTATTAGAAAACGAGTCAGATCGCGAATTTTGGCTGATTCTCTCAGATAACCAGTCAGATCGCGGATTTTGGCGGATTATATATAAAACAATAAGCATTCAATTATAAATTTCAGTATAATACCGTAGCGAAGCACGGGTATCTTGCTAGTCATTCATATGGAAGAGCTGAACGTCTAAGTGATCTGTTTGTTTAAAGATGATGTTTCAGAGCAGAAGAAAAATATGGGTGTTTTTAAAATCCTATTGGTTGCTTGGTGAATAGATTATATATCAAACGATATTAAATTATACTTCAGTGAGAAACTATGGATCACCTGAAATTTATCTATTGAAGTACACGAAATTAAGCAACATTTATAATATCAAGCGTAGAGTAAAAAGAAACGACTTTTCTTTTCGCATAAATCTTATAGGATGAACAGTAGGAAATTACATGTTTATGTTACAATCAATCCATTATTTCTGTTCAGTCACACTGGTACAAGAATGTGTAAGTATCTGAACCAGTGCCTTGGAGGATGAGGGATTTAAGGTTTAGAACTTGAAGACAATCCTGATATAAAATTCTCAGATTCATTCATAGAGAGACAAATGTTACAAAAGCTAAGCTCGTCACATGACGTAGTAGTACAGCTTATAAATCTCATGTTTATTCCGTATTGGCTCAACACAACTAAGGTTAAGTTATGAGTAAGTTCCCACCTTCCAATACTTATCAATTTCTAATATAATAGACTTATTAATTACATAATATAATCCATATAACCTCTAGTACATGTTTCGTTCCGATTATGGAACATCTTCAGCTAAAATTGGTAAAATGGCAAGACAATTAAAATACATTGATGTTAAGATAATACATAAGCTAAAAGATATGATAAATGGCTCGAAAATTAAAACATATGATAATGATGATGAGATAAAGTTCATTCATGTTGGTTAAAAATACAACAAGTCAGTTTTCAAATGGCGAATTAAAAACAGCGATAAGGTTCTTCATGTTGGAGGCGTGTACATTTTGTCGATCTTGAAGATAAATTGAAGAATACAGGATTTTCTTATATGTAATTTATCGGGGGAAATCTTGATAAAATAACCGTAGTTGAAGTTGAGTTTGGTAGGATTATTGAAATGTGTCTTAAAGACAATCTTGTCGTATTTAACGTCCTCCCTTACGCCGTGTTGTAAGGGAGGACGTTAAATACGACAAGATTGTCTTTAAGACACATTTCAATAATCCTACCAAACTCAACTTCAACTACGGTTATTTTATCAAGATTTCCCCCGATAAATTACATATAAGAAAATCCTGTATTCTTCAATTTATCTTCAAGATCGACAAAATGTACACGCCTCCAACATGAAGAACCTTATCGCTGTTTTTAATTCGCCATTTGAAAACTGACTTGTTGTATTTTTAACCAACATGAATGAACTTTATCTCATCATCATTATCATATGTTTTAATTTTCGAGCCATTTATCATATCTTTTAGCTTATGTATTATCTTAACATCAATGTATTTTAATTGTCTTGCCATTTTACCAATTTTAGCTGAAGATGTTCCATAATCGGAACGAAACATGTACTAGAGGTTATATGGATTATATTATGTAATTAATAAGTCTATTATATTAGAAATTGATAAGTATTGGAAGGTGGGAACTTACTCATAACTTAACCTTAGTTGACGTAGTAGTAGTTGTGAAATTGTGACCTCTGAATCCTAACTTATCTTCATCTCAAAGACATTAACATGTCCCTTCTTCAAACGAAAATTTGCTCTTTTTTGCTAGGGCGTTACGTCGCACCGACACAGATAGGTCTTATAGCGACGATGGGATAGGAAAGGCCTAGGAGTTGGAAGGAAGCGGCCGTGGCCTTAATTAAGGTACAGCCCCAGCATTTGCCTGGTGTGAAAATGTGAAACAACGGAAAACCATCTTCAGGGCTGCCGATAGTGGGATTTGAACCTACTATCTCCCGGGTGCAAGCTCATAGCCGTGCGCCTCTACGCGCACGGCCAACTTGCCCGGTGTGAAAATTTGGTGGTTATTACATGGTTAATATTTATCGACCTATGTGATGAGCTAAAATGTATTTGCAAGCACAAAATTGTATGGTACCTTTTGCGACCAAAAATGTGTTGAACAGTGCAAATAAAAGTTTCAAGGAGCAGTTCGCTGTGAGACGTGAACATCACTGGTAAGCACTCTGTCAAAATTTGTGTCTCCAGTTAACGGCTTCTAGAGGAAAGTTAACTGTGTAGGATTCTTCCCAAACAAAGGTGATAACAGAACTGAACAGTGATAGAATTGTTTTTATTATTTTGCTCAGATAAACTAAACCGATCAAATGTTAGTTGTACGTAAAAATGTCATAAATAATAAGTTCCCCAAACGTGACATCTCCGATCTGCTTCATGAATGGATTTTCGACACGCTGAAACTCGACGAAAGTGAAACAGAGATGATACAGTGAAATGGTATATCAAAACAAGTGTTCATCAAGTGCAAGATACAGGAAGCTACTGTCAAACTCCTTCAACAATTCGCAGGTTAGCAATTCTTCACACATAGTAATGGATATCGTTATAGAGTTACAGTATATTCTTCAGGTCTCGGAACTAAACTTGTTCGTGTATTTAATTTACCAAGAGAGGTTTCGCTATGGTTGATAACAAAAAACTCAGTAATTTCGGAACAATCCTCTCCATTTATAAAGAGACCCGGAGATCGAATTTTAGGCACAAAGTACACATTGGTGTAAGAGCGGTTAGCATTTTGTTTAGGAAACACATTTCTTCCTATTTGGACATCGGTAGTTTCAGATCAGTAGTAGGTAGGTAAGAGTTATTCTGCCCGAAGGCAGGTCCGAACCTCCGCAGAGGTGTTCCTGAGCCGGAGTTTACGTGCGGTAGGGTGGCCAGTTCCTTTCCGCTCCTCCATTCCCTTACCCCCACTAACAGGGCGTGGCAACCCATCCAACTCCTGACCACGCCCAATGTTGCTTAACTTCGGAGATATCACGGGATCCGGTGTTTCAACACGGCTACGGTCGTTGGCAGATCAGTAGTAAGTTACGAAAATTGGCCGACTACATGCTCAAGCTGTAATAAAACTGGACATATACGGGGATAATGATCTGGTCGTAAGCAACCAGTAAAAAATTCCTGGCCTGGAAAACTTCCCACACTCCTGTAACAGATCCTGTGATTGAAAATTAAACTCTCGACTCAGTCTATTTGACCTTAATAAAACAGCTCCAGTAGTACAAAACGAACCGTATAGAGCAGCCTTTCTTTCAGTCACCAGTAGAACGTTCACGCAGTACAGATCAGTGAACCACTCTTATTAACGGAACAAGAGGAGACTGTAGACACACAAGAGATAGGCCAGGACGATCAGAATACACTACCAGCTGTTCCAACCCAGGCGTGCCTGTAAGCCCAAGCAGTGCAGCATCAGCACAAACAACAACAGCCAGCACAACCCACTAAGTTCGTTCCAGGTAGCCTAGAGGCACATAGACAGCTGATTCTTGTCTAAGTACATGAAAAAGAAAGCATGCATGCCAGCACACAAGAACAAGCATTGACGACACCCGAACACAGCATACTTACAAACAGGTACGGAAGTGGATGTGACAGAAACAAAATCTCCCAATAGAAGCTCCCGAGACACCTAGATTAAAACGACCAGTAGAATATAATGACAAAAGGGAAGGAGTCAAAATGATAAAGAAGGTCCCCAAAAGTGAGTTTAAAATTAGTAGCCACGTAAAATTTCACCAGCATGTAGTGTTTTGCACTAGGTAATTAGTAAGGCTCGGAAGTTGAAGATCTATAAATTTCCTAAAAAAAACTTTAGAAAGAAGTAAAACTATCCAAAAAGAGGACTTAAAACAGACCAAAAGGACGTAAAAATGCGATCCAAATTGATTCATAATGCTAGTTTTACATACATGAAGGAATATGATGTTTTAAAATGCAACATACAGTACACAATTATAATAGTGAAATGCTTCTCCTTTCAGACATTATGCAGTATATTTTTACATTAACAATTTAAAAACAGGAATTCCATGTTTGTTGAAAAAAGTACTTGCAGAATTTTGAACGAAATGTTTTTCCACATAGAACGAATTCAGCGAACCCACAATGGACATCCTGGAAAAAGAAATTGAAATTAGTATGACTGGAATCATATTTGGCTTAACGACACTAGGTTTACACAAATTGGAATTCGGAAACCTTACTTCAGTTTGCTTTGCAGTATATCACAGTAGTCCACAACAGTCATCTCCAGGTTCTTAGGTGTAAATAATCGTCGGTTTTCAGACAGCACGTTGGAAAAGTTCGAGGAACTTCTCTTCACATCAACGGATGTTAAAGGTTCGTACTTGAAGCAAGTGAGATCTTCCTCTTCAAACCCACACGCATCAAAATTTTCGCCTTTCATTATTTCACTTATCGTGCACATAATTTGATATCCCTATTTCTTTAAGCATTAGGTTCATTTTTTATTTCGTTTCATTTTATTTTCATTTCATTTTCTCTCTTACTACAGAAAATATTCAGAGGTAATGGATGACCTAATGATGATTCGAATTCAAAATGGGCAGTATAAATGTAGTCGAAAGAAGTTGAAGTTACAAAAGAAGCTGTTACGACCCAAAAAGGCTAACAAAGGACCTATAAACCCAGACCCACCGAAAAAGGCAAAAAAGGACAAATAAAACTCACCATTTTCTGCGCCACAATGACCCAGAATGGACAAATATTATGTTTGGCCTCGTCTTCGGACACTCGAGACAAAATTGACTTTTCCTCAACTTCCCAGCCCTAGTAATTAGCCATAGCACTCCTTAGTACACTTGCGACAATAAATATTAACTGTTTAAAAAGCAAACGTAAATAGTTTCTCTTACAAGAATTCATGAAAGACAACGATATTGATGTAATTTTCCTACAAGAAGTCAATATATATATTTTGTCCGTTCTTGGTTCAACGTATAACTGTGTCGTCAACCCAGGGGAAGATGTTAGAGGTGCAGCAATTTTATATAGAGTAGGCATAAACATACAACTTAGTTAAACACATCCCTGTGGGTGAATCACTTCCATATTAACAGATAGTGTAACTCTGTATATTAATACATACTGGCCTTCTGAAACGAACAGGCGTCACAAAAGATAAGGTATTTTTGTCAACACAGCTACCATTCCGCTAGCGTCACAATTATAGTCGACTCATTCTTGGAGATGACTTCAAGTCTGTTTAGAGCGCTAATGATCAGAAAGACGAATTTAAGCCCTCTACGCTCTGAAAAGACTGTATCAATTGATTCAGTTGAAAGCTGCTTGGAGATTTAAACATGGTATTAAGATTTAGTATACTTTTTCCGAGGAGCATCAGCATCACGGATCGACAGATTCTACGTCAATAAAGAATCTTCGTCCAGTATTCATGATGTAGTTGTTATAATTGTCCCCCTTCGGAGACCATTATAGTATTAGAATGGAAATGAATTCTGATAAACAAATACCGCCTAAGGGGAGCGGATATTTGAAACTAAATAATTCATTATTAGATGACGAAAAAACAAGTGAAGAATTTCAACAAATGTGATCACTACTTCAGATTAAACAAAAAGACAGGGACCTCTTACTGTCTATACTTGGATGCACAGATTCAAGCCTAAGATTCAGTCACTTTTAAGGGGCTTGGGATTGAGAAAGCTAATAATAAAATAAATACCTTACACTTGTATTGTGTTGTCTTAAATTATCTTCTAATACTCCAACATACATGTCATAATGTACACAATTATATTTTATCAGTGAGATGAAGGATCATATATAATCAAGAACAAATGATTCAGGATCAATGGTTCGTTCGTGTCTAGATACATTAACAAACCAGGAGAAAGCTTAGTTGTATGATGTAGTAATAGAAAAGGGGAATGGGAAAAAGAAAATAACTTACGATCTCTACACAGAAGATCGTAGGCAAATTTACTCAACAAGTCTTTTTTTTACAAAAGTCGAAATGTACTTCATGGATAGTTCCAACGATTGTGGAAATTCCTGGATGGACCTACAAAGTAATCTGTCTTCCACACAACCAAAACTAGGTGATGTTGAAAAACACGAGCTCGCTCGACCAATTACAGACACCAAAATCTATTAAGCTATTCAAGAAGCTAGAAATAGATACGCGCTAGGCCCAGATGGACTGATGTACTGTTTTCATAGAAAGTTCTGGAACTTCGTAAAATGTAATCTTATGAAAATGGCGCAGTTATTACTGAAAAATTCACAGGAGTTCATTGGTTTCAGTGAAGACATCCTAATCCTCGTTCATCACAGACAATAGCAGACTTTCACCCAATACCCCTTTTTAATACAGATTATAAACTTTTCATAACAAATTATAGCGATCACTTGGGACAACTGATCAAGTTGCCAAACAGGAAAATAACTCATAATCTACAGGTGATAAGTAATGCATTGTTATATTATGAAGCAAATCCTGATGAACCAGGAGCAATTTTAAACCAAGATTTCCATAAAGCATGTGACAGAGTGCACCATGAATACCTCCTAAGTGTACTTCAGCACATGGGCTTCCCCCAATCACTGTGTGAAGTAATTCGAAAAATGTATCAGTTCATTTATTCTCGTGTTTTAGTTAATAGCTATTAGAACATCAGTTAGACAAGGATGTCCACTTTCAATGATCCTTTCCATGTTAAGTGTAGAACCGCTTATGAGAGCTGTTCACAACCTCCTGGAAACTGTTCCCAATGAGAGGAGATTGTTCACAATCAGAGCCTGTGCCGATAACACAACTTTATTTTTACAGACTCCAGCCGATGCTGTACATCAAGCAGTGATAATAGATCCGTATGAAAAAGTCGCAAACGCGCGCATCAGTTACAACAAATATGAAGTCCAGCCACTTGTAAACTGGCCTCAGGCAACTACGATAGCTACAATCTCATCCAAACAAAGAATACAAATTTTAGGAGTAACTTTCAAGAGCAGAATATTCAGAATATTCGGAACACTCTGTCGATAGAGTTAAGTAGGAACACGAAATTAATGCCAAAAGTATGGCATTTAAATGTAATGCCTTTTCCAAATTGTGGTACGTAGCGCAGTCTTACCGATGTCAGAAAAGGTAGTCCAAAGGATCGAACTTTATTTCAGTTATTATTTATGGTGCAGCTATATCTTCCGTGTAGGAAGTCCGCAAGTGAGAATGCCAATGGATGAGAGAACTCTAGGTCTGATAGCAGCATCAGAGAAGTATAAATTGCTCCTCATCAGAGAAATACTAAGAGCAATAAAAGGAATAGCAGATTAACAGGATATCCATTTGAGGTCCTTTGTGCAACAGAACAGTGTGCTACTTCCGCACTGCATCAGAAACATCATGAGGGTGATGGACAAATCAGGGTTCACAGAAGACTCTTTAACCAGCACGATGAGAATCTACAAACACATAATGACGAGGAATGATATCACACAGCAGATTGTGAGAAAGTATGGTAGTAAAAACTGGATGCAATTCATAACTGCACACATCCTGGTGAAGTGAAAGGTAGCGGCATACAGAGCTCTGAACGAAATCATCCCCGAGCAAGAAAGAAAGTTTGACCATAATATGGCACAATCTCTGCTTTGTAAAAGAAAATGTTTCGTCGATGGGTACACAGTTCCACAGACTGACTAACTGCGAGAGTGTTTAGGAAACCTGGAAGTGAATCAGTAAATTGTTCAAATGGATGATCGTATCAGAGAATCCAAGTGGTGTACATCGGTCAGTGTTCGGGGTGGGCATTGACGGTGGACGCCTAAGGTTTGCTGAAGTGTGGCTTACCATGGGATTCCTTTACAACTGGCAAACAGAGAAACATTTTTCTAAGAACTGCGAAATTTAAATTGGCCAAACGGAATTTTCCCAGAGCTTTTCAGGAACTACCAGGAATACCCATGTAAACTGTCATCCACAGCATATTCTAAATTACAGGATGTGATCTGCGAATAAGTTGATGTGAAAAGTAGTAAAATTGTAACTTACGAAAGTGTAAAATGTTAAGTGAAACTCGTACAGTCATTCTACAACCCTCCCAAACCCCATGGCCCAACAGCCCAGAAGGACCATGGCCTACCAAGCGACCGCTGCTCAGCCCGAAGGTCTGCAGATTACGAGGTGTCGTGTGCTCAACACGACGGATTCTCTCGGCCGTTATTCTTGGCTTTCTAGAGCGGGCATTCTACAAAGCCGAATGGAAAACACTCTTAAGTCAGGTGTATGGACGCGTATAAAAACATGAAATAATTCATGTCTTTCTTTAATGTTTATAATAATTAGTAAATAAACAGTGTGTCTTATTCTTAAGTTTAGATTTGTTGAAAATTCCCTTTAAAAGAGTATAATACAAAAAATGTGAAGGTGTGGTAGCTATATAACGAGTGATGAAAATAGATGGGTGAGATACAGACTTGTCTAGAAGAGTGACGTAAAAGAATTCAAAGAAGACAAATGTGACAAAAATTGTATGTGCAGTGCAGTGCAGTGTTTCTGAAAATGGTACGTAGCTGTTACTGTACTTTTATCATGCCTATCTCTTTTTCAGGAAAGCAAAAGGAGAATATAGATTTTTCATTTCCCCTTTCTGTAAATCTACCATTCAGTTTACAATGCCATTCTTGGCTGGATTTCAAACATGTTGTATGGAAGTTGTGTATTTTAACAATGTCAATTAAGAAAGAGGAAATGAAGGAAGTGACTAGTTCACTTTCAGAATGTTCTTTCGGCGAGAATATCCTACTCATTCCAATGAAAATGTAGTATATAAATAGTCTCCATAATATACTCAGTGAATATTTTCAAAACTGTGAAGGAAGGAGATATAAATACGTCGTCCCTTCAGTGTATAGTATAACTACATGTGACTAACTTTGGAGGCCCGAGAAATGTTGATCGGTTTGAAATCAGATCGAATCTTAATATCCTTGTTAAGTGTATTTCCCTACGACAAATTTGGGTTTCCGTGGGAAATAAATACCTTCTGCAGACAAGAATATCTACTAAGTCATTGTCATTTTCTGAAAATTGTTTGTTTCAAATTAAACCCTCGGCGTTGGCTACTATAAATGTTACAGAACAAGAAAGTTAATCCATTCAACTGAACAAAGTATGACAGTCCTTAGCCAAAGATATGGCTCAATGATTATGTCAGTTTTTCACTACAAAGTAAGCTCATATTGCCAAAGACATTAATGAAAACAACGGTTGTCACCATGTATTAATTAAAACTCATATTAACGATATCCGAATGCTTATATACACCTATCTCTAGACTACTTATTACAAGTGATAGATAGGAGTAGACGCATGAAGACACCAGATACCAAAACAAATAAAATAAATGTAAAAACTTAAACAAAATAATAAAACTGGATCAGCCAAATATAACGTATAAAAGAAGAAAGAGTCCCCACGTGCTATATAATAGAACATTAACTTTATTGAAGCTAACCCTAATTCATATTTTATGTTTTTCCCCTCAACTTAAAAATTATTCTAAGCCAGATCGAATGCAACTACGCAATATTATATATAAGTCGTAAGTTTGTTAGAATAATAAGAGTCATCTCGTGGAGGTCCAGCAATGGATATAACAATTTTGTATTATTAACTTGCTAAGCATCTAAGAGCTACCAACGAACTTCAAACATCAGAAGATGTCTTACAGTACCTTTTAAAACCTTTTAATGTAAAGGAGGTTTATTGATGAGTGTCTTTTTCAAAAGGCGCCATTTCACCTAAGAAATTTCTGGGAAAACGCAAATAAATGTATAATAAAAGGCACATGAAATATACCCATGATCGGGTATATAACTACTATTACATTTTCCTGGTCTCGATTGCTCATGGTATTCGTTGGCAATGCATGTGGACGAAATAGTATGGACGCAGGGAAAGAATAAAAGCAAAGCAAAGTCATCTCCGTACAGGCCACGAAGGCCCTTGGAGGGGTGGAAGGTAAAGGCTTCCACTATCCGTGACATGGGCACGTGAGGGGGTAGAGTGGTTAGCTCTACGCCCGGCCGCCTTTGACCCCAGGAAATAACCTGGTACTCATTTTTGGTGTAGGCTGTGTGAACCTCGGGGCCATGTGCACCTCCGGAAGGGGAAATCTCGTTTCTTAAATTTTACGACTTCCTGACAGGGATTCGAACCCATGTCCTTCCGGGCGAACCGAGTACGCCTTTACCACCTCGGCCAGGCAGCCCATGCAGATAAAGGGCCTTCTTCTTTTTCTACCGCTTTTTCCCCACACCTGTGGGGTCGCGGGTGCGAACATCGACGCACATGAGGATTTGGCCCTGTTTTACGGCCGAATGCTCTTCCTGACGCCAACCCTATTAGGAGGGATGTAATCACTATTGCGTGTTTCTGTGGTTGTTGGTAGTGTTGTACGTTGTCTGAATATGATGAGGAGAGTGTTGGGACGGACACATACACCCAGTCCCCGAGCCATAAGAATTTATCAGAAGCGATTAAATTCCCCGACCCGGCCGTGAATCGGACTCGGGACCCTCTGAACAGAAGGCCAGTACGCTGAACATTCAGCCAACGAGTCGGACCCTGCAGAGAAAGAGTAATGTAATGGAACGTAGCACAATACAAGTTAGGTAGTGCAAGAAATATCAGATTAAGTAATAAAGTCTTAAAGGAATTAGATGAATAATGTTGTTTACGCAGTGGAATAACCAATGATGTCAGAAGTAAGGACAACAAATGTGTACAGTCCTTAAGAAAATGAGCTTTCACCTCAATCATGGATGCTTGTATTAGAAAGATGTTTATGGAAACGTTTACATGGAGTGTGGTTTTATATGGAAATGTGAAAAGTAACTTGTGCAGAAAGAAAGAGAATGGAAGCCTTTGAAATGTATTATTCCATACATGGGCGCACATATGACAGTTTCTAGAGGGGTCCCAGACCTGGGGGTACGTAGAAATTTTAATATTTTGGAAGATAAATAGCGATTTGTATTCTGCGGTAGAATAACCCACGGTATCCCCTGCTTGTTGGTGGGGGACGGTACTACCGCTTTTGCGTAATAGGCTACTGACTTTTAAATCATTTTCCTGAAAGGAAAACACGTGACTACACTAGATTTTTGCCTTCCGTGAGAGCTAGAGGGGGGCCGCGGCCCTACCTTGCCCTCGGGTATGGGCGCCCTTGATTCCATAAGAATATTGATAGTGAGTTGGGTAATGACACTGAATCAGTTGTTGAGAGGCGAACGATTTGGGATAGACTGATAGAACATGTCTTGAGAAATTAAAACTTCTTCAGTTGTTTGAGTAAGTTCCGGGGATGAGAATGGTTGGCATTATTATAATTAACTGAAAAGAGTCTATACAGTCCGGCTCCGCAGCTGAATGTTCAGCGTAGCGGGTTCGATTTCCGGTCGGGTCGAAAATTTTAAGCACGTCCGGTTCATGTGTTTGGCTGAGGGGTAGGTGTTTGTGTTCGTTCTAACACACGGCTCTTCATTTACACTCAACACATCACACTACCAACTACCAAGAAACACGCAATAGGGAAAATCTTTCTTGTACATGATTGACGTCAGGAAAAGCAACCGGCCTTAAATCTAAGTTTCCGTGCGTGTAGAGGCGCGCGGCTGTGAGCTTGCATCCGGGAGATAGTAGGTTCGAATCCCACTATCGGCAGCCCTGAAGATGGTTTTCCGTGGTTTCCCATTTTCACACCAGGCAAATGCTGGGGCTGTACCTTAATTAAGGCCACGGCCGCTTCCTTCCAACTCCTAGGCCTTTCCTATCCCATCGTCGCCATAAGACCTATCTGTGTCGGTGCGACGTAAAGCCCCTAGCAAAAAAAAAATCTAAATTTAATCCACATAGAGTGTCGAGCGCAAGAAATTGAGAAAATATCAGAAGGATGAAGAAGAAGAATAAGAAGAAGAAAATTACAATTGATGTAAGATGCAATAGTTACTTAGAGCTGAAAAGTTTGACACAGGATAGGGTTAGTATCAAACCAATCTAAGGACTAATAACTCCAACAACAACAATATCAATATTGTTGTGCACATTTAATTGCTATAACCCTACATATAAAGTACTCGTATAAAAATATTCTGTAGTCAAATAATAGCAGCATCTGAGTTCTTTATAGAATTTCTTGATCACGCTGATACAACACAACACGACGTACTGGCTAGCAATATAATGAGCCTCAACTTTCAAGAATCAACACTGGAAATTTCATTGTCTCGAAGAATTAGGTAATAATTCTTGAGTAATAAACGTTTATCGATGAAGGAAAACAATAAATGAATTAGTAGCAAAGATAGATTGTTTTGACATTTATATATAGGTTGTAGTGAAGTAACTGGCTAGAAGAGAAAATCTGGACGAAATATTCGCCATTATGCAGAAGCTACCGAGTTAGAAGCATCCGTGGTTAAAACTAAATCCTCGTTAAACTATTAAATTGAAGATGAGAGTTACCAATTCCTTGTTTTATTTATAAAGAACCCCGTAATGATGTTAATTCCAAAATATTTCCACAGACAGTTACTTTGAAACAGTTCAATCATCTAACAGTTTTTAAAACAATTAGAATTCTACATGTTGTTCTTCTTCTGGCTCTTCTTTGGTAGCAGTCAGCATTTTGGATCAATGAATATCACTTACTCCTTCAGTTCCTCCTTCTGAGAGCAAGTTGATGAATTTCATATCACTGTCTATAGCGTCTGATCAGCGTTGGTTTGGTTCCCTGCGTAGTTTTCGACTATCAACGTTAAGATGGTGGGCAGTGCTGATGATGGAGGAACCAGACTCTCCTTTCAGAATGTACCCATACCTACAGAGTCCGCCTTCGTGTAGCTCCTCGTTGATTGGAGCCACATGAACCCACTAACAGAAGAGGGTGCTGCAAAAATGGTCCAGTAAGGAAGTTGGTATTAGCCTTCGCAGTATGAACGGACTCGATCCCTCTACCCCTGTATGATATGATATTCACTGTGAAACACAAAACATGCCATATACTAGAAATGTACCAGTTATATTGTATAGCCATTCCATATTTTGAAATATTTATGGAGAATTCTAAGTTAGTTGGAGAGTGAATAACAACTTAGAAAAATAATCGTTCAGTTAATTACTTTCTCCAGAGAAGTTGATATTGCCGACAATGACCGACTACACGTCTACGTTAACATGACAATTAACGAGACATATTCATAAATCTCCCTGCAAATTCAACACAATTCTGCGGACTAAAGTATGAACAATCGACTTAAATGTAATTGAATATTCAGGGGAAAGTCACCTTCATTTGCATTTGGCCTACCTCCATATTTGAACACGTAGAGCTGCGTTCCACCATAAAACTGGGGAACAACTGAGGTTCTAATTACGTTACTGACACTATCTATAGAATTATTGTTTATACCTCGGGATTTCTACACTCACTTGAGCGTAATCCAATAATTTGTACCTTAGTTCATGCTCCGAGTCACTTGTTCCATACCTGGATCAAAATGAAAACGATTAGAGTATAACCAAACCAAACCAAACCCCATGGCACTACAGCCCTTGAAGGGCCTTGGCCTACCAAGCGACCGCTGCTCAGCCCGTAGGCCTGCAGGTTACGAGGTGTCGTGTCCTCTCGGCCGTTATTCTTGGCTTTCTAGACCGGGGCCGCTATCTCACCGTCAGATAGCTCCTCAATTCTAATCACGTAGGCTGAGTGGACCTGGAACCAGCCCTCAGGTCCAGGTAAACATCCCTGACCTGGCCGGGAATCGAACCCGGGGCCTCCGGGTAAGAGGCAGGCATGCTACCCCTACACCACGGGGCCGGCTTTACAGTATAACAAGTCGGACAATTTCTGCGAACGGCGTCAATTACTTAAGATAACAGCCTGAGTCCCTGACATCGCCAACAATAACAGAAACGAGAAATATACGATAATTGCATTGACCTCAATTTTTAGAAATAAAAAGGTACAGCAAGCATAAGGTGAAGTCCAGAGATAATCATCATCATCATCATCATCATCTGTTTACCCTCCAGGTTCGGTTTTTCCCTCGGACTTAGCGAGGGATCCCACCTCTACCGCCTCAAGGGCAGTGTCCTGGAGCTTCAGACTCTTGGTCGGGGATACAACTGGGGAGTATGACCAGTACCTCGCCCAGGCGGCCTCACCTGCTATGCTGAACAGGAGCCTCGTGGAGGGATGGGAAGATTGGAAGGGATAGGCAAGGAAGAGGGAAGGAAGCGGCCGTGGCCTGAAGTTAGGTACCATCCCGGCATTCGCCTGGAGGTGAAGTGGGAAACCACGGAAAACCACTTCCAGGAAGGCTGAGGTGGGAATCGAACCCCCCGATACTCAGTTGACCTCCCGAGGCTGAGTGGACCCCGTTCCAGCCCTCGTACCACTTTTCAAATTTCGTGGCAGAGCCGGGAATCGAACCCGGGCCTCCGGGGGTGGCAGCTAATCACGCTAACCACTACACCACAGAGGCGGACAAGTCCAGAGATAAACAAATCTATATTCTAGAACGTTTCTTTCAATGGATTGACATTTTAACCTTTGAAGAAATTCCCTTTTAGAGAAACTGAGAACGAAGTGAGTAATTATAATTAAATCAGCAGTATTTGATAGAGCAGGCACATTATAAATGTATACCGAGCGAGAATATTTCTGTTAATGTTTCAGCACTTTATTTTTCTTGATTCCTCGTAGATAATCTAAATGTACACTAATACCCTATTAAGTCGACAGAAATGCATTCTCATAGAAGATGGAATTGATAAGTTAATGAACGTAGTTGCTCGCAGAATGAATTTCTATTAAAAAAAGTAAACTTAATGACTGCAAAATCGTATGTCCATGAAATAAGTAATAAGTACGGTACTTTGTAGACCAGGGCCTCTCAAACGCCCAAAATCTCACGCGTGCAAACAGAGGCGCAGAGTTTCTGTGCTTAGTGCATCGCTCCCACTCGGCTCGGCTCGGACCAACGCTTCGTCTCTGGGCGACTCGGATAAGCTCGGCTCAACTCGGCTCGGATTTGGAACGCTACGGAGCAAGTGAGGAAGAGAGAGACAGGCGGAGCGAGCGAGACAGGCGTGGGGAAAGAGAGAGACAGCGCTATTTCTCCAAACCAAGGAGTGGGGGTCTGCACTCTGGTCAGCCAAGCGAAGTCATCTTTTGCACCGTGCGCAGCGCAATGCACTGCACCCCGAGAGGGCCTGTTGTAGACTCTTGACTACTATACTCCGTCCACGGAGACTGCGAAGTAGGTCTGCTCATGTCAGTCACATGGAGGAGGTGAGACAGCGATCGCGATGGGAGGAGCCAAGCAGCTGAACAACTACTCGCCAAATGTGGGAAGCTAAGCCAAGCCAAGGTAGCGCCTCCCTCCCGCAGGGGTCTCGTGCTTCATTGCACCAGGCAGCCGACACCCTTCGATGCTCGGACGACACGTTTTCACACCGGCACTTCGCAGACTCCGTGGACGGAGTATACATGCTAAGTAACTGAGAAGATTCATACGTATTTAGATATCGTTACTTTAAGTGATCCTCACAAGTCATATAAAATCACTGCAAAATCGTCTGCCTCTGTGGAGCAATTGTACAGTACAGTTTCCAAGATCCCAAGTTCGTAGGTTCGACCCGGATGAGGTGTTCGATTTTGAAGGCCAGTCTAAAATCTTGGCATACCATGACATTGTTGTTGGCGAGTTTGAGATTTATGATGGCGCATTCAATTTTCCCCTGATAAAATTGAATTGATTTAGCCATAGGAAATGACGTGTAAAAGCAAATTTCGTTTCTAGACAGCAGCGCAATTGGAATGTCGAAATTAGTAAGCGGGCCCAATTCACAACAACTGCAGCACGGTAGGCGAAGTCATTATTATACACCTTGTAAAAAGTGTATCTAAAATAAACGATTAATGAACCGTTATCGCAATGGCAACGTGTGGTAACACTACGTACATGCGCATGTAAATAGAAAGACATCTCCAGAGTCGCCACGTAGCGTTGAACACACGGAGCTGAAGCGGCCAGTCAAACACAGTGCGTGGGAAGACTCATGTCAGAGTGCAACGGATCAACGTATAAACACCAAGTTTTGTTACAAATTGTGAACAACGACGACGAGACCCATGCGATGTTG
Source organism: Anabrus simplex (assembly GCF_040414725.1). Lineage (NCBI taxonomy): Eukaryota > Metazoa > Arthropoda > Insecta > Orthoptera > Tettigoniidae > Anabrus > Anabrus simplex. Next base: position 1,147,349,555 of record NC_090266.1, on the reverse strand, counting down.
GTGCATGTAAATGGAAACAGAAACTGTAATCAGGAAACGTGTTTACGACAGGTTCAAACCCTTTCGGGATGGACAGGGAACTTTTGATGATGCGCCACATCTCGAACATCCACCGTGCTCTACGGATCTGACGCCTGCAGAATTTTTGACATTCCATAACATTGTTGTTGGTGAGTTCGAGTTTTCTGATGACGCACTCATTGTCACCTGACAAAACCAGCCATAGGTAATGACGTGCAAAGGCTCCCCACCCAGGCCATCGTGGTTGTTTAGCACATCATTGTACTGCTGGATTCCAGGGCTGAAGACTGCTGGTTCATTCCCGTGCTCTCCATGGTCAGATACCGTCTGCTTGACTGGAACATCCGGATGGCTTATGCAACTTGTGCAGACAATTATGCAGGTCGTCTTGAACTCTCATTAAACTCACTTGCGTTAATTGTAACGTGAAATAAGAACTGAATATTACTTTGCTATACCCGCTATACAGGCGTTAGTCCGGTCTTAATAGCTCCTAATTAAAGAGTGATAACCCAGTCACGTGCGAGTCTGTTCTTCGGTTTACCGATTCACTTTCCCCACTCCACGCACACTGATTAATTGAAATGTAACTTATTTTCTATCAGAACACTAGTTAATCCATCTATTTGCTCAGGATGAGCTGTTAATGCACATCCTATTCTCAAGTAGAACTATTTCCCTGTGCTACTATGTCTCTACATTGCGGCCTAGCGATACGCACTGTATGCCATCCAAACTTCAATAGCCGAGAGTGACTCTAGTAGCTACCCTCTTTTAAAGTCTCATACAACCCACGCCACTTGCGGGGAAGTACCAGAAAACAGACGCTATTTCTTTGTGCAGAGTCCTACTTACACTCTAACATACATTCAAAATATTGATAACTTATAAATGAGGCACAGTTATAGAAATTAATTGTCGGATGACACTCGATAAATTAAGTAATAATTTATCACCGTTTGCAGAAGTCGGCCCCCTGGCGTAAATAAAGGCTCGTATTCAGGTGATGCCAGGTCGGTCTTCTCTTATACTTGGTTAGCCTGCTGTGGAGTCTGGTGAATCCCCGAACAAAATTCGAACATTCTGTCTCTCTCGCTTCAAGCACCGCACTTTCTCTGATAATCGACACACCCTAGCGGTCTTTCTTTGGCCCGTCTAGCAACACAGAACTTGGCTCTCTTTCACCCCCCTGTTCTTGCCTCCTATATCTGTTAGGCGTTAAATATTAGCCCTATGACCATGATATGATACGGTTAAATCTTATTTTGTAACTTGTGTTTTCTTTGTGTTATAGTGTAATTCATCGAACTTTTTAGACGCGCGTTGTATTATCCCCCAATGGATTTCTTATATCAGCATTGAGGAATGATTTAAAGACGCTCAACTCACGAAGGAATAAGCCTTGGTCCGTGAGTTGCTAGTTTAAAGGTGGCTGACGCAGGTAAAAGCACTGAGAACGTCATTACCCCCAAAGTAAGTCTGCTGTGGCAATAAACGTAACCTCCTTAATTTTTGCTTTGACGAATACATGTGGTTTTTAAACTTTCAACGTATTCGGTCGTCTTTAGTACATATTGAAGATATGTTAAGTACAGAACAAAAATGGCCAGCACGACCCTAATGAGATCCGAACCCACAATCTCCCGACTTCGCGTAGGATGCTCTTACCGCATGAACTATGTTGGTGAAGGTCATATTTCAATCAATGAAGCAATCACCAACGATCTGTTTTTATGTGTTGTGTTGGAAAGGATCTAAGCCACAGGTCCGGCACTACTGCAGAGTGCGTGCAAGTCGCCGGTTCTGGGCGAGTTAAATGAATATTGAATTTTCACGACCATAATGTACACGAAATAAACTTTCAACCTATTAGGTTGTGGTTTTCCTCATGGCGCTACAGACCTCATGGGCTTTGGCCTATCAATCGACCACTGCTCAGCTCAAAGGCTTGCAGATTACGAGGAGACGAATGTTCAGTGCGTCGAATTATCTCGGCCGTTATTCTTGGCTTCTTGGTCCGGGACAATAATCTCACCTTCAGATAGCTCCTCAATTGTTCTCATTTATTCTGAGTGGACCGCGAGCAAGCCCTAGTAAGTAGGTTACAATCCTTTTCATGACCCTGAATCGAACCTGAGCCGTCCGGGTAAGGGGCAGACTCGCTATCTCTAGACCACGGTGCCGGCGAATGTGTAAAATTTAGTTTAAAAATAAGATAATTCACTCTTGTTTCTCCTTCTGTCCACCTACGTTTGTTCCCTAAATTACGTCATTAAACAGTAAAACTTCTACAACCCCGACGGCGTCTTATATACTGTATACATTTACGTGTTGCCAAAGTGCTAATACATTATTCTTTTTATATTTTGAAGGATATTACAAGCACATATGTAAAATAATTTTAAACTCTATGTTATGCACAATATTACCAGCACTGTAGTCCCAAAATAATCATAGGATATTCTCCAAATTAGAGCATGACAAATCCCGGATTACAGACCCTCCCCCCGGGCACTTGCAATTGGTAGGTTATAACTTCCTCCAATTTGACATAAATCAGGCATATAGAAGGCATTTGTTATGACAAAGATGAAATCCATATTTTAATGCACTATTTTAAAAATCTTCATTTGCTTACACAATAGATTTCTATTGGACCCTTCATTAATGAATAATCCAAGGTGCCTCTTTTGATTTGCTGTCACACTTTTCACTGGTACAAACTCTTGACTTGGTGTAAGTCGCAGTACTGTGGTTTTGCAGCCACGTCTTCACATATGTCCCAGGCATGAATGTGTCAACTGGTGAAGTATTTGAATGTATGAACATAAGGCTGGAGACGTAAGTAATGGCCAGTGGTGACCTTAAACATGTGATGGCTGATAACGTTATTCATCAAGTTAAACCTTCGATGTTCACGATTATGTGCATAGCTGGAGTGTTAAAACTCATTGGCAGAATGGTGAAATTAAAAAGAAACCAAAGTAAAAAGTGGAGTATATGCAAGAAATCAGAAGGCATACTCTAATGAGTGGAGTTAGGCAGAGGGCATAAGGCGTATTCACGCGTGTACCCTCGATTACATCCCTGAATATTACACTTGTGTGTACTCGATTAGCCTCATGTAATGATAGTTCTTGTAGTAGGAACCAGGAAAAGTCGTTTCCTTGTACAACAATAGCCATTCTCCACATTTTTGTCCAAACGTATTGTTTGACTAGTATCGTTCCGCGTTTAAACGACCGTCACCTTTGTCGTAGCCCATTCGGTATTTACTGAAAGGGATGACTAGGCCAGCTCGGGGAACCTCCCAGCCCGACTGAGGACAACTCGCGGCCATTCCTCTATTGCTCCCTTTGCCTAGTTTCTCCACGCGATTTCTCGAAGTTACAACGGGAATGTTCCAGCTCCAGCCGAACCCTGAATATTCTAGTAGCCCATCATCGAGGTATAAATGCAACGCCGCTGCGAGCGAGTTGTTGTTGATGTTCTGTCGGAGTGTTCAGCGAGAAGCTGGTCTGGAGGTGCAGTAAGGAACGGAAGACTGTGTACTACCTGAGAGAACCGAGCTCGATAGCTGCAGTCGTTTAAGTGCGGTCAGTATCCAGTATTCGGGAGATGGTGGGTTCGAACCCCACTGTCAGCAGCCCTGAAGATGGTTTTCCGTGGTTTCCCATTTTCACACCAGGAAAATGCTGGGGCTGTACCTCAATTAAGGCCACGGCCGCTTCCTTCCTATTCCTAGGCCTTCCCTATGCCATCGTCGCCATAAGACCTATCTGTGTCGGTGCGACGTAAAACAAATAGAAAAATCTACCCGAGAGTACTGTGTGTTTGTGTATTTCTGTGGACTGAGTGAGGGAAGCAGCCATCGTGAGTGTGTTTGGAACTGCGCTAACGGTCGTCCTGCTTTTTGGCACTGTTGAGCCATAGCTATTTAGTTGTTTACTGCATGTGACTGTGTAAATCTCTGGAGTCGAACGAGGGAACAGTCATCGCGTGTTGTGTAGCCAGTAGCACTGTGTTCAAACCCAGCGGTCTGCCTGCAACTGGTGTAGGAGGTGACTGGAGTTGGAGATGTGAAAGTAAGAATTTTAGCTGTGCCCAGGTAATAACAAGGGCCGGACCGCCTGCTGTGTAAAAAGAAGAGAGACTTGTAAACAGACAGCAATTAGTGCTTGTTGCCATTCATGGATGAATAGAATTGTGTGTGCGTGCGTGTGTGTGTGTGTGTGTGTGTGTGTGTGCATTTCTTGGGTCACCTTGTAATAAATTAGAGTAATTAAACAGATGGTGTTTTATTCGTAACAGTATCTTAGCGGTACTGCGCTTTGTAACCTTGAGTAGCCGCATACCATAACAGATCAAAGTACTACGTTAGGCTACCTAGCAGTCTTCAGCGAACTGTTTATGATAGTACTTCTCTGTAGGTTAACAACCAGCACGTCAAATGGCTGCCTAGAAAAGTGAATAGGATGGGAAAAGGAGGAAGAGAAGTTATCAGTATCCTTTCGGCAGTGCTGTGTTGGTTTCAAGTTGCTGCTCACTTCGTATTTACTTTATAGTGTGAGAAATTGAGTTTCAGTAGTGAGTAATAACAACAAGACAAGTTATCGCAACCCAGAGCGTCAATTCTCCCGGACTTGACAATATACTGTCATCCAGCTTTCTCTGGTTTTCGTTGCATACTGCAGGGCTCTCACTGGTACGGCTTGAGTAAAAGACTATTTCAACCTAGTCTACAGAAGCTGCCATTGGTGCGGTACAAAGCAAGGAACATCAAAGCCACGTGGTAACGCTTAGGGAAGCACTACAGTGCAGTAGGAGGCGATGCGCGTGAATGTCAGCTCAACACACAAGATACGTGTGCTGAAAACTGGTTTTGAAAACACAAAATATGATATCTAGTAAAATTAAAATTGTAGATGTCCACCTCTGTGGTGTAGTGGTTAGTGTGATTGGCTGCCACCCCCGGAGGCTCGGGTTCGATTCACGGCTCTGCCACGAAAATTGAAAAGTGGTACGAGGGCTAGAACGGGGTTCACTTAGCCTTGGGAGGTCAACTGAGTAGAGGTGGGTTCAATTCCCACCTCAGCCATCCTGGAAGTGCTTTTCCGTGGTTCCCAATTCCCCTCCAGGCAAATGCCGGGATGGTACCTAACATAAGGCCACGGTCGCCCGGGATGGTACCTAACATAAGGCCACGGTCGCTTCCTTCCCTCTTCCTTGCTATTTTTTGCTATTTGCTTTACGTCACACTGACATAGATAGGTCTTATGGCGACAATGGGAGAGGAAAGGCCTAGGAGTGGGAAGGAAGTGGCCGTGGCCTTGATTAAGGAACAGCCCCAGCATTTGTCTGGTGTGAAAATGGGAAACCACGGAAAAGCATCTTCAGGGCTGCCGACAGTGGGGTTCGAACCCACTATCCCCCCAATACTGGATACTGGCCGCACTTAAGCGACTGCAGCTATCGAGCTCGGTCTTCCCTCTTCCTTGTCTATCCCTTCCAATCCTCCCATCACCCCTCAAGGGCCCTGTTCAGTATAGCAGATGAGGCCGCCTGGCGAGGTACTTGTCATCCTCCCCAGTTATATCCCCGAACCAGAGTCTGAAGCTCCAGGACACTGGCCTTGAGACGGTAGAGGTGGAATCCCTCGCTGAGTCCGAGGAAAAAACTGACCCTGGAGATAAAGCAGAAGAAGATGGTGACCTAAGTTTGTAAGCATATAACGGTGCATATGAGTGTTTTGTTTGTGGAGTCGAAGTAGTATGCAAATTTTTTTGTCTGTACACTTCGAATTTTCGATAACTTGAAGTAATTAAAGCCTCCGCAAGCACTTCGCAGTAACGAAGAACAGATATATTCAAAAGTAAAACTACGGAAGTCCACCTCTGTGGTGTAGTGGTTAGTTTGGTTAGATGCCATCCCCGGAGGCCGGGTCCAATGCCCGGCTCTGCCAGGAAATTTAAAATGTGGTACGCATGCTGCAACGGGGTCCACTTTGCCTCGGGATCTCAATTGAGTAGAGGGGGTTCGATTCCAGCCTCAGACAACCTCGAAGTGGTATTTCGTGCTTCCCCACTTATTCTCCAGGCAAAAGACGGGATGGCAATTAACTTAAAGCGATAGCAGCTTCCATCCCTTTTCCGTGGCTAACCCTTCCAATATTCCCATTCCCCACAAGGTCCATGTTCAGCATGGCAGGTGAGGACGCCTGGGTGAGGTGATGGTCCTCATCCTCAGTTTTATCCCAGACGAAATATCCCACGCTCGCGGACACTACCCTTAAGGCGGTAGAGGTGGGATCCCTCGCTGAGTCTGGGGGAAAACCATCCCTGGAGGGTGAACGGATTAAAAACAATAATTATAATACACTGAGTGGCCAAAAGTCGTGAGAGGACACTGAATGCGGCGTTAAAAACGAGTTGCTCCTCCGCGAGCCCTCACAACGGCAGTAATACGGCGAGAGACATCGACTCTACAAGGTGTTAATTAGGGTTTTCCATGGTTTCCCATTTTCACACCAGGCAAATACTAGTTGTGCACATTAATTAAGGCCACGGTCACTTCCTTCCCACTCCGAGCCATTTCCTATCCCATCGTCGCCATAAGACCTATCTGTGTCGGTGCGACGTAAAGCAAATTGCAACAGAATTTTTTTTTAAAAAAAAAGGAAAAACCACACACGCGAGCGAACAGAAATTTGCGCCACCGAAAGCAACCTCGCTAGTACCAGTGAGAGCAGTTTACTCAGAAATCCATCGCTCGTTCCACCTAACCTAACATAACCTAACCTAATCTAACCTCACCTAACCTAACCTAAACTCACCTAACCTAACCTAAACTCACCTAACCTAATCTATAGGCTTCTGATAAGCTCACCTGCATACACCCAGCGTCAGTGGGTAGGGTCTGACACATCCCACTCTGACGAGTCTAGTGTCAGACCTAAGACGAAACGCTGGTTAATAGAGCAAACGCCTGAAAAGCCTTACATCTCGAATGTTGTTAATCTAAACTCACCTAACCTAACCTAACCTAACCTAACCTAACCTAACCTAACCTAACCTCCCTTAAGTGTTGCCAATATACTATGGTCGTGTGACGAAAAGTGAGGTAAAAGGTGCGAGAGTTAAGCATGGTTGCTCCGCATGCGCCAGTCTCAAGTCCCAAAGCCTGGCAATAAACATCTGTTCCGTCCGCGGTGATTTGTGCTCATTTATGTGCTGTCGTGAGATTTAAAACTGGTAGAGCATTTGGCTTTAGTTACACGTTTACAGTGTGCACTGCATAATGAACAGGTTGATAAGGAATATGCATTGTCTGTCACGACTGGTGTTTGTATCTGAAACACGTGCCGTACCTACAAGCTGCCGCGACTTTTCGGCACCCTGCCTGCACTGGTTCCAGGTAGTGCTGGGCAAAACAGTTGTTATTAGACAACGGTTGCTGCCGAATCAGTTGTTGGTTACAACCGTTTTATAACACGGTTTCAAAATAACATACTCCTACCGATGAACACAGAAATAAGGTGGTGCATCAACCGCGACAACGCCTCACGGTCTTTCTTGTACCGGCTAGCCAGTGATCCATATCATTCTATCCAATACATATACAAACTGATATAAAATAACTGCATTCATTTATGTATTTTACAGTCATACAGCATAGGCTAACCATTGGATATACAACCTGTGTCTGAAAAGTTCGGTGAATGGTCGCCTATTTGTAGACCGTGCTAGTTCGGACGATGCGCTGGCGCGTACGCATTACGAGACATGACACCAAGTGCCCCCTATCGGTCAACTCAACACAGTTAAACGGAGTTGAACGCTGCAACACATCGCACGGAGTCAGTGTGAGGACTCGTGTCATTACACAATGGAGTGCGAAACGGAGCAACGCGTTAACATGAAGTTTTGCTTCCATCTAGGCAAAACGGCATCGGAAACAAAATCAATGTTAGTGCAACTTTACTACGCTCAAGCAGTGAGTAAAAAGAACGTTTTTGACTGGTTTAAACGCTTTCGGGATGGAAAGGTAGGTGTTGAGGACGAGGCGCGTTCGGTTCGACCAACCACAAACACATCTCCAGATAACATCGAACGAGTGCGACAGATGCTTGAGAATGATCGGCAACTGCCCTTACGAATGATACCAGATGAAGTGGGTGTAGGCAAGGACAGTGTAAGGACCATTGTTCACGAACATTTGAAAACGCAGAAGATTTGTGCCTGGTTTGTACCGCACAACCTGACAGACGAGCAGAAGCAAACTCGGATGGAAACGTCGGGAGATTTCATTGACGTTTGTGACCAAAATCCGGAGGTGTTTAAAACCATCATTACAGGAGACGAGTCGTGGTGCTACCAGTATGATTCGGAGACCAAGAGACAGTCAATGCAGTAGTGTTCAGCGTCTTCCCCGCCTCCCAAGAAAAGTCGGCGCACAAAGTCCAAGATTAAAACAATGCTGATCGCCTTTTTCGACAGCAATGGTGTCATTCATTACGAATTTTTAGCCCAGGGTACACCTGTCAACGTGGAATTCTACGAGGGAGTATTGAAACGGCTACTGCAACGCATCAGACGGGTTCAGCCTGAAATGTACCGGAGTGGACAGTGGAAGCTCCTCCAAGACAATGCCCGCCCGCACACCGCGATCCGCTTGACCCAGTTTCTCGCTGAACGCCAGCTGACTGTTCTTCCACACACTCCGTATTCTCCGGATTTGGCGCCCGCAGATTTTTTGTTCCCCCGTCTTAAATTAGCCCTGAAGGCCACCGGTTCGACAGTGTACAGGTATCCAACAACGCGTGACAAGGGTTCTCCGGGAGATTCTAAAAGAAGCGTTTGCTGCCAGCTTCCAGCAGCTTTGCAGTCGATGTCAAACATGTGTTGTAGCTAACGGAGATTACTTTGAAGGCCAGTAAAGGAGTTTCGTGGGTAACTTACGTTGTCTTTATTTTATGAGACCATTCACCGAACTTTTCAGACACAGGTTATATAAAGATTACATTGCGACCAAGAACGCAAACTTCCCACCATCCTGGGCCAAAAAATCAAAAGCCTTACAAAATTGATAACTGCTTTTTTCCCCTTTGGAAACATAACATTCCGAAATTTATAAACAATGTGTATTGTGTTAAAATTTGAATTCGATCAGATGCCGTGTTTTCTGAGACGCCGAGTTGCCAAAAGTTTGTCCCGCAAAAGTTCTTTAACGTGCCAGTAATTCTATCGACACGAAGTTCCGTATTTGAGTACCTTCAAATACCACCGGACTGAGCCATGATCGAACCTGCCAAGTTGGGCTCGAGAACCGGCCAGCATTTCACCCCCCGAGCCGTAGTGAGTGTGTCCTTGTCATTATAGTTACGCATCGTAAACACAGTGAAACTGATATCTTTGTATTTACGGCCTGTACAAAAATAGGAAGCTGTTATGCCTTAATATTATTGAGTGCGTTCTCTAAATGATCTGATGTGAAAGTGAAAGGTCTGTGAAATAAGAAGTGGACATCGTGACAGTATCAAAACTTTTTTTTTGCTAGTTGTTTTACGTCGCACCGACACAGATAGGTCTTACGGCGACGATGGGAGTGGAAAGGGCTACGAGTGGGAAGGAAGCGGCCGTGGCCTTGATTAAGGTACAGCCCCAGCATTTGCCTGGTGTGAAAATGGGAAACCACGGAAAACCATTTTCAGGGCTGCCGACAGTGGGGTTCGAACCTACTATCTCCCGAATACTGGATACTGGCCACACTTAAGCGACTGCAGCTATCGAGCTTGGTATATCAAAACTATCACATGATGTGTAATCTGCATGCATTGTGCCGCAGTACAGTATAGCGTAGATGCTAAGAGCAAGCCGAACGCTACAATATGCCAGTGTTACATGTGATGGGTTATTTTTTATTCCATTGTTACGTTTTTACCGCCTCGTCGTGTACGTGAAATATCCTGTTTTGTGCACATTTCCAATGATGAAATTGTGTGTGACCCTATGTCATCAGGGTTCGACGAAAACGGGATAGGCGGAGGTGCACTACTTTATTTTCGTTAAAAAGTGCTCTGGTTCATGCACATCTGGGCACCCCGCTGAATTGATAATTTAATGCACTCTAGTGTAGCCGGTATTATTGATCAACAGGTTTTGGTAATGAGTTGTCGAAATTGCCCGGTATTTTCTGGCTCCTCGGTGTAAACTCTTTGTTTCAAATGTCCGCACAGGAAGAATTCTAATGGCGTTAAATCCGATGACCTGGATGGTCAAGAGTCCGCTCCTCCTCCCTCCAAATTCATTCCAGCCTCAACATCCCGCTCGCGGAGAACCTGGTTTAGCTATCGATGATAGGGGTAATATTTATGCGCATGCAGTAATAATAATAGGGAAACCTGGCCGATGATCTCTTTTGCAATTGGATTATTATGAGCTGTGCACAGAACTGCCTCCTCATTCTTCTCTCGGAGAGGTGGTATCGTCTGAAGTTGTTTGTGAACGTCTTTCAACATTGTGGAAATTCTTTGCAGTCGTATGTCGCCTGTCCTATGACTTTTCCTGATACAGACGTAGTGCCTGCAACGAATTCTCTTTTTCCTCAAAGGTAGGTAAGGAGCGTGTCAACGTATTCGTCCATGGAATGCACGGCGAATGGCTGAAGTGGACTTAGTTCCGACCGTATGGCATTGCAGTGTGTGCAGTACACACACAAAAAAAATTAGCGGCGTTTTGCTGCTTGCGTCACTCACTAGCTTGTGTTTAAGCACGAAAGCTTTGTATCGCTGTAAAATTATCTTTATTTAATGTAGGATTCGAATGATCAACATTACAGGTGGGCCTTCTATTGAAAATGCCGTAGAGTACTTTACTCCTTCGTTTCGCTATTTCTACCCTCTCCACGTCATTATATCGTGGTTTAAAGCGTTGTATTTGGCGTTTTGATATACCCAGTCCCTTGAAGGACATCTTAACATGGTTACATGATAGACTAACGTACGATGAATGATTGAAAGGGTGTCTTTTATTCGAACGGTCTATAGTCACATAGCGAAACGATAATAGTGTTCAGAATCGTTTGCACGATGTGCTTACAGTGTATTAGAACCATATGGGTTGCTAGAAGGTAAATATCGACTTCATGATATCTCACGCATTTGTAGGGCTGCAGAACAAAATATCGGTAAGGGCGGCTGAATCACCTCGTATATCGCTTCTCGTGACAAAAGCCTGCTAATTGCTTAGCAGAAAAACACGAAAACTTCAAGTATGTTGTTGTTCAAGGAAATTACACGTGACTAACAGCGAAAGGGAAACCATTCAAAATGGTCGTAGGATGACTCATCAAAGATGTAAATTACTTGAAAAAGAAATGTTGGTATTCACAAAATTTTATTTTCAGTCTCATAGAAAGAAGTTGTAGTCATTAGATGGCATCAAGTAGATACTGTAGGTTAAACTCAAGTAATAAATTATTACGTACACTCAACAACATTCTAAGAGTCAGATGAAAAATAATTAGTCGACAAAATAAAGTTTCCAACGGGGCAGTAGAAAATATCAGGAGTAATTATCCCAAGAGTATGCATCAACGTGAATGCCATTAATTAGAATGAAATTGGAAGGAACATACTTCAATTAACCATGATAGAGTTGAAGTCACATCACAGCGAAATTATTTCAATAAAATTCAATTTTGATGCTCGTATTTAACAAGTAAAGGCGTGTCCTCGTGTTCTCCGAGGTGGATGAGCTCTTTCCAGGAACTCCTCCTAATGGAGATGAGCTGCACGTGCCTTTGTAGCCTCATGCCAGCCCTGTTGCCCATTTAAACAATCTACCATTCCTAAAAGTCAAATCCGGGCATCGAAGGACGGCAGCAAATAGCGCTAACCGTTACACAACGGAGATAGTGTACAATTATGTAATTTCCTTGTAACCCTTAAATGCGCGATTTATTATTTCTTTCAAATGTGATGGATTTTCTTTCCAGAAGTAACACAGTATATTCAGAAAAATATTGTTGTTCTTGTTGTTTGAGTCATCAGTCCATAGACTGGTTTGATGCAGCTCTCCACGCCACCCTATCCTATGCTAACCTTTTCATTTCTACGTAAATGTTGCATCCTACATCTGCCCCAATCTGCTTGTCATATTCATACCTTGGTCTGCCTCTATCGTTCTTACCACCTACACTTCCCTCAGAAGCAAACTGCACAAGTCCTGGGTGTCTTAAGATATGTCCTATCATTCTATCTCTTCTTTCTGGTCAAATTTAGCCAAATCGATCTCCTCTCACCAATTCGATTCAGTATCTCTTCATTTGTGATTCGATCTATGAATCTCACCTTTAGAATTCTTCTGTAACACCACATTTCTTTCTCTTTCTAAGCTAGTTATAGTCCATGTTTCACTTCCATACAATGCCACGTTCCAGACGACACTCTTCAAAAACGCCCTTCTAATTCCTTTATCAATGTTCGAAGTGAGCAAATTTCTTTTCTTTAAAAAGGCCTTCTTTGCTTGTGCCACTCTGCATTTTAAGCCCCCTTACTTCTGCCATCGTTATTTATTTTACTACCCAAGTAACAATATTCATCTACTTCCTTTAAGACTTTATTTCCTAATTCAATATTTCCTGCATCACCTGACTTCGTTCGACTGCACTCCATTACTTTTGATTTGGACTTATTTATTTTCATCGCGTACTCCTTACCCAAGACTCTGTCTATACCATTCAGCAATTTCTCCATATCACCTGCAGGCTCAGAAAATTATACAAAACTATAGTAGTCAAAATATTTATTTATTTATTTATTTATTTATTTATTTATTTATTTATTTATTTATTTATTTATTTATTTATTTATTTATTTATTTATTTAATGGATCAGTCAAAATGTTAAGAGTTTTGAATGTTTTACGAACCGGTGTGTGCAAAGTAGTGCGATTATAGAAGCTACTGTCATACTTCAGATTTAGAGACGTCCTTGCTTGCGAATTCTCCGAGGTAAATTTCAAGCCAAACAAATATGAGTCTTGAATATGAAATGATGAATTTACTCCAGGTTACTCCAGTAAGGATTTAAAGGAGAGGGCATATAAGTCTCTCGAAAGACCCCCACTAGAGTATGGTTCCAGTGTAATGTGACCCTCGCCAGGATTACTTGATTCAAGTTCTGGAAAAAATCCAAAGAAAATCAGCTCGATTTGTTTTGGGTAATTTCCGACAAAAGAGTAGCGTCACGAAAATGTTGCAAACTTCGGGTTGGGAAGACATGGGAGAAAGGAGACGACCTGCTCGACTGAGTGGTATGTTCCGAGCTGTCAGTGGAGAGATAGCGTGGAATGACATTAGTAGACGATTAAGTTTGAGTGGTGTCTGTGAAGGTAGGAAACATCGCAGTATGAAGATACAGTTGGAATTCAAGAGGACAAATGGGAGAAAATTGGCGTTTATAGGAAAGGGAGTTAGGGATTGTAATAACTTACCAAGGGAGATGTTCAGTAAATTCCCAATTTCTTTCACAATAATTTAAGAAAATGCTAGGAAAACAACAGATTGTGAATCTAACAGCTGGGCGACTGCCCTAAATGAAGATCAGTAGTGACTGATTGATTACACTACATGATATAAGTACCATAATCTTACTTGAATCATAAGTTTCAGAAAGTTTTAGGAAAGAAATACAACAGACACCGTTTTAAAAGCTTTTGCAATTGGCACGGTAATTTAAAAAATCTCACGTTCATAGACTGAAGATTAAGGGGAGAAGCAAAGTGATGCCAGAGTGTTTCCGCATATTGAAGCCAATAGTCCTTGATTCTAATGGTTTAAAAAACAATTGCAATTCAGCAAACGAAATTTCAATATGTCACGTCATTGTTTAAGAAGCTGCAATCGAACTTATGCAGTGAGATTATGTTGATGATAGAAAAATCAATGAAATAGCAGTGTAAAAATTCTGTTGAAGAGTATTATTCAGAGTACCTTTGTACTCAGTAATATTATAAGTACTTTATTTTCATCCCTACATGTTTTAATATAGCATACTCCATTATAAAAGCCAATTAACCGGAGTACAGCATAGTTTCATTCAAAATAATAACCGTTGAATTCGAAAGATCCCTAGTCCAAATTTGAAACAATCAAAAGTAGTTCTGGGCTACCTCAAATGATAGAAGTAATGTAATATCTCTTCACTTAATTGAATAAATAATTCCGCATTGTTTTTCGAACAAAATTACAGCAGGGAATGTTTCCAAAACTTTTATAATAGAAACGATGAATTCTATACCATGCCAGCTCCAATGAATATAATATTTCAGGTGAAGAAATCAGATTTTATCAATAATAGAAGTATGGTGTTCCGATTAAGCGGGCTTGGGTTTTTTGGAACCAACTGTTATTATTTTGAAAGAAACTATTTTTTACTCGCGTTCATGAACTTTTACTGAAAGATTACGCTTCATTGCAGAGTACATGTGAATGAAAGTAAAGCACTAGTAATATTTACGGGAACAAACATACTGCAAATAGTTGAAAACATTCCAACTGTATTATTCACACAGGATTTCTCACACTGTCCTTTCGCTCATAGTCTGTAATATAACCATAATTTCCTTCCCCATTACATCGATAATCATATCCAACACGCAACTTCCATTACGTGTTTCAGTGAGGGTATGAATTTTTAAGGGGATACGGAGCCGCCTATCTTACCAATGTTAAATTTGTTTAATTCATGTTCCTTTTTCTCAGGATCTAATAAAGTTATGAAAATGAAATTTATGTCACATTTTATTCAAACCTTATTTGACATACTGACGGAGCGTTTATTTAATTGGACTTAAGGGGACTCAGACACATATTTTTTTAAACAGTCAATAAATAGAATAATTTTTTCCTAAAAAATCAGTCAAATCTCAAACAGTTTTATATAAATCAGGAAATCCCTTCGTTAAAATGTTCAGCTCTTGACGGGAATTATGTAAAGTCGCGAACAGGTAGAGAAAACTTCTACTTCTGTCCAGCAACCCACTCACAAGTCAGGTTTGCTATAAATCGGATAACATCAACGGTGAAAGGAAATGATAATATAGGAATAGAGATGATAAAAATTATTCTGGACGTGATATTACCTGCACTAGTTAACATAATTAACTCTTCCCTTGTAGACAGCACATTTCCCGAAGCATGGAAAGTGGGCATTATACGTCCTCTAAAAAAAGTAGCTTCACCTTCTGAACCATCTGACTATAGAGCCATCTGCATACTTTCTGCTTTATCCAAAGCGCTAGAGTTCATCGCTCATAGGCAAATAACAGACTACATGACGACTTACAACTTACTTGATCCACTACAATCTGGTTTTCGTCAAGCACACAGTACACCAACGGCACTACTGAAAGTCACAGAAGATATTCGAGAAGCAATGGACAACAAAGAAGTGACAGTTTTAATACTACTAGAGTTGAGCAAAGCTTTTGACTCTGTTGACATTGACATTTTGCTCTCGAAATTGTATTCCCTCCATTTCTCGGACAGTGCCCTCCTTTGGGTGCATTCCTATCTATATGGCCGTCGGTAGTGTGTTACAAATAGGTTAAACAAATCAACTTGGCGGTCCGTGCAGTGTGGTGTGCCTCAAGGGTCGGTGTTAGGACCCCTTATTTTTTCTATTTACATTAATGATATCTCCCAAACCCTAACGTATTGCAAATACCATATTTACGCTGATGATGTACAAATGTACCTCCATACATCTACAGATCGAATATTTTCGGCCATAGACAAAATCAATCAGGATCTGACATCGTTCTCTTCTTGGTCTTTGAGATCTGGTCTTACGTTAAACGCAGCAAAAACGCAAGCCATCATCCTTGGATACCCGAAACTACTCGCGAAGGTCAATCGACCATAGATTCCATCTATAAGGTTGTGTAATACTAACATACCATTCACGTCACCGGTAAAAGACCTAGGCGTTACTTTCGATGATGACATGTCATGGAAAACGCATATTACGAACATCACTCAGAAAACATTCTCTGCATTGCACATGCTGCGCGGGTACAAATACTTATTTCCTGAAAAACTAAAAATAATGTTGGTGGAAGCTCTGGTTTTCCCTCATTTCGACTATTGTGACGTGATTTATAGAGATGCTGGGTGCAAGTTATTGAGCAGATTACAACGTGGTCAAAATGCATGTGTGAGATACGTCTGTAACCTACGGTACTATGACCATCTAACTCCTTCATATAACCACCTATCTTGGCCCCGACTAGAAATCCGTCGCACTGTTCATACCCTATGCCTTCTTCATAAAATCCTTCATTCTTCACAGCCATTTTACCTTCATATTTCAAATACCTATCTTCTTATCACAATCTTAACACCAGATCTACTAATAATTCCATCCTTGCTTTACCTACCCACAGATATGCCATCTACGATAAATCATTCATGGTAATTGCCTGCCGGGAGTGGAACCTCCTTCCCGAAAGTATCAGAGGGTTAAGCGCTATTCGCACTTTCAAGGAAGCTCTGTGGAGACATTTTATGCATCAGTAAGGTTCATATTTAAACTTGATGCTGCTACTTACTACCATTCTATTGTCACGGATGTTCTGGTAGAAGATTAGTCTAAAATTCTTACCCGATCTGTTTTTCAATTTTTATTAAATTTTATGTACTACCTCTCTTTACACGTAGGATATTAGTTTTAAGAATTTATCCTTTTATTATACCTAATTTATTTAATTTCATTTAACCTTATCACTTATCATTCTCATATTACTATTAATTTAACTAACTAACTAACTAACTAACTAACTAACTAACTAACTAACTAACTAACTAACTAACTAACTAACTAACTAACTAACTAACCAATATAAGACAAATTAATGATGAAAATTAAACAGCTCTGTGATAAATAGTAACCTAGAAAAAGGAACATACATTTGAAAAAATTGGAAACTGAGAAAACTGCAGTTAAAACTTTCCACACATATGACTTTCTCATTGTTAGCGCAAGTTTAAATTAAAATTGTGGCAAATTTTAATTGTTAAACTATAATGTATTGTACATCATTTTAAAGAGCAGACTTCAGAGATTCCTAACATATAAAAATATAAAAAATGATATTTTTGACCATTTTAACCGTTCCGTATCCCCTTAAAACAGTTCAATTGTTAAAACCTCTTCCAGTAGTGACAGTTTCAGCCTCAAAGATTTAATATCATGAAATTTAATTTGCTGATTTTCAAAATCGTATTATTTTTTAATGTTCCATTAACTACGTTTTCAGTTCTTCGGAGATGCCGAGCGCGTCTCGCTGGAATTCCTTAACATGCCCGTAAATATACCGACCCGATGATGATGTATTTATGTACCTTCAAATACCACCGATCGGAGACAGCATCGAACCTGCGAAATTCAGCTCAAAAGTCAAGCGCTTTACTGTATAAGCTACTCAGCCTGGCTATTTTTCTGAATTTATATTGATTTGTTGTAATCAGGGAATACCAGCTTCATGTTAAGCTTCCACGTGCGGAAACACTCCGGCGTCATGCTGCTCATATTTGTCAGTACTTACTTCATTCATATAGCACATTTCAAATAAGAATAATGTATACCGTACTTCGGAACACCAAACCACTCTTTGAAATGCCTTGGAAATTTGGAAAATCAAATCAAGCACGGTGTATTATAATGAATCCTCTTTCCTTGGTCACCTTGTGGGATACTACGTTCACACCTAACACTATACAAATAAAACACCTTGAGCATCCTTCAGGCTTAATTTACTGGATTGGAAACATCAGAATCCTTACCGAGGCAACTTTACACCTTAAAGAAATAAATGGTTATACACGAGCAAGGACCAGTTTCATAGTTTACATACAAGTTTGCCTTATACAGAGTACAGTACGATTAAGTGAGCTTAAAGTATCAATCAATCAATCAATCAATCAATACTGATCTGCATTTAGGGCAGTCGCCCAGGTGCCAGATTCCCTGTCTGTTGTTTTCCTAGCCTTTTCCTAAATGATTTCAAAGAAATTGGAAATTTATTAAACGTCTTCCTTGGTAAGTTATTCCAATCACTAACTCCCCTTCCTATAAATGAATATTTGCCCCGGTTTGTCCTCTTGAATTACAAATTTATCTTCATATTGTGATCTTTCCTACTTTTATAAACGCCAATCAAACTTATTCATCTACTAATGTTATTCCACGCCATCTCTCCGCTGACAGCTCGGAAGATACCACTTAGTCGAGCAGCTCTTCTTCTTTCTCTCAATTCTACCCAACCCAAACTTTGCAACATTTTTGTAACGCTACTCTTTTGTCGGAAATCACCCGGAACAAATCGAGCTGCTTTTATGAAAGAAACATACATACATACATTATCATTATAGACTGTTATGCCTTTCAGCGCTCAGTCTGCAAGCCACTGAGAATTTACTAAACGTCGCCACAATCCTCGATTTGCAACTAGTGTTGTGGCCTCATTTAGTTCTATACCTCTTATCTTTAAATCGTTAGAAACCGAGTCTAACCATCGTCGCCTTGGTCTCCCTCTACTTCTCTTACCCTCCATAACAGAGTCCATTATTCTCCTAGGTAACCTATCCTCCTCCATTCGCCTCACATGACCCCACCACCGAAGCCGGTTTATGCTTACAGCTTCATCCATCGAGTTCATTCCTAAATTAGCCTTTATCTCCTCATTCCGACTACCATCCTGCCATTGTTCCCACCTGTTTGTACCAGCAATCATTCTTGCTACTTTCATGTCTGTTACTTCTAACTTATGAATAAGATATCCTGAGTCCACCCAGATTTCTCTCCCGTAAAGCAAAGTTGGTCTGAAAACAGACCGATCTAAAGATAGTTTCGTCTGGGAGCTAAATTCCTTCTTACAGAATACTGCTGATCGCAACTGCGAGCTCACTGCATTAGCTTTACTACAACTTGATTCAATCTCACTTACTATATTACCATCCTGGGAGAACACACAACCTAAATACTTGAAATTATCGACCTGTTCTAGCTTTGTGTCACCAATCTGACATTCAATTCTCTTGAATTTATTACCTACTGACATCAATTTAGTCTTCGAAAGGCTAATTTTCATACCATACTCATTGCACCTATTTTCAAGTTCCAAGATGTTAGACTGCAGGCTTTCGGCACTATCTTCCATTAACACCAAGTCGTCAGCATAGGCCAAACTGCTTACTATATTTCCACCCAACCTAATCCCTCCCTGCCATGTTATACCTTTCAGCAGATGATCCATGTAAACTACGAACAGCAAAGGTGAAAGATTGCAGCCTTGTCTAACCCCTGTAAGTACCCTGAACCAAGAACTCATTCTACCATCAATTCTCACTGAAGCCCAATTGTCAACATAAATGCCTTTGATTGATTTTAATAATCTACCTTTAATTCCATAGTCCCCCAGTTTGGCGAACATCTTTTCCCTTGGTACCCTGTCATATGCTTTCTCTAGATCTACGAAACATAAACACAACTGCCTATTCCTCTCGTAGCATCTTTCAATTACCTGGCGCATACTGAAAATCTGATCCTGACAGCCTCTCTGTGGTCTGAGACCAAACTGGTTTTCATCCAACTTCCTCTCAAAGACTGATCGCACCCTCCCTTCCAAGATGCCAGTGAATACTTTGCCTGGTATACTAATCAATGAGATACCTCGATAGTTGTTGCAATCCTTCCTGTTCCCTTGCTTATAGATAGGTGCAATTACTGCTTTTGTCCAATCTGAAGGTACCTTACCAACACTCCACGCTAATTTGACTACTCTATGAAGCCATTTCATCCCTGCCTTCCCACTATACTTCACCATTTCAGGTCTAATTTCATCTATTCCTGCTGCCTTATGACAATGGAGTTTATTTACTATC
Source organism: Anabrus simplex (assembly GCF_040414725.1). Taxonomy (NCBI): domain Eukaryota; kingdom Metazoa; phylum Arthropoda; class Insecta; order Orthoptera; family Tettigoniidae; genus Anabrus; species Anabrus simplex. The sequence continues at coordinate 1,147,329,590 of NC_090266.1, read as the reverse complement.
CTTTCCACTTCCTCAAGCATAATTTCACCAACATCATTTTCCTCCTCCCCATGAGCTTGGCTGTTTGCAACACCACCATGATGATTTTCTTTTACATTGAGAAGATATTCAAAATATTCCCTCCAACTCTCCAGTGATTCCCTGGGATCTATTATGAGTTCACCCGAATTACTCAAAACACTGTTCATTTCCTTTTTCCCTCCCTTCCTAAGATTCTTTATTACTGTCCAGAAAGGTTTTCCTGCTGCTTGACCTAGCCTTTCCAGGTTATTACCAAAATCTTCCCATGACTTCTTTTTGGATTCAACAACTATTTGTTTCGCTCTGTTTCTTTCATCTACGTACAAATCCCTGTCTGCCTCGGCACTTGTTTGGAGCCATTTCTGATAAGCCTTCTTTTTACGTTTACAGGCTGCTCTCACTTCTTCATTCCACCAAGATGTTCGCCTTTTCCTATCTTTACACACAGTTGTTCCTAGGCATTCCCTTGCTGTTTCTACTACAGCGTCCCTGTATGCCACCCATTCACTTTCTATATCCTGAACCTGCTTACTGTCTACTGTTCGAAACTTCTCACTAATCATATCCAAGTACTTCTGTCTAATTTCCTCGTCCTGGAGATTTTCTACCCTTATTCGTTTGCAGACGGATTTCACTTTCTCTACCCTAGGCCTAGAGATACTTAGTTCACTACAGATCAGATAGTGGTCTGTATCATCGAAAAATCCGCGAAAAACTCGTACATTCCTAACAGATGTCCTGAATTCGAAGTCGGCTAAGATATAGTCTATTATGGATCTGGCACCCCTAGCCTCCCATGTGTAGCGGTGAATAGCCTTATGCTTGAAGAATGTATTCGTAACAGCTAAAGCCATACTAGCACAGAAGTCCAGCAAACGCTTCCCATTCCCATTAGCTTCCATATCTTCCCCACATTTACCAATCACCCTTTCGTATCCTTCAGTTCTATTCCCAACTCTCGCATTGAAATCGCCCATTAGCACTATTCTATCCTTGCTGTTGACCCTGACCACGATGTCACTCAATGCTTCATAAAACTTGTCAACTTCATCCTCATCTACACCCTCACATGGTGAATACACGGACACAATTCTTGTCCTAATTCCTCCCACTGACAAATCTACCCACATCATTCGCTCATTTACGTGCCTAACAGAAACTATGTTGCGTGCAATGGTATTCCTGATAAAGAGCCCTACCCCAGACTCTGCCCTTCCCTTTCTAACACCCGTCATGTACACTTTATAATCTCCTATCTCTTCCTCATTATTTCCCCTTACCCGAATATCACTTACTCCTAGCACATCCAGATGCATCCTCTTTGCTGACTCAGCCAGTTCTACCTTCTTTCTTCCATAAGCCCCATTAATATTGATAGCACCGGGCGAGTTGGCCGTGCGCGTAGAGGCGCGCGGCTGTGAGCTTGCATCCGGGAGATAGTAGGTTCGAATCCAACTATCGGCAGCCCTGAAGATGGTTTTCCGTAGTTTCCCATTTTCACACCAGGCAAATGCTGGGGCTGTACCTTAATTAAGGCCACGGCCGCTTCCTTCCAACTCCTAGGCCTTTCCTATCCCATCGTCGCCATAAGACCTATCTGTGTCGGTGCGACGTAAAGCCCCTAGCAAAAAAAAATATATTGATAGCTCCCCATCGAATTCCATTTCGTTCGCCAAGTTGTTTCCAAGGAGTCCCTCGCCTGTCAAATGGGAGTGGGACTCCATTACTCCCATAGGTCCGAGGCTTGCTTAAAGTGTTCTGAGCTCGGTAGATTAATGAAGCAGGATGCTGCCCTACTTGCACATAGTCCAAGTGAGGATCTCTCCTCTAACGGGTTATGGACCACCGGTGAATTGTATAGTCCTAGCCGCCTGAGCACAAGGAGGACCACGACTCAGAATATGTCCGATATGCCCACTCCCATTCCATAGCAACTGGTATCCCGACTCTCAGGACCACTTACTAGGCCACTCAGCCGTTGCCCATTGTTCACGAACTAGGACGTGACTACAGTAACCCACAAACATGAACCATAACGCATTCCAAAATAAAGCAATGAAATTCTGTAAAATATTACAATAAAAGCTGTTGAATGTTTACATATTTCAAGGAACTACTTGCTTTACGTGCATCAATTTTCTTATCACTTGAACGAACATGTTCTCTAACTTCTCTTTGCTGTGGTATTTTTTAGTCACGCCCTACGTCGTAAACCAACGGCTGAGTGGCATAGGAACTATGAAATAGGAGACGGCATCTTGGAAATATTCTGAGTCATGGCCTTCCCTGTGCTCAGGCGGCTAGGACTGTACAATCCACCAAGGATCCCTAACCCGTTAGAGGAGAGAGGGATCCTTACTGTGACTATGTGTAAGTAGGATAGCATCCTGCTTCACAGAATTTTGACCACCGAGCTCGATAGCTGCAGCCGCTTAAGTGTGGCCAGTGTCCAGTATTCGTGAGATAGTGAGTTTGAACCCCACAGTCGGTAGTCCTGAAGATGGTTTTCCGTGGTTTCTCTTTTCCACACCAGACAAATGCTGGGGATGTACCTTAATTAATGCCACGGCTGCTTCTTTCTCAATCCTAGCCCTTTCCTATCTCATCGCCGCCAGAAGATCTATCTGTGTCGGTGCGACGTAAAGCAACTTGTAAAAAAAAAAAAAAAAGAATTCTGACTAATCACGCTCAGAAAAATTTCAATAAGGCTCGGACCTACGGGAGTAACGGAGTCCCACTTCCATTTGGCAGGCGAGGTAATCCTTGGAAACAACTTGGCGAACGAAATAGAATTCTATGGGGCACTCTCAATATTACTGGAGTTTACAGAGGAAAAAAGTAGAACTGGATGAATCAGAAAAAGAATGTGTCTGGATATTTTAGGAGTTAATGATATTCGGGTAATGAAAAATAACTAGGAAGAAATAGGATATTGTAAAGTGTTCTTGACGGGTGTTAAAAAGAGAAGGGCAGAGTGTGGGTAGAACTGTTCATCAGGAATACTGTTTCACCCAACATAGTTTCTGTTATGCACGTAAATTGAGAGAATGATTTGGTTAGACTTGGCATTTGGAGGAATTAGGACGAGAATTGTCTCAATGTACTCACCATATTAGGGTGCAGATGAGGAGGAAACTGATAAGTGTTGTGAAGCACTGAGCGACATAGCAATTAGAGCCAACAGCGAGGATAGGATAGTGTTAATGCGCGATTTCAGTGCAACGGTTGGAAATATATATATTGCACCCATAAGCGAATTTGCCTAATTGAATTCACAATTAAATTGAATATTTCGCATATGAGATACCACAGTGAGGCTGTGAAACTAGCAGTCACAAAGGAACTTTCTGGCGCCAGCCTGACGGCGAGGAGAATCCATGAAACTCTTCTCTAAGCACGACCAACTTGTAAACCATCCTTAGGGTTCCTTCCAATAAATTTTATGACACCGCCTAGGAGGGGCGACTTGCTGTTCGTTCTCACGAGAAAAGCACGCGTTGAAGCCTGACCTACTTGGCTAGGACAATAGGGGACAACGACAATAACCGCCAATCCTTGGGAGGAAATGGAAGCAGCCACGTTTGGAAGAGCGCGAAAGTCTCAGCCAATCAGAAAATTCTAAATTTGAATGAACTGTCATACCGGGAAATCTACAGTCAGTATCTCGCGATTTGAAGCCCGATGTGGTGGTGAAAAACAGTGTCCTGATTTCTTTATAATATTTGGTGAATTATCAGCGCGAATCTGTGGTAAATTAGTGCCTAATTGATAAAGTTTAACTTCACACGGAGGAGTAATAGGACCCGGAAGGAGGAGCTGTCATGGCAGGATGAAGCCATCCACCGGAAGAAAATAACACCAGTGACGCGCGCCGTCGTGTGGATTATCCTGTGATCATTTCCCGCGGCGCAATATCACATGTGAGTCAGACAAAATTTAGGAAGTTTTGCATAAGAATTTTGAAAACCATAACCTACGGATGTACGAGAAAGCGCTCCCGAGGACTAGATCATTACGCCACATCCCTTCCACGGAACTATTTTCCAGGTGGTGGGAGAAATCTTTACAAAAACCAGCGACCAGAGGGTCGAACTCTCAGTCATTCCAAGTTCTCAGTCATTCCAAGTTCTCAGTTGTTTTGAGTATCCTCAGTGTCTTCAGAGTTCTCAGTTTTTTTTTTTTTTTGTTGAGTCTTGGCGGTGATTCTGTAAGTCTCAGTGTTTCTGAATTCTTAGTTGTTGGCTTGAGTATTGACAGTGTGTCTTGACTAATTCGCAGTGATTCAGTAATAATCTCAGTGTATCTACGTTTGACAGAATGACAGAGTGTGTCAGCAAATTCATTTAGTCAGCTTTACTTTGGGCTGGTAAGAAAGCGATTAGACACTTGTAGGCATTTTAGAAAGCCTTGTATTATTTATTTGGGAGAATAGCATTTCAGAAAATGAACACTTTAACAGACTTTTACTGTAAATGCAGGGGGAGTAGGCAAGAGCTACACTTTCAACTTAAATGAACTCACATTACGAGTCGAGAGGAACAAATCCATGTTTTTCAGCATATTTACATAAAAACATTTCTAACCAACTGGTAGTTTCACATGTGTTATCAGCATAAAGTTTCCTCCACAACATAAACTGTATTTTAGCTTGCTTCTACCATTCTATAAACTGTTTTGGCAAGCGAGATATTTAAGGGCAGAAACTAGTAAAGACAGACAGGAAGGAGATTGACTTTCTTCAATGAAGGCCGCAGTAGTCAACCTTGAGGAAACAGTTATGTCCCGTGGGGTTAATGTTCTGTAAGCGGGAGTGTAAACAAAGCTGAGAGAGGCGAGCAGACCAACAGGTGATTTCCAGGTAGATAGCGAGGCGACCGTCCAGCTTCACAACAGGAGTCTGCAGGGGCATCTTCTAACTTTCACTGGAGTGAGAGAAATGCGAGTGTTTTGTGCTAATATAAACGTGTGTCACGGCATGGCAAGAATGTGTCAAATTCGCGTGTGTAAAAATCTGGAATACCACATCAGCTTGAAGATGGAATTCTAATTTCCACCATGACCGGGGCCGGAGGGTGAGCTGACCTGCCTCCACCACACAGGTATGAGCATCATTAAATAATGTAAATAAATATGTAGGACCGTGGCAAATCGATGATCAATGTAGTTTAGAGTACTAGGTAGGGTTGTAAATAAATCACAGTTTTATAATACTGCTAATAATAATAATAATAATAATAATAATAATAATAATAATAATAATAATAATAATAATAATAATAATAATGTTATGTTGCACTTTCAGCTAGGATTATTTGTGCATTTTGTTAGATAGATTTTGTTTGCGTGTTGTTATGGTTGATTTCGGTAGTATGTCACTTTGACAGTTAGGCAGCTTTGATATTTGATCTACGAGTGTAATGCCAGTTTATTATTATTTTTCATCATGTTTTTAGATCGTAGTTTTTTTTCTTTGAGTCACTTTTGCTGGAGTTTTGATGTTGTAGACGCCGTCGCGATGTTTTCAATGCTTATTTTACTGTTTTGCGCATTTCAGCTTGATTTTATTTGTGGATTCATCCTTCAGATGACCGGTTTTGATTGTACTTATCCTGTGTATTTCTGCGACGATTTTTGGGTAGACGCGAGTATTTTCATGTCTGTGTAGTTGCGGTTACGCATGTTTCAACATCTGTGTTTTGAGAGGCAATCTCGTCACCTTTTTTTTATATAGAAACAGTGAGCGCCATTGATGAGTCAGCTCTGAGATTTTTGTGATACGTTAAGCAGTGAATGATCGAGAGATCGAGCTAGATGATTAATATCCCTGATGATCTACGTTGACAATGGAAATATGATATTTGGACCATGTCTTGAATTGTCGTAAGAAGCCGTAATGTGCACGACAGATACTTTTGCCCGCCGGATACGAGCGAGGCTGTATTGTGAGAATAATGAATAATAATGACGTCAAGAATTAATGAGTAAATAGAATTGTGAAATGAAGAATTTAACCACGAGTGTTAAATGTGGTACGACATGGGTTATGATAGTAGGCAGAAGCCTGTATTTGTTTAAATAATTCCAGGGAGAGTAGATGCTCGAAAATGATGCTAGCCAGTGTACAATGTGAACAGAGCGACGAGTCAATGTGTTTTGAATAATTATGTAGAATCACGGGTGACGTGAAATAACAGTAAATTGTTCATCAAGGTTAAATAGTATCATGTCCAGACATTTATAGTCTGAAGGTTTGAGATTGCCGTCAAATTCACAATATTTATTTTTGCTACTCGCAGCGGGGTATATTCTTCTGGAGACTCCGATTTTGTTTTGCGCATTCTATCCTTGTTAATTTCCAGTAGGCCGCGATGGTGGGATCTAGTTTGCTTATTTGTCTTTCTTTTTGATTGTGCTTTTACGGTGTATTTGTAGGACGCAAGCGTATGTGAATTATTTATATTTGATTTGTTGTAAATAGATAGGAGTAGATAGGCTAGTTTGTTTTGATTTCTGTATTTTCTTTGTCGGAGCAGTGTTTCTCCGTTAATTAAGGTAATGATGTAAATACCATTTCAGATGTTAGGTTTATGGATCGTCGATTATGTCACGGTCGAAACAATAGTAGTGGTATGCTCATACCAGGCATTTAAGTAATTACCAAACTTTCCTTTTTAAATCCACTACATTTTTATTTAGAAATGAAGCGATCTTTAAATAAACCAATTGTATAAAACTGCCGCAATGAATGGTAAATAAGATGGCATCTGCCTCCATCTAGTGGTGGTACCACAAAATCTATGAGTTGATAATGAAATGCAGTTAGCGGCAAAGTCAATAGAAATTTTAATGTACAAGGATCGCTATCATTCGATAATGTTAACATCAGGCACTTGGCCTAATTTTTGGTTTATTCTTAAGAAGTCCAGTCTATCACAGACATGCAAATGAAGTTTAAAATTTAGATGAGTGGTTGGATACACTCAGGGTGATGTTTCGATAATTAATTTTGTTTAACCATGAGGTGTTTGAATAAGACAACGGTTATGTAGGAAATGAAGTGTGATGTTCATGGCTGTTCTGTTTTCTTCGAGTTATTCCTTAAGTGATACACTTGCTTAGTGCAGTCCATGATTATTTACATTTGGGTATTTTACCAAATGACCTACATGTGATAAACATTTGATAACTCCTATGAGTCAGTGGTTTGATGACATAACAATTTAATTTACTTTATTGTGAGTCAACTATTTTAATTTATTTTGAGAGATTTTTCTCCATAATGTAATTTCTGTATTTCAAGAAGGTGGTCTTTCTGACCAGAGTTTTAAACTGAGTCATTTTATTAACTTGAAGACTATGTCAAGAGAATCTGGAATTATTGTAATTAAGGTGTTTTGACCTTCAGTCAGTTATGTAGGCAGATTATGATTGTTTTGAAAGGCAGATCCTTACTCTTTAATATTTTATTAGTCTCAATTATTTCATTTTGTTTACATTTTCACTAGTTCGGTTTACGCTCACTTTTGCATTTTGCATTTTATTTAATAAATTAGTCTTTTATTTTAAATTTTAATTCAGTCTTGGGTACCGTCATTTTTAGTTAGTTTACCCCCCTCTTTTCATTTCCTCACTCCTTGATCAGCGGGTGGCCTCTCCGGGGATAACGGACGGGCACGACTGAGGAACAAGAGTCTACATGCAGCGGTGAGTATTATTTACATGTCTTTTATTACAGGAGCAGCCGGCGCACAGAAGAAAGAAGAGATCACCGCAGTTTTTGCCTTGAAAAGGGCACAGGGGCCGGAGTGAGGAGTGAAAAGCGTGGCGCCCACCTTTGGGGCCAGATTTGATTATCCCCGGGACTTTGCACTTTACATTTAATTTATTTTGTACCCAGGCTGACAGCCATGAACATAGAGTTACTGAATATTGATAAATATGAATGCTGTGATAGTACTGTTTGACAAGTAGTGGTATTAATTATAAATGATGTGTTTTGTATAATTTTATCCAAATTTAGGATAAAATTGTTTTGTATTGGTGATTACTGTGTCTTGCATGTGTTGGAAGTATGTTGGGGAGCCTGAAGGTCTCAGTCGTATTCTCTCAGCATATAAAATGTCGATTAGCCAGGAGCAGTGGGACATGTTGATTAAAACCATTAATGATTTAAGCATCGCGACTAATGAACTTAAAACAAGTCAAGATGAGTTGAAATCGAGTCAGGCCGAACTATCGAATAAAATAGAAAATAGCCAGGCAGAATTAGCTATTGAACTTAAAGTAAATCAAGATGAGTTAAAATCCAGTCAGGCTGAACTTGTAAACAAAGTAGAAAGTAGCCAAGCCGAATTAGCTAACGAATTTAAAACCACACAAGGCGAATTAAAATCCAGCCAGGTAGAGTTAGCCAACGAGTTAAAAGCCACACAAAGCGAATTGAAATCTAGTCAAGCTGAACTTGCAAATAAGATTGAAAGTAGCCAAGCCGAACTTGCAAATAAAGTAGAGGCAGTACGAGGACAGGTTTTAGAAGAATTCAGGCAGTGCGAAGTAAAGCTCGAGGAGAAGTTCATAAAGAGCCAGGTTGAATTGAAGAAAGAGTTACGGGAAAACCAGGATAAACTCATGCAGGCATGTAATGCAAACAGGCAGGAGACTATGGAAGAAATAAAGAAGTTAGCCGATGCACAAGCACAAATACAAGAACAGTTAGACAGCCATAGCGCGACTGTTGAGGAAAGTATGAGGGAAACCAGGGCGATGGTGCAAGATCAAGGCAAAGACTTAGCTCGAGGTATCATACTCTTGGAAGAACGGATAGATAAAATTGAGGACGAGACTAGGAAAGAAATGAATAAAGTATGCGTACAGATTGGAGAGACTCAGGAGGAAACGAGCCACGAAATTATGACCTTAAAGTCGGAGACCCAGGATATTACAAAGAGGTTAACCGAACTGTCAGAAAAGATAGCAGAGACTGAGGGTGCGATTACACTCAGTGAGCAGTCAGTAAGACAGGAAGTTAACGAGGTCATAGAGGGAAAAATCCAGGCAATTAAGACCCAGGGCGAAAACCTGTCGACCTTGGTCAAGATGCTAGTAGACAAGCAAGCCGAGTCCCAGGTAGCCAGAGAAATTAGGATACAGCCGCAGCATGAGCAGACACAGAGCGAGCCGATAACACAAATATTTAACGTGGAAAGGACAATGCCGGAAAGTACACAAAGAGCTGAAGCTTCCACACAGATCATAAACATTGTGCGTACGAGTGACGATCAACCAAAGAAATTTAGTGGAACGTCACAAATAACCCCAAAAGTATATCTTAGGGAATTGAAACAATATTTCCAAGATATTAAAGCCCCAGAAGACAAGAAACTACGCATTGTAGAAAAATATCTCGAAGGACAGGCGAAGACCTGGTACTATGGTTTCGTAGATACTTTTAAAACGTTCGAAGATTTCGAGAAGGCTTTCCTCGAAAGGTACTGGTCCTTGTCAACACAACAAGCACTCAGAATGGACTTGTACACTCGCAAGTACATGTCGACACAGCCCACACGATACCTAGACTTCTTTTTAACACAGCTCGTGAAACTTAGACAATTAGACTCCCCTGTGTCTGACGCAGAAATCGTGCAGACAATAATAAAGCAATTTCCGTCGGACGTGCAGCGTATGCTCATTACGGCGAGGGTAGATGATCCAGCTCAAGTTGAGGCTATTTTAAGGGAGCTAGACGCCACATCCACTAGTAATGTACCGCAGAGAGTGACTAGGCAAGTACAGGAACATAGGGCGTACCTAGCTAATGCCACAAGTGAAAATGCACGAGGCAATGCGCAGGTAAACGGCCCGAATTCAGGCGCTGTACCGCGGCGAGAGACGAACATGAGACGCCAGGAGGAAGAAACCCAACGTCCGTGGTTTAGAAAACCAAACTATCCAGACAGGCGACCGCGAAACCAGGACAGGCAGCCATACCAAAGGAGGTACCTCTCACGAGATAGAAGGCGATGGGAAGATCGAGGAAGAGATAGGCCTTACTATCGCGACCCTGAAAGGAGGTGGAACGAGAGAAGGAATTACCAGCGAGATAGGAACTCGGACCCGAGATATCAAGAGGGGCGCCGATACATCAATGACCTCAATAATAAACAGCAGCGCGATCCGTGGAAACAGGCGATCGAATCCCAAGACATGAACCCGGATATCACGGGAGCTGAAAGCCTGGAGTTCCAGCAGACAAGAAGGAGAGGAAGCGAGGAACGCAGGCCGCTCAACCCTAATGCACCAACGTACGAGGGGACCGGTGCTAAGAAAAAAAAACTTCAATTTCGAATTAGTAGCTCCATTAGACACTGACTCAGCCACACATTTGACCATTGAGAATGAAGAGTGGGAAGTAGCTAAAGTAGATTCATGGATAGCGCAGCCTGAGGACTTATTAAATGATGAATTCAAGCAGGAGAGCCCACAAATTTTACCTCTACCTGTGATTAAAATCAAAATTAATGAAACAAGTATTTTAGGACTTTTAGATACTGGTGCGAGTATCAGCATTATTTCGAGGACTTTGTTTAATGATTTGAAAGAGAGAATGAGCCTACCTGAGATCCCGGTCTCGACAGTAAAAATAAAAGGGATCGTGCCAGACAAGGTGACTACCTGCAAGTCCCAGACATACCTGGAGATGACAATAGGCAGCTCAACCTACAGTCATACATTTATCATAATGGCCAGAGTTAACTACAACGTAATTCTTGGAGCTGATTTTCTAAGGGAAACACATGCCGTCATTGACCTTGCAGGGGGCGTTGTGAGATTCCGAAGGAATGGAGGTCACAACAAGGTGGCAATAAATCCGGAAACTGATGAGGACGAAGCAGAAAACAGTACTGACGGAGACTTCCACGATATCTTAGGAGCCGAGCATGCGGATGAACAGTTAAATATTTTGGACCACGAGGGGATTTTTACAGACATTTTTATGGTTGATACTGCAGAAGATATTGAAAAATTAATCAATGACAAGGTTGCAGAGTTTAAAGGAACGAAAGAACAGAAAGATCAATTAAGAGCCTTCTTAATTGAACATCAGGCCGTATTCGATTCCAAAGTAGGCCTCATCCCTAATTTTACATACGTTTTCAATGTTTTGGACTGGGAACCATACAAACGTAAGCCGTATCCAGTGCCAGAGAAATACCACGAGGAGGTCAAGCAAATAATCAAACAAATGGAAGAAAACGGGATCATCTCGAAGCGACCCACTCCGTACGTGAACAGCCTTGTCATAGTAAAGAAAGCCGACAATTCCCTGAGGCTGTGCCTCGACGCTCGTCAATTAAACTCCAAATTAATCCCGGAGAATGATCAAGCCATGCCTATTAAGGACGCAATTCGTCGATTTAGAGACATGGAAGTTTTCACAGGTGTGGACCTGACCAGTTCTTTTCACCATATCCTTCTGCATGATAAGTCGAAATTACTAACAGGGTTTATGTTTGATCAACAGACTTATGTCTTTGAAAGACTCCCGTTCGGAACCCGCAATTCTTCTAGCGCTCTCATACGGGCACTCGACAGGAACCTAACAGACGAAGTCAAAGCAGTTACTACTTTGTACATCGATGACATGATAATCGCAACTAAAACCTTTGAAGAAAACCTCCAAAATTTAGGCAAACTGTTCAAAAACCTTATAGAAACTGGATTCAAGGTGAATATCAAGAAATCACACTTCTGTCAGCCGGAAATCCTATTTCTAGGACACGTAATAGACGGCAAGGGAATCCGACCAAACCCGGTAAAGTTAGAGGCGATAAGTAATTTCCCTAGGCCTACCAAGGTGAAACATGTTCGACAATTCCTTGGTATGTGTCAATTCTTTCGAGAACACTGTAAAAATTTCACCGAAGTCGTAGCACCACTACAAGACCTGCTATGTAAGAATAACAGATGGAAATGGACACAGGAAGCAGAGACAGCGTTCACAAGTACTAAAGAATTGTTAGCCAGGAGTATACAATTAGCGTATCCTGATTTTAACAGACCATTTATCCTTCAGACAGACGCATCTAAAGTGGGCGTAGGTGCAGTCTTATTCCAGGAGCAGGACGATGAATGTAAAACCAAGGACTATTTAGGCTTTTATAGTAGAAAACTGAGGTCGCACGAACGGAACTACACAACTACAGAGCTGGAAATGCTAGCTATAGTCCAAGCCCTACAGCACTGGCGGAAAGTTATTTATGGATTTCCAATCGTCATAAGAACCGACCACAAAGCTTTAACGTTCATGTTAAAATCAGCTGTTTCATCTGACAGAATTACTAGATGGTCACTGTTCGTGCAGCAATTTAATTTCACCATTGAACACTGTACCGGCAAGGCAAACATTCTAGCAGACGCCTTAAGCAGGAACCCAAATAAACGTGAAGAGCAGGTAAACTATGTGGACTTAACCCAGGAAGACCGAAATGTACTACTCCGACTGAGCCAGTTACCAACCTTTCAACAGGCTGATCCAACCTTACAGCCGATTATCCAGTATTTCCAGGGAGCAATTCAACAAGGGGACCCTCGTTATGACGAAATTCACAAGGCCGCACAAGAATACAGGTTGTTAAATAATCAGTTGTTAAAATATGCAGATAAGGATCATACTAAATTAAAGATTGTCGTCCCTAAAGAATTACAGGAAGAGCTAATATGGCATGTACACCGTGTTATTGGGCACGGAGGTATTGATAAGACCGTCGCCACAATTCAGGAAACTTTCACCTGGAAAGACCTAAGGAAAACTGTCAGGGATGCAATAGTTACATGCGACACTTGCCAGCGTGTCAAGGCGAACTCCTACCTTGTAAAACAGAAGCCAATTCCCATCCTACCGTCAAAGCCCCGTGAGTTATTCGCGATGGATATTTATGGAAAAATCCCGAAATCACGGAGAGGCAATCAGTTCATATTAGTTACCATGGATGTATTTTCCAAATTTACAAACCTTTCTCCAATGCAAAAGGCCAATACTAGGTCAGTTCTAAGATGCATTAATAGGGAAATAATTCCGGCTATGGGAAAACCGGAGAAATTATTAACAGATCACGGAACACAGTTCACCTCCGCAGAGTTCAAAACAGGTTTACGACAATTAGGAATACAGCATATTCTGAGTTCAACACGTCACCCAGAGTCGAACCCGGCAGAAAGAGTAATGAAAGTCATCGCAAAATTCAGCAGAATTTATATCCCAGAACAGCATTGGCGATGGGTCGATATTCTCCCATTGATCACTGACTGCATAAATAATACTGTCCATGAAGCAACAGCGAAAATCCCGGCCACTGTGCATAATGGCTTACAACCGGCCAGGCCGTGGAGTCCAGTCGTTAATTGTCCGCCTGAACCCCTATTATCTCCGGAACTATGTATACAACAGGTACAAGAGCGCTTAAGAGAGCAAGCTGACCGCAGGCTGAGAACGGTTCGAACAAAAAAATATCACAGGCCATTAAGGGTAGGTGAAATGGTATTGATCCGTAGACCAGCCATCTCCGATCCTGAAAGAAAGTATTACGCAAAATTCGCACCATTGTACATCGGTCCTTACCGCATTGTTCAAGATATGCAAAACAATGCATATAAAATTAGAAGTTTAGATGGAGAAAATGAAATGATTATGAACGCTACATTTTTATTTAGAAATGAAGCGATCTTTAAATAAACCAATTGTATAAAACTGCCGCAATGAATGGTAAATAAGATGGCATCTGCCTCCATCTAGTGGTGGTACCACAAAATCTATGAGTTGATAATGAAATGCAGTTAGCGGCAAAGTCAATAGAAATTTTAATGTACAAGGATCGCTATCATTCGATAATGTTAACATCAGGCACTTGGCCTAATTTTTGGTTTATTCTTAAGAAGTCCAGTCTATCACAGACATGCAAATGAAGTTTAAAATTTAGATGAGTGGTTGGATACACTCAGGGTGATGTTTCGATAATTAATTTTGTTTAACCATGAGGTGTTTGAATAAGACAACGGTTATGTAGGAAATGAAGTGTGATGTTCATGACTGTTCTGTTTTCTTCGAGTTATTCCTTAAGTGATACACTTGCTTAGTGCAGTCCATGATTATTTACATTTGGGTATTTTACCAAATGACCTACATGTGATAAACATTTGATAACTCCTATGAGTCAGTGGTTTGATGACATAACAATTTAATTTACTTTATTGTGAGTCAACTATTTTAATTTATTTTGAGAGATTTTTCTCCATAATGTAATTTCTGTATTTCAAGAAGGTGGTCTTTCTGACCAGAGTTTTAAACTGAGTCATTTTATTAACTTGAAGACTATGTCAAGAGAATCTGGAATTATTGTAATTAAGGTGTTTTGACCTTCAGTCAGTTATGTAGGCAGATTATGATTGTTTTGAAAGGCAGATCCTTACTCTTTAATATTTTATTAGTCTCAATTATTTCATTTTGTTTACATTTTCACTAGTTCGGTTTACGCTCACTTTTGCATTTTGCATTTTATTTAATAAATTAGTCTTTTATTTTAAATTTTAATTCAGTCTTAGGTACCGTCATTTTTAGTTAGTTTACCCCCCTCTTTTCATTTCCTCACTCCTTGATCAGCGGGTGGCCTCTCCGGGGATAACGGACGGGCACGACTGAGGAACAAGAGTCTACATGCAGCGGTGAGTATTATTTACATGTCTTTTATTACAGGAGCAGCCGGCGCACAGAAGAAAGAAGAGATCACCGCAGTTTTTGCCTTGAAAAGGGCACAATATATATATATATATTTACAATTGGCTTTATGTCGCACCGACACAAATACGTCTTATGGCGACGATGGGATTGGGAAGGCCGAAGTATCGGAAGGAAGCGGCCGTGGCCTTAATTAAGGTACAGCCCCAGCACTTGCCTGGTGTGAAACTGGGAAACCACGGGAAACCATCTTCAGGGCTGCCGAGAGTGGGGTTCGAACCCACTATCTCCCGGATGCAAGCTCACAGCTGCGCGCACTTAACCGCACGGCCAACTCGCCCGGTAGGGTTGGAAATAGAACTGAAGGGTGTGAGAAGGTGATGAGTAAGTGTGGGGAAGATATGAAAGCTAATAGAAATAGGAAGCGTTTACTGGACTTTGCTAGAATTGGATAAGTTACGAATACTTTCTTCAAGCATAAGGCTATTCACTGCTAGACATGGGAGGGTAGGGGCACCAGATCCATAACAGACGATATAAAAACCGATTTTGAATTCAGGAAGTCTGTTTGGAATGTGTGGGTTTCCCGGGGATTTTTCGATGATATCGACCACTTTCTGATCTGTAGTGAACTAAGTACATATCTCTAGACCTAGGATAAATAAAGTGAAATCAGTCTGCAGGCGAATAAGGGTAGGAAAACTTTAGGACGAGAAAATTAGACAACGTACATGAATATGATTATTGAAAAGTTCCAAACAATGGACAGCAAGCAGGTTCAGGATATAGAAAGGGAATGGGTGGCATACCGAAATATTGTAGTACAAACAGTAAGGGAATACGTAGGAGCGACTGTGGGTCAAGTTGGGTTAAAGCGAACATCGTGGTGGAATGATAAAATGAGAGCAGCTTGTAAACATATTACAAAGAAAGCGTATTAGAAATGGCTGCAAGGACTGATTCAGACAGGGAATTTTACGTAGATGAAGGAAACAGAGTGAAAGAAATAATTCTCGAATCCAAGAAGAAATCGTAGCAAGATTTAGGTAATAACTTGGAAAAGCTAGGTCGATGGTGGGGAAACCTTTCTGGTCAGTGACAAAGAATGTTAGAAAGAAGGCGAAAGGGAAATGAATAGTGTTATGGATAAATCATGTGAACTCATAATAGATACCTTCGAATCATTCGACAGGTGGAAGAATTATTTTGAAAATCTTCACAACGTATAAGGATATCTTTCTGTTGACGTCACGAACAACCGATCTCATGTGGAGGATTACAATGCTGTTGGTGAAATTACGCTTGACGAAGTGAAGGGGATTGTAACTAAACTGCATTGTTATGAAGCATCAGGAATAGATGAAATTAAATTTAAAATGATGAACTACAGTGGGAAGGCCGGGATAATAATAATAATGGCGTATGGCCTCCGGAGATGCCTGGTGCGGGTCTTTTTCTCGTAGACGGCCTATTAGGCGACCTGCATGTCTGTGAAGATGAGGGCGCCCCTTAGGATGATTTCTAATGCTGAATACGTCACACACACCCAGTCTCCGAGCCATTGGAATTAACCAATTAAGGTTAAAATACTCGACCCCGCCGGGAATCGAACCCAGGAACCTATGGACCAAAGGCCAACACGCTAAGCATTTACGCAAGGGCGGGATGAAATGGCTTCATAGAGTAATAAGTTTAGCACGGAATGTCAGTAAGATACTTTCCTATTCAACAAGAGCGGTAAGCAAGGAAACAGGAAGGATTGCAACAATTATCGAGGTATTTCGGTGATCAGTATACCAGGCAACGTGATCAGTGGCATTTTGGAAGAGAGTGTGCGATCAATGGTTGAGAGTATGTTGGTTGAAAACCACTGTATTTTCAGACCAACTTTACTTCATGAGAATGAAAACTTGATGGACTCAGGATAACTTATTCATAAGTTATAAGTAGCCCTAACAGACATGAAAGTAGCGAGAATGATCACTGGTACAAATAGTGGGAACAATTACAGGACGGTTCTCCGAATGAGGAGATAAAAGCTAAGTTAGGAATGAACTCGATAAATGAAACTGTACACATAAATCGGGTTCGATGGTGGTGAAATGTGAGGCGAATGGAGGAGGATAGGTTACCTGGGAGAATAATGGTCTTGGTCACGGAGACGGCGATGTTTAGACTCTGTTTCTAATAATGTAAATATAAGAAAGTGGTATAGAACTAAACGAGGCCACATAATCAGTTATAAATAGAAAAGTGTAGCTGCGCTTAGTAAATTCACAGAGGTTTGCAGACTGAACGCTGAAAAGCATAAGAGTCTATAGTGAAGTTGTATATATGATGTATGTTCTCTTCTTTCATTTGATTCCTCCGCTCATTTTCACCCCACCGAGCTCGATAGCTGCAGTCGCTTAAGTGCGGCCAGTATCCAGTAATCGGGAGATAGTGGGTTCGAGCCCCACTGTCGACAGCCCTGAAGACGGTTTTCCGTGGTTTCCCATTTTCACACCAGCTAAATTCCGGGGCTGTACTTTAATTAAGGCCACGGCCGCTTCCTTCCGATTCCTAGGCCTTTCCTATCCCATCGTCGCCATAAGACATATTTGTGTCGGTGCGACGTAAAGCAAATAGCAAATTAAAAAAAGCATTTTCATCCCGTCTTCTTTGCCATTTAATCTGCTGTAGACATCAACCGCCTCAACACAGTCCGCCAGTCTAGTACGCTCACAGTTCTTAAGAACAATGATTATAATAATAGCTGCGTCTGTGGATCAATGGTAGACTGTTGTCCTCCGGATCCAAAGATAGCGGGTTCAAACCTGGCAGAGGTAGCCGGATTTTTGAAGGGCGGAAAAAATCCATTCGACACTCCATGTC
The DNA here is from genome assembly GCF_040414725.1 of Anabrus simplex. Classification (NCBI taxonomy): domain Eukaryota; kingdom Metazoa; phylum Arthropoda; class Insecta; order Orthoptera; family Tettigoniidae; genus Anabrus; species Anabrus simplex. Next base: position 1,147,311,964 of record NC_090266.1, on the reverse strand, counting down.
GTACGATGTCGGCACGTTAACGATCTCTGGTGACACATTTAGTATTTACCCGACAAAATTCATTAAATCTCAGCCATAGACGCCCAATAGAGTTTCGGTTTACTCTGTCTGCAATCTAGTGGGCCTAGAGTAAAACAGAACGTCGAAATTGACGAACAGACAGCCAGATGGTGTCAAACTGAAATGTCTCATACGGTAGCTGAGGCCATACGATTGTTATTATTATTATTATTATTATTATTATTATTATTAATATGTTATATTGTTATATTTGAAAGCCCCACTACATATTTTTGACAGTTTTCGGAGACGCCGTGGTGCCTGAATTTTGTCTCGCAGGAGTTCTTTTACATGCCATTAAATCTAACAACACGAGTCTGGCGTATTTTAGCAGCTTCAAATACCATCGCACTGAGCCAGTATCGAACCTGCCAAGTTGGAGTCAGAAGGCCAGCGCCTCAACTGTCTGAAATACTCAGCCCAGCTCTTAAGCACAATACAGTGTGGGATGTTAGTTCGAGAACCTCCCAATTTTATTAATTCACTACAACATTCGGGTTCCGTTACATGGTTGCGAATTTCGAAGTTGGGTCATTGAACTTATCATATGATTCAAGTCACTTCATATAACAACATTGTTTGAAAAAAGCGTTATTATAAAAATAGATACTTGGGGGTATTTTTAAATCACCGTTCCAATTGCCTGTTTTCCTACTCAGTATATTCGGTATACTCACCTAAACTATCCTATATATGTTTCCTAAAATGAAGTGCACGCAGGTCAATGACAGATAATTTTTGAATAAATACTGAGATTGTGAAGTAAGTCTATATCTTCTTCAGGATATTCGTAACTACAGTGAGATCTATTTAGGCCGACCAGATTATAAATAAACAATAATCCGTCTTATAGAGCGGGAAGAAATGGAAATGGCGTATGGTTTTTAGTGCCGGGATGTATCCGAGGACTTCGGCTCGCCAGGTGCAGGTCTTTTGATTTGACACCCGTAGGCGACTTGCGCGTCATGATGTGGATTAAATGATGATGACACGACACTTACACCCAGCCCCCATGCTAGGGAAATTAACCAATGATGGTTAAATTTCCCGACTCTGCCGGGAATCGAACCCGGGACACCTGTGAACAAAGGCCAGCACGCTAACCATTTAGCCATGGAGCCGGACTTTTAGAGCGGTGTTCTGATTAAAGGGAGTGTCAGTCAACTATTACGTTATACATCGCAATATTCCGCAAACTACTCGCAAGACCATATTGTGTCGGAGAAGAAATCTGTACATCCATCCGTTACTTACGGAGATGTGAACTACACCAAGAACATGCTTTGTCACGCAATAATTGTCCAAATGCAGGTAACGCCCTAGCAGGGGATCGATTAAACCACACGAAAACTACACTATACACTCTTTCGTATGGCTTCCACCGTCTTTCTTAACGCACGTATTCATATTTTCTTCCCATTCCGCTTAGTTTTGCATTTGAATTAATCCACACTTAAATTCTTTTCCTATTTCACTTCGGGATATTCATTTATCACTCTCCATCCTTACAGAAATGTGTTCTTCTGATAAAAGAACATTCATTTATCTCTTGAGCACACTGACTCATTGCTCTCTTGTAACATGAGAATCGGGCGTTCCAACAATAGTGTATATAGGGATTGCAGGAATGTACAATTCATCTCTGTATATATACTTGATATCTTCCTGTCTGAATTTCCAAAAATTCAGCGTCGTTACTGGGGAAAAGGGTTGACATAGTAAAGAGGGTGAAAATTGATTGGTTTTGTGGATATGACATTTCGTGCCCAGTAAACGTGATCGGAAATAGGAGTGACTGGCTTACAGGTGTGAACATCTGGAGAAGCTTTGCTGTAAATGATATTGATTACTTCGAAATAATAGGTATTGTAATAGATACGATACATGTTAATGAGAGATATGGAATATCAGGTACGGTTCTTTTTCTTTACACTTCTCCTTACTATTGCTGCAGTGAAAAATGTGCAGTGGAATAGTAGAAACTGAAATTAAAAAGACTAACATCACTTCCAAAGTAATGAAAAATTCTGCAATAGATTAGATAGTCCCCTGTACGGTGGTACGAAACAATATGTGATATAAAAGAGATTCCATTGTAAATAAAACTAAAAATAAATAAAGTGAAGGATATTTATCCATAGTAAAATGTTCTCTCCATTCTTATATTATTTCAAATTAAATATACAGTATGAGGATTATTCTGTAAATAATCTAAATCATTTCTTCTTCCTTAATCCGTTTACCCTCCAGGGTTGGTTTTTCTCTCGGACTCAGCGAGGGATCCCACTTCTTCCCCTCAAGGCCAGCGTCTTGGAGCGCGAGACTTTGGGTCGGGTATAAAACTGGGGAGGAGGACCAGTTCCTCACCCGGTTGGCCTCACCTACTATGCTGAACAGGGAATGGAAAGATTGGATGAGATAGACAAGGAAGAGGAAAGGAAGCGGCCGTGGCCTTAATTTAGGTACCATCCCGGCATTTGCCTGGACGAGAAGTGGGAAACCACGGAGACCACTTCGAGGATGGCTGAGGAGGGAATCGTTTCCCCCTCTACTCGGTTTATCTCCCGAGGCTGAGTGACCCCGTTCTAGTCCTCGTGCCACTTTTCAAATTTTCTGGCAGAGTGGAGAATCGAACCCGGGCCTTCGGGAGTGGCAGCTAATCACATTAACCGCTACAACACAGAGGTGGACAAATAATCTAAATAATATATAAAATTACGTAAACTTACACCTCTCCCACATACACGTTTGTAATAAAGAATGAACATTGTCTGCGCATATTCCCCGTAGTCGGTGTCAGGGTATGTTGGCTTAAAGTGGTAGCCATCTTGAGATGTTCTACCGTATATCCAACTTAAAGGTCCGCACCACGTCCACCACCAATGAGAGGATCGAAATTATTTCTTTACTTCCCACGTCGTACTCGTTATTGTCCACTTCCTACCCACTTTCCATGTGTGACCACAAATATCTTTTATTTTCTGTTCGTCAAATTAAGTACATATTCTCAAAGCTCTAGCTTTCGGCGTATTCTCAAAGCAACTGACCATCAACCTTCTGTTGAGGCATGAATTTTTCGCATTGCCAATAAATCTGACAAGGGAATTATTTCAAGCTGATTCTGAAATATCTTAACGAATGGTTCTGGTTTAGAAAATAGTGAAATAATGAGTAATTATTACAGTGATAATGCGAATTTAAAGTGAAATGTATGTACTTTCCGATTAGCATGGAATTGCATAGCCCTCAAACCGAAGAATGGTTAAAGCTTCAACATCAAACAATACATAGACTGTTGATAAATAAGAACTACAGTAGTTTTTCTGTTGATTTCCTGTTTGACCCTGAATGAATTGGTACAATATTTCGTGAAGAAAAACGGATAACACCCACCTGAACAGAAATAGTTGTTAAGTGTAATACCTCTTCATGGGATGAACAAATGGGGCGAAAGGGATTGAAAAGTATAATCCGGCACGAATACCATTCACGGTATGGCTCTTAGCCTCGTTCTAAGTGTAGTACTTTTAATCATTTAATGGGATGACTTAGTTCACTTCGCCCCACTTTAAAAGCTAAAATACGCGTAAATCCCCTATAATATCCATTACCGGCTGTGCTGCTGTCATTTGGTACTTTTATATTGTACTAATCCTTGAAAATGAAGCATTAAAATCCATTAGGGTTCCCGTTTCATCCGTTCCTGAAAAGAATGTTTTATCAAAGTATAATTTGCTTGTCAAAGACCGGTGACGACTAATGAAAGAGGGATCTATTTTAACGTATGTTACGTTGTCCTCCACAAAGTGAACTACGACCTAATTATACAAATTACGGAGTGTATTAAGAAATCATATTTTCTGGCTCCTTGGCAGAATACTCAGCGTCGTGATCTTTGGTGCATAGGGTCCAGGAACCGATTCCCCAGCAGGTCGAAGATTTTATTCTCGTCGGTTTAATTCCTCTGGTACGGGGAATGGGTGTTTGTGTTTGTCTCAATACACACCTCTTCATAAAACACACCAAACGCCACACTACCAACCGCCACAGAAACACGCCAAAGTAAATACACCCCTCCACATAGGGTTGGCATCTGGAAGGACTTCTGGACATAAAACAGGACCAATTCTACCTGTGTGACACAGTTCACACACACGATCCCTCCAGTGCGTTGAACAAGATATAATCCTGTAATGAAATAATAATGACTATCTCTATGGCTATGATTATATCCGGTGGGGCCTTAAGGGGCCTTAAGTCCGCATTATGATCCACACAGCAGAATATTCAGCCTGGAGAGGCTTTAACCCACTGGTAACATAGGTGGCCTTGCACCGAAATGGCTAGGAGTAGAGCCGGCAACTTGTCTGTCCTCGCCGTTCAGTGACAATGCGTACCTTCCAGGCGATCTAAATTGCTATACGAACGGACTTTAGTCCTCATCAGATGGATAGTTATACATCTACTTTTTAAAATAAATAATTCACAAATCACACTAATTAATTTTTTAATTATTTTAGAGAACGTTTATAGCAAAATTGAATTTTAAAATACTGAATATTATAAATATGTCCACGTCCGGCTCCTTAGCTAAATGATCATCGTACTGATCTTCAGTTCTGAGGGCACTGGGTTACGATTTCCGGCCAGGCCAAGAATTTTGACTGCGTACGGTTCATTCTTCTGGTTCGGGGACTGAGTGTTTGTGGTGAGCATAATACACATCTTCATATACATAACAATACCAACCACCACAGAAACACGAAACAGTGAATACATCCCTCTACATAGGGTTGACATCTGGGAGGGCATCCGGTCGTTAAACTGGACTTAATCCCCATTAGTCCCGACCCCAGATTGTTGGGAAATGCCAGCAAATAAGGAAAGAAATTATAAATATATACATTTTCGTAGATATTAGGCTTATAACTTGTAAAGACTTAATGCTCACATTCGTACACAAAACTGCCAACTTAAGATGCAGCTCGCAGCTGTGAGCTTGCATCCGGGAGATAATGGGTTCGAACCACACTGTCGGCAATACCGAAGATGGTTTTCCGTGGTTTCTCAATTTCACACCTTAATTCAGGTCACGGTCGCGTCTTTCCCACTTCTAGCCCTTTCCTATCACGTCGTCGTCGTAAGACCTATCTGTGTCTGTACGACGTAAAACAAACAAAAAAAAGTCTGCAAAAATTTGAAACTTGAGAGATAACTATAATATGAGTATTGGAAGTGGTTTCTTTGTATTTGTCGACATATGCCTACGTTGGCTTTGATTACGACATCGTTGAAGTATTGGCTTGTAGGTTCATATTATTTTATATCGACTTCACTTCATCATTGAAAGCCTTCGCTTATTAGACCCACTGTTCCCGTCGGATTGAAAGATCATCAGTACACACGTTGAACATCTGAAGTGGGAAATTATGTCCACACTATGATCATCGTGTAGTTAGCACAGATTGGGATTACGACTGCAAGTGAGTTGTGAAAAAGGGACGGACGTGCAAGTTAAAAATAAACGAAATCTGTCATTGTTAACTACTTGTTGACTCACTCAAAGGCGATCACGCGTATGATAAACCCCATATAGGTGCCATTCAACTTAGCGGATAGGGTTAAGATTTTCCTTTCAATTTGCTGTACGTCACACCGACAAAGATAGGTCTTACGGCGACGATGGGTTAGGAATGGGCTAGGAAGGGAAAGAAAGCGACCGTGGCCTCGGATTTAGGTCATCCTACCACTGGACGTACTACATATTTGGCACTTTAACGTGGCGTTGAAAAGACTAAAGATCGTGTCATTCTTATCAATGTCCAGTTCACACCACCGATAACGAATACAGCTTCAATGTTCATAGTCGCCCGTAGCAGCAATTGCTTCTTGTTGAATTTCGTAACAATTAGTGAAATGATAATAATAATAATAATAATAATAATAATAATAATAATATTCTTAAATACTAAACGGTTATGTATGGTAGTATCCGTGCATATACATTGTTAACACATTTTCTGCAGGCTACGTAATATAAAAGAATGTTTGTTGTATTGAATTCTTCAAATGGCATATCTTACATTTGACTTTCAGGTAAAAGCATCTCAGACCACAGGGACAGAACCAACTAGTGTACACGTTCCTAAACTCTGGTACTACGACCAACTGAGTTTCCTAAAAGATCAAGACATACCACGAAGAAGTCATTCGGTAACTTCTGTGTTGGATGATATGCCATTTGGGTAAGATAAGGTAAATTTTCAATAAGTGACTGTCTGTCTGTTAGGTCAACAGCCCATAGGCTGGTTGGATCCTCAAATAGCACCACCAAAGGTTATGCGGTTATAAGGAAACCCCAAAAACCAATGGCAGCACCAAAATGAGGCGTACTAGGCAAGAAGAGGAGTGAGGTAGTTTGCCATTGCTTTCCTCACTGGTCAGAAAGTACTATTGCAGCACAACTGATCCTGTGAGCAGCACCTTTCATAACACTCAGATGCACTATTCGTGCTCTGAATGTCATTACTGAGCACTACCCATAGCCCAGCAGCTCCATATTGTTACAGCCATGGATGTTGACTGGGGCTTCGGTGGAAGCTACACTTTACTCTGGCCTGTGCCAAGAGATGGATGTAAAAGTACTGTATCCATCAAGAAATGACAGCAGGCAGCAATAAGTGACTATAGTTGAGTAATGCATTTTATTTGTAACTTCTCATGTCAAACCATTCATAATCAACCACGTCACCCAACATTAATCCTTTTTAAACATTAAGTTCATAGAACTAGAACAGGTCTTCTGAACAAGAGCGAACCAAGTTAATGCACATATTATATAAGTTTGTGATTAACATGGCATTCCATATCGTTTCATCTTGCCAAGGCACTTCACCATCACCAACGAAGTACTCTTTGAATAACTCTCGAACGAGCTCCGCAGATGCAGGTGCATTCCGCGATGCGGCAGTTTTTAGCGGCATCAGCGTCTCGACTGGTGACAACCCTTCCTAAAACCTCCATTTCCTCTACGGTATAATTCGGGCAGGTTTTTCGAAGAAAATTGTGCAAAACGCAACACGTCCACCGATAAATTTATACTGCTATGAAAGACCATGAAACGATTAGCCATGATCCCAAAAATGTTTTTCACGATTCTCCTAGTCCTCGACAAACGGTTGTTGTAAAGTCTGCGATCCCTTGTTAATGTTTTTTTTTTACCACAGGGCTTCAAAAAATCGCTCCTCAAGGCAAACGCCCCATCCCCAACGAAAACATATGGTAAACTAGTCACACTGCCAGAACAAGGCTCTGGATGAGGAATGTTGAGCTGGCCCATGTTCAGATGTTCAAAAAAGCATTGTTTTTCAATGCTCCACCATCTGATACCCGACCGTTAGTGCAAACTTTGCACCAAATAAATTCGTAATCGGCATTAGTGCATGCCATGAGTACATGGAATGGAAATATTTATAGTTTCAAAAATCAGATCCACTTCTGGGAGGGGGGGGGGGGATATCCGAATGTGCTCCCACGTCGATCGCCCCAAGGTAGCGGGGAAACTGCTATCGGTCCTCAAATCGGCGGGCGATCGTTCTCCATTCTTCTTCATTTTCTTGCTAGGGGCTTTACGTCGCACCGACACAGATAGGTCTTATGGCGACGATGGGATAGGAAAGGCCTAGGAGTTGGAAGGAAGCGGCCGTGGCCTTAATTAAGGTACAGCCCCAGCATTTGCCTGGTGTGAAAATGGGAAACCACGGAAAACCATCTTCAGGGCTGCCGATAGTGGGATTCGAACCTACTATCTCCCGGATGCAAGCTCACAGCCGCGCGCCTCTACGCGCACGGCCAACTCGCCCGGTCCATTCTTCTTCAGTATGATGCATCTGAAAAGAAAACATGAATAATAAAGTATTACAATGTGATGAATAAAATATAACGTATATCATCAACATTTGTATAAATGGATTTTTATTGTAAGATATTTGTTTTTTTATTTGGTTACTTTTATAACATGATTTATTTATTTATTTCATGTTTTCATTTCATTCTTTACCAGAGTAATGATGGAGATCTGGCAGATAATGATGATCACATGAGCAGTGTAAGTCAATGTTCAGCATCATCCATATCATCCCGTTCTTTCAAGCGACCACTTCCAAGAGTGGATCAAGTTTTAGACCTAATATCTAAACGAATGGACCATCCTGTCACCATTCCCACACCAACTGAAAAACTAAGGGAACCTCAAGATGCGTTTTTGGAATATATTGCCGAAAAATGCTGTCCATTTCGTCTTCGATGAAATCATTTTGCCAAAAAATTTAAATGATGCTATGTTTATGCTGAAATAGGAGTGCTAAACGCCACTTCCAGATTCGTCACAGATGAAGGGCGTCTGCCTGCCACTTCCTCAGGAATCCAGGGCTCCATAATGACGGCGTACTTCGATGCTATTGAGCCTTACCCATACGGATTTCAACATCTCAAGTTTTAATCATACAATGCATTCTTCTGTAGACTTTTCGAATTAATAGAATTGCTGTTCCTTTTCATTTGATCCTACGATTTTTAATTTAATATTTTCTTGCATTCTTTCAGATTTCGCTTCATTACTTTTGTAAATAAATAAATACATAAGTAAAAGTAAGTCTGCTATTACTGTATTATTATTATTATTATTTAGAAAATCTCTACTGTATGAACTAACGACTACATTTTCGTAGGCGTACATACATTTTTGCTACTGAAATAGAAATTAACTTTTACCTAACTTCATGCATCCTTGCAGACATCTTAGAATCGCTCTACATGTCTCTGGTATTACAGTTCCCAAAGCCTGAGGCGATATTGCTGTAACGAATTTCAGTCCCTAGTAGGTACATTTTGATGCTAAGTAGCGGAGAGTAGCAGACAGTCTCTCTTGAGGGCTAACAGCTTGTCTCATATTTGTTTCCCTTTTACCGATCATGGCGGAACCTTCTTCAGCAAGATATGATAAGTTAGTTCATCCATTCTCAAGTAATTTCGCCAATCTGAAGACTCGAGTGAATTCTGATTCAACAGATTTACATGAGTAAATTTTCTTCTTTTAGCCAACCATTCGTTTTGCCATTTGCTCCTCGGATTTATTGTCTTCACCTTAATGCACACAGCCACAGCAGCGGCTGTTAAGGTGATGAATTCTTCTTCGTCCATGCTCAGAACGAGTGAACTTCACAAGCAGATATTCGCAACTGCCTGGAGCTGGGCTCAGCGCGGATCGTTCGTGTGTATCTACCTAATTTTGGCTGCTGCCAAATGGACTCCATCTAAATGGACTCGGGCCTAACGGGTCGCTCGTCTGTGGCCGGCTTCAAGCCAAGGAGATGTGTAGAGGTGATTTGAGGAGTGATGCAGGTAGTGGTCTTGGCCTGTAAAAGAAACTGCCCCAGGATTTTCCTCAGCGAGGAGAATGGAAAAAACACGGAAAACCATTCTCAGTATAGCCCATGGAGGGATCAGCCAACCATCTCCCGATTCCAGAGCTGTAGAGCCATAGCTAACACGTGGCCACCTATAAGCCGAAAGCTATCGTGTTCCGTCACCTACAGATATATTATTTGTGGTGGGTATCCACAGGGTTTGCGTCCTCATGGGAGGTGAATTGAATATTGCCATACGAAAACGTTGTAAGTACCAGAAGGGACGAAACACGTTTGCTTGTGGTGTCTCGCTTTGCAACGTACAAAATGTTGATATAGTTAGTGAGCGGAAAGTGAAGCGCAGTAGTGGTGCAAGCCATGTTCCATACTGAAGTTGTAATGTCCTTCGCCATTGTGTTGTTCTTGCTCCACGTTTTGGATATTGCAGTCTGTAGTGCTGAAAGAACTATTAATGATGGATAGTGGTACGGGTCATTGTGGGAAACTTAACTTGTTACAAAGAAACGGGGCACTATTAGCTATAGGCTACTTATTGAAATACAACCCGAAGTCGCGCAAGGAACCTAACGGGGAAGTATTACTAACAACTTGTAACAGCGAAGGAAATGGGTATCCTTTAGTATAATGAGACAGCTGTACTTGTTTAATTTATTTCAGGATTAATATTTTACTTTAAATATTCTTATAAAGAACGAGTAAACCCCTGCATTCGAAGTTTTCATTAACCATTAATTTTAACATTATACTTTATAATGGGTTATGCAAATAAACATAGACCTTGACTTGAACTGGGCAATGGACGTTCAACGTTTTGAAAGAAAGTCAAACTTAAATATGACGTAATTCATTGTTTAAGTAACTACTTTTACGTCTTTCGAAAACGCTGAAGTGCAGGAATTTCGTCCCGTAGGAGTTCTTTTACGTGCCAGTAAATCTACCGACACGAGGCTGGCGTATTTGAGCACCTTCAAATACCACTGGACTGAGTCAGGATCGAAGGTGCAAAGTTGGCTCAGAAGGCCAGCGCTCGACGGCCTGAGCTACTCAGCCTGGCTTGATTATAAGTCGGATAATATATTAAGTGCGAGGAACATACAATGTCGGTGCTCACATATTTTGAGTGACTACACATATAACTGAAACGTTCCGACAGAGATAGTCACAAGCCTGAGAAATACGTTTTTACAGGAGAGCGTCTTCAAAATTTAACAAAATACTAATATCAGGAAATGCTCAACCTTGTTCAATATTTATATGGAGGATTATTTAGTTTGCTGTGCATGACTTTAAGCAGTAAGAGTTAATATACAGATAATTATAATAGTTCTATAGGAGTTAACTTACAGCACTGTGCATGATTATCCACCTTATGATTATACTAATCAACTTTTGTCCCTCTATATTCGTGGATATGTAAATTCATATTTATCAGGGGATAATTAGGAATACTTCATCTAACTGGCTTTCAGAATTAGAACTTTAGACCACATTTAGATGCTTATATTATTTTTCCTAGTTCCTAGAAGGGGTGGTTTTTCTCAGTTCTTGGTTTGTTTAGGAGGGGTTATTTCATCTACTCTTGTTTTCGTAGCATGCTGACGACCAACAAATTTCACAGTCATATTTAACAGAGACATAAGCACAAGTCACAATGTTGGAAATTAAAATGAAATGGCGTATGGTTTTTAGCTCCGGGAGTGTCCGAGGACATGTTGGGCTCGCCAGGTGCAGGTCTTTCGATTTGTCTCCCGTAGGCGACCTGCGCGTCATGATGAGGATGAAATTATGATGAAGACGACACATACACCCAGACCCCGTGCCAGAGAAATTAACCAATGATGGTTAAAATCGAACCCAGGGCTCCTGTGACGAAAAGCCAGCCCACTAACCATTTAGCCATGGAGCCGGACACAATGTTGGAATATGTTTCTCTTATCCTGCTATACGATACTTGGAACGGCAATGAATTTCTAGCGTATATATTCTAAAGATATACGAGAATATTAATGTATTTTTAATATTTTAAATTATTTAACTGAATAATACATATATTTCTCGAGACATAATTATAAGCCACTTCATGAGATGTTAACCATATTAATTCCAAAATTATTCTCCACTGTCAGTAAAAGTGCCATTATCAATTTCTTCTGAAGTTCAAATGTTATCTACCGGGCGAGTTGGCCGTGCGCGTTGAGGCGCGCGGCTGTGAGCTTGCATCCGGGAGATAGTAGGTTCGAATCCCACTATCGGCAGCCCTGAAGATGGTTTTCCGTGGTTTCCCATTTTCACACCAGGCAAATGCTGGGGCTGTACCTTAATTAAGGCCACGGCCGCTTCCTTCCAACTCCTAGGCCTTTCCCATCCCATCGTCGCCATAAGACCTATCTGTGTCGGTGCGACGTAAAGCCCCTAGCAAAGAAAAAAAAAAAGCAAATGTTATTTAAATCTTCGTTTTGTTGAGAATCAAGTAAGCGTTTTCTCTTCGCTCCCAGCGTCTTCTGGTGGCTTGTGACTGTATGACTGTATCTTCAGGAGTTCTGCGAGATAGCAGGACAGCATATAACAACACTGGCTTATGATATCTTGTCACCAGATGTCACCCAATGATAAATATATAGAATCATCTGCTGAAAAGCAACACAGACATTAATAAAACCTTAAAACGCTCAGAATGTAACTTTCTCTGAGGAGACCCTTCATTTGACGATGGTACATAGGGTGAGCGTATTTTTTTAATCCACTCATCAATCCAGTCCCCATAAGATGCAACTCAATTGCAGTCGCAATTTCTGCTAACTTCCACGTCAGAGAAAATTAAACTATGCCTAACCACATACTAAAGAATATCCAAACCGTGTTCTCACAGACCTTTAGGCTAGCTGAGACTTGGCTGAATGATCGTTGTTGCACGGCATACGATCCTGGGACGTACCCAGGAGTTTCAGTCTCCAGGGAAATATCTCTACAGGCATTTGCTGACAGCTGCTGAATTCACTTTCAGGCAAGTCATTCATTTAAATGGAGAGCTGGTTGTCAGTTTCATATACAGTTTCTTGCTCCCATCGTTTTTAATGCACTGAAATTTAGAACGCTTAGAAGGTATTCATATCCACTTAACGACGTGGACGGGCAAGTTGCTGGCTCAACTCCTAGCATTCCATTGCAAGGCCACCTGTGTTATCAATGCCGTAAAACGGGTTGTCGGATCACCAGGCTGAATATTCGTGCTGCATGGGTTACAATGCGAACGGACTTATGTCCCCATCAGATTAATTTATTGTCAAAGGTAGGTCCTCATCAGATTAATATTGTCAAAGGTTCAGTGATTTTGATACATTCTCATTAATACATGAGAAATTGACCACCTTATCTTATTTCTTGATAGATGCAGGGCTTGTGTACCTGTCTCTTACGCAGACCGAAAAAAATTGCAGCTTCCATTTGAATTCTCAGTCTCATTTATGCGTATGACAGTATGGAAATTGTTGAGTTATGAGTAATGAAAATCACAGCACGACTCGTTCGTCCAGATTCTGAGCAGGTTCAACGTACTGTAATAGCACTTTCCGACTCAGTGAGGACAACACTGGGAAACAACTTCACTCATTATGTTGCCTAATTTGTCTCATTACAGCGCCGCCATCAGGTTTACCGGTCTCCACATAACTACATAACCTTCGTCAGTACTATTTAAGGATCCAACCTGCCTCCATCCTCAAGACTTAATAGATAGACAGACAGACAGACAGACAGACAGACAGACAGACAGACAGACAGACAGACAGACATGGGAAACTCGTGATCCGATTATAAGTAACTAGCTGTCCGCCCAGGCTTCGTACGTGTCTTTTATTAATTTATGGCAATAGACTACTTTTAACCGAGGATTTTTAATATATCCTTGTATACGACATTTTATCCGATAGTGAACACGACAAGATTTCGTTCTGATGTAACACGCGAGAGGGACACGTAAAGCTGTCCAGGAGAAACACAAACTCCCCAGAGATCAGCTCCAGGCACGCTAAGTGTCTGACCCTGTGTTTTGTCTGTTGGTATGCCGAAGCAGACACTCACCGGGAATTGGACTCGTTTGAAATCAAAAAGGCAAACCTGAAGGAGTCATAGAGATTCTCTGTATTAAGACATTGTCTCCTGTGCCACAGCCAGTTAAATATTAGCTTCAATAAAATGGTTTTTCAAAGCTTTCACTACCAGTCGCATCCCACTGCATAACTCTTGGGTGTATATTACGTAACAATATAGCAGGCGCTCCCATTTTCAAAATTAGCTTGTGTGGTGTCAATTCGGAAGGATTTTAAATTATAAATTTCATTGTTGTTCCGTATTGACTTTGACTATTCAGAATATGTAGAGATTTGAGGATTCCCACCCAATCAATTCAATCTTTAATCATTCTTAGCAAATAATTATATTTTAAAAATATGCAGTACATGTTCCATTTCCTAGGAGACATCTTTAGCTGCTTCATACAGTTTAAATTAAAATAAACATAGCAGACATCGACAACGATCTAGTATAGTTACAACATTTTAACTCCTAGAATCATGATAATGATGACGCTGCTTGTAGTTTAAAGGGGCCTAACCAGTGGTTTAGTTGGACCGGAACGGGCCGGAACGCCGTTCCGGAAAATATTTTGCCGCTTTAGAATGACGTAACATTTTTACATTCAGTAAGAATATCTTATAATCTATACATAGCGCTGAAACGTCATTGGTGTACAATGAGATCCACGCCGAAAAGAGAAATAGGGTGCTGGTTGCAAGATCAAGCGGACTTATTTTCGTAAGCAGCGTTGGACCCCCTGTGCATATATCAAGTGCATATATCAAGTCATGGCTACGAAAGGGCAAACGTTCATCTGATGAAACAACTTGTCGGAAAAATGAGGCCGCTGATTTTGACACCTAATACGAGTCCATTTGGAAATTGCTGAATTAATAAGGTGAGTTCCGGTAAATATTTTGTTCCAACTACATCACTGGGCCTAACATCGATGTCATCGGCCCCAGTCCTAGAATCAAACTAATGAGTATGCTCTCAGTACATTTTAAACGATTCTTAGAAAAAAATCTGAGTCATTAACTTAGAGTCTTAAAAAGGGGAAAAACAGCCACTGTTTCTGCAAGTTAAATTAATCAAACTTTAAAAACTTCTCTTTCAAGTACAATCTGTGCTTCTTATGAATTTTTTGCTAGTTGCTTTACGTCGCACCGACACAGATAGGTCTTATGGCGACGATGGGAGAGGAAAGGCCTAGGAATATGAAGGAAGCGGTCGTTGCCTTAGTTAACGTACATCATTTGCCTGGTGTGAAAATGGGAAACCACGGAAAACCATCTTCAGGACTGCCGACAGTGGGGTTCGAACCCACTATCTCAAGGATACAAGCTCACAGCTGCGTGCTCCTAACCGCACGGCCAACTCGCCCGGTCTTCTTATGATGAATATAAAATACATTGCTTACAAGTTTCCACAATTAATCCTGATTGAAGCGGGGATAACTCCTCAATGTTGAAAAGAACGAAGTTTGAACTATTACTGTAACAACATTGTGGAATTCATGTATGCAGTGTTCAGTAAAGGTAAGTACCCTTTTGTGGTCAGGCTTGGCGGCCACTGTAACCTGTCTGTATAAAGCAGCTGAAGATGTCTCCTAGGAGATGAAACATGTAAGGTAACTTAGGGAGATCCCGACATGAGGGAGAACTCGACACTTTTAAGCTTAGCGCCTCTGGTAACCACAGTACTGCACAGGTCAAACTTGCAACTACAATAATTACTGGAGCCGTATGGTTTTGTGCTCATGGTCATGTTGTTAGCTGAAGATTATCACCATAAATACAAGGGATATAATTGAAGGTGAGTAAGTAAGTGATATATGATTTAAAAGTAACTTGTTATAATATGATGAGTAGGTTGTGTATCGAAATAGGTAGATATGCGATACTTTTAAGATAATGTTTTAGGTTAGGCGCACAAAGCAAGTTTCGGAGAAGCGGTCATGACATTTCCAAATCGCCAAACCTTCAGCTTGGTAAGTGTTGCGACCTCTTGCCTGCCAATGAAACTCGGGGAGATCTAGACACGACAAGCTGGGAGATCTCGACAGTGAATCTCTAAACTGGGATACATTTTTGGGGACAGGTTTGAATGGTGCGTTAATACTACAGTTTAGTAGGAGTAATAAATTATGACAATGTAGTGTACTAGGATATTTATAATATTTTTGTAATGCGATATTTTTATAACAATGTTTGTATTGTTAAGTTAAACTCGAATTACGAAGGTTGGAGACTGATGATAAAGTAGCAGTTTCGAATTAATAGTTTTGCATCCAAATGGTTATAGGTGGAGGATGCCACGGATATATGTGTACAAAGGTCTGCTTGGATGATGGAATGCAGAAGATATGGCTGCTGCTATTAAGGACGTGAAAAAAAAATGGAACTACTTTAGCAACAGCTGCGAAGTATTTCAGTATTCCAAGGAATACACTCAGATCCAGAATATTATCTGGTATATCTATCAATAGAAAACTGGAAAAAGGAGCGACAATTGACAAAGCTATGTAGGACCATTTAGGAAACCATAGTATTCATCTCGATTCTAAGGGGTTTGGGCGAATAGTGACCGACTTACGAGAACTGGCTTTTAGGTTCACTCGGAGGAATGGTGTTAAGAAGCATATTTTTTTTAATTCAATGTTTGGATATGTCTGTGTTTTTCAAGAGCCCGGTCATATTTTCAATGCCAATGAAACAGATGTTCAGCTCATATTTAAGGCAGGGAATATTATCAGTGAAAAAGGAAAGAAAAACGTGTTTCACAGCACCACGGCAGAAAAGGGATCTACGGTAACAGTAATGGTGTGTGGTATTGCTATTGGATATGCTATCCCACCCTTTGTTATAATGAAAGGGGTAAGGCAAAGATACACTCAAAAGGAATGCCCAGTGGAACAGTTGTTAAAATGTCCGAATCAGTGTATATGACCACTGAGGTATTCTAATTATTCCTTGATCACCTAAACCGTTACAAACCTCGGGGCAGGATTCGGTTGATAATCGACGGACACTCAACGCACTGCAAAGATCCGGATGTGCTTGATAAGGCATCAGCTTTATAAATAGAGATGTGTTGCTTCCCCCCCATCCGTCACGGTGACTTCACAGGATTATCGGGAAAATTTAAAGAATAGGAAACGCGAAAATGAAAAGAATCCTTCAAATCGAAGGACAACAACGAGAACTCGGCGTGCGCAACGGGGAAACTAGTTTCTCAAACAGCCTTCTTTGCTCTGAGAATTACTGCGCGGTATGTGACGACAACCGTAATGAGGCATGGGTCCAATGTGGTGGGGAATGCAGGAAATGGTTCCACGAGATGTGTGTGGAAAATGGAAACGATGAACAGTTTATATTTACCCACTGTGTACAATAGTTGTGTAAGTATTCGGAGGTCCTACCTAGTGTCAGGTTCTCCCTAAGTGCGCGAGAAGTGGACATTATTGCATCCTTTACTTATTTGATAATTTAACATGTTATGAAATGCTATTTTTTTGCCATAAATAATAGAAAACATATACTAACTGTGTACAAAATCACCAGGGAAATAATTGAAATATTTTACAAATAAAGCATGATCAAAATTACAGGTTTTTGCTTAGCGTGTCGAGATATTCCTAAATTACTATACTCCAATTGTTTTAAATATAATTAATCACTAAGGGTGATTAAAAATTGCATTTATTGTGTGGAAATCCTAAAATCTCTATACATTCTGAAGTCGGAAGGATGTAATGAATTTTGAAATTCTGTAGGTTAATGAACGTCTTCTTCACTATCGACTACTATGTCAACTGAGTAATATATTTTAACATGGGCGGTGAATTTGTAGAAAAATTACTCCCTTTCTTTTTCTGTCCTGTAACAATTGAGAATCCCTTTGTTGATCAGTTTCACTGAAATGAAATGAAATGTCGTATGGCTTTTAGTGCCGGGATATCCCAGGACGGGTTCGGCTCGCCAGGTGCAGGTCTTTCTATTTGACTCCCGTAGGTGACCTGCGCGTCGTGATGAGGGTGAAATGATGATGAAGACAACACATACACCCAGCCCCCGTGCCATTGGATTTAACCAATTAAGGTTAAAATCTCCGACCCGGCCGGGAATCGAACCCGGGACCCTCTGAACCGAAGGGCAGTACGCTGACCGTTCAGCCAACGAGTCGGACGACAGTTTCACTGTTACCTGATCAAAGCTTTTTCTCGAATTTAATGTACTACGACCTATATTCGCTTTCCGTCCCGGCATGATAGGTTATCATATATTTTATAGCCCGGTTCCACGGCTAAATGTTTAGCACGCTGGCCTTTGGTCCAAGGGATCCCTCGTTCGATTTACGGACGGTTTGGGGATTTTAACTTTCCTTGGTTAATTCCTCTGCCTCAGAGACTGGGTTTTTGTGCCATCTTCGTGGTTAGAATTAACCTACAGATCGCCTATAGGGCACCAACTACAAAGACTTGCACCAGGACTCTCTGGAGGCCACACTCCTTGTTATAGATTACGTATACAACGAAAAGTTGCTGGTAAACTATTAACCGTTGTATCACAGCATCGTCATCATCTTCTTTGCATTTTCCCATTTATGTGGGGTCTGCCTTCTTGGAATGTTTCCTCCACTTCTATCGATCCATAGCGTCCCGAAGGCTGAATTCGGTGAGCCGCATGCCATCTCTCACCCTATCCAGCGAGCCTGTTTGAAGTCGCCCTCGAGGTCGGCGACCCTCCACGTTCAGTTGACGGGCAGTCTTTGCAGCTGAGGTTTCACTGCTACGGAGTACATGCCCATACCATCGCAGATGTGATTCACGCATTTTCTCTGTGATTGGGGCAATCTTAAATTTCTACCGCACAGCATCGTTCTTGATACGGTCTAGTTGAGTCCAGCCATTGGACCACCGCAGCATCTTCATTCACATTGTATGAAGTGCCAGTTCGTGCTTCGATGTTGTGGGCCAGCATTCAAATCCATAAAGGGTCTTCGGTCAAATCACTGGGCGGTAGACTTTAGATTGTAGATGCAATGGAATTTTCTTATCACACAAGACTCCAGTATCTTGGCGCCATTTCATCCATGCGGCACTGACACTTGTCTTGACAGCAGGAATCGTACTGCAGTCTGTGGTGATGCACGACCCAAGGTATTTGATTTGGGTCACTTTATTAGGTTGAACCCCACCAACACTGATCGTACCATCAGTTTGGAGTTCTTGATACGGTCTAGTTGAGTCCAGCCATTGGACCACCGCAGCATCTTCATTCACATTGTATGAAGTGCCTGTTCGTGCTTCGATGTTGTGGGCCAGCATTCAGATCCATAAAGGGTCTTCGGTCAAATCACTGGGCGGTAGACTTTAGATTGTAGATGCAATGGAATTTTCTTATCACACAAGACTCCAGTATCTTGGCGCCATTTCATCCATGCGGCACTGACACTTGTCTTGACAGCAGGAATCGTACTGCAGTCTGTGGTGATGCACGACCCAAGGTATTTGAATTGGGTCACTTTATTAGGTTGAACCCCACCAACACTGATCGTGCCATCAGTTTGGAGACCGCATTCCGTTGTAAGCGTTATATCACAGCATGTGCAAAGAAATGTTCATAGACGGAATTTTAAAAAGCCGACGTACATGAAATTAATAGCAAAACTCCAAATACATCCCCGCTTCCCCGAATCTCAACTTGAACGAAATGTTCACGGGCTGAATGAAGAAAAACCGCGGTGCACCAAATTACTACGGAAACTCCAAACAAATTGTCGAACAAAAATATTCACAGAAGGAATACAGAAAAGGCTAGGTTAATCGAATTAATAGTGAAGACTCGAAACAGATCCACTCTTCTCCGAAGTCTTAACTCGACTGTTAGCTTCTGGCCGAACTCGCTGATAGCTCCGAAAGTACAGACGAAAATTACGAAGTTTATTTTAATCTACATTAGTTACTTGAGGTGATCAAACAAATAATTTATTTTGATAAGGATTAACTGATTAATTTAATTCTTTTTAATTTCAAGTTTCTCATTGCAAACTGTAAAATAAAAACTGTTATAGTGAGCTAGGTATTAACGACAGATATATCCTGTCATCGGCATCTTTGTAGAACTTCTTTATGCCGAACAGTTCTTACCCGCACAGTATAGATATACAGGGGCATTATTTAATCTATTCAGGGGATTGTCGTTCGCCCGCTCGCCATGGCTGAGAGCCTGTCTCACGCCAAACACTTCGCCGGAATGCCCTTCTCGGTGCCGCAAGCTCCCCTCCTTTGCAGTCTGCTGAGAGCTTTACCAGGGTAAGGTTCAGTTTAGTCAAATGTTCACGTGTTAAGTGCTCACTGTGTTCTAATGCCATTTTCATTACGTGGTCAAGAGTATATACATAATACCTTCATAAAATACAGGAAAACGGGTGTGTGAAAACACTTTATGACTCACTGCCGGTCGAGCGCTGGCCGCATTACGGCAAAGTGTTTGGCGTAAGCGTAAGCTATAATGGTGCACGGATGGTAATTTTATCTTGGACTTGCTTCAATGCTCGGCTTCCATCGGTCATAGATGAATTTTTCTATACACAAACCTTTCTCTAAAACTGTTTTATAAAATGGTAAAAACAGCATCAAAATCTATCCGTCCAGTGGTTCCCGACATCAATAGCCGCAGACACGCAGACAGACGGGATCGAGGCCTTCGTTTTTTCTCTAGTTGCTTTACGTCGCACCGACACAGATAGGTCTTATGGCTACGATGGGACAGGGAAGGGCTAGGAGTGGGAAGGAAGCGGCCGTGGCTTTGATTAAGATACAGCCCCAGCATTTGCCTGGTGTGGAAATGGGAAACCACGGAAAACCATCTTCAGGACTGCCGACAGTGGGGTTCGAACCTACTCTCTCCCGAATACTGGATACTGACCGCACTTAAGCGACTGCAGCCATCGAGCTCGGTGGCCTTCATTTTATACCAAGTAGAGATATAAAAAAGAACCTCATGGCGCAAGAACCTCGGAGGGCCTTGGCCTACCAAACGACCGGTGCTCAGCCCCAAGGCCTGCAGATGACGAGGTGTCGCATGGTCGGCACGACAAATCCACTCGGCCGTTATTTTCTGCTTTCTAGACCGAGCCTACTATCTCAACGCCCGATACCTCCTCAGTTTTAATCACATAGGCTGAGTGGACCTCGAACCAGCCCTCTAATCCACGAAAATATCCCTGACTTGGCTGAGAATCGAACCCGAGTTCTCCGAGTAAGATGCAGGCAAGCTGGCATATGTAGAGATACAGATACGTATCCTCGTTTCTTCTCGAGGTGGCACAGCTTTGTTCAGGCACATCAATGAAATTAAGCTACATTTACATTGTAACCACATGCCAGCCCTCCTGCTAATCTTAAATCTCTGGCATCACCGGGAATCGAGACTGGGCCTTTATAACTGCTAACCATCAGACAACGTAGGTGGAAAAATAAATCACTAATGATAATATAACAGTAAACCAAATTAGTTTTATGGAAAATTAATTTCATCAGCAGAAGGAATAAAGAAGGTACTTGATTCCTTAGACAGCCCGCCTGGTAGCCGTGACTGTCAAGGTGTCGAAAAACTTGATTACCCGGTTTGAGTCCCGTTGGTGGAAACCCTGTTTGGTAAGTAATATAATTAATTTTTGTACTTAGAAGCAGGTAGAGTTATTCTTCTTCTCCTTAATGTTTACCCTCCAGGGTCGGTATTTCCCTCGGACTCAGCGAGGGATCCCACCTCTACCGCCTCAACGGCAGTGTCCTGGAGTTTCAGACTTTGGGTCGGGGGATACAACTGGGGAGAATGACCAGTACCTCGCCCAGGCGGCCTCACCTGCTATGCTTAAACTCAGCTTGTAACCAATTTACCTTTGTAACGCTAGGAGAAAATGATAAAATGATCATGGAGGTAAAAATAGATCGCCCCCTTTATTTTGTGTTCACACGGTACTAAATGAAGAAATTATGGTCTACAAAAATAAGATGGCTACCTCATTTTGAGTAAGTACAAACATCTGACTTCCAAATTCAGGATCCAGGGTATGTTACAGCGGAATATTTTCCTTTCTAATCTCACCCATTCAGTTATCATTTAGATATCTGTAGTTGACTCGCTTGTGTTGATGATGGTGGTGATTATTACAAGGAACGATAATAGCCCTTTTTAAACTATTAATCAGTATGGAAAGGGATATGATCCTTCGAATAGTGAGTAAGCCTGTCGTAAAATCCTAAATTAGATTTTTTGTAGACACTTCGCATTTCCAAACCCAGTGAGATAAAAAAGAAAAAGATTCCATTGACATTAAATTGAGTCAGGAACCAGAATATTAATACTACTTGGTAATATATATTACAGTATGGTGACTAATATACGTCCAAACAAATATGTAATGGTACTGTTTTTTAATAAAATAGCTTTATTTTAGTTTACCGAAAACTACTGCGAGTGGAATCTTTTCACTTTCAATCTCACCCATGCAATAGCATTTTATGGTCACGTAGCATGAATGAGCCCAATGAGATTGACAAGCAAGATCTTTACCTACTTTCTAGAAAAGAAAACCAAAGGACCCTCAGTCACGGAGGTGAAAAGAGACTTGCAAGAAGTGGGGATTAAGTTAGTGTGAAGATATTCGGGAGCCTAACCCGCTTAAGGTAAAACTCAAAGAACACCAGAGTTTCCAAGCAAAGCCTACGCTTAAAACAGCCAAGACGTAGACTGAATAAAGAAATCAAAAACATCGGAAACGAATGAGAGGTTACTGGGTAAATCTCGAGGAAGAAAACAGTTGGATTAAAGTGGTCAATAGCTGTCCGAATGGACAGTAATAAGAATAAGAAAAAATTGCCACATTTTGCTGGTGGTTAGTGCACCATTGAGACACTGAAAGCCTCTCTTTTAGGACAATGCAGTGGCAGAGAGTTAGGAGAGATAAATACCTCCATATTTATAAATGCCTGCCATTGTATTTTATGTCAAAAATTGAAGATTTACCCAGAAAATGATGTAACCAACAAATTTCTGAATACGGTAAAGGCCAAAGACAAAATCACATCTAAAATTTGAAATATTTTCTTGATATTTTATTATTATTGCGGTTATTTTTATTATTACACTAATATTATTTGCTATAACTTCTGTTCCAAGTGCATGAAGAGTACTCCTCCTCTGTTATATACAAATGTAAAACATATTTGCAGATTATTTTTCACTGTATCTCTTCATTGTGCATAACATTGTTTTTTAACTTTTTATTGCCATTTGCTTTACGTCGCACCGACACAGATAGGTCTTATGGCGACGATGGGATAGGAAAGGCCTAGGAGTTGGAAGGAAGCGGCCGTGGCCTTAATTAAGGTACAGCCCCAGCATTTGCCTGGTGTGAAAATGGGAAACCACGGAAAACCATCTTCAGGGCTGCCGATAGTGGGATTCGAACCTACTATCTCCCGGATGCAAGCTCACAGCCGCGCGCCTCTACGCGCTCGGCCAACTCGCCCGGTTTTTAAACTTTAGGCTAACTCATACCAATAAAATATAGTTTTTAATTGATGAACTGATTTGCACACTTGCATATGCAATTGGCTCAAGTTGAGTGTACCATGAAATAAACCCCGAAAATAATTCTCTCCTCTCCTGAAAAATTACCGATTTATGGCTACATCTTAAATCCGGGGAGGTCTTCCATTACGTTATCGGGAAGAAACCGGAATTTAATTTCAACGATAGACAATTTACAAATATTCAAAGTCTCTAGGCATTTCTAATCCTGAAATTTCTCGCATTTTGCCCCGGTGTGGCAGCGGGCACGCTGGCGGCTAGTGCGTCGCTGAGACTACGCACGACTGGAGTGGAGGTACATATCACTTTTTTAACAAGTTTCTTTACGTCGCTCCGGCACAGATTGGTCACACGGTGACGATGGGATAGGAAAGGTCTAGGAATGCAATGGAAGCCGCCTTGGGATATAATAAGGTATGAAAATGGGAAACCAGGGAAAAAACATCTTCAGGGCTGCCGACAGTGGGGTTCGAACCAACCATCTCCCGAATACTGGATACTGGCAGCACTTGAGCGACTACAGCTGTCGAGGTCGGTGCTGTAGTGCTCCGTCACTGCATTGCTTGGAGTGGTGTCTCAACAAGCTGAAACATGAAAACATCGAAGACATTTTGTATCCAACATCGGGGCTCATCAACTTGGGACTCGCGCCAGGGTTGCAATTTGACTGAGTAGCGACCAGGCAGGCGTCCGGAACCGCCATCCCGCTGCGCACCGATCCTGTCCGTAGTCGACCTGAACCACTTCGGTGATGAAGTGGCCACCGAACTTCAAATGGAAGGTCACCAAGTCTCCAGGGTGGCCCGAAAATGCAATGCCAAGGCGCCCACCTCCCTGGTCAGGTTCCTGTCGAAGTACGCGGCCTTGTCGGAATAAGGCTTCACCTAAATGTATCGATTGTAACCTCCCGCACCCGGCATTTAGCTTCACAAGTAAAGTCAAACCCACTCCTGGTTCTTCCAATCCAGAGAATATCATCCCTGTAATCACGCATGATCTCCCAACTCTCACCTCTTCTTTCTCCATTTCTATCCCGAGTTCTGAGATAATCATTCGATTTATGACAATGGTGTTGCAGAACGTCCTTCCTTTCCTTCACACCCATATTTCTTCTCAGATTCAAATAGCGCCCAGGATGATGCAGATATTGCATACTCAGTGAACATGGTGTATTCTGCATTCTTTCCCCTAAGTACTATTCCATTTATACGTTGATATGGTTAACATTCACTATTTCAATGCCAATCAATAACATCAAACAGGCCACTACTAGAAACCTCCCTTTCCCGCTATGCCCCATATGTCTTTGTTCTAACCAATACCTTCCTGACAGCAAAGCAAACTCCTAAATTTAGCTCCTTTAATGTATTTCGTGGTGACTGCCCCAGTAAAGCTCGGGACGAAGTCGCTATTACTGTAACAGCTAAACAACACACATATCAATTTGCTACTAATTTTTCGGAATATTTAATTTCAGAAATTTTTTCACCATAAAATCAATATCACGAGCAAATCTTTACCTCCCTTTGAGAAATCCAGTCCCATCTAACTTTTTTAAATTCATTGATAATAAATTCACTAACTATGTCCTTTTCGCGGATATTACTGTAAATTCATACAATGAAACACAAAGTACAGAATTTTCGCGGCATTCGCATCTCCCTTCCATTCCACCTGCTCCTATCCAACACTACCCCTGATATTCCTATCGTATCATCTTCCCTAGCCTTCTTCCCCATTATTATAAAATACTTCATGTAGGCAGAAGTTGTTACTCTTCCTGGAATTAACCGCCCCCACGACGTCCAACTACTAGATGTTTTTCACAGGAAAAAATGAAATAACTATCGACAAACGAAAACTGACCTACATAAAGACACCCTAATAACCAAGCAGATAACCATGACTGGAAATGGTAATTTTAGCCACGAAGAAGTTCGAATGCATTATGGGACATTATGGGGAAAAGTGACATAAAAACAGATAAGATTTGAACTAGAATTTCTTACTCCATTTTTCAATATAACTTTAAAACTCTCAGAGCAGGTAAACTTATACTTCGTCTTAACTGTTAGCATCCTAAAAGTTTTCAATGTTGCTAGAAAATAGTGTTCTTCTATATTTTTAAATATAGTACAAGTTAATTTTTAGTATGCATCCCAGATTTCAGGTACACTTTTCTAGGTAGTGGCTGTACTTCAGGAAGTAAAATTTCATAATCATGCCTAATAGGCTTGGTGTGTAACAATAGACTTCGGTTAGAACAAAAATTATACTTACTTTTTATTTTCAGACACTTTAAGTTTCTCATCATGAAAATGAAAAAAATAGTTTTTTTCAAAAAATAATCCCTGTGGGTCACTAAGGAATAAATTTAATGTTTTTATTAGTCTAACTTACATATTACATTACACATAAATAGAATGTTTAATATCAGGTCTGTATATTTAATAGTTCCTTAGTAAAGTGTACCTGAAATTTGGGATGAATACTAAAAATTATATTTTACTCTATTTAAAAAAGTACTGAATAACTCTGTTTCCTAACAAATAATAGCGAAGTATCAGAACCCCTAAAATTTATGCAACTCACCGGCATAAGTGTAGAGCGGCTAGACAACACTGGCGCCTTGTTCAAATACGTTTGCATTGTAACCTACTGGTGCCTATAATTCCTATCTCTAACCATGACATTCCACGCCAATCCTAGAACCATTCCGAACCACGCATTCCTCACAAATCTGTACACCAACTCTAGCTAGCCCATGCTTATATCATAATCCGAGATCCAAAAACTTTGCAGCAACATCGACGCACATTAACCCTTCATGACTTAGGAGGGGTGTGTCACAACCCAAGGGTATTATTTTTAGTGGCTGCTGATACGAAGGTAACCCCAAAATTAAGGTCTCCTATTTTTATAAATACACAGACCTGTTTATTTCTACAATGGTTTACATCATTTTACAGCTTGAACATTTAGCTATTTTTCTACATAATCCCCATTTTGGTCGATGCATTTTTGCAGACGCTGTGACAGTTTTTGTATGCCCATGTCATACCAGCTTGCCGCCATGCTGTTCAGGAAGTTGTGAACCTCATCCTTCAGCTCGTGGTGGGTTCTGGCACCCACCTTGCGCACACCTTCCGGTATTTCAACTTTTCCGTTAAAATTCTGTGAGCGGTACTTCGGGAAACCTCACGAACCAAAGTGCAGAGATCATGCACGGTGATCCGCCGATCTTCACGCATGATTCTCTCAACCTTCACGACTGTCTCGACGGAAATAGACTGTCTCCCGCTCCTTTGTTCGTCGTGAACTTCAGTTCGACCGGCTGCAAACTCTCTACACAACTTACGAACATCTTTAACATCCATGCACTTGGCGGCAACATCCAACGGGAGCTCCATTCTCAACGGCTACCAAGCCTCAGCGCGGCGTGCTATGTTTACTGCATATGCGAGCGCGGGAAACACTCTTCACAATATTGTGACCAACAGCCACACGAACAAATATCAAAAATAGGAGACCTTACTTTTGGGATTACCCTCGTATACTGTTGAGGTGCTACATTTGTGCATCCCTGTACTTTCAAGTTGAGTTAAGAGGAAGCCGATTAGACCATAACCGTCAACCAGTCGCCTGGCAGCATTTCTGTCAGGCGCGTCAAACTCTGTCCGGGGAGTGTCAAACTCTGTCCGGGGAGTGCCAAACTCTGTCCGGGGAGTGTCAAACTCTGTCCGGGGAGTGCCAAACTCTGTCCGGGGAGTGCCAAACTCTGTCCGGGGAGTGTCAAACTCTGTCCGGGGAATGTCAAACTCTGTCCGGGGAGTGCCAAACTCTGTCCGGGGAGTATCACACCCCACCCGACTCATCTCGTAACTAAGGAAATATTTTCGAGGTAAATTATACAGCATCATTTATATAGTTTATAACTTGTATGTGGTCTATATTATATCAGTCTTGTGTTTCGTATCCCGTATGTTAAGTTTAGTAATTACATTTTGATTTTTGGTTCTTTTCTGTCACATGTCATATGATGCTGAACAAGAGCGAATCCGGCAAATGATCCAGGAATTGAATGACGATCCAGAAGAAGCTCGTAGTAGTGTTAATGTGGCTAACCTTCCGAATATTGCTTTCCACAACGTACCATGATGTAGCAATTGATGCCAGCACAGGCGAATCAAAGTAAACAGAGATAACACAACGTACAACCTCACAAAGTGGGGAGTGGATGTTGTAGATTTTCTATGTTCTAACTATTTTATATCAGCAGAAACAGTAGACTATGGCCACTTACAACGTTCATTAGCCTGATGAATATGGAATTAACTCGCAGATAATTTGTGAAAGTAATTCCAAGGATAACAAGAAGAAGTGAAAATATCTGCAAAATCTTGGCCTAGAACTTGTCAAACCTTTCATGGAAGAAAAAGCAAATGTCAAATATGTATCACGGGGTCTGAAAGAAAAACTGAAAAATG
Organism: Anabrus simplex; assembly: GCF_040414725.1. Taxonomy (NCBI): domain Eukaryota; kingdom Metazoa; phylum Arthropoda; class Insecta; order Orthoptera; family Tettigoniidae; genus Anabrus; species Anabrus simplex. The sequence continues at coordinate 1,147,284,313 of NC_090266.1, read as the reverse complement.
TATGCGTAGAGCCAACCAGCAGGTACGGGCTAAACAAGGATGATGCCATTTATGTCCACGCTCTAGTGACAGGAAGTCGAAAATTGAAAGAGAAAAGTGCAAGAGAATTATTTCTATGGAGCATCTCATCCCAGTTTCTAAAAATTATACTTGTGAAAGTGAGTGACGTTAAGGCTGCACCGATCGAAGCGTGCATGTGCATGACGACTGTCGGCCCCGATGGGAGCGGGACACACTGTGTATATATTTAAAATGTAAACGTAACTTTAATGGACTTACTTTTACAATTTTAATTTTTTGATTTAGTTGTTTGCTTTTATGGCCCTTATTTCGCTGAAGGGTCACCAAATGCCGTCTATGTTACTTAAATAAATATGTTAATTTCGAAATTATGATAATTCAATTAAGTTATTTAACACTTGGAGAATATTAGTGAAATTTTCTTGTGACATCCCATTAGTTTCCTTTTGGTTAGATTGTTCATTACAGTTCAATTAACATGGCGATCATTTTCTTTTTTTACAATTGGCTTTACGTCGCAAAGACACAGATAGGTCTTATGGCGAAGATAGGGTATGGAATGGCTAGGAGTGGGAGGGAAGCGGCCGTGGCCCTAATTAAGATACAGCCCCAGCATTTAATGGAAAACCACGCTAAAACATCTTCAGGACTGCTAACAGTGGGGTTCGAACCCACTATCTCCCGAGTACTGGATACAGGCCGCACTTAAGCGATTGCAGCTATCGAGCTCGGTAACGCGATCATTATCAAGAATCGTAATTGTATAGGGGCTTTCTTTGTACCCAAAATATCTAAGTATTTAAATAAATAGAAGAGGCATGTTAACATCTATAAAATAAAAAAAAACGCCACAACTTCTTATTTATAACGGTCTGAATAATTCATATACCCTTTTAAAAATTATATTTTCTCTCTTACTTCGCCCAGTTCCCCTGAACATTGAAGAGATGCTCATGATGCCGGTAAGAAGATTATAATACACACATACTGCACCCACATGCTTATATTGAGGCATAATGGAATTAAATAATCATTTTTGCTTTTCATACACCAGATTCAGAATGTCTTCTTCACCAGCATAATCGAGTAGATAAAGCCTACACAAAGGGAGAAAGTTGTTCTCTCCATTACATTCTAGTGCAGGGCCTCTCAAAGGCCTAAATCTCACGCGTGCAGACAGCGGCGCAGAGTTCCTGTCCACAGTGCATCGGTCTCGCTCGGCTCGGCTCGGACCAACGCTTCGTCTTTGGGCTACTTAGCTAAGATCGGCTCAACTCGGCTCGGATTTGGAGCGCTACGGAGCAGGTGAGGAAGAGAGAGACAGTGGGAGCGAGCGAGACAGGCGTGGGAAAAGAGATAGGCAGCGCTATTGCTCCAAATCGAGGAGTTGGGGTCTGCACTCTGGTCAACCAAGCGAAGTCGTCTTTTGCACCGTGCACAGTGCATGCACCATGAGAGGCCCTGTTCTAGTGATATGAGGCGACATCTGGGCAACTAGATAAAAAAAATTCTAACAGATGAACGCGTCAACATTATAAAGCTGTAGTTTGTGTGACAGAAAGAAAGATTCCTCCCTTTTAGGGAAGGAATAAGCTGCTTCATAATGCCAAAATCCACCAATCAGAGAATTTTGAGTGCCACTTGTTTAGCATATAGCCGAGGGATTTTTGTTCTACACATTCTGAGATACAGGTTAGAGTTCATAAGAAGCGTCATCCCTCGAGAAGAATATTTAAGTATGTAGAATTTTGCACAACTCAGAAAGCCCAGTTGTATGATAGTTTTTCTGAAATAAATGAGTGTGACTTAAAGATCGAGACTATGGCCAAGTGAAGTGTGATGACAGCTATTACTGTGTAACCTCCTCAGGACAACATAGGATTACTAACACCTCTGGAATATTTAATATTCGCTACGAACGAAAAAGAAGAATGGTTTTGTGAAGGAATTGTATGGACGAGTATGCAGTTTGTTAGGTATGACTGCGGACTGTGAACCCACGTCCTAGTGATAATAATATCGTGGAAGGACACGCGGCATGTTACGTAAGAGACCACCACATGCCGTGGCTCACAAAATGTATGGCCTATCTCCTTTTCGAGCTCTAGAATGCTCATTTCTTTAAAAGCATAATCAAGGCTCATACCAACCATGCGAACTATGTGATTGAGTGTATTCCTTAACTGTACCGTGGTAACAATTTCGTGTGGGACCAAGCTGTAGAATAGAATTCAAATAGTGGCCTATCAAAGGTGCAGAACAAAAACTTAAAGAACTGGAACTGGACGAATACTGTCTGCCGTTAATCATGGCATTCTAGACCAGGGTCGCTATCACACCGTCAGATTACAATTGAGGAGTTCGTAATCTGCAGGCCTTCGGGCTGAATAGCGGTCGCTTAGAACGCCATGGCTCTTCGGGAGTGTTGTGTCTTGGGGTTTGGATTAGACATATGCTATGTTGAAAGCTTTATTACGACTGCTCGAGTGGTCTTCATGATCTGTACGAAGATGGCATTGCTGTGTGGTTTTCCTTGTTTGCACATTTCATGATCCACACTAAAATTTCTGTTCTTCGAGAGGCAAGGGTAAGTTTATTTTATTAACTAGCGAATGTACCCGTGCTTCGCTACGGTATTCTACATTGTATTCGAATATCGAAGTAAATAGCGTACATGCAGTAAATAAGATTGTTTTAAAATTGCATGTCTCTTAGCGTTATCCGAGAAAGAGCATGGGGAGGTCCCCGTACGTTGTTTCCAATGTAAAGTGTTTGTTACGGATTTGTGATATAACGGCAGGCTAACTTGCCTACTGCCATTCACAATCGAGTTGGGAAGTTTACATTATAATTGCAGGCCCCATTGCCTACTACGCGGACAGAATCGATTTGGGGAGTTTTCGTTAAAATGGCAGCCCCCCTTTCCTACTTCCAGACAGATTACAGTTGAGGAGTTTCTATTATAATGGTAGGCAATTACCCTACTATCACTCGAAATTGAGTTGTGCAGTTATCATTATAATGCCAGGCCATTTTCCTACTGCCAGCCAGCTTACTGCCAGTCACACCAAGTTGGTGAGTTTCCATCAAAATAGCAGGCCACTATGCCTAATGCCAGTCACATTTTAGATGAGGACATTTCTTTATAATGGCGGGCACCCTTGCCTACTGCCAAACACAATCGGGTAGGGAAGGTTTAAACAAAACTGCATGCTCACTTGCCTTCTGCAAGTCAAATCGAGAAGGGAACTATTCATTACAATTGTAGGCCTTCCTTTCTAATGACAGTTAAACAGGAGTTGGAGAAGGAACCCTTTACTACTGCCAGTCAAAGCCGGTGTGGGGAGTACTGATTACAATATCAGACCCACCCTTTCTCGATCGCTAAAAATCGACATCAGTGAATATATATAGATCGACATACGAAAGTATATGCGTGTTTACAATATTGAAGACCTTCATTTACAGATTAACTGCTACTAAATGTACGTCATATCGACAAAGGATTATACCATATGACACGCCGGATTTAGTGGCCTAAATGGCTGGTCCTATGATATGTCATCTATTCTTGGGTCAGATTGAGTTAGAAACGTGGAACAGGGTAAAGGTTTTGTAAGATTATCTCACATTACATTCCTTTTCGGATAATTATGTGACAGCTACATACATAGCATTTGGCTCACATATGGCTACTGGGTGGGCCAATTTTCGTGAAGAGTATGATGATTCTGTATTTCATATAAGTAATTGAAAGTATGAATTATGCATGTGAAAATTCCAAATTGACTTAACATCGATTAATAGAGAAAAATCAAGCGTAAAAAGGATACAGATACGGCAAAAAGTCGTAAGACCAAGGTTGTAGATCATTCCAAATTGAACGGAGATTGTGCAATCCGTTATGTGATAGGAATTTCCGAAGGTCTGCACCATCATTAAAATTGCCTGCATATTTCGATATTCTTCGGGGATAAAAAGTGAAAAATTTAATGATCTAGGATGTTTTCCGTTCGTTACAGGCTAAAACGTATAATTTTGTCAAATTTCAATTATCTTCTTTTTCTTCTGGCAGATTATGCCGCAATCTGGATTTTGGGCGAGGCGGGTAAAAATTAGGACTTTCAGGAAACTAAACCAAAAATTATGGAGATGGTCATTATTACCCCTTAAACGGAAAGCTGTACGAAAAATTCGCCAAAATAGTCAGTGTAGAAGCACACAGTCGTTACGATTTGATTTTTATAGATAAGGAATCTGCTCCATGTAAAACACCTTTTGGGCTATGTCCGCTGGACTTAACCTGCAAAAGTGACCATTCATGATATCTCCCTTATTAATCCTCCTGACGAAAAAATGCACATGAAAAAAAGGTTTAGAGGTGGAATTCTATCACGTTTGGTCGATTTCCAATCAGGTTGGTCTTGTTCTGTATATATTGTGGAAGAGTAAAATCACCATTTGTGTTCCCTATAAACCGCCAGTCCATTCCGGAACATGAAATGTTATTTACGTTTAAAACCTACCTTTGGACAGGTGGATGCTAAATATAAATTTTGGTTTGAATGTCTTCAGTAGTTTTCAAGTTGTAAGGAATACGCTTTACACGCACCCGCTCGTGAGTCAAGTCCGATGGGACTTGTACAGAAAAACGGTCCGTTAATGATATCTCCATTATTAATCCTCGTATCGAAATGATGCACATGAGAAAAAAGGTTTAGAGAATTTCTGCCAAGGTAGGTAGATTTCCATTAAGTTTGGTTGTGTATATTTTGTGGAAGTGCAAAATCACTGTTTCGGTTTCGTATAAACCCCCAGTCAGTTCAGCGATTTAGAAACAATATTTGCCCTAAAACCTATCAAGGACAGGTGTATTCTAAATATGAGTCTAGGTGGAAATACATCCAGTAGTTTCTAGCACTCGCGTACATACGGCGTAATTAAGGAAGAAAATAATACAGTTAAGAAGGTTGAAAGTAATAGAAAATGGATTATAACTGAGGACAGCCGGATAACGACAAATATGTAAATGCCAAGATAATGGAAATATATTGGAAAATCAAATGCCCCTCAATAAATTATGCTAGTGTGAGTTATGGATATAATAAAGCGGTAACAGAGGAGAAATTTAGGTCCAGTGATTCTTAGGAAAACAAATAATGAGAAGATGACTAATGGTGTTATTACTTAATCTATTCGAGGGCGGTTATAACATCCAACGATATTCCGCCAATATCCCGCAGATAGGCCGATTGACGCCTCTCTTGCCTTCTACCCAAGGAACAACCTCGAATTTAAAAGCATGATGAGGAAAATGGCTATACGTTACTTCCCTGCTGGCATGCAGTCAGAGACGTTGCCATGGTAACCCGTAGGTTCATGGTCGGTCTGTCGGTCACTCAATGCAGAGCATGATACCAGCGGAAAATTGTAAATTTCTCCGTCATGTGAAGAGTAAGGTAAATTATGAACGTAACGAAAGTTGTTTATAATGAAGAGACGTTTCACGTACGGTAAACGAAGTTTACAGAAAATCAATAGTATAAGAGAAAATGGAGGAAAACCATTCTGGTTTTCCTTTAAACCCCCCGTCTATTCAAAGATTTTAAAATGATATGCATATTGAAACCTTCCCCGGGATGAGTATACTCTAAATATGAAGTGTGGTTGAGATCTATCCAGCCGTTTCGAAGTGATGGTGGAAAAACCATTCTAGTTTTCCTATAAACCCCCGCTCTATTCAAAGATTTTAAAATAACATGCATATCAAAACCTTCCCCGGGATGAGTATACTCTAAATATGAAGTTTGGTTGAGATCTATCCAGCTGTTTAGACGTGATGGTGGAAAAACCATTCAGGTTTTCCTATAAACCCCCCGTCTACTCAAAGATTTTAAAATGACATGCATATCGAAACCTTCCCCGGGATGAGTATACTCTAAATATGAAGTTTGGTTGTGATCTATCCCGCCGTTTCGACGTGATGGTGGAAAAACCATTCTGGTTTTCCTATAAACCCCCCGAGTATTCAAAGATTTTAAAATGATATGTATATCGAAACCTTCCCCGGGATGATTATACTCTAAATATGAAGTTTGGTTGATTGATATCTATCCAGCCGTTTCGACGTGATGGTTGAACAGACAAACAGACAAACAGACACGAAACGTAAAAACCACCGATTCGGTCTTGAGTTGACCTAAAACGGATAAATATCTGAAAAATTGGCAAAACAAAAGAAATTACAGACAGCGGACCCCCTACAATTTCATTTATATAGAAGATTACAATTTATTTTACGTCACACTGACACAGATAGGACTTACGGCGACGATGGAACAGGAAGGCCTGGGTGTGGGAAGGAAGCGGCCGTGGCCTTCATTAACGTACAACCCAAGCATTTGCCTGGTGTGAAAATGGGAAACCACGGAAAACCATCTTCAGGGCTGCCGACAGTGTGGTTTGAACCCACTATCTTCCGGGTGCAAGCTCACAGCTGCGCGCCCCTAACCGCACGGCCAACTCGCCCGATATGCAATACAACATTGATACCGGTAACGGCAAAGCTCCTTTTGGGAAAATTACGTTTAACGCATAATTTAGGGGTTACAATATAGCGAATTCTAAGATCGATTTGTGGTTCACAGTGCACTATTTCTAGTGGCGTGGACAAGAATGAATAAATGTGTTACTTTAGTGACTCGTCCTTGGCTGTGACGAGATGAAAGTGTCTGAGGTATGAATGACAGGATCAACTGGTGTGTGCGTTTCGGTAGGCAAACTGATATGAAATTCCACCAGTTGGCTCAGCGAGGAAAGCAACGGGAAATCGTCTCACTTCTCATTCTCGTTTCCTTAGGCTATCCGTGACAGTTGATGTTTGAGATGTAGAGGATCCAACTAAGCTTCGAGCTGGAAACTCAGTAACATATAGTAAACCAGTCATAATGAAATCTGATGCAGAGAAATTACTTTTTCCTTTCTAATTTTGGACAGGTTTTCCGGAAAATTTTCCTCACGGTGTGACGGTATTTTTACCAACTAATATGATTTACGGCCCAATAATCTGCTTCATACAGCCTCATACATGCCCCTTGACGACAGCCAGTTTCCACAAGTAAATGAAGAGTAAAATACGCACCGACTCCTGCCAACTTTCATTTGTTCTACCAGAGTAACCCCTATGCTACAGCAGCAAACAGTGCGTCGCCCTTTACGGCGAGGGAAAACAGGCTAAGAATAGAAGAGTAAACAGCAAACTCGTTACATACGTCAGACTTCCACAATATAAGTGGAGTAAGACTAAATATTGTCCGCCTCTGTGGTGTAGTGGTTAGCGTGATTAGCTGCCACCCCCGGAGGTCCGGGTTCGATTCCCGGCTCTGCCACGAAATTTGAAAAGTGGTACGAGGGCTGGCACGGGGTCCACTCAACCTCGGGAGGTCAACTGAGTAGAGGTGGGTTCGATTCCCACCTCAGCCATCCTGGAAGTGGTTTTCCGTGGTTTCCCACTTCTGCTCCAGGCAAATGCCGGGATGGTACCTAACTTAAGGCCAAGGCCGCTTCCTTCCCTCTTCCTTGTCTATCCCTTCCAATCTTCCCCATCCCCCGCAAGGCCCCTGTTCAGCATAGCAGGTGAGGCCGCCTGGGCGAGGTACTGGTCATTCTCCCCAGTTGTATCCCCCGACCAAGAGTCTGAAGCTCCAGGACACTGCCCTTGAGGCGGTAGAGGTGGGATCCCTCGCTGAGTCTGAGGGAAAAACCGAACCTGGAGGGTAAACAGATGATGATGATGATGAAGACTAAATATTAAAAATTTGATCATTCACGATAGTGTGAAATATTTCCATAGACATAATGGATTAGTCAGAGATGACAGCACATTAACTGCAATGGACGACCATTTTGTGTGAAGGTACGGCTCCATTGCTAAATGGTTAGCGTGCTGGCCTTTGGTCACAGGGGTCCCGGGTTCGATTCCCGGCATGGTCTGGAATTTTAACCAAAATTGCTTAATTTCGCTGGCACGGGGGCTGGGTTTATGTGTCGTTTTCATCATCATTTCCTCCTCATCACAACGCGCAGGTCGCCTACGGGAGTCAAATCAAAAGAACTGCATCTGGCGAGCCGAACATGTCCTCGGACACTCCCGGCACTAAAAGCCACACGCCATTTCATTTTTTTATGTGAAGTTAAGTGAAGCAAGTCCACTTAGCAATGGTGATGTTTACTTCCCATTTTGATGGTTTGTTGTTTCCATCTGTGTAATGAACTGAATAATAATTCGAATCAAACTAACTGGATAGTGAAAAGCTGTCGGTACCTGATACAGACGGCTTCGATACGAGAAGGGAAGTACATTCCCTCCGATGTATAAAACCAGCACCCCACTGTCGGCAGACCTGAATATGGTTTTCTGTGGTTTCCCATTATTACACCAGGCAAATGCTGGGACTGTACCTTAATTAAGGCCACGGCCGCTTTCTTCCCACTCCTAGCCCTTTCCTATCCCATGGTTGCTATAAAACCTATCTGTGTCGGATCGACGTAAAGCAACTTGTAATATATATATACAGTACGGTCACAAACAACGTGGACCGTGTATATGAGAGTTAGAGGGTTGCTCATTCTGATACATAATTTTTAAAAAGTAATTCGATATCTCACACCGTTGTCATGTTATCAGCTGCTGAGGTTAGCCATTCAGATCGCTTCACGGGCGCATTCAAATGGACGTTGCGAGGCGGTGTTGCCAAATCTGCACGTGGCCCAAGACCGGCTAGAGGGCACCAGTCGAAGAAACGTGGGAGGGATTTGAATACGGGCCTCTAAGTTGGCAGGACGCCGTTTAGCATGTAAGCTACGGAGACACTGGCCAGTGTGTCCGACTCGTTGGCTGAACGGTCAGCGTACTGGCCATCGGTTCAGAGGGTCCCGGGTTCGATTCCCCGCCGGGTCGGGGATTTTAACCTTAATTGGTTAATTCCACTAACACGGGGGCTGGGTGTATGTGTTGTCTTCATCATCATTTCACCCTCATTACGACACGCAGGTCGCCTACGGGAGTCAAATAGAAAGACCTGCACTTGGCGAGCCGAACCCGTCCTGGGATATCCCGGCACTAAAAGCCATACGACATTTCATTTCACTGGCTGGTGTGTTTATATTTGGTGCTGATTTCTCCCCACCGCTCAAAGCCCATTTGAATTCACCCGCGGAGCGGTCTGATTGGCCGACTTTAGAAGCTGAAAAAATGACGGCGGTGCGAGATATTAAATCATTTATTTTTAAATTATTTATCACGGAGACCAACCCTCTAATGCTCACATACCTGGTTCCGTTGTTTTCGACCACCCTGTTTATACAAACCAGCCTGAATTCTGAAGCATATTAATTCGAAATATCATAAGCAGGCTCGTAAAGGAAGACCTCCACTCTCGTTCCAATATCAGGAGCTGGTCAACTGTGAGCAAAGTCCAGTTTATGAGTCTAGGAAAATAAAATGTTGACCCATTATTCCTCCAGCTTACTATCCTCTCTCCTAATAATAACCTCCAGTCACTGCTTGTTGTAGTTGAAGCTCAACATGTGAATAATGATGAAATTAGATACGATTAACATTGTTTCATTTCCGGAAATTATGTATTATTGCTTTCATTCCTCACCCTGAAGGAGTGAGGCGGGCCACACAGAGGGCAACACCTTCTCTCTGTCCAGGGATATTAATATTCAGAGGGAATTGTTAAAATGGTATAACAAATGAAAATCATTTGCAATTGATTATTTAAGTGTAGGCCTATAGTCTCTGAAAGAAGAATGAGCCCATGACATTTTATGTTCTTGGCATATTTTACTTATATTTTTCACAATTTGCTTTCCGTGGCACCGACATGATTCTTATGGCGACAATTGGAGAGGAAAGTGCTAGGAGTTGAAAGGAAGCGCCGTGGCTTTAATTAAGGCACAGCCCCAGCATTTGCCTGTTGTAAAATTGGAAAACACGGGAAACATTCTCCAGGGCTTCGGACAGTGGAGTTCGAAACCATTATCCCCCGAATGCAAGATCACAGCTGGGTGCCCCCAACCGCACGGCCAACTCGCCCGGTGTTTAATATTTTATCAGACTTAATTTTGATAATTATCGAAATGTAATTCAACTCCCATGTAGATACAAATCCTGTGTATATCCACAACAAACATTGTATCCTAAGATTCAGTTGTTTGTAAGAAAAGTGTGGCTGCGTGAAACGTTTACAATACCTTGCGCTCTCAAGTGCCCATACACTGAAAATATGGCCATGTAAGCTACGGAGACACCGGCTGGTGTGTTTGGGTTTGGTGCTGATTTCTCGGCATGGCTCTCAAGCCGATCTTCAGCCTCTCCACCGCTCAAAGCCCATTTGAATTTATACCTCAGAGATTTATTTTTGTTTTAATTTGTAATATTCATCGTTTTTTCTCCTGTACCCTACGTTTAATTTCAGAGAATATATTTTATCATCATCATCATCAACATAATCTGTTTACCCTCCAGGTTCGGTTTTTCCCTCGGACTCAGCGAGGGATCCCACCTCTACCGCCTCAAGGGCAGTGTCCTGGAGCTTCAGACTCTTGGTCGGGAGATACAACTGGGGAGAATGACCAGTACCTCGCCCAGGCGGCCTCACCTGCTATGCTGAACAGGGGCCTTGTGGAGGGATGGGAAGATTGGAAGGGATAGGCAAGGAAGAGGGAAGGAAGCGGCCGTGGCCTTAAGTTAATACCATCCCGGCATTCGCCTGGAGGAGAAGTGGGAAACAACGGAAAACCACTTCCAGGATGGCTGAGGTGGGAATCGAACCCACCTCTACTCAGTTGACCTGCCGAGGCTGAGTGGACCCCGTTCCAGCCCTCTTACCACTTTTCAAATTTCGTGGCAGAGCCTGGAATCGAACCCGGGCCTCCGGGGGTGGCAGCTAATCACGCTAACCACTACACCACAGAGGCGGACATATATTTTATTTCAGGTATGTATATTCCTATAGGGGCTGCCTCGCCGAGGCGGTAAAGGCATGCTCGGTTCACCCGGAAGGACGTGGGTTCGAATCACCATCAGGAAGTCGTAAAATTTAAGAAACGAGATTTCCACTTCCAGAGGTGCATATGGCCCTGAGGTTCACTCACCTTACACCAAAATGAGTACCAGGTTAATTCCTGGGGCAAAGTAGAAATATTGTACTAATAATTGATCATGATAAGATATTTTATCAACTTATAATAATGATAACGGGAAGAAGCAAAGCAATTTCTACATAGAAAATAAGGAAAATTACAGCAATTAGGAAGAATCGTAAGGAGAAGGGAAGTCGAGTTGAAGCAAAGGCGGCCGGGCGTAGACCTAACCACTCTACCCCATCATGTGCCGCGGTTAACAATGGTGGAAGCCTTTACCTTCCACTCCTCCAAGGGCCTTCCTGGCCTGTACGGAGGTGTCTTTGTCTTTTTATTTATATTCCCTTGGTACAGGTAAATAAAATCCACAGTTCCTGACTTCTGGCAAGCAACCCGGTGTTATAAATATCCTAGGGATATGAGCTAAGAATGTTAGGTAAATAAAATAGAATATACTATGAGAATTTATTATTTATTCCTAAAAAATGCTATCGTTTTCCTAATTATCGCTATCCGGTTGACTAGATCAGCAGTAGATCTGCAGTTTGCCTTATTCTACCACAACGAGCGCTAATATTAGTCAATGCAGAGATTCCCTTTAGCCGTTATAACTACGTCCGTTGCGGACATTTTTCAAGAAATCCAAAACGCCTGAGAGTATTGAAAAAAGGAACATATTACAGAAAGAATTACGTAAAAAAAGTTAATTTGGCTAGAATTTTAACAAACAAAAATACGGCTGTTTTTCCGGAACTGCATTTAGGCCGGAAGTGATTCTTGTTTATTTGGAACTATCCAAGACTCACAATTTGAAACCTTTCTAGTCCCTTTAAATCTTCACCTTTCGGCACAATTGAGGAAAAGGTTTTATTTTACGTTCTTCGTAGTATGAGGGACCCCTACCTTGTCTGCTAAAAAATATTTGCAACATTAAAATATAAAAGTATAAATAAAGTTGTGTGTCTGACCTTTTTTTTTATTTCTCCTGTTTCTAAAACAATGAATACTTCACTAATTGTTGCTGTGGACTTGCGCTAGTGCTTCACATCTACCACAGTGTTAGAAACTGTTTGTTCCACACAGCGCTAGGGACATAGTAAATATCGAATATGAATACATATGGTATTCAGTAATTAAGAAAGCAGATTTATAAATGTGACATCTAAACTAGTGTTGTTGCTTTCTTTAACCGAGCGTGCGGTTAGTATCGTGCAGCTGTGAGCTTGCATTCGGGAGAAAAAGGATTCGAACCCCACTATTGGCAGCCCTGAAGATGGTTTCCGCGGTTTACTATTTTCACACCAGTATGAACCTTATTAAGGCCACCACCGCTTCCTTCCCACTCCTAGCCCTTTCTAACCCATCGTCGCCATAATAAATAGTAACAAAACTAGTGTTTTTGAAAATGTTTGCGATAAAAAACGGGGAAGCTACTATAATGAGATCTAGCCTCCTTAGATTTGTGACCCACTGTCGGCAGCCCTGAAGGTGGTTTTCCGTGGTTTCCTATTTTCACACCAGGCAAATGCCGGGGCTGTACCTTAATTAAGGCCACGGCCGCTTCCTTCCACTTCCTAGGCCTTTCCTCTCCCATCGTCGCCATAAGACATATCTGTGTCGGGGCGACGTAAAGCAAAATAGCAACAAAAAAAAAATAGATTTGTGAAGTACCTTCCGGTAATATGACACCATCTCTACATTAATACTTTCTGACACACGAAAACTAAGTAGGTTTTTGCGGATGACCTATGGCCGAGTTATTAATTAATTTTATTCGGTAAATATTTAGACTGTCCGCCTCTGTGGTGTAGTGGTTAGCGTGATTAGCTGCCACCCCCGGAGGCCCGGGTTCGATTCCCGGCTCTGCCACGAAATTTGAAAAGTGGTATGAGGGCTGGAACGCGGTCCACTCAGCCTCGGGAGGTCAACTGAGTAGAGGTGGGTTCGATTCCCACCTCAGCCATCCTGGAAGTGGTTTTTCGTGGTTTCCCACTTCTCCTCCAGGCGAATGCCGGGATGGTACCTAACATAAGGCCACGGCCGCTTCCTTCCCTCTTCCTTGCCTATCCCTTCCAATCTTCCCATCCCTCCACAAGGCCCCTGTTCAGCATAGCAGGTGAGGCCGCCTGGGCGAGGTACTAGTCATTCTTCCCAGTTGTATCCCCGACCAAGAGTCTGAAGCTCCAGGACACTGCCCTTGGGGCGGTAGAGGTGGGATCCCTCGCTGTGTCCGAGGGAAAAACCGACCCTGGAGGGTAAACAGATGATGATGATGATGAAATATTTAGACTGCCGGCCCCGCGGTGAAAGGGTTCGATTCCCGGTGAGGTCAAGGATTTTTAACTGGATCTCAGGCCTGGTTCGAGGTCCACTCAGCCTACGTTATTACAATTGAGGTGCTATCTGACGGTGAGATGGCGGCCCCGGTCTAGGAAACCAAGAATAAAGGCCGAGTGGATTCGTCGTGCTGACCACAGGGCACCTCGTAATCTGCAGGCCTTCGGGCTGAGCAGCGGTCACTTTGCAGGCCATGGCCCTTCGGGGCTGTTGCGGCATAGAGGGGCGATACATAGCCTAATGTTTCACCAGCGATCTTTTCAATACCAACGTCTTACGCATGGAGCGTCGAATATACTCTCCTTCGCCCTTCAATGGTCCTATTAACTCTGCCAGGTTGAAGCCCACAAAGAGGGATCTGATCATTTCAGTTCTTTATTTATACAATTTGCCTTACGTCGCACCGGCACAAGTAGGTCTTATGGCGACGATGGGAGAGGAAAGGAAGCGGCCTTAATTAAATTACAACCCAATTTGTCTGGTATAAATATGGGACACCACGGAAAACCGTCTTCAGGGCTGCCGACAGTGGGGTTCGAACCCACTATCTCCCGAATGCAAGCTCACAGCTGCGTGACCCTAATCGCGCGGCCAACTCACTCAGGCATTTCAGTTTCAGGCCAAAATATGTTTGTACAGTAATCTAAAACCTGTAAACAGTTTAAGTGTCTAATATGAACAGGTTGTGAGAAAATTCTCATTTAATAACATTTCAAACCAAACCAAACCCAATGCTTAACTTCAGAGATCTCACGGGATCCGGTGTTTCAACACGGCTACGGCCGTTTTCTTCTAAAGAGTTACTATAATAATTGTTATATTTAAAGTGATGCCATAGAATTGTTTGTTTGTATAGGCTACTTTTAAGTAGTGTTAAAAATAATGTATTCAGTATAAGCTCATAGATACATATGATACATTAATGTGTTGTACATGCTTAACAAAATATTCTCTATGTCTCGAAATTTCGATAACTCGAAATAAAATTTAGCTCCTGAGGTGATTCATGACATCGAGGTTCCACTGTATTACTAGCGTTCGGAAGTTTAAGACCAAATGAACTTCAAAATATGCAAGCAAATATGCCCTAAAAACCAGTTAAATATGACCAGTAAATATGACTTAAGCATTTTAGGTATGGGTATCAAGTATTAGATTGTTACTGACATTAAACGTGCCAAAAAGTGATTAGCAAGAATAAAGCAGACATATTTAATCATACGAAATGTCAGAGCTACTGTAGGTACGTTAAAACTGTATACATTCGTTCAGTAGCATAGTCCTGAGGCGGAGTTCTCACTCCCTTTTCCTATTTTTTAAAAATCGAAGTAATGGCATGCATTTTGGTATGTGTCGTGCTAACTTCGTACAGCATCTCTTTCTCGGAATCGTGTCTTGTAAACTTGCCGCCTATCTGTATCGTGAAAAGAATTAAAATGTACAATATTTGGAAATCATGTGTCAGAAACTCGGCGTAAAAAACATGTACCTTGCTAAATGCGACGCCTCAAATTAAGCAAAAAAGCTCAAAATTTAACCACATACTGTATGAACTTGTATCACTAAACTGAGCAAAATATGACCAAAACAATCGAAATGGCCAAAATATGTATGCATTTTTATCCAACAGAACCCTTACCTGGCTGGCAATCAAACCCAGGTTCTCCGGGTAAGAGGCAGACGTGCTACCCCTACACCGCGGGGCCGGAGTTCAGTATGCAAACCTCTCTGAATCTGCTAAACTTCGCCACAATATTCTACTTATAACTTGTTCTGTGGCCTCGTTTATCTTGAAAACGTCAGAAAAACCATCGTCGTCTTGGTATGTATTTATTTCTTTAGTATTAATTAGTATTGTAATGATATATTATTTATATTATGCTTAATTATTTTGTTCTTTTATTAATGTGAATGGAATTAATTTTTAAGATTATTCTACTTATATATTTATATTTATTTTTGTTTTAAATTTGTATTTTTAACGTCCACGTAACAACTGTCGTGAACATTGTATTTGGGACTCATGACCTGTTATATTCAGAATTTAAAAAATCAATAAATAAGTAAATAAACATAAAAATGCTGTAAACGGGGTCAGGGAACTATCATTCACAGTTATTATTTCAGATTTCGGATAAAATGAGTTCAGAAAAGAAAATATGACTTTTCCTTAATATACCTACCTTAATTATAAGGTACCGAATGATCTAAATTAATGTCCGGCTCCATGGCTAAATGGTTAGCGTGGTGGCCTTTGGTCACAGGGGCCCGGGGTTTTATTCCCGGCAGGGTCGGGAATTTCAATCATCATTGGTTAATTTCGCTTGCACGGGGGCTGGGTGTATGTGTTTACTTCATCATCATTTCATCCTCATCACGACGCGCAGGTCGCCTACGGACGTCAAATCAAAAGACCTGCATCTGGCGAGCCGAACTTGTACTCGGACACTCCCGGCACTAAAAGCCATACGCCATTTCATTTCACCTAAATTAGTGGTGTATTAAGCTTCACATTTTAATTGTAAATACTCTATTATTATAGGCCAATGAGCATGATATGAAATTTACCCTTTCCTAGACCAAAGTGACGTCAGTTAGGTAAGAAATCTAAGAGAACTGAATGTCGGTATGCAGAATTTGTATTCTCCCAAGGTGGTAGTGTAGTAAGTGAGTTTGAATAAGAGTGTAGCAAAACTAATGCAGTGAGCTCGTAGTTGCGATCAACAGTAGGCTATTCTGTAAAGAGGAACTCAGCTCCCGGACGAAACTCTTTATACCGGTCTGTTTTCAGACCAACTTTGCTATACGGGAGTGAAAGCTGGGTGTACTCAGTATTTATTATTCATAACTTAGAAGTAATTGGCATGAATACTGTAACCGTCACAGCTGACTGAATATGGGTTAGTCTGCTACTAGGGTCGCTTTGTCGGCGAGAGAGGCGCGCGGCCTTGGCTCAGTGATAGGAAACCAGTTTCTGACATGAGAGGGTGGCTGGACGATCGACAAAAAAAATAATAAAAATAAAAGTGGACGAGAGAAAAAAGTAACCAGTGTGTGTGTCACCTGCAATTACACCGATCGGAGAGAAATGAAATATTTATAATATCATTGATGGCGTGACACGCATAATTATGAAAGTGCTCATGGATCATATTTTGCTGAACTGGGTTAGTAATATCAAGTATGAAACATAAAAATCAGAGATTGAATTTTTATTTAATTTTAATGGTATTTCGGCTAGAATGTTGGTAAAAATTATGTAGTCTAACCCTAGAAGAATTCAGTACTTGAGTTGACTTCACTTCCGACCACGAGGTCCATGCTCAATATTTAAGGCAAGTCATATTAGTACAAGCTCTCACATGCTGACAAGTACCCATGCTCACATGCTGTAATGTTCTGGACCTGCGATCTACTGTTACTCCGTGGACGTCGTTAAAGGATTTCTGCTTAGGACAGCTGTGCAATACTATCATCAGGAATAGTGAACCCATTCCTGTGTTCGACGCTTCCTACAATTATATTAGTCTACAACCAGAGTTCGTGCAGTGAACAAACGTCGAAAGTGCAGATACAATTTATAAAGTACGTTTTATTTTCAACCTAAAATTACGTGTGTGTTTAGGATTTATTTTAATTCATCTGTACAAGTTTCAGCTACCTCACGAGTGAACGTGGAAGAGGACCTTTCCGTTATCATCGCCCGGAGAAGATGGAATTTCGTGTCATGGACTCCATGTGTTTCACCATGAAGTTTTAAGCCATCGACCGCCGTCAGCAGCGACAAAATGCAGAGATTTTCACCTTAGCATGGCTGATTGAGGACCCAGACTTCAAGATGTGAAGGCATCTGCATAAGTTAAGTCGACTACGTCTTATCTATATCTGTTCTATGTAGTTCTTTATTTCTACTCTTATCCTTTCTTAGATTTTCTTCTAAAATATCTAGTAGATTTATTTCACGACTTTTCACTGGTTGTTTTTCTAGATGTAAAATAGGACATGCTGCTTACTTCGCAGACTTACTTGGTTCATGACCACGTGTTAACGAGCTTGACGGTGATGGTTCAGTTAAAGCGATCCATGTGTTATCGAAACCATCCTTTCTTATAGTACGAATTTCATTATAATAATGAGCTGATATGTGTCTGACGAATTTATTGATGTGATATTTTTCTGATATTTTTCACATTTTCATGGAATTAGGACTTGTACCTTACATTTATGATAGCATGTCATCAGGATATTAATTCCGAATCGTGTGTAAGAATTCATTTAGAGTACTTGCATAATTGTATGTGATAATTGATGGATTAGTTAATCATCGGGACGAATTTCAGGAGGATATTACGTATTTTTAGGACGATGATAGGTCCTTATGGTTTTCATGGTTACACATGAGTGATAATGGATTACGACGAGCTAGGGTCGTCGTTATGATACACTGTGCGTGTAATTTGTGAGAATTTTGTATGTACGATATGAATCTTCATGAAACTGAGTTTTTCACATGTTAATGTTGCAATATTGTTGTGCCTGATGTTGATCAGGATATGAGAAAAATATGGAATCTTCGAGACGCTATGAGGGCTAGATAAGATTATAGTGTCTTCTGATGATAAAAACAAGTCCATGTTAATCGATGTACTCCATAATTCGAAAAAGTATCCTAATAGTGTTCGTAAAAGTCAATAATTCCGAGTTAAGGTACGTGGAAATTTATTGGAAGACCTTAGGTCTTGTGAACAGATCCTCAGTAAATGTGCTATTAATATTCAGTTCGATACCAGGTATGCTCATTCTTCAAGTTATTATTTCGTACTCCCGTGGTGACTTTATCTTCTGAACGCAAGGGAACATGTTATAGGAGAGTGGCAAGTTTGATTGACACTTTATGATGTGTAAATGGTGTAGATATCTTCTTCTTTGATATTTTCAGTAGTTAGTAGTAGATGTAGAGATTTCTTAGTTGTAAGACACTTATTTACTATGTACTTATTGTGTGCTGATATGCGACAATTTGATAGTATTAATTTATTACGGACTGGATGTTCACGTTGAGGATATTTTCTTCATTTGTCGATTTTCGTGGGTCATGATGTTAATTATTTTTGTCTGGTTAATGACCAAGTGATTATAAGTTTATTATTAGTTCTCACAAGGAGATATGTGGGAAGACATGAACAGATATATCCGACGTCTCGAGTTAACTTGTAGAAATAAAGGCAAATTCAACTTTTCATTCCTTTTTATGTCAACAAATTTTTTGATAGACAGGATTTCATTCTTATTGTCATGATGTAAGATTAATTAATCTCGAATATTTCTTTATCATACACTTAATTAAAATTAATTCAATTTTTCAGATTGTTCGTGGAATGATAGTGAAGACCTCGTTTTTTTGTTTTCATTAAAAATTTAATTCAACTTTAAATTACTAAATTAATAATTCCGAAAAGAGGAAATACACTATGATGTTAAAACACTCTGTTAGAATGGTAGGGAAGATAAGTTACGTGTACCATCCCATTTGTTTGCATTTTCTTTGTTACATCAAGAGCCACAGTAATTACGTAAAGTAGCGATCATTTCCATTATCGTAGCTATTAGGATGGCTAATATTTCATTTTCATCAATAAATGTGTAATATTTGTTCTACATTTTGAACATGCTTATTTCCGAACCCTATGCAAATCCTGCCACTTTTCATACATTTTTTGAGCTTACGGTCATCGAACTGAGCACCCCTGGGGTGTCTCTAGCTCGCTGACAGACCTAGTCGGGGACAATACTGTATATCGAGAATGAACACTGGTACAAACAGGCGGAGAAAATGGCAGGAGGACACACGGAATGATGAGATAAAGGCTAAGTTAGAAATGAACTCAATTTATGAAGCTGTACTGATAAACCGGCTTCGGTTGTGGCACCGTGTGAGGCGAATGGGGGAGGATCGTTTCGCTAGGAGAATAATGTACCTGATCATGGAGAGTAAGAGAAGTTGAGGGAGACCAATACGACGATGGTTAGACTCAGTTTCTAACGATATTAAGATAAGAGTTTTAAAACTTATCAGAAATAAATTGGGGCTCAACTCTCAATAATTGATTGGAAAAGTTTATTAAAACCTTCTGTCTCAACTCAACTCTACACTCAGCAACACATTGCACAATTACTCGGCACAAAAAAATCATAATTTCAGTCATAGAGCAAAAAATAAATTTAGCGCGGTTCCGGTGCGAGAAGGTTGGCGACACAATCTCTGGATAAAACTGTACCAGTTGGTAAACCTCTATGCCGCACTTTTGAATTTTCCGCCTTAAAGTACTCCCCTACAGCAGAAACTCTGAACTTAAAAAAACTGAATTACACTATCTGACAGAGCAAATGCAACACCAAGGAGGAGTGGTCAGAACTTTATGCCAATTGCAGGGTAGACTGACGTCACTGAGGTATGCTCATGATGTGAAATGCGCCGCTGTGCTGCGCACGTAGCGAACGATAAATGGGACACGGCGTTGGCGAATGGCCCACTTCGTACCGTGATTTCTCAGCCGACAGTCATTGTAGAACGTGTTGTCGTGTGCCACAGGTCACGTGTATAGCTAAGAATGCCAGGCCACCGTCAACGGAGGCATTTCCAGCAGACAGACGACTTTACGAGGGGTATGGTGATCGGGCTGAGAAGGGCAGGTTGGTCGCTTCGTCAAATCGCAGCCGATACCCATAGGGATGTGTCCACAGTGCAGCGCCTGTGGCGAAGATGGTTGGCGCAGGGACATGTGGCACGTGCGAGGGGTCCAGGCGCAGCCCGAGTGACGTCAGCACGCGAGGATCGGCGCATCCGCCGCCAAGCGGTGGCAGCCCCGCATGCCACGTCAACCGCCATTCTTCAGCATGTGCAAGACACCCTGGCTGTTCCAGTATCGACCAGAACAATTTCCCGTCGATTGGTTGAAGGAGGCCTGCACTCCCGGCGTCCGCTCAGAAGACTACCATTGACTCCACAGCATAGACGTGCACGCCTGGCATGGTGCCGGGCTAGAGCGACTTGGATGAGGGAATGGCGGAACGTCATGTTCTCCGATGAGTCATGCTTCTGTTCTGTCAGTGATAGTCACCGCAGACGAGTGTGGCGTCGGCGTGGAGAAAGGTCAAATCCGGCAGTAACTGTGGAGCGCCCTACCGCTAGACAACGCGGCATCATGGTTTGGGGCGCTATTGCGTATGATTCCACGTCACCTCTAGTGCGTATTCAAGGCACGTTAAATGCCCACCGCTACGTGCAGCATGTGCTGCGGCCGGTGGCACTCCCGTACCTTCAGGGGCTGCCCAATGCTCTGTTTCAGCAGGATAATGCCCGCCCACACACTGCTCGCATCTCCCAACAGGCTCTACGAGGTGTACAGATGCTTCCGTGGCCAGCGTACTCTCCGGATCTCTCACCAATCGAACACGTGTGGGATCTCATTGGACGCCGTTTACAAACTCTGCCCCAGCCTCGTACGGACGACCAACTGTGGCAAATGGTTGACAGAGAATGGAGAACCATCCCTCAGGACACCATCCGCACTCTTATTGACTCTGTACCTCGACGTGTTTCTGCGTGCATCGCCGCTCGCGGTGGTCCTACATCCTACTGAGTCGATGCCGTGCGCATTGTGTAACCTGCATATCGGTTTGAAATAAACATCAATTATTCTTCCGTGCCGACTCTGTTTTTTCTCCAACTTTCATCCCTTTCGAACCACTCCTCCTTGGTGTTGCATTTGCTCTGTCAGTCAGTGTATCTCAACAGTTTCTCAGAAGATGTCACTGTCTTAATTTCGAACTGCTTTTGTTTACTAATTATCAAGAAGTGTGGACATTCTCTGATAGATGTCTCTAAAAAAACTATTACCATGCACCCTGGTGCGAAGTGGTAGAACTTTATTTGAAGAAATTTTGTATTCATAAGTTTGTTCCTTACTAAATTTCGTTCTTTCATTTGTGGGTTGGCAATATAAATCTTTTCTTTCCGCCAGTTTTGAAGTTAGCCAATCAATAATTTCTGTCATTTATTTTCAGCCAATTGCGTCTTTCTTCTCCAATTTTGATGTGTAACTGTAAGCTACCCAATAAACGACTGTGGGTGTGTCTTAATTATTCATGAAAGGTTTCGAATCTTCCCCGAGAGTATAAAAACTGCTGATTCTTCTGGCTCTCAGCCACTTCAACAACATCTAGCTTAGTGTATGGAAGTATAGCAGGGGGCGGGTAGCGTCTCTTCCTTCGGGCAGCAGCTCTTCAACAAAGGTAATGGCATTTTAACATCGTTATTTCTTTCTAGCTCAGCAGTTTAACCCTCGGGGAAGGTCCGAAACATTTTCAAGGTAACCTGCCTGTCTAAAAATGTAACTTAGTGCCGGTTTATGTAAAATTTTCTTATTACTTTAACCGTAAATCGGGGATAGAGAGTGCTTTACCATCTCGAGCTCCCCTTCATTTTGATTTGAGGTGACTACGTTTTCATAACGAATTTTCTACTCTTAAAGTATTAACATTTTCTTATACGAGTCACCTCCCTAGTGTGGGAATAGCCCCTGTTTAATCGGCCTAGTGCCCCTAAGGTTTTATAAGATTTCATGTAGGAGTGCAAGCAACGCCTCCATTCATCTTGGTATTTTGGGCCATTTAATTAATCTGTTCTTTTCCACACCCGTTTCATTTGATGTAAGCTGTGCCTTAATGGCAATTTAGTGTAGTAGTCTGGTATTGCCTTTAATAGGCTTGAAAAATTGGGAGCGGCTCAGCTCTTTCTTGTGTTTGAAAAGTGCCTCTGGGAGGCTTGAGGGTAAAAGGTGGGAGCAAGTGCTCCATACAATAAGGGGATTTCTGCCCTTTGGTAATATGTGGTTGTGAGCTGAGAGCTCAGGAATTGTAAAAGGTGGGGCTCGAAGCCCAGATCGTTAAAATATCTCTATATCTTGGATTTCCTGGTCTTGTACCTGATTTGTTAACTTGTTGTTATTTGTTGTATGTTCAAATTCTATATCAAACCTGTTAAGTTTGGCTGTTTTGAAAATATAACCTTTAATAAAATTTTAATTAATTTCTCGGTTTTGTAGTTAGACCCATTCCAGCCCGCACCTTCTTTCACCTCTGCCTTCCACGGATAACTCCGTAACAAAAACAATTGAATAATCAACAAAACACTACCATAGATATGAAAAATACTAGAGACATTACGAACTATTTTTCTCATCATATCAAATTTTTAACGACACTAAATATAGAAGAAAAATTAAATTCCAATACCTCCCCTTGTCATAAGAATTTGACCACAAACACAAATAAAAAATAAGCAACGCACGTAGATGAACATGTGGACGCTTATCAACAAGTCCTAACAAGTTCCTAAATTTAGAGAAGTTCCCTCCCCTGACAATGCCTTTGTGAAAACATCTGCCACATTTTCATCTGATGGTACATACACAAACTTTACCAATCCCTCACATGTATAGCACCGTGATTATCATAAAAAATTAAAAATTGGCACTTTAACGTAGTTAGAATCATCAAATTCATTGAAGAAATTACGCAACCACAACCTTTCCTTTGTGCATACTGCCATTGACACAAACTCAGCCTCCACAGTTGAAGTAGCACCAATCTGTTGTTTCTTGCTAGACCATATAGCCGGACAACCAACAAATTTGCACACATACTCAGAAATAGATTTCCTGTCCTCAGAGTTAACATAATCAGCATCGCAATAAACACTCATTGCATCATTACTAGCTTTGTAGCATAACGTCACACCTCTTGTCTTCTTCAGATATCTAAACACCTTCTTTATTCTTTGCCAATCGTTTACGCTATTGTTTTTATAGTACTGGCTCAGCTTTCAGACCGCAAAGGATATGTCCAGTCTTGTATTGTTGCCTATATAAAGCAGATTGCCTACAGCCTTTTGATACAAAGTCTGATTACAATTATGAGCCTCCCCTGAAATCCTCTTGTCCCTACATCCAACGGAGCAACACATCCTTTGGCATTTTTTAACCTATACTCATGCATCAGATTATCAATATGTTTGCATTGATCAACATACACCGCATCTTTGGTTACAGTAATAGACATCGATAAAAAGCTCTTAATTTGCCCAAGATCCTTGAAGTCTAGATAGCGACACAACTCTGACTTAAACCATTCAAAAACTTCAACAATACCGATTGCTATCATATCATCAACATACACTCCAACTAGCATATCTTTTACCCAAGTACACACATGGTTAACAAACAGGTCTTTTAAGACCGATTGACTTCAAGACACCATCAAAACAAATGTTCCAGTCCTTTGAAGTTTGGTGTAGACCATACATGCTTTTCTTTAACTTGTAGACACAGTTGGGTTTTCTTACAAAACTGCTTGGTTGCTCCACAAACACTTCCTCCTTAATGTTACTCTTTAGAAATGCCGTATCTGCATCATAATGTTAACTATTCCAACCTTTGACAACCGCAAGAGCAATCAACATTCTGAGAGTCTGACGCCTCAAAACAGGACTCTAAGTATCATTATAATCAACACTTTCTACCTGCGTATAACCTAAAGCTACAAGCCGAGCCCTGTAAATGTTCTCATTACAATCAAGTCCTTCTTTGATTCTGAACACCCATTTTGTCCCAATAATATTATTTCCTTTTGGTATCTCTACAAATTCCCAACACTCATTTTTCTCAAAAGTACTTAGCTCCTTCTCCATTGCTGATTTCCATTTTTCACATTCAGGACCAATCAAAGCTTCCTTGGCATTCTTCGGTAAACTGTCAGTTACAGCAGACACAACATGCAAATTACATCCAATGTAATCCACAAACTCTCGTCTGTTTCTGATTCTCTGTGACCTACGTAGTTCAGGAATTATGGGTTCCTCCTGCACTTCAGCATTGATGTTATTCACACTGATTTCAGGACCTATATCTGGTTCATTATTTGCTCATCAGTTCTTTGCACAAGTTAGATTCATTATCAGAGTCAAACAAACTTAAATCTACGACCAATGGTTTCTCACAAGACTTAACAGGCAACACAGTAGCAGGTTTTTCCTTAGACTTCATAAGAAACACTCTCTCCTCAAGTACTACATTTCTGGACAAAACAACACACTTGTTTCCCAAGTCCCACAGCCTATAACCTCTTCTATTGTCAGGATAGCCTAAAAATACACAATCCTTTGCTCTAGACTCTAATTTATCAGCTTTGTTATGTTCCTCATATGTCCAGGCACGACATCGAAATACTCTCAATCTACAAACTCCCTCATCAGACAATTTTTGTTAAACCACAACTCATAGGGTATATTGTTTTCAATATCAGATGCCTTACACCTATTCTTAATGTAACAGGCAGTATAGAGCGCCTCGCCCCAAAAATTCAAAGGCATACCTGCATTCAATAACATGCACCGAACTAAAGTCAGAAGCTGTTGATTCAGCCTCTCTGCCACTCCCATTTGCTGGTGTTCCCCTGGCAAAGAGAGCCTGTGAACAATACCATTGTCAACAAGGAACGGTTTCAAGTCATTATTACAATATTCTCCTCCCCCACCCGATTGAACACTTTTCAGATTTTTATCTTGAATATTCTCAGCTCTTTTCTTGAATGTAATTATTTTTACAAGCCTCATTTTTGTGCTTTAACACACTCACTTCACTGTATCTGGAATAGTCATCTGTCAAGATTAGGAAATATCCCCCCCCCTCCCAAACATAACAAACATCAGAGAAAACAAGATCTAAGGGAGCTAGTGATTTCACTAGTCTATCTGGGAATGGAGCCCTTTAGCTTTGCCTTTATGCACACTTCACACTTCTCACTACCTTTCTGCTTGCCAATCAAATCACTGTCAGGCAAATTTTCAGCATGCCCAAAACGGTCGTGCCATATTTCTCTTGTTACCATCTTGCAAGCAACTGCACACACAGATTCCTGTTCACCATCACTATCTTGACAGTCAGATTTCTCTAGTTCATACCAATCACATTTGATGGTATACATGTCATCTTCTTCTCTTGCATAGGCTCTAAACAATTCTTCATCTCCATTTCCTTTATCATAAGCAGTCAGCTTTCCATTGTCTATCTCAAAACGCACATTCGTTTTCTCATGTTGCCTCACCGACAAAATATTATCAGATGCATCTGGAACCCGCAGCACTTTGGTTAGTTTCAAAGTCCATCCACCACACTGACCACTTATTTTCATGACTAAGGACCCACTGCCTTTCACGTCACATACGACACTTTTCTTTCCCACCTGCACTGAACTTAACACATTTCTTGCAAAGTTGTTCAGCAACTCACGGTGAGGTGTAATGTGGTGGTTACAACCATTGTCCACAACACAAGTGTTTGCATCACTTGACTTTTCGTCCTGTTTACATTCTTTGTCCTCAGGTCCTCTCATCAAATGCACAGCATATTTCACTTTCACAGTGCTATTTTCAATCTTCTTTTATTCTGTCTCCGGTTCTTTATTCTCTTCATAAGTGGCAACTTCATTATTGAATTCTCTCTGTGGCTTCTTGTTTTCATGGGCATTCCCGTCTGAGCCCCTATTGTCACTTGTACTAACCTCAGAATTTCTACACTTAAACGAAGTATGCCCCTCCTTGTCACAAGTGTAACAAATTACATTTCCTCTTGACTTGGCTTCTCTTACTTTTGGATACTCTCTTGCAAAATGCCCAAGTTGAAAACCACAGTGACAGGATCTATCAGAGGAGCTGAATTTTTCATGAGAAAAATCATGTTTCTTCTCAAAAACCATGGAATTTTCCTTTGTTCTTCATAACATAGCTTCTCGGTTCTTGATTTTTCTTCTCACGTTCATCCTTGTCTCTCTCTAGTCTATCTTCTTCCAGCAGTAATTTACTCTTCACATTTTCTGACGATAGTTTTTCTTCATTTAACTCCATCACATGGGCAATGTGTTTGTAATTTTCTTGCTTCAAACCTCTCATCATGTAGGCCGCCAGGTCTTGATCATTGATTTTGGATACAGGATTTCTCAGTTTTCCACTAATTGCTCAACCCGATTCAGTTATTCCAAAACAGGTTCATCATGTTTCTTGATGCAGCTTGCGAATTCGTCCATGATACTCACAAACTGAAAAGGAGAGATCTTGAAATGAATTGCCTTAATTCTGTTCCAGGCCTACTTTGCTCGTTCATGTCTGGTTACATCATTCAAGTAACAGTCCTCTACCAACTCCGTCAAGTAACTGACTGCAGTGGTGTTTAGGTCCTCTTCGCATGTAGTTAAATCTTCATCATCATCGTAACCGGAATCGATGGCAGCCCAGCATTTCTTTCTTGTTGGGAAAGCCTTCACTCGCTTGCACCACACCACATAGTTTTTCGGCCCAAGTCTCTCAATCTTCGGCGTCTGATGCCATTTTTACTCACGACTTATTGGCGCACTAAGCCCACAACCTATCAGAAATAAATTGAGGCACAACTCTCAATAATTGATTGGAAAAGTTTATTAAAACTTTCTGTCTCAACTCAACTCTACACTCAACAACACATTGAGCAATTGCTCGGCACTAAAAAACAAAAGAATCGTAGTTTCAGCCATAGAGTAAATATAAATGTAGCGCGGTTCCAGTGCGAGAAGGTTGGCGACACGATCTCTGAATAAAATAATTGAATAATAAAAAAAAACACTACCATAGATATGAAAAATACTAAAGACACTACGAACTATTTTTCTCATCATGTCAATTTTTTTGCTATTGGCTTTACGTCACACCGACACAGATAGGTCTTAGGGTGACGATGGGACAGGAAAGGGCTAGGAGTGGGAAGGAAGTGGCCGTGGCCTTAATTAAGGTACAGTCCCAGCATTTGCCTGGTGTGAAAATGGGAGGCCACGGAGAACCATCTTCAGGACTGCCGACAGTGGGATTCGAACCAACTATCTCCCAAATACTGGATACTGGCCGCACTTAAGCGACTGCAGCTATCGAGCTCGGTTGTCAAATTTTAACGACACTAAATACAGAAGAAAAATCATTAATTCTAATAGACCTAAACGAGGCCACAGAACTAGTTACAAATAGAGGGTTGTGGCGACGTTTAGTGTATTCAGAGAGGCTTGCATACTGAACGCCGGCCCCGCGGTGAGGGGTAGCATGCCTGCCTCTTACCCGGAGTCCCCGGGTTCGATTGCCGGCGAGGTCAGGGATTCTTACCTGGTTCTCTGGGCGGCTTCGAGATTCACTCATTCTACGTAATTCTGACGTTAGATGGCCATCCCGGTCTAGAAAGCCTAGAACAACGGCCGAGAGGATTCATCGTGCTGACCACACGAAATCTGCAGGCCTTCGGGCTGAGCAGCTGTCGCTTGGTAGGCCAAAGCTCTTGGGGTTTGCAGACTGAACGCTCAAAGGTATGCACGTAATACTACATTATTTTTCATTATTCTTAATGCTTTTAAAACCGAACGAGTTGGCCGTGCGGTTAGGGTTGCGTAGCTGTGAGCTTGCATTCGGAAGGTAATGGGTTCGAACCCCAGCGTTGGCAGCCTTTTAAATTAATTTTGGTGGTTTTTTCATACCAGGCAAAAGGATGAAGACCACAGTCGCTACCTTCCCATTCCTAGCACTTACCTACCCTTCTTCTTCTGTCTCTACCACTTTTCCTGCACCTGTAGGGTCGCAGGAGGGAACTGTGTCGTACATAAAATTTAGCCCTGTTTTATGACCGGATGCCCCTCTTGACGCCAACACTATGTGGGGGGATATAATCACCATTGCGTGTTTCTGTGGTGGTTGGTAGTGTTGTGCCTTGTCTGAATATGAGGAGAGGAATATTGGAACAAACACAAATACCCAGCCCCTGAGCCAGAATAATTAATCGGGTGCAACCCGGCCGGGAGTCGAACCTGGGACCCTCTGAACCGAAGGCCTCAACGCTGACCATTCAGCCAAGGATTCGGACTAACTCCCTCCTGTCCTTGCGTCGCCGGAAACCTTCGATGTGTCAGTGCGACGTTGAGCCGCTAGCAAAATAAACTTCCTTTAAAAATAGAATTTCAAACTTAATTTTATTGTAAGCTTTGTCGATCAGGATGAAGTGCATTCACGATGAATAATAAAGTAATCAAGTTTCCATGTTGATGTCAGAGATAAAGTTGTGATTTGGGTGGATAACCTCGATGATAGATCTCATAAGATAAGTACCACCATCAGCCGTGTGACGAAAGTCAATGTACCTACAATTTTGTGTGGAATTCAAGTAATACAGATGTAATATTCAGTTTTAGATAAACCACACGTATTTACCAGGATTCGAACCGCAATCATGAGAAGCTGAGATATCACGCTCTTTTGAAAGAATCAAAAATTATGATCATGCATTTAAGAGTTAAAAGTGTGTAGGTTTCATTTTTAAAATAGTCTCCAAAAATTATTTCTATTTAAGGAGAGGCCCTCTGATGAGAGTCTGTGAGTTGGGACATGGAGACTTTTGATAAAGTGCTGTCATAATATGATAATAATTAATGAAACTGTGTATTCTCGCAGACTATTAGTTACACGGTCATGTCTCACAACAAGGTGAATGTTTCACAAGACTTTGAGTCCGTTTAATTGGGGCAGGGATCGAACTGGCGTATTCTCGGTGTTAAATTTCCTGCATTAATCTCTAGTCTACTGAGGTCGCAATGGGGAACAGTAATATGATAACGAAGGTTAGTAATGAGGCTAATTGTGGAGACGGAAAAGCCGCGTAGGATGGAGTCATTAGGAAACAATGCGTGGTCGTTTCTAGAGTCCTTGGCTCTTAACTAGATTATGTCATCGCACACGAAAACAGGTCATCTTAGTCTTAGTGATTAAGGGCGTTAAAGGAAAAGGGCATCAAGCATGAAGGGCACTGGTCGATAAATCAGGAAATGAGAAAGTAACTTTGCCACTAGGTATTGTCCGACTCGTTGGCTGAATGGTCAGCGTATTGGCCTTCGGTTCAGAGGGTCCCGGGTTCGATTCCCGGCCGGGTCGGGGATTTTAACCTTCATTGGCTAATTCCAGTGGCTCGGGGGCTGGGTGTTTGTGCTGTCCCCAACATCCCTGCAACTCACACACCACACACAACACTATCCTCCACCACAATAACACGCAGTTACCTACACATGGCAGATGCCGCCCACCCTCGTCGGAGGGTCTGCCTTACAAGGGTTGCACTCGGCTAGAAATAGCCACACGAAATTATAATTATTACTAGGTACTGATCCCACAGTCCAGCATGATGTATTGTGTTATTGAGTTCTGCCTCCGCACTGACCAGAAACTGAAAGTTACGGGACTTAGGACAATGGTGATGATTAGAAAATCAAAACATTGGCTATTTTAAAACTGAATGTATATTTTCTTTCTTTCTTTCTTTCTTTCTTTCTTTCTTTCTTTCTTTCTTTCTTTCTTTCTTCCTTCCTTAATTCGTTTACCCTCCAGGGTTGGTTTTTCCCTCTGACTCATCGAGGGATACCACCTCAACGGCAGTGTCCTGGAGCGTGAGACTATGGGTCGGGATAAAACTGATAAGGAGGATCAGTACCTCGACCAGGCGACCTTACCTGTTATGCTGAACAGGAGCCTTGTGGATGGATGGATGGATGGATGGATGGATGGATGGATGGATGGATGGATGGATGGATGGATGGATGGATGGATGGATGGATGGATGGATGGATGGATGGATGGGGATAGACGTAGAAGAGGGAAGGAAGCGGCCGTAGCCTTAAGTTAAGTAATATCCTGGTATTTGCCTGCAGAAGTGGAAAACCACGGAAAAGTACTTCGCCGGGCTGAGTGGCTCAGACGGTTAAGGCGCTGGCCTTCTAACCCCAACTTGGCAGGTTCGATCCTGGCTCAGTCCGGTGGTATTTGAAGGTGCTCAAATACGACAGCCCCGTGTCGGTAGATTTACTGGCACGTAAAAGAACTCCTGCGGGACTAAATTCCGGCACCTCGGCGTCTCCGAAGACCTTAAAAAGTAGTTGGTGGGACGTAAAGCAAATAACGTCGTGTGTTAAAAGTACTTCGAGGATGGCTGATGTAGGAATCGAACACCTCTCTTATCAGTTGACCTCCCGAGGCAGAGTGTACCCCGTTCCAGCACACGTATCACTTTTCAAATTTCGTGACAGAGCTGCAAATTGAATCCGGGCTTCCGGTGATGGCAGCTAATCACAAAAACCACTACACTACAGAAGCGGACTGGCTCTATACTTGCTCACATGAAGGAAATTGGTGGAATGTTTTAAGTTCCCAAGTACAAGCAAGACTAAAAAGAAGTATATTAGCCGGGCTAAGTGGCTCAGAGGGTAGAGCGCTGGCCTTCCGAGCTCAAGCTGCCGGGTTCGATCCCGGCTCATCCCGGTAGTATTTGAAGATTCTCAAATACGTGAGCCTCGTGTCAGTAGATTCACTGGCATATAAAATAACTCCTGAGGAACAAAATTCCGGCATCTACGAAAACCGTAAAATTAGTTAGTGGAACGAAAAACAAATATCATTATTGTTATTATGAGATTCCTTGTCTAGGTAATACCCCGAGATTTATCTACACTTTGTCAATAAACGGCACATATCTGTGCTTTAGAACGAGTTTAAATGAAAACAAATTGCCCTAAACGCAGAATGGATGCACGCCAGTTTATTGACAAATGTGTATTGGACAAATATATATTAAGGATTAAGATAAAAGGTATTTTATTACGAAAGACCCTGAAAGATGAGATACGCAGAGTTTGACAGTGATTCATCCTCATAGTGTCTAAACCGTTTGTTTTTTGTTTTTGTTTTTTTGTTTTTTGTTTTTTTGTTTTTTTTGTCAAGGTGTATAGATAGGTGGTTAAATACAGCTCTGGCCTCGCCCTGATACGAAAGGGAACAGGAAGCCAGGAAAAAATATCAGTAGTGCGTCTTGACCTTAAATGGGCTGCACTGATGCTAGATCTACACTTATACGGGCGTGTTTTAATGAAAAACCTCGACATTTACTACTTAAATAAATTTCATCAAATTTCCTTTACGTCGCACCGACACAGATATGTCTTAAGGCGACAATGGGATAGGAAAGGGCTAGGACCGAGAAGGAAGCGGCAGTGACATTAATGAAGGTAACACGGAAAACCATCTTCAGGGTAGCCGACAGTGGGGTTCGAACCCACTCTCTTCCGAATTCAAGCTGACAGCTACAAGATCCAGAACGCGTAGCAACACACTCGGTTACATATTTGATTGTTGCATATAATAGTACCTCATGACCTACAGATCGAACGACGGCACAATTATTATTATTATTATTATTATTATTATTATTATTATTATTATTATTATTATTATTATTATTTCAGAGCGCGATTTAAATACCCACATGATAAATGATAATTTTTAAATTTAATTTGAGTCCGCCTCTGCCGTGTAGTAGTCAGTGTTATTAGCTGCCACCCCCTGGAGGCCTGGGTTCGATTCCCGGCTCTGCCACGAAATTTGAAAAGTGGCAGGAGGATTGGAATGGGGTCCACTCAGTCTCGGGAGGTCAACTAAGTAGAGTTGGGTTCAATTCCCATCTCAGCCTTCCTCGAAGTGGTTTTCCGTGGTTTATAAATTCTTCTGCAGGCAAATACCGGGATGGAACCTAACTTAAGGCCACTGCCATTCCTTTCCCTCTTCCTTGTCTAGCCCTACCGATCCTTCCATCCCCCGACAAGGGCCCTGTTTAGCATAGTAAGCGAGGCCGCCTGAGCGAGGTACTGGTCCTCCTTCCAAGTTATATCCCCGACCGAATGTCTCATGTTCTAGGGCACTGTCCTTGAGGTGGTGGAAGTGGAATCCCTCGCTGAGTCAGGGCGGTATAATAACTAACAAAGGAAAATAACTTACACTTCCCAAGTGAGTGTCCCATTTTGTACAAAGGGCACTAGGAAAGTTCTACAATACGCAAAAACGGTTAACTGGACACCCCTGTTATTGTGAGCGATAAAAAGAGGGGTAAAAACCGGTCTAGAAGACAGCAAGGCACGACCTTCACACAAGTTGTTACCAAGCAGTGGGATTGAAAGCAAGTTAAGATGTCAGTGTGGTCTAAAGGTGAATATCGCTCAATTATCCGCTACAATTTTGCTCGTGGATTAACTGTTGACCAGTGCCTGGAGGAAATGACTCCTGTGGTGGGGAAAGGCTGTCCACATCGGACAACAATTTTCCGCTGGTACAAAGAGTTGCAGAGGGGAAATTTTGGGGTCGAAGACGATCCTCGTTCTGGGCGACCGTCTGAATCAGTGACTGAGGAAAACATTGAAGCTGTGAGGAAAATGTTGCAGCAAGAGAAGCGGTTGACATATCGGCAGGTAGAAGAGACCCTCCACATCCCTGCACCAGCTATTCATTCAATTCTACACCACCATCTCCATGTTGAAAGGTTTGTTACCTTTGGGTGCCCCAATTACTTTCAGAGGAACAAAGAGCATATCGAGTGAAATGGTGCCCAAAAATGCTAAAACTGTTTGAAAACGGGACTTCGCGTAACGTCGATAGCATCGTTACAGGTAACGAAACTTGGCTTTATTATTAAGATGTCCTAACAAAATCCCAGAACAAGTTGTGGCTGTTTGAAGTTGAGGGTACTCCTGTGACTGTGCGAAAGTCAAGGTCAGTGAAGGAAAGAATGATTGCAGCATACTTCACTAAACGGGGCATCCAGACTCGGGTAGTGCTAGAAACACAAAGGACAGTTACTGCAAATCGGTACAGTGAGACTTATCTGCCTCAGGTAATCCAGGCTCTCAAGCAGCTCCGTCCAAGGTCATGGCTCAACACTTATCTCTTGCATCACAACAATGCTCCAACACATCGTGCTAATGTAACAATGGATTTTCTTGCCAGATCAGGGTTGACTGTGCTTGATCACCCTCCATACAGCCCTGATCTTGCCCCATGTAACTTCGCACTCTTCCCAGAAGTGAAGATGAAGCTGCAATGGCGGCGTTTTGCATCCGACGAGGATCATTTGGTGGCATGGGATCAAGAGTGTGAAAATGTAACCGAAGAAAAGTGCCAGAGTTGGTTCAGTGACTGGTTTCGACGTATGGAGAAGTGTATAGAGTGTGGTGGAAATTATTTCGAAAAAGTCTAAAGCGTTCACTCACATTGCAAGACGTTCCTAGTGCCGTCTGTACCTCTCTTGACGTGGACACTAAAGAGTCTCCCTCCACAAA
This sequence comes from Anabrus simplex, assembly GCF_040414725.1. Classification (NCBI taxonomy): domain Eukaryota; kingdom Metazoa; phylum Arthropoda; class Insecta; order Orthoptera; family Tettigoniidae; genus Anabrus; species Anabrus simplex. Next base: position 1,147,250,533 of record NC_090266.1, on the reverse strand, counting down.
ATGGTCCAATCCATGACAATATTGAAAGTCCTCTTGCTTATTAAAATCTTGTCATATATTTACGAACTAGGTTAGTTTGATAGATTTAAAACCTATTTTATTTTCCATACTTGTAAATATTTCCAGCTTTAGTCTATTTTTTTACATATTTGAGGAAGACTCACCTATATTTACATAATTGAAAGTTTAATTTTAAATGTCCTCCATATTTTATTGTTTTAAAAGCTGTTCTTCCCAGAAAAAATGCAAAATTAATTTTACTAGCATCATTAATTCAAATCTGGGTTCTGGTACTGTATCTCTATGCAATTTGGAAAGAAATGTATTCTTCCATGATGCCGTCGGGTTTGTCACTCAAGCCACATATCAATAGCTGAAACTCTTGTTCACCGGGCGAGTTGGCCGTGCGCGTTGAGGCGCGCGGCTGTGAGCTTGCATCCGGGAGATAGTAGGTTCGAATCCCACTATCGGCAGCCCTGAAGATGGTTTTCTGTGGTTTCCCATTTTCACACCAGGCAAATGCTGGGGCTGTACCTTAATTAAGGCCACGGCCGCTTCCTTCCAACTCCTAGGCCTTTCCTGTCCCATCGTCGCCATAAGACCTATCTGTGTCGGAGCGACGTAAAGCCCATAGCAAAAAAAATCTCTTGTTCTGCGACTTTAATTCTTATTTTTATGGCTTTCATGTTTTGAACAATAAATACTTAACTCTACTCCTTTTAAAGGTATTAAAAGTTGATACAATATTATTCTGTACATTATTTTCCAACTACTTTATAAAAAATTAGTCCATGTTTCACTGTATACTTTGAAATTTTTAGCCACCATATTTCGCCGTTCCCGCGTCCCTGGTAGGTTGGCGTACGATCCAGACTAGTTCAAACATAACATCAATTTCCAAATACAGATGAATTTCTGGACTATAGGTTCCTTATAGAGAGAAAATACCGTCGTGGTAGACTGCCGGATAAACAAAACCTACACAATGAACGTCTCCTAGTCGCTAATCCGGTTCGTTTCCGAATATCATGGCTATTCTTAACCTACATTCACTTAAAAACTAAATACTTATCCTAGGAAGTCACTGAAAGAATAATTAAGTTTTATACAATACTATTCATTAAAATTAAGAAAAAATTGAAAAAGTAGTTGCAGTATTTCGAATATCATTAAAGAAATCAATAACAATTAACTGACGTCGCATCTCATCAACTACTTTCAAAATATTTTAAAATTAGAGGCCTCCAACTAAGTTAATAAGAAGAAAACATATTCAAAATATTTACAATCTTGATTGGGAGCTACAGAAAACGTCAGAAGCAAACTATTTACACTGATTCAAATGTAGATAAAATGGAAATCACGCTTTTAAATCTTTCATTCATCATCACATAATCTGGTTCTAATAACTTTCACTTGCTTTAATTAAGTATTCCCTCATCAATTCACAGCACGATAAACACATTTGCCAGTAGCTAACACATTCAGTCATCAGGAATATTATTTGTTAAAGAAACCTTCTTCTCAAATATCACAAACATTTCACATGTTTTAAACCTTTCCAAGTTTACAATGTTGTATTTCACTTGCGTTGAAGGAAAGGTAACTCTTTAAGTCATTCCTCTATTTAAAATAAAATAACCGAAATGTCATTACTGTTATTAGTTGAGTTGCTCATTAAAATTTAATATTACTTTCAAAAAAATTTCACTGCCAATTCAGTAATTATATATGACCTGATATTTAGCTATCACTCACATCTGATAAGTACATAATGCAATTCAACTAGATATTAAGTAATCTGGTTGCTAAGAAGACTCTATCAGTCACCATCAACCTTCAGTTACGGATAATGTCACCAGTGATATTATATAATGCAAATAAATAAGCTTCTAAACTTGTCTTATAAGAATGAAAATATCTGTGGTTAGCAAATTGTACATAAATAGGCTACATTTGTGCTATCATTCCTATTTAGAATTATTTTGGATGATCAAATGAGTAGTTGTTAAGATAGGCACATTATTTGGATCGTAAGTGGTACTATATAAGGCTTCCTGAAGAATTAACAAACGTTTCATAACCAATTATAATTATTGTTTATCACGAATTGCGTCAATTGACATAATTTCATTGCTAAAATTATCTCTTTCTTCATTTACGACGTAACAATAATCATCACCATCATTATTCCTCATAACGTTCTAACATTCTTCATATATAACTCATTCATTTCATATTACACACCTCATGTTTGACCCCCCTGTATTACAACATTATAATAATTCATCTTAACTTGACGCATGTTACTCTCTCATCGTTAATCATCCATCTAAATATTCTGTTTTATTCTCAAATTTTCTTCAAATTCCAAAAATTATCTTATTTTGTCTTCCTACGACGTTATAATAACCTATATACGATCTCATTTCATCTCAGCTTAACAGTACATGCCCTAATGTAAACCTAATGTTAACCATAATATCGAATACTATCGCATTTACACCAATTAACCTCTTTTCATTCAACATTGGCAACATTACGAATGCAAAAATTAAATCATCGCTGGTTAATCACTTCCTACTCCAATGGACTTGTCATTCATGTTAGATGATTACCTAATAACCTCTGATACTGTAAATTCAGTTAACTATTCACGTACCATCACTCCTTTAGGAAACTTAAAATAGCACTTCATATGAATCTTTCATGTAAGGAATATAAATATAAAATGGCACTTTCCAAACAAATATTATCTGAATTACTCAAGAGAAGAATGAGCTTAGCCATCTTATCTTTTCCTCCTGCTTTCGTTGTCGCTGCCACTCGTCCAGCTGGCTAGGACATGCGGTGTTCGATTTCACGGCATCATATCAGCCTCTCGGAAATGCTAGGGATGGTCTTCGATCATCTCCGGTCCTCATGGGCTCGACTTGTCGTTCGTGTCACCATCATCTAGGTACCCTCCGTCTCTGCTTTTCTAGCACATTACGTAGTTGGTTTCTCGCGCAGTGGAAATAGAAAAGCACATCAACATGGTAATTTTCGTCATCTTCTGGATACAAAGCCTACTATGATCTATTGATAATCTGTGATTACTGCTTCTTATAATGATAACTTATGATGTTTTAGGGTCTTTCAATATGTCTAGTAAGGCTTCAGTTTAACCGTAATATAATCTTTCTATATCTTGAGCAACAGTTGTTAATATTCCGTAACTTCTTAAGATTGAATTCCTTTCGTTATGTACGTCTTCTTGCCGATATCTCGTGACGTAGCACTGAGGTAATCTGCCAATTAGACCGTGCAGTTTTATATTACGACTCGCTTTCGCTCGTTGGGGGCTCCGCCCCCAAATCCCCAAGTCCTCTACATTGGAAGTGGCCATTTGGAAAACGGCTGTGACGAACCAGTACGTCATTACGAAAAGGTGATTGTGGAACCATACGACCTTATTTTCGCGAACATATTTGCTCATATAATAGTACAGTATATTCACGATTTATTGCAAAGATACATATAAACTTTTCGACCTTGTGAAAATTGCGGCCTAACGGTTCGTCGTGTCGGGGTGGAGATTGGGGCATCAGACGACTGCACCTTTAGTCGCCCAAATTTTTGTCTTAAGGCATTTTGTCGTATCTCGCCTATTTATACCATAGAAGAAAGTGAATGTTTCGATCAATGTAAAAGTTCGTCCGCTTTTCACAGTTTGAAAAATAATTTTCCAAACTTGGGAGACTGCTACAGTCTTCAAACTTGGCATGCGTATCGAGAATGAAACAACATATAATGTCGGTTATTTTAAATAGCTATGTGACAGCGGAATTTCACGGTAATAGCTCATCTGGTAGGGTCTAACACACCCGAAGTTTGGGTCCGACATTTCGTTGGGGGCTAAATATGAAAAATTTGACCTATTCAGAATTTCTCCTTGTGTTACAGCCTAATAGCTATCCGACTGCCGAATTTCAAGTCCCTAGTTAATCTGGAAGGATCCAAAGCTATTTGTAGTCCGATATTTGGATTCGTTGGGGGGGGGGGGTGCTAAATATTAAAAAATTGAACTTTTTGGAATTTTTCTTTTGAATATCCCCATAGCTACCAGATTGCCGAAGTTCATGTTCCTACTTCATCTGGAAGGGTCTAACATGAAATTTGAGTCCCATAGTTCGGTTGGGGGGGGGGTCTGGCTAAGTATGAAAAATTTGACCTACATACATTATGCTGCAATTTCTTTAGTGTTTTTACCTATTCCTTCCGTTTTGCCATACATTCAAGGCAGCTAGAATAATGATGGTCGGTCTACATATTGCCAATGGTCGTGCCAAGGAGCGTGCTGAATTTCGTGCATCTGTCTGTTTCATGAGTGTGTGAATCAGTAAAATGATTTATGGAAATTTAACAAAATTGATCAAAACCGGGGAAAGGAAGCTCAATCTGAGGTAGAAGGAGTCGAAATACGACAAAAAGTCATAGGACCCAAGTTGTAGTTCTCCTCATTTTAGCAGCCGAAAGTGTAATCCGTTTATTGATAGCGATTAGAGTTGAGCCGCAAGATAGCTCGAAATGAAAGTCTGCACCGTCATTAAATTCGGCTTAATATTTCGAATCTTTTAGTGGATTGAATATTAATTATTTTAACTTATTGCAGTTTCTACGTCGGATACGGTCTAGGAGCTAGAACTTTGCCGAACTTTAATTTTGTAAGGCGCTGCATCACGGTGTCCGCCATTTTGTTTGGGGGAATGGGGACAGAAATTAAAATTTGAATTTTTGGAATTTTTCCGTAAGTTATAGGCTAATAGCTATAATATTGCCAAATTTCAAGTTCCTAGCTCACGTGGAAGTGGATAAACATTAATGTCAGTCAGTGAGTGAGTCAGTCGGTTAGCCTTGTGGCTTTATAGATATAAGATAGGATAGAGCCAGGCAATGTGCACGCTAAATAGTGCAGACTTTCATTTGAAAATTGATTGCGGCCAAACGGCTAGTCGTATCGAGGTACGGATTGTGCCATCAGACGTCCATTTTAGTCGCCTACATTATTGTATCAAGCATTTTCTCGTATCTCGCATATTTATACCATAGAAAGAGGTGAACGTTTCGATCCATATCAAATTTCGTCCGCTTAATACCAGTTGAAAAATAATTTTTCCAACTTCGCAGACAGCTACAGTCTTGAAACTTGGCAGGCAGTTCGTCGATGAAACGGTCTAGAATTTTACTTATTTGAGGTTTTGCCGTATCTCCAAGCGATTCACCATAAATTGCTTAGGAACCTTAAATTAGGCTGAAATTTGATTAGTGTTTCCATATATTCCTTCCATTTTCCTATACATTCAAGGCAGCTAGAATAATGAATGTCGGTCTCCATATGCCCAATAACCGTGCCAAGGAGCGTGCTGAATTTAGTGCATCTATCTGTCTTATGAGTGTGTGAATCAGTAAATTAATTTATGGAAATTTATCAAAATTTTCCAAAACCGGGAAAATGAAGCTCAATCTGAGGTAGAAGGGGTCGAGATACGACAAAAAGTCATAGGACCAAAGTTGTATATCTCTTCATTTTAGGACATGGAAGTACAGTCCATTTATTGATAACAATTACGGTTTAGCCACAAGAGATCTCGAAACAAAAGCCTGCACCGACTTTAAATTTGGCTTAATATTTCGAATCTTTTAGTGGATTGAATATTAATTATTTTAACTTATTGCAGTTTCTACGTCGGATACGGTCTAGGAGCTAGAACATTGCCAAATTTCAATTTTGTAAGGCGCTGCATCACGGTGTCCGCCATTTTGTTTGGGGTGAGGGGACAAAAATTAAAAATTTACACTTTTATTAATTTTTCCGCAGGTTACACGCTAATAGCTATCACATTGCCAAATTTAAAGTTCCTAGCCCATCTGGAAGGGTCTAACCCGAAATTTGAGTCCGATAAAATTATTGTGCGTGGGGGGGCTAAATATGAAACATTAGAACTTTTTTTAAATTTTCCCTTGGGTTGCACCCTAATAGCTATTAGACTGCCGAATTTCAAGTTCCTAGCTCATCTGGAAGGGTGTAAGCCGAAATTTGAGTCCGACATTTTCGATTCGGTGGGGTGGGGGCTAACTATGTAAATTGGACCTTTTTGGAATTATTCCTTGGGTTACAGCCTAATAGGTATCAGATTGCCGGCTGGAAGGGTCTAACACGAAATTTGAGTCCGGTAATTTGATTGAGCCTTGGGGGGGGGGGGCTAAATATGAAAAATTGGAACTTTCCGGAATTTTTCCTTGGGTTACAGGCTAATAGGTATCAGAAGGGGTCTACGAAATTTGAGTCCGATAATTTAATTGGGCGGAAGGGTGTAGCACGAAATTTGAGTCCGGTATTTTAATCCGGTGTGGGGGGCTAAATATGACAAATTTGAACTTTTTGAAATATTTCCTTGGGTTATGGAATAACAGCTATCAGATTGCCGAATTCCAAGTTTCTAGCTCATCTGGAACAGAAGGGTCTAACCCAGAAATTTGAGTCCGACATTTTGATTCGACGGGGGGCTACATACGAATAATTTGAACTTTTGGAATTTTACCTTGGGTTACAGCCTAATAGCTATCAGATTTCGGAATTTCAAGTTCCTAGCTCATCTGGAAGGGTCTAACACGATATTTTAGTCCGATATTTTGATGGGGCGAAAGGGGGGCTATATATGAAAAATTTCAACGTTTTTGAATTTTTCCTTCGGTTGCAGTCTAATAGCTATCAGACTGCCGAATTCCAAGTTTCCAGCTCATCTCGAACGGAACGGTCTAACCCAAAATTTGAGTCCGACATTTTGATTCGACGGGGGGCTAAATACGAGAAATTGAACTTTTTGGAATTTTGCCTTGGGTTACAGCCTAATAGCTATCAGATATCCGAATTTCAAGTTCCTAGCACATCTGGAAGGGTCTAACACGAAATTTTACTCCGTTAATTTGATGGGGCGGAAGGGGGGCTAAATACGAAAAATGTCAACGTTTTGAATTTTTCCTTGGGATGCAGCCTAATAGCTATCAGACTGCCGAATTCCAAGTTTCCAGCTCATCTGGAACGGAAGAGTCTAACCCGAAATTTGAGTCCGATATTTTGATTCGATGGGGGGCTAAATACGAAAAATTTGAACTTTTGTAATTTTGCCTTGGGTTACAGCCTAATAACTATCAGATTGCCGAATTTCAAGTTCCTAGCTCATCTGGAAGGGTCTAACACGAAATTTTAATCCGATATTTTGATGGGGCGGAAGGGGGCCTAAATATGAAAAATTTCAACTTTTTGGAATTTTTCCTTGGGTTCCAGCCTAATAGTTATCAAATTGCCGAATTTCAAGTTCCTAGCTCACCTGGAAGTGGGCAAACATTAATGTCAGTCAGTGAGTCAGTCAGTCAGTCAGTCAGTCAGTCAGTCAGTCAGTCAGTCAGTCAGTCAGTTAGCCTTGTGGCTTTATATATAATAAAATAGTAAGAATTCTCTACCGCCGATGATTTGTACTGTCCGTGTAGACGTTTATTATTATTTATCTTTAGTTATATATTTCTTTCTTCTCAATCAGCCTTCTTCACTAATTGATTCGTGTAGCGCTCTGCCAGTATGCCTCCAGCGAAATCGATTTTTTCTCAATAATAAATTTTAACAATATACTGACGTCGTCTTTTCTCACCGCCTTCTATAATTCATTCCCATCTTTTACCTGATGAAAATATCATTCCTTTAACATTTATGGACACGTTGACGTTTTATTTTTGGCGTTCTTACGGCATAGTCACCTTTTTTGTTCCAGATAAACTTCACTGCAAACAGTGAAATGGCACAATATATGTACATATTTAACCATTTTATTACTTATAAATCCTAGCAATAATAATAATAATAATAATAATAATAATAATAATAATAATAATAATAATAATAATAATAATAAAATTAATAATAATAATAAGAAGAAGAAGAACCTTTCATAGACGCCGAGGTGCCGGAATTTCGTCCCGCAGGAGTTATTTTACCTGCCAGTAAATCTACTGACACGAGGCTGGCGTATTTGAGCACCTTCAAATAACACCAGACTGAGCCGGGATCGAACCTGCCAAGTTGGGGTCAGAAGGCCAACGCTTCAACCGTCTGAAGCACTCACTCCGGATGTTACGTGTTTCTGTTATGGTTGTTAGTGTGATATGCTGTACTGTTGCTTAAGGTTGGAGACGATCAAGTGAGTGATTACGCGAATTGAGTCACGTAGCTGTCAGCTTGCATTCGGGAGATGCTTGGTTCGAGCCACATCGTTGGTAGCCCTGAAGATGGCCCTCCCTGGTTTCCAATTTTCACACCAGGCAATTGCTGGGGCTGTACCTTAATTGAAGCCACTGCCGAATCCTTCCCACTCCTAGACCTTTGCTATTTCATCGTCGCCATAAGGCCTAATTGTGTCGGTGCGACACAAAGCCAATAATTGTAAGAATAACAAGAACAATGGAGACATCGTATTAGCAGTTTTTCTGTAATACTGTTTCAATATGTCGTTGTGGTTATACCAAGCATCTGGAACGCTTTATGGAAACCTCGTAACAAAATATCCACTAGAATTGCTTAAAATTAATCAACACCATCAACTCGTTTCTTATGACACTTCATTTCTGATGCTTCCTTAAGTGTCAAGTGAAAATCTTAAAAAGCAAAATTGCTTTATTGTACTAACCGATATGATTATTATCAAATTTAATTCAGAATTTGTAATTGGCACAATATTATTTTCCATATTCAACATTTTGCAGTATTTTCACTCTCCTGTAAAATCAGATTTTGTTACATATGAGGTCTCCAGTTCTAAGTTACCGTATATAAATGAATATTTCTACCCTAGCCCGCCCCTCCCCAAGCTGGAAGAATTGACTTAACGCGGGTAAAATCCCTGGCCCGTCCGGCAGAGGAACTCGAGACCATTTGAGCGAAAGCCTCTATGCTGACCATTCAGCCAAGGAGCCATACAACTTCCAAATTTACAATGTGGTGTATTACTCTACTACCCCAGCAGAAGAGCCCTCTTCACCCTAAGTAACAAATAAGAACCGTAACTTACTTATTGTTATAACTCGAGGTGGTACTAGCAAGAGAGGAATAGAAGGACAATGTCTTATTCTTATTCTTCTCCCTCTTTTTCTTCTTTTCTTCTTCGTCTTCCTTGTCTCAGCCTTTTTCTCTTCCAACCTTTTCCTCTTAAATCCCTTTCCGCTATGTCTTTCTATTTCAATTTTGGTCTTCCTCTTTTCCTTGAACCTTCAATTTCCTGATTTATCCACGTAGTCCTCCAGCCTACTTGTTAGAGCCTTCTTTCCTAAGGGTCGCATTTTCACTGATCCTCTGATGTAATCCTTTCTTGTAACTCCACTCATCCATCTTTACATTCTCACCTCTGCCTCTTCCATCTTTCTGTCTTGGGCTTTAGAGATCGTCCAATAAAGCATCGCAGGTCTCACCACATATTTGTAGAGATTTCCTTTCGTCCTGCAACCGACCTCCTTATGACACAGCACTCCACTCAATTTCCTCCAGTTCCTCCATCCCTTATTTACCCTGTGCTGTATTTCAGCCTCCAGTCCTCCATCACTTTGTACGTATAAACCCAGACATTTAAACTTCCTAACCAATTTAAGTTCTTCTTCTTCAGGTTAATATACAGGGTGGTCAGAAACAACGTGAACGCGATGTACGAACTTTAGAGGGCTGGTCATGCTGATAGATAATTTGAAAGAAATAATTCGATATCTCGTGCCGTTATCATTTCGTCAGCAGCTCAAGATATCCAATCAGCCAGAGTCACCGCTGCGTAGTCGCTTTGGCGCGATCCTCTCAGCTGGAAGGTCAGTATTCAAACCCCTCCCCTGGCGAAGAATTATTCTTCGACTAGTGTTCTCATGCCGGTCTTAATCCGCGTTCAGATTTAGCAACACCGCCACGCAAAGCACATTTCAGTTTACTCACAGACAGATCTGATTGGCTATCTCTAGCAGCTGGTAAAATGACAACGGTAGGAGATATCCAATTATTTCTTTCAAATCTATATATATAAAATAACTTGTCCTGACTGACTGACTGACTGATTCATCATCGCCGAGCCAAAACTACTGGACATAAAGAAATGAAATTTTGGAGATATATTCATATTAGGATGTAGGTGCTCGCTAAGAGAGGAATTTTGGATATTCCTTCGCTAAGGGGGTGAAAATGGGGTTGAAATTTCAAAATGAGTGTATCTATATCTCAAAACTTTAAAAGTTTACAGATGTAAAAATTGGTATTTAGAATCTTCTTTAAAAGTAAGGAAACACGTATTTTTGTTTTCAGAAAATCCCAATAGGAGGGGTGAAAAAGGGTGAAAAAGTGGTTGAATGCCTTTAATCAGGATACCGGTACTTATATCTCAGAAACTGAAAATATTACAGACCTGAAAATTGGTACTTTTGATCTCATTTAAAGTAATGAAACACGTATTTTTTTGTTTTTGGAAAATCCAATTAATGGGAGGGTGAAAAGGGGGTGAATATTTAAAATGACTGCATCTATATCTCAAAACTTTAAAAGTTTACAGATGTAAAAATTGGTATTTAGAATCTTTTTTTAATAAGGAAACACGTATTTTTTTGTTTTCAGAAAATCCCAATAGGATGGGTGAAAAAGGGTGAAAAAGGGTGAAAAAGTGGTTGAAAGCCTTTAATCAGGATACCGGTACTTATATCTCAGAAACTGAAAATATTACAGACCTGAAAATTGGTACTTTTGATCTCATTTAAAGTAAAGAAAGACGTATTTTTTTGTTTTTGGAAAATCCAATTAATGGGAGGGTGAAAAGGGGGTGAATTTTTAAAATGAGTGCATCTATACCACAAAACATTTAAAGTTTACAGATGTAAAAATTGGTATTTAGAATCTTCATTAAAAATAAAGAAACACGTATTTTTTTGTTTTCGGAAAATCCCAATAGGAGGGGTGAAAAGGGGTGAAAAAGGGTTTGAATGCCTTTAATGAGGCTACTTATATTTCAGAACCTGAAGATATTACAGACCTCAAAGTTGGTATTTGGGATCTACTTTAAAAATAAAGAAAGTATTTTTTCGTTTTTGGAAAATCCAAATAATGGGGGTGAAATTTTTTTTAAAATGAGTGTGTCTACACATAAAACTTTAAAATTTTACAGATGTAAAAATGGGTATTTAGAATCTCCTTTAAAAATAAAGGAACAACGTTTTTTTTTGTTTTCTGTAAATCCCAATGGGAGGGTGTAAAAGGGTGAAAAATGGGTTGAATGCCTTTAATAAGGATACATATATCTCAGAAATTGAAGATATTACAGAACTGAAAATTTGTATATGGGATCTCTTTTAAAAGTAAAGAAACACGTACTTGTTTGTTTCAGGAAAATCCAATTAATGGCGGTTAAACAGGAGTGACAAATTGGGGTGAATTTTTTTGAAAGACTATACTACAGAATATCTGAGAAACGTAAAATGTTACAGACGTAAAGAGTGGGTATTTGTAATCCCCTGTAAATGTAAAGAAATATGGGTGATTTGTTTTTGGAAACTCCACTTAAGGGGGACCAACAAGGGGTGAAATTATGAAATGAGAATTTCTATAGTATATCTCAAAAAACTTAACATGTTACTGAAGTGAAAAATGATATTTTTTATCTCTATTAAAAATCAAGTAACGTGTTTTTTTTAGTTTTCGGAAATACCACTTGGGTTGGGGGGGGGGCTTAAAGTGACTGAAAATGGTGTTGAATTCTTCTAATTAGGCTACTGATATCTCAAAAATGAAGATGTTACAGATGTGAAATTTGATATTTGGAATCTGCTTTAAAAGTAAAGAAACACGCATTCTCTGAAAATCCAATGAAGGGGGTGGGGTAAAAGAATTGAAAAATTAATTGACATAATTGTATGAGAATACATACATCTAATAAAAACTAAAGTTGTTACAGACGTGAAAATTGGTATTTGGATCTCCTTTAAAAACAAAGAAAAACGCGTTTTGGGGGGAAATCATCTTGGGGGGGGCGGGAGTGAAAAGGAGTTGAATTCCTTTCATGAGGACACATAAATCAAAAACTGAAGAAGTTAGAGTCGTGATAATTGGTATTTAGAAGATCCTTTACTATTAAAGAAACAAGTATTTTTTGCCGGAAAATTCACTTAAGGGGGGGGGGTGTGAACGTAAGTGAAAAAAGTTAATGATTTTTATGGGAATACTTATATTTCAAAACTAAAGGTAACACACGTGAACATTGGTATTTGGAATCTCCTTTAAACATAAAGAAACACGCCCTCTTTTTTGGGAGGGGGGGTTAAATCAACTTAACCGCTATGGGGTGAAAACGGAGGTGAGACCAATTGATTTTACTGTTCCTAATGTACTTATAAGGAGCCTCCGTGGCTCAGGCAACAGCGCGCTGGCCTTTCACCGCTGGGTTTCATGGTTCAAATCCCGGTCACTCCGTGTGATATTTGTGCTGGACAAAGCGGAGGCGGGATAGGTTTTTCTCCGGGTAATCCGGTTTTCCCTGTCATCATTCATTCCAGCAACACTGTCAAATATTTCATTTCATTTGTCATTCATCGATCATTGTCCCAGAGGTGTGCTTCGGCAGCCGGCACAATTCCTATTGTCGCCGCTAGATGGGGCTTTATTCATTCCATTCCTGACCCTGTCGAATGACTGGAAACAGGCTGTAGATTTTCGATGTAATTATTCTGATCATAAACCGATCATTTTTAATCTTTCCTGGGTTCGTTTTCAACAGCCATCTTTTCCTTCGTAGAACGTTCTTAGATTACAGTACATTCTCCTGGCATATAAATAAAAATTTAAACACATTTGAAATAAACGATAGGAATGAGTTTGACCGTCAAATTGTTCACCTCTATAATAAGGTCAATAATGCACGGAAGTATGTCATTCGTATCGCCAGAAATCCCGTACAATTGCGTACGCGCGACAATAGTACTGGTCACATTCTCAACAATAAGAATGGCAGCAGATGTAATTTACCGCCAAGTAGCGGTCTTGCATCTTGCTGTGGGGTCCAGAACATCTAATAATAATAATAATAATAATAATAATAATAATAATAATAATAATAATAATAATAATAATAATAATAATAATAATAATAATAATAATAATAATAATAATAATGTTCTAGACCGTCGTCAAATGTGCGGACCGCGCTGGAAACGGGTCCTGGACTGGTAATGACTAAGAATGCAGTCCGGCCGCGGGTTCAGTACCGCCAAGGCACCCAAGACGACACCACGCCGGATCTCCTGAAGGATTTGATCCATATTAAAAATGCTTATAGGAAAAGATGGCAAAGATTTAGGGACCCAATTGACCGGGTGGAATACCTGGACCTAGCCCGGGAAGTACGAAATCGATTGCTGGAAAGAAAGATTGAAAAATGGGAGGAAACTTGCCGTAATCTATTAGAAAACGAGTCAGATCGCGAATTTTGGCGGATTCTCGCAGTAAACGAGTCAGATCGCGAATTTCGGCGGATTATATATCTAAAACAATAAGCATTCAATTATATATGTCAGTATAATACCGTAGCGAAGTACGGGTATCTTGCTAGTTATTTATGAACGTGACTAACCCTTTAAATCTGTTATATTCGGCTCATGTTGTCTCCGACCACCCTGTACAGACCTTGTGTTTCCTTCGTACACAGATATTCTGTTTACACTCTCCTGACCCTCATTCCTCTTTCTTCCAGAGCCTTTCTCAAAAATATCCCACCCGCGGTATGCAAATAGTACAGCTACAAATGTGAAACAACCAATCATATTGTGTAATGTCCATTAATACAAAATTTTCTGAAGAAGCGAAAAATTAATACCTCCTAAAGTATTCAATAAAATATAATGCAGTTTTCACAGTTAGTTTCTTACTGGAATGCTGAGTTAGATGTCATATTGCAAGAGATCAATAATTTATTGGCGATGTTAGGAAGTTAATCACCGGGCGAGTTGGCTGTGCGGTTAGTGGAGCGCATCTTTGTGCTTGCATCCGCGAGATAGTGGATTCGAATCCCACTGTCGGCAGCCCCGAAGATGATTTTCCGTGGCTTCCAATTTTCACACCCGCAAACACAGGGGCTGTAGCTCAATTAAGGCCACGGCCGCTTCCTTCCCACTCCCAGCCCTTTCCTACCATATCGTCGCCATAAGACCTATCTGTGTCGGTGCGACGTAAAACAAATTGTAAAAAATGTTAATTTACACTTTGGACAATATACATTTTGATTTATTTTATCGGATATTATACGTTTTCAAGAGATTACTGTATTTTTGTCATCATTAATTTACATTAATTATTATAATACCTGAAAATTAAAACCTACAAAATTAGACTTTCAATCACTTCAAATTTAAAGTGCCTACTTTTAACAGTATAAAATAAATATCTGCCCGCAGGAATTCGACAAAGACTAAAATTACTTTGAAAACTGGTTGAGTGCAATAATTTCCTGTAGCCAGGATATTATTGTCTAAAATAGGCTACATTATGAAGGGTCAGGGGAAAAAAGCAGGAGAGTCAGTATTTGTTCAACTTGAGAAAAAGCAACTTTTGTGCTTGATTTCCTTATTTCTATCCCCTAACAGCGAAACTTTGAGTGCTAATTTTTCCTGCCTCGCCTGCTTTTCTTCCATTTCCGACCTCTCAATAGATGCGCATGATCACTCTGAAGCGAACTGTAACAATATCTCAATTTCGATGAAAAAGTGACTTACCTCGTTTTTCCCCCGACCCTTCATTTATTACATTTTATAAATGTTATGAAAGGAATATCAAATCAAAATATGTCATAAATGGACATTATACGTTGTGATTCAGTCACCTGCGTGGACAATATACGATATGTTTTAACCCCTCACTTTCAAGTTATAATTTCAATGTTACAATACATAGACAGATAAAATATGTATTCGGGAACATGTAGAACACGAAAAATACTCCATAAAACTGCATCAAACTCAATTTTGTCGAGAGGTGGACATTATATGTTTTGATTGGTTGCTCCTGAAATGTAGACTGAGTCAGGAACTCTGCGACAAGTTCAAAGGAGAGAGAGATCGCACAATGAGGAACAATTTTGTTAAATAACCTATGTTCTCTGACGCGTCATTTAGAAATTGCGTATCCCTACATGTTTATGACCCGTTGATGATGTTAATTTCCCTAGTTGCCAGTTTTTCCGTTTTGTGATATCTGAAACCATTTCTTTTCAGTTAGGCTCTTCAGTCTGCTGAAACGAACCTTGGGTAAATGAATTTATAAACTTCCTGAAAGAGAAGAAAAAATTAAAAGTATTACAAAAGGAAAAGAAAAACGTAATACAAATTAAATGACACGTTTGGTTCTGGAAAGTACATCATTAGATTCTATGCTAGAGTGAAGAGTAATGAGTACTTCATTAAGATAACTTCCAAACTTCAAGTTTTTCAGGATTTAAAAGAATATTTATTTATTTATTTATTCATTCATTCATTCACTTCTTTATTTATTTATTTATTTATTTATTTATTTATTTATTTATTTATTTATTTATTTATTTAATCACGAAGCACAAGGTACAGTTGCACTGCGCAAATTTCACTTGTACTGTCAACAGACTAAGCCTCTGTGGCTCAGGGGTCAGCGCGCCAGCCTGTCACCGCTGGGTTCCGTGGTTCAAATCCCGGTCACTCCATGTGAGATTTATGCTGGACAAAGCGGAGGCGGGACAGGTTTTTCTCCGCGTACTCCGGTTTTCCCTCTTATCTTTCATTCAAGCAACACTCTCCATTAACATGTCATTTCATCTGTCAATAATCATTGCCCCAGAGGCGTGCGACAGGCTTCGGCAGCCGGCACAATTCCTATTCTCGCCGCGAGATGGGGGCTTCATTCATTCCATTCCTGACCCGGTCGAATGACTGGAAACAGACTGTGGATTTTCATTTTTCACTGCCAACAGACTAATTAACAAATATAAACTTCCATAATAAAAAATAAATTTTAAAATATTATGTGTACAATATACACTGTATATGAATAATATAATAAAATATAACAAACATAACAAAAGAACAATATCAGGTGGACCTGATTATTACTAATAACATCTGTCTAAGTCGAAAACCATGTGAATGCCCATGTTCATAGCCAAGTCATCATGTGACAAGATGGCGGTATAACCACTTCACATCAACTTATCCTTAAGATACTATTTGTACCCCTCTCGACTATACTTTTATTTGATGCTATACCAAGCTCTTGTCTCATATTAATAGTATCAAAGAGAGTTCGGAGGTGGATTAGGAAAGAAGTCTTGAGTGCTGAGAGTGGGGAATGTGGAGAAGGTCTTTGATTCTGGTGGAGCGCGAAGGAACACCGAGGGAGAAGAGTGAGGCAATATATTCCGAGCGGTGTTTCCCATTTACGACCCCGTGGAGGAAACTCAGGTCAGCTACCTGTCGCCTGATGTGCAACGGTAACACACCTGCTGCGTAGACTGATTTCTGAGCTTCGGGTTTCTGTTCCTAGCAGTTGCAGCAAAGAAGAACACTACTCTGACTAACTGGTCAACATTGGAGGGCGAGGCTGTTGTCCAAATCGGAGAGCTGTATTTCAAGGGAGGTTGAATGATCGTGAGGAACAAGTGACGAAGAGCAGTTGGATCATAAATTTCTGTGAAGTGGTAGAGAATAGCGGGTAATTTCATAGCGTTCGTTATATATGTTTCTATGTGGTTCTTGAATTGTAATTTTGTATCGAATATTACAATTAAGTCGCGCTGTTGCGTAACTCCGGCGATGGGTTTGCCGAGTAGGTAATATGATGTCGGTAAAGGAGAATTACGTAGTGTTTTGGTCATGTGGCTGTATTTTTGTGGATTAGGGATAAGTTTCTAAATAGGGGAGGTTATGTGAGGACTGTAGAAGAGCTGAATCTGCTGGATTCCTGATCTCTCTAAATATCTTGCAGTCGTCAGCAAAGAGCAGGCTATTTGCTGTTTCGTTGAGTTTGGACGGTAGATCGTCAATAAACAAGGATAATATCACCAAGAGCACTGTCTTGTGGGACATCATGAGGATGATGTGCCTGATATTACCATCCCAAACATTTTCAATGTAGTTTTGTAGAATCTCCAGATACCTCCAGAAAGTGTAGGGACTGGGGACTGGGGACGAACTACTTCGCACATCGTGTTCAGTTTGTTCTGCAGCAAAGTATCTCTAATCCTGCCTTTCCTGCGCACATCTTGTTTACTGATGAGGCCTGTGCCATACGTGGCGTGTACTTCAACAGCATAAACAGTCACATTTGGCCTGATGACAACCTTCATACAGTGTTCATTACCATAAGCATCTAGGACGGAGATGTTGGTAATCGTATGCTACGTGCTGTCATTACGCCACCCATTATAAATGGGGTAGCATACCTATGCTGGCTTCAGAAACTGCCTCCGCTAGCCATAGAAGATGTTCATATGGATCCTATGTGATGGTGTTCTGTCACACATCAGTCTGGTTGTACGAGCACGTCCATGGTTCGTAATTAGCATTTTTCGCATCGTCAAAAGTTCCGTAAATGCTGATCGGCATTAACGCCGGTATTCACCACTTGTATGTACGGAGGAGCACATTGTTAGGTCCCATGTGTCTCTTGTTTATCCATTACTTCTGTTGGTTATCGCTTTGTTGGTCTCGGTTGGTTTCCTTTGCTTGTGGGATAACGCGAGCGTAAATTACTTTATAACAGTTTTATCAAAGTAACGAGTTTATTTCAAGTGTGGGCATAAGGTAAAATGAAGTATGAATAAGAATCGCATAGTTTTTACGTATTGTCGTCGAGTTGAATTTGGTGGTCAGTGATTCTGGTATGTTAGTGACAAAACCATTCGTTAGGACCGGCTAGTGACAAGACCATTAGGCTTGGGGCCTGGTGGCGTGTAATAAAATAATTAACAGAGAAATCCCCAACGTTATCACCAGTTTCGGCTGGTGGTGTCTGAAGCCGAGTGTGGCACCAGAATTATCAATGTCAAACTTGTATGTGAGAAGCTTACAAAAATTCAAGAATATCTTTTATCGTTAAGTAATGAACTAGGTTTCCATTAAAACTGAGATATATCCGGCAAATAAAACACAGGAAATAAGAGGCTAATTATACAGTATCTCTACAGTTATTCTTACCTCACTTGAATAGAAAATTCTCCCTCCTGTTTTTTATTGATGAAAAATGTTGGTAATATTAAGGGTGGTCCGGTATGGTGTTCCCTAGTGGCGTGGAAAAGAAATTACCATTGCGACAGGAAATAAAGCAGGAATGAAGCCATCTCCGCAGAGTGGTGCAATCTAAGGCAGTCATTTGGAATTGTTTCTCGATAGGGTGATAGCTGGTGTCCTGCAACACGCAAGGTCCGATACCGGCGAACGTGTTACCTGATGCTATACAGGCTTAGGCTCGCCCCTACTGGAACTGCATTGCCCCGCGCTGTTCATTGGATGCTACCGTAGCAAAGCAAACCTCCTGAGTTTGATTCGAAGCCGGCAGCGTTTATTGGTCCATTACGAAACATTAGTACATCGAATGATCAAAGATGGTTGATTTTAACATATTTTAGAATATTCGTTAGGTTTATTAAACTAAAAAATTAGAAGGAAAGATGGCAAATGAAGTGTAACATTATACAGAGTTGTGCAACACTGCAGCAATAGCACTCACCACCCCTGGTTATCACACAAACAACAGAGCAATAACCATCAGAGGTAAGGAATATACAAGAGACCCAGGGAACATAAGAATGTGCTGTTCCGTGCATACACGTGGTGAATACTGGAGTTAATGCTGATCAGCAGATACTAGGTTTTCTTGGTGTGAAAAATGCTAACTACGATATCTTAGTATTGTTCTGAGCCGTTGAATCTGAGCAAAATTTTCAGGTAACAATGGAGGAGAGAGGAACCAGAGATGCGGCCGTGACAACACCCCACTTAACGCGGGTAAATTGTTTCTTTGGGGGGCATGTGGGGAGTGTCGTGTACAGCTGACTGAGCGAATATTTACTGCATTTGATCAAATGCAACACAGGCCTGAAATATTAGCCAGAGCCGATAGGCATTACTATTAAGGTGAAATGAATTTTATTAGCTTCAGCCCTTTGAACGCATTTCATAATTTGTTCCCCGGATACTTTCAGAATAAGTGAATAATATCATGTATGTTTTCACTAATAATATTAATAATGCAATATTACATTACAAGACAGTTGTTTTTCCGGAAGCTTTATACGCCTCAGAAACCGTATCCCTTGGAGGTCACTCTAAAATTATAGAAATTGAAATACAAGAAAAGAAAATTCTCCGGAAAATGTATGATCCCACGAGGGAAAATCGAATGTGGATTAAGAGGAGAACAGCGGACCTCTACTCATTAGCTGACAGGTTCACTGATGCCGTACGCCTGAAATTATATGGCCATATCTATAGGATGGGCAGCGGCAGACCCACCACAAGATTGTTTAATCAAATCAAAGAAGGTGAAAATAAACTGGCTGGAAGAAACCAAGAAATGAACATCACGTACCACATCATAGAAGAATGAGGGGATTTCAGCACAATAGTAGCCAAGCACAAATCCGTGCAGAAGTCTTAAAAAACTGGTAGGAAATGGTCCACTGAACGCAGGATGTAACACAGTGCATTCATGAAGGGATTTTGGGAGGATAAGAAGGCGAAAACCATCCTGCCAACGAACAAGTTCAAAAGCACTCTTTGAATGGGCATAACAAAAAAGAAGAAGAAGAATGTTATGGATTTTACATCTCACTAACTACTTTTATGATTTTCGGAGACTGCGAAATACTGAAATTTTGTCCCGAAGGAGTTCGTTAACTGCCAGTAAGGCTACTGACACGAGGCTAACGTATTTGGGTACCACCGGGCTGAGCCAGGATTGAACCTGCCTCATGTCATATTTGTTAAATGTCACTATCACGTGTATTTCTTCCGGCGATTTATACCTCCTAAACAACGCGTCTGTGAACATAGGTTGTTAAACAAAAAGATGTACCCCATTGTATGATATATCTCTACTCCGGGTTTGTTAAAGATGTCCTGATTCAACACGTATCCGATACCTAAATGAATAACACTTGCCTTATCCAAATATCGGTCTGGATTTCGTATTTGTGAAATTAATACCCGCTCTTCACATCGACTTTTTAATGCTGCCCATAAGAAAACAACACGCCACCCGCCATCAGTTTAGAAGGCTTAGACCGGGCGAGTTGGCTGTGCGCGTAGAGGCGCGCGGCTGTGAGCTTGCATCCGGGAGATAGTAGGTTCGAATCCCACTGTCGGCAGCCCTGAAGATGGTTTTCCGTGGTTTCCCATTTTCACACCAGGCAAATGCTGGGGCTGTACCTTAATTAAGGCCACGGCCGCTTCCTTCCAACTCCTAGGCCTTTCCTATCCCATCGTCGCCATAAGACCTATCTGTGTCGGTGCGACGTAAAGCCCCTAGCAAAAAAAAGGAAGGCTTAGACATCTCGGTCAAATACCTGGCCATGCTCTTCTAGAAGTCACCAGTCTGTGTTATATAAGGGGTGATGAAAAATGTTCAGTTCGATGGACGTACAGTCCTGAATCGGGATGCCAATGAGGCAAAATAGCCTTGAGCATTGAGGCACTCATCCCACAGCTTGAACATACCGGTGTGGTAAAACCTCGTGTGCTGCGTGAAGAGATCCGTAACCGCAAACTGTACATTCTCCTCCGACAGAAAGCGTCGACACTTCAAGGACTTTTTGAGGGGACCGAAGGTGTGATAATCGCATGGAGAGAGATCAGGACTGTGGGGCGGGTGATCGAGTGTCTCCCACTTAAGTTGGCGTACCTTCTGCATGAAGACTTTTGCGTCTTGTGCCGAAACGCGACCCGCACGGAACTTGGTGCACCATTCCACAACGCTGGTTTTCAACAGACATGCTGCCGCATACACAGCTTTCATTCTACCGAAGAATGTTCACCGGTATTTGTTCTTCGGCAGCCAAGAACAGAATAACAGCCCCTTGGTCCTGTTTGGACGCATTTCGTAATAACGTCGCCACAGTTCACGTGGCCGCATTTAACGCACACACCTCGGCATGACAGGACTGCCTCACTAATCCCTTTGCCTACATGTCCGAGCTTATATACCCGAATCGAAGACGCGCTACGTTGCATATCCGCTGTAGCAACGGCCTCAAATGGAAACTTTTTGATCACGCCTTACAGGATATAGCTGAAACCTACAACATTGCAAGGTAAGTGGTCTCATACACTCACACCTACCTCTAGTCTACACTTGACTCTATGTATGTCTAACCCTTAGTCCTTTTCCTTGGTACGGGATCGGGAATGAGCCGAGATGAATTTATAAGGGATGTTTTAACGGCCGCATGCCTTTCTTTGAGGTCAATCTCAGTTTATGAACCAATGAAGATGAAATTAATTATGCTGAACGTAACTGCATACAGAGGTGGAAGGAATAAGCTCTGGCAAATGATTAGGAGCTGTCCCGGCGTTTGCCTGGAGGTAAAAATGGGAAATCACAGAAAACTATTCCCAGAACAGCGATGGTGGGGTTCGAACCCACACGTCTTCCGAATGTAGAGCTTGGCTCAATTGCCGTAGCGTTTTAAAGCGCGGCCACTCCGCTCGGTTCACCTGTGTCGTACTTCAAATAACATGCGAAGAGGAAATCACCACTGATCTGCATTTAGTGTTGTCGCCCAGGTGGCTGATTCCCTATCAGTTGTACCGAGTGAGTTGGTCACGCGGTTATGGGTACGCATCTCTGAGCTTATATTCGGGAGATAGGGGGTTCGAAGCCCAATGTCGGTAGCCCTAAAGATGGTTTTCCGTGGTTTCCCATTTTTACACCAGGCAAATGCTGGGGCTGTATCTTATTTAAGGTCATGCCGCTTCCTGCCCAAACCCAGCCTTTTACCATAAGAACTGTCTGTGCCAGTGCTACGTAAAACAACTTGTAAGACAAAACAAACAAAGAACCTATCATTTATTCGCATAGTCTTTCCTTTAACGATTTCAAAGACGTTGGAAATTTATCAAACACCTCCCCTGGTAAATTATTCCGATTCTTAACCCTTAAGCCTTCAATGCACAGCAGAGAATTTACTTGTTTGTTGTGTTGCTTTACAATTTTACAAGAAGTGTGCATTTACTTCTGCCTTGCAGACGAACTCGCTAGGGGTCGCTAGTGTATTGAACAATGAACAGTCTTTTATTTTATGATTTGTCTCGCTAATCAGCACGAGTGGTGTAAACTTTAAACAGTTAAGGTAAACAAATACAATATTGTTGTTGTAGTTGATGATGATGATGATGATGATGATGATGATGATGATGCTCGTTGTTTAAAGGGGCCTAACATGTAGGTCATCGGCCCCTAAAATGTTGTTTACCTCAGACAATTCGTGAGCAAGGGCATCCCTAAGATTGAAAAGTGGCAGTAGCTACAGTAACCGCACAGCTTTGCATATACCAGTACGTAAAATATTCAATAATTTTACAATTTGAATGATCGAAGTAAATATTTATTTATTTATTTATTTATTTATTTATTTATTTATTTATTTATTTATTTATTTATTTATTTATTTATTTATTTATTTATTTATTTATTTGGCATATGTTAAAAACATTTTTCTGATAATAATGCATTACGTTTGGAATGAAAAACTATAATATTGAAAAGAAATAATAAATTGCGCATTTTAGGGTTAAATGCATGGTGTAGCGTATCTGCAACCCCGTTCGAAAGTGAGGGGTACGTCTTTGGTGAGAATTTCGTGAACTAGTATTTATTTCCCATGTGCTCGATAATGTTAACAATCTATCTTCGATGTTGGTTGCTTAGTGGTTGTACACACTGTCTCTTTGCAGTGATACCTGCTGGTGAATGCTGCATTGAGGTGAGGTTTGAAATTCGCTTTATCTCTCTCAGAGCCATGTTTGATAACTCAAGACCCAACTGATAACTGGCCCAAGTAGAATTCTAAACGGAGCCAATGCAAGTTTCACGGATGTAATGGCTTCACATAAATTTATTGAGTTAAATATGAACTGTTTCTTTGTTTCAATAGAGACAAGTAGGCTGTTTTTCACCGGTAGCCCGTAATGATCTCTCTGTTGCTTTGGCGTGACGATCCAGTTCTCCTAAAGTGAAAAAATCGAAAGTAGGAGCAAATAATGGAAAGAAGAGAAAGAGCGATTTGGTTTATGTATAAAAATATTGAATAAAGCAGCACGTTGATTCTGAAGCGGATGTTGCATATAATTATGTAACAGAGAAAAATTCTCTTCACTATTTATACTTCCAATGTTTAATTTTTAAACAATTTTCTCTTGTTAAAGTATTTCCAGGGAATCCAAAAATAATGTATAAATATTACATAAAAAATTATCCAGTATTTAATGGTAAATTATTCTTCCTATAAATGAGTATCTGCCCCAGTTTGTCCTCTTCATTTCGAACTTTATCTTCATAGTATGATCTCTCATACCTTTTAAAAATTCCATCAAACTTATTCGTCTATTAATACCATTCGAAGCCATCCATCCACTGACAGTTCGGAACATTTCGCTTAGTCGAGCTCTTCACCTCCTTACTTCCAAGTCTTGCTTCTTTGTCAGAAATCACCCAAAACAAATTGCTCTGCTTTGCTTTGCAGGCAGAGATGACGGGAAATTAAAAAGTTCATTTCTTGTTACTGAGGACATGACCTATACAGAAATACCATTTTTCTTAAATTCTGAGTAATGTACAGACAAAACTCTTACATATTTGCCATAATTTTTAATACTTTTATTGGCTGAAACATTGAGTAAATAGGTATTAACTTCAATCCTTCCGGATCCATGACTAAATATTTAGCGCACTGACCTTTGATCCAATGGGTCCTGCATTCCATTCCCAGCGGTTTCGTGAATTAAACCTTCATTGGGTTAATTCCGATGGCTCGGGGGCTGGGTGTGTCTTGAGCATTAGTTTTCATTATAGATAGGGTCGAATCCTCCCAGAGGCGCCGGTTGCCTGTAAGGCGCGAACTCGAAGGACGCAGACATCTCCGGAGGACACGTACCATTGAAAAGAAATGAAATTCTCTTCACAATGGTATAAGACTTCTTTGTATAGACCTGACACTGTTACTCTATCTTATTGTTCCAGATGCATTTTCATTGCTTATATAACGTCGTTGGCGTCAGCTCAAACCACGTGCTCTTACCTACTCTTCTGATCAAGACGTTACTAATTGCTTCTTATATAATATGCTATAAAAAGATGGTAAGGAGAAGCGATGCCTTTTATGTAAGCTGAATCGTTGCCTTGAATGTAGCAGGGAGGCAGAAGTTACACAGGAAACACAGTCACTGTTAACGAAAAGTTCTAGTACTAAGTCCATACTTCAAGAGTACAATACTTACATCATATCAACGTTGCGCTTTGGAAAACCGCTATGTGTTAATTAGTCCTCGGATTTTTATGTGCTAAAAATGTTATTCTAGCTGCCTAAAATAGCCTCTCAAATTTAAAAAAGTTCTACAGTGTATTTTAAGTAGCTTAAATTTTACGTAATATATTAGACGTTTATCAATTAAAATAAAAATTTCACTCATCCCTTTGCTACAAAATTCACGGAATATACTTTTAGCATCCGATGTAAAGTGGGGAAACACTAATTAAACCTTGTAATTAAAGACGACTTGAATCCTGAGACTATCTTGTTTTGAGCAGGTCACTGGACACCCGTCACACAGACTACGGTCGTGTTTACTGCAGGAGGAACTTAAGGACTGTCGTAGAATACGACTTACGGCTTCAAACCTTTAATACTATGTTTTAAAACTACTTCAAGAATTTACTTTTCAAGACACTTAAAACGAAACGGCAAATATTTTAGTTTCTCGGAATAAATTAAAAGCATTTTGATCGATTTAGGGATACAAGTGGGACTTTTAGGAATGTAGGCAAATATAGGTTCTTACCTCAATGTAGACACTTTAAAGCAGTACAGGATCACCATTTTAGCCTTATAAATATATTAAACGTGTAAATACACCTCCATTTTAAGTTATCTCAACTGGTGCAAGTGTAATGGACTAGTTCAACTTGAAAACAATTCTCTAATCCATGGGTAAATAATGGAAATATCGAGCTCTATTATTATTATTATTATTATTATTATTATTATTATTATTATTATTATTATTATTATTATTATTATTATTTATGTAGTTATGTACTGATTTTACTTGGTATAAATCATGGTAGTAACAAAACATGTGAGGTTATGTCACGACACGTCTGTTATACGTATACTAGTAAGAGTTTATTTAATGTAAAAACACGTAATTAGTAGAATGTAATTTATTATTACCTTTAAATATGATGCATAAATCCAATGTAATATTGTGCAACACAGAGTAATAGTCCATACCAACGTATCTTTGTCACTAGAGAGTTACAGAACATTTGATCCATTTGTAAATAGGTTATTGAAGACTCTAGAAATTACCAGAAAGCATGTTGTGTCATACTTTTCTAGAAGCATGGCCAGACAATGTATATAAAGAGACAGTCTTGGGAGTTGGAGTTGAGTTGTTAGCGAATGTCGCTAGTCGAATGTGTGAACTCATGTTCTGATTTTGCTGTGTTGGTAGTCGGTTCACATGTTAATGTTGCAGTCTTCTTCTTCCTTTTCTTCTTCTTCGTAGCAGTGTTTTGTTCAAGATGGCAGTTTATTAGTGTGTGTGTGTGTGTATAACGTGTATATAATTTGTAAATAAAAATGTACACAATTGACAGCATTTCGTGCGTGCGTCTTTGTGGTTACATCAGAACAAAATAGGTCCTTGCCTAAATTCTGAGGTCTAATGACAATACCTTTAGAGAAATACTGGCCCGCAGCACATACATTATGAATAGCGAGAATTCCTTGACAATCGTCGCACAGTATTGAACCTTAGTTGACAGAACGACGACATTGCTCCTGCAGAAGCGTTCACACATTGGCTATAAATTCTAGATATACTCTATATGTAGGGTTGGAAAATTAGAGCGCACGCTTCGAGAAGCTCAGGAACTTCTTGATAACTTGAGAAGAGACATGTCTCATGAGTCTGTCGAGGAGAATAAACACGCTTCATACGTCACGACGTGAGGAGGCGGTTTGGGCTTCCATTCTCAGTGAATAGCGTAAATGTATCTGAAAGCGGAAGGAATATCCAGTTAATCAACGAGGGAACAGCAGAATCTATCATTTTATTTGAGCCTTAGCATTCGATTCGTGGTAGAGAAAAAAGATCTACGCCCATCTGCTCATAATTTATTGCTAATAATATTTCTGGCACATTTATGGCTACCAAGAGTAAGTACGCTATGGGAATATTTCACTCACGTCTCAGGAAATAAAGTACACTGTAATAATACTACAGCCAATAAGTTCGTGGACCAGCGAATATAATGCAGGCAACACAGTGTACACTTACGTCCTGCAGTCAGTATGTTCGTGGACTAGCAACTACAGTTCAGGCAACACAGCGTACAATTACGTACCGCAGTCGCCATGTTCGTAGACCAGTGCCTATAATGCAGGCAACACAGTGTTCACGTACGTACTGCAGCCGCTAAATTCGTGGACTAGCACCTACAGTTCAGGCAAAACAGCGTACAATTACGCACCACAATCAGTATGTTCGTAGACGAGCGCCTATAATGCAGGCAACGCAATGTACACTTACGTACTGCAGTCGGTAAGTTCT
The DNA here is from genome assembly GCF_040414725.1 of Anabrus simplex. NCBI lineage: Eukaryota > Metazoa > Arthropoda > Insecta > Orthoptera > Tettigoniidae > Anabrus > Anabrus simplex. Next base: position 1,147,223,638 of record NC_090266.1, on the reverse strand, counting down.
TTAACTGGTCCCTACAGTTTAGGCAACACAGCATACAGTTACGCAATGCAATCAGTAAGTTCGTGGACTAGTTCCTACAGTTCGAGCAACACAGCTTACAATTACGTGCCTCAGTCAGTATGTTCGTAGACCAGCGCCTATAATGCAGGCAACACTGTGCACACTTACGTACTGCAGTCAGTATGTTCGCTGACTTGCGTCTACAGTTCACGCAACACAGCGTGCAACTGCGTACCTCAGTCGATATGTTCGTACACCAGCGCCTATAACGCAGGCAACACATTGTACACTTGCGTACTGCAGTCAGTATGTTCGCTGACTGGCGCCTACAGTTCAGGGAACACAGCGTACAATTACATACCGCAGTCTATATGTTCGTAGACCAGCGCCTATAACGCAGGCAACACAGTGTACACTTACGTACTGCAGTCAGTATATTCCTTGACTGGCGCCTACAGTTTAAGTAACACAGCGTACAATTGCGCACTACTGTCGATCAGTTCTTAGACTGGCGCCTAAACTTCAAGCAACACCCAGACTTTTGACGTGACTTTTCCCGACTCTTTCCCGTAGTAGTGATACGGCTGATTTCGTCGTCATCATCTCAAACGTTTCACCAGCGGATTTGCCTAATTCTTGGAAGAATTGTACACTGACTTAGCAAATGTCATGGGATAGTCACCTAATAGCGTGTGGGGCCTCCTCTGGCCCTGCGAACTGCAGTGAGACGCCGTGGAAGTGAGTTGACAAGTCCCTGGTAGTCCTCTGGACGCAAATCGTTTGCAGAGCGGCCGCCAATGCTGGTCTGTTCGTAGGTGCAGGATCCATGGCACGGAGCCTGCGTTCCAGAACATCCCAGATGTGCTCGATAGGGTTATATCGGGGCTCCTGGGTGGCCATGGCAATCGTTGGACCTCCGCTGCATGTTGCTGGAAACATTCCCGGGTGATGTCGGAGCGATGTGGCGGCGCGTTATCATCTTGAAACACCACAGAACCGTCTGGGCGCTGGAAGGCCAAAAATGGGTGGAGATGGTCTCCGAGCAGCTCAACATACCGCGTACCATTCAAAGTCTCTTCCAGAATAACTAGGGGGGCCTATTCCATACCAGGAAAATACACCCCAGACCATAACAGAGACACCAGCACCCTGGACCAGACCTTCGAGGCAGGCGGAATCCATCGCTTCATGTGGTCTGCACCAGACACGGTGCATCCCATCGGCATGGTGCAGTTGAAATCGTGATTCGTCCGACCATATCACGTTACGCCATTGTTCCAGTGTTCATCCCTGGTGACTGGGGACAAATGCGCGTCGTTGTGCCCGATGACGTTGGGTTAACAATGGCACCCGTGTGCGGCGCCGATTCCCATGCCCCATAGAACCCATGTTCCTACGGATTGTCCACTGGGGGGCGTGTCTAGCACGCCCTGTGTTGAATTGAGCCGTGATTTGTTGCACGGTTGCCCGTCTGTCACTATTGACAATCCGTCTCATATGTCGCCGGTCACAGTCATCGAGGGAGGCTGGTCGGCCGGTCATTCGTCTGTTGTGGACGGTGACACCCGTATTCAACCATTCACGACACACTTTGGACACGGTTGATCGTGTGAAGCCGAATTCCCGCACCACTTCCGAAATCGCATTTCCCATCCGTCGGGCACCGACCACCATACCCCGTTCGAACGGTGTCAGCTACCGACGACGTTCCATGTTACACCTGTCACATGCACAGCCACTGCTCACAAGGTCTCCTATACAACTGGCGCTGGCACAGGGGGTGTGTGGTGCGCAGACAACACACCTGCGCATCAGTGCTCCGCTATCCCATAACATTTGCTCACTCAGTGTATATTTTCCCGTTCCTGAAACTAGGACACTCCCGAGTTCCGCCGCTCACACTGAACTACCCTCCATAACGGAGACCACGGTCCGGCTTGCACTGTATGTATGCAACTACGTCCTACTGGGATTAGCGAAGAGCTGTCACGGCACCACAGGGACACTAGGTGGCCAGTCCACGAATTTAATGACACTACTACCTACTTGTTCCCAGTGTATTAGTTTTGAAAGCAAAATACGTCGATCATGATTCGTCATTTGAAGAGCCACAAGATATCTTAAGGCAATCAAGCATCGGCTAGTAGCTCTTCTACTTTGCAGGCTGCGTTTGTTGGTTAAGGGGCAGTCAAATGAAATCCGAACACCCGCTACAACGTGACCGTGGAATGGTTTTATTCAAAAGTAATTACCAAAGGCTTTAATTCATGTATCCCACTGGGAGACGAGCGATCAATTCCAGTTTTGTAGAAAGAGGTAGGTCGCTGATGGATCCACAACTGCACCCACTCTTGCGCTTCCTCGTTCAAATGTAATCGACGTCCACAGATGTCTTTCTGCAGGTCGCCAAAATGTGAAAAGTACAAGGGGAAGGATCCGGGCTGCACAGAGGATGTTGAAGTGTTTCCCAACCAAATCGGTGAAGTGCATACCGCATCGTCTTGCAGTGATGTGCGCCCTTCTCGGAATCTCCTATGCCACTCGTACATACTCGTCATGGGCATGCAGTGTACAGCAACGATGAGTTTTGTGTATTCCAGCACCCTCAGCCACCAGGAAACGAACCACACTTCTCTGTTCTTCTTTGGTTTCCTCCATTTTTACAGTTGGACGAACGGAGTAGACCAAACCACGCACCAACAACGACATAACCCAACAACTGCGTGCACCTTCGAGTTGTCACTACGCATTTTTCCTACCACAACGATGGCAGTATCGATACGAAACAACAGTGTTGCCACCTTTCGCGTGGAATGTGTTTTATGGTGGATGTTAGGTTTTCATTTCATTGCCCCTTATATGTTCTGTTTTCCTTCTTTTGCGAATAACTAGCTTTCTGTTGCCATTTATGCTTTCACGGCCAGTACTTATAGACATGATACTGTATAAGCGTTTGGGCTTATGCCGTGTCAAGAAAATAAGGTGAACTTTTTTACGTTTCGCAGAGAGCTGTGCTCTGCGTCATCAGAAGAAAATATCGACTGTCCACGAGAAAGGCTTCTTAAACAATGACTTTTTGAAATTTAGACGTTATAATAGAAGTGGGAATGGTACGTTCATTCGCCACCAGATGGCTCCCCGGAAGTGGCACAGCGCTAGCGTTCGAAGCGGAAGCTGACCGAACCATCACAAATCAGTCTAAGATTGTCACATACCATGTGTACGTAACATGTGACATTGGCAGGTGTATGACATGACACGGCATCAGCCCCAAAGCCTATGTCTATAAGTAGCTATCTCCCTGATGCTTTTAGATCGCGCCGATTCAGACAGCTCTTAAGGCGATGACGGCATAAGACAGGGCTAGGACCTGGAAGGAACCAACTAGGCCTTAATTGTGGTACAATCAAGGCATTTGTTTCGTGTAAAACTGGGAAACCATAGAAAACACTCCTCGTGACTGCCGACAGTGGAGTTCGAACCCACCATCTCCCGAATGCAAGCTAACAGCTACACTTCCCTAACCACGCAGCCAACACGCTCGGTAATAATCAGTATTTACAACTTCACAGTTAATTACAAAGGTTTTATAAAACAAAGCGTATTTGAAACCGATAACATCACTCGATTTGTTATGTAATTGTAAATAACATTTTTAAGAGTTCCAAATTCAGTTTCGTTGTATTTTACTTCGTTTTGCAAATATGCAGTTATATTATTAATATTGTTACCGTGGTATGGTGGATCAGCAGAGGTGAAAGAAGGTGCCGGGGTGAACGGGTCTAACTACCAAATCAAAGTTAATTTAAAACTTTAACAAAGGTTATGTATCTGAGTTTTAACAATTAATAACAACAAAAATCTAACAACCTTTGACTGGGTGAAGAAACAAGACTAGGAAGGATCCAAGATTCCAGAATTATGACACTTTTGGGCTACAAGCCCCTAGTTTTACAAGTTCGAGCTCCTAGCCCAGCATTATCAAACAATGCTTTGCTCAAAGGGCAGAAATCCCCTAAAACATGGAGCACCAGCTCCGTAATTTACAATGTCAAGCCTCCTAGGGGCACTTCTACAATACTAGAAAAGAGCTGGTACGCTCTCAGTTTTTCAAGACTATTGAAGGCAATATCAGACCTTACAATAACTTGCCATCAAGGCACAATTTACAGAAATGAAACAGGGGTATCTCGTACCCAACTACAGGTTCTTCGTGAAAAAGAAATAACAGTTAAATAAATGGCCCAAGCACAAAATGAAAGGAGGCGAATACTTGCACTCCTCTATGCAGCTTCTTAAAACCTAGGCACTAGGCCGATGAAACAGGGGCTATTCCCAAACTATGGAGGTGACCCGTCTAAGAAAGAAATTTAAAACATTAAGGAAGGGAAGAAAATCAGTTACCAAAACATAGTCACCTCAAAACCAAAATGAAGGGGAGCTCGAGAGGGTAAATCACTCTTTATCCCCGAATTACAGTTACAGATTTTTATAAGTTTTTACATAAGCCGGCAGAACTTACATTTTACAGAAAAGGGTTACATATTAAAGTTTCGGACCTTTCCCGCGGGTTAAACTGCTGAGCTAGCAAGAAATAAGATGTTAAACGGCCATTACCTTGCTGAAGACCTGCTGCCTGATTAAAGAGGCGCCACCCGCCTGCTGCTTCACATCCACACACTTAGATAGACGTTGATCAAATGACCAAGAGACGTGAAAATCAGCAGTTTATCAACCCTCGGGGAAAGTTCGAGACCTTTCATGAATAAAACAGCCACACCCACTCAATTTTATTAGGTAGCTTAAAGTTACACACCAAATCGAAGAAGAAGCCTGTCATTGGTAGGAAATTAATTACAGAAACTCTTGATTGGTTAAATTCAAAACAGGCGGAAAGAAAGGATAAATATTGCCAACCCAAAAATGAATTAACGAAATTTAGTAAAGGAAAAACTTATGAAAAAAAAAATTACTTCTGAAAGTTTCTTTCACTTCGCACCAGTTTTTGTAGTGACCTCTATGAGAGAATGCCCAAACTTCTTGATGAATGGAAAACAAAAACAAGTAGAATTTCATACAGTTCAGGAAACTTTACCATAAAAAATTACGGTAGTGACATCTTCTGAGAAAATTTACAAGTTGGTCCAGTTTTAAGTTCAGAGTTCCTCCTGTAGAGGAGGTTTTATTGGCGCAAGATTTAACAGTGCGGCGTAGGGGTGTACCTCCCGGTACAATTATTATTATTATTATTATTATTATTATTATTATTATTATTATTATTATTATTATTATTATTATTATTATTATTATTATTATTATTATTGAATATCCAGTTACAAACCCTATTTTATGTTAATATTAACGAAGAAGGTGCAGTGTACGCTACTCTAAGGGTAAGGAGTACCAAATAGAGTTTTTACATGTGTTACGACAGATTAGACAAAACTGTGATCCTGTAAGACAGCTAAAGTCCTGTGCTTCGATAGACATATGTTTACAGCACGCTCTGAGGCGCAAACGCTAAGACAAAAGAAAATCTTATCTTCTGCACAGGAGCGTATTCAGTGTGACGTACAGAGAGTATAGTTTAAGACTTCACACTTGTGCTCATAGGCCGCGGGAGTCCCCAAGCGAGTGCCATATGGCTTGTGTCATGCCTGGCGTGATAAGAAGTGTTGACAGCTGAAGCAGCAGATGCTTAGCATTGCCACTCAGTTCGTTAGTAACGATTGGAGCATAAGGTTATTATCGCGATGGTTAAGAACACTACCGAGCAGAGAATATTTTTGATCGGATGTTACTTGCACAAGAAGAAGAAACCAGTTAAAAAGTGCCTTCGAAAATTCCGTACAAAGTTTCTCAGTTCTACATTACCATCAAAACCTTACGTGGATCAACTCGTTCACAAGTGGAATAATATTGGTTCCGTAACTAATAAGAGAAAACAGCGAAGGAGAACAGCTCTCACACAGCAGAGATAAGAAAAAAATACAGGGAAGACTGCTAGTCAGTCCACATAAGTCGCTTCGGAAAGAAGCTCATGAAACTGGCGTTTCCCATTTGTCAGCACGTAATGCAAATGATGATGATAATAATAATAATAATAATAATAATAATAATAATAATAATAATAATAATAATAATAATAAACTGCTTCTTAATGGAATAGAAGCGAATCTGGACCAACAACTGGGGGAGTACCATGCAGGGTTTAAGAAAGGCCGCTTCTGTGTCGAACAAATATTCAACCTGAAGTCAATACTCCGCCACAGAATGTTGAGTGGTAAGAAAATTGTGGTGTCGTTTATAGACTTCAATAAAGCCTTCGATTCGGTGGACAGAGAGACTTTGGATAAGATCATTAGGGAATTTGGAGTCAAAACCAAACTGGCAAATGTAATCAAAGAGACCCTAACAGGCACAACCTCCAAGGTAAAATTCTTCGGGCATATCTCACAATCATTTGAAATCAAGACAGGCGTGAGGCAAGGGGATGGACTATCCCCACTCGTATTCAACTGTGTCCTGGAAAATATAGTGAGAATATGAAATTCAGAACTTGAACATCAAGGGAAAATCCCGATCTGTATAGGGAAAAAATAAGGTGGGATTAAAGTCAACTGCTTGGCTTTTGCTGACGACTTTGCTATACTATCAGAAAGTCCAGAGATCGCAGCCATCCAGATTAACCTCTTGGAAAGAATCGCCAGCCAAACAGGACTGAGGATGTCAGCAGAAAAGACCAAATTCGTGATGAACATCAAAGATGGACCAAAATCCCTGGAAACAGAGATAGGACGGATAGAAAGGGTCAAGAAGTTCAAGTACCTTGGTGGGACGATACAGGAGAATGGAGTAGAAAAAGCTGCAGTGGAAGATCGGATTTCAAAAATGGAGAGAGCATACGGCTTGACAAAAAACATCTACAATAAGAAGTGCTTATCTTGGAATTCCAAATTAAAACATTACAACACCGTGGTCAAAACAGAATGCCTGTATGCCAGTGAATGCCTATCCATGAACTACAAGCTGGAGAAGCTTTAGGTCCTGGAAAGAAGAATCCTCAGAAAAATTATGGGAGCTGTCAAAACTGAAAGCGGATGGGAGCTTCGGAGTAACAAAGAAGTTTACCAGAAGGTGGAAAGAATCTCAGAGACCATGAAGAAAAGGAGGCTGGCGTTTCTTGGACATCTATACAGAATGAACGCAAACAGACTTACCAAACAGATATTTGATTACTTCTGTAGAAAAAAGACCACTACAGCATGGATTAAGGAAACGAAGAAGGATATGGAAAGGTTAAGCATCTTGGAAGACCAACTGTTAGAAAGGAATACGTTTAGGAACACACTGAAGAATTTGGAAGATGTTCAAGCCGCAGGAAAAACTAGGAAGACCGGAAGAGCCTGGACAGATGAACAACGGAAGAAGGCCAGCGAACGCATGAAGGAGTATTGGACACAGAGGAAACTCCGCACTAAGAGAAAGAAATGAAGTTGTAGCGTGATCCTTAGTGGTCCATTCCCTTGCAAGAAAGTAAAATAATAATAATAATAATAATAATAATAATAATAATAATAATAATAATAATAATAATAATAATAATAATAAAGAAAAAACAAATACTAATCTCACCGGACTCTTTCAGTGATGAGTTGTTTCATTTAATCATTTATTTATTTATTTATTTATTTATTTATTTATTTATTTATTTATCCTCATCATGTATATAGCTGGCGAGTTCAGTTCCGTTTAGTTTCTATAGATGTAATCATGCCGCTTCTTTGAGACGACTACGTCCACTCGCCATTGCGGGCAGTGCGCTCGCTGTCACCGCTTCTCCGCCCTCCTAAAGATGTTACAGACGTGAAAATTGATATTTAGAATCTCCTTTGATATTAACAAAACACGTATTGTTTTGTTTTCGGAAAATTACTTAATGGGAGGTGTGAAAGAATTGAAAAATTAGTTGAAATATTTGTATGACGATACTTATATCTTAAAAATCTTCAGGTGTTACAAAATTGAAAGTTGGTAGTTTGAATCTCCTTTAAAAATAAAGAAACACGTATTCATTGTTTTCGGAAAGTCCACTTAAGGGGAGAGGTGGGTAAAAAGAAGTGAAGAAGACGTTGAATTCTTTTTATGAGGATACTTATGTCTCAAAAACTGAAGATGTTACAGACGTGAAAACTGGTATTTGGAATGTCGTTTAAAAATAAAGAAACAATTGTTTTTGTTTTCGGAAAAACACTTTAGGGGGTGAAAATAATTTAAAAAGTGTGAATGTTTAAATTGAGTACCGATATGCATCTACAGCATATGCGAAAAACGTAACATGTTACAGCGTGAAACTCGGTATTTTGAAAGTCCTTTAAAAATACAGGAACTTTTGTTATTTTCGGAAAAGGCACTCAACGTGGATGAAGAGGAGTGAAAAAAGAGTTGAATTAATTTTTATGAGGATACTTACATCTAAACAACTGAAGATGTTACAGACGTGGAAATAAGTATTTGGAATCTCTTTAAATATAAATAAAACATGTTTTTTTACCTGAAAGAAGACTGTTTCTCACATGTACAGTTCTGTGTCGCATGGTCATCTTGGCCCCTAAAGGCAATACCACAAACGTGATTTTCAAAGAGTTCCTGGAGTAAATGAAACTCAATTTTTCAGTGAGTTTTATACCTTAGGGATTTTCAGATAATGTCTTAGTACAGTACCGAGGAACGATTACTTTTAACAAATTACGAAATCCACGCGAGCGAAGCTGAGGGTAACTGCTAGTCACTAATAATAATAATAATAATAATAATAATAATAATCGTATGGCCTCAGCTACCGTGTGCAGACATTTCAATTTGACGCCCTCTGGCTGTCTGCTCGTCAATTTCGATGTTCCGTTTTACTCTAGGCCCCCACTAGATGGCAGACCGAGTACACCGAAACTCTCTTGGGCGTCTATGGCTGAGATTTAATGAATTTTGTCGGGTAAACACCAAATGTGTCACCAGAGATCTTTTACATGCCGACATCGTACGACATGGAGTGCCGAATGGACTTTTTTCCGCCCTTCAAAAATCCGACTACCTCTGCCGGGTTTGAACCCGCTATCTTGGGATCCGGAGGCCGACACTCTACCGCTGATCCACAGAGGCAGCTAGCTAGTCACTTATACAATGGGAAAGGTTTCGACCCCATTATGGGTCATCTTCAGCCATGGATTATTCACGCCCGAGTTCTTGTTACTCGTAATTTTTCAAACCTTATTGGCATCGTTGTTCAAACATCGTCCTTTGTACACTTGTTTCATGTGCTGTTTTCATATTTACGTTTTGCACATCTGATCTGGAAGTTAAGGGGACCGTGCTAACTATACGCTGCTTGGCTGCTGGCGCAGCTCGACGCAGCCCGGTTGGTTCACGTCCGCTGCTTCGCTCCTCCCTACCTCTCCGCCACACCCTGATACTCCGGCGGCACTTCTAATTTTACGACTATTTATTTGTTCAATTTTGGCGTTTAAACTTTCGCTGGGCACATGCAGTTTTCACCTTAGCATTCTACTGCCTCCCACAAATATTCCTACCAAATTTCAACCGAATCCGAGTGTAACACATACATGTGTTCCCCCGTCAGTTCACATAGCTTTGGGGTACCGCAACAGACAATCTGAACCCTAACCAAGAGATCATACGCCGTATTGAGATTTTCATATCATCTTTCCAAAAGATGATGTCATTCTTTTGTGATAATCTAAACCTCAAACTCAAGCAAAATCTGTTCAGATGTTACGCCTGGGCAACACTGATTTATAGAGTAGAGACCTCGACTGTCAAAGCTTCCTCCGTGAACAGTTACATAGGAGAGTACTCATAATAGCCTGGACAGATTTTGTAATCAAAAATTAAGAATTAAGGAGATCTAAAGCTGAGCGTGAGGTGGCAAACGTCATAAAAGCCAGGAAAACAGCTTATTTAGGCCATGTTCTACGAAGTAGAAAGTACGAGATTCTATATCTCATATTACAAGGAAGACAGAAGTGCAAGTGAGGAGCTGGTAGGCCACCACTGCCATGGCTCCAAGACATCAACAACACCGGGCAACTCTTCAAGTTATCTAAAGTAAGGGATGCTTTCTACAGGGTGGTCGGGAACGTCTGGGCGACCAGATATAGCACTGGAAAAAATAAAATTTGCTTGAACTGAACGTCATTCAGTGCTTTCAACGTTTCCAAACCCACTGAGATTCTCTAAGCTAACCAAGGTTCTACGCAGTGGAAATTTTAAAATTACAAGGTATACGTATTAAAATCATAGAAAAATATAGGATATTTTTGTTTTTAAAAAAAGTAGATATTTCATTCGAACATAAGAATGTTTTCATCTCCTCCTAAGAAAATGTTCATAACCTTTGGACAAAACAGTGTATTTTGTAAACTACCGCATAATTCTTAATTTATTAATTCATTTAAACTATTATAATTATAACGGTGTGGAATACTGGAATTCGTTGTTCCTGCTACTTATCTCATATCATATCACTTGCCGATCGAAACTGAAATGTCCTAGTTACATGAATGTTTATTTCCTTCCTTAACAAAAGGAATATGAGAAAGCCTCCACTTCAATCAAGGCGTCGTCGTATGCAATGAAACCTTTGAAGTTGTTGGTAACGTGCATGAGCAGCGAGACGGCAGCAGAACATGTAAACGTCTGAATTTTGTTTGCAAACAATGTTACAAGATCTTTAAACGAGCTAGTAAGCAGTGCGAAATAAGGTGAAACATTTGACACCAAAGCTGGGTAAATTATTTATTAACATAGCCTCACTTCCACTGAATGTCTGTCCTTCACATACAACTTACTTCTAAGGCTTCTCTAGTAGAAACGAGTCAAAGGAACAAGTGCACTTAGTTAGTTACAAATTCTGAGAACGCACACGCTTGTCATCTTTGACGTCAGAATTCACGGAACTTATCATGGAGTTCAAATTATATTTTTCAATATATTTTGATTTTTGTAAGCTGCCATGGGGACAAATATATCACCCTTACAAGATATTACTATCGTACCTTAAATTAATAATAATGTTATTGGCTTTACGTCGCACTAACTACTTTTGCGGTTTTTTGGAGAGGGACAGATGCCGGAAATTAGTCCCACAGGAGTTCTTTTATGCGGCAGTAAATATACTGACACGAGGCTGACGTATTTGACCACTGAAGCTTAGGCAAATTTTGGTGATACGGAGAGTGAGTATTCCGTTTTGTTATTCTGTTTGTTTGTTTGTTTGTTTGTTTGTTTGTTTGTTTGATTGTTTGTTTGTTTGTTTGTTTGTTTGTTTGTTTGTTTGTTTGTTTGTTTGTTTGTTTGTTTGTTTGTTTGTTTGTTTTCTTACAATTTGCTTTACGTCGCACCGATACAGGCAGGTCTTATGGAGACGGTGGTGTAGGAAAGCGCTAGGAGTGGGTAGGAAGCGACCGCAGCCTTAACTGACTGACCCAGCATTTTTCTGATGTGAAAATGGAAAACCACGGAAAATCAACTTCAGGGCTGCCGACAGTGGGATTCGAACCTACTATCTCCCGAATGCAACCTGATAGCTACGTGATCCAAACCGCTCAGACACTAGCTCAGTAAGTTTTTCCAGGATTCTGTGTCTCCAGTTTTGTGTAAAAGCATTTTCATGCTAATTATTCTCAGTTTATAATATAACATATAGGGTCCATCCAGCCCTCGCAGTGGGACAACCTGTACCGGTGTAAGGATATCTTCTTCGAATTGATCGAAACTTTTAATTCAATGCGTTTTGTAATCGGTTCGTAATACCACACTCTACTGCTAGCCTGAATATAGAATACAGTCTAAGACCCTGTCTGTTCAAATTGTTGTATTTCCTACTGGGCATTCAGTGTCCTTCTCGAATGAGAACATTTTAGTCTTAAAAACGTTCATTTTAATATCGCACTCGCTGCTCCGTCTTTCAAGATTCTGACACAAGGACACAACCTGTTTTTAAGACCAAGTCACTGGCGTAATGAAACAATGATGATGAAAGACTTACAGTCCTGTAAAACCACTGTCACTACTTAGAACTTAGAACTTAGAACCTAGGACTAAGAACCTCGTCTACCATCAACTTTCACTGTAATTGTCTGTAATAATACATGGCCCACATCTCTTCCCTCGATTCTCTAGATCTTCAAAACACAATTTTCCTCTCATAATTGTCCTCAATTATTTAGAGCGTACTAAAAATCTTCTTGCGGTTTCTTCTATCTCATCCTCCACCAATAACCACATTCCTTTTTCAAAATACCTTAAACCGCCTTGCCTGGGTATACTAATAAACGAAGCATCTCGATAATTGTTGCAATCCTTTCTTTTCTATTACTTTCAGATTGATGTAATTACAGTTTTTATCATACCGAAATTTTCTGAAGGACATTCCACTGCAACATTTTGATTTTTTTTATTGTATCGTATTGATTATTTCAGCCCCATCAAAGGGAAGTCAGCTGTTCACATCTCCTCACGGTAAGTCCATTTCTACAAGGATGGAATTTTGAAATTCCCATAAATACGGTTTGAAGTAATGGAAAAAATAGAAGACGTTTTGGTTAACAGAGGTTTATTTAAATCGATCATATTGATTTCATTCTTCACTGGTATCCGACTGAGATAGTTCTGCGGTACAAGAAGTGTAGATGTAAGCTTCCGCTCACTACATGCCCAGTTCGAACCCCACCATCGGCAACCTTAAAGGTGTTTACGTGGTTTCCCATTTTCGCATCAGGAAAATGCTGGGCTGTGCCTTTAATAAGGCCACGGCCACTGCCTTTCGGTCCCTAACACTTTCTATCCCATGCTCGTCGGAAATCTACCTGTTTAACCATTGGCGTGGACTGGTTAACTCTAGCGGTAGAACTCCGGCTTTCTGAGTCCACGTTGGCTGGTTCGCTCGCGACATAGATCGATGGTATTTGAAGGTACTCAAATACAGGGTCTGTCTAATAAACCCAGACGGAACGCTCAGTGTTTTACTCTGGGCTACTGCAGCTGCAGTATGGGAGGCGCGCGCATAGTTCTTGACGTTGCCAGCAGCCTGAAGTGTTCGAACTGGCAAGCATGAGTCGCCAGTGTGAATCTCATGGTGAGACAGTTATCATTGCAACATCTTACTTTTGTATGTAAAAGTTCTGGTTTCATCTTAATGGTCCGCCTCCGTAGCGTAACGGATAGTGTTATTAGCCCGGGTTCGATTCCCGGTACTGCCAGAAATTTAAGAATGGCAGGAGGGCTGGTATGTGGTTGAAATGGTACATACAGCACACCTCGATTTGGGGTGTGCCTGAAAAAAGCTGCACCACCTCAGGATGAGGACACGACTTCATGTTAATGGTCGTTATTTGTCGCGGTAAATCCTAATGGTGTTTATGAAGTCCCTCATTATGATAGGAAGATTGCTGTTTGTTGTGGTATTGGTGCAAGACGAATACTTAGGCCTATACTTTTCGAGACAACAGTAAATGCAGAGAGGTACCAAGATGATATTTGACGCTATTCTTCCATAAGTTAAGGGGAACGGAATGGGTATTTTGCCGAAAATTTGTCATTTTTATATTATTGTTATTTCTTAATATGTCAAATGCCCTCTTTAAAATGGTATATGAATTATAATGATATGATAACTACAAGTGTGCTTTTAAAAATAATTTATATGATGATGCACGCTAGATTTCTCCTGTGAGTAGACATGACGGTCTCTTGCAAGTCACTTGACCAACGTTCTATTCAGTGGTACAATGCTAGGTATTTGTATTACTTACGGGATGATGACTCTAAGGCTTTCAAAGTTGTTCAGGATTCTAAGCCCTATGGAAATGATGTAAATATAACCAAACTGGAATGTGTTGGTCACGTTTGGAAACGTATGGGGACAAGATTAGGAAGACTAAAATCAAGCATAAAGGGAAAGAAACTTAGTTATGGTAGAATATTAGAGGGTAAGAACAGATTGGCTGATTCAGTCATTGATACTCTCCATAATTACTGTGGTCTGACCATCAGGACAAATACTGATAATGTGGAAGCAATGAGGAAAGCTGTCTGGGCATCATATTTCAACATTTATTCCAGTAATGAAAATCCTGTACATGGCTTGTGTCTTTCAGGTACAGACAGCTGGTGCAAATATAACAGGAGCAAAGTAACAGGGGAGAAATATAACCATCCTCATAGTTTGCCACCAGCCATTATGGATGAAATCAAACCAATTTTCAGGGATCTTTTTGACAAAAATCTCCTGAAAAAATGCCTGCACGGCAGGACACAAAAGCCAAAGGAATGTGTCAATAGTGTCATCGGGAACCGCCTATCCAAAACAGTGTTTGTGGGTATCAGCACTCTTCATTTTGGTGTATATGATGCTGTTTCAAGTTTTAACCAGGGAAACATCACAAGTTGCAAAGTTCTGAAGGTGTTAGGGTTGAATGTTGAGTGTCGTACTGTTGATGCGATGTTGCATAAAGACCTGGTAAGGCTAACGTCTGATGAAAATGCCCTTTAAAAGAAAAGCTTTTCAAGGCAAAAAGGACAGGAGAGGTGCCAAGAAGAGACTACAAGAGGAATTTGAAGAAGATAAAAATAATCCAAGCTATGGACCTGGCATGCATTGATGTGTTAACTTTGAAGCCCGTTTCCCGCAAGTTTACTTTTTTAATACTTAAGGTGCATTTTCTCAGCCAGTTTTGAATATATGAACTTAAAATTTGTAGGACATACTTACAAATACCTCTTTCAATTGCTGAAACAACAGTTTTTAATTTGTCTGAATATTACAAATTTTATTAGCAAAACTATATTCTAAAAAACCAAAAATATCTAGTTTCAAAATAAAAAATAATATCTTCCTTAAGTAGGTCGTTATAAAAATTATGCTTGTTTCAGTAGAAGACCAAGATATTCAACTATAAGCTGCAAAAATTTGAAGTGTCTACCTCCAGTGGTTTCAGAGAAAAGGTACAATATAAACAGTCGATTTTATCATTGGGAGCGTAGGGCATTCCGTACCCCCTTAACGGAAAAAGAAAAATCGCGTGGTTGGTTTCAACAAGATTTAGTCCCTGCTCGTACAATCTCGGAAGTGTTTGCAGACAGAGTGATCTGTGCTGGCCTATTTCCCCCACGGTCTCCAGATCTAACAATGTGTAGTCTAATGTTTACTTGTGGGGTAAACTGAAGGAAGAAGTATATGGAACAAATCCTCACACACTGGAAAAATTGAAAGAAAACATTACGAATGAAATCAGAAACATTACTGTAGCAGAACTCATTCGCGTCAGTCAGAATGTGGTTACCAGATACAATGCCTGTACAACCCGAGAAGGACGACACTTCCAGCATCTTTTATAAGGTAAGATTTCATATAAGATTGTATACACGCTTAAAGCAGCGCGGCAGCGTGCGTCGTACGTTCGGCTGAGGCAGCTGCCATAGCACAGAGTACGAACACCGTACGTTCGGTCTGGGTTTGTAAGACAGACCCTGTATACCAGCCTCGTGTTGGTAGACAAAATAACTACTGCGGAACAACATTCCGGCCTATCTGAGAACCGTAAAAGTAGTTAACGTGATGTGAAAGCAATTAAAATCAGAAAACATCCGGCAAAAGAGAAACTTTGTAAAAGCATGACTTCAAATGAATCAGATGTAAAATAAAGTTCGGAAAACTGGACGGCATTACCGCAACCCAGTTTACATTACATGTCAACTCTCCAGGCAGTACTCGTGAAATAGTACCCCTCTTTTATCGTCGAATTGTCCGGCTCCATGGCTAAATGGTTAACGTGCTGGCCTTTTGTCACTGGGGTCCCGGGTTCCATTCTCGCCAGGGTCTGGAACTTTAAATATCATTGGTTAATTTCTCTGGCACGGGGGCTGGGTTTATGTGTCGTCCTATTCATCATTTCATCCTCATCAAGACGCGCAGGTCACTTACGGGCGTCAAATCAAAAGACCTACACCTGGCGAGCCGAACATGTCCTCGGACACTCCCGGCACTAAAAGCCATACGCTATTTTATTTCATCATCGAATCGATTCGTTTAATGGCATAACTTCGCTCCTGGCTACCGTACATGTCCTGGAAATCATACTTCGTATGAAGTATAGCACATATCACTCTAGTGACTATCTATATACAAAATAACTTGTCCTGACTGACTGACTGACTGACTGACTGACTGACTGACTGACTGACTGACTGACTGACTGACTGACTGACTGACTGATTCATCATCGCCGAGCCAAAACTACTGGACATAAAGAAATGAAATTTTGCGGGTATGTTCATATTAAGATGTAGGTCCTCGCTAAGAGAGGATTTTTGGATATTCCGTCGCTAATGGGGTGAAAAGGGGGGCGAATTTTTAAAATGAGTGCATCTATATCTCAAAACTTTTAAAGTTTACAGATGTAACAATTGGTATTAAGAATCTTCCTTAAAAACAAAGAAACACGATTTTTTTGTTTTCGGAAAATCCCAATAGTTGGGATGAAAAGGGGTGAAAAAGGGGTTGAATGCCTTTAATCAGGATTCTTATATCTCAGAAACTGAAGATATTACAGACCTGAAAATTGGTGTTTGGGATCACCTTTAAAAATAAAGAAACACGTATTTTTTGTTTTTGGAAAACCCAATTTAGGGGGGGTGAAAAGAGGATGAAATTTTAAAATGAGTGTATCCATATCTCAAAACTTTTAAAGTTTATAGATGTAAAAATTGGTATTTAGAATCTCCTTTAAAAATAAAGAAACATGTATTCGTTTGTTTTCGGAAAATCCCAATAGGAGGGGTGAAAAAAGGTGAAGAAGGGGTTGAATGCCTTTAATCAGGATACCGGTACTTATATCTCAGAAACTGAAGATATTACAGACCTGAAAATTAGTACTTTTGATCTCTTTTAAAAATAAAGAAACACGTACTTTTTGTTTTTGGAAAATACAATTACTGGGAGGGTGAAAAGGGGGGTGAATTTTGAAAATGAATGCATCTATATCTCAAAATTTTTAAATTTTATAGATGTAAACATTTCTATTTAGAATCTCCTTTAAAAATAAAGGAACAGTATTTTTTTGGAAAATCCCAACAGGAAGGGTGGAAAAGGGTGAAAAAGTGGTTGAATGCCTTTAATGAGGCTACTTATATTTCAGAACCTGAAGATATTACAGACCTGAAAATTGGTATTTGGGATCTACTTTAAAAATAAAGAAACAGGTATTTTTACGTTTTTGGAAAATCCAAATAATGGGGTTGAAAAGGGGGGTGAATTTTATAAAATGAGTGTATCTACATCTTAAAACTTTAAAAGTTTACAGATGTAAAAATTGGTATTTAGAATCTCCTTTAAAACTAAAGGAACACGTATTTTTGTTTTCTGTAAATCCCAATAGGAGGGGTGAAAAAGGGTGAATAATGGGTTGAATGCCTTTAATGAGAACACATATATCTCAGAAACTGAAGATATTACAGAACTGAAAATTTGTGTATGGGATCTCCTTTAACAATAAAGAAACACGTATTTTTTTGTTTTTGGAAAATCCAATAATGGCGGTTAAACAGGAGTGACAAATTAGGGTGAATTTTTTGGAGGATTATAACTACAGAATATCTGAGAAACGTAAAATGTTCCAGGCGTAAAAAGTAGGTATTTGGAATCTCCTGTAAATGTAAAGAAACATAGGTAATTTGTTTTTGGAAATTCCACTTAAGGGGAACTAAAAAGGGGTGAAATTTTAAAATAAGAATTTCTACAGTATAGCTCAGAAAAGTTAATATATTACAGAAATGAAAAATGATATTTTTATCTCTATTAAAAATAAAGAAACGTGTATTTTTAGTTTTCGGAAATACCACTTGGGTGGAGGGGGGGGGGTAAAAGTGACAGAAAAGTGTGTTGAATTCTTCTAATTAGGCTACTGATAACTCATAAACGAAGATGTTACAGACGTGAAATTTGATATTTGTAATCTGCTTTAAAAATAAAGAAACGCGTATTCTCGGAAAATCCAATGAAGGGGGGGTGAGAGAATTGAAAAATTAGTTGACTTAATTGTATGAGAATAGATACATCCAATCAAAACTAAAGTTGTTACAGACGTGAAAATTGGTATTTGGATCTCCTTTAAAAACAAAGAAAAACGCGTTTTGGGGGAAAACCATCCTGGGGGGGGCGGGAGTGAAAAGGAATTGAATTCCTTTCATGAGGACACATAAATCAAAAACTGAAGAAGTTAGAGTCGTGATAATTGGTATTTAGAAGATCCTTTACTATTAAAGAAACAAGTATTTTTTTTGCCGGAAAATTCACTTGCGGGGAGGAGTGTGAAAGGAAGTTAAAAAGTGAATTATTTTTATGGGGATACTTATCTCTCAAAACTGAAGGTAATAGACGTGAACATTGGTGTTTGGAATCTCCTTTAAACATAAAGAAACACGCCTTCTTTTAATTTTTTGGGGGGGGAGGGTTAAATAAGCTTAACGACGGTGGGGTGTAAAAGGAGGTGAGACCAATTGATTTTACTGTTCATAATGTACTTATAAGGAGCCTCCGTTGCTCAGGCGGCAGCGCGTCGGCCTCTCACAGCTGGGTTCCGTGGTTAAAATCCCGGTCACTGGACAAAACGGAGGTGGGGCAGGTTTTTCTCCGGATACTCCGGTTTTCCCTGTCCTCATTCATTCCAGAAACACTGTCCAATATTTCATTTCATTTGTTATTCATCGATCATTGCCCCAGAGGAGTGCTTCCTCAGCCGGCACAATTCCTATTGTCGCCGCTAGATGGGGCTTTATTCATTCCATTCCTGACCCTGTCGAATGACTGGAAACAGGCTGTAGATTTTCGATGTACTTATTCTGATCATCAAACGATCATTTTTAATATTTTCTGGGTTCGTTTTCAACAGCCATCTTTTCCTTCGGAGTACATTCTTAGATTACAGTAGACTCCCCTGGCATATAAATAAAAATTTAAACACATTTGAAATAAACGATAGGAATGAGTTTGACCGTCAAATTGTTCACCTCTATAATAAGGTCAATAATGCACGGAAGTATGTCATTCGTGTCGCCAGAAATCCCGCACACTTGCCTACGCGCGACAATGGTGCTGGTCACATTGTCAACAATGACAATGGCAGCAGATGTAATTTACCGCCAAATAGCGGTCTTGCATCTTGCTGTGGGGTGCAGAACGAATAATAATAATAATAATAATAATAATAATAATAATAATAATAAGAATAAGAATAATAAGAATAAGAATAAGAATAAGAATAATGTTCTGGACCGTTGTCAAATTGTGCGGACCGCGCTGGAAACGGGTCCTGGCCTGGTAATGACTACGAATACAGTCCAACCGCGGGTTCAGTACCGCCATATCACCCAAGAGGACACCACGCCGGATCTCCTTCAGGATTTGATCCATACTAAAAATGCTTATAGGAAAATATGGCAAAGATTTAGGGATCCAACTGACCGCGTGGAATACCTGGGCCTAGCCCGAGAAGTACGAATTCGATTGCTGGAAAGAAAGATTGAAAATGTGAGGAACGTTGCCGTAATCTCTCAGAAAACGAGTCAGATCGCTAATTTTGGAGGATTCTCTCAGAAAACGAGTCAGATCGCGAATTTCGGAGGATTATATATAAAACGTTAAGCATTCAATTAAAAATTTCAGTATAATACCGTAGTGAACCACGGGTATCTTGCTAGTCGTTAATATAATGAAACCGGGTGTAGTTGATTAAGCGTTCGGTTTCTATGCTCCCGCTTGCAGGATCGATTACTGACTCAGTCGATTGGAATTTAAAAGTGGCGTGAAATAAGACTATCTGCGCACAGTAACTGAGGCCATGGATTATTATTATTATTGTTATCTTCTTTCTTTCTTTCTTTCTTTCTTTGTCATTTAGGCCTACTGAGCACCACGGGGCTCTTATCTCCTCTTCGGTAAAGTTGTTGCTTTCTTCTTCTTCCAATACTCCTTCATATGCTGACTACTATAGGAGCCAGCTTTCTCTCCTCTGCCCACTTAGTTGCTATAGTCTTCTTATTTGTAAGGGACGTTGGGAAAACTCCGTGTCGGATGGCTTGACGGAACAGTAGTCGGTCATGAATTTGTCCCAGAGGGATACCTAGTTGTCCCATATACGACTTAACTGACGTGATCCATTCGTTCTTTGAAGCATTGCCTCTTCCTCTTACTGTTAATATCCTGTTGGTGAGCCTTTCTGAATCCAGACGGGCCAAGTGTCCATAAAAGATCAGGCTCTTTTCCATATAGACGTGACGATGTCCTCCTGGTGTTCATACAGTTGATCATTATGGCGGATTCTGTAAATGCCTTTCTCCTCGCTGATTGGTCCTAATATCCTCCTCAGAACCTTCCTCTCTTTTAACTCTAACTATCTGGCTATTACGAGGCACTCAGAAGCATACAGAACAGATGGTTTGACGACCGAGTTTTAGTGTCTGAGTCTGAGGTTCTTGGAGAGGCACTTTTAGCTGAATAGATACTTCGACAGAAGTGATAAGCTCTTTCAAACTTGGTAAATCTGGCATCTATGGCTAGGTTTTCGCTCTGATTCGCAGAGATCCATTCTCCAGAGTAATTATTATTATTATTATTATTATTATTATTATTATTATTATTATTATTATTATTATTATTATTATTATGATTATTATTATTATTATTATTATTATTATTATTATTATTATTATTATTATTATTATTATTATTATTTTGTTTTGCATGTTGCTTTACGTCGCCTCGAAACAAAAATTAAAAATGAAATGGCGTATGCCATTTAGTGCCGGGAGATCCCAGGACGGATTCGGCTCGCCAGGTGCAGGTCTTTTGATTTGACACCCGTAGGTGACCTGCGCGTCGTGATGAGGATGAAATGATGATGAAGACAACACACACCCCCAGCCCCCGTGCCAGCGAAATCAACCAATGATGGTTACAATTCCCGACCCTGCCGGGAATCGAACTCGAGGCCCCTGTGACCAAAGGCCAGCACGCTAACCATTTAGAAATGGAGCCGGGCACCCCGAAACAGATAACTCTATAGTAATAATGTCATTTGCTTTACGTCCCACTAACTACTTACACGGTTTTCAGAGACGCCGATGAGCGGGAATTTAGTCCCGCAGGAGTTCTCTAACGTACCAGTAAATCTACCGACAAGAGGCTGACGTATTTGAGTAGCTTCAAATACCATCGGTCTAAGCCAGGATCGAAACTGACAATTTGGGGTCAGAAGGCCAGCACCTCAACCGTCTGAGCCACTCAGCCCAGCCAGATAAGTCTTATGGTGGCGATCGGATGGGAAAAGGCTAGGAGTGGGGAGGAAGAGGCCGTGACCTTAATTAAGGTACGGTTCCAATATTTGCCTGGTGTGAAAATGTGAAACCACGGAAAACCACCTTCAGACTGCCGGCAGTGGGGTTCAAACCCACTATCTCGCGAATGCAAGCTCACAACTGCGTGACCCTAACCCCACCGCAAACACACTCGGTATTATTATTATTATTATTATTATTATTATTATTATTATTATTATTATTATTATTATTATTATTATTATTATTATTGTACCGGTTGGTACACCTATACGCTAATTGCTAAATTGCAATCTGTGTCTTCCAACGGTGTAAAGGTTATATCTTCTATTTATGTTAGGCCTTCTGCCCTCTGTTCCCTCATCTACCTTGTATATGTATGTAAAACCTTACTCGCCGGTTATTCTGCTGTCCTTTCCCGTACTGCCATTATAAAGCTCCCGTCTCCTGCAAAATCATAGCAGTGGTTTAAAGAAAAATTTTCTACGCCGCTGGCCCCTCAGCCTCTCCTCCAAGATAGTACCCTAAAGCACTAGTTCCAACAACAATTCTGCAGCCGAGATTTTATTGTTTCAGCGCCCCGCGGCCGTTCGGCGCCTTACCGCCACAGTGGTGGGGTAAGGGCCCACTCCACTACTGTGATGACCTTCTGTGTACAGCGCGCTGGAGTCTATCTCCCGGCACAGGCTGAAGTGCGGCGCACCAACTGCAAGCTTATCTGGGGACTGTAAACAAACTTCACATCTGCGGCGTCCTTCACCACGACTCCCCCTCTCATAGTGCGGGAGAGAGGTATCTCAGGGTACTTGAGGGGTCCGGGCGCCTCGACTGGACATTGGCAGCGGCGACTGGTCTGGCCGTTAGTATTAGCAACATTTACCTGGTATTCTACGCCAAACAAGACACTCTAAATCTGGAGGCTAACAAGTTATCAACGAAAAGACTTCGATTTTTTCTTTCTTCAAAATTATCTTCTTCAATATTAAGTGACATTTTCATCGATTAACGTTTCTTCTATGTACTTCAACAAATCTATCACCAAGCAAGCTAAATTTTCTTCAAGTTGGGTTAAACAAAACTTGGGCTTTTGTTCCGGAAAATAATTTTCTTCAACATTCTTCTGTGTCACCCCTTGGAAGGATATTTGGGGGGGGGGGAGGACTGTACCGGTTGGTACACCTATACGCCGCACATTTGAATGTTCCGCCTTAAAGTACTCCTCTACTGGAGAAACTCTGAACTTTAAAACTGAATTTATTCAACCATTTATCTGAAGATGTCACTGTGTTAATTTCGAATTGTTTTTGTTTATTAATTATCAAGAAGTGCGGACAATCTCTCACAGATGTCTCTACCAAAAACTATGATCATACAGCCTGGTGCGAAGTGATGGAACTTTTCTTGAAGATATTTTATACTCATAAGTTTTCCTATAACTAAATTTTCTTCTTTCATCTATGGGTTGGCAATATTAACCTTTCTTTCCGCCAGTTTTGAACTTAGCCAATCCCGAATTTCTTTAATTAATTTTGGACCAATAGTGTCCTTCTTCTCCAATTTTAATGTGTAAATTTTGGGCAACCAATAAACGCCTGTGGGTGTGTCTTAATTATTCATGAAAGGTCTCGAATCTTCCATGAGGGTTTAAAAACTGCTGATTTTCATGGCTCGTCGCCACTTCAACATCTAGCTTAGTGTATGAAAGTATAGCAGGGGGCGGGTTGCGCCTCTTCCTTCGAACAGCAGCTCTTCAGCAAAGGTAATGGCCTTTTAACATCTTTATTTCTTTCTTGGTCAGCAGTTTAACCCCCGGGGAAGGTTCGAAACCTTTTCAAAGTATCCTACCTGTTTAAAAATGTAACTTAGTGCCGGCTTATGTAAACATTTTCTTATTACTTTAACTGTAATTCGGGAATAGAGAGTGTTTTACCCTCTCGAGCTCCCCTTCGATTTGGATTTGAGGTGACTACGCTTTCATAACCGATTTTCTTCTCTTCATTAATATGTTAAATTATTTTTCTTATACGAGTCACCTCCCTAGTGTGGGAATAGCCCTTTTGTAATCGGCCTAGTGCCCCTTAGGTTTTAACAAGCTTTCATGTAGGAATGCAAGTACTCGCCTCCATTCTGCTTTGTATTTTGGGCCATTAACTTAACCCGCTTTTGTTTTCCTTCCTGCGAGGGCCCAGTAGATTGGGTACGAGATACCCCTGTTCCATTATAAGTTGTGCCTTGATGGCAGTTAAGTGTAATAGTCTGTTATTGCCTTTAATAGGCTTGGACGATTGAGAGCGGGTCAGCTCTTTCTGTTATTTTGAAAGGTGCCTCCAGGAGGCTTGACATTACGAGGTGGGAGCAAGTGCTCCATGTAATTAGGGGTTTTCTGCCCTTTGGCAATTTGTGGTTGTGAGCCGAGAGCTCAAGGATTGTCAAATTGGGGCTCGAAGCCCAGGATTTCTAAAGACACCTTAACTTGTGTTTTCGCTTGTAAAATTAGCATTGTACCTGATTTCTCATTGTTATTTCACCTAGTGAAAATTTGTTAAATCTTGTTGTCTATTGAAAATATAACCTTTATTTAAATTTTAACTAATCTTTCGGCCTTGTAGTTAGACCCATTTCAGCCCGCACCTTCTTTCACCTCTGCTGATCCACCAAAACACGGTAACAATTATTATTATTATTATTATTATTATTATTATTATTATTATTATTATTATTATTATTATTATTATTATTATTATTATTATTATTATTATTATTATTATTATTATTATTATTATTGTTACCGTGTTTTAGTGGTAGGTAGAGGTGAAAGAAGGTGCGGGCGTGAACGGGTCTCAGACTACGGAATCAAAGTTAATGTAAAATTTAACAAGGTTATATTTGCTTTTTAAAATAAAGAAATAACAAGAATGGCAGGTACGGAGTAACAAGGCAACAAAGTACAATTACAGTATTTGCAGGATTTGGGCTTCGAGCCCTGAAAACACAATTCTTGAGCAACTAGCTCAACTTTACGATATACCAATTTCAACAACGGGGCAGAAGACCCCAATCAAACCCTGGAGCACTTGCTCCAAATTACACAGTAAAGCCTCCTCGAGGCATACAACACTCAGTTTTAGAAAAAGAGCCACTCGCTCTCAACTTTAAGCCTATCAAAGGCCACACCAAACTCCACCTTCAAGTTGTCCTCTCTGGACATAGACACAGGGGTAAACTACCCAACCTACTGAGGTCTATTAGATAAAAAAGGGGGTAATTACATGACCTGTAAAATAACAATTTGAGAGGAGGCGATCTGCCCTCCTAATGTATTTGTTCCAAAACCTAATTTGGCTCTAGGCCACTGATGCAAGGGCTAATCCCATACTACGGAGGTGACTTTAGAAAAGAAACAAATTTACATAATGTTATGGAAGAATAGGTTAAAAAAAATAAGTTCACCTCAAAACAATGTGAGTGGGAGCTCGAGAGGGTTAAGCACTCTCTATCCCAATATGTAGTTTGAAAGATAGAATAGATACAAGTTTCCTTACATTTTAAGGAAGGTTACATAATGGAAAAACTTCGGACCCGCCCCGAGAGTTAAACTGCTGAGCAAGCAAGAAAAGAAGTAATTAATCGGCCATTACCTGGTTGTTGACCGCTGCCGGAGAAAGAGGCGCTTCCCGCCCCCTGCTATGTACTTTACACACAGAAAGATGGAACAGAAGTGGCCCGGAGACCCTAAAATCAGCAGTTTATATCCTCTCGCGGAAGGTTCGAGGCGTTAGGGGAATGAAAACACCCTCCCACAAACTCTTTATTGGGTAGGATACAGCAACATATTCAAGTTGGGGGAAGATACCTCGGATTGGTCAGAAATAAATTGAAGAAATTCGGGATTGGATACATACAAAACAAGGGGAAAGAGAGGGGTATACAGCCAACTTAAACAATAACAGAAAGAAATTTAACAAGAAACAAACTTTTGAAATAAAAATTTCTCCAAAAAAACAGTTCTTTCACTCCGCACTAGGGTGCACTATTGTTGATCTTCAGTAGTGTCCTCTAGAAGAGAAAGTTCACACTTCTTACTACAAGCAAAACAAAAATACGTCGAAAATGACACAGTTCAAAAACTCCAAATTTTCCACGTAGTGACATCTTCTGAGAAACTTGAAAATTAATACCATCAATAAGGTTCAGACTTCCTCCAGCAGAGGAGTTTCAATTGGCGCACATTTTAAATTAGCGGCGTGAAGGTGTACCGCCCGGTACAGACCTCCCCCCCCCAAAAGTTCCTCCAGGGGTGACACATGAAATTTGTTTGAAAACCAGGTCCAAGTTTTGATGTAGATATGGAGATTAATTGCCGAAAAATTTATAAGATTTTCTTAATGTGGTTTAATTCAGTTTCAAAATTTTGTTGTTGCAGGTGAAGTAAAGTCTTTATGGTTGTAGAAGTTGAATTCAGAAGATAAACTTTTAATACTTGAAAGTGAAGAAAAATTTTGCAAGGTCCACCAAATATTGCTGTTGAATTCCCAAGTGCAGTAATTGCTGATAGTAATAGTTCATGTAGTTAATGTTGATTAAGTTGGATGGCCAGACCGACCGTTGCAGCTTGCGTCCAGAGGAGGCCACTCGGACCCCTCAAGTACCCTGAGATACCGCTCGCCCGCACTATGAGGGGAGCAGAGGTGTTGAACCACGCCGCGCCCGCGGTGAATATATACAGGCTGCGGGCAAGTAGCAGGTCGTGCGCCGCACATCAGCCTAGGCCGGGAGGAGAGCTCCGGCTCGCCGTGCACATGTCGTCCTCGCTGGGGCCGAGGGGGCCCTTCCTCAAACCCAGTCGCGGCACGGCGCCGCGCGGCTGCGGGGGCACTGAAACATTAAAACTAGGCGGCAGAATTTGTTGGACCATCATCATTTTTGAGGGCACAGGCTTTGTGGAGAGGTTGAGGGGCCAGCGGCGTGCAGATATCCATGGCATTTAATATGGTATTTAATATAAGCAAGCCACAGTGTGTATAGCAGGAGACGGGAGCGTGGTAATGGCCGAGGTAAGGACAGAATGGCAGCTTAACGGTGCGGGGAGGGTTTACAAAAATACTTACATATGAAAAAAAATATTATAGAAGGGGCAGAATGCCTACAAATTGAAAACTCAAAAAAAAATATAACCTTCATATTCCTTTCACGATTATATGAAGCAAGTTAACCCAGAAATTACACCGGTTTCACCTGTGACAGGTGAACCCTAAATATCCTCTCGGTGGCTGGATTACTTAATAACAACGTAACCGGCGTAAGAAAATCGAGAATGATACAAGGCCCATGAAATCTGGGGGCAAGCTTGCCCGCGGGAACAAAATTCTTGACCATAACTTGGTCACCTACATTCAAAGGGGTGGGTCTCCGTCCACGATCATACCTTTCCCTAACCTTTTCATGAGAGACTTTAAGATTGGCTTTAGCCTTCTTCCAAAGATCTTTGATGTTGTCCGGATCTATTGTCCCGGGTAGAATGTCACTCAGAGATCAGAGGTTAGAGAGCGGCGTGTTGGGAACAAACTTGAACATCAAAGAGGCTGGAGTAAATTTATGTGATTCATGAACCGCCGAATTCAAAGCAAAAGCTAACCAATGCAGGGACGTGTCCCACCTGGAATGATCTTCATGATGATAGGCAATAAGCGCGGACCTGAGAATACGGTTAACCCGTTCAGCCAGAGATGGTTGAGGGTAATAAGCAGAAGTAGTTACATGAGAGATGGACAAGTCAAAACAGAATTTACGAAAAAGATTTGATGTAAACGCCTTAGCATTATCAGACACAATATATTGGCACGGAACAAAAGACGCAAAAATAGAATTTAGGCAAGTAATGGTGGACTGAGCGGTAGCCAGCTTAGTCGGAAATAACCAGGAAAATCTTGTAAAACCATCTACACATACAAAGATGAACTTGTTGGCGTTTCCCTTTGACTGGGGGAAGGGTCCTACATAATCAATATACAGGCGTTCCATGGGGCGCGACGCTTGATGCGAAGACAAAAGGCCTACCTTGGTGGACATGGTGGGTTTACTGAGCAAACAAGATTTACAAGCTTTTACAAGTTCACGGATTTCACCGTCCATACCTTTCCAAATGAACATTTCACGAATCTTCTCACGAGTTTTAAAGATTCCAAGATGCCCCCCTAATGGGGTCTCATGATAGTATTTGAAGATCATAGGCACAAGAACAGCTGGAACGACAACCTTCATCATCTTATCATGCCTCGAAGGGCAACATAGAACACCATTCCTCAGAACATAAGGGACAACATGTTCCCCAGAAGAAAGGGTTTCCATTATCGGAGCCAGCGTCGGATCTTCACGTTGGTATTTCTCGATATCCCTAAAGAGCATGGGAGCATCTGTTAAGATGGCATTAACACCAGATAGTATGGACTCGGGAGGTGATGAACTGTCGACCGGTTCGTGGGTCTCGACGTCGTTGGAAAACATACGGCTGAGTCCATCAGCAACAACATTTTCGGTACCTCTGATATGCCTGACATCGAATTGGAAGGCAGAAATACGGATGGCCCAACGGGCTATACGACCAGTACGACGCGGCCTACCTAAGACCCAGCTTAAGGCTTGATTATCTGTCTCCAGGTCGAATTTGACATGTTCCAAATAGAGACGGAACTTCTCTAAGGCGAATAAGACTGCCAAACCTTCGAGCTCATAGATGGAATACTTGGCTTCTTGAGCCGACAAGGTCCTAGATGCATAGGCGATGGGTCGCCTCCCTAGTTCAGTCTCTTGAAGAAGGACTGCAGCTACTGCTGACGACGACGCGTCGGTTTGGACGATGAATTTCTTCGAGAAATCAGGCATAGCAAGTACAGGGGCATTACAGAGAGCTAATTTAAGATCTTCAAAAGCGGCTTGTTGAGAAGGTCCCCACTCGAATTTGATGCCTTTCCTACGAAGAAGGTTCAAGGGCGCCGCTCTATTAGCGAAGTTAGGAATAAACTTCCTGAAGAAATTCACCATACCAATGAACCTGGCGATACCTTTAACGTCCTTGGGAGGTTTAAAATCACGGATGGCCTGTGTTCTAGAATGATCGACTGCTACACCATCAGGTGACACAATATGGCCTAGGAATGACATAGAGGGCTTAGCAAAGGCAACCTTGGACAACTTGACAGTTAACCCAGCCTTACGAAGGCGATTAAGAACTTCTCGCAGATGATCAAGGTGTTCTTCAAAGGTCTCCGAGAATACGACGACATCATCCAAGTAGTGGTACAAGTACTCAAATTTGATGTCGGAGAAGACCCTATCTAGTAGCCTAGTGAGTACAGCTGCTCCCGTGGGGAGCCCGAAAGGCACGCGGTTGTATTCGTATAAGTTCCAGTCCGTGGCAAACGCTGTAAGATGTTTAGACTCTTCGGCAAGGGGAATTTGATTATAGGCCTGATTCAAGTCCAAGATAGTAAAGAACTTGGCCTTACGAAACCATGAAAAACAAGAATGAAGGTCGGGAAGGGGCACAGATTGCAACACCACCTTCCGATTGAGAGCCCTATAATCAATGACAAGCCTGAAGCCTCCTTGGGGTTTAGGGACTAGAAAAATAGGCGAAGAATACGCCGATTTAGAGGGCCTAATAATACCATCCTTCAACATTTGATCGATGATTTCTTTCAGAGCCTTCATTTTAGGTGGAGATAGCCTATATGGTGGAAAACGAACAGGAATCGAATCCGTGACCTCAATTTTGTATTCGATAAAGTCAGTAACACCAGGAGTATCAGAGAACACCTCGGGAAACGACTGACACAATTTCCGAATACTATCAGCCTGCTCCTCAGGTAGATGTCTAAGGTCTAACAACATCTCATCCTGGGTAGGCGAAATAGATGAACATGATACGGAATTACATTTCAATAAGGGAATTTTACAATTGGACGCAAACTTGAATGTGCACGACTTACTCTGAAGATCGAGCACAAGACCAGTGTGAGAAATGAAGTCCGCACCCAGTATGATGGGGCAAGACAAGTGCTTAGCCACAAACAGTTTGGTTTTCCATGTAAATTTAAAAATACGAATTTTGACCTGCAAAGAACCTAGAATTTCTAATGGGGATGAATTAGCCGAAACATATTGAACAGGAGAGGAGTCATAGTCCGGTAGTTTACAAACCGATTTCAATTTAGAATACCATTGGTCCGAAATAATTGAACAAACACTGCCTGAATCTAATAGAGCGGTTACAGGCTCGTTATTTAACTCAATCTTAAGAAAAGGGACAGGTGCGGGGGTATCCGCCGCAATACTAAGACATTCCTTGGGGCATTCAAAAGAAGGATTTGCAAATTGAACGTTCCCTGAATTCACGACCTTTTTGCCAGGGGCTGAGCCTTGGGAAGCAGAATTAGTCGACTCAGCCGGAACCACTAGTCACTTTTGATTCTTTTTGGAAGTTGCACCAGAAGTTGAGCAGGAGTCGGTGCTATTTGAATTTGGGCAATTTTTGGCGATATGTGAGAAAGCCCCACATTTAAAACAGCCTTGTGATGAACCAGCCCCATTCCTTGTCCCACTCGACTTGATCAGTGGACACTTATTGCGAAGATGGTCAGGCGACCCGCAAGCATAACATTTACGGGGTGTGACTGATCGGCGAGGTGGAGGCCGAGTATTACTAAAAGAAGGCGGAGGTTCTTTCGCGACACGCAAGGAATCGGCGTATCTCACTCCTTCCGCTGAGACGGCCAACGCTTCAAGTTCGGAGAAGGTTTGCGGGCACGCCGCGAAACACAAATATGACCTATAGGGTGGTGAAATGCCTTCTACAATGGCTTGTACAATCTGATCCTCAGGGAAGTGAAGAGCAAACACCCTAGTATAAAACTTAATGTCCTGTATGAAATCAGCCAAATTTTCATCCAAGCGCTGTACACGATAATAGTACTTCTGAATCAGAGATGACCTCGCGCGAGCAGGAATAAAATTTGCAAGCAAGTGTGCGTGAAAATCTTCAATAGATGACTGTTCAGCTATGGCTCTTACTATTTTGTCGGAGAGAATACCAATTGCATAAGGATAGATGATTTGCAAAATTTGACATGGGGAAAGAGAAAACACAAGGGCATGATCCTGAAATTCAACTAGAAATCTTAAAAATGAAATTACGTCACTGGTGGTATTAACGGAAAACTTCGATATACCTCTGAGCAACATTGACAATGGATGAGGCAAGCTGCTGAACCCGGGTGACATAGTAGGTAAAGGTTTCAATGGCAAAGAAGTTAATTCAGCACGTACTTTATTCAACGATGTGCGGCGTTCAGACTCGTTGTCCAATGGGGCAGAGATAGTTTGAGCAGCAACGGTTATTCTATTGACTTCTCCCTTAGGAGGCTCTTCCTCACTACCTACATTCACTGTGGTGGGTTGATCGCTTTTGGGAGGAATTTCGCCAGTTAACAATTGAGTGACCTTGCTAGATAACTCAGAAATATTTTCAAGCAGCGTACTAGCTTCCTTCTTCTGAACGTCATTCAACTTTAGAGACAACAGATCGTTAACTCTATTTGAAAAATGAAACAGCCTGGCTTGCACACGCTTAATTTGATTAGGAGAAGGATCATTTTCATCAAAAAAACTAACTACAGAGGCTAGCCCAGTAATATTCTCGACGATCGTGGAAAGAGAGTCGTCAATTTCTTTCTCTCACAAGGTGGGGATGGAAATGGGCAAATCAAGGGACTCTCTAAGCTTATTGGTGTCTACTGCAACCGTGCCTCCAGATTGCACATTTCTGATAGTCAACTCATAGATCAACTCCTCTTTGCGCAAGTAGTTAAGATGGAGAACATCGCGAGGGCCGGGCATGATGACAGAACAATTTAGAAAAACTCAGAAAATTCCAGCAACTGAGCAAATGGTTAGAGTTCGGATCAAAACAATGTTTAGCCGTCAAAAGGGGCTAAAATGAGACCCATTCAACCACGCTCTGCTACCACTTATTACCGTGTTTTAGTGGTAGGTAGAGGTGAAAGAAGGTGCGGGCGTGAACGGGTCTCAAACTACGAAATCAAAGTTAATGTAAAATTTAACAAGGTTATATTTGCTTTTTAAAATAAAGAAATAACAAGAATGGCAGGTACGGAGTAACAAGGCAACAAAGTACAATTACAGTATTTGCAGGATTTGGGCTTCGAGCCCTGAAAACACAATTCTTGAGCAACTAGCTCAACTTTACGATATACCAATTTCAACAACGGGGCAGAAGACCCCAATCAAACCCTGGAGCACTTGCTCCAAATTACACAGTAAAGCCTCCTCGAGGCATACAACACTCAGTTTTAGAAAAAGAGCCACTCGCTCTCAACTTTAAGCCTATCAAAGGCCACACCAAACTCCACCTTCAAGTTGTCCTCTCTGGACATAGACACAGGGGTAAACTACCCAACCTACTGAGGTCTATTAGATAAAAAAGGGGGTAATTACATGACCTGTAAAATAACAATTTGAGAGGAGGCGATCTGCCCTCCTAATGTATTTGTTCCAAAACCTAATTTGGCTCTAGGCCACTGATGCAAGGGCTAATCCCATACTACGGAGGTGACTTTAGAAAAGAAACAAATTTACATAATGTTATGGAAGAATAGGTTAAAAAAAATAAGTTCACCTCAAAACAATGTGAGTGGGAGCTCGAGAGGGTTAAGCACTCTCTATCTCAATATGTAGTTTGAAAGATAGAATAGATACAAGTTTCCTTACATTTTAAGGAAGGTTACATAATGGAAAAACTTCGGACCCGCCCCGAGAGTTAAACTGCTGAGCAAGCAAGAAAAGAAGTAATTAATCGGCCATTACCTGGTTGTTGACCGCTGCCGGAGAAAGAGGCGCTTCCCGCCCCCTGCTATGTACTTTACACACAGAAAGATGGAACAGAAGTGGCCCGGAGACCCTAAAATCAGCAGTTTACATCCTCTCGCGGAAGGTTCGAGGCGTTAGGGGAATGAAAACACCCTCCCACAAACTCTTTATTGGGTAGGATACAGCAACATATTCAAGTTGGGGGAAGATACCTCGGATTGGTCAGAAATAAATTGAAGAAATTCGGGATTGGATACATACAAAACAAGGGGAAAGAGAGGGGTATACAGCCAACTTAAACAATAACAGAAAGAAATTTAACAAGAAACAAACTTTTGAAATAAAAATTTCTCCAAAAAAACAGTTCTTTCACTCCGCACTAGGGTGCACTATTGTTGATCTTCAGTAGTGTCCTCTAGAAGAGAAAGTTCACACTTCTTACTACAAGCAAAACAAAAATACGTCGAAAATGACACAGTTCAAAAACTCCAAATTTTCCACGTAGTGACATCTTCTGAGAAACTTGAAAATTAATACCATCAATAAGGTTCAGACTTCCTCCAGCAGAGGAGTTTCAATTGGCGCACATTTTAAATTAGCGGCGTGAAGGTGTACCGCCCGGTACAGACCTCCCCCCCCCAAAAGTTCCTCCAGGGGTGACACATGAAATTTGTTTGAAAACCAGGTCCAAGTTTTGATGTAGATATGGAGATTAATTGCCGAAAAATTTATAAGATTTTCTTAATGTGGTTTAATTCAGTTTCAAAATTTTGTTGTTGCAGGTGAAGTAAAGTCTTTATGGTTGTAGAAGTTGAATTCAGAAGATAAACTTTTAATACTTGAAAGTGAAGAAAAATTTTGCAAGGTCCACCAAATATTGCTGTTGAATTCCCAAGTGCAGTAATTGCTGATAGTAATAGTTCATGTAGTTAATGTTGATTAAGTTGGATGGCCAGACCGACCGTTGCAGCTTGCGTCCAGAGGAGGCCACTCGGACCCCTCAAGTACCCTGAGATACCGCTCGCCCGCACTATGAGGGGAGCAGAGGTGTTGAACCACGCCGCGCCCGCGGTGAATATATACAGGCTGCGGGCAAGTAGCAGGTCGTGCGCCGCACATCAGCCTAGGCCGGGAGGAGAGCTCCGGCTCGCCGTGCACATGTCGTCCTCGCTGGGGCCGAGGGGGCCCTTCCTCAAACCCAGTCGCGGCACGGCGCCGCGCGGCTGCGGGGGCACTGAAACATTAAAACTAGGCGGCAGAATTTGTTGGACCATCATCATTTTTGAGGGCACAGGCTTTGTGGAGAGTTTGAGGGGCCAGCGGCGTGCAGATATCCATGGCATTTAATATGGTATTTAATATAAGCAAGCCACAGTGTGTATAGCAGGAGACGGGAGCGTGGTAATGGCCGAGGTAAGGACAGAATGGCAGCTTAACGGTGCGGGGAGGGTTTACAAAAATACTTACATATGAAAAAAAATATTATAGAAGGGGCAGAATGCCTACAAATTGAAAACTCAAAAAAAATATAACCTTCATATTCCTTTCACGATTATATGAAGCAAGTTAACCCAGAAATTACACCGGTTTCACCTGTGACAGGTGAACCCTAAATATCCTCTCGGTGGCTGGATTACTTAATAACAACGTAACCGGCGTAAGAAAATCGAGAATGATACAAGGCCCATGAAATCTGGGGGCAAGCTTGCCCGCGGGAACAAAATTCTTGACCATAACTTGGTCACCTACATTCAAAGGGGTGGGTCTCCGTCCACGATCATACCTTTCCCTAACCTTTTCATGAGAGACTTTAAGATTGGCTTTAGCCTTCTTCCAAAGATCTTTGATGTTGTCCGGATCTATTGTCCCGGGTAGAATGTCACTCAGAGACCAGAGGTTAGAGAGCGGCGTGTTGGGAACAAACTTGAACATCAAAGAGGCTGGAGTAAATTTATGTGATTCATGAACCGCCGAATTCAAAGCAAAAGCTAACCAATGCAGGGACGTGTCCCACCTGGAATGATCTTCATGATGATAGGCAATAAGCGCGGACCTGAGAATACGGTTAACCCGTTCAGCCAGAGATGGTTGAGGGTAATAAGCAGAAGTAGTTACATGAGAGATGGACAAGTCAAAACAGAATTTACGAAAAAGATTTGATGTAAACGCCTTAGCATTATCAGACACAATATATTGGCACGGAACAAAAGACGCAAAAATAGAATTTAGGCAAGTAATGGTGGACTGAGCGGTAGCCAGCTTAGTCGGAAATAACCAGGAAAATCTTGTAAAACCATCTACACATACAAAGATGAACTTGTTGGCGTTTCCCTTTGACTGGGGGAAGGGTCCTACATAATCAATATACAGGCGTTCCATGGGGCGCGACGCTTGATGCGAAGACAAAAGGCCTACCTTGGTGGACATGGTGGGTTTACTGAGCAAACAAGATTTACAAGCTTTTACAAGTTCACGGATTTCACCGTCCATACCTTTCCAAATGAACATTTCACGAATCTTCTCACGAGTTTTAAAGATTCCAAGATGCCCCCCTAATGGGGTCTCATGATAGTATTTGAAGATCATAGGCACAAGAACAGCTGGAACGACAACCTTCATCATCTTATCATGCCTCGAAGGGCAACATAGAACACCATTCCTCAGAACATAAGGGACAACATGTTCCCCAGAAGAAAGGGTTTCCATTATCGGAGCCAGCGTCGGATCTTCACGTTGGTATTTCTCGATATCCCTAAAGAGCATGGGAGCATCTGTTAAGATGGCATTAACACCAGATAGTATGGACTCGGGAGGTGATGAACTGTCGACCGGTTCGTGGGTCTCGACGTCGTTGGAAAACATACGGCTGAGTCCATCAGCAACAACATTTTCGGTACCTCTGATATGCCTGACATCGAATTGGAAGGCAGAAATACGGATGGCCCAACGGGCTATACGACCAGTACGACGCGGCCTACCTAAGACCCAGCTTAAGGCTTGATTATCTGTCTCCAGGTCGAATTTGACATGTTCCAAATAGAGACGGAACTTCTCTAAGGCGAATAAGACTGCCAAACCTTCGAGCTCATAGATGGAATACTTGGCTTCTTGAGCCGACAAGGTCCTAGATGCATAGGCGATGGGTCGCCTCCCTAGTTCAGTCTCTTGAAGAAGGACTGCAGCTACTGCTGACGACGACGCGTCGGTTTGGACGATGAATTTCTTCGAGAAATCAGGCATAGCAAGTACAGGGGCATTACAGAGAGCTAATTTAAGATCTTCAAAAGCGGCTTGTTGAGAAGGTCCCCACTCGAATTTGATGCCTTTCCTACGAAGAAGGTTCAAGGGCGCCGCTCTATTAGCGAAGTTAGGAATAAACTTCCTGAAGAAATTCACCATACCAATGAACCTGGCGATACCTTTAACGTCCTTGGGAGGTTTAAAATCACGGATGGCCTGTGTTCTAGAATGATCGACTGCTACACCATCAGGTGACACAATATGGCCTAGGAATGACATAGAGGGCTTAGCAAAGGCAACCTTGGACAACTTGACAGTTAACCCAGCCTTACGAAGGCGATTAAGAACTTCTCGCAGATGATCAAGGTGTTCTTCAAAGGTCTCCGAGAATACGACGACATCATCCAAGTAGTGGTACAAGTACTCAAATTTGATGTCGGAGAAGACCCTATCTAGTAGCCTAGTGAGTACAGCTGCTCCCGTGGGGAGCCCGAAAGGCACGCGGTTGTATTCGTATAAGTTCCAGTCCGTGGCAAACGCTGTAAGATGTTTAGACTCTTCGGCAAGGGGAATTTGATTATAGGCCTGATTCAAGTCCAAGATAGTAAAGAACTTGGCCTTACGAAACCATGAAAAACAAGAATGAAGGTCGGGAAGGGGCACAGATTGCAACACCACCTTCCGATTGAGAGCCCTATAATCAATGACAAGCCTGAAGCCTCCTTGGGGTTTAGGGACTAGAAAAATAGGCGAAGAATACGCCGATTTAGAGGGCCTAATAATACCATCCTTCAACATTTGATCGATGATTTCTTTCAGAGCCTTCATTTTAGGTGGAGATAGCCTATATGGTGGAAAACGAACAGGAATCGAATCCGTGACCTCAATTTTGTATTCGATAAAGTCAGTAACACCAGGAGTATCAGAGAACACCTCGGGAAACGACTGACACAATTTCCGAATACTA
Organism: Anabrus simplex; assembly: GCF_040414725.1. NCBI lineage: Eukaryota > Metazoa > Arthropoda > Insecta > Orthoptera > Tettigoniidae > Anabrus > Anabrus simplex. Next base: position 1,147,187,139 of record NC_090266.1, on the reverse strand, counting down.
TCAGCCTGCTCCTCAGGTAGATGTCTAAGGTCTAACAACATCTCATCCTGGGTAGGCGAAATAGATGAACATGATACGGAATTACATTTCAATAAGGGAATTTTACAATTGGACGCAAACTTGAATGTGCACGACTTACTCTGAAGATCGAGCACAAGACCAGTGTGAGAAATGAAGTCCGCACCCAGTATGATGGGGCAAGACAAGTGCTTAGCCACAAACAGTTTGGTTTTCCATGTAAATTTAAAAATACGAATTTTGACCTGCAAAGAACCTAGAATTTCTAATGGGGATGAATTAGCCGAAACATATTGAACAGGAGAGGAGTCATAGTCCGGTAGTTTACAAACCGATTTCAATTTAGAATACCATTGGTCCGAAATAATTGAACAAACACTGCCTGAATCTAATAGAGCGGTTACAGGCTCGTTATTTAACTCAATCTTAAGAAAAGGGACAGGTGCGGGGGTATCCGCCGCAATACTAAGACATTCCTTGGGGCATTCAAAAGAAGGATTTGCAAATTGAACGTTCCCTGAATTCACGACCTTTTTGCCAGGGGCTGAGCCTTGGGAAGCAGAATTAGTCGACTCAGCCGGAACCACTAGTCACTTTTGATTCTTTTTGGAAGTTGCACCAGAAGTTGAGCAGGAGTCGGTGCTATTTGAATTTGGGCAATTTTTGGCGATATGTGAGAAAGCCCCACATTTAAAACAGCCTTGTGATGAACCAGCCCCATTCCTTGTCCCACTCGACTTGATCAGTGGACACTTATTGCGAAGATGGTCAGGCGACCCGCAAGCATAACATTTACGGGGTGTGACTGATCGGCGAGGTGGAGGCCGAGTATTACTAAAAGAAGGCGGAGGTTCTTTCGCGACACGCAAGGAATCGGCGTATCTCACTCCTTCCGCTGAGACGGCCAACGCTTCAAGTTCGGAGAAGGTTTGCGGGCACGCCGCGAAACACAAATATGACCTATAGGGTGGTGAAATGCCTTCTACAATGGCTTGTACAATCTGATCCTCAGGGAAGTGAAGAGCAAACACCCTAGTATAAAACTTAATGTCCTGTATGAAATCAGCCAAATTTTCATCCAAGCGCTGTACACGATAATAGTACTTCTGAATCAGAGATGACCTCGCGCGAGCAGGAATAAAATTTGCAAGCAAGTGTGCGTGAAAATCTTCAATAGATGACTGTTCAGCTATGGCTCTTACTATTTTGTCGGAGAGAATACCAATTGCATAAGGATAGATGATTTGCAAAATTTGACATGGGGAAAGAGAAAACACAAGGGCATGATCCTGAAATTCAACTAGAAATCTTAAAAATGAAATTACGTCACTGGTGGTATTAACGGAAAACTTCGATATACCTCTGAGCAACATTGACAATGGATGAGGCAAGCTGCTGAACCCGGGTGACATAGTAGGTAAAGGTTTCAATGGCAAAGAAGTTAATTCAGCACGTACTTTATTCAACGATGTGCGGCGTTCAGACTCGTTGTCCAATGGGGCAGAGATAGTTTGAGCAGCAACGGTTATTCTATTGACTTCTCCCTTAGGAGGCTCTTCCTCACTACCTACATTCACTGTGGTGGGTTGATCGCTTTTGGGAGGAATTTCGCCAGTTAACAATTGAGTGACCTTGCTAGATAACTCAGAAATATTTTCAAGCAGCGTACTAGCTTCCTTCTTCTGAACGTCATTCAACTTTAGAGACAACAGATCGTTAACTCTATTTGAAAAATGAAACAGCCTGGCTTGCACACGCTTAATTTGATTAGGAGAAGGATCATTTTCATCAAAAAAACTAACTACAGAGGCTAGCCCAGTAATATTCTCGACGATCGTGGAAAGAGAGTCGTCAATTTCTTTCTCTCACAAGGTGGGGATGGAAATGGGCAAATCAAGGGACTCTCTAAGCTTATTGGTGTCTACTGCAACCGTGCCTCCAGATTGCACATTTCTGATAGTCAACTCATAGATCAACTCCTCTTTGCGCAAGTAGTTAAGATGGAGAACATCGCGAGGGCCGGGCATGATGACAGAACAATTTAGAAAAACTCAGAAAATTCCAGCAACTGAGCAAATGGTTAGAGTTCGGATCAAAACAATGTTTAGCCGTCAAAAGGGGCTAAAATGAGACCCATTCAACCACGCTCTGCTACCACTTATTACCGTGTTTTAGTGGTAGGTAGAGGTGAAAGAAGGTGCGGGCGTGAACGGGTCTCAAACTACGAAATCAAAGTTAATGTAAAATTTAACAAGGTTATATTTGCTTTTTAAAATAAAGAAATAACAAGAATGGCAGGTACGGAGTAACAAGGCAACAAAGTACAATTACAGTATTTGCAGGATTTGGGCTTCGAGCCCTGAAAACACAATTCTTGAGCAACTAGCTCAACTTTACGATATACCAATTTCAACAACGGGGCAGAAGACCCCAATCAAACCCTGGAGCACTTGCTCCAAATTACACAGTAAAGCCTCCTCGAGGCATACAACACTCAGTTTTAGAAAAAGAGCCACTCGCTCTCAACTTTAAGCCTATCAAAGGCCACACCAAACTCCACCTTCAAGTTGTCCTCTCTGGACATAGACACAGGGGTAAACTACCCAACCTACTGAGGTCTATTAGATAAAAAAGGGGGTAATTACATGACCTGTAAAATAACAATTTGAGAGGAGGCGATCTGCCCTCCTAATGTATTTGTTCCAAAACCTAATTTGGCTCTAGGCCACTGATGCAAGGGCTAATCCCATACTACGGAGGTGACTTTAGAAAAGAAACAAATTTACATAATGTTATGGAAGAATAGGTTAAAAAAAATAAGTTCACCTCAAAACAATGTGAGTGGGAGCTCGAGAGGGTTAAGCACTCTCTATCCCAATATGTAGTTTGAAAGATAGAATAGATACAAGTTTCCTTACATTTTAAGGAAGGTTACATAATGGAAAAACTTCGGACCCGCCCCGAGAGTTAAACTGCTGAGCAAGCAAGAAAAGAAGTAATTAATCGGCCATTACCTGGTTGTTGACCGCTGCCGGAGAAAGAGGCGCTTCCCGCCCCCTGCTATGTACTTTACACACAGAAAGATGGAACAGAAGTGGCCCGGAGACCCTAAAATCAGCAGTTTATATCCTCTCGCGGAAGGTTCGAGGCGTTAGGGGAATGAAAACACCCTCCCACAAACTCTTTATTGGGTAGGATACAGCAACATATTCAAGTTGGGGGAAGATACCTCGGATTGGTCAGAAATAAATTGAAGAAATTCGGGATTGGATACATACAAAACAAGGGGAAAGAGAGGGGTATACAGCCAACTTAAACAATAACAGAAAGAAATTTAACAAGAAACAAACTTTTGAAATAAAAATTTCTCCAAAAAAACAGTTCTTTCACTCCGCACTAGGGTGCACTATTGTTGATCTTCAGTAGTGTCCTCTAGAAGAGAAAGTTCACACTTCTTACTACAAGCAAAACAAAAATACGTCGAAAATGACACAGTTCAAAAACTCCAAATTTTCCACGTAGTGACATCTTCTGAGAAACTTGAAAATTAATACCATCAATAAGGTTCAGACTTCCTCCAGCAGAGGAGTTTCAATTGGCGCACATTTTAAATTAGCGGCGTGGAGGTGTACCGCCCGGTACAATTATTATTCCTCTTCTGTAATGTTCCCTCAAGCTGATGGATTTCGGGTGCGAACTGTGTCGCACATGTGGACTTGGTTCTCCTTTTTAGGGCCGTATGCCCCTTCCTGACTCCAATCCTACGTAGAGGAATGTAGGTTTGCACCGTTTCATATTTCTGTGGTGGTTGTCAGTGTAATGTCTTGGCTATGTGTGAAGAGGGGAGTGGCGAGAAAAAAACCCAGTCTCCGAGTCTGAGGAATTAACCGGGCGCGATTAAATTCTCCCACCTCTCCCGGAATCGAACCTTGAGCTCTGAACTAAAGTCCGTGACGCTGGCCATTCAGTCAGGAGCCAGACGTCGTTAAAAATAAGAAAATTATTTTTAAAACTCATTCTCCCAACTAAGAATAAGAAATAAGCGAGATGAAATGGATGAAGTTTCAAACCGAGTAAGTGGCCGCGTGGTATGGGTCACGTTGCTATCAGCTTGCATTCGTGAGATAGTGCGTTAGAACCCCACTGTCGGCAGCCCTGAAGATGGAAAATGCTGGGGCTATATCTTAATTAAAGCCACGGTGGATTCCTTCCCACTGCAAGCGCTTTCCTATCCCATCTTGCCACGAGACCTATCTGTGTCGGTGTGATATAGCGCCAATAAAGTTGCAATTCGCCCATCCCTGAAATGGACTTCCGTGCCTTCTCACTTCAGTCCAAGGTGACACAGATGTCACAACCGTTGTACTCCCAATATCAGAGCCTATAATTTTTTTCAAATACGGGCATCAATTTATACGTCAAAGCTTCAGTGGGCCATTTGATTTTCTATGTACCGCCGAAGCGAGTACTAAACACATTAAGCATGCCTGTCAGTTGATCGCTATATCCCAAATACGTAAACTGAATGAAAAGTGAATGAAAGGCAACTTCAGATGACCACTGGGTCAGTCTGTCCTTTGTACCGTAGTTCTGTTCGAGTTTTTCGTTGTTCTTTCCGTGGATCCATATATTTAAAACATTAGGCTGATATGTGTTACCGCCAGTCTGAGAGAACGGCTAATCCGATTGACATCGTAAAGCATTCTGAGGAAAGCTCTTGGTATGTAGATTTGCAAAATGTCTCTAAAAGCATAAGTATATTTGCGTATATTTTTCAGTTATTAAAGAAAAATGTAGCATTCTGATTGGCCAATGTGCTCGCCAGTACTTCAAGGCCACCTGCTGATCCACTGCCGGCTATGTGCGTTACGGGAATTCTAGCGGGCGCACACGCATGCCTCTCTGTAGTCTACATAACTGAGCGGTCCGTCGAGGACTCGGTGGTTTGTCCAGAGTATTTCACCTACAGTTTATCGAAATCACAAAGACGCACCCACAAGATGCTGTCATTTGTGTACACTGTTTTATTTACAAATTATATACACATTATACACACACTAATGAACTACCATCTTGAACTGAATCGAAGAAAAAGAAGAAGTTGATGAAGACTGCCACACTAGCACGTCAACCAACTACCAACACAACAAAATCTCAACATGTGTTCACACAATTCGACTAACGACTCACACTCACAACTCAACTCAACAACCCAAGACTGTCTCTTTATACACCTCGCCTGGCGAGGCTTCTAGAAAAGTATGACACAACATGATTTCTCGTATCTTCTCGAGTCTCCAAAAACCTATGTACAAATGGATAGAACATTCAGTAAAACTCGAGTAACAAAGGTGCGTTGTTCTAGACTATTACCCTGTGTTGCAGAAGATTACATTGGATATATACATCATATTTACAGGTAATAATAAATTGTATGTTGTATGTTGGGTAATCAGCCCGAAAGCTGGTTTGATCCTCTGCAGCTTCGCCAACAGCTGTCATAAATAGCCTAGGCGTCACTGAAGAGGCGTACTAGGGAAACGAGGAGTGAGGTAGTTTCCCGTTGCTTTCCTCACCGAGCCAGCAGTTGCTCTTACATATCAGTCTGCCAAGCCCACTGAAATGTATGCACCAACTGACCCTACGAGCGATATTTTCACACCATTCATAACAGGGACTGGCTGCATAAGGAATGGTATTACTAGCATCACTCATACCTCAGTCACTTTCATATTGTCAAAGCCAAGGATGAGACTGTGACAGGTCAATGAAAGTAACAAATTTGATATAGCCCATACCAGAAGACATAATTACATATTATTAATTACGTGTTCTTACATTAAATAAAGACGTATTAATATACATACAGCAGAAGTATCGTGACATAACCTCACCTGTTTTGTTACACAAGACAGATCATACAACACACAAATAATAAATGATGCGACTACGATCTATACCAAATAAAGTCCGTACTGACAACCTGTCGTACATAACTACGTAGATACAACAACAACAACAATAATAATAATTATAAAAATAATAACTTAATAATAATAATAATAATAATAATAATAATAATAATAATAATAATAATAATAATAGACGTAAACAATGTCATAGTCACACCTTACAAGTCATAATAATAATAATAATAATAATAATAATAATAATAATAATAATTTCGTTTGGCTATTACTAGCCGAGTGCAGCCCTTGTAAGGCAGACCCTCCGATGAGGGTGGGCGGCATCTGCCATGTGTAGGTAACTGCGTGTTATTGTGGTAGAGGATAGTGGTATGTGTGGTGTGTGAGTTGCAGGTATGTTGGGGACAGCACAAACACCCAGCCCCCGGGCCATTGGAATTAACCAATGAAGGTTAAAATCCCCGACCCGGCCGGGAATAGAACCCGGGACCCTCTGAACCGAAGGCCAGTACGCTGACCATTCAGCCAACGAGTCGGACATAATAATAATAATAATAATAATAATAATAATAATAATAATAATAATAATAATAATAATAATAATACCTACTAATCGAGCTCGATATTCTCACAATTTACCAATGGGTTTCGAGAATTGTTTCCGAGTTATAATAGTCCATGACACACTCGCATCAAGTTTTCGGGTTCGCTTAGCTGATTGGTGACACTCCCAATGGTAGCTGGAATCGTGTACATGATATCTATAACGCAACGTGTAAATAGTCCGACTCGTTGGCTGAATGGTCAGCGTACTGGCCTTCGGATCAGAGAGTCCCAGGTTCGATTCCCGGCTGGGTCGGAATTTTAACCTTCATTGGTTAATTCCAATGGCTTGGGGGCTGGGTATTTGTGCTGTCCCCAACATCCCTGAAACTCACACACTACACGTAACACTATCCTCCATCACAGTAACACGCAGTTACCTACAAATGGCAGATGCTAACCACCCTCATCGGAGGGTCTGCCTTACAAGGGCTGCACTCGGCTAGAAATAGCCACACGAAATTATAATTATTAAAACGTGTAAATACATACAGTTAACACTTACTTTTATATTCGAAATGATCAACTACTTCCCAGACAATCTGGGCTGCCAAAAGGACAAAGTTCCAAGCGAAATAAAATAATCTAAAATCAAACTTTAAATTAAACACACAACAGTAACTCTAAAGCTACAAAATATTTCGTAAAAACCGAGCTAGTGGCAGCACGGCTTGCATTCGGGAGAGAACCCCACTGTCGGTAGCTCTGAACGTGGCCTTCCGTGGTCCTATTTTCGCACCAGGCAAACGCTGGGGGCTGTAAATTAATTAAGGCCACAGTCGCTTCCTCCCCACTGCTAGTCAATCACTATCCCATCGCCGTCATAGACCTATCTGAATCGGTGCGACATAAAACAAACTGCAAAACTAAAATATCTTTCATCTCAATAAGGAGACCTACAAAAATTCACTTGACACGTAATTAACCGGTAATGCAAATCCTAAAACAAACGTTCAAACACATAACCAGGCAGCAGAGGGTCCCGGGTTCGATTCCCAGCCGGACCGCGGATTTTAACCTTCATTCGTTAATTCCACTGGCTCGAGGGCTGGGTGTTTGTGCTGTCCCCAACATCCCTGCAACTCGCACCCCACACATAACACTATCCTCCACCACAATAACACGTAGTTACCTACACATGGCAGTTGCCGCCCACCCTCATCGGAGGGTCTGCATTACAAGGGCTGCACTCCGCTAGAAATAGCCACACGAAATTATTATTATTATTATTATTATTATTATTATTATTATTATTATTATTACCTGACCTATTTATAACAAATGCTGCTGAGCAACACGGGTCCTTTAGTATTAATTTTAGTATCTTAAGCCAAGGGACCTTTCAGTTAGACGTGGAATTCTGTCCACTGAGACATGGCTGCAACAGAATTACTCAGTTGAAGAAACAAAAATAATAACACTGCTAACGTCCTCTCGGCTACAATCAGATTTCAGGGATGCCACTGTGCCGGAATCAGGTTTTGAAAAGGAATTCTTTAACGTGCTAGAAAAATCCATTGACACGCATCTCCACCATTAAGTATTCTTAAAGGCTGCTTTAATCTTAAGCAGAGAAGGTGTACGTCTAACCAACCACGCTACACAGCTGGTTAAAGAAATAAAGACAGTCGTCTACTTTTACGTTGGGGTCTACGAAGCAACGACGACTTGTAAGAATTTTACAGAGACCACAAAATGTTTCAGTTTTTTAGCATTTTAAAGGACAAAAATTTCCACTTGATTTCTTCTTCAATTTAATTCTTATAACTTAGTTCATACATCATTTATTTATGTACAGTATTTAGAGTCGTTTTCTTGATAAATAACAAGTTACTCCATCATAATGCAAGAGCACACATAATTAAATAAATTGTCCGACTCGTTGGCTGAATGGTCAGCGTACTGGCCTTCGGTTCAGAGGGTCCCGGGTTCGATTCCCGGCCGGATCGCGGATTTTAACCTTCATTGGTTAATTCCACTGGCTCGAGGGCTGGGTGTTTAAGCTGTCCCCAGCATCCCTGCAACTCACACACCACACATAACACTAACCTCCACCACAATAAAAGGCAGTTACCTACACATGGCAGATGCCGCCCACCATAATCGGAGGGTCTGCCTTACAAGGACTGCATTCGGCTATAAATAGCCACACGAACTTATTTTTAAATAAACTATGCAAAACTGGAACTGGCAGTTATTTCAGAGTGACTTACATTTAAAGGATGAGAAGAGTTGTATTTATTTATTTATTTATTTATTTATTTATTTATTTATTTATTTATTTATTTATTTATTTATTTATTTATTTATTTATTTATTTTCCAGGCCTATGATTTCCCTCTCTTTCTCAGAGGCTCTGTCAGTCCAAGGATTTTAATCTAGTCGAAGGGTTCGAACGGTCACGTGAGTTCACCTGAGAAACTGGCTGATGTGGGGGGCAGCGGACCTGATCGAGAAAGTCAAGTCTTCGTCAGGCTGACCACGTGACACTCAAATATCTGAAGGTCCCCTACCTGGGCAGCAATCGTCTTGACAGGCCAAAGCCCTTGATAGGCTGTATATGCCACAGGTATGTTCTACTTATTTATTTACATTTCTATTCATTGATTTTGTGTTTTACTAATTGTTAATTATATTTTTACTATCAGCTACAAAACAGTTTGCCTTAATCATAGTGTAGCAATATAAATTAAAAATATAACAATTACATACAATATCAACTTTACAAAGGTACGTCAATATTGCTTTTATGTCAGAAATAATACCATAAATACAGTGTATTATATGTATTAAATATCCTTTCAACTGATATCTAGAGTATATTTTGAATGTCGGAATCTTGTCCTGACAAAAAGTCTTTAATTGTGTCAGAAATCCTCCGTACTGAGATGGATCCCATGCATCTATGTACTCTTAAATAACAAATGAATGCACCGGGTTTCGTATTCCCAATTTTAGTTAAGAAAGTAAGCGTCTAAACCAGAACACTAAAGGCCTATTTAGAATAATAGCTTACGAAATGCTAGATAGTAAACAAATGAAAGAAATACACGAGGATCGAACCATTACTGTATAAGAGTAATACCTTACAGTCGAGAGTACTTATTCATATTGGTGTTTTCCTCATTTTGGACAGGCACAGGTAAAGGGTTCTGCGAAGCTTTAGATTCACTTCACCTGGTACTTAGTAAAGGGCGGCTTACAAGGACCACTGTTCTGCTCAATGAAGGCTTGAGTAAGCACACAGCTTTATTCAAAAATGATGCAATCCATTCCTGATTTCCTAACCCCTACCTTATTAGCCGAACGCCATAGGACACTACTAAAGTGAAAGCTCTTTAACACATATTCCTATATCAAAGACAAAGACTGAGTCACGTGACCTCAGCGCCAAAGTTCATGTTTGTAGATGGAACTGGGAAGTCCAAGATCTAGTCATTAGATCGAAACTCCCTCAGATATAATCCTAGATAGGACTAGGAAGTGAAAGAATGAGCTATTGGATCTCAGCTCGCTTAGACGTACTCCTAGCTAGAACTAGGAAGCTAAAAGGGACTGTATTGGACCTCAGTACTCCACGGTAGAACTAGGAAGTGCCTTATATTTCGTCCTCAGTGGCCCAGAACATGCTCCGAGATAGAAGCTAGACGTTAAAGCGTTCTTCACGATTCGTGTAAAATCAAAAACGTTTTCTGTATACAACCTATGAAAGTGACATTTAAAATATGAAGGCACATATCTGAGTGATTAACCCTAACATCAATTGATTCCGTTACTGCAGACATCACAATGGCACAGATTATCAGAGACGCTCTAAACACAACTGTACAAAAACAAACTAAGAACAACAACAAATTCTGTTGTGTTTCTGATTGTAGCCTCAGTTGGCGGGGTGGTACTCCAGCTGGCAGTGGAGGTACACACAGTACTTCGATACCCCTACCAATTGACTCTACACAAAAAGGGACGCGCCAGCTCCGTGTGAGGTTATAGACGCGTCCTTCCAGGGGTGGCCAGCAGGAGTGGTCTAGTCCTCATCCCAACTCACTGTACTATTGATCCCCGAGCGAAGCAACGCCACGGCAGCATTCAGCACAGCTGGCTAGGTCTCAACGACACGGCACGGCCGTAACCTCCCTTACACCCCGCATTGATTGTCGGGTGCGGCGGATGGGTGATCTTACAACCGGACAGACAGACTGGAGTGGTGCTAGTCAGCGTGTTCCTGAAATGTGGCATTCTTTCTTTAATAGTTATGATGTTCAGATTGGTCAGAGTAATTCTGATACCGTACGGTTGAATCGCGCGCCATGAGGGCGAGAATTTCAAAACCATTTAAAGTAAATGGTATAAAAGGGAACTCTAATAGGTCAGTGTTTCAAAGTTGCCACGGGATGACCTCCAAGTCCACCATCGACCTTCCTCCCACTTCCCGGTTCCGGGTAATTTTGAGATGTTTCTTTTCTCACAGATCACTTTCGTATTCTTTGCTATTTCATGTCAAAATTAGACGCATTTCCGGCTTCATATGGTCGCTGGCCATCCAACCTCGAGTTGTTGGGGTTCGCTCCCGCCTCAGCCCGTTGGTACTTCAAGGTGCTCAAATTGGTCAGCCTCGTCCCAGTAGATTTATTGGCACGTAAAACAAATTCTGTGGGTAATTTTCCGGCACCTTGGCGTCTCCGAAAACCATAACAATTGTCAGTGTGACGCAAAAACCAATAACATTCCGCTTAATCGTCTCGAGCTGTGGGAGTTCCAGCATATTGGTAATGACTGAGCGAGTTGGCTGCACGGTTCGGTACGGGTAGATGTTAGCTTACATGCGGGAGATGGTGAGTTCAAACCCTAGTATTAGAAGCCTTCAGGGTGGTCTTATGTTCGTTCCCATTTTCACACAAGGCAAATGGTAGGGCTGTGTCAGAATAACGGCATTAATAATTAGACGCTGGTAGAGACATAATCCCCCGTATTGATAGACGATCGTAGGGACATAATCCCTCGTGTTGATAGACGGTATATAATTTCGTGTGGCTATTTCTAGCCGAGTGCAGCCCTTGTAAGGCAGACCCTCCGATGAGGGTGGGCGGCATCTGCCACGTATAGGTAACTGCGTGTTATTGTGGTGGAGGATAGTGTTATGTGTGGTGTGTGAGTTGCAGGGATGTTGGGGACAGCACAAACACCCAGCCCCCGGGCCATTGGAATTAACCAATGAAGGTTAAAATCACCGACCCGGCCGGGAATCGAACCCGGGACCCTCTGAACCGAAGGCCAGTACGCTGACCATTCAGCCAACGAGTCGGACTTGATAGACGGTGGTAGAGACATAATCCCTCTTGTTGATAGACGGTGGTAGAGACATAATCCCTCGTATTTATAGACGGTGGTAGAGACATAATCCCTCGTATTTATAGACGGTGGTAGAGACATAATCCCTCGTATTTATAGACGGTGGTAGAGACATAATCCCTCGTATTTATAGACGGTGGTAGAGACATAATCCCTCTTGTTGATAGACGGTGGTATGAACATAATCCCTTGTGTTGACAGACGGTGGTATGAACATAATCCCTTGTGTTGACAGACGGTGGTATGGACATAATCCCTCGTGTTGATAGACGGTGGTAGGGATATAATCCCTCGTGTTGACAGACGGTAGTATGAACATAATCCCTTGTGTTGACAGACGGTGGTATGGACATAATCCCTCGTGTTGACAGACGGTGGTATGGACATAATCCCTCGTGTTGATAGACGGTGGTATGAACATAATCCCCTGTGTTGATAGACGATCGTAGGGACATAATCCCTCTTGTTGATAGACGGTGGTAGAGACATAATCCCTCGTATTTATAGACGGTGGTAGAGACATAATCCCTCGTATTTATAGACGGTGGTAGAGACATAATCCCTCGTGTTGATAGACGGTGGTAGAGACATAATCCCTCGTGTTGATAGACGGTGGTAGGGACATAATCCCTCGTGTTGATAGAAGATAGTATGGGCACATTCCCCGCGTTGACAGATAGTGGTATGGACATAATCCCTCTTGTTGATAGACGGTGGTAGAGACATAATCCCTCGTATTTATAGACGGTGGTAGAGACATAATCCCTCGTATTTATAGACGGTGGTAGAGACATAATCCCTCGTGTTGACAGACGGTGGTAGGGATATAATCCCTCGTGTTGATAGACGGTGGTAGGGACATAATCCCTCGTGTTGATAGACGGTGGTATGAACATAATCCCTTGTGTTGACAGACGGTGGTATGGACATAATCCCTCGTGTTGATAGACGGTGGTATGAACATAATCCCTTGTGTTGACAGACGGTGGTATGGACATAATCCCTCGTGTTGATAGACGGTGGTAGGGATATAATCCCTCGTGTTGACAGACGGTGGTAGGGATATAATCCCTCGTGTTGATAGACGGTGGTAGGGATATAATCCCTCGTGTTGACAGACGGTAGTATGAACATAATCCCTTGTGTTGACAGACGGTGGTATGGACATAATCCCTCGTGTTGATAGACGGTGGTAGGGATATAATCCCTCGTGTTGACAGACGGTAGTATGAACATAATCCCTTGTGTTGACAGACGGTGGTATGGACATAATCCCTCGTGTTGATAGACGGTGGTAGGGATATAATCCCTCGCGTTGATAGACGGTGGTAGGGATATAATCCCTCGTGTTGACAGACGGTAGTATGAACATAATCCCTTGTGTTGACAGACGGTGGTATGGACATAATCCCTTGTGTTGACAGACGGTGGTATGGACATAATCCCTCGTGTTGATAGACGGTGGTATGGACATAATCCCTCGTGTTGATAGACGGTGGTAGGGATATAATCCCTCGTGTTGATAGACGGTGGTAGGGATATAATCCCTCGTGTTGATAGACGGTGGTAGGGATATAATCCCTCGTGTTGATAGACGGTGGTAGGGATATAATCCCTCGTGTTGATAGACGGTGGCAGGGATATAATCCCTCGTGTTGATAGACGGTGGTAGGGATATAATCCCTCGTGTTGATAGACGGTGGTAGGGATATAATCCCTCGTGTTGATAGACGGTGGTAGGGATATAATCCCTCGTGTTGATAGACGGTGGTAGGGATATAATCCCTCGTGTTGATAGACGGTGGTAGGGATATAATCCCTCGTGTTGATAGACGGTGGCAGGGATATAATCCCTCGTGTTGATAGACGGTGGTAGGGATATAATCCTTCGTACGATCCATGGATGATATCAATGTTTATGGTTAAGAATATTATAATGTCTTCAATGAAAGACCCTGATAATGTTAGGCAGTGGTGGGGAGATAAGCCCTCGTGCTCATAGATGCCAGTAGGGACATAGTTCGTGGAGGAAACCTGTGATTAAAGGTGGGAGTAGTAGGCCTATTACCTTTCTAAAAAAAAGAAAGAAAACATAACCTTCATTGTCAGGATATTCCCAATTAATTGCGAGTTTCTTTTTACATATTGTTGCTTACTAAAGCAGGGGGTCATTCTGTTAGAGAAATCGTTCTTGCCTCAAGACGTAGTCGTTCTGTAATAATGGTGAAAGTTCCTCTTCACCACAGGTGGTGTATTCACCATGCTTGTTTTGTATATATCAGGAAGCATGTTCGGGGGAGTGTGGGGTGGCGAGGTGTGCTTGCTTCCAGTTGAATGTACCCACACAAGAGCTCAGACATCACCTTACCGGTGAGGGAAAGCTCCCAGTCACGCACTGGGACAACAGCCGTTTAAATCCCATTCATACCAAACAGCTTAAACCTTCTTCTACTCACGTCTCCTCTGTGGGGGCGATAGTATTCTCTAGTTACACAGAGTTCCGGTAGATAGCACAGTATTCCAAAATCTAGTTACTTTCATTTTTCTTCTAAATTTCATTTCTAGTTTTGTATTTGCTATCAAAGTGGGTACTTTCTATTGTTTGCAGATTTACACTAATATACACTTATATACGATTTAATTTAAAACTCTTTGATTTGAAACTAATAGGTTCGAAACCCACTTTCGGTAACACTACATATGGTTTTCCGTGGTTTCCCATTTTCACACCAGCTAAATGCTGGGACTGTACTTTAATTAAGACCCCAGGCCCTTTTTCCCACTCTTAGCCCTTTCCTACCCCATAGTCGCCATGAGCACTATCTGGCAATAGCATGTTGCCTTCGTAGAGGCCTGGTGCGGGTCTTTCCAGTTGACGTCTTGTAGGCGACCGGCGCGTCATATATGATAAAATGTAATGCTGAAATTGGCACACACACCCAGCCCAGAGACGTTGGAATTAACCAATGAAGGTTAAAATCCCCGACCCGGCTGGGAATCGAACCCGTAATCTCTTGCGCCTAAGGCTAGTACGCTGACCATTGAGCCTTGAAGCCAGAAATGAGACCTATCTGTGTCGGTGCGACGTAAAGCAACTTATAAAGAAACAAACGGAATGTGATACAGTTTTATTCACTAGTAAGACAGTTAACTTTAACCTGTTATGTGATTTAAGGATTCATGGACTTTTTACATAAATGTGCATTCGAAGTTATCTGAGTGTCCGCCAATCCATCCGGCTGTCATTCGTTGTACTGAAGTAGGGAGGAGTCCTTAAAAATAAATAATAAATGACGAACGGCAGATAGACGCCTTGCAAGTGCTTCTGCGATTAGAGAGCCGGCCTGAAGGCCGGGGTGGTTCGTTCTTGTCATTTTCTTTTGTCATTGTTTACAATATATTTAAAGTCTCTTCTTCTCTAGACTTTTGTTAATAATGTTACGTGGTGATGCGACCTACAGCGCTCCGGCAGCCCCGTGTGATACTGTAGATGGTATGAGTGAATCAGACCGGAGACATGCCTGAGAGCACGTGACAAGCTCTGCATCCATTGTCTCTTTCGTCTGGTATATCCATGTATTTTCTGGAGGACGAAACTACGACACTCGTATTCGCCTCGCACCACGAAGATGCTAAAACTTCATCACCTGACATATAAAAGCAGGCTCGCCTCAAACAGTAGTTGGTGTTGTCTTGTGGTCTTGGAGTGTTGAGTAGTCTATTATGAGTCGTGAGCTCAGATTTCAGTGTGTGGAGCGGTCACGTGAGGTGACTGTACGAGTGGAGTCGAGCCACGTGTACAGCAGTCATGCGTTGTGGTAGCCAACGGATGTGTGTTCGCACCTAACTACATGGAACTGTCGTGTAAAGTGAGTACGAAACGTAGTGAAAATTGAAACCTGTGAACCTTGATTACCGAGGTTCTCTGTTCCTGGTGAGGACTGCCAGCCGAAGACCCGATGTGTGGAAAAGAGACTTTTGTACATACAACAGTCCCCGTTACATTCAATCCCGGATACGCTTATGTGTCCTGGTGTATTGCGTAAGCGTGCAATAATGCTTCTTCTTCTGTTCGATTTTTGGCCACTATAATAATAATTATAATTTCGTGTGGCTATCTCTAGCCGGGTGCAGCCCTTGTAAGGCAGACCCTCCAATGAGGGTGGGCGGCATCCGCCATGTGTAGGTAACTGCGTGTTATTGTGGTGGAGGATAGTGTTATGTGTGATATGTGAGTTGCAGGGATGTTGGGGACAGCACACAACCCAGTCCCTGAGCCAAGGGAATTAACCATTTAAGGTTAAAACCTCCGACCCGGCCGGGAATCGAATCCGGGTCCACCTGGACCAAAGGCCAGCACGCTAACCATTTAGCCATGGAACCGGACATTTTGGCCACTATGGACAACGCAGTAACAACTACGGTATCTTGGATCATATTTCTACTCCCCTGGCTTTGACCTTCTGCCAATATAGCTCCATTCGTTGGCTTATCTGTTTCCTCCTTTCTTCTGGAAAAAAAATTCTTTTCTCCTTCTTCAGCCTCTGAAGTCTGAAAATAATTGTCGAAAGTGGTTCCTGTTTTGGATGTCTTCATGACATTCTCTCCATTTCAGCATGTATCTCCATAAACCACCTGGGAACAGTTTTATTCCCTTCGAAATGTGTAACGAGTTTTCGAGTCAGTCTTTGTTAATTCATACGTAGGAGATGTCCATAAACCACAAAATTGTATTCGTCTCTTCTTCATCGACTCTATAATTCCCTCAGTCTCTTTGCATAACTCTTTGTTAGGTCTTAATCTTCCTTGTTGTCCACCAACATATATAGGTCCCAGAATCTTCCTTACGACCTTCCTTTCTGTTTTCGAGTTGTTCCACCAATCCTCTGCTTGTTAAATCTAAGGTTTCAGCAGCGTGTAGTCCTTCTGGTTTGAACACGGTGTTATAGTGCCTTAGTTTTGTTCTCAGACTTAACGATTTCTTGTTGTACACATCTTTCAGCAACTGGTATCAATGCTAATGGAGGGCATTTTGAAAATTTCATATAAGGAAGAGTTTCATGTGATATTCTGATACGTTCTCTTCCTGAGTGGTTCCCGTGATTAATGTGTTGTGGTTAGTTGTGGAAAATGAATTCTAACACGGAAATAAAGCGTTTCCGGACCCATGTACATATATCACATTTTCTTCTTCTACATGTGAGGACTGTGCCCTGAAAGTTTGGGCTGTGTCTGGAGTATTTGGGAACCTTCAAATACCACTGGACTGAGTTTTGGCTCTGGTAATGGCCCTAAGAATGGCACAGCTCAATCATTCACTTAGTATGAAAATGGAAAAGTTATCTTCAGTTCTGCCAATGAGCACAGGATCTTCCGAAGTACAGCCACGTGGCCAACAAACTCGGTTTGTAGATAAGTTCTTGGTGATGATGAGATAGGAAAAGAAGCGACCGTGGCCTCAATTAAACCATTCGGACATCAATTTCCCCACTGTCAGAAAATTTGGCAATACCAGCCTTTAAAATAAAATATATGTTGTTCATTGGCTTTCATGTTCAAGTAAATGTTGCACTTAAAAGCACCATCATACCAGGTATCCGCCAGCACCGTTCATTCCACATATAAGTGTCCCGCATGTGTTAATGATGGAAGGGATGCCTAATATGTGATTTTCACAGGCGTACTACTGCCTGAAGCTAATTTATTTCGGAATACGAAAAGATAACTACCGGACGGCTGCTCGCTGTATGTTCCTCAGCACTAGCCGTAAAATGCGCCCCATGCGGTATTAAGTCTCGTTTAACTCTCATTAGTCGGGTGGTGTTTGGTAGAGTAGCACTACAGTTGCTGTCAACGTATTGATAGCGGCCGGTGTGTTCAGCAACGACGAATGCAGAGACATAATTTTAATTTATGGAGAATTTGGTTAGAATGCAGCCGAAGCTCACAGACGGTTTGCTCAAGAGTTTCCAATTATCCGCCTGCCTTCTGTACACTTATTTCGACGAACAGAGTTGCGATGAAGAGTTAGTGGATCATTCAAAGCACATACCACATACAAGTAACATGTTGATACAGTGGAATATCTGTACGTATATAAATTAATGAGTTTTTAAACTTTAGTTTCTACATCATTGGCGTGTTTAAAAACGCACCCTGTTACTGAGTAAAACGACTGCTGTTTGTTTAACATGCGAAACAAGCACGTTGTAGTGCTCCTTTATAAACCAGTGCTTAGGCATCCCATTCATCACTAGTGAATGCGGGACACTTATATGTAGAAAGTACGGGGCTTGAGGCCACCAGGTATATGTGAAGCTCTTATAACTACTCCTTGTACACAATGAAATTATATCCAAGAAGAATTTCTACCCTATGAAAATAAATAATATCAAGTAGGGTTCATATATTATTACGAAAAGTCATATTTTGTCTCTTGCCTTTATTTGCAATTCTGTCTAGTTTTTATTGCAAATCGGATGGTTCTCGTCAGGAATGAATTGTTTCTATTTGCCATATGAATTCATATTTCGGTCTTATTTTTATATTAGGTCTTATTTTGATAATTTTTGGTAAAACTTCATGTTCTAGTCATACACGTATATTTGCAGCAGAAAGTAAAGAAACTACGTTTAGCTAATTCTAATGGTGTGTGGCCTCCGGAGAGTTCTTGTGCAGGTGTTTCGAATTGACCTCTATGGAGCTCTAACTAGGATCTTCTTCTTCTTACTAATCCTTTTCTTCAGCTCTAAATTGAAGGCGATATCTCGGTATATTGTAGAAATGTATACATTTTCTAAACTTTCTCTTAAGTAGTAGTTATAGTACTCATCTATATATATATTATAACCTTCCAATGTATGTCAGGATGAGGTTGGTGAATACATTGGAAGTTTATGTTGAGAAATAATGTCAATGAAATCTTATGTCCGATCATCATACGTCCAGGAGAATCTGAATTCAGATGACTTGTCTAATTATGTGAACAGCATCGCTGAATTGAAGATATCGGCGGATTGATAAGTTCTAAACCCCGTGGTGCCTCACAAAATATTAGTAAATAATAAGACATCGTGAAACATAAGGCAGAACTAAATGAATATTACACATTCCTTAAGTAAAGTTACTGAAATGCGTATGAACGGCAGAAAATGTCAATGACAGAATGTTACTGAGGGCCATGAAATGTGTTGAATTATTTGGAATAAGCAAGTTTATATGAGAGGGCCATACTTTGTGCATCTGGTCTCGCACGATTCGACGATCGAGGTGGAGAATAAAACTGTCGATTACTAACCTAATTACGAGGCAGCAAATTGTTAAACAAGCTCCTTTGCCGGTACAGCTGATTTATAAGAGACCGTTACGCATTATGTGTCAAATGTTTTCAATTGTCAAGAACACATGGGAGCTGGAAGTACAGAAGAATTCTGAAAAGCAAACCGTCTGCGATTATTATATTGATGTAGAACTTGTTTTTTTTTCTGAGGAAGTTGACTCTCAATCTGTGTGTCTTAGAAGGATCGGAATCGTAAAATTCGTGGAGAGAAAGATTGTTTTAAAGATATATATAACGTGATATTGGCATAATATAAACAAATATTATATTGTAAAACAAGATATCTTGTTATCAAAACGTAAAGGCAAGTGTGTTGGTTGAACTGTGAAATTGTATCAATGTGTATGACCCTGTCCTAATAGACATTTCTGAGTTTTCAGGTGAGATGGAACCGATGATCATTTAATATAAATATGAGATGACAACACGTATTAACATGAACAACTAAAATAGAGGGACCTCGAAGGATCTGGCCAGGAATGTGATGGACACTAATGGATAAATATTAATAATTTGAGAGCTGAACATGGAAGGTGACACCGTCGTGGAGCAACAACCCAGGATGAGTACTTAAATATCGTCTACCTATTCCGCCATGTAGTTGCTTTATTTTTAGATGTAGAGTAGTATTTATTTTTATGGCGATTTATGACATGTATAAATTTTCAACTTGAAGGCGACCGTTATTTATTAATCATCGCGTTGTGTTGAATATGATCCTTGCGTCTAGTATGGTGATTCAATCTATGTTGTGATAATATGCGGTGGGTCGTGTGAGTTTTTTTTAACGTCTTCTAGCAAGGTTTTACGGAATGATTTTTGCCATCAATGGTACTGGTGTCATAATAGTGTTATTGTGATGATCGTTAACCTAACTCATGGCTCAAAATACTTCGGAGGAGCTCAGTATTTGCAACGGGCGATTCTATGGTCAGATATTATGTGTTGTACAGAATACGGTGTTTGATAACGAAATTGCGATATTATTGTGGTGATATGGTGTTAATGCGGTAACATATTTAGTAGTCTTTGATGTGAAATGCCTGAATAGATTGTTTCCTAGGTATTGTGAATTCGCCATGCATGACGTTTTGAGTGACGTGATAAAGTGTTTGATACGGTAGGATCTTTGAAAATATGTATACGGATAATGAAATGTGGATGGTTATAGACGTGTCATTGGGATTGCGTATTTTGAGATGATGCGATGTGAAGGTCCTGATGAAGGTCTTGACGTTAGGAATTGTGTTGGTCATGCGTGAATTTTAATGTCGTTATGATGAATGATTTATTTAGGCACGATGCCGTATTTGGGATAATGTTATAGGATTTCGTACTCGTGAACACTGACAGATGGTCGTCACATTTATCCTATTTAAATACAATATAGGCCAGAGCGCACAGTATAAAGGGGATGTTAGGATCTTCACAAAATGAACAGTAACATAAGAATATTGGGTCATGTCTTAAAGGGAATACGATCTCCAACGGTAAGTAAATCATTTCTTTGCTAGTTGAATATTTTTTGTAGATCATTTGAGTTGGTGCCTAGTGCTGATGTACTTATTTCAGGCCGAACTTCGCAGTGGAATCCGGTGGCGCAGAATCAACGTAGTTAGAGAATGTTATTGTAGATGTTGCAGTATCTCTTGATGTCCATTATCTAGGTGCAGACTTCGATGAATGTCCGAGAGGATCGAGTTTGTCTCTTAAGTGCATGATATTTGATGGATGATATATTATGCTGCAATCCCGTGTCTTTCGAACATTTCTCTTGCTTGTGCGATGATTTATGAATTTAGAATAACGGTGTTTTCAAGTTGCTAGGCAGACAGTTTACCGATAAATAATGCGATGATTTAAATGAGAACGACGGAATACTATGACATATTTAAGTAGGAACAGCACTTCGACGTGGATGATTCAGCAATTCCCAGTTATTTATTTTAAAATGTGTGATGGATGATAGATCTTTCACTGTAAGCCTTCAGCAGTGAGACACTTTGTCTCTTTTGTTTTCGATTTTTCTTGATTGACGATGTTGTAATTCCTTTTGTAACAAGAGCAAGCAGTTAGGTATTTATTTCGAATTAACGTAACATTCATTTTTTTCCTCCTATATTTTTTTGTGTTGCTATTAATTTGTTCATTATGTAGCTGTTATTCGAAGTCATTTAGTAGTCATTAAACGGAAAATCCTTCCATAAATGAAACATTTTCTCAGAGTTCTCATTTGATGTAGTGTAGGAATACTAGGATAGTTATTTAATTTAGGATGAATGAAATAATGATCAATGTATCTTGATGAATATGCCAATATCTTAAATCTCTTGACATTCTGCTGCGGAATAATTACTTAATTTTGGGTAGGAAATGATGATTATTTTCTTCGTTTAAACTATACTGATACCAGTCCACTATATAAACCTGTGACCCCACTCGTCGAACTTGCACGTCCCTAGAGTGGAGGCTTCATGGATCACCGACTGTTTTGCTTTGCCGTGGCGTAACCCAACACTGAGATTCAGAATTGAGATGTGTAAAATGGTCACAGGGAGTGCTGTCAGGGCTCAATATATATATAAAATAGCATGTTCTGACTGACTGACTGACTGACTGACTGACTGACTGACTGACTGACTGACTGACTGACTGACTGACTGACTGACTGACTGACTGACTGACTGACTGACTGACTGACTGACTCATCATCGCCGAGCCAAAACTACTGCACATAAAGAAATGAAATTTTGAGGATACATTTATATTAGAGTGTAGGTGCTCACTAAGGAAGGATTTTCGGGTATTCCGTAACTAAGAGGGTGAAAAGGGGGTTGACATTTTTAAATGAGGATATCTATATCTCAACAACTTAAAAGTTTACAGGCGTAAAAATTGGTATTTGGAATCTCCTTTAAAAATAAAGGAATAAGTGATTTTGTTTTCGAAAATCCCATTAAGGAGGGTGAAAAAAGGGGGGAAATTGGTTGAATGCCTTTTATGAGGATACTCATATCTCAAAAACTGATGATGTTAGAGACATGAAAATTGGTATTTGGAATCTCCTTTAAAAATAAAGAAAAAGGTATTTTTCTGTTTTTGAAAAATCCAGTGAATAGGGGGTAAACAGGAGATAGAATTTAAAAAATCTATATCTAGGCCTACAGTATATCTCAGATACTGAACATGTTACAGAGTTGAAAACTGATTCTTGGAATCTCCTGTAAAAGTAAAGAAATGTTCTAGGAACATCCACTTAAGGGAAACTGAAAAAGGGGGCGAATTTTTAAAATGGGCATATCTACAGAACACCTCAAAAACTTAACATGTTAAAGATGTGAAAATTGGTATTTTTAATATTATAAAAATAAAGAAACATGTATTGTTTTGTTTTCGGAAGAAACCACATAAGGGGGGGGTAGATAAAAAGGACTGATAAAGGGGTTGAATTTTTTTATTAGGATAGTGATATCTCAAAACTGAAGATGTTACAGATGTGAAAATTGGTATTTGGAGTCTTCCTTAAAAATAGAGAAATACGTATTACTTTTCTAGAAAAATCCACTTAAAAGGGGCGAAGAAATTGAAAAATGAGTTGAATTCTTTGTATGAGGATTCTTATATCTCAAAAACTAAAGATGTTGCAGAAGTGAAAATTGATATTTGGAATCTCATTTAAAAATAAAGAAATGTGGACTCCTTTGTTTTCGGAAAATCCGCTTAAGGGGGTGAAAGAATTGAAGAATTAGTTGAATTATTTGTATGATGGTACTTATATCTAAAAATTTTAAAGATACTACTGACGTTAAAACAGGTAAGTGAAATATCTTTTAAAAATAAAGAATCGCGCATTTTGGGGGGAAATCAACTTGGGAAGGGGGGGAGTTGAATTATTTTTATGAGTATAAATATATCTCAAAACTGAAGATGTTAGAGTCGTGATAAATAGTATTTGGAAGATCGTTTATAAATAAAGAAACACGTATTGTTTGTTTTCGAAAACTTCACTTGAGGGGCAATGAGAAAGGAAGTGAAAAACTTTGAATTCTTTTTATGGAGAAACTTATATCTCAAAACTGAAGGTTACAGACTTGAAAATTGGTATTTGGAATCTCCTTTAAAAATAAACACGTATTTGGGGGACGGGGGAGAATGAGATCAACGCGCGCGGGGGTGGGTATGAAAACTGAATTGTACTTTTATGAGGATACTTTTATCTCAAAAACTAAAGATGTTACAGTCGTGAAAATTGGTACTTGGAATCTCCTTAAAAATAAAGAAAACACGCATTTTTGAGTGGGGGTGATCAAATTAACGGGCGAGGGTGGGGGCGGATGAAAAAGGAGTTGAATTATTTTTATGAGGATACTTACATTTCAAAAACGGAAGATGTTACAGAGATGAAAATTTGTATTTGGAATATTATTTCAAAGTAAAGAAATACCTATTCTTTTGTCTTCGGAAGAACCACTTACGGGGGGGGGTGGAGGGCGTGAAAGAATTGAAACATTACTTGATTTCTTTGTATGAGGATATTTATATTTCAAAACCAACGATGTTACAGACCTGGAAATTGGTATTTGGAATCTCCTTTAAAAATAAAGGAACACTTTTTTGTTTTTGGAAAATCGTCTTAAGGGGGTTTGAAAATAAGTAAAGAAGGTATTGAATTCCGTGCATGAGGATAATTATATCTTAAGAACTGAAGCTGTCACAGACGTGATAGTTGGTATTTTGAATTTCAGTTCAGAATAAAGAAACACGCAATTTTTGTTTTCAGAAAGTCCACTTAAGGGGGGAGAAAGGTAGAAGGAAGTGAGAAGAATTTGAACTATTTTTATGACGATACCTATATCTAAAAAAATGAAGGTTTTACAGACGTACAGAAGTGGAAACTGGTATTTGGAATCTCCTTTTAAAATAATGAAACACGTATGATTTTGCTTTTGGAAAATCCATTTAAGGGGCTGAAATTAATTGAAAAAGCGGGTGAATTTTTACAATTAGTATCCGTATATCTACAGTATATGTTAAGAACTTAACATGTTAGAGACAAGAAACTTAGTTGTTGGAAAGTCCTTTAAAAATACAGGAAAAGATACGTTTTTGTTTTCGGAAAAGGCACTTAACGGGGGTGAAAGTAAGTTGAAAAGTAAGTTGAAAAAGTGAGTTGAATTATTTTTATGAGGATACTTATATCTCAAAAAATGAAAGTGTTACAGGCATGGATATTGGTATTTGGAATCTCCTTTAAAAATGAAGAAACTTGTAATTTTTCGATCTGAGACAAGACTGTTTCTCACATGAACATTTTCTTCGTCGCATGGTCGTCTTAGCCCCTAAAGGCAATACCTCAAACATGACTTACAAAGTGTTTCTGGGGTAAATGAAACTCTATTTTTCGGTGAGTTTTTATACTTTAGGGACTTTCAGATAATGTCTTAGTACAGCGCCGAGGAACGACTACTTTTATCAAATTACGAAATCGACGCGAGCGAAACCGCAAGTAACTGCTAGTTATTCATATATCTTTAATGTACTCAACGCACGATATGTAATATATAGATTATATGATTTTTTTTACGTGTGATAGTTTTATTAATACTATTACTGTTATTACTGTTAATATTGTTTTCATGTTATTGTCGTCAGTAGTTATTATTAACAGTGTTCAAGGTTAAGACTGGTCAAGTGTAGGAAAGGGAGTACATCGAACTTTGGAAGAATAAATAAAACATCATCATTATTATTATTATTATTATTATTATTATTATTATTATTATTATTATTATTATTATTATTATTATTATTATTATTATTATTATTATTATTATTATTATTATATCTTTGTAGTGCTAGGGAGAAGTGGAACAAGTCATAAAACCTTATTTTACAGGGTAGGCAAAAAACAGTCTTAGCGAATACCTGATTTACATTTTAGTACTTCAGTTTAATATTTAACTATATGTTTACAAAACAAAAAATACAGTAATTAAAATAAAATTATGTTTAATGTTGAAAGTAAGTTACTTATGCCACTAGGAACATTGACATAAAGTACGTCAATGTGGTCCACCACAAAATTGGTTGGTTCTTAATATACGTGGTGGTACAATCTTGAATAATAAAATAAAATAAATGTAAATGAAATGAAAATAAATGAAATATAAAGTTCATAGATTCATCATCTTTGATGTGTGTGTTCAGTGTACTGCCATGGTTTCATCAACTCTGCTATACACATCAGGATCTATATCTGCAGCAGTAGAATTTACGGGAGAATCTTTCTAAAATGAATGGAAAATGGGATAAGTTAGGTGAAGCAAATCCAACAAGTACTTTTTCTTTTCCTTGCTCATGGGAACAGTTCCTCTATAACATTTATTTAATGTGTTATTTTGAAGACACTGTTCTCGTCGTCGGATGCCCATTACTTATCCAAGGTTGCCCGGACAAATCTTTTCCCAGGTTCACGTTTCAAACACCTCAACCACTTTATATGAAGTCACTGAATACACTTCGTATTTTCTGTAAAATTTATTTGATCTAATGGCCCTTTTGGCAGGTCTCCAAAGCCACATTTCTGTGACTTGATTTCTTTTCTTCCGCTAGCACCTCTCCCTAGTTGATACCAGTCTCTGAGATTAGCAATGGTTTATTGTAGAGTCACTCAACGATATAGACAGGAACATGGCAGCTACAATATTGTTCCTATTCTGTCCAAATACAACATACTTACACTATTAGGCACACCTGGAATATGCTTGAATTGACAAGAAGCAATTTCATTGCCACCCCTACCAGCAATTGCTTCGTGCCACGCGTAGCATGAAAGAAACCCATCTGCCCAGTAGTGCACTGTCAAATTAAAGATCCACTGGTGTCGTTTGAACGATGCAACATTACTCTCAGGATATGGAGTCGAGAGCAGGGTTGTGAATCAGATACTTGTGTTTCAATTGAAAAGCCATCCTTCGCGATATTCTTAACCACTTTAATCGTAAGCTTTTTGCTCATCGTCTTGATGACCTGCCTCGTTTTCCTGTAGAACATATTTCTTCTTCAATTTTTGCTGTCTGGATTACATAAAACATGTCACATTTGTTACAGGTGTTTACCGTAGGTGTATAAAAATATATGTTCAATGTATGGAAAAATGATTCATACATCTTACCTGAACTCTTATGCAGGGAAACTATTTATGTGTGCCTTCACTGTCTCCCTCAGTTGCGGGGGATCCTTGCCTCTCATGCCACAGTCTGTCACACAACTAATAGAATTACTCTTGCCCACATGGAACAGGTTCTGGAGCCGGGTGTATCGGTTCTCAAATTATTGGAACCAATTCTTTGCTGTTTCATAGCCGGCACATTCCTATTAAACTCATATTCCTTCTCAAGGCCATACCCATTATATTTTTCAGAGGGGGTTGGGATCTGGGGGGGGGACGGGCTACCGAAAACAAAAACTATTGTAACAATTTCTTTTACTTTCAAATTGATTTTACAGAAAGAATAGTTTTAGAGCAGTACCTGTTACAACTCAATGGGCGGAGAAGAACGTTAAATTCATAGCAGCCTCCTAGGCAAAACACGCTTTAACACATGCGTGCAGTGCGACACAAAGATTTCTGTTATTTGTTTTAAAATAGAGGTAATAATAAGTTTCACTGCAGGTATAATAAATATTTAGAGGTTTGATTAACTTTTTGAAAATCTTGTAGCGCCCCAATAACATGAAAATATTTCTATATGTTTATTGAAATTCATTTTTATTGTGCAAAATATATTAGGAACATAAAAACAAACAATACGTATATCTCACAAAAATAAAAATTACAATTTACGTTTTCAGTAAATTTGTTAACTATATTTATACGCAAGCATTTGAAGATGGCACAGATTTTATAGGTTAAATTCAATTGTTATTTTTCAAAACCTTGTTTTTATAATGTTTCTAATTTATTGAATGCTATTTCAAAACTTGTATAGCTTTTTAAGCTTGTCAAGTTCACCTTCATTTCGTTGGGGGTTTGAACACCAATAACCTACCCCGTGATTACGGCCTTGTCCCTTCTAGTTTGTTTCCTCGAAGCTGAGCACACACCACAGCAAGGGCTCAAACACCAGCATTAAGTTCGTGCTAGAACCGATAATCAAACCTGGAACAATAAATGGAAAGGAAAACCGGGAAGGTAATGAACTCGGTAATTTAAAAGTGTTGATCAGGTTAATCCCCAACTTGAAATCTTCCTACGTATATTGATACATTAAGGATACAATAGATAGATTAGACGGCTGCTGAGTTCTATATATATCATAAAATTCGTCCGACTCCATTGCTAAAAGGTTAGCGTGCTGGCCTTTGGTCACAGGGGCCCCGGGTTCGAATCCCGGCAGGGTCTGGAATTTTAACCATAATTAGTTCATTTCACTGACACGGGGTCTGTGTGTATGTGTCGTCTTCATCATAATTCCATCCGTATCACGACGCGCAGGTCGCCTATGAGCGTCAAATCAAACTACCTGCATCTGGAGAGTCGAACTTGTCCTTGGACACTCCCGGCACTAAAAGCCATTCTCCATTTCATTTCACCATAAACCTCGATTAAACTTACGATAACATTATGTTACATTGTCCTTTCCTATGGCTACTACAACAACTAGAACTACTGTTCCCCCTAAGAAAGGTCGCACCATCTTCCTTTATCCTAGAACTACTGTTCCCTCTAAGAAAGTTCGCACCTTCTCCCTGCATCTTAGAACTACTGTTCCCTCCATGAAAGCTCGCACCTTGTACCTGTATCTTAGAACTATTGTTCCCTCCATGAAAGCTCGCACCTTGTTCCTGTATCTTAGAACTACTATTTACCCTAAGAATGCTCGCAGCTTTTTCCTGTATCCTAGTACTACTGTTCCCCCTAAGAAGGCCCGTACCTTGTTCCTGTGCCTTAAAAATACTCTTCCTTTCAAGAAAGCTCGCACCTTGTTCCTGTATCTTAGAACTACTGTTCCCTCTAAGAAAGTTCGCACATCGTTCCTGTATCTTAGAAGTACTGTTCCCTCCAAGAAAGCTCGCACCTTGTTCCTGTATCTTAGAACTACTGTTCCCCTAAGAAAGGTCGCACCTTCTTCCTTTATCCTAGAACTACTGTTCCCTCCAAGAAAGCTCGCACCTTGTTCCTGTATCCTAGAACTACTGTTCCCCCTAAGAAAGGTCGCACCTTCTTCCCTTATCCTAGAACTACTGTTCCCTCTAAGAAAGTTCGCACCTTCTTCCTGTCTCTTAGAACTACTGTTCCCTCTAAGAAAGCTCGCACCTTGTTCCTGTATATTAGAACTACTGTTCCCTCCAAGATAGCTCGCACCTTGTTCCTGTATCGTAGAACTACTGTTCCCTCCATGAAAGCTCGCACCTTGTTCCTGTATCTTAGAACTACTATTTACCCTAAAAATGCTCGCAGCTTTTTCCTGTATCCGAGTACTACTGTTCCCCCCAAGAAAGCTCGCACCTTGTTCCTGTATCTTAGAACTACTGTTCCCTCCATGAAAGCTCGCACCTTGTTCCTGTGTCTTAAAACTACTGTTCCCTCTAAGAAAGCTCGCACCTTGTTCCTGTATCTTAGAACTACTGTTCCCTCCAAGATAGCTCGCACCTTGTTCCTGTATCTTAGAACTACTGTTCCCTATAAGAAAGCTCGCACCTTTTTCCTGTATCCTAGTACTACTGTTCCCTCTAAGAAGGCTCGTACCTTGTTCCTGTGCCTTAAAAATACTCTTTCCTCCAAGAAAGCTCGCACCTTGATCCTGTGCCTTAAAAATACTCTTCCCTCCAAGAAAGCTCGCACCTTGTTCCTGTATCTTAGAACTACTGTTCCCTCTAAGAAAGCTCGCACTTTGTTCCTGTATCTTAGAACTACTGTTCCCTCCAAGAAAGCTCGCACCTTGTTCCTGTATCTCAGAACTACTGTTCGCCCTAAGAAAGGTCGCACCTTCTTCCCTTATCCTAGAACTACTGTTCCCTCTAAGAAAGTTCGCACCTTCTTCCTGTATCTTAGAACTACTGTTCCCTCCAAGAAAGCTCGCACCTTGTTCCTGTATCTTAGAACTGCCGTTCCCTCTAAGAAAGCTCGCACCTTGTTCCCGTATCTTAGAACTACTGTTCCCCTAAGAAAGCTCGCACCTTGTTCCTGTACTGATCTTAGAACTACTGTTCCCTCTAAGAAAGCTCGCACTTTGTTCCTGTACTGATCTTAGAACTACTGTTCCCTCTAAGAAAGCTCACACCTTGATCCTGTGCCTTAAAAATACTCTTCCCTCCAAGAATGCTCGCACCTTGTTCCTGTGCCTTAAAAATACTCTTCCCTCCAAGAAAGCTCGCTCCTTGTTCCTGTATCTTAGAACTACTGTTCCCTCTAAGAAAGCTCGCACTTTGTTCCTGTATCTTAGAACTACTGTTCCCTCCAAGAAAGCTCGCACCTTGTTCCTGTATCTTAGAACTACTGTTCGCCCTAAGAAAGGTCGCACCTTCTTCCCTTATCCTAGTACTACTGTTCCCTCTAAGAGAGTTCGCACCTTCTTCCTGTATCTTAGAACTACTGTTCCCTCCATGAAAGCCCGCACCTTGTTCCTGTATCTTAGAACTGCTGTTCCCTCTAAGAAATATCGCACCTTGTTCCCGTATCTTAGAACTACTGTTCCCCTAAGAAAGCTCGCACCTTGTTC
Source organism: Anabrus simplex (assembly GCF_040414725.1). Classification (NCBI taxonomy): domain Eukaryota; kingdom Metazoa; phylum Arthropoda; class Insecta; order Orthoptera; family Tettigoniidae; genus Anabrus; species Anabrus simplex. Next base: position 1,147,157,176 of record NC_090266.1, on the reverse strand, counting down.
CTGTACTTACCTTAGAACTCCTGTTCCCCTAAGAAAGGTCGCCCCTTGTTCCTGTACTGATCTCAGAACTACTGTTCCCTCTAAGAAAGCTCACACCTTGATCCTGTGCCTTAAAAATACTCTTCCCTCCAAGAAAGCTCGCACCTTGTTCCTGTATCTTAGAACTACTGTTACCTCTAAGAAAGCTCGCACCTTGTTCCTGTATCTTAGAACTACTATTTACCCTAAGAATGCTCGCAGCTTTTTCCTGTATCCTAGTACTACTGTTCCCCCTAAGAAGGCTCGTACCTTGTTCCTGTACTGATCTTAGAAGTACTGTTCCCCCTAAGAAGGCTCGTACCTTGTTCCTGTGCCTTAAAAATACTCTTCCCTCCAAGAAAGCTCGCACCTTGTTCGTGTATCTTAGAACTACTGTTCCCTCTAAGAAAGCTCGCACTTTGTTCCTGTATCTTAGAACTACTGTTCCCTCCAAGAAAGCTCCCACCTTGTTCCTGTATCTTAGAACTACTGTTCCCTCTAAGAAAGCTCGCACCTTGTTCCTCTATCTTAGAACTACTGTTCCCCTAAGAAAGCTCGCACCTTGTTCCTGTGCCTTAAAAATACTCTTCCCTCCAAGAAAGCTCGCACCTTGTTCCTGTACCTTAGAACTACTGTTCCCTCCAAGAAAGCTCCCACCTTGTTCCTGTATCTTAGAACTACTGTTCCCTCCAAGAAAGCTCGCACCTTGTTCCTGTATCTTAGAACTACTGTTCCATCTAAGAAAGCTCGCACCTTGTTCCTCTATCTTAGAAATACTGTTCCCCTAAGAAAGCTCTCACCTTGTTCCTGTGCCTTAAAAATACTCTTTCCTCCAAGAAAGCTCGCACCTTGATCCTGTGCCTTAAAAATGCTCTTCCCTCCAAGAAAGCTCGCACCTTGTTCCTGCATCTTAGAACTACTGTTCCCTCTAAGAATGCTCGCACCTTGTTCCTGTATCTTAGAACTACTGTTCCCTCTAAGAAAGCTCGCAATTTGTTCCTGTATCTTAGAACTACTGTTTCCTCCCTGAAAGCTCGCACCTTGTTCCTGTATCTTAGAACTACTACTCCCCCTAAGAATGCTCGCACCTTGTCCTTGTATCTTAGAACTACTTTTCCCTCCATAACAGCTCGCACCTTTTCCTGTATCATAAGACTACTGTTCCCTCCATGAAAGCTCGCACCTTGTTCCTGTATCTTAGAACTACTATTCCCCCTAAGAAAGCTCGCACCTTGTTCCTGTATCTTAGAACTACTATTCCCCCTAAGAAAGCTCGCACCTTGTTCCTGTACCTTAGAACTACTATTCCCCCTAAGAAAACTCGCACCTTGTTCCTGTATCTTAAAACTACTATTCCCCCTAAGAAAGCTCGCTCCTTGTTCCTGTACCTTAGAACTACTGTTCCCCTAAGAAAGCTCGCATCTTGTTCCTGTATCATAGGACTACTGTTTCCCCTAAGAAGGCTCGCACCTTGTTCCTGTATCTTAGAACTTCTCTTCCCCCGGAGAACACTCGCACCTTGCTCCTGTATCTGAGAACTACTTGTCCCCCTAATAAATCTCGCACCTTGTTCCTGTATCTTAGAACGTCTCTTCCCCCGGAGAACACTCGCACCTTGCTCCTGTATCTTTGAACTGCTGGTCCCCCTAAGAAATCTCGCACCTTGTTCTTGTATCTTAGAACTACTGGTCCCCCTAATAAATCTCGCACCTTGTTCCTGTATCTTAGAACGTCTCTTCCCCCGGAGAACACTCGCACCTTGCTCCTGTATCTTTGAACTGCTGGTCCCCCTAAGAAATCTCGCACCTTGTTCTTGTATCTTAGAACTACTGGTCCCCCTAAGAAATCTCACACCTTGTTCCTGCATCTAGGAACTACTGTTCCCTTCAAGGCAGCTCGCACCTTATTTTGGTATCTTAGAACTACTGGTCCCCCTAAGAATTCTCAAACCCTGCTCTAGAACTACTCTTCCCCCTAAGAAAGTTCGCACCGTGTTCCTGTATCTTCTAGTCTTTGTTCTTTGATATTTAGAACATGATTGTTGTATCTTAGAAGTATTCTTTGCCTTTTGAGAATTAGATCTGGTTACAGCACTATACTACAAACCGGAATATATTGGTGGTTGGTGGTCACTTGCTGGACCGATCTTTACCCCGAAAGTAATTATAATGCACAAAGCTTTGTAATGTAAGAAGAGAGAGACCTGCCACTCATTCACAGCACAAAGCACAAGTAAGTACAAAAGTGAAGTGGAATAGCTTTACAAAGTAAACGTTGTGCTAGTAGGTCATTTACATTTCGACGGCTAATTGTACTACTTTTTCCTGTGCTCATTATTCCTGGCTTTCAGCCGGGTGGAGTGGCTCAGGCGGTAGAGCCCTAGGCTTCTGATCGCATATTGAAAACTTCCATCCTTGCTCAGTCGGATGGTATTGGAAGATGCTAAGCTGCATCAGCCTCGTGTCGGTAGAATTCCCGCAAAATTCCAGCACATCGGCGTGTCCAAGAACCGAAGAAATGTAGTTAATGACCATTCAGCAAAGGAGTTGGACAATGGGACGTTAAGACTAATAGCATAATTCGTTCTGACTTTCTGAATTTGTTTATGGCAGCAGCACTCGTTGCACGGAAATCTAAACTTTAGCGGTGTCGTCTTGATGTCATACAGGACTGCTAATAACCCTTATTTATACCAAAACCAAACCCCATGGCACTACAGCCCTTGAAGTGCCTTGGCCTACTATGTGATCGCTGCTCAGCCCGAAGGCCTGCAGATTACGAGGTGTCATGTGGTCAGCACGATGAATCCTCTCGGCCGTTATTCTTGGCTTTCTAGACTGTTACCTCTATCTCACCGTCAGATAGCTCCTCAATTCTAATCACGTAGGCTGAGTGGACCGCGAACCAGCCCTCAGGTCCAGGTAAAAATCCCTGACCTGGCCGGGAATCGAACCCGGGGCCTACGGGTAAGAGGCAGGCACGCTACCCCTACACCACGGGGGCCGGCAACCCTTATTTATAGACCAGTAAAAAATGATCATTCCCCTTCCTTTTCTTATTGCAATGATTAAAACCGTAAAGATGATTGCCTCTGTGGTGTAGTGGTTAGTGTGATTACCTGCCACCGCCGGAGTCGCGGGTTCGATTCTCGGCTTTACCACGAAATTTGAAAAGTGGTACGAGGACTGGAACGGGGACCACTCAGCCTTTGGAGGACAACTGAGCAGAAGGGGTTCGAATCCTGTCTCAGCCATCTTCAAAGTGGGTTTCCATGGTTTCCCCTCTTCTTCTCCAGGCAAATGCCGGAATGGAACTTAAATTAAGGCCACGGCCGCTTCCTTCCCTCTTCCTTTCCTATCCCTTTCAATCTCACCTTTACCGCCCCCACAAGCCCCCTGTCCTCCTCCCCAGTTTTATCCTCAACCAAGTGTCTCACGCTCCAGGACACTGCCCTTGAGGTGGTAGAGGTGGAATCTCTCGCTGAGTCCGAGTGAAAAAGCAACCCTAGACGTTAAATGGATTAAATCATAAAAATCGTACGGGTTTATTACGATTTGTTTTACGTCGCGCCGACACAGATAGGTCTTATGGCGACGATGGGATAGGAAAGGCCTAGGAGTGGGAGGGAAGCGACCGTTGCCTTAATTAAGGTACAGCCCCAGCATTTGCCTGGTGTGTAAATGGGAAACTACGGAAAACCATCTCTAGGGCTACCGACAGTAGGGTACGAACCCACTATCTCCCGGATGCAAGCCCACAGCTGCGTGCCCCTAACCGCACGGCCAAGTTGCCCTGTCCTAGCCCTCCCCTATCCCATCGTGGAAATATAGCCTGTGCAGGGTGTTTGCAGAAAAGTACAAATATTTTTTCTGCTCGTTACCGGTAGGCCCTGAATGCATATAGCGTCAAAATAAATATCTCAATATTTCAAACATGAAGTTGACGATTTGATGTTTGTAACACAGGTAGTATTTAATAATGAACAATTTAGGGCTTTGCTGACATACATTACAATATTTTCGGGTGCCAAAACGTTCGTTTCTTGTACGTAGAACGTTTTCACATAACCTTCATACAAGTGTATAGAATTATTCCATGTGTTCGTGCTGCCAGGAAGATTCTGAATGTTAATTACATTTTACTAGCCTACATTAAGTTTCTCCAAATTTCCTTTTCTTATACCTTTTTATTACGGTACCTACTATATTCAAAATTCACATCAATACTTGCTTACTGTGTGAGGGATTGCCTTCCTTCACTTTAATTCATCCTTCAAGAAGTTGCTGTTGACGCGGCCTCTTCTGTCTACTGCCACATTTCTCTGTTTGGCAAATATGTCTTCCTCCTTTCATAATTACTGCGGCATACGTTCCACGTCTACGGCAACTTCATTCGTTACTGGTACCGGATGATGTCATCTAACCTTCCGCGGTTTTTTTTTTCCTTCACTTTCTACTTTCTGATTGGCTTTACCGTTTAATATCATTAAAGTTCTTTCCGATTATTATGTACAGTATTTAATTCTTTCTATTGATATTATCTTAACCTTCAACCGCTCACGCGGCCTGGCGACACGTTCGTCCTCGCGTGGCCTGGCGTCACGTTCGTGCTCGCGTGGCCTGGCGTCACGTTCGTGCTCGCGCGGCCTGGCGTCACGTTCGTGCTCGCGCGGCCTGGCGTCACGTTCGTGCTCGCGCGGCCTGGCGTCAATTTGGCCGCGTATTATTTTTGATCATTTTCATGAATTTTTCTTCACTTCACCCGCATCGTTTCGAAATAATTAGGACTGCAACTCTGACAAAACTTCACAAGCACATTTTGGTTAAATACTTTACAGAAATATTTATTACTCAAACGGCCATACTATGTTGAATAAACCGGTTCTCGTCCGGTCACCGCAGTTAAGCAACACTGGGCGTGGTAGGCACTTGGATGGGTGACGGCTTGCGAACACCAAGTGCCGTTGACTCATTTCCCGTTGTCCGGCTCCAAGGCTAAATAGTTAGCATGCTGGCCTTTGGTCACAGGGGCCCAGGGATCGGGAATTTTAACCATCATTGGTTAATTTCGCTGGCACGAGGTCTGGGTGTATGTGTCGTCTTCATCATCATTTCATCCTCATCACAACGTGCAGGTCACCTAAAGGCGTCAAATAAAAACCCTGCACCTGACGAACCGAACATATCCTCTGACACTCCCAGCACTAAAAGCCATATGCCATTTTTAACCAAAAATCTTGACTAAATACTTTACAGAAATATTTATTACTTAAATGACAGAAATCTTTAAAATAAATTGCTAAATGGTTAGCGTGCTGGCCTTTGGTCACAGAAGTCTCGGGTTCGATTATCATTGGTTAATTTCGCTGGCACAGAGACTGGGTGAATGTGTCGTCTTCATCATCATTTCATCCTTATCAGACGCGCGGGTCACCTACGGCCGTCATATCAAATGACCTGCACCTGGCGAGCCGAACATGTCCTCGGACACTCCCGGTACTAAAAGCCATACGCCATTTCATTTCATTTTTCAAAATACACTGACTGACAGAGCAAATGCAACACCAAGAAGGAGTGGTTCGAAAGGGATGAAAGTGGGGAAAAAAACAGAGACGGCACGGACGAATAATTGATGTTTATTTCAAACCGATATGCAGGTTACACAATGCGCACTGCATCGATTCAGTAGGATGTAGGACCACCGCGAGCGGCGATGCACGCAGAAACACGTCGAGGTACAGAGTCAATAAGAGTGCGGATGGTGTCCTGAGGGATGGTTCTCCATTCTCTGTCAATCATTTGCCACAGTTGGTCGTCCGTACGAGGCTGGGGCAGAGTTTGCAAACGGCGTCCAATGAGATCCCACACGTGTTCGATTGGTGAGAGATCCGGAGAGTACGCTGGCCACGGAAGCATCTGTACACCTCGTAGAGCCTGTTGGGAGATGCGAGCAGTGTGTGGGCGGGCATTATCCTGCTGAAACAGAGCATTGGGCAGCCCCTGAAGGTACGGGAGTGTCACCGGCCGCAGCACATGCTGCACGTAGCGGTGGGCATTTACCGTGCCTTGAATACGCACTAGAGGTGACGTGGAATCATACGCAATAGCGCCCCAAACCATGATGCCGCGTTGTCTAGCGGTAGGGCGCTCCACAGTTACTGCCGGATTTGACCTTTCCCCGCGCCGACGCCACACTCGTCTGCGGTGACTATCACTGACAGAACAGAAGCATGACTCATCGGAGAACACGACGTTCCGCCATTCCCTCATCCAAGTCGCTCTAGCCCGGCACCATGCCAGGCGTGCACGTCTATGCTGTGGAGTCAATGGTAGTCTTCTGAGCGGACGCCGGGAGTGCAGGCCTCCTTCAACCAATCGACGGGAAATTGTTCTGGTCGATATTGGAACAGCCAGGGTGTCTTGCACATGCTGAAGAATGGCGGTTGACGTGGCGTGCGGGGCTGCCACCGCTTGGCGGCGGATGCGCCGATCCTCGCGTGCTGACGTCACTCGGGCTGCGCCTGGACCCCTCGCACGTGCCACATGTCCCTGCGCCAACCATCTTCGCCACAGGCGCTGCACCGTGGACACATCCCTATGGGTATCGGCTGCGATTTAACGAAGCGACCAACCTGCCCTTCTCAGCCCGATCACCATACCCCTCGTAAAGTCGTCTGTCTGCTGGAAATGCCTCCGTTGACGGCGGCCTGGCATTCTTAGCTATACACGTGTCCTGTGGCACACGACAACACGTTCTACAATGATTGTCGGCTGAGAAATCACGGTACGAAGTGGGCCATTCGCCAACGCCGTGTCCCATTTATCGTTCGCTACGTGCGCAGCACAGCGGCGCATATCACATCATGAGCATACCTCAGTGACGTCAGTCTACCCTGCAATTGGCATAAAGTTCTGACCACTCCTTCTTGGTGTTGCATTTGCTCTGTCAGTCAGTGTACATTCAGTTATCTTTATCTGGTATGCATGTTGAGTGCTCAGCTCGGAGGCTGGTTTGGACCTCAACAGGTCCGCCATCAGCCCAGGCGTCACTCAAGCGGTGTACTAGGGAAATAGGAGTGAGGTAGTTTCCCGTTGCTTTCCTCACTGACCCAGAAGCTACTATTAAATCTCAGTCTGCCATGCCCACTGAAATGCCTGCACCAACCGACTCTATGAGTGACATTTTCACACCATTCATAGCAGGGACTGCCTGCATACGGAATGGCATTACTAGCGTCACTCATACCTCAGTCACTTTCATATTGTCAAAGCCAAGGATGAGACTGAGACTGGACAATGAAACTAAATGGTTGTACATTTTCAGTCCTTCAATTTCCGACTCGTTGGCTGAATGATCAGCGTACTGTCCTTCGATTCAGAGGGTCCCGAGTTTGACTCCCGGCCGGTTCGGGGATTTTAACCTTCATTGGTTAATTCCAATGGCTCGGGGCCTGGGTTTGTATGCTGTCCCAAGATCCCTGCAACTCACACACCACACATAACACTACCCTCCACCACAACAACACGCAGTTACCGACACATGGCAGATGGCACCCACCCTCATCGGAGGGTCCACCTTACAAGGGCTGCACCTGGCTAGAAATAGCCACACGAAATTAAATTTTAGTCCCTTAGTTTTATTTCACCCAAAAAGAAATAAGTATTTACATAAAAAGTAAAACTTTTTAACATATACGTATTTCCCTCATTATTTTTACATTTTTCCAAGGTAGAATAGTACTAATATGTATGATGCAAAACAATAATACAACTCGGAAACCGCTACTCCCCCTTTTTCCTTCCTCAGTTCCTCTATAATTCGAAAAATTTCTTCGGCATCGCTGTATCGTTAAGCTCTGAACGAAAGAGTAAGTAGATGACCGTTAGTATTTTCTAGCAAAGAAAAAAAGGCCATATTTCGAAGAAAGAAATAGCACGCAAACCTTTATGCCACACTAGCATACCTACAGATGAATATAATTCCGAAGTACTAGCAAAAATAAGTAAATATCTACTTACATCTTCTGTTGAGGTATGGAAAATATAGTTGTAGCTTGCGCTCGGAAGACGGCAGCTTGGTCGTCACCGTACGTTTTGTGCTGTACGGTGATGGTGGGGAGATATGGACGGGCTGAAATCGAACGCCAACTAGCGACGAAAGGACTAAGGAATATCTGCTCCTTCCAGGCCTCTCTGAACTCTCTGGCGGGAAATGTGCCAAAAAAACAAAAATGCGGCCAATTTGCGGTCCGCCCAGGCGGATGAAGGTTAAGGCCTGTTTACTTTCTTTAATTTTATACGTTTATTCTTCCTTCTGTTAGGTAATTTATTTTTTAGTATCTTTCAGTTTTACTTTTTTGTATGTACTTCGCCTTGCCCTCTCCCTGGATTCCTGGCTGGTTCTACACACTTCAGCCGGCAGCATGTAACACACAACATTTCACTTTGGTTGCCTGCACTCTGCACACCGCCGCATTAGGAACTTTGACAAATCCCTGCCTTGAACTGATATTCTGTAAAACTGCATGTAGCAAGTTTGAAGATTGTTCTTTTCAGGGCCTGACAATGGGTTTGATATTTATTCATACTTATGAGAAGTTTATTTAATGGAAAAGAAGAGTTCTGCTGACATTTGCTTATTTTTTGCTTTTTGCTTTACGTCGCACCTACACAGGCGACGATGCGATAGGACAGGCTTAGGAATAGGAAGGAAGCAGCCGTGGCCTTAATTAAGGTACAGCCCCAGCATTTGCCTGGCCTGACATTTGGAACATATAACCTTTAATGGCTTTTACAACTCTTCTTCCCTTCATGTTTTGGAGAACTTTTCTATTGGATTTGTAGAGTTTTCATACATAATTGTAATCTTTTTCAAATTTATTAGTCATTATTATGGCACTTCGCCGATTTATTAATGTCTCTATGTGTATGACATGTAACTGCCAACGCTGCGGCTGTTCCCTTCATATAGATTACCTACTCAATTCTAATCAAGTTGGAAGTTGCTATCATCTAAATTATTTCGCAACTAAGATTTGGTTTCTAGTACCAGACTTCGGTCTTTAAACCTGTATTAATTTAAGCGCTAATTGGTGGCTTGTGGCTCAAGATTAACACTTTGAAGACGATGTCACCCCATGTGGGGTGACGGACCCTCATACAAAATGTAGTATGTCACCCCTCATGGGGTGACACGGCAGTGTGTCCAGGCCTTTCAACTTTAGGCTGTCGCACGAAACTAGCGCTACCATTCGCTGTTGTATTGTATTGCTTGTTCACGTAAGGTGTTCACAGAGTGCAGCGCAGTGCCCATTTCTTTCTCAGCACGCTGAGCATTGCGCAACAAACAGTGGAATTTCTCTGACATTTGTCACCCCATGGGGTGACATACGCAACCATCAGAATTCAATTATTAATGGCAAGGAAAATAATGTGGATTGGAGTCTATTATTACTTTATTCTTACATACTCGTTGAGATTTAGCACTCAGATGAAATTGTAAACCGGGGCTACGTGTGAATTAAAAAAATGTTTCTGCAAACCTGGGAATGTTCCCCAGTAATTGTCACTGGCTGATGATTTGGTTGAATCATTGGCCGATGCAGCACCGGAATCTTTGCTAGTTTCCTCACTACACAAACTACTGTTGAATTCTGACTCGAAAAAGGTGGCATCACATTGTAAATCGTAAATGTCAACATCTCTTGATTCAACACTCGAACCCTTTTCAGGTTGTTCTTCTATCTCTCTATTGGTAATCATGGCTTACTCAACACAGACACACATACCATGAATTAATTTCTTGTCACAAAACTGTAAATTACAAGGAATTCATTGAAAGGCGCGTAATTCAACACCTCACAGTACAGAGCACAGTGTTCCACAACAACAAAGGTAAAAAGGCCGACACCCCTGTAGGGGTGACATGCACTTTCTCTGTTTCATAGTCAACCTAATAACCATATGTCACCCCAATGGGGGGACACAAAAATAGTAACTTTGAACATAAAATATGTCTTTGATTATCATCTACGAATGAAATTACGAACATCCGTAGCCCACAACAACCTGAAAAATGTATACGGCATTTCAGCAGTTTACCGCGGAAAAAGCAAATGTACACGTCGACGCTAAAGTGTTAAGCATATTTATAGAACTTTTTTATTTTACACAAGTTGATGCATAGTCGATTTCAGAAGTAGTCATTTTTGTATGTAGCAAAGATTACTAAAGTTAAATTATTTAATAAGTGGTAAAACTATAGTAGTATCTGTGATTTCAATATTCACTTATCTCCCCTTTTTTGTTATCCATTGCAAACCTCTTACCTAATGGATCTTCCGTCCTACACCCTAAAAGATTCTTGGTCCGGAAAACCCCAAAAACCCCTTTAGCATAAATGACTTAAAATGTAATGAAATTGAATCTTTGTCATTAACATCAAGAACTGTTAACTCCAACTTGTGAGCAGACAATCTATATCAGTCAAATTAGGGTTTAACTTATGCTTTAAAATAGTTGCCGCTTTCCCAAGATTTGCATCACCATTAGATGCGAAACCAATCAGCTAAGTTTTCAGAATATCTTCATTAATCTTGTGATCAATCAAATATTTTATTAGAGCTTCAGCAATTGATTTTCCAGTGAGTAATGAAAGCTCTACAATGTCAAGAAAGTAATTACACACTCACTGATTAAACTGTGCCCTGTCGTAACGTCAAACAAACCATTCTCTAAACATTAAGAAAAGTCATATTTCATGGCCTGCCTTCCGTAAGATTATTTATACTTATCTCCCAAATAAGGATATTCTTTCTTTGCATCTGGGGCGACAATTTTTGCAGAGCCGAAGGTACAGTTTGTAGGGAAAATTTTCTCTTGTTCACAGAGGAGTGACGTGAAACAACTACTCATAACTCCCAGTTTTTAAAGTTCCCATCAGAGATTTTGTTCTCAGATTTACAGTACTTGATAGCGTGACCATAGGACGGACATGTGGGGGAACGTGGGTGGTCAGACATGTGCCGTATTATCTCTTTAATAACCTGGAAACGCTAATTATCTTTCCATTACTGAACTGGATTGGCACTGCCAGCTACCAGACGGTCCAGCAAGCACGCGCGCGCTCATATTATACATACGAGCTGCAACTCAGCTCACGGTGCCATGAGGATGAGCTCGCTCCCACGAGCTACAAGAGCGCGATGCACGCCTTCAAAAGTATTCTCTTTATTTCAGTTCCTACCACATTTCTAAATATAAAATACTACGTTTGCAATACAACCACATATTTCCGTCCTGCCCGGATGCGAATAGAGTAATTTCTCCAGGGGAGGGGGACATTAATAAGTTAAAAATCATTAATGGCAATTGGTTCTTTCAAAACTCCAAACACACAAAACTAAAATACGACTATACTAGTATATAAATTAAGAGCTTTCTCGAAGAAGCGAATTTTCGTGTTGGTGTATCACATGCAGGCCGGCCCCGTGGTGTAGTTGTAGCGTGCTTGCCTCTTACCCGGAGGCCCCGAGTTCGATTTTCGGCCAGGTCAGGGATTTTTACCTGGACCTGAGGGCTGGCTCGAGGTCCACTTAGCCTACGTAATTAGAATTGAGTAGCTATCTGGCGGTGAGATAGCGTCCCTGGTCTAGAAAGCCACGAATAACAGCCGACGGGATCCGTCGTGCTGACCACACGACACCTCGTAATCTGCAGGCCTTTGGGCTGAGCAGCGGTCGCTTGGTAGGCCAAGGTCTTTCAAGTGCTGTAGTGCCTGTGGGGGGCGGGGGTAATCACATGCAGAATGGTGACCTTGCTGTATCCACTTAGCAGCGTATTTGCTGGCTAGGAAATTCTCCAGAACTCGACCGTTGACAGCGATGAAGATTGTAGCGCTCAATGTGTGCAAACTCATTCTGTTGCGTCCAAATATTAATATGATATTCATTCCACTGAACCCACTTTCCGCCTTTGCTGATGAAACTGGTATGATTTTGATTCGCGGAGTTAATTCCCCAAGAAATGTTCTCTCACAAGATGTTCTTTATTTATTTTTTGTTTTTTTATTTACGATTCTGTTTAACAACATGGCAAGCAACTTCGTCATCCTTATCGACCTTACCCTCTGATGCGAACACATCTTTGCCACCCCACAACGAACTTTAATTTTCTCATCATCCTTGCCATTGTACTTCATCTAATACTTCAGCAGCACAAATCAATTCACTTACATCATCAAATAGTGAGCTAATATTGCAAAATTTTATAACGGAATCTCATAAAATCACATTTATCTTTGTTGGTTGGTTCAGGAATGGGAATATATTTGAACGTTTTATTTTGCTCAATTTTGTTTTCACCTTCCTTCAGGCTGTCCCGTTGTAAATTCTTTCATCGTCGATAATGTTCAAATTACTGATTTCAGCTCTGTATTTACATTAGTTGCTCTGCTATCCCTTGACTTAAGGAGTAAGGAAAGTTGCTTTAGAGCAACTAAAACATCTCGAATTAGAGCCAGTTCCATCGCAAAGAACTACCCTGACATTTTCTCGAACATGCCTTGAAATTTAGCCCTACTTCTCGATGAAGCATCTTCACTTTAAATCTTAAGAAAGTCCACAAGTGCTCATAAGGTACATCACCCCAGAAACCGCAGAAATGATGAGGAATCCTTGATGGATGTTGAATATTTCTCCTATCTTCAAAACCTGACCACTTTGACTAACAGCAGCTGCTTCCATCTTGTGCTGATTGTTTGGGCTTACGGACAAGAAAGCACATAAAAGGATACAATGAATGACTTAAAATGCAATGGAATTGACTTTGTCAATAGCATCAAGAACTGGGAACTCCAATTCGTAATCAGACAATGAATAACAGTCAAGATAGGACTGGATCATAATATATGCCACATCTTTACATGCACATTGAAGATATGGAGCATCACCAGATGCAAAGCCAATCAGGTGAGTTTTCACAATATCTTCATTTATCTTGTGATCAGCCAAACATTTTATTACAACTTCAGAGATTGATTTTTCAGTAAGTGGTTAAAGCTCTACAATGTCCAGAAAGTAATTGCACACGTCCTGTCCTGACGTACACAATTAAACGTGATTTATTAGAAACGGTGGTGCTTTCCTCAGTAAGCTTACTGAAAGGCCTTCTTGATTGTATTGAACCCATAACTCTATAAGTTCAGGGTTCAGTATAATATGATATTTTAAGAGTAAGTACATGGGTTCCGCAATTAAATCATATCAATATCATTTATTTATCGAGCTCGATATTTGCAGTCGCTTAAGTGCAGCCAGTATCCAGTATTCGGGAGATAGTGTGTTCGAACCCCACTGTCGGCAGTCCTGAAGATGGTTTTCCGTGGCTTCCCATTTTCACACCACTCTGTATCTTAATTAAGGCCACGGCCACTTTCTTTCCACTCCTAGCCCTTTCCTGTCCCATCGTCGCCATAAGACTTATCTGTGTCGGTGCGACGTAAAACGAACTTATTAAAGAATAAATATGATTTGTGATTTGTAGTGGGCACAATTCCTTGAATAGTTCAAATGGCTCGCCTTTCTTATAAATCATGTACTGTATACTGTCCTAACTATCCTGCTTGTTACTGCAAGTTTTGTAAGGATGTTCGCCCTCGGGATCTAACTGCTACATTCATTGAGCGCTTAAATGATGCTTGTTTCCGACTGGCCAGACATTTTTCACACTTTTGGTATGGACAGATACTTTGTCATTTGTAAGATTTAGGAAGCACACCTTCATAAACATGCATTTTCAAAATGTCTTGTTTTGTCATAATTAAGACCCAGTGATTTTAACTCTGCTACAAACTTCGCATATAATATTATTAACACCATTAATGCTTAGTCATGAACGAAGTTGCTTCCATTTTTCAAAACGAGATATACTTACTCAAACACTTACGTTTTATATCCCTATATCCCTGCAAATGGGAGAGCCTTGTTCTAACTCACACTTTTTCTCCCCGCTACTTATAGATTGAGTGTCTACAGAATGTTCAGTTCGTTTACTTACATATTCTTCCACCTCGACTTTGGATGAAAATGTTACACTAAGTTACACAGTAAATTCTGTGTTCTGAAAAGGACACTTCACTTATTTATATCTAGTATTCATACCGTCATATTTAGTTTTTTAACAAAATATTCCGAGACCTTGACCTGTCGTTTCTTTCTTTACACTTGTCTTTACACCTCTTATAAGTAAAAAAGGTTAATTAAGAAATACAGGGGACACAACATAAGAAAATGTAATTAAATAATAAATTAACAACGAACACGATGCAAGCAATGGATAAGATCAAGACTCGAAAAAGTCATAAACATCGTGTCAACAGCATCATTGACAATGAAACTTTCAAGTATAACTGGGTATAAGGGTATTTAGGGGCTGTAGTTATGCTGTAAAGGAGGGAGCGTATAAGTGTCTGGTAAGACCCCAACTAGAGTATGGTTCCAGTGTATGGGGCCATCTCCAGGGTTACTTCATTCAAGAACTGGAAAAAAATCAACAAACAAAATGTAGCTCGATTTGTTCTGGGCGATTTCCGACAAAAGAGCAGCGTAACAAAAATGTTGCAAAGATTGGAGTGGGAAGACTTGGGAGAAAGGAGACGAGCTGCTCAACTAAGTGGTATGTTCCTAGCTCTCAGTAGAGAGATGGCGTGGAATGACATTAGTAGGCGAATAAGTTTGAGTGGTGTCTTTAAAAGTAGGAAAGATCAAAATATGAAGATAAAGTTAGAATTCAAGAGGACAAATTGGGGCTAATATTCATTTATAGGAAGGGGAGATAGGGATTGGAATAACTTATCAAGGGTGATGTTCAATAAATTTCTAATTTCTTTAAAATCATTTAAGAGAAGCCTAGGGAAACCTGCCACCTGGGCGACTGCCCTAAATGCAACAAATTTGCCAAATCATTGTCGGAAAAATACTGTTCCTTATAATTAGCGGTGTAGGCGGATTTATACTGATGTCGTGCATAACTTATATTGACTGAAATAAGAGCCGTTGTTATGTACTACATTAGCTTTAGCATGGCATAAAATATGGAACCTTCTAATTACGCACCTGAACTTGAGGTGATACACGTTTTCCGTGGCAGGGACAAATTTAAAATGTTTCAGCAGTGAACAGTAAATTCTCTAGGGAGTGGGGTGTAGCAATAAACCAGCTTCAATGGTGGGATCATATGAGATAAATAGCGAAGGGTAGGTTACGTAGGAGAATAAAGAACACGGTAATTGAATGTAAAACAAGTAGAGGGAGACCAGGATGACGGTGGTCAGACTCAGTCATTAATGATACATCCTGCTCCTTGGCTGAATGGTCAGCGTAGTGCATTTCAGTTCAGAGGGCCCCAGGTTCGATTCCTGGCCTGGTCGGAGATTTTAAATTTAAATGGATAATTCCCTTGACTCGGGGACTGGGTCATTTTACTGTTCATAAAATCCCCGCAACTCACGCACAATACTATCCTCCACCACAGAAATACGCAGTTTCTTATACACGGTAGATGCCACCCACCCTCTTCGGAGGGTCTGCCTTACAAGGGCTGCACCAGGCTATAAATAACCACACGGAAATATTATTATTATTATTATTATTATTATTATTATTATTATTATTATTATTATTATTATTATTATTATTATTATTATTATTGTTGTTGTTGTACCGGTTGGTACACCTACACGCCGCAGATTTGAATTTTCCGCCTTAAAGTACTCCTCTACTGCTGAAACTCTGAACCTTAAAACTGAATTAATTCAACCGTTTATCAGAAGATGTCACTGTGTTGATTTCGAATTGGTTTAGTTTACTAATTATCAATAAGTGTGGACATTCTCTCACAGATGTCTCTACCAAAATCTATGATCATGCACCCTGGTGCGAAGTGAAGGAACTTTTCTTGAAGATATTTTGAATTCATAAGTTGTTGTCTTTACTAAATTTCGTTCCTTCGTTGGTGGGTTGGCAATATTAATCCTTTATTTCTGCCTGTTTTGAATTCACCCAATCAGTAATTTCTGTAATTAATTTCCCTCCAATCACAGGTTTCTTCTTCATTTTTGACTTGTAACTTTTAGCCGACCAATAAACGCATGGGGGTGTGTCTTAATTATTCATGAAAGGTCTCGAATTTTCCACGAGGGTATAAAAGCTGCTGATTTTCTGGTCTCTCGGCCACTCGTACAACATCTAGCTTAGTGTATGGAAGAATAGCAGGAGGCGGGAAGCGCCTCTTTCATCAGTCAGCAGCCCTTCAAAAGGTAATGGCCGTTTAACATCTTTAATTTTTTGCTAGCTCAGCAGTTTAATCTTCGGGGAAGGTCCGAAACGGTTTTGATGTAACCTATACCATTTCGATGTAAAATTTTCATGTTACTTTAACTGTAAATCGGGGATAGAGAGTGCCTTAACCTCTTGAGCTCCCCTTCATTTTGATCTGAGGTGACTACGTTTTCATAACCGATTTTCTTCTCTTTCCTAATGTATTAAAATTTTCTTATACGAGTCACCTCCCTAGTGTGGGAATAGCCCCTGTTGAATTGGCCTAGCGCCACTTAGGTTTTAACTAGTTTCATGTAGGAGTGTAAGTTCTCGCCTCCATTCCTTTTGTATTTAGGGCCGTTTAAATTAACCTTTTTTTAAATTGAAGGTCCAGTAGAATGGGTACAAGGTACCCCTGTTCATTTGTAAGTGTGACTTGAGAGGCAGGCAATGCGAAAGTTGTTGTGGCCTTTAATAGGCTTGAAAGACTGAGAGCGGTTAGCTCTTTATGGTGTTTTGAAAAGGTGCCTCTAGGAGGCTTAACATTACTATGTGGGAGCAAGTGCTCCATGTAATGAGGGGTTTTCTGCCCTTTGGTAATTTGTGGTTGTGAGCTGAGAGCTCAGAGATTGTAAAAGGTGGGGCTTGAAGCCCAGATCATTAATTTGTCTCTAAATCCTTGCTTTTCTGGTCTTGTACCTGATTATTGGATAGCTGTTGACTTGTACTCGTTAAGTTTTCAAATTCTATGTAAATATTTGTTAAATTTTGTTGTCTATTGAAAATATTACCTTTATTTAAATTTTTAATTCATCTTTCGGACTTGTAGTTAGACCCATTCCAGCCCGCACCTTCTTTCACAACTGCTGTTCCACAGATACCTCGGAACAATTATTATTATTATTATTATTATTATTATTATTATTATTATTATTATTATTATTATTATTATTATTATTATTATTATTAATATTATTATTATTATTATTCATATAAATTTTGCCCTTATGGGCAATGTTTGAACTCGAATATCTCATGATGACACAATTTTCACTTCTTTCCCTTCTTCCTGTTCTCTTCCCAAAATCTCTTCATCCTTTGGCTGTGCTCCTGTTTCCTTTGTTCTGTCCACAATATTCCTGTCTTCTTCTTCTTCTCATCTCTATATATAAAATTAGAGTTTTGTCTGTACATTGCTCAGAATTTGAAAAGAATGGTATTTCTGTATCGGTCATGTACACAGTAAAAAGAAAATGCATTTTTTACTTTTCCGTAATGTCTGTCTGTCTGTCTGTCTGTCTGTCTGTCTGTCTGTCTGTCTGTCTGTCTGTCTGTCTGTCTGTCTGTCTGTCTGTCTGTCTGTCTGTCTGTCTGTCTGTCTGTCTGTCTGTCTGTCTGTCTGTCTGTCTGTCTGTCTGTCTGTCTGTCTGTCTGTACACGCATCACGAGAAAACGGCTGAAGAGAATTTAATGAAAATCGGAATGTAAAGTCGGGTGATGAACCGCTATAATCTAGGCTATACATTATTTTAATCACGCTGAGTGAAATGGTAGTTTAGGGGAAGGCCTGAAATTTAATTCTCAAATATTTATGTTATTAGTGGTCGTGTCTTAATGAAAATCGCTAGACAAAGATGGGGAATAAGTCGCTACAATATAGGCTATACACGCTGAGAAAAATGGTAGTTTAGTGGAAGGTCTAAAATTTAATTGTTAAATATTTATTTTCTTAGTGGTCGTATCTTCACGAAAATTGGTATGCGAAGTCAGGGAATAGGTCGCTATGATCTAGGCTATCAATAATGTCATTCGAACTGAGTGAAATGGTAGTTTAGGGGAAGGCCTGAAATGTAATCTATATATATATAAAATAAGAGTTTTGTCTGTACATTGCTCAGAATTTGGAAAGAATTGTATTTCTGTATCGGTCATGTCCACAGCAACAAAAAAATGCATATTTTACTTTTCCGTAATTTCTGTCTGTCTGTCTGTCTGTCTGTCTGTCTGTCTGTCTGTCTGTCTGTCTGTCTGTCTGTCTGTCTGTCTGTCTGTCTGTCTGTCTGTCTGTCTGTCTGTCTGTCTGTCTGTCTGTCTGTCTGTCTGTCTGTCTGTCTGTCTGTCTGTCTGTCTGTCTGTCTGTCTGTACACGCATCACGCGAAAACGGCTGAAGAGAATTTAATGAAAATCGGTATATAATGTCGGGTGATAAACCGCTGTAATCTAGGCTACAAATTATTTTATGCACGTTGAGTGAAATGGTAGTTTAGGGGCAGGCCTGAAATGTAATTCTCAAATAAGTTATTTATGTTATTAGTGGTCGCATCGATAAACACTACATAACTAACATAACTGTAGTTATGTCGTAAGTTGGTAGTAGTTATGTAAGAAGTTATTAAATTTCCGATCACTTATGTCTTATACATTGTTACCGTACCGCATATAATCAGAGATATTCATGAATTTGGATTTTTGTTACTAAGTCCATATCAGCGCCGAGTCACGAGAAGATGGGTAAAATGAATTTAGTGAAAATCGTTATGTAAATTCTGAGAATAAGGAACTACAGTCTACGATATAAATAATTTTGTAAGACCCCCTAATATCACAGAGTCGAAAGAAAACTAATGTGAAGGCCTGCAATATAGAAAGCACATAAACTTTATCAACAATAACATTACATTGACCATTGTTTGTTGTCACGTGCTTTTTGTCTTCTGTTTCCTCTCATCCCCGATAGATAGGATTACTGCAGCGTACCGAGGTTTTTTAAATTTGCTTTACGTCACACCAACACAGGTAGGTCTTATGGCGACGATGGGATAGGAAATGAATAGTGGTGTGAAGGAAGCGGCCTTGGCTTTAAGGTACAGCCTGGTGTGACTGGTGTGAAAATGGGAAACCACGGATTACCATCTTCAGGGTTGCCGGCAGTGGGGTTCGAATCCACTATCTCCCGGATGCAAGCTCACAGCTGCGCGCCCCTAACCACACAGGCAACTCGCCTGGTCGTACCGACTGTAACAGCCTGCCTGTATATTGGCGGGAAGTAGCTGGGGAGTAAGTTAACATTCTTCTTTAGCATGCCATTCCTCTGGTTCATACATTTTATAATATATCTGGTACGTAACACACTGGTTCATCATAGTATTCGAGCTATTCAATCCCTACTCTGAGGCACTGATTGGAATGAGTAGTGTGCATATTTAACGGAATGACAGAGGAGTGTTTACCGCAGTCTGCGACCTGGTTATTCCAGCTCTGGAACTTAGGACTGTTAGATCGGCACCGTAGTACTGTTCGTTGAAAGTGAGAAATTGTGCGGTTTTTCATTTGATCAAATATTTTATATGATAACATTGCTTTCAATCGCTACATTCCTACTGGCGTTTTTGTAATGACCTATGTTGAATTCAATTAGGAAAACCACCAAGTCAGTCTTTCTGAGAATCCCGTAGCGAAGCACGGGTACATCAGCTAGTTTACTATAAATTCTGTATTCCTGATTTTGTTTCTGAATTCTTTTCTATCTCCTACCTTTTGCCTGTTGATCCCCACCTGCCTTAAGTCTTCCTCTATTTCAATGATACCAGTTTGTTTTCTTGCTTGAACTGTTTACTACATCAAAGATTTTCTTTGTAAGTTTGTTGTCCATTCTCTGTATGTGCCCATAGAAAGTTAGTCTGCGTTTCCTGATCATGTCTGGAGTCTGTCAGTGTGCTGGTGCAGCTCTTCGGTAGGTCGTTTCATCCATATGCCATCTCTGTGTAATGGTCCAAATATTTTTTTGAGAATTTTACGTTCTATATTTTCTGTCTCTATGATCCCTGCTGTTCCAACTGTGGTCGTTTCTGACGCATACAATGCTTCTGGTAATACGACTGTGTTGTAGTGTCTAAGTTTGACCTGTCTTAATTAGCTTTTCTTATTATAATGTGACCATGTGAGTTTGTATTCTTTCTGGAGTTCTTCCGTTCGTTCTATATTAGACGCCTTGTTTGATCCTCCTATTTGTATGCATTCCCCTAAATATTTAAATTTTTCGACTCTTTTTACGGATCCATATACAGTATGCATGGTGTTCACATTGTTGTTCTGTCGTTCCATGTATTGGGTCTTCTCGTAAGATATCTGTAGACCTATTTTGGCAACTATTTAATGCAAGCGTTCCAGTGCGTCCTTTGCCTCCAGTGTATTATTGCTGAGTATGGCTATGTCATCTGCAAATGCCAGACATTTTATGATGGTTTTTGTTTCACGTGTTCTTCCCAGCTGTATTCCTTTAACTTGTTCCTCCCACTGCTTGATAATTTTTTCTAACACCATGTTGAACAAGATTGGTGAGAGCCTGTCTCCTTGTCGGACTCCTGTGTGTATCTCGAAGGGTTCCGAAATTTCTCCCATGAACTTGATCTTGGAGGTGGTGTCTGTGAGCGTCTGTTGTATAAGTGCTCTGGTTTTTCGGTCAATGCCATATTCTTCCAGGACGTCAAAGAGCGTCTGTCTGTCTGTCTGTAGAGTCCTTCTCTTTTTAAAGTCCACAAAGGTAACTACAGTGTTTTTTGTTTGTCTGACTTTCAAAAGTGTTCTCAAGTTCCAGATCTGTTCGATGTTTGATCTCCTTTTTCTAAAGCCTGCCTGGTATTCCCCTATTTGTGGATCTGCTTGTGGTTCTAGCCTGTTTAATAGCACCTTAGAGAAAATTTGGTACAAGCAAAATACCTCTGTAATTATTTGGATCTGCCTTATCACCCTTTTTATGTAATGGATGGTTTAATGCACGTTTCCATTCCTCTGACACTTTCTCTGTGACCCAAATTTCTGTGATAATCTTATGGATTTTTTTGGTGATGTTTTCATCTTGGAGCTTCCAGATCTCGGCTATGATACCATCCTCTCCTGCTGCTCTGTTATTTTTCATTTGTTTTATGATTTCCTCTATCTCTTCTATTGTGGGTGGATTAGAATTGGAGTTGGATGTAGTTCTTTGGAATGTTAGTTTTTATGTGGGTTTATCAAAGCATTGTTTGAGAATTTTACAGTTTTCATTCGTGTTTGTTTCCAGGGATCCATCTGCTCTTCGGAAGCAGAGGCTAGGAGGTTGATAGCCTATCTTATTTTCTTTGAAAGTCCTGTAAAAATGTCTTGTATTATTTCTCTTGAAATCCTCCTCAATTTCTTTTAGCCTATTTTTGTCGTATGCTCGTTTTTCTCTTCTGATTTCCTTCGATGATTGTTTCTGAACTAAGTGAAATTCCTTCCATGTTTCTGATGTTCTGTTACTGCTGAACTTCTCCCATGCTTGTTTTCTTCTCTCAATGTCTTGGTCACAAATTGTGTTCTACCATCTATGTTTTCGTTTTCTAGGAGGTTGTACCCAGCGCGTTATCTTCTGAACTGTCTTCGCAAGATCTGTCCAAGTGTCTGTTGAATGTCTATGAATTTTTCAACGATTTTATCCCTCTTTATCTGCAAGTATTCCGGATCAAGTTTGACTACTTTGTTTTGCGCTGTCCTTTTCTGTCCTGGGATTGGCCTAATCTTAACTTGCAGTAAATAATGATCAGACTCGAAGAATCCTTTACGCGTTCTGACATTTAAAAATTCTCGCGTATTTTTCTTGGAAATTGCCACATGGTCAATCCGGAATTCTCCCCACACTGTGTTGGCTGCTTTCCAAGTTTTAAGTTTTCGTCTTGGCTTTTGAAATTGCGTTGACAATTTTGAGGTTAAAATTTTGACAATATTTAATGAGGTGTTCCCCATTTTTATTTGTGCGAATGTGTGCCGAGTACGAGCCTGTTACTTGTCTGTATTTTCTCTCCTTACCTAATTGCGCATTGAAGTCTCCCACTAAAATTTTCACATGTCTTTCTGGTACGTTGATGGCTACTTCTTCCATGTCTTCCCAGAGATCTCCAATTTCTCGTGACTTCTTTCTCTTATGGACATTTGTAGGTGCATGTGCATTGATAATTGTGTATGCTTTATTACCTGATTTGAAGGAGAGTGTGGAAATACGTTCTGATACGGAATTGAAGTCGATGATGTTATCCACGACTTTGTGTACTGCAAATCCTGTACCAAACAATAATGGTGTGCCTCTCCTGACAGCAGGTTTACCTTTGTAAATCCTGTAATTTTCTGTGTCGAAATGGTTTTCATCTATGAAGCGTGTCTCCTTGAATAGTAAGAATTTCGATGTGAAATTTTTCAAGCATGTCTGTGAGCTGTTTTAGTTTTCCAAGTTTGAAGAGAGTGTTTGCATTGAGAGTGCCAATGTAGTGTTTGCGAAGAGATTTTGAGAAGCTCCAACTCTTATCCTCATGATGTTCCTGGTCCCCCAGAATCCGATGACCAGGAAAGTCCAGTGCGTGGACTGGGATCTGGGGTAGCGGATTTCTTTCCTTTCGTTCCATCATGATTACTACAAGTTGAAGTTGGTTGTGGTGATCACTAATAAAGATCACGGTAATTACAGACTTGATTTTTGAGATCAAGCCATATTTCACTGCCGCACCAACTAGGTGAACAGACGCAGACCACTAGTCTCTGGATAGCAGAACAGACACTAGTGGATTTCTCGATGTTGCCGTTGTGTGTTTGGTCCGCGAGAGCTATTTTATTTCGCTCAAGTCCGCCGGCAAGCCGGTGAGGACCCCCTATCTGCCACCTGGGACGCACCATCTCGGAGAATCACCTCTCCGTCTGCTACGACACTGTAGTAGGTTCGTGGATTATTATTATTATTATTATTATTATTATTGAAATGGCGTATGGCTTTTAGTGCCGGGAGTGTCCGAGGACAAGTTCGGCTCGCCAGATGCAGGTCTTTTGATTTGACTCCCGTAGGCGACCTGCGCGTCGTGATGAGGATGAAATGATGATGAAGACTACACATACACCCAGCCCCCGTGCTATCGAAATTAACCAATTAAGGTTAAAATACCCGACCCTGTCGGGAATCGAACCCGGGACCCCTGTGGCCAAAGGCCAGCACGCTAACCATTTAGCCATGGAGCCGGGCATTATTATTATTATTATTATTATTGAATGTATCGCAAGAAGTGTGGAACTAAACGAGGCCACCCACCTGATTGCAAATACGGTATTGTAGAGGTACTTAGTCAAATTTGTATGTCTTCTTTCTAAAATTTCCTTTACTTCGCACCGACACAGATAGGTCTTGGTAACTTTGGGATGGGAAAGAGATTGAAATGGGAAGGAATAAGCCGCGTCCTTAATATTAAGGTGGAACATGGACCATTTGCATGGTGTGAAAATGGGAAACCACTGAAAACGATCTTCAGGGCTGTCAACAGTTCGTTTCAAATCCACTATCTCCCGAATTCAAACTGGCAGCTACGACACTCAAACCACGAAGCCACTCACTCAGTCTTAATTAATTCATAGAGGCTTGCAGACTGAACGTTGAAAGGCATAGCAGTCTAATGAATTTGTAAGTATGTATATAAAAGTACGAACATACCCATTTAAAGTTAATAATTCTAGGTGATATAGTTTTAAAGATAATTGAATATTATAAAATGTACTTACCGTAAAAAATACGAAGAAAAGTGTAATTACATTGTATTCGAGTTATAGAGAAAATTATTCTGCTATTCATTCCATGCAAAATCTTCTTCTAGTTGTATCTTCGTGATGGTCTCATCTAGTATTCTAATGGTCCTTCTAAGATTTTCTCTGCCGAGATGAGTGGCTCAGGTGGTTGAGGCGCTGGCTTTCTGACCCCAACTTGGCTGGCTCGATCCTGGCTCAGTCCGGTGGTATTTGAAGGTGCTCAAATACGACAGCCTCGTGTCGGTGGATCTACTAGCACATAACAGAACTCCTGCGGGACTAAGTTCCGGCAACTCGGTGTCTACGAAAACCGTAAAAGTAGTTAGTGGGACGTAAAACAAATAACAACATTATTATTATTATTATTATTATTATTATTATTATTATTATTATTATTATTATTATTATTATTATTAAGATTTACTCATCCACTATCTTCAGATTAGCTAAAGATAACGATAGTTGGTTTTCACCTAGGTTAATAACAACAAGGGACACAGGAAATCACGTGTAATATGTGTTCTTCCATGTTTTAACAAACACCAAGGTGTTTTTTCCTTATTGGAACTACATGCATTTCTGTCACAATATTCACTGTCCGCTGAAACAAACTGAAATTGTATCCCTACGTGTGTATCATGTTACGAACAATTATAATAGTGTCTATATGATATTTCTGATGTTTATTTGAAATAGCATTAGTAATTATTGTAATACAATTCTTTTTAAAGTTCGTTTAATTTATTTAAATGTTAACTTACTCTACAACTACGCATCTAAATTATATGCAAAACACTCAGGCACAAACTGCCCACCCTTGGTCCAAATTGGAGTGGATCCATCCTGGGCCTTCTGGAGCAATAAGTACCGAGGCAAGGACACTAAATTACTGCTGTTGTTGTTTTCTTGAACAGAACTAAATCCATTTCTTCTGCGTACATTGTTGGCCGCAGGCAACAACCTTCAGGAATGCACTTACATACACTTTTATACTTACACAATTTATGGCTGGACATGGTAAATTTAGAAGTTATTTTCAACGGTTTAAGATACCATCATCCAACTCCTGACCACGTCAAATGTTGCTTAACTTCGGAGATCTCACGGGATCCGGTGTTTCAACACGGCTACGGCCGTTGGCTATTGTCCACTACACGGTATTAAAAGGAACAATTTGTTAGGACACCTCAGTTACTGCAATGTAAAATTTTCGCTGCCAGTTTCCGACTTGTTTGTAACAAGGTGTTGCTTGTATCCATTTCTTAGACAATGTTTTGAACATTTTATAACATTCTTTCTCAATCCGTTTACCCTTCAGGGTAGGATTTTCCCTCTGACAGCGCGGGATCCCGCCTCTACCGACTTAAGGGCAATGTCCTGGAGCGTGAGACATTGGATCGGGAATACAACTTGGAAAGAGGACCAGTACCTCGCTCAGGCTGCCTCACCTGTTATGCTGAACAGGGGCCTTGTGAAGGGATTGTAAGATTTGAAAGAACAGGTAAAAAAAATGAAATGGTGTATGGCTTTTATTTCCGGGAGTGTCCAAGGCAAATTCGGCTCCCGTAGGCGACCTGCCCGTCATTATGAGGATGAAATTATGATGAAGACAACACATAAACCCAGCCCCCGTGCCAGCGAAATTAACCAATTATGGTTAAGATTTGAACCCGGCCCCCCTATGACCAAAGGCCAGCACGCTAACCATTTTGCCATGGAGCCGGACGAAGGGACAGTTTATCTTCAAACTTCTTCTGTTTGAGAACTGTTCTTCGCTGGTTTCACTTATTAGTTACGGAAGCAGTAATACGACACATGTGAACGAGTTGTTTCACGTAATGTTTTGATGGTACTGTAGAACAGGGAAAGTGTCTGCGGAACAGAGAATATTTTTGGTCGAATGTTATTTGCACAAGAAGAAAGAAACAGTTAAAAGGTGCCTTCGAGAATTCCGCAGACACTGTTCTGCAGTGTGTTTACCCATTGCTATAATAACCTCACAACACACCTTGAAAGTCTAATATTTACTAGCGAACTGCTGCGTAAGCTGTCAAGACTCCTCATCATGCCAAACTTGACACAAAGCACAAGCTTGGGGAATCCCGCGGCAAGTGATGAGAAGTGGGAAGTCTTAAATTATACTCCCTGTATCTTCACGGCTGCCTAAAGTGGGTTTCGAACCCACTTATCTCCTGAATGCACGCTGATAATTACGTGACCCAAAACCCATAGCCACTTGCTCGGTATATCTAATATACTACACAATACAAAATAAATGGAAATGTTGCTTCTTAAGTACAGTAATATAATAATACCTACGAAGAAATCAAAATATATTAATCACCTAGATAACCATCCTATTGTTTACAGTTAAATGTTGAAAACCAGAAATTTCTCACACTGAGGAATGTTTTATTAACCTTGTTAATGAAAAATATTACAAATTAGGGATCGGAATAAGGATTACTTAAACCAGGGCCTCTCAGGGTGCATGCGCTTGGTGCATGCACTGTGCACGGTGCAAAAGACGACTTCGCTTGGTTGACCTGAGTGCAGACCCCCACTCCTCGATTTGGAGCAATAGCGCTGTCTCTCTCTTTCCCCACGCCTGTCTGGCTCGCTCCCCCTGTCTCCCTCTTCCTCGCTTGCTGCGTAGCGCTCCAAATCCGAGCCGAATTGAGCCGAGTTGAGCCGAGCTTAGCCGAGTAGCCCAGAGACGAAGCGTTGGTCCAAGCCGTGCCGAGCGGGAGCGATGCACAGTGCACGGAGCTCTTGCGCCTCGATTTGCACGCGTGAGATTTTGGGCGTTTGAGAGGCCCTGACTTAAACTGAGAACCACAGCTGAGTACTATTGCTCTATTGCTTACTTTTAATAACGGTAACGGTGATGACATGTTAATTATCAGAAGAAGAACTACTGTCGTACTACAGCTCATCCCAAGAAGATATTTTGAGCACACTCGTTAATAGCTTGCGTGGTTTGATTATCCCTCTGGCCTCCTTCGGAAAGAAGTTCCATTCACGGCTGGACATAACAGCGAAGGAATATTGTTGCGAGTTGAGAATTTATGCCTAGGAATAGCGAACAGCGTCGTGTTCAGCACTCTGGAATTCTTCTCATGCTGTTCGGAAAGGCTGTGAAATCGTTCATGCAGGTGGGTTAGCGATTGTAAGGTAAGGATTCGGTGCAGTAAAGTCAAGGTATACGGCGTTCATCTGTCTTCGGGGAGTAGCCATCCGAAGTCAACTTAAAGCTGGGTAACATGATCAGAAAATTTTAAAATACGTATCAATCTCACGCAGGCAGGAGAGGTTATATATATTCCTAAAGTGGTTGTGGCAAAACCATATTCAGGGTGCCTGCTGTCGAACTTGGGATCCAAACTACCTCAGTATTACAAATGAAGAGGGGATTTATGTCTTCTTCTTCTTTCTTAATCTGTTTACCATCCAGGGTTGGGTTTTCCTTCGGACTCAGCGAGGGATCCCACCTCTACCGCCTCAAGGGCAGTGTTCTGGAGCGTGAAATACTTGGTCGGGGGATACAACTGGGGAGAATGACCAGTATCTCGCCTAGGCGGCCTCACCTGCTATGCTGAACAGGGACCTTGTGGGGGATAGGAATATTGGAAAGGATAGACAAGGAAGAGGGAAGGAAGCCGCCGTGGCCTTAAGTTAGGTACCATCCCGGCATTTGGCTGGAGGAGAAGTGGGAGACCGCGGAAAACCACTTCCAGGATGGCTGAAGTGGGAATCGAACCCACCTCTACTCATTTAACCTCCCGAGGTTGAGTGGACCCGGTTCCAACTTTCGTACCACTTTCCAAATTTCGTGGCAGAGCCGGGAATCGAACCCAGTCCTCTGGGGCTGGCAGCTAATCACACTAACCACTACACCTCAGAGGCGGACGGGGATTTATGTGCTCAAAAGAAAAATCCTATAGCATAACCTAAATCAAAGAGAGTCCAGAGGTAACTACAGCAGGTTATTCGGGATCTCTGGGGACGATGTTTGAAGGGTAATTAGCTTAAGAAACGCCATGCCTCCACCAACGATCATGCTCGATTGGAAAGCCAGCACTTCTAAGTATAGCCCGAAAACCTAATTTCCATTGCAGCAGAGTCCGGCTGCGTGGCCAAATGGTTAGCGTGCAGGCCTTTGGTCGCAGGGGTCCTGGGTTCGATTCCCGGAAAGGTGGGGAATTTTAACCATAATTGGTTAATTTTGCTGGTACTGGGGCTGGGTGTATGTGTCATCTTCATCATCATTTCATCCTCATCACGACGCGCAGGTCGCCTACGGGCCTCAAATCAGAAGACCTGCATCTGGCAAGCCAAACTTGTCCTCGGACACTCCCGACACTAAAAGCCATACGCCATTTCATTTTTTTTTTTTTTCAGCAGACCTTTTCACAGAGATAGCATGTCTGTCTTATCCCACTTCTTCTGACAAGCTTTCCAGAGACCACTGATAGTGCGTGGAGGTCTATTTCGTAAGGCACGTTTTAGGTGTTCAAATGCACAGAAGTCCAAGGGTGAACCATTGGATGCCTTCACCGGAATTTGAGTAAAAGGAAATGCACGGATTCCTGTTTCCATCGCCATTCCCTCTAAGAACAGAGGAGTCCAACGAAACGTATGGCTGGATGCTTTATCTTGATGTACCCAGAGGCCCTACCTGATTTTTCGCCCTCCCATACAGTGCTGAGATATATGTGTTGTAAATAGGTGTTATTAATAGAACCACTTGCTGACAGTATGTAGAGTTCACCTTCACGTTAGTAGCGACACGGCAATGGTTAACTTACCATTGTAGCAATATCCAGCGATGATCATGAAACCCCTTGGAAAACTTTCCAGACATTCTTCATGCAATGTTTGATAACAAATTATTTTAGCTCCAGGCCGTAGTAAATCGAGCGGGTTTGGTTACAGTCACTAAGGTACACATATGCTTCGTCTAATATCACCACATTTTTCAATCTGTCCCCTGCCAGATAGCCCTCATACAGCTGTCTTGCGTTAGTACGACGTTCAGAAATGTGACAAGGCAACAGCTTGTGAACTCGGCGCTTATGCCGCTTTTCTAATTGCAGGTCTTTGTTGATGGTGGTGTTAACTGTTGAAATATACATCCCCAACTTGCGTGTGATAGTCCTTCTTGGGGGGGGGGGGGAGGGACACAAGGTTACTACATGAGACAAGGGCCTTCACTCTCCTCACCACTTCTAGTGCATGGCTGGTGGCTAGTCATGGATTTGCCTGGTTTTATTCCTCTGCAATTAAGTCTAGTCAGGCTTTGTCCTTTTTATTCAATACAGCACTTATCCCGTTCTTTGATATCAAGAAATCACGCTTCTTGCACACTCCTTGGATTGCAGAATAGCTATATTTAGCATCGGAAATTGCTGTTGTGTAGCCTACCCAGTAAGGGACAATCCGCTTCGGCACACATGTTCTGAGTAATGACGTGAATCATCACTCCCCATTTTGACGTGCTCAAATTGAAAACAGCTCCGCCAGCGGCCTTCCAACTCGTCACTAGAGATCCTGAACGACATTCTGTAACTGCCTTTCTTCTTGTTCAACTGATTGTTTGAACTGTCAGTGCCATAGTCTTCGAATCAGAGTGTCCTTGCTTCGATTCCCGGTTGGTCCGAATATTGTAGCCGCGTCTCGTTAATTCCACAGGCTCAGGCCTCTTTTACGACTGGATGTCTTTCCAACACCAATCCTAAATGGAGGGATGTATCCAGTGTCGCATGTGTCTCTGGTAGTTGGTAGTGTGGTGCGCTGTGTTTCCAGGAAGAGGTCAGTATTGGTACTAACATCAACACATCCTCTCCGAGTCAGAGGAAGTAAACCGGAAGCAACTCTGAACTCACCATCGTGTGGTTATTATTATTATTATTATTATTGTTATTATTATTATTATTATTATTATTATTATTATTATTATTATTATTATTATTATTATTATTATTATATTTCTGGGGTTATCCGTGGAACAGAAAGAGGTGAAAGAAGGTCCTGGTGTTGAATGGGTCTCACTACGATATCAAAAATTGAATTAAAAACTTTAAACAAAGGTTATATTTCTTTTCAAAAAACAAACTTAACAATCTTTCACTTAGTGAAATAACAATGACAACTTTAGGTAGTAGAATACAGAACCCCAAAAAAGGGAATCTAACAATTTTTGGCTTCAGGACCCAGATTTACAAGGATTGAGCTTCAGGCCCCAGATTTACAAGTTTCGCAGATGTAGCTTTTTAGTCAGATAAGGAGAAATGACCCCAAATACATAGTGTTCACGAGCACTTGGCTCCAACAGCAACAATTTACGGCCTTCCAAAGACACCCCTCAATATTACAGGAATTTTAGAAGAGAGCTTACATGCTCTCCGACATTAACCAATTTCTAACAGCACGCTTAAGGCAACATTGCAACAACCTTACAATCTCTGGCCCCTCTAGGCGCAATTTACAATTAACAAAAGTTAGTACACAGGGGTATCTAGTACCCAACCTACTGGGCCTTCGTGGAAAAAGAATAACAGGTTAAATTACTGGCCCGAACACAAAATGAATGGAGGCGTATACTTGCACTCCTAGATTATGAAGAATAAAATCCCAACGGGGCTCTCGGCCCAGTGATACACGGGCTAATCCCAAGCTACTGAGGTGACTCGAATGAAGGTTAATTTAATACATTACAGGAAAGGAAAACAGTTACTAAATCGTAGTCACCTCAAACCAAGTTGAAGGGGAACTCGAGAGGGTAACGCACTCTCTATCCCTGATTTACAGTTAAAGACGTTATGAAATTTTACATTAGCCGAACGAAAATTTACAGTTTAGAAAAGGTTGGTTACATAGTTATAAATTCGAACCTTTCCCTCGGATAAGTTTGCGGAGACAGCTAGAAAGATAGAATATTGGTGGCCATTACTTGTCTGTTGTTCTGCCTGCCGAAGAATGAGGCGCCCCGCCTCCTGTCTTAACACACGCACTCAGAAAGACGACGATCAATGAGACAAGAAAGCCAGAAAAGCCTCAGCTTATATACCCGAGGGGATTGTTCGAGAGGATTCTGGACTAATCCGGACACATCCTCTCAATGTTATTGGCAAATTCAAAAGTTACACCCAAAAAGCAACAAGAAGCCTGTGGTAGGCTGAAAAATAATTACAGACAAATTGTGATTGGTCAGGTTCAAAGACTGACGGAAGGAGAGAGAAGTGTTGCCAACCTAGAATTATATTTTTTTCTTCATTCTTTATTCTTTCTCCAGATCTACATAATGTGTACATGATCCATTAATGGAGAGAAAAAAAAACAAGTCTGACCTAAACCAGCTCACAAAAAGAAAAGGAAAAGAATGCCACCAGATAGGCAGACACATGAACAAAATCATAATAAATAAGAAGAAGAAGAAGAAGAAGAAAATGGCAATGAGGCAGGATAAACACTGTCGCATGGCCCAAGATCAACCCTTATTGGTGGTCTGTTGGCCATGGTAGAAGGTAGTATGGCAGTATGATAATAACAAAATAAAATAATAACATATTACTGTGTGTAGTACAATAGTGTCGGCAGACGGCATCTGTAATTTAAACAAACTGCATATAACTTCCGGCCTGGTTCGCAACTCAGCGCAATCCTTCCTGACTAGAATTATATATTTAAAAAAAATGAAAGTTGATTTATTAGAGAAAACCTATAAACAAAAAATTTCTTTCAATAACACATTGTTCTTCCTTGCACCAGAGTGCGTAATCTCAGTTTTGTAGAGACATCTATGGAGAAAAGTTCAACCTTCTTGAAGTAAATAAACACAAAGCAAATAAATCCAGTCAGTTTAGACAACTCCACAATAACACAATTATTCCGTACTTCAATGGTGACATCTTCAGGACAATGTCACAACTTCATACCATAGGTGTTTCACGATTTGTTTCCTAGATAGAGTTCTTTAAGGCGTTGCTTTTGAATGAGCAGAGTTGAGGTGTACCTCCCGGTACAATTATTATTATTATTATTATTATTATTATTATTATTATTATTATTATTATTATTATTATTATTATTATTATTATTAGGGCTCTGAAGTTGAGGAAAAGTCTTTTTTTTCCTCGAGTGTCTGAGGATGAGGGCCACCATAATATTAGTTCATTCTGGGTCATTATAAACCAGGAAAAGATGGGTTTTGTGTCCCTTTTTTACCTTTTCGGCGTTTTTGGCCTATATGTCATTTTTTGACTTTTTAGGTCTTAGGGCTTTTTTCACAACTTCCCCTCCTTTCCACTACATGTGTACTGTCCATTCTCAATTCTAATCATCATTAGTTCATCCATTATCTCCTAATCTTTTCTGTAGTAGGAGAGAAAATGTATTGAAAATGAACCTAATGCTTGGAAAAACCAGGGATATCAAATTGTGTGCACGATAAGTGAAATACTGAAAGGAGAAAATTTTGATGCGAGTGTTTTTGAGAAGGAAGAGCTCACTTGCTGCAAGTACGCACCCGTAGCATCCTTCGATGAGGAAAAAAGTGTCCTGATGTTTCGCAACGAACTGTCTGAAAACAAACAGACGATCGTTCACACCTAAGAACCTGGAGATGACTGTTGTCATATACTGCAAAACCAACTGATGTGAGTTTTCCGAATTCCAATTTATGTAACCCTAGTGTGGTTAAGCCAAATGTGATTCTAGTTATACTCATTTCAATTTATTTCTCCAGGATGTCAATTGTGGGTTGGCTGAATGCATTCTAGGTGGTAAAAAAGTTTAATTCTAAATTATTCAAGTACTTTCTTAGCAAACACAGAATTCCTTTCTTAATTGTTAATCTAAAAATACCGTATTTACGCAAATAATCACCGCACCCTAATTTTAGGAAGGACCTTTTTGAAAAAATGAAATGAACTAACATTCCTTCCATCGAAAGAGTAACGTAGGCATAAACAAACATTTCATATCACTCCTCGAGTTCCATGTCGTATTTACGCAAATATGAACAAGACGGATATAGCTACTTTGCTTGAACATATTTGATATGATAAAACGCATTATCACTGCTATAAAATATATCTGCCATGAAAATTAGCAAGTAGGCCCCTTCTTATGTGACAGATATTTAATTAATCTGAACTTCCAATAGTCTCTATTCGCTGTAGATCGCAAGACTCTTTGTCTCTTGCATCATTAGAATCCTCTCCACGTCTAAAACACTTCCCACACGCGGTCTCTTTTCACTCGGATAGTTACACGACCAGTGGTGGATAATTCTTTTCGTGCAATGTAAACACTTGGAACAGACACACCTGCGAACTCCCTTGTTAGTTTTGCAATACAGTAAAACCTCGTTAATTCGAAGTCGTAGGGAGGCAAAAATGTGATTTCGAATTACATGATTTCGAATTAACCGCCAAATTGTAATTCAGAAATGCAAACCCTTGCCGCGTCACAAAATATTCTAAGACCCGTTACTGTAAGCAATTAACATTGATTTACAGTTTAAACATTTCAAATGCCATGGAAAAGGCTATTAACGGAATGTGTCCAACAAGTCGCATTTACATTATTCAAATAATGCAACTGGATAACTCGCTAGCAAACATAACCTCACGCAACGGAAGAAAAAATGATTCAAAGACGAGGAGATATCTATGCTGGCTCCACTGTGCAAGTGCTTTATTCACTGGATTACTGTACTGTATAAATTGTTGATGCCCTGTATTTGCACGGAAAGTACTCGATGCCCTTAAAACATCGTGGCTTATCGAACATTCCTATGAAGAGGGAAGGAAGTAGGAAATCTCTCGCTTCCGTCTGCATTGCAACACAGGACTGGGACTCTATCCTTATACGATTTTCCGCCATGGCATTTCTCTCGTAATTCAGAAATGCCAATCCCTGCCGCGACACAAAGTATACTAAGGCCCATTAATGCATGGAATCACCTTGATTCACAGTTTAAACCCTTCAAATGCTACGGAAAAAGGCTATTTCCGAAATGTATCCAACAAGGCAAATTTACATTATTCAAATAAAGCACTTGGATAAATCACTGGTAAACATAACCCCATGCAACGAATGAAAAAACAATATTCAAAGACGAAGACAAATTACGCTGGCTCCGCTGTGCAAATGCCTTATTTTTTGGATTACTGTAAAGTTTGCATTTTTAGATACCTTGTACTAACACGGAAACATCGTCGCTTATTGAACTTTCCTATGACGAGGGGAGGAAGTATTTCGCTTCCCTCTGCATTGCAAACCATAAGTCAGTTGATCTCGGTATTAAAAAATGCAGTTTCATCGGCATTGGCAATATTGTTCGGTGTGTACGAATTTATGATAATTATGAGCTTCTCCGCATACAGCCTGTTACGTGATGATGTGGCGTTCCTTAAAACTCTGAATACAAACGAATTACGATTTCACTCAAACTTAGCAAATATGAAACACACTGTAGGCACACTGAAGAGAGTGAAAGTGCGGAAAGCTACCCCTGCACGTTCAGGAAGACACGTTCTATCGTGACGCCGAGACAATTCTAATTTAAATGACTCTGTAAAATAATACTTTTTTAAATGTAAAGGCAGTTTTGAATTAAAAGTCTGAATGGTTTTCCGTTTATATATGACATATGGGGCAGTTTCTGCCATCTGCTATTATACAAAGCATAACTGTAGACCCATCATCGAAAACTACGTGAACCAGGAGCGTGTTGCCAACCTTGACGCAAATTAAACTCGCACATCAATTTCGTGCCACATTTTTTAAAAAGAATATGCGGGGATTATTCGCGTAAATACGGTATATAGTGTCTGAAAGCAGAAGTAGTTGTATTTCACTCATACATTTTTGCACTGTATGTTGCATATTAACAGAAATTTGCATTTTAGACATTTTAAAACATCATATTCCTTCATTAAATATGTAATTTAAGCTAAAATTATGGATGAATTTGGATCGCATTTTTACGTTATTTTTATCGGTTTTAAGGTCTTTAACTTCTGAGCTATCGTTATTTTATTATTATTATTATTATTATTATTATTATTATTATTATTATTATCCAACTTCTTGGCTGAATGACCAGCGTTGGGCCTTCGGATTAGACGATCCCGAGTTTGATTCTCGGCTGGGTCGACGATTTTAATCGCGTCTGATTAATTCATCTGGCTAGGGGACTGGGTGTTTCTATTTGTCCCAACACTCACCACACTACCAAGCTGTCTCTGTGAATCAGTGGTAGAGTGTCCGTCTCCGGATCCCAGGATTGCGGATTCAAACTCGGCAGATGTAGTCGATTTCTGAACAGCGGAATAAAGCCCGTGTCGTACGATGTCACACCCGACAAAATTTATTAAAACTCAGCCATACATCCCCAAGGGAAATTCGGTTTACTCTGCCACCTAGTAGACCTACGGTAAAACGGAACGTAGAAATTGACGAGCAGACAGATGGCGTCAAATTAAAAATGTCTGCGCATGGTAGCTGAAGCCACACAATTTTCTTCCCCTTCTTCTTCTCCTTCTTTTTTGTTATGCCCATTCGTTTGGCTTATGTCCACTCGTTATTTCCTGTGTCTCTTTTTCCATCTCCCCTTCCTGTATCCTCCTTTCTTCTCTCGCGCCACGAACCTGCTACGCAGGCGTAGCAGAGGGAGAGGTGATACTCCCACGTGGCGCGTCCCAGGTGGCGGATAGGGAGGTCCTAACCGGCTTGCCGGCGGACTTGAGGGAAATAAAATACCTCTCGCGGACCAAACACACACCCCCTGTGGGTGGGGGAGGCAGACGAATAATACACCCACGGTATCCCCTGCCTGTCGTGAGAGCCGACTAAAAGGGGCGACCAAGGGATGATTGTATACGAACCATGCAACTACATGTGATTAGTACCACCACGCGGAGAACACCAAGGGTAGCTTTTACTTGTGCGTAGTACCAATATATTAGGTACGAAATAGGTTTGTGATTAGTAGCACACAGGAGCACCGCGCGGTCGGCTTTTGCAGTACCTGTGATTAGTACCACCATATGAGCGGGACCATGGGATGATAGCTACCATGGACCTGCCTTACCTGTGATTAGTACCCACTATATGAGGAACACCACGGGATAGGGAGAGGTCCCTGTGGTTAGTACTCTTATGTGATGAACATCATAGGTTTGCGTTGCCTGTGAATGGCGCCGCAGAGTGAGAAAAACGTAGGTCTGTATTAATGTCGAATTTCATAAGCTTTGAGTAGTACAATAATGTGTGGAATACCGCAAGTCTCTGCTACCATTGCTTAGTACCGCAACAGGACGGATACCATGGTTCTACATTACTAGCGATAAGTATCATTCTGAGGGGCCTTTGACTTGTATTTTGGACCCATTTAGACGCCAAGCATCCTCGATTTGCTTTTGGAAGTGGTCCCTTGGTCAGAAATATTATTAACTATGGTAGTTTTTTGAGTCGGATCCACTGATTGTTTTAAATTCATGTTCATTCATTCATCCATTCATGCGTTCATTCATTCTTCATGACATTTTTTATTTTGGTCAGTGGATAATTTTGAACTTTTACTTTGTCGTTTCATTTCGTACCATTAGGGGCCGATGACCTCGATGTTAGGCCCCTTTAAACAACAAGCATCATCATCATCATCTTCTCTCGCGCTGACCTGCATCACTAGTTCTCTTATTACTTTCCTGACTTCTGCCATCCTCCTTCCATTTACTTTTTCATCGGCTCTTTTTAAGGTCGCTTCGAAGGAATCACTTCTGCACGGCGCTCCTCTCTTGATGATATGCACATTTTCCACATACACTCCCTCATCTGCACTCGTTTCGTCCTTATTTAAATCTTCCTCCATAGATAAAAGTTTCGCCACTCTCATCCCTTGCAGTCTTGCCCTAATCATATGTTTCTTCAAGACTTTGAAATTTCTATTCCCATCACTACCCCAGTCTCTCTTAATCCACATTTTTTCTTACCGTAGATTTCCGGCATTTCTGAGTACTATGTCTGCCATCAGTGAGGATAGCAATGTGACCTTTATAGGTCTGCACCCCCTCAGCCTTTCTATCCGCTTCATGTCATCTATATCGACCTCACAGAAGTTGATTTTCATTTTTTGTGGTATTACATCTACCACCTTGTAAAATATGTCTACTTTAGA
This sequence comes from Anabrus simplex, assembly GCF_040414725.1. Classification (NCBI taxonomy): domain Eukaryota; kingdom Metazoa; phylum Arthropoda; class Insecta; order Orthoptera; family Tettigoniidae; genus Anabrus; species Anabrus simplex. Next base: position 1,147,120,078 of record NC_090266.1, on the reverse strand, counting down.
CTCATTCTTCTCTTCTTGTACTCCATAAATAAAAATGGCTTTCTTCATGTTTTTATGTCTGTGGGCTTCAACTTCTTTCTTCAAAGTCTCCACCTCCTCTTCCATGTTTTTTATTTTCTCCTTTAGAAGAACTACCTCTCTCTCACTGCTTTCCATTTTGCCTTTGACTTCGTTAGTGCTTTTCTGAATCCACCGTCTCGTCTTTTCATGCTCCTTGCCTTGTTCTTGTATCATCTGTTTTAACTGCTCAAACGAACAGAGTTCCCTTATTACTTCCACGTCCTCCCAATTCACGTTTACACTGCCCTGTGGGCTTGGGTTTACGTCCACACCCCCAATAACCAGTAGGACAGTGACCACCGCTGCCACCAACAGCATCTCGCCTTTCAGCCTCCTCCCTAAGCTAACTTCAGTATTTTTGGCTGTAGCATTCTTCTTACTTCCCTGCCATCTACCAATGATGGCCCTATAGTGTTCAACGCTAATCATCTGCCTTGTAGCACTCAACTCGTCCTATCCGCACATAACTCCTACTGCACACACCTGGCAAACTTCGCACTACACGTCCGTGCACTTACCTTGGTTAGAGTGTTATGCCCATTCGTAGAGCGCGTTGGAACTTGTTCATTGGCTTGATGACTTTCGCCTTTCTATTCTTCCAGAATCTCTTCATGGACTCACGGTGTTACCTCTTCCGTTCTTCTGACCACTTTGTACCAGTCCTGCTGCTAGTTTTCACTACAAACTAAGGTCCTGAAAATTTCGTGATTTTTCATGATGTCTTCCCTGATGGTCAAGTCATTCTGGTCCCGTCTCGTTTCCTCCAGCCAATTTATTATCTTTTCAACTTGTGAGGTCATACTATTATTAGTAGTAGTAGTGTCCGCCTCCGTAGCGTAACAGTTAGTGTTATTAGCTGCCGTCCTCGGGGGCCCGGGTTCGATTCCCGGTACTGCCAGAAATTTAAAAATGGCAGGAGGGCTGGTATGGGGTTGAAATGGTACACGCAGCTCACCTCCAATGGGGATGTGCCTGAAAAGAGCTTGCTTGCTTGTTGTTTAAAGGGGCCTAACATCGAGGTCATCGGCCCCACCTGAAAAGAGCTGCACCACCTCGGGATGAGGACACGAGTTTACTTCCCACACATAACACCACCCTCCATCACAACAACACGCAGTTACCTTCACATGGCAGATGCCGCCCACCCTTATCGGAGGGTCTGTCTTACAAGGGGTGCACACGAAATTTATTTGTTTATTATTAGTAGTAGCAGTATTAGTATCGAGCTAGATACCTGCAGTCGCTTAAGCGCGGCCATTATCCAGTATTCGGGAGATAGTGGGTTCGAACCCGACTGTCGGTTTCCCATTTACACACTAAGCAAATGCTGGGGATGTACCTTAATTAAGGCCACGGCCGCTTCCTTCCCATGTCTAGGCCTTACCTATCCCATTGTCGCCATAAGACCTGTCTGTGTCGGTGCGAAGTAAAGCAACCTGCAAAAAAATGTAGTATTAGTATTGCCATGTTACCAACAACCAGGGAAACACGCCATAGTGATACCATTCCTTCAAAATAGGGTTTGGTTCAGGAAGAGTATCCGTCTGTAGAACAGGGCCAAATCCACATGTTGCGCCACAGTTTGCACCCATGACCAAAGCCCTGCACGGATGCGGATATCCGCGGATTTAGCTCGGTTTCTTTTCATTTCTGGCCATGCATCCACCTCTAAGTTACTTGGGGTCAGCACCACATGTGGATATTTGGCCACGTTTATGGTCTATTATGTTCATCCCAATGCCAACCCTGTGTGGAAAGAAGTTTTTGATATTTACACCTAAGTGTCCATGTGGCAGTTGACGATATGCCGTGTTGTGTGTGCATTGAAGCAGTCATAAAGTCCCAGTTTCTCAACCGGAGGAATTCAACCAGACGTGGTTAAAATTCCTGTAGCCTATGAACCTATGATCACTTCACTAAACATTCAGCCAAAGAAATAGAATCACTCTAAGGAGACTATGAGGAAAAAATAATAAAATACTGGGCTAAAAATCCTCTCACTTTATACCTTCCAATGTCTGGCTCCATGGCTATATGGTTAGCGTGCTGGCCAGGAGGGTCAGGGGCTCCAGGTTCGATTTCCGAGCGGATCAGGGATTTTAACCTTCATTGATTAATTCCGATGTCTCGGGGGCTGTTTGTGTGTGTCATCTTCATCATTAGAATTCATCACTGGTGGGGCCCCATTCCCACAGATGTGCAGCTCGCCTATACGGCGTCAACTCGAAACATCTACACCAGGCCTCTCCGGAGGCCAGACGGCATTCTTATTCTTATTCTTATTCTTATTCTTATTCTTATTCTTATTCTTATTCTTATTCTTATTCTTATTCTTATTCTTATTCCTTCCAATTCGCACGCTTCACTTACCAATATCTGCCGATAAAATACGAATATTCAATTCATTGAATTGTCTAATTTTGTATCACACATCCAGTACTCATTTGCCTCAATGACAGTTTTGCTATTCAACTGTTCCAGTTTCAAAGTATTATAACGAATGTAAAATAGTCTAAGGTTTTCGCGTATTCAATCAGATCCATTAACATGCTGCTTTCATGGCATGGTGCTCTGTGGAATTTAAAAACTAGACCTTAATTTTGATCAAATATTCCCTTTGAAATATTACTCTAGGTACCTTCAAAGGGAAGTGATATTTAATGCAATATTTGAAAGAATGGATACAAACTACCTCTCACTGAATGTAGTTGCTTCGACTAGTATGTGGAATTATATTTTTGTACTGGCTGTACGCCTGGGGATTTAATGTTACTAGAGCAGTAATATTAAGAAGAAGAAGAAGAAGTAGAAATAAACTATGTTTCTTATACAGCTCATTAAAGGCAAAGTGTACCTGCAAAGGTGACTCGAAGGAATCAAAGCAGGACCTCCGCATAAGAGGTTGTCGTGGCACCCCTATATTATGGGATTGTAAGTATCATTATAACCCCATGGTATGTCCGACTCGTTGGCTGAATGGTCAGCGTACTGGCCTTCGGTTCAGAGGGTCCCGGGTTCGATTCCCGGCCGGGTCGGGGATTTTAACCTTCATTGGTTACTTCCAATGGCCCGGGGGCTGGGTGTTTGTGCTGTCCCCAACATCCCTGCAACTCACACACCACACATAACACTATCCTCTACCACAATAACACGCAGTTACCTATACATGGCAGATGCCGCCCACCCTCATCGGAGGGTCTGCCTTACAAGGGCTGCACTCGGCTAGAAATAGCCACACGAAATTATTATAACCCCATGATATAACACTCGTGAAGGGCCATGGCCTACCAAGCGATCGCTGCTCAGACCGAAGGCCTGCAGTTAACGAAGTGCCGTGTAGTCAGCTCGACGAATCCTCTCGGCCGTTTTTCTTAGCTTTCTAGACCGGGGCCACTATCTCGACGTCAGATAGCTCCTCAAATGTAATCATGTAGGCTGAGTGGACCACGAACCAGCCCTCAGAACCAAGTAAAAATACCTGATCTGGCCGGAAATCGAATCCGGGGTCTTCGGGTAAGAGGCAGGAGTGCTATCCCTACACCGCGGGGCATGATGAAATTACTATTATCGAAACTAAAATTGATTGTTACAGAAAGCATGAAACGTAAATACGGATTACAAATATTTCATATCTTTCCCCTATTTCTGCTAATCTGAAATTAGGGGAACGGCATATTCTATCCATTAAATCAATCAATAAATCAATCAGTCACCAGTGATCTGCATTTAGGGCTGTCGCCCAGGTGGCAGATTCCCTATCTGCTCCTTACCTAGTCTGGTCTTAAATGAGTGCAAAGAAATTGGAAATTTATTGAACATCTCCCTTGGTAAGTTATTCCAATCCCTTACTCCTCTCCATATAAACGAATATTTGCCCCAATTTGACCCCTTCAATTCCAACTTCATCTTCATATTATGATCTTTCCTACTTTTAAAAACACCACTAAGACTTATTTGCCTACTAATGTCATTCCCCGCCACCTCTCCACTGACAGCTCGGAACATACCACATAGTCGAGCAGCTCGTCCCTTTTCTCCCAAGTCTCCCCAGCCCAAACTTTGCAACATTTTCGTAACACTACTCGTTTGTCAGAAATCACCCAGAACAAAACGAGCTGCTTTTCTTTGGATTTTTCCAGTTCTCGAATCAAGTAATCCTGGTGAGGATCCTATACACTGGGGTTGGGGTCTTATCAGAGACTTGTCTTTTCCTTTCCATCCTTACCACAACCTCTAACCAGGCATAACCATGTGTACAGATCTATACCCATTATTTAAAACACCTTGTATGTGATTACCCCAATGAAGATCTAGGTACGTACAGTGATCCACATAAAGAACTTTCACCCCATCAACACAGTAATTAAACCTGAGAGGACTTTTCCTATTAGTGAAACCCACAACCTGACTTTTAACCACGTTTATCATCATGCCATTGCCTGCGGCCGCCTCTGTGGTGTAGTAGTTAGCGTGATTAGCTGCCACCCCCGGAGGTCCGGGTTCGATTCCCGGCTCTGCCACGAAATTTGAAAAAAAAAGTGGTACGAGGGCTGGAACGGGGTCCACTCAGCCTCGGGAGGTCAACTGAGTAGAGGTGGGTTCGATTCCCACCTCAGCCATCCTTGAAGTGGTTTTACGTGGTTTCCCACTTCACCTCCAGGCGAATGCCGGGATGGTACCTAACTTAAGGCCACGGCCGCTTCCTTCCCTCATCCTTGCCTATCCCTTCCAATCTTCCCATCCCCCTACAAGGCCCCTGTTCACCATAGCAGGTGAGGCCGCCTGGGCGAGGTAGTTGGTCATACTCCCCAGTTGTATCCCCCGACCAAGAGTCTGAAGCTCCAGGACACTGCTCTTGAGGCGGTAGAGGTGGGATCCCTCGCTGAGTCCGAGGGAAAAGCAGAACCTGGAGGGTAAACAGATGATGATTATGATGATGATGACCATTGCCTGCTGTCCACCTCACAACATTGTCGAAGTCTTTTTGCAGTTGCTCACAATCTTGTAACTTATTTATTACCTTATACAGCATAACATCACCCGCAAAAAGCCTTATATCTGATTCCACTTATTTACTCATATAATTTATATATATATATTGAACCCTTGGGCCACGGGTTCAATATATATAAGAAAATATAAAGGTCCAATAATACTGCCTTGATGAATTCCCCTCTTGATGGTTACAGATAATGCTTCACCTACTCTAATTACCTCATTGAGCAAAATTATGTCTATAAACAATATTATAGTCTGAATAAGAGATATCTCTTTAGCTACTTGGAGCACAGGCTCAGACAAGACTACAATGGGAAAATGGAAGGTCAAATTTGATATGCAAGAGTCCCAGGAGGCGTCATCTCAGGGAACCTCGATTTTAAAATCTAAACCATGGTCGTCTTTTCACCCTCTACTTATCTTACCATCTCAGGGAACCTCGATTTTAAAATCTAAACCATGGTCGTCTTGTCACCCTCTACTTCTCTTACCATCCATGAAGCTTGTTCAGTCCATCCCTCCATTCATCGAGTTCATTCTTAACTTAGCCTTTATGTACTCATTCCAAGTACCCTCCAACCATTGTTCCCACACGTTTCTACAGCAATCATTGTCGCTTCTTTATTGTCCCACCGAGCTTGATAGCTGCAGTCGCTTAAGTGCGGCCAGTATCCAGTATTCGGGAGATAGTAGGTTCGAACCCCACTGTCGGCAGCCCTGAAGATGGTTTTCCGTCGTTTCCCATTTTTACACCTTAATTAAGGCCACGGCCGCTTCCTTCCCAGTCCAAGCCCTTTCCTGTCCCATCGTCACCGTAAGACATATCTGTGTCGGTGCGACGTAAAGCCAATAGCAAAAAAAAATTATTGTCTGTTACTTCTAACTCATTACTAAGATATCCTGAGTCCACCCAGCTTTCACTTTACATACAGACCGATATGAAGATTGTTTCATCCGTGAGCTGACTTCCTCCTTACAGGAAACTACTGATAGCAATTGGGAGTTGACTGCATTAGCTTTGCTGTACTTTGCTTCAATCTCAATTTATGTGCTATCATCCTGGAAGAATACACATCCTAAATATTTGAAATTATTTACCTGTTCCAATTTTTATACTTTCGGCCTGCAAAAAAATCTTCGTTGCCTAAATACCTATCACTACAGATAAACCAGGAGCTCCATGGAAGGAATTTTGAATCTCGAATGAACTTCCTTCAGTAACTGTTGGGAAATTTGGGAAATGATGCTTCATTCCTGTCGAAAATATGGTTCACGGCCTAATCGCGATTCCACAATATTGGTACCGACAACCGCCACGATATGCACCATTGGAGTGCAGACAATCCCCATTGGGTGCGACAGACAGCCGTATGAAGTGAAAAAAGTAGTGAATGTATGGTGCCGAATCATGGCTGATCGCCTTATTGGACCGAAGTTCCTTGAGGGTAAACAATCAGGCGCACGCTACCTGCACCTTCTGCGACATAAACTTCCATTTCTGCTGTAGAATGTGCCATATGGAGATGTGGTTGCAACAGGATGAATCTCCACATAGGACGTCAGCCGTCCATAACCATCTTAATGGAAAATAGAAAATGAAAAGGAAAATGGGTTGGAAGTGGAGGACCTACCTGTTGGCCCACCAGGTCGCCGGACTTAACGCCTTTATGCTTGCCATGTGCAGACATTTAAAATCAAAAATTTTCACCCAGGAGGAAGAAAATCCCAGCACCTTCGACAACTCATCGCCGAAATCTGCATATCAGTAAGATCTTCTACGCTACAGCGCACTAAATTATCCATTTACCGGCGTGCCCTGATGTGATTAAGCCAAGCAGGTCATCCCTTCGAGAATTTTTTACGTAACTAACCATTGTTAGTGCAGTCTTGTTCCCCTAATCACGCTTACAACCATATAGCTCATCTTCGTGATGAGATATCAGCCCTTCTTAAGGCCACATACACTTCCATTTACTGAAAGTTTGCATAAAAGGGGATATTTCACGAATATTAAGAAATGGTAGAAACTAAATATATCGAAAAATGAAACAGTAACCCTCCCCCAGATTCGAACCTATCACATGGAAGACTGGCATACAGTAGCGTTCGGCTCGCTCTTACCATCTACGCTATACAGCACAGCGGAACAGTGCGTGGAGATTACAGCTCACGTGATAAACTTCACACGGTTGCAATGTCCACTTCGTGTTTCACAAAAGTTTCATTTACATATGAGATCGTTTAGAGACAGCACTCGTGATTTCTGTCACATAATATTATGATATAAATGGTTCCAAATTTTCTGCAGACCTTAAATACAATGATATCCGTTTTCATGCGTTTACTGTGCTTGCGTCCGCCTCTGTGGTGTAGTGGTTACTCTCATTAGCTGCCTTCCTCGGAGGCGCGGGTTCGATTCTCGGCTCTGCCACGTAATTTGAAATGTGGTACGAGGACTGGAACGGGGTCTACTCAGCCTTTGGAGGTCAACTGAGTAGAGGAAGTTCGATTCCCACCTCAGTCATCCTCGAAGTAGTTTTCCGTGGTTTCCCAATTCTTCTCCAGGTAAATGCCCGGATGGTACTTAACTTAAGGCCACGGCCGCTTCCTTGTCTATCCCTTCCAATCTTCCCATCCCCCATCAAGGCCCCTGTTCATCATAGCAGAAGGCACTGGTCCTCCTATCCAGTTGTATCTCTGACCAAATATATCATGCTCCAAGACACTGCCATTGAGGTAGTAGAGGTGGGATCCCTCGCTGAGTCCAAGGGAAAACCATCCCTGGACTTTAAACTGATTAAGAAAGAAGAAAGAAGAGACGGCGAAATGATTCCCCACAGTTCTTTCTTTCTTAATGTGTTTACCCTCCAGGGTTGGTTTTTCCCTCGGACTCAGCGAGGGATCCCACTTCTACCGCCTCAAGGCCAGTGTCCTGGAGCGTGAGACAATGGGTCTGGGATACAACTGGGGAGAAAGACCAGTACCTCGCCCAGGCGGCCTCACCTGCTATGCTGAACAGAGGACTTGGTGGGGGATGGAAAGATTGGAAAGGATAGAAAAGGAAGAGGGAAGGAAGCAGCCGTGGCCTTAAGTTAGGTACCATCCCGGCATTTGCCTGGAGGAGAAGTGGGAAACCACGGAAAACCGCTTCCAGGATGGCTGAGGTGGGAATCGAACCCACCTCAACTCAGTTGACCTCCCGAGGCTGAGTGGACCCCGTTCCAGCCCTCGTACCACTTTTCAAATTTCGCGGCAGAGCCGGGAATCGAACCCGGGCCTCTGGGGGTGGCAGCTAATCACACAAACCACTACACCAGAGAGGCGGACCCTCCCGACAGTTTTTTTTTTTTTTGCTTTACGTCGCACCGCCACAGATAGGTCTCATGGCGACGATGGGACAGGAAAGTCCTAGGAGTCGGGAGGAAGCGGCCGTGGCCTTGATTAAGGTACAGCCCCAGCATTTGCCTGGTGTGAAAATGGGAAACCACAGAAAACCATCCGAGAGTGTTCGAACCCACTTTCTCTCGGATGCAAGGTCACATCTGCGCGACCCTAACCGCACGGCCAACTCGCCCGGTTTTTCCCCCACAGTTAAGACGAAATCTAACCTAGGATAGTCACTATCTTATAAGAGAAACACAAGAGAGCAATATACATAATAAAATCTACGAATACTTCCAGTCATCACACTACACGTATACATTTTGCAGTGCAATAAGCAATAGAAGTTACCGCTAACATAAATAATAACAGAAGCAGGTCGTAGCTTGGTTGCAGTTTTGCATATCCACCGTTTTAATTACAATATTAATTTAGTTATATGGAGATTGAATTGTTACTTAACCGCCTATCTCTCCAGTGTTAAAAATGTTAAGTTTATGTTCCTTTTCCTCAGGATCTAATAAAGTTATGATAGTGAAACTTCTGCCACACATTCTTTATAGTTAACTTAACACATTAACATTGCCGTTACTTGATTGGGCTCCAGGTGTGTCAGAATGTTTTTAAATGCTAAATTTTTATTACTTTTTTCTGAAAATAAACAGTCAAAACTCAAAGAGTACTGCTTAAATAAAGAAATCCCTCCATTAAAATGTGAATCAATATAAGACAGTTTCATGGTGAAAATTACACATCTTTGTGATAAATAGTCACATAGAGAAAGGAACATATATTTTTTTAATAAGAAACTGAGAAAACTACTATTAAAACTTTTCTCAAGTGTGTTCATATCTCAGTGCATTCCTGTCCCACATGAAGGAGAATCGGGATTTTCCTGTGATTCAAACACGACTTCTAGATTTCGTATAACCTTGTCTCTGGATTACCTAGCATTTTTTGTACTTCCTGAGTCATTATTTCAGCTTGTCGTAGTCTCTCTCGGTCCAGCTCCTTCATGGCATTGACACAATTCCTTCCTACTTTTAGTCCTAACTCCTGTAATACATGACTCTTGTGTACATGACAATTGGCAATCGTACCGTTATTGAATAGGACACTGCATCTAGAACTACAGATCTTAATGTTCTATGCCCACAAAAGTGCATTTAAGAATGTGAGACCATATAACATTGTTTACCGATTCACTGCGGTTTTCACTTTTGCCATGAAGACACTTCTTCAACAGCTGGGGACTGGACAGACCTCTAAAATAGGCTTTATTTCTCTCATACAGGCAAGAGGAAGATGTGTGTGTTTCGAAAGGATATAGGGAATTCTTTCTTCTTTTCCTTTTAAATATTTGCACCAGTTATGGCAACGTAATTCATCCCGGTTTGGCTGGCATTGCTGGCCATTATCTTATTGCTTACACATGCTTAAATTAAATTTATGGCAATTTCTAATGGTTAAACTATCATGTATTATACATCATTTTAAAGGGCAGACTTCAGGGATTCATAACATTTAAAAACATAAAATATGATGATTTTGAATATTTTAACCGTTCGGTATGCCCTTAATTGCATTTTGGAACGTTTCCTAATGAGCTGTTCGCTCAAAGCTCATCTCATTCACAGCAATACATCTTTCCCGTTGAGTCCAGGCAGGCTTAATTTGCACTGCCACAGATCAGCTGATCAGAATAATATCGTATACTATTGAAAGTGTAAACTCGTTACATTAGAAAATAAAGCCATAAAACTTCTCTTGAGCACATGCTACTGAATACTTCCAATACTTGATACTGATTGATCACCCTCATGAACGCTTTTTACGTCTTTTTTTCACATACGGGTAAAGTATTTACAGACAGAAGCCTTTTGCACCATAAAACGCAATTTGTCAAATTTTTAGTTTCGATGCTGTACGTATCCTCCCACTTTCCGTGCGCTCGTCTCCCCCTGAATAATTCTCTGCCGGAGTCCTCGTACGTCGTATTATGATTCCCGGCGGGAGACAGTTAAGCTCCAATCTCTGCGGAGATTGAGAGTGAGAAGGAGTGTCCCTGGTAGTAATGTGCCGAGCTAGGATTTATATACAATAAACACTTTCACAATAATAATTAAATGTAGTCAAAATACTTGCTTACTCTTCTGTAATTTTATTAAAAAAATGCTATGCCTCAATCAGGTCATGTGGCTGTCGAGAGTCTAAAACAATTTAAGAGGGAAGTCCTGTTGCAATCAATCAATCAATCAATCAATCAATCAATCAATCAATCAATCAATCAATCAATCAATCAATCAATCAATCAATCAATCAATCAGTCAATCAATCAATCAGTATTTTCATTACAAGTTGCTTTACCTCCCACCGACACACAGAGGTCCTATGGCGACGACAGGATAGGAAAGAGGCTAGGAGTTGGAAGGAAGCGACCGTGGCCTTAATTAAGGTACAGCCCAAGTATTTGTTTGGTTTACAAATGGGAAACCACGGAAAAAATATCATCAGGGCTGCTGACGGTGGGATTCGAACCCACTATCTCCCGAATGCAACCTCAGAGTTGCGTGCCATTAATCACACTACCAACTCGTTCGGTGATCAATAAATCACTCAACCAATCAATCTGTCAATCAATCAATCAATCAATCAATCAAAAATCAAGCAAGCAATCATCACTGACCTGGATTCAGGGCTGTAGCTCAGGTGGCATATTTTCTATCATTTATTATTTATCCAGCCTTTCCTTAAATGTTTTCAAAGGAGTTGCTAACGTAACAAACACCTCTCAACGTAAATTATTTCAGTCCTTAATTCATCTTCTTATAAACGAATACTTGTCCCATTTTTTCCATCTGTATTAAAACTTTACCTTAATATGGTGATCTCCTACTTTTGGAAAATCCATTCAAGCGTATGAGATCGTTCTTTTCGAATAGAAGTTTCGTCAGGGATAACCTTGTCAAGGGAGGTTATTCCGAACAGGATATCACTCTGTTATGTCATATTATGTGTCATATTTCGTTATTTTGGAACCATATGTTTTGCAGAATTTGCTGTACATGCCACTCCTGGGAACAAAAGCTGATATTTTCTATAGAGCGTTACAACCTTAAATTGCAGTACAGAGTAGAAGGAGCGCGCTGTTGCGAAATCGACCCGTGGAGATCACGCTCGAGTGTGACTCAAACAGCGAGTCACAGTTCCACATTTTTCGTTTGCAATTTTGTAATTTTAAATTCATTCATTCATAAATTGATTTTTGTGGGATGGTAAAATAAATTAATACAACATACCTTAATCACTGTCGTTGCTCTCAGACACTGGACGTACACCTATCATTTCTGCAAGGCATAATGTTCCCGCTTTGGATGAACCGGGTTCGGGAGATGAACTTGAGGATGATCCGGACGATGAATAAAGTCTTATTAAAAACTGTTCATCGTCGACATCGTCCTGTAATTCGTCTGCTTTCCACAAATCTCCTTCAATTTTTTCTTCGTTCACGTAATTTGCCCAATTGTCCACCGTAATGTTCTTATACGCAGCGGTTATTAAATTTTTCATATCATTTTCCTTGAATGATACGTTATTATACCGGATGTAGTTTTTCACCTGGGACCACACCATCTCAACAGGGTTTAACTCGCAGTGATAAGGCGGGAGACGTAGAATCTGCCGACCTGCCGCTTTTGCCATTTCATCTATTCTCTGCTCATGATACAGGGCCCTATGCTGAGAAGCGTGTGCAACAATTCTCCTTGAGCATCCCGTCCTCAGAAGATATTTGTTTTTTAAGTAACCACTGTACGATGTCATCTTTCCGCCAAGAAGCCACCGGCAAAGGTTCCAACTTACGGGAATGATAAGCGGCATTATCCAGCACGATCACGGCACCTTCGGGAGTGTTCGGCAACAGTTGTGCCGAAAACCACTTCTCATAAATTTCCTCGTGGGATCCGCCGTGTATGTATGGCATAAAAATGTTAATTCAGCATTTCGAACAAAACAGTGTTCATTACCCGCGTGGACTAAGGCAAATGGCGGTCCTCGGCTTTTCGGTAGCCTAAGTCCCGAACTCACCCCTTCAATGGCGGCCTGCCATGCACTTTTCACTGTCGTATCCTTCCATTCTTTTGTCACTGTCTGCCCAATATTTACCCACGATTCATCTGTGTAAATTATAGCTGTATTTTCTGTCCTCAAACGTTTTATCTCCCCGAGATACCTGTGCCTCTAATTACTGAAAAAATGAAATGGCGTATGGCTTTTAGTGCCGGGAGTGTCCGAGAACAAGTTCGGCTCGCCAGGTGCAGGTCTTTCGATTTGACGCCCTTAGGCGACCTACGTGCCGTGATGAGGATGAAATGATGATGAAGACAACACATACACCCAGCCCCCGTGCCGGCGAAATTAACCAATGATGGTTAAAATTCCCGACCCTGCCGGGAATCGAACCCGGGACCCCTGTGACCAAAGGCCAGCATGCTAACCATTTAGCCATGGAGCCGGACCCTCTAATTACGAATTTCATCGGTTTCATTGAAAGCTGCTTTATTACCCCGTCTTAAAGAACGGAAGCCTATATCATGTAAGAAGCGATACAACGTAGTTTTGGAAAATCGTGGCAAAGAATCTTCTCAATTTACCCGACTCAAAATCACGTTCAATCTCGGTGGTATGTTAGCAAATAAAAGAGAGTGAACCACCCGACGCACTCCACTTTGCATAATTTCATCATATTTTTTTTTCCTTGCATTTTTCTGCCGTCCTTCTCCTTTTTCGGCAGGAGTTCCCAAAGGACCATGTGTGTGTTCCTTCCTTATTGCATAGATTGTTCTTTCGGTACAACCTGTTGGTTTAGCTGTTTCACGGAGTGCGCTACTCACATTCATAATCCAGGGCACTCATTATAATATTGCGTTCTTTCTCCCTGAGTTTACCTACGGAACGTTTCTTTTGAATTTGACGATCCATTGTACATCCGACTGCACGTTTTCTTCGAACTATGGCCCCCCCGCACGAGCACGAACTCACAACTACACGGACTACACAAACACAACAAACACTATCCACTTGTCTTCAAGAACTATACATTTATCACTGATCTTTATTTAATCAATCTTATAATACTGATTAAATGAACACCACTCCACACGACTGTCTGTACATTTAAATGCTCGCTGTTTGGGAGATCCCTACTGGCCAGCCAGACAGCCGAGTCACTCGTGAAACATAAAGAAACGAGACGTTCTCCCTGTCATAAATTAAGAGATAAGCGAGATAAGGACTTGAGGTATGATTTAAAAATAACTTCCATATCCGAAGACCGTTTGCTTCACTTTAACCATGCCATGCCAAATCAACAGCAAAGACGGTGGCCAGCGACTGACTTTTTCGTGTACACATTTCTACCTTCGTTCTTTGAACTACGGAACGTTTCTTTTTAATTTGACGATCCGCTGTACATCCTTCTGCACTTTTTCTTCGAACTAAGATCCTCACGCACGAGCACGAACTCACGAACCACACAAACGAAATACACTTGCCCTCAAGAATTGTACATATGTCACAGATATGTATTTAATCACTATTATACATACTGCTGACAAAATGAGCACTGCACTGCATGCGACTGTCTGGAAATGTTAAAAGCGCATGTTTGGGAGATCACTACCGGTACTTCAGCCAGCCACACAGCCAGCCAGCCGAGTCACGCGTGAAACTAAAATTCAAGGAGACATTCTTCCCGTCACAAATTAAGAACTAAGCAAGATAAGAAGTTCGGGATTGTTTTAAAAATAACTTTCATATCTGGAGTCCATTTTCCTTGCTTTGAACCCCATACAAATTGAATAGGAAAAACGCTGGCCAGCGACTGACTTTTTCGTGCCTGCATATAAAAATACCTGAACATGACTGAAAATAAACGCATATAGGCCCTACTACATTTTGTTATCATTTAAATTTAAAAATAAACTTATCTACATCAAGCTAAAATGTTTCTTTACCAGCAGTGAAAAAATTAGGAAAATAATGAATATGAAATACGAGTTATGACAAGTTTTATGCAATGAAGATTTTGCATTTGGCGTAACTTTCCATTATATTACCATTTTCACACTAAATTATTATTTTCTACATTTGTTGTTAACGGCATCAAATGCGCCTTGAAATTCTGTACATAACACGATATTTACCCATTTTAACCGATAATATTCTGATTTACGGATATTTGGCAAACCAGCTGCATTAGAGTAGGACAGCGCTACCCGCAAAACATGGGAGAAGGAAAGAGACGGAATTATCCCATTACTGCTGTACTGCATCTTAAGGTTGGAACGCTCTATAGCTTATGCAATTCTACGATCTATTCCTAATAAACTGGGAGGTGTGATTGCATTAGTAATATCTATTACAATTCTTCTTATCCTCCCTTTTACTGCAAACAATAAATTCCGTGGAATCCAATTTTATCCAGTCAACCAATTTCCATCTTTAGTGGTAGCGAGGTTACGATTCTGGGCCCTTTCCTACACATAACCACAGTTTCATAATTTCACCAAAATTCTACAAAGTTAAAAAATACAACAACTGTTTATAACAATAAGAAGAAGAAAAAGAAGAAAAATGATATTTTTTTACAATTGGTTTTACGTCGCACCGACACAGATACCGGTAGGTCTTATGGCGACGATGGGGTGGGTAATGGGCTAGAAGCTGGAAGGAAGCGGCTGTGGCCTTAATTATGGTACAGCCCCCGCATTTGCCTGGAGCGAAAATGGGGAAAAAAAGGAAAACCATCCTCAGGTCTGCCGACAATGAGGTTCGAACCCACTATCTCCCGAATGCAAGTTAACATGGGCGCGTCCATATTCGCGCAACCAACTCGCTCGGTAATAATAATAATAATAATAATAATAATAATAATAATAATAATAATACCGGGCGAGTTGGCTGTGCGGATAGGGCCTCGCAGCTATAAGCTTACATCCAGGAATTAGTGGGTTTGAACCCCACTGTCGGCAGACCTGAAGATGGTTTAACCTGGTTTCCCATTTTCACACCTGGCAAATGCTGGGGCTGTATTTTAATTAAGGACACAGCCACTTCCTTCCCACTCCTAAGCCTTTCCTTATACCCTTGTCGCCATAAAACCTACATTGTAGGTGCGACGTAATGAGCCGTATCCTGTCGGCCCATAATAATAATTAGAGTATTATTTGACCAATATGTAAAATTTATTCATAAAAGTTACAGTCTAACATGTTAAAGCATCGTATCCCAAGATAGCTGATACGGGATGTTGAGCAAGACAGTAAGTCGCTGGACATTGCTTCATATTTCCGTATGACCGTGAGAAAGGGTGGCGTAACCAAGCGTTGGTAAGGATCGACACGTGTATTAGATGCGGACCAAGCAAGATATGTCAGCCAATGGGAACTTAAGGATTTGGCAAACATGGAGGCCACACCGCGCCAAATCTTAATTCCAGAATGACCAACGTCCTCAGTTGCTAAAGTCAGTTTCTGTCGGTAATCGGTTTTCCACAGTTTCAGAAGTCAGATATATTTGGAAATGTAATATATAAATTGGTGGAAGAGATTTGCTAGTGTTTGAGCTGTGTTTTGTAAATATATCACAATAAATATTGTGTCATCATATACGACGAATTTTCTGATTGGTGGTTGGTTCAGACACCCGGGAACCCCAGTATTGAAATGGCGTCACCGAAGCCTCCTCAGTAACCCAAGCTCTGGAGAGCGTCACTCTGTGTTAAATGCTTGGATAGTGCGGAAACACAAACTCTGATTGGTGATCGTGATTAACGTAGTGTTATTCCAGTAACAGTAACTGGTTCTTTATGATATTTTAAATTGTGCAGTTGGAAGATTTTACTCTTCTTGAGTAAATGGAAGAGTATATTTTAGCAGAGTTTACTTTCAATATATAAAGACGGTGTTTAGTGACCGCTGTGTAGCAAGTGTAGAGGAGACGTGCTATTGTTTCACTACTTCGCGACGGGCGCGTTTCGCGAGGAACTTTCGTAGCGAACCGTGTGCTGCTTTTCAAACTGTATTCTCACCCTTTAAGTGAAGTGTGTATTATAAATGTATCAGTGTGTTTAGCTGATCTGTAAAGAAAAAGGGTATTTCGGCTCGTAGCATTAAGCAGCGAAGATATTGTCAACCAAAGTCTTCTGTGTTCCAGTGAATTATTTTCCAGCAAGATGATGGCTATGTATGCAGAAGAAGGAAGTGCATTCCCACATGTTAATGCCGTGATTAACATGGAGTCAATCCCTCAATCAGCGGGGATGTAAGCTGCTATCCTGGTATCTCGAGAGTCGTCGGATGGAATTCAGTTAGGACGCATGTGTTATTTATGGCATGATATGTAAATTATGTTAAGGTACTAGGGCAGTGTAGATAGGATTTTTAATTTTCATGTAAAGTAAGCCTGACGGCATGTGTTTGTTTAATTTTGTTTCTATGATAGATTCGGATACGACAATAATGCATGTTTATTTTATTTTCATTTTGCTTTATGATTAGATGATTGGAAAAATGAGGGATTGATAGGATTAGTTGTTGTTTATTTATGCATGTTACTTAGTGTAGGATATTCCGAGTTTTCGTTATATATATGCTAGAAGGGCTAGATTGACAGGTTCATCTTTATACAACGTTAAATACGTATTAGTTCTTTTATTTCGGTTATTCAGAGAGACAGGTATAGCTATTCTGCATGATGCATGATTTTACGGAAGCTGACAGAAGGAGCTGCAGAAGGCCGTTGTTAAAATAAGATCTTTGAAGTTAAGTTGGATTCTGTTTTGCCTGATGGTCTGCAAAGGACACGAACTGAGTCTCATAATGTGGAAGGCCAATGGGATTTATGAGGAATAATGAGATAAAGATTGCATGCTGAATTATAATGTATTGGTGCAGGCTGATTGTATGCCTGACAAGATAAAGAATATTGTGCAGATGTGTGTGCCTGCCAAGTGTCTTCTGAGTGTATATTGTGATCAGAATGGACAGTATTAATTCCAGACTATTGAGTCTGATGTGGTTAAATGGCACAAGCATGCTAAGAAGGAATGAATATACGTGAGTTTCCGTGTAGCCGGCGAGAGACATTATCTCATGGCAAGCTGATTTCTGGCCTGCGTTTATCTGTAGGCGTGAATGAGACGATATTTCCTTGTGACAGCCTCGGGAGACAGTATCCAAACTTTAGCATAGTGTTGAGTTCAACATTTCTTTTCAGCTCGTAATCTACCCGGAAGTACATGACGGATGACCGCGCTGTTGAGCGCTCAAATGCAGCAGAAGGAGGCAATGTTGCCCATTGCTTTCTTCATGATATCAAGGGTTATTTGTATGTTTTTCCCTTACAGGATGATGTTTTACATTGTTATTTGTGGTTGTATACCTTGTCTCGTTGTTTTTAAAAGGGAACAGCCCGAGTGCTGAAGTATTGGTGGTTTATCTAGTTCTGTCTAGATCTTTTGCAGTGAACCGGGATTCACATTAGAATCTGTGTAGCATTTCAGATTTTACTCGATATCCGATGTATATATATGTGTTTACTTTGATTATCTGAGTTGTTATAAATATAGTATAGGATATGCCCCTAGTATTTTGCATAACTTACATAGCGTCCATTGCGTCTTAATTATTTTTCTTTTCGTCGTAACTTTTCTTTATAATGTAACTTTTATTTAACGGTAACATTTCGGCGACTTTCGATTTAACTTAACTTTGGAAACCGTATCGTTGTGATGCGATAGGGTGTAACTCTATACGGAAATACCACATGTCAGTGTTTGCGTACACTTGTTGCCATACAATATAAACAATGGACTATAAGAAGAAGCGCAGTCTTAATGTATATAAATGTTCTTTGTTGAACTTGATTTTGATGTCAAATTTGGTATTATCATTCAAGTAACGTTTTAATTTCCATTTATTTTCTATATTTTTGAGTTCATTTTGACATATTATTATTCATTGATTTAATTGTTTTCTCGTAATATGATCGGGGATATTTATCAATAAATCCATCTTACCCCCTATGATTGTTTCTCATTCGTGTTATACCTCCATTTCCTGTCATTGACTGATATTTTAGTGTAGAACTTCGACTTTTTATCCTGACCCAACCGACAACTAACCCACACTCTGCCCGACCCTGAGTTAGTCGGATGTTCATACAGGAATGGAGGCATCGTCCTAGAGGGTATTTACCCTTGGGTACGGTACAGTAAGAAAATGTAAAATAATAATAATTTAAATAATAATATAATAGTCTGATACACATTAGGGCAGATTGCAGAAACGATGATTAGTTTTATGCCTCAGATAATGTCTACCGAAACGACGTCTAAGTTCCGCACGATGTTCTATTATATAAACAATGTTCAACCGGTGTTTAGCTAGACGTCGTTTAGGTCACAATATTGGATCAAAAATAAAATAGAGGTATATTCCATTCTAGTCTTTGCTTGTCGCAACCAATGAAATTTGTCGGAGCGCGCTCCAAACGTTAGTCAACTGTCGCTGGTCTTACATTTTACACAATAATATTATGGCTAAAAATAGGCAAGACCTGCCCACAGATAAAAACATCACTTTCTGTGGAAATGAGAACTCATAATATTGTCGAGAATAAAGCGACGAGGAAGCGTAGCTTTGATTATAGTGTTGTCGTTACGGCGAGTGTTGTCTAAACAGCTGTGGCAAGGGGAAGATGAATCGATAGTACTATGTAACCGAGTGAGTTGTACTGACCATGTAGATGTAGTCTTACGTTCTGGAGAGCGTCGGTTCGAACCCCACCATCGGTAGCCCTGAGGATGGTTTCCCGTACTTTCCTTATTTTTACACCAGGTCACGACCGCTCCCTTCCCAGTTCTTAGCTTTCCCCATCTCATCGTTGCCGAAAACTTAAGCAAGAAGCGCGAAGATAATACGGAAAAGAACACCCACACACAACCTACTTTGTAGTAACATTGTTATGTACAATTACCTGGCAATAAATATAATATAACAGAATCCCTCTCGGTTGATGTATGTGACAGCTCTCTGAGGATAGGGACAAGTTATTCTAATGCATATGTAATGGATGGGACCTATTATTCCAGGGAAATCATCCCAATAAAAATAAAATATGTCGGTTGGAGAAAACCGTAATCCGGTTGCCAGTTACTAGACTGCCCCTTGTGTCACATTCAAGAAACAAGTCTCTGATATTATTATCTCCTGAAAAGCAAAATCGTGTTTTATACCGTAATTCCCCGTACCTTTCAAATCAATTGCTGAGATTTCGCAGGCAGACGACCTACAGGAGGCCCACGGACTAAACTTTCTCCGTGGAATCTTCTCAGCATGATAATAATACATGTTTGGTACATAATCTCTGATTGTAATTCACTACTAAAATACATCGCTTGTAAAACATCTGCTTTAGACAGTGTCTAAGTGATACATAACCTCCTTGCTATGTGGCAACCATACTTAGACAGTGTTTAACCCTTAAATGAGCAATTTATCATTTATTTTAAATATGATGGTTTTTCATTCCAAAATTAATACATCAAACCTGAGGTTATTGTTTTACGTTCTTTTCTTACAATATTCTTTTTGTTTATTTGCATCTTTCGAAATACTAAGAGTTTTGAGTGTTTTATGTTCCGGTATATGCAATGTTGTACGGTTACTGTAGCTACTGCCACACTTCAATTTTAGGGATGTCCTTGCTCACGAATTCTCTGAGGTAAACAACATTTTATTTGTTTTATCTTAACTGTTTAAAGTTTACACCACTCCAGCTTATTAGCAAGAAAAATAAGAAATAAAAGATTATTCAATTTTAATACATTAGTGACCCCTAGCGTGTTCGGCTGCAAGGTGGAAGTAAATGAAAACTGAAAATCCACAGCCTGTTTCGAGTCATTCAACCGGGTCAGGAATGGAATGAATGCAGCTCTCATGAGGCGGCGAGGATAGGAATTGTGCCGGCTGCCGAAGACTGTAGCACTCTCCTGGGGCAATGATTAATGACTGACAGATGAATAAAAGATGCTGGAATGAAAGATGACAGGGTAAACCGGAGTACCCGGAGAAAGACCTCTCCCGCCTCCGCTTTGTCCAGCACAAATTTCACGTGGAGTGACCGGGATTTGAACCACTGAACCCAGCGGTGAGAGTTCGACGCACTGCCGCCTGAGCTATAGAGGCTTTGGAAGTCAATGCACACTTGCAAAATCGTAAAACAGATATAACAAGCAAGTAAACTCTCCTTTGCAGATATGCAATGCTGTGCATTTAAGGGTTAAACCTAAAAAAACCGTTTCTGCTATCGGCCTTAACTCTGAAGATAATCTGTATTTATAATCAATATAAGAAAACAAAATATGATTATTCACAACGATTCTAAAACCAACACTATTATGTAATTAAATTTGAGCCTTGATTTTTATGCGAGCAACAAGTATAGTCTAATCTGCACAACGCTAATGCTATGAGGTTTGCATAAACATTGGGGGTTAGGCACATCAGATCCCCTAGAAGTTATGTTACTCTAACAACGTTACGGAAGAATGGCCTAGACGACAGCTCCTAATAAAAAAAATTAGTTCGCATTCTAACCTGTCACTGCATAACAATCCAGGGTCTAGTGATCAGCTGCTACCCACGGAGATCCGGGTTCAACTCGCGGCTCTACCACGAAATTTGAAACGTAGTACGAGGACTGGAACTAGGTCCACTCAGCCTCGGGGAGTCAACTGAGTAGAAGAGGGGAATTCGATTCCTACCTCTGCCACCCTCGAAGTGCTTCCCCGTGGTTGCCCAATTCTCTACCAGACAAATGCTGGGATGGTACCTAATTTAAAGTCATGGCCGCTTCCTTCCCTCTTCCGTGCCCATCCCATCCAATCTTCCCATCCCCCACAAGGCCCCCGTTCAACATAGGAGGTGAGGCCGCAAGAACGAGGTACTGGTACTTATCACCTGTTGTATTCCAGATCCAAAGTCTCACGCTCCAAGACACTGCACTGGACGCGGTAGAGGTAGGATCCGTCGCTGAATCCGAGCAAAAAACCAACCTGGTACGGTAAATGGGTTAAGAAAGAAAGAAAGAAAGAAAGAAAGAAAGAAAGAAAGAAAGATTAAAGCTAAATCTAATGCAGCTATTGAGAGTCCGGTCTAGTTTCTTATTGCTGTCTGTCCGCCTCTGTGGTGTAGTGATTAGTGTGATTAGCTGCCACCTCCGGAGGCCCGGGTTCGATTCCAGGCTCTGCCACGAAATTCTGAAATTGGTACGAGGATTGGAACGAGATGTACTTAGCCTCGGGAGGTCAACTGAGTAGAGGTGGCTACGATTCCTCCCTCAGCCATCCTGGAAGTGGTTTTCCGCGGTCTCCCACTTCTCCTCCAGGCAAATGCCGGGATGGTACCTAACTTAAGGCCACGGCCGCTTCCTTCCCTCTTCCTTGTCTATCCCTTCCAATCTTCCCATCCCCCCGCAAGGCCCCTATTCAGCATAGCAGGTGAGGCCACCTCGGCGAGGTACTGGTCATCCTCCCTAGTTGTATCCCCCGACCCAGAGTCTGAAGCTCCAGGACACTGCCATTGAGGCGGTAGAGGTTGGATCCCTCGCTGAGTCCGAGGGAATGGAAGGTAAATAGATGAAGAAGAAGAAGAGTCATGTCCAGCAAAACAGTGTCACAGTAGTCGGTTAGGTAGGATGAAGAAGCGAAAAGTATTATTTTAAGGCGTACGGGGATGGTCATGGAGAAGCCTTTCAATGGGTAGTCTAACTTGGTAGGTTAGATCCTGGCTCAGTCCGGTGATATTTGAAGGTGCTTAAATATGTCAGCCTCGTGTCGGTAGATTTACTGGCTCGTAAAAAAATCCTGCGGGACTAAATTCCGGCACTTTGGCGCCTCCAAAAAACCGTAAAAGTAGTCAGTGGGGCATAAACCTTATCACATTATTAATGGTTTGTCTGTAAAGAACTATTTTGCATAAAACTGAATAATAATAATAATAATAATAATAATAATAATAATAATAATAATAATAATAATAATGTCGTATGGCGTCCGCAGAGGCCTGGTGCAGGTATTTTTCTAGTAGACGGCCTGTAAGGCGACCTGCATGTCTGAGAAAATGAGGGCCCTACCTAGGATGATTTCTAATGTTGAATACGCCACACATACCCAGCCCCCGAGGCATTGGAATTAACCAATTCAGGTTAAAATCCCCGACCCGGCCGGGAATCGAATCCGGGGCCCTCTGAACCGAAGGCCAGTACGCTGACCATTCAGCCAACGAGTCGGATAGAACTGAATTGAAGAGCTTATTTCCAAAGTGACGTAAATACAAAAATGTATGATATTTCATTTTTTGTTTTCATAAAAAATAGTTTATAAGTTCTTTAATCGTACAGCGAACGTTTAAGTCTCAATAGGTTTTGTATCCCATTTTAATAGACATCCAGCGAGCGAGTTGGCCGTGCGGTTAGGAGTGCCCAGCTGTGAGTTTGCATTCGGGAGATAGAGGGTTCGAACCGCACTGTTGGAAGCCCTGAAGATGATTTTCGGTGTTTTCCCATTTTCACACTATGCAAAGGCTGGGGATGTACCTTAATTAAGGCCACGGCCACTTCCTTCCAACTCCTAGGCCTTTCCTATTCCATCGTTGCCATAAGACCTATCTGTGTCGGTGCGACGTAAAGCAAATAAACAAACTAGAGATCTGTAAACTATGTTTATTTGCACAGTCACTTAACTCCAACGTGTATTCATTTCCAATGTGTCTTAAATCCGTTTTGACCAATCCTCTGGCTCTTGGGACTTTACGCGGTATTGCTGCCTACAGATGGCCGTATTTGAAAGGGTTGAAAAGCAGCTACGGAAAATGGAACTTGTCCTTTAGCCTTCTGCGTATTACAATATTCTTAACATTGAAAACATTTCTTAGCAGACATAGTAGGGGTCTCCATACTACGGAAAACGTAAAAATAAGCAATTTCCTCAATTTCCGGAAATATTTCAAATAGTGAATCTTGGATAGATCTATCAAACTAAAAAAAAAAATTCGAAAATCACTTCCAGCCTAAATGCAGTTCCGGGAAAACAGCATAAAATCGCTTGTTTCTTTATTCGCTTTCTTTTTTGATTCAAATCGTAGCCATATTAACTTATTTATATGATTTTTTCTATAACGTGTTCCTTGGTTCAATACTCTTGGGGTTTTTTTATTTTTGAAAAAAGTTCATACGAATATAGTTATAAGCGCTTAAATGAAACTCAGCGCTGACTCACATTAGCACTCGTAGTGGTAGAAGAAAGGCAAACTGCTAATCTAATTGACCGGATAACGATGATTAAGAAAAGGATTGTAATTTTTAGGAATAATTAAAGAATATATTCTCATAGTTTATTATATTTTATTTATCTAAATTCATAGCTTGCCTGCCCCGTGGTGTAGGGGCAGCGTGCCTGCCTCTTACCCGGAGGCCCCGGGTTCGATTCCCAGCCAGGTCAGGGATTTTTACCTGGACCTGAGGGCTGGTTCGAGGTCCACTCAGGCTACGCGATTGGAATTGAGGAGCTATCTGACGGTGAGATAGCGGCCCCGGTCTAGAAAGTCAAGAATAATGGCCGAGAGGATTCGTCGTGCTGACCACACGACACATCGTAATCTGCAGGCCTTCGGGCTGAGCAGCGGTCGCTTGGTAGGCCAAAGCCCTTCAAGAGCTGTAGCACCATGGGATTTGGTTTGTTTTTTTAAATTCATAGCTTATATCCCTGTGTTGTTTTCAACATTGAGTTGCTTCCCTGAAAGGATTTTTGGGAAGTCGTCACTATACATATTCTGGGCATAGACTGGCATCTCCCGGGTGAGTTGGTCGTGCGATTAGAGGCGCGCGGCTGTGTACTTGCATCCGGGAGATAGTGGGTTCGAATCCCACTGTCGGCAGCCCTGAAGATGGTTTTCCGTTGTTTCCCATTTTCACACTAGGCAAATGCTGGGGCTGTACCTTAATTAAGGCCACGGCCGCTTCCTTCCAACTCCTAGACATTTCCTATCCCATCGTCGCCATAAGACCTATCTGTGTCGGTGCGACGTAAAGCCACTAGCAAACAAAACTGGCATCTCTACACAATGAAAAGCTCAGCTAGGGAACATATTCAATCAAAAGTAGACTTTAATATCTCAGAGTTGAAGTCTATTCAGATAAATGCAAATAAGGTGTCCTGCAAATCTACGAGGAGCGTATGTTGCTCACTTTTCTCACAGTAGTGCTCTGAAGACATCAGAAATGTCCTGATCTAATTTTTCAACTGTGTTATTTAGATACTGTGATGGTTTATTACGAGGGGCATAGTATATTGTTTGACACTTTATTTTTTGTACGTCCGGGTATGGTTCACATATCAATTTTGAAAGTGGTGACGTGTAACTAGTGTGTTGTTCCACCGTTTGGTAGCAGTACACGCACAGGGGCCAACGAATGCACTCGTCATAGGCATTGCATAGCGACACTGTCAGCGTAGGAGCAGACAACATGGAAAGCAACCATCAGGGACAGAGCTATACGACTTGGTTCCTACGGAAAGAAGGCGTGATCACTGCAGAAATTCATCGGCGTTTGGTGGCAGTCTGTGGAGAACATGCGCCGTCACGGAAAACAGTTTACAACTGGGTGGAATCTTGGAAAACAGGGCGCACATCGACGGACAACGGAACCAGCTCTGGAAGGAATGTGACAGTGTCAACACCAGCCTACATTCCCCGGTCCGAACAAGCCATCCAAGGAAACAAATGCAGCACATTTACGGAAATGGAGCCAGCCACGGGAATTCGCCGAAACCCCCTGCAGCGGTTGTGCACGGCCACTGACAGTTGGGGAAGATGTCATCCACGTGGGTGCCTTGACTCTCGTCTGCAGACGAAAATCAGAGGAGTATGGACGTGTGCAGAGAACTTTTACAACACCATGATGAAGATCCAGCCGATTCCGACTTCATGGCTAGGCTTGTGACTGGTGATGAGACATGGTTCCATTACCATGAGCCACAAACGAAACAACAATCGATCCAATGGAAGCATAGGGGCAGTCCACCGCCAAAGAAATGTCGAACAGTGCCATCAGTTGGCAAGCGAATGGCGACAGTGTTCTGGGACACAAAAGGCATCATCCTCATTGACTGGCTGGAATTTGGGGCACAGCTGTCAAAGCATGGGTACGCAGCACTCCGAAAGAATGGTTTCAGGAAGGTCTGGGGAGACTGACACATCGATGGCAAAAGTGCATACAGTTACAAGGAGATTATTTTGAGAAGATAGACGTAACAATTGATGTGTAATGTACTTTATTTGTGTAGAAAAATAAAGTATGAAACAATATAGTACGCCCTTCGTATATTTTCACACATTACTGAAGAGGGGTTAAAAATGATCAAACAGGAGACGAGAAGATATAAAAATGCTTCTAAACAAATTCGGCAAGTCCGGAGACCAATCTGCAATGCCGCTTTATCAACATGTGTTTGCCCTAGATTTAAAAAAATCTATTTTCAATTTCGACTCAGTTAATGTGGTATAACTGTTAAGTTCTTTACTCTGCCGAAACTAACTTTGAGGTACACCTGCTCCGTACATTTAAAATGAGCGCCTTTCAGAAGGCCATTTGTAATGTGAACATTAAACTGTGTATTGGAAGAAATTTGAACGTTAATCTTCAGATGTCTCTACTATCGACTTATGTGCTCCCTCTGGTGGGAGGATGGACAATTAATTTTCAAAGAAATTTGTAGTTTACAAATTTAATAACCTGAAGCGTTTGTAGATTGTTTTTGTGTTCCAAGGTTACTAGGACTTCTATCACTCCCTTCTTCATGAAATTATTAGCCAATCAGATATTTATATTAGGTATATTAGGTAGCCAATCTAAAGTGAGTGTGTATACAGGCCTTCGGCCTAAAGAGCTCTGGAATCTTCCTCTCTACTATAAAAGCTAGGAGTTTTTGGGCCATGTTGTCTTTTCATCGCTCCAATCTTGAGGTCCAGAGTGCATTCGTAGTGGAGGCAGGGGTCAGGCCTTGCCCGCTGTCGGTAGGACCACCAGCTCAAGGTAATGGCAGACATCTTTTAATTATGTGATAGTTTCAGAAAGCTGACTTGAGGGGAAGGTTTCAAAATTCATTCCTAATGTAAATTTCTAAAGTTCAATATCATCTTTTAAATGTAAATTCTCCAGCAAGTCTAAGGACTTTATTCTAACTTAGGGAATAAAAAGTGTTCACCCTCTTTTAATTCCTATTCAACTTGGTATTGGGGTGACTACGATTTTGTGAAACTTTGAAATTTATCTCTTCCTTTTTAACTTAATATTTTTCTCTATCTAGTCACCCTCTATAGTATACGCTTTGCCTCTGTAACTTAGGTCGTAAGCCCAGATAGGATTTTAAGTGTTTCAAAGTGTATTTCCAAAGGAGAGCAAGTGTTCACCTCGCAGAATTTTGCAATGGCCGTTTTTTAAAACCTTTTCTTTTGATCACTAAGGCCATGTAGAATGGGCACTTATTGCCCCTGTTTATTTCTAACTGTTCATAGTCAAGTGCAAATTAGGCTGTCGAGCGGGTAAGAGAGTAAAACTGTTTTGTAATGATCTAATGTAATGAGTTATTTGGATTAGAAATTTGTGCCTGGGAGATGCTAGATTGTAATAAGTTTTGGAACGCAGTCTCCTAGAGTATTAATTGAATGGAGCAAAGGTGCTCTTTTGAATAGTTTAACTTTCGGGCTACAAGTTAATTCTGCAACTTGTTACGTACCTGAACTATGATCATTCCTGTCATTTGAGCCAACGAGCTCCTGAATTATTGTTGTTGTTTATCAAAGTTTAAAGTCAGAGGAGAAAAGGAAAGAAGTAAAATTTCAAATTTTAGTGTTTTAAATTATGCTTCGATCTTTTGTCTGTCCACCCGTTCACCCCGGCACCTTCTTACATCTCTGCATTCCACGTTATCCCCGAAGAGTGTAAATTACCTCAAAGAGAAAACATATGGCAACAGTATTACACCTGAGAAAGAAAACATATGGTAACTGTATTACACCTGAAAGCAGTATTACACCTGAAAGAGAAAACATATGGTAACAGTATTACACGTAAAAGCAGTATTACACCTGAAAGAGAAAACATATGGTAACTGTATTACACCTGAAGGAGAAAACATATGGTAACAGTATTACACCTGAAAGCAGTATTACACCTGAAAGCAGTATTACACCTGAAGGAGAAAACATATGGTAACAGTATTACACCTGAAAGAGAAAACATATGGTAACTGTATTACACCTGAAGGAGAAAACATATGGTAACAGTATTACACCTGAAAGCAGTATTACACCTGAAAGAGGAAACATATGGTAACAGTATTACACCTGAAAGAGAAAACATATGGTAACAGTATTACACCTGAAGGAGAAAACATATGGTAACAGTATTACACTTGAAAGAGAAAACATATGGTAACAGTATTACACCTGAAAGAGAAAACATATGGTAACAGTAATACACGTGAAAGAGAAAACATATGGTAACAGTATTACACCTGAAAGAGAAAACATATGGTAACAGTATTACACCGGAAAGATTAAACATATGGTAACAGTATTACACCTGAAAGAGAAAACATGTGGTAACAGTATTACACCTGAAGGAGAAAACGTATGTTGACAATATTACACCTGAAAAAAAAGTTATGTTTTCTCTTTCAGTTAGTTTGTAAATGTATTTATTCAAAGTTAGTTTTTGCAAACTGAAGAGCTTAACAATTATAAATTTGCTTTAGCTGCCAATACTCATAATGACAGTGATGATTGAAGAGGACGTATTCCTTGTTTAGAACATTTTGAAATGTAATTTGCTCATGTTCTTTCTTCCCTTTTTTCCCTTCTTTCTTTCCCTTCTTAATCCGCTTAACCTCTAGGGTTGGTTTTTTCCGCCGGACTCAGTGAAGGATCCCATCTCTACTGCCTCAATGGAAGTGTCCTGGTGCATGAGACTTCGGGTCGTGGGATACAACTGAAGAGGATGACCAGTACCTCGCCCAGACAGCCTCACATGCTAAGCTGAACAGGGGCCTTGTGTGGGGGATGCAAATTTTGAAAAGAAGCGGTCGTGGCTTTAAGTTAGCTACCAACCCGGCATTTGCCTGGAGGAGAAGTGGCAAGCCAGGAAAAACCACTTCGAGTATGGCTGGAGAGGGAATCGAACCCCACCTCTACTCAGTTGACCTGCCGAGGATGAGTGGACCCCGTCCTAACTCCATCTTACTTGAGATAATTACGAACATCTCCATTAATATGAGATTTGTAAAACACCATTTATAGAAGTAATGAATGAAACAAAGCGAAGTCTTCTTCATACAGGCCATGAAGGTCCTTGGAGGGGTGGAAGGTAATGGCTTCCCCTATGCGGTAGAGTGGTTATCTCTACGTCCGGCCTCCTTTGACCCCCAGAAATGAACATGGCACTCATTTTTGGTCCTTGGCTGAGTGAGCCTCAGGGTCATGTACACCTTCGGAAGTAGAAATCTCGTTTCATAAATTTTGTTGGCGAAACTACTAATAAAATTAATAAAATAATAATTACTACTATTATTATTATTATTTTATTAGCTTTACGACCCACTAATTTATTTTACGGCTTTCGGAGGCCCCGAGTTGCCGGAATTTTGTCCCGCAGGAGCCCTTTTTACTTGCCAGTAAATCTACCGACACTACACGGCCTTTATACCTTGGCCAGGCACCACCTAAGTAATGAGTTAAACTACATTATATTTATATCTATACCTAAATTTAATTATAGGAAAATAAAAAAAATTGGAGTTTCTGAAGTTTTGCATTTCATGGCTTTACGTTACTGTGGAAATAAGCTGCAAATGAGGTGATGGTGGAGGATACGTACCAGATAATTGCCGCTACGTGCTCGCTGTGCCGCTGGCCTGCCCGGCATGCTGGCCGGGCTACGTAGACTAGTGTGGGCGGTACGGAAAGGTTATGCGACCAGCCAACTCCTACCCCCAGCCTAACATCCAGGCCGCTCAATTCAATATCCAGCTTTTCTTCAACAGTAATGTAAAAAATGAAGTGCTATTGGAAGACAGGAAATTTGTGGGGGAACTTGTTGATAAAGCATGTGATACAAATTATCTTACACGACAATAATCTCAAATATAAATCTACTGATCTGGAAGGTATATTGTCGACGTAACAAATAATAATAATAATAATAATAATAATAATAATAATAATAATAATAGGCCTAGTAATAATAATAATGTTAGTGTCTTTACGTTCCACTAACTACTTTTACGATTTTTGGAGACCCCGAGTTGCTGGAATTTTGTCCCATTGGAGTTATTTTACGTGCCAGTTAATCTACCGACACTAGGCCGACGTATTTGAACACCTTCAAATACCACCGGACTGAACCACAATAGAACCAGCCAAGCTGGGGTCAGAAGCCAGCACGTCAACCGTCTGAGCCACTCAGCCCGGCTTGTCGACGTAACTCTGACAGCTCTCTACCTCATTGAAAGATAAGCTGATTAGTGATGTCCAGTTAGTTTCATTCTAGGTGAATATGCTCCTGTCCGCCTCTGTAGTGTAGTGGTTAGTGTGATTAGCTGCCACCCCCTGAGGTCCAGGTTCGATTCCCGGCTCTGCCACTAAATTTGAAAAGTCGTACGATGACCGGAACGGGGTCCACACAGCCTCGCTAAGTCAACTGAGTAGAGGGATACGATTTCCACCTCAGCCGTCCTCGAAGTGGATTTACGTGGTTTCCCCACTTCTCATCCAGGCAAATGCCGGGATAGTACCTAACTTACGGCCACGGCCGCTTTCTTCCCTCTTCCTTGCCCCTCACTTCCAATCTTCCCATCCCCAAAAGACTCCTGTTCAGCACAGCAGGTGAGGCCACATGGGCTAGGTACTGGTCTTCCTCCCCTGTTGTATCTCCGACCAAATATCCCACGCTCCAGGACACTGCCTTTGAGGTGGGATCCCTGCTGAGTCCAAGGGAAAACCAACCCTGGAAGGTAAACATATTAAGAAGGTGGAGAAGGGGGAACTTATCAGAATTGTTGATCCTCCGTGGCTCAGGCGGCAGTGCATCGGCGCCTCACCGCTGGGTTCATTCATTTCATCTCATTAACTCCTGTGATGAGGTAAACGTCAGGAAGGGCATCCGGTGGTAAAAGCTCGCTAAGAAGATTCATCTCACTTCATACCCAACCTCGTAAAGAAACGGGAGAAGGGTTGGATATACATATTTAATACAACAGACCTAAATTATGGTATTTCGTTGTCTTGATCACGACGTTACCTTATATTTTCAACGATGAAGCGTTTTATGCTTTTCACTTCCCTGGGCAGTCCTATCTCTTCACTTCCAATGTTTTTAATTGACAGAGAATTATCACAATTAAGTACGATGTTACCATCATTCGATTCTGTCCAAATTTCCTTAGTTGCTTTATCAGCTTTTATTTTCTTGATTGGTGGAGAGCGATGCCAGGCGTGCACGTCTATGCTGTGGAGTCAATGGTAGTCTTCTGAGCGGACGCCGGGAGTGCAGGCCTCCTTCAACGAATCGACCGGAAATTGTTCTGGTCGATATTGGAACAGCCAGGGTGTCTTGCACATGCTGAAGAAAAGCGGTTGACGTGGCGTGCGGGGCTGCCATCGCTTGGCGGCGGATGCGCCGATCCTCGCGTGCTGACGTCACTCGGGCTACGCCTGGACCCCTCGCACGTGCCACATGTCCCTGCGCCAATCATCTTCGCCACAGGCGCTGCACCGTGGACACATCCCTATGGGTATCGGCTGCGATTTGACGAAGCGACCAACCTGCCCTTCTCAGCCCGATCACCATACCCCTCGTAACGTCGTCTGTCTGCTGGAAATGCCTCCGTTGACGGCGGCCTGGCATTCTTAGCTATACACGTGTCCTGTGGCACACGACAACACGTTCTACAATGACTGTCGGCTGAGAAATCACGGTACGAAGTGGGCCATTCGCCAACGCCGTGTCCCATTTATCGTTCGCTACGTGCGCAGCACAGCGGCGCATTTCACATCATGAGCATACCTCAGTGACGTCAGTCTACCCTGCAATTGGCATAAAGTTCTGACCACTCCTTCTTGGTGTTGCATTTGCTCTGTCAGTCAGTATATATTAATTAAGTCCACGACAGTTTCCTTCCCACTCCTAGCCCTTTCCTATCCCATCCACGCCATAAGACTTACCTGTGTCGGTGTGACTTAAAGTCGTTTTAGAAAAATAACAACAAACATCACTATTTACGGACCACATACTGTCTGGAGTATGCCACTTGATGTTTACATCTCAAGATGATAGAAGATACAAGCAATCAATCTTCCTTGCAGCCATCTTCAGAATAATCCCTTCCAATATCCTCAACAGCATGTTCCAGAAGTTAGTCAGTTTCAGTGT
This sequence comes from Anabrus simplex, assembly GCF_040414725.1. Taxonomy (NCBI): domain Eukaryota; kingdom Metazoa; phylum Arthropoda; class Insecta; order Orthoptera; family Tettigoniidae; genus Anabrus; species Anabrus simplex. The sequence goes on along the minus strand of NC_090266.1, from coordinate 1,147,088,089 downwards.
GAGATGTAGGCAGTTCATCGTACCAAGCATATACCTCTTCAGAAATAATTCTAGCTCGACAGAATATTAGGAGATCATTCCCCTTTGAAGTACCTTTCGACAAATAGTTGATGTATGCTTTTGACAGCTACTGAGGACATACGAGGCGTCTAGTATCAAAACCGGCCAAGTCACAAAATTTACGAAAATGAGTTAAGGTTATCAATTTGAAGTAGAAGTACAGCACTATCAGGTGAAACAAGAATATGCTTTAAAATCGTCCATGTCTTCATGTTATAGAGCACTGAATTCTCGGTCGTGCAACAGAATCGGCCAAGTCATGCAGCCAGTGAATTCAAAACCGGCCAAGTCAAGGAACAAGCGACAATCTTTATGATGCAGCATTATTGTCTGGAATCTTAAGTTGTTACATTAAGCAACAATGTGATAATATCAGTAGGCAAAATCGTTCCTTGTAATGTATATTCTTTGAAGTCATAATATTTTGTTTTTTGTTCGTTTGCAGCACTGATTTACGTATTGGCGGGCTGCTTACCGTCATTGGCGCCAAAGCAATCCTATTTCCGGTGTGCTCGTATTTTGTCATTATTGTGTGCTGTAACGTGGATATTGTTCCGAGTGGAGAACTGAAAGATTTACTCTCAAACCTTGTGAAATTGTACAAAATTGCAACAAAAACGGCCAAGTCTAAACTTAAATTAACAAAAAAGATGGGTTAATTATGAGTTAGATTTCTCAAAACAGCGGAAGTTAAATATCAAACCATTAAGGATATAACTGTGAAAAAAAAAATCTTTTCTGACCATCATTGCTTTGTCTCTACAGGTTTTTCGTCCATATTGAAAAATATGCCTTGAGTGACTTGGCCGGTTTTGATACTAGACGCCTCAATTACGACCTACATATTTTTACACATTTTGTTTCTAAGAAAAATCAAGTTCCTAAAAAACTGATATACTGTAATGTAAAAATTACAAAAAGTATAAATTACGAAGATTGTGCATTCCTAGGAATGTATATCATTTAATTCTCCACAATAACCAGTTCGTATTTTAGGTTTTTTGTTAGTCTTTAAGACATTATTTGATCATTTTGAGTTCATTTTATACCACAGCATTTTAGGACAACAAAATCCGGTACTTGCTCATAACTGTTAGTCAACCAGATACAATCTTCGCACTGCTTAATGGATCTCTAAATACTTGGCATGCATGATCAGTAATGGACTTAATGCATTCTGCTAGTACAGGTCGTTCGGAGATGTGTTAAAATGAACAGGCAAATGGCACCAGGTGCACTTAATGCTCTTTACCTAACAACACTAAGTCTAAATCGGACTAGGTATTTTGTGGAGTTCTATTTTAGAGGAAGTGTGTTGAACTAGGACTTTGTGCATTCACCTTGTTGAGAAAACACAAAATTTTGAAATTATTTCTACTATTGTCCAAGCGGAACTAGAATGGAATTGACGTTTAAGAGAGCGAGATGCTCGATGTTGCCACGTCGCATTACTCAACGAAGGCCTCTTCTCGGCGAAGTCAGTACCGTACGTTAAAGGTGTATTTTAAAGAATACAAGCAGTTATTCAAATTAAGATATAAAAATAAGCGTGTGTAATGCATAATTGAGCACAAAGGATGGAAAAGGGTGAAAGTGCCAAAATGTGAAAAATGTGGGTTTTTTTTATAATAAGGGGATGTATTAACCATGCCGCATACGGTGGTAACTTGTGCATGTGCCTGAGGTAATTAGTTTAGTTGGAAGGAAGTCCAACAGGAAGAGCCACAGTCCAGTGTGCCCAGCTGAGTTCGGTGGGGAAGGGTGAATGTGCCAGCGTCTCGCGCTGCAATTCTTCTGTGCTATCCATTGTGTTAGTGTTCTATCACACATGTATTTTCTAATTTCTGAGACATTTAATTAAAGAAATGGAATATATAGAAGCTAAATATTGTTACGTAATTATATAAAATGTATTGGATATTGTATACTTGCACTTCAAAGGCCGTAGGTCTCCTTCGGTAGAGAAGGCTGAAAGTGCCATTGTGCTCGGGAACTCTATTATTTGCATTTACTCGAAAACATGTTTCTGAAACTTTCACCCCTTTCCATCTTTGGTCCTCAATTAAGATCAATATTTGCGGTAAGGAAAAATAGTTATCAACGGGAATAAATATAATTCCCCTACAACAGCTGCCCGTTCACAAAAATCATACTTGTGTTTTTCATATTTCAATCAATCAGTCATTACTGATCTGCATTTAGGGCAGTCGCCCAAGTGCCAGATACCCTATCTGTTGTTTTCCTAGCCTTTTCTTAAATTATTTCATATAAATTAGAAATTTATTGAACATCTCCCTTGGTAAGTTATTCAAATCCCTAACACCCCTTATTATAAACGAATATTTGCCCCAATTGTTTCTCTTGAATTCCAAATTTATCTTCATATTGTGATCTTTCCTACCTTGAAATACACCACTCAAAAATTATTCGTCTACTAATGTCGTCCCAATGACAGCTCGGAACATACTGCATAGTCGAGCAGCTCGTCTCCTTTCTCCTAAGTCTTTACAGCACAAACTTTGCAACATTTTTGTAGCGCTACTCTCTTGTCGGAAATCACCCAAAAATATCGAGCTGCTTTTCTTTGGATTTTTGCCAATTCTCGAATCAAGTAATCCAGGTAAGGGTCCCATACACTGTAACCATTATTTGGGGTCTTATCAGAGTCTTATATGCCGTCTCCTTTTTATCCTTACTACAACCGCTAAATACCCTCATAACCATGTGCAGAGATCTGTACCCTTTATTTACAATCCCATTTATGTGATTACCCCAATGAAGATCTTTCCTTATATTAACACCTAGGTACTTACAATGATTCCCATAAGGAACTTTCACCCCGTCAACGCAGTAATTAAAACTGAGAGGACTTTTCCTGTTTGTGAAATTCACAACCTGACTTTTAACCCCGTTATTCATCATGCCATTGAGTACTGTCCATCTCGCAACATTATCGGGGTAATTTTGCAGTTAATTACTCTATACATAATAACGTCATCCACAAAAAGCCATATGTCTGGTTCCACTTCTTTACTCACATCATTTATATATATATATATATATTAAGCTTCGCCTTCCCTAATTCTCTGAGATATGTTTTCTAGAAATATAGCCACCCATTCAGTGAATCTTTTGTCTAGTCCAATTGCAATCATTTTTGCCAGTAGTCTCCTATGAAAATGAAATGGCGTATGGCTTTTAGTGCCGGGATATCCCAGGACGGGTTCGGCTCGCCAGGTGCAGGTCTTTCTGTTTGACTCCCGTAGGCGACCTGCGCGTCGTGATGAGGATGAAATGATGATGAAGACAACATATACACCCAGCCCCCGTGCCATTGGAATTAACCAATTAAGGTTAAAATCCCCGACCCGGCCAGGAATCGAACCCGGGACCCTCTGAACAGAAGGCCAGTACGCTGACCGTTCAGCCAACGAGTCGGAAAGTAGTCTCCTATGGTACACCCTATCAAATGCCTTAGACGGGTCAATCACGATACAATCCTGAATCCAAGATATCTGCAATATTTTGCTGGAATCCTACAAGTTGAGCTTCAGTGGAATAACCTTTCCTAAACCCGAATTGCCTTCTGTCGAACCAGTTATTATCTTCTCAAACATGTCTAATATAATTAGAAAGAATGCTTTCAAAAGGCTTACATGCAATGCATGTCAATCTGCAACAACGATGCTCATGGTAGAGATACTTTAAGCACAACGTAGGGTTGGGCACTATGTCCCTCTTCCGGCACACTGTGCCGGTGCACAGGTACTGTATGATCCGTTGTTCCGGGACACCGAGTATCAGTTGTTTCGAAACATTCTCAAGCGAGAACGGGACAGTGACTGGCTGTCCCGTTAAAAGTGCCACTACTCATTGTTTTTTGGGAGGGGGGCGAAGCCCGCTCCCCGCGTGAACATCGACTCAATCTACATGGCCTCCAACATGCTATTTTTTCTAAGAAGAAAGAGATAGCAGGGAAGAGTGGGAAGTAATACAAGGAGTACCTACCGGTTTTCGAGTTAGACTCGCTACCAGGCAAGCCTGTTTGTACGTTAGGCGCATTACCAGGCAAGGTTTGTGTTGGTAAGGTGGTGTTAAGGTGTGATATTAAGGTTCAGGGGAAAACTACATAGGCAGAAAAGAGAAAGAGCCTACATGTAAAACCTGACATCATTTGATAGCACATGCAAAGTTGTGCGCTGGAAAGGTCCAGTGGTTGTGTTAGTTCAGAATAGGTATCATGCACCAGCCATGATACGCAGTCTCGCCAGTCCAGTATTCAGAGGATCAGTCCGTCTGGGCACTGCTGTGACTAGCGCGGGCCTTGCCGGTTGCGGAGCCATGCATCAAGTGCTACTAGGGCCCGCCGCACAGCGCCGCCTCCTTGGGTTCTCTCGTACCCAGTCTCCAATCCCGGAGAATGAGGCCAAGACCTCCTAGGCGGCGGCCTCCTGGATGAGGGTAGGCCATGGCGCGGGCAGAGACGAAGGAGGCCCAGCGTAGACAGGGCAACTGCGATGGGAGGCCGGGTGGCCCCCCGCGCAGTTGGCGCACACCGGCGCATCTCTAAGTGCTGCGCAGGCCGTGTAGTGATGATCACCCCCACAACGGTTGCACTTCACTAAGAGCCCACACCTCTCCTGCCGGTGGCCCCACCTAAGGCAGCGGAAACACTGCAAGAGCTGCCGAGGGGGACGTTTCGGTCTCACCTGATTGCCGCTTCCCGCTGAGGTCCTCTCCTGATTGGTTTCTCGGCCGACTGCTATCCTGGGAGCAGTCCTGGGTTGCGGCTGGACGGGCCTCTCCTGGTGGGCTGGCGTCGTCTTCTTCTTCCTCGTCTGAGGGTGTCGTCTTCTTCCTGGGGATGGGGGGGTCTCTTCTCGGTAGGGGAAGAGGCTTCTTCCTGGTGGCCCTCCTACCAGCCTGGTGACCCAGGGGTTCCTGGTGGACCCGCCGTGGAGGCGGTGTCTTCCTCGTTCTGGCTGGTGGCGGTGGCGGCGGTGGCGGCGGTGGCGCCGGTCGGTGCTGATACCCGACTGCGTTCCCTGTCCTGTGGGGCGCACATCGATGTCTGTAGCTCGACAGACACACTGGCAGATCGGGCCTGGGTAGCAGCCTCCGAACGCCTGGGGGCGTCCTTCTCCACTGCTGTGCTGCCGTCCGCCGTCCTGAGCGCCTTCCTGCATTGCGCCCGGGTGATTGGCCCTTCCTGGTAGGCCTTGGTCTGTGTCCACTTCGACCACATCACAGTTGGTGGGCTCGGGACCTCAGTTTGCGTCCACTTGGCGGAGCCGAGCTGCTCGGTCTGGGTCGCACAGTTGCGGCTCCGCGGGGCGGCACGCACCATCTGGGTGGTGGCATCGTTGGTCTCCGGCTGGGTGGCTTGGACTAGGTCGGTATTAATCGCCCTATGCCTTAGCCTCCCCAGCGTCTGGGTGATGGCCTCCCTGGTCTCCGTCTCGGCCCTCCTCCTGAGGGGGCCGGCGTTCGTCCCTGGCACGCCGTCCCTCCCTGATAGGCGGATGACCTGGAACAGAGTAGAGAGCTCCTTCTCTGCGTCGCGCATCTACTCCTGGTCGTGATGCCTGATGGTGAGGCCTCCTGGTAGGAAGCTCTCGACAGACATGGTCGTCGAGATGATCCTGCCTCTGTGGTGGGGGGCGCCGGATTCTATCCAGGACTAGGCCCCGTTCAGAAGATACAGGGCGCCCCGGCCTGTAGTACATGAGCAGCACATCGTACTCCGTGTCCGTGTAGCCCTCGGAGAAGAAGAAGCCGTTAAGGGGGCCGCACCCGTCCCTGTACGGCTCCGTATACACCTCGATCTCCGGCGCCTCCTGCTCCAGCTCCGGCTCAGGTGCCGGGGTCTCCGGCTCAGGTGCCGGCGTCTCCGGCTCTGTGTTTCTCTCCGGCGCCGGTGGCACGCGGCTAAAGAGGTTTCGGAGCAAGACCCCGAACTCCCTCGCACATTCTTCGGACGTCTTCGGTTCCATCTGGTTGTCCTCGTCGTTGTCCGGCGCAGTCCACCTGAAATAAATCTCCTGAAAGAGCAAGCGAACACTGAAAAGTGCTGCAGCTCAGACAAAGCTCTTTCGAAGGTGTACCAAGAAGTACAGTTGCTTGACTAGTATTGGGAAAGTACAGATCACCTGGCGAGGAGAGAGAGAGCGAGTGAGTGGAACACGTCCTTCCACTACGACAGTCAAGCTCGTCCTCTACGCACTGGCCTTCGCCCTTCGCCTACTAGCTGACTGTGTGCCGCCACCTGCTGAGTGTTCTGTGTTCTGGCATATCCTCTTTGTTCTGAGAGTCCCGTTGCACCGGCCACTGAGCTTCGGTACATCCAAATCACTTAGTATGTTCTGGTTTGTTTTCAACTGTTCTGTAAGAGTGTCTTCATTGAAGCCTAGTAACATTCTGTATACCGTACAAAAGAGGGTAAACTTTGCAGAATGTCACTCCGGAGTTCTGTTTGTGATATTTGTAAACACATCTACTGTCGGTGTAATTGTGACAGGTGTATTTCAAAATGAATGAAAAGTTTCTTATCTTAAAACAACATATAAACATGATTTTCTTGGGTGCCTAATTCAAAGTTCCGACTGCTTTTTCACGTGCCGTGGCGCTTTATCCTGGCCCTAATTACTCACAATGCAGGCCAACACATTTCAATTTGTGAAAATATAGTTGAAATAGATCCCTTTAAACACCTGTACTGGCACTGTAACCGTGATATGTGTATATCATATTGACTGCAAAATATTAACCTAAAAGCAGCCTTTAAACGTGAATATTGGGCGCGAATTTGAGGGTTACGACTATTCCATCACGTCCCGTGCAGCTTTACGCTGGTCGTAACAACACACAGCACATTCCCGCTGAAGTGGAGTATGCCACATTGTATCACGAAGTTATCTCTTTCGTGCATTTACAGTTCCCTGTGTCGTGTGCCGGCACAATGTACCGAAACACTCCACTGCAAACTCAAAATGTTTTGGAATTGCTGACTGTTCCAGTCTGCCCAACTCTAGCACAACGTGCTTTAACACCAACCACACCAAACTAATCTGTGACACAAGGAGGGATCACCATCACCTGTGCGCGATCTCCATTTCGAACTGATTTATTTCCGAAAATCAATCACCACTGAACAACATTTAGGACAGTCTCCCAGGGGGAAGATTCCCTATCAGTTGCTTGACTAGTTTTCTCTTAAATAATTTCAAATAATTTGAATAAGTATTGAACATGCCCCTTGATAAGTTATTCCAATCCCTAACTCCTCTTCCTAAAAACGATTATTTACCACAATTTTTCCTCTTCAACAACAATTTCATATTGTGATTTTTCCCGCTTTCTAGAAAGTCATTAAAATTTATTCGTCTACTAAAGTCATCCCACGCCATCTCAACACTGACAGCTCGCTACATAACGCTTAGTCAAGAAGCTCATCTCATTTCTCCCAAGTCTTCCCAGCCCAAACTTTGCAACGTTTTCGTAATGATACGATTTTATCGGAAAGCTCCCAGAACAAAATGTAGAGCTGCTTTCCTTTGGATTTTTCTAATTCAAGAATCAAGTAATCCTGGTGAGGGTACCATACACTGGAACCGTACTCTAACTGAGTAGCTGGATGGAATAATGACATAACTGCAAAATCATGCTTTTGAGATATTGAGACTCAACCAACTTCTGGCAGTATCAAAGTGGGTGGTATTTATTTTGCATATGTGACCAAAAACCAAACAAAGCTGCGTTTTAGTCTGTAAATGAAACGTCTTCCATATGTCGTTATTGGAATAACTTCTTAGCGGGCTGCGATGTTAAAATGCAGACCACGATTTGTATGGAAGAGGTGTTGAATTCATACTTTCTAAGTCGACAAACAGAGCACGCAGTATGTTATTGTGCAACAATCGGAAAAACTGCCTAACGTACGTTAATTCTTTATTCCACTCATCTCTTCAATTGTGGTCTTACCAGAGGCTTATATGCCCTTTCCCTTACGTCCTTACTACAACCACTAAATACTCTTATAACCATGTGGTGAGATCTGAAACCTTTATTTACAGTTCCGTTTTTGTGATTATCCTAATGGAGATCTTTGAGATATTTCCTTATATTTACAGTGATCCCCATGATGAACCTTTCCCCATGAACACAGTAATTGAAACTGGGAGGACTTTTCCTCTTTGTGAGTCTCACAACCTGACTTTCACACCAGTTATTATCACACCATTCTCACAAGATTGTCAAGGTCCTTTTACAGTCGCTCACAATCATGTAACTTATTTATTACTCTATACAGTATAACATCACCCTCTTAAAGACTTATCTCTAATTCCAGCTCTTTACTCATATCATTTATAAGAAAATAATAATACTGCCTTGAGGAATTTCTAGAAATATAGCCACTCATTCAGTCACTCTTTTCTCTTGTCCAATTGCAAAAGAGTAACTGAATGAGTGGGTATATCAGGAACAATACCGCTCTGATCACTGTCACACACGTTTTTTGGGACCGTAGAACTCTATAACAGATTTAACTTCTTCTGCGAATGGTTTGCTGTCATGGTTTGTATTTCTTTGTTGGACTCTTTTTCGTCTTTTTTTTCGTTACAGATGTTATTTTTCGCTACACAATACCAATCCACTTCTTAAAGTTATGCACAGACATGTGGTAAGGTTTAATGTTACACGTTGTTCTTCATGAGCAACTTGCATAGCCCACAGCTGGATGGTCACATCGTTTGTTATCTCTTCATTTTGATGAGCAAAATAAAATTTGGTTCCGACAGCATGTGTGTGCTATTGCCCTCAATTTGCCGTAGTGCGTCCTACAGTTTTTACGTGCTCTTCCCACGAATACCAGCCGGCCCGTGAGCACTGTACTTTCCACTTACAAATGTCCTGCATGCAATGGTGATGCATGGGATGTGTTATCACTTGTTTTCGTTGGAGCGCTACAACATGCTGTATTTTGGATGCTGTGAAACAAATAGCAGTCATTTTACTGCACACGTTCAATAACAGGGTGCATTTGCAAATATGCCAAAGATACAGAAAAGAAAATTTAACTACTTAATAATTTACACATATGCAGACATTCCACTGTATAAAAGAGTTGTTTGTATGAAACAAAAACTAATACTGTTCGGCGAAATACGTGTATAAAAGGCAGACGTCTGTTTGGAAACTACTGTGCATACCGTCTACGAGCTTTAGCTGCATTCCGACCAGTCTTCATAGATTAAAATTTTGTCTGTGTATTTGTCGTTGCTGAACACAACAGCAACTGCCGATATGCAGACGGCAAATGTAGTGTTACTGTACTATACACCAGCCTAGTACTATGCGGTCGAAAACGAGGCATACGAATTCAAGGGGCTGCATTAGACGGGTAGCGCTGAGAAACACGCTGCGAGCGACCGTCCGTTTGTTATCTCTTCATATTCTGACATGACCTGCCTTCTGGCGGAGTTCCCCTGTGTAAATCAGTTAGTTGACAACCCATTCATCATTTCTGGACGCGGGGCATTTATCAGTAGAAAGTACGGCGCTCGCAGGACGCCTGATATAAATCTTTTCCTTGCATTTGACACGGTGGAACTTTTATTTCACCTGCGGAATCGAAAACGGGCAACGCTTACTACTTCTCCAACATTCAACTCTCTTCTTTTTATAGTTAATATCTACAGGCCTAAGTTCGTCTTTAGCGTTCCCTGGTTGGCTGTCACCTTCTACCAACTATTCATCATCGGAGTCGTTTGCTTCAAGATGACGTGATATTTCATTATGGCAAAAGTGAGACAAGACATGCTGTCCACGTAAACGTTATCATTTTCATGCCAGTTCGTGACGGTACCTGTAAATATTGGTACACAAACAATTAAACTCAAACTTTGAATCATATGCAAACCAACAAATAAACCTACCGTCAATAGTATCAAGCACATCATATTCATGAATGTAGAGGTACTTAATAGCACTTGTTCTATATTCTTTCTTCCAACGTAAAAATTAACTTTGCCCACGTTAATTTTCATCATACAAAGAGTCACTTGTCAGAATCAAATGCAAGAGTACGTCAGCGTGGTCCCAATTCAGCTTCTGGATGGTACGGATTGCGGAATAGCGACCTCTGGGCGAGTAAACCCAGCAGGCGCCGCAGTCCTGTGTAGCCAAGAGCACTAATGCAAACATGCAAACTTTAACGCTCTCCGTAGGCCGCATGAGCAAATTTCCGAAGGAAATGTTTTGGTCATTTTGTTATTCGTTGCTCATTTAACGTGTGACCAAATGTATGCATGATTGGGATTCTCCGGTACACGAACGTCCCTTGTTAGTGCCTTGTTCTCCAGGTAAACCCAGGATATTAAACAGATTATATGGAATAAACTACGAAGGACACATCCGATGAAGGTGCTTCTTCTCCATATTCTGAATGAATCCTCCTCCCACTAGTTCCGTTTCTCTCCTGTTTGCCTCCTCAGATAACTAGAAGTAGGATTTATATTTAGATAACTGTAGCAGATTATGATAATAAAACATCGAAAATATGATAAATAAATGCAATTTTTAAATGTTCGCAGCAAAGTATAGCAGTTCAAAATTAATATTTATTTTCAATAAACTTTTAATAAGACAGATTTAGATTCCCGTGAGCACGGCGGGGCCCAATTGACCGAGCAGCCAGAGGTAAAGATGAATTAGTGCTTTCCCAGACTACAACTTCAATGCTAGACTCAGTGGCTGATAATACGAAGGGCGTACTATATTGTTTTCCACTTTATTTTTTGTACGTCCGGGTATGGTTCAAATTCCACTTTTGAAGGTAGTGACGTGTAATTAGTGTCTTGTTCCACCGTTTGGTAGCAGCACACGCACAGGGGCCAACGAATGCACTCGTCATAGCCATTTCATAACAACACTGTCAGCGTAGGGGCAGACAACATGGAAAGCAACCGTCAGGGACAGCGCAATACGACTTGGTTCCTATGGAAAGAAGGCGTGACCACTGCATAAATTCATCGGCGCTTGGTGGCAGTCTGTGGAGAACATGCGTCGTCACGGAAAATAGTTTACAGCTGGGTGGAATGTTGGAAAACAAGGCTCGTAGTAATGGAGCCATGTCTCATCAACAGTCGCAAGCCTAGCCATGAAGTCGGCTGGATCTTGATCATGGCGTTGCGAAAGTTCTCTGCACACCGTCTACACATTTCTGATTTTCATCTGCAGACGAGAGTCTAGGCACCTACGTGGATGACACCTTCCCCAACTCTAAGTGGCCGTGCACGATCCGCTGCAGTATGTTTCGGCTAATTCCCGTGGCTGCCTCCATTTCCGTAAATGTGATGCCTTTGTTTCCTTGGATGACCTGTTCGGCCCGGGCAATGTTGGCTGGTGTTGACACTGTCACATTCCTTCCAGAACTGGTTCCGCACGAATGTGCGCTCTGTTTTCCAACCTTCCACCCATTTGTAAACTGTTTTCCGTGACGGCGCATGTTCTCCACAGACTGCCACCAAGCGCCGATGAATTTCTGCAGTGGTCAAGCCTTCTTTCCGTAGGAAGCAAGTCGTATAGCCCTGTCCCTGACGGTTGCTTTCCATGTTGTCTGCTCCTACGCTGTCAGTGTTGCTATCCAATGCCTATGACGAGTGCATTCGTTGGCCCCTGTGCGTGTGCTGATACCGAACAGTTGAACAAGGCACTAGTTACACGTCACCACCTTCAAAATTGAAATGTGAACAATACCCGGACGTACAAAAAATAAAGTGTAAAACAGTATAGTAAGCCCTTCGTATTTCAACGAAAAACGTATGTTGGAACAGCTTTCCTGCATTTTCAAAACATTTCTGGCGTAGACTAATGAAATCATCCACCGCTCTTCTTAAAACCGGGAATTGAGATAGGAGACTGGAATGGAATGATAGCCTAGGGAAGAAAATGTAATGCATTTGGGGCATGTGGACTGGGACAAAGGAATTAAAGAGAAAATCGGCTGGTGCAATTCTTCACCTACCATAACGTAGTTATTGCTAATAAATGGTTCTAACATCACAAACGACTGATGTATACGAGCACAAGACCTCGGGACACAGTAAGGTATCAAATAGGTTTCATTATGATTAGGTAGAGATTCAGAAACCAGGTTCTGGGGTGCATGAATTTTCCAGGAGCTGACGTGGATTTCGACCACAACGCGGTGAACATAAAATGCCGCCTGAAGTTGGAGAAATTGATCAAAGAATGGAATGCAAGAAAACAGGATTTAGACAAGTTAAAGGAAAAGAGAGTGAATTGTTTCAAGAACATATTGCACAAGGAATAAATGAAAAGGCTGAAGGAAACACAACAGATGAAGAGTAGACAGTCCTGAAAATGAGATCAGGATGGCTGCTGAAGAAGGGTTAGGAACAAGGGCGCTCATACCCGGGGGCAAGGTGGGGCCACGGCCCCCCTCTAGCTCTCAGAGAAAGGCAGAAATCTAGTGTAGTCACGTGTTTTCCTTTCAAGGGAATGATTTAAAAGTCAGTATTACGTAAAAGCGGTAGTACCGTCCACCAACAACAGGCAACGGATACCGTGGGTTATTCTACCGCAGAGTAGAAATCGCCATTTATCTTCCAAAATATTAAAATTACTACTTACCCCCAGGTCTGGGCCCCCCTCGAGAAACTGTCATATGGGCGCCCATGATTAGGAGCAAAGGAAAGTTACCGATGGATAACTCAGGAGATACTAAACCTGATTAACGAATGGCCGAAGTAAAAGGATGGAAAATAAGGAGAACAGAAAAGAATGCAGGCCACTAAAGAATGAAGTATTGGAGAAATAACTAAGAATGGTTGAAAGAGAAGTGCAAGGATATTGAATGTTGTATGGTTGCAGGAAAGGTAGATGCTGCGTACAGAAAAACCAAGGACACTTTTGAAGAAAGGAAAGCTACATGTACGAATATTGTGCCTCAGATATAAAACCAAATGTAGGGAAAAAAGATAAGGTAGAAGGTGGCAGGAAAATATTCAACAATTATTTCCTTTTTTTTACAATTGTATTTACGTCGCACCGACACAGATAGGTCTTACGACGATGATGGGACAGGAAATGGCTAGGAGTGGGAAGGAAGAGACCGTGAACATAATTAAGGTACAGCCTCAGCATTTGCCTGGTGATAAAATGGGAACCACGGCAAACCATCTTCAGGCCTACCGACAGTGGGGTTCGAACCCACTATCTCCGGATGCGAGCTCGCAGCTACGCGACCCAAACTACGCAACACTTGCTCGGTATTCAACAACAATTGTATCAAGGGATAAAGAAGATGATACGGTTCTGGAACGAGAAAATGCTGTTGGTGCTGATGAAATGGGAAACCTAGTTTTGAGGTCAGAGAGGGATCTAAATAGGAACCAAACACCTGGAATTGATGGTATACCCTCAGAATATTACTGACAGTGTTAGGTGAAAACTGCACGACGAGGTTATTCCATGTATTGTGTAAGATGTATGATACAGTAGCAGTGCCACCGAATTTTATAAAGAATGTTCTGATACATATTCTCAAGAAATCAGATGCTGAAGAATGTGTAAACTACCGCACTACTAGTAAGTATGAATGGCTGAAAGAGAAACGCAAAGATGTTGAACGTTACATGGTTGCAGGAAAGGTAGATGCTGCATACAGGAAAACCAAGGACACTTTTGAAGAAAGGGAAACTGCATGTATGACTATTTGGCCTCGGATAGAAAACCACTTGTAGGGAAAGAAGATAAGGTAGAAGGTGTCAGGAGCATATTCAATATTTTTTACAATGTTCTTTCCGTCGCACCGACACAGATAGGTTTATGACGACGATAGAAAACGGCTAGGAGTAGGAAGGAAGCGACCCTGGTCTTAATTAAGGTACAGCCCCAGCATTTGCCTAGTGAGAAAATGGGAACCACGGCAAACCATGTTCAGGGCTACCGACAGTGGGGTTCTAACCCAAAACACTCACACTTGCAAAATTTTAACACGTATCATATACAGAAGAAAGAAAGACAAATTGAAGTTATGTTGGAAGGAGATCAGTTGGACATCAGAATAAATTTTAATAATAGTGTTAATGGCTTTATGTCCCACTAACTACGGTTGGGCAGACCGGAACAGTCAGTTGTTCCGGAACTTTAGGAGCTTCAGGTGGAGTGCTTCAGTACAGTGTTCCGGCACACGGCACACGGGACTGTAACTGCGCATTAGAGAGAACTTCGTGAGGCAAAATGACATGCTCCGCGTCGGCGGGAAAGAGCTGCTCTACCGGACGTGCTGTGTGTAGTTATGACCAGCATAAAGCTGCACGGAATGTGAAGGAAGAGTCGGAACATTGAAATGCATGCCCAATAATCACGTTTAAAGGCTGCTTTTGGGTTAAACTTTTTCGTTCAATATGAAATACGCATAACACGGTCACAATGGCAGCACAGGTGTTTAAAAGTAACTAATCCAAGGATATTTTCACCAGTTGAATGTATCGGCCTGTATTGTGAGTAATTAGGACCGGGTTAAAACTTCACGGCACGTGAAAAAGCAGTCGTAACTCTGAAATACGCACACAAAAATCATGTCTAAATGTTGTTTTTAGGATAAGAATGTTTTCACTCATTCCGAAATACTACTGTCACAATTACACTGGTAGTAGATGTGTTTACAAATGTCACATTGTGACTTTTACCAATTAAAAATATATTCGCACAGTTTAACAAACATTCGTGAGTACTCTATTTACGTACACAATATACAAGCGGAACACGAAAATAAAAATTAACCCATACAAGCAAAACAAGAAGAAAAAAATTAAACAATATATACAAGCGGAACATGAGATTAAAAGTAAAACTATACAAGCAGAACATGAAAATAAAACTTAAACACAATATACAAGCAGAACACGAAAATAAAAATTGTAGCATGTTTAATTTGGAAATGTCTTGTCATTGTGCCGGTTGAAGATCCCTTTGCAGACAAAATAGAACAACATATATTGCATTTCACTCTGCTGGGTTTTATTCTAGTAAAAAAGTCCTAAACAGGACTCCGATGTGACATTATGCAAAGTTTACAGTTTTTCGTATGGTTATATTACTAGGCTTCAATGAAAACACTCTTACAAAAGAGTTGAAAACAAAACACAACACATTACGTTATTCGCATGTACCGAAGGCCAGTTGCCGGTGCAACAGAACTCACAAAACACAGAGGATGTGACAGAACACGGAACACGGAACACTCCAACAGGTGGCGGCACACAGCCGGTATTGACTGTCAGCTAGTAGGCGAAGGGCAGTGCATAGTGGCGCTTCTGACGGGACAGCGAGTCACTGTCTCGGTGTCGCTTGAGAATGTTTCGGAACAATTGACACTCGGTGTTCCGGAACAGCGGAACATAACCGTGCACCGGCACAGTGTGCCGAAACAGGGACATAGTGCCCAACCGTACCACTAACTACATTTACGATTTTCGTAGACGCCGAGGTGCCAGAATTTAGTCCCGCAGGAGTTATTTTACGTACCAGTAAATCTACCGACACGAAGCTTACGTATTTGAGCACCTTCAAATACCACCGGACTGAGCCAGGGTCGAGCCTGCCAAGTTGGGGTCAGAAGGCCAGCGCCTTAACTGTCTGAGCCACTCAGTCGGCAGAGGAAGTGTAGAAACATGCGAAGCAGTCCTGACATTACGCCTGATCCTAAACCAAACCACATGGCACTACAGCCCTGACGCGCCTTGACAAACCAAGCTACCGCTCCTCAGCCCGAAGGCCTGCAGATTATGAGGTGAAGCACGGTCAGTGCCACGAATTCCCTTGGTCGTTATTCTTGGCTTCTTAGACCACACGTCTGATCTTAGAGGATCGAATTAAGAAGGACAAGGAAACTTACGTGGCATTCATAGATCTAGAAGAGCATTCGATAATGTTGATTGGGCCAAACAGTTTGAGTTGATCAGGATCAGTTACAAAGAAAGAAGGATTATCTGTAATTTGCACAAAATTTGCTAAGAATCGATGTCAATGAAGAAGGAAGCAGCGATCCAGAAAGGAATGTAGCAAGGCTGCAGTACGTCCCCTCTCCTTTCCAATGTTGGTATAGCACGTGTCAAAGAAAAATTTGGAAAAGGAATCACAATCCAAGGTGAGGAAATCTAAACTATGAGACTTGCTGATGATTTTGTTATTTTATGTGCGTTTATAGAAGATCTCGAGAAACTGCTGAATGGTATGGACACAGTCTTAGAGAAGGAGTACAAGAGATTGCAGTGGAATGAGATCAGATGATGCAAGAAATATTAGATGAGGAAATTAGTTTATTTTCTTTACAATTTGCTTAGGTCTTATGGCGATGATGGAGGAGGAAAGGACTAGGAGTGGGGAGGAAGCGACCGTGGCCTTAATTACGGTACACCCTCATGTGAAAATGGGAAACCACGGAAAGCCATATTCAGGCCAGCCGGTAGTGGGGTTCGAACCCATTATCAATCAATCACCACTTATCTGCATTTAGGACAGTCAACCAGGTGTCAGATTCTCTATCTGTTGTTTACCTAGGCTTTTCTTAAATCATTGCAAATAATTTGGAAGTTTAAGAACATCTCCCTTAGTAAGTTAATCCAATCCCTAACTCCTCTTCCTATAAGCGAATACTTGTCCCAATTTGTCCTCTTGAATTCCAACTTTCTCTTCGTATTGTGATCTTTCCTACTATTAAAAGCACCACTCAGACTTATTCTTCTACTAACATCATTGCACTCCATCTTTCCACTGACAGCTCGGAACATGACTCTTAGTCGAACAGCTATCTCCCGAATGCCGGCTGAGAGCTACGTAGGGCAGTCACTCGCGCGATAGAAAATGGAGTTTTGTGGGAAGTAGATGAATATTGTTACTTGGATAGAAGAGCAACTAACAATGGCAGAAGTAAGATCGATGTATAATGCAGACTAGCACAAGCAAAGAAGGCCTTTCTTAACGAAAAAAACTTTACTCAATTCAAACATTGATAATATCTGTGGCCTGTGGAGGGGTCCGATGCGGGTCTATGATGAAATCTAATGCTAAAGATGGCACAAACACCTAGCCTCCGACCCATAAGAATTAACTAATGGAATTTAACATACCAGACAGGGTCGGGAATGGAACCTAGGACCCCGTGGGCCATAGGAAACACGCTAACCATTGAGTCATGGAGAAAGACGATCCGATAGAAAGGTTTTTTTGTAGACCCTCATCTACAACGTGCAATTGTACAGAAGTGAAGCATGGACATAAAGCTCAAAAATAAAGAGAATAGAATCTTTTGAAATGTGGTGTTGCAGAAGAATGGTGCAGGTATGTTGTGTTGATCGAATCACTAATGAGTAGATACTGAATCGAATTGGTCACCGAACGATTTTGTGAAATTTGACCAGATGAAGAGATAGAATGATAGGGCACATCGTAAGGCACCCAGGACTTGTTCACTTAGCTGTTGATGGAAATGTAAGCTGTAGGAACGGTAGGCATAGACAAAGGCCTGAACATGACAAACTAGATGTCGGATGTAGTACCGACGTACTGTGGAATGATGACCCAAACCACGACAATTGAAAAGTTTTACGTGAAATACGAAAATTGAGACCCGCGACTTCGCATTTCAAAAATTTCCTCATTATTTGAGCGGAATTCGAACCCAGGTCGTTTTGTTGAGAAATCAATGAAGATATCACCCGGATATCTTGAACGTGTTTATTATCAATCAATCAATCAATACTTATCTGCATTTAGGGCAGTCGCCCAGGTGGCAGATTCCCTATCTGTTGCTTTCCTAGCCTTTTCCTAAATTATTTCAAAGAAATTGGAAATTTATTGAACATCTCCCTTGGTAAGTTATTCCAATCCCTAACTCCCCTTCCTATAAATGAATATTTGCCCCAGTTCGTCCTCTTGAATTCCAACTTTATGTTCATATTGTGATCTTTCCTACTTTTATAAACGCCATTCAAACTTATTCGTCTACTAATGTCATTCCACGCCATCTCTCCGCTGACAGCTCGGAACATACCACTTAGTCGAGCAGCTCTTCTTCTTTCTCTCAATTCTTCCCAACCCAAACATTGCAACATTTTTGTAACGCTACTCTTTTGTCGGAAATAACCCGGAACAAATCGAGCTGCTTTTCTTTGGATTTTTTCCAGTTCTTGAATCAGGTAATCCTGGTGAGGGTCCCATACACTGGAACCATACTCTAGTTTGGGTCTTACCAGAGACTTATATGCACTCTCCTTTACATCCTTACTACAACCCCTAAACACCCTCATAACCATGTGCAGAGATCTGTACCCTTTATTTACAATCCCATTTATGTGATTACCCCAATGAAGATCTTTCCTTATATTAACACCTAGATACTTACAATGATCCCCAAAAGGAACTTTCACCCCATCAACGTAGTAATTAAAACTGAGAGGACTTTTCCTATTTGTGAAACTCACAACCTGACTTTTAACCCCATTTATCAACATACCATTGCCTGCTGTATATCTCACAACATTTTCGAGGTCACGTTGCAGTTGCTCACAATCTTGTAACGTATTTATCACTCTATAGAGAATAACATCATCCGCAAAAAGCCTTACCTCCGATTCCACTCCTTTACTCATATCATTTATATATATATAAGAAAACATAAAGGTCCAATAATACTGCCTTGAGGAATTCCCCTCTTAATTATAACAGGGTCAGATAAAGCTTCACCTACTCTAATTCTCTGAGATCTATTTTCTAGAAATATAGCAACCCATTCAGTCACTCTTTTGTCTAGTCCAATTGCACTCATTTTTGCCAGTAGTCTCCCATGATCCACCCTATCAAATGCTTTAGACAGGTCAATCGCGATACAGTCCATTTGACCTCCAGAATCCAAGATATCTGCTATATCTTGCTGGAATCCTACAAATTGAGCTTCAGTGGAATAACCTTTCCTAAAACCAAACTTACTGGCCTGTAATTTTCAGCTTTATGTCTATCACCCTTTCCTTTATACACAGGGGCTACTATAGCAACTCTCCATTCATCTGGTATAGCTCCTCCGACCAGACAATAATCAAATAAGTACTTCAGATATGGTACTATATCCCAACCCATTGTCTTTAGTATATCCCCAGAAATCTGATCAATTTCAGCCGCTTTTCTAGTTTTCAACTTTTGTATCTTATTGTAAATGTCATTGTTATCATATGTAAATTTTATTACTTCTTTGGCCTTAGTCTCCTCCTCTATCTCGACATTATCCTTGTAACCAACAATCTTTACATACTGCTGACTGAATACTTCTGCCTTTTGAAGATCCTCACATACACACTCCCCTTGTTCATTAATTATTCCTGGAATGTCCTTTTTGGAACCTGTTTCTGCCTTAAAATACCTATACATACCCTTCCATTTTTCACTAAAATTCGTATGACTGCCAATTATGCTTGCCATCATGTTATCCTTAGCTGCTGCCTTTGCTAGATTCAATTTTCTAGTAAGTTCCTTCAATTTCTCGTTACTTCCACAGCCATTTCTAACTCTATTTCTTTCCAGTCTGCACCTCCTTCTTAGTCTCTTTATTTCTCTATTATAATAAGGTGGGTCTTTACCATACCTTACCACCCTTAATGGTACAAACCTGTTTTCGCATTACTCAACAATTTCTTTAAAACCATCCCAGAGTCTGTTTACATTTTTATTTACCGTTTTCCGCCGATCATAGTTACTTTTTAGAAACTGCCTCATGCCTGCTTTATCAGCCATATGGTACTGCCTAACAGTCCTACTTTTAAGACCTTCCTTTCTATCACATTTATTTTTAACTACCAAAAAAAACAGCTTCATGATCACTAATACCATCTATTACTTCAGTTTCCCTATAGAGCTCACCTGGTTTTATCAGCACGAGGAGTAGTAGTAAGTCGGGCTGAGCGACCCAGACACGCTAGCCTTCTAAGGTTAAGTTGACAGGTTCGATCGCAGCTTAGCCGGTGTTATTTGGAGGTGCTCAATTACGCCAGCCTTTTGTTTATGGAGGTATAGGCATGTAAAAAAATCCCTGTGGAACAAAATTCTCGCACCTACGCGTCTCCAAAGCCGTAAATGTAGCCAATAGGACACACAACCATTATTATTACGGAATCTAATTTATGAAGCTTTATATGAGATATTGGGATAGTTTACTCAGCAGACAACAAACATGTTTTCGATTTACTTTGCCAGGAAATGAGGTCAACATTCAAGTGGAGCGCTACTCGCTATGTAGATATTATAATCTCAATTACAAAGGTGTTCCGAGAATTTCTACCTTGTTTACTTCCCTTGCTAACAGGCCATAGTTCTTTACACTCGACATAACTTCATAAATTAATTAGCAGCTAATTATTTCTGACAACGTTATATTGGCAACTAGCTAACATATCCATCTGCGACGGGTTATGACGCTGAGATGTGAGGCGAGATGGTGCGGCAGATGATCCTCGGTTCATTCTCGAATGTTTTCAAACTGTTAAAGGAGAGGAAAATTCACGTTGTTATTAATATATCATGCGTACAGTACAGCTTCATTATAGACTTTTATGCCTCTCAGCGTTCAGTCTGCAAGCCTCTGTGAATTTACTAACCACCACCACAATCCTCTAATTATAACTAGGTATGTGGCCTCGTTTAGTTCTATATCTCTTATCGTTAGAAAATGAGTCTAACCATCGTCATCTTGGTCCCCTCATTCCTAACTTAGCCTTTATTTCCTCATTCCGAGTACCTTCCTGCCATTGTTTCCACATTTTGTACCGCTAACTTACGGAAACGATATATTGAGTACACCCATCTTTCGCTCCCGTAAAGCAAAGTTAGTCTGAAAACAGACCGATGTAAGGATGGTTTCGTCCGGGAGTTGATTTCCTTCTTACAGAATACTGTTAATCGCAACTGCGACCTCACTGCATTAGAATTACTGTACCTTGATTCAATCTCACTTACTACACTACCATCTTGGGAGAACACACATTCTAAATACTTGAAACTATCTACTTGTTCCATCTTTGTATCCCCCAATCTGACATTACTTATCTCGGATTTCTTACCTACTGACATCGATTTAGTATTGGAAAGGCTAATTTTCATACTATACTCATAGCACCTATTATCAAGTTCCAAGATATTAGATTGCAGGCTTCCGGCACAATCTGCCATTAAGCCCAAGTCGTTAGTATAAACTAAACTGCTTGTCACATTTCCACCTATCTTAATACTTTAATACCTTTCAGCAGCTGGGTGATCTATGTAAACTATGAACAACAAAGGTGAAAGATTACAGCCTCGTCTAGCCCTTGTAAGTACCTTGAACCAAGAACTCATTCTACCACCAATTCTCACTGCAGCCCAATTGTTCACATCTATGCCTTTGATTTATTTTAATAATCAACCCTTAATTCCATAGTCATCTTCTTTACCCACAACTTTTCATTTTTATTCGGATAGGCATTGTATGTGACATTTGTGAAATTTCTGAAGTGTCAGATATCCTTATGTTGAAGTAGACGTAATAAATATCGCAACCTAAACACAGACTACGTACAAACGCTTTGTGTATACCACTGCCAGCATTATGCCGGACACATTCAATCAAGTAATAGGCACACAGGGTGAATCACCTAAAAATTGCACCCCATATATTTCTGAACTGGAAGTTGCTATTGATGTGCTGTTTTCACAGAAATGAAGTGTAACCAAGGACTCATTATTGTAGCCCATATACAGATTTTAGTAATTATTACAATGTGAATCTATTTTAGAAAAAGCGTTTCTTCAAACGGAACAATGCCTATTGATGTTATAAAAGAGAATCTTGAGTAAATTAGAAATTCAATGGCGTTTTCTCCGGATTTTAGTGCAAGTAGCTTACGAGATAATATAGTTTGAACATTGTAAATATCGGCAGTTATCTGCTTCATGTGTCAATAGTAACTCAAGAAAACAAAGTGAATAAACAAATTTTTGGATCCTGAAAAAAGAAAGGGAATTGGCTGTCGAAGGTTGTTGTTCAAAATGAGGAATAACTGCTTCAATACAAGGTTCCAGTCTGCCATGTAAGGATTGTTCATCAGAAATTTCAGCGTAGGCAGCAGTAATACTGTACGTCGTTCCATATCATCTGGTATAATCGGTATGTCCTCGTAAACACCGTCTTGTAGCTTTCCCCCAGACAAAATTCTAAAGAGGCGAAATGTCATGAATAGACTGGCCAAGATACAGGTCACCTTCGCCAATCCAACGATTTTGGAACATTCGGTGAAGACTATATGGAGTACAGAAGATTGCTCGGGATCTCTTGGGACGGTGTTTGAAGGGTAGTTAGTTTATGAAAAGCCATGTCTCCACCAACGATCATGCTCAGTTTAAAAGCCAGCATTTCTAGGTACCCCGAAGGAGTATTCTCCATTGCAGCACACTTCTTCGCAGAGCTAGCGTGTCTATCTTATTCCACTCTATGTCCTAAAGCCCTTTTTAGGAATCCAAGTGCACAAAAGTCATGGATGACCCATCAGGTAACTTCACCGGAATGTCAGCACTTATTCCAGTTTCCATTCTAAGAACAGACGAGTCGAACTAGAGATGTGGCTGGATGCTTTATCTTGATGTATCCATACCTGATTTTTCGCCCTGTCATACAGTGCTGAGATATGTGTTGTAAATGGGTGTTAAAACCTCTTGCTGATTGTATGTACAGTTCACTTTCACATTATCAGCGCCACGGCGAATAGTTAACTTGCATTGTAGCAGCATCCAGCGATGATCATGTAGCCACTTGGAAAACGTTCTTGGCATTCTTTATACATTGTTTGAAATAAAAAAATTGTCTCTAGGGCGGTAGTAAATCGAGTGGCGTTGTTACAGTCACTAAGGTACACATATGCTTCGTCTAATTTCACCACATTTTTCCATCTGTCCCCTGCCAGATAGCCCTCATACAGCTTTCTTGCGTTAGTGTGACGTTCCGAAATGTGACGAGGCAACAGGTTGTGAACTCAGCGCTTACGCCGCTTTTCTAATTGCAGGTCCTTGTTCATTATAGTGTTAAGTGTTGAAACACACATCCCCAATTTACATGTGATAGTCTTTATTGGGGCAGGGCTACCACCTGACAGAAGGGGCTTCAATTTCCTCACCACTTCTGGTGTACGGCTGGTGGCTGGTTGTGGATTTGTCTGCTTTTTTCCCTTTGGAATTAAGTCCAGTAAGCCTTTGCCTTTTTTTTTATTCAATACGCACTGATCCTGTTCTTCGATACTGTCGCCGGTGGTGAGTTGATAGAGTCGGTGGAATCATTTAATTCTTGACATTATACTGAAAATTTACCATGAAACCGTCATTGAAAGACATTTTTGAAGAAGTCGATTGAATATTCTTTTTTGTTGGTGTAAATTCATGCAAATTTCTGTGTTTTAATTTTTGTGAAATTTATGGATTTAAAGAATTTTCAGGACTTACAGGAAAGACTGTTGATATTTAATAATCATTATGCGTGTTGGAAGACATTGATATTGGATATCTCCAGTAATATGTTTGTTGTAACCCATTTTTGTATCACCCTGTAGTTGCCACGTGAAAGCTTCGAACACTAAATCGCCGAGTTTCGCAATCGAAACCTCTAGAATATATTTCCCACATTACCATATATGGTGCTGTAATGCCATTGGCGAAAATAACATTAATTTATATTGGTGAAACTTCGGGTCGAATCATAGGTAGCTTCCCTGATTGGCTGTTTGAGTATTTCCCAATTTCCGGTATTTTGGCTCCTCAGCAGGAGCAAGTCTCTGTTCAGGCGTCTTTGGTTTTCGTACGTCTTAACGATCGGACGCACCTTGTAAGGTGGTCCGCTTAGCGGCTCCAGTCATCCCGGGGTAAGCATGTTTTCTTTTCTCAAGTGTTAAATTAAAATGTAAATTCATTTTGTTCAGAGTTTACCTCAGACCCTGCTTTTCACCGTTTTGATTCTGTAATGCCTTAGTTCGTCAGATAGGCATATCCTTTGTTTTGGAGGCAATTCCTTTTATTAACTTTTTGTGTAAATGTAAACTTTAATTTTCCTTCCGAGTTGTCTCCAGTAATTCCGCGTCAATTTAGTGTACACCTGTTGAGCTATGCGTCCCTCGCCGATGTGTGTTAGGAGAGGACTGCCCCTCTATAGGCCTCTGCGCTAAATTTAATGTTCGTT
This sequence comes from Anabrus simplex, assembly GCF_040414725.1. Lineage (NCBI taxonomy): Eukaryota > Metazoa > Arthropoda > Insecta > Orthoptera > Tettigoniidae > Anabrus > Anabrus simplex. Next base: position 1,147,063,755 of record NC_090266.1, on the reverse strand, counting down.
GTTTCCCTTCCTTGTAACATTTTTCAACTTGCCTTGTAAGATGTTTATAATTATGTCATATTCACTGTTAAATTTTCATTGTAAATTTCAACGACGAAATTATGCTCACCTAATTAAATGTAATTGTAATATTGTGTAGATATTTAATTTTCTGAATAACCACCGATAGGAACCTCGTGGTTCAATTTAACCTTTTTCTTAATTGATGATGTTATTCTTTTAATTGGTGTTCTTTATACCTTGTTTGAATTCTATATGTTGAGTAAAATCGGACAAAAGGGTTAATGTTCACACGTTTCTTTCCCTACAACGTCACGTAAGATCTCGTCCTCTGTAGGGTTTTCCGGCCTGCTTCCCATACTGTAACTGTTCGCTCCTAAGCTTCTCACTAGAGGAGTCGAAAGTTAATACCTTGGGACACATGAATATCAAATAAACTATAATATGTGGCTTGCCCGCAAATTGCCACGCAAATAGAAACAATTAACATTCCATGGTTTCCCATTTCTCTATGTGATGTATGGGCGCCAGGGTTACAGTTTTAAACAAAACTGTAAACCAAAATTTATATTTACTAGCATAGAGACTTATACCTAAATCACAGGGGTAGGATTTTAAATAATTAACCATTAAGAATCGCTTAAGAAAGAAAATTAACGCAATATAAAATACAAATGAATTTATTATACAAAAATAATGAGATGAATAGGAAAAGTTACTTAAAGCGTGGAGGGATTTAGAATTTACGTTACTCAAATTACTATTGCTTGCTCTATCTAATTGAAGCTCACCAATTGTAGTTTCCGTTGAAGTCATCTGGTTTCCGTGGTTACTCGTTCTCTTCTTCTCGATGTAGAATTGGCTCCATGGACATCCTTCCTTCTCTGATGTGGTACGGGCTATCTGGACTAGCACTCCCTAATTGCCTAGTCTTTAAATTAGACATTGGCCCTATACTTGTAAAAACTGATCAGCGTTGATCGTATGAGGAGAAAATTCAGAGATATGAATTTTTCCATGTTAGTAGAAATCTCAATCCAACTGAGCTATACTATTTATACGGTACAGACTTGTACCAAATTCCATGGACTTGAACTAAACATAGTTCTTCGTCCAGAAGATTTACTGAATATAACACAAGCCGTAAGCTTGTTTCGTCTCACGCAGATCCGATAACATTACCGCAGCTAAGTACCGTATCGAAGCGACAACACACTGTACAAAAATAACTATGTCTCGGAGAGACCACACACTGTCTCAAAATCAATAACGTCGTTCAAAGTAGATGTTCACAGTAGAAGTAGCGATGTGAGTGAGTATCCGAGACTCCGTGAATCGAGGAATGCTCCGCGCCACATAATATACCCGGGCTCTCCCCAGTCTTGATAATAGCTCAATATCAATTCTCTATATAACGAAGCATCTGATTCGTAGATCGCATTATCATCTCCCTCTCTTCTATCTTCTTGACAAGTCCCGTAGGCGTGGCGATGATGTAGCTTTCCGCATAGCAAGCCTCGCGCGCGGGTCGCTGTTTACTGCCTTGGCTCATGAGTTTAACCCAATGACTCATGTAATTTTCCCCCGCTATAAGAATAACCTTTTCCGTATACACAAATATGAGATGAAATGACAACTATGTCTCAACATATTGACCATATTTACAGTACATAATGAATTCCAATCCTACCTAATATAATAATTTAAATAATAAATGATGTTATAATAATTATATAAAATGATTCCTTGTTTACAAATGATTGACGTAGAATAAATAAGATATTACGAATAATTGCCGATGGCGGATAAACTTGATATCAAATGGTATCGCGTAAAATGATAGTATATTAAATTAGTCTGGCTGGAGAAGCCTGGACGGTTACAATACATCCTTTCTCTAGTTGTCATGTTGGTTATCCTGCGTTGCCATGTGTTGTTGAAATTTAAAATGTTTTTTCCGGGTGTATAATCGGCTGACGTTATTCTTTCAGGTTTGTTATTTTGGATTATTAAATCATTACTTGTTTTTATATGTACCTTGTATTATGTGCTCTCTTCTGTAATAAAGGGGGGGGGGGTTACAGATACCAATAAAACACGCTTCTTCCACATTCCTTTGATTGGAGTATAGCTATATTTAGCATCAGAAAAGGCTGTTATGTGCCCTACTAGTAAGGGTCAATCTGCTTCCTCACCGTTGCAGCCAATGTCACAAAACTCTGCACACAAGTTCTCAGTATTGACGTGAATTATCACTCCCCGTTCTGACGTGCTTAAGTTGATAACAACGCCGTCATAGATCTTCAAACTCGTCGCCAGAGATTCTGAACGAACTTCTGTACGTTTTGCAATATGCGCAGGACAGCCATCATGCTGATACTAATGTTCCACCTAGTCTGCAGTGGAACTTCTTCTAACATCTATGGATGTTGGTCTGTTAGGAGACTGAAAAACACTCTTGTTCATAAAAACCAGAACACCTTGAAAGACTAGAGATCAGAAGTTCATATTCACAGGACATGTGCATTAGTATGTTCTAAAGATATGATTAGCACTTGAATCAAGTCGGCCCTCAGGCTCAAGGTCCACATCGATACTTCGGCGCACCACCACTGACAGGTAAATGTGCCTGTGACTCTAGTTGTAGCTATAAACCAAAGGTAATGGATCAGTGTGACTTGATCATACGTGCAGGATGCCTCGCAGACGTATGCGAGAACCGTACCGTCAAATGAGTGAGTTTGAAAGAGGGCGCATTATTGGCATGAGAGAATGTGATGCATCCATCCGGGAAATTGCTGCTCGTGTGGGACGAAGTGTGTCGGCAGTGCAACGGATGTGTACAGAATGGTTCACAGAAGGCCGTAGAACACGACGAGAAGGGTCTGGTTGCACCACCCAGACCACCCCCGAGAAGATCGACACCTCACCCGAATGGCATTGCAGGACGGATCTGCGTCCTCCTTGGTTGGCTCTGGTGCAACAGTGGAAGTGTGTAACACATCGTACACTATCAGGACTCATAGTCCGTCGCCGTTTATTACGGTCTGGTTTAACGTCGCGTCGTCCACTTCTCCGCTTACCTCTGACTAATGTGCATAAACATGCTAGACTGCAGTGGTGTATGGATCGACGTCTCTGGGGACAGTAATGGTAACAGATAATGTTTTCGGGCGAATCCAGGTTCTATTTGTTTGAAAATGATGGCCGCACTTTGGTTCGCCACAGACAGGAGGAGAGGCAGCACACTGACTGCATTCGCACAAGACATACAGCGCCAACTCAAGGCCTTATGGTGTGGGGTACTATTGGGTACAACCACAAATCCCAGCTGGTGCGTGTCCACTGCACTGTGACCATTTCGGCTTACGTGAATGACATCCAGCAACCCGTAGCCATACGTTTCCTGCACAACCCCCCAAACGCCATATTTCAGCAGGTTAATGCCCGACCACATGTTGCTGCACGAACACGTGCCTTCTTGTTGTCACAGGATGTCAGACTGTTGGTCACGGCCGCTTCCTTCCCAGTCCTAGCCATTTACTGTCCCATCGCCGCCATAAGACATAATTGTGTCGTTGTGACTAAAAGCCAATAGCAAAAAAAATTAAAGAAAATCAGAACCTTCTGTATAAACACAATAAAAATTTTCTTCAGGTTTTCCCAGATATTTCTGAGATCGCTGGAGCCACCTAGAGACATTTTGGTTTTGGACGGGGGTTTAAGACCGGATGCACTTCCTGACGTCACGTTATTCTTCCGGATAGGAAGCCAGCAGTAAGTCACTGAGCTAATCACGCCCCCCGCAGCATAATCACAAAAATAATTCTAAATGCGTAAATAAATCAAAATATGAATTTCATGATTCTAGAGCGTGATTGTCGTGAGAAACACCAATAATGCAGACAATGACACAGTAGAAAGTATAAGAGGGCACTTAATATGTTTTGACAGAGTTGACTCGCATTATTGGCGAAAGGACACAGAAAAGGGTATTTAGAAAGTAGTGTGAATATTAGTGTAATGTATAGATTATATAGAGTTCTGCAAAGAGGTACTACCTCTGCAAAGCAACATTCATACTCCACTAAATTCGTTGTTCCATGTGCCTAAAAAGATCAGTGTTGTCTGTGTACGCAGCTTACGATTACGGCAATGAATCTGAAAAAAATAATTCGCAAAAAAAGTCATAATTCACACAACAGTGAAAAAATTATTCAAGGGCTGAAAAGAAAAAATATTGAGGTAGCTCAAATAGACTAATAAACCTGTATGTTGTTTTGACCTCCAGGTTGTACTTCCATGGCCGTGCGTAAAATGTTCTTCTCTATATTACGAGAGAAAACCATCAAGTTATATTTTAACTCTCTATGATACTGTATAGAAACAAGGCTATTGTTTATTATGGCATAAATATGCCAAGGGCCAACAAAATTGGTTAATGCCTTTTTGGTATTTTTTAAGTTACTCTCCCGAGAAACACATGGAATAACCCTGTATTCAGACAACTGTGCTGGACAAAATAAATATTTTGCCTCATTGCTAACGTACTGTGTTCGAAACCTACCACACTTCAGCAATATCACACACACATTTCTCGTACCAGGGCACACGGAATATGAAAACGATACAGTGCATGCCACAATTGAACGAGAGAAGAAGAGAATCCATAAAAGTGGTCCAATAACTTTACAAATGCAGTGGGTCCCAGTTATGAGAATGGAAATGAAAACTGACAATGTTTATAAAGTAATTGATTTGAAAACTTCCGATATGATTGATTTTAAAAGCCTATATGAACAGAAAAGCTGTATTTTTTTCAAAAATGCCAAGGGTGATACCGTTAATTGATCGAATGTGAAAATAATGAAAATTAATAAAGAAGAGCCTTATAATATTGTTTTATAAGCACAGTTATGACGAGGACCCATTTCAGGAAATAAATATATGGTATAGGAGCAGGAACTCCACTCAAAACGTTGTTCATCGACCAGCATACTTTTCAGCACTTCAGAAGAAAGATGTGTTAGATTTTTGTGAAAACGGTGTCTTTCCAAGTGTACGTCACGAATTTTTCAGATCCTTAAAAGTAGCCATTTAGTCGTTTCGCACAGAAGTGCGGTATTTCGCCGAGCTAATTGTTGAGGGGGATTATTTTACCTATAAGGTTCTCGTAGTGTACAATTTAAATGTTGCAGAGACCTGATGCGTGCTACAATTTGTGCATGATGGAGATTTAGATCCTTCCCTTTTGATCATATCTGACGAAACTTGGTTTCACCTCAGTGGGTTCACACATTAATTCTCAGGACACTCGGTACTGGAACACTGACAATCCCCACGCGATACACGAGATTGGTCTCTACGACACGAAAGTGGGTGTTAGTGGACGAAAAATAATTATTGAGGCGTGTCTGTTCAAAAGATGCCATTTCCACCTTAAGAAAATTGTGGGAAATGCCCAAGAAATGTAAAATTAAAGGCACAAGGAACGTGCCCATCATCGGGTTTGGTGCAACTTTCAAGGAATTACATCTTCTTGTCTGGATTGCTCATTCAACTACTCTACTGTAATGCATGTGGACGAAATAATGATTTACTTTAATGTTGAACACATTTCTTAGCAGATAAAGTAGAGGTCCTCATACCACGAAAAACATAAATTTAATCAATTTTCTCAACTGTGCCGAAAATTGAAAGGCTAAAGGGTCCGGAAATGTTTCAAACTGTGAGTCTGGGATAGCTCTATCAAACTAAAAACAAATCGAAAATCACTTCCGGCCTAAATGCAGTTCCAGAAAAGCAGCCTCAAATCGCTCGTTTCTTTACTCGTTTTCTTTTTTAATCAAATCCTAACTAAATAACTTATTTACATAATTATTTCTGTAATGTGTTCCTTGGTTCAATACCCACAGGCGTTTTATGTTTTCTGAAAAATGTCCACGCCGAATGTAGTTATAAGGGGTTAAGTGAAACTCTGCATTAACTCACATTAGCGCTCTTTGTGGTGCTTAAGAGAAACAATGCACTAACTCACATTAGCGCTCGTTGTGGTGCTTAAGAGAACCAATGCGCTGACTCACATTAGCGCTCGTTGTGGTGCTTAAGAGAAACAATGCACTGATATTAGCGCTCGTTGTGGTGCTTAAGAGAAACAATGCACTGACCCACATTAGCGCTCGTTGTGGTGCTTAAGAGAAACAATGCACTAACTCACATTAGCGCTCGTTGTGGTGCTTAAGAGAAACAATGCACTGACTCACATTAGCGCTCGTTGTGGTGCTTAAGAGAAACAATGCACTGACTCACATTAGCGCTCGTTGTGGTGCTTAAGAGAAACAATGCACTAACTCACATTAGCGCTCGTTGTGGTGCTTAAGAGAAACCATGCACTGACTCACATTAGCGCTCGTTGTGCTGCTTAAGAGAAACCATGCACTGACTCACATTAGTGCTCGTTGTGGTGCTTAAGAGAAACAATGCACTGACTCACATTAGGGCTCGTTGTGGTGCTTAAGAGAAATAATGCACTAACTCACATTAGCGCTCGTTGTGGTGCTTAAGAGAAGCCATGCACTGACTCACATTAGCGCTCGTTGTGGTGCTTAAGAGAAGCCATGCACTGACTCACATTAGCGCTCGTTGTGGTGCTTAAGAGAAGCCATGCACTGACTCACATTAGCGCTCGTTGTGGTGCTTAAGAGAAGCCATGCACTGACTCACATTAGCGCTCGTTGTGGTGCTTAAGAGAAACCATGCACTGACTCACATTAGCGCTCGTTGTGGTGCTTAAGAGAAATCATGCACTGACTCATATTAGCGCTCGTTGTGGTGCTTAAGTGAAATAATACACTGACTCACATTATCTCTCGTTGTGGTGCTTAAGAGAAACAATGCACTGACTCACATTAGCGCTCGTTGTGGTGCTTAAGAGAAACAATGCACTGACTCACATTACCGGTCGTGTGGTGCTTAAGAGAAATAATGCACTGACTCATATTAGCACTCGTTGTGGTGCTTAAGTGAAATAATACACTGACTCACATTATCTCTCGTTGTGGTGCTTAAGAGAAACTATGCACTGACTCACATTAGCGCTCGTTGTGGTGCTTAAGAGAAACCATGCACTGACGCACATTAGCGCTCGTTGTGGTGCTTAAGAGAAACAATGCACTGACTCACATTAGCGCTCGTTGTGGTGCTTAAGAGAAATAATGCACTAACTCACATTAGCGCTCGTTGTGGTGCTTAAGAGAAACAATGCACTGACTCACATTAGCGCTCGTTGTGGTGCTTAAGAGAAACAATGCACTGACTCACATTAGCGCTCGTTGTGGTGCTTAAGAGAAACAATGCACTAACTCACATTAGCGCTCGTTGTGGTGCTTAAGAGAAACCATGCACTGACTCACATTAGCGCTCGTTGTGCTGCTTAAGAGAAACCATGCACTGACTCACATTAGTGCTCGTTGTGGTGCTTAAGGGAAATAATGCACTGACTCACATTAGCGCTCGTTGTGGTGCTTAAGAGAAGCCATGCACTGACTCACATTAGCGCTCGTTGTGGTGCTTAAGAAAAACCATGCACTGACTCACATTAGCGCTCGTTGTGGTGCTTAAGAGAAATCATGCACTGACTCATATTAGCGCTCGTTGTGGTGCTTAAGTGAAATAATACACTGTTTCACGTTATCTCTCGTTGTGGTGCTTAAGAGAAACAATGCACTGACTCACATCAGCGCTCGTTGTGGTGCTTAAGAGAAACAACGCACTGACTCATATTAGGGCTCGTTGTGGTGCTTAAGAGAAACAATGCACTGACTCACATTAGCGCTCGTTGTGGTGCTTAAGAGAAACAATGCACTGACTCACATTAGCGCTCGTTGTGGTGCTTAAGAGAAACAATGCACTAACTCACATTAGGGCTCGTTGTGGTGCTTAAGAGAAACAATGCACTGACTCATATTACCGGTCGTGTGGTGCTTAAGAGAAACAACGCACTGACTCACATTAGCGCTCGTTGTGGTGCTTAAGAGAAACAATGCACTGACTCACATTAGCGCTCGTTGTGGTGCTTAAGAGAAATCATGCACTGACTCACATTAGCGCTCGTTGTGGTGCTTAAGAGAAACAATGCACTGACTCACATTAGCGCTCGTTGTGGTGCTTAAGAGAAATAATGCACTGACTCACATTAGCGCTCGTTGTGGTGCTTAAGAAAAACAACGCACTGACGCACATTAGCGCTCGTTGTGGTGCTTAAGAGAAATAATGAACTGACTCATATTAGCGCTCGTTGTGGTGCTTAAGAGAAACAATGCACTGACGCACATTAGCGCTCGTAGTGTTAGAACAAGGCAAACTGCTAATCTAATCGACCCGATAGCGATGATTAAGAAAAGGATTCTTATTTTTAAAGATGCATATGAAGAATATGTTCTCATACTTTATTATATTTTATTTACATAAAATTCGTAACTCACATCCCTAGGATTTTTTCAACATTGAATTGCTTGCCTGAAAGGACCTTTTTGAAAGTAGAAATAGCACCTTTGGAACAGACACTCCTCGACTGGACCCATTCTTGTAATGAAACGCTGACCTCTGAACGACACCTGGACACCATTATGTATCCCTTTTTAATATGTTCACTGAGGATGAGAGAGACTATGGCTATATTCAGCAAAACGAAGCTACTGCCCACACTGTATGTAATTCTATGGCTGCAATTAGAGATGTGTTCGGTGACCGCATAATTAGTAGAGGATTACGGCCAGTTCGTAATCCAAATCTCAGTATGTGTGACTTTCATTTGTGGGGAAATCTGAAGCAGACAGTCTATCGGAACGATCCACGTGCAGCTGAGGTTCTGAAAAACGAAAATAGGAGAATGAAAAGTAAAATAACAGAGGATGAATTACGATGCGTTTCAAAGAATTTCCTTCGAAGGTCTACATAAACGAAAACGGAAATCATTCTTAGCAACTGCTATGGCATTATGGTGAGAAAAGGATAATCGTAGCCTCCTTTTCATTTCTTTCCTGTTTATGAAAATGAAGCTTTTTCCTAGAAGATACCACTGGAAGGACTAACTGGTAGGATTTTAGGAAAATACAGCCTGTTCTTCCCATCACCTCGCAATGCGCGCCTGGTTTCAGTTTGCCGTAAACTCTGGTTTACCGGGCGAGTTGGCCGTGCGTGTAGAGGCGCGCGGCTGTGAGCTTGCATCCGGGAGATAGTAGGATCGAATCCCACTATCGGCAGCCCTGAAGATGGTTTTCCGTGGTTTCCCATTTTCACACCAGGCAAATGCTGGGGCTGTACCTTAATTAAGGCCACGGCCGCTTCCTTCCAACTCCTAGGCCTTTCCTATCCCATCGTCGCCATAAGACCTATCTGTGTCGGTGCGACGTAAAGCCCCTAGCAAAAAAAAACTCTGGTTTGGTAGTCACTATATATATGTATGCACTTAATTTTATAAATTAAGACCATCGATACCATAAAAATTGAATTTAATTTAGTAAAAGTCAATTTGTCCGCCTCTGCGGTGTAGTGGTTAGTGTGATTAGTTGCCACCCCCCGGAGGCCGTGTTCGATTCCCGGCTCTGCCACGAAATTCGGAAAACTGGTACGAGGGCTGGAGCGGGGTCCACTCAGTCTCGGGAGATCAACTGAGTAGATGTGAGTTCGATTCCCACCTCAGCCATCCTGGAAGTGTTTTTCCGTGGTTTCCCACTCCTTCAAGGAAATGCCGGGATGGTACCTAACTTAAGGCCACGGTCGCTTCCTTCTCTCTTCCTTGTCTATCCCTTATCCCTTCCAATCTCCCCCCCCCCCCGGCAAGGCACCTGTTCAGCATAGCAGGTGAGGCCGCCTGGGCGAGATACTGGCCATCCTCCCCAGTTGTTTCCCCCGGCCGAGAGTCTGAAGCTCCAGGACACTGCCCTTGAGGCGGTAGAAGTGGGATCCCTCGCTGAGTCCGAAGAAAAAAGCGACCCTGGAGGGTAAACATATAAGGAAGAAGAAGAAGAAAAGTCAATTTGATTTGTTATTACTAAACTATATCTTCCGTGGGAATTATAGCAGTTTCCCGTAACAGTTTAACTTGCAGAAATAGAAAGAATTTTAAGTAGAAATGGCGGAAACTAAAAAGTAAATTTATTGAATTAGTATCTTCATTTGAAACTTTTACACAAAATAAAAACTTATTATGTTCTAATAAGTTAATGTGTGTTAACCAAATGTACCCTATACATCCAATTCTCCTCCGTGACCGCGATGTTAAGTTCTATTAAAATCACACGACATAGAATATGAAATTGATTTTGGGGCTTGGGATTGGTTTCACGAGGATCGCATTTCAACGTCTCTTTCCGCATCCAGCGTGTAGCTCTCATACAGGTGTCAAGTTTGTTTGTCTTTTGTCACTAAAGACGTATTGGATTCCGAAAATATCTAAGTTACTTATATCAGCATCTTCACTTCCTGGAGTTTAACGCGATTAAATCTTGAGCTATCACAAGAAAGGTAAGTTTCATTTGTCTGCGAGCTGTTTCTTGGAAAGACGATCAGATCATTACCAGTAATCATGCAAGCATTTCATTAAACTCATACAGCTGGGAAATCATCCATTTTGCTTCCAAGAGCTCAGGAGTTGATATAGGGAAGTGAGTTTAGGGCTTTAAGCTAGTCCGACACTGCCATCTCATACTTTCATCACAGAGCAAGTGGCTACACGGTATGGGTTCGAACCCCACTGTCGGTAGCGCTGAAGATGGCCCGAAGGCCACGGTCGCATCCTTTCCTCTCCTAGTCCTTTCCTATCAGATCGTCGCCATAATCTGTGTCGATGCAAATTGTAAACAAAAACTAACATCTTTCCTATGCAAGTAGACATCGGATCGGGAGATACAATTGCGGAGAAGGACCAGTACCTCGCCCAGGCTGCCTCTCCTGCCATGCTGGCCAGGGACCTTGTGGGGAGATGGGAAGTTTGGAACGGATGGACAAGGAACAGAGAAGGAAGCGGCCGTGGCCTTAAGTGAGGTACCATTTCGGCATTTGCCGAAGGAGAAGTTGGAAACAACGGAAAACCTCTTCGAGGAAGGCTGAGGTGGGAATCGAATTCCCCTCTACTCAGTTGACCTCTCGATGCTGGGTGGACTCCGTTCCAGTCCTCATACCACTTTTCAAATTTCGTGGCAGTGCCAGGAATGGAACCCGGGCCTCCAGGAGTTTCAGCTAATCACACTAACCACTACACCACTGAGGCGGACTACCCTCATTCTTTGGGAAATTTTTACTCTTTCTACCTCGTTAATGATGCAGATATCTTAGAGTGGGGTCCCCTACTTTCAAACGTTTCACTGGAAACCTGTATCTCTTGTTGCACCTTGGAAGAGTTTAAAACACGAAATATCGAACCCATTTTGACAAGAGGACATTTCATAGCCTAAAGCAGACGTAGTTAGATGCTTGTGTTATCGTGCTCTGCCTCCTAGTACGCAGCACAGACCCGCACGTTTGCTGTCAGCGAAGGGAATTGGCCAGACCGCGTGTAAAAGCCGGATTTCAACGCCAAGAAAATTATAGATGCATTGTGTAAAATATGCAACGAGTAAGAGCCTCCATGGCTCAGGCGGCAGCGTGGCGGCATGTCACCGCTGGATTCGTGATTCAAATCCCGGTCACTCGATGCGAGATTTGTGCTGGACAAAGCGGAGGCGGGACAGGTTTTTTCCGGGTGCTCCGGTTTTCCCTATCATCTTTCATTCCAGTGACACTCTCCAATATCATTTCATCTGCCATTCATTAATCACTACTCCAGAGGAGTGCGACAGGCTTCGGCAGCCGGCACAGTTCTTATCCTCGCCACTAGATGGGGCTTTATTCATTCCATTCCATTCCATTCCATTCCATTCCATTCCATTCCATTCCATTCCAAGTGCAATCAGTGTTCTAAAATCTTTTTAGGACGCGATATCCTTCTACGTCATGAAACGAAACATTATTATTCCGAAATGATTATTTGTCCTGTTTGTTCAGAAACATTTAAGACAATTGATAATTTCAAACGACATATGACCTGTGAGAGAAAATCGTTTCAAGTGACAAAGAAGTTACTACCTCAGATTGGTGATCGAGTACTTTACATTCACAATCAATAAGCAAAGTAGAATATACATCAGTTACAAGTAAACAAGCTAATATAAAGCAAAATGGTGTACAACAAACTAATAAACGGAAGGTTGAAGAAGTGCGTACTGCGAAGAAGATGAAATCGTTTCATGAACCAATACTAATGCACTGTAACCTGTGCGAAGTGAATATATTAGCCTCCAACTTCCCTAGTCATTTACGAAGCAACAAGCATAAAAATAATGCAAGTACTAAAATAGACGGTCAAAACTTTGAAAAAATTGCTAGCGCTTTTAAAAACTAAATTGTAAATTATAGGCTTTGCTGTATTGACAAAACGCAAAGTATTGAGACATACTTGAAATGCATTAAATCTGATGTACATAGCTTACTAGAGGCTGTATTAGCAGAATATAAAACTATCAAAATTGTACCGAGTGATACACCAACCCCGTGCATTCAAATCAAGCGCCTTGTGAACTGACATCTTACTCTTAAAGCTAGAAACAACTAGTGCAAGAAGTTTGGACTTTGGTCTACAGATGCCGCTACTAAAGTGATAAAGTAATTTTGTATTCCTAGGATGACTATACTGAATTTATTGCCTTTTGTTTTTGGTATGTTAAAGTTGTCAACACTTCAACCTCCTTCCGCCAACTTCAAAAGTGGCCAATAGAGAATTCCTGTATTTAATTTTCAACCAATCAGCGTTTTCTTCTACATATATAATTATCCAATGAAAAAATTGGAAGTGTGTCGGGCATTAGTCCAGATCTCTCGAACCTTCCTCTCGGGTATAAAAGCTCTCAATTTTTCGAGCTATCTTGTCTTCTTGATCGTCCAGTGTACTGAATGTGTGCTAATAGTGGAGGCGGGAGCGTTTCGCCCTTCATCTAGCAGTCCAGCGCAATAAGGTAATGGCAGCCATGTACTATCTAGGTGATAGCCTCTGAAAGCTAACCCGATAGGAAGGTTTCCTACCTTTAACTATGTAACCTTTAATTTCCAAGCTTCAATAATGTAAATTTCATCTTCACACGTAAATCTCAAAACTAGCCTAGAAATTCTGCCGAAATTCGGGAATAGAGAGTGTGACACCCTCTCGAAGTCCCTATCAACTTGTATTTGAGGTGACTATGTCTTTGTAACCGTTTCCTATTTGTAGTCTTGCAACTTAAATTTTCTCCATCTAGTCACCTCAGTAGAATGGGATTAGCCTATGTAACTTCGGACCAGAAGCCCAAATTGTGTTTTAATCTTTTGTACACATTTCAAGGAGAGCAAATGTCTGCCTCAGCATCATTTTGATTTTTGGGCCGGTAACTTTAACCAGTGTTGTTATTTTTCCTTCTTCTTCCAACCAAGGCCCGGTAGAATGAGTATTCGATACTCCTGTAAAACTTTCTGTTAAGTGGTTAAACTGTTGAGTGTTGATGACAGTGAAATCTGTTTGAACTATTAAATGTAGGTTGTGCTTCGAGAGGCCCGGAAACTGTAAATTTTCAGTGAGCAATGATGCTCAGGTTGTAATGGTATAAGCTTTGGAGTGTACTCTCCTAAAAATTCATAGAGAATAGATGCTCCTTCTATTCTTGTAAATTTACTCTGTAAATGAAATGGGGAGGCCTGTCTCCTTGACAGTTGGGTGTATGGAGCGATAGTGCTCAAATAACACGTTGACCAATTTCGTTAATTTTCTGAGTTATCCTACTTTGTATTTCAACTATTGTACCTGAAATCTTGTACCGTTGCTGAGCGACTTGTTTGTTATGTTTTGCAGTTGTAAAAGAAAAAATGAGGAGAAAAGAAATATAACTTTGATTTTTAAAGCTTTAAATTAATCTTTTGATTTTAGTAGATAGAACCATTCATTCCCGCACCTTCTTTCACCTCTGTCAACCACGGTAATACCTATAACAAAAATAAATTTGGAGCTTTTGGGATTATATGCTAAAAACAATAGTGAAGGTGAAATTACAGATATCAAATCTTTCAATACACAAAATAAAGTAATTAATCAATCAACAAATTTATCATCACTCCTTGAAGATTCTGTAGGTATTATTACCTCTAAAAGTGAGGAATTCGAAAAAAAGATTCGGGGTGGGCATTAGTTGAAGTGTTTCATTTAGAGGTTAACATTAATAAACACAATCCTTTACGAGCTTCATCGTACATCGATATACAAACATAGATCAAAATACAATATCAGCAGTAAACGTTCAGAATAATGACCAGGCATGTATCACATGGGCTGTTATGTCGGCCTTACACACTGCAGCAAAACTCAGACGTAGCTAAAGGAACATTATCGTATCCCCACTATTCGAAAGAACTGAATCTAAATGGTATAGATTTGCCTATATCGCTAAAAGACATTAAACGCGTTGAAAAACAGAATAATAATATTAGTATTAATGTGTATGGGATAGATAAAAAGTATAGTAGGTCCTTTATATTTCACGAAAGAAAGACAAGTAAAGCATATCAACCTACTGTTCATAGAAGATAATGGTACTTCTCAATACTGTTGGATTAAGAATTTGAGTAGACTTGTTTGCAGTCAGTTAACGGAACAACGTAGTAAAAAGTGATGGATGTTTGCATTATTTTCCAAATGAAGACTTGTTAATTAGAAATTGCAAGAAATACTGTAATCAGAAAAAGCAATTTAAAAATTTTGAATTACAACAAACAGATGCGGGTACCGTTTGTTACATATGCAGACTCTGAAACAGTATTGAAACCATATTCATCGGATGAAAACGTTCCCCTTGATAACACTACTCACAAACATGAACCGTATAGCTTCGAGTATTATACGAAGTGTAGTTACGATAATTCACTAAAAATGTTTCAGCAATACAGAGGAAAAATGCTCCTAAAATGTTCGTTAACATCCTTGAGAGAGAGACAGTACGCCTTGGTCGTATTTTATATACTATAATTTCCATGAAACCTCTTACTGAAACGGAGTTACAACATAAATGTGCTACTAAATATGGAATTTGTGGGAGCGAATTTCTAGAAAATGACTCTAAGTCCTTTGATCATGACGATTTGACAGGACTTTATAGATGTCCTGCCCATAATGACTGAAACAGGAAGTATAAGGCTCCTAAATACATCCCTGTTTATTTTCATAATATATCCGGTTATGATTCACACTTTATTATTAGAGAATTTGGAGCTTCCGACGAGAAAATAGATGTCATTGCTCAGAATAAAAATGAAATCGTATCGTGAACCAATACTAATGCGCTGTAACCTGTGCGAAGTGTATATACCAGCCTCCAACTTCCGTAATCATTTACGAAGTACCAACCATAAAAATAATGCAAGTACTAAAATAGATGGTCAAAACAATGAAAAATTTCCCAGCGCTTTTAAAAACTAAATTCGTTTACAAAATATATAAGGATAGATGATAAACGTACTATAAAATTGGGATTTGTGGACTCGCTGCGATTCATGCTACACAGTCTTGATAAGCTTACCAAACAGTTGAAACCGGATCAATTCACAGAAATTCAACTCTTCTTTCCGAACGAGAATAGTTCGATTTAATGATACGTCAAAATGTTTCCCGTACGAATATATTGTTTGTTTTAGCGTCTCGAAGAACGATCTCTACACCCCCCTCCCTGCCCCAAAAGATTCATTTTACAGTTCACTAGATTCAAGAAAAGTTACAAATGAGTACTATTTACATGCACAACGTGTCTGGGAGAAACTTAACATTCAAACGTTAGTTGAATACTCGGATTTATATCTGAAGAGATATGTACACTTAATAACCGATGTTTTGGAAAATTTTCGAAATTTTCGCAATGTCTGCATGAAAACCTACAACCTCAATCCTTATCATTGTTATTCAGCACCGGGGATAAGATGGGATGCAATGCTAAAATACACACATGTGAATTTGGAAATGCTAACCGATATTAGCATGCTACATTTTATCAAGTCAATGCAGTATACGATATTCCGAAGCAAATAACAAATTTATGTCTAATTACGATTCAGGTAAGGAGTCAAAGTACATCGTTTACCTAGATGCGAATAATCTATATGGATGGTCTATGAGTCAATATCTACCATTCGGTGGTTTCCGCTGCTTGTCACCATCCGAGACTGAGACATTGGATGTTTAAAACAAACAAGATGAAGCTCTAAAAGGATACTTTCTGGACCTAAACCTTCAATGCGGAAAGGAATTGCTAGTGGCTTTACGTCGCACCGACACAGATAGGTCTTATGGCGACGATGGGATAGGAAAAGCCTAGGAGTTGGAAGGAAGCGGCCATGGCCTTAATTAAGGCACAGCCCCAGCATTTGCTTGGTGTGAAAATGGGAGACCACGGAAAACCATCTTCAGGGCTGCCGACAGTGGGATTCGAACCCGCTATCTCCCGGATGCAAGCTCATAGCCGCGCGCCTCTAACCGCACGGCCAACTCGCACGGTGAAACGAATTGCATAACCTTCATACTGATTAACCATTTTGTCTAGGGGCCGATGACCTTCGATGTTAGGCCCCTTAAAACAACAAGCATCATCATCATCATTTTGTCCAGAGAATGTGAAATCTCCATATATCACATCGGAAACAACCCTGTTAATTGCAAATTCAAACGATAAATGTAACTATGTCACACACTATCGTAATTTGAAACAGTGTTTACAAAACGGACTGAAGATTCCTAAAATTCATCGGGTTCTTGAATTTGATCAGTCACGGTGGTTAAGGTCGTATGTCGACCTCAATACAACTTTAAATAACTAAAAATTCAACCCGGAAAAGAGCCGTTTCTTAAGAAAAGCTTCTTCCTCTTCACTTTTATTAAATTCTACATTCATTTTATTCCAAATTAGCAGTGAAGAGTGGATTTCTGCTCTGGCTTGGAGGAAAAATTTGCCTCCAAGTCAGATAGATTTTTCCGCCGCCAGTGTATTGAATTGAGATTTTCAGACTCATCGGATACTCCTAGGAAATAGATTAGTAAAAAGGGCATAGTTTTTGCCCTGGGATTCTCCACTGTTCGACTTCCCCCGCCGAAAAAAGACGAAGAGTGCTCACGGTTCACAACTGTCTGCGGCTTGTTCATTCCAGCTCTGGAACTTTGGACTGTCAGATCGGCAGCGTTCGTTAAAATTGTGAACATGTGTTGTTTCTCATTTGATCGACTATTTCATATGAAAGCATTGCTTTTAATCCCGCCATTCCTACTGACGTCATTGTTATGTCCTACGTTAATTTGATTTGGGAAGACCACTAAGACAGTCTTTCTGAGGATGTAAAAAGGCAGGTGGAGTGCGAGTGTCTGCCATTATAATGAAAACTCCCCGACCTGATTTGACTGATGGTAGGGAAGCGGGCCTACCTTTACAATGAAAATGCCCTAACCCAGTTTTCGTATGAGGAAAGACGTTTGGTGAATTCCCCGTCGCGTTTCTAGGGTAACGTTAAGAGCTATGCATTTTAATACAATCTTGCTCACAACGTGTACACTACCTAACCTAGAATTCTGTATACAAGGTAGAATTCCATAGCGAAGCACGGGTACATCAGCTAGTAATATATATACAGCTAGTGTTTCAACCATGCATTTTTATCACACGATTTCTTAGCCTTGATCTTGATTAAGAGGAAGTTGTAATGCATACCATAAAGCATTAACAATCAAAAATGTAAAATACTTTGAAAAAAATTGCGTCTCACACAAACATATGCATATAACCATTCTTGTTGAGCATAGAATGATAAGACCATTCTACATTTTTCGGGATATTTAATATTTACCCCAACTTTTCATGCATGCATCGATTATTTTCCGTTTTACCACTGATCTATGCCACAAAAGCCAAGTTACAGTCAGAAAAAAGGCTGTTGAAAATTGATCATTTTGATCTATTTTTCTCAAAACGGCTTACCATTCATCTCACACTGATCAACCCCTCTTGTTGCTAGGGAGTTGGAGGCTGCTACCCACTTGTCCAGGCTGCAAAAAGCCCAGATTATTTACATCGTCAAAAGGACCAGAGTTTTAAACTGCCGATAGCCGAATTCGCACAATAGGTTATTTCAAGCATACCGTTTGGAAGTTATCAAATATTTTTGAAATTTTCTTAAAATCGCAAAACTGACCTAGTGATTTTATTACAGATTTAGACTGCCCATAGCCAAATGCGTACAAAAGGTTATTTCACTCGAAATTTTAGGTCGTACCGTTTAAAATGTATTAAGATTCTAAAATTTTATTTATTACTTCTTGATGCTTGGCAACCAGCGACGTGGAGGCGGCCGCAGAACCGCCCCCACCCCTCTATTTCTATACCGCCTTTATCAGAAGTTGCAGATTTGTTTCTCTGGGAAGACGAAAACGTTTATTCCCTTCTGTTTTATTTGCTTGTCTCTGTTCGTGTTTTGTTAATGTAGTCTCCATAGTAGTACATTTAGAATATATGCCATCTTCAGCCAGTAAATCGCATGTATTATGCCTTCAGACTCCGAGAAGGTCGATCGTATCACGAATATGTTATCCGTGTGGCTTAATGCAGCGTTTCTCTCCAGCCAAATCGTTGATAAGATCTTGAAGATCTTCCATATATTGCAATTCACTTTTAAATTGAATCAGATCCACATTAGTGTGCAGAATGAAATTGAAAACCTACAACCTGTTTTCCAGTCATCGACCGGGTCAGGGAAGGAATGAATGAAGCAGATTTAAGCGATTAGTACGATGGGGTCGCCACTCCCAATTGATTTATTAATGACTGGTAGATGCTATGAAATGAGAATGGAGAGTGTTTCTGGAATGAAAGATGACAGGGAAAACCGGAGTACCCGGAAAAAACCTGTCCCGCCTCCGCTTTGTCTAGCACAAATCTCACATGGAATGACCGGGATTTGAACCACGGTATCCAGCGGTGAGAGGCTGACGCGCTGCCGTCTGAGCCACGGAGGCTCTCAGTGTGCGGAATATTTGCTTTAATTCTTTCATACTCGAACAGAATTAACTGTTCAGTACCAACTGGTCCTTCTCGGATAAAACTCGTTTCAAAAATGTCACATGTTTAATAATTTTATTTTCCTTGAAGTTTCAGTTTTTAGAAGGCAATGATATCATTTTTGAGGAAGAAATACGTCTTAAGTGAAGTAGATGGAAAATCGGAAGGGCTGACTCTTGTAGCAGTTGCCCGGTATGATAAATTTTCCTTGATTTGGATTTACTGGTAGAAGGTAATAATGAGTACTTCCCCTTAGCGGGCGGTTTCATTCTGTTTGTTTTCCTTTTAGAAAGATAGTTGGGACATCCAGGAAATATAGCTGTAACAGCATCTGAGTCTAATTGGCACGTGTTGGATTTTTTATAATTAAGGCACATTCGGATTTTGCTATCCACCCTTCAATACTAATACCAAATCCGGGGGTGGGGTGGAAATGTTATTCGCAAACATGTTTTTTATCGGAGAGAGCTCTGCTCCTTCTGGAATGGCTTTTTGCTACTTGAGTAATAATTATTTTTCTGAAGGGGCTCTAAACTATGAAATGCCTTTACCCTCCCCCTCTTGTGATTTAGAACCTGTTTTACAATTTGGTACGAACTATTTTCTCTCCATTATCCTTAACAGAATGTTACATACTCTGTTGAAGATGGCTGTCATGTCCTATTAGAAATACTAAGATAAAACTAAGATAATACTAAATAGTTTTTTTACAACTTGTTTTACGTCGCACCGACACCGATAGGTCTTATGGCGACGATGGGACAGGAAAGGGCTAGGAGTGGGAAAGAAGCGGCCATGGCCTTAATTAAGGCACAACCCCAGCATGTGCCTGGTGTGAAAATGGGGAACCACGGAAAACCACCTTCAGGGCTGCCGACAGTGGGGTTCGAACCCGCTATCTCCCGAATACTGTACACTGGTCGCACTTAAGCGACTGCAGCTATCAAGCTCGGTAATACTAAATAGTAAGGTAAATAATCACAGAAAGGAGTCTATATAGCAGGACGGCTGCACGGGACAATCATATACACATCATTTCAACAAACTACATTACACATCCTCTCAGTGATGTATCTAAGGAGGGGCAGGCAAGCTACCCCGGCCGCAGAGTGAAAAGGGGGGGGGGGAGCGGAAATGGACAGAAGCATTAGAATATTTTTTATGTTTTATGCGGAGATAAACAAATGAACAAAACCAATCTTAGTGTAAGCTATAGCATAAATAACGTTCTAGTAGTAATATAATTATAAATACCGTAGAGTCCCGCCACTCCGAACCCCGCTAATCCGAAAATCCGCCTAATCCGAAGTGGGCTAGAAAAAATTATCTACCAAATTTGTTTTGAATTTTTAAACAGGAAAAAATAAAGATTAAGATTAACTACTTTTTCAATTAAAAACGTATATTTATTAGCACAGTAAAGCATGACATAAATGGTACAGGAGTAAACAGTGAATGTGCCGGCTATCTTATACATAAAAACTAAAAGCGGAAGGCTAACAATGTGCATAACAATGTTTGAATGCAATTTTTTACGTTAATGACAAAAAAACGAAAAGCAAATCAACACTTAAGAACTGAAGTCAGTGGCCTTCTTTTGACGCAACGCACTGAAACGACTTGAAGGGGCAATATTTCGCCAACGTCGCATACACATTACATCGCTAGAAGTTGCAGCGGCTTGCTGTTCGACGTAGCGTAGGGCGAGGACAAGGGCACAGGTAGCGGCAGCGGCAGTGTGTGAGACAACATCAGTCTGGGAGTCCCCGTCGTCCTCAGCTGACGTCCCCTGCACCACTGCTACAATGTCTTCATCTGCACAGTATTCCTCGTGACCACTGTCGTCGATAGCCGTCCACTCTTCGATGCATTTTTCCTCTGCATTTTCGCAACCTGGAATTTTCTTTGCTAGTGGAAGTTCACGTTCTTATGTCGTGGAAAAACTGTTTTAACAAACTTCAGATCAGGCCAGAGATTTTTCCACAATTTTAGTAGTGCCCCTTCGCTTGTGTTCTCGCAACCTTCTGCCACCCAGTAAATTACGTCTTTTATGGTAATTTTCTTAAGTTTTTGCAGGATTGTAAGTTCTTCATTCTCTTCAGGTAGGCTTCGAAGAAGTATTTTTCTGTTATTTTGTTTTATTGCTTGCAACACTCCCTTGGTCCATTGATTGGAAAATCGAAGTGACATTGGGTGGAAGAAGAATGGCTGTAATGTCACCGCAAGCAAGTTGCATTTCCTCTGGATGCGACGGAGCCTTGTCTATCAGTAGCAATGTACGAGAAGACAGTGCATTTTCTTTGTTAAATGCTTTCACTTTTGGCAAAAATTGTTTTCTGAACCAGTCTTGGAATTAGGCGCGATCCACCCAAGCCCTTTTCTGATTTTTGTAATAAACAGGGAATGAGTTCATGTTCATGGTTTGAAACACCATGATTTTGCCGATTTGCCGATTACCATTAGTGGAAGCTTATGTTTCTCAGGGACATTGATGCAAGCTAACACAGTTAGGCGTTGTTTATCCATTTTAAAACTCGGGGCAGATATTTCTTCTTGTGATGCAAGGCTTTTGGTAGGCAACGCTTTAAAATTTAGCCCCGTCTCTTCTGCATTGTACACTTGCTGCGTTGAGTACATAGAAGGAATCATTTTAAATTCCTCAAGGTATTCAGTAGCTGCGTTATTTTCTGCTGGCAGTTTCTCGCCAGTTATCGTAAGCTTTCTAATTCCATGTTTTTCTCCATCGGTCTAGAAAACCGCAACAAGCCAAACATGACGGATCGCCGTCCGTAAGCTTATTCAGTTGAAGCACCTTTCTTTGTATTAGAGGGCCAGTGATAGGGAATCTTTCTGTCTTTCTTGAGTAAACCACAAAAATGTGCTTCGTCTATCATTATTATTATTATTATTATTATTATTATTTTTTTGATTTAAGCCCACTAAGGTTCGCTGATGACTAGTTCTTCCTCGATGCTCTTCTTCGTTCCCAATTTCTCTTGAGCCCTGCTGATAATTTTTCCTTTCTCTCCTGTGAAAGGGGCTTCCGACTTCTAGGTGGTGGGATCAGAGACTGTACCATAGCACAAAATAGGGAACGATCTTCTATATCAATGTCTGAAACCCCAGCCGAATCCAAGTCCTTCTGTACTTCATTAAGCCACAAGCATCCAGTCTTGTAGCTTTTAACAAAAGAGAAGGTCTTCTTGGTAAGCCTGTTGCTGTCCATTCGTTGTAGGTGTCCGTGGAACTTAAACCTCCTACGTCGCATGCTGGTATTGGCTGATTCTAACGGTCGATACAGCTCAGAGTTCGATTTAAGTCTGTAGGTTCCATCTGGGAGCAATCTCGGTCCATGTTCCTGAGGATACGTCTTTCGGCTTTCTCTAGATCATCCATGGTGCCTTTTTTTTTTCATTACGAGGGTCTCTGAGGCGTACAATAACTGTGGTCTGACAACAGTTTTGTAATGACAGATCTTAGCATTTTTCGAAATGCACGTCTTATTATAATGGGTGTGGGATAGTTGGTACGCTGCATTGAGTTTGTTACATCTTTCTAAGATGGATGTACCGTCTCTACCATTGGGGTGGACCCATTCACCAAGATAGCGGAAGCGATTGACTCTCCCAATCCTTCCATGTATGGTCGTCAAAGGGGGGTTTCCGGGATGCCGAGTCTTACTTAGTTTTGTCGTACGATATGTGTAATCCTGCCTTCACCGCTATCTCGTGCAGGGCTTCGATAGCAATGACAGCATCCTTAAAGTTGCTGGTTAGGATTGCAATGTCATTTGCGAATGCTAGGCACCTGATCTCAACCTTTCGGGTCCCGGCTCCAATGGCAACTTTTTTGATTTCTAGATTCCTCAGTGTACATTCCCAGTTCTTGATCACTTTATCAAGTACTAGATTAAAGAGAATGGGTGAGAGGCCATCACACTGTGGTACTCCAGTTTTTATCTTGAAACTCCGAGATAGTTTTCCCCTGAACTCCACCTTAGATGTTGTCTCCGTAAGAGTCTGTTGGATGAGGGTGCGTGTCTTGTAATCGACACCTCGTTCTTGCAGTACGGAGAAGAGTGTCTGCCGGTCGATGGAATCATAAGCTTTTTTAAAAACGACGAAAACCACAGCAATGTTCATACTCCTTACTTGTTTTAGTTGGAGAATGGTTTTTAGGTTGAAGATCTGGTCGGTACAGGACCGTCCCCGCCAAAATCCTCCTTGATATTCACCAATCGTTCGATCACTTTGGCTTTCCACATTGTCCAGTAAAATCCTTGATAGCACTTTGTATGCTACTGACAGCAGAGATATCCCTCGGTAGTTGTTGACATCACTGCGGTCACCTTTTTTATGTAAAGGGTGTATGATAGCTGATTTCCAGTCATCAGGGATCCTGCCAGTCTCCCAGTAGTCGATCAAGACCTAGTGTATGGGCTCTGTGATCTTATTTCCACCGGCTTCCGCAGTGATGCCATCTTTCCCGGGTGCCTTGCAGTTCTTAAGATATCCGATGGCATTAGCAACTTGCTGCATTGTTGGTGGGTTAGATGGGAGGTGTATCTCTGGAGGATCTTCAACAGGTAATCTTTCCGTGGGATCTTCGCAATTGTTCCACGTTCCGGCGGTTACAGGTGACCAATTCCCCGTCTGTATTCTTAAAGTGAAGACATTGTGGTTTATAACCTGAGAGTTCCTCTTTGAAGGTCCGATAGAAGTTTCTGGTGTTGTTCATTTTGATTTCTTCATCTAACTTCTTCACTCTTGACCGATCGTAAGATCTTTTTACGCGTCTGATGGTCTTACTCGACAGTTAGCTGTGGATCCGTGGTAGAGTGTCGGCCTCCGAATCCCAAGATAGCGGGTTCAAACCCGGCAGAGGTAGTCGGATTTTTGAAGGGCGGTAAAAAGTCCATTCGACACTCCATGTCGTACGATGTCGGCATGTAAAAGATCTCTGGTGATACATTTGGTATTTACCCAACAAAATTAATTAAATCTCAGCCATAGACGCCCAAGAGAGATCCGGTTTACTCTGTCTGCCATCTTGCGGACCTAGAGTAAAACGGAACGTCGAAATTGACGAGCAGACAGCCAGATGACGCCAAATCGAAATGTCTGCACACGGTAGCTGAGGCCATACGGTTATTATTATTATTATTATTATTATTATTATTATTATTATTATTATTATTATTATTATTATTATTATTATTATTATTATTATTATTATTATTATTATTATTATTACTCGACAGTTTCCGCATCATTCTGAAATTCTCCCAGTCTTCCTTTCGTTTAGTCGAGTACCACTTCGTCCAGGCTGCGGCGCGCTCATCAACTGCAAGATCGCATTCAGTATTCCACCATCTATGTCGTCTCTTCCTTCGAGGTTGTCCGAGGTTATTGGTCGTTTCGCATGTGGTGGACTTCAGTTGGTTCCAGTCTTTCATACCTTTTTTCAAGATGATAGTTCAAAACGTTCTTTATTCTCCAACAGGAATTGGGAATCAATCCTTGGTGGAATTTTGGTAGAAGGTATCTTTCGTTTGGGGAGTAATATGGTCTTTATTTGTGTAAAGAAATTGTCAGAATCAGCATTACAACCTTTACGAACTCTGACATTCATTATCTCTTTCCTGCATTTTACACTGATTGCAACATGATCGATTTGAAATGACCCTATAGCTGCGTTCAGTGACTGCCAGGTGGTCTGGTATTTTGCCTTTCTGGGGAAAACTGTGGACATGATCATTAGCGCTTGCCGTTGGTGTTTGTTCGTCTATGTGCTGTGTATGGCCCCAGTATATCTTGATACCGTCGTTCTTTTCCCAGTTGAGCGCTGAAGTCACCTACGAGAATTTTGACATGGTGACCGGGGATCTTACCGATCTCGTCTTCTAGCATCTGCCAGAATCTTTGGACCTTTTCAGGGTTCTTCTTGTTGTCATCATTAACTGGAGCGTGTGCATTTACAATAGAGTATCCCTTGTTTGCCGCATCTTAGAGATAATACGGAGATGCGTTCGCTAGCTGATGTAAATCCGATGTCAGAATCCATTATATCACGTCGTACTAAAAAGGCTGCACCAAAAACGCTGGAGCCATATGTGTTCTTAGACGCTGGTTTCCCTTTAATTACTCTATAACCTTCTGATTCAAAAGCCACATCATCAGTATATCGGGTTTCTTGGACTGCTGTTATTGCAATTTTGCGCTTATGCAGGATGTCGGTCAATTGCTTGAGTTTTCCGGTCTTACAGAGGGTTTGAATATTGATGGTTCCAAAGTGTGTGACAGTTTTGGGTCTCAATAGGTTGGTGATATTGGGGAACTCCGACTTTCCCCGCACAATGAGGTCAGGCTCCCCAGAATCCGAAGGCCTGAATGCGTCTAGTTTTTCATACGAGGACAATGTCGTTGTTTGCCGTTTCTCAAGAGACTTTTCACTCGAAGCAGAACAAAACTGCTCAATCTTAACACGGTTCTTTTCCAATCGCTAATGGTTGGTTTGCCGACACCAAATTCGATTAGGGATTAGGGATTAAGGATTAGGAACAGAATATAGAAGAAATTCAGCACTTACGAAACAAAGCATGCATATTACAGTAGGCACACATAGTCCGCGAGATTGCGCTAGACACACTGAACTGAGAGTAAGCGAAGGAGTAGGAGGAGTGGGGAGCTCTCATGCCGGCTAGTTGAAGGTCACTGCCCCTTCCATTCCGACTTACACCAGGCTGCTCGCGCTAGGTAGACGCCAACAGTGCTTATAAAAACCTTACAGTACAGTAATTGATTTTCCAGCCTCAGAATGTATGCGTAAGATAATTTACAGCTTACTGTACTAATTTCCTACTTTCAATCATTTTAATACTTACTCATAAACGCTTACAGTCAATATATTGTCGTATTTGACGAAAATCCACCTAATCCGAATTTTCGCTAATCCGAACAGGGTTCGGTCCCAATTACTTCGGATTAGTGGGTCTCTGCTATCCTTGTATTTGCATTCCTGTCCGTTTTACAACTTTTAAATACATAAATGCCTCAACTGGGCCCTTGCATCTTAGCTGACAAGTGCTGGCTGAGCTTCCAGTCACCCGCCGACCACGGACCATTACATTTGTTTATACAGTAGTATTGTGACACCCACGCCACAGTGGCAGGAACACGAACTCTGAATGTATTTTGCATGTACTATCGAGTCTTGTAATCGTAAAAGATCTGGCAGGTTTTGTTTTTATTGTGTTTTGGTTTTCAAATCTGCTGGTTTTTCTTTCTTTTTTACTTTTTGATGGATGCATTCCTAGTGTTGTATACTAAAATATGGAGTAGTTCTAATTGGTTTAACTCTGATTATTTGTTTTAATAACAATAATAAATCAATACTAAATATTAACTTATTATTTACGTGTGGATTGCGGGAACATGCCAAAAAAACCTATCGGGAGCAGCATTCAGGAGAAAAGGAAGAGGAAGAACAGAAATCTTCGTTAATGTCAATTTGGTTGGGAGGAAATAAAGAAAGTATGTGCATTATTTGTCAGATTAGTGAGATAATTGATGTCAGCCAAGATATGTCGGAATCGTCGTGATTTTCATTCCTCGTCTCTTTCGATTCATATATCCCTGATAATAGTCGTCATATTCCGAGGGTTTTTCACAATTGTAGTCTTGTGTATTTTTACTTATTGCATATGAGTCAAAGTTCGTGGAATGGTCACGCTTTTCACCAACGTACATGAAATGCAGCAGTTGTATTATATTACTGAAGTACTAATTGAAATATATTACGGTTACACATTTCATAAATTTGAATGAATATCTTTCAAGTTACGAATTTTAAAAAGCTGCATAAAATGCATCCAGTTTATAAACACAATTATAACGGCCGAGAGGATTCGTTGTGCTGAACACACGACACCTCATTATCTGCAGACTTACAAAATCACTCAATCACTCAATCAATCAATACTGATCTGCATTTAGGGCAGTCGCCCAGGTGGCAGATTCCCTATCTGTTGCTTTCCTAGCCTTTTCCGAAATGATTTCAAAGAAATTGGAAATTTATTGAACATCTCCCTTGGTAAGTTATTCCAATCCCTAACTCCCCTTCCTATAAATGAATATTTGCCCCAGTTTGTCCTCTTGAATTCCAACTTTATCTTCATATTGTGATCTTTCCTACTTTTATAGACGCCATTCAAACCTATTCGTCTACTAATGTCATTCCACGCCATCTCTCCGCTGACAGCTCGGAACATACCACTTAGTCGAGCAGCTCTTCTTCTTTCTCTCATTTCTTCCCAACCCAAACATTGCAACTTTCTGGCTGAGCAGATTTCGCTTGGTAGGACAAGGCTCATGGGGGCTGTTGTGCCATGGGGTTTACTTTTTGTTACATCCATAAAATGCATTTGTTTATAACATTTATAATAAAAGGTGTTTTGTAAAGATATTTATAACAATAATATATATTGAGTTGAACTTACATATTATAATACAACTAACTGATGTACCCGTCCTTCGCTACGGAATTCTCAGAAAAACTGTCTTTGTGGTTTTCCCAACTAAAGTCTACATAGGTCATTACAATGATGTCACTTCCATTTATTTATTCTTTCTCCAGATCTACATAATATGAATTTGATGCATTAATGGAGACAAAAAATTACAAGTCTGACCTAAACCAGCTCACAAAAAAAGAAAAGAAAAAGAATGCCACCAGATAGGCAGACACATGAACAAAACCATTAATAATAATAATAATAATAATAATAATAATAATAATAATAATAATAATAATATAAACACTAATAATAAAATGGCAATGGGGCAGGATAAACACTGTCGCCTGGCCCAAGATCAACTCTTCTTGGTGGTCTGTTGGCAATGTCAGAAGGCAGTATGGCAGTATGATAATAAGAAACTAAAATAATAACATATTACTGTGAAGAGTACAATAGTGTCGGCAGACGTCATCTGTAATTTAAACAAACTGCATATCACTTCCAGCCTGGTTCGCAACTCAGCGCAATCCATTCTGAACACTGACCTCTCTGTTGCTCTACTGAAGTTGCAAACCCAGCTTTTGCGTTACATCCACTGTCGTGCCGGTATGCAATTATTCTCCTCACGTTTCATTACTATTGTCCACTGTTAAACTCTATTATCTCGCTACACTTATTTTCTTTTAAAAATTCAGGCAACTCTCCACATTAAATGAAACCATCTCACTTGCCATTCCATACATTACCAACCAAACATCACTATCTACCTATTCATCCGCCAGCCTTAACTCATCATAAATTTTTACATCCACTCTACTACCTTATACCATCCATCTCCACACATTAACTTAATCACGAAACCTCGTGGTTATTTACTCAGTCACCACACATGCCATCACAACTTTGAATCACACTCATCCTGCAACCACTTGTATTCACCAGCCAAAATATCTCAACTATAGCCACAGAAGCCTCTCAACATATTAAATTATGCCACTACATTTTACCATCTCACTATATTAAATTATGCCATCATATTTTACAATTAGCCTTTACCCTTGTCACCTACCCATTTTTTGCAGTCACTCTCTTCCTTACTTTCTAACCAAATACCCGCTTCATCTTAATTACAGCCTTCCAATACCATCTAACGACAGTAATTAATATACACACTTCACCGCCTACTAATTTAACTACTTAATCACTTTCATCTCATTTACAAATGACACACACAGTCCACTATTCTCATGTGCTTAAACAATTTTCTAACTGATGCTGTTGGCTTTTTTACTTCTTGTCACTACGCCTACGTCCAATTTACTCGTCGTACCCCATATCTATTTTAGGCTCAAGCTTCTCCCTTTCGCCAAGGCATCTCTTGCTTCTGCTTTCTCCCTCCAAGCCGTATTTTCACTTCGTTTATATGCACTTGTCACATCTTGTGCTTCTCCCTCGCTGTATCTTCCTTTCTTCTCCCACACAGGCCTCCGTCCTCAGCTCCTTAACTGTTGCCCTGGTCTCCCTCCTCATCTCAATTGCTGCTTTGCTGGCTCCTATGATCGATTCGAAGATAGTTTGCGCGTCCTTCTCTGCCCTGCTAATTTCTTCTTGCTGCAAGCTCTGTTCCAATGCCCTATTTTCCTTGGTTTTTTCTTTATCCCCATGTCCGTCTTCACCAACTTTACTGTCTCTAACTTGCCTTTCTTCCACTCTCTTACCCATTACCACTTCGTTCTTCATATTCTCTTCCATTTCCCTAATTTCGTCACTGTCCAAAATCTGGTCCATTGTCCATTGGTTACCACTAATAGTTGACCCTTGAGGTAGGCTCTTAACCCTTGCAATCTAGCCCGGACCAAGTGTTTCTTCAGAGTGTGTACATTCTTAATCCCTTTTCTTCCCATGTCTCTTTTACTCCAAAATTTTGTACTCCGTATATTATCCGCGCCTCTTATCACTATTTCCGCCATCAGGGTGGAAAACAACTTCACTTTTATCGGCCTATTACCCCGTGCTTTACCTATCCTTTCCACATTGTCAGTATCATCTTCACGAGAGTTAATTTTCATCATTTTTGGATGACTTCCACAACTTTGTAGATTGTCAGCACTTTGTCCTCTCCTCTTTCTTCCGGCACTCCATACATAAATAAGCATTTCTTCCTGCGTTCTTGGCTACTGTCTTCTATTTCTGCCTTCAGCTTCACTACTTCTTCCTCCATCTCCCTTATTTTCACCTTGAGTGATATAATTTCTCTCTCGTTGGTTTCCACTTTGGTCATTGTTTTGTCTGTTTTTCCCTGTATCCAACGCCTCATATTTTCAAATTCTTTTACTTGTTCCTTCACCATATTTTTAATCTGCTCAAACGGGCATACTTCCTCCACAACTTCTTTAACCACTCTTCTTATGACCTCCACGTCTTCCCAGCTCATGTTGCCACTGGAAGTCGGGCCGGGGTTTACTTCCACACCCCACATAGCTAGCAGTACCATAATCACCGCTGCCACCAGTATCATCTCACCCATTATTCTTGTTTCCACTTTACCTCCTTCATTCCTGGCTGTTTCCTTCTTCCATCTCCTCTGCCATCTTCCAATAAATACCCCATATTGATCCACACCAGTCATCTACCTCTTCCCTCCCGTCTTTCTTTTTCCACTCACCGCTCACACTCCACTCCACTCCCGCTCTACCGGCACTCTCAACTCAGCACGTCCGACCTCGATAGCTGACTAGGTTAGACTGTGATTACAATGATGTCAGTAGGAATATAGCGATTAAAAGAAATGTTATCATATAAAACACTCGATCAAATCAATAACAACACATTTTCTCACTTTTAACGAACAGTACTACTGTGCCGGTCTAACAGTCCCAAGTTTCAGCATTGGAATGACCAGGCCGCAGAGAGCCGCGAACACTTCTCTGCCATTATTCCGTTAAATGTGCACATTGTTCATTCCAATCAGTGCCTCAGAGTAGGGAATAAATACTTGGAATGCTACGTACTAGCAGTATCAGAAAATGTGTGAATCAGAGGAATGGCATGCTGAAGAAGGGAGAGACCTAACTCCCCAGCTACTTCCCAACAAAATTCAAGCAGTCTGTTATATTAGATACGCAGCAATAACTCCACCTGTTACAGATGAGTGGCAACAGAAGACACAAAGCACATCACAACAATGTGTAATGTTAGTGTTGATTGATTTTATGAGCTTTCTATATTATAGGCCTTCACATTTAGTTTTCTTCCGACTATGTGACATTAGGGCATCATCCTAGATTGTAGCGACTTACTCCCCGACTTTAAATACCAATTTTCATTAAATAATCTTCAGCCGTTTTCTCGTGATGCGAGTGCAAACATACAGAAAGACAGAATTTACGAAAAATTAAAAAGTGCATTTAATTGTTACTGTGGACATGACCGGTACACAAATACCATTCTCTTTAAATTCTGAGCAATCTACAGACAAAACTCTTATTTTATATCATACAGATTGCTGCATTTAATATAAGTTCGTGGAACAAAACAAAACATTAAATAAACTCACATTTGTCAACAATCTTAAATCCAAATTACCATAAATACTATAAACATTGAATAATCCCACTAACAAAGGTAATGAGGCTAACAAAGTATAAAACAATAAATACACCCCAGCTTGTAATCGCTCAGGTTGATACCCTCAACCCAAGATTATAAATAAAAGTAAGTATTAAATTACTTTCAAAGAACAAGTAAAAAGAAAACTTCGTATAAAGATGTATGGGTCTTCTCGTTTTTATATTCATCTAAGCCTTTTGACTCAGAAGTTAAATTCCAATTATTATACAGAGACAGTTAATGTTTGGTCAAACCATTCATTCAAACCTTCAATTAAACGACTAATGGTTATGCTGCCTTTGCACGGTCAAAATACCGCGGCCCTTTAATTCTCATCAGGGGGCAGGCCCGACCTTAAGTTCATCCCTGAAGGACATGTTTTTGATAAACAGGCGAACATTAATTTTGCCAAGTTCCTTTGTATAAGTTAACACCCAATAAATATAATACACTCTTTGTATACTCTGTATACTAATTTCGGAGAATTCTTCCCAAATAGGGTCGTCCTCCTTCACGGACTTATTTCACTTCCGCCACAAAAATCTCACGATCATTTTATTATCAATTACTCTAATCTCTCTGAAAAAAATCATTACCATTATGAGCAAAATAATTCACGAACTTCGACTCATATGGTATCGATTCTTATTTTATACTTCAAGTAAAAGCCCATTATTATGTTAGAATAATTTAAATAAAGTTTTGAAAACAAAGTTTTTTATGTGAATTTTCTGAAAACTGAATATTTAATAACAATAACCGAAATTTGAGTACAATAAGCCAGTGGCTCCCAAAGTGTACTCCGCGACGCCCTGGGAAGTCGCGGCTATCTCATATAGAGTTGCTACGAACTATTTGATAAGTTTCATTATTTTACTTCCATTTTCAATTCAATATGATATGACACGTCATCTATAATTTAAAAATATCCGACGTCCACTGTATTTTCAAATGTTCCATCAAAATGGAACTGCTCTTTTAGTACCACGTACAACTAGTGAAAGCATTTGACCAGGTTGTATTTTTATTTCAGATGATCGCGGAGCTACACACGAAGTTAGCGGAAGTATATTCGAACACGTGTCTACAGACGAGTACCAAGTACCATCAGACTCTTCAAATGAGGAGGAACCAAAATCCTTCGAAGAATGCGATTTATTGTCTACTTCTACTGCAGAGGAAATGTCGGAACTTCAAATAAGGAAATAAGGGTAAAGCCAGTACTTTTACTCGTGATTCCTCTGCAGGTCAACATAAATACCTGTTTGATTTTAAGGATCCTGAGACCTGGCCAGTGAGGGTTTCAAGACGAAGAGTGTTGCCTGATTGTTGATAAATTATTATGCGAAGGCAAAATTGAACAAAAAATAAGTGATTCTCTTAGGCAGGAAAAACATTTGTCAAAAGATTTGTTTTATAAACAGCTTCCTAACGGAAAAAAGGTCTGCCGTTCCTCGTTAGCCTATAGTAAATTAAAAATGCTTCGTTTTGCATACCACACTAAATATTTCATGATAACTTATCTGACAAAATCTTTATCGTATGGCTAAGGATGGTCTCACTCTGTGGAAAAAGTTAAATGACAAAATTCCAGAGCACAAAAACTCACTGAGCCACAGAATACGTTTTTGCTCTTGTAAAACTTTAGAGGCATCGTTAAATAAAGATGGTATTGATAAAGAGTTGTAACAACAAAATAATGTCGGAGGAGGAGAAGCAATGGAACTCGGTTTTAGCTGTCATTTTTTATGTGATTCTGCATTTGGCAAAACAGGGCAGTACTTTTAGAGGTTCAGATGAAAGCCTAGATCTTGGTGATCCAAGATGTGGGAAGTTCTTAAACACCATTGACGTACTGTATCGCTACCACCCCACACTGAGAGAGCACTTAAATTATCACAAAAAGAAGGTCAAGTCAGCTACTTCTCACATGGCAACCAAGATAATTGGATCCAAACTAAGGGAACAAATAGTGAGTGATATTAAAGGAGCAAGATAGTTTCCTATCATATTTTACTGGACTCCTGATGTAAGTCATTTTGAGCAGACGTCGCAAATTACCATGTGTATAAACGCAAAGTGGTGCAGAGATTTTTGAAAGTTTCAATGACATTTTAACGATTAGTGGCAAAACATGGCAGGCACTTGGAGTTTAAAAATTGTCGAAACCAATCTTAAGACAGTGGTGCTAACATGGCTGGAAAGTGCAAAAGTGTTCAATCTCGTTTACAAGAAAAAATAACTTAGCATGCTTCATGCCATGCGCTGCACATTAATTAAATTTGGTTGGAGTAAACGCTGCATGGCGTCGCGCGAGGCAGAAATGTATTTTGGAATACTAAACTATCTCTATTCATTCTTTGAATCGTATTCTAACAGATGGGAGATTATCAGGGGCGTATTCTCCTTGCATGCAAGGCATTCATTGCATGCGTTATGATAGGGCGAAGAACTGTCTGAAGTACGATTTGAGGTTGTTTCAAGTCAAGTATTAACAATTCTATCTCACAGCAGTTCAAAATTTCCGCGCAACTGCACTAGTTCCGTTGCTCGACTACGTGTGGAGCTGGTGTAGCTCGCCATCTAATCCACTGTCGATAGATTGCATTCGGTGGCAGACATAGTTCTGAAACCGTCCGAATGATGTCACTGCAGTTGAAATTTGGTCACCATCCATGTGTTAAGAACTTGGAGAAAGTTGGGATGCCCAAGCTTACAGCGAGCCGGAACTACTGATTACCCCACTAGCGAGAACCCAACGTAACGCAAGTGATTACTGTCACTGGGGTGATTTACTTCCAGTGCTTGAGTAGTGGATGACTAGGGGGGTGTTCTTTCATCTTTTGTTGTTGTTGATTAGTGAATTCATTGTTTGTGTGTTGTTTCTGTGCTATTCCTCGTGCTCGATGTTTTATGTATTAACGATGGATGAGTCTAAAACGGCCTGCCTCTGTGGTGTAGTGGTTAGTGTGATTAGCTGCCACCCCCGGAGGACCGGCTAGTTCGATTCCCGGCTCTGTCACGAAATTTGAAAAGTGGTACGAGGATTGGAACAGAGACTACTCAGCCTCGGGAGGTCAACTGAGTTTGATTCCCATCTCAGCCATCCTTGAAGTAGTTGTCCGTGTTTACCCACTTCTCCTTCAGGCACATGCCGGGATGGAACCTAACTTAAGGCCACGGCCGCATCCTTCCCCCCACAAGGCCCCTGTTCAGCATACCAGGTGAGACCACCTGCGCGATGTACTACTCCTCCTTACCAGTCGTATCCCCGACTAAATGTCTCATTTTCCAGGGCACTGCCCTTGAGGCGGTAGAGGTGGGATCCTTCGCTGAGTCCGAGAGAAAAGCCAACCCTGGAGGGTAAACGGATTGATTAAGAAAGAGTCTCTGAAATGCCTTTTACAATCCGTTCGTTTGATGGAAATTTAACATTTAAATAAATATAAAAAAACAGAAAACGAGAATTATGTTCGCACTTTCAATCCAGAAACTTACAGTAAAACTGCTTGGCTCTCAGATACGTTCATGTTGCTGAAAGTTTGCTTGATTTCTATAATGTGAGTTCTGATAGAATAGTGAATGCTTTGGTGAGACTTGCGACTGAGTGTCTGGATAACTTTTACCACCGTGAAAAATTAGTTGCGCAGACTTTCGATGGAGCAGCGGTGCTTGCAGGTCAGGTGAATGGTTTCTGAGGCTTTATTCACCCACTGCTGCGCACACAAACTTAATTTAATTCTTTCTCAAGCTTTATCATGCGCGAAAGAATGTCGTATGTTCTTCGCAACGGTGAGTGGTTTTGCGACATTTGTTTTCAGTTCTTCAAGAGAACTAACCTGATGGACAGTGTCCTCAAGAAAAGGTTCTCCAACAAGGTGAAACTATTCCAGCCGATTAGTACAGACTATCGCAGAATATCGTGCTCCTCTCCAGGAGCTTTACGAAAGTATTGAGGAGGAACCTGGGAACTGGAATAACATTACAATCAATGAGGCAAGCGGTTTTCTTGCGAAGTTAACGGAATTTCAGTTCAATTTCTTCTGAATCTCTTTAATGAAATGTTTGCATCGACTGATGTCACATAGAGGCCTAACATCCTTCAATCTAAGACGATATACATGACATTTTGCACCAGCGAAGTGAATTCATTAGAAACTAAAGTGTCAATAATGCGAAACAGTGGATTTGCTAATGTCTGGAACAGAACAGAAGAGACATTTGATCCACCAATGAAAAGAAGAAAGGAAGAAACTACATTTTCGGTAATTAAATGGCGTATGGCTTTTAGTGCCGGGTGTGTCCGAGGAAAAGTTCGGCTCGCCAGATGCAGATCATTTGATTTGACACCCGGAGGCGACCTGCGCTTAGTGATGAGGATGAAATAATGAAGACGACACATACACCCAGCCTCCGTGCCACCGAAATTAACCAATTAAGGTTAAAATTTCCGACTCTGCCGGGAATCGAACCCGGGACCCTGTGACCAAAGGCCAACACGCTAACCATTTAGCCATGGAGCCGGACTTCATTTTCGGTTAAAGATGAGTATAGGAGGGTTTACCTGGAAATACATTATATTATTCTAGCACGTTAAAATATCGCTTCTGTTCATTACGAGATTTGTCCTTCACTGAAATGCTTGAGTGTAAGAATTTTTTTTATTTTTCTGGCGATTTTCCTAAAGAGCAATTCAGTAAACTGATTGAAGTCTATGGGAATTATTTTGATTTAGTACGACTTAAATCCGAATTGAGGGCAATGTTTACTTCTGAACAGTTCAAAGATAAGACTGCGCCTCAAATCCAGATATTCCTATTGACCATTGGTCTCCACAGTGGTCTTATCGAGCTTTATAACTCAGTGTCGTCTCTCTGCATTAGGAATGATGTCTATAAAAAAGGATCATCTTGCTGAAATGAAATGAGGACTTCTGTAGTGACGTCACCAAGGAATTCTACAACGAGAATCGCAGGGTGGGATTCACCTACATGTAATAAGGGTGGGTGGAATTGGAATTTACTTACGGGTACTACATTGTGCTACTGCATCGTTACTAGTTGCATGCCTCGGTGGCGGCTCCAGGATACGCCACTGGAGATTATGCTGATGTAGGTGCCGTTATCTCTGAAGCTACAGATTTCTGCTAGATGGTCAACAAAGAGGGAAGCTGTAACAGTTGTGTACAAACAACTCGAGGAAATAATCAACGCTTTAATCTAGTATGACATCTATCCCCGAGACTGAAATAAAAGCTACAAACCTTTTGAAAAGTGTCAGTACTTTTGAATGTATTACATCGGGCGAGTTGGCTGTGCGGTTAGGGGCGCGCAGCTGTGTGCTTGGATCTCGCAGACAGTGGATTCGAGCCCCACTGTCGGCAGCCCTGAAGATGGTTTCCCGTGGTTTACTATTTTCACACCAGGAAAATGCTGAGGCTGTACCTTAATTAATGCCACGGCCGCTTCCTTCCCACTCCTAGGTCTTTCCTATCCCATCGTTGCCATAAGACCTATATGTAAAACAAACTGTAAAAAATTGAATGTATTACAGCTTTGTGCTTTTGGTTTAATCAGCTAACACGAATGGATATGGTAAAGAGTAATTTAAAAAAAGAAGGTATCGCCATCGCCCGATCAGTTAATTATATCAACCAACTTATCGAAGAGTTTCAGGAAACTGGAAGGAACACTACTACTGTAATTGATATAATCTCGGAAGCTAAGACCATAGCTGAAAGGCTCAATTTGGAACCTCAGTTCAAAGAGGTGCGAAAAGGGAAATAGAAGAGGATGGTTGACGAAGATTGTGAAGATGAAAGTTGGGATTGGACGGCTGAGGAAAGGTTCCACAACACGATCGTAGAAACAATAGACCATATCTGTAATGAACTAAAGAACGAGTTTCATACGTTACAAAATATGAAAAATGTTTGGGATTTTGCACGGGGCTCAGCTGCAGGCGTTAAAGGACGATGACATTAAAATCAGAGCAATGCAGATAACTGATATAATATAATAATGACGTTAACAAGGATGAATTAATAATATAACTGCCCAGTTTTAAATACCATGCACTTAATTTTACACCAACCATGAAAATAGCAAATCCTGGAAAATATATTTATCTTAATTTGCAAAAATGGACTACAAGATGCATGTCCGAATGTGACAGCGGCACTTAGGATTTTTATAACAATGCCTGTTTCAGTTTAATCGGGGTTTTAGTAAACTGAAACTAATAAAAACACATTTAAGAAATAGGACGGCACGACAATGCCTCACAAACTTGAGTATTATCAGTAGAGACGGGAATATGCCTATTTGCCTATTTTATTCCTGTGTTCAGGAACGTAGGCTTTTGAAATATAAATTGGTTTTAGGGTGTTTTTAGCTATATTTCGTTGGTTTTATTGTGCCTATAAATGCCTATATCAGGGGTTTGTGCCTATTTGGAGTATAATTGCCTACTTGATGCCTTTTGACTGTATTTAAAAAAGGACTATTTTCTTCTAGTGCATTATATTGTCGCTAGTGTGCTCGACAGAATTCTCTTTTCTCAATATCTGTTTACCCCACGAATAAAAATGGAATTCTCAGAAGTCACCAGAAATAGTTCTAGGGAAATTACGATCAGGAGAAACAAGGAACAATTTGACCTCGAAGCCTTCAACCCCTCCAACCTCCTAAGTCATATGCGAGAACCAGTCAACGTCGAACAATGTTGCACAACCCATATGTCCTGTATCTCCCTTTCGATGCGAACTGTTGTACGCGTCCGCTTTATGTTCAGAACGTGTTGTGATTTATTGTGAAGTGGAAGAATAAGAAGTGTGTTTGCAGCAATACCCAAAGAAAAATCGTCGAAGTCTTACTAGCTGATGCAGTGGATTACAGGGGATCCCACTTTCACTACGAATGGAAGGGTAGTCTGTCAAGCTTGCTGTAAGGAGGTAAGTTCGTTTGTTCCTTTTATCTGTTTTTGTGATTGAGAACTATGATCGCATTTCATTGAAGCATAAATAGGCCTATTCATTTATGTATTGAGGCAAGTTGTTTTGTTTCAATGCTGTATTATTTTAATGCTGTATGCTTTCAATAATTTATATTCCTAAAATTTAAATAATCATTAAATTACTGAACGAGGAGTTAGAAATCCGGTCGTCTCTTGTCACAAAATGGATGAAAATTAAGTACGTATTTTGAACTGTGATTCATTTCCTGTGAAAATAGAGATTTACAACTGAAATGCAATTTTTAAAACTCCCTTTAAAAAATCGTGAATTATATTACACTTCCGCTAAACCTTCGCGAAACACAGGTTGCATATACAATGTAGCCAGGCTAGGACGATGCCACAGAGTATTTTACAAGTTTGCCAAGACTATATTTACAAGACCAGGCCAGCGAAAAGACCGTTGGTCTGTATTGGTGAGGTCCTGTTAGTAACCGTTGTGCTTAGTGGTTGGGGGAGGGAGCATAGAGAGACTTAGGGGCGTAAGATTCCAGGTTAACAAGCCTCTAGCATCCCCTCTAGAGTCTTGCTGAATTGTGACAAAAATAAGGTTATGGGCGCATGTCACGACAATTTCAAATTACACGGTTTTTAATTTTCAACGAGGGTGGCGGCTTTGTGGGCACACATGATGCAGGATATATTGAAGGCAACAGAAAATAGATTTTATGACAGCTGATCCGGCTGACCAAAGCTGGCGAATAGAAACAAATGAAGTGTTCACAAATCTGAGATTTATAGTGCCTCGGTTTTCATTATTTTATATAAGTAAGAATACCGCTAGGCGTCAGCTTGGTGGGTCCTTGGCAAGCATAAAGGACGAATCTATCCTCTACGCTACTCCGGTATCGTTTCACGTCATTTTTGTTATATTTTTCACCCCGTGAACTCAACACGATACAGCCAAATTATAACTGAAAATCCTTGAGGACAAGTTCCCATGTAAATTACCGTACTAATTCCCTTGTTCCTACTTTAAAGTTTTGTACTTCTAGAAACACCATCTCTAATAGTCTCTTTTAATGAAACAAATGCATGATATACACTAGGCATTATTGCCAATTAGCCCAACTAGAAATTTAAGATACAGGGACAATGCAATTTATGTCAATTTCATTCTTTTTCAGGTCATATGTGAGAAAAATACCTCATAGATCAACTTAGAAATACTTCGATGCATCTAATACCAGTACAGCAATCTGTATCAACGCAGCCTTTCTGCCAATCCACTTTGGGCAGCGACCGACACCCATTTTCTTCAGACCTAAGCACTGCAATGTTGGGAGCTAATATGCCCCTGCATAAACCGGAGCATCTTCAAATTTCATCAAGCTGCCAGGAGCAATCACCAAGTTGGAGAAGGTGGCATGCCACTGGTGGAGTCATTTAGGATTGTGGAAGAAGTCAGGGGAAGTTTTGACCGAACCTTTGGGAAGGCAGCCGCTGTCAGCGAAATAAAACCAGATGAAGTGACTTCATTGAAGTTTTGTCCATTCACTTCATGTGATGTTGAGAGATCTTTCTCTCAGTAAAAAAACATTGTGCATAAGAGGAGTACAAGATTGTTACCGAAAAACATCGAGACGTTGCGTGTAAATTCCTTTTATAGTAATTGAGTGTGTTATTAAATAATTAATTTTTTCATGCCTATTTGGTTACACGTTAGTGCCTATTTAAATGCCTATTTTGGCTAATTTAAGAGCCTATACGCCTGCCTATTTTAAATGTTTTTAGTGCCTATAATTCTCGTCTATAATTATCAGCAATGAACATCAGTTAGCGTCTAAGATCTCATACGGTACGATGCTATTATTAAAACTTTTACGGAAATAAAACCTCGTAAAATTAAGTTTTAGCTTATACTTTTTCCATATTGCTTCTGTGTTTCAGAAAATAAGTCAAGATTTTATCTTATTTTCTCAAATATTTGTCTTTGAAGAATGTTAATTAACTTACAGACTGGTATTACAAAATGATCTTTCTTTTAACTATTTTCTTGTTATTGTGTAGGTATAATTTTATTTGTTTATTATGAGTTGAATCAGCTACCATAAAGAAAGTTCATACTGTTTATTTTTTGGAATTAAATTCACTTAAGCTATTTACCGTATGTTTCCAACAATTGAATGCTTATGTTTAGAAAATCGTGGTATGTTAAAATAAAACTAGATTTGTCTTTGTTAGTCTAAGTTTATTTGCCATTAAATATTTTGAGTTGTTTAAGAATATTGATTGGTTAAGTTGATTTTTAAATTAGGCCTAGGCCACTATGTTTTAGAATTCACATCTGTATTAATGTATGATTTTATGATTTAATTCGTACCCTACCTGTTCTGTTCGTTCATAAAAGAACTTAATATAACCACAATTGATTTTGTTTATATTAGACCTCATACTTCGCCATTGCGTCGATAAGGCGGGGGTGGGGGTGTAAATTACCGTACACTATTATCCCGGGCGCCAGAGAGCCTACATCCATCCCTGTATCTGCTGGCTACGAATGGCCCGCAGTTTGAACTGACGTCTACCAGACTTTCGCGGAACTAGAAACACTATCGCAACATACTTGTCCGGTGGAAGTGGCGACTTGCTTCCTCATCAGTCTATCTTATACCTTGATACAAACTAAGGTGAAATGAAGTTACAAAATGCAATATTTATGAATACTCGGCGAGTGCCACAATTTTCTGCTTATCATGAAATTTCTCTTGGGATCCTACTCTTCTGGTTCACAATTTTGCACCGAGTTTCAGAATTCCGTTTTTACCTATTTGAAGAATGAGAGAAAGGAATGACCTATGGCCCTATCTAGTGCATAGTGAATGGCTGTTCATATTGCGGGCAAGAAATACAGTACATGGAAAGGTACAGGCATTAATATCTGATAGAAGTGAAATGAATGGTGCTAATAATATGGACACCCAGCATTTAGTTTAATTTCCTAATGATTTCATCCTTCTTGTTCCTGACACTGTTCTTTTTAGACATTTCCACCAGCCAACGTCATGTAAACATGAAGAAGTGCCGGGATGGGCTAGTAGCAAATGCACTTTAGATAATACGTGCCACTTTGCGAGATATAACAAGACATTGATTGCAAGCGCACATAGCAGGACGGCCTTGAAACAGTGTAGTAGTACACAATACACTGTGAATTATGCCAAAAGTGTCAGGTTCCAAGTGGCTTTTACTTAAAAAGTGGTTACTGTAGTTTCCCAATTTCACATTGGATGGTAAAATTATATTCTGTCAAGTTTACAGCAAAGAGGTGAGTGAAAGTTGTTTTATATTTCCCCCTAACGAGTTATGATCATTGTAACAAAATAAACATGGTATTTTAATTGATGCGTATTAAAATATGTAATTTTGAAGCTGCAAAAAATTATTTTAGAACCTATTTGAGAGTGTATTTTAGGCAGGTAAAATAACATTTAAGCACGTAAAAATCCGAGGTCTAGTATTTACTATTGCATGTTTCTATGGTGGTTGGAAGTGTTGTGTGTTGTCTGAATATGAAGAGAAAAATGTTAAAACAAACTATCACCCCGTCTCCGAGCCACAAGAATTAATTAGCCGCGATTAAAATCCCCGATCCGGCCGGGAATCGAATCCGGGACCTTCTGAACCGAAG
Organism: Anabrus simplex; assembly: GCF_040414725.1. Taxonomy (NCBI): domain Eukaryota; kingdom Metazoa; phylum Arthropoda; class Insecta; order Orthoptera; family Tettigoniidae; genus Anabrus; species Anabrus simplex. Next base: position 1,147,021,838 of record NC_090266.1, on the reverse strand, counting down.
GCCTCAAAGCTGACAATTCAGCCAAGGGTTCGAACAAAACAAAATCATTATTGAATTTCATTATTTATATTTATCTTTCGTCTCAGAACAAAGCAAAAATCATTATTTAGTTCCATTATTTCTATCAATTTTTACCTGCAATTTTTGTAGTTTCAATCTTGCCGCCTGATGTTCAAGGTCGCGCCGCCAGGTGCGCTACTTTTAACAAGACTCTCAGTTTAGTACTGGAGAATACAGAAGTGTCCACTATTGTATAGTGTACTAGCGAATGTACCCGTGCTTCGCTACGGTATTCTACATTGTATTCGAATATCGAAGTAAATAGTGTACATGCAGTAAATAAGATTGTTTTAAAATTGCATGTCTCTTAGCGTTATCCGAGAACATGGGGAGGTCCCCGTATGTTGTTTCCAATGTAAAGTGTTTGTTACGGATTTGTGATATAACGGCAGGCTCACTTGCCTATTGCCATTCACAATCGAGTTGGGAAGTTTACATTATAATTGCAGGCCCCATTGCCTACTACGCGGACAGAATCGATTTGGGGAGTTTTCGTTAAAATGGCAGCCCCCTTTCCTACTTCCAGACAGATTACAGTTGAGGAGTTTCTATTATAATGGTAGGCAATTACCCTTCTATCACTCGAAATTGAGTTGTGCAGTTATCATTATAATGCCACGCCCATTTTCCTACATCCAGCCAGCTTACTGCCAGTCACACCACGTTGGTGAGTTTCCATCAAAATAGCAGGCCACTATGCCTAATGCCAGTCACATTTTAGATGAGGACATTTCTTTATAATGGCGGGCACCCTTGCCTACTGCCAAACACAATCGGGTAGGGGAATTTTAAACAAAACTGCATACTCACTTGCCTTCTGCAAGTCAAATCGAGAAGGGAACTATTCATTACAATTGTAGGCCTTCCTTACTAATGACAGTTACACAGGAGTTGGAGAAAGAACCGTTTCCTACTACCCGTCAAAGTCGGTGTGGGGAGTAATGATTACAATAGCAGACCCACCCTTTCTCGATCGCTAAAAATCGACATCAGTGAATATATATAGATCGACATACGAAAGTATATGCGTGTTTACAATATTGAAGACCTTCATTTACAAATTAACTGCTACTAAACGTACGTCATATCGAGAAAGGATTATACCATAAGACACGCCGGATTTAGTGGCCTAAATGGCTGGTTCTATGATATGTCATCTATTCTTGGGTCAGATTGAGTTAGAAACGTGGAACAGGGTAAAGGTTTTGTAAGATTATCTCACATTACATTCCTTTTCGTATAATTATGTGACAGCTACATACATAGCATTTGGCTCACATATGGCTACTGGGTGGGCCAATTTTCGTGAAGAGTTTGATGATTCTGTATTTCATATAAGTAATTGAAAGTATGAATTATGCATGTGAAAATTCCAAATTGACTTAACATCGATTAATAGACAAAAATCAAACGTAAAAGGAATACAGATACGGCAAAAAGTCATAAGACCAAGGTTGTAGATCATTCCAAATTGAACGGAGATTGTGCAATCCGTTATGTGATAGGAATTTCCGAAGGTCTGCACCATCATTAAAATTGCCTGCATATTTCGATATTCTTCGGGGATAAAAAGTGAAAAATTTAATGATCTAGGATGTTTTCCGTTCGTTACAGGCTAAAACGTATGATTTTGTCAAATTTCAAGTATCTTCTTTTTCTTCTGGCAGATTATGCCGCAATCTGGATTTTGGGCGAGGCGGGTAAAAATTATGACTTTCAGGAAACTAAACCAAAAATTATGGAGATGGTCATTATTACCCCTTAGAGGGAAACTGTACGAAAATTTCGCCAAAATAGTCAGTGTAGAGGCACACAGTCGTTACGATTTGATTTATAAAGATAGATAAGGAATTTGCTCCACGTACAACACCTTTTGGGCTAAGTCCGCTGGACTTAACCTGCAAAACTGACCATTCATGATATCTCCCTTATTAATCCACCTGACGAAAAAATGCACATGAAAAAAAAGGTTTAGAGGTGGAATTCAATCACGTTTGGCCGATTTCCAGTCAGCTTGGTCTTGTTCTGTATATATTGTGGAAGAGTAAAATCACCATTTGTGTTCCCTATAAACCGCCAGTCCATTCCGGAACATGAAATGTTATTTACGTTTAAAACCTACCTTTGGACAGGTGGATGCTAAATATAAATTTTGGTTCGAATGTCTTCAGTAGTTTTCAAGTTGTAAGGAATACGCTTTACACGCACCCGCTCGTGAGTCAAGTCCGATGGGACTTGATGGGACAGAAAAACGGTCCGTTAATGATATCTCCCTTATTAATCCTCGTATCGAAATGATGCACATGAGAAAAAAGGTTTAGAATTTAACTTCTACCAAAGTAGGTAGATTTCCATTAAGTTTGGTTGTGTATATTTTGTGGAAGTGCAAAATCACTGTTTCGGTTTCGTATAAACCCCCAGTCAGTTCAGGGATTTAGAAACAATATTTGCCCTAAAACCTATCAAGGACAGGTGTATTCTAAATATGAGTCTTGGTGGAAATACATCCAGTAGTTTCTAGCACTCGCGTACATACGGCGTAATTAAGGAAGAAAATAATACAGTTAAGAAAGTTGAAACTGATAGAAAATGGATTATAACTGAGGACAGCCGGATAACGACAAATATGTAAATGCCAAGTGAATGTATTGGAAAATCAAATGCCCCTCAATAAATTATGCTAGTGTGAGTTATGGATATAATAAAGCGGTAACAGAGGAGAAATTTAAGTCCAGTGATTCTTAGGTAAACAAATAATAAGATGATGACTAATGGTGTTATTACTTAATCTATTCGAGGGCGGTTATAACATCCAACGATATTCCGCCAATATCCCGCAGATAGGCCGATTGACGCCTCTCTTGCCTTCTACCCAAGGAACAACCACGAATTTAAAAGCATGATGAGGAAAATGGCAATACGTTACTTCCCTGCTGGCATGCAGTCAGAGACGTTGCCATGGTAACCTGTAGGTTCGTTGGCGGTCTGTCGGTCACTCAATGCAGAGCATGATACCAGCGGAAAATAGTAAATTTCTCCGTCATGTGAAGAGTAAGGTAAATTATGAACATAACAAAAGTTGTTTATAATGAAGAGACGTTTCACGTACAGTAAACGAAGTTTACAGAAAATCAATAGTATAAGAGAAAATGGAGGAAAACCATTCTGATTTTCCTATAAACCCCCCGTCTATTCAAAGATTTCAAAATGATATGCATATCGAAACCTTCCCCGGGATGAGTATACTCTAAATATGAAGTGTGGTTGAGATCTATCCAGCCGTTTCGACGTGAGGGTGGAAAATCCATTCAGGTTTTCCTACAAACCCCCGTCTATTCAAAGATTTTAAAATGATATGCATATCGGAACCTTCCCCGGGATGAGTATACTCTAAATATGAAGTTTGGTTGAGATCTATCCAGCCGTTTCGACGTGATGGTGGAAAAACCATTCTGTTTTTCCAATAAACCCCCCGAGTAGCCTATTCAAAGATTTTAAAATGATATGCATATCGAAACCTTCCCCGGGATGAGTATACTCTAAATATGAAGTTTGGTTGATATCTATCCAGCCGTTTCGACGTGATGGTGGAACAGACAAACAGACAGACAAACAGACACGAAACGTAAAAACCACCGATTCGGTCTTGAGTTGACCTAAAACGGATAAATATCTGAAAAATTGGCAAAACAAAAGAAATTACAGACAGCGGACCCCCTACAATTTTATTTATATAAATTTGCCAGTAGGTTGTGACTCCTCCACGCGCCTGATTCGCGAAATAGGACTTTGATGCTTTCCAACCTTTGGGAATTATACAGCATGGCCGGTATTATACAGCCTAAATTTCTTTCACCAGTCGATGAATAAAATAGCTTTCTGTGGTTTGTAACGGGAAATGTCCACTCAAGGTTTCCTACCCTGACATTTTCGATGTTCATTTGTCGTTTTTGTAGTGCAATGGAGAGTGACTCTTAACGTTGTCATGGTGACGTTGATCGTGTTGGCAAGGGTGTAACGTAAAGTTTGCTAAATAAATGTCAGACGGTCGTTAAGTTGCGCTTTTTAGGGTTACTGTTGTTGTTAGAATATTACAGTAACTCTGCAGCGTTTGTTGAACGTAAACAACAAACTGCAAGGTACCGTTTCAATGCACTTTCGTCATTCCTCCTATCAAGTGCAGTAATGTTAGTGTGTGGCAGTGTTATTAATTTTTTTCTTGGGCACAGGTTCTGTGAAAGTGGGACCCATGAAGCTTTGCACATCATGCTTTCTCTTCATTGGATTTATTATCGGTTTTGGTCGCTGTTGGGACACCGAGGAACTTGAAATTTTTGACCTGGTTGAAGAAATAGAAACCAACTTTTATTCGCTGCTTGGAGTACCAGAGGTATATATATTTTCTTTTAACTTTCATTTGTACGAGTACCATTATTTTGTTGAAGACAGCCTTATTTGAGCATATTTCAGCTTTTTGTCAGTGAAGGTTTCATTCCAAATTAGCCAAATAGGCCTGTCTTGAGTTTGATTTACCCTCCTGTCACTCTCAAATGTCATTAAGAATAATGCTCCAAAATTGTGTGTGCTGTAGGAATGTCCAAGAAGAAGGCAATTGTGTTCAATATAAGGGAAGATTTGGTATGATTGCCACTTTCAGCTTTTCTTAAGTATGAAGCTCGAAAGGTACACTTCAGTGCAGGGCTATCAGTTTGTACATTGGGGCACAGTGCACTGTTTTCATTGAACTATTCCAGTTAGGGATTTCTAATATAGTTACTTGCATATTTTATTGTCGATTGAAGGAGTTTCGGTAATATTATCACTGTTTTTAAGGAATTAAGACAATTTTGAGTGGTTTAAACTTTGAAATTAGTATGCTTTAGGAGTTAATTCCTAATGCTATATATTCCCATATAAATTAATTGTTTATTATACTGTAATTGGTTGCCAGCATGTGTTAAGAATACAACAGTTACAGATTCCTTTCACTAACACTTAAAGGTATCAATGAATGTAGTATTTATCATGGAGCCCATATGATATTGCCTGTGGAACATCATGTCCTTTACCTCATGTTTACCATACGAGAAAATTAGCACCTTTTACTAATTGAGGACACAAATAATAAGTCACATGAAAAGAATTGGAAAGGTGATTGGTAGTTTTTCGTATGTTTAGAATCATATGTCATTTAACATAAGTTTAATATTAATTTTTGTGACGTTGAGATATTCGTGTTTCAGTTTGCAACTTGTGCGTGATGACTGTATGCATTCAATGTCTGTCAGTCGTGCGTGTGCTTGATTACAGTACCCTTAGTATAACACTAATGGTGCTTCCAACTCAGAAACAGAACAGTAATACTAATATAATTGACAGCTTACATATTAGCGTAATTTGAGGAAAATATCCTGTGAATGCAAGGAAATTACTTCCATTTCCTTAGGGCATAAAGTCTTCGTAGAGTTTGATTTGATTACATTATTTTTGTCAGGAACTGTGAAAGTTGGTCGCTTGACCTAACCCCACTTAATTTTCCCAGGGACAAGACTAAATCCTTATTGACAGTCATTTTTGAGCAGTGGCACTGTCATTGAGTTGTGAAGTCCAGCTGAATATTAAATAAGACCAACAGCAATTCTCTGAACATTTTGCAACACACAGTACTGTTTCTTGAAGTAGCTTTTTATCTGACATAAATTTTGAAATGAAGGGGTATTCTCTGGGTACTTTAAAATGGATTAAATTTTCAATATTATGATAGGTTAGAGAGTAAAAGATGGTATGCATCCTTTTCATGAATTTTGGGTTATGCACACTAGGTGACTCTAGTAGGGCCTATCAGTCAAACTTACATTGGCAACTCAAAGTAGATAGTGGTAACAGCCTTGAATATTGTGATGATTATTATTAATTTGAAGTAAAACTTGGCAGGCGACAGTAATGGTGTGCGAAGGAACCTGTTCTTACACGTCCTCTGATAACAGTTTTGTTGATGTAAATTTTAACATTTGTTCCCACAGAAGATAACGTAAACAGTGAAGGTATAGTAAATTATACAGATTTTGAGACGACGCAGGTGTGTGGTGTATATAGTGTTTTACGTTGCAGGTGGAAAACTGAGAATCTACTTGATGACTGAAATGAACCTATTGTTTTTAGGGTTAGAACTAGAAGAGGATGCAAGCAATGAGGAACATGTTAAGGGAGTGAAAAGTAGGAAACATTAACATAATGGAAGATGAGTTGACAAGAAAGAAACTGCAAAATGTATTGGAATGTATGAAGTGTATACTGCAGCATTTTGCTAAATGAAGCCAACAACTCGTGTAGTTGAGAAGAGGTGCAGGGAAGAAGAGGAATGGGAGTGAACTGTAGGGATTTTTAGAAAGCTCACCTGAGACACTAAACACAAATAACATATACTAAATGAACTCTTTGTCTCTGCATACCAGTGGTTTTAGACTGTGGAGGTATGTGATTCAGTACAACTTTCTTGTTTCCTTTGTGCTATTTGTTTTACGTCACGCTAACACAGACAGGTCTTACTGAGATGATGTGATAGGAATTGGCCATGGCCTTAACTAAGGTACAGCCTGGTGACTCTAGTATGGCTAATAGATGATGACTGTATGCATTCAGTGTCCGTCAGTCGAGTGTGTGCTTGAGTACAGTACCCTTGGCATAACACTAAAGGTGCTTACAACTCAGAAACAGAATAGTACAAAGCGTGTTTTTAAGTAAGGTCCATTTTGTTGTAGACGCTAGTAGTTCGCGCGCATATTGCAACGAGCACGTGCGTCGTGTACCGGCATGCCTCGGGAACAACTGTGCTCAGTTTCAGCTCTGTAGCTAACCTGTACGGTTCTGTTCTGTGCTTTCAAAATGTTTAAGACTATCAACTCGCCCGCCGCATGTGAGGTTCGGTCAGTGATACGGTTGTTGTCAGCAAGGAACCTGTCTGCTGCAGAAATTCATCGACAGATTTGCGAAGTGTACAGTGATACTGTTATGAGTGAAAGCAAAGTGCGTAAGTGGGTACGACAATTAAAAAATGGCCGTGACAACGTCCATGATGAGGACTGCTCCGGTCGCCCTTCTCTGATTACAGACGATTTGTTGGCTTCAGTTGAAGTGAAGATTTGTGAGAACAGGCGCTTCACAATAACAGGTCTCTCAAACAAATTTCCTGACGTGTCGAGATTAGTGCTTTACAGCATTGTTTCTGAACACCTAAAGTTTAGGAAACTATGCTCCCGTTGGGTCCCGAAACTCCTAACAGAGGACCACAAAAACCAAAGATTTGAGTTTGCTATGAAGTTCTTGACTCGCTATGACGAAGAAGGTGACAGCTTCTTGAGTCAGATCGTAACTGGAGACGAAACATGGGTTTCGCATACCACGCCCGAATCAAAGCAACAGAGCATGGAATGGAGACACACACACTCGCCTGTAAAGGTGAAGGCCAAACAGACTCTGTCCCAGCGTCAAATCATGGTGTAGGTGTTTTGGGATAGGCATGGTGTTTTGTTGGTCGACTTCATGCAACGAGGAACCACTATCAATGCAGAAGCATAGTGCCAAACTCTGAGAAAACTACGCAGAGCAATTCGAAACAAAAGACACGGCTTACTGACAAAGGGAATTGTCCTTCTCCATGACAATGCAAGACCTCACACTGTAGGTCAGACCTGCAATTTATTGGACAGTTTTGGCTGGGAAGTTTTCGACCACCCAACCTACACTCCTGATCTTGCGCCGAGCGATTACCATCTGTTCCTCCACCTCAAACATCACCTCAGTGGCAACCATTTCAATGATGACGACGACGTGAAAACGGCAGTGAACTCTTGGTTATCGGAACATGCGGCAAGTTTCTATGAAGAGGGTATTTTAAAATTGGTTACAAAATATGATAAGTGTTTGAACAAACTTGGCAACTATGTCGAGAAATAGAGTGAAGTATGTACTTTCTGAAAATAAATTTACTTTTTTGAAATAACCTTTCGTTGTGTACTTATTTTCAAACGTACCTTACTTAAAAAGCACACCTCGTAATACTAATATAATTGTCAGCTTACATATTAGCCTAATTTGAGGAAAATATCTTGTGAATGCAAGGAAATTATTTCCACTTTCTTAGGGCTGGTTTGAGGACTGGCTGTTTTGCTTGTCAGAAAACCTTCTTCTCGGCTGCCCACAGGGGGGTTCGAACCCTTCACATCCCGAATGCAAGCTCACAGCTACGTGATCCAAACCATGTGGCCAACTTACTGGGTATTCAGTATTATAACATGATTACTATATAATTAAAAATAGGAGAGGAATTTCCACCAATCAATACTTATTTATTGTATATATTAAACTACAGGACCGGTTTTGACCTCATATTCAAGGTCATCTTCAGCTGAACCATACATACATATTTATATAATGAAGCTTTGATTAAGATTGTGGTGTTGAAGGAATGCCATATGATGATGTACATTTAGTCACATACAAATGGGGTACGTCTTAGCGTGAACTGGCGTATATGTCATTCTGTACAATATTGCAACTGTATGTCTAAAATGTTGAAGGTCTTAAAACTAGTGTATAAAACACGTCTTTTCCTAAACTAACTTATATATATGTACAATATAAAAACAATATATAAAAACACTTCATGCATATGAACATTCGTTCTTGCTTGGTGGTCAATACATCGACTAACTTCCGTATTTAAGTCTTATTCACAGTTGTACACTTCAGCTGCTATTCTTGGAGTTTGTAAAATTGCATGGATAAAAGTTTTGTCTTCCTGTGCGTATGTGAGATAAAACACTTTCAATTTTAAAAAAAGGTGCCAAATGTATGGATGAAATTCAAGTAAAATATGTTCAGCTCTGCTGTGTGTGTTGCCCTTTTATTAGAACCAATTCATGTTGTCTTTTTGGCGTCCGTAAATTTGGATGACATTGGTTTCAAAGTAGAGGCTCCTTTCCCATTTGTAGCTGTGCAATGATGTTATGTTTATCTGTGGAAGATAAGATTGAGTTATAAGTGATATTGTGTGGAGGAATGTCTAAGGGTTATGTGTGTGAATTGGAATATGTACTTACTGTTGTTGGTGTAGCTGAGTTGTGTTTGACATGCGAGCTTGTAATGTACTACTTCGTGTTCTTCTTGGGCTTATACTAGCTGCTGTGAGGGGAAGGGAAGGAGGGGTAGGGAGAGTTGTTGTTGTGGGGGTAGGGATGGAGCTGGGAGTGTTGTTTGGTGTTTTTCTGTTGCGTGTTGCGTTCTGTTTATCTATTAACTTAAGGTAAGGGTTTTTTAGGGCGGGGATAACTGTATTGAAGATGATGTTAGTTTTTTCTGTGATTTCATTTATGTTGTAATTTGGATTGGTGTACTGATCTAGATCAGTATGGTTCAGCTGAAGATGACCTTGAATATGAGGTTGAAACCGGTCCTGTAGTTTAATATATACAATAAATAAGTATTGATTGGTGGAAATTCCTCTCCTATTTTTAATTGTGCAATTGTCAATACGGAAATGAAGATTATAAATTACGATGATTACTATATGGTACACTATTTGATGTAAAACATTTCTATAAATAATGAATATCGTAGATATTCCTAAATGCAAATAAATGCAAGTTTCTGTATACTAGGTTATGTACTTTTTATACTCATACCACGTTTTGTTCTGAATTAATAATTAATAATAATAATATTATTGGCTTTACGTCCCACTAACTACATTTTTACGGTTTTCGGAGATGTGAGGTGCCGGAATTTAGTCCCAGAGGAGTTCTTTTACGTGCCAATAAATCTCCCAACACGGGGCTGTCGTATTTGAGCACCTTTGAATATCACCGGACTAAATCAGGATCGAACCTGCCAAGATGGGGTCAGAAGGCCAGCGCCTCAACCAGCTGAGCCACTCATCTCGACTAAATAAATAAACAAATTTGGGAAGCAATTTTTACAGTGTGCTCAAAACTACTTGTTTGGTACTTATCAATTTTTCTTAGTCATTGGCTGAATGATCAGCATGCCAATGTTAGGTTCAGAGGGTCCCAGTTTTCATTCCTGGCGAGGCCGGGGATATTAACCATGTCTGATTAATTCCGCTGGTTGGTGAGGACTGGCTGTTTTGCTTGTCTTAATATGCACCTCTTTATATACATGCAGCGTATCGCACTACCAACCATCATAGAGACTCAAAATAGTGAATACATCCCTCCACATAGTGTTGGCACCAGGAAGGGCATCTCACCGTAAAACTAGGCCTACATCAATTTTCCGTTCAGGTAATAGGCAAATAGGCCAAGAAGACAAGAATGTTTTCGTCCCATTCATTTAAAACACTAGGCAACTCCGTAGAGTTATTTTCATCATCACATCTACCTATTTTTGCACGGGGTAAACAGTACACTCGGGCCTAATTTGAAACTTTGCCAGGTGGCTAGATATCCTTCCTACCACTACATGTTGGTCTTATTAAAAATCCCACCCCAAATCATTGGAATTTAAACTAAAAACACTTGTTGTGGCAGTCAAGGGGTTAGACGACAATATCTGTCAGAATGATGGCCACTGATCAGCCCTTGGGGACACAGCCTTAATACTCTAGAGCAGGGATGGCCACTAACCTTAATTCTGAGAGCCGCAGAATTAGGAGACAAAATTGCGAGCAAGTTTAGAAAATGGTTCATAAAATGAAGACAGGTTTTTCATTTTACAACAAATGAAGGAACATTTATTTTCTACACTACACGGAACATTATTGTTCAGGTACACACCAAGGAATGAGATTTTACTTCTGAGAAGTGCTTTTTTCGAGTGTTCATTTTTCTGTTAGTTTTTTGAAATCCGGCTGATAATTGGTAAGCTCAGTTCGCACAAGTTCACTTAAATGTTCATTAGTTACTTCAGATCGACATTTAGATTTAATACATTTAAGCGTTGAGTGCATTGATTCATACACATAAGTAGTCCCAAAGATTGAGATTGGGACGCTCTTTTGTTAGTGGATATTTTCCTTCTGCAACATTCTTCCAAAATTCTGTGGTAGAAACGCCACTTCTTTGAGTTCTTTTAGTACTCTGTCCTCTTGCAGTTCTAGTAGCTCCAACTCTACAGCTACTGTATCCTTTGTTATTGGTGATGAAACAGGACAGCCATTGCCCACAACATCAACAGCAAAAGGATTTTCTAGGAATTAAAATTAAGTTTTAAGTGAACTCAAGTCATTAAATCTGCCATTGATTTCTTCAGCAAGGCCAGACATTTTACTCATGTAATCTTCAGTTTCCACCTGAACGTCAGGAAGGCTTTCAGTAATTTTCTTCAAACATTTGAAGTGAAAAAAATGGTTTAGTCTGAAGGTCTTTCCCAGTATGCTTTAACTTGCTATGAAAGCTAAGTACAGTCTGAGCCAAATCAGAAGTAAGTTTTCTTTTCCTTGTAAAGTTATGTTTAGTGTTGTTAAATGGTGGACCACATCTGTCAAACAAACAAAAAAAAAAAAAAGCCAAATCTAACAACCACTGGGGGTCATTAAGTTCAGAAAATGATTTTCCTTTTTCTTCCATAAACTGTTTGATTGGATCAAGTAATTCAGAAAATATGCCAAGAACATTGCTTACAGGTACCCGCCTTACTAAGCAGTACCAAAATACATCATCAGCAAGCTCGTCATTGTTCATATCGTCTATAAAAATTTGAACTGTCGGCATGTATTGGCACATGAGCAAATAGAGTTCACAATTTTTAGAACTACTTGCATAATATGCGGGTACTGAAAATATTTTGCTGCTAAATGTTCTCTGTGAATAATGCAAAGTACAGGTAGGAAATCAGGAACTGATGTGTCAGCATTTAAAAGCCCAATAAGCTCTTGTTTCATGCCAACCATAGATGGTGCACCATCGGTAGCAATGCTGATAATATTACCGATAGGCACTGAGTTTTTCCGTAAAACACTATTCAGGGCTTCTTTAATGTCACAACCACAAGTAGTATCCTTCAAAGTAACCAGGTCTAAAAGTTCTTCCACCACATGCAAGTCCCTTGACCCATACCTCACAAATATGGCTAGTTGTGGTTTATCTTTGATATCAGTAGACTCGGCCAGAGCCAGACTTACTGCTGAGCACTTGCTTAGATTTCTTTGTAAAATATTAAAATTATCCACACTAATAACAGAAACTTGCCTCTCTATTGTGTGTCTAGCAGCAGGCGTTTCGTTGATCAGTTTCTGCAGTTTCTTATTTTCGGGTTCTAAAACAGAAATAACTGTGCCATGTTCTCCTGTGTAAGGCCTTTTTGCTTTTGGAATATTAAAAGCCAAGATGAAGCCAGCTTCTGTTGTCATATCTGCTTCCTTGGTAAAAATTGACATAACCCTACTCTGACCTTGGAGTTTTTCCTTTAGTGATTTCAGTTTGGTTTTCCTTCACTGAGAGCCAACAGGAAAATCTTTGTTGAAACCACTGTGGTTAGTGTCACGATGGCGTTTTAGATTACTGGCCTTGAACTTTGACAATGTTATTTGACACAAAAGACACATTGGCTTACCATTTCATTCTAAAAAAACAAATTCTTCCTCCCAGTCGGTATTAAAACCTCGATTCTCCTCTTCATATTTATGCTTCTTAGACAGCATCACAACTGTTCGGACACCAGGCCACAACTGTACTGAAACAGCACACAGAAAATTATCGGACCGGGCGAGTTGGCCGTGCGCGTAGAGGCGCGCGGCTGTGAGCTTGCATCCGGGAGATAGTAGGTTCGAATCCCACTATCGGCAGCCCCGAAGATGGTTTTCCGTGGTTTCCCATTTTCACACCAGGCAAATGCTGGGGCTGTACCTTAATTAAGGCCACGGCCGCTTCCTTCCAACCCCTAGGCCTTTCCTATCCTATCGTCGCCATAAGACCTACCTGTGTCGGTGCGACGTAAAGCCCCTAGCAAAATAAAAAAGAAAAAGAAAGAAATTATCGACACTCGCTACTGCCTATATGTGAACGCGACTGGCTTCACCTCATGATACTGACTCACTGACACACTTTCCCGCTCAAAGCACTATCTAACGGAAGGTCCTGGAACTATTTTCACCGGGCTGATGACCTAGATGTCAGGCCCCTTTAAACAGCAAGCATCATTATCAACTATTTTCACCTCCCATCTCTCACCAATGTCTTACAGCGCTAATAACGTTAAGCTGCACATTGCTGCTACTGACAGCCGCCGGCCGCGAGATGTTGTTAGATTCCATTAATTATATCGTTGGTGTCAAGAGACAGACTCAAGAGCCGCATGCAGCTCGCGAGCCTCGTTGTGGCCAGCCCTGCTCTAGAGCAATGTGAAATAAACACACACTCTGTATATCAATGTACCAACATTCTCAATGAACAGACTCAGTTCAGATCACATGACCACATCCAAAACTGTCTTTAAACTAGTAATGTTCTGTGGGGCGTATGACATCATGTGTTCCTGTTCTGAGAGCCATTTGTTGAGGATAGACAAAAATAATCAGTTGAAAATGCTCCAATGGTGTAACTGAATTAGTGTATAAATTGTAGCATAGTCCTTATTATTCGTTGTTAATTCTTACTTTCACCATTCCAGAAAGTAATTTTTATTCATTTTAAATGTTCATCTTTTTCAAAAGGAAAGAAGTGAGCATATAGTTTCATGTGACTGTTGATATCGTGATTATAGCTTCAGAATCTCCAGTTTTACATGGAATCTGGATCTCAGGGAATCCTGTTCCTATGGCACTTGATTCTTAGCAAAGTGCTAAGTATTTTTAGATGAACTGACTATTCCACTTTGAATTATTATAGCAACAGTGTGTCTCATCATGGCTTTGGTCAAATCAACCCATCCACCTTTTAACTACTGTATTATGTATATCTGTATAAATAATACATTGAGTTACCTTTGGCACACGTATGTCTGTTACCTTTATGTAATAGTTTCCGTGACTTTTAATAATTTTGAAGCGTGTAGTATTCTAAGGACACCACATGCAGAATCGTGCTTAAATCACCGGGAATATTGCCAAAGTCATCTTCCAATTCTGATTTAAGGAGTAGTTCAGTTCGGGTTTGGGTCATGTAGCTATCAGCTTTTATTCGGGAGATAGTAGGTTCGAACCCCACTGTCAGCCATACCTTAATTAAGGCTGGTAAAACCAGGAAAGGACAAAGAGTAATTCCCAGTTTTACGATAATGAAAGATAAAGGATCAGCAGTCAACAACATTTATTATAATCTTTAGAAAAAAAAACAACAATAAATAATTTGAATAATTTGATCAATGATTAAATTCAAAATTCAAGTAACGTACACCTAGCCTTGAGCCGAACTGACCACCGGCTGTGCACATAATAGTGAATATAAATTGAAACTGACAAAATTCAGAATATCTGAAATTTACATTAATGTGGAAGGCTGGCACAAGCCAAACCAGTATTGAAATTTAACAGAGTAATAAGTGAATATTCAAAAACATCAAATGACGAAGCTAAATAGAAAAAAAAAAGGGTTGCTTTAACAATAGATTGAAAAGGACTGGAAATTTAACAACGAACTTGAGGCAGACTTGCAGCATTAAATTCTCCACCGGGGAGATAAAATTAAAAATAATGAAAACATTAAGCTTTCAGATTAATAGTCCAACACTGCAGTGTAAAAGACAAATCCTTTTAGGCAAACCAGTTCAGTAGAAAATGTCATCTTCAAAATCAGACATGCTGACAAACGTAGATTTAAAATGTTCATAAAAGTAAAGCAGAATGCTAACTCCAGGCTGGCATTAATGAAATTTAATAAAATAGAATTGCTGAACAGGCCAGCCGGTGCGGAGTAGAAGGTACTCAGCTTGACATACTTTCGTTTATACAAGAGGGCAAGCCCATGTCAACAGCCCCAAGCAGGGCGAAGTGAATACACGTCGTGAGAAATGCCGCTTCTAAACACGCGGTGAGGCTAACAGGCTGGATGCGTAGTCCGCATGGACGTTGCTGAGAATTGGCAATTCTAGTGAGCTGCCCGAAGCAATGTGAGAAGCCGAGTCCTCAAGTCGAGTCCTGGAGCGGAGTCCAGGTGCGAAGTCCAGTTGAACATGTTGAGTGGCAGTCCTTAAGAAGCACTGTAGAAGATTCCTGATTCAACAAAAAGTAGTGCTGCAAGACTAACAGTAGTAATTACTAAAAAGTACGTGAGAAACCTTATCATAAAATACAAAATAATGAAAAAAGAGAAGTCCAGAAAGAATACTCATAATTTCCACACAATTAATAATATAATAAAGGCAAGGGAAAAAAACAGAAATAACCAATGAAAAAATATAAAGACGTGGAAGAATACATTCTCGGTACCAGAAGGAGACAAGTTACCGGTGACGCAAGCAGTCATGTGAAGGTAATGTGACCAATCAACAGGCGACGTAAAAATGACGTAAGTTAGCGAAGCGAGAGGAAGAAAATAAGCAAACAGTGTTCGTATGACCTGTGACATGATTGCACGCCAAGGGGAACTTGTTATAAATCAACGAAAAATAACTAGACGTAACATAATTAAAGGTAAGCGCAACATCAAACTTAAATTCAAACAAGTAGAAAAGTACCGAAAATAGTGAGAATTGCCAGTAAATCATACGTTCATGGGCGCATGAACCAAAGGCTGTGGCTGCTTCCTTCCCACTCCTAGCCCTTCCTTATTCCTTAGTCACCATAAGACCTACAGTATCTGTGGCAGTGTGATGTAAAGCAAATTATAATAAATAAATATTAAAATATTGAAATAGTATTTTACTTGAGCAAATATATGCTTAGCTATTAGCCGTGTTGACATACTAGAGAGTATTTATATTTCTAAAGTCTGTCGTGAGATGTCTCATTAAGTCTAACATGCTGATAATATTGCCACAAGAACCATCTATACCTTAACAAATTTGCCAATAGTGATGGAATATTTTGTCAATAGTGTTCTAAAAGTTAATTGATATATCGATGGTGGCAAGTAAAATATGATCATATGATTGCCATTGATGCTTTCACGGCCAAGCAAAGCTCACAGAAGGGAACTGCCTACCTGCCTTACATCACAACACCACAGATCGAATTGTCAAGGTCCTCTGCAAACACATTATAAAAACCGCGTTTGACACCTTCACTAAAATGGCTCACAGTCTAGGTAAAACAAGGGACAAATTGTCCCCACTTTTACATCCTGGGGTATATGAAATTCCCTGTACTTGCAGCAAGGTATACATTGGCCAAACATGCTGGTCCATTGGTACTCTTATCAAGGAACATGAATAAAATATTCATCTCAACCAGCCAGACAAATCAGCAATAGCTGAGCACGCTCTGTCGTCGGGTCATGATGTTGTGTTTCAAGATGCCTGAGCTCTTACCCACACTAGACACTACAGGTCCCGGATTATACGGGAAGCTGTGGAAGTACGTAGAAATCCTAACAATTTCAACAGGGACACTGGCTATCAATTAAGCAATACATGGTTGCCAGCTATTAAGGTTTTACGTAGGTAGTTCCCCTCCCCTGTCCCTTCACTATTGTTATTTCATTTTGGTGTTTTCCAAATTCGTACTTCCTCATCGCCAGACGTCTCATTCCGGTCTTGTATCTATGTCATACTTTCATATGTGTGTACACCTGTTGTTACGTGACTCCCTCTCAGACTGATTCTGATGGTTCGGTCAGCTTCCACTTCAAACGCTAGCGCTGTACGGCATCCATTGGGCCATCTGGTAATGAATGAACGTACCACTTCCACTTCTATTATAACGTCTAAATTAAAACCTCATTCCTTGAGAAGCCTTCCTCTTGAACAGTCGAGATTTTCTTCTGATGACGCAGAGCAAAGTTCTCTGCGAAATGTAAAGAATTTTCTTGACACAGTATAAGCCCAAAAGCCTATATCATGTCAATGATCATATGGTATCTCTTAATTAAGACAGCATTCCTTATTCTGGAAACATTTTCTCTTACTGGTTACTGCTTCACTTTTCTGACAAACATGTTTTTTCTAATTCTTTGCAAAGTGACTTTATGAGACAGTAATACTTCAGCTATTACAGTGGGTGTAGTATATTCTACAAAACCAGATGCTAGCACCATTTTTTTATCGGACACTTACGTCACATCGAGGCCATGATGATATCGACTTACTGTTATATCGGGCCATTTGCAGAGTCAGAGACTTGTTGCATAGCACAGTTTGCTAGATTCTCACCTTTTACACTCAAAATTGATATGTTGAATCTCTGTGCATTCAGTTGGCATATTAATTGACATGTTATAGAACCCATTTATCAAGCAAAATTTTGGCACTCTGACATCTCCTTATGTTTATAAGAAATGAAGGGACAGTAAACACACACTACTTTAATTACTAGAGAAACATGGTTTTTAGATAAAACATTTTAAGTAAATGAGTAAATCTACAAATCATAGTGTCACAATATACTAGGTTTCCCATTCATCCCATTTTTTGCTGGGATCCGATATCACGACTTTTTTACAAATATCCCACATTTTAAATGTCTTTCCTGAAAGAAAATGTTTGTTTTGAAAATGCATTCTGTTTCTAATATGTTGTTCAGAGTACTAGAAGCCTCTCCAGACTAGGGATTTGATCACTTTGAAGAGAAAGGAGTCTGCGACATGGTGGGATATACTGGAATGCTACCTATTCATGAAGTCAGTGTCACTAAATTTTACTGTGGATAAAGACAACTAGTTTGATGATTTTTCATGTAAGAAAAAAATATTCTGAAAGAAAAGTCAAAGTATGAATTGAAAGAACAAAGTGTCGGTGATAAAATGATTTGAAGTGTTTGTTCATTTTAAAAAGCAAACCTGGTAAGTTTTTGTTTGGCACACCCAAAATCCAATGCAGCTGTGGAATGTGTTTTTAATTAAAAAATACATGCTGCACAGTTGAGAAACGCCTAATAAAAATTGGGACAGTGAAAGTTTTAACAAATTTTTAAAGGGTTATATTTTCTTGAGTTCCATGCCTGGATATCAAAAGAAAAAATATTGAAAAGTTAAAAAACTACTGCTATATAACGTTATGAATTTCTAATTTGAACTTCTCTTTGTGTATTTTGGAGTAGCAGTCTTTTTCTTGGTATAAGTGTAATTATAATTTGATATGTGGTGGATTTGTTTCTGATTTGCAAAATGTCATGTATGTTAAGTTAGTGAAATCCCTCACCACATTCATTTAAAGATTAATGCAGTGGCATTCTTGTTGAGAAAGTAGTGGGATGGAACAAAGAAGTGTCAAATTAAATCCTATATATACGAAGTGAGTTGGGGCACACAGCTGTGAGCTTGCATTCAGGAGATTGTGGGCTCGAACCCCACTGTCGGCAGCCCTTGAAGATTTTTTTCCCCCATGGTTTCCCATTTTCAGACCAGGCAAATGCTGGGTCTGTACCATAATTAAGGCCAAGATCGCTTCCTTCCCACTCCTAGCCGTTTCCTATCCCATCATTACGAGCCATAAATTTCATTTTTGTTCTGTATTGAAGTGCAATTATAAGAAATAAATGGACAAGAATTGTATTGAACCTATCCAATTGTCGCCATAAGACCTATCTGTGTCGGTGCGACATAAAAGCAACTTGTAAAAATAAAAATTCCTATATACAGGGTCTCTCTTATAAACCACCAGGCGAGCTGGCCATGCGGTTAGGGGCACACAGTTGTGAGCTTGCATCTGGGAGATAGTGGGTTCGAATCCCACTGTAGGCAGCCCTGAAGATGGTTTCCCATTTTCATACCAAGCAAATGCTGGGGCTGTACTTTAATTAAGGCCATGGCCGCTTCCTTCCTACTCCCAGGCATTTATTGTTTCATCATCGCCGTAAGACCTATCTGTATCGATGTGACATAAAACAAATTTATAAAATTCTCTCTTATAAACCCAGACCGAGCACACGGTGTTTGAACTCTGCGCTACAGCAGCTGCCTCAGCCCACCTTACGTCGCATGTGACTGCCCTACTTTAAAGGTGTATACAATCTTACATGAAATATTACCTTATGCAAGATGCTGGAAGTGTCATCCTTCATATCGAGGGACTTCATAAACACCATTGGGATTTTCTGCACACCAGTAGCGAGAGTTATGACTGTTGACACGACCATTAAGATGAAAGCAGGCCTCATCCAGAAAGAATACAAGCTGTGGGTCAAATAAACGATCATTCAGTGATGCAAGATACCACTCACAATATCTCACTCTTGTGGCTGGATCAACAGTTGCTAAACAGTGGGCCTGTGTAAACCTGTACAATTTGATGTTTAACAGCTTTGTAGCTCTGTGTGCAGAAGAAACCAAAACCCCTACTTCTTGTGCTAATTTTGTGAGCAAGTTATTTGGTGACCGTTGAAGATTCGCACCAATGTTATCTAGATTTTCCTCTGTTAAAACTGTTTGTGTGCACGCATGATTTTTATTGAGCACTGAACTGGTAGTTTCAAATTTATTTACAGTTTTGTGAATCTGTGCTCATGAAGGTGGCATTTAACCAGGAAATTGCTGAACAAATTCATCGCATACCCATGGAGCTGACTTGTACTTAAAATAACTTTACATACTAAAATATGGTGTTGCAATGATAATTGTCTCACCATGTTAACAGCTGAGATTCAGACTGGCTATTGATGCTATGTTGAATACTTGCACGCTCCTTGTAAGGTCAAGAACTATGCATGCGCCTCCCATATGGCTGCTTAAGTTTCGGAGAGTAGAAATGCCGCTGGACAGTCTGGGTTTATAAGAGAGACCCTGTAGATAGATAAGAACATGGAAAGGAAGACATGATAGGATAAACACAGTGACAGATCAGTATGAAAAGAGGGACAAGGACGATCTTGACATCTTATTAAGATGCCGTCTTCAAATAGTGAACTCTCTCCGCATCAATCCCAGTTCTCTTTACATCTACTCTTTTCTAACAAGCTAATTTCTGCTTCCCAGCTTCATCAGGAGAGCAGATATCGATATTCAATGAGTGGCTATCTTGGCAGATCTTCAGTTTTGATGCGGAAGTATAAGATAAGAAAAAGCCAGATAAACATAGTGATTAGAACAGTGTTCAACTGGCTGACGTGTGACATAAGAGCGTAGAGTGGGACGAAGGGATTGCCTCACTTTGTGGTAGGCATGTGCTGTGCCATACAGAGTGGTGTTAGTAGTCGTACAGTATACTGGACCGAGCACATCACAGTGCAACATGCTATGTATGCCTTCAGCCTTTTATCTTTATGGGAAGAAAACAACTACCAAAGATGCACTGAAAAAAACAAGTTTAGATTGTATTAGAAATAAAGTTGCTGTATAACTCTTATTCTGCTCCATAAAGTTGCATTACAATACAATGAAGTATGTGAAGGGAAATATGTACAACACATACCGCATTGTACTACCCGCAGCTCTAGGCCTTCCCGTACAAATGACGTGTTTCCCCTTGCCCCTCTTGCCACCACTTCTCAGGTACTGCGTTCGCTGCCCAGGCAGAGAGTATGTGACAAGTTAATTGACGTCACATGTACAAGCAGTTGATTGACCCTGACTTAGAAGATGGAACAGAAGGAGAAGAGGTTCTCAATTGGTCAATATAAAGAACATTATTTTGTGAACGGACTTTATAATCCCCTATTAACTATCTCTGTGGTTTCGTTTGTTTCCATTTTTCTAATCATCATTTCCAGGGTTACCTCCTGCTTCTCTTCCCTCATATTCATTCTTCCTCTCTGGTAACCTGATGCGACCCCATCACTAAACCTGGTTCATGTGCACACCTTCACCCAAATTGCAAACATCTTCCTACAATTGTTTGAACAAATAATAATTCTCAGTTATAACCAGGTCTTTCGAATTTGTCAAATGGCCTACTAAATATTCTCCCAAGTATCTCTCACCTGCCATTTTATATCTTTCATTGAATGGTTGATTGATTAAAACATTACTTCACCACTGTACCTGCTTTGAACCATAAGATTCATCCAAGCTTGAAATCTACCGCTGGCAGCATTGAAGATTGTTTCTCAGTTTTACACCAGGCAAGTGCTGGGAACGTATGTTAATTTAGGCCAGGGACTCTCAAACGCCCAAAATCTCACACATGCAAAACGAAGCTCAGATGTTCTGTGCACCGTGCATCAGTCCGGCTTGGCTCGGACCAGCGTTTTGTCTCAGGGCGACTCTGCTAAGCTCGTCTAACCTCAGCTCGGATGGTGGAGCGCTGCAGAGCAAGTGAGGAAGGGGGAAACAGGCTGAGTGAGAGAGACAGGCGTAGGGAAAGTGAGAGACAGAGCTATTGCTCAGAACTGAGGAGTGGGGATCTCCTCTCTGATCAACCTAGCAAAGTCATCATTGCACCAGTGCATGCACCCTGAGAGGCCCTGATTTCGGCCACAGCCACTACCCTTCCAGTTCTTGCCTTTTTCTATCCAATTGTTGTTGAAATCTTAAATAAATAATATTATCGTTTTTATGTCCCGCTAACTACTTTTGACAGTTTTCGGAGATTCTGAGGTGTCGAAATTTTGTCCTTCAGGAGTTTTTACATGCCAGTAAATCTACTGGCATGACACTGACGTATTTGAGCACCTTCAAATACCACCGGACTGAGCCAGGATCGAACCTGCCAAGCTGGGGTCAGAAGGCCAACGGTTCACCGTCTGAGCCACTCAGCCCAGTTGAAATCTTAAATGTGTAGTGTTTGTGCACTAGAAAACAGTCAGAAAAAACTAACCTCATTTCTACCATTAACTATCACTGCAGCCCAATTCTCGGGATAAATGCAGTTGATTGCCTGTAGTATCCTACCCCGGGTCCCCCCTCCCAAATTGTTTTGGAGTTGGACTATGCAAACAACTAACACGGCTTCACGCCTTTTACACAGTATTTATAGTGCATCATTCTTGGTCTCTCTATTTGTGTTGTGCAAGTTGCTAAGTATAACATACATCTTTTCCGAATCGCTGCAGAAAAATGACATTGACTTAGTGAGTGCCTTCAATGAAATCAAGCTTGAAAAGAAAAAAATCTTAGCAGGCCATCAGAGAAAACTGTATATCTGAATTCCAACAGATTTTTCAAGATTTGATGAAAATTGGTTCAAGCTTGCAGTTAAAATAACTATGCTGCGAGTCAATAAATATCAGAAGAAATAATTGAACATCTCTACTACAGACCCACAAGTCTACTATCATGTGTTATCATTTATACCATTCCTGGAAGACCTCATCTTGGCTCTGGATGGACAATTTCAACACAACTAAGAAATGTTTTTCCCTGCAATTAGCCATCCCACGCTTCACTGATATTCCCTGTGAAAATGTCAGATGTTATATTCTTCAAGGAGGACCTTAGTAACCCATTGGAAGATCTTGTTAATGTTAAGAGGGACTTACGGAGGCTGAAGTGGTAGTGCAGCACAGTACTCCCAGCAGCAGCAGCCTCCTCGTCATCACAGTTCACAACATTCTTAATTTTCTCCATACCTTGGCCATATTGTATGTGACCACGGCCAGTTACTGCTTTGTAGTCTGAAACTGCGCTCATTGCTATTCTTCTTATTCCGCACGAGCGATCACACTCTTTATCTTCAAAATACCTGTAAAAACTTAAGACTGTAACACTGATCAGAAAATATCTCAATACAATTGTTTGTGTTCTTTTGCCTGTTGATTGGTGCAATATGGTTGTATTCACGATTATCCAAT
The DNA here is from genome assembly GCF_040414725.1 of Anabrus simplex. Taxonomy (NCBI): domain Eukaryota; kingdom Metazoa; phylum Arthropoda; class Insecta; order Orthoptera; family Tettigoniidae; genus Anabrus; species Anabrus simplex. The sequence goes on along the minus strand of NC_090266.1, from coordinate 1,146,999,004 downwards.
TTGAATACTAATCCTGCTGCTTGGTGTAGCATTTCATCCCTGCCTTGCCACTACATTTCTCTTCGAACTTCATCCACTTCTGCTAATTTATGACAAGAATGCAATTGACTTGCATTTTTTTAAAATTAATTTTTCATTGAGTAGATTTCTAATGTGTGGTATTCTAGTAATTTCTTAGGATTTACCATGATTTTGCCTGATTTATCCACACTGTTATTCATTACCATCCATCTTCCCTTTTGAAGATTCTTACAGCACCTCTTTCACGTGATGAATACTCTAAGACAGTCTTAGTCCTAATTCTTACAACGAACAAATCTACTCACATACCTGTGCATTTATTTACCTATCACATTTTCCCTTACTGTGACACATCCAGTCGTGAGGGTGATAGCCATATGAGATTGTCAGTGACTTCTGACCAAGGAGGTCCCATGGCTGTGTTCACAATATCAAGAGACACGTGCAACTGCAAGCTTGCTTGTTTACATGCAGTTACAGTAGACTCTCGATTATCCATGGTATTTGGGGATAGAGCAGTCTTCTTGCTCACTCTAGGCTTTTCATCCCATGTGCACACAGCATATATAAATGGGCAGGCAGACGATCACAGTGGTGTGCTTCAACCATAGTGATGACATAGTTGATGTCTGTGGCTGCGAAGGTCTGCCAGTCAGTCTCGATCACTGCAGCAGTGCCCAAATTCGAAATGGAGGCAGAAACTAATAAAACGTGGACCTCGTCGAATCTGACTACAGAGAGTCAGTGCGAAGAGATTTTTTTTTTTTTTTGCAAGCATAAGCCCATGCAAAATAGGCTACCTACTATGTGGGCAGTCTGTTATATCGAAAAGATACAATATAGAATGCCACTAGAAAAGAAAACATGCTTATTCACATGAGACTCTTGTAGGGGATGATCGAATTAAAATGGTTGAAGATAAGTTTTAAATACTATTTTCAGAACCTCGAACAGGGAAAGTAACAAAACACTAGAACACTGGAAAATTACGTATAAAACTCTTTGAATTATGTATTATGTTTTGCTGAATGAATAACAGGAATCTTACTTTTGTTAGCAAAATTTCTGTCATTCCAACCTAAGAAATAGTAAATCGTAGCCTGTACTCTTCAACTCCCATGTTGTTGTACAGTTAGTAAAAAAAAAAAAAAAAAAAAAAAAAAAAGGAATGAATACATGAGTACAAGTTTCTCGCAGGTACACTTTTCTAAGAAACAATTGAACCTATAAATATAATGTTTGTTGTGGGTATCCACAGGGTTTTCATCTCCATGGGAGGTGGATTATATTTTACCAAGCAAGTGGCCGTGTGATTTCGATCTCATAGCTATCAGCTTGCATTCAGGAGATAATGGGTTTGAATCCCACTGTCTGCTGCCTTGAATATGGTTTTCCATGGTTTCCAATTTTTACACCAGGCAAATGCTGGGGCTGTACCTTAATTAAGGCCAGTCCCCTTCCTTCCCACTCCTAGACCTTTCCTATCCCATTGTCACCGTAAGACCTAGCTGTGTCGGTGCAACGTTTTGGTAATAAATAAAACTAAGTCTTATAAAATTTGAAGTGTGAAGAACATATAATACCATGCATTCCTTTTTTTAGCGATTTTACATTGAAACATAAAATTTGTAACGTGTTGCTTTTCTTTGAATGTGTCTTTATAGACAAATGAAATCATGTCTACTAATATTGAGCGCAGTGTAAATCAAACACAAATATTTGAAAAATATAGGTTTCTCTTGCAATTATAGTGTCTCTTTTTATACTGTACTCCTATAAACATTTTGTTGAACCGTATTTTAGACAAGCCAGCCCAGGCCACACTATGCTGTTCTCAGCAGGTGCCTAGCTGCATAACTCTGGGGTAGAGAAACCATGGATAATTTGTAAATGAGGTAAAGGAGATATTGACAAAGCAATTTGCTACATTAAATTACTATGAAGATATATTACTTTAAAAAATACAGTATCTAATAGTTGTTTAAATCTTGTTAACCAGCCAGATGATGCATTAAATTTGTCTTCAGTCCTCGAGACATTAAATAACTAAATAAATAAAAATTGGGCATCTATGGCACATATTTTGCTAGATATTTGAATGCTTTCTGTTTGTTTGTATAGAAGCCATTCGAACGTAGCTTCATCCAGTTTTCGCAAGTATACACTTCATTATGTTCTGTTTTAGCAAACCCCTGGATGAGTAAGAACTGCTCACATAATTTATCTTTTTGTTTTTCTCATTGTTATTTCATCCACGCCGTAAATTTAAGACAGATGCTCTGTAGAACTGCCTTCTTAACCACTATTTCCAGTTTTTGCTATATCATTAAGACTACACGTTCAGACATTGCTCAGCACTAACAAGGAACTGTGTACTATAGACACTTGCGTATAAAACTGAACTGAACTCCAACACGGTCAGAGCCAATACTGTGTATTTAGTTTTAGTGTTTGGAACTTGTCTTGAGTTTTTTCCCCCTCTAGACCACTGCCGTTAATCCGCAAAGCAAGTAATCAAGAATGTACTGTGTGTTTTGAGTGCTGATTCGGCCAGTTCTGTTTTCTTCTTTCTGTAGACCCCATCAATACTAATGCACCTCATCATGTTACATTTCATTCTCTAAGTTGTTTCCAAAGAGTCTGTGGCCTATCAGATGGAAGTCTTAGACTTACTGAAAACATTGAGCATGCCTTACGAACAATCACAGTGAAATTTACACTACCGGGCGAGTTGGCCGTGCGGTTAGGGGCGCGCAGCTGTGAGCTTACATCTGGGAGATAGTGGGTTCGAACCCCACTGTCGGCTGCCCTGAAGATGGTTTTTTGTGATTTCCCATTCTCACACCGGGCAAATGCTGGCTGTACCTTAATTAAGGTCATGGCCGCTTCCTTCACACTCCTAGGCCTTTCCTATACCATCGTCACCATAAGACCTATTTGTGTCGGTGCGACGTGAAGCCAAGTGCAAATAAAAAAAAACATTTACACTATAACCCTTTAAGGACTATCAGTGGATTGGGTAGTCCTAGCCACTTGAACACAAGCAGGTCCACAATTCAGAATATGTGTAACAAAGATTTCCAGTCCTATTCCATAGTAACTGAATATTGTAATTTTTAAGGCAACTTACTAGGCCACTAATTGTTGTCCAGGTTCACAAATGGGATCTTACTCTTCAAATCAAACCAATCACCAATTTATTTATTTTTTCATCTTTTTCTTAAACACATTATGCTAGATATTTGAATGATTTCTGAAGCCTTTCATGAAGCCTTCATAATAACATTTCACTTGCAGCATGTCTTAATCTGATTGACAAAATACTTTCAACAAACAAGGTAGCTGTGCATGTGCAATATGTATCATCTAGCTGTAAGTATGCATTCTGAGATGGCAGGCTCAAAACATCTTTGTTGGGAACTATAAAGATGCTTTTCCGTGGTTTTTCATTTCAAACAAATTTTTGGGGTTGTAGCCTAATTAAAACCATTACTGCTACCTTCCTGGTCATAGTTCTTTCATGTCCCAGTAGTACTTACCTGTATTAGTGCAATGGCTCCTTTAGCCTTGTCAAGAACATACACTATCAAATTTTATTTACTCTTAAAATCAGAGTGCTGAAACTTTGAATCTAACCATTATTATCTGCTGTAGTTTCAATAGGCACTTCCCTTGTATACCGGTATCATTTATATGAAAATCATAATGCTCCTCAATACCTCATGTAATGGTTTAGCTATTTTACTGTATGTACTGGCTGTATGGTAGGCTAATTGGTCTGAAAGCCCTCTTAATATTTCATTTTTGGAAATACAGTCATCGTTTAATTACATTTTCAGTTTGTGCACCGTTTTTATTAATCACATTTCAATAAAAAGCTACCTCAGTTTGCAAAATATCACATTTTTTGAGACCTATTTTGATATAATTCCCCTATAAATTCTGCACTCATTTCCTGAGCTTCTTGTAGTTGTCCACTGACTTCCAAAATACCATTTTATTAGTAAGTATATATGTATCATTTAATCTCACCAACATATTACTCATCATTCTGATCAACATCGTTTAGTTTCTTTGGAAGGGTTTTCATGTAGCATATTTGCCAACAGCTGAGACCTCTCCCCCAATCTACACAGTGACCAGCCACCGAAATACAGGCTGTTCCTCAAACGACACTACTACAAATAAGCAGTAAAACTTGGATGTATTGGAGCACTGTGAAATTTTTTATGAGAAAAGAGTGTAACAAGCCTCAAATTCCAAATCTTTATGACTCACTACATTCACTATGCAGAAGTACTGTACTTGGTTTTTACAAACATCATCATTTTCATTTCTCCTTGTCCAGCTCCTGCCAGGCACTTCTCCACTATTGCCTCTCCTTCCACCACTCTTTTTCAGTAAGTGTATTCCAGTCCACTCTTCTTTTTCTTATACTCTTCTTGACAGAGTCCATCCATCTTGCTCTAGGCTTCCCTCTTGCCTTCTTTCCTTCTATCTTAGCCTCCAACACTTGTTTTGGTATCTCTCCCTCCTCATAACATATCCAAACCATCTCAATTTATTCTTCACCATCCTATGACTCAGTTTTTCTGCCCCTATCTTTTTTCTGACCTCAACATTCCTTATTCTGTTTCTTCTTGTCCTCCCTACCATACTCCTCAGGAACTTCATCTCACTGGCCTGGATTTTACTCTCATTTCTTGCTGTCAAAGTCCAGATCTCTGATGCATGCGTTAATATAGGGATATGGTACATCTTGTTGTACATTATCTCTTTACATTTTATAGGAACTTCTCTGTTCCACACCAGGTTCCTTACATTCTGGTAGAACTTATTTCCTGCTTGTACCCTTCTGCTGATCTCCTTATCCAACCTTGCATCTAATATTATTTCACTTCCTAAATATTTGAAGTATTCAACAACCTCAAGGTTCAGTCCCCTGATACTAACGATTTCTTATCTTTGTCTTTCTGCTCTTGTCATCACCACTGTTTTGCTCTTCTCCACACTGATTTTCATACCGTATTTCTCATTATTGTCATTTAAAGCCTCTAGTTGGATTCACACTTCTGTATAGTTGATTCCCCAAATCACTATTCAGTGATCTCCCCAGAAATGTTCATCAGCCGGGCGGCAGGAATGAGTAGCTATGCAGCAAATACTACGTAAGAAATGAATATAAAATCTCAATTTATCCCCCTCGGGGCATTAAAAATAATACCAGGCAGGTAAACATTAACTGCTAAATCGAACTGTTTTAGTGTTATTATCTCGGATAAGACATAAGAGTATTTTGAATTTCTACGGTTCTACTGCTCGTTCATAATCATGCAATGCCGGGGCTTATCACTCGGTAGCTGTGGAGTGCCATCCCATGCCATAAGTTTGTAACGTCATGCAGAATCAAGTGCTCGTGTGCAATTCCACGTTAAATCCATACCTACACCGCTTGCGCACGACACTATACAAAATTCATACTAAACATTGATGCAATTTTGCTGACACTATTGAATATTATTAAATATACAATTTGACAGTATTTACATTTTAATTTGGAGCACCCAATGACTCAGATATGTATTAATATTATGTAACTACCACATATCTAGGTTATGTTAGCCGGGCGGTCTGTAAAAATGGCAGGGTGTGCCCATTAAAAAGGTCCTAGGGAGAACACTGACTGTGACATCTGCAAACAACAATATTTTCATATCCCCTCCATATCTTACCTTTGTTTCCTTTAGAATTTCATCCATAACCATTATAAACATAAGTGGAGACAATACACATCACTGTCTTAGTCCAGTTTGGTTTCTAAACCAATGTGTTCTCCTCGCTGAAGTCTTAACATAACTGGAACCATTCTTACACATTGCTTTCACTAGTTCTCTTGACACCGGGCGAGTTGGCCGTGCGCATAGAGGCGCGCGGCTGTGAGCTTGCATCCGGGAGATAGTAGGTTCGAATCCCACTATCGGCAGCCCTGAAGATGGTTTTCCGTGGTTTCCCATTTTCACACCAGGCAAATGCTGGGGCTGTACCTTAATTAAGGCCACGGCCGCTTCCTTCCAACTCCTAGGTTTTTCCTATCCCATCGTCGCCATAAGACCTATCTGTGTCGGTGCGCGTAAAGCCCCTAGCAAAAGAAAAGTTCTCTTGACTGCCTTCCTCATTGTTTCCTTTTTAGGGTTTCAAGGCATACCATCACCAGATCTTTTCCATATACCCACTATTTTTCCATCAGTAGTAATCTCATGGTAAATATAGAGTCTATCGTTGACCTGCCCTGTTGAAATCCATACTGCTTTTCTTCTAAATTTCTTTCCACCCTTCCACTCATCCTCCTTTCTACTATTCTCTCCAGTATTTTGGCTACTTGTGACAACAGTGTTATTCCTCGATAATTGTCACGTACCTTCCTGTCACCTTTCTTAAATACTGATATTATTGCACCTTTACAGCAATCATCAGGTACTTGTTTTTTCCCTCCATATACACCTTAGCAGTCTGTATAACCAATGTAGAGCAATAGGTTCTGCTGCTTTTATCATTTCCACACATATTTTATCCATCCCTGCTGCTTTTCCTGTTTACATTTGTTTAACAGCCATTTCCACCACTGCCATTGCAATATCAATCTCATTTCTGTATCATCCTCATTTACCACTACACTCTCTTCTGCATCATTTCTCACATTTAGGAGTTTATCAATATAATCTTTCCACCTATTCTTTATCTCCTCTGGGTCTGTTATTACGTTTCCACTCTCTTCTATCACTTGTTTCATGTAGATTCTTTTCTCTTACTTTTTATCAATCCATACAACATCCTTTTTCCATCATTTACATCCTTTTCCAACTCTTGTGTGTTCTCTCCCAATATTATTTTCCTCATTTACCACTTTTTTACACTTGCTCTTAATTTCCTGTTACCGGGCGAGTTGGCCGTGCGCGTAGAGGCGCGCGGCTGTGAGCTTGCATCCGGGAGATAGTAGGTTCGAATCCCACTATCGGCAGCCCTGAAGATGGTTTTCCGTGGTTTCCCATTTTCACACCAGGCAAATGCTGGGGCTGTACCTTAATTAAGGCCACGGCCGCTTCCTTCCAACTCCTAGGCCTTCCCCATCCCATCGTCGCCATAAGACCTATCTGTGTCGGTGCGACGTAAAGCCCCTAGCAAAAAAAAAAATAAATAATTTCCTGTTACTTAATCTTACTTCCTTCTTTCCATTCCACCATGATGTCTCCTTTTCCTTCACTTTCACCGAAGTTCTGCCACAAACTCTGCACAGCTTACAAACGTGTTTTTAAATTTGGTCTATTCTTCTTCTACTCTTTCTACTTCTGATATAGGGATGTGCTGTTTTAATTCCTCCTGAAATTTCTCCTAAGTTCTTTTATCTTTTAATTTCCATACTTTTATTTTCTTCTGTCTTATTTCTTTTACTCTCATAATTTTACCTATTTTCAATTTTGCTACCACTAATCTGTGGTCTCCATCAAATGCCTCCCCTGATAGTGCTGTTAAGTCCATTAACTGTTTACCGTTTATTTTCTCAACCAAAAAATAATCAATAACTTTCTTTTTCTTCTTTCACCCCCAGCCATATCTAGTGATCTTTCTACTATTCTTCTTTCTAAACCAAGTGTTACCCACAATCATTCCATTTCTCTCACAAAAATCAATCAGCTTATCTCTGTCACTATTTCTTTCTCCATATCCAAATGTACCATTTCTGTCATTTCTAATCTGCACATTTAGGTCTCCCATGACAATCACTTCTACATCGATGATTACTTCCTCAAGTGTCTCCAAGAATTCCTCTATATTTTCTTCACTGTTTCTAAAATTATAGAAGTAGAGTACACATTATTTATTATCATACCTTGACATAGCATCATTTAACGTTTGACCATTTGCTTGCTATACACTCCTTCACTTTCCCCTCATCATCGTATTTTCTTTGCTGTGACTTGTACCAAGCTCACTAGCTGCAGTTGCTTAAGTGTGGGCAGTATCGAGTATTCGGGAGATAGTGGGTTCGAACCTAACTGTCGGTAGCCCTGAAGATGGTTTCCATTAGTTTCCCATTTTCACACCAAGCAAATGCTGGGGCTGTACCTTAATTAAGGCCATGGGCACTTTCTTCTCCCTCCTAGCCCTTTCCTGTTCCATTGGTGCCATAAGACCTATCTTTTGATGCAATGTAAAGCAACTTGTAAAAAAAAGCTATGAGTTGTAAATAAGTATAGCTTGGAGCACTGACCTCTGACTACAATGTCTTAATCAATCTCTTTACAGATTCTCCTATCTATACTTAGAGTTTATAATATGGCAGTAGATTTACTGGTAGCTGGTTTTCTAGGGACTCTACAAGACAAACAACCTGTGGCTGATCAGCCCACAGAGGGCTTTGGTCTGTGTAGACAACTGCTGCCCAGACAGATGACCTACAGATACTGGAGCGCCACCTGGTCAGATTGACGACATCCTCAGCCGTATCACTTGGTTATTGTGACCGGGTTTTTAGGTATTGTGTGGGTTACTACAATACGCACATCCAAAAAAGGTTCATCACCTATGCTTTCAACAGTTCATGATATTTAACTGAGAAATAGTAGAAAAATATGTAAATTGAACATAAATACCAATTTTGTCCCAACAGACAAATATACAAAGATCTGTTCAATAACAGGGCTTCGTTTTTTCAATTTGCATTATACAGGCCAACTCAGCACCATTTACCAAGTAACTTGCAATGATGAATGCTTGTATCTTTCTTCACCAGCCTGTCAAGCCATTGTTGATCCAGTTTGTTCTATTCTCTATTGACTTCATTGCATAGATCTTGCAGACTACATGATCAGACACGACATCCTAAAACAGCTTGCTTTAATCAGTCCCTGGCATGTTCACCAAGATTCGTTTTGGAAAGAAAGAAGTTAATTCTAGTTGAACAATATTGGCGGTGGGAAGAAGGACATTGGCGATGTGTGTACGATTGAGACTTAAATTCTTACTGTTATTAATTATTTAAAGGTCTGCCTTGTCAATACAATTCAAAATCTGATATATTTACTAATACATCAAATACATAAAAATATATTAGTATATGTTTCGAGAATTAATTTATAATCGCTTCTCCAGCTTATAGATTAGCATCACATGCATGTAAAATATCTTACTTAATTTTGTTATGTCCTAACATAAAACTGATTAAAATCAACAATACAATAAAAAATCAAATCATATTTAAAGTTCAAACATGAATATCATTCATGTTATGTCCAGTTTGTCCTGTAAAGAATTTATATATGGTACTAAAATTGAGCTGGTTAACAATTTTCAAATGATGATGTGGTGTGGCACCTTTATGAACTTCATAGTCCAAACACCCATCATGGGTCTCAAGTTGTTGTACTTAATAAAGTTGAAACAGTGTGGGTCTGCTTATACCAAAACTAACGACGCATCCAACAGAAATGATTATATTCGTATTTGAAGATCTAGCCTGCCAGGTTAAATTCAACTTTCTTTGTAAGGAAAGGAAAAAAATACTAAAACATAATGGTTCTAATGTAACATGACAAAATAAGTACCCAACGCATAAAATTAAAAGTGACTTATGAGGCGGATCAAATATAAATGGGAATTATTTTTTTAAATTTATTGCATCAACAAAAAATACACATGTAGAGATCACTTTTCTACATAGTGTCCTGCCTTCGATACACATTTTCTTCATCGGATTGGTAAGTTTTTGATGCCGCCCTGACAGAAAGAAGAGGAGCGTGTGTGGAGCCAGTTGCACGCAAACTCTTCTACACTTGCATCATCATCAAACCGCTGTCCCCCTGGGTTTTGTTTGAGTGGTCCAAAGAAATGGTAGTTGCACGGCGATACATCTGGACTGTACAGAGGGTGTTCCAGAGGTGTCCAGAGAATTTCCTCTAGTTTTCTCCATGTTAAAGCGGCAGTATGCGGCCGTCATGGAGAAGAATGATGTTTTGGATCGGTTACCGGCGTTGCTCGTTGCGATACACAGCTTTTGCATCATCCAAAAGGCGGCAGTAATAGGTTGCATTAATTGTCCTTTGTTCTTGAATAAAATCCACCAGCAAAACGCCCATGGAGTCCCAGAAAATGGTTGCAAGCATCTTCCTAGCAGATGGATGTGTTTTGGCCTTGACCGGACCTGCTTCATCTCGTCGCCGCCACTCCATGCTTGCTTGCTTTGACTCTGGGGTGTAATGATGCACCCATGTTTCATCACAACTCACAATACGATGCAAGAAATCCTCTCCTTCCTCCTCGTAGCGACGCAGGAGTCTCTGTCAAACTTCCCGGCATAAAGTTTTTGTTCCTGGTTGAGGAGAAGAGAAACCAACCTGGCAGACAATTTTCTGAAATGGAGTTCTGCTCTGATGATGGTTTGAACACTTCCTTAACTTATTCCTATGGCTAAAACAATTCGCGAAATTTTTATTCACTGATCTTCACCAATATGTCACGAATGGCAACAATGATGTCTGCAGTAATGCTTGTCCGTGGTCTCCTTTCACGAGGTTCATTTTTCACAGCTTCTCTTCCTGCCACAAATTTTTTTAGCTCACCCATACACTCAAGTCTGTGGAAGTGTTTCTTCCCCAAACTGTGCACGGAGCAGTCTCAAAATTTTGGAAGGTTTGGTGCCCTCTTTTGCAAGAAATTTGATAATGATGCGTTGCGCAACAGACGTGTGCACCTCTTGCTCACTTGTTTCGTACTGAAGCAACCCAGCTCTCCATTGTTGTTCACGTGTGCAAATCCCTTCTCCAGACACCCCCACCAACATTCTGGCAAAGCTCTGCTCCAGAATTATTACTACCAGCAGCGATACATTCAAATTCCCATTTATATTTGATACTCCTTCGTACATTGAATGCGAAGGCCTAGCAGATGTGTTGGCACTATAAGCTCAATCAGCAGACTCTTGGACTGTCGAGTTAGTGAGTTGAACATCTGGTGGTCGAGTTAGTGAGTTGAACATCTGGTGGGGTGGAGTGGGAGGAATCTGCAGCACAGGAGGGGAGTTGACTTCTTAAAGCCCACTTGCGCTTTTCTTCACTGTCCTCGTCTTGTTGCCCTCCTCCTAGAATAATGGTTTGCTAATTTGAATAACTGATTATCCTCTGCCATTTGTTCATTTTGACTATTTTCCTTGTCAAGTTTCTGTAACTGATAAATTTCTAATTTCTCAAGAATATTAATTTGTTTACCTTTATTTAAAGGGTGTAGCACAACCATATCGTACGATATTTGTGAATTGGTGGTTATTATCATACATATGTTCACACATGGCAGAGTATCTAGCATATGTTCTTGCATTGACATGCTCTTTGTAGCGTCCTACTACACTTCTACCTGACTGTCCCTCATAATTTATTTAACACTTGGCATGTCAACTTGTACATTCCCAATTTATTATAAGTACTGCTTGTGTTCACGCTGTTAGAATCGAACAGGATTTTTATTATAATTATTAACTTCTTCAAAGATGACTAATGTTGTGTTATTAATGTAAATTTCTTTTGGCCATTGGCTGCAATAAAATATTATTATTCCTGAAAGATGTTTTGTGAACAGTTTGACTGGACTATATGATTGTCTGTTGATGTATGTAAATGTCGCAAATTTCTATGTGGGACAATCACATAGAAGTGTAGCAGTACGCTACAAAGAGCATGTCAATGCAAGAAAATATGCTAGATACTCTGCCATGTGTGAACATATGTATGATGATAACCACCAGTTCACGAATATCGAACGTGATATTGTTCTGCTACACCCTTTAAATAAAGGTAAACAAATGAATATTCTCGAGAAATTAGAAATTTATAAGTTACAGAAACTTGTCAAGGAAAATAGTCTAAACAAACAAATGGCAGAGAATAATCAGTTATTCAAATTAGCAATCCAGTATTCTGGAAAGAGGGCAACAAGAGGGGGACAATGAAGAAAGGTGCAAGTAGGCAGTAAAAAGTCAACTCCCCTCCTGTGCTGCAGACTCCTCCCACTCTACCCCTCCAGATGTTCAACTCGCTAGCTCGGCAGTCCAACAGCCTGCCAATTGAGCTTATAGTGTCACCATTTCTGCTATGCCTTTGCATCTAATTTAAGTAACTTTTAATTTCATGCATTGGGTTCTTTTTTTTTAATGTTGCATTTGAACTATTTTATTTTAGCTTGTCCCCCTCCCCCTTTCTTTTTTCCTTACAGACAAAGAAAGTTCAAATTATCCTGGCAGGCTTGATCTTCAAATACAAATATAATCATTTCCGTTGGATGCGTCATTATTTTGGTATAAGGAGACCCACACTGTTTCAACTTTATTAAGTACAACAACTTGATACCCATGAAGGGCATTTGGACTATGAAGTTCATAAGGATGCCACACCACAACAACATTTGACAGTTGTTGACAAACTCAATTTTAGTACTGTATATGAACTCTTTACAGGACAAACTGGTCATAACATAATGGTATTCATGTTTGATATTTTACTATGTTTTTATTTTTTATTGTATTGTCGTTTTAACCAGTTTTATGTTAGGACAATAAAATATATTTAAATAAGGTATTTTACATGCATGTGATTCTAATCTATAAGCTGAAGAAGAGAATAGTAATGAATTCTCAAAACATATACTAATATATATTTATATATTTGATGTATTAGTAAACATACCAGATTTTGAATTGTATTGACAATGCAGACCTTTAAATAATTAATAATAGTAATTTAAGCCAATACAGACCATTGGTGGCCATTATGGTCAAGCTTATAGTACTTAAATTCTTGTCCATGGAGACAAATTATTTTCCAAAATGCGTGAGATACAGTTCTCCAGTTGGTTGGAGGAAGATTTCTTGTTACTGAGGAGCCTTGGAGTTGCCCTGAGTGAGCCTGTTAGGCATATAGTAACTCCTTGTAATACCATCCCAAAACAGTCATCCTGGATAAGTCCTTTAGACACATGACTACCCCATGTAATACCATCCCAAAATATCTTGCATCTGAGATTTTCAGCATTTCCAGATTTCCTATAAATACCTTATCTGCAACTGTATGGAACAAAACTCACGCAGCATTATTGATAAGTCATACATTGCTCCAATGCTGAACAGTCTATCCTGCCACGCCCATCTGTAATGTTGTCCATAATGTTGAGATGTAAAAACCGAGGCTAATCCGTTGGCCATTAAGAGTGAATATTGGCATCATGCACCCTCTTTCTCACAAATAGGGTGGACTAAGATGTCCTTTGTTGCCCAGAAATCATTATCGAGTATGGTATTATTGGCCTTAGAGTTCCTCTGAGCCTAAAGTCACAGATAGCTGGCAGCCTTCAAATAACCCCTTCAGGGCAAGTTCTCGTCAACACCTGTATTCGCGTAACTATTCCATGTCCAAACCACATCACTTTGACTGACTCTTAGAGGTATGGCAACTTTCTTCATTGATAATCATTTCAGGCGTAAAATAACTGGGCACGCAGGAACAATTTTCAGCATTGCTTTTCTTACTACAGCTTAATTTCCATACAGTGTTCACAACAGGACTTTGCTTTCTTCCTGATGGTACTTCAAGTTGAAAGCCTTCTGTACCTTGACTTTCTTTTACTTTCAATAGGTTGGGTGATGGGACCTTGTTCACTATGCAGGTAGGTTGTAAAGGTACCTGACCTGTACCATGTGAACATTCATTTGCTCGTTGTACTTGTGAGTTACCTGAACCCGGGATTCTTTGAACCGAAGGCCTCATTGTTCATCATTCAGCCAAGGAGCCTATTTCATCCCTAAAATGTACTATACAAATTAAAATCACTATCACCTCTCAGTAATTTACTAGTAGTAATACTACTACCTCGTCCTAAAAAAATGTTTCACTTTTGAGCTTTGTCCCATTGCAGTATATAGTGAGCTCGATAGCTGCCGTCACTTAAGTGCGGCCAGTATTCAGTAATCGGGAGATAGTGGGTTCGAACCCCACTGTTGGTAGCCCTGAAGATGGTTTTCCATGGTTTCCCATTTTCACACCAGGCAAATGCTGGGGCTGTACCTTAATTAAGGCCACGGCCGCTTCCTTCCCACTCCAAGCCCTTTCCTGTCCCATTGTAACCATAAGCCCTATCTGTGTCAGTGCAACGTAAAGCGGCTTGTAAAAGAAAAAATCATTTCAGGATTATGGCTAACTTTTGTTTATATCAAACAAGGAACCTGTTCCGCTTTGAGGTTACTGGTACTTGGAGTAGGTTGTACCATTCTGAAAGGTCTTCAATAAAAATGAGAACAGTTATGGCCTTTTTCTGGTCTTCTTATGAATAGATTATCTTCTGTAAACATTTGCCTGACTATTCTTTCTCTAACATACCATTTGTCATGGTTTCAAGGCAATACCTGACAACAAACGTAGTTGTATAACTGTCACGTAGAACTTGGAAGGTGATGAACCTATTATCATTGGCCAATGGAGACTCCTGTACGCTGGTCCAAATTGGGTGCTGTACCTTCCACTTTCACGATAACGTTGTATGGCACGCTGGACACCTCATTACAAATCTCCAGTAGCATTAGCCACGTAACATGCACTGCACTCCTGTAAAACTGCTCTCACAATTTATTCAAGAGTTAAAGGTTTTATATAATTGATGAATGAGCTTACAAACTGACTAAAGCATTTAACAAAATTAATGCGAAAACTCTAATAGCCATATGATGGATATGCCATATCAGTATGCTGTCACATTACTCACAAGGGACACTCTTGACCATGAATGCTCTGAACTGCATGAAAACATGCTTATAATATGGATTGTTCGTCACAACACAGTGATCTGTGACTTTTCCATCCTAAACTCAGCAGTTGCAATTAGACAGCAGCATGTTGTATATGCACTGGCAAGTATAGCTGCTGCATTTATCTTTAGTGGAAGCCATTTCTTTTCAGTTTCAACTTAGTTAATCTACGGGATTATTCAAAATTAGTTTCCTGAAAGTATCAATGAATTTTTTTGAAACTACTGATCAAATTTTATTAAGATATTTGTCAAACCTCATGCCATGTCATCAAATTTTGGGCCCAGCCGACAGACATCGCTCCATGCACTCCCCTCACTCGTCTGGCGGGAAATGTGATGCAGTCGCCGTGAAGGTGTACAACGGTGCGTTTCTGCTTGTCACAAGCACTCAGTTCCTGACCCAATTGCAGCCTATACCCCTTGCACTGCGGTTGTCATCATAAAATTCTGTATACCGTAGGTTGTGGAATGGCTTGCTCTAGGTATAGACTACTTGGGACATCGTGTATATGTTCCTCTCATAGCTTCCACAACGTGGTCTTCTACATGAGGGCATCCCTGTCCTATGCCACACAACTTGTTCCCACGAATCGATCATACGATGCTTTGATAGTTTTCGCCTATCGCGGAGCTTTCGGATACTCTGTTTTGAAACGTCTTTGTAAGGTAATTTGCAATTTCGTTCCATGAAACCACAGAAAGCACGGCGCACACTCCACACCGTGTATACCTCCATGACAAATGCGTCACGTTTCTTGCCAGATGAGCAAGAAGAGTGCATAAAGCGAAGTCTGTTGGCTAGGCATAAAACTTGATGGTATGGCATGAGGTGTGACAACTATCTGAATAAATTTTGATGAGTAGTTTTGAAATTATTCATTAAAACATTTAGGTAACTAATTTAGAATAACCCTGTATAACTGTGAGGTTTTTCAATCCATCAAAACTAGTGCAGTTTAAATTAAATTTAAACTGTATCGACACACTGAAAAAACCTATAACTCTTAGGTTCTTCAGTCGGTCAGAAACTAATTTAGGATGAAGTAAGTTATGAAAATACCTAAAAAAGAAATCATTAGATAACAGATTATACCTGAAAGAGTTACCATTATTTCAGAACAGAATGATATGTTTCATTCTTGCAAGAACATCATCAGTTTCTGTCATTCTTGCAAGAACATCATCAGTTTCTGTCAAATCTCACTTTTAATCATTATTATTAATATGTGTTATTATTATGTATTAATGTATTTTTTTACTTATTGTTTGTCAGGATGCCAATGCAACAGAAATCAAGAAAGCATATCGCAAACTATCCTTACAGCTCCATCCTGATAAGAATGATGCACCTGATGCAGAAATTAAATTTCGACAGGTAATGCATGTGTTTAAAATGTGATAGCTTTAATTATTGTGTAATTTCATTTTTTTCCCTTTTGATACATTCACTCTGTAGTAGGCCTAATTCACAGCATTGTGGAAAAAATTAAACTCCCTTGTTTTCTGTGTATTTCTTTTCCAAACCAGTTTGTGGATTATTTTCAGTGTCATTTTTTATCATTAGGCTTGGTGATTATGCATAACAATTATAATCTATATATATAAAAGAACATTTACTGACTGACTGATTCATCATCACCGAGCCAAAACTACTTACATAAATGAAATTTTGAGGATTCATTTATATTACAATGTAGGTGCTCCCTAAGGAAGGATTTTTGGATATTCCATCGCTAAGGGGTTGGAAAAGGGGGTGAATTTTTAAAATGAGTGTATCTATATCTCAAGAGTTTACAGATGTAATAATTGGTATTTAGAATCTCCTTTAAAAATAAAGAAACACTTTTTTTGTTGTTGTTGGAAAATCCCACTAGGAGGGGTGAAGAAGGGTGAAAAATGGGATGAATGCCTTTAATGAGGATACTTATATCTCAGAAACTGAAGATATTACAGACCTAAAAATTGTTACTTGGAATCTTCTTCAAAAATAAACAAGAACATATTTTTTTTTTGTTTTTGGAATATACAATTAATGGGGGTTAAACTGGAGTCACAAATGGGATGAATTTTTAGAAAGTCTATATCTACAGTACCGGTATATCTCAGAAACATAAAACATTACAGTTGTAAAAATTGGTATTTGGAATCTCCTGTAAAAGTAAAAAAACATTGGTGATTTGTTTTCGGAAACTCCACTTAAGGGGTACTAAAATGGGGATGAAACTTAAAAATGATCATGTCTACAGAATATCTCAAAAACTTAACATGTTACAGAAGTGAAAAGTGGTATTTTTATCTCTATTAAAAATATAGAAGCATGTATTTTTGTTTTCGAAAAAAACACTTGGGGTAAAAATGACTGAAAATGGGGTTGAATTATTTTTATTAGGATACCGATATCTCAAAAACTGAAGGTGTTACGACATGAAGTTTGGTATTTGGAATCTCCTTTAAAAATAAAGTAATAAGTATTTTTTTGTTTTCGGAAATCCACTTGGGGGGGGGGGGGGATTGAAAAATGAGTTGACTTATTTGTATGAAGATACTATTATCTCAAAAAGCTTAAGACGTTGCAAACGTCAAAATTGGTATTTGGAATCTGCTTTAAAAGTAAAGAAACGTATTCCTTTGATTTTGGAAAATCCAGTGAAGGGGGAAGGGGGGTGAAAAATTGAAAAATTAATTGAATTAATTATATGAGGATACTTACATCTAATAAAAACTAAAGTTGTTACAGACGTGAAAATTTGTATTTGGATCTCCTTTAAAAACAAAGAAAAACACATTTTGGGGGAAATTCATCTTGGGGGACGGGCGTGAAAAGGAGTTGAATTCCTTTTATGAGGACACATATCTCAAAAACTGAAGATGTTACAGTCGTGATAATTGGTATTTAGAAGATCCTTTACTAATAAAGAAACAAGTTTTTTTTCTGGGGGAGGAAATTAGTTCAACGGCGGTACATTCATAACGTACTTGATTCTGATCATAAACCGGTCATTTTTAATCTTTCCTTGGTTCGTTTTCAAGAGCCATATTTTACTTAGGAGAACTTAAAGTTAGATTACAGTAGATTCTCCTGGAATATCAATAAAAATTTAAACATATTTGAAATAAATGATAGGATTGATATTGATCGTGCAATATTGTTCAGCTCTATAATAAGGTCAATAATGCATGGAAGTATATAATTCGTATCACCAGAAATCCTGCGCACTTGCCTACGCGCGACAATCGTGCTGTTCCCATTGTCAGCAATGACAATGGCAGCAGGTGTAATTTACTGCCAAGTAGCGGTCTTGCATCTTCCTGCGGGGTCCAGAACATCAATAATAATTATAGTAATAATAATTATAATAACCTAAATACAACTAATATCACCCACAATAATAATATTCAGGACCGTTGTCAAAATGTGCGGACCGCGCTGGAAACGGGTCCTGGCCGGGTAATGACTATGAACCACGGGTTCAGTACTGCTAAGACACCCAAGACGACACCACACCGGGTCTCTTCAGGGATTTGATCCATATTAAAAATGCTAATAGGAAAAGAGGGCAAAGATTTAGGCACCCAACTGGCCGGGCAGAATACCTGGAGCTAGCCCGGGAAGTACGAAATCGATTGCTGGAAAGCATGATTGAAAAATGAGAGGAACTTTGCCGTCAGATCGCGAATTTTGGCAGATAATATATAAAATGTTAAGCATTCAATTATAAATTTCAGTATAATACCGTAGCGAAGCACGGATATCTTGCTAGTATAAAATGCGTCCTGACTGACGTGCAATATTGTTCAGCTCTATAATAAGGTCAATAATGCACGGAAGTATATCATTCGTATCGCCAGAAATCCCGCGCACTTGCCTACGCGCGACAATGGTGCTGTTCAGATTGTCAAAACTACTGAACATAAAGAAATGAAATTTTGGGGATACATTTACATTAGGGTGTAGGTGCTCACTA
This sequence comes from Anabrus simplex, assembly GCF_040414725.1. NCBI lineage: Eukaryota > Metazoa > Arthropoda > Insecta > Orthoptera > Tettigoniidae > Anabrus > Anabrus simplex. The sequence goes on along the minus strand of NC_090266.1, from coordinate 1,146,980,174 downwards.
AGGGAGGATTTTTGGATATTCTGGTGCTAATGGGGTGAAAAGGGGGGTGAATTTTTAAAATGAGGATAACTGTATCTCAAAAACTTCAAAGTTTACAGACATAAAAATTAGTATTTGGAATCTCATTTAAAAATAAAGAAACACGTATTTTTTTTGGAAAATCCCATTAAGGGGGGGTGAAAAATGGGGGGAAATGGGTTGAAAAACCCTTAATTGGGGGGGGGGGTTGAAAGAATTGAAAAATTAGTTGAATTATTTGTATGAATATATATATACAAAAAAAAAATCGAAAGATGTTACAAGCACGAGAAGTGGTATTTGTAATCTCCTTTAAAAATAAAGAAACACGCATTTTGGGGGGGGAATCAACTTGGTAGGGGGGGGATGAAAACTGAGATGAATTCCTTTTACGAGGATATATATATCTCAAAAACTGAAGATGTTACAGTCGTGATATTTGTATTTGGAAGCTCTTTTAAAGAAACGGGTACTGTTTATTTTTGGAAAATTCACTTAAGTGGGGAGTGTGAAAGGAAGTGAAAAAAATGTAATTCTTTTTCTGGAGAAACTTATATCTCAAAACTAAAGATTACAGAGGTGGAAATTGGTAATTGGAATCTCCTTGAAAAATAAAGAAACACGCATTTTTTTTTGGGAGTGAGGTGAAACCCATATAACGGGTGGGGGTAGAGTGAAAAAGGAGTTCAATTCTTTTCATGAGGATACTTATGACTCAAAAACTGAAGATGTTACAGACTTGAAAGTTTGTATTTGGAATTTTCTTTCAAAGTAAGGAAACACGTAATCTTTTGTCTTTGGAAAATCCACGTAAGGGGGGTGAATTATTAAAAAATTAGTTGAAATCTTTGTATGAGGATACTTATATCTCAAAAACTAAAGATGTTTCACATGTGAAAATTTGTATTTGGAATCTCCTTTAAAAATAAAAAACACGCATTTTTTGGAGGGGGGTGGGAGTCAACTTAACGGGCTGGGGTGAAAAAGGATTTGAATTCTTTTTTATGAGGATGCTTATATCTCAAAACTTGAAGATCCACTTAAAGGGGGTGAATGAATTGAAAAATTAGTTGAATTATTTGTATGAGGACACTTATATCTCGAAAATTAAGAATATAAAGCCGTGAAAATTGGTCTTTGGAATCTCCTTTAAAAATAAAGAAACACACACTTGTGGAGAGGGGGAAGCAGCTTAACTGGTAGGAGGGGGTGGGGTGAAAAGAGTTGAATTACGTTTATGAGGATACTTACACTGACTGACAGTGACAATGCAACACCAAGGAGGAGTGGTTCGAAAGGGATGAAAGTTGGGGGAAAAACAGAGACGGCACGGATGAATAATTGATGTTTATTTCAAACCGATATGCAGGTTACACAATGCGCGCGGCATCGACTCAGTAGGATGTAGGACCACTGCGAGCGGCGATGCACGCAGAAACACATCGAGGTACAGAGTCGATAAGAGTGCAGATGGTGTCCTGAGGGATGGTTCTCCATTCTCTGTCAACCATTTGCCACAGTTGGTCGTCCGTACGAGGCTGGGGCAGAGTTTGCAAACGGCGTCCAATGAGATCCCACACGTGTTCGATTGGTGAGAGATCCGGAGAGTACGCTGACCACGGAAGCATCTGTACACCTCGTAGAGCCTGTTGGGAGATGCGAGCAGTGTGTGGGCGGGCATTATCCTGCTGAAACAGAGCATTGGGCAGCCCCTGAAGGTACGGGAGTGCCACCGGCCGCAGCACATGCTGCACGTAGCGGTGGGCATTTAACGTGCCTTGAATACGCACTAGAGGTGACATGGAATCATACGCAATAGCGCCCCAAACCATGATGCCGCGTTGTCTAGCGGTAGGGCGCTCCACAGTTACTGCCGGATTTGACCTTTCTCCACGCCGACGCCACACTCGTCTGCGGTGACTATCACTGACAGAACAGAAGCGTGACTCATCGGAGAACACGGCGTTCCGCTATTCCCTCATCCAAGTCGCTCTAGCCCGGCACCATGCCAGGCGTGCGCGTCTGTGCTGTGGAGTCAATGGTAGTCTTCTGAGCGGACGCCGGGAGTGCAGGCCTCCTTCAACCAATCGACGGGAAATTGTTCTGGTCGATATTGGAACAGCCAGGGTGTCTTGCACGTGCTGAAGAATGGCGGTTGACGTGGCGTGCGGGGCTGCCACCGCCTGGCGGCGGATGCGCTGATCCTCGTGTGCTGACGTCACTCGGGCTGCGTCTGGACCCCTCGCACGTGCCACATGTCCCTGCGCCAACCATCTTCGCCACAGGCGCTGCACTGTGGACACATCCCTATGGGTATCGGCTGCGATTTGACGAAGCGACCAACCTGCCCTTCTCAGCCCGATCACCATACCCCTCGTAAAGTCGTCTGTCTGCTGGAAATGCCTCCGTTGACGGCGGCCTGGCATTCTTAGCTATACACGTGTCCTGTGGCACACGACAACACGTTCTACAGTGACTGTCGGCTGAGAAATCACGGTACGAAGTGGGCCATTCGCCAACGCCGTGTCCCATTTATCGTTCGCTATGTGCGCAGCACAGCGGCGCATTTCACATCATGAGCATACCTCAGTGACGTCAGTCTACCCTGCAATTGGCATAAAGTTCTGACCCCTCCTTCTTGGTGTTGCATTTGCTCTGTCAGTCAGTGTATATCTCAAAAAATGAAGATGTTACTGACGTGAAAATTTTTATCTGGAATCTCCTTAAAAATAAAGAAACACTCATTTGTTTTGTTTTTTATTTTTTGGAATATCTACATAAGGGTTGTGGGGTTGAAAATAAGTAAATAAGGATTTGAAATATGTTTATGAGAATACTTTATCTTTAAAACTGAAGCTGTTACAGACATGAAAGTTGGTATTTTGAAGAAGAAGTTGAATTATTCTTATGAGTATACCTTTATTTCAAAAACTGTAGGTGTTACAGAGGTACAGACATGAAAACTGGTATTTGGAATCTCCTTTAAAAATAATGAAACACGTATTTTATTGTTTTTGGAAAATCCATTTAAGGGGCTGAAAGGAATTTGAGAAGCGGGCAAATTTTTTAAATGAGTATCGCTATATCTACATTATATGTCAAAAACTTAACATGTTAGGGACAAGAAACTTGGTATTTGGAAAGTCCTTTAAAAATACAGGAACTGTACCGTTTTGTTTCCAGAGAAGGCCCTTAACGTTGGGTGAAAAGAAGTGGAAAATAGTTTGAATTATTTTTTATGAGGATACTTATATCTTAAATACTGACAACGTTGATGATGATGCTCGTTGTTTTAAGGGGCCTAACACCGAAGGTCATCGGCCCGTACTGACGATGTTACAGGCGTGAAAATTGGTATTTGGAATCTCCTCTAAAAATAAAGAAACATGTATATATTTTTTCGACTTGAGAGATGACTGTTTCTCACATGCACAGTTCTATGTCGCATGGTTGTCATCTCCAAAAGGTAATGGTAAATTTTTGGGTGAGTTTTTTACTTTAGGAATTTTCAGATAATGTCTTAGTAAAATGTCGAGGAATGATTATTTCCATCAAGTTACAAAATCCACGCGAGTAAAGCCGCAGTTTGTTTATAATACCAATATAAATGGTCCGTTATTGGACATTATAAATTTTCCCGCTAAATCATTCCTGGTTGCCAGCGTTTCGCCCTTGTTTTTTTATACAGGGTGATTAATTTAAAAGTTCAGAGCGGAGTGCCGAGGATTAGGCACGCCAGGAAACGGAGACAGCGAGCGCAGTGCCCGCAATGACAAGCAGGCATAGTCGACTCAAAGAAGCGGCATGATTATGCCTATAGAAACTAAACGAAACTGAACTAACCGGCTACATTGATGCTCTGGACAAATAAGTAAATGAATAAACAAATAAATCCACTAGGAAATTAAAATTAAAGTCACATGTGCTTCTCTCTAACATGTTAAGTTTTTGGCATATAATATAGATATTCCGGTACTCATTTTAAAAATTCGTCCGCTTCCCCAATTCTTTTCAGCCCCTCAACTGGATTTTCCAAAAACAATGAAATACGTAATAATCAAATAAATAAATCAATCAATCAACTAGGAAATTAAACTGAACTCACCAGTATTTACAGACGATGCTGAAAGTGATCTCCTTCAGCTGCAATGCAAGCTTCACATCTTGTAATGAGATTTTGAAACACACTTTGTAGTGTGTGTGGACACCGATAGAATGCACAATGTTCCTAATTTCAATTTTTAATTCTTCTGCAGTTCGAGAATTATTCCTGTAAACTTTTCTTGTAAGATTTCCCCATAGATAAATTTCACATGTGCTTAAATCTGGTAAACGAGCGGGCCATAAGCCTTTTCTGATGATCTGATCATCATCGAACACCTCCCGTAACCGTCGCATAGAGCTACACGCCGTATGGTCCGTTGCACTATCCTGCTGGAAATAGCCGTACCTTTTCTCTTCTTCAGTCAGTTCAGCAAAAAATGGTTCCAGAATGTTGTGAATATAACGGTCAAAAGTAATCGTGTCCTGAAAAAATATCGGGCAGATAATTCGTCAGGCACTGAGAGTGCACCACACACCCACCTTCACATCATGCAGAGGTCTCGGCTGTAAAATGTGCGGGTTGTCTGTATCCCAGATTCTGTTGTTCTGTGAATTAACATATCCACTCAAATGAAACCAGGCTTCGTCGCTCATAAAAAGAAAGTTCGGATCCACAATACCATTGTGGACACTATTGATTGCCCGTCTGACTCGTTGGCTGAATGGTCAGCGTACTGACCTTCGGTTAGAGGGTCCTGGGTTCGATTCCCAGCCGGGTCGGGGATTTTAACCTACATTGGTTAATTCCAATGGCCCGGGGGCTGGGTGTTTGTGCCGTCCCCAACATCCCTGCAACTCACACACCACACACAACACTATCCTCCACCACAATAACACGCAGTTACCTACACATGGCAGATGTCGCCCACTCTCATCGGAGGGTCTGCCTTACAAGGGCTGCACTCGGCTAGAAATAGCCACACGAAATTATTATATTGATTGCCCAATTGCAAAATTGTATTCTTGCATTGAAATCTGTAGGCAGTATGTTATGGACTGAATGAGTCCGATAAGATCGTAAATGTAACAATTTTGTTGCATTACGTGCTGAAGAAGGTGAAATGCCACTTTCCTGAGCTACTCTCCGAAGCGACTTATGTGGACTGACCTGGAGTCTTGCCTGTATATCTTATAACCTCTCCCGTGTGAGAGCTGTTCTCCTTCGCTTCTCTTTTTTTATTGATTACGGAACCGATACTACGCCACTTGATAATGAGCTGATGCACATAACCTTTTGATGGTTGTCGCACCGGGAAATTGTCTACGGAATTTTTGATGGCACATTTTAACTGGTTTCTTCTTCTTGTGCAAATAACACTCGACCAAAAATATTCTTTGCTCTATAGTGTATTTAACCATCATGATAACAACCTCACAATACACCTTAAAAGTCCAATAGTTTCTAGCGAATTGAGGGACAGAGTGCCAAACAGCTGCGCGCTGGCACTGAACACTTCTTATCTTTTCAGTGTTGACACAAGCCATACAGTATGAAGTTCGCTTGGGAATTCCCATGGCATGCAAGCAGAAGTCTGAACTCTTAAATTATTCTTCCTGTACAAGGAAAATTTTTTAGCTATGAAGCATCAGAATTTTGTATATAACCTCTGCAGTCCTGATGAGAAATGAAGATGATTATTTTTCAAGAGTGTTAATGATAAAGCATGTACAGGTTCTGTAAGACTTGATATAATCATTAACTCATTTATTTTTATTTCCATTGGGTTATCTATATAGTGTATACCCATAAGCAAGTTAAGTCAGTTTAACATTTTATTCAAAACTGGAAACATAATTTTGTTCTGACTGTTAAAATTAAAGTTTATGAAATAATTATCATGTGCAGAATCAAAACAGAGCATAATCATTGTGCATTAATGAGGTTTTTTCCTAGTTTATAACTTTACTTAGACAGTCATACACTGAGCAACTCCACTCTTTGTTTCCTGCTGGAGTTCGAGTGTGTATGGCTTGGCTTAGTTTCTTCAAGCCTTCTTATTATGTAAACTGATCCTTATGGGGTAATTTAGTTTTGAATTTCTTGATAGCTTTTAGTGAACACATCATAATGCAAATAAAATTTAAAATGTATGTCCCCTTGTAGTCTGTTCGTGTGGTATAGTGGTTAGCATGATTAGCTGCCATTCCCGCAGGCCCGGGTTTGATTCCCAGCTCTGCCACAAAATTTAAAAATTGGTACGAGGGCTGGAATGGGGTCAACTCAGCCTCGGGAGGTCAACTGAGCAGATGGCAGTTTGATTCCCACCTCAGCCATCCTGGAAGTGGTTTTCCATGGTTTCCCACTTCTGCAGGCAAATGCCGGGATGGTACATAGCTTAAGGCCACAACCACTTCCTTACCTCTTCATTGTCTATCACTTCCAATCTTCCCATCCCCCCACAAGGCCACTGTTCAACATAGCAGGTGAGGCCACCTGGTCGAGGTACTGGTCCTCCTTTCCATTTGTATCCTCCGAACCAAAGTCTCACGCTCAAGGGCATTGCACTTGAGGTGGTAGAGGTGGGATCCCTTGCTGAGTCCGAGGGAAAAGCCAACCCTGGAGGGTAAACAGATTAAGAAAGGAAGATGTCCCCTTGTATGTCATAGCTCCTGCTGGTTAATAGTGGCAAGGAAACATATCCGCTTTCCACGTACATGACCCATTGCACAGAAAGGGCCTAAAGTCAGATTTTTCATTTTTGAGATTTTTGTGGTTCTAAAAATTGGCATAAGATAATGAGCATTTTGAAAAGAAGAAAAGAATTCATGAGTCTAGGTGCAGTACTTCAGAAGATATTAATTATTTATTGACTGTTGCTATTTAGAAAACTGTAATTTGAGATAACCGCAATTACAGCTTTCACTGATTTTCTTACCTGTTGTAAAATGTTTTCGTGACATTGAATGACAAGGACTCGAACTGTTGCATAACTTAGTTTGTTTAAGAAGACCCATATTTAGCGCAAGAAGTCAAAATATAGAAATTGAATTTTTACACCCCAGATTCTTTTGTTCAGTTCTGCTGTGAAATTTCCTTTGCCGACTTTGGGTCCCTGTCTGCACAACAGGTAACATAATGCTTTTGCATTTATTCAGTAGGCTATAATTGAAATGTCTAACAAAGAGTGAAAAATGCATTATTTGGTGTATATACAGTTAAACCTCCTTAAGATGTTTCTGCAGGGGAGAAAATGTACTATTGAATATACAAATAAAAACTTTTCAACAGGGATACGTAAACACTTGTGATATGTTTTTTTTCTGACATGCGTGCATTTTACGTTGTGTATGTAGGGTTATAGGCCACCTACGGTTTTTAAAGATGAAATGAGAATAGGAAAGGCGTGAAAAAGAAAACAAGAGAAGAAATACGGAAACCCTTTTCTACTGGCGCTTATTAAATAACAACAGTGTATTAAAAATCATGTAAAACAACAGAAAACAAATATGAAAACATTTGCACTGGGGTCTATAAAAGTATCACTGTAGTATTGCAGATCACACTCTTTCTAAAACAAATGTTACCTGAAGCCTTGAATTTCGGACCAGTGGATTATTATTTTATTTTTTTAATTTTTAAATATTTGAAGCCATCTCTTTTCAGTTTCGACTCAGTTATGTTATAACTGTTAGGCTCTTCAGTCTGCCGAAACTAACTTTGAGTAAATAAATGTATAAAATACAGTACCTGAAAGGGAAAACGTGGTAACAGTATTACGCCTGAAAAAGAAAATACGTAATTAAAGTAGAACGACGTGGTTTGTGCTTGAAAGAACATCATCAACTTCTACCAAATTACACTCAAATATTTAGAAATATTTTTTTTCTTAAACACTTAAATATAAATATTTGTTTATTTCTGTTTAAATACTTCCTGGATTATAATTTTGTCTTCATTACTAAGTGATTTCACATTTTCAGTATGCATCATGCTGGTCAACTGCATATGATTATGTTCCTAGGCCATAAGGAGGCTATCACGCGACAAATATTCACTACCCTTCACTGTATCACTCAACACAGAATTATTTTTAACATCTGGCATGCAAAATACAAGCACAAAGAGGCTCACTGGGTTATTCAGCGATATCAGCGATAAGCTCATATTCTGGTTTCAGGGAAAGAAGAATGGCAATCACATCAATAGCTCTACATGAACTAATACAGTAACTAGATCCCTAAACACTGTGTATGATTCAATGTATTCTGATCTTGAAAGTTCTCGTAAGATGCAAATTTGTTTTATTAGACGAAAGAGTTCATCATTTTCTAAATCACCTTCCATTATGCTTCTTGGATCAAAAAGTTTACAGAGGGAAGAAATTATAAACTTTCCTGTGACAAACTCTATTGATTTTTCAGGCTTCCTCTACCTACAGATTGAAACAACGATATTAAATGCGTCTGCATTTGTTTTGCTAGTTTGGAAAGTTTATCCGAGGTTGTCTCAAAAAAAATGTGTCTTCTAGTAATTTAAAGCCCTTTGAAAGGTCACTAAGCTTGAATTTAAGTACATGAGTTAACGGCATGTTGGAACTCCCTAATGTGAGCATCACGTTACAACAGTTTGAGCAATGCTCAACAAGAAAAATAGCTAGGTAAAGAATTTTTGTTACTGCATTTGGGGTCAAGGCTTTGAAATAGTTCCCAGCAACACTCTTGTCTTCAGTAGTTTCAACAAAGTCTATTAGTTCATGAAGATATTCTCCTAGGTACTCAACACTTTTAAACCATGAGTTCCATCTGGTGATCACAGGAATAGGTAAGAGTTTAGCTTTAATGGGTTCGTCTTCACATTTCTGCTTCAGGAATATTGTATGTATGTATACATGCTTTCTCTTTCGTGTATTAAGGAAGATGTGTTTTGCCTGTACAACACATTGGTTCAAAGCACTAAGTTCCACGGCCCACACACTGCCCACCAAATTCAGTTTATGAGCCCAGCACTGCGTGTGTACCAACCCTTCTGAAACTAGAACCCTAATTGCGTTTGTACACTTGCCCATCTAATGTGCTGAATCTGAAGTTATAGAAACTACATTCTGGTACTGAATTTCAAGTTTGTGGATTACACTCCTAATTGCTTGTGAACATTCTGTAGCATTAGCATTTACAAATAACTTCTGAACTGTACTATTGCCATAACTAAGCACTTTTATCAGAACCACGAATACCCATTGCCCTTTTTTATCAGTCGTTTCATCACAAAGAATTTAAACTCTCTTATCATCCACAGCTTCTTTTAATCTTTCCTCCTCCTCTTTGATGATTCAAGGTACAGAACCTTCCCTCAGGCTTCCGGCTGTGGGAAAGTCTCCAGCACCTCAAAGAAATCAATAGGCCTAATATCTAGAGGGCTATTTAACATCACATGAATGAATTAAACGATTTATAATTGTAAGTAAATGAGGGACCTAGCATGCATTATCTAGGCCTAAATGTCATTAAACGAGAAAACTAGCATAACCGCACAAAGTTATTAGAAAAACATAACCCCACTTTCTTCATCCACTCTCTCAGTTTTGGATGATCACCTTTTTCCAGTGGAAGATTTGCCTCCATAAAAGCTCGAATTGTAGGTAAAATGAATGCGTCTTTTTGCCACTTAACTAGTGTCTGTGAGACTAGCTTGTCTTCTGATGCCTGTCGTCATTAGTGCCTTTTTCTTCTTATGAGAAACTCTTATTAATATGTTTCAGGCATGTGTCCTTTCTCTGCCACTCACTTTGCACATTGCAGTATTTGCACATCAGTATCTTTCTAGTTTTGTCAAACACGTAAGATCCTTCCAATGCAAATTCTTTTTCTCGATCAAAAACTGATGCAACCATTTTAATAAACTGAGCACAAAATAGGAAAGTAAAAGCACCAATCAGCAGCGATTTTCAGCAGGCAAGAGGAAATACACCGTCGCATTACACGTAATTATGAATATGAATAAAATAAATTTCTCGCCTCACAGGAAGCTAATTTAGCGATAATCGATATATTATATCTTAACTTTATCGAAAGGGTATAAAGTTGTTTGTGGCATCAATTATCGGATTTTATTGCCACAACTTGCCTCGAATCTCCGTCGTAAACTTCAAATGATGCAATTCCAAATAATTTTGTAAATTACTTTGTTAGTTTGCTTCACGTAAATAGTTTCGTGTTTTTAAGCCAAATTTGTAAAATTTTACAAAAATTTCTGCCTTGTCAATACATTTACTTTAAAGTATTGTAAAGTGTTATATAGAAAAAAATCTGCAGGAGGACGTAAGTTTAGTTCTCAATAACTTTAAAAAAATAAATACTAATGCCACACACCCCTTAGCTTTCTTGTGGCTACTCTCTCTCTGCTCCCACTGGCAAACTCAAGACAAGCCTGCGATCATTGCAGGACAGAATAATAAATACCCTTGATCAGTCTGAGAAAAATTCAAATTCATGTCGTACTGCAGACTAGAAATGTTTCCGGCAACGCCATCATCCTTGCGATCACGTACTCTGAAGAAGCCTTGCTGGAGAAATATTAGCAAAATTAAAATTTTGACATGGCAAAACAACCCACAAGCCCTATTTTGAGATAACACTGAAGAGGTTTCTGGTAAGATGGCAGCGTTTCAGAATTGAATGTGCAGTTTTAGAAACCACAATGGTAATGAAAAGTAAATATTGGAAATTATTTTACAGAGCCTAAATCATTGAATGGGAGGTACTAAACTTTCATTATTAATTCCTGGAACTTCAAATCCAGAGACATAGTTAATGCATTAAATATTCGGTATTCAAATTCTGTAATATTTGGTTTTGGTGTTGCATTTTACATGTGATTCTTTTTTAATTTATTTTACTATTTTGCAGTTGGTTGCTGTCTATGATGTACTTCGTGATCAAAGCAAGAGGTTATTATATAACAATGTCTTGCAAAATGGCCTGCCGGACTGGCGACAGGCTGTTTACTATTACCGACGTGTACGTAAGATGGGACTTGCTGAAATGGCTATTATATTATTTGTAATTGTGACTGTTGGTCAGTATATTGTGGCATGGGCTGCATATTTGGAGAAGAAATACACTGCCGTAAGTGTTACAAAATTTTCTACTCTTCTTCCATTTTTAATGTTTATATTGATAACAAGTTTCAACATGATCAGTTATAATGCTTAAGTTATTAATTAACTAACATAATTTTCCATTGATGCAGAATGTTAACATTGACTCAATCTAACAAAAATATGGTTTAGATAGATACTTATTAACACTTTCAAGACTATGCCCGTGCGGGATACGGGCTGTGGACGGCGCCCATATACCATACGGATGTGATTTTCATGCGTGTTTATATGCAGCTGCATGTATCCCATACAATTCCCGTCCTTTGTTTGGAGGTAGTAGTTTTTTTTCTTTTTTTACAAGCTGTTTTGTGTCGCACCAACACAGATAGGTCTTATGGCGACAATGGGACAGGAAAGGGCTAGGGGTGGGAAGGAAGCGGCCATGGCTTTAATTAAGGTACAGCCCCACTATTTGCCTGGTGTGAAAATGGGAAACCATCTTCAGAGCTGCCGACAGAGGTGTTCAAACCCACTATCTCACGAATACTGGCCGCACTTAAGCGACTGCAGCTATCGAGCTCGGTAGTATTAATTTATCTAGTGTCCACTAGAATGCAGCAGTTATTGGGAAGTTCAAACTGATGCGATAAAAAGGGTAGTTTCTCCGACCTCTACCAAAGTACTCGATGTGCCGGGTACTGAGCGCGCCAGATATGTCGCGCTGTCAGCTGTGTTGCTGTACAAACGTGTCCTCACATCGGCTCGATGATAGTGATATTTTGGATATTTTGTTGGGAGTAGCGGGTTCAGAAATAGATGACAGTGATGAATACTCTGCTTACGAGTCAGATAACATATCAAATGATAGGTCGGGCGAGATTTTATTTTTTATGTCACTTTCGAATGCAAGTTTTTAGCTGCATTATTTTACTCTGAATACAAACGATAGAAATACAGTAGAACATTGTTAATTCAAAATCGGTTAATTCAAAATCCTGCCTAATTCAAAGAAGTTCTCGTTCCTGGAAACATGAGGTATGATTTTGCATGTTATTTAAATTGTTTAATTCGAAATACAGGTGATTCGTAATTCAAAGAACAATGTCCGAAATTCAGACTTTTAATTTAAAACTGCCTTTTCATTTTTTTAAATATTATATTGCAGAGTAATTTAAATTCAGAATTTATCCACGTCATGATAGAACGTGTTTTCCGGAACATGCAAGGGTAGCTTTCCACACTTTCACTCACTTCAGTGTGTCTACAGTGTGGTTCATATTTTTTCTAAGATTGAGTGAAATCGTAATTGTTTTGTATTCAGCATTTTAAGGAACGCAATAATATCACGTAGCAGGCAGTGTGCAGAGAAGCAGAATCTGCGAACACTAGCGATGCCAACAGTTGACAAAAAAGCGTGGGTCATATAATCAATTCATATGAACCGAACAATATTGTCAATGCTGTTGAAACTGCATTTTTTTTGTTTCTTTTTTATGTTGAGCCCAAACACACTTATGTTTTAACCCCTTCACTGAGTTTGACAGCTGTCGCACGAGTATTGGGTTTGATGCCTTTAGGCATTCTTGCACTTCTAAATGTGTTCTTACGTAGGGTTAGCTTCCTATAGGCGTCTGACTATTCTTAATCACTTCTGCCGTCTACTATCGTAATTTAAAACAAATTCCATTCATGTTAGATGTGATTGGAGCCTCCGTGGCTCAGGCGGCAGCGCGTCGGCCTCTCACCGCGGGATACTGCGGTTCAAATTCCGGTCACTCCATATGAGATTTGCGCTGGACAAAGCGGAGGCAGGACAGGTTTTTCTCCGTGTACTCAGGTTTTCCCTGTCATCATTCATTCCAGCAACACTCTCCATTCTCATTTTATAGCATCTATCAGTCATTAATAAATCACTTTGGGAGTGGCGACCCCATCGTACTAATAGCCTATATCTGCTTCATTCATCACATCCCTGACCCGGTCACTGACTGGAAAACAGGTTGTAGGTTTTCATTTTCATTAGATGTGATTATTGCTGTCCTATTCATTTCTATACGGTCTCACGCCAGTCGGGTAGTTCACGCCTAGGTGGCAGTCCAACAGCTGCCTCTTGTTGCCTCGTACGTTCCGCGTCAAATTCTTCGTAAATAATTTATTTATGTATATGTACATTGAAATAACTAAATTTGCGAGTTGTTGTCATCGTTGTTGTTGATGTTGTTGTTACTACGATACAGTTGTTCTGCGAACTCCATTTTTTATGTTGAGCCCAAACACACTTATGTTTTAACCCCTTCACTGGGTTTGACGCCTAAAGGCGTCAACAGCTGTCGCACAAGTATTGGGTTTGATGCCTTTAGGCCAAGGCCCTTCAAGGGCTGTAGTGCCATGGGGTTTGTTTTTGTTTTTTGTATTTAATCTGCCGCACGCTACTGTACACATTCCAAAAGTGCGCGTTGCGCTGAATAATTTCCCACTGGCTGGTTGATGTTATGAAATTATTCCCCAGTTAAGGGGTTAAAGGAGAGAAGTACCAGCCGGGAAATCAAACAAGGGTGGGGGTCATTGTACTGTGTTGCAATGCACACAGAAGCGAGAGAATTCCTCCCCTTGTCATAGGAATGTTTGATAAGCCAAGATGTTTTAAAGGTGTCGGACAATTTCCGTGCAAGTACAAGGCATCTAAAAAAATGCAAACAATACAGTAATCCAAGGAATAAAACATTTGCACAGGGGAGCCAGCATAATTTGTCCTCGTCTCTGAATCTTGTGGTTTTTTCCTTTGTTGCGTGAGGTTATGTTTGCCAGTGGTTTATCCAAGTGCATTATTTCAATAATGTTGGATGCATTTCGGAAATAGTGTTTTCCATAGCATTTGAAAAGCTTAAACTGTGAATCAAGGTGATTGCATGCATTAATGAGCCTTAGAATTATGACGTAGCAAGTTTTGGCATTTCTGAATTACGAGAGAAATGCCATGGCGGAAAATCGTTTATGGATAGTCACTGTACTGTGTTGTAATGCAGACGGAAGCGAGAGAATTCCTCCCCTCGCCATAGGAAAGTTTGATAAGCCACTATGTTTTAAGGGCATTGGGTACTTTCCATGCAAGTACAGGGCACCTAAAATTCATACAGTACATTAATCCAATGAATAAAACACGTACACAGGGGAGCCAGGCTATATAGATTTCTCCCCGTCTTTGAATCATGAGCGTGAGGTTATGTTTGTCAGTGAGTTATCCAAGTGTATTATTTGAATAACGTAAATGCACCCTGTTGGATACATTTTGGAAATAGTTTATTTTTTTCCCATGGCATCTGAAAAGTTTAAACTTTGAAGCAAGGTTAATTGCATGCAGTAACGGGTCTTTCTTTAGAATATTTTGTGATGCGGCGAAGGTTGGCGATTCTGAATTACGAGTTGGCGGTTAATTCGAAATCACATAATTCGTAGTCCGATTTTTGCATCCCAACGACTTCGAATTAACGAGGTTTTACTGAACATCTCTCAAAAATTTTGACCTATTTTTTCATTTAGACAAAGTGACGTAGCCTGATGATTCACGTGTACTGCATAAAGAAAGTAGATGGTGGTGCAAGTTTGAACTGGGCATAGCCCAATGTTTTCAGGGCTACTATACCAAAACAAACTATTCCTAAATAGGTAAATTTTGTATTTCGAATGTAATTGTATTTATTTGTGGCTTAAGTAGCCACATTAAATAATTCATTTTTATTGTTTGAGCAGGCTTATTGGTATAACTTGAATTTAAAAGGTAACATCTTTGTATGTTTTTCATAAGACTAGTATAATTAAATTACATTAGATATGTGCTTCCTGATTAATATCTTCATTTTGGTTGGCTGACACCTTCATATGATACAAAAATCAGGTATGTACTATGTTATGCTATTGTGTAATAATGTATTAACATTCAGAAAAAAGACCACGTTCATTTGCCGGTGTCCTTGTGAAAATATGGTAGTGTTGAAAGTGTTAATAGACATGATATCTTTTGGGTTTTTGCCATGTGAAAAAAGTAAACTGAGGAATTCTTTACATGTCCTTAAATTTTGTTCGCATTCTCAGAAGCGAAATTTGTCTGACTACAGCTGTTCTAACAATGCTGAAAGGTTTGAACTTGAAATCACTTGACCATTGCTCTGTTGATCAAACAACACCTACAAGATGGTTCACTGGGTGCTGTTGTTTTCCAAGTAAGGATTGATGTTGCTATACTTGCTTAAACTTGGTTGTTTTATGTTTACTGGTCCAGTTGTTACAGAATAAGCACTAGAATGTCATCAGACTAATCAAGGACAGAGAGGGGAGGGGGTAAATGGGAGGAATATTAAATGAAAAATATGAGATCAAGTGCAATGGAAGAAAGTTAAAGATCCAGGAATAGATCACGATGAGTTGTAGAGGAAAACAATTTTTTAAACTGTGTAGGTGGGAAGAGAAAGGCAGAGAGATGGAAATAATACAAAGAACATACCTGCCAACTTTCCTGATTTAGACGGGAGACTCTCGATTTTCGATAGTTTTTCCCGCCTCCCGATTTTAGCTTATTTTTTTGTGAACTTCAAACATGTGTTTTCATATCCCACCATTTCAGCATTGTACACCATTGACCGGAAGTCCTTCCTTCATCGGCCTCTTTCAAATGAAATATCGATGGTTATTAATACGAGAAATGTTTGCGAATGTGCAATGTTTATTGAAACTTGTATATCTGTTGTAAATCTCTCGTTCTCGCGTGCTTTGTTTGTGTTTGTTCACATCAGTCTAGTCTAGTGGAGTCTATTTTAGTAATTTTATTGACAGAATTTCAAAGATAGCAAATAGCAACTTTTCTAGAGATTTTAGGAGCCATTTGGAGATAATTCCGGCAAATTTTGATTTATTACTTGATAAAAAAATATCATTGCGCTTTGCAAAATCGCGCGTGATGCAATACAATAATCTATGCATTTGCTAAGTAATGGCATCTAAGTGCATGACTGATTCACACACGTGCAGCATGAGTTCATACTATTTTCGGAAGGCTTATCAGAGACCGATCATCACTCGCATACTTCCTGTGAGGGAATAGAGATGTGTAATTATTAGCCTTGTAGGCTCGTATAACAACAGTTGGGTTTTGAGGAAATAAGGGTGGTGTGCACCATCTTGAAGTAAATTACTCCGGAAGTAGCGTTTGCTAAAGAAGTCCATACTACAGAAATAAATTATTACAGGAGTTATTTACTCTGGAAGTAACATCGGAGAGTTGAAGTACAATGTACTCTTTTAGTTACGACTATAGAAGTAGCGTTCGTTACTCGCAGAGTGTAGTTGTGTTTGCGCGTTTTCTTTAAAGAAATCTAAGTGGATGAGGTTATGTGTGATAGGAAACGGCAGAAAAACATAAGCAAAAAAGATAAATGCTTGTTACTGTAGTAGAGATAATGAAGATCTATGCAAAGGATATAGAGTGTAAGAAACATGACATAAAGATGCTGGATAAGAAAAGAAATTCATGGGAAGCCGTGACAAGAATTCAATGCTTCGAGTGATGGAAAACACAGTGAACAGAAAGTTAAAATTCTGTGGAAGGACTTTAAAGCGAAGGCTTTTTAAAAAAAAAAAAAAAAAACAGAAAGTCATGGACACGCAGGAAAAATTAAAACTGATGGTAGTTCCTTCGTACAGATCGCCTACATCCACAGAGAAATTGTTTCCCATTTTCACACCAAGCAAATCCTTGGTCTGTACTTTAATTAAGGGCATGGCCGCTTCCTTCCCACTCCTAGGCCTTTTCTACCCTATCGTTGCCAACCTGTGTCGGTGCTACGTTAAGCAAATTGTATTTTTAAAAAAATTAAAAAAAAAAAAAGAAAAAGAAATATACCCCTTCCGATTTCTGAAAAGTTTACTGTTGTCACCGGGATTGCAAAAAATGGGAATATGCATGCAGTCAGTTGCACCCACGATGTGTGGGAACCCGCCAACGTGAAGTATTTCCTTTAATTTTCCGAATAATCATCATCATTTGGAGGCGTATCTCCTCTTAACCTCACTAGTGCTTTAACCACGCGATGAAGGATGCAGCCAGCAGTCATGCGGTAAACATTAATTAGATCACCGGCAACTAACTGAAATGTTCCATTACGAAACACTCGTAGGGCACACAACAGCTGTAATCTGGGAGATGCACTACAATAAGACAGGAATTCAGCTGTAAGTGATCTCCAAGTAGATTTAGAAGGAAAGTAAAGGATTCCTTCCTAAGACCAAACTTTCCTTAAGCTCTCTCCGTGTGCACATCATACGGCTCTCGCCTTTCACACACTCTACGCACTATATTTCCTATCGTTTTCTGCGTCGAGATTGTTAATATAATCTAAGTAATCCATAAACACGTTTGAAACGCCTTCCTGTCGTATACGGCACGATACTATCACTAGTCAACAAGTCTAAACCTAGCTTACTCCATGCGCGACGTGAGAGTAAATTCTAACCTATATTCCTGCGTTATTTACTTCTTCAGTAATTTACTACAAAATGGTGCTCTTCAACATTTTACTATTGTAGTAATTTAGTCCATGAGTATCTGAATGGACTAAAATACTTCGAAGTAATTTACTCTCGTATGGAAGTCGCCGAATGCTGACTTCAAGAGTACTTTACTACGGAAGTAGAACTTACTCTTGGTTAGTACACGCCATCCTAAGTGTTATATTATATACCATAGTATTCCTGCATTGCGCAAGACATGTAGAATAAGCAGTTTAGACCAATTGTATCTTCTGATTTTTCCTGATTTTCATAAAAAAATCTTCTGATTTTGGGTTTTGTAAAGTTGGCAAGTGTGAAAGAAGCTTAAAGAGACGAGTAGAAAAGAAGGAAGAAGTAATGAAGTAACAGGTGCACATAGATGATGAATATACAACACATTGAAGCAAACCATCTAGTACAAGTACGGATTTGGAAATCAAAACAAAATAAGTCTCTGTTAAAATGATCAGGATTTTTACGTATTTCCACCACTTCCCATATGATCCCAGTCTTGCCGCATTGCACCGCATAATCATCGCCCTCCACGTAATTGTCTCATGTTCAAAGTTTGTTCCTAATGCTGCTTAAAAGGTAAACAGAACCGCAATGTAAATTGTATATGAAAGAGCAAGTAAAATAAGTGTAAGGCGTATGAGGAGTTTAGCAACACAGTCACGTTTGCGAGATGTCTGTACAACTTTCGCCAAATACATTGACAATGATATAGATGTTGATTCCCATAGGGAATCTGAAATATTTGTCCCGAATGCACTAGCCAGCGTCTTAGTAGCTGTGCTAGGTACCAACTGATGAGCCCAACCTAGCACACGAGGGCGAAACGCTGGCAACCAGGAATGAGTTAGCTGTAAAATTTATAATGTCCAATAACGGACCATTTATATTGGTAATACATTGACATCGACAATGCAGAGACTACAGTAAAATGAAAATGTTAAAGGTCCACCTTTTCAATACCATGAATGTTTATTGAAGTGAATATATATCATAACGTCTAGAGAAGGTTGGTACTAGTTTCGATGCTCATTGCTCGTCATCATCAGCCAACAAATCAATTGAGCAAAATGCAACTTATCGAATAGCAATATATGACGCATGATAGCACCTACAAGACAAATGTTAAACTATGACGAGTTGAAATATAAAACACATGACAGCAAATACAAGGATTAATGTTGAAAGCTAAATTGTCAAAAGTTAAAACAATGAAATCAAAACAGAGAAGGTAACAATAGTTAGGGTATGATACACGAGAAAGTAGTCCAGCTTGAGGTTTGTAGAACATAAGGCATATCTATATACAACATTTAAATGCACCAATTAAGGCAAATTTTAAATGTAACATTAAAATGATGAGGGTATGGTGCGTATAACCATCTGAAACATATGACAGCACCTATAAAGTCACTGTTAGATTATAACCAGTTGAAATGATGTGGTGTGTCTGACTGTAAAACATAACCTTTTTGAGACAGTATCCCAGTTGTTGAGTCTTGATAAACAAGAGAATAGTCCAGCTTGAAGTGCATAAATCATAAGGCCTCATATGTTACCAGTGGGAAGAATAATCTTGTTCTCTGAAGTTGCAGTAATTAACAGGCTAAATTCAGGTGGTTTTGAAGCCAACAATGTGGTCTTGTGAAGATCATAATTTGAATTAACGTCATGATTCCCAGTTCAGTATGGAAACATGGAGACCTTGAGTAGCGTGATGGCATAGATGTTGAAAGGAGAGGAGCTGGGCTAATGAAGAGAGCAATAATGGAAGCCGAGTAGCCCATCTAACTTTCAATGCAGGACTACTTCAGAGGCCCGGGATCCCGCCATGTCGATCATGTTATGACGTCAGACAAAGCTGCCACTCCAGCTGACGAACGTGCATATAGAATTGTGTTTTCTGGATTGTTCTTTAATTTCTGCCACTCAGAAAATTTTCTTTCTGCAATTCTGTTTCCACCGAGCTCGATAGCTGCAGTCGCTTAAGTGCGACCAGTATCCAATATTTGAATACAGTAATGCCAATGAGTTATTGGCAGTAATTTACATAGCAACACATTAACGTGTCAAGCATTTGTTTGTTATCATGGGTAATTAGTTAAAACTATTCTGCGGTCTTGAAGCTAAACGTTAGCTGTCTTCGCTGAACAGTATAGAAACAGAACTTTTTTTTGCTAGTTGCTTTACGTCGCACCGACACAGATAGGTCTTATGGCGACGATGGGATAGGAAAGGCCTAGGAGTTGGAAGGAAGCGGCCGTGGCCTTAATTAAGGTACAGCCCCAGCATTTGCCTGGTGTGAAAATGGGAAACCACAGAAAACCATCTTCAGGGCTGCCGATAGTGGGATTCGAACCTACTATCTTCCGGATGCAAGCTCCCAGCCGCGCGCCTCTACGAGCACGGCCAACTCACCCGGTATATATATTTTGTTTAGATAAGAGCTTGAAAATCTTGGAAGACAACGGTACACCTTGCACAGTTATTGCCAACTTGTCTAGCTGGTTGAGGTGGATATTTCTATGGTGGTCTTGTTGCAAGTCCCCGTGAACCGGCATATTTGGCCAATGCAGACCTTGTCGCAAGTACAGGGCATTTTGTACACTCGATGTTGTAACAGTTAGGTAACTTGTCCTTGTCATTACCTAAACTATGACCAATTCAAAGCACTTCAATTCTGTTTTGACAGTCAGTGCTAGTTATTGGCAACGTTGATGTAGCCAGTCTTCCACCCATTTACCATTACTTTCTATGAAATCCCTAAAGTCTCCACGAACCATGTCGAATGACATGCAAAATCTTTCACATAGTTGTGCAGATTTGTTCTCCCCCTCAAGCCACATCTACTGGCCATGTAGAAGGTTCTGTTACGTGATTTGTTCAATCATGGCTTTGACCCTGATGTATCTTCAGCATCACTTTGGGAATCACAATAGTACACAAACTTGTGTGAACTGTTGTAAGTCCAGAGACCTTCATACAATGAACGCTCTTTGAACTGTGATTCTGATCATCTGATGCCATTAGTAAATGTTCATACAGAGCTTTGTAACACTTTACATTTGTCTCAGCAGTTCTGTGAAATGAAGCTACCCAGTGCACAGATAGAATTCTCCCTATTTTTGCTATTTGCAGTCCTAGGTCATTTGCCTGTAATTGATACAGAATTTTTTTTCAATCTGTGGTACAATGAATGGACTTTATCCATGAAAATCTCAAATGAATTCACTCCAGACATTGAGTTTACAGTATTACCAACACTCAGTTCTATTCTATGAGAGAGTTGTTCAAAGGGATTGGAAATTGGTTTGGGTACTGAAAGGGAATCAGAGCTGTATATTTCAAAAGAATGGGCAAACACTGAGGTTGTGTGTTATGGAAGCAAGAAAGGGGAACTACGAACAATCACTGAGGAAAAAAATATTTGATCATAAAAGGCCAAGGAGCACAGAACAATCTCAGATAAAGTTAACCTTGCAGAGAAATGACATTACAACACCTAATTGACCAACAACTCAGTAAACAGCATGCAAATACCAATAAGGTTTTTCGTACAGTATACAGTGTAGCAAAAAATTGCATTTCCTGTAACAAATACCCTGATTTAATAGGTAACCAATGGACTAGATATGGGTATAGTCCTCCATAGTCGTACAACAGCCGCCAGTATAATTAATTGTATCGGTTTGGAAATGCAAAAAGCAAATGTTATGCAAGAAAATAGTTGCAGCTGATTCTAAATTGTCTGTTATTATAGATGAATAGACAACAATATCATAAGAAATACTTTTGATAGTATATATCCGCACATCTTTCAGTTGTGATGAACCAATAACATTTTTCTTTAAATTGCTATAATTAGAGTTTGTTTCTTCTGAGGGAATAGTGAATACCCTTCTTAACCCCTTAAGCGAGGAGCTCGGTACACTCCAGCTCACTTCCAGGTGGGGAGCGATTTCCCTGATTGAGAAAATATTTAGTTACTAGCCCAAAGTAATCTTAGACTGAAATGAAATATTTACTTGAATTAGTATATTTAATAATTGTTGAAAAATCGTATAATTTTAATTTTTCAATACTTTGTGCAAGAACATACTAAGTGTTTTCACACTGTGATTCCGACCTTGTTTCTTCCTAATAGCAAAGGTCTGCTTTTCGTTTATACAGTAACTTATACCTAAATATTTTGAGCAGTTTACTAACAATCTCTACCTGAAAATATATACTGTATATATTTTTTTTACATGTAAATTGTAGATTTACAAAGTGTATATGTACCTAAAAGATTTAGAACAGAATAAATTATAATCCTCATGAAATTTTCTGTTATGTTGGTTAACACTTTTGAGGGATCCAGTTTATAGGTGACACACGCATACTATATCAAACTACACTATAGGTAATATTTGCAGTATTTACAGTTTTCACAGTGTTGTCTTTTACAGCTGTTCATTATGATACACACAGAAACAAGTCATCTTACATACCCTGTTCCAGCTTCGCATAATTTGTATGATTCTGTTCTCAAACGCGATAGTTTTCTTCGTATGTAAACTTTCCACTGACCGGGCGAGTTGGCCGTGCGCGTAGAGGCGCGCGGCTGTGAGCTTGCATCCGGGAGATAGTAGGTTCGAATCCCACTATCGGCAGCCCTGAAAATGGTTTTCCGTGGTTTCCCATTTTCACACCAGGCAAATGCTGGGGCTGTACCTTAATTAAGGCCACGGCCGCTTCCTTCCAACTCCTAGGCCTTTCCTATCCCATCGTCGCCATAAGACCTTTCTGTGTCGGTGCGACGTAAAGCCCATAGCAAAAAAAAAAACTTTCCACTGTAGCCACCCTTTCCATAGCAGGGGGTTCTCATTAATAGACACTTTGCCATCAGAGGTATAAGCTTCTGAAAATGTTGCTACCAGGTGGTCAAATACTGGCATTATCTTGTGTATTCTGGGAGGAATTTATCCACCTCATTGTCAGAGAAATGTAAAAAGGTGTGGAGGAAAAAATCTCTTCTCTGCCATCAGCTCATAGAAAATAGGTTTCCTGTACAATCCCCTGCGACAGGAGTATGCCCATAAGAAGCTTTATTTTTTCCTTATTTGTCGGGACCCAGTCTTGATGTCGACTTCTTCATTTCACCTTACTAAACTGGGTTTTATGTCCGATTTTGTGCTGGGGATAAATATTTGTCTGTTCAGCTATGTACTGACATATCACGTCATCAAAAAATAATTAAAATATTTCTCTCGGTTCTGTTTTCCCTAAAATCTCTCCCTTTACACCATGATGGAATTTTGGATCAAAGCGGAACTTACTTAGTCCATTTTCAGTCTAAGTTGACGAAAAAGTTGCACTGGTTGGAATATTACCAATATTATCATCACCACTGTCACTAGCATGATCGCTACTTGAACTGGAATCAAAAATGTGTTGTCTCTTTCGCTACTGCTGAACATTTGCATCATCTGGGCCCGAACCCTGTACATCCGAACCTGCAGTACTTGTTCCAGGTAAATTCCTGTCACTTACAAATTCCCCTTAGGCAGAACTTAGTTCACTAAGATCACTATCTTCTCCACTGAATTCAAACATTTTGTTTATCATTGCCCGTAAATCATCCTCCTCTAACGGTTGGGCTGGTAATTCCTTTATACATTTTAGCAAGAAAAAAATGCAGTTTGGAAGGCAATCATGAATTGTGCCTGTGTTACGGAACACATGTGTGTAATAATAAACGTTGTGTAACTCGCTGTAATCACACTCCAGTCGTGAAGGAAGAACTCAAGACTGAGGACAATAAATTAGGTCGCTGTTCTAATGTGTCATCAGAGAGGTCTGTTTAGTATTATAATCTCCAGAAATCCCTTCTACAGCAATACTATTTCATCCAAGGAATGATTAGGCGATGAGCTAAAGCTTCAGTGCGAGGCTGTTAGGCTTCAGGTCGTTCTTGCCTGGACATAAATTGCGTTCTTTATGATGTAACTCGTGGATGACACATTGGTATTGGCAGAACATAGTTGAAAAAATTCACTACAGAGGGCAGACTCATCCAAAAGAAATAAACCTCTGCAGGCAGGCAACTGGGGAAAAAAAATTAGAATCGGCAGTTATATCGGCGTTCTCCACTGAGCAAATGACTTATAGCCACAGATCTCGCTGCATCACCCACCAAACGGGTTAACTGATCATATTCTAGTGGCCTCTCACATGAATTTTTAGCAGAAAAATATGTATTTGTGTATGTAGAGATGGTGCGAGTTCTATGATGGGTAAAAATCTGGTGTGCTGAAATTACTGAATCTGAAATATCCTACTATTTTCAAGTTCTGCCACGTTTGGAAGTTTGAAGTAATATTCAATATCACACATTCCAGAGATTGATGAAGCAGTGTACGTAGGAATACAGTTGACAGTAGTGATTAGATATGGAAGTTCTTTTCTATTGGCCTTTGAAATAATATGGGATATAAAACATTAAAATGTTATAAATCAAAGAAACTACATTCATTTTAAAGGAGAATAGGTTTCAGACTGTTCCGCCTTTCCAGATAGATTTCAGACTCTGTTCCAGTGCATTCTGGCACCGCTGTATCCCTGGTGGATGCAGAAATGTATGACAGAGGAATAAGGTAAGGGAATAATAATGATAATACCGGTGTTGAAGAAGGGGGACAAGAAATCAGGTATGTGATAACTGCTGTATATCGTGTGATCACATTTATATCATAAGTTGCAAAAGTAATGGAAAGAATAATAGAAAGGAAATTGAGAAGAAAGATGGAAGGACAATTAGAAGGGTAGCAGTATGGTAGATCAACGGTGGACCCTGTCTTTAGTATGAGAGAAATTATTATGAGACATTGAGTGTATGGCGGAAATCTAGTGACGATACAGTGGAATCTCTATTCTCCATTTATGGAGGGGAAAAAACATACAATACAGGAAATTGGGAAATCCTGGAATGAATTAAAACCATCACTAATTGGGCTAAATATCACAATAATGAAATCTGTATGATTATAAGCTTACAAAAACTCCTACATAAATCTCAGTACTTGAAATTCAGTTCTGCTGGGGAAACTTCGTCACTTTCCTTTGAAATCGACCATACTGTGTTGCTCCATAAACTCTCCGAACGATTTAATATACATGGCAGTCTTCTGACCCTTCTTGCTGGCTTTCTGCATAACCATTGGCACAGAGTGGTAATATCATGCACTTCATCCTCATGGTTACCAGTCACCTCCGGTGTCCCACAAGGCAGTACTCTTGGCCCCTTGCTGTTTTCTTTGTTTATGGACGATCTGCCGTCCAAACTCAACGAAACAGCGAATACCCTACTCTTTGCTGATGACTGCAAGATATTTAGGGAGATCAGGAATCCAACAGATGCAGCTCTGCTACAGTCCTCACTTAATGCCCTCTTGAACTGGTGCCGTACTTGGAAACTTATCCCTAGTCCACAAAAATGCAGCCACATGTCCATAACACTACATAAATCTCCTCTACCGACATAGGTTGAACAATAAAAGTATACATTTGTAAACTAAGTGAGATCATATTACCTACTCGACAAGTCCATCACCGTAGTTATGCAACAGCATGTCCTAGGTGTAATATTCGATACAAAATTACAATTTAAGACCCACATAGAAACATATACAATCAAGGCTATGAAATTACTAGGCATTCTCTATCGCTTCACAGAAATTTCTGACCCCATTGCTCTTCGTCACTTCTTCCTCACGATCATTCAACCTCTCTTAAACTACTGCTCTCCGATTTGGACAACAGCCTCACCCTCCAATACTAACCAGTCAGACAGAGCAGTGTCCTTCTTTGCTGCAATTGTAAGGAACAGAAACCCCAAGCTCAGAAATCTGTCTACGCAGCAGGTATTAATGGCAATTAATGTGTCACCGCTGCACATCAGGTGACAGGTAGCTGACCTGAGTTTCCTCCATGGGATCTTAAATGGGCATTACCGCTTGGAACATCTTGTCTCACTCTTCTCTCTCCGTGTTCCTTCCCGCTCCACCAGAACCGAAGACCTTCTCCACATTCCCCACACTCAGCACTCAATACTTCAACGATCTTTCCTAATCCGCCTCCCAATACTCTTTAACAATATTAATAGGAGACAAGAACTTGATATAGCATCAACTAAAAGCATATTCGAGAGGGGTGTAAATATTCTCTTAAAAATAAGTTGATGTGAAGGGATTATACTGTCATCTTGACCCACGACAACTTGGCTATGAACATGGACATTCTCATGGTTTTTGATTTGGACAGTTGTTGTTAGAAGGCTGTGTACCTGATCTTGTTATATTTTGTTATGTTTGTTATATTATGAAAGTTTACATATTTTAAATAGTCTGTTGACAGTGCAAGTGAAATTTGCTCAGAGTAGCTGTATCTCGTGCTTCGTGAATAAATAAATAAATAAATAAATAAATAAATAAATCTTTCATGTCTGCAACTTTCATCAGCCAAACTCATCGAAAAATATGCTACTTAATAATGCCAAGCCTAACAACAATCAATCAAAAGTAGTTTTTTTTAGTTCTTTAGTGAAATAAAATAAAGCACATCCAATACAAAAGTGCCCAACATAATGGTGATTTTTAAGATTTCCTTGTTATTTGCTCACCAGTATATGTCTTAAGTTTCTGTAAGTCTCAAAAATTTGCTCACCAATATATGTCACACGTTTTTGTAAGTCTCAAAAGTTTTCTAATGCATTATATTCGATTGTGCCTGTCACTAATCACTAGCCACAAAGTGGAAAAATAAATAATCAAGCTCAAGAAATTTTGGTTTATTTATGACCTTCAGCTCAGCTGCAAAGCACCTTGAGACACTCTTTGTTGAAGCCAGTACAGGTGGGAAATGATACAACCAATACAACTTTTTAAATGTTGGTCTGCGTATATAAAATGACTGCGGTATTTACAATGGTTCCCTTCTAATATTTGGGCCAATATGGTAATATCCCAAGCCCTCCCTTGGCTTTAGGGTACTGTTCAGGTCACGAGAACACAATTGTATATAATGCGTGATGGTACGACAAGATGGAGTGCATTGTTGAAAACTGCAGCAACTGTGAAAGGTTCACTTTAGGTAACACATCAAAATATTGAAAACCCTCAAGACTTGATAAATATCTAACCCTGGACATAATGAAGATTCTTTATAAGTATGAACATTTGACAAAAATTGTTCCATCTTCAAGTCAGAATGCACTCTGTCTCCTTTCAGCTGTTGAGGTCACTCTGCTTTATGACTTCCGTGGTTTCCCTGAATGCATTGCAAAGATGGTCTTCTAAGTAAGTTCACTGCCACTTGCTTTCCCTGTACTTACTCTAACATGAAGAACTATAGGTATGATGTCCTCTCATGAGATACTTTTCTTGAAAAACTTTTCATCCAGGATTTAGTATTGGTGGTACTGAAATTTCTGAATGTTTGATGTTGGAAATCGTATCTTTGAGGAACAGTTAATGTAGGATTTTTAAGACAGGATCTAATTAGGATACTCTAAGTACCATTTCATTTGACTGTGTACACCATTTAATTTTAAGTGGATAGTCTTAATTTTGTATTGAATGGGTGGTCCACAAAAAAATAAATTAAGATAAAGAATTTTGGTATAAAATCATCAAATAGTACAGAACCAAATATGAGATTCATTATTTGTGATGGAATTTTTTAGGAATGTTATTGGACTGAGACAGGGAAGCATTCTGTCACTAATATTATTAATACCTTGGAGCTTTGGAAGCACTGCAACACATTTCCTATGCCTATGCCTTGCTTTTGCTTAGTCTGTGACCTCATGTGAACTTTGTGAGCTCCCACTAGGATTGGTGTTACCCTCAGCTCTTCTTCCTTAGCATAAACTATGTACACATTGTCAATGTTATTTAATTGTGAATATTTGCTTTTCCTATGACACTGTAAATAATGAATAGGTTGAAGAAACAAAGTGAATTCCTTTGGATTCTAAATTGTGATTGATTAATTACGGCAATTATACCTTTGACCTTACTCTGTGTTTAATGCTACTAACTCGCTTTACCAAAGACTTTTGGAACTTTAATATGAAGGTTAGCCCAGCCATGGGTTTGGTTTTCAATAATCTAATTTTATAATGATCCTTTGTGGAAAAGTATTTATTTAATTTCTCCTCAAAGAGATTTCCACTGTGTATACTGCTCTGTGAGTTTGTTTAATCCAGCTTTGTCGTAAGCCCCATTTCTAGCCAGTGTGCATTTGAAATTGTGAGTCTATGAAATTTCATGAAAATTTGTCGCCACAAACAGTATATAAATCTTATAACCATTCCTAACAAGTGTTGCAGGATTTCAACATGACAAAATTTACTGTGCTAAAATTCATAGTAAGAACTGTTAACTCATAACATTCTTTTTCCTGAGTTTTAATTGATGAATGAACTTTTATTAAATATTGTATAATTATTGTAACAAGGCATGTATTTCCTTTTGTACCAGTTGTACTGTATGTGTGATTGAAGGTGTTGTCCTTCAGTGTAGAATGTCTTGTATCCTGAAAATATTTAATGTTTTTACTGAAGTTCTTCTCCCTTTTTTTCACAGCAAATTTTTCTAGAAGCAAAATTAAAAAAATTACAGAAGAAACAGAAGAAAGGAAAATATGATGGTCCAGCTCTTCCAGAAACAATTGTTGTAGATATCCCCTCACCCAGGTATTGTCTGCTAATTACTGTCTTCATTTACTGAACTAAAAATGTCGCTATCAGTTTGCATTTCGGAGATAGTGGGTTCAAACCCCACTGTCGGCAGCCCTAAAGATGGTTTCCCATTTTTGCACCAGGCAAATGCTGGGGCTGTACCTTAATTAAGGCCACGGACGCTTCCTTCCCACTACTAGCCCTTCCCTGTCCCACCGTCGCCATAAGACCTATCTGAGTCGGTGCGACGTAAAGCAACTAGCAAAAAAAAAAATTAAGGCCACGACCGCTTCCTTCCCACTCCTACCTCCTTCCTATCCCATCGTCGCCATAGGACCTATCTGTGTTGGTGCGACATAAAGGAAAAAATTGTAAAAAAGATATGCTTCCTACTCCTGTCCCATCATCGCCATAAGACCTACCTGTGTCGGTGCAATATAAAGCAAATTGTAAAAAAGTGAACATAGCTATGTAATCACTTTTTGATCTCATGTAAATTTGCTGTAGAATGTTTCAGTAGTTTTAATTTTCCTCCATGTATCATTGTTGTGCTTGCAAAAATTGCAATGTGAAATATTTCATCTTAGAAATGAAGCCATTAATGTTCTGTAATTCAGGTCAATCAATCACTACCGATCTGCGTTTAGGGTGGTCTTCCAGGTGGAAAATCCCTATCTGTTGTTTTCCTAGCCTTTTCTTACATGATTGCAAAGTAATTAGAAATTTATTGAACATCTCCCTTGGTCAGTTACTCCCCTTCCTATAAATGCATATTTGACCCAAATTGTCCTCTTGAATTCCAACTTTATATTCATATTGTGATCTTTCCTACTTTCAAAGACATCACACAAACTTATTTGTCTACTAATAACATTCCACGCCATCTTTCCACTGACAGCTCGGAACATATCACATAATTCTTAAAATACAGATGTTTATTTGAACAAACCACCTATTCAATACATGTAATTACTTATAGTTAGATCGAGCTCGATAGCTGCAGTCACTTAAATGTGGCCAGTATCCAGTATTCGGGAGATAATGGGTTCGAACCCCCCTGTCGGCAGCTCTGAAGATGGTTTTCCGTGGTTTCCTGTTTTCACACCAGGCAAATGCTGGGGCTGTACCTTAATTAAGGCCACGGCCACTCCCTTCCCTTTCCTAGCCCTTTCCTGTCCCATCGTCGCAATAAGACCTATCTGTGTCGGTGCGACGTAAAGCAACTTGTAAAAAAACAACTTATACTTAGGATTTAATCATTGTTACAATTGTCTAACTGAGACATGTTTCGCCTGTTTGTCGGGCATCATCAGCCATCATTGCACCTCAAAATTAAATCAGGATCCTGATTGTGTTCAAAAATTTACTATTGAATTCTATAATTACAGTCATAAAATCTAATTTGCAAATTCTAGTTTTGATTGAAAACAGCTGCGGTTATTATGGGTATAAAACTAACAGCTTGGCCGTGATAGGTATGTAACTAATTCTGAGTACATTGAATAAAAATAATTTTACAATTTAGTGACAGTTATGTTGGATTCTTCTAAGCTTGAATGTCTAAAATGTCTAAAACTTCGTTCCAGTTCGAGATCCGGCTCCATGCCTAAATGGTTAGCATGCTGGCCTTTGGTCACAGGGGTCCCGGGTTTGATTCCGGCAGGGTTGGGCTTTTTAACCATCAATGGTTAATTTCGCTGGTACGGGGCCTGGTTGTATGTGTTGTCTTCATCATCATTTCATCCTCATCACGACGTGCAGGTCGCCTACGGGTGTCAAATCTAAGGACCTGCACCTGGCAAGCCGAACATGTCCTCGGACACTCCTGGCACTAAAAGCCATACGCCATTTCATTTCATTATTCAGTGAAGATTATTTGAAACATAGCGCTTACTATAATTTGTACCTAGAAAATCTGGTTAAAATCATCATGTTATAATTGTAACTGAGAACAACATAAGGATCCTTTAAAACTTTTACGTCATGGAAAAACAATATAATAATCGTGGTGTCTTATGTAGCTATCTATCATTAAGAGTATAATCTTGTATAAGAATGGCTTAAAAACGAGAATGTTGCCGTATCACTATTTGTATATGCGATGTAGAATGTCGTAACCGGCATTGAACTCCACTCTCGTAGTCATTGTATGTAAGTGGAATATATCAGAGGGACTAGTTAGCACACTTGGTTTAAGGCTGGAATCCTGCAAGGGGGACATTCAAACCTTAACATTATATGGTGTGTGGGTGCTGCAACTGGATTGCAGAGTGCATGTTGAAAATGTCTGCAATGAAAAGAAGATGTGTAAGTTGAACTGCAAGCAGTGTTAATCTAATTTAAAAGGTCACGTTGAATGTATATCACTTACCGTCTTGACTGTTGTAAGGTTTACTAGCAGTGCTGACTGCACCGGAATGACTGCTTCTCGTATTGTAACCATGTGGATGTTGTAGGTGGGGGGGGGGGGGGGGTGGAGTGTTGTGGTTGCGTATTGTGCATGGAGGCGAATTGATAGAGGCAGATCAGGAGGGAGTTACGTTTGTTGGTTAAGTGGAAGTTTTTAAGGACATGCAATTGAAGTCTTAAAAAAAATACTTTCTTTCAAATTTAGTGTTTGTAATCATTTTGGAATTCGTTCGTATAATGGACTTTTGATTTCTATTATGTTGTTCAAATTCTGGTTTTTATTGAAGTATTGGTCTAGATTGATGTAGATATTCTCGAACTCCATCATTAATTTACCTTTATCTACTTTTTTGATGTTTTCTAAATCTTGCTCTATTGTTGTAAAATGATGTAAAGTTTCCTTCATATGGGACCTCATTGCAGAGAATTTATTGTGTTTTAACGTGATGAAATGTTCCAAATATCTGGTATGAAAACTGCGTCCTGTTTATCCAATATATGAAAAATTACATTGTAAACAAGTAAGTCTATATATTCCAGATCTTGAATAATGGTGGTTAGTTCGATTAACAGTGTTATGGTCAAAAAATATGTTTTGATTAGTATTTTAAGTATTAAAGGCAATTTGGATGTCTTGTTTTTTTTTTAGGGGGCTTGAGAATTGGTAAATAGCTGGATAAGTATATGTAAAGGTGGCAAATTTAGACTTGTTAGGTTTATTTGGGATGAGATTTGTCAATAATTAAATTTTAACTTTATTGATAATTCGGTTGATCATATCTATTTTGTAACTTGCATCTATTATATTAAATTTCAATATGGATCCACAATGAAAATGATTACTTGTAACATACCACTTAGTCGAGCAGCTTGTCTTCTTTCTCACAAGTCTTTCCTGCCCAAACTTTGCAACATTTTTGTAACACTACTATTTTGTCGGAAATCACCCAGAACAAATTGAGTTGTTTTTCGTTGAATTTTTCCAGTTCTTGATTCGAGTAATCTTGGCGAAGATCCCATACACTGGAACCATACTCTAGTTGGGGTCTTACCAGAGACTTATGTGCCCTATCCTTTACATCCTTACAACAACTCCTAAATACCCTCATAACCATGTGCAGACATCTGTACCCTTTATTTAAAATCCCATTTATGTGATTACCCCAATGAAAATCATTCCTTATATAAGCACCTAGGTACTTACAGTGATCCCCATAAGGAACCTTCACCCCAACAATGCAGTAATAAAAACTGAGAGGACTTTTCCTATTTGTTTAACACACAACCTGGCTTTTAACCCTGTTTATCACCATACCATTGCCTGCTGTCTATCTCACTACGTTATTGAGGTCATTTTGCAGTTGTTCACAAACTTGTAACTTATTTATTACTCTATATAGAATAATATCATCTGCAGAAAGCCTTATCTCTGGTTCAACTTCTTTAATCATGTCATCATTTATATATATATATATATATATATATATATGTATGTTTAGTCCTCAGCCCGAAGGCTGATTGGATCCTCAACAGCTCCGCCATCAGCTGTCATAGATGGCCTGGGCATCACTGAAGAGGCGTACTAGGGAAATGAGGAGTGAGGTAGTTTCCCGTTGCTTTCCTCACCGAGCCAGAAGTTGCTATTACATTTCAGTCTGCCAAGCCCACTGAAATGCATGCACCAACCGACCCTATGAGCAATATTTTCACACCATTCATAGCAGGGACTGGCTGCAGAAGGAATGGCATTACTAGCATCACTCATACCTCAGTCACTTTCATTTTGTCAAAGCCAAGGATAAAGCTGAGACAGATCAATGAAAGTAACAAAATTGCTCTAGCCCATACCAGAAGACATAGTGCACTGTAAACACTACATCTTGCCAGCAAAGGCATATATATATATATATATATATAAGAAAACATAAAGGTCCAATAATACTGCCTTGAGGAATTCCCCTCTTAATTATTACAGCGTCAGATAAAGCTTCGCCTACTCTAATTCTCTGAGATCTATTTTCTAGAAATATAGCAACCCATCAGTCACTCTTTTGTCTAGTCCAGTTGCACTCCTTTTTGCCTGTAGTCTCCCATGATCCACCCTATCAAATGCTTTAGACAGGTCAATCCCGATACAGACCATTTGACCGGGCGAGTTGGCCGTGCGCATAGAGGCGCGCGGCTGTGAGCTTGCATCCGGGAGATAGTAGGTTCGAATCCCACTATCGGCAGCCCTGAAAATGGTTTTCCGTGGTTTCCCATTTTCACGCCAGGCAAATGCTGGGGCTGTACCTTAATTAAGGCCACGGCCGCTTCCTTCCAACTCCTAGGCCTTTCCTATCCCATCGTCGCCATAAGACCTTTCTGTGTCGGCGCGACGTAAAGCCCCTAGCAAAAAAAAAAAACCAGACCATTTGACCTCCTGAATCCAGGATATCTGCTATATCTAGCTGGAATCCTACAAGTTGAGATTCAGTGAAATAAACTTTCCTAAACCCGAACTGCTTTCTGTCGAACCAGTTATTAATTTTGCAAACATGTGTAATATAATCAGAAAGAAAGCTTTCCCAAGGCTTACATGCAATGCCTGTGAAACTTCCTGGCCTGTAATTTTCAGCTTTATGTTTATCACCCTTTCCTTTATACCTTTATACACAGGGGCTGCTATAGCAATTTTCCAGTTCATTTGGTATAGCTCCTTCATGCAAACAATGATCAAGTAAGTACTTCAGATATAGTACTATATCCCAACCCGTTGTTTTTGGTATATCCCCAGAAAACTTGTCAATTCCAGCTGCTATTCTAGTTTTCATCTTTTTTATCTTATTGTAAATGTCATTGTTATCATATGTGAATTTTAATACTTCTTTAGCATTAGCCACCTCCTCTATCTGGACATTATCCTCGTAACCAACAATCTTTACATACTGCTGACTGAATTCTTCTGCCTTTTGAAGATCCTCACGTACACACTCCCCTTGTTCATAATTGATTCCTGGAATGTCCTTCTTGGAACTTGTTTCTGCCTTAAAGTACCTATACATACCCTTCCATTTTTCACTAAAATTTGTATGACTGCCATTTATGCTTGCCATCATGTTATCCTTAGCTGACTTCTTTGCTAGATTCAATTTCCTAGTGTAACGTTACTAGTTTGGGTGTGGTGTGGTGTCGTATCTGGGTAACCATGTACACTCAGAATAATCGAAATGCAGCAGGATGGAAATGGCAAATCAATAAACCAACAAAGTAAACATGGCCATAATTGTAGTACACTCACAAATAATCAGGGATCATAGAAGAATATAACTAAGTCATGAACTTGGACACTAGTCCGACTAATGCGGTAACGTAAACAAACAGCAGTCCATCCAAGTATGGCATGCCACGAAAAGGATTACAGCTCTCCACAAAATCCATGCATATACAAGTACTCAGATTTCAGTTTCAAAGTGAAGCGTTTTAGCAGAGCGCACAAGGAAGCATTTTGCTGTGTCCATTTTCCAAAGGGACCCGAGGTAAGTACAGATAATAAGGGGCATGGAAATACGTGTGACAGTAATCAGGGAAAGAGAAGGAACTGCTTTTTCATAATAATAATGTATTACAACATATACCAAAACAATTTTTACATGCCAAAGAAAGTGGTCAGATGATTAAAGAGAGTAACAATATTTTCGGATTTTTAAAATAAAATGGGACGACCATTTAATAACACAATTTTCTACCCAAAACAGCTAGACTCAGATGAATTTTACAATAGTTTTCATTAGGAGTATCCTACAAATGCTAAACAGATATTACCCATTATTACAAAATTTAAAAAGAATTTGAAAAGGCATATAGGCCACTGTACAATCGCAAAAGAAAAAGAAAAGAGAACCCCGGGACAGGAACGT
Organism: Anabrus simplex; assembly: GCF_040414725.1. NCBI lineage: Eukaryota > Metazoa > Arthropoda > Insecta > Orthoptera > Tettigoniidae > Anabrus > Anabrus simplex. The sequence continues at coordinate 1,146,945,429 of NC_090266.1, read as the reverse complement.
GGGGAAAAAGGAAGGACGAGGAAGAGAACAGTACCTGAGGCTGGCAGCAGGGATTAGGAAAGATAGAACCTACAAGTATTAATACAATCCTGAAATTCGAACAGAAGCTAGGCGTTAATATGAATACAGTTAGTCCTATTCTTGCGTTTGTTCACCAAGTCTTTTAGTATCCAATCATTCATATCACTGTAATTTACACGTAGTAGAAAGCAAAATTTGGAAAAGATCGTAGTGTAGTTCCAAGACAAACACCAATGTCAACAGCTCAGACTAGTGATATTTGGTAGCGTGAACAGTCTTTAGCAGCCAGATCGACATGATGAAATAGGGGAATACAGCTTTAAAGAGAAGATTAAGTATGGGAAGAGAATATAGATTTAAAGTTCGCTCACCCGTCCAGCAGTCCTTGAGCTTCAATCATGAACAACAAACGCCATTTTAAAAACATTGCACACGGACCAGCCGCTAGTGCAAATAAAAGAAAGTCCTCCCTCCACACAAGTCGTCTTCTTCATCCAACTCGCCCATAGAGCCGAGAGCAGGCCTTATTTATATTACGATGGAAACGTCCAGAAAAGACGAGAGCAGAAGGTACACATTGCGCAGCGAGGTGATAGGGGAGGAAAGGAGGGAGGGCAACAGTGCGAACAGTACCAGCTGTGATATATTAACAATTTGTTGGTTATTTTGATCCACCTTTTCAATACAAATTACAGTTTGTGTTGTTAAGTTGTAATGTTACAACACTAATTTACCGGGACATGTTTCGCTTTTATTCATAAGCATCATCAGCCTATACAATTGTCTCAAGGTTTGTCATATTTGGATTGTTGTTACAAATTTCATTACATTGAATGTAAATCTAATTTCATTGATAACAATATTTAAAACACAAGAATAATATACACATTAAAAATTATGACAATATGATTTGCAATGTTAAAATGGAGTAACTCTTAATTCTAAAACACATTGACGTCCAAAACACAGTTTTTACAATTTGAAAATTTGGCTAAAAATTGTTTGCAATATTAAAATAAAATTGATTCAACTATAATTTTGGTATTAAAATTTGAGCCATAAATATAAATATTGGATGTTAATACGTAGAAGCTATAGTTTCTGAAGTGCGTTGGTTTCTAGAATACAGTAACATTTCAGTATTGAGAATTTTAGTTAAGAATTGTGCTCTCTAAATAATGTTATTTAAAAAGACTGTAATTTTGCATTATGCGTGATTAGTTTTGATGATAATCTAGAATTGAAGTCTTGGGTTCGTTGGAAAATGGCTTCTAGATTTGATGAAGCTTGCTGCTGCAGTTTGGCAATTTGATCAGAGGAAATATTGACATGTTTAATTCTTGTTTGTAGCGGCCAGACTCTCCGTTGGAAGTTGATTGTTTTGATGTAAGTTATGGTTAAAAGGGGCTTCAATCCAAATTTTGAGTATCTGATTATGTTTCTTTCAATTTATAGAATGGAAGAAGCATCTGGAACAAATGGAAATGAACTTAAGTAATATTGTGTGTATGTTGTGCTTGTAATGTGAATTATGTGTAATGTAACATTATTACGAAATCTCAAATCAGATAAAGGCAAATTCTTTAAAATATTCAATCTAAATACACTCACAACTGAAGCCATTTCGACAACGCAAAAAAGTCCCCCTCCACATAACACGCCAAAGCTTAACGCCCCGCCTGCAGGATCGTCCTCTACCCCCACCTCAACAACAGATAAGAATACCCTACCACATAGCACGTCAATAGCAAACGCCCCGCCCAACATCTCTTCCCCTCAACCCCCTACCCGCCCTTCACAAAAACTCTCTCATACGTACAACACAAGGAGTAGAGCCACAACAGACAATAGTCATAGTAACGCAATAAGGTCCACAAGATTCTGTAGCAGCAGACAAAGGGGTAAGTGATAATGCAACATCAACACTCACATTACAAGCACAACATACACACAATATTACTTAAGTTCATTTCCATTTGTTCCAGATGCTTCTTCCATTCTATAAATTGAAAGAAACATAATCAGATACTCAAAATTTGGATTGAAGCCCCTTTTAACCATAACTTACATCAAAACAATCAACTTCCAACGGAGAGTCTGGCCGCTACAAACAAGAATTAAACATGTCAATATTTCCTCTGATCAAATTGCCAAACTGCAGCAGCAAGCTTCATCAAATCTAGAAGCCATTTTCCAACGAACCCAAGACTTCAATTCTAGATTATCATCAAAACTAATCACGCATAATGCAAAATTACAGTCTTTTTAAATAACATTATTTAGAGAGCACAATTCTTAACTAAAATTCTCAATACTGAAATGTTACTGTATTCTAGAAACCAACGCACTTCAGAAACTATAGCTTCTACGTATTAACATCCAATATTTATATTTATGGCTCAAATTTTAATACCAAAATTATAGTTGAATCAATTTTATTTTAATATTGCAAACAATTTTTAGCCAAATTTTCAAATTGTAAAAACTGTGTTTTGGACGTCAATGTGTTTTAGAATTAAGAGTTACTCCATTTTAACATTGCAAATCATATTGTCATAATTTTTAATGTGTATATTATTCTTGTGTTTTAAATATTGTTATCAATGAAATTAGATTTACATTCAATGTAATGAAATTTGTAACAACAATCCAAATATGACAAACCTTGAGACAATTGTATAGGCTGATGATGCTTATGAATAAAAGCGAAACATGTCCCGGTAAATTAGTGTTGTAACATTACAACTTAACAACACAAACTGTAATTTGTATTGAAAAGGTGGATTAAAATAACCAACAAATTGTTAATATATCATAGCATAGTTCAATACGGGCCTAAAAATGAGATTAGTTACATGTAATGTAACAGTACCAGCTGGACGGGCGAAGAGAGCACACACACACAGAGGTTAGTAGCAGCATGTCGAGCGTAGCAGACGTAGAATAGTAGAAAAAATAGGAGCACGTTATACTAGTAAGTTCCTTCAATTTCTCCTTACTTCCACAGCCATTTCTAACTCTATTTATTTCCAATTGACACCTCCTTCTTAGTCTTTTTATTTTTCTGTTATAATAAAGTGGGTCTTTACCATTCCTTACCACCTTAAAAGTACAAACCTGTTTTCACATTCCTCAACAATTGCTTTAAACCCATTCCAGAGTCTGTTTACATTTTTATGTACCGTTTTCTACCGATCATAGTTACTTGTTTTAAACCCCCTCATGCCTGCTTTATCAGCCATATGATACTGCCTAATAGTTTACTTTTAAGATCTTCTTTTCTATCACATTTATTTTTAACTATGACAAAAACAGCTTCATGATCACTAATACCATCTATTACTTCCACTTTCTCTATAGAGCTCATCTGGTTTTACCAGCACCACGTCCAGAATATTCTACCCTCTAGTTGGTTCCATCACTTTCTGAACCAGCTGTCCTTCCCATATTAGCTTATTTGCCATTTGTTGGTCATGCTTCCTGTCAATACCTTCCCTATTGACATTTGGTAAATTGAGATCTCCTGCCACAATCACATTCCTTTCTATGTCATTTCCCACTTAGCTGATTATCTTGTCAAATAATTCTGAATCAGCATCAGCACTACTCTTTCCTGGTCTTTCCACTCCAAAGACATCAAGTTGCCTATTATCTTTAGAAATGAGCCTTACACCTAGAATTTCATGTTTGTCATATTTAACTTTTTCATAGCTTACAAATTCTTCTTTCACCAAAATGAATACTCCCTCTCCCACCATTCCTATCCTATCTCTACGGTACATACTCCAGTTCCGTGAGAAAATGTCTGCATCCATTATATCATTTCTCAGCCATGATTCAACTCGTATTACTATATCTGGTAAGTATATATCTATTGTTGTGTTTGAGTTATCAGTCCATAGACTGATTTGATGCAGTCTTCCATGCCACCCTATCCTGTGCTAACCTTTTCATTTCTACGTAACTATTGCATCCTACGTCTGCTCTTATCTGCCTGTCATATTCATACCTTGGTCTACCCCTACCGTTCTTACCACCCACACTTCCTTCAAAAACCAACTGAACAAGTCCTGGGTGTCTTAAGATGTGTCCTATGATTCTATCTCTTCTTCTCGTCAAATTTAGCCAAATCGATCTCCTCTCGCCAATTCAAGTCAGTATCTCTTCATTCATGATCCAATCTATCCATCTCACCTTCAGCATTCTTCTTTAACACCACATTTCAAAGGCTTCTATTCTCTTTCTTTCTGAGCTAGTTATCGTCCATGTTTCACTTCCATACAATGCCACGCTCCACACGAAAGTCTTCAAAAACATGTTTCTAATTCCTATAGCAGTGTTTGAAGTGAGCAAATTTCTTTTCTTAAGAAAGCTCTTCCTTGCTTGTGCTAATCTGCATTTTATGTCGTCCTTACTTCTGCCATCGTTAGTTATTTTACTACCCAAGTAAGAATATTCATTTACTTCCTTTAAGACTTCACTTCCTAATATTTCCTGCATCACCTGCCTTCGTTCGACTGCACTCCATTACTTTTGTTTTGGACTTATTTATTTTCATCTTGTACTCCTTACCTAGGACTTTGTCCATACCATTCAGCAGCTTCTCAAGATCTTCTGCAGTCTCAGATAAAATAACAATATCATCGGCAAATCTCAAGGATTTGATTTCCTCTCCTTGGATTGCGATTCCCTTTCCAAATTTCTCTTTGATTTCCTTTACTGCCTGTTCTATGTAAACATTGAAAAGGAGGGGTGACAAACTGCAGCCTTGCCTCACTCCTTTCTGGTTTGCTGCTGCTTTTTCAAAGCCCTCTATTCTTATTACTGCAGACTGATTTTTATACAGATTGTAGATAATTCTTCGTTCTCGGTATCTGATCCCAATCACCTTCAGAATCTTAAATAGCTTGGTCCAATCAACATTATCGAATGCCTTTTCTAGATCTACGAATGCCATGTACGTGGGCTTGTCCTTCTTGATTCGATCCTCTAAGATCAGATGTAAAGTCAGGATTGCTTCACGTGTTCCTACATTTCTTCTGAAGCCAAATTGATCTTCTCCTAACTCAGCTTCAACTTGTTTTTCCATTCTTCTGTAAATGATACGTGTTAAAATTTTGCAGGCATGAGATACTAAACTAATGGTGCGGTAGTTTTCACACCTGTCAGCACAGGCTTTCATGGAAATAGGTATAACAACATTCTGACGAAAATCGGATGGGACTTCTCCTGTCTCTTACATCTTACACACTAAATGGAATAACCTTGCCATGCTGGTTTCTCCTAAGGCAGTCTGTAATTCAGAGGGAATGTCATCAATTCTAGGTGCTGTGTTCCTATTTAGGTCGCCCACAGCTCTGTCAAACTCTGACCTCAAAATTGGGTCTCCCATTTCATCAGCATCAACAGCCTCTTCTTGTTCCAGAACCAAATTATCTACTTCTTTACTTTGATACAACTGTTGGATATGTTCCTGTCATCTTTCTGCTTTGTCGTCTTTCCCTAGAAGTGGCTTTCCATCTGAGCTCTTAATATTCATACACCTAGATTCCCTTTCTCCATAGGTTTCCTTGATTTTCCTGTATGCAGCATCTACCTTTCCTAGAACCATACAACCTTCAACATCCTTGCACTTTTCCTTCAGCCATTCTTCCTTACCTATCTTCCACTTTCTATCCACTTCGTTCCTTAATCGCCTGTATTCTTTTCTGCCCTCTTCATTTCTAGCATTCTTGTATTTTCGTCGTTCATCAATCAGGTCTAGTATCTCCTGAGTTATCCACTGATTCTTAGTTGATCTTTTCTTCCTTCCTAACATTTCTTCAGCAGCCCTACTGACTTCATTTTTCATGACTATCCACTCTTCCTCTATTGTGTTTCCTTCAGCCTTTTCATTTAGTCCTTGTGCAACACGTTCCTTGAAACAATCCCTCACACTCTTTTCTTTCAACTTTTCTAGATCCCATCTTTTTGCATTCTTTCCTTTCTCAATTTCTTCAGCTTCAGATGGCATTTCATGACCAACAAGTTGTGGTCAAATTCCACGTCTGCTCCTGGGAAAGTTTTGCAATCCAACACCTGGTTTCTGAATCTCTACCTAATCATAATGAAGTCTATTTGAGCCGTGTGCGTAGAGGCGCGCGGCTGTGAGCTTGCATCCGGGAGATAGTAGGTTCGAATCCCACTATCGGCAGCCCTGAAAATGGTTTTCCGTGGTTTCCCATTTTCACACCAGGCAAATGCTGGGGCTGTACCTTAATTAAGGCCACGGCCGCTTCCTTTTCAACTCCTAGGTCTTTCCTATACCATCGTCGCCATAAGACCTATCTGTGTCGGTGCGACGTAAAATCCCTAGCAAAAAAATAAAAAGTCTATTTGATACCTTCCAGTGTCTCCAGGTCTCGTCCACGTATACAGCCGTCGTTTGTGGTGTTTGAACTAAGTATTGGCAAGGACTAAATTATGATCAGTGCAGAATTCAACCAGCCGACTTCCTCTTCCTCTCCTTTATCCCAGTCCGATTTCTCCTACTGTATTACCTTCTCTTCCTTGGCCTACCACTGCATTCCAGTCTCCCATCACAATTAGATTCTCATCACCTTTTACATATTGTATTAAATCTTCTCTCTCTTCATATATTCTTTCGACTTCCTCATTATCCGCTGAGCTCGTAGGCATATAGACCTGCACTATTGTGGTGGGCATTGGTTTGGTGTCTATCTTGACGACAATAATTCTTTCACTATGCTGGTCGTAGTAGCTTACCCGCTGCCCTTTTTTCTTATTCATTATTAAACCAACTCCTGCATTTACCCTGTTTGATTTTGTGTTGATAATTCGGTAGTCGCCTGACCAAAAATCCTGTTCTTCCTGCCAACGTACTTTACTTATACCAACTACATCTAACTTTAGTCTATCCATCTCCCTTTTCAGATTCTTTAATCTACCACAACGATTCAAACTTCTAACATTCCACGCTCCGACTCGCAGAATGTCAGTATCCACCTTTTTGATGATCGCCCCCTCTCTTGTAGTCCCCACCCGGAGATCCGAATGGGGGACTAGTTTACCTTCGGAATATTTTACCCGGGAGGAAGCCATCATCAGTACATCATTCATACAGAGTGTGCTGCATGTCCTCACGAGTTAGTTTCGGATGTAGTTTCCCGTTGCTTTCAGCCATGTAGCAGTATCAACACAGCTAAGCCATGTTGAGTATTATTACAAGGCCATATCAGTCAATCATCTAGACTACTGTCCGTGCAACTTCCGAAAGGCTGTTGCCGCCCTTTTGATGAACCATTCCTTAGTCTGGTCTGTCAACAGATACCTATCCGATATGGTTGCACCTGCGGCTCGGCTACCTGCTTCATTGGGACACGCAAGCCTCCCCACCGCGGCAAGGTGGGAGGATATATCTATTAAATTTCTTAATTCTGTTCCTTTCTTTACAATACTTCTACAGTTGAACACTAACATTTTAATGTCATCCCCACTTGTCTTCCAGATCCCTGTACCGTTATCACCGCTCGCTAGACCACCCCATTTCCCTGAATGTACCTCCCCTACCCACCTCACTTGATCCCCTCCCTTCCTGGTCAGCCCTGTCTTTCCTCACAGCTGCACAAGCTACTTCCTCCTCCCTTTTCTCCCTCCCATTTCCCTGTTCCACTTGTCTTTTCTTATCCTCTACTCTACATTTCCTTTTCCTACCTTTTCCCTTCCCCCTACTTCCACACTTCTCAGTAACAGTTCCCTGTTCCTACTTGTCATCCTACTTGACTTCCAGATCCCTGTACCCTTATCACCGCTCCCTAGACCACCCCATTTCCCTGAAGGTACCTCCCTATAACCCTTCTAAATAAATTTCCTAACTTATACGTACCACTGCAGTTTAGGTGAAGGCCATCTGAGTGCAGATCGCTAACTCCTACCCACCCATTAGGATCTAGAAATCTCACTCCCAGTTACCCACATATCCACTCCATAGTCTCATTTAAATCCCTAATCATCCTCCAGTCAATATCCCTCCTACACAGTATTCCACTGATAACAATCTTCGCTTCCTTAAACTTCACACGTGCTGCATTTACCAGATCCCACACTTCCCCAACTATGTTGGTACTTATACCTGCTTGCCTTATGTTGTTGGTACCAATGTGAAACACTACCATCTTCTCCTTCCCCTCCTCCTTCTCTTCTACTTTCCTCAACATCTGCTTCAACCTAATTCCTGGATAACACTCTACCCTGGTTCCCTTTCCTCCACACACTTTCCCCACATGTCTAACAATGGAATCCACCATGACCAGAGCCTCAACCCTACCCACCTCATTTGATCCCCTCCCTTCCTGGTCAGCCGTATCTTTCCTCACAGCTGCAGAAGCTACTTCCTCCTCCCCTTTCTCCCTCCCATGTCCCTGTTCCACTTGTCTTTTCCTATCGTCTACTCTACATTTCCCTTTCCTACCTTTTCCCTTCCCCCTACTTCCACACTTCTCAGTAACAGTTCCCTGTTCCTCATCTTCCCTCTGTTGTTCTATCTGCAGTGACTCATACCGATTTCTCACTGACACCTATCCTGAATAGAGCCCTTAGCCTGCAATCTCCTTCCTCTTAGAACATTAGACCATTGTCTTCTACATTTCTCCCCTTTCCTTCCCATCCCTCTTTTATACCTACTGTATCCTGTACATTGTTTGTGGGAGGCCTACCTTCATTCCTGTCTTTTGAGAGAATCCTTATTATCTCCCTCAAACTCTCCATCTCCTCCCTCATACTCCTTAATGCCTGGCCACACCCAAAGTTCCTACTCTTGCACTCCTTAGTCATTCTTTATGGAAAAATGAAAAAAAAAAGGAAAAATAAAATAACTCGTTTAAAAAAAATGAAAGGAAGGAAATATTGTCTTTGATAGTACACAAAGATCACATGACAATAAGGTAATTAATATACTACTACACTACAATACTACTTAGTCGTACTCTATTTTTATCCTACAACAACCTAACAGGATAAATACTGCCGTTAATTACCGAATACTGAAAGGAATGCACAAGAATTTCACAATTCTAAACTGTAGTTAAGCCTATCCTAATTACGATAGCAGAATTCTGGTAAGAGATCTTCTACAGATACCTCTACTATAGCCTAGTACACAAATATTTTACAATAATAGAATAAGTACGCTACTTTCTAATAAGATATTATATTACAGAACACTACAATAATTTTAAACTACCGTACGTTCAGACGTATCCTGATTATAATATGTTACTACTAAGCACAAACAGAAATGAAAATTGCAAGTTTGAAATTTGCAAGACCTACTCAAAGATTATCAACAAAGCCAAATGCGTAGACAGATTATTATTAGTACTATTTTATCCTACTATGCTCTAATACATACACACACAAAGATACACACAAATACAGCAGGCAAGGTACTATCTAAATAAGCGTATCTACACTACAGTTCTCAAACTGAAATGTAGTTATATGATTTTTACATACACACAGAAAGATACACACAAATACAGCAGGCAAGGTACTATCTAAATAAGCGTATCTACACTACAGTTCTCAAACTGAAATGTAGTTATATGATTTTTACAGCTGATGGATTACTATTATTTTCCCTACTATGCAGGATGGAGAATAGATTGTCTGGCTTTCAGCATTAATCTCTTACTTCTGTAAACAAACCGGTTGTCTCTATGACCATTCATTTGCAGTTGCACAGTCGTCGTCTTCTTCTTTTCTTCTTATTCTTCTTCTTCTTGATTTTCTGTTTCAAGTCTTCTGGGTCAGGTTGTGAATCAAGGACCTTTACAGTTTTCAATCTCTTCACCACTCCCTTCCTTCTTCCAATATTTCTTTTACTTTCACTCCTCTCTTTACTCTCCTTCACCTTATCCATCCACCTCTTTCTGGGCCTTCCCCGTTGTCTTCCTCCTATTATTTTCTCCATAAATAATCGCTTTGGAACTCTATCCTCTTCCATTCTCAACATGTTTCCGTACCATTTCCGTTTACTGGTCTCTGTCTTGTATTGCAATTTAGGAAATCCAATTCTTTCTCTGATTTCTAGTTTCCGATTTTATCCCTTCATACCTTCCCAATTATTTCTCTAAGGAGTTTCATCTCAGCTGCTTGGATTCTGCTTTCATCATGTTCTGTTTTTGTCCATGTTCCTGCAGCGTATGTCAAAATTGGTGAGTACAGAATTTTCTTGCCTTTTCCTGGGATGTCCCAGCTCCACAGTATACCTTTCACACATTGGTAAAACCCATTGGCTTGTTGAATTCTCTTACACAGTAACTTATTTTATCTCTTCTATGCCTCATACATTGAAGTTCATTGCTTACAGTGTCTGTGATTTTGCTTACACTTGACACCCAAATCCATTTCCATCTTCAGTTAGAGACTGATAGTTGAGTGGCATTGTCTCCGTCTTCTCACAATTTGAATCCCAGGCAATGCTTGTGTGGTTTTTGAAATGAAAGCCATGACACTATGGTTTGGATTGAGGATGGTTGCCCAGTTGTACTTCCTCTTAAAACAATAATCACCACCACCACTATGGTTTGAATTCCACATAAAGCTGGAGGTACCAGGCATGTGACCATGATATCAAGAATCATGTAAAAAATTACAGATTTGCTTGTTTGCTTTCTTGTCTTCCAGTAACTTGTCAGACTCCATGCCCTACATGCCCCCATTACCAAAGCTGAGTCCTACACATAACTTCATCCAACCTTTTAATTCCTATTGTAGCCATAATATCTTAATTAAAATTGCCATTCTTCTCATCTTTTCATACCAGCAATCATTCTTATACAGTATCTTGCTTATCCTAAGTCCACCAAACTTTTTCAGCATATAAGAGGCACTCAGATCACTCTCATAGGTCTGAAACTTACAGAAAGTATTATTATTTGAGAATGTCTTCCCAGCAGACGGCTAGCCTTGCCTTCGTGGTAGTCCTGGTGAACTTTAACTGTATTAAAGATCATCTTCTTTTTCTTACAATTTGCTTTACGTCGCACCGACACAGACAGGTCTTATGGCGACGTTTAAAGATCATCAGTAGACAGGGCAGGCTTAGCCATCCGAGCATAGAAAGGGCCATTATTCAGAATATTTCCAGTCTCTCCTGTTCCCATATTAATTGGTATCCCAACTCAAAAATTCCATACTAGGTCCTCAGTTATTGTCTGTAGTTCACTAACTTACACCTGATTGCAGGAATTCATACCATCAACCACCAGAAGCTTCATATTTCAAACTATTCTTTAATGTGATTTTCAGAATTAGTCATTCATTTGTTCATTCCCTTTTACTGACCATGAAATGTGGGAGTAAGAATTAATTAACACAGGTGGTGCTGGGCAAGAAATCATCAGTGGCATTGGATTTTTCTTCTATATGAAACTGGCTTATTGGTGTTTTTTACATTTGAAAGTGCCCACCGTTTATGACTTGGTTCCATTTGGAAGATTGTAAGTTGATGAAAAGCTGTCTTTCCAAGTAAAGGCTCATTTTCCTGCTAAGTTATGCAATTGATTTTTATACTGATGTTCTTTCTATTGTATCATTGAATACTGATATCATAGATGGTGAAATACTTATTTACATTGTTCCTTTTGTTTTCAGTGTTCTGGACACACTTCCATTTCAGTTACCACGCATGATATGGTTCACAATAATGTTATGTCCTCGTAGTGTTCGTCTGATGAAGGACTATCTGGCAGAGAGACAACGTCGTAAAGAGCAGGAAGCTCTGTGGTAATATCTTTTCTATTTATAAGGAAACTTTAATTACTTTATATTGTTAGATATTTGAAACAGTTCAGAAACATATAGTCACATTTTAAATCTTCAAATTATATTTATTGTAATAAGTTTTATTTTGGTTATGATGTCACTCATAAACCGTGTGTTACAGACTGTATTTCTTCATCTTTGTTGTATGCATACCATTTGTAAGACTAGCTACTGATCTTTAATATTAATGACTGAGCGAATTGGCCGTGCGGTTAGGGTCGGATAGCTGTGAGCTTGCGCTCTGGAGATAGTGGGTTTCAATGACACCTTCAGCAGCCCTAAAATTAGTTTTTCATGGTTTCGTGTTTTCACACTAGTCAAATGCTGGAGCTGTACCTGGATTAAGGCCACGCCACCACCTTCCCAATCCTAGCCCTTTCCTATCCTTCTTTCGCCGAAAAACTTTTGATGTGTTATTGCGATGTTAAACCACGAGCAAGAAAACTATACATACCGTATTTACTCGCGTGTTAGACCCCTTTTTCTTCCACTTTTACAGCCAAAAACAGTAATTGGGGGTCCAGAATGCGATAACCTCAAATTTTATGCAGTAAACACATGGCTTCTAGGCTATAAGGAGCTATAAATTGTACATGTAAACATTCTACACTATTCTTTAACAAACTTATGAATGTATTTGAGTTATACTGGCTATTTTCTTGGGAAGGCAGTATTTGAAAAATGAAAAAAGACAGTAAATGGTAAACACGACTTTTGGACCTACATATAAAGTAAATATAGTCAGTTTTAGTTACTCATAGCACATCATTCATTTCATCTCCTTAATTCCTCTGATTAGGTTGATCTCTGGAAGGGCATACGATTGTAAAAACTCGCTACGAAAATTACTCTCACTTCATGTTCGACTCCATAGAGAAAAGGGATAAGCATAATGTATTATCATATTATGCAATATTGATAGAAAAGAACTTAATGGCCAGTCATTTGTCTCTGTCATTTGAGCAGTAGGCCTGCCGCACAGTAAACCTGAGTAAATCTAATCACTGCTTTCGTATGAATTATCGTCTTGTGTCGCCAGTTTCCCTGCTACCGCCATGTCGTCATTCCAAATGACGTCATCTTCACTGCCATCTCGTCACCCATGCATCGAGAGCATTCCAAAGTCCAGTCTTTCTGAAACTTTTAAAAATAGTTTTGTTCCCGACTGTTGAGTCCAGACAGTGGGAATCTATTCCCAAATGGTTTATGGAGACTTTGTGTATGTGTAGCAGAAGTCACTCCTTCCAAATAAAAACGTGCTGCAGAAAGCGTGCCAAACCACCAGCTGATAACTAGCGTATGTTAAGAGTTGTACTTCCGAATGTAATACATAGTGACTGGAAGCGTTCCTTTCATAACTACTACTGTTGAAAGCCAAACCCTTATATTTTAGTATATTTCATGCTTGTTTTCCACATTTATCACATCAGGATTTACCTAAACAGCTGTAAATGAGATGACAGAGTTGTCATTGTTTAGGTTAGGTATGCTATCAAGTGCCTTCATAGTGTCAGAAGTTCCACGACGGCAAGATTAAAAATATATAATCGGAAAGTTTACCGCATTTATGGTTATCTACAGGTGTGCCAGTAATGTGTTTTATTATCATAATGTTTAATTTTGTATGATCGTTGTCTTCGTGGACAGCGATTACAATTTTATCTAACATTCATAATTACATTGTTTTTCTCATTTTGGTTCCTATGTATTATTGTTATTCAAGAAAGGCGTAGATACCGCTGAACGTCTTGTATTAGCGTCTTGAACTTGAAACTCCATATTTGCTAAGAAGAATAAGATAAGAGAGCAAATTGATAAATGTGGCAGTTCAAGCAAAAAAAAAAAAAAAAAAAAAAACAGAAAGAATCTACATTTGCTCAGCTGGAGAATATCCTTTTCACTTGGTACCAGCAAGCAAGGGCTTCCAATATCCCTATAGATGGAACCATATTACAGGAGAAAGCCAAAAAGATAGTTGCAAGATTGAAAATTGATCATTTTACTGCATCGAATGGATAGATCGCTCGATTTAAAGTGCGACATGGACTAGTCTTCAAGAAGGTTTCCAGAGAAAGTGCTTTTGTAGACACAGAAGCAAAGGAGCTGGAGGGGTACGAGCTGCATGACGTATATAACGTGGATGAGACCGGACTTTTTTTACAGTGTCCTGCCGGACAGAACACTGGCGCTGTAGGGTGAATCTTGTCATGGGAGGGGGGAGTTCAAAAGAACGACTAACCGTTCTGCTGTGTGTGAACAGTGATAGCAGTGATAAGAGTGTGCCAGTCATAGTGGGAAAGTCATTAAAACCATGTTGTTTTTAGAACATGAAAAAACTACCCCTGATATATCATACAAACAAAAAAGCTTGGAAGACCACTGAAATTGTTTTCACAATTGTTAAGGTCATTTGATGCCTCCATGGGTGCACAAGGAAGAAAACTCATGGTCTTTGTGGATAATTGTGCCGTTCATCCACAGGACACGTCATTTCTTCATAATGTGGAAGTTGTGTATTTCCCTCCCAAATTGTACCAGCATGTTGCAACTTCAAGCGACTATACCGTAAGCGCCTAGTGCAAACTGCTGTTTGCTTGTTGGATGCCGGTAAAGAAATGAGCAAGAAAATCGATTTACTACAAGCGATTCGTTTCACAGTAGCAGCTTGGCGGCAGGTGCCCCAGCCAACTGTCATGAACTGTTTCCATAAAGGTGGTTTCAGCTGTCAGCTACGCGTGGCGGAAATAGACTCCACTGAAAATCTCTGTGCTAGTGGTGAAAATAGTGATGACAATGATGCCTTTAATGAAGACTGGGAACAATTATAGGGTGAAAGTGACGCTGTCCCAGTCGATTTTGAAGACTATGTGCTGATCGATTCTCATGTAGCCACATGTGGAACGAATAGAATGATGTGGAGTGGAAACAATTGAAGAGCTGTTTGATGAAGGCATGGGGTAGAGGAGCGATGAAGGGGAAGAAGGCGATCATGAGTCCAACGTTGACCCGAGTTTCACCAAAGCGCTTGCCGCCTTAGCCAAGGTAAAATCCTTTATATACTCGCATGATATCATGATCGTGAAGAAGAGAACATTATGCAAGTAGAGAAGGCTTTGTTTCATCTGAAACGCAAAGCTTGGACGAAACAAAAAACAATTAATGACCTTTTACTAAAAGGGGCAACTAATAAAATGACAGAGGTATGAAATTATATCATTATTTTCTTTACCTTTATAACAAGACTGATACACATTAAATTTAGCATCCAGTAGCATTAATTACTCAAAGCAATATCAATTATTACCTGTCACCTGTTTTGATACATTATTAGGCCTATTTGAGAGACATAATAAAATTAAAATATTATGCCTATAGAAATGAATGTACATAACCTAACAATATCAATCAATCAATAAATACTGATCTGCATTTAGGGCAGTCGCCCAGGTGGCAGATTCCCTATCTGTTGCTTTCCTAGCCTTTTCCTAAATGATTTCAAAGAAATTGGAAATTTATTGAACATCTCCCTCGGTAAGTTATTCCAATCCCCATCTCCCCTTCCTATAAATGAATATTTGCCCCAGTTTGTCCTCTTGAATTCCAACTTTATCTTCATATTGTGATCTTTCCTACCTTTATAAACGCCATTCAAACTTATTCGTCTACTAATATCATTCCACGCCATCTCTCCGCTGACAGCTCGGAACATACCACTTAGTCAAGCAGCTCTTCTTCTTTCTCTCAATTCTTCCCAACCCAAACATTGCAACATTTTTGTAACACTACTCTTTTGTCGGAAATCACCCAGAACAAATCGAGCTGCTTTTCTTTGGATTTTTTCCAGTTGTTGAATCAGATAATCCTGGTGAGGGTCCCATACACTGGAACCATACTCTAGTTTGGGTCTTACCAGAGACTTATATGCACTCTCCTTTACATCCTTACTACAACCCCTAAACACCCTCATAACCATGTGCAGAGATCTGTACCCTTTATTTACAATCCCATTTATGTGATTACCCCAATGAAGATCTTTCCTTATATTAACACCTAGATACTTACAATGATCCCCAAAAGGAACTTTCACCCCATCAACGCAGTAATTAAAACTGAGAGGACTTTTCCTATTTGTGAAACTCACAACCTGACTTTTAACCCTGTTTATCACCATACCATTGCCTGCTGTCCATCTCACAACATTTTCGAGGTCACGTTGCAGTTGCTCACAATCTTGTAACTTATTTATCACTCTATAGAGAATAACATCATCCGCAAAAAGCCTTACCTCCGATTCCACTCCTTTACTCATATCATTTATATATATAAGAAAACATAAAGGTCCGATAATACTGCCTTGAGGAATTCCCCTCTTAATTATTACAGGGTCAGATAAAGCTTCACCTACTCTAATTCTCTGATATCTATTTTCTAGAAATATAGCAATCCATTCAGTCACTCTTTCGTCTAGTCCAATTGCACTCATTTTTGCCAGTAGTCTCCCATGATCCACCCTATCAAATGCTTTAGACAGGTCAATCGCGATACAGTCCATTTGACCTCCAGAATCCAAGATATCTGCTATATCTTGCTGGAATCCTACAAGTTGAGCTTCAGTGGAATAACCTTTCCTAAAACCGAATTGCCTTCTATCGAACCAGTTATTAATTTCACAAACATGTCTAATATAATCAGAAAGAATGCCTTCCCAAAGCTTACATACAATGCATGTCAAACTTACTGGCCTGTAATTTTCAGCTTTATGTCTATCACCCTTTCCTTTATACACAGGGGCTACTATAGCAACTCTCCATTCATCTGGTATAGCTCCTCCGACCAAACAATAATCAAATAAGTACTTCAGATATGGTACTATATCCCAACCCATTGTCTTTAGTATATCCCCAGAAATCTGATCAATTCCAGCCGCTTTTCTAGTTTTCAACTTTTGTATCTTATTGAAAATGTCATTGTTATCATATGTAAATTTTATTACTTCTTTGGCCTTAGTCTCCTCCTCTATCTCGACATTATCCTTGTAACCAACAATCTTTACATACTGCTGACTGAATACTTCTGCCTTTTGAAGATCGTCACATACACACTCCCCTTGTTCATTAATTATTCCTGGAATGTCCTTCTTGGAACCTGTTTCTGCCTTAAAATACCTATACATACCCTTCCATTTTCACTAAAATTTGTATGACTGCCAATTATACTTGCCATCATGTTATCCTTAGCTGCCTTCTTTGCTAGATTCAATTTTCTAGCGAGTTCCTTCAATTTCTCGTTACTTCCACAGCCATTTCTAACTCTATTTCTTTCCAGTCTGCACCTCCTTCTTAGTCTCTTTATTTCTCTATTATAATAAGGTGGGTCTTTACCATTCCTTACCACCCTTAATGGTACAAACCTGTTTTCGCATTCCTTAACAATTTCTTTAAACCCAACCCAATATGACAGTGTTCAGTTAAATAACTGGACCAGTAATGGTGTTGATATTGATACCAGAAATGGACGATAAATGCTCTAAGTTTTGTTTGTACATTTGAATTAAGTAATAACATTCCACAAATTTCAAGAGTTCCTTCCTTCATTGCTTTCCAGTATATAAACACCGAATGAACATTTGTTTTTAAATTTAACAACTGGCTATTATTGTAAGTATTCTAAAAATTGACAAAATATTACAAACACCACTATTAAAAATGCCTTCGTATAAGTGCATACCTTCATTCTTTCCATGGTAACAAATGTCGCTTCCTGTGCTTTCTGCAATGCGTGAATTACTATTCGTGAGCTGGGAGCCAACTTCATGTTCATGATTACAATTTAAATGTCCATGATTAAGTGATCTATTTTTCACAAATTGATTAAACAATTCTTGGATGGTGAAGTGAGAACGTTCACCACGCTTCTAACCAAGTCGTACATACAGTAAAGAATGAAACAACAGAGTGAGTTGGTAGTGCATTGAGAGTTGCGCAGCTATCAGCTTGCCTTCAGGAGATAGTGGGTTCGATTTCCACGTCGGCAGCCCTAAAGATGGTCTTCCATGGTTACCCATTTTTACACCAGACAAATGCTGGGCTATACCTTAATTAACGACACGGCCGATACCTTTCTAATCCTAGCTCTTTCCCATCCGTTCGTCACCGAAAACCTTCTGACATTTTAGTGCAACGTTAAACAAGTAGGAAAAGAAAGAACAAAACAAAATATACAAACTTTCTATTTCAATTCTAAATAATGAAAAATTACACATTCTTTGAAATCGTTCATATTTCTCTGAAAATGCAGGTTATTGCTATAATATCCACTTATAACAATAATTTGCAATAAGGAAACTGACCTTAATGGTTTTCAATTATTACGTGATGTAAAGAAAAGTTAAAAGAAACACCATAAAAATTATGCTTATTATTTCCATCACGTATGTCGTGTTGCAATATTTTGACACCTCTATGAGGTTTACTTAAAGAAATATTTCCAAATACAGTAACCGTAATTTATTATTTTGCTTTCCCCCAATTGTTTATGTTGCCCGCATTTATCATTTTCATCCGTTCATCGTAATTTTCCCCATCCCCCTTGAAAAATGATACACCAGTCTTTACTGTATTTAAAATACAACAAAATTTGCATTATTTATGTTGAAATTTAAAATTTGTGTGAAGAATCACATAGTCACGAACACAAAAAAAGAATGGTCCTTAGAGAAAATGAGCAGTCCAGCTTTGAAACCAAGCCAAATATCCTGGCTTATTGCATGTCCATAACTCAGCACTCATAGAAACAGTCCATTTTCTAGTCTAATTGTTTTTAATGTCAAGATAAATATACATTTTTTCTCTGATTCTGCCGTTCATATCTCGCTTTCCATCTCATCCCTAAGCAGTATTGCTAGATTCAAAAATAATATTTCAGAAGATTGGGCTGAACATTTTGAAAGATGAAGTCATATTTTTAGAAGATGTTTAGAAATATACCATTTTTATTATTTTACTGAAAATTAAATGGATGTACAATATTGACATTGTGCAGTAGAACTGAATAACTTTCCTGAGGATTTCCTCTGTCTCCTTAACCCTCTGAAACTGGTTCTTCGTCAGACTTAGAAACACCATAGGAAACCCAAAATACTGACTCTATGTAGATCTTATTTTATTAATCTTCGATCACCCCTAAAATTCTGTGGTGCCACATGTGCAGAGTCCCACATCTGCATAACAAAGAACACATTTCGCTGGGTAGAGACATGCCAGTAGTGGTTCAACATACCTCAACATGAACCAGATATTCTTGACAGTTGTAACAAGGGCTCGGATGTTAATAAATAGTCATATTTTGTTTCTTTTTTTTTTTTGCTAGGGGCTTTACGTCGCACCGACACAGATAGGTCTTATGGCGACGATGGGATAGGAAAGGCCTAGGAATTGGAAGGAAGCGGCCGTGGCCTTAATTAAGGTACAGCCCCAGCATTTGCCTGGTGTGAAAATGGGAAACCACGGAAAACCATTTTCAGGGCTGCCGATAGTGGGATTCGAACCTACTATCTCCCGGATGCAAGCTCACAGCCACGCGCCTCTACGCGCACGGCCAACTCGCCCGGTATTTTGTTCCTTGCCCTTATTTGCACGCCTAACTGGTTCCTAGTGCAAATCCAGTGATTCTCACCATAAATAAGTGGTTTCTGTTCGTTATATAAATGCTTTTTTTTTTTTTTTTTTTTTTAAGTCATATTTAGGTGGTTATTTGAAGGGCGGAAAGATAGTCCATTCAACGCTCCATGTCATACAATATTGGTGTGCAAAAGACCTCTGGTGGTGACAAATTTGGAGATTGCTGAACAAAATAAATCTCAATCATAGATCACCCAACAGAGGTCCAGTTTACTGTACCATCGGGTAGCGTAAAACAGAATCCACATGGTAGCCGAGACCATATGATGATTGTTATTATTGTGTAATAATCTAACTTAAGTACAATTATTAAGTTGGATTATTAATTGTAGATAATTATCATAATTACAATGGACATCAACATTTGAACATTATTTTATACTATAGACATTACGCAACCAATACCACGTATCCCACAATGCTCTTCCTATCCGTTATTTTCCTTAAGACTGATCATGCCTCCCAGCCACACATAGATATGCAGTTGTAGTGAAGTACTCAACACACTGAATCTACCTTAACTACACTTAAATTTTGCACCACAATTGTCGTTACACACAAATATACAAAAACAGCTCACTCCATCTTCGCTTTTTCTGCTGTCTTTCTCACTCAACAAAGGTCGCTTATTTTCGCTTCTGAGTTCAGTAAAGTCCAGTAGGGGGCAGCCTGCACCGCTCCCCCTCCATTAACCAAGTTACGATACAAAGGTAAATATAAACATAAACAAAATGTTTACAAGAATATTAAATATATACATCATTGATAGCGAGTGGGAAACCTGACTGTCCTTCAACTATGTGATGTTTTTACCACTTTCTCCTTGCTGGGCTTGTCCTAGGAATCTGTCGTTGATCTATCAGGGGGGTAGAGTCCTTGCAAGACACTTGATCATTCTGTATGATGAGCTGTACAAGTCTCATCATCTGCTGCTATGAAGTAGGCTAGTTTCAGGCGATCAATGGACACATTCACAGATTTATTTTTTATGGTACCATGAAATATTTATCAGTTTTTGTCAGTTACCTGGAAAGGACCTTCATATGGGGGTTGCAAAGGTTTTTTCACTATCGATTCTCAGAAGTACGTGAGTACGTTTAGTCAAGTCTTATGGATGAACGCAGTTTGGGAAGTTTTGTGCTGAACTTTCACAGGTCTGATTTGCTGCATATGCTGCTGAAGTTTGGAGACAAAAGTTTGTGATTCGATTTGAGACTGAGGGTTATCAAAGAATTCACCTGGAAGCCTAAAATGTGTGCCATACACTATTTGCGCAACTGAACTGTTCGAGTCCTCCCGGAGTGATGTGCGTAGATCTAGCAACACAGTAGGAAGGGTGTCTGTCCACTTTATTGAGTTGTGGGCTTTGATAGCAGTTTTTATTGTTCGATGCAGACGTTCAACCTTACAATTGCTCTGCAGATTATAGGGTGTCGTACGTTTAACCTCCACACCACACAATTCGGAAAGATTTTTAAAGAGCTGACTTTCAAACTGTCGGCCTTGGTCAGTAACTAGATTTGCTGGGACTCCAAACCATGTCACTCACTGATCATAAAATTATTTTGCTACAGTGTCTGCTGCTATATTTTGCATTGGTATTGCTTCCATCCAGTTGGTGAAATGATCTATACATGTGAGGCCATCAGAAGGTGAAAGAGGGCCAACAATGTTTATATGAACAGTGCTGAACCTCTCATCAGGTTCTGGGAAATGGCTGACTGGCAATTTTGTATGTTTTTTTTCTTTTTACATCCCATGCAGGCTTGCGTTCATTTTCTGATGTCTGTCTTGATACAAGGCCAGATAAACTTGGAAGTAACAATAACGGTAGTCTTTATCCCTGGATGTGCTACGTTGTGAATCTGAAGAAAGAATTTTTTTGCAAAATTCTTTTGGAATAGAGTAGAAGTCCATTATAGCGAGAATTCATAACGGCAAAAAATTTACTCGCTAGAGCAGATTGTCGTTATATCCGATCTTTTTGTAAAAGTCGGGAGAAACCCCACACACATTAAAATCAGTATGTAATGGGAACTCGTTTGTTCAAAACTTGCGTTTTTGTCTATTTCCATACTGCGGCCTACTCGTAAGTTATTTTTCTAATTCCAAGATGTGTACACGAATGTTCAATTTCATTCTGAAGAATTGGTGTAGTATCACTCCAGTGGCTTCTGTGACAAACTTTTCAGTTTTCTTATTCAAACAGAGTCACCTAACCTAACTTAACCTCATATGTATCATGACAACATACTTCAAGCATGAGTAATGTTAACCTTTTCACTGTAAATTACTTGGGAATACCCTTTCTGAAATTTAACCAGACACGAGAAAATACAGTGTAGACTCGTATTACGCATTCCTCATTAAGGTAATTTCTCACTTAGCACATCATACATTCGAAGTCCCAATTCACGTCGTATTAAATGTATTTTAAAATGCTTCATTTATCACGTCACAAAAGTTCATTATTACTCTTCAGTACGGTCACATTTTCCCCAGCCCTGAAATTGTTCTTTATCATCCTTTGTGAAAGGATCATGATTTCGAACACAAATTAGAGCCTTCACCACAGGAGGCAAATCTGGGATAGTTACGTGAAAACGGAAAATGGCCGTCAATTCCGGAAATTTAGAGAAATTTAACTTCGGGAAGAAAGCCATCTGCCTCAGGAAAATTCAGTTTTGCTCTCCCGTTTTTGTTGATATTGCTGAATAACCCAGTAAACCTGTTTGTGCTTATATTTCGCATTCCATTCAGAAGTTAGAAATGTATTCTGTGTTGAGTAATGCACTGAGGGGTAGCAAATAATTGTCGAGTGATAGACTACGTAAGAATTAGGAACATAAGTGTGTGAAGTTGCTAGCGTGGTGCATATTTGTCTTGTGGTGGCCCCGTTATAGATGCTGAAAATGTCATGAAATTGTTTATTAACGACCACAAATCCAGGAAGTGGACAGGCATCTACATATGTCAACAGTGGCACGTATGTTGAAACTCACACCGTCGAGTTTCGACTCAAGTCTTATCGAAGTATTGTCGCATTCAAGATGATGGTCAAAGTAATTTCTCTCACACATGGCTGAGTGTAACCGCCAAATAATTCATGGTCGAAGACGGTGATCTGCAATAATGCGCTGATATTTTTTCGGTGCCCCACTGCAAATCTATCTATATATAAAAGAACTTGTCCTGACTGACTGACTGACTGACTGACTGACTGACTGATGGACTGACCGACCGACCATCGCCGAGCCAAAACTACTGGACATAAAGAAATGAAATTTTGGAGATATATTCATATTAAGATGTAGGTGCTCGCTAAGAGAGGAATTTTGGATATTCCTTCACTAAGGGGGTGAAAAGGGGAGTGAAATTTCAAAATGAGTGTATCTATATCTCAAAACTTTAAAAGTTTACAGATGTAAAAATTGGTATTTAGAATCTTCTTTAAAAATAAGGAAACATGTTTTTTTTTTTTGTTTTCTGAAAATCCCAATAGGAGGGGTGAAAAAGGGGTTGAATGCTTTTAATCAGGATACCGGTACTTATATCTCAGAAACTGAAAATATTACAGACCTGAAAATTGGTACTTTTGATCTCTTTTAAAAATAAAGAAACACATATTTTTTTGTTTTTGGAAAATACAATTAATGGGAGGGTGAAAAGGGGGATGAATTTTTAAAATGAGTGCATCTATATCACAAAACATTTAAAGTTTACAGATGTAAAAATTGGTATTTAGAATCTTCATTAAAAATAAAGAAACGCGTATTTTTTTGTTTACGGAAAATCCCAATAGGAAAGGTGGAAAAGGGTGAAAAAGGGGTTGAATGCCTTTAATGAGGCTACTTATATTTCAGAACCTGAAGATATTACAGACCTGAAAATTGGTATTTGGGATCTACTTTAAAAATAAAGAAAGTTTTTTTTCGTTTTTGGAAAATCCAAATAATGGGGGTGAAAAAGGGGGTGAGTTTTTAAAATGAGTGTGTCTACACTTAAAACTTTAAAAGTTTACAGATGTAAAAATTGGTATTTAGAATCTCATTTTAAAATAAGGGAACGCGTATTTTTTTGTTTTCTGTAAATCCCAAAAGGGTGAATAATGGGTTGAATGTCTTTAATGAGGATACATATATCTCAGAAACTAAAGATATTACAGAACTGAAAATTTGTGTATGCCTTTAATGAGGATACTTATATCTCAGAAACTGAAGATATTACAGACCAGAAAATTGGTGTTTGGGATCTCTTTTAAAAATAAAGAAACACATATTTTTTGTTTTTAGAAAATCCAATTAATGGGGGCTGAAAAGGGGGTGAATTTTTAAAATAAGTGTATCTATATCTCAAAACTTTAAAAGTTTACAGATGTAAAAATTGCTATATAGAATGTCCTTTAAAAATAAAGAAACACTATTTTTTGTTTTCGGAAAATCCCAATAGGAAAGGTGGAAAAGGGTGAAAAAGGGGTTGAATGCCTTTAATGAGGCTACTTATATTTCAGAACCTGAAGATATTACAGACCTGAAAATTGGTATTTGGGATCTACTTTAAAAATAAAGAAAGTATTTTTTCGTTTTTGGAAAATCCAAATAATGGGGGTGAAAAGGGGGGTGAATTTTTAAAATGAGTGTGTCTACACTTAAAACTTTAAAAGTTTACAGATGTAAAAATTGGTATTTAGAATCTCATTTTAAAATAAGGGAACACGTATTTTTTTGTTTTCTGTAAATCCCAAAAGGGTGAATAATGGGTTGAATGCCTTTAATGAGGATACATATATCTCAGAAACTAAAGATATTACAGAACTGAAAATTTGTGTATGGGATCTCCTTTAAAAATAAAGAAACACATACTTTTTGTTTTTGGAAAATCCAATTAATGGCGGTTAAACAGGAGTGACAATTTGGGGTGAATTTTTTGAAAGATTATATCTACAGAATATCTGAGAAACATAAAATGTTACAGGCGTAAAAAGTGGGTAATTGGAATCTCCTGTAAATGTAAAGAAACATAGGTGATTTGTTTTTGGAAACTCCATTTAAGGGAAACTAACAAGGGGTGAAATTTTAAAATGAGAATTTCTACAGTATATCTCAAAAAACTTCACATGTTACTGAAGTTAAAAATGATATTTTTTATCTCTATTAAAAATAAAGAAACGTGTATTTTTAGTTTTCGGAAATACCCCTTGGGTTGGGCGGGGGGGGGGCTTAAAGTGACTGAAAATGGTGTTGAATTCTTTTAATTAGGCTACTGGTATCTCAAAAATGAAGATGTTACAGATGTGAAATTTGATATTTGGAATCTGCTTTAAAAGTAAAGAAACACGCATTCTCTGAAAATCCAATGAAGGGGGGGGGGGGGGGAGAATTGAAAAATTAATTGACTTAATTGTATGAGAATACATGCATCTAATAAAAACTAAAGTTGTTACAGACGTGAAAATTGGTATTTGGATCTCCTTTTAAAACAAAGAAAAACGCGTTTTGTGGGGGGAAATCATCTTGGGGGGCGGGAGTGAAAAGGAGTTGAATTCCTTTCATGAGAACACATAAATCAAAAACTGAAGAAGTTAGAGTCGTGATAATTGGTATTTAGAAGATCCTGTACTATTAAAGAAACTAGTATTTTTTGCCGGAAAATTCACTTAAGGGGGGAGAAGTGTGAACGTAAGTGAAAAAAAAAGTGAATTATGTTTATGGGAATACTTATATCTCAAAGCTGAATGTAACGCACGTGAACATTGGTATTTGGAATCTCCTTTAGCCCTTTGGGGTCCAATGTCGGACTCAGTCCGACATCATTAATTTTCAGTTCCGGTCCTATGTCGGACCTAGTCCGACACAACTTTGAGGTTATATATTTCGTATGCTGGAGCAGAAATGGCGCCGAGCTTTACGCAGTATACAGCCTTGGCATTTATCTCTTGCCTACTGACATCTGCTGTTCATTCCTTTAAGCTGAATTGTGTTTTCTTTGGAGATAATTCCTCACTGTCACTGCTG
The DNA here is from genome assembly GCF_040414725.1 of Anabrus simplex. Lineage (NCBI taxonomy): Eukaryota > Metazoa > Arthropoda > Insecta > Orthoptera > Tettigoniidae > Anabrus > Anabrus simplex. The sequence continues at coordinate 1,146,919,889 of NC_090266.1, read as the reverse complement.
AGTTTACTTTTGTTATCAACATGGCGTCCACCAGCCGCGGCATGGAGCCTAATGATATTTACGAACAGTTATGTGACAGTGGTGATATTGACAATGATTTGTTGACAGATTCTGATGGTGACAACCGGAATGGGCAAGGAGAAGAAAGAATTTTGAAGCCTGGTGCCATTATAGATTACACAGGCAAAATGGGAGGGGTCGATCGTGCTGATCACGACTGCTCATCTTATGGTATTGTAGTGAAAAGCCTGAAGTGGTGGAGGAAATTGTACTGCTGGGTGTTGGAGGTAGCTTTTGTGAACAGTTTTCACCTATATAATTTGCAACAAAAGGCAGAAAATAAGCTCGAGGTGAATCACAAAACATTCAGGGACCGAGTTATTATGGGGCTTGTTGGGGACGTTAGGAACAAAAATGCCCGTAAGCGCGGCCGACGGAGCAGCTGTGACGAAGAACTTCGACTGAACTGGAAGCTACACATCATAGATGCTCGCCAGGATAAAAAAAACCAAGGACTGTGCCATGTGTTCCGACAGGAAAGTGAAAGGAGGCAGAAAGGAGACATCATTTTTTGTGAGACCTGTCCAGGGAACCCAGGACTACACCCGAACAAATGCTTCCGGAAGTACCATACTTTGAAAAAATATCGCTGATAATGTGGTTAACTTGACTGATAATAAATAAATTTGCAGTTCGTATTATTAATGTAAAAATTCAGCTTTTTACTTATGTAGTACTTCCTTCCCATATCTGCCTAATGTCAAATTGGACCTGTGCAGGATGCAGGTGGAAAATCAATTGGACCCCAAAGGGTTAAACATAAAGAAACACGCCTTCTTTTGGGCGTGGGAAATCAACTTAACCGCTGTGGGGTGAAAACTGAGGTGAGACCAATTGATTTTACTGTTCCTAATGTACTTATGAGGAGCGTCCGTGGCTCAGGCAACAGCGCGCTGGCCTCTCACTGCTGAGTTTCGTGGTTCAAATCCCGGTCACTCCATGTGATACTTGTGCTGGACAAAGCGGGGGTGGGATAGGTTTTTCTCCGGGTAATCCGGTTTTTTCTCTCATTATTCATTCCAGCAACACTGTCCAATATTTCATTTCATTTTGTCATTCATCGATCATTGCCCCAGAGGAGTGCTTCGGCAGCCGGCACAATTCCTATAATATATAAGTAATAATAATAATAACGTAAATGTTTCCACCTTTTCAATACAATATATTCACAAAATTACAAAATTATACGGTACTAGTTTCGACCCATCTAGGGGTCATCATCAGCCGTATTGGAGCAAAGATCATTTGTGGCAAAATCCTAAATCCTAAGACAATATTGTCTTAGGATTTCGCCACAAATGATCTTTGCTCCAATACGGCTGATGATGACCCCTAGATGGGTCGAAACTAGTACCGTATAATTTTGTAATTTTGTGAATATATTGTATTGAAAAGGTGGAAACATTTACGTTATTATTATTATTACTTATATATTATTCTCAGTTCAATACGGACCAAAAACATGAAATTCATAACCATCAACAATTCCTATTGTCGCCGCTCGGTGGGGCTTTAGTCATCCCATTCCTGACCCTGTCGAATGACTGGAAACAGGCTGTAGATTTTCGATGTACTTATTCTGATCATAAACCGAACATTTTTCTTCTTTCCTTGGTTTGTTTTCAACAGCCATCTTTTCCTTCGGAGAACGATCTTAGATTACAGTAGATTCTCCTGGCATATAAGTAAAAATTTAAACACATTTGAAATAAACGATAAGAATGAGTTTGACCGCCAAATTGTTCACCTCTATAATAAGGTCAATAATGCACGGAAGTATGTCATTCGTATCACCAGAAATCCTGCACACTTGTCTATGCGCGACAATGGTGCTGGTCACATTCTCAACAATAACAATGGCAGCAGATGTAATTTACTGCCAAGTAGCGGTCTTGCATCTTCCTGTGGGGTCCAGAACATCTAATAATAATAATAATAATAATAATAATAATAATAATAATAATAATGTTCTGGACCGTCGTCAAATGTGTGGACCGCGCTGGAAACGGGTCCTGGACTGTTAATGACTAAGAATGCAGTCCGGCCGCGGGTTCAGTACCACCAAGGCACCCAAGACGACACCACGCTGGATCTCCTGAAGGATTTGATCCATATTAAAAATGTTTATAGGAAAAGATGGCAAAGATTTAGGGACCCAACTGACCGGGTGGAATACCTGGACCTAGCCCGGGAAGTACAAAATCGATTGCTGGAAAGAAAGATTGAAAAATGGGAGGAAACTTGCCATAATCTATTAGAAAACGAGTCAGATTGCAAATTTCGGCGGATTATATATCTAAAACAATAAGCATTCAATTATAAATTTCAGTATAATACCGTAGCGAATCACGGGTATCTTGTTAGTGTTTTTATATTTGTTATCAGGTATTTTACACACCTTTTAATACACTGTTTTTATTTAATAAGCCTCAGTAGAAAAAGGTTTTCATATTATCTCTAGTCTCTTTCATGCCTTTAAATACTCTCATCGCATCTTCAGAAGCGGTAGATAGCCTACAACTTTCTCTGTACCCATACATACATGACGTAAAATGCATGCATTTCGGAAAAAACATATCAAATGTTTATATATTCGTGTTGGGTAGTTTTTATTCGTGTATTCAGTAGTACGTTTTCTTGCTTAACGCATTATTTTTCCTTGTCCCCTGCAGAAACGCCTAACAAGTTTGTATTGAATAAACTAACCTCCGAAATCAGTCATCCACTCTGTGCCGTATCTTGGGGTGTATCACATTTTTGCTTACTTTCAGTACATAGTTTTAAAATTAAACAATCATTTACTTCAGGCTTTATTTCTAATGAGTTAACTACTGCCATCGGCCACGTTATTTACGCATTTATTAGAAGACATGTTCTCTTTCATTTTGAAATTTGCTTATAGAGCGCCAGTCGATGAGTATTACTAATCTACTCCAATATTGCCTTGGAGTTCAAATGTCGACGAGTGATCTTGCTAGTGCACATAGCAAAAAATCTATACCGAAGATGATCGATCAAGTTCAATATAATCGCTTGCGTGCATAAATAATGGGAAAAATTATGCACGCTTAATCGCTCATAATAACAGATGCATCAATGATAGGTTTCTCGCTGTTACCGAAGGATAATACACAGTTTAATATAGGGATTTCCAAGGGACAAAAAACAGCTGTCTTTATAACTGAGTTCTCGCTATATGCCGTACTCGCTATAGTGGACATCTACTGTATGTGACCTTATGTTGTTTGTTGAAGTATCACACCATAGTAACTTTCCAGAAGGCAGTGGGTAGCTCTTGAACGTTCACTGTCTTGACATTGACTGTCAGCGACTGTGTCATGATCGATGGCAGTCATAGATTCAGTCCGTGACAGGTTATCCGCAATGATATTGTCCTTGTCGCTAATGTGTTGGTTGTTTGTTGTAAACTTGTAGATGTACTGCAGATGATAAAAATGTTGATTCCCATAGGGAACCTGAAATGTCCAATAACGGACCAACTATATTGCTATTGTACTGCAGATGTCGCAACTGCCATGGAGATGCCTTCTCATTTTTTTGATTAAATGCAAAAATAAGTGGTTTATGATCCGTTTATATTATGAAGTCTCTTCCTTCGAGAAAATGTTTGAGTTGCATTACTACAGTTCACGGTCATAGGTGCTATACATTCTCTCTGTATCGCTTAGCTTCTTCGAAAAGAATCCAGTAGGTTTCCATCCTTTTTCTACATACTGTTGCAGGACACTTCGTACTTCAAAGTCACTTGCATCTACTGCCAGGGCCAGCTGGTATGTTGGGTCTGGGAATGTAAGAAGTACTGTACCTATTTGCCGAGTCCTGCTTATATTTTTCAAATTTTGTGATAGCTTCTGGGGTCGCTTATCTTTCTTCTTAGCACCTTTCAGATAAGCATGCAAAAGAGACTGTGTTTCTGCTGCATCCTTGAGGTATCATCTGTAGAAATTAACAGTACCTAAGAATACATGAAGGTCATGAACTGTCTGTGATAGTATCTAATCAACAATCGCTTTCACTTTATCCGGTAAGGGTTTGAAACCTTCCGTGGTGATTAAGTGTTCCAGACATTGCAATTGCTTGACACCAAGTACAGACTTGGAAACATTAAAACATTAATTTGGAGGCCAAATTCATGCAGCTTCTCAAACACAATCTTAAGATGCTCATGATGTTCCTCTACTGATGCTGAAGCAATTACGGCAGTCATCAAGATATGGAAAAATAGTCTAGGCCTCTAAATACCTCATTAATGAAACGTTAGAAAACTGCTTGGTAATAATGGAGTAATAATGGCGGTTTTAGTTTTGTATCTCTCTGCTACAGGGATTTGGAAATATGCCTTCAAGAGGTCAAGCTTGCTAAATATTTTCTTACCCCTCAAAATATGTTGAAAATCTTCAATCCGAGGAATCGGATATCGGTCTGGGATAATTTGTGTGTTTAGTCGTCTATAATCACCACATTGTCGAAAAGTTCCATCCTTTTTGAGGACTAGTTGGAGAAGACCAGCCCATTGCGACTTTGATGGTCGAATAATTCCACTGTTTTGCATAAACTGGAATTCCTGTTTACCGATGTGTAGCTTACATGGATCCAGCTGCCTGGGCTTGCAGTATACTGGTTTGCCTTCAGTTGGGATGAAGTGTTGAATATCGGGTTTCATTTGAGTGGGTAGTGAATTTGCCCATATGTAAAGGAAAGGAAAATGAACCTTATTGTACCGTAGTGTAAGAATATATACTTCCATGAAGTATTTATGCACTCCTACAGTATAATGCATTTTCCTATATACGTTAGCACAGGAAAATGAAGACAGTGAACATTGCTCTGATGGACTGCATATCCATGTGAGGCTGGGAGACATGCTCAGTCTTAAGGAGGATAATAGATCGGAAGAACATTGTGGGATACCTCCTGCACCCTCGCTATGCTCTTTTGCTTTCAATGTGTGTATACAACATTTAACATGAAATATTATGTTCAATTTTACATACAATTAAATTACACCTTTTACTTTATTTGCCTGTTTGAACTGCCTAGAATTTTAAATTATCTGATGTGAACATTGCAGGGTTTTACTGTTATGTTGCTTCTGGGCCTGAAAAACCATAAATATTGTTATTTTTCTTTCCAGTTGAAGTCTTATAATTTCTTTTCTATCATTTTAAAGTGTTAGGTCATTGATTGATTTATCTATTTTTAAGGTCAGAGGAGGAAGAGGAAGCGGTTGAAGTTGAACCTCGTGCTCCACGACGTCGGAAGGGTAAATTTGCCCTTCCGGAGATAAGTGACACTGGTGACTGTGTTGCTGGTAGTACAAATGTAGTACAAACCAAAAACAAGTCAGAAAAGAAACAAGATGATGTCCCCATCGTGACAGGTGGATTGTGGACAGATGAAGATCTTATAGAACTCATCCGTTTGGTGAAAAAGTTTCCTCAAGGAACGGCATCACGCTGGGAAAAAATTGCCCAGGCAATGCGTAGGTCTGTGGCAGAAGTGACGTTTATGGCAAAGAAAGTGAAGGAGGATGGTTATCGCGTTGGGTCTGCGGGTGAAAGTCCTGAAGAATCAACTACAGCTGGCTCTGTAGATTCAAATGGAAAAACTGGTAAAGTGAAGACTAGGGGTGGGAAGCACGTGGATGAAAATGTTGGATCGAATTGGACTCAGATGCAACAAGAAGCTCTGGAAGCTTCACTTATCAAATATCCAAAGAGTGGGACTCTTGATCGATGGGAAAAGATTGCCAAATGTGTACCTGGTAAAACCAAGGTGAGTGAAACATTGCTTGTTTCTTTGTTGTATATTTTATTCTTAAACTAATATTTGTGTAACTTGTTTTACTGCTGATAGCAGCTAATGGCAATTTCACACTGAATTGTTTGCTCTGTACCTGTTATGATGCTCTGGTTACCTCGAACCATGTTTAAAGTGCTGCATTGCTGCCTACTGATGCATAATTTATACCTGCAGATTGGGAACATAAAAATGGTTTTAATACCAGGACAGTCAGTGTAGTCTTTCATTATATTACATTTCACTATCCTTAGGATTTGCTTGAGAGTATTGAACGTAATATACAATTAAGTTATTGCCAATTTGAATGATATTGTTCACTACTACAGCTTGTGAAGAATTTGTATCCTATTTGTACCACAGTTCAAATACTTTGTAAGCATCCTTCTGCATGGCTGGCAGGGCATGGTCATGTAGGTAGGGTAGAAGGTCTGCTTAACGCACTTTCTCTCTTCCCAGTTTGTCATCTCGTAACTTGCTTGCTGACACATTGTGTTCAGCCATTTTGTACACATCTCGTAAGCAGCTATTCATGTGATGTTGGCTAGAGTCCTGTTACACCTAATAACTACCGTAAAACGGGGTAACTTCAGCCAGTTTCTCGTATATTTTTAAAATTAAAATGTGAAATATTCCCTCTAATTTTCTGAAAAATATAATATTAAGTTCTGCCATGTTTGTTCTTCATTTTTAAATATGAACATAATTCTAATTGTTATTCATTAATGAATTATGATTATCGAAAGAGTGGCCGGAGTTACCCCATGCTTTGGGGTTACTTCGTCCGCCATAAAAATAACTCAAGAAATGAAGTTTTCTTTGATGTAGTGTTACTTCGGCCATCATGAATGTTTTTAAAAACCTGCAGAACGCCCAGTGTCAACAATCACAAACAAATTAAAACGATTTATAGTGAAACAGATGTATAGTGGTCAAATTCACATTTTCCCCAAAGAAGAAACTATTTTATTTAGTCTAAGCGTACAAGCATAGTATGAAATTAAAAATTACATGTTGCATTGCATAAATAGTTGTAATAGTAACAAAAGATCATAAATAAAAGGTACGAAAATCATAAATCCCAATTGTATGGAGAGGAAAGGAGGTCAGAAAAGAAGCAATCTTGTAGATTTTCCTCATAATACACTGTCTTCTAAATTAGAAAATATCTGGGCCGTCAATCAAGATCGTAAATGTGTATCGTCCATGTCAACTGATATCCGTCTATTTATTATTGAAAATGGGAACCGTCTTTCCCATTCCTTTCGGGATAAACTTCTCCATTTATTGCGCCTTTATTAATCTCCTCTAAAGCATCTTTGAAGTAAACAGGATTGTAATTACAATACCCGCGGCCGTGTAATGTTTTCCTGTATGTTCTTGGCATGGCCGAAGTTACCCTGGAAGTGGACAACTTTTATCACAAAACTATTCCCTGAAAGACCTATTTGAATAAAATGCATCAGATTGTGTTGATCAGTTACCAGACATACTTATGTTCTGACCCCATAAACCACTGGAATGGAGAATTGAATGCTGGGGCTAGAGAACAGTTTGTTTTCTGCTGTTACCAGACAAGACAATAGTCGGGGCTGCAAAAAAAAAAATCGTTTCACTCAACAATGAGCCCACCAATGTTCTTTGGACTACCGAGTGTTGATTAGAGCATTCTATGGTATGTGCATTTTAATTGTTGCTAATGGTTCATCTTTTTCAGTATAGGAGGCAGGAGAAAATAAGTGTTGCTATTCGTCAGTGGCCGAAGTTACCCTGTATGGCCGAAGTTACCCCACTTTACGGTATCTTAAGGTCCACAAGCAGGATATTTTAATATCTCAGAAACGTATGAGCCCCTACTAGTTAAATTTTTCCCAACCCGTGTATCAGTGTAAAACACCGTGTATAAGTAGGTCCAGTAGGGACAAACAATTTCTTCAAAACTATCGTGCAGTCTCAATTGTTCCAATAATTTTTAAAATATTTGAATCACTTTTGTACAATCAACTTAGCAACTATTTTGAAACTTACAGTCTCCTATCCAACAGTCAATTTGGGTTTCGACAAGATAAATGTACTACTACTGCCGTTCTTGAAATTGTTAATCAAATATTAACAGCTTTTGAAAACAAGCAGGCCATCTCTTTGGTGTTATGTGATCTAAGTAAAGCTTTTGGTTGTATTAATCATGAAATTTTACTTGCAAAGCTTGAGATGTATGGTGTCGAGTATCCCTCACTGAACATAATTAAGTCATACTTAAATAACAGATATCACTTTGTCTCAATTAAAAATAGGTATTCCACTTTGAAGAAAGTTACAGCTGGTGTGCTACAGAGCTCTATCCTCGGTCCCTTTTTATTCATTCCAGCAGTCAATGATTTACTGCAAAATGTCACAGCTCATGCTCTTATATCCTATGCGGACGATACAACGTTAATTACAAAACACCAGAGCATCTCAGGTTTGCATCAGATGTCGTAGGAAGCTCTTGCAACTGCAATGCATTGGTTTTCGTCCAATAGGCTGTTGTGCAATCAGGATAAAACTCAATTTCTCACACTAGGATTATCCAGAGATATTGAAAGTCAGTCAGTCGAACTTTTGGGTTTTCATATTGATGCCAAATTGAACTGGGAAACACACATTGATCATGTTTGTAAAAAAATGTCGCAAGTGGCCTATTTGATATGGAAATTGAGGGATTTGGTTGGCAGTGACTACCTAAGGATGGCATATTTTGGTCTCTTCCATTCACACATTACTTATGGACTGTTATTATGGGGGCATTCTTCTTATGTATATAATATTCTTCCAATACAGAAAAAGATTGTCCGAACAATGTGTAGGGCTGGTGCAATTGACCATTGTCGACCTCTCTTCATTAAGCTTAAAATACTGACAATTATAAATTTGTATATCTTTGACATATATTTAAAAAAAACATAAATGAATTCAGTACTAGGGAAAACATTCACCTTCATGATACTAGGGGCAAAGCAGACATTGACATCCCAATTCACAGGCTGTCAAAAACTGCTCACTCACATAAAATCAGTTGTTTAAGATTATTTAATAAATTACAACATCTTGCACGGTCCACTCCTTTAAGTAATTTTAAAAGAAAAATGTGTGATTTATTAATAGAAAATCCATTTTATAATACCTCTGAATTCTTAGAAATGTATAATGTTAGTATTAAGTTTTAATAAAAGGTGTATGTTCATATAGTCTTAGTAATATTAAGTACTAAATTATTATCAGTTGATGAAGCCTATTTCATTGTATATGGTCAATGGCAAATAAAGATTCTTGATACTTCCTCTTAAATGGGATAAAGAAAACGTTGTGTCTGTTCGTACTTTTAAGAATCTAATAATGCATCATTGGCGGAAAGTTATATTAAACATTAATCTGAAACATAAATCTTAGTACTGCGCATCAACCATGTGGGGACATAGAATCAGTATCTTCATTTTTTTTTATAATGACAAAAGATTCAGTTATACAACTACACCACTTGCTATAAGCCTAATAAAGTTACTGTTGATGAAACCATAATAAACACTATAGGTGAATAATGTACACTTTAATGTCTATATCACAACAAAGTAAAAGCTTACATCATTACCAAATCAAACTATAGAACTAAAAATATGTATTGAAACTGTGCGAGAAACCAAGAACTTAACCTTGGAGCAAACCAGAAATTTGTTAGTCATCCACAGCAACGCACTCTGACGTCAGCTTAGTACGATATGTAGATTAAGACTGGGCAGCTGGAGGAGTAGGAGACGAGGGAGCCCCCTTGCTTGCCCTCATCACATGCGTGCACAATTCCCATGCAGGATGCTTACTAAGGCCCGGTTTATTCAGTCTCAGTTAAAAGAACACTTAACACACTGTTAACATACCATTAAAAATTAGCAGCATGTTAAGATTCTTGCGTTTATTCAAACATTTCCTGGGAACTGTTAGCTAACACGGTGTTAACTCTCACAAGAGTCGGGATTAGTGAGAATCTAGAAAGCCATGGCAGAACCATGCAGTTTGTGAGCGTTCTTCAATGCGCCTTTGTCTTAATACAGCTGTAAAGTCAGCATTTATTCAAATTTTTTGTCTTGATCGTGAATTTTCTGTTGCTCTACAGACCAATATGAAAAAGAAAAGGCTGAGAGGAGAATGCTTGGCTCAAATGTCTCTTCTTTTGGAAATGATTTCCAAGTATACACCCAATATTCACCGTAGGAGCTTTTTAATAGGCGCAACCGCCCTGCTGTTTTTTACAGACCATCCGGCTAACATAACCTAGATATATGTTAGTTTCATAAATTGAATACATAATTGAGTCATTGAGTGTTCCAAGTTAAAATGTAAATACTGTAAAACTGTTTATTTAAATGACAAATCTTGACTATTGTCAGTATAATTGCATCAATTACATCCGAGTTCAAACGTTCACCTTTATCACGCCGTATCATGCGTGAACAATGACTGGATTAGCATGAAACCGCATGCAAGCATTAAATTCCGCATGACACACCACAGCAACCGAGCGGTAAGTTCCGCTGTTACATTATGATCAACGAGTAGCAGAACACAAGAAGTTCAAAATACTCTTACGTCTTGTTCATGACAATAACACTAAAAAGAAAATAGTTCAATTTTGCAGTTAATGTTTACCTGTCTGATATTATTCTTAATGCACTTGGTCAATGAAACAGAATGAATAGTGAAATTCAGAGTTAAAACTGTATAACTCGGGGTTAAGGTTTAACCCACGTTAATGAAACCGGCCCCGAGAGAAGTAAACTGAAATGTGATCATATTAATTTTTTACGTAGTATTTCCCATCCGGCTGCTCATTACTGCCATGCAGGTGGCGAAAATTTCTGGGGAGGACACTGTATACCTATTATAAAAAGAATAGCAAACTAATGGATCCATTCTCAAAGCTAAAAGTGACACTTGGCAGAAAATTTGTGATGAATTCTGTGTGCATACTGACGTTAGCCTACGTACGATCAAGCAACTGAAACAACTATATGAAAATCAGCTCTTCTGTTTCTGACTCTTCCTGGAAAAGGCCTATCATATTGCAGATGTTCAAGTTACAGAAGTTCTGCATCTAATGCACCTACCATATTTTGAGCTAACAGAGAATTTAACTGCTTGAACCTGGGCAGTTAACTGAGAGTTTAACAGATTGTTAGTCTTAACCAATGTTGAATAAAGGCTAATTTGGTTAAGTTCACTGTTAAATTATGTTAATAGGCAGTCAAATGTTAACTGAGGTTGAATAAATTGGGCCTTAGTATTAGCACTCTAGTTAAAATTCCCAGAGGCCTCTTGCCTAACATTGCTAAATGAAGTGATTTACGTCATATAGGCCTACGCAAAAAATCTGTGCCATTTAAGAATCTGCACTTTTTTAAAAAAATTGGCTTTAATTTGTGTTTTATTTAGAAGAAATTAACCCTGCATAATGATGTACTCCAGAACTGAATTCAGTAAAATTAATTTGTTTTAAGGCAACCCACTGATCAGAATTGTCATGTGGTTTACTTACCTTCCCCTGATATTTTTGTTTGGCTAGTTTCACCTATATGTTGTTATAAAGATTGCGCTGTCTGGTATTAACTGTATAGGAACGTGTTGTGCAAAATGTCTGGTCTTTTTTCTTTTGCCAGCTGTGAGTATAACTTTCTCTGACATTGTATTTTCTTCCTGCTGTTAATAATCACACGTAACTTCTTGCATTGAACAAAACAGTAGAGGATATATAGGATGGGATGAAATGCATTCTTTTTTAGATATGTTACAATGTTTTCATAAATGTGGTATTTCATGTTATATAGATTGGAAAAAACTTAAATGTTACATTAACTAAGTCAACAGTGAGAAGAATGGCTTCCATTTTAACAAATTATGAAAGGAATTTATTTTGTTTTTTCTTTGGTTATTTTTGCATGTAATTAATTGACAGGGGCCAGTGGAAAAGGGGCACATGTTACCTGTGAAGTGCTTGTGTGATTTTGGTACAGGAAGACAGCTGATGCCATCTATAGCTCATTCCATGTTAAGAAAACAGTATTGCTCTTATGGCAACAGGGTTGCCATATGGAGCGACTCTGCTCAACACCATCACGGGAAAATGCCGTCACATAAATTTGTGAAATTCAGTAATTATGTTCAAGACAAAAAGCAGAAGAAATTGAGCTACAAATTAATTTTATGAAATAAAGGCACAGGATCAGAGGTAAACTACGACACACAAAAAACCTCAGCATTGAAGTGTAAGGCAAACTGGGGAAGAAAATATACAAATAATTTTCATGGGCTCGAGGGGTAAGGGATGTATTTAATTGCATTCAATAAATTTATCCAGGCCATAAAGGCTAGATGCAACAAATACATATTGTAGATGACTCTTCAGAAGATCACAGTATGCCGGGCTGAGTGGCTCAGACAGTTAAGGCGCTGGCTGTCTAAACCCAACTTGGCAGGTTCGATCCTGGCTCAGTCCGGTGGTATTTGAAGGTGCTCAAATACGACAGCCCCGTGTCGGTAGATTTACTGGCACGTAAAAGAACTCCTGCAGGACTAAATTCCGGCACCTCGGCGTCTCCGAAGACCTTAAAAAAAAGTAGTTAGTGGGACGTAAAGCAAACAACATTATTATTAAGATCACAGTATTAACGTTAAAGAAAGAAATCACACATATAGGCTTATCGCATAACTCTCACTCAACACGCTGATTTAGAACCTAAAAACACACACAATAAATAAATACTGTAGATGACTTCACTACTGAACTGAGCTGCCGGCGGTTCACATACTGAGGGACTACACAAGGCTTATACCAGAACAACACTGAAGAAGGAAAATGAAGAAGGCAACGAAGCGATGGCAGTTCCCGCCATTGTTCTTCCTCCCTACAAATATATTTATGAAAAATAAAATGTAATGTAGTTAATTTAATAGCTCGCAGGCAAAAATGCCTCTTCCTCTTAATCTATCTTTCATAATACATTACAAAGTACAGTATAATATCCCTTAATCACGAGGAATTGTGGGTGTCACATAGGGGGTGTGTTCACGCCTTGTAGGTCCATAAGAACAGTACTCTTTTCTTAACGTGGAATGAGCTATAGTATCATCTGTAGGAACTTGTATCACAATGGCATGTGCCCATTCTTTGAAAGAGAGCATTATATATTTGCTATTACTCATGACTGACACATTCCCAGTGGAAAAGAGGCCCATGCCATTAGTTTCTTTATGTCTGATGAGTCGATGCTTCTCACTGGTCGGCTTGGTTTTGGACAACCAATCAGAAAGTGTTTCCCAAATGCCGTTTATAAGTTTCCAAGATGGCAGCAATTAATGTTCTTCAAGAAGAAAATGCAACAGTACGTGTAAAAAAGAAAAACTTCCTAATGAAAATGACTGGAAAGATAATGAAAGGAAGAGTTTAAGAAACAGGAAAAGAATATACATATCGAAAGAATAAGATTGTTCATGGTAAAGTGTTTAATAGTGCCAATGATCCATGCTGCAAAACAAGTTTCTGTAAATACTCAACATTGAATAAAGAATAGGAGGAGGTATTTATTGAGTTTTAATAGTTGGGAGATTATAATAAACAAAATGCTTATTTATTTGGATTAGTGCGGCCTAGTGACGATCCAATGGAACTGGAAAACATTGAAGAAGATTTTGACTCTATATGAAGTGCTATCTAATGTGGCTGACTACATGTCCAGGATTTCTTTTCATTATTTACTGTAATGAAAACCTACAACCTGTTTTCCAGTCATTGACCGGGTCAGGGATGTAATGAATGAAACATATATAGGCTGTTAGTACGATGGGGTCGCCACTCCCAAAGTGATTTATTAATGAGTGATAAATGCTATGAAATGAGAATGGAGAGTGTTGCTGGAATGAAAGATGACAGGGAAAGCCGGAGTACCCGGAGAAAAACCTGTCCCGCCTCTGCTTTGTCCAGCACAAATCTCACATGGAGTGACCGGGATTTGAACCACGGTAACCAGCGGTGAGAGGCCGACGCGCTGCCATCTGAGCCACGGAGGCTCTTATTTACTGTAATATTGTAATAAAATGGCCTAATATGTAGTAGCATTTCCAAAACACCATCTAGTTACTGTAACAACTGTTACTAGAACAGCAGGAGTTCAGATTACTATCCAAAATCTGATTTCCTTAATTTTTTTTTTATTGACAAAACACACTGTGTTGGCATGTGCCTCTTTTCCACTGGGCCCCTCTTTTTTAAATATGTTTTTCTCCACCTGAACTGTCTTTTTTTTACCCTTATTAGTTTTATCTGATCTCAGTTTAGACTTCTTAATCAAACCTGTGCCTTAAAAGTCAAGTGAGCTTGTTATTTACAAATACACACTTCCATACAATTGTGATGTCATTAGTGAAACCTGGTTGTTTTAGGCAAGAGCTGCTGTAATGTTATATATCTTCTTACAGTTCTTTTTGGAAGCTGTTTTAGATTGATTTCTTTGTTATAAGATGAAAATTTAATATATCATTCATTATCCTTTTCAGGAGGAGTGTATGTTGCGATACAAACAGTGTTTTGAAATCGTAAAGAGGAAAAGAGGGGCAGGAGACAGTGCGTCAACTGTGAACGAGAGCAGTACATGATCAAATTTGTGATTAGTATTGAATTACCGACAGAAGTATTGACTCAAAGATAATTAAAACAGAGCAATCTTGTAGTTGCCATTTCAATGCTGGACGGCAATTACTTATGAAATCTCCAAAGAAGTTGTATGAAGAATGAGTGTTGTTATACCCGATTTAGTATGTATTGCTACAAATACATTTTCATCTGAAATAAAGTGTTGTTATAGAAGTTTTAATTCTTCCTGGGTGTAACTCTCTATGAATTGTGCTTGTTTCTGTAATATTTGGTCCAGTATTTATGGTATGGAAAGTTCCTTTTCTCCATCTACTATTTTCTGATTTTAATGTATGAATTTTGGAGTCTTCATCTGTTTTCTTTAACGGCACTTTTAGGGGAGTGAGAGACAACTGATTGCCCTTCAACTGTGTACCTGTTTAAACTTTATGTATTGAAATGAAAACTACAGATGTACTGATTGCTAGGGCTTGGATTTTTAGGTAAATAAATATTTTTTATGTATAATACATACATTTTTTTGTAATTGCATAAATTCCTGTTTTTCTGTTATTAGCATATAATATGTACAATTTTTTTTAAAATCAGTATGCTAGACCTTTCAGTTTATTGCATTTCTGTTTTGTGTCACTTAAACAGGGAAGAACTTGTGAGCTATCTAATCTTAATATCGTCCCTGGAAAGGCAAAGTGTCGTAAGCGACATTTTTGTCAAAATTGAGGCTACGATGTTTATACTTCAATCGGACTCCACTGCACGTGCTGGCAAAGTATCGTAAGTGTCAAATGAATCTAGACGGTAAAAACAACATAAAAAGGAAATTATCGTGACCACCGTCAATAATATACACAACACCAGGTTATTGTAAGCGCCAGTCATTACCTCTTAAGCGTCTGAGTTAGAATCTTGTAATTTGTGTACAGATTATCGTACGCGACAAGTTTTCAATTCGGAGGGAACATGGAAGGCGTCAGTTTCGTTGTTCGTGACTGTTGTCGGTCATTGCTGAAGTACACATTTTATAACTGCCTCAAATCAATTTGGCACTTGAAACATATGGCAAAGCCTTCTGGCGGACCTATCACATGTTTATTTACAGCTCTTATAGTATGTTAGTGGAATGCAGAAGAGGGGTGGAAAGAGAAGAAGAGGGACTGCTTCTTGTGGCAGACTTGACTGATCAAGTACGGTCAGTAGCTAAACAAATCGGTTCATTGTCAGTACATATTCCTGCCGTTCGTGCCCGAAGTGAATTATGCCGCTGAAAATTCTCAACTGAAGTTTGCGACAACAAGAGGAGAAACATGAGAGATTATTCAGTGTTCATAGTTTTATGAATAAGGAAGCTGAGGGTAGAACGAATAAAACACAAGAATAGTATAGAAGGGAGTTTTTCAAGTACAACAAAAAATAGCAGATGTAACAGAAGTGTTGTAGAGGACGGTCAAGAGAATTTTAACACAGCCAACTTGCTCGGTGCCGTACTATTATTGCAGCAGCAGGTTTTGTTGTTAGTTATCCTAAAATGTTACATGAGTATTGCATGGTTTACCCAGAATGTGTGAAGAAATTACAGCAGTATATCCTAATGTGGATAAATTGATTTCTAACGGGGGAAAAGTGTTCATTCAGTCGTCAAGAATAATTCGCATATTTAAGACTAAAAATCCCAACGTACCACTGCCACTCACCCCTGTAATAATACTGTCATGAACTCGGGTCACTGCAGTTCAGTATTTTGCAGAAATTTTGATGGCTTTGCCTCAGTAGTTAATGAACTGGACAAAGATGATGCAACTTCAATTGGAATCCTTCAGGAAATGCTAAGTGATACAGTGTTTAAAAATACTTGTGTTTTCTTAGCAGCACAATTGACAAATTTGAAAAGGAAGGGATTCTTTGGTCAGAAAGAGTTCAGTATGTTCATAGCATTGAAAACTTAACTGTCTTAGTGGATCTACAGCACAAATGTTACAAAAAAAAAAAAAAAAACAAAAAAAAATTAGACATGTGTTTGAAAACAACAGTGTAAAATTTCAAATGTGTTAGATGGGCATCAAGAAGAGGATATTGATGTGAGTGTGAGTGAGAAAATTTGCCATACTGACATCTTGTGATGTGGGGCCCTCATTTTCCTGGCATAAGTCATTATTTCGTGATAATCATCAGTCATTTGTGATGGACAGCTTGTCCGACCAATTGACTGAATGGTCAGCATTGGAGCCTTCGGTTCAGAGGGTCTCAGGTTCGATTTCCAGCCAGGTTGAGGATTTTAATCGTGTCTGATTCATTCTTCTGGCCCGGGGACTGGGTGTTTGTGTTTGTCCCAACACTTTCCTCTTCATATTCAGACAACATACTACACTACCAACCACCACAGAAACACGCAATGGTATTTACTGCCCTCCGTATAGGGTTGGCGTCGGGAAGGGCACCCAGCCGTAAAACATGGTCAAATCCACATGTGCAATACAGTTCGCACCCGCGACCCCACAGATGTGGCAAAAGCGGAGGAAGAAGATTTGTGATGGACAGCTTGAGGATGAAACTCATGGTGTATTGTAATTCTTCAGCAATCATGTATTCATGAGTACTGCTAATTGTTTATCTATATATATATATATATATAAAAGAACATGTCCTGACTGACTGACTGACTGACTGACTGACTCATCATCGCTGAGCCAAAACTACTGGACATAAAGAAATGAAATTTTGAGGATACATTTATATTACAATGTAGGTGCTCGCTAAGGGAGGATTTTTTAATATTCCATCGCTAAGGGGGTGAAAAGGGGGGTGAATTTTTGAAATGAGTTTATCTATATCTCAAAACTATAAAAGGTTACAGATGTAAAAATTGGTATTTACAATCTCCTCTAAAAATAAAGAAACACGTATTTTTTGTTTTCAGAAAATCCCAATAGGAGGGGCGAAAAAGGATGAAAAAGGGGTTGAATGCCTTTAATGAGGATACTTATATCTCAGAAACTGAAGATATTACAGACCTGAAAATTTGTATTTGGGATCTCCTTTAAAAATAAACAAACACGTATTTTTGTGTTTTTGTAAAATCCAATTTATTGAGGGGTGAAAAGGGGGCTGAATTTTGAAAATTAGAGTATCTAAATCTCAAAACTTTAAATGTTTTCAGATGTAAAAATTGGTATTTAGGATCTCCTTTAAAAGTAAAGAAACACGTATTTTTTGTTTTCGGAAAATCCCAATACGAGGGGTGAAAGGGGGGTGAAAAACGGGTTGAATGCCTTTAATGAGGTTACTTATATCTAAGAAACTGAAGATATTACAGACGTGAAAAATGGTATTTAGGATCTCCTTTAAAAATAAAGAAACACGTAATTTTAATTTTTGGAAAATCCAAATAGTGAGGGGTTAAAACGGGGGTGAATTTTTAAGATGAGTGTATCTATATCTCAAAACATTAAAAGTTTACAGATGTAAAAATTGATACTTAGAATCTCCTTTGAAAGCAAAGAAACATGTATTTTTTCGTTCTCCAAAAATCCCAATAGGAGGAGTGAAAAGGGGTGTAAAATGTGTTGAATGCCTTTATCAGGATACTTATTGTACCAGTAAAAGAGCCCGACTCTCAGATTAAATTTTAAAGTAGCATGAATATAGTTCTCAGGGTGAAAAACTGGATTAATTGTAGCTAGGGCTCGGTACAGGAGGTAGGGTCCTATCTACAGAAAAACTTTGACTCTGATTGCACAAGAGTTTATTCAAATAAGTCATGAATTTGCACATCACCTCTAAGTAGAAATGGATTGTCTTCCTCGTATTCCAATAGTATGGCTCGGGTTCTCCAGCTCACCAAGCCAAGCTGGTTGAAGCACGTTCCAGAAGACTCCAGGGATTCCAGGGACTCCAGATACTCCAGACAGAGGCAGCTGGACTGTCTGGATTGACGGCAAGTAGAGATGTCTCGAACTCTGAGGCCCGGGTCGAACCCCGGTGATCCAGGCGATGTTGTAGATAGTCATGTACAACCTCAGCCCAATGAGACTGAGAGGATTGATGTTCCCAAGGTCACTAGTAGCACTGAGTCCATGAAAACCTTGGATGATCAACTTTAGAGTTCATCACTAGGAAAATCCTCGTCCCTGAATAACCTTTGGCAACGAAAAATACAAGTCCCTTCTTGTGAAATTATTGTTAAACTCAAAGTTCATTACTGGCGAAGGTGCAAGTCTTTGCCTAAACTCGAATGAAAAACACAAGTCCATTCACTTGGAAGTTTGAATATATTTAAAGTTAATCACTGGTGAAATTCATAAAGTCTTCGAGTAACCACTGACGAAAACACAAGTCCTTCCACATAAATAAATTCACTGACGAAATTTATAAGTCTTTTAAACCAACACTGGCAAATGTACAAGTCTTTGAGTAAATGTAAGTGAAATCCTAACTTTGTTTAAAGCCGTTGGAAAGTTAAAGTTCATCACTAGCAATGTTAATCAATCACTGTCTATTAGAAGGATGAGTTCCTCAACAGTCGCAAATATTCCACGTAAATAATACAAGTCCATTTCACGAACACTTAGAAAAATTCCAGCTTCGATGGCACGTAAATAATACAAGTCCATTCAATTAACACTTGTAAATATTCTAACTTCAATTACGAAGACTTAGAAAATTTTCTACAACACTCGTAGTCTTATGAGTCCACTTTATAGTACTTGGAAGAATCGTCTTCCCACACTTGTAGAATGACAGAGTTCCACGATGATAGTAGCAGCAAGAGTGTCCCCGCTGACTACTAAGGTATTAAGATTTCGGTTGATATCCTCAACCTAAAATCAAAAACAAAGTAGGAATTAATCTACTTTCAAAAAATAAATAAAAAGAAAATATACTCATACTTCTAAAAGTACAGTATAATATCAATAATAAAAACAAAACATAAATTTGAAATAATTGATTATAAAATTTAACACGATAAACCGATTCTCTAGCTGTAATCATCAATGCACAAATTCAAAATCTCAATAAAATTAATCCATAAGATAAAATATCTCCCCCAAAACAATAACTTAAATTACCAAAATCACCTGATAAAGTACAACCTACAAAAAATATAAATGTTATAAAATATATTAAAGACTGAACCACCCATCAATAATCAATTAAAAACATAAAGGGATTAAAAATACGATCATAAATATAAATTTTAACATTGTAATACTCTAAATGTTTGAAAAAAATCATTGCCATGAGTTCGAATTATAGAAACCAACACAGATAGTCCTAAAGCCCCCTCACAAACAGAAAATGTTAAAAAAACTATACTAAAATACAATTCATAATCAAAAAAATTTAAATATAAATAAAGTAACCCAAACAAACTCAACACAATAAATTCTAAACTCAACAATATAGATAATAAATGCTTACGTTTAGAACAAAAAGTTCACGCCCCTATTAAAAATACTAAAATCAAGACAACTCAACTTATATTTATTACCATTGTTTTAGTAGTTTAATAAAAACACTGGTCTTGTAAACCAATATTAAGATTTTCTTCTAAAACTCAGAGGAAAGAAAAATTCTTTTCACTAATCCCCAAAATTACTACTCAGCTGAGACTGTGTGAATAGGCTACAGTAGGTCCTCCTTTTATTCGATTCGGGACGTCTATGTCATAATACGGTTTGATTGAATATCTCCCGAATCCCTCGATGGATTTGCTTGAAACTCGAGCATTGGGACGTTTAGTTGATCCCAAACAAGATGACATATCGCTCGATTAGCAAGCATCATTATTATAGAAATTTCAAAATTTTCTCCATCGAACTCTCTAGAACAAGTGACGTGGAATCCAGAAAATACCAGTCAAGGCTGGTAACACGTGTTGAGACGAGCGGGCGGTCTAGCTAGCTCCTGTGGCTACGTCACAGCTCACAGTTGTCATACACTTGCTAGCTGGTCCTCGCTGCTGGTAAACAAACCAGGCGCTCTCGGAACATTGCGCGTGGTAAATAAACGTAACTTATGCTCAAAAAATACTTATGTACAGGTCGTAACCGGTACATTATATCTCAGGAATTGATGTTGTTATAGACCTGAAAATTGGAATTTCCTTTAAAAATAAAGAAAAAAAGTATTTCTTTTTTAGTTTTTTTGGTGGTTGGGGGGGATCCAATGAATGGGGTTAAAGAGGAGTGACAAATTTCGGGGAATTTTTAGAAAGACCTTATCTACAGTACATCTCAGAAATGTAAAATATTACAGACGTAAACATTGGTATTTGGAATCTCCTGTAAAGGTAAAGAAACACAGGTGATTTGTTTTGGGAAAATCCACTTAAGGGGAACTAAAAAGGGAGTGAACTTTTAAAATGACAATTTTCACAGTATATCTAAAAAAACTTAACATATTACAGAAGTGAGAAATGGTATTTTTTATCTCTATTAAAAAAACACTATCGGCAGCCCTGAAGATGGTTTTCCGTGGTTTCCCATTTTCACACCAGGCAAATGCTGTGGTTGTACCTTAATTAAGGCCACGGCCGCTTCCTTCCAACTCCTAGGCCTTTCCAATCCCATCGTCGCCATAAGACCTATCTGTGTCGGTGCGACGTAAAGCCCCTAGCAAAAAAACGTGTACTTTTTGTTTTCGCTAAAAGCACTTGGTCAGCGGGGGGGGGGGGGTGTAGAAGTGACTGAAAATGGGGTTGGATTCTTTTAATTAGGATACTGATACCTCAAAAACTGAAGATGTTTCAGACGTGAAATTTGGTATTTGGAATCTGCTTTCAATGTAACGAAACACGTATTCTCGGAAAATCCAACGAAGGGGCGGGGGTGGTGAAAGAATTGAAAAATGTATTGAATTAATTGTATGCGGGTACTTATGTCTAATAAAAACTAAAGTTGTTACAGACGTGAAAATTTTTATGTGGATCTCCTTTAAAAACAAAAAAACGCGTTTTTGGGGGGGGGGGGAAATCATCCTCGGGGGGGGGCGGGAGTGAAAAGGAGTTTAATTCCTTTAGGACACATCTCAAAAACTGAAGATGCTAGAGTCGTGATAATTGGTATTTAGAAGATCCTTTACTATTAAAGAAACAAGTATTTTTGCCGGAAAGTTCACTTTGGGAGGGGGTGGAGAAGATTGTGAAAAGAAGTGAAAAAGTGAATTACTTTTATGGGGATACTTGCATCTTAAAACTGAAGGTAACAGACGTTAATATTGGTATTTAGGATCTCCTTTAAACATAAAGAAACACCCCTTCTTTTGTTTTTATTGGGGGGGAGGGGTAAATCTAGTTAACGGCGGCGGGGTGAAAACGGAGTTGAGATCAATTGATTTTACTGTTCATAATGCACTTATTAGGAGCCTCCGTGGCTCAGACGGCAGCGCGCCGGTCTCTCACCGCTGGGTTCCGTGGTTCAAATCCCGCTCTCTCCGTGTGAGATTTGTGCTGGACAAAGCGGAGGCGGGACAGGTTTTTCTGCGGGTACTCCGGTTTTCCTTGTCATCAGTCATTCCAGCAACACTCTCCAATATCATTTAATTTGTCATTCATTAATCATTGCCCCAGGAGAGTTCGACAGGCTTCAGCAGCCGGCACAATTCCTATCCTCGCCGCTAGACCGCTGACCCGGTCGAATGACTGGAAACAGGCTGTGGATTTTCAATGTACTTATTCTGATCATAAACCGATCATTTTTAATCTTTCCTGGGTTCGTTTTCAAGAGCCATCTTTTCCTTTGGAGAACGTTCTTAGATTACAGTAGATTCTCCTGGCATAGGCCTATAAATAAAAATTTAAACACATTTGAAATAAACGATGGGAATGCTATTGACGGTGCAATTGTTCACCTCTATAATAAAGTCAATAACGCACGGAAGTGCATTATATCGCCAGAAATCCCGCGCATTTGCCTACGCGCGACAATGGTGCTGGTCACATAGTCAGCAATGACAATGGCAGCAGATGTAATTTACCGCCAAGTAGCGGTCTTGCATCTTGCTGTGGGGTCCTGAACGTCAATAATAATTATAATAATAATGTTCTGGACCGTCCTCAATATGTGCGGACCGCGCTGGAAACGGGTCCTGGCCGGGTAATGACTACGAATACAATCCGGCCGCGGGTTCAGTACCGCCAAGGCACCTAAGACGACACCACGTCGGATCTCCTTAAGGATTTGATCCCTATTAAAAATGCTTATAGGAAATGATGGCGAAGATTTAGGGACCCAGCTGACCGGGTGGAATACCTGGACCTATCCCGGGAAGTACGAAATTGATTGCTGGAAAGAAAGATTGAAAAATGACGAACTTTGCCGTAATCTCTCAAAAAACGAGTCAGATCGCGAAGTTTGGCGGATTCTCTCAGAAAACGAGTCAGATCGCGAATTTCAGAGGATTATATATAAAACGTTAACCATTCAATTATAAATTTCAGTATAATACCGTAGCGAAGCACGGGTATCTTACTAGTATTAACATAAATAAACTGAAATCTAATTACATATTTTTACTTTTTGTCACATATTACAAGCATTTTTAAAACATTAAAAAAGTACTTATCTGATTTTTAGCACCTAGAAATCTGAGCCCTACTCATTACCTCAGGATTATTGTGTTAAGGAAAATAATACAAAAATGTTGCCTATAAGATAACAAATCTTTCAGATGTAATACTGTTTGCTTTCCTTGTTTCTGCCAAAGGAAGCTATGCCTCTAGATTGGTTTAATAGATCCTTTCTTGATCAAAGTACTTAAAATATTTAGGTATATACAGATTGGATGCCACTGGGAACTGTAATCATGTTATTGCTTTTACATCCCACTAACAACTTGTACAGTTTTCTGGGATGTTGAGATGCCAGAATTTTGTGTCCAGGAGTTCTCTTACATGTAGGTAAATTTACCAACAAGAGGCTGGCAATATTTGAGCACCTTCAAATACCACTGGACTGAGCCAGGATTGAACCCACCAACTTAAGCTCAGAAAGCTGAGCATCTCAATCCAACCCACTGGAAACTAGATTTCATCAAGTCATTATTCATTATTAAATTTTAAAAAATATGCTAGCGTTATCCATTTTGAAACAAGTACCAGAGATATTATAGTTCAAATAATTGAAACTTTTATGAAGTTTAGGTAAAAACTTTCCGGTTATCCAAGATGGCAGCACGTGCGCTCATTCGTGATTCAAACATTAATTTTTCGAGCTGTGATTGTCCCGGCAAGCAAAGATTACTGAAAAAAAACAGGGGTTGTAATAAAGATCCTTTCGGTGTAGCCTGATAATTTTCTAACTTTAACCCCGCATGCTCTAAAGGAGGCCAATAATGTTGATACACACCTACGCGAACACTAACCTTCTGTGCTGCAAAGTAGACCAAATTATTTCTAACCCATTTTGCTTCACACAAATTAAATGCCATTATTTTTAAGGAAGCAGCCGTGGCCTTAATTAGGTTACAAACCCAGCATATGCCTGGTGTAAAAATGGGAAACCACAGAAAACCATATTCAGGACTGCCAACAGTGCGGTCCAAACCCACTATCTCCCGGATGCAAACTCAGAGCTGCCGTCCCTAACCGCACAGCCAACTCGCCTGGTAAATAGAGAAGGAAAGTGAGAGGACCAATCCTACAAAGAAAAGGAGTTAGCAGCAAAAGAAATAAAAGGGCCATAGACTGCATGAAAATTAAATACCGTACTCCCTCGGCTTCTCAAACTTAACGCCATTGGAAGAGAACACCTGTTAACCAAGTGAGGTTTAATATAAAAGATTGAAGTGACTGATTCAGTCAAGTGGAAAAGATGCCACAAATAGCTACCCATGGTTGCCAAACACAGACACTCCCGCGGTAGAGCACGTGGCCCCTTTTTTCGTTTCCTCTTACGACAGGCAGGGGATAAAGTGGCTGTATCCTACGTTCCCCCCCCCCCCCCTCCCACAAAGAGGTAGCCAGTTTTGGAAAGAAATTATGACTATTCATTTCTGTGTTATGTGTTTTTCTGTCGATATGATTTACATTCATTTGAGATATGTGTTCTTTCTGATTCTTCAAGGATTCCCAGTGTAAATATTGTTCAACATGATGTCAAAAGCTATAGTAGCCTATAGTGTAATTTCATTATCTTATTCAATCTGAATAATCACTATGCGAGACATGGCAAGTCACGTGAGTACAAGAGGAAGGAAACATCGGGTGCAAATAGACTTTCGGTTAATACACCTTCAGCTCTTTCCTCTTCAGATAACAATATTAGAATCAAGTTTGTGGAAAACGCAAAGAACTAGCGAAACATGTGGAAATGAGAGAGTGGCAGCCGAGAAAAGACACCAAAGTGATGCAAGAATTGGGTAGAAGTCTTAAGGAAGGGAGATCAACCTGAGAAGTTGTCCTATATTTGAAGTGTGAGCATGTCAGATAAGGGAAGGAAGGGTCATAAAGGGCATGAAACTGATACAGTTCAATTCCTTGATAAGCCTTAGTACTGCCCATGTTGTAAAATATTAAATGTAGAACAATGAAGAGCAGAATATGAAAAATACTGCTCAAGCAACTGCAGCGGGTGTTCGATTCCCACCTCAGCCATCCTCGAAGTGGTTTTGTGTGGTTTCCCACTTCTTCTCAAGGTGATACCTAACTTGAGGCCACGGCTGCTTCCTTCCCTCTTCCTTGTCTACCCCTTCCAACCTTCCCATCCCCCACAAGGCTCCTGTTCAGCACAACAGGTGAGGCCATCTGGGTGATGTACTGATCCACCTCAGGGTAGCGGTGGGATTCCTCGCTGAGTGGGGGGGGGGGGAATCCCACCCTGGAGAGTAAACGGATTACATAAATAATGTATCAATGTTAGTGATATTTTAAGCATATTTTCGTAATCTGAGATTATGGCGGTTTGCCATTTGATGATTTATTGCAGTTCCTTTAGTTTTTGTTTTGCCTCACTTGACTAACCAACAAAATTATCATTTAGTGATTCGATTTGACTTTTAAAATTTCAGTGCAGTGTAGACTATAGTACTTTCTAACAAATGCTATCGTTCATTTAAGTACAGGGTAATACAAAGTGTGTTCATAAAGAAACCAAACTTTTGACATAACACGCCAAGCGACAGAGGGAGTGCACTGTGCTACTGAGCTCAACAAATTGCTGTTTGCTAGTGATGGGCATTACTCTCGTTTGAAATACTCGAGACTGACGTCACTACTCTCGATGTATCTCGAGGTGCACGTAGTGATGGGCATAACTCTCGTATGAGATACTCGAGACTGACGTCACTACTCTCGATGCATCCCAAGGCACGCTGCAGCTGGACCTCTGCCAGGATGAATATGGTAGAGGTAAATTATAAATGGGCTACCATGTAATTGGGTGTATCATTAACGTAGCAGAAACAATCCAATCGCTAATAGAAGGAACTGTAACATTATTGAATACACAGCCGAGCTGAGTGGCTCACACGGTTGAGGTGCTGGCCCTCTGACCCCAACTTTGCAGATTCGACCCTGGCTCAGACCGGTGGTATTTGAAGGTGCTTGTGTTGGTAGATTTACTGGCATGTAAAAGAACTTCTGCGGAATTAAATTCCGGTACCTCGGCTTCTCCGAAAACTGTCACAGTAGTTGGTAGGACATAAAAACAATACATTATTATTATTATTATGGTAACCGTGTTTGTATGGATTACAGAGGTGAAGGAAGGTGCGGGCATGATTGGGTCGATATAAGACAGTCAGAAGATTAATTTAAAACTTTAAAATTAGATATATATTTCTTTCTCTGCTATCCTTTGGTTTCTTTTCAAATTTTAAATTTTACACTTTGCTAAGAAAACAGTAATTCAGGTAGACAACTAGCTCGTTAGCTCAGGTACAATGTTGGAAAAATCAGAACAATCAACAAATTGCCAATTAACAATCTGTGCTTAAAGCTCCCAATTTACAAATGTTACTTGAGCACTACTGCTCCATTCAATCAATAATCAATGACACGGATCTCCCAATTTCTTTTACACCATTAGTCAGAGCATCTTTGCTCTACAAGTTTATCTAGGACGCTACTCTCCGAACCTTATAACATTATAGCCTTCCAGAGGCACCATTCATCCTTTTACATTAATAGAAAGAGCGTCCTTGCTGTATAAAATTTGCAACTTAAGAAACTATTTCCAGAAATGTCCAGGCCTATCAAAGGCACAACCTACAGTTTACAAAATAGAATAGTATTCACTATTTTAAATGCTCAATAGTCTAACATCTTTACCTCAAAAGAATGAAAAGCGTGTAACAGGGTTATCGAGTACCCATTCTACCAGGCCTTTGTGAAAAGCAACAAGTTACTGGCCCAAAAATCAAAATGGTGAGGAGACAGACACTTGCGCTCCTTGAAAATTGAAATGAAAAGCTTTAAACCCTATTTGGGCTTATGGCCCAAAGTTACAGAGCCTTAGCCTATACTACTGAGGTGACTAGATGGAGAAAATATTTAAGTTACAAAGATTACGAACTGGAAAAGGTTACAGAATCATAGTCACCTCAAAATCAAGTTGATAGGGAACACAAGAGGGTAGCTCACTCTATATTTTCTGATTTCGGTCAAGTTCCTTCAGCTTGTTTGAAATTTACATTTAAAGTTTGAGATTTTGCATTTTAAAAAATAGTTACATTATTAAAGATTGGAAAACTTCCCCTCGAGTTAGCTTTCAAAGACTATCACCTAGTTACGCCAGAACTGCCATTACCTTAAGCTGGTGGACTTCTCGAAGATGGGCGAGGCGCCCCTGCCTCCTTTATAAACACACACTCTGTAGACTGGAACGATCAATAAGACAACCTGGTCCGAAAATGTGCCAGCTTTTATACCTGAGGGGAAAGTTCCAGAAAAGTCTGGGCTAAGGCCCGACACACCCCCAATTCTTATTGGGTAATTAAATAAATACCAGACAATGTCGATTGGCTGAAAAATAAATATACAAGATTTTCTATTGGCCAACATCTTAAGTTGGCGGGAAGAGATAGAAGTGTTGTAAACTTTAATACACCAAAAACAAAGAATAACCAACGCAGTTGAAACCTTAGAATACAAAATTACGTTACAGTTTAAGTCACTTCACACCAGAGGGCATAACATAAGTTTTATAGTAGCGACATCTGTAGAGAAAAGTCCCAACTTCTTGCGTTAGTTGCTGCGAGTTTTAGATTTTAGATGGCATTCTCCAAGGCGCTTCATTTAATGAACGGTGCGGGTGTACCTTCCGGTAAAATTATTATTTTTACTATTATTATTATTATTATTATCATTATTGAATATACAAGTCCGCCTCTGTGGTGTAGTGGTCAGTGTGATTAGCTGCCACCCCCGAAGGCCCGGGTTCGATTCCCAACTCTGCCACGAAATTTGAAAAATGGTACGAGCAGTGGAACGGGGTCCAGTCAGCTTTGGGAGTTCAGCTGAGTAGAGGTGGGGGAAGGGGGGGGTCGATTCCCACGTCAGCCATCCTCGAAGTGGTTTGCCGTGGTTTCCCACTTCTCCTCCAAGCAAATGCCGGGATGGTGCATAATTTAAGGCCACGGTCGCTTCCTTCCGTCTTCCTTGTCTATCCCTTGCAATCTTCCCCTGTTCAGCATAGCAGGTGAGGCCGCCAGGGCGAGGTAATTGTCCTCTTTCCCAATTGTATCCCCGACTCAAAGTCTCACGCTTCAGGACACTGCCCTTGAGGCGGTAGGGGTGGGATCCCTCGCTGAGTCGGAAGGAAAAACCAACCCTGGAGGGTAGACAGTTTAAGAAAGAATATACAAAATAATCAATAGATAATAACATCTCTTCCGTTTGAACACATGCAGTCGACCTAGCAGGTTGTCTGGCCGATCCGCTGCTAACTTGACGAGGACGGTAGTTTGAGTGTTTGTTTACCTGAGGTTGAATTTATTGAACGAGTACAGTTAGGCAAAATGGCATCCAAAATTACACGGCAAAAGACACTGAAAGTTGTATTCGGCAAGGAGCAACAGAGCCCAACAGCCCACGAAATTTACTAGGGGATAGACGACGTTCTGAAGTGTGTGATGATGAACTACAAGCAATTCAACTAGTACGAAAACAGAATGTAGCCTGTCTCAAATTTAATAAGTGCGGCCAGTATCCAGTATTCGGGAGATAGTAGGTTCGAATCCCACTGTCGGCAGCCCTAAAAATGGTTTTCCGTGGTTTCCCATTTTCATACCAGGCAAATGCTGGGGCTGCACACTAATTAAGGCCACGGCCGCTTCCTTCCCACTCCTAGCCCTTTCCTCTCCCATCGTCGCCATAAGACCTATCTGTGTCGGTGCGACGTAAAGCAACTAGCAAAAAATAATAATAATAATAATAATAATGACAGAAGCTACCAGAAGTACTTACTGTACATTCCTTTAGAGGTACAAATTCTCTTACATTAATGAACGACGATTCAGTGACAGTTACAATAATGCCTGGTGAAATAGAACTTACCACTGTACGATTAATGAATATACCGCCGGAATTTCCGAACGAGCGGATGCAGTACGTTCTGCAGAATTATGGCAAAGTACAACAGATATAAAGCGAGAAGTGGTCAAATAGATACCGCTATCAAGTCGATACAGGAATAAGGGTAGTTCAGATATCAATTGAAAAACCTATTCCTTCAACCCTCAATGTAGCGAGTTATGAGGCATATGTAACCTATCCCGGGCAGGAGCAACACTGTTTTTAATGTGAAAGTTCTTCTCATATTCGGACTAATTGTCCCACTAGGTTTACTAACACCGAAACAACCACGGCATCTCGATCACGCCTCACATTGAGCGATCTATTCAAACCTACCTCTTTTGACAGTCCACGGTCGGATACAGAACCCACTCTCACGGATGTAAACAAACCAACGTCCGTACAGAACCGGGTAGGGAACGGTGCAGTGGAAAGGAGCATAACAACAACGTCAACCATACAAAACCTGGCACAAGTCATGACAATAAGTTGGAGCACATAGACATAGTAAACACGCCACTGTTAAACGCCAGTTCACAGGATAGGCTATAGCTAACGCACCTGCAGAGGACCAACTTGCATTAGATTCAGTTGACAGTTCGGACTCAGATACCTTATCAATACAAGAAACATTAGCTACCAGGGACATGCGCGAATCAAATCAAGGAACCATAGAAGAAAATAAAGCTATCACAAACACATTGAGGCAGGGAGACCAACAACTTGATACAATGGCCATCACTCTTCAACCGTTGACAAGGTCAAAGCTGAGATCTCAGCGCCCTCCGTGAAGTACTTTATCTTCGTCTGATACGGATAGGTCTTTGAATACTGGAAGGAATCCTCCCACTTTCGGATCGTGGAATAGTCAGATGGACCTAGAGGAGGAAGAATTGCGGAAGGGGGACTCACCAGCAGAAATATCGCTTGAAGTAACAAAATGTAACCGCGGTCAGCAAAAAGTAGGCAAGTTAGCTAGTAAACAACGAAACCATCCGTATAAGACTGGGACGAGTAAGGAAGGATTACCTCCCCTGTCTACGAATAAATGGCTTAACAGAATTTCGATATGTCGACTGCATCCTATTTTTCTCTCTGATCCTCACACTAACAGTGGGGACAGTCAATTTCAACAATAATTCATCCCCAACTAAAATGCATGCTCTACTGAAAGTTCTACAGTGTCATGATATACACTGGCACCAAAAAGTATTGGCACACCTACCACTATGTATACATTCCACACAAACAAAGGTGAATCCAAGGCACTGTTATACAGTATGTGTGTCTGTTATTCGTTCAGGCTTCAATTTCTTATCAAGTCTCGTATATTCACATTAATGGTTGAAAAAATGAAATAAAACGTACATTACGGGTAAAAACATGGCTTCTCAATGAAAAATCGTTACTGAAAACCATACTTCTTTACATATAGGCAAGAAGATTTGATATGAATGTGCCGGCATCGACAAACGGGTGTATCAGTTGTATCCGTACACATGGACAGGATGATGCCCACCGTTTGGTTGCGATGCACGGAAAAGTCTCAGTGACGGCATACGACTGGTCAAGTGCGATAGTCTTCTTCCTAGGGTATCTGTTGTGGACATCGGTAGGAATGCAGAGTTAAGAACGGAGCTCACGAACACTATACTTAAACTGGCACTTAAAGGACTTTCATTACGAAAGATTGAATAGCTGGTCAATAGAACACATTCTACGGTGCAATATGTGGTTGATACCTTTAAATACAAAGGCACTATTAAGAACACGCCAAGGAAACCCAAGATAAAGTGTATAACTGAAAGGAAAGAACGGCTCGTTGTTCGGCTTATAAAGTCAGATTCCAAATTAAGTGCACCAGTGAGGCAACTCGCGGAAGAACGAACTGGAAAGAAGATCAGCAACTCCACCATCCGTCGGATCCTGTATCGGCACGGGTACTATGGAAGAATCCCTCGGAAAAGGCCATACGTGTGTATAGAAACAGGCGGCTTATACTGACACTCGCTAAGGAGCATATAAATGAGGAGAAAGAATTCTAGAATGATGTTATCTGGTCTGATGAGACAAAAATAAACCTTTCTTGGGTCAGACAGCATCCACAGAATATGGAGAAAAATTGGTACGGACAATGATGTGGCGAATACACTCCCAGCTGCAAAGTACGGTGGTGGGTCTGTAATGCTTTGGGGCTGTATGTCTGCCAGAGGTGTGCGTAACATACATTTCATCGACGGAATAATGAACAAGGGGGGCTATAATGCAATCGCGTGGGCAAACGTGAAGCAGAGTGCCGAAAATATGGGGATGCCACCTGTTTATATATTCCAGGATAATAATGAACCAAAATACACTGCTGATACTAAAAAGACAGGGTTGATCTGGAACATTCCTAGGCAGCTTAGAATGCCTTCCTAGTCTCCGGATTGAAATCCCATCGAACATCTTTGGGCTACGTTGAACAGGAATCTCCGTAGGCAATATATGCGTACGAAGGAGGAACTTAAAAGTGTGATTCTTCAGGAATGGCAGGAGTAAACACAAGGTTCTTCGAGTATAATTGATTTCTCACAACAAAAATAATAGTTTACAAAACAAAATCAGTTGCTCTACACATAAAAAAGTATTGGCACACCTATACACAAATGAAATTAAAGTCTCTGTAATTCACGGAACTAAAGTCTAGTAGCCTGTGTGCATACCGTTGGCACTATGCCAGCTTGTAGACGTCTTGGCATGGAGGGAACCCATTTGCGAGTTATCTCTCGCGAGATCTTCGACCATTCCTCCAACAACACCGTCTGAAACTCCCGCTTCTTTGTAACACGACATTTTCATACTTTTGTCTCCCAGTGAGCCCAAAGATGCTCTATTGGGTTAAGATCAGGACTCTGTGTGGAGTGAAAACTCTTTTTGGTGCATTAAATTATATAGTAACCACTCCCGCGTTCGCAGAGTCGTATGTTGCGGGACGGGGCCGACGACCTTAGATGTTAGGCCCGTTTAAACAACAAGCATCATCATCTGTTTCGGGTCGTTGTCTTGTTGAAAGTAAAAGATGGCATCAAGAACCCAGTTTCTGTGCACTGCTACATAAGTGGCCTTGCAACACATCGGTATATTTACGATGATCCATGACTCCTTCAATAATTGCCAAGTTACCAACACCAGAAGCTGTCATGCATCCCCAAGCAACTATGCTTCCTCCCCCATGTTTTACTTTAGATAGGACATGCTGTGATTGGAGCTCTGTATTTGGTTTGCACCCCACTTTTACATTTCTATCAGATCCAAACAAGTTAAACTTGAATTTCTCAGAAAATATCACAGAATTCCAAAATTCAACCGATTTATTGCCATAATCTTTGGCGAACTGCAAGTGATTTCTTCAGTTAACTTCCAAAATAAATGGTTTCTTTCTGGGAGATCTACCGTGAATATCGGCTTCGTTCAAAACGTTCCTAATAGTTTGAGCACTGACCTGTTTTTTGGACGTTGACTGGATGTCTGGTACAATCGACCCTGCATTTTTAAAGGGCTCTTTTAGTGCAAAACGAACTATACTTCGACGCTCCGTACATGCAAAAACTCTTGGACGTCCAGATCTGCGTTTATTGTCTGTTGTACCAGTCTCTTGAAACTTCTTGATGATTGCCCGCACTGTTGTATAAGTAACTGAAAGTTCTTTACCAATTTCACGGTAACATTTACACTGCAAATGCAAGAAAACACATTGTTTCGGAACGACACAGAATGCTCCTTCCCCTTCGGATTCATCGTGACAAGTGAATGACCCATACACTGTCGTCAGGCAAGCGACTGAACTGTTGGTCAACTCCGATTGAACAAATCTGGTACGCGCGGCGCTGTCTGTAAAATTCAATAACAAACATAGTACAGTGTGCCAATACTTTTTTAGCAAAAGAAAACCCTAATTTAATTGATTACATGTGTTAATGTTGCGTTGGGAAAATAGTTTAATACACAAATTATTTCCCTTATTGAGTAAGGGTTAATGGTATACATATAATGTTCCTAGTATTTCTAAAATTTTATTATATACTTCCCTGTTCTTATTCACACAACACACTACACTACCAACAACCACAGAAACACGCAATAGGGATTACATCCCTCCATATAGGGTTGGCGTCAGGAAGGGCATCCGGCCTGAAACAGGGCCAAATCCACAGGTGTGGGAAAAGCGACAGAAAAATAAGAAGATACAATTATATGCGAAAAGGTGTCTGTGCCAATACTTTTTGGTGGCAGTGTAGGTCTTGTAATGCTACAGGAGGTCTCCGCCAATGATTCTTCTTCGGTATTAAACAGCAATGCCTATGTAAACACTGGAAGTGATAACCTAGGTACTGCTTTTTTTTTACTAAGTCAGGTATTGAACTGCAATGAATAGAGAAGCTTCCCTCTGGTCGTGGACTGAGTGGCAGATTTCAAGATTACCTGTTTTAAAATGTTTATGCGCCATCTGGGGGTAACAACTTAACATATTTACTTCGCTCCTTGCATACGCATTATGTGATGGGGGTGACTTTAACTGTGTACTGCGTGCAGCAGACTGCACAGGTCCCTTTAAGCCGAGCAGGAGCTTACAGACTCTAGTTACAAACCTCCAAATGTGTGATGCTTTGGTGCTGAAACGCAATACCCCAGGATTTACTTTCTTTTCTTCAATTTCAGCAGCAAGACTGGATCGATTTTATGTTCCTCAAAATTTAGCTAAGTCGTGTAGAAGTAGTACCAGTCCCATTTTCTGATCATGCAGCAGGGATAGGAAAGGCCTAGGAATGGGAAGGAAGCGGCCATGGCCTCAATTAAGGTACAGCCCCAGCATTTTCCTGATGTAAAATGGGAAACCATGGAAAACCATCTTCAGGGCTGCCGACAGCGGGGTTCGAACCCACTATCTCCCGGATGCGAGCTCACAGCTGCGCGCTCCTAACTGCACGGCAACTCGCCCGGTGAAATACTAGTATCCATGAAGAACTGAAATTGCTTGGGTCAGAATGGGGTAAAAGAAAGATTGTGGTGATTGGTGAAATCGGCATGTACTACGTAAAGCTGCAAGTTAAATATTTCTTCAAGCGAAAATGTGACGAACTTTATCAAGGCGAAGAACGTCTAATAAACCTTTAATTTAAGTGTAGTTACGACTTACAAGAAAACTACCAGCCATCACCAGAGAAAAGAAGTAAAATCAGCCGATATAAAGCAAAAATACTTGGTATATACCATCAGCGACCGCAGGGACTCAAGATACGCAGTCGGGTCAACGAACCAATCGAAAATGAACGGATCAATCTTTTATCATTGAATGAAGGACTTTAAACGTCGCAAACCATCTCTCATATTGAAAGTTCAGGTTTCAGAAGGAAAAGAGTACACAACACAACCGACTATAAGTGAGTCTTTCGATTCAACTTATCGACAACTGTTTGATGCCGAGCCAACCCAAGACAATGAAATCAATTTTTTTGCTGACTGTAAGCTTCCACCGCTCAGAGAAGAGGATAACTCAAGCCTTGAAGGACCCAAAATCAAAGAAGAGGTTTTAAATGCGATACGTCAAGGGAAGAGCTCAAAAATACCTCAGATTAATGGAATACCTCAGGAATTTTACTCTACCTGCTGGTCGATAATCGGAGAAGACCTCGCCTGCGTCCTTGAACACTGTTTTACAGAGGAAATAACTTTGTGAATCACATTGTCGAGGGATTGTTGTACTGTTAAAGAAATTCTCTACAACTACCACTGTCAATGACTATCGCCCAATCACCCTTCTAAATTACGACTACAAAATATTAGCCAGAATTCTCGTCAACAGATTACGACCATTATTATCCTCCATCATTCACCCTACACAACACTGCGGAGTGCCTGGAGTAACAATTATTTTTGATGTTACCTTTTCGCTGCGTGATTACGTGGCGTCAACCGAACACAATCACTCACAGAGCTTACTAGTGACCTTAGATTATCGGCGTCCATTTGACAGTGTGAATCAGCAGTATTTAGCGAATGTTTAAAATGGCATGGTCTTAGTCCCACATTTATCTCTTACATTCAGTGTCTATACACAAACGTATCTGCGATTTCGCGAATTAATGGCTTTCACACTAAAACCATTCCCATCAAGAGGTTAATAAAACAAGGATGTCCGGCTTCGATGGTGCTGTTTACCTTGGCCATAAATCCTCTCATTTGCAAGCTGCATAGGGAAATAGGAGGAATAACACAAGGAAGTGCAGAGCTCGCGGTAGCTGCTTACGCGGATGACGTCAGTATAATATTAACATCGGATAACGATATATTCCACATGCGAAATGGTCTCGCGCAGTTCAGTGCAGTATCTGGGTTGTCTATCAACTGGGCATAATTACCTCAACTCCTACCGCTACAAACGATAGAATCACACAAGATACTTGGAATATATTAAGCTCGAAAGACCAGTGACATGAATCAACAAAATTGGGGACCTGTTGTCAACAAGATAAAAGTCTACGCAAAAGAACTTTACTGCCGAGACCTCTCTCTTATCCAAAGGATCTGGACTGTCCACATATACCTTCTATCACAATGCTGATATCTTGCACAAGTACTACCACTGCCTGCAACGTTTGCTAGACAGATAATATGTGCTAGTTTCTGGTATATTTGGCGTGGAAATATCTTCCGAGTACCGGTAACTACCATGTGTCTTCCGCCAACAGCTGGTGGACTTGGGATGGTAAACGTCATCGTAAAATGTCAAGCCCACTTTTTGAGTCGTGGAAGAAAAACAGAAATGAACCACCGGAGTTTGTCATCTGCTTGGTTGAAACACTGGTCTACTGTGACGGACGTGCGCAATTCACCTGATATTTGGATTGCCCCACCTGCCCTGAAGTACCTGAAGTTCGTACCAGAAATACAATTAATACGTCGGGTTTATGCTGATTTATTTCGTCTAACACCTACAGCACTCATGCGTTTATTTCAACAAGTCCCTTCAAACACCGACTTTCAACAACTTTGGATAAATATTAGTGCCACTTATCTCCCTAGTAAAGTGTGATCTACATGGTATATGGTAGTCCATGACATTGTACCAACAAAGGAACGGCTATATCGAATACGAATGACTGATTCGGACTCCTGTTCATATTGTGCTCAAGGTGACTCAGTACTTAACAGACTGACCATTTATCTGAAGCTCAGACCGGTGTATATGCAAGCAAAAGAATTTCTTCAAGAAATGAACTTCACAATCAAGAGAGAGGACCAATTCATAAGATCAGATTACCTCCTTACGCCAAGGAAAAAACACAATTCTACACTCTGTATAATTTTACACACTATACATTTTATAATGGTTACTGATGGACAGCTGGACAAGGAACTTTACGGTGCATACCTGAAGAGAACAAGATAGAAGTTGTTGCTCCCCCAGTGAACGAAGTGTGTAGACATTATCTAAGTGCATTGTGATAAGTAGTATTTTGTTGTTGGTGTTTTTGTTTGGTTTTGTTACAGGAATTGCGAAAGTGTAACAGGAATTTCGAACACCTTACAGACTCTAAAGCCTCAACAGAGAGAAATTAAAACACAGTACAGTAACGTCTTCGTCTAGAATACTCTGTGAAACTAGTTTGTATCGTGAATGACAATCGATAACAAGTAAAATGCAAATAGCATAGAAAAGATAATCCAGTCCGTACCGAAATTACAATATTTATTTGAAGATGTAACATTTAAAACATCTGTAATTGGCTTATTTGATAAATAAATATGTACTAAAAACACATGCAATGTCAATCAATCATAATGTAAACAAAACCTGTCCGACTCGTTGGCAGAATGGTCAGCGTACTGGCCTTCGGTTCAGAGGGTCCCGGATTCGATTCCCGGCCGGGTCGGGGATTTTAATCGCTTCTGATTAATTCTTCTGGCTCGGGGACTGGGGTATGTGTCCGCCCCAACACTCTCCTCATCATATTCAGACAACATACCACACTACAAAGCTTAGATTTTACTCATTCTAGCAGAAAGGCCTGGGGTCTTCTTAGAAGGCTAGGAGAAGGTGCACCAGTAGTGAAGGGTCAACCTCAGATGACACCTGACCAAATAGCTTCCAATATTGTAATAACTTCCCGAGCTCCAGCTGATAAGAAGCATACGAAGTATGTTAGATGCCAGCTTCGTGCTCTGAAATCATCAGCACCCCGCATTTCTAGCTGTTCATGTCCCCTTACAGCCCTTGACGTTCAAGAGGCCCTCAAAGGACTAAAACCTGGTAAGGCACCTGGATTCGATGGAATTCATCCAGAATTCCTCATACATATGGGAGACAATGCAAAGAGATGGATGGCACAGTTCTACACGGATATTCTTCAGACTGGACAAATCACACCTGACTTCAAGAAAGCTAAAATTATTTCCATATTGAAGCCAGGAAAACCTGAAAACAGACCTGAAAGTTACAGACCAATAGCCCCCCTTAGCTGTTGCTGCAAACTCTTTGAAAGGCTTATCTACAACAGAATTCTACGAACCATTTTAGAACTCATTCCTGTGGATCAGGCAGGCTTCAGACCTAACCGAAACTGCTGTGATCAAGTACTCTCATTAACATCTGACATTGAGGCCGGATACCAGCAAAAGCTTAAAACATCTGGTGTCTTTGAGGATCTCACTGCTGCCTTTGATACCGTTTGGAAGGAAGGATTGATTTATAAATTACTCAGAGCTATACCCTGCAAAACGATTTCACAGCTTATCAACAACATGATCAGCGACAGGAAATTCCAGGTCTGTTGAGGTGAAAAGAAAAGCTCAGTGAGAAAACTGCATAATGGTTTGCCCCAATGATCAGTTTTATCGCCACTACTGTTTAATCTGTACATCTCTGATCTTCCCGAAACAATATCCAGGAAGTTCTGGTATGCTGATGACTTGACCCTGGCCACACAACACAAGATCTTTGAGAAAACTGAAGACATTTTGACTCAGGACTTACCCACATTGGCAGAATATTTCAGGAAATGGAGACTCAGACCCAGTACAGCCAAGACGGAGGTTTCTTGCTACCATTTAGGCAACCGGCTCGCTAACATAAATCTAAATATTACCTTCTCCAATCGAGTACTTAATCACAAAAGGTATCCAAATTATCTCGGTGTTACCTTGGACTGGACTTCATCATTCAAACAACATCTTTTGAACTTGTCGAAGAAACTGAAAACCCGAAACAATATTATTCAGAAACTAACTTGTACTACTTGGGGATCTACTGCAATCATCCTACGCTCTTCAGCCTTAGCACTGGTTTTCTCTGCTGCTGACTACTGTGCTCCAGTGTGTGTTAATAGTCCGTATACAAAGTATATTGACCCACAATTGAATACCAGCATGCGTCTTATATCTGGCACCATCAGATCAACTCCAGTTCACTGGCTCCCACTGTTGTCAGCAATAATGCCACCTGACTTACGAAGATCCAGAGCTCTTGTTTGAGAGCACAACAAGATCTGCAAGAATCCACAAAACGTACAAGAATGCACGGCTATAGCAGATGAATATAACAGAAAATGTCATTGGGTAGATATACAAGTTAGTAGAAAAACAAAATTGTACGTGTGGATGTATGTGTCTGTCTGTCTGTCTGTCTGTCTAAAGTACATTAATTTAATGTAAATGACTTTAATGTAAATTTTATGCAATTTAATGCAAATTAATTTAATTAAATAATTTTTGTTCCATTTTCCTAAAACAGCAAATGGGTGGTTGAAATTCGCTTCCCATTTTGAAGACAAATGGCAGAGTCCTCATTGTTTGGGTGCGATCGATGGCAAACATGTTAGGATTGTTCCCCCAAAAGATAGTGGTCCCTATTACTACAACTACAAAATGACACACAGTATAATCTTGATGGCTATAGCAAACGCTGCCTGCGAATGTATATATTGTGATGCAGGAACGAACGGTAGAATATCTGATGGAGGTGTGATAAATAACACTCTTTTCTACGAAAAACACGTAAATAACCAATTGGATATTCCTGAACCTGAACCTGTTACCTTCGATCTTGATCTGGAATATGTTTTAGTGGGCGACGATGCCTTCGCATTGCGACCTGACCTTATTAATCCTTACAATCGGGATTCACTCAATAACGAGAGAAAAATATGCAGCAGTCGCATATCCACGGCACGGCGACTGGTTGAGAACACTTTTGGAATGTTAACATCACGATTTTGTATTTTTAACACTGCAATTAATTTAAATGTTGAAACCATAGAAACAGTAGTTCTTGCATGCTGTGCTTTGCACAATTTCATGCGCAAAAAATCAGTTAGCTACACTCCTCTTGAATGTTTTGATAACGAAAATATTAACGATGGTTCTATTCACCTTGGTGCAAGGTGTAATCCTGATATACTACACAACCTCGAACAACGTTCAGGAGGTCAAGTTTTAGAAAAAGCAAAAATTGTTCGAAAAAAGTTCCGTACGTATTTTAACGGGGAGGGGTCAGTTCCTTGGCAAGAACAAAGTTCATTGAACGTTTGAACGTTACAGTTCCTGAAAAAACCTATTATAGTAATAGTTTATGATAATTTGATTGTATTTATAGTAATGTTTTTCACGTTATTACGTTGCAAACATTTAATTATATAGACAGAAAAATAATTTGAACCATATATGTCATTAATTCAATAATGGGTGTACCGGGCGCTACACCTCCACGCCGCTAGTTCAAATATTGCGCCAGTTGAAACTCCTCTACAGGAGAAAGCCTGAACTTTAACAAACTGCATTAACTCAACGGTTTCTCGGAAGATGTCACTACTGTAAATTTGGTAATTTTGAAGTGTTCTGAACTGTGTCTATTTCGATTTGTGTTTGTTTGCTCCGTATCAAGAAGTTTGGACATTCTCTAACAGATGTCTCTACCAAAACTATGATAACGCACTCTGGTGTAAAGGAATGTACTCTCCTGAAGAAATTTTGTATTCCTAAGTTTTGTTTTTACTAAATTTTGTTCGGTGGTTTGTGGGTTGGCAATATAAATCCTTTCTTTCCATCTGTTTTGAATGTAGCCAATCAAGAATTTCTGTAATTAATTTTCCACCAATAAAGTGTTTCTTCCTCGTCTTGTGTATTAGTTGTTGCTGTTATCCAATAAAAGTTTGTGGGCGGGTTGTTATCATTCATGAAATGTCTCGAACTTTCCACGAGGGTATAAAAACTGCTGATTTTCTGGTCTCGGGGCCACTTCAGTAACATCTCTCTTAGTGTGTGAATATGTAGCAGGGGGCGGGAAGCGCCTCTTTCTTCAAGCAGAAGTTCTTCAACAAGGTAATGGCCTGTTAACATCTTTATTTCTTGCTAGCTCAGCAGTTTATCTCTCGGAGAAGGTTCGAAACCTTTAAAATGTAATCCATCTTCCTTAAAATGTAATTCCCTTTTTCTATCTATGTAAAAACTACTATTTCTTGAACTGTAAAGCGGGGATAGAGAGTGCTTCACCCTCTCGAACTCCCCTTCATTTTGAAAAGGAGGTGACCACGTTTTCATAACCGTTCTTCTCTTCTTTAATGTAGTAAGTTTTCTCATACGTGTCACCTCCCTAGCTTGGGATTAGCCCCTGTATGATCGGCCTAGCGCCACATAGGTTTTAGACAAAAACTTTGTGTAGGAGTGCAAGTTATCGCCTCCATTCAATTTTGTATTTTGGGCCATTTACTTACCCGTTTTGTTTTCCTTCCTGCGAAGGCCCAGTAGATTGGGTATTAGATACCCCTGTTTCACTGTATGTGTGCCTTGAGGGCAGTTAGTGTTAAGTCAGTTTATGACCTCTTAAATAGGCTTGAAGACTTTGAGAGCGCATCTGCTCTTATGTGTGAAACGTGCCTCTAGGAGGCTTAACATGGTAATTGGGAGCAAGTGCTCCTTGGCATGATTGGGGTTTTCTGCCCCTTTGTGTGAACTGGGTACATTGGTAAAGTTGGGCTCATAGCTCAAGGATTGTAATTGTTGGGGCTCGAAGCCCAAAACTTGTAACGAACCGTAATCTGTAATTTCTTAATTTGTTGATCTGCTACTTGGTACCTGTTATACTTTGTTATTTGTTGATTTTGAAAAGAAAATATAACCTTTGTTAAAGTTTTAAATTAACTTTAATTGGGTAGTTGAGACCTATTCCAGCCCGCACCTTCTTTCACCTCTGCTGTTCCACAGATACCTCGGAACAATGGGTGTTACAATTAATGTAATCCTGCTGATTTCTAACATGTGATGTGTATAATAATTTGAAAAATAATAAAACTATTTTTACTACAAATAAAAATTAGGCTTACTTACATCTTGTGGTCTTTCTTCGTCCCCATCATCCAATGTACTCCTACCAGGTGTAGCAGAGTCCTGATTGTTCAAAAAATGCAGAAAGTTGAAGTACCAAAACCTAGCTTTATAAATATCATCCGCACCTGCTCCGGATTTCAACGAATGGTTGACTGTGGCTAGTTCTTTCTTATATATACCGTACGCAATGCATTGATCTTTTACACTACAGTGCTTCTGTCTTCCGATGGATCAAGCTCCTTGTATTTCTTAACAAGTTCTGCATACGCCAGGTCTTTTCTTATTTCTGTCGGAGTATCCTTTGCTCTTAATGCGCCACAAACACGGAAAAATCTGATATTGTTCAATGAATTCACTCAAGAACTCACGAGGACTTTGCTTGGAAACTGGAGCAATTTATCGCTGTAACAGAATCGTCACGATTTATCGTTGCGTGTAAACAGGACATTGTAGCGATTTATTGGAGTTGGAATTGGATT
Organism: Anabrus simplex; assembly: GCF_040414725.1. NCBI lineage: Eukaryota > Metazoa > Arthropoda > Insecta > Orthoptera > Tettigoniidae > Anabrus > Anabrus simplex. The sequence continues at coordinate 1,146,877,984 of NC_090266.1, read as the reverse complement.
GGATGGTTAGTGCCGGCCGGCATCAATTTCTACGAATCGTAACGACAGGTTGGAACATGTAAACAGTTGCCGCCACAAGTTGCTACAATTTGACTCAGTTTGCGTTGGCTGTCCACAGAATAGGTTGTTTTGAAATAGTGTTTTTCTTTCTTGTGATCATGGCGGTTTCCAAGCAAAGTCCTCATGAGTTCTTGAGTGAATTCATTGAACAATATCAGAGTTATCCGTGTTTGTGGCTCACTAAGAGCAAATAATACTCCGACAGAAATAAAAAAGACCTGTCGTATGCAGAGCTTGTTAAGATATACAAGGAGTTTGATCCTTCGGCAGACATAAGCTCTCTAGTGAAAAAGATCAATGCAAAGAAACTAGCCAAAGTCAACAATTCGTTGAAACCAGGTGCAGGTGCGGATGATGTATATAAACCTAGTTTGTGGTATATCGGCCTTCAGCATTTTTTGAACAATCGTGACTCTGCAAGACCTAGTAGGAGTAAAATGGATGATGGGGACGAAGAAAGACCACAAGATGTAAATAAACCCAATTTTTATTTATGGTATAAATAGTTTTATTATTTTCCCAAATTATTATACACATCACATGTCAGAAATCTGTAGGCCTACATTACAATACAATACAATACAACTCTTTATTGCCCACCCTAGTTTACACCATCGGTTACAGGTAGTAAAGACCGTGACATACACCTAAACCCAAAAACAAAACAAAACAATATAAACTAACATACTATTATATATCTTGTAAAACTTCTTACTATCTACACTAAAACTATTTACTATCTACTCTACTCATTTAGTGGTGACAGCACCGGCGGAATCCGTACCTTGTACTGCACCACCTTGCCTAAAACTATTGAGATGTCTCTGGCATGCGAGGAACACCTACCGAATGTTAGGACATCCCCTATCTCAATTCTAATGTACTAACACTTATTCTACTATCTACAGCTAACTAAACCAAGAGAAAAAAAGACACTGGCTGCACGCGGAATTCCCTAGTAAGGAGAGAACCATCCCACCCAGCACCGCTATCAGCCACTCCTCTCGGGTCAGATGTTACCCCTACCTATAGCTCGTGCTTCCCTCCTCTTTTGCGTGACGAATCGTATTGGCGGTTGACCAGTCCATCATACGATCCGTCACGTTTTTATCTACTGCTCCGCCTATAATCGAGTCGTCTTACTTCATACCTTCCCCCATCTTGATTCACTTGATCTTCTGTGAGCGGACATGCTTCATCTTTCACCATGGGATGGGATTGTACCACCCCACCCGTCTACATCTTATACCCCTCCCCCCTTCCATCCCAATCTTCCCCTCTCACTTCTTCCTTGTCTCTGTTCATCTCTCTTATAATACTTATACGTTGACTTTTACACTGCTTGGTTATGTTCAACCACTACACCCTATAGTTAATATTTAAACACTATTTACAAACGTACTTGTTGAGAATTCTCCATATCCTTATTCCTCACATTTCTTTCATCTTTCTTACGTCTCTTATACTAAACTAGAAACTACTCCCTATTTTTTCCCTATAGTTGAACTTACATATTAAACCACCGAATTGCCAACAATCAAATCTGCCTTTTCCTTATTCCTCACCTTTCTTACCACTTATTTACATTTCTAAACAGTCCAACAGTTCCTCTTCCTCACAGCCACTCATTACTTATTAGAATCTTAAATTTAAACACTATTTACAAACGTACTTGTTGACACTTCTCTAGTTCCTTCTTCCTCACATTTCTTTCATCTTTCTTACGTCTCTTAGACTAAAACTAGAAACTACTCTCTAATTACATTTTTTCTATAGTTGAACTTACATATTAAACCACCGAATTGCCAACAAATCAAACCTGTCTTTTCCTTATTCCTCCCATTTCTTACCACTTATTTATGTTTCTAAACAGTCCAACAGTTCCTCCTCCTCACAGCCACTCATTACTTATTAGAATCTTAAACTAATGTTTAGAGTTTCTTCTATTGTGTTATACGTTCTGTCATATAATGCAATCCTCTCCCAATATATCCAAATATCATACAATCTTATCTGTTTATATTCCATTTTGTAATAAAATTATATACAGAGTGTTAGGTGTATACGTGCAGATATTTATTGTAGCAATAGAGAACGATGTGACGAACCACTATATATCAAACTTTTAGTAATCCTCGGAAGTTATTTTCGAGAGCAAAGGGGTACGATGTTTTTAGAATAGGTAGTATGCCTTGTTCTTGTGAATGAATAGCTTTCCTTTGATAACAGGCAAGTCACGCGCCATCCCTGCCAAACTGGTTTCTGTTCTGTTTATGTTTAAGAGCAAATGGACTACTGTAACAGCTGAGCGCTCCCTATTCAATGCCACGAGATGTTACGTAATATACTTGCCAAACTGGTTTTATGTTTACGAGCAACTGACCTACGGTAACAGCTGAAGGCTACCAGTCTACAACATGTTACGTTACATTATCGCCAGACTGGTTTGATGTTGTTAGTATTCAATTTCCGTCTTAGGGATTTCAGACAACACTAGTTATCGGTTTCGGACCCTGGAGATGTATTGAATTCTCAGCGTTAATACTGGTTCATTTGCTGTTACGTCCTTTAGGGGATAGGGATATCTGTGGTCGTCAGCCCTGTGGTCTAGTGAGTATGGAAATGACCTGAAAACCTGTGTCGGTGCGCGACCTGTACGAGCGTGTGATATAATTATTGGTTGGGATACGCACGCCGGGACGTGAAATGCGGTACGATCCCCGTTGTGCATTGCGTAAAGGTAGAAGAAGGAAGACAGTTCCTTGCGCCAACGAACAAATGCATGGCATAGGATATCCATATGAGTAGAATCAGAATTGAATTATCGAAGCACATCGAACGTTTTGTTTCAAACGAAAAATGGACATATTATACAACTAAGTAAATTAAACGTACCTACATTTCGTGCTTCCTGCCTGGTTGAGTGGCTAAAACGGTTGAGGTGCCAGCCTTTTGACTCCAACTTCGCATGTTCGAACCTGGCCCCGTTCAGTGGTATTTGAAGGTGCTCAAATACGTCAGCCTCGTGTCGGTACATTTACTGGTACACCGAGCTCGATAGCTGCAGTCGCTTAAGTGCTACCAGTATCCAGTATTCGGGAGATAGTGGGTTCGTACCCCACTGTCGGTAGCCCTGAAGATGGTTTTCCGTGGTTTCCAATTTTCACACGAGGCAAATGCTGGGGCTGTACCTTAATTAAGGCCATGGTTGCTTCCTTCCCACTCCTAACCCTTACCTGCCCCGTCATCGCTATAATACCTATCTGTGTCGGTGCGACGTAAAGCAACTTGTCATTCGAGCCAAGACACCACTGTGGTTCAGAATATCCTCTGGTGCTTAAACATACGTTCACGGAGGTCATCCGAAGTGGTTACCTCAGTTCCGTATACTTTGTTTCTCATGTCCCCCCAGGCATAACAATCCACTGGAATAAGGGCTGGCCAATTGATAGTTCCACATCGTCCTGTCTACCGTTGAGGAAATGTCTGCACCATCGTGTAAAATCCACGTGGTTCGGCGTAGTCGAAGCGACACTTCCTCTGAAAGCTCCAGTAACGTACTGTATCTACTGTACAGGAGCAAGATAACATTAATAAAAAGATGTAACCGACCTCCAACTACACCCATCCTGATATTAATTAGAACCGGTGCTGGAAACTGCCTTGTCCTATTGAATGGGGATATTCCACAGCTCATGAGTGGGATATAGTGGGTTCCAACCCCTCTGTCGGCAGCCCTAAAGGTGGTTTACCGTGGTTTACCATGTTCACACCAGGCAAATGCTGGGGCTGTAACGTCATGAATGCCACGATCGCTTCCTTTCCGATACTAGCCCTTTCCCGTTCCATCGTCACCATAAGGAAAGCTACACCGATCAAATTTATGCAAGTAAGGTGATTGGTACCGGTCTGAGTGTCTGAGACCGTTGAGGTCCTTATCTTCCGATCTCCAACTTGGCAGGTTCAATCTTGGCTCAGTCTGATGATATTTGATGGGGCACACATACGTCAGTCTCGTGTCGTAGAAATACTGGCACGTAAATGAACTCCTGCGATATGAAATTTCGTCACCTCAGCGTCTCAGAAAACGGTATAAATAGTATGTGGGACGTAAAGCAAAATAACGCTAATAAAAAGACGATTGGTTAAAGAGACAGACTTCTCACTGCATCCATCCAGATATTAATTGAGAGCCGGTGCTAGAGGTTGCCTTGGTATACTAAATATTAAACACTCTTTCTATAAAAATTGCCTTATGTGTCACTAATACACTTGACAGAAATTCTGGATTGAGTACTTGATCAATTAACCAGCGGCAGAAATCCACTCTTAAATCATCACCGAGCTTGATAGTAGCAGTCGCCAAAGTTCGAACAGTATCCAATATTCGGGATGTACTGGCTTCGAATCCCTCTGTCGGCAGCTTTAAAGATGATTTTCCGTGGTTTTTCATGTTCACACCAGGCAAATGCTAGGGCTGTACCTTAATTAAGACCACGGTTGCTTCCTTCCCGATCCTAGTCCTTAGTTATATCTGTCGCCATAAAACCTATCTGTGTCGGTGCGACGCACCGATACAGATAGGTCATATAGGACGATGGGATAGCAAAGGCCTAGGAGTTGGAAGGAGGCGGCCGTGGCCTTAATTTAGGTACAGCCCTAGCATTTGCCTGGTGTGAAAATGGGAAACCACGGAAAACCATCTTCTGGGCTGCCGACAGTGGGATTCGAACCCATTATCTCCGGGATGCAAGCTCTCAGCCCAGCGTCTCTAACCGCACGGCCAACTCGCCCGGTAATAATAATAATAATAATAATAATAATAATAATAATAATAATAATTTTTGCTGCCGGGCAGAGTGGCTCAGACGGTTGAGGCGCTGGCCTTCTGACCCCGACTTGGCAGGCTCGATCTTGGCTCAGTCCGATGGTATTCGAAGATGCTCAAATAAGTCAGCCTCGTGTCGGTAGATTTACTGGCGCGTAAAAAGAACTCCTGCGAGACTATATACAGCACCTCAGCGCCTCCAGAAACAGTAAGAGTAGTTAGTGGGACGTAAAGCAAATAACATTACCGGTATTATCAGGTCATTAGGAGCTGAAAGGCAGGGAAGAAAATAGTAAAATATGCGTGGTGTAGGAGGAAACAAGATGAAATGTACTTCACCCGTGCCTACATCGCTCGCAGTAGTTTACTACAGGATAGTATGCGTAAGACCAGAACCAGGTCTCTTTGCGATAGCACTAGAGGACAAAGTGTGACAAACAGGTTTTGTGTATAAACATCAAACATGCACACCAACAGACACACACACGCAATGTACCCAAACCAGTACAGTGTAGAATGAAGAACTGCCATGCTGTGTTCAAGGTCAATATCTAGCGTTTTAACAAGCACGTCTTCCGTGTGTTGTGTTCAGCTTGCGCCACGTACAAGGCAATCGCGAACTGAAACTCTAGATTTATAATTTTTGTTACCGGTACTTCAATTTTTCTGCTCGGATTTATGAGAATATCGAACTATCGAGACTCAAAATACTACATCGATTGAGAACTGAACTCCCAACACAATACGCTGCAGAAATGGTGTAACATCTGACATGCCAATGTGAAACACGTAGCAATTGTTCAAGTGACCTCCCTGGACTACTCTGCAGGCTTCACTTCTCCGTACCCGGCGAGTTGGCCATGCGGTTAGGAGCGCACAGCTGTGAACTCGCATCCGGGAGATTGGGGCTTCAAACCCCAATGTCGGCAGCCCTGAAGATGGTTTTCCGTGGTTTCCCAAGTTCACAGCAGGCATTGTGGGGGTTGAACCTTAATTAAGGCCACGACCACTTTCTTACCATTCCTAGGCCTTTCTTGTCCGATTGTCGCCATAAGACCTCTCTGTGTTGGTGCGACGTAAAGCAACTAACAAAAGAAAATCACTTCTCCGAATCCAGTCTTCCGTAATATCCATTGGAGATCTGGCGGGCCAATTGATGGGTCCATGTCGTCCTATTCGCCATAGACCAAAGGACTGATCCAAATGATCACGCAGTAAGCGGCTTATATCAGGTGGTGGACCATCGTGTAAAAACCACATGTTTCGGCGTAGTCGAAACGGAGCGTCCTCTGAAAGCTCTAATAACGTACCTATGAGGAACTCCAGGTAAGATACCCCTATGAACTGTGCAGGTAAGATGATGATAATAATGTCATTGGCTTTACGTCCCACTAACTACTTTTCACGGTTTTCGGAGACGCGGATTTGCAGGAATTTAGTACGATAGGAGTTCTTCACGTACCAGTAAATCTACTGACACAAGGCTGACGTATTTGAGCACCTTGTCAAGACTGGACTCAGAAGGCCAGTGCCTCAACCGTCTGAGCCACTCAGCCCGGCAAGATGATTGGTGCAGCACTGCGTAAAGTGCTGGTCTTCTGAACCCAACTTGGGAGGCTTGGTCTTGGCTCAGTCCGGTGGTATTTGAAGGTGCTCAAGTACGTCAGTCTCGTGTCTGTAGATTTATTTGCATTAAAAAATACTGCGACAAAAAATATTCTGGCATTTCAGCGTCTCCGAAAACCGTGAAAATTAGTTAGTGGAACGTAAAGATATTATTATTATTATTATTATTAGTAGTAGTAGTAATATTATTTTTACGGAAGTTCTAATTAAACGGGTCCATTACAGTCATCATTTTACCTATCGGTACTTACTGTTCAGTAATAAGCCTTCCGTCCGCCTCTGTGGTGCAGTGGTTAGTGTGATTAGCTGCCACCCCCGAAGCTCGGGTTCGATTTCCAGCTCTGACAAGAAATTTGAAAAGTGGTACGAGGGCTGGAACGGGGTCCACTTAGCCTCGGGAGGTCAAATGAGTAGAGGTGGTCCGATTCCCACCTCAGCCATCCTGAAAGTTGTTTCCCGTAGTTCCCCCCTTCTCCAGGCAAATGCCGGGATGGTACCTAACTTAAGGCCACGGCCGCTTCCTTCCCTCTTCCTTGTCTATCCTTTCCAATCTTCCCATACCCCCACAAGGCCCCTGTTCAGCATAGCAGGTGAGGACGCCTGGGTGAAGTACTGGTCATTCTCCCCAGTTGTATCCCCGATCCAATGTCTCACGCTCCAAGACACTACCCTTGAGGCGGTAGAGGTAGGATCCCTTGCTGTGTCCCATGAAAAACCAACCCTGGAGGGTAAACAGATTAGGAAAAAGAAGAATAAGCCTTCTATTAGAAATGCCCGGCGGCAATTCCACAGCAGGTCTTTTTCCTTCGAGCAATGTTCACGATGGATGCAACTACGGTTTTTGAAATTTGTCTCATTAATAACAATTTCACTGAATACTTATAGCCTTTTCTTTCAGTGTCCACCGTCCTTTCAATGACCTAAAAAGTTTATGAATAAGCATAGACAACCCGCATTGTCTATTGTCAGAAATTCGTCGTAGACTGTCGCAATAACAGCACAGAAATGTTGCGCCCATATTTCATTTACTTATTAAACATTTCCTTTCATTTTGTCAGCTTTTATCACTGAGTAATGCCATTGACGTCTTAAAAATCGCACACAAATACACAACACTTGATTCGCACGTATGTGCTTGTACGGATCTTCGACGTCACTGTAAGGATTCTGTGTACTTTTCACACAGAGTACCCTACACCGGTTTTCGAGTACAGCAAGTGACCTGGCACGTGAGTCATCCTCTTCTACTTGCCAAGCCTTTAGGGGAAGTGCACAACAACATGTGTTGGCCTGCGATAAGAAACAGGTTCAACAAGCCCTATACTCGGCTACTGTACTTCCGCTACGCGTGGACAGAATGACATCACCGGCGTATCCTGCTACGGCCGTTCAAAACACATTAGGTCCTGAAATATTTGGCTCAGTTATGGGCAAACTAATAGGACAAGGTAAAAAGTACATAGCATATATTATGAGATGTATTTTTCTTAGCCGACTAGCTTAATATCTGCACGTATACACCTAACACCCTGTATAGCCTAGCAGTTTCATCTACCTGTTTCCTCCCCTTCCTCTGCAATCCTCTTCTACCTCTTGTTCTCTTAATTTCATTATAAATCTAATTCTAACCATATTTAAATATTTGGAAATATTTGTTCCCCTTCCCCATTCTCTGGCTAGCCATACCGTCATCCTTACCCTTTTTTCTACTTTTTCTATCTCTTTCTTACTCAACACTTTCTTTTTCAACTCCTCTAATTCCCTACATTCGATAAATATATGTAGGTCCGACCATCTTTCCCCACATAGAATACATCTACCCGCATTTTCTTTACCTATCCACCCTCTATTTCTTGGAATTCCCAAAACCACCAGTATAAACCTCTTTTACCCTTCCTGTCCTCGCCTTCGGTTTTCGGGTTCATAGTTTCTACCAATTTGTTTAATACTGATAGTGAGGCTCTTTCTCTGCATTCCATTATTAAACTCTGTCTTTCTATATCGGCCACTCTCCTTATAACCCTTCTCCATACCCATTCCTTCCTCTCTCCCCATCTCTCATACCCTATATCTCCTAACCCTAGTTTTCGTAATTTATTTTTGCACTTATTCACCCAATACTTCTCGTTCTCCATATTTTTCTGGAATCTATACGTCTCTTGTACTAAATCCCCTCCCTTCCCTTCTTCCAATCTCATCCAATATTTCATCACCCTCTTAGCTATAGTATTGTCTATCGATTCTTTACATACTACTCTGGCCCCCACATTTGCAGTACAGTTTGGGACCCCCATAATAATCTTACTAAATTTAGCCACCACCTGGTTTAGTTCTTTTCTACTTTCTTCCAATCCCCATATTTCTACCCCATATAACATTTTTCCTTTAACCATTGATTGGAACACCATTCTCTGGATTTTGTACTTTATATCCGGGAATTTATTTTCTAATATCCCCACTACTGTAGGTGCTCCCCTCCCTTTATATTTGGCTCTTCTGCTCTGATTTTCCCACGAACCGTTACTACTAATTATTACTCCTAAATACTCCATTTTTTTCTGGTCTGATTTCTTGCTGCTCTACTATCCAGAATCTCTTTTCTTTTTTGGCTTTCCTCTTCCTGCATATCATTATCTGCGTCTTCCGTACATTTATTTTGAGCGCCCATCTTCTCGTATATTCCACTACCTCTTTTAGCCCTTCTTGCAATCCATTTGCTGTTAATGCCATGATCAATAAATCGTCTGCAAATAGCAGTCCCGGTATCTCCCAATTCCCAATCCAAGGGCATTGCCATCTTTCACCTCCATGTCCATCTAATATATTATTTTTAAACAATAAAAATAATATCGGTGACAGCTTACAACCCTGTCTCACACCCCTCTTCGATTCCAAACACTTACTCAACCCACCCCCTTGTAATTTAATCATCACCAATACTTTCTCATATATTCCTTCTATCGCCAACCTCATTTTCTTCGATAACCCAACATCTCTTAATCTAGTAAATAACGCCTCTCTATTTACTACATCGAAGGCCTTCTCTAAATCTGTTGCTGCTACATATAATCTCTTCCCTGCTATTTTCACATACTTCGTAATTAAAGTATCCAAAATCCATACATTATCCACAGTATTTTTCTCATTTCTAAACCCATTTTGATACTCCGAAATCCTTCCATACTTCTCTGCCTAATTTTTAATCCTATTAGCTAGAATTCCTGTATAAACCTTCGACAGCGAATCCAGGAGTGTTATTCCTCTATAGTTGTTTGGATCACTTCTACTTCCTTTATTTTTGTATATAGGACATAGTACTCCTTTTCTCCACTCGCTAGGGAAAATATTCGTTTCCCATATCTTGTTAAAAAATTTCACCATCACTTTCAGCATTGCTTCATTTGCTCCTACTTCCTTCCATATCCTATTAGTAATACCATTTGCCCCACCCGCTGTTTTAGTTTTTGCTTTACTTAACACCCTAACTATTTCCTGGCTTGTTATCTCCTCATCTAGTAACTGTACTCCTATTTGTACTTCTTTTACAATATACGTCTTTTCCCTACCTCCCTGCCATTCCCACCTCCCCCCAAAAGCTCTGCAAAATATCCTATCCACTCATTTTCTGCTATCATTGTTCCTTCCCCTGTCGATCTAGTTCTCTTTATCTTATTTATAGTTTCCCAAATTCTATCAAATCTTTTCTCTTTACAATATCTGTTCACTCTTTCAGCTTCCGCCTCTTTCCAGCATTTTTTTCTCATTTAGTAACTTCTTGTAATCTCTTCTTAATTTACAATATTCCTCTCTTTTCCCTTGTTCCCCTCCTTTCTTAAAGTCCGCTAGAGCTGCCATTACAATCCTTCGGTTCCCCTTACACTCTTCATCAAACCACCCTGTGCCTATGTTTCTGTCTTTCTCTTCTCTTCTCCTCACTTTCTTACCCACATTCCATACTGGGCGTTCTATTCGTCTTAAAACTTCATCTACATCCCTTCCTACCAGCATCATTTCACTTTCAACCCTTATACTTTCTTCCCTCTCTTTAAACTCTGTTCTCAATTTCTCAATCGTAGTATCATTCCAAATGTACTTCCATTCCTCCTTATACCTGTCTCTTTTTCCTACCCCTCTCTTCACTCCATCATTATCCCCTCTTAATTTTATCTTGATGGGCATATGTTCTGTTATCACACATTCTGTCACCTCAAAACTTATTATTTCCTTTAGAGCAATTTCCGTGCTTACTCCTATATCTACTACACTCCCACCCTTTGATGTGATAAATGTCAGTTCCCCCTTACTATCTCCCTTCATCCATCCATTTAAAATATATAATTTTTCTATAGCACATAACTCTAACAGCATTACACCATAACTATTTATATCTTTGTCTTTACTATTTCTTCTGTACTCTCTCACTTCATTATCCTCTCTCCCATAATCTGGTACCCTATTACTCACTCTTGCATTCCAATCCCCTAACAATATCATTCCATCTTCCTCATATAATCCTTTAATTTTGTTTATTTCTTCAGTCAATTCTTCAAAAAATGTTTTATTCGCATAAGTTGAGTCTTTAGGATGGTTGTATAATACAGCCAGACAGATTGCCTCCTTCGCATCATTTCCCATTTTAATTCTCAACCACACCACCCCTTCTACCTCATTTTGTATTCTGTCTACTCTCTCTACTATCTCATTTTTATTAAAACTGTTATCCCACCCGGGTTTCTTCCCATTTTCCCCATTTTTTCTTTATCACGTTGACTACTCTATACCCATCCCATTCAATTTCTACCCCTTTCCTTAACCACGTCTCTACTAGGCAATGATCTCATACTCCTTTACTATTCTCTCAAATTCTTTATTCCCTATCTTCCCCAACAACCCCTCAATATTCCGCACCCCTATCGCCATATCTAGTTATTTATTCCCTCCCCCTCACTGCATCTGTGCTTCTCCAATTCCACCTCTACTTCTTGTCACTCTTCCCTGTATGTCCTCTCCAGATCTCTCCTCATCCTCTTTTCTCCCGTCTTCCTTCCCTTTCTCCATATCTGTGCCTTTTTTCTTTCCCCATAAATCTTTCAAACTTAATGATCTTTCCTTATTTAGCGCCTGTCTTTTTTCCATTTTACTATCTATATTCCTTTTACTCGGAGAGGATGCATCCTTACCCTGCCTACTGTTACCTTCATTCACAATTTTCACTGTACTCCTCACCAGTTGTGGCACATTACTTGCTTCCTCCATCTCTGTGTTGTGCTGACTCTTCAAGGACTCTGCATTTCCGCCCATCTGGTTGCTGGCACTGCTGATCAGCATATCTCTACTTCCCGCACCTGATGTGATGTGGACTTCGCTCACTTCCATAATATCACTCTTTCCTACGTCACTGCCACTCCTCGTTATGCCCTTCCTTGCTACTCCCTCTGTTGGCAAGGACTCGTTCTGCTGCTGTTGGTGTTCTACATCCAGTTTTTTAGCCTAGCCACCCCCCATACACGATTCCATCTGTCGTTTCCAACCACCAGCTGCTGCCCTCTAATATATGCCTTAAGACCTTGTTTCCTTGCCTCTCTTAAATGTCTATTCAGGATTCTGTTCTTCTCTCTCGCTTCCCTGTCCATCTCCGCTTTTATCCACACTTTCTCTCCTTTTAGATTACTCGAATTTCTTATTACAATATCCGCCATCAGTGTCGATAGTAATTTAACTCTAATTGGTCTCTTTCCTTTCATTCTCCCCACACGCTGCACATCGTCTATATCAACTTCACTAAAGTTGATCTTCATCCTGTTCTGGATCATTTCCACCACTTTGTACACTAGTTCAACTTTCGACTCTCTTTCCTCTTCTTGGACACCATATATGAAGATATTTTTCTTACACTTTCTTGTACACTCTTCTCAACTTCTCTCTTCGTTTCTCTCAGGTCCCGCTCCAAATTTCTTACCTTCTGCTTCAATAGGTCTAGTTCATCTTTATTACACCCTTCCTCTTCCAATATCTTCTTTACATCTTCCTTAACACTCAATTTTAGGTCCATAAATTCCTTGGATAACTCTTGGAACATTTCTTTTATTTGCTCCGTCGGACAAGCCTCTCTTATCATCTCTCTAATCGCTTCGAATTCTTCCCATCCAATGGAACCTACTGGACCTGGGCCAGGATTAACCTCTACTCCTCCTATTATCAATAACACCATCACCACCGCCGCCACCAGTAACGTAGCCACCATCCTCCTTTTTTCACCCTTTAACTCCATTCTTGTTTCCATTCTACTTCCCTTTTTACAGTTCCAGCTGCCAATCGCTATCCTGTATTGTGTCAACGTGTTACCCATTGCTCCGCGCTCCACTCAGCACATCAATTCACCTCACTGTCTCACAGACGACTTGTAGGCCTACATTAAATGTAACACGTATTAATGAATTAATGGCATATATGGTTCAAATTAATTTTCTGTTTATATACTTAAATGTTTGAAACGTAATAAAGTGAAAACATTACTATAAATAAAACAAAATTATCATAAACAATTACTACAATATGCTTTTTTCAGGAACTGTAACGTTCAAACGTTCAATGCACTTTGTTCTTGCCAAGGAACTGATCCCTCCCCGTTAAAATACGTACAGAACTTTTCTCTAAGAATATTTTTGCTTTTTCTAAAACTTGACCTCCTGAACGTCGTACTTCAGTACTTTCTCCATCGCAAAAGCAGCTGACGGCGTTGTACCGCGGTCGACCATAAATATTGGACAAGACATCGCTGCGTGTAAACAGTACTCATTCTTTCGATTTATTTATAGCAATGAATTGTTTTTACAATCATATCGTAGCATGTAAACCCGCCTTTACATGTTCCATCCTGCCGTTACAATTCGAAGAAATTGATGCCGGCCGGTACTACCATCCAATCCAATTCCAACTCCAATAAATCGCTACAATATTCTGTTTACACTCAACGATAAATCGTGACGATTCCGTGTAAACCCGCCTGAACACCGGCTACTCGATACATCTCCATTAACCGAGATCGACGACCAAGGGCGTCTGAATATCTTAAAACGGAAACAAATTGCTAACAATTTATCGTGGACAGGCTGCCCATATACAGGGTGTTAGGTGTATACGTGCAGATATTTATTGTAGCAATAGAGAACGATGTGACGAACCACTATATATATAACTTTTAGTGATCCTCGGAAGTTATTTTCGAGAGCAAAGGGGTACGATGTTTTTAGAATAGGTAGTATGCCTTGTTCATGTGAATGAATAGCTTTCCTTTGATAACAGGCAAGTCACGTGCCATCCCTGCCAAACTGGTTTCTGTTCTGTTTATGTTTAAGAGCAAATGAACTACTGTGACAGCTGAGCGCTCCCTATTCCATGCCACGAGATGTTACGTAATATACTTGCAAAACTGGTTTTATGTTTACGAGCAACTGACCTACGGTAACAGCTGAAGGCTACCAGTCTACAACATGTTACGTTACATTATCGCCAGACTGGTTTGTTGTTGTTAGTATTTAGTTTCCGTCTTAGGGGTTTCAGACAACACTAGTTATCGGTTTCGGACCCTGGAGATGTATTGAATTCTCAGCGTTAATACTGGTTCATTTGCTGTTGCGTCCTTTAGGGGATAGGGATATCTGTGGTCGTCAGCCCTGTGGTCTAGTGAGTATGGAAATGACCTGAAAACCTGTGTCGGTGCGCGACCTGTACGAGCGTGTGATATAATTATTGGTTGGGATACGCACGCCGGGACGTGAAATGCGGTACGATCCCCGTTGTGCATTGCGTAAAGGTAGAAGAAGGAAGACAGTTCCTTGCGCCAACGAACAAATGCATGGCATAGGATATCCATATGAGTAGAATCAGAATTGAATTATCGAAGCACATCGAACGTTTTGTTTCAAACGAAAAATGGACATATTATACAACTAAGTAAATTAAACGTACCTACATTTCGTGCTTCCTGCCTGGTTGAGTGGCTAAAACGGTTGAGGTGCCAGCCTTTTGACTCCAACTTCGCATGTTCGAACCTGGCCCCGTGCAGTGGTATTTGAAGGTGCTCAAATACGTCAGCCTCGTGTCGGTATATTTACTGGTACACCGAGCTCGATAGCTGCAGTCGCTTAAGTGCTACCAGTATCCAGTATTCGGGAGATAGTGGGTTCGTACCCCACTGTCGGTAGCCCTGAAGATGGTTTTCCGTGGTTTCCCATTTTCACACGAGGCAAATGCGGGGGCTGTACCTTAATTAAGGCCATGGTTGCTTCTTTCCCACTCCTAACCCTTACCTGCCCCGTCATCGCTATAATACCTATCTGTGTCGGTGCGACGTAAAGCAACTTGTCATTCGAGCCAAGACACCACTGTGGTTCAGAATATCCTCTGGTGCTTAAACATACGTTCACGGAGGTCATCCGAAGTGGTTACCTCAGTTCCGTATACTTTGTTTCTCATGTCCCCCCAGGCATAACAATCCACTGGAATAAGGGCTGGCCAATTGATAGTTCCACATCGTCCTGTCTACCGTTGAGGAAATGTCTGCACCATCGTGTAAAATCCACGTGGTTCGGCGTAGTCGAAGCGACACGTCCTCTGAAAGCTCCAGTAACGTACTGTATCTACTGTACAGGAGCAAGATAACATTAATAAAAAGATGTAACCGACCTCCAACTACACCCATCCTGATATTAATTAGAACCGGTGCTGGAAACTGCCTTGTCCTATTGAATGGGGATATTCCACAGCTCATGAGTGGGATATAGTGGGTTCCAACCCCTCTGTCGGCAGCCCTAAAGGTGGTTTACCGTGGTTTTCCATGTTCACACCAGGCAAGTGCCGGGGCTGTAACGTCATGAATGCCACGATCGCTTCCTTTCCGATACTAGCCCTTTCCCGTCCCATCGTCACCATAAGGAAAGCTACACCGATCAAATGTATGCAAGTAAGGTGATTGGTACAGGTCTGAGTGTCTGAGACCGTTGAGGTCCTTATCTTCCGACCTCCAACTTGGCAGGTTCAATCTTGGCTCAGTCTGATGATATTTGATGGGGCACACATACGTCAGTCTCGTGTCGTAGAAATACTGGCACGTAAATGAACTCCTGCGATATGAAATTTCGTCACCTCAG
This sequence comes from Anabrus simplex, assembly GCF_040414725.1. Lineage (NCBI taxonomy): Eukaryota > Metazoa > Arthropoda > Insecta > Orthoptera > Tettigoniidae > Anabrus > Anabrus simplex. The sequence goes on along the minus strand of NC_090266.1, from coordinate 1,146,862,318 downwards.
CGTCTCAGAAAACGGTATAAATAGTATGTGGGACGTAAAGCAAAATAACGCTAATAAAAAGACAATTGGTCAAAGAGACAGACTTCCCACTGCATCCATCCAGATATCAATTGAGAGCCGGTGCTAGAGGTTGCCTTGGTATACTAAATATTAAACAACCCTTCTATAAAAATTGCCTCATGTGTCACTAATACGCTTGACAGAAATTCTGGATTGAGTGCTTGATCAATTAACCAGCGGCAGAAATCCACTCTTAAATCATCACCGAGCTTGATAGTAGCAGTCGCTAAAGTTCGAACAGTATCCAATATTCGGGATGTACTGGCTTCGAATCCCTCTGTCGGCAGCTTTAAAGGTGATTTTCCGTGGTTTTTCATGTTCACACCAGGCAAATGCTAGGCCTGTACCTTAATTAAGACCACGATTGCTTCCTTCCCGATCCTAGTCCTTAGTTATATCTGTCGCCATAAAACCTATCTGTGTCGGTGCGACGCACCGATACAGATAGGTCTTATAGGACGATCGGATAGCAAAGGCCTAGGAGTTGGAAGGAGGCGGCCGTAGCCTTAATTAAGGTACAGCCCTAGCATTTGCCTGGTGTGAAAATGGGAAACCACGGAAAACCATCTTCTGGGCTGCCGACAGTGGGATTCGAACCCATTATCTCCGGGATGCAAGCTCTCAGCCATGCGTCTCTAACCGCACGGCCAACTCGCCCGGTAATAATAATAATAATAATAATAACAATGATAATAATAATAATAATATTTTTTGCTGCCGGGCAGAGTGGCTCAGACGGTTGAGGCGCTGGCCTTCTGACCCCAACTTGGCAGGCTCGATCTTGGCTCAGTCCGATGGTATTCGAATATGCTCAAATAAGTCAGCCTCGTATCGGTAGATTTACTGGCGCGTAAAAAGAACTCCTGCGAGACTAAATTACAGCACCTCAGCGCCTCCAGAAACAGTAAGAGTAGTTAGTGGGACGTAAAGCAAATAACATTACCGGTATTATTATTAACAAGTCATTAGGAGCTGAAAGGCAGGGAAGAAAATAGTAAAATATGCGTGGTGTAGGAGGAAACAAGATGAAATGTACTTCACCCGTGCCTACATCGCTCGCAGTAGTTTACTACAGGATAGTATGCGTAAGACCAGAACCAGGTCTCTTTGCGATGAGTCAGGTGTATCTTCGCATTGTGGTTAGCACTAGAGGACAAAGTGTGACAAACAGGTTTTGTGTATAAACATCAAACATGCACATCTACAGACATACACACGCAATGTACCCAAACCAGTACAGTGTAGAACGAAGAACTGCCATGCTGTGTTCAAGGTCAATATCTAGCGTTTTAACAAGCAAGTCTTCCGTATGTTGTGTTCAGCTTGCGCCACGTACAAGCCAATCGCGAACTGAAAGTCTAGATTTATAATTTTTGTTACCGGTACTTCAATTTTTCTGCTCGGATTTATGAGAATATCGAACTATCGAGACTCAAAATACTACATCGATTGAGAACTGAACTCCCAACTCAATACGCTGCAGAAATGGTGTAACATCTGACATACCAATGTGAAACACGTAGCAATTGTTCAAGTGACCTCCCTGGACTACTCTGCAGGCTTCACTTCTCCGTACCCGGCGAGTTGGCCATGCGGTTAGGAGCGCACAGTTGTGAGCTCGCATCCGGGAGATTGGGGCTTCGAACCCCAATGTCGGCAGCCCTGAAGATGGTTGTCCGTGGTTTCCCAAGTTCACACCAGGCATTGAGGGGGTTGAACCTTAATTAAGGCCACGACCACTTTCTTACCATTCCTAGGCCTTTCTTGTCCGATTGTCGCCATAAGACCTCTCTGTGTTGGTGCGACGTAAAGCAACTAACAAAAGAAAATCACTTCTCCGAATCCAGTCTTCCGTAATATCCATTGGAGATCTGGCGGGCCAATTGATGGGTCCAAGTCGTCCTATTCGCCATAGACCAAAGGACTGATCCAAATGATCACGCAGTAAGCGGCTTATATCAGGTGGTGGACCATCGTGTAAAAACCCCATGTTTCGGCGTAGTCGAAACGGAGCGTCCTCTGAAAGCTCTAATAACGTACCTATGAGGAACTCCAGGTAAGATACCCCTATGAACTGTGCAGGTAAGATGATGATAATAATGCCATTGGCTTTACGTCCCACTAACTACTTTTCACGGTTTTCGGAGACGCGGATTTGCAGGAATTTAGTACCATAGGAGTTCTTCACGTACCAGTAAATCTACTGACACAAGGCTGACGTATTTGAGCACCTTGTCAAGACTGGACTCAGAAGGCCAGGGCCTCAACCGTCTGAGCCACTCAGCCCGGCAAGATGATTGGTGCAGCACTGCGTAAGGTGCTGGCCTTCTGAACCCAACTTGGGAGGCTTGGTCTTTGCTCAGTCCGGTGGTATTTGAAGGTGCTCAAATACGTCAGTCTCGTGTCTGTAGATTTATTTGCATTAAAAATACTGCGATAAAAAAATTCTGGCATTTCAGCGTCTCCGAAAACGGTGCAAATTAGTTAGTGGAACGTAAAGATATTATTATTATTATTATTATTATTATTATTTGTAGTAGTAGTAGTAGTAATATTATTTTTACGGAAGTTCTAATTAAACGGGTCCATTACAGTCATCATTTCACCTATCGGTACTTACTGTTCAGTAATAAGCCTTCCGTCCGCCTCTGTGGTGCAGTGGTTAGTGTGATTAGCTGCCACCCCCGAAGCTCGGGTTCGATTTCCAGCTCTGACAAGAAATTTGAAAAGTGGTACGAGGGCTGGAACGGGGTCCACTTAGCCTCGGGAGGTCAAATGAGTAGAGGTGGTCCGATTCCCACCTCAGCCATCCTGAAAGTTGTTTCCCGTAGTTCCCCCCTTCTCCAGGCAAATGCCGGGATGGTACCTAACTTAAGGCCACGGCCGCTTCCTTCCCTCTTCCTTGTCTATCCTTTCCAATCTTCCCATACCCCCGCAAGGCCCCTATTCAGCATAGCAGGTGTGGCCGCCTGGGTGAGGTACTGGTCATTCTCCCCAGTTGTATCCCCGATCCAATGTCTCACGCTCCAGGACACTAGCCTTGAGGCGGTAGAGGTGGGATCCCTTGCTGTGTCCCATGAAAAACCAACCCTGGAGGGTAAACAGATTAGGAAAAAGAAGAATAAGCCTTCTATTAGAAATGCCCGGCGGCAATTCCACAGTAGGTCTTTTTCCTTCGAGCAATGTTCACGATGGATGCAACTACGGTTTTTGAAATTTGTCTCATTAATAACAATTTCACTGAATACTTATAGCCTTTTCTTTCAGTGTCCACCGTCCTTTCAATGACCTGAAAAGTTTATGAATAAGCATAGACAACCCGCATTGTCTATTGTCAGAAATTCATCGTAGACTGTCGCAATAACAGCACAGAAATGTTGCGCCCATATTTCATTTACTTATTAACCATTTCCTTTCATTTTGTCAGCTTTTATCACTGAGTAATGCCATTGACGTCTTAAAAATCGCACACAAATACACAACACTTGATTCGCACGTATGTGCTTGTACGGATCTTCGACGTCACTGTAAGGATTCTGTGTACTTTTCACACAGAGTACCCTACACCGGTTTTCGAGTACAGCAAGTGACCTGGCACGTGAGTCATCCTCTTCTACTTGCCAAGCCTTTAGGGGAAGTGCACAACAACATGTGTTGGCCTGCGATAAGAAACAGGTTCAACAAGCCCTATACTCGGCTACTGTACTTCCGCTACGCGTGGACAGAATGACATCACCGGCGTATCCTGCTACGGCCGTTCAAAACACATTAGGTCCTGAAATATTTGGCTCAGTTATGGGCAAACTAATAGGACAAGGTAAAAAGTACATAGCATATATTATGAGATGTATTTTTCTTAGCCGACTAGCTTAATATCTGCACGTATACACCTAACACGCTGTATATAAACAAACCAAAGCTATCCTTTTACATGAAAGAGACGTATTAACTACTCTAAAATCATCATATCCCTTGCTCGCGAAGTAACTTCCGACGATTACTACAACCTTCACATATATTGGTTCAACACATCATTCTCGATTGCTACAAAAAATATCTGCACATATACCTGTAACATTCTGTATATTCAACCTGTGTGTTCGACAATCTGGAGAGCTTTTAAGTTACATTTGTCCGGCTCTATGGCCAAATGTTTAGCGTGCTGGCCTTTGTCTAATGGATCCCGGCTTCGATTCTAGATCGAGTCGGGGGCTTTAATCTTAATTGGTTAAATCGGATGGCTCGGGGCTGCGCGTGTGTGCCGTCTTCATCATTAGAATAATCATAGGCAGGGAGGGCCACATCCTCATAGACGCGCAGGTCGCCTAAACGACGTCAGCTCAAAAGCCCTGCACCAGGCCTCTTCGGAGGCCACACGCCATTATTATAAGATACATTTAACTGAGTTGGCACTGGTTAAGTATGTCTTCCTTCTGGTTATGTAGCGCATACGTATCTACGAAATTTCACTGTAATATTTGTCCCAAATGGAACATTATAATTCCTTTTACACAAATGAAGTGAAAAATCTGCGGTGAATTAAGAAATGCCGTCGTTACTAGAGAAATATATATACGTACTTACGAGCTGTAGACAGGACTCCCTTATGTTGTATTCCGCTCCTCGTGGCGTCTTTTGTTTCTTTCTTGAGGTCAAGGGCTAGCACAGACGAATGGGAGTGCTATGTCTGTGAATTCTCATTATCTTTGTCCATATGACTAGCGCAGACAGTTCAAACACCAAAATAGCATGATCCCTGGACCAATAAAATATTACTTTTTTGTTGAAAGAAAAATAGTATTGTTGAAAGGAAAATATCATGATCCCTGGACCAATAAATATATCATTTAATGAATGAGTTAGGGCACAAAACGAATGAGCAACATGAAGAAAACCCGGGCGAGTTGGCCGTGCGGTTAGGAGCCCGCAGCTATGAGCTCGCATCCGGAAGATAGTGGGTTCGAACCACACTGTCGGCAGCCCTGAAGATGGTTTTCCGTGGTTTCCCATTTTCACACCAGTCAAATGCTGGGGCTGTACCTTAATTAAGGCCACGGCCGCTTCCTTCCCATTCCTAGGCCTTTCCTGTCCCATCGTCGCCATAAGACCTATCTGTGTCGGTGCGACGTAAAGCAAGTAGCAAAAAAAAAAAAGAACATGAAGAGATCGACACCTAATTAATTCAAACAACTTCAGTGAGCAAAGACATCACACACGAAAGTGTTAGACAAACAAAACACATACGGAAGCGCTGCGACGTAGCAGAAAAAAAATAGTTGTAAGGTAGTAAAGTATGTGTCCATATCATTCTCTGCAAGTAAAAATATTTCGTACTATTTCTTAATTTAACGCAGATTTTCGACTTTATTTGTGTAAATGGTATTATGTTTCATTTGGGACAAATATTACAGTGACATTTCGTAGATATGTATGCACTACGTAACCCTTCCTTCTTAACAAACCTTTGAATTACGTCACACTCTTTATTTCTATTCCACGCACCCAGTCTCCGAAGCGAAAGAATTAACCAATGAAGGTTAAATACCCGACCCAGTCGAGAATCGAACCCGGGGTCCCTTGCGCCAAAGCGCAGTACGGTAATCATTTAGCCATGGAGACAGACAGACCAGAAGCATGTCAGTTAACTGCTAGTAGATTATAAAGAAGTGGGCGTAACGTCGTTAGTTGATCAGCAGACAGAATATATCCGAGGTACAACACACCGCATGCGCATGATGTCCCGATACAACTTCGAGATAGCATTACGAGGCACGTACTGCATCGGTTGCTCAGAATGCACTGGAGAGCTTTACAACACGGGACCCGTCACTACAATTTGCCGCGTTTCGCTCTGACCGTTAGTTGGGGAGCTGCAGCTGCTGAAGTGAGCACGTGTGTGTGAGAGAGATTGTGTTACAAACTGGGGTTATGGCTATGATACCGAAACAAAGGTGCAGTCGTCGCAGTGGATGGGCGAAGGGTCTCCTCGTGCAAGAAAAGCACGCATGAGCCGGCAAAAGATCAAGGTAATGTTGGTTGTGTTTCATGACTGCAAACGCATTGACCATCTCCGGACTTAGCTCCAGCAGACTATTTCCCGTTTCCTAAACTCAAAACCACGTTGAAAGAACGTCGTTTCCAAACCATAGAGGAGATTCAAGACAATGCGACAAGAGAGCTGCGCGCCATCCCAGAAAGTGTGTTCCAGAAGCGCAGGAGGCTTTCCAAAGTGGGAGAAACGATGGAAATGGTGTATTGCCAATAGAAGGGACTATTTTGAGGGGGACAGTGCTTCAACTATTACTCAATAATGTGTTAAAAATGAAGCCATACTTTTCAGTGACGACTTAAATGTAACATAAAAGCTTTCCAGTCTGTCAAACACATAACAATTTCAATACAAATTATAGCACTGTAAACATACCTGTAAAAATACACACTATTATACAAAGAATGACATGTTTCGTTCTACAAGAACATCCTCATATTTTATCAAATCCCTTAAAACATGCATATATATATGTACAGTAAGGTTTACGTTGCGTAAACTTGTCAATGACAGGGAGGTTTTTTTTTTGCAGTTAGCTTTACGTCGCACAGAGATAGGTGTTATGGCGACGAAGGGATAGGAAAGGCCCAGGATTGGGAAGGAAGCGGCCGAGGACCTAAGTAAATACAGCCCCAGCATTTACCTGGTGTGAAAACGGGAAACCACGGAAAACCATCTTCAGGACTGCCGACAGTGGGGTTCGAACCCACTATCTTCCGGATGCAAGCTCACAGCCACGCGCTCCTAACCGCATGGCCAACTCGCCCGGTATAGGGAGTTTGGTGATAATATGAACCAGTATTGACAAATAATAAATTTCTTCTTCTTTATCTGTTTACCCTCCAGGGTCGGTGTTTCCCTCGGACTCAGCGAGCGATTCCACCTGTACCGCCTCAAGGGCAATGTCCTGGAGCTTCAGACTCTGGGTTGGGCGATAAAACTGGGGAGGATGACCAGTACATCGCCCAGGTGGCCTCACCCGCTGTGCTGAACAGGGGCCTTGAGGGGGATAGGAAGATTGGAAGGGATAGACAAGGAAGAGGGAAGGAAGCGGCCGTGGCCTTAAGCTAAGTACCATCCCGGCATTTGCCTGGAGGAGAAGTGGGAAACCACGGAAAACCACTTCCAGGATGGTTGAGGTGGGAATCGAACCCACCTGTACTCAGTTTATCTCCCGAGGCTGAGTGGGCCCAGTTCCAGCCCTCGTACCAGTTTTCAAATTTCGTGGCAAAGCCGGGAATTGAACCCGGGCCTCCGGGGGTGGCAGCTAATCACACTGACCACTACACCACAGAGGCGAACAAATAATAAATTTACAAGTATTAATATAATGAAAGAACGTCTGTACTTTTCTAGACTGCCGATGTTAAGTCCGTTCTCACCAAACACAATTTCAGGACTGTCTGACAGATAAGCACATAAGTTTTTTCATTATATTGTACCCGCCCCATTTCGTCATTCAGCTGATCGATCTTGCTTTTGACGTCCCCGATTTCGCCAGTCACGTGAGTAATGTCTCTTTCGATACTGGTCTCAACCTGATTAAAGCGCTCAACTATTCCCTCGACCTTTGTTTCAACAACGGCATTAAGTTCCGAAACCGCGTCTATTTTGTCGCTTAGTTCCTTAGCCCCTTTTTCACATTGTTGCTGAACCTCCTGTATTTTCTCCATTAAATTACTACACTTCTCTTCGATCATCTTACTAGTCTCTGTTCGGTTTTCTTCCAACTTAACCTCAAAATGTGTTAATTTGCCGTCAAGGTTCTTTAATTGTTCTCTAACTTCCGCACGCCCCTGTTTGCATTCATTTTGAAGTGTCCTAATACTGTCCTTCATTTCCTCACTATTTGCCTTTAAATTGTCCGTCATACTGTCCCTAGTCTGTGCACTGTTCTCTTCCATTTTAACTTCAAGTGTTTTAATACTGTCCTCCATACTGTCCCTCATCTCCCTAGTCTGCGCACTATTCTGTTCTATTTTATTCTCCATGACCTTCATACTGTCCCTCATCTCCTCCATCAAAGCCCGTATGGCTTCACTTCCATAATGCTATCCACTGAGATAACTGGACCCCCCTCGCTAACGTCGGTGTCAACAATCCACATCTTCTTCTTCTTCTTGGATACTGTCACGTTCGGGTAAATGATGTACTTCATGTGCTTTGCCTGGGTGATACTATTTACAAATATTTACATACATAATATGACCGTCCCTGAGTTACATCTGCCTTCGGTCCTCAGAACATCCTCCTGGATCCTCTATCCCCTCGTCGGCATCCTTCGGTTTCTGCCTGCTTGAGTCCCCATGTGCTCCGAACTCAAGGCTTCCACTTTTTCCGGTTACTTGCAATGTGGCGACATGCCACTTCTCCTTGCTTCCTCGTTTACGTTTTAATTACTCCACGTAGTGTCTAGGTTTCAGGATTCGTCCATCTCTCATCTCTTCTCTCCAGTTCACACGCTGTAACTTCGAACCTCCGTTATTCCGATTTCTCCACCTTAAATAGGTTCTTCTTTGACTGGTAAACCATCCGTGTTTAGATCGGTATTGCTTGTTGCGTTGTCGTCTTTTGTAGCGACCTGATGATCTCTTCTTTTCTGCTCCGACCTCAACTGTCATCTCGTCTTCCATCTTCTCCATTTCACCTTAAAGCCGGAAGTCCATGGTCCTTGATCGATGAAGGTACTTGCAGTATCCTAAGCACAGAACACGTCACTATTTTATTTCCACAGTACGTTCAATTGCGTTTCGCAGGCGTCCGGCCACGAGTTCGGAGCAGTACTTTGTAATCCGCGGTTCGGTATGGAATTCCTTGTACCTCTCAGCCACTATTCATTTATTACTACCCGACAGGGTCGTGCTGTAATAATAATAATTGTACCGGGTGGTACACCTCCACGTCGCTAATTCAAACCTTGCGCCGGTTGAAACTCCCCTACTGGAGGAAGCCTGAACTTTATCTACTGTGTTAATTTTCAAGTTTCTCAGAAGATGTCCCTACTTGTAAATTTCGAAGTTTCTGAACTGGGTCGTTTTCGATGTATTTTTGTTTTGCCTGTAGTAAGAAGTGTGAACATTCTCTTCTAGAGGACACTACTGAAGAAGTACAATGGTGCACCCTAGTGCGAAGTGAAATAACTGTGTTTTTGGAGAAATTTTGAATTCATAAGTTTGTTCTTTGTTAAATTTCTTTCAGTCATTGTTTAAGTTGGCAATATTAACCCTTTCTTTCCCCTTGTTTTGAATTTACCAATCCCGAATTTCTCGAATTAATTTTCCACCAATAATGTGTTTCTTCTTCATCTTGTGTAGGGGTTCTCTTGGTTAGCCAATAAAATTCTTGTGGGAGGGTGTTCTCATTCTTGAAACGCCTCGAACTTTCCGCGAGAGTATATAAACTGCTGATTTTCGGGTCTCCGCGCCACTTCAGTAACAGCTATCAGTGTGTAAATTACGTAGCAGGGGGGCGGGAAGCGCCTCTTTCTTCGGGCAGCAGTTCAACCACAAGGTAATGGCCTTTTAATAACTTCTTTTCTTGCTAGCTCAGCAGTTTAACTCTCGGGGCAGGTCCGAAGCCTTTTCCATGTAACTTTCCTTTAAAATGTAAAGACACTCGGTATCAATTCTTTCTGTTTTAACTACAAATTGGGATAGAGAGTGCTTAACCCTCTTGAGCTCCCACTCATATTGCTTCGAGGTGAACTTATTTTCTCAACCGTTTCTTCTAGCGTAATGTAAATTGTCTTCTCATATAAGTCACCTCTTTAGTATGGGATTAGCCCTTGCATTAACGGCCTAGTGCCAAGTAGGTTTTAAACAAATGTATTAGGAGTGCAGCTTCGCCTCCTCTCAAATTGGTATTGTCGAGGCCATGTAATATTTCCGTTTCTTCACTTAATGGGCCTCAGTAGGTTGGGTATCTTTTTACCCCTGTGTCTATGTCCTTGGAGGACAGCTGGAAGGTCGAGTTTGGTGTGGCCTTTGGTAGGCGGATTGCTCTTTTGAAATTGATTTCGAAGACTTCAAGAAACAACGGAAACACACAGCAAAAATTCTTCGGAATACGAAAAGAAAGTACGAGAAAGAGCAGCTGCACAACATAGAAGAAGATTTCAAGAGAAACAACACAAGAGATTTCTATAGAAGGTTTAAATACAAAATCAAAAAATTCTCCCCTAGTAATCTATGTTTTAAAAGTGAGCAAGGGAAACTCATTATTGGTGACAAGAAGAATTGCGAGTATCTGGCCAACTATTTCCAGAATATTCTGAACTGTGAACCTCCTGAAGATGGATTGCTGTTTGGAGAGCCTCAATTCAAGTTGAAAGATTCATTATCACCAAATAAGGAAGAAATTAGGGACATCATTAAGCAACTAAAAAACAACAAAGCTCCTGGGAAAGATTTAATTACTGCAGAGTTATTCAAATTTGCAGGTGAAAATATAGTGAAAAAACTAGAGGAATTATTCGCTTTTATTTGGGAAAAAGATGAAATACCAAGTGATTGGAAAAATGCACTCATTCATCCTTTACACAAAAAAGGGGACCAAACTAACGTCAACAACTACAGAGCTATCTCTCTTCTTCCTATAGCATACAAAATTCTATCCAAAGCATTGCAGCGGAGGCTTGAAACACATCTAGATAAACAAATTGGTGAATACCAGGCAGGGTTCAGGAAAGGGCGTTCATGTGCTGAGCAGATTTATATTCTAAAACCACTTATAAAAATAAGATCAATGAGAAATCAGAACCTTCGTTGATTTCAAAAAGGCATATGATTCCATAGATCGTGGAGTGCTCATGAACGTTCTGCAGGAGTTTGGAGTGGATGAGAAATCTCTGGCCATAATTCGGCAATCTCTTACAAACACCTTTTCTCAAGTCAAATTTATGGGCGAACTCTCAAATCCATTTGAGATAAAAACGGGTTTGAGGCAAGGAGACAGCCTTTCTCCACTACTCTTTAATTGCATTTTAGAAAAAGTTATTAGGGAATGGAGGCTGAGAATGACTGAAAATGGAATGAAGAATGGGGTAAAGATAGGTTGTGGAAAAAATGCGATGATGTTGGATTACCTTGCCTTCGCAGACGATGTCGTTCTTATTACAGACAACCGTCAAACAGCCAAGAAACAAGTCGAAGAACTACAAAATGTTGCAGTCAAAACAGGGTTAAGAATCTCCTTCGAAAAAACAGCATTCATGGGTTCTAAAAAAAAGGCGACACGGACAGACTTGTTACATTGTATGGGGATATCCAGCGTGTGCAAAAATTTAAATACCTGGGAGAAATACTCACCCCCAATGGAGATGAAAGGGAGGGATTAAAGGAGAGGGTGAGAAGGATGGAGTTGGCATTCAGACTATGTCATGACACCTATAAGTCCAAGTCTCTCTCAATTCAGGCCAAGTTAAAACATTACTGCACAGTGGTTAGAACAGAGTGCCTTTATGGAGCAGAAACCTTGACGAGGATGGCTGACCCACTCCTTGAAAAAAGAGAAAGAAGATTCTTGCGAAAAATCTTAGGCCCTAGAAAGTCGACGAGTGGCCCAAACACATTCCGGTTAAGATCGAATTTGGAGCTCTACAAGACAGTAGAAAGAATCACGACTGTGATGAGAAAAAGGAGACTTACGTTTTATGGACATATCAAAAGAATGAACCCTGATAGATTGGCCAACAGGATACTACTTCTGCAGGAAAGGTGGAAAAAACAACCGGGATGGCTTACACAGGTGCACAATGACTTGGCAGAAATAGGTATCAAGGAGGAGGATATAAAAGAAAGGACATCATTTAGGAAGAAGGTTGCGGGATTGAGGGATGCATCTGAAGAGCAACATGCGAAGCCACGGAACATCTCGGTGGAAGAACGAGCAAGAAGAAATCAAAGACTCAAGAATCTTTGGCGAGAGTGTAAAGAGAAGGGTATCAGTCTGCGTGACAGGAGGAAGATTGTGTAAACGTGGCCCACAGGTGGCCGTATCGATAAATAATAAATAATAATAACAATATTATACAATTTATGCTAACAATGTTTTCTATAAACACACAGCTCATCCTTAATAAATTTATATTGTTTACAAAATTCTACTTATAATATCTCCTGTACTACTTACAAATATAGTCAACTGATATACAGGATGTGGAATTACTTCAAATGATACTATACAACTGGTATAAGATTAAAATTTACATTGCATTTATTTACTTTTTTTTTTACCCATTCTGGAACCTAAGTAGCATAACGACCTGCTGCTTCTTAACCAGAGCCCCTTTTGTCACCACTTTTCAGAGTTCCTGAAGGGCCTTCACAGCTTCGGCGAGGTTCGCAGATAAGTTCGGCGACCACTCGGCCCCCAATCCGGTTGACTGCAGTTAAACTCTCCGAGTATATATGTGTTTCTTTGGATTCGGGGATTCATCCATTTTTCGGAAATTATTACTTTGTGGGCCTGGAATGTTAATAAAAGTTGTTCGCCTTTTAGAGTTCTATCACCTCCACTTGGTCCGAAGCAGATCCTGCGTCCTGATATTCAATCTAATTTCTTCGAAAACGAAAGCGTATTGACCTAAACACGTATACACAAGTTACTGTTGAGTGTCCCCCAGCAGATACATTGAAACACTTTGAAATTGAATGGACGCAGGGTCTGGCTTCTCCTTGTCAGAGGATATTATTAATCACTTCAAGAAAGTAGTTCATTTTAAGGTTGTTCTGCTCAGTGGCTAAATGTTTATCGGTCTGGTCTTTGGTCCAGAGAGCCCTGGATTCGATTCTCGGCTGGGTCGGGGAGTTTAACCTTAATTTCGTCTGGATCGGGGTCTGGGTATGTATGCCGTCATCATCATTAGGTAGGGCTCGGACCTCGCAGGTATGCAGGTCGCCTGTAGGCCGTCTACTAGAAAAAGACTTGTACCAGGCTTCTTCGGAGGCCATACGCCATTATCATTTTAAATATTTGCTCTCAGAATTGTTGAAGTCTTAAAAGTAGTGATGACTTAGAACTACAGGACAGAAGAGATTTAAATTCATTGAGCCATCTGCATATAGGCCTACACAATGAGGCTGTTAAGGTGTAAAATCTGGAGAAAGCAGCAGATGATTTTATATCAAGAAATGAGATTAGTCCGCCTCTGTGGTGTAGTGGTTAGTGTGATTAGCTGCCACCGGCGGAAGCCCGGGTTCGATATCCGGCTCTGCCACGAAATTTGAAAAGTGGAATGGGCTCCACTCACCCTCGGGAGTCAACTGAGTAGAGGTGGGTTTGAGTCCCACCTCAGCCATTCTCGAAGTGGTTTTCCGTGGTTTATCACTTCTCCTCCAGGAAAATGCCGGGATGGTACCGTACCTAACTTAAGGCCACGGCCGCTTCCTTCCCTCTTCCTTGTCTCTCCCTTCCAATCTTCCCATCCCGCCCCCCCACAAGGCCCCTCTTCACCATAGCAGGCGAGGCCGCCTGGGCGAAGTACTGGTCATCCTCCCCAGATGTATCCCCGACCCAGAGTCTGAATCTCCAGGACACTGCCCTTGAGGCGGTAGAGGTGGGATCCCTCGCAGAGTCCGAGGGAAAAACCGATCCTGGAGGGTAAACAGATAAAGAAGAAGAAATGAGATTAGAAAGCGGGCATTCCTTCAGAGAACTACATTTCCCAATGGAGACTGTTCATGCGGTACCTCTGGTGGTATTTCTTATCATGAAATGAACAATATACAGTAATAGGGCATTTATTCAGAAAATGTACCGGCATTTATGAAGGAGCAAATTCTACGTTTTTTTAAACTTCTGATCATTTCTGACAGATTTGTACATAAGACATTCCTGCAAAATATTTATGAATCAAGTTATATTTGTTTATTCTCTTTCTTTCTTAATCTGTTTACCCTCAATTTTCGGTTTTTCCCTCGGACTCAGCGAGGGATCCCACCTCTACCGCCTCAAGGGCAGTGTCCCGGAGCGTGAGACTTTGGGTCGGGGGATAAAACTGGGGGGAGGACCAGTACCTCGCCCAGGCGGCCTCACCTGCTATGCTGAACAGAGGCCTTATGGGGGGGAGGATGGGAAGATTGGAAGGGATAGACAGGGAAGAGGGAAGGAAGCGGCTGTGGCCTTTAGTTAGGTGCCATCACGGCATTTTCCTGGAAGAGAAGTGGGAAACTACGGAAAACCAGTTCGAGGATGGCTGAGGTGGGAATCGAACCCACCTCTACTCAGTTGACCTCCCGCGGCTGAGTGCACCCCGTTCCAGCCCTCGTACCACTTTTCAAATTTCGTGGCGGAGCCGGGAATCGAACCCAGACCTCCGGGGGTGGCAGCTAATCACACTAACCACTACACCACAAGGAGGACTTTTTTTTTCTGTTTACTTCTGAATATTATTACAAACACCGTGTATAAGACTCGTTCACAAATGTATTTGAGAAACAAGCTTTATTATTATGTTGTTTTTTCCTGTTTGTGAATATTGTTAATATATAGAAATGACTGCATTAATAGTTGTTCATCATTTCACATGCCTGTGTTCATGTTAATCATGCCCCCAATAATTCCCCGAAGTCGAGCTGCCGAGCATTCTTTTCTCCCACTCACACAGTTATCTTGAAAGCAACTCGTCTGAACGCTCCACAGCGTTCTTTCCTTTCGTATCAACCACCACTGGGCCAACGCTGGGCCAACGTACAGCCTGTTTTATCAGACAGCTTGGCTCGCCTTCAGCTATACGTCATCTTGGTGTAGTTCGCGCTCTAGCGTGAGTCGGACGAACTTTCTGACAGATGGCTGGTGAACTGTGTAGTCCACCTCCGCGGTTAGTAGACCGCGCGCTCTTGTCGTGTTCGTTCTTGTCCGCTACTGTTAGTGTGCGCGCGCAACACCCGTTTCGTATGAATGAATGAATGAAATATGCTTAGTAGTAAATCACATGTGTTACAGTGCAACCCTCGTGAAAGTTTGAATCGAACTGACAGTCGAGACCTTGGATGACAGAAAATAAAATGTGAAAAGAGTCCAATTTACTTTTTTTAACAAGATTGTTTTAATAAATAAGACTTTGGTTCATGTTCTTGACTGAACCGGACCTGATGGAATCCGATTATTCATCAAAAAGCATCTGGTAAGTGGGTCACGATAATGTTTTCGTCGTTTATGAACACTCGTTCAGTATTTTATCAGCTACGTAGGAAGGAAGCACTGTGGATTTTGAAATGATGTTTTGAGTTTGTTGACACATTCATGTTGTCCGTTACAGATGTGGAACAGGCGATTAAATTGCACTGAGAGAAATGCCGCAACTCTGTTTAACGGTAGAAAGGGAAAATACTTAATACATTTTAATACTGTCTTGCGATAAAAAAAGAAATTCCTTCTCTTGACAGGTGTGACATTCTCGGGAATGCACGGACACCAAAGCTACAGATTTAATTAGAAGTATGAGCTTACGAGTTTCATTTCGAAACTCCCTTCGAAGAAGTGTTGAAACTACTTCTACAACACTAAAACTAACTGACGCCCATGAAGAACAAGGAATAATCGTTGTTGACTTCATTAGACTTAATGACACGCTGCAATGTTAAATAAACGCGGGTTTATCGAGGAAATGATTACTGTTCTACATACTCAAATATGTAATGTTTGCACACTTCGAATGGACCACACAGTACAGAAAATGCCTGTACAATTATAACCTTGTAATTATTCAAGCATATACAGTATGTGCATTCTAGGCCCATGGTACATTCATATGACATTGATTTATTTCCATTATTGGCTATAAATATAACCTTAACTTTTCATTTAGGGAAAATACAGTGGAGACGTTGATGTCTATGATAATGTTATATAATAATAATAATAATAATAATAATAATAATAATAATAATAATAATAATAGAGAGGCGTGATAGACGCGTGGCATTGTCACTGTCCGCTCACCAAGGCGGCCCGCAGTCGAGTCCCATTGAACGAATGTGGAATTTTTGAAATGCTATGTCATCTGTGGTCCGGAGTCCACGTAAAACAGGAGGTTCTGTGGCTGTGCGATATCAATAGTCACGAAAACTACAATTTTGCTTACTTTGCGTAATAATAATAATAATAATAATACAATTTTCCAAATTAATTGCGTCCTCAAACATTGTTACTGGAACTCATTCCAGTCCGCCTTAATCATGCCTATATATTAGTAACCTTAACTACAGATTAATAATCGTTAATCACACTTAATTCATTATATACTTACAGGTTTCGCAACGTAACATACTTAGGTAGGTGTCCTGGAAGTGGGGTTTTAAGTGGAGCAAATTCCTACTATATTTTGCAACTTTCAACACGTTTGGCTAGGGTTCTAATCAAATCTTACTGTCGGAGAATGGAAATGCTGAGCCCAAATACGGATTGTTCAAAACATGCATAATAATTGCGTTTATTTTGTATTCAATGTAAAATGGCATTGTTGGCTAGAAGAGCGACTTCCATGTGTGTAGCACATTTTTTTGACAAGGAAAAAACACTTTGTTTTGTATTCCTTAGCATATTGGTAGATTTACCGATACGTAAAAGAGCTCATGCGGGACACCTCAACGTATCCGAAAACGGTAAAAGTAGTTGGATTTATTTTTATTGTTATTATTATTATTACTATTATTATTATTATTATTATTAATTGCCTGAATGGTCAACGTCGAGGCCTTCGGTTCAGAGGATCCCCTGTTCGTATTTTGGTCGAGTCGTGAATTTTAATCGCGTGTGGTTAATGCCTATGACTCGAGGACAGGGTTGCTTTTGTTACAATACCTTTCTTTTTATATACGCACAACACATTACATAAACAATCTCCACTGATACACGCAATAGTGAGTACATCCCTGTCGGTGTGACGTAAAGAAAATTGTAAAGACAAAATACATCCCTCCACATAGGGTTGATGTTAGGAAGGGCATCTGGCCGCAAAACAGGGCTACGTCCATATATGCGTTACAGTTCGCACTTGCGACCCCGCCAGCGTTTAAGAAAAAATGCGAAAATTATTATTATTATTATTATTATTATTATTATTATTATTATTATTCCTTGACAAGTAGTGAGACGAGGAAGCTCAGAAAACATTTAACAAGAAAGGGAAACTAGTTTGTTCGTTCGTTCGTAATATGTTTAACCTCCAGGGTCGGTTTTTCCCTCGGACTCTGCGAGGGATCCCACCTCTACCGCCTCAAGTGCAGTGTCCTGGAGCTTCAGACTCTGGGTCTGGGGATACAACTGGGGAGGATGTCCAGTACATCGCCCAGGCGGCCTCACCTGCTATATTGAACAGGGACCTTGTGGGGGGATGGGAAGTTAGGAAGGGATAGACAAGGAAGAGAGAAGGAAGCGGCCGTGGCATTAAGTTAGGTACCATCCCGGCATTTGCCTGGAGGAGAAGTGGGAAACCACGGAAAACCACTTCCAGGGTGGCTGAGGAGGGAATCGGACCCCCCCCCCCTCTACTCAGTTGAACTCCCGAGGCTGAGAGGACCGCGTTCTAGCCCTCGTACCACTTTTCAAATTTCGTGGCAGAGCCGGGAATCGAACCCGGGCCTCTGGGGGTGGCAGCTAATGACACTAACCACTACACCGCAGAGGCGGACAACTAGTTTGTTTGAAGATATTTTCTGAGTGTATTAAGTTGATAGTAATTCTCTATGATATGAGATACAGTAATATAATAATAATAATAATAATAATAATAATAATAATAATAATAGTAATAATAATAATAATAACGCTGATGAGGAATTTGAAAGGATAGTACAGTATATAAACTCTATTGTCATTAAGCAGCAGGAATAGATGAAATTATACCTGAAATGGTGAAATGTAGTGGGGAGGCAGGAATGAAATGGCTTTTTTTTTCTAGTGGCTTTACGTCGCACCGACACAGATAGGTCTTATGGCGACGATGGGATAGGAAAGGCCTAGGAGTGGGAAGGAAGCGGCCGTGGCCTTAATTAAGGTACAGCCCCAACATTTGCCTGGTGTGAAAATGGCAAACCACGGAAAACCATCTTCAGGACTGCTGACAGTGGGATTCGAACCCACTATCTCCCGGATGCAAGCTCACAGCCACGCGCCCGTAACCGCACGGCCAAATCGCCCGGTATGAAATAGCTTAATAGAGTAATAAGATTAGCATGGAATGTTAGTAAGGTACCTTCTCATTGGACGGAAACAGTAAATACACCTATCTACAAAGCAAGGGAACGGGAAGGATTTCAACAACTATTGAGGTATTTCATTGAACAGTATATCAAGGAACGTGTTAATTGTCGTTTTAGATGGGAGGATCCGATCAATGGTTGGAAGTAAATCGGATGAAAATCATTCAGACCACAGAGCGGCTATCAACATCAGATCTTCAATATTGGCCAGGTAACTGATAAATGCTACTAATGGAATAGACAGTTGTGTTTATGTTTAGTAGATCTGGGGAACGCATATGGCAGAGTAACGTGGAAAGGATGTTAGCCGTACTGAGGGATTAAGGGCAGATTATTAAAAAAGAATGAAAGGCATTTATACTGACAATTAGGCTGCAGTGAAGATTGATGGTGGTAGAATGAGTTCTGGGTTCAAGGTACTTGCAGGGTTTAGACAAGGATGTTATCCTTTACCTCTGTTGCTCATGGTTTACATGTATCATCTGCTGAATGGTATAAAGTTGCAGGGAGGGATTCAGTAACATGGATGTCCCGACGACATGTCCTTAATGGCAGACTGTGTTGAAAACCTGCAGTCTAATATCTTTAAAATAGGTGCAATGAGTATGATATGAAAATGAGCTTTTCCAAGACTAGAGTGATGTCAGTAGGGAAGAAACCCAAGAGAACTGTTTGTCAGGTTGCGAACTGAAAACTGGGACAGGTAGATGATTTTAAGTATTTAGGACGTGTATTCTCCAAGAGGGTAGTGTAGTAAGTGAGATCAATTAAGGTGCAGCGAAGCTAATACGTAAACTCGAACTGTGAGAATTCGCGGACGGAAGTATCTTCATACCAGGCTGTTTTCAGGCCAACTTTGCTGTACGGGAGTGCAATATCTTATTCATGGGTTAGAAATAAGACATCTCCCGAAAGAAAGTTCACACTTACGCGGCCCTAACCGCACGGCCAACTCGCTTGGTTCTATAAATCTCTCTCTAATTCTAACTCTTGCTCCAATTCATTGTTCTTTTTCCTATTATTTTGTTTATTCAGTAACTTTTTCTGTGGAGAGTGAATGTAGGAACGTAGTAGAAACTGAATTATAACACTGCGTTTGTTGCAATAGAAAGGAAGTCCGGCTCCTTGGCTGAATGGTGAGCGTTGAGGTCTTCGGTTTACGGGGTTTCGAGTTTATTTCCCGGCCATCTAGGCGGGTTTTAATCAAAACCAAAACCGAACCCCATGGCACTACAGCCCTTTAAGGGCCTTGGCCTACCAAGCGACCGCTGCTCAACCCAAAGGCCTGCAGATTACGAGGTGTCGTGTGGTCAGCACGACGAATCCTCTCGGCCGTTAATCTTGGCTTTCTAGACCGGGGCCGCTATCTCACCGTCAGATAGCTCTTCAATTCTAATGACGTAGGCTGAGTGGACCTCGAACCAGCTCTCAGGTCCAGGTAAAAATCCCTGACCTGGCCGGGAATCGAACCCGGGGCCTCCGGGTAAGAGGCAGGCACGCTACCCCTACACCACGGAGCCGGCGGGTTTTAATCACCTCTGGTTAATTCTTGTCACTCGGGGACACACTCCTCTTAATGTACGCACAACACACCACGCTATTATACCAACTACCAGAGGAACACTCAGCAGTGAATACATTCTTCCGCACAGGGTTGGCGCCAGGAAGGGCATTCGGCCGTGAAACACCGCCAAGTCTACGTGTGCAGTAC
Organism: Anabrus simplex; assembly: GCF_040414725.1. Lineage (NCBI taxonomy): Eukaryota > Metazoa > Arthropoda > Insecta > Orthoptera > Tettigoniidae > Anabrus > Anabrus simplex. The sequence continues at coordinate 1,146,842,295 of NC_090266.1, read as the reverse complement.
AGTTCGCACCTAAGATTCCACGAGGATGTGGGAAAAGCGGCGAAAGAATAATAATAATAATAATAATATATTTCAAAAACAAGCATTTGTATCGGTTCTACATGCCACCGACTCAGACAGGTCTTACTGTAGCGGTAGGGTAGGTCGACGCTAGGACAAGGAAGGAAGCGACCGAGGCCCTAATTAAACTCCGCCCCATCATTTGTCTGGTATGAAAATGGGAAACCATGGAAAACTATCTTCAGGACTTTCGGCAGTGAAGTTCGGACCCACCATCTCCGGAATGCTTTTTTTTCCTTACTATTGGCTTTACCGCGTCTGTGGTGTACTGGTTAGTGTCATTAGCTGCCACCCCCAGAGGCCCGGGTTCGATTCCCGGCTCTGCCACGAAATTTGAAACGTGCTACGAGGGCTGGAACGGGGTCAACTCAGCCTCGGGAGGTCAACTGAGTAGAGGGGGTTTCGATTCCCTCCTCAGCCATCCTGGAAGTGGTTTTCCGTGGTTACCCACTTCTCCTCCAGGCAAATGCCGGGATGGTACCTAACTTAAGGCCACGGCCGCTTCCTTCCCTCTTCCTTGTCTATCCCTTCCAAACTTCCTGTCCCCCCCACAAGGCCCCTGTTCAGCATAGCAGGTGAGGCCGCCTGGGCGAGGTACTAGTCATCCTCCCCAGTTGTATCCCCTGACCCAATGGCTCACGCTCCAGGACACTGCACTTGAGGCGGTAGAGGTGGGACCCCTCGCTGAGTCCGAGGGAAAAACCGACCCTGGAGGGTAAACAGATTACGAACGAACGATTGGCTTTACGTCGCACCGACACAGGTAGGTATTATCACGACGATGGGATAGGTTTGGCCTAGGAGTGTGAAGAAAGCGACCGTGGCCTGAAATAAAGTACTGCCAAAGCATTTCCCTGGTATGAAGATGAGAAACCGCAGTAAAACATCTTCAGGCCTGCTGACAATGGGGTTCGAACCTACTACTTCCCAATTGCAAGCTCACGGCTGCGCGACCCTAACCGCACGGCCAACTCACTCGGTCCCGGAATGCAAGTAACAACTACACGGCCAGAATGAAGAGCCAGCTCATTGAGTTAAAAAACCAAAAGTTCATACACTAAATTGAGAATTGTCTCTCATACACAACTGATCTTTCTACGTAGTTTTTATATCTGATTTATATTCTTCAGGTTTTATTAATCGTTGTTCTTAAATTTGAAAGATTAGTGAAGCTCATTGGATTTACTATGTAGCACGGCATTCCTCTCCTCCAATTCAAGTGGGCATGGGCGTAATTTGATCATTTTGGTGGGGGGAGGGGGTGGATAGTGATTACCGGAGGGTCGATGGGTCCTCCCTTTTGAGTTCAATTTACGACCACAAAATTATCACTAATATTCTATATTAATCACTTTAATTTAATAACCAAATCCTGTAAAGTTAAGATCTTTCGGAGATAATTAAACAGGAGACCTAATTCAAATGTATTTGTTACTTGACCTGTTTTTATCCGTAAAAGTAAAAATCAAGCAGACAACATGGACAGAAAACAAAACATGCCTTTATTTTACATAACTTAATGTGAAGGTAAAATTGAACAGTAATAGAAATTATATCTATCAACATTATAGGCTTATACAGTAGGTAGCCTATACAATTTTGCAACGATCATTTTGTTTCATTCAGCTAAATTAAACAGAGTAATGATAAACGTACTTCTAAATATGCATTTACCGAGCTCGATAGCTGCAGTCGCTTAAGTGCGGCCAGTATCCAGTAATCGGGAGATCGTGGGTTCGAGCCCCACTGTCGGCAGCCCTGAAGATGGTTTTCCGTGGTTTCCCATTTTCACACCAGGCAAATGCCGGGGCTGTACCTTAATTAAGGCCACGGCCGCTTCCTTCCAATTCCTAGGCCTTTCCTATCCCATCGTCGCCATAAGACATATCTGTGTCGGTGCGACGTAAAGCAAATAGCAAAAAAAAAAAAAAAATGTATTTCTCACCGGGCGAGTTGGCCGTGCGGTTAGGAGCGCACAGCTCTGGGCTCGCATCCGGGAGATAGTGGGTTCGAACCCCACTGTCGGCAGCCCTGAAGATGGTTTTCCGTGGTCTCCCATTTTCACACCAGGCAAATTCTAGGACTGTCCTTAATTAAGGCCACGGCCTCTTCCTTCCCATTCCTAGGCCTTTCCTGTCCCATCGTCGCCATAAGACCTCTGTGTCGGTGCGACGTAAAACAACTAGCAAAAAAAATGTATTTCTAGGTCTGTAATATTACGAAAATGTAGTTTTCGTCAAAATATATTTTTGGGTGGGGGTCTCTGCCACTCCTCGCCACCCCAATTACCCCTATGCAATTGGTAGATGAAATGAAATGAAATGAAATGCCGTGTGGCCTCTGGAGAGGCCTGGTGCAGGTATTTTGATTTGACTCCCGTAGGCGACCTGCGCGTTGTGATGAGGACCAAATGATGATGAAGACGCCATATACACCCACTCCCCGTGCCAGGGCGGTTATTGAATTATGGTTAAAATTCCCGACACTGCCGGGAATCGAACCCGGGACCCATGTGACCAAAGGCCAACACGCTAACCACTTGGCTATGAAGCCGGAAAACTGGTAGATTAATTCATATCACAAATTCGGCCACCACTGAAATGGTTTTCCGTTACTTCTCATAGCCTATCGATTCTAGGAAATGTTTTGATTGTGCCGAGTTTATAGGTCACGACCACTTCCTTGCCATTTAGATACATACTTAGGTACGGACATTGCATGTAGTCAGATAAGTGTCTCTCTCTCTCTCGCACACACTCACACGTGCGCGCGCGGAGTGCGAAAATGTATCTGATCGAGATGCTAACAGCCTATTATTTATTTATTTATTTATTTATTTATTTATTTATTTATTTATTTATTTATTTATTTACACTGATACAGCCAGCTATGGACTACGGTTATACAAATTACCTGCCTCTCTTTCTTAGGCTTTCACTTTTTTGTTTGCATAGTAACCGAAGGTTTTTCAACCTCTCGCTCCTTTTTAGCCGTTTTCTCGCCGAGATGTTGCGCGGTTTAGCAGGTTCCTTCTCTGGATCATCCCTCAACCCCGCAACTTTCTTCCTAAAGATGGTGCTCTCCATTATGCCATCTTGGTCTTAGATCATATACCCGCTTGTCTTTGTGCACCTCCTTCAGCCAGCGGTGATGAGATTTCCATTTATCCTATAAAATGAGCAATTTGTGCGCCAATCTCTCCGGGTTCATTCTCTTCAGATGACCATAAAAAGTTAACCTTCATTTCGTCATGACTGTGGTGACCTTTCCGACTCTCGCACACAGTTCCTTGTTTGACCTCACGTGGAAGACAAAATCCTCTGCGGATCTTCCTTTCCGTTTTTCTCAATCGATATAGGCCTATCTATTATTTTTGATAGTGATTCTACAGCGTAAAGGCATGCCGGTCTGACTAGTACGCAGCAGTGTCTCAATTTAGCCTGGCTGGAGATGACTTCTGTAAGTATCATGGATCATTTTAAATTCCAATTCCATCTTCTTTGGCGAGATTATTACTCCAAATTACAATGAAAAGAAGCACTGGAGGAGAGTTCAAGGAAGATCGAATTGGCTTATTCTTCTTCTTCTTATTATTATTATTACTTGCTAGTGTTTTCTCATCGCACAACACACGGAAGGTTTTCAGCAACGCAAGAATGCGAAAGGATTTGGACTGGGAAGGATACGGCCGTGGCTTTGGTTAAGGTGCAATCCCGGCATTTGCCTGGTGTGAAAATGGGAAGTCACGGAAAACTATCCTCAGGGCTGCCGACGGTAGGAATCCAACCCACTATCTCCCGAAAGCAAGCTCACAGCTACGCGATCCTATCCACATGGCCAACTTGCTCGGTATTATTATTAATACATGTTCGAAGCTTGTGATATATTCCATAATGAGCTAGGTCATCAGTGTAACGTCGTTATTACTATATTATATTGTCTGTAACTTTCTGCATACTTAGGATCTTTATCAGGCTTGAGGACAGGAATGAATATGCCCTCTCGCCACTGAGACGGAAGATCAACCTCCATCCAGATTCGGCTGAATACACGAAGGAGATATAGAAGACTGTCCTCACTAAGGTGTTTCAACATCTGGTTATGGATCTTGTCTGGTCCAGGAGACGTGTCCTTGCAAAGCGCTAAGGCGCTGCGGAGTTCCTACTCCGTAAAGGGCACGTTATAGTCCTCTGAAGCTTGACTGGCAAAACTGAGGTGATGACGTTCTGCCTCCCGCTTCAGAGCGAGGAAGTCACGATGGTAATTCCCGGGGCCAGACACATCCGCGAAATGGCTAGCTAGATGGTTAGCAATCGAGAGTGGTTCAGTGACGATAGTGCCTGCAATGGAAATTCCCGGTACAGAAGATGATTCTTGGATACCCGAAATACGATGAAGTTTAGCCCACACTTGAGATGATGGAGTTTGTGACGTTATAGACGACACACATCTCTCCCACGAAGCTTTCTTACTTTGGCGAATAAGAACTCGCGCCTTAGAGCGGATTTGTTTAAATGGTACCAAGTTGGCCACAGTAGGCTGTCTACGATAACGTTTATGAGAGCGACGGCGTTCTTTGATAGCTGTTGCTATTTCTTCGTTCCACCAAGGAACGAGTTTTCGGCACCTAACCCCGCCGTGGTCGATACTGTTCAGTTTCTCAAGGACGCTCTTTCTTGCTGAACCATATGTTGCACTGCCGTAGTCTAACCTGGATAAAATATGTGCCCTATAGAATCGTAGGAGCACCGCGCGGTCAGCTCCCCAATTAGTGCTGCTAAAAACTTAATCTCTTAAGCCTCTTGGTGCATTGCACTTTTTGCTCCCGCACGTGTGGCTCCCACGATAATTTACTATCGGAAAGGAGCCCAAGAGATCGGTAAGTGTCAACTACGGGAAGAGCGACATTTCCTAGATAAAGGTCAGGAGGTGGATTGAAGAGTACGTTAACGACAAAAGTGAACAACAGAGGTCTTTGCGGTGGGAAATCGAAAGCCTTGTTCTAAGGTCCACTGCTCCACTCTCCTAATAGCTTGCTGTAATTGTAGCTCTGCGACTGCCGTATTACGCGAGCTATAGTGCAGAGCAAAGTCGTCAACATATAGCGACGGTATTACTGCTGAACCAGCAACAGCGACAATACCGTTTATGGCAATCGCGAACAGTGTGAGACTAAGAACCGATCCCTGTGGGACTCCATTTTCTTGAACGTGGTATTGCGAATATGTCCTCCCTACTCTAACACGGAATAGACGGAGGGACAAAAAATTCGCAATAAATACCGGCAAGTTACCACGGAATCTCCACTGATGCAGGACTGAAAGGATACCATATCACCATGTGGTGTCGTAGGCCTTCTCTAAGTCAAAGAAAACAGCTACTAAATGTTGTTTGCGGAGAAACGCATCCTGGATAGAGCTCTCCAGGCGTGCCAAGTGGTCAGTGGTCGAGCAAGCGGCTCGAAAACCACACTGGTACTCGGACAAGAGTCCTTGTTTCTCCAGACTCCACACAAGTCGGCGATTTACCATCCTCTCAAATAGCTTACACAGGCAGTTTGTAAGACAAAAAAATGAAAATCCACAGCCTGTTTCCAGTCATTCCACCATGTCAGGAATGGAATGAATGAAGCCCCATCTAGCGGCGAAAATAGGAATGGTGCCGGCTGCCGAAGCCTGTCGCACTCCTCTGGTGTAATGATTAATGAATGATAGATTAAATGAAATGCTATTGTAGAGTGTTGATGGAATTAAATATGACAGGGAAAACCGGAATATCCGGAGAAAAACCTGTCCCGCCTCCACTTCGTCCAGCACAAATCTCACATGGAGTGATCGGGATTTGAACCACGGAACCCAGCGGTGAGAGGCCGGCGCGCTGCCGCCTGAGCCACGGAGGCTTTTCTATTACGGTATTTTATAATGTTCTCCTTTTAGTTGATTCGGTGTTCTGCCTTACCTGCTGACGTATTTGAACACTTTGAAATACCAGCGGACTGAACCGCGAAAGAACTCGCCATCTGGTCAGAAAGCCAGCGCTCTTCCACATGAACCACTGAGCTCCGCTCGAAACTGTAAAGTTTGCCACAATGAACTGCGCACCATAACAAAGATTTTAAGACATATTTTTGAAAATGGACGCACGAGTCCATGTGATGATTGTGGCCTCCGGAGAGATCTGGTGTAGGTCTATCTAGTTGATGCTCATGGGTGACCTGCGCGTCTAGGCGAGGCCGAAACTCGCTGTTAGTGCATAGCCTACTCTTGTCGCATAACACAAAGGGATCTACCCAGGGCTTAACTTCTCCATCCGACGGACGATTTTCTAGTAACTGTTTCATAATAATAATAATAATAATAATAATAATAATAATAGTAATAATAATATTGACTTTACCGCCCCACTAACTACCTTTTTACTATTTTCGGAGACGCCGAGGTGCCGGAATTGAGTTCCGTGGGATTTCCTTTACGTACCAGAAAATATAGCGACACAAGGCTGACGTATTTGAGCACCTTCAAATACCATCGGACTGAGCAAGGGTCGAACCTGCCAAGTTGAGGTCAACAGGTTCGTTTGCCCTAAATTCATATGAAGACTACGGAAAGGTTTGTAATTAAAACCAGGATTTTGGCACCTAATGTAGTCATTACAAATTGTATACCACCACATATGCTTTCCTGCCGGCAACATTCTGATGGTGAAATATTTTCCACCAACAGGACTCTAACCAGCTAACCACGGTGGCAGACCAGAGAGACTTGATCCCTTAGCGTTCAGGCCACCATACTTCCTCCTTTCAACTAAATTTTCAGTGATTAGGACCAAGAATATTATTGGTTTTACGTCCCACTAACTATATTTTTATTTATTTATTTTACGCCTTCGTATATGGCGAAGTTAGAGCTCACGGCCCTCTCTTACATTTAACCAAAACATACAGTACATAGTCACATGAATTAGAAAAATAGCATTGTTAACAGTCTCTAGAGACTACTTAAATTAATGGAATAATGTTAGCCTGTAACTTATTATACTTATTATTACTTTACTTATTAATATTATGTATCTGCATCACCTAGCTCTAAATCATACTTGCACTCATACACACTAACATTCATATAAGCTGATAACGTATTTAAGAGGAAATCTCCACAAGACAGTTTAAATGATACTATTGCAGTGCTATTACGTATACTGACAGGGAGTGTTCCATAGCCTTGTTATTAGGGGCCGATGAGCTTCGATGTTAGGCCCCTTAAAACAACAAGCATCATCATCATCATCATCCATAGCCTTGTCTCAGACACTTGGAAAGAGTGGCTGTATACAGATGAATGATTAAATCGTATGCAAGATTTCATTGCCCTTTGAAGTTTCATAGTTTGTTCTACAGTTGCATCGGTTCATACATCACAGTAATAAATTATTGAAAAAATTATAGTTTCACTTTTAGGGGGTGGAGAGATGCATATACCTTTCTGCAGTCACTTGTTATATGGTCATTCCAGTTTAATGTGTCATTCATGACAACGCCTAGGTTTTTTACAGACTTCTGAAAAGGTATAGCTTCACCACAGAGCGTGAGAGTAGGCTATTGTGTGATGTTTAGTGCATTTAAAAGCCTAGATTGTCATATTATGATTGCTTGCACTTTCTTCGGGTTCTGTTTTGCATACGAGCTAATTGAATTTAGAGTCGAGTTCATTTGGTGGATTGCTTTGTCAGTGTCGGAGACTTTAAAGTGTGAGTATATCTGAAGATCGTCAGCATAAAGGTGGTAGTTGCAGTCATTCAGATGAGAAGAAATGCCATTAATATATATTAAGAATAAAAGAGGTCCGAGAATAGACCCTTGGGGAACGCCAGATAGCTTAGTCCTCCATTCTATAGTCGTCATGTTTGATACAACTCGCTGTCGTCTATTTTTTATGGTTATCGGAGACGCCGGGGCGGCGGAATTTTGTCCCACAAGAGTCCTTTTACGTGCCCGTAAATCTACCGATACGAAGCTGAGTTTCCTTTTTTTACAAATTGCAGTTTGCTTACGTTGCACCAACACAGGTATGTCTTATGGCGACGATGGGATGGGAGTGGGAAGGAAGCTGATATTATTTATTTTTACGCCCTACTAACTACTTTTACAATTTTCGGAGACGCCGAGGTGCTGGAATTTAGTCCCGCAGTTCTTTTACGTGCCAGTAAATCTATCGACACGAGGCTGACATATTTGACCGCCTTGAAATAACACCGGACTGAGCCGGGATCGAACATATCAAGTTGGGGTTAGAAGGCCAGCGCCTCAACCGTCTGCGGTTAGGAGCGCGCAGCTGTGAGCTCGCATCCGGGAGATAGTGGGTTCGAAGCCTACTGTCGGCAGCCCTGAAAATGGTTTTCCGTGGTTTCCCATTTTCACACCAGGCAAATGCTGGGGCTGTACCTTAATTAAGGCCACGGCCGCTTCCTTCTCATTCCTAGGCCTTTCCTGTCCCATCGTCGCCATAAGACCTATCTGCGTCGGTGCGACGTAAAGCAAAAAAAAAAAAAGATTATCGCTAAGGACTGTCGCTGCACGTGTTGGCCGACAGCCATCTACGGTACAACGTGTATGGCAGTAGTGTTGGCTACTGAATGCATGATTCGATGCAGTGTATCGATTAATTCAAGTGTCCGAGTGAATCGATTTACAGGAACGGCGAGCTCACGGCACACGATTCAGCTTACTCCCAGCGGACAGTGCTGAGTGACGCACTCACTGGACGTTGACGGGGAGCTGAGCTTCCGTTGCAGGGAGACAGTGAATCATGGCACATCGAAAGAATCGTGAACGAGCGCGGCTCAGTGAGACAAAAGATACACACGGCTCCTTATCGGCTCACTGGACACTGGCGGGTGGCGGGGAGCCGAGCTTCCGCTGCAGCGAGACGTACAGTGAGGCATGGCACACCGAAAGAATCGTGAACGAGCACGGCTCATTGAGACACAAGATACACACGGCTTCTTATCGGCACACTGGACAGTGGAGATTGGCGGAGAGCCGGGCTTCCTCTGAAGCAATACATACAAAGCCATGGTACATTGAAAAAATCGTACGCTAAATGGACTCCCGAGCTCAGCTCATTTGAAAATAATACCCACTTGCATTCACTGTCCTCTTCTTACAGGGAGGTTTAAATAATGGATTTATTTGCAGTGTTGAAAAGGTAGTCAAAACATAATTCTAAAGTAGCTAGTAAGTAGGTAGGCTATTGGGTTATACTATTTATTAGTTTAATGAATCTTAGTATTATAACTTAGTTGACATTTGACAATTAATTAAACTCGACTCTAGCCTGCCATATGCCTATGAGTCATGCTCATGACCACTCAAAAGTACCTGTTTTATATTGAGAAGAACGGCTCAGTATTGTCTCAGTCCGTATGTCACATCGTTGCACAAGATTTCAATAATATGTGGACAGTAAGTGAGCCGACCGACGCAATAATTTAACCAACAGTATGTTGAATCAGAAAACCAGTGGGCTACTGTACATCTCGGGTAGCCTATACAAAATATGACGATTTAAAAAATCTTCTGCTGATAGAAAAATACAGTACATATTTTCAAAAATGACTTAGCGAGTTGGACGTGCGGTTAGTATTGCGTAGCTATCGCTTGCATTCGGGGGATGGTGAGTTCGAATCCCACCGTCGGCAGCCGTTAAGATGGTTTTCCGTAGTTTATCCATTTTAGAGCAGGAAATCCTGGGAATGTACCTTAATTAAGGCCATGGCTGCTACCTTCCTAATCCAGGACCCTTCCCATCCTGCGTCGCCGGAAACCTTCGATGTATTAGAGTGACTAGCATTTTTTTCTAAGAAAGGAGTTCATAGTATGAAGACCAGATGGCAGCAGCGAACAATGAATGCTGTTGCTGCTGTCTTATCATTAGATATTACACAAATGCAGTAGGAGCGGTGACACTAATGTGCCGTGAATCGGATCACTGTATCGATTCAGTAACGTGAACGGAATCAAATTAATCGATTCAGTAAAATGAATCGAATGTCCCATCACTATATGGCAGCAGTGGTCAAATGAAGGTACCCACACTCGTAGACCTGGCACAGGCCCAGCGCGACGGACAACTGTGAGAGAGGATCGCCGCATCATTCGGATGGCCCGGATGGAACCCCATGCAACAGCAGCGCAAATTCGAGCAGATGTGGCACCTCACGTTACACAACAAACAGTCGGTAATCGCCTGCGTGCAGCTGGCTTACAAGCCCGTGTCCCTGCAGAAGGTGTTCCATTGACCCCACAACAGCGACCTGTAAGGCTGGCCTGGTGTCGAGAAAGATCGACGTGGGTCGACGAATGGCATAGGGTCGTCTTTAGTGATGAATCGCGCTTCCGTCTTGCCCGCAGTGATCGCCGGAATCGTGGGCGCCGACGTACCGGGGAGAGGGGCAGCCCAGATCTTATTGTCGAGAGGCACACGGGGCCAACACCAAGCATTATGGTCTGGAGAGCTGTTGGCTTTAAGGTGAAATCACAATTAGTGCTTGTTGAGGACACTATAACTGCTCGACAGTACGTTGATAGGGTACTCAAACCAGTGGTTGTCCCTACGATGGGGAACATTGCTAATGGGATGTTTCAGCAGGACAATGCCCGGGTTCACACTGCACGCATCTCTAGAGAAGCTCTCCACGACATCAGAACCTTAGAATGGCCAGCCAGATCCCCGGATCTCAGTCCTATTGAGCATGTGTGGGACATGATGGGTCGACAACTGGCCAACCGTCCTCAGCCACCCACAACTCTGGAACAACTGACCCGTGCAGTGCAGCAAGCATGGGCCACAATTCCTCAGGAAGCGGAAGCGATCCAGGACCTTATTGACTCCATGCCTCGACGAATTCATCAATGTATTGCAGCTCGTGGTGGGCACATCCTGTATTGATTGTCGTCCAAACTTGGGGTCAGAGGGACCTGAAATTGTAATCATAGAATCACAACCGAACACTCGTCCTGCATGTTCAATTGCAGCAATGTAGCACCACTCCTTCTGGGTGTTGCAGTTTCCATTTTCTTCATTGTGTATGTAAATCACCCACAAATTAGCTTCTGTCCGCATCATGATTTGAATCTTGGACCTCCGAACGGTACTGCATTCCAATTCTACCCAGAAAGGAAACGTAATGCAATTGGTGGTGATGTCTCTCCTATGAAAATCCGCAGCCTGATTCCAGTCATTGGACCGTGTCAGGAATGGAATGAATGAAGCCCCATCTAGCGGTGAGGATAGGAAATGTGCCGGCTGCCGAAGCCTGTCGCGTTCCTCTGGGGCAATGATGAATGACTGACAGATGAAATGAAATGTTAATGGAGAGTATTGCTAGAATGAAACATGACAGGGAAAACCGGAGTACCCAGAGAAAAACCTGTCCCGCCTCCACATTGTCCAGCAAAAATCTCACATGGTGTGATCGGGATTTGAACCACGGTATCCAGCGGTGAGAGGCCGCGTGCTGCCGCGTGAGTCACGGAGGCTTCTGTGATGTATCTCCTGTATACTTCCAGATGCACAAGAAGTTGCTTGAAAGGGAGTTAAATATTATTTTCTTTCGTTAATATTTTTGTGCTATTAGATATTCGGACGCTAAGGTGGTGTTTATTTCCGTATTTTACTGGCTGGAGAGGCATTGTGGTTTACAGGAAAATGCACGTGAAACCATCAATCAAAGCAAAACATTCGCCAGGGGAGGGATTTGAACACGGACCTTCCAGGTGATAAGATCACAACAGAGCGAGTACACTATGGCGACACCGGCTTGTTTCAAATTATTTTTCGGAATGACCAACCTCTAACGCTCATATACCCGGTGTTTCTGACCACCCTGTACATCAACTAGACCTCTTGAGTACTCTTCTTCTTAATTGATTTACCCTCCAGGGTTGGTTTCTCCCTCGGACTCAGCGAGGGATCCCACCTCTACCGCCTCAAGGGATGTGTCCTGGAGCGTGAGACATGGAGTCGGGGGACACAACTGGGGAGGAGGAACAGTAGCTCGCCCAGGCGGCCTCATCCGCTATGCTGAACAGGGGCCTTGTGGGGGATGGGAAGATTGGAAGGGATAGACAAGGAAGAGGGAAGGAGGCGGCCGTGGCCTTAAGTTAGGTACCATCCCGGCATTTGCCTGGAGAAGTGGGAAACCACGGAAAACCACCTCAAGGATTGCTGAGGAGGGAATCGAACGCCCCTCAACTCAGTTGACCTCCCGAGGCTAAGTGGACCCCATTACAGCCGTCGATCCACTTTTCAAATTTCGTGGGAGAGCCGGGAATCGAGCCCGGTGCTCTGGGGACGACACTAATTACACTAACCACTGCACCACATAGGCGGCTCTTGAGTACCCACGACTTAAATTAGATGCTGATGCACAATAGAAGGAGAAAAAATAAGATGTGAAGTTCAGCGCTTTTACTGTAATTATTCGCGTCAGTTCTCTTACCAACTGGGTCGGTTTACGACATGCAGTGCTGCAATTCAGAGCGATATCTCGGTCACTGCTTGTGCTAGCCAGGTAATGTTGTTTCACAGTGCTATAAGGTAGAAGATGCAGAGTAAAACTAGAGATAAAAATCTCTTAACGAAGTAAAACTTCAGTCGCTACAGTACGACGTTGGAGATGCATGTTACTGAAGAAAAAACAAATTAAGACACGTAGGCCTAACTGTTACTGATCCAGAGGAAGAAAACAAAGAACCAGCACTGGAATAACTAAGAATGTTTCTTTCAGGATTTTTGTAATGTAATAATAATAATAATAATAATAATAATAATAATAATAATAATAATAATAATAATAATAATAATAATAATTTTAATTATTATTATAATTTATAATAATTATAATTTATAATTTATAATAATTTTAATTATTATTATTATTATTATTATTATTATTATTATTATTATTATTATTATTATTATTATTATTATTTGGACCCTGTTGTATCACGGAGTGCTTTATGATTCCCTTTTATGGACTTCCATATGACTTTCATTTTTCTCCGTGGGCTCTCTCCCTTTTGGTTCCTGGCCTTTTTTGGAACTCCATTCTCTGGCTGTACTACGCATCTAGTTACTATATTATGGGACAGATTTCTGTCTAATTTTTCTGAAGTATCTATCTGGGCTTTCTCCAGGCCCTTTTTGACTTTTTCTATCAATGGTAGACTTTAAAATTTTCTGTGGTGTGTGATCATTCAATCACTACTGATCTGCATTTAGGGCAGTCGCCCAGGCGGCAGATTCCATATCTCTTGTTTTCCTAGCCTATTCTAAAATGATTTCAAAGAAATTGGAAATTTATTGAACACCTCTCTTGGTAAGTTATTCCAAAATCTAACTCCCCTTCCTATAAACGAAATTTTTCCCCAGTTTATCCTCTTGAATTCCAACTTTATCTTTATATTGTGATATTTCTTACTTTTAAGGACATCACTCGAACTTATTCTTCTACTGATATCATTCCACGCCATCTCTCCACTGACAGCTCGCAACACACCCATAAGTCGAACAGCTCGTCTCCTTTCTCCCAAGGCTTCCTAGCCCAAACTTTGCAACATACCTATAACGCTACTCCTTTGTCCGAAATCACCCAGAACAAATCGAGCTGCTTTTCTTTGGATTTTTCCAGTTATTGAATCAAGTAATCCTGACGAGGGTTCCATACACTGGACCGTACTCTATTTGGGGTCTTACCAGAGACTTACATGCGCTCTCCTTTACATCCTTACTACAATCCCTAAACACCGTCATAACCATATGCAGAGATGTGTACCCTTTATTTACAATACCATATATGTAATTACCCCAATGAAGATATTTCCTTATATTAACACCTAGGTACTTAAAGTGATCCCAATAAGGAACTTTCACCCCATCTACGCAGTAATTAAAAGTGAGAGGACTTTTCCTATTTGTGAAATTCACAACCTGACTTTTAACTCCATTTATTATCATACCATTGTCTGCTGTACATCTCAACATTATCGAGGTCATTTTGCAGTTGCTCACAATCTTGTAACTTTTTATTACTCTATACAGAATAACATCATCCGCGAAAATCCTTATCACTGAATCCACTTCTTTATTCATACCATTTATATATACAAGGAAACATAAAGGTCCAATAATACTGCCTTGAGGAATTCCCGTCTTAATTATTATAGGGTCAGATAAAACTTCACCTACTCTAATTCTCTACTTTCTAGAAATATAACAACCCATTCAGTCACTCTTTTGTCTAGTTAATTTGCACTCATTTTTGCCAGTAGTCTCCCATGATCCACCCTATCAAATGCCTTCGACAGGTCAATCGCGATACAGTCCATTTGACCTCCCGAATCCAAGATATCTGCAATATCTTGCTGGAATCCTACAAGTTGAGCTTCAGTGGAATAACTTTTGCTAAACCCGACCTGCCTTCTATCGAACCAGTTATTAATTTCGCAAACATGTCTAATATAATCAGAAAGAATGTTTCCCAAAGCTTACACACGATGCATGTCAAACTGTCTGGCCTGTAATTTTCAGTTTTATGACCATCGCCACTTCCTTTGTACACAGCGGCTACTATAGCAACTCTCCATTCATTTGGTATAGCTCCTTCATGAAAACAATAACCAAATAATAATTATTTCAGATATGGTACTATATCCCAACGCATTTTCTTTAGCATATAAACAGAAATCTTATAAATTACTGCGCTTTTCTATTTTTCAAATTTTGTGTCTTATTGTAATAGTCGTTGTTATCATAGGTAAATATTAATACTTCTTTAGTGTTAGTCGCCTCCTCAATCTGAACATTATCCTCGTAACCAACAATCTTCACATACTGCTGACTGACTACTTCTGCCTTTTGATGATCCTCATATACACACTCTCCTTGTTCATTAATGATTCCCAGCGTGTCCTTTTTCGAACCTGTTTCTTCCTTAAAATACCTGTACATACCCTTCCATTTTTCACTAAAATTTGTATGACTGCCAATTATGCTTGCATCATGTTATTTTTAGCTAACTTCTTTGCTAGATTCAATTTCCTAGTAGGTTCCTTCAATTTCTCTTTACTTCCACAGCCATTTCTAACTAAGTTTCTTTCCAGTCTGCACCTCCTTCTTAGTCTTTTTATTTCTCTGTTATAATAAAGTGTGTCTTTACCATTCCTTACCACCTTTAAAGGTACAAACCTGTTTTCACATTGCTCAACAATTGCTTTAACCCATCTCAGAGTCTTTTTACATTTTTATTTACCGTTTTCCACCGACCATAGTTACTTTATAAAAACTCCCTCATGCCTTCTTTATCAGCCATATGGTACTGCCTAATAGTCCTACTTTTAAGACCTTCCTTTCTATCACATTTCTTTTTAACTACCACAAAAACAGCTTCGTGATCACTAATACATTCTGTTCGGTTTCTCTACAGGGTTCATCTGGTTTTACCAGTACCACGTCCAGAATATTCTTCCCTCTATAGGTTATTCCATGTTAAGAAAACAGTATTGCTCTTATGACAACAAGGTTGCCATATCGAACGACTCTGCTCAACACTATCACGGGAAAAGGCGGCACATAAATTTGTGAAAATCAATATGGAAGTTCAAGACATAAAGAGGAAGAAATTAAGCTGCAAATTACTTTCATGAATTAAGGGGGGCGGGGGTTTGCCGGGGCTATTTTTGGTTTGTACGGAATAAGAGGTACACTACGGCACATAAAAAACCTCAGCACTGAAGTGTAAGGCAAATTGTGGCAGAAAATAGAAGAAAAATATTTTTTTTATGGGCTAGAGGCGTGAGAGACGCATTTAATTGCATTTAAGAAATTTCCCCAGGCAGCGTGGGGTACTAGTGTGCTGTCGTATCGCTCACAAAAATGATAGTACAAATTAAACACATTCGTGAAAAAGTGGTAAAATTCAAGTGCGCTTAAGAAAGAACAGTTAAATAACAAAACCAAGCACAAATGAAGTAGTACAGTCATTTCATGACGTATCGCTGCACCCCACACCACCAAAATCTTGAAAACAACTTCTGTACGGTACGAAAATAATAGAACACACACAAATACTGTGCAATATACAACCAAATCTCACTCAGCACAACAAAAGTATGCACTGATTTAAAGCCTAAAAGCATACACGCAACAAATGAATACTGTGCATGACTTCACTACAGAAGTGAGCTGTCTGTTGTTTTCAGAGTGAGGGACTACACGAGGCTTGTACCAGAGCAACACAGAAGGAAAATGAAGGAAGGCAACGAAGCGATAGCCGTTTCTGCCCTTGTGCTTCCTCCCTACGAATATATTCATGGAAAGGGAAATGTTATGTAGTTATTAAAATAACTTATGGGAAAAAATGCCTCATCCTTTTTATTTGTCTTTCATTAATACATTACAATATCCCTTAATCACGAGGAATTGTGGTTTCTCAGAGGGAGGGGGGTTCACTCCTTGTAGGACCGTAAAAACAATGCTGTTTTCTTAACGTGGAATGAGCTATAGTGGTTTCCATCACTTTCTGAATCAGCTGTCTTTCCAATATTAACTTATTTGCCATTTGTTGGTCATGCTTCCTGTCGTTCGCATTACCTTCCCAATTGACATTTGGTAAATCGAGATACCCCGCTACAATCACATTCCTGTCGATATATTTTCCCACATAGCTGATTATCTTATCAAATAATTCTGAATCAGCGTCAGCGCTACCCTTTCCCGGTCTGTACACTCCAAAGACATCAAGTTGTCTACACTGACTGACAGAGGAAATGCAACACCAAGAAGGAGTGGTCAGAACTTTATGCCAATTGCAGGGTAGACTGACGTCACTGAGGTATGCTCATGATGTGAAATGCGCCGCTGTGCTGCGCACGTAGCGAACGATAAATGGGACACGGCGTTGGCGAATGGCCCACTTCGTACCGTGATTTCTCAGCCGACAGTCATTGTAGAACGTGTTGTCGTGTGCCACAGGACACGTGTATAGCTAAGAATGCCAGGCCGCCGTCAACGGAGGCATTTCCAGCAGACAGACGACTTTACGAGGGGTATGGTGATCGGGCTGAGAAGGGCAGGTTGGTCGCTTTGTCAAATCGCAGCCGATACCCATAGGGATGTGTCCACGGTGCAGCGCCTGTGGCGAAGATGGTTGGCGCAGGGACATGTGGCACGTGCGAGGGGTCCAGGCGCAGCCCGAGTGACGTCAGCACGCGAGGATCGGCGCATCCGCCGCCAAGCGGTGGCAGCCCCGCAAGCCACGTCAACCGCCATTCTTCAGCATGTGCAAGACACCCTGGCTGTTCCAATATCGACCAGAACAATTTCCCGTCGATTGGTTGAAGGAGGCCTGCACTCCCGGCGTCCGCTCAGAAGACTACCATTGACTCCACAGCATAGACGTGCACGCCTGGCATGGTGCCGGGCTAGAGCGACTTGGATGAGGGAATGGCGGAACGTCGTGTTCTCCGATGAATCACGCTTCTGTTCTGTCAGTGATAGTCACCGCAGACGAGTGTGGCGTCGGCGTGGAGAAAGGTCAAATCCGGCAGTAACTGTGGAGCGTCCTACCGCTAGACAACGCGGCATCATGGTTTGGGGCGCTATTGCGTATGATTCCACGTCACCTCGAGTGCGTATTCAAGGCACGTTAAATGCCCACCGCTACGTGCAGCATGTGCTGCGGCCGGTGGCACTCCCGTACCTTCAGGGGCTGCCCAATGCTCTGTTTCAGCAGGATAATGCCCGCCCACACACTGCTCGCATCTCCCAACAGGCTCTACGAGGTGTACAGATGCTTCCGTGGCCAGCGTACTCTCCGGATCTCTCACCAATCGAACACGTGTGGGATCTCATTGGACGCCGTTTGCAAACTCTGCCCCAGCCTCGTACGGACGACCAACTGTGGCAAATGGTTGACAGAGAATGGAGAACCATCCCTCAGGACACCATCCGCACTCTTATTGACTCTGTACCTCGACGTGTTTCTGCGTGCATCGCCGCTCGCGGTGGCCCTACATCCTACTGAGTCGATGCCGTGCGCATTGTGTAACCTGCATATCGGTTTGAAATAAACATCAATTATTCGTCCGTGCCGTCTCTGTTTTTTCCCCAACTTTCATCCCTTTCGAAGCACTCCTTCTTGGTGTTGCATTTGCTCTGTCAGTCAGTGTATTATCTTTAGAAATGAGCCTTACACCTAGAATTTCATGTTTCTCATCTTTAACTTTTTCGTAGCTTACAAACTCTTCTTTCACCAGAATGAATTCTCCGTCTTCTACCTTTTCTATTCTATCTCTACGATACACACTCCATTCCCGTGAAAAAAATGTCTGCATCCATTATATCATTTCTCAGCCATGATTCAACTCCTATTACAATATCTGGTAAGTATATATATGTATTAAATTACTTAATTCTATTCCTTACTTTACTATACTTCTACGGTTCAACACTAACATTTTGATGTCATCCCTACTTGACTTTCAGATCCCTGTACCCGTATCACCGCTCGCTAGACCACCCCGTTTTCCTGAATGTGCCTCACTATAACCCTTCTAAACAAATTTCCTAACTTATACGTACTACTGGGGTTTAAGTGAAGGCCAACTGAGCACGGATCCCTATCTCCTACCCACCCATTAGGATCTAGAAATCTCACTCCCAACTTCCCACATACCCACTCCCTAGTCTCATTTAAATCCCCAATCACCTTCCAGTCAGTATCTCCCCTACGCAGGATTCCACTGTTAACAATCTTCGCTTACTTAAACTTCACCCGTGCTGCATTTACCAGATCCCACGCATTCCCAACTACTTTGGTATTTATACCTGCTTGCCTTACGTTGTTTGTACCAACGTGAAACACTACCACCTTCTCCTTTCCCTCATCCTTCTCTTCTACTTTCCTCAACATCTGCCTCAACCTAATTCCTGGATAACACTCTACCCTGGTTCTCTTTCCTCTACACACTTTCCCCATATGTCTAACGATGGAATCCCCCATGAACAGAGCCTCAACGGTACCCACCTCATCTGATCCCCTCCCCTCCTGGTCAGCCCTATCTTTCCTGATAGTTGCAGAAGCTATTTCCTCATCCCTTCTTTCCCTCCCATGACCCTGTTCCACTTGTATTGTCCTATCCTCTACTCTACATTTCCCTTTCCTACCTTTTCCCTTCCTCCTACTTCCACACTTCTCAGCAACAGTTCCCTGTTCCTCGTCTTCGCTCTGTTGCTTCTACCTGCAGTGACTCGTACCGATTTCTCACAGTCACCTGTTCTGAATCCTGATCCTGAATAGAGCCCTTATCCTGCAATCTCCTTCCTCTTAGAGCATTAGACCATCTGTCTTCTACATATCTCCCCTTTCCTTCCCATCCCTCTTTTATACCTACTGTATCCTGTACATTGTTTTTGAGGGAGGCCTACCTTCCTTCCTGTCTTCTGAGAGAATCCTAATTATCTCCCTCAAACTCTCCAACTCCTCCCACATACTCCTGGCCACACCCACACTTCCTACACTTCACTCCTTAGCCATTCTTTATGGAAAAATGAAAAGAAAAGAAAAATAGAATAACTTAGTCTGTACAAATAAAAAATGAAAGGAAAAAATATTGTCTAGGATAGTACACAAAGATCACACGACAATAAGGTAATTAATATACTACTACACTGTAATACTACTTAGTCGTGCTATATGTTTATCCTACAACACCCTAAACAGGACAAAAACTGCCGTTAAATACTGAGTACCGAAATTAATACACAAGAATTACGCATCTAAACTGCAGTTAAGACAGAGTTCTAGTAAGAGAGTTTCTACAGGTATTTCTACTATACTACACAAATATTTTACAATAATAGAATAAGCACGATAATTTCTGATAAGATGCTACAATATACTACAATAATTTTAAACTACGTTCAGACGAATCCTAATTACAATATGTTATTACCAAGCACAAACAGAAATGAAAATTGCAAGTTTAAAATTCGCAAGGACTGCACAAAGATTACCAACAAAGCTAAATACGTAGACAGATTATCATTAGTACTATTTTATCCTATAATGCTCTAATAGATACACACGAAGGATACACACGTATATAGCAGGCATGATAGTATCTAATATAACGTATCTACAAAACATTTCTCAACTGAAATGCGGATATATGATTTTTACAGCTGGCGATTACTATTATTTTCCCTACTGTGAGGGACGGAGAATAAACGTGTCCTTAAATGCTGAAAAATAAGAGGAGGTCTACAATTATTTCTAAAAAAAAGACTAATGTCAAATCTATTCCGGGGACTTGAATTGCAATATTATTTGGATATAGGAATTTGTTTATTAACTTTTACTTCAATAAAGGAAAGTGCAAAGTAGAAAGTATGCTGGGGACTTAGAACTACAAATTATCGGAATACAGTTATCAGCTGATTCCATTATTTGTTTACACAACTAGCATATACTCTTTGATCTCGTCGGAATGCAGCAAACAATCGTCAACAATCCAAAGAATGTTAGTAATTATCCAGTTAATTCCGTGTATTCTCTTTAACTTCTTTTTAAATCGAAGTCCACAGGCGTATCGTGTTATTTAATGGAATAAAGTATTACCTTCGTGATAGTTTGAATGGATATCTGTACGAAATACCGGGTTTATGTCTGCATGAATGTAAGAGCCGCGGAAATTACAACCCCTTTATGATAATCTGCCTTTGTTAGTACAATACCAACGAACCTACAAATAGTTTTAAAAATTTTAAAAAATTTTAATATTATTACCTAAATTATTTCCTGAACCTAAATTCGAAACAAAGTACACCTAGCCAGCCTACTTAACCTAGAAAACGTAATCTACCGGACACCAACTGGACTACTTAAAATTGAAATAAATATCACTCACTACTCCCAATTTCTACCAACAAGCACTGTACACCTATACAGGGTGTTTTTGAATTCCCATTACAGACTTTAAGGTCTTGCAGTGGGGACCAAGACAGTTAAGTTTAGCATAGGAGCTTGTGTCCGGAAACGTACCCGCAAGAAACCACCACAGCACACTTTCACAGCTCCCGCATTTTCGGCGCTCTGTCCGATTTTTGCTGCTTGTCGTCTGGGTCCAACTACTGGCGGGGCTCGATGTGATGACCACCGACGTCAACACGGACACGGACGGTACCTACGTATCATGCTCTCGTACACACGATCATCAATACCTGGCCCTCCAACATCCGCCGCAGCCATAACCCGCTCTAGTAGATCTTCCTCAGATTCCACAGGGGTCTCGTATATAAAGTTTTCATACGACCCCACAGATAGTAGTCTAGCGGTGTCAAGTCGGGTGAACGTGAAGGCCAAGCAATCGGACCACTACGACCTATCCTTTATTGCCCAAATCTTTGGTGCAGATGAACTACTGTACGTACAGCTTACTGCTGTGTACGTACTAAGGAATTACTGCTGTACTGTAGTATGAACAAAAATCACAAGTACAACAGCAGGTACAACACGTCTCCGTGCGGATCACACACTCAACTGAATGGTATGGAATGTCAATAAACCTGTAGGGGTATGGAGCATCACGTGTTCGTTCAATGACGTACGTACTCTAGTCAGTGGCGCCGAAAATGCGGGAGATTTGAACGTGTGCTGTGGTGGATTTTTTTACGGGTAGCGAGAAGACGGTACGTTTCAAGACACAAGTTCCTATGCTACACTTAACCGTCTTGACCCCCACTGCAAGCTCTCGAAGTCTGTAATGGGAATATAGAAACACTCTGTATATAAACAGCAGCAAATGGATCACACATACAGTACACACAAAATTAAACAATTTCAGTAGGTTTTAACAACTTTGTCACTACGATAATGCAAGAGGACTCGCAACAGCCGATCATTCACAAGCGCGTCCAACACTGGAATCCCCATTGTTGATCTTGTTGTTGGGAGTCTTTGAACGTGTCCATAAAATTTCAGTCTCCATTTTCTAATATCTGCTGCCAGGTTGGACAGTTTTTCTGTTGCTTTACGGAATTTGTCTGTGTTTGTTTTCAGCTTTTTCTGGACCAAGAATTTTCCCCATGACCTTTCGTTCTTCCTACAGAATGTTCTCTAGGCCCCTTTTCTATTGAGTACCAGCGTTGCGCTCGCGTATAGAACTTCCAGTTTGATCACAGTATTGTAGTGCCTGATCTCTGTGTATGTGTGTGTGTGTGTGTGTGTGTGTGAGTGTGCACATGCATTTTTGTTGTAAATGTCACATGTTCTCTAGTACACTCTCTTGAGTGTCTGTAGGCGAACTTTCTGTGCTCCCTTTTTTAACCCTGTTAGTTCTACAATTTCACGAAGGTCTTGGAAGTGTGGAACCCGTTTTATCTGTCCGTATTTTGTGTTAGTTTATGAATGTTGAACCTATTTATTTATTTATTTATTTATTTATTTATTTATTTATTTATTTATTTATTTATTTATTTTGCTGCTGGTTTAACTTCGCACTAACTCATCGAAGGTTTTCGGCGACGCTGGGTTGGGAAAGGGCTACGATTGGGAAAGGAGCGGCCGTGGCCTGAATTAAGGTACAACCCCAGCATTTGTCTGGTATGAAAATGGGAATCCACGGAAAACACTCTTCAGGGCTGCCGACGACAAGGCATTCAAACCCACCATCCCCCGAATCCAAGCTCATAGCTACGCGACCGACACGGTTGTAAATTTTTCCCTTTTCTCCATTTTATCACAAATATCACTCCTTTACATACCTTACCACTCTAAACCTGCAATAATAATAATTGTTACCGCGTTTTAGTGGATCGCAGAAAGAGGTGAAAGAAGGTCCTGGGGTGAATGGGTCTATCTATAATATCAAAATTAATTGAATACTTCAAAACTAAGGTTATATTTCTTTACCAATCACAAACTTAATTTTTTCACTGCGTAAAAACAACGAAATATCAGGTACAATGCCAATTTTGCTACAAGGGTGGAACACCCCAGAATAGGGAATTAAACAGCTTTGGGCTTCAAGCCCCAGACTTACAAGTTCTGAGCTACAAGCTCAAGTTTACACAATTTACAATTTCAAAAGAGGAATTGTTTAGACAAAGATAGAAATCTACCAAAATTCAACAGCGCTTGCTCCAAAAGTTACAATCTCTAGCCTTCCAGAGGCACCAAAAGAGCTTGCATGCTCTCCAACATTAACAAATTTATAACAGCCCGCTTAAGGCAACATTACAAAACTCTTACACTCTCTGGCCCCTCTAGGCACAATTTATAATTGAAATTACGTTTACACAGGTTATCTGTTACCCAAACTACTGGGCCTTCGTGGAAAAAGAACAGGTTAGATTACTGGCCCGAACACAAAATGAATGGAGGCGTAAACTTGCACTCCTAGATCATGAAGTATAAAATCCCAACGGGGCTCTCGACCCGATTATACAGGGGCTAATCCCAAGCTACTGAGGTGACTCGAAAGAAGGTTAATTTAATACACTACAGGAGAGAAAAACAGTACTAAATCGTAGTCACCTCAAACCAAGTTGAAGGGCAACTCGAGAGGGTAACGCACTCTCTATCCCTGATTTACAGTTAAAGACTTTATTAAATTTTACATTAGCTGAACGAAAATTTACATTTTAGAAAAGGTTGGTTACATAGTTAAAAATTCGGACCTTCCCCTCGGATAAGTTTGCGGAGACGACTAGAAAGATAGAATATTGGTGGCCATTACCTAGCTGATGAACTGCCTGGCGAAGAATGAGGCGCCCCGCCACCTGTCTTAACATACACCCTTACAAATTAGGCAATCAAAATGACAAGGAACCTTGGAGTAAATATTGGTCGAAGCGTGGCGCCAGTCAGTAGACCGATAAGGGCTTCTCATCTCACTGTCCGTCAGTAAACTCTGTTTCTGCTTCATTCGGAACATCTAGCAATAATCTTCTTTCTTCTTTCTCTTCTTCTTCTTTCTTAATCCGTTTACCCTGCAGGGTTGGTTATTTCCTCGGACTCAGCGAGGAATGCCACCTCCACCGCCTCAACGGCAGTGGCCTGGAGCGTGAGAATTTGGGTCGGGGGATACAACTGGGGAAGAGGACCAATACATCACCCAGGCAGTCTCACCTGCTATGCTGAACAGGGGCCATATGGTGGGGGATGGAAAGATTGGAAAGGGAAGGAAGCGGCCGTCGCCTTAATTTAGCTAGGTGCCATCCCATCATTTGCCTGGAGGAGAACTGGGAAACCCCGGAAAACAACTTCGAGGATGGATGAGGAGGGAATCGAACCCCCCTCTACTCAGTTGACCTCCCGAGGCTGCGTGGACCCCGTTCCAGCCCTCATACCACTTGTAACATTTCGTGGCAGAGACGGGAATCGAACCCTGGCTTCCGGGGCTGGCAGCTAATCACGCTAACCACTACACCACAGAGGCGGACACCTAGATATAATAATAATAATAATAATAATAATAATAATAATGTCCGCCTCTGTACT
Source organism: Anabrus simplex (assembly GCF_040414725.1). NCBI lineage: Eukaryota > Metazoa > Arthropoda > Insecta > Orthoptera > Tettigoniidae > Anabrus > Anabrus simplex. The sequence goes on along the minus strand of NC_090266.1, from coordinate 1,146,817,677 downwards.
AATACGGCAATTTACCGGGCGAGTTGGCCGTGCGGTGAGGAGCGCTCAGCTGTGGGCTCGCATGCGGGAGATAGTGGGTTCGAATCCCACTGTCGGCAGCCCTGAAGATGATTATCCGTGGTTTCCCATTTTCACGCTAGGAAAATGCTGGGGCTGTACCTTCACTAAGACCACGGCCGCTTCCTTCCCATTCCTAGGCCTTTGCTTTCCCATCGTCGCCCTAAGACCTATCTGTGTCGGGTCGACGTAAAACAAATAGGAAAGAAAAACAAGAAAAACGGCAATTTCGTCAATTTGAATCGCGCGCCCGAAAGTATAAAAGTAACTTCATTTTCTCCGCCAATCTGACCACGCCATCGTTCTTAACATAACACGAAGAGAATCCCTGATATTTTTGTCTGTATAGTTCTGATGCACCCTGTGTTTAAGGAGCCATGCACAACCCCGTGTGTCAGCGTAGGTTTGTGTGATGTCTAATCCAACAAAGCTGCGTGGGAAAGGAGGTTTTGACGTATTTTGGTGGCGATTTATTGGCCTCAACAGAGCGGTCTTTCGGACATTAGAACTAACGCTTCTTCACTTGTGACAGCATTAACCTGTTCTTGAGTGCTTTTCGCTGGTGTCTCATTAGGTGAATTAGTAGCGTGTGTGTGTGTGTTGCTACGGGCTTTACGTCGCACCGACACAAATAGGTCTTATGGGCACAATGGGATAGGAAAGGCCTAGGAGTTGGAAGGAAACGGCCGTGGCCTTAATTAAGGTAAAGCTCCAGCATTTGCCTGGTGTGAAAATGGGAAACCACGGAAAACCATCTTCAGGGCTGCCGACAGTGGGATTCGAACCCACGATCTCCCGGATGCAAGCTCACAGCCGCGCGCCTTTACGCCCACGGCCAACTCGCCCGGTATTTTATGTAGTCTGAAGAGTTTTCATCACTTCAACGTTCACCCAGCTATTTTCATGTGTTTGGTCTCTGACTTTTTGCACTTGAAAAGTCCGAAATTTGAGTTAGTCACGCATGTCACGTTACAAACATCGCTAAGAGAACGCCGCCGGTCAATTCTCTAGTCATTTCTTTTTCTTAAGCCTAAAATGACAGTCACAGTTATTATGGCATAGAATTTATTAATTTGCCTTACTATGGAGGTTACCGTATAAGTGGCCATTCTATTTTAAACATGTACTTAAAGTTTGAAAGTAGACATAGCCCAGTTCATTAACAAGAATCTGAACTGAGGATATTTTTAAAAATGAGGATATATCTGTAGATCTGCATAAAAGTGGTGCTTACTAAAATTTAATATTTCACCATTTTCATTGATACTGATCAGAATATTAATGGACCCAAAATAGAACACTAAACGCCACCATATACCTTATTCCTCCATTCAGAACACATGTTTCCCACTGTCACTCGTCAACGGCGGCCAGTGAGATAAAGAGCTGATAAACTTTAGCGTTGTTTTAATAACATTCAGATTTCGAAGCTTGTACAGAAGTATCTGGGAGTTAACAGTATCAAACGCGCAAATAAGGAATGCCACATTTCACTGTCACTACTTACGAAAACTATATCTTCAGTGATTTTCAATAATAATAATAATAATAATAATAATAATAATAATAATAATAATAATGGTCCGCCTCTGTGGTGTAGTGGTTAGCGTGATTAGCTGCCACCCCTGGAGGTCCGGGTTCGATTCCCGGCTCTGCCACGAAATTTGAAAAGTGGTACGAGGGCTGGAACGGGGTCCACTCAGCCTCGGGAGGTCAACTGAGTAGAGGTGGGTTCGATTCCCACCTCAGCCATCCTGGAAGTGGTTTTCCGTGGTTTCCCACTTCTCCTCCAGGCAAATGCCGGGATGGTACCTAACTTAAGGCCACGGCCGCTTCCTTCCCTCTTCCTTGTCTATCCCTTCCAATCTTCCCCATCCCCCGCAAGGCCCCTGTTCAGCATAGCAGGTGAGGCCGCCTGGGCGAGGTACTGGTCATTCTCCCCAGTTGTATCCCCCGACCAAGAGTCTGAAGCTCCAGGACACTGCCCTTGAGGCGGTAGAGGTGGGATCCCTCGCTGAGTCCGAGGGGAAAAACCGAACCTGGAGGGTAAACAGATGATGATGATAATAATAATAATAATAATAATAATAATAATAATAATAATAATATTGTTATTGGCTTTACGTCCCATTAACTATCTGTACGTATTTCGGAGACGCGATGATGTCGAAATTCAGTCCTGCAGGAGTTCTTTTACGTGCTAGTAAATCTACCGACACGAGGCTGGCGTATTTGAGCACCTTCAATAACTACCGGACTGAGTCAGTATCGAACCTACCAAGTTCGGGTCAGAAGGCCAGCGCCTCAAGCGCCTGAACCACTTAGCCCGGCTTACTGATTTTCACAACTTTTTACAAGTTGCTTTACGCCGCACCGACACAGATAGGTTTTATGGCGACGATAGGATAGAAAAGGGCTAGGAGTGGGAAGAATGCGGCCGTGGCCTTAATTAAGGCACAAACTCAGCATTTGCCGGGTGCGAAAATGGAAAACCACGGAAAACCATCTTCAGGGTTGCCGAGAGTGGAGTCTCTCGAATGCAAGCTCTCAACTGCGCGCCCCTAACTGCACGGCCAGCTCGCTGTTAGTGGTTTTCATTTTGCAAAGTTACATGTAGGCCTAACATCGATTCAGTTGCCGCCTGTATTTTTACAGTATCTAAGTTTTAACGCCGGAGACGAGAAAACTTACGAAATACCTACCTTGATATATCAACTTGAATAAAATTTAGTTGAGTGGCTGGGTGAAATATCTCGTTAGCAAATCAACACAAGGCCAACTGTTTCAAAAGGATAAGTCATCTGGCTTCAAACATGGTAGTGGAGAATGGACCGTTATCTGCTCTAGATAGCATATATTTTTTTATTTAATTTCTGTGGGTGGGTGTTTAATAGCGCCAGAATAAACACTTGTTACTTACACCGAGAGAATTAATGTTGATTTAGTTGTGAAGTATTTGCTTTGTTGTTACGGTAGATGTAAACAAAATCTTTCTAAATGACGAACGAACCTGCCGATGTTTTCTGAGCTTATAATCCCTGTCAGGAAAGGTTCAGGGAAAGGAACTTGATAAAAATTCGCAGGGGAGAGAGACACTTGTTTGTTGGCTTAATTTTGTCATACCGGGTGATTTGGCCGTGCGGTTAGGGGCGCGCAGCTGTGAGCTTGCATCCGCGAGATAGTGGGTTCGAATCCTACTGTCAGCAGCCCTGAAGATGGTTTTTCGTGGTTTCTCATTTTCACATCAGGCAAATGCTACGGCTGTACCTTAATTAAGGCCACGGCCGCATCCTTCCCACTCCTAGCCCTTTCCTATCTCATCGTCGCCATAAGACCTGTCTGTGTCGGTGTGACGTAAAATCACTAGCAATAATTTTGTCAAAGATTTCCGCGGCGAACGCTCGAGATTACTAACCTTTTAAAATAGTGGGTTCCGTATTTGATTCTAGGCTCTAAGCATCTAATTTCAGTAAGTATGCATGATCTGTCCTGAAGGTGGTGTAGTACTGTATTCGAAAATTGTGGCTCAGGTGGCAGAAACGCTGGTCTGCTGTCAAAGATGGCGAGTTCTATCCCGGCTCAATGTGGCAGTATTAAAGGTGCTCCAAATACATAACCTGCGTGTCTGTGGATTCACTGGGACGTAATTCCGGGGCAAAATTCCGGCACCTCTTCGTCTCTGAAAACTATAAAGATGTAGTTTTTAAAAATGATATTTGTTCGTGGCGTCGACCTCTGTAGATCCTTTGCCACTTCTTACATCATATGATCAGAACCTGCGTGTGATTGTAATTGCGGAAGAGTAGAGTGTTGGATGTGAGGAAATTAATGTTAAGGACGTCACAAACACCCAGTCTCCAGGCGAGGGATATTAATCATTTACAATTAAAAACCCCTGATCCGGCCGGGAATCGAACCCGGGGCGCCGGGTGACAGGCGGACGCGTTGCCCCCTACACCGCGGGGCCGGACTAAAGAAGTAGTTAGTGGAACTTAAAACCAATAACATCATTAGGTAGTTGAGTTCAAATTATTATTATTATTATTATTATTATTATTATTATTATTATTATTATTATTATTATTATTATTATTATTATTATTTATTGCATAATTATTGTCGGTGTGTCGTAAAGCAAATAGCAAAAATAGCTGTTTTATCGTGGGCACCATTTTGTGTTGCATTCAACTGGTTACTAAACACGTCTGTTCCTCTTACTCACTCAAACGTAATGACACAACGACGTACTCGGGAGGCGCGCACGCGCAGACATACGACGGCAACCAGTTGGTGCATCGAAATCACGGTTTCCAGCATTTCCTGTGATGGGCAGTTCTCCAGTTCATTAACAAGGGTCAGTTCCGCGTCAGTCTTATACATATTTTCCGAACCAGTTTTATTTTGCCCATCCGGTGTATTCGGGGGGAAACTTTGTATTTTAAGAGTCGAACACCAGCTTGACTCGTAATATAGCTTTTCAGTGATAATGGAGAAGAACTACCTTGGACTGGGAACTTAGTGATTGTGGCCGTAATTGAGGTACAGCTCTGGTATCTGCCTAGTGTAAAAATGAGAAACTGTGGGAGACCCCCTTCAGGGCTGCCGAAAGTGCGGTTTCACCTCATCATTTCGTGAATTCAGGTTTATAGTTGCATGGCCCGTATTGTGTTGCCAACTCACTCAGTGGGAAAAGTCTACACGTGACCATATATATGATATTGTCTAGTCTACAACCAGACTATTTGTACTATGATTAGTCATTGTGTTAACTAGCCCATTCTACAATTGTCTCAACCTCGCCGTGGGTTCTTCAACGTCAGGAGGGGCAATCTAATATACTGTGAAGGGCGTGACCTTGTCTTTCAGATGAAAAGAAAATATCGGACAGAGTTCTTTTCCTTTCCTACTGAAAATTCCCTAGTTTTTGTTAATGTCGGTTTCAGGCTCCATGGCTGAGAGGTCAGTGACCTGGCATCCTGTCCTTGGCGCTTCCTTCCCTCTTTCTTGTCTATCCCTTCCAATCATCCCATCCCCCACAAGGCCCCTGTTCAGTATAGCAGGTGAGGCCGTCTGGGAGCGGTACTGGTCGTCTTGTCCACTTGTATCCCCCCAACCCAATGTCTCACGTTCGAGGAGCCTGCCCTCGAGGTGGTAGAGGTGGGATCCCGGAAAAACCAACCATGGGGAAGGCAAACGAAATAAGAAAGAAAGCAAGAAACAAAGAAGGAAAGAAAGAAATTTCAGACTATAGGTTGCTTGTTCTTTAAAGGGGCCTAACAGCTATGTCATAGCCCTCAGGCTCTAGAAATTGACGAGGTTATTTTTTCTGTGGTATCTTGTCATACAATATTTCGCTTACCTCTCATAATTGAATTTGACTTTGTAAATGTAACTTTGTAATATTTTTAACACTTCAGTCATTTCTATTTGAGTTGGCATGGTAGAATTGATTGTAAAATTAAGTGGTTCAGGACCATTATATGTACGTGGGTCAGCCCACAAATGGGGTGGAAAGGTAGAGTCTTCATCCACATAAGTAATTAACGCATAGCCTGCGACTGTAACTTTAAAGCTTCTCAGTCTGTGGAAAAATCAGGTAGGTCTTGTGGCGACGATGGGTTAAAAAAGGGGTAGGAGTGGGAAGAAAGTGACCGTGGCCTTAATTAAGGTAATTTTCCTGGTGTGAAAATGGGGAAACCACTGAAAACCACCTTCAGGGCTGCCACCAGTGAGGCTCGAACCTACTATCTCCCGACTGCAAGCTCACAGCTGCTGGCTCCTAACCGCACGGCCACCTCGCTCGGTTGGGCAGTGTCAAAATGGCAGAACTAACTTAATGTAGTTCGCCTGTAAACGGACGATTTATTTTGGAGCATACAATGGAAGGGAATTTCATAGGTTAAGCCAGCTATTGCTTAGACACTGTCATTTTTTATATTACCGGGCGAGTTGGCCGTGCGGTTAGGGGTGCGCAGCTGTGAGCTTGCATTCGGGAGATAGTCGGTTCGAACCCGACTGCCGGGCCGATGACCTGCGATGTTAGGCCCCTTAAAACAACAAGCATCATCAAGCAAGCAAGAGAACACCACTGTCGGCAGCCCTGAAGATGGTTTTCCGTGGTTTACCATTTTCACACAAGGCAAATGCTGGGGCTGTAACTTAATTCCACGGCCGATATCTTCCCACTCTTAGGCCTTTTCTACCCCATCATCGCCATAAGACCTATCTCTGTCGGTGCGACGTAAAGCAAATAAATATATCTATTTTAATAGGGTTCTTCCACTTGTTTAGAAGAGTATCATTCGACTGGTGAGTCTCGCCACTGTTCAATCATCATCCTACCTCGCCCAGACACTGCCACTCGCATGATCACATCCCACATCCATAATTTAATTCACTTTGTATGGTACCCTGTCTGTTACGGTATGTTTCGCGGCGACGTCTGGGCATTACCAATGATATGGTTCTGCTTCTTCAAAGAACGTCGGCGGTCGCGGAGTAAGCTTCGGCCTACAAGTGACAACGGCTGGTCCGTGGTCCGACAGCTCTGCACCCCGACCGACCAACCGAGCTGAGGGTGGGCGGCCACAACTCTACCGTGGCTCTGCGTTCTGCAGACGGAAAAGGGCCGGTCTTCACCGTCGGCTGTCCTGAGAATGGTTTTCCGTGGTTTTCCATTCTCATGCACTAAGGCGAATACGGTGACAGTTCCGAGAATAGGTTACCGCCGCCAATCCCCTCTCTTTCTCCACACAACTCCATCACCGCCACAAATCTCGTAGCCTGAGAGACGGCGGCACCATCTAAGAGGCCCGCCTCCTCCCTTCAGGGGAGGAATGAAAACATTTAGTAATAGTAGTTCTTGAAAGAAAGAACCAGTGATGGGAGAAGTGCAAGAAATTTAACTTGGCTGAATTATAGTTGACCAATACATATTTTGTTCAATTACATTTGCAAATTGGGCCGATGACCTAGATGTTAGGCCCCTTTAAACAACAAGTACAAATTACGTTTTCAACGAGTAATCAGTAAAATTTTACTTCACAAAACGCAAGCCTTGTTGTTGTTGTTGTTGTGTTTTGTATTATCAGTACATAGACTTTATTATTTATTTCTATTTGTTTTACGTCGCACCGACACAGATATGTCTTATGGCGACGATGGGATGTGAAAGGCCTAGGAAGTGGAAGGAAGCGGCCGTGGCCTTAATTAAGGTACAGCCCCGGCATTTGCCTGGTGTGAAAATGGGAAACCACGGAAAACCATCTTCAGGGCTGCCGACAGTGGGGCTCGAACCCACGATCTCCCGATTACTGGATACTGGCCGCACTTAAGCGACTGCAGCTATCGAGCTCGGTAGTACATAGACTGGTTTGACGCAGCGCTTCATGCCACCCTATCGTGTGCTAACCTTTTCATTTCTACGTAACTGCTTTATCCCACATGGACTCTAATCTGTTTGTCATATCCATACCTTGGTCCACTCTTACCGTTCCTCACTGCCTACACTTCCCTCAAAAACTAACTGATTGAAGTCTTGAGTGTCTTAAGATGTGTCCTCTATCTCTTCTTCAGGTCAAATTTCACCAAATCTTTGTCCTCTCGCAAATTCGATTCAGTGTATCATCATTCGCGATTCGATCTACCCATCTCACCTTCAGTATTACCAACGCTATGGTTTAGCTTCTTGAAGCTACGTACCGGGCGAGTTGGCCGTGCGGTTAGGGTCGCGCGGCTGTGAGCTTGCATCCGGGAGGTAGTCGGTTCGAACCCCACTGTCGGCAGCCCTGAAGATGGTTTTCCGTAGTTTCCCATTTTCACACCAGGAAAATGCTGGTGCTGTACCTTAATAAAGGCCACGGCCAGTTCCTTCCCATTCCTTGGCCTTTCCTATCCCATCGTCGCCATAAGACCTGTCTGTACCGGTGCGACGTAAAGCAAATAGCAAAAAAAATTGAAAGAACGTAACACCGCATTCCAAAAGCTTCTATTCTCTTTCCTTTTGTACTAGTTATCGTCCATGTTTCACTTCCATACGCTGCCACACTCCAGACGAATGTCTTCAAAAACATCTTTCTAGTTCCTGTATTAATGTTAAAGTGAGCAAATTTCGTATCTTAAGAAAGACCTTTCTTGCTTGTGTTAGTCTGCAATTTTTCCCCTCCTTACTTCTGTCTCGTTAGTTATTTTAAAACCCAAGTAACAATATTCATTTCACTCTTTTAAGACTTCATTTCCTAATCTAACATTTCCTGCATCACCTGACTTCGTTCGACTGCACTCCATTACTTTTGTTTTGGATTTATTCTGTGGTGTAGTGGTTAGTGTGATTAGCTGCCACCCCCCGAGGCCAGGGTTCGATTCCCGCCTCTGCCACGAAATTTGAAAAATTGTACGAGGGCTGGAACAGGGTCCACTCAGACTCGGGAGGTCAACTGAGTAGTGGAAGGTTCGATTCCCTCCTCAGCCATCCTGGAAGTGGTTTTCCACTTCTCCTCCAGGCAAATGCCGGTATGGTACCTAACTTAAGGCCACGGTCGCTTCCTTCCCTCTTCCTATCTATCCCTTCCAAACTTCCCATCCCCCCACAAGGCCCCTGTTCAGCATAGCAGGTGAGGCCGCCTGGGTGAGGTATTGATCATCCTCCCCAGTTGTATCCCCCGACCCAGAGTCTGAAGCCTCAGGACACTGCCCGTGAGGCGGTAGAGGTGGGATCCCTCGCTGAGTCCGAGGGAAAAATCGACCCTGGAGGGTAACCAGATTACGAACGAACGAACTCCCTCAGTAGGCAGAGAAAAATGTATTACTGCTTGGAGCTTTGAAAATGGCATGTCCCCATAGTTTTCATTTGAGTGTTTGACTTTTAGCATTTCAGATTATTTGCCATTTACTTTTCATAATAATTTATTCTTAAAAGTTTCGTCGCTATTACTCGACCAATGGGCGGGGGGAAGGGGGTTGGTGGGAAGGAGGGGGGGAGAACATCTTTGCATTTGCATCAAAGGCGGTCTATCCGGGCACTTGTGTTTAATATGAAGTTTTCAATTTTAAGTACATCAGCATTTACTCGTGAACATTGTAAGGTAAGCTTTGTCTCATGAAGTACTAGAAAGGTAAGAAGGTAAGCATCTCCTCCAACACTGGTGAAGCTACTGATTCTGCTGTTGAAATGACTTATCTTCTTTATCACTTAATTACTTTTATAACCGTTTCTGCATCCATTCGATGAATATCTATTACTACAGTGTAACGATTACAATTTCAAGGAGTAAATTATTTATTTATTTATTTATTTATTTATTTATTTATTTATTTATTTATTTATTTATTTATTTATTTATTTATTTATTTATTTATTTATTTATTTATTTTATCCGTTTACCCTCCAGGGTTGGTTCCCCCTCCCCCGGACTCAGCGTAGGATCCCACCTCTAACGCCTCATGGGCAGTGTCATGGAGCGTGAGACATTTGGTCGGGGATACAACCGGGGAGAAGGACCAATACCTCGCCCAGGCGGCCTCACATGCTATGCTGAACAAAGGCTTTGTAGGGGACGTTTAGATGGGAAGGGATAGGCAGGGAAGATGAAAGGATGTGGCCGTGGCCTTACCCCTTAAATGTACAGCACTGCGTATGTGCAAGGAGAATTTTCTTACGCGTTATATCTGCTTTACGATGTTACCAGTGTTCGTTTACTTCTGCCATGCAGACGAACTCGCTAGGGGTCGCTAGTGTATTAAATGCGAACAATCTTTTATTTCTCGATTTTCTTGCTAATCAGCAGGAGTGAAATGTAAACTTGAAATAGTTGAAGTAAAACAAACAAAATGTTATTTACCTCGGAAAATTCATGAGCAAGGACATCCCTAAGATTGAAGTGTGGCAATACTCTAGCTACAGTAAACGGACAGCTTTGCATATCGATACGTAAAACATCCAACTCTTAACATTTAGACTGATCCAAATAAATATACAAATATTTATTTTGACAAATAATTTTGTCCGCCTCTCTGGTGTAGTGGTTAGCATGATTAGTTGCCACCCCCGAATGCCCGGGTTCGATTCCCGACTCTGCCACGAAATTTGAAAAGTGGTGCGACGGGCTGGAACAGGGTCCACTCAGCCTCGGAGAGTCAACTGAGTAGAGGAGGGTTCGATTCCCACCTCATCCATCCTGGAAGTGGCTTTCCGTGGTTTCCTAATTCTCCTCCAGGCAAATTCCGGGATGATACCTAACTTATGGCCACGGCCGCATCCTTCTCTCTTCCTTGTCTATCTCTTCCGATCTTCCCATCCCCCCCCCCACGGCAAGGCCCCTGTTCAACAAATCAGGTGAGGCCGCCTGGGTGAGGTATTGGTCATCCTCCCCAGTTGTATCCCCCGACCCAATGTCTCACGCTCCAGGACACTGCCCTTGAGGCGGTAGAGGTGGGATCCCTCGATGAGTCCGAGGGAAAAATCAACCCTGGACGGTAAAGATTAAGAAAGAAAGAAAGAAAGAAAGAAAGAAGACAAATAATTTTTAAATATTTTTGTGTTAATGTATGTTGGTATGAAAAACCATCACATTTAAAAGAAATAACGAGTTTCTCCCTTAAAGGTTAAGTTAGATACCATCCCGCCGTTTGCCAGGAGAAGAATTAGGAAACCGTGGAAAACCACTTCATGGATGGCTGAGGAGGGAATCGAACCCCCTCTACTCATTTGACCTCTGGAGTCTGAGTGACCCTGTTCCAGACGTCATACCATATTTCAAATTTCGTGGCAGAGCCGGGAATCGAACGCGGACCTTGGGGGTTGACAGCTAATCACACTAGCCACTGCACCACAGAGGCGAACAAGAAGTAAATTACGAGTAAAAATTACATTTTACACAAAGTAACTACAGTATTACAAGAAAGAATTACTAAAAAGAGTATTCGTCACAACCAAGTCAATTACTTTTTTTTAATGTTATTTTATATTATTTCTTCCAGTCTCTGGAAACAACCTCGTAAATTCAAGGAATAAGATTTCTGTCGAGCAAGTTCAGTTGCAGAACTCACTGTTATATGCACAGCTAAACCAAATATTTTCCGATGTTGTTAGATCACGCCTGACCTGGATCTCTTATTACCTCCAGCGTTCATCACGCTGGGACCTCGTCTGTGACCGCAAGTGTAATCAAATAGATAATGAATTACAGATCCTCATTTTCTGGGAAATACGGTGACCAGTTAGCGGTCATATAACCTGTTGATGGTCCTGGTTGATATTGGGAGGACAGCTTTTCACCAACCTAGTTGTTCTTCGAATGTCAGTGACCGGGCGAGTTGGCCGTGCGGTTAGGGGCGCGCAGCTGTGAGCTTGCATTCGGGAGATAGTGGGTTCGAACCCCACTGTCGGCAGCCCTGAAGATGGTTTTCCGTGGTGTACCATTTTCACACCAGGCAAATGCTTGGGCTAACTTACCTTAAGGCCAGGGCCGCTTCCTTCCCGTTCCTAGCTCTTGCCTGCCCCATCGTCGTCATAAGACCTATCTGTGTCGGTGCGACGTAAAGCAAATTGTAAAAAAAAAAAAAAAAAAAAAAAAAATGTATGTCAGTTGGTGAAGATGTACGTGTATGCTGAGTACTGAAACCGAAGGCTGGTTTGATTCCCAACAGCTCCCTTGTCAGCTGTCATTAGACGGTCTAGGCGTCACTAAGGAGCCGTACAAGGGAATTGTGGAGTGAGGTAGTTTCCCGTTACTTTCCTCTGCGGACCAGACGTTGCTATAACAGACGGGTATACAACGCCCAGTGAGGTGCATGAACCAATCAATACTATGACTGACATTTTCACACCATTCGTAACTTGGACTGGCTTTCGTTCAAGTGGTTGTGCGGTTTCCGTCACGTAGCTATCAGCTTGAATTCGGGAGATAGTGGGATCGAATACAGCTGTCGACAACCTTGAAGATGATTTCCCGTGGTTTCCCATTTCCATACCAGGCTGGGGTTGTACCTTAAGGCCACGGTTGCTTCCTTCCCCCTCCTAGTTCTCTCCTATCCCATCGTTGCCATAAGACCTACCTATGTCGGTGCGACGTAAAGCACATTGTTGGCATGGTATTATTAACATCGCTCATAATTCAGTCACTTTCATATCGTCAAAGCCAAGCGTGAGACATTTAAAACAAATGTGTGTGTAAAAATGGTAAATCACGGAAACCCATTTTCAGAGCTGTCGACAGTGGGGTTCGAAGCCGCTATCTCCCGAATGCAAGCTGACAACTACGTAACCTAAACCGTGCAGTCGCTCGCTCGGTGTTCGATCCTCGGTATTGTCACGAATTTATAAGTGCTTACCGTCATACATTGATACATGTGCTGGAAAGATTTCTTCCATTAATTGACCCGTTTTAAGAGTAAATGCTGGTCGAGGCGTGGCATCAGTCAAACTTCCCTCACTTGTGTCCTACGCACTACGCACGTTCAGTTCATTTTCGGTGGGGTTATAGAGCATGGTCCGAAGAGTTATAGGTCAAAATATTAAGATGCAATTCACTTCCCCACACCCATTTTTGAGAAATATCGATTTAACAATTTCTCTTTGGTTTAACTAGATCAAATGATAATTAAATAGATATATATTCAACCCTTTGCTCCACTATGAAGGATACCTACCTTCCTTACCTATGAGCAATTTTCATGGGATCTGTCTCTTGGGTCGTTTCGGGTTCTTCGTCACTTGCTGAGGTAAAAAGTAGGGTTCAGTAATCCTAAACTAACTATTCAAATGAAAGGTATATTCAACAAAAATATTTGTATTTTATTTTGGAAAAATTTACTGAAGAAACTAATAATTTGAAATCCATGTATAATTCGGACTCGATCTTGTCCACTTAACACCACAATCATTTTTACACAGAAGGGCCGAACGCTGGTTTGAGCCTTCGACTTAACTGCCTGATGGGCATCCTTACTAGAAACCATTGTCTCAATTATTAAATAATGAAAGGAAAGTCTGGAAATCCTTAAATTCGGCTTCCATGTGAGACTACATGTACCATCATAATGATTCTTGATGGTCCAGCCCTCGTAACACGAACTCTGGACACTGGGTATAATTAAGGCAGTCCAATCGGTGTGTGCCACACAGTGGTTGTGCGGCATGGACCCTTAATTGAATCGATGTGACCTGCGACTATGTCAAAGACATTGTGGATGATGACCGCAAGGAAAATGATGCTACAGTGGCATATGGCCCTAATCTAAGTCCCTGAGGTTGATGACCCCATGACCATCTAAGTTTCTAAGCTGAAGGCTAAACACAATTAAGTTACATCGGTTGATGACCAAAGTGTCCACTTTACTAATCCCAGCACATTTACTGCTCAATACATCAAAGTCAAATAATGCAACAACAACAACAACTCTCACAATACTTTGTGGCAGTAAAATCCATTACCTTCTGATATGTCCCCTTAATCGTTACGTTAACATTTAAATATTCCCAGAAAAATAAACTAAGATTTCCAGAATGCATCTTCAAGTTATTCGCTTGGTTTAAATTTTCACAAATACGGTTTCACTGAATTTAATAATTAAATAAATTTAAATGATTTAATGAAATCTTAATGAACAACAAATTCTATCTCTATGGACGAATGGTTTCTTTCACCAGTCCCTACTCAAAATTTGATGGAATTAAATTTTAATTCGCTCATGTTTATCATTTGTTGTTATCGTGCAGCTGGAAAAAATTTACATCATTTATTTCCAGTGTTATATCTTGTTTCATGACATCACACTTTAATCTAATCTAATACTAACCATTATTCATACTTGGATAACCCTAATAATTAAGTACAAAACCATACATAACTCGCCGTACAATGTAAGCCGATTACGATGTCATATCTTGTCATAACATTCCATAAAGCTTTGTGCACCCCTCACACATAAACAGTCATCCCTACCACCACTGTATATTTTGGACAGCCCTGAAATTGGCTAACCTCGCTCATTATACTCTAACTTCGTGGTTTCAAATATACATTAGATCTCAATTAAATAAATTCACAGTATTTAATAACCTACACGTTATTTCCGGATGATATTTTCAACTAGTTCTCGCAAATAATGATCTCCGTTACCAATAATGCAGTTTCATTTTAACCCGTAGCAAGCGCACAACCCCGTTATCCGAGCGGCGAACTCCGATCAGCTGGCGGCATTGAAAACAAACGACCCTCCCCCTGTCTGTCAGTTTAATATGAAACACATGTCTTTCGCCACGCTTGACTTGGTTCTAAGAATGAACCCCTTTGACTTCGCAAAAGAGAACAAAATACGATATGCTGAACAAACAAATATGCACATAGATTTACTTTTAAATGTCCTACAAGAATTGTACACGTCGCAAATTAATACCGGCGTGGATACACGCACTTTACTTTCCATCCCAAACATTATAAAATCTTCCTCAGCCTCATACCAAAGTCCCGGGTTCACTACAGGCTTCCAATCACCTGATTCGCAAATCCCATCTCAACTCATTCGATAAATCTAACCTCTTGCCTTCGACTGACAAAAGAACTGGAATAAAAATCCTTACTTGAATCCACGACGCATAATACGCACAAATACTTTAATAATGAACAACCTCGCATAAAATGATCTCGTATTTTAAAACTTGGATTGGGCCGATGACCTTCGATGTTAGGCCCCTTAAAACAACAAGCATCATCAAAACTTGGATTTTCACAAAAATGACTGATAAATTTTACTGTTATTTATTGTCACATAGACCCAGTTTAAACGGACATAAATAACGTTACACTTCGTGACTAAATTCACCGATCTGCATTACTCAACACTACATAAAGCGCTTCCACCCGATTGAAAATGGGTAACCATGGATCCTTTTGCACCAATTCCATCAAAATTCCAACAGAAAAATTTTACGTCGAATAAACATCTTAATTTGACATCACAAAATATAGGCAATAAATTCACGGAAATGACGATCTACTTTGGACGTGATATCACTTCGAAACCCTCATTAATAACTTTTACAACATTACACGGCACTCGCAATACTTCAAAAATTTATCCAAGCAGAAAATAAAACCAATGACCTTTCGACATATTTCTAACATTTACAAAAACATATGGGTGACCAACTGCGTCATAAATACCCATTTCAAATACATATAAGTTTGACATCATAAAACAAGATATAGTAGGCGGTAAGATGGTATGTCACCTACCTAAGGTTACGTCAGCGTCCATCTTTGGGCTCACCTCTGACCCTCTGTCATTTATTTAGCCATTTTTACATTTCTGGTTGCGCATAGAATTTTCTTAATGTTTCCTGGAAATAAAGCATTAAAAAAGAAATGCCCTTTTACTCGGCGTCTTCGTTGATCGCACTCGACTAACTGTATTTATTACCCGCACACGAATTACTTTTATTCACAATGTTACAAATTTTACCAAAACTACTTCGGTATCTTGACCGTCCAATGTATCAAATTATTTATGCTCAAAAAAGCTATCTCCACATGGAGTCAAGACCCAGCCACATCGGCAGAATCTAGGTTTGTAGTACTTAATCTTCTTTTGACGAACGATTTACTTGCACAGTTTCACGCTTCAATGATACAAATACAGGGGGTTTCAACATGGCGTCCCTTCTTATTTATATACACTATCCTGTCTCTCCAGGCATTTTCCTTTGCCGCCAAGAAAATTTGCGTAACTTCTCCGACCTAAATGAACTGTATTTACGAGTTTTTGATGTAACCACATACTTGTTACCTCGTTAGCAGTAGTGTTCATGAACATTTAAAATTTATTCTCATTAAATTAACCGGTTAAATGACCTCATTTGATAGGCACTATTTTCTGTCGACTTAGCGTGGGTAACCTAGACACGCGCGTCCTTCTGAAATAATCCACCGAAATGGCTTAGAAGTCTCAAATCCGTCTTACTAAAGACCAAGTGTCTTATAGATAAATACTGGATCCTCATTATACTGCGTTCACTATTAATTCTTTTATTTAAATATATTAATTCAACCTAAACTTTCTTCTGTATCCTTCCGCATCCGACACGTGCGGATGACGTCACGTATCATCGCGTGGGAATGAAGGTAGCCACTCCTCTTTGCCACGTGTCGCCTCGGATATATATAAAATTTCGAGCTTCCTATTACAATTGACATCGGCCTCCTGTAATATTTCTACTTAAAATTCTTAGGGCACAAAGGCCATGGGTTCAATATATATGTGTTAGAGTATGCTTAGTGTTTGTGGGAGCGCGCCGGTCTCCCATCCTGTCGCCCTGGGTTCAAGTACCACCATCTACAGCCTTTTTCATTTTTCTTTTTAGTTTGTTTTTTAAAGATGATTAACCCTTAAATTGGATTTTTTAAATATATTATGATTTTTAATTCCAAAAGTAATACATTATTATCAGAAAAATATTTAAAACATTTATTTTTGTTAAAATAAATATTTTTATTTATTTATATGGATCAGTTACTACTACTAAAACGTTTTTATTTCGTATCTGAAGGACTGCTTTAGTGCAGGAGAATGGAAAACCAGGGAAAACCGTTCTCAGGACAGTCGACGTTGGGGACAAGCCCCTCTCCGTCTCCCGGATATAGAGGCATTGAACCATGGCAGAGCCGCGGCCAACCCTCCTCTGCTCGGTTGGTCGGTCAGAGGTGCAGAGCCCTCGAACCACGGACCAGCCATGGCCATCTGTAGACTGAAGCCCACTCCGAAAATTTGTTAAGAGTTTCGAATGTTTTACGCACCGGTAAATGCGAAGCTGTGCAATTACTGTAGCTACTGCGACATTTCAGTCCTAGCGGCGTCCTTGCTCACGAATTCTCTGAGGTAAACAACGTTTTTATGTCTGGTAGAAAGCAAGTAAATTCTCCTTTGCACAAATACAATGCTATGCATTTAAGGGTTAAGTTTTGGACGTTTATGATTAATTTATTGCACGAGTACAATGTTAAAAATTAACTGAATGACATTCGTATATTTGTTGACATGAAAATTGCAAATAGCCTGCTGGTACATAATTACGCGATTACGGCTGCTGACATGAACGCGACTGGCAAAGCAGAAATTTATTCCAAACCATGCACATTTATGAAGGCCGAAAGCTGACAACTACATGATTGTTTCAAGTCGTTTTGAGCAAAACGCACTTGATTAAAGTTCACGTGCTTAAATAAATTTAAAAAGTATCGTGTCCTTATCGCGAGGTGGTGCAGCTCTTTTCAGGCACACCCCGAATGGAGTTGAGCCGCGTGTACCATTCCAACCACATACCATTCTTAAATTTCTGCTAGTACCGGGAATCGAACCCGGGCCTCCGAGGACGGCAGCTAATCGCATTAACTGTTACACTAAGGAGGCGGACGTGTGCATAAGTAAATTTGATTTACCTCCTTCAAAAACGCACAAAAACACACAAACTTGGTTTTGTTGAGTACAAAGAGATGTTACCGTGATAAAAGTAATGAAGTACCGAAAAAAAATATGACGACCGAGCAAGTGGCTGCAGAGTTTGGGTCACGTACTCATCAGCTTACATTCGGGAGATACTGGGTTCGAACCCAGCTGTCGGCAGCTCTGAAGATGGTTTTCCGTGCTTCCGTGGTTTCCCATTTTCACACCAGCCAAATGCTGTGCCTGTGCGACGTAAAGCAAATTGTAAACAAATAGTAGTGAGAAAAAATGAAGGATGTCAAATGTGGGATTTGAGCCCAGGTCGGCGGGATGGGAGACCGACGCACTCCCACAGACAAAATGTTTCAATCGATCGGTCTGTCTCAGTCTTATCCTTGGCTTTGACAACATGAAAGTGACCGAGGTATGGGTGATGCTAGAAATGCCATTCCTTATGCAGCCAGTCCCTGTTATGAATGGTGTGAAAATGTTGCTCATAGGATCGGTTGACGCAGGCATTTCAGTGGGCTTGGCAGACTGAGATGCAATAGCAACTTCTTGCTCAGTGAGGAAAGCAACGGGGAATTACCTCACTCCTCATTTCCCTAGTACGCCTCTTCAGTGATGACTAGGCCACCTAACGGCTGATGACTGAGCAGTTGAAGTCCAACCCAGCCTTCGGGATGAGCACTCGACATACATACACATTTCTCGCAAATGGTACGGGTGGGTATGTTGCATCTTTAACCCATTACCTATCAAAATTAATTCAAACTGAATTTTACCCTATAATTGATTTTATTTAAATATTTTGGGCAAGAATAAGCGAGAAAATGGGATTTTATTATATTTCGATGCAGGATCGTAAAATTTTGGGACATTGGCAACTTATAATAGCAGAAGGTTACACTATTTTATTTATGCAAAATATCAGTTACTGTGCATTTATATGCACTCATTTAATGCTTCACAACATATCTACAAATTTTATGACTCTACATCTATTCACTGATGAATTTTGTAACCATATGATGTACAAAACGTTGAGATAGGATTTTCACAGCATCGCAGAGAATTGGTCACAAAGCGGAATTCTGCCACAAGAAATAAACCTTCAGCTCCAATGAAACGTGCAACATGAGTTAGGCGCTCAAATTTATCGCAGCTAACGTTCATCGCGTGTGGAATGGAACAAAGCATTTATCGTGCAGCGGCACATCGCAACATGCACAAACCCTTGTCTTCTTCTTGCAATGTCCGCATCTTCTCTGAGTTGGAATCGGTGTAATGAAATAATTTCCTGAATGGAACCTGACTTCAGTGCTTACTCTGCCTCCTAGGAGTTTGCTGCTTTGAGGGCCTCTGCGTTTGGGTGTTGAACCTGATGTTTTAGAAAGATATGCTAGCGCTGTCTTCCTTCGTACATCTAGTAGAGATACATTATCTTCTTCATTGGCAGTTGGGTATGCTCTCCAAGTATTTACTACTGTAACATCCAATATCTGGGTAAAACTTGACCACCACCACTTTTTGGAGCGAATTCTTGTTTGTAAACACCCAAACATATCAAAGAAAACATTTCCAAATACATCAGCAACAGACTTTCCATGCAAATTGTCAATGATATGACCAACTTCTATTGGTGAGCAGCTTTCTATAGAGTATTCTGGTTGACATATTTCCCACCTAGGTGTAGCTGCACTTTGAGTATGTTCTGTTTGATCTGTGGGCTTACAGTTCGATGTCATCTCTGCTGAACGGCATGTTTTCTGCCTTTTAGGCTGCTTTTATGCTGCAGAAAGCGAACATCAGTTTCCTCGTCAGGATCAGGCGGTAAAATTATTACTCCGATATCATCCACTTCCTGAGAATCATTTTCCAGCTCTTCGAGATAGCTTCTCATCTCTAGAACACAAGAAGTAACGTGAAGTGTTGTACTATAAAAGCCAGAATACATTTATTGAATAAATAAATATTTTCTAACTATAGGGCCTACTAATATAATGTACTAAAATCAGAGAAATGCAGCATTGTAGGTGATGAAGCATTCAACAATGAATCAATGTAAGTGCTACTGCTTTATACCAATGTCCTAAAAATGGGACGACGTGAAGAAACACATGTGATTCTTACCTGTATAATAATAATAATAATAATAATGGGCAACTGATGCACCATTTTTACTCTGGAAACTTAGAACTATAGCGTTGATACCGGAATGAGCTTCAGAAATTCACTCTAAGGAAATATGTTCAGCTTCAAAGATCAGTTGCAGAACCAAACAAGAACACATGTAGATAGAACACTCGTGGTGGAAGAGTATGAAACTGAATATAATGCTCTTTTGTTTTCTAGTACAACAGCAAACAGTTTGATCAATATGACAGAAAAATACCCCTAACTTTATAAGCAGTGTTTAAAAATTAATAAAATACTTGCGTCCCGTAAATGGGACATTGGCTGACAATAGGTTAATATTTTGACCTGAACCTCTTCTCACCAGTCAACCTCTGTGGTGCAGTGGTTAGTGTGATTAGCTGCCAACCCCGGAGGCCCGGGTACGCATCCCGGATCTGTCACGAAATTTGTAAAGTGATACGAGCACCGGAACGGGGTCTAGTCAGTCTCGGGAGGTCAACTGATTAGAGGGGTTTTGATTCCCTCCTCAACCATCCTGGAATTGGTTTTCCGTGGTTTGCCACTTCTTCTCCAGGCAAATGCCGGAATGGTACGTGACATAAGGCAACGGACCCTTCCTTCCTTCCTTCTTCCTTGCCTATCCGTTCCAATCTTGCCATCCCCTACATCATAGCAGGTGAGGCTACCTGGGTAAGGTACTGGTCCTCCTCTACATTTTCATCCCATGATGAAATGTCTCATCCTCCAGGACACTGCTCTTGAGGTTGAGTCAGTGGGGGGAAACCAACCCTGGAGGCTAAACTGATTAAATAAACAAATAAATAAATAAATAAACAAACAAATAAATAAATAAATAAATAAATAAATAAATAAATAAATAAATAAATAAATAACCGAACCGCAGATGACACTTGAGTATGTCTCATTTTAGGGTGGTTAAGAGACCGACAAGGCTCCTTATCTCAACACTGTCAGTAAACTCCGTTGCTACTGTACTGCATTAGGTACGCCTGGTAATAATAATAATAATAATAATAATAATAATAATAATAATAATAATAATAATAATAATAAGAATAATAATAATAAAGCCGCCTCTCTGGCATAGTGGTTAGTGTGATTAGTTGCCACCCCAGGAGGTTCGGGTTCGTTACCCGGCCTTGCCACGTAATTTGAAAAGGGTACAAGGTCTGGAACGCGGTTCACTCATCCTCGGGAGGTCAATTGAGTAGAGAGGGTTCGATTCTCACCTCAGTCATCATCGAAGTGGTTTTCCGTGATTCCCCACTTCTCCAGGAAAATGCCGGTATGGAACCTAACATAAGGCCAGGGCCGATTCCTTTCCTCTTCCTTGCCTGTCCGTTCCATCCTTCCCATTCTCCCATAAGGCCCCTGTTCAGTATAGCAGGTGAGGCCTCCTGCGCGAGGTACTGGTTCTTCTTCTTAGTTGTATCCCCAACCCAAAGTCTCACGTTCCAGGACACTGCCCTGGAGATAGTAGAGGTGGGATCCCTCGTTGAGTCGGAGGGAAAACTAACCCTGGACTGTAAAGGGATTAAGAAAGAAAGAAAGAAAGAAAGAAAGAAAGAAAGAAAGAAAAAGTAAGTGCAGCAAGAAGTGACCTGCACACACGCACTGAAAATAAAGAGACTGAGGGGGCAACTACATTAACCAAAGTAATTCCGGTGTGTCTGGAGATTATCCGAATTTACCGGGTAGTTCACCAGCCCCTTGCGATACAGTTTTATGCAACCCGCCCCATTTATAACAGTTCTGAAATACGTCGGTCCCTTCCCTTAAAACGGGGTAATATATCGAGACTTGTGGTTACGGGCTAGAAACCTGCAGAGATCACGAGCGCCACTATTAATTCATTATGAGTACCCCAAATGGACCGGTAAAACTAGCACAGATACGAAAAGCATGTACCTTACGACAGGTGGTGCACACGCAGATCAGGAACACGCTTTGTAGATGCTGGGTACTGCCCGCTGCAAGACAAGCCTCGCAATAGCTCATTTGGCAGGGGCGCGATCGAGATTTGAATGTGAACAGTGCTCGAGGGTTAGGAAGTTCGAACCAGACGCAAGTTTTTTTCTCGGCCAGTTTCCTGGGATGTGGCTAGGAAGTAGGTGACAGGATTTCAGTTACCTACGTCGTTCAACGTAGCACCTGCTAGAACTGACGACCTCCATGGTCAATACTACGCGCGATATTCTAAAGGCCGTCTTGCCCGTTGTAACGTCTCCGGCTTAACGGATCGCCATACCTCGGTGATGAGCTGTCTAAGGTGACCAGGACTAGCAGGCTCCTGTGCATATACCGGTTGTTTTACATGGCGCCATAGAAGGAGTTCAGGGGCGTAAGATAGGGCGGTTGGTGGGTCAGGGGCAGGTCCTCTCCTTCCTATCCATTTATGAGCTTAAGTCGCCTGGACGTGGTTCAGGATGACCACCGCCTGTCGTACCCATTGGCGATTACCCACTCTCGAGTAATGCATATTATGGCGATCAACGGTTCCATTGTTGTGGAACCACGCTTCGTCCGTAATTAAGATGGTAGCTAAAAAGGTAGAATCATTGTCCACATGCTTGTAGGGTCCATTGACAGAACGCCACACGGGCTTCGAAATCATTACCATGGAGCTCCTGGTATAAGTGCAGGTGGTACGTGTGAAAACGCTGGGTGTGCAAAATCCACATAACAGTCGCCCGGCTGATGTTCGTCTCCTGTGCAGTGGCTCGCGTGCTAGTGCGAGGGTTATGCCGGATAGCGTCCAACACCATCTTTTCATTGTGAGCAGAGGTCGCGGGATGATCTCGAAAGGGCTGTGCCCTTCCCAGGGACGCTGTGGCCCGCAGACATCTTTCCACACTCCGAAAAGTCATACCTGTCTGTTGTTGTCCATCCGGATAGCGTTCTTGATACAGGCGTTGTGCCTGGTATACATTCTGTTTAACTTCTTCATATATGAGTAACATATCCACATACTCGTTGCTGGAATACTTCACGGTAGAGTGAATAAGCTTTGTGTTATGTTGTGACGTGCCTCGAAGGAGGGAAGTTCGCTCAGCTACATACCTAGCTGCCATGGCGTGTTGTTAACGTTCCAACGGGGCACACTTTGCCCTCCCTGTGTTCTACGAAGCTTGGAACATGTACGGCGTAGCTGACTGGTTGCCTGTGTCCTAGCCACAGACCATCAACTTCTCATACTCGTCCAACACAGCTTAAACCACTATGCTACGTTACAAACGGCCCTTTACAGGGGGCCAAGTAAACAAATCAGTCAGTGGAAGCCGTTAAGTGTGCAATATTACCACATCTCAGGCAATTAGCTGTAAAAAGAGATACTTGCGTGGGATTCGAACCTTCAAGCACTGTCCATTATCACATCTCTCAACGCGCCCTGGCCATGTGAGCTACTGCGAGGGTTGACATGCATAGTGCAGTTCCCAGCCTATACATTACCTGCTCCTGGTCTGTGTATGTGCTTCTAGTGTAGTAAGGCACGTGCTCTTCGTTTCTGTGCTCGTTTTACGCGTTCATTCGAGGTACGATTCCTGGTGTCTTTTAGCCCGCAACCACGCATCTCGTTTTACTGATTAACGCAGTTTATGGAGTGGGACCGATGTATTTCAGAACTGTAGTAAAAGCGGCGGTATGCATAGAACTAGATCGCAAGGGGCTGGTGGACCACCTGGTATATATTACAGTGTGGGGTGCGTGTTAGCGTGCTCGACTGCAATTAACTGGATCTGGGATTCGATTCTCTCGGACATGAATGAGGTATTCCGGCCATTTTTCGGATTCTAAATTTAGATCTCTAAATAGCTCAGCTTTCCGGACCTAACTTGGAACATAAGTTAAAGTATTGACTTACGAAGGTCAAAATGATTTAAGTCAGCATTGCGCAAATACTGAAAATAAACATTATCTAGGCTGTGCTAGTTCCCTACATGACATAAGTCGTGTCGTTTGAGCTTTAGTTCGGGAGATGGTATATTCATACCCCACCGTCGCTAGCCCTGAAAAGGCTAGCTTCTCCAGGGGCCTTCATGACCAGCCTATATGGATTTGGCTTTGATCTTTATTTATAATTGTTACGGGGGTACTGTGGAGCATAGAGGTGTAGGAAGGTGCGGGTATTAATGGGTGGACAGAGAAAAGATCAAAGTATAATTTAAAACTCTAAAATTTGAAAATCAATTTCCTTCCTTTTTTCTTTCTGAATTGACTTTGATGAACAACACCAAATAACAATTGGATAGATAACGGTTAGCTTGTCAGCTTTAGGAACAGTATTAGAACACTCTAGGAAAATCAGATACAGAATGAGCTTGAAGCTCCCAAGTTACAAATTTCAAAAGAGCGTCTTCGCTCCACACAGTTAACTCTCTGGAGACTACGCTCTAAATCTTACTACAGTCTAACCTCTCCAAGGCGCAATCTAAATTTTTACATTAGTTAAAATATGAACAGTTTTCACTGTCTCGCTCGCTCGGCAGGCTAAGTTACATTTTAATAGGAAGCTAAACTTTAACAGAGGCAATAAGTGCCCATTCTACATGGCCTTAGTGATCATCAGAAAAGGTTAAAGTTATTGGCCGTAAACCAAAATGCTAGGAGGCCAACACTTGCACTCCTGTGAAATACACTTGACAATTCTTAAAAAGCCCTATGTGGGTTTATGGCCCGAAGTTACAGAGGCTAAGCCTATACTACCGATGTGACTAGATGGAGAGAAAATTTAAATTCTACGAAATCATGGTTACCCAAATACTAAGTTGAATGGGAATTAAGAGGGTTTACGCTCTTTATTCCCTAAGTTAGAAAGAAAAATATAGACTTGTTTGAAAGGTTACATTGAAATATTGAGTTTTACATTAAGAAAGAATTTTGAAACCTTCCCCTCAAGTTAGCTTTCTGAAACTATTACGTGATTAAAAGATGTCTGCCATTACCTCGAGCTGGTGATCCTTCCTGAGATGGGCAAGGCTTGCCCCCTGCCTCCTCTACGAACACACTCTAAACCTCTTGACGGGGCCGATGACCTAGATGTTAGGTCCCTTAAAACAACAAGCATCATAAAACCTCTTGACTGGAGCGATGGAAAGACATGGCCCAAAAGGTCCCAGCTTTTATAGCGGAGAGGAATGTTCCAGAACTGTCCGGGCCGAAGCCCTGTACACACCCACAGTTTCTATTAGTTAATTTAATAAATATCCAAAATTCCTGATTGGTCGAAAATTTTGAAGAAGGAAGGAATATCAGTGCCAGTAACTTAAAAACACAAAAAGGAATTTACAAACATTTCAGTTCAGCCATCTGATAAATACCAAAGTTCTCTTGAAAATTACTTGTCCATGCTCTCACCAGAGGCGGGCACATAAGTCGACAGTAGAGACACTTGACGATAACGTTCGAAACTTCTTTAGCTACACAGTTAAATGTTCTAGTAACAGATGGCCTTCTAAAAGGCGCTCCCTTTAAATGAACGGAGTCGGG
This sequence comes from Anabrus simplex, assembly GCF_040414725.1. Lineage (NCBI taxonomy): Eukaryota > Metazoa > Arthropoda > Insecta > Orthoptera > Tettigoniidae > Anabrus > Anabrus simplex. The sequence goes on along the minus strand of NC_090266.1, from coordinate 1,146,792,534 downwards.
TTACCTCCGGTACAATAATTATTATTTATGTATGCATTTATTTATTCATTCATTTAATTTATTTGTTTATTTATTTCCTGAAGTTTCTATGCCATGAATTGGTTCAGTGTAGAAATTTATATCTGTGGCCTTATATATCTACTTAATTTTAACGATGTGGCATTTTATTCTCTGTTTCAGGTAAGAAGGAATTTGCTTCAGTTGCTGTGTGGTAGGAGGTTTGGAGGCAAGGAAACTTCACGAAGATCGCAGATCATGTGTATGTGTATGTGGGAAGACACTTAATTATGTAATAACCTTGCTGTTGTTTGCTGTCGACATACAGTTCGTAGAACAACTCTTGTTGTTGCTCACACGATATGACATTGAACAAAGGACAATGGGGAAGTGTTGGCCAGCAATTCTTATTAGGATGGGGTTTTACCAGCGACTTAATTGCCCTCTCCTTTACATCATTACTACAACCCCAAAATACCCTCATATGTAACTAACCTTACCTCATGGAACAACAGCCCCTGAAGGGCCTTGGCCTACCAAGCGACCACTGCTCAGCCCGAAGGCCTGCAGATTACGAGGTGTCGTGTGGTCAGCACGACGAATCCTCTCGGCCGTTATTCTTGGCTTTCTAGACCGGGGTCGCTATCTCACCGTCAGATAGTTCCTAAATTCTAATCACGTAGGCTGAGTGGACCTCGAACTAACCTTCCGATCCAGGTAAAAATCCCTGACCTGGCCGGGAATCGAAGCCGGGTACTCAGGGTAAGAGGCAGGTACGCTACGCCTATCCCAAGGGGCCAGATATATGTGTACTAATGTAATTAATCAAATATGTTCATACAGTATATATTTAGTTATTTTTACATGGAAATATAGACTTAAAATTACATAAAACTGTCATTTTCATCCAATATTTAAGTTTCAATGAAGCTGAACCGAGTAGGCATACGTGAAACATGTTTTATTTCTCATTTTAAGATGAACTTCGAAAAACACACCATCTTTTATTCTCTGTTATCAAATGGATTACAAAATGTTCTTTAAGTGCTGAAGACAGGATCTTCTGGTTTCTGTGAAGACAGATTTACAGTATATTGAATTAAATTGCTTTCAACAGAAGCGGTAATGGGGGCATATTTGAACTTCATAATGTCTGCTGGGGTTATGTCCAATGTTAACTTCACACTTAAGTTTCTACACACCTTTGCAGCTACCTTTTCAATTTCCACATATTCAGCGTTCTTTGAAAGTACAGTGTTGTAACTGTTCGCTCTCCTCATCAAGACACTTGGGGAGATGAAAGTTATTACCTTGGGACACCTGAATATCAAATAAACTATTTGTGGCTTGCCCGCAAATTGCCACGCAAATAGAAACAACACTCCATGGTTCCCCATTTCTCTATGTGATGTTTGGGCGCCAGGGTTACAGTTTTAAACAAAACTGTAAACCAAAATTTATATTTACTAGCATAGAAACTTATACTTAAATAACAGGGGTAGGATTTTAAATAATTAACCATTAAGTATCGCTTAAGAAAGAAAATTAACGCAATATAAAATACAAATGAATTTATTACACAAAAAATGAGATGAATCGGAAAAGTTCCTTAAAGCGTGGAGGGATTTAGAATTTACTTTACTGAATTTACTAATTGCTTGCTTTATCTAATTGAAGCTCACAAATTGCAGCTTTCGTTGAAGTCATCGGGTTTCCGTGGTTACTCGTTCTCTCCTTCTCGATGTAGAATTGGCTCCATGGACATCCTTCCTTCTCTGATATGGTACGGGCTATCTGGACTAGCACTCCCTAATTGCCTAGTCTTTAAAATTAGACATTGGCCCTATACTTGTAAAAACTGATCAGCGTTGATCGTATGAGGAGAAAATTCAGAGATATGAATTTTTCCATATTAGTAGAAATCTCAATCCACCCGAGCTATAATATTTATACGGTACAGACTTGTACGAAATTCCGTAGACTTGAACTAAACATAGTTCTTCGTCCAGAAGATTTACTGAATATAACACAAGCCGTAAGCTTGTTTCGTCTCACGCAGATCCGATAACATAACCGCATCTAAATACTGTATCGAAGCGATAACACATTGTACAAAAATAACTATGTCGCGGAGCGACCTCACACTGTTTCAGAAATCAATAACGTCGTTCACAGTAGATGTTCTCATAGTAGATAGGTTCACAGCAGAAGTTGTAGTTAGGTTGTGTTCTCGTGGTGAGAATCTCTATATATCCGGGCTCACCCCCACTCTTGGTAACAGTTCAATCTCAAAACTCATATACAACGAAGTATCCGATTCGTAGATCGAATTATAAACTCCTCTTCTCTTCTTTCTTGACAAGTCCAGTAGGCGTGGCGATGATGTAGCTTTCCGCATAGCAAGCCTCGCGCGCGGGTCGCTGTTTACTAGCCTTGGCTCATGAGTTAAACCCAGTGAGCCATGCAAATTTCCACGCTCAAGAATAACCTTTTTCCTTATACACAAATATGAGATGAAATGACAACAACTATATTTCAACATAGTAACCAAATCCAATACATAATAAATTCGTATCTTTCATAATATAATAATAAATGATGTTATAATATATACAATATGATTGCAAAAACCGAATTTACAAATGCTTGACGTAGAATAAATGTTATTACGAATAATTGCCGATGGCGGATAAACTTGATATCAAATGATATCGCGTAAAATGATATTATATTAAATTAGTAGGGCTGGAAAGCCTGGATGGTTACAGTGTCCATCTTCATTTTTTGCTATACCTGCAGCTTTATCTCTTCCACGAGTCAGTTACTCCACAATATTATTCACACTTTTGAAACTTTGAGAAAATGACAGATTCTAGTTTTTTAGCCTTCTGAGTGTGTTTGTGGATCATGAAAAATTATGAAGTCATTCCTCACAGACAACTGATTCTGCAGCTTTAGATGAGGATCGAACTTCAGAGTAAATGGTATGCAGAACGTCCTTAATACAGTACCATGGAGCAATGAAAGGGAATGCCCGAATTATGAAATAGTCGAAAACCACTAGCACACTGTTCAGTGTTGGGCTGCACACAAGTTAAAATGTTAAAGTTTAAAATGTAAATTGTTAATTTGTTTCTCCATTATTAAGAGGACTAATTTAATACAGTTTACCGGGTTTCCTATTCCATCGTCGCCATAAGACCTATCTGTGTCGGCGCGACGTAAAACCAATAGCAAAAAAAAAAAAATACAGATTAAAATATTTTAGTCGAAATATGGACTCTATTAATTTAAATGACTAAGAATATGGAATATATGTGTTAAACTCCAAAATATGGAAAATAAACACAGCATTTTCAACTCCACGTGTCATGATTCGCCAACATAGCAGAAAATATAATTAATTTTAATTTTCTAAATAGATATGATATGTATTTACATAATCGAAGGCTTAGAGTTCAAATTACTGGGCGAGTTGATCATGCGGGTAGGGGCGCGCGGCTGTGAGCTTGCATCCGGGAGATAGTGGGTTAGAACCCCAATGTCGGGTGCCCTGAAAATGGTTTTCCATGGTTTCCCCACTTTCACACCAGGCAAATGCTGGGGCTGTACCTTAATTAAGGGCACGGTCGCTTCCTTCCCATTCCTATTCCTTCGTCGCCATAAGACCTATCTGTGTCGGTACGACGTAAAACAAATAGCAAAGGAAAAGAGCTCAAATTGGCAGCTCCACTTGGAAGCAGATGTCTGTCCTTTAAATATCATTTTTGTTTTTTACAAGTTACTTTTGTCGCGCCGACACAGATAGGTCTTATGGCGACGATGGGATAGGAGTGGGAAGGAAGCGGCCGTGGCCTTAATTAAGGTGCAGCCCCGGCATTTTCCTTGTGTAAAAATGGAAAACAACGGAAAACCATCTTCAGGCTGTAGGGGAGTTCGAACCCACTATTTCACGAAAGCAAGCTCACAGCTGCGCGACCCTAACTGCACGACCAACTCACTCGGTACTTTAAATGTCAGTTCTTTTGACCCATAACACAGGCCTTGCCTCATCCAAAATTATTACATATTGTTAGAGTTATAACATGCAGAGAATACCTGCTCAAGAAACTCTTCTCTAATATTAGCTCCAGTTTTAGGAGAGCCGGGGAAAACAGTACACCCTAACACATATTTTCTCAAGAGCCAATCTTTTGTTATGTAGTGCACTATAACGGACATGGCGCCCTGTGTAGTTGTTATTCCACAGGTCTTGGGTAGTCGAGCAATTGTTCTCCTCCGTAACTTTAGGGACTTTTGATGAGATACTTGCTCGAACTTCATCATTGTAGGCTTGTACGTGACGAGAAAATGTAACTTGTGGATGTATAACAGTACGAATACTTAGAGCACCATATTTGTCACTCATATCAAGAAGTAATGTCTGGCCAGAATTCAATAATCCCTCGTCCTAAATTCCCTGTCACTTCTTTACCTAGTCTTTTCTTAAATAATATCAAATAATTTGGAAATTTAGCAAGCATCTCCCTTGATAAATTATTCCAACCCCTCATTCATCTTCTTATAAATGAAAATTGTCCCCAATTTTCCTCTTGAATTTCCATTATATCTTCATATTTTGATCTTCCCTACCTTCAAAAGCTCCAATCATGCCCATTCGACAACTATTATCATTCCATGCTCTCTCTCCATTGACAGCTCGGAACATGCCGGTTAGTCGAGCAGCTCGTCTCCTTACTCTCAAGCTTTCCCAGTCCAAAGTTTTCAACATTTTCGTAACATTACTCTCTTGTCGGAAACCACCGAAAAGAAATCGTACTACTTTCCTTTGGAGTTTTTCCAGTTCTCGAATCAAGTAATCCTGTAAGGATTCTATTTATGAAACCATACTGTTATTGGGGTTTTGCCAGTGACTTATTCCTTATTAGCCCTCTCCTTTACATCATTACTACAAACCCAAAATACTTTCGTAACCTAATGAAAAGTTCTGTAACATTTATTTTTTTGAGTTAGTAATCTACTAGAAGAAAGTATTTGTGTTAACGAAAAAATAACTTAATAAGACTGGAAGTGGCCAAGAAGCTGATTGCCTGCCACACTATGACTAGCAGAAGGGAGAAAGGGCTATAATCTAACTACTTAGTAAACGTCCTTCTGAGTGACTGACGGGGAGGGGTCATGTAGCCTAGGTAGTGTGGGAGGTCTGATAGCACGTTCTGTCTCTTCCTGGATCGTTATCTCTTAACTCGCTGTGTTCAGCCACTGCGTACAGTACTTGACACGATGTGTAGACGAAGATTATGCAGCGAGAGAAGTGGGAGACGACGCAGCTCCCTTCGACTACAACATACGTGGCTGATTCCCGCGCAGGACGTTTACAACATATTTAAGCTATAACATGTTTTGTTGCAAAAATCACTGGGCTGTCTCAAAGCAGAGACCGCAAGCTCTGAGTTGGTGGATGGAACGTGATACCCAGTATAGCGTGCAAGGCACGAGTCTCTTAGACATTCACAGTGCACTTTCTGTGAGCTGCTACTTGTCTAGCAAAACGGTGTCGTATTTCATTCACTATCTGAAATTCTGCATGTTGTAGAAATGTTTAAAGCGAAGAACCTAATTTAATGACATTGTGAATTCACTTTTGTGTGAATTGCATATTGACATTTGGACGAACAAGACATCATATGTAATTCATACTCGTGCATTAATTATTTACTAGCCGAAACCCATCAAAACATGGCGGTCAATGTGGTAAATATTTACAATTACTTTTTGACAGTATTGCAACTTTAAGGACCTCAAAAGTTCGGATTTTTGTCATTTCAGCATATGCCATGGCTGAAAACTGGCTGAGGAAAATTGAAACCTGTACGTTCCAGCTTTTCCCCATTTAGCTTTATTGATAGTGATACAAAATGCCAAGCAAATTGGAAATTGGTGCCACTTAAAAAATGGAAGTGTCTTATTTGATGGAGTTAAATCATCTCGAGGGATAATAGCTCTCTGTCAATTTTGAAAGTAAAGTGCACTGATCAACCGTTCGGAAGAAAAATGGTGGCTATTCCTATCCAAGCTACTAATATAACACAAAGCACGAAATTGAAGCACTTGCATACTAAGCATCGGTATATAGGCCTATATGTTTTCCATTGCACACGGGATCATGTTGGGGCACGTCAAGTATTTCATTAATATAATTGAAAGTTGCTACTGGTTTGCTATGAGCACAATGTCGGCCAAATCAGAATTGAAAATTGGTACATTAGCAGCTTACTCGTACCTAGTTAAGGTACAATCCTTCAGGTTTCTATGACAGTAAATGATGACACGGAGGATCAACTCGCTTTCCTAAGTACCGGAGTGAAAGAAGTTCACGGCTTTAGTGTTAAAATTACGACATGGAGAAAAGGACTTTTACATCTCTTCGACATCCCTTCAAGCTAGCAAATATAGGGAGAGCTACAAAGAGACAGTAACATTGCGCTGAATATATTCTTCTTAACTAAGCGATTCTCTGCAACACTATACAGAATGGAACAGCCGACCAGGAAGACGTCCGACTGCGAATGCGTGCTTGCCTCCTTCCACCTCCCCTCTCGCATCACATTGCGCATCTCATCTCAGAGCTTTGACTGGCCAGGTGGCCTTGGAGTACTGTCGAGCGTACTAGCCAATCAGAATGCTACATTTTTCTTTAATACTTTAAAAATAAATGTATGTTTCTAAAGACACTGCAAATCTACAGGCCAAGAGCTTTCGTCAGAATGCTTTAGGCCTACAATGTCCATCGGTTCAACCGTTCTCTCAAACTCGCTGTAACAAAAATCAGCCTGTTCGATCCTGGCTCAGTCCGGTAGTATTTGAAGGTGCTCAAATACGTCAGCCTCGTGTCGGTAGATTTACTGGCACGTAATAGAACTCCTGCGGGACAAAATTCCGGTACCTCGGCGTCTCTGAAAACCGAAAAAGTAGTTAGCGGGACGTAAAGCCAATAGCATTATTATTTATTATTATAAAAATCAGCCTAGTGTTTTATATACGGTGGTGGTGCTAGTGGTTTCACGTCGCACTTACTCAGGTACGTTTTTGGGCACCGATGGAATAGGAAAGGGTAAGGACTTGCCTTAATAAAGGCACAGCTTCAGCATTTCCATGGTGTGATAAAAGAACACCATGGAAAACCATCTTCAGGGCTGCCGATCTATATCCCGAATGCAATCTTAGAGTTACGCGGCCTGCACCACGTAACCAACTCACTTCATCTGTACATTAATGCTTACTCATACTAATTATGTTAATTATTGAACGTGCGTTACAACTGCAGATAGCCAGCCCCATGATGGGGAAGATGCGGGCCTGCCCGTTATCCCAAGAGCTCGCGTCCGAATTCCAGTGAGTTCAGGAATTTCAATTGTAAACTGAGGGCTGGAACGATTTTCACTGAGCTTCGCGAGATCAACTGAGGAGTTGTCTGATATGAGGGGCAGAAGACTCAGTCACAAAATCCACAGTTCTAGCCCTTCAGGCAAGCAACTCAACATGAGCTACGAATTTTGGATAAACAAAATATAACTTAGTATGAGAATACATTCTTTATTTATTCCAAAAAAAATTACAAACCTTTTCTTAAATAATCGTTATCCGGTCGATTAGATTAGCAGTTTGCCTTCTTCTGCCACTACGACCGCTAATGTAAGTGAATGCATTGTTTCACTTAAGCACCACTACGAGCGCTAATGTGAGTTAATGCAGAGTTTCATTTAAGTCCTTATAACTACATTCGGTGTGGATATTTGCAAAAAATCAAAAGACGCCTGAGTGTATTGAACCAAGAAGCACATTACAGAAATAATTATGCAAATAAGTTAATTTGGCTAGGATTTGAATAAAGAGGAAAACTAATAAAGAAACGAACGATTTGAGGTTGTTTTTTCAGGAGCTGCATTTCGGCCGGGAAGCCTCCGTGGCCCAGATGGCAGTGCGTCGGCCTCTCACCGCTGGATTCCGTGGTTAAAATCCCGGTCACTTCATGTGAGATTTGTGCTGGACAAAGCGGACGTGGGACAGGTTTTTCTCTGGGTACTCCGGTTTTCCCTGTCATCTTTCATTCCAGCAACACTCTCCATTCTCATTTCATAGCATCTGTCAGTCATTAACACATCACTTCGGGAGTGGCGACCCCATCGTACTAATAGCCTATATCTCCTTCATTCCTTCCATCCCTGATCCGGTCAATGACTGGAAAACAAGTTGTAGGTTTCACAAGCAAGTAGCTTTACGTCGCACCGACACAGATAGGTCTTATGGCGACGATGGGATAGGAAAGGGCTAGGAATGGGAAGGAAGCGGCCGTGGCCTTAATTAAGGTACAGCCCCAGCATTTGCCTGGTGTGAAAATGGGAAACCACGGAAAACCATCTTCAGGGCTGCCGACAGTGGGGCTCGAACCCACTATCTCCCGAATACTGCATACTGGCCGCACAAAAGCGACTGCAGCTATCCAGCTCGGTTTGTAGGTTTTCATACGGCTGTGGATATCATCACTCTGACCAAGCGATGTGACTGGGCAGCTGTCTTCATGAGACTGTATGTGGCGTGGAGGGTCTCATCATACGTCAGGCCGTATTCTTTACAAGGGGACTGCCTAGCCGAGACAGTAAGTGCGTGCTCGGTTCACCCGAAAAGAAGAAGGAAGAAGGCTCGATTCCCCGACATGAAATCGATAAATGTAGAAACGAGGCTTCCATATCTATACCGAACTCGATAGCTGCAATCACTTAAGTGAGACCAGTACCCAGTGTTCGGGAGGTAGTAGGTTCCAACCCCACTGTTGGCAGCCCTGAAGATGGTTTTCCGTGGGGCTGGACCTCGATTAAGGCCACGGCCGCTTTCTTTCCACTCGTAGCCCTTCCCGGTCCCATCGTCGTCACAGGACCTATCTGTGTCGGTGTGACGTATCTGGAAGGAACATGGGCTTGATGCTCACAGCATAGCCTACATTAAAGATGAGTGCCAGGTTCGTTCGCTCCCGGGGAGCTAACCACTCTCTCTCACCTAGTAGTGAGCTGCAGAAAGCCGAATTCCTTACTTCCCACAACTCCAAAGGCTTTCATCGCCTGTATTGAGATGGTTTTGCTTTGCTGGATTTTCTTTAACGTGTTACAAGCCAAAGAAACAGCGTTTTCGTATATTAACACCGTTAAGTACACCTGCTTTAGCAGGATTCGAACTCATTGGCTCGGTTTATTCAACCTCAGTTAACAATTAACTCCACGTTAAAATAATTTAACAGTGAACTTAACCAAATTAGCATTTAATCAACATTGGTTAAGACGAACACTCTGATTAACTCTCAGTTAACTTAACTGCCCGGGTTCAAGCAGTTAAATTCTCTGTTAGCTCAAAATATGGCAGGTGCATTGGGTGCAGAACTTCTGTATCTTGAATATTTAGAATATGATAGGCCTTTTCCAGAAATAGTTAGAAACAGAAGAGATCATTTTCAAACAGTTGTTTCAGATGCTTGATCGTACGTTGGCTAACGTCGGTATGCACATTGAATTTACTACACATTTTCTACCAACCGTCACTTTTAGCTTTGAGCACGGATCCGTTATTTTGCTTACTTTTTATAATAGGCATATACTCGGCTTTTCTCGGATTTTTTCATATTGGTCTATAGAGCAACAGAAAATTCACTATCAAAACAAAAAAATGTAATAAACGTCGACTTAACGTGTCTTGATTTGTAGATGTGTCAAACAAAAGCGCATCGGAGCGCGCTCGAAAACTGCATGGTTCTGCCACTGCCTTCTAGATTCTCACTGATCATGACTCTTGTAAGAGTTAACGCCGTGTTAGCAAATAGTTCGCAGGAAATGTTTGGATAAATGCAAGAATCTTAACATGCTGCTAAATTTTTAACGCTGTGTTAACAAACAATGCGTTAATGTTCTTTTAACTAAGATTGAATAAACCGGGCCATTATATTGGGAAGAGAAGGTAGACCAACAGACTGCAACGGAAGGTCATCTGGCTGATTCATAAGGAAACGGTCAGATCCCATATGTTGAAACCTGCCCTGATATAATCTTAAAGAGTACGTTAAATGAAATGCATTGTCACAATTTTAGCTGCTAATACGCACGAGAAGCACTTTAAAGAAATGCTGAAGAATGCCAACATTCTCAGCTACCAGACCGTTGGAGAAATGCCAACCCCTCACAGAGAGGATGACGAACGACTACACTCAATGACCTTAGCTTTGCAGTGCACGAGCCCAGCCCACCCTGTCTCCCTAGGACACTTAGGGCAGGGGTCGGCAAAGCATGAAGAGCTATTTAAAAAAATGAGGTTCGCTATGAGGGCGCCAAGGAAAATCCCATTTTTAAAAGCCTACAAATTTATGATGGTCTGACTTAATTGTAAACGATTTAATTTGAAATTAGCATAAATATCAAAACTCACCGAAATGGTTTCTTCCTTTTCAGTAATATATGAGAAGCTTTAAAGCAGGCAATTATTGCATTTGATGATAGCTTGTTTTATGTGGTAAAAACTGACTGTTGAGATTTCAACTTCGTTTTCAAATCACTAGTGTTTCTTTTTCTTATTTCTAAATGCGCAGGAAAACTATCGTTAAAAGATCGGTGAACTGTGTTAAAGTGCCTCTCGACATTGCTTTTCTTGGGGATAGATACACTGGCGTTGCAAAGTAAACAGACGCATTTACCTTTTAGATCTATAAAACAGAACTGCTGCTTCCGTTCATAATAATAATAATAATAATAATAATAATAATAATAATAATAATAATAATAATAATAATATCTCTGTCTCTTGCTATTACTCATTCTGCATTATACAGACTGCACTGTCCTTCCCAACATAAAATACTGACTATTGCGTGCCGGCCAATATGCTATCGTAAGACAGTCTTACCAACCCCGTCTCTACCCCATCACTATTTAGTTGAATCACGACATTCCTGATCGTTTTGATAGAAGACTAGAGACAGTACTATAACGGAGTTGCAAACTGGTTGGCCATTTAGGACTGCTTAACAGATAAATTAATATTTAAATAATTAATATTTATCAAAGGAAACTATTACAAAAATTGTACAGAATTACAACATATAAGGCGGGCGACAAATACCTTGCCGAAGGGCGCCCTTTGGTGACCCTTGCTTTAGGATATCAGTATTTCATCATCATTTCCCTATATTGGTCTACAAGGAGATTTTCCATGTTTGCACAGGTTCTAGAGTTCTACTTTCTGCAATGATGTGGAATCCTATACTTCAAGGATAGACTGCTTCACGAATAGACTCCAGCATTTTCTAAATTGTGTGTATATTTCTATGAGATGGTGTCATAGTTTAATGCAACGCTCAACCCACTGTAAATTGTAGTATTCAGGTATCTGAATTATTTAAAATACGTCTGAATTTGTATAAGACGGTGTTATAATGTTAATCTAGTAGTAAGCTCAACCTATAGTATTGTAAGCCGTAGTGTTGAGCACTGGAAATATTTGAGTTATGTGTGAATTTGTATAATATGATGCTGGATTTAGAATGTATTTCTTTTATGATTTTCTTTCCATGGAACTGCTTGTTGTACTCTTATTCTTGTAGTTGTTTTTACCGTTTTTGTTGTTGTTGTTGGGTAATTATGTTTTAACTTTATTATCACACGATTGTAAGGGATCACTATCACCAAGATATTTCCCAATTGCAATGCATTTGTTGATAGTAATATAGGAAACGTTTTGAATCTTACAAAGAGGAAGTACGAAGAATGCGATGTGAAACCGAAGCCATTGAAATGGCGTATGGCTTTTAGTGCCGGGAGTGTCCGAGGACATGTTCGGCTCGCCAGATGCAGGTCTTTTGATTTGACTCCCGTAGGCGACCTGCGCGTCAGGATGAGGATGAAATGATGATGACGACACATACACCCAGCCCCCGTGCCAGCGAAATTAACCAATTAAGGTTAAAATTCCCGACCTTGCCGGGAATCGAACCCGGGACCCCTGTGGCCAAAGGCCAGCACGCTAACCATTTAGCCATGGAGCCGGACACCGAAGCCATTAAATTCTCCAGAAGGCTTACATATCCTTGATTTGCTAGGTAATTTCTTGGGCGATCATTCGAACGATCTCGACATTTCAGTGTAACACGTAGATACATTGGAAAAAATAGAAAACAAGGCTATCGATGTAGTGAGTCGAGTGAAGAAAGTTGTACTAGTAAGAGTCCGGAAAAAGAATACCTCTCTGGCGGAAAGGAAAATAAATAATTTCCTGGTGTAGTTTTTAGTGTTGAGGAAATGTTGTGAAATTTCAAATGAAAGTGGGGACAAAAACGTTTAAAGATAAGCAGCTTGCAAAACCGATTCCGATTTGTAAAATCAGAACGTAAATTATACGTATGCATAAACATAGAACTCGGAAAAGTTAAGGGAAATATGATTCGAAAGATTTCGAACTGCACGTGAGAGTCAATGTACCGTTCTTGATGGAGATCAACGACACTGGGTTCTTCGAATCTCAAATGAGATGAACATTAGAGATTTCCTGGCTTCTCCGAGCTAGTTATGTAGATTCAAGGAATCATACAGAATTGGAATTCGGAAGATTACCAGGTGAGTTGGCCGTGCGGTCAGGGGCACGCGGCTGTGAGCTTACATCCGGGAGATAGTGAGTTCGAATCCCACTGTCGGCATTAGCGAAGTTGCCAGTTGACGTGGGTACGGGCAAACAGAAGGCGATCTGCGCGATGTTGCTGCGTTAAACGGGGTACTCGAACAGGACGTCTGGGTCGTAAGGACACTTCTCTTAACCTGTTCGTTACTGTTTGGCCAGACACCGTGACTCCAGTGACCTTCCTTAGGTCTTGTTGCTGTTCTCTGGCAGTTGCTGAACGACGCCGCAACGCACGGATGGTCAGATATTGGTCATCCTGTGGGGTCGTCATGCGTCCACGACCTTGTCCAACCCTCCTTGTGAACTGGCCTGTCTCACTGTAGCGATTCCACAAGCGGTAAATAACTGACGAACCGGGTGAGTAATATCTTGACCGGGCGAGTTGGCCGCACAGTCAGGGGCACGCGGCTGTGAGTTTGCATCCGGGAGATAGTGGGTTCGAAACCCACTGTCGGTAGCCCTGAAGATGGTTTACCGTGGTTTCCCCATTTCCAAACCAGTCAAATGCTGGGACTGTACTTTAATTAAGGCCACGGCCGCTTCCTTCCCATTCCTAGACCTTTCCTTTCCCATCGTCGCCATAAGACCTATCTGTGTGGGTGCAACGTTAAGCAACTAGCAAAAAAAAATAACTGACGGAGAGACATTGAGATCCACAGCAAGACGACGAAAAGTACATCCTTCCTGGATCAAAGTGACGGCCCTTGCGACTAGAACCTCGTTACGATGTCTCATAGGATGTGCTGGTTGACGTACAACGTGCTCAGATGACCGCAGTAGTCTGTATACTTCACAACGACACAAGGACGCACCGCTATTAACTTTGTTTTGAGGGGTCACCTGACAGTTTAATCCATGGCTACGCCTACAGATGGAGTATAACTTCGATCTGACATACTCTGAGTAGCTAAGGTCTCAGGGTATGCTTTACGACCATTGGAACCCCATCTACCAAATTAACGTTCGCATACCAGACGTTACAAAACATGTCACCCTAATTTTTGGAACAGTTTATTTACAATGGGAAAGAAACAATATTTCATATCGAATCTAATTCAATCTTTAAAAGAAATATTAAAACAAGAAACCTAATATCATATCTAAACTATTATTTTGTTCTAGTTCTAACACTCATGATTATATTTATGAGAGAGTGCTTAATGTAGAACGTTTGAAGTAGCCTACAATTTATGGTACAAATCAGCATGACAAGTTATTGATAGAGTTTTCACTTTGACGGTGAATTGCTGTAGAAACAGGTCCAGAGGTACACTGAAGTCTAAATAATTATTTTTCTGAACTGCACTGTTTTAGACATTGCGTAACATGTAGAGTGGGGAAATTGTGTGAGTGGTTGTTCTGAATTTTTTAATTCCGAAATTTTGGTCTTTGCATTAAAATGGGACAAGCTGATAATCGATCTATGAAAATCTGGAAAAACGGGAAAGAATAATTTTCATTACTTCATTCAAAATGCCTTCGTGTATTCTCAGAAAATATTTCAGTGCTGTTGTTAGATTCGTGGCCCGGCCATCCTGTAATGACAGCTCTGTGTTTCTGGAAGACCATGAAAAGCCTGTTGAAATTACGAAAATTCCTGCAGGAACAGCCAGTATGATTGATCCACTTGACAACAATTTATCTGATAATGGAAATTTTTTTTCAAAACATTGTCCGACAGTATAAATTCCGATAAATCTACGTCATTTCATATTTTTAAGTGGAACAGAATCCTTAAACTTCAGTCATTTCATATATTATCACTTTTGATCACTATGTTTCACGAACTCTAAAGAACGCGCGATACGCGCTGCGTATGTGGAACATCGGCCGGGGTCATTGCGTACTCCATCCCAACTTTCGTTTGAAAAATCTAGCAATTACTGTTTCTTGCTGAATGAAGTAACTTTTCTTTTGTTAGATATGAATGGTGCAAGGAAAGTGTCTGCTTGAGTCACTCCATAGACATGTAGCATTTTTGTGATGACTATAAGGAGTGAACTAGAAACTGGATACTATAACGACAATACACTCATATATTATGATCATTATGAAAAATTAAATTCTCAAGTACCAAGTGAGTTGGCTGCACGTTTAGGGCCGCGTAACTGTGAGAACATGCATTCGGGAGATGGTGGGGTTGAACTCCAACGTCGGCCGCCCTGAAGATGGTTTCCATTTTCAAAACAGACACGGCCGCTAGCTTCCATCCTTGCGTCACCGAAAACGTTCGATGTGCTAGCGCGACGTTAAGCCACTAGCAAAAAAAATAATCAAACTTTCGACATCTATAGCGATAGCATGTTTTCACCCTTAGCACTAAGGCCCTAAGTCAATTTAACACATTCTCTCTCCTTCCATTGGTTCCATATAATGCATTAGGTTACATTACATTTTACCC
The DNA here is from genome assembly GCF_040414725.1 of Anabrus simplex. Taxonomy (NCBI): domain Eukaryota; kingdom Metazoa; phylum Arthropoda; class Insecta; order Orthoptera; family Tettigoniidae; genus Anabrus; species Anabrus simplex. The sequence continues at coordinate 1,146,777,425 of NC_090266.1, read as the reverse complement.
ACATACACATGTTCTCTTACCGTAGATGTTGTAAATGTGAAATAAAAAGTTCTATAGATTATCTCAAGACAGTAGGTAAGTACGCGTTTTACTAAATGACAGCACATCGTACAGTTGGAATGTGGAACTAAAAAGGTGTCCGCGTACCGACGAACCGTTTCGTCAATAACATTACCTCGTGGTAGCACTCATGACGAACCGTTTCGTCAATAATTTAACTACGTAGTGACACTCATGACGAACCGTGTCGTCAGTGACATTACCGCGTAGTGAAACCCATGACGAACCATTTCGTCAATAGCATTGCCGCGTAGTGACACTCATGACGAACCGTGTCGTCAAGGACATTAACGCGTAGTAACACTCATGACGATCCGTTTCGTCAATGACGTTACCGTGTGGTAGCACTGAGAACTGGAGTAGGCGAAGCTTTAACTGACCCTGTAATAATTATGAGGAGAATTCCTGAAGGCAGTATTATTGGGCCTTTATGTTTTCTTATATATATAAATGATACGAGTAAAGAAGTGGAATCTGCGATAAGGATTTTTGCGGATAATGTTATTCTGTACAGGGTAATAAATAAATGACAAGATTGTTGGTAACTGCAAAGTGACCTCGATAATATTGTGAGATGGACAGTAGGCAATGATACGACGATAAACGGGGTTAGTTGTCAGTTTGTGAGTTTCACAAATAGGGAAAGTATTCTCAGATTTAATTAATGAGTGATGGGGTGAAAGTTCCTTTTGAGGATCATTGTAAGTACCTAGGTGTTAATATAAGGAAATATCTTCGATGGGGTAATCGCATAAAGGGGATTGTGAATAAAGGTTGCACTCTCTTCACATGGTTTTAGGGTATTTAGGGTTGTAGTAAGGATGTAAAGGAGAGGGCATATATATCTCTGGTTAGACCCCAACTAGAGTATGGTTCCAGTTTATGGGACTCTCACCAGGATTACTTGATTAAGGAACTGGAAAATCCAAAGGAAAGCAACTCGATTTGTTCTGGGTGATTTCCGACGAAAGAGTTGCGTTACAAAAATGTTGCAAAGTTTTGGGCTGGAAAGGCTTGGGAGAAAGGAGACGAGCTGCTCGACTAAGTGATGTGTTCCGAGTTGTCAGTGGAGAGATCGCGTGGAATGACATTAGTAGAGGAATAAGTTTAAGTGGTGTCTTAAAAGTAGGAAAAGTCACAATATGAAGATACAGTTGGAATTTTTTTTGCTAGGGGCTTTACGTCGCTCCGACACAGATAAGTCTTATGGCGACGATGGGATAGGAAAGGCATAGGAGTTGGAAGGAAGCGGCCGTGGCCTTAATTAAGGTACAGCCCCAGCATTTGCCTGGTGTGAAAATGGGGAAACCACGGAAAACCATCTTTAGGGCTGCCGATAGTGGGATTCGAACCTACTATCTCCCGGATGCAAGCTCACAGCCGCGCGCCTCAACGCGCACGGCCAACTCGCCCGGTAAGTTGGAATTCAAGGGGACAAATTGGGGCAAATATTTATTTGTAGGAAGGGGAGTTAGGGATTGGAATAACTTACCAAGGGGATGTTCAGTAAATTTCCAGTTTCTTTGCAATAATTTAAGAAAAGGCCAGGGAAACAACAGATATGGAATCTGCCACCTGGGCGACTGCCCTAAATGCAGATCAGTAGTGATTGATTGAAGTAGTCACCGTTTCGTCAATAACTTTACCACGTAGTGACACTCATGACGAATCGTTTCGTCAGTAGCATTACCGCGTAGTGACACTCATGATGAACTTTTCGTCAATGGCATTACCGCGTAGCGACATTCATGGCGAAACGTTTCGTCAGTAGCATTACCGTGTTGTGACACTCATGACGAACCGTGTCGTCAATAGCACTCTGCAGATTATCGCCGTGTACAGGAAAAGGAGCTACTTAATTGCTTCACATATTCGTAGATCCTCCAGTTATGGTGGCAGCATCTATATGAGTGATGTTTTATTACCCCTGAGTATCGAACTAGGAACCACAGCATCATAGTTTTATGACGAAGTTCGTCACTGTACAGTTGGAAGCAGGATCTTTCAGCCCCACCAAGTGCCGAGGTGCAGGGGCCTTTATGACCAGTACGGAGATGACTTTACTTTGCGTTGCTTTGCAGGATTGTTTACCTGTGGACTGGAATTCCTGACTGGGTTAATGCCAGGGCAAGATCCGCACTGAATTCAAGCGATAATTGCTGCTTTTCAGATCCTGAAGGGAAGGCGTGTATCAGAGTAGTTTGTTTAGGTTTCGACGTTCGAATTTCAATGATCACAGTTCTTTACATGTCGGGGTACTGAATGTGCTGGTTTATTCCGGTTGCTTTTTTTATATGCTTGTCATCGATTCCAATATCTACTTCGCAGACGGCACGTCGAAGAATTATGCCACCAATTTCGATAAATTTCATCTTGAATTTTTCTGAAAGTGGATACAACTTCTCCTTCTTGACCTTCGGTATGATTTTGTGTTGTGAAAAATAGTTTGGTTCATGCCAGTACTAACTGAACTAAGTATAAACTGATGCAGCATCATTGTTTAAATTTTAGTTTAATTTCACTACTGCAGGTTGGCTATTTTTGTTGAGGTGGACCATTGTTGCTGCGATATGAATCACTGATGGTTTCCATAAATTATATTTGAATATTTATTTATTGACTAATGTGGACTTCTGATTAAACGCAGTTTTAAAAATCTGTTCAAGAAGATAAAAAATTCTGTCCAATCTTTTAGAAACACAGATAAGTGTCAGAGGCGTACGCAGAAATTATTTTCGGTGGGGGCATATTAAATATTGAAATTTGAGGACTTCTATAAAATAATGTTGGGTGTATGTTGTGAAATTATGAACACTAAATTAAAATGTTCAAAATAACACAATTATTTAATTAAGACACGTTTGTATTCATGGTGATTTTTACAATAGCAGACGTCTCCTGTATTTTTGGCCAGTGCATGGATTTTATTTTCTACGGCCTCGTGTTTTTCCTTGTGTACATACAAAAGAACTGATGCATTCAATCTTTCCTTTACAGTCATATTCTGGAAATAACCTTTTAATTATTTCAGGGATGAAAAGGGGTGTTCTGGTGTGGCAGTCGTTACTATTAAGACAGCAAATAGTTTCAGTACTCTGATGTATTCTTAATAAAATATCAGTCTCAAACTGTTAAGTGCAGAAATGAAGTCCACTAGTTCTGGATGATTGCTTTTAGAAGGAAAAAAACATCTTATATTTATTTATATGTAGGTCTGTTAATGGAAGCATCAACACGTTGTTGACAAATACGTGGTTCAAATTAAAAGCGAAACAATGAGCTACCTAAACTATTCATTTACATGATTGCCACAATTAATCAAAATTTCGGGGAGGGAGTTTTATCCTCCCCAATCCCATCCTCTGCGAACGCCCCTGAAAAGTGTGGAGAAAAGGTGCTGAAGCATGAAATACAAGAGAAACGTTGTCAAAATGTAGTTAATGTCACAAAAAGGCGCAACAAATGGTATTTATTTTGCTTTTCATTTCAAGACTTGCTGATCGGTTTGAGTTCTACACAGCATGGTATGAGAGACTGCATAATCCAATGGATCAAGAAACTCAGTTAATTTGTAAGCGATGAAGGAAACTATAACCGTAGCAGGACTACATTTTAATCTCAATAAATGGTTAGATTATAGAGGTTTCATCTGTCGGCGTTTTGTTTTATGATAATGAAGATGTTTTAATATGAACTTTCAGTGTACGCTATAGTTGTATAAACTGATACAGCAATTAAACGGAAACTTTTACTTTACAAGATAACTTTTTAATGTTATGTGTAATGAATTCATATTTTAATATCAATATTCATGTAATTAAGTTTAAGTGGTTCCTAGAATATGGAACATTTCACCTGTGATGTTTATTCGTTGAGGAAGAGAATGACAGTTCTTGAAACATGTACAACCGAGCTCGATAGCTGCAGTCGCTGAAGTGCGGCCAGTATCCAGTATTCGGGAGATAGTAGGTTCGAACCCCACTGTCGGCAGCCCTGAAGATGGTTTTCCGTGGTTTCCCATTTTCACACCAGGCAAATGCCGGGGCTGTACCTTAATTCAGGCCACGGCTGCTTCCTTCCCACTCCTAGCCCTTCCCTGTCCCATCGTCGCCATAAGACCTATCTGTGTCGGTGAGACGTAAAGCAAAAAAAAAAAAAAAACATGTACAAAACTTAAATATTGAATTAGACTAATGAAGGATATTTAATATTGACAGCACGGACCTAACAACAACCCCTTGTGTTATTATATTAAGCACAAGTGTCAAGAGCCCTTCCCACCTGCACAACACAGACGACAGAATACATGGAAAATGTCCTCAGAGGCCAGTGAACCAACATGGTTTGTGTCTTGTCAGGTATTCTACTCGTAATATCATTGCAACGTCAATACCTGTCTATTGTGTAGTTTGCAAATATCACTAGCAGCTGATTATAAAAATGAAGAAATATGCGGGCTATTAGAACAAATTTTCCGCTGTTAATATGTTGCACGCCAAACATGCGGGGCCTCTAACACATTGCAGTTCTTTTCCCTTCCAGTGCATCCAGTTCAGTATTGCTGGTACAGTACATAACCTGTGTGGCTACGATGTTAGCACCGGTTTTCGTGCTTGTGATGTGTTCATGCCAATGTTGGAAAGTGGACGGACATTCCTGAACGTGACTGGGCGACATGGCTACGTGGTTCGCGTCACATAGCTGTGAGCTTGTATTCTGGAAATGGTGGGTCTGAATCCTGCAGTCGGCAGCCCTGGTTTGTGACAAAATTATATTTGCAAGCATTAAGATTTACTTATTTGTTACAATCTGCTTTACGTCACACGGACACAGATAGGTCTTATGGCGACGATAGGCTAGGAAAGGGCTAGGAGTGGGAAGGAAGCAGCCGTGGCCTTAATTAAGGTACAGCCCCAGCATTTGCCTGGTGAGAAAATGGGGAAACCACGGAAAAATATCTTCAAGGCTGCCGACATGGTGCAGTGCTCTTAGCGACGGACGGCTTCCTACGGAAGGAAGAACTAGTTTTGACGGTTTGAGTCGCAGTGCCAGTTGCGTACAAAGGAATGCCGCCGTCTACCGAAGTAGCATAAGATCTGAAGCTTTAATGAAGGAGAGGATAATAATAATTTCGTGTGACTATATCTAGTCGAGTAAGGCAGATCCTCCGATGAGGGTAGGCGGCATCTGCCATGTGTAGGTAACTGCGTGTTATTGTGGTGGAGGTTAGTGTGGTGTGTGAGTTGCAGGGATGTTGGGGACAGCACAAACATCCAGCCCCCGGGCCACTGGAATTAAACAATGAAGGTCGGGAATCGAACCCGGGAGCCTCTGAACCGAAGGCCAGTACGCTGACCATTCAGCTAACGAGTCGGACAAGGAGAGCAACACTGCGAGTGTAAAATTCGATGCAAGAGATCGAATAATGAAGTGTTGATGATACTATTGAAGTTAACAAGAAGCCAGCCTGGTGGCCATGATCGTTAAGGCGTTGAAGTCTAAACGGTCTGACATCGTAGTTCGCCGGTTCGAGTCCCGTTGTTGGAAAATATTTTCACTATCAGAATGTTTGCCGGCAGGGTAGGGGAGGTGCTGATGCTAATTGCTAGACTGCGTGCCAAAAGCCTGGATTAAATTCCAAACCTCTCTGCAGTGCTCATATGGAGTGAGAGCATATGACGCTGTTGATGGTGGTTCGTCCGTCGGATTGGGACATTAAGCCTTGAGCAGACCCCGTTGTGCTATTCGACAGGAGTAGGCTATGTTCCGGCACCGGGTTTCATCCTCTCCCTTCCTACTACCCCTGTCACGTCAGTAATATCATTTCATGAACTCCACTGATGAGGTTGACGTCAGAAGGGCATCCGGTCATAAAACCCGCCACGATAGATTCATCTCACCTCGTACCCGACCCCGTAGGGAAACGGGACAAGGGTTGGACAAAATGACTGTTAAACTTAACAAGAACAAATTGCGAAAAGGTCAGTTGTTAGCGCTAAATAATAATGTTGTTATCGGCTTTACGACCCACCAATTACTTTTACGGCTTGCGGAGACGCCGATGTGCCAGAATTTAGTCCCGAAGGAGTTCTTTTGCGTGCCAGTGAATCTACCGACACGATGCTGACTTTCTGAACACCTTCAAATATCATCGAACTGAGCCAGAATCGAACCTGCCAAGTTGGGGTCAGAAGGCCAGCTCCTCAACCGTCTGAGCCACTCAAACCGCCTTACCATTAACTAGAACTGCGTACCCCTTCTTCGTTAGCACCTCAGTTATTTGAGGTGGACCTGTGGTAAGGATTCGCAGAAAGTTTCCTAGACCATACCCTCACAACAGGGGAACATAAGGCTCGCGGACGCCATTGACCCGCACAGTTTGCCGTACTCGGCCTTAAATGTTAGGCCTAGTTCCCTCGGCAGCTTTTTGTCGCTTTGTCATTTGCGTACACTTCGTATATACCTTTACGCATCCCCAGCGTCTTCGTTATATCTACAGTGTATTTTCCACTACCTATTCGACTTTTTATCACATTGTCATTGTTAATATACTCGTACATTCAATTTATGCGCCTCCAGCTTCGTATTAAATTTCAAATGTCTTTCCCTCTTGATATTCAATCCAAAATTAGTACATACAACATAACTTCCGAAAACTATGTAACTTTACCGTCTGCTATGTATTTGTTGGTTGATCTTTCGATTCTTTCATCCAGTTCGGAAAACTTCTTTTTTCTTGCTATTTGTTTTACGTCGCACCGACACAGATAGGTCTTATGGCGATGAAGGGACAGGAAATACCTAGAAGTGGGAAGGAAGCGGCCGTGGCCTTAAGGTACAGCGTCAGCATTTGCCTGGTGTGAAAATGTGAAACCACGCAAAACCGTTTTCAGGGCTGCCAACAGTGGGGTTCGAACCCACTATCTCCCGGATGCAAGCTCACAGCAGCGCGCCCCTAACCGCACGGCCAACTCGCCCGGTACACTTCTTTTTGACACACAAGCACATCACTACCTCATCATTCTTTTGCCTTAGTCGCCTATAGCTATATCTAGAGGCATGATTTTTTCGCATTCATTTATGTTCGATTTCGCGAAAAGGAAATAATTTTTCGCTTTATTTCGCGAAATAGGGCTGACTCCCTTGCTTTAATTTTGCTTTAATCCTTTCTTAATGTTATTCATAAAAAGTGTAATTCGTGAAATTCGTGAATTATTTATCTGAAAGATAGCCAAATAAAGATAAGAAATATTGATAATCATTCGTTACTCCTTATATATTATAGTTCTAATCAAGATTACATAACAAATTACCCTTTCACCCTAGATGGCCGTACCATTAAGGGATTTTATAGAATATTAATACGAAAAGATAGTGATGTCAAAATGAGAAAACCTTATTCTGCCTTCTGTTTCCTTGCACACAGTGATAGTGGAATGATTTCAAGATGTTAAGTTCGTTATTTTTCATGAATCTCGCTCCATTTCCGCACTTATCGCAAAATAAGTACATTTCGCAGTAAAGTAGCCTTGTCGCTTTAATTCGCTGTAATTCGCAAAACAAAAGTCACTGATTTCTTAACCAGAATCATATGATTCGTTAAGATATTTCAAAATCGCTTCAAAATATTTTTGGTAGCGTTTATCATTAATGCGAAACAATCATGCCTCTGCGTATGAGACATCACGTGATCGTTCATTGACGTACGTACTCTAGTCAGTGGCGCCGATAATACGGGAGATTTGAACGTGTGCGGTGGTGGTTTTTTACGGGCAGCGGGAAGACGGTAGTTTCCGGACACAGGTTTCTATGCTAAACTTAACCGTCTTGGTCACCACTGCAAGACCTCGAAGTCTGTAATGGGAATATAGAAACACCCTGTATAAAAGACCAGTCTCGTATAGTTCAAAATTTGACAAGCATATGAATATGATTTTCGCAAAGGGTCGATGGTCCAGACGTTCTTTGTTTTTTTTTGCTATTTTGCTTTACGTCGCACCGACACAGATATGTCTTATGGCAACGATGGGATAGGAATGGCGTAGGAATTGGAAGGAAGCGGCCGTGGCCTTAATTAAGGTACAGCGTCAGCATTTGCCTGGTGTGAAAATGGGAAACCACGGAAAACCATCTTCAGGGCTGCCGACAGTGGGGCTCGAACCCACTATCTCCCGTTTACTGGATACTGGCCGCACTTAAGCGACTGCAGCTATCGAGCTCGGTGATCCAGACGTTTAGCCCCCTTAAAACGATAATAATGTTTTTCACAAAATCTGAAACAAATGTAGAAGATGGGAATGTAACAAAGAAAGAAAAAAGAGACAGAACTGGTGGTTTGTGCTATGCGTCCACAGAGTTATAAACCTGGAAGATGTGGTAGCCGAGTGATGTAGTTTGTCTTCTCAATAACGCAGTTCATATTCCGGTTAATGCATGTGTAATCTTTGAAATGAAGAGTCACGCCCCTGTTATTCGGATTCCACGTAAAACTAAAGGTCTTGTGGCTACGATCACTAGATTTCAGGGTTTAGGCAAAAACCTATTTTGTTTCTAAACGGGTAACTTAAAATGAAGTTGTATTTACACGTTTAATGTATTTGTAAAGTTAAAAACGCTGGTCCTGCAGTGCCTAAATATGCCTAAATTGACGTTAGAACCTATATTTGCCAATGTTCCTATAATTCCTATTGTTTAATCCCTAAATTGATTAAAATACATTTATTCCGGGAAACTGAAATACTTACTGACTCTCTTCCAGTTTTTTGCAGGTTGCTTTACATCGCACAGACACTGAAAGGTCTTACGGCGACGATGGGATAGGAAGGGGCAAGGAGTGGGAAGGAAGAGGCCATGGCCTTGATTAAGGTACAGCCCCAGCATTTTCCTGGTGTGAAAATGGGAAACTACGGAAAACCATCTCCAGGGCTGCCGACAGTGGGGTTCGAACACACTATCTCCCGAATGCTGGATACTGGCCGCATTCAAGCGACTGCAGCTATCGAGCTCGGTTTTCAGTATCTTGAACAGTATATTATTTAAATACTTAACAAACAAAATCCTAAACCGTACTCCCCAGAAGTCGTTAAGAACCTTCCGCAGTAAACACTTCCGTGACCTGCTGGATGCAAAACTCTTCACTTCATTCTGTGCGAACATACAGTGTTTCCGTTTTGGGCGATGTATGCATTACGCTGAAAGTGTCAACTTCCGAGTCGTCTTTAATTAAACAGTGGTTGCAAGAGTTTCCGCATTTCACATCGGATGATAAGATTTTTGCAGCAATGAGGTGAGTGAAATTTGTCTTGTATTTCCCCCTAACGAGTTATTATCAATTTAGCAAAATAAACATGGTATTTTAATAGATTTCTACTAAAACTCGTAAAATTGAAGCTGGTCCGCCTCTGTGGTGTAGTGGTTTATGTGATTAGCTGCCACCCCTGGAGGCCAGGGTTCGATTCACTGCTTTGCCATGAAATTTGAAACATGATAAAGGACTGGAACGGAGTCCACTCAGCCTCGGCAGGTCAGCTGAGAAGAGGGGTGTTCGATTCCCACCTCAGCCATCCTCGAAGTGGTTTTTCGTGGTATCCCACTTCTCCTGTATGCAAATGTCGGGATGGTATCTAACTTAAGGCCACGGCCACTTCCTTCCGATCTTCCCATATCCCTCCCCCCACAAGGCCTATTTTCAGCGTAGCAGATGAGGGCGCCTGGGCGAGGTAGTGATCCTCCTCCTCAGTTGTATCCCCGACCCAGAGTATCACGCTCCAGTACACTGCCCTTGAGGCGGTAGAGGTGAGATCTTTCGCTGAGTCCGAGGGAAAATCCAATCCTGAAGGGTAAATGGATTAAGAAATAATGAAAATTGAGGCTGTCTAAATTATATTTTTATTATTTGAGAGCCTATTTTAAGCACCTAAAATAAAATTTTTGGCACCTAAAGTTCCGAGGTCTAATGATCACAATACCAACAGCATGTCGGCCTATGTCAGTCCCCCGCTGGAATGAAATGGTTTTTAGTGTCGAAGTGTCCGAGGACAAGTTCGACTCGCCAGATGCAGGTCTTTTGAGTTGACGTCCGTAGAAGACACATACACCCAGCCCCCGTTCCAGAGGAATTAACCAATTATGGTTAAAATGCCCAACCCTGTCGGGAACCGAACGTGGAACTCCTGTGACGAAAGGCCAGCACGCTAACCATTTAGTCATGGACAGTTGAGTTTTAAACCGCTGTACATTGCTGGTGGCCAAATGTTTTCAGGACGAAGGCCATAATAAAAACATAAAAAGTCTGGCTTTTTCACACAGCGGTTCGGCTAGTCTCATTCTTCGGAGATGTGTTGGTTCGCCGACCTCTTTCTGGTATCAGACTGTTAACTGTATGCGGAGAATTTGTTAAACTGCTGCGGCACGTGTCCTTGCGTCATGTTTACAACCAAGCCATGCTCGTGTCCCCTTTCCTGTTGTGCTCGGAAGAAAATGTACTAACGACTCTTAGTTTTTAAGTCGTGACCTTAATGGCGGAGAATTACATGCAGCTTGCTGCCCACTCTTGGGGAGTGGCAAGGCCCCACTTTTCACTACATTGTGCTCCTTTTCCTCAGTACTCGCCAGTATCTTTTCTCCAGGTCTTCGTTCAGCTGGTTCGAGACTAAATTCTATTAACAAAGGATGCTATCTGATCGGAGGGAGAAATTCCCACGTTGAGAAAAGGCCCACTCGTGGAAAACTGTAATGAATTTTTGCTTTTCCAACGCCGTCTTTCGCGTTTATGTGAGGTCGACAAAGCATCGAGGCACAGTTTAGAGTTTGGTCCCTGTTCTAAAGGCCTGGTTCCTTTTCTTTTCTGCAGCAATGCGCTGGTCTTAGAAAGAATTCAACCGAAAGTAGACAGGTTCAGTAGCTCAGACGCTGGCTTTCTGAACTCCATTTGGCGGGTTCGATACCGGCTCAGTTCACTAGTGCCAACCTCGTATTGGTAGACATCGGCACTTTAAAGAACTCCTGCGTCTCCGGAAAATGTAAAAGTAGTTTGTGGAATGGAATACCAGCAACGTTTTAATGAAAATATTGGAATAAGTTTGTTTCGCTAGTGGTTTGTTAACGTTGCACTAGCACATGTCTGTCACTGCAACCAACTTCCTCTATCCATTGCCATCATTTTCATCTCCTCAAAGTAGAATACAGTCGTCTATGCGGATTAACTGGGATCAGGGGCCTTCCAGACAATCGAAAATCCGGATAATCCAGTTGATGTGGGTAATAAGCAAAACAAAATTCTTAAAAATACTTACCGTTTATGACGATAACAAACTGTTTTATAACAAAATTATGTACATAGTATTGCCTAAAAGACGTCCTACTCCTTGGCTGAATAGTCAGCGTTGAGGCCTTCCGGGTTCGATTCCCGGCCGGTTGGGGGATTTTAATCGCGTCTGATTAATTCTTCTGGCTTGGGGACTGAGTGTTGATGTTTGTCCCAACACTTTCCTTTTCATATTCAGACAACACAGCACACTACCAACCACCACAGAAACACGCAGTAGTGATTACAACCTTCCATAAAAGGTTGGCGTCAGAAAGTGCATCCGGCCGTAAAACTGGGCCAAATCTACATGTGCTACACAGCTCGCACTCGCGACCCCACAGGTGTGGGGAAAAACGGTAGAAGTATTGTTTGCAAGACATTAAAAACGGGGTGAGTTGGCCGTGCGGTTAGGGGCGCACATCTGTGAGCTTGCACCCGGGTGATAGTGAGTTCGAACCCCACTGTTGGCAGCCCTGAAAATGGTTTTCCGTGGTTTCCCATCTTCACACCAATCAGATGCTGGGGCTGTACCTTAATTAAGGCCACGGCCGCTTCCTTCCCACTCTTAGGCCTTTCCGATCCCTTCGTCGCCGTAAGACATATCTGTGTCGGTGCGACGTAAAACAAATAGCAAAAAAAAAAAAAAGACATTAAAAATATGAAAATCTTAATCACATAAAATCACATCATTCGTTAACGAAGGCCAACTTCTGTAGCCTTGTTGAAACACCGGATCCCGTGGGATCTCCGAAGTTAAGCGACCATGGGCGTGGTCAAGATATGGATGGGTTGCCACGCGCTGTTGGTGGGGGTTAGGGAATGGAGGAGCGGAAAGGAACTGGCCACTCTACCGTACGTAAACTCCGGCTCAGGCACACCTCTGCGGAGGTTCGAACCTGCTTTCGGGCAGAATACACCCGTATCTTACCTCAACAAAGAATTGGTCCACTGTATTCTCTTCCAAACACGTGTGGCGTTTGAATGAATCACGGTCACGCAGACGTTTTATCATAGACACTTCAGCTGGAGTGGTGTCGGGCTGGCGGTCCAAGTACTGTACGCCATGATGTTTGTCAGCTGCACGTGTCGTCCGCTATTGCTGTAATGATCGCTCCCTCCTCTGTAACGTCATATTCTTTCTCACTGTGTTCTAGATGTGCAAGCTGCTACAATTTCTTCGTCCATCATAGCGCCATAGTCACCATCATACCACTTCAGTGCTCTGTGACATTCTAGTAAATCTTTCTTAAACTCAACAAAATTAAATTTAGAGCACAGGTTTACCATTAATTAATTATTGCACAGTCTAAGCAGGAACGGTACACTGAATCAAACTAAAAAGTGAATATTTGTCGTACTTATAGTTACGTTCTTGCATTCATTGTTAAAAATTATCATCTACAAATCTGATCCGGATTAACAAGGGCCAGATAAACGAGGTTTTACTGCAGTTGCAGTTCATTTGCATCACTAGTTTTTTAATGTATGCCAGTCTTGGTCACCCTTTTCCCCTTTCTCCAATAACTTTTTCTTCCATGATGTTTCAAATGCAATTGTCTGTCATTAGGTGTCCAAAAGAATTGCCTTCCTTTTCTCTATTTCTCTCCTTTTTTTTTACAAGTCTTTAACGTCGCACCGGCACCGATAGGTCTTATGGCGACGATGGAATAGGAAACTGATAGGAGTGGAAATGAAGCGGCCGTGGGGTCAGCCCCAGCATTTGCCTAGTGTGAAATTGAGAAACCACGGAAAACCATCTTCTGGGCCACCGACAGTGGGATTCGAACCCACTATCTCCCGAACGCAAGCTCTCTATGTCCCTGATGAAACTTCTCTTTTCATTTCCTTCTCTCAGCACTACGGGTTTAACTTTCTTAATCCGTTACCGTCAAGGGTTAGTTTTCCCTCGGACTCAGCGAGGGATGCCACCTCTACGGTCTCAAAGGCAGTGTTCTGGAGCGTGAGATTTTGGGTCGGGGTTACAACTGGGGAGGAGGACCAATACCTCCCCAATGCAGCCTCACTTGCTATGCTGAACAGGGGCCTTGTTGGGGGGATGAGAAAATGGGGAGGGATACGTAGGGAAGAGGGAAGGAAGTGATGATGATGATGATGTTTGTTGTTTAAAGGGGCCTAACATCTAAGGTCATCGGCTCCAGGGAAGGAAGTAGCCGTCGACTGACGTTAGGTACCACCCCGGCATTTGCCTGGGGAAGTGGGAAATGGCTGAGGAGGGAATCGAACTCCCCTCTATTCAGTTGACCTCCTGAGGCTGAGTGGACCCCGTCCCAGTCCTCGTACCATTTTTCAAATTTCGTGGCAGAGCCGGGAATCGAATCCGGGCCGCCGGGTTGGCAGCTAATTACACCAACCACTACACCACAGACAGGTTTTAACTTGTTCCGGCCAGGGACGATTTTGCCATGGGATGGGATCGAACACGCAGCCAGTGACCCAACGCTGAGCGTTAAGTGGCGGTTAAGTATACTAACCACTCACTAGAGGTGAGTGAGGTGAGTGGTTAGGGGAGGAGTTTCCTCCTCTGGGAAGATGATGGGCCCTGCTGGAATCCATAACTGCGAGCGTTTTACCCAGGGTGGGAGGCTTGTGGGCAGCGTCTGTAGAATGCAAGCTACTTCCCAAGATGTGCAGCCATGGAAGAGACAGACAACATACTTTTGCTAATGGATGAAATTAATTTATGATTACTTTTGGGAACTTGATGTTCATCTATACTATTATCTACCTGATAGTGGCGGGATTGAACTGGCTTAATGTTGGAAACATTTTTAGCAGAGAAAATAGGGCTCCCAATACTACGAACAACGTAACATTAAGCAATTTCCCCAATTGTGCCGAAAGTTGTAGAGCTAAAGGGCCCGGAAAGAAATAATCAAAAATAACTTCCGTCCTAAATGCTGTTCCGGAAAAACTGTCTAAAATCGCTTGTTTCTTTACTCGTTCTCTTTTTTATTCAAATCCTAGCCAAATGAACTTATTTTTATAATCCATTCTGTAATGTGTTCCTCGGTTCAATACCCTCAGGCGTATTTTTGATTTTTTTTAGAATGGCCACACCGAATGTAGTTATAAGGGCTTAAGTGAAACTCTGCACTGACTCACATTAGCGCTCGTAGTGGTAGAAAAAGGTAAAATGCTAAACTAATCGACCGGATAACGGTGATTAAGGAAAGGATTGTAATTGTTAGGAATAAATAAAGAATATATTCTCATACTTAATTATATTTTATTTACCTAAAATTCCTAGCTCATATCCCTGGGATATTTTCAACATTGAGTTGCTTACCTGAAGGGCTGGAACTGTGGATTTTTAAATTTATAAACAATCTCTCTCTCTCTCTCCTAGTATTTTCCCCATGAAATGGTGTCCGCTGTTCGGCTGCATGTGCGTCACTTGACCCTGTCGGCTAGGACGTTTCAATGATCGAGGCCCATAGGACGCATATCTTACATAATGTTGTCCATCCACAGCTTCGGCGGACTCCCTCGTGTTTGGCGCCCGACTGGGTCAAGCTGGAGGGCCGTTTTTTTTAATTACTAAATTATCGTTGCTTCGCATGACATGACCTTATCATCGGAGTCGAGTCTCTCTCGCTTTCTCTACACCAAGTGTACGTCGCATGGTCCAAGTGAGCCAACCATCGTTATTTATTTATTTATTTATTTTCATGTGGGCTGTTCAAAGTAACACTGGGTGTTCAGGAAAGCTGAGATAAGGAGGAGTTAGGACTGGGAAGGCATCGGCCGTTGCCTTAAGGTACAGTTCCGAAACGTCCCTGGAGTGAAAAATCAATCAATAAATTAATCATTAGAGGTTATTTATTTATTTATTTATTTATTTATTTATTTATTTATGTATTTATTTATTTATTTATTTATTTATTTATTTATTTATTTATTTATTTATTTATTTATTTGCTGTTTAACGTAATACTGGTTGGCTGAGATAAGGAGGAATTAGTCACCAATGCCCAGGTGACAGTTTCCCTATCAATGGATTACCTAACTGTTTCTTAAGCATTTTTAAAGAAAGAAATTTAATGGAACATTTCCCTTGATAAATTACTTCAATCCCTTACTCCTCGTCCTATAAATGAATATTTGGCCCAATTTGTCTTCTTTAATTCCAACTATATGTATGATCTTTCCTACTTTTAAACGCTCCGCACAAGCTTATTCTTCTACTTACGTCATTCCACTCCCAACATTCCATTGACAGCTCGAAACATACCACATAGCTTAGCATCTCGTCTCCTTACTCATAAGTCTTTCCAGCCCAAAGTTCGCAACCTTTTCGTAACACTGCTCCTTTATCGGAAATTACAAGGTGTACAACTTTGCTTCCCCCGTTTGCCGATGGATGGCGACAGCGGTACGTAGCGATCGACGAAACAGATCGCAGACGTCTGGCAGTTAGCTTGGACCTCGGTCAACATAACCCCATTCAAACTTAGTCGATGTGTGTCTGCATCATAAAGTTGTTCCCGATTGAGCATGGCAGTGTACGAGGCAAATTCTCGGCATTTGCGGGAGGTGTTACTGTTTTGTTTCAATATGAAGAAAACAGCGGCTGAGTCTCATCGAATGCTCTCACGTACGTATGGTGAGGACGCTATTAGTGGAAGAACGTGTCGTGAGTGGTTTCAACGCTTCAAGAACGGTGATTTCAACGTCGAAGACCGGCATAGTGGTGGAAGAGAGAACGTTTTCGAAGATGCAGAATTGGAGACATTGCTGAGTGAAGACTCGCGTCAAACTCAAGAAGAATTGGCACGATCAGTGGGAGTGACACAGCAAGCCATTACAAAACGTCTCAAGACCATGGGCATGATTCAGAAAGAATGAACTTGGGTCCCGTATGAGTTGAAACCAAGATACGTTGAACGGGGACGAAAAATGGGTTCATTACGATAACCCTAAACGCAAAAAATCATGGGGATACCCCGGCCATGCTTCAACGTCGACGGCAAAACAGAATATTCACGGCTCCAAGATCATGCTCTGCATTTGGTGGGACCAGCTCGGCGTCGTGTACTATGAGGTGTTAAATCCCGGTGAAACAATCACAGGTGCTCGTTATCGAACGCAATTAATGCGTTTGAGCAGAGCATTGAAAGACAAACGGCCGCAATACAGCGAGAGGTACGATAAAGTGATTTTGCAACACGACAACGCTCGACCCCACGTTGCAAAGGAGGTAAAACGTACTTGGGAATTTTAAAATGGGACGTCCTACCCCACCCGCTGTATTCTCCAGACATTGCTCCCTCTGATTATCACATGTTTCGATCAATGGCGCATGGCGTGGCTGACCGACACTTCCGATCTCATGAAGAAGTCAAAAATGGGATCGATTCGTGGATCGCTTCAAAAGATGAACAATTTTTTCGACACGGGATTCGAACACTGTCCGAAAGATGGGAGAAAGTCGTGGCAAGCGATGGACACTACTTTGAATGATACATGTGTAAGTAATCTGTTTCATTAAAGCCTCCAATGTTGGGGACAAAACGGCGGAAGCAAAGTTGTACACCTTGTACTAAGAACCAATCGTGCTGCTTTCCTTTGACTTTTTTCCAGTTCTCGTGTTAAGTTGTGCTGATGAGAGTCCCGTACACTGGGACCATAATCTAACCGAGGTCTTACCAGAGACTCACACGCCCTCTTCTTTACATCCTTACTACAACCCCTACATACTCTCATAACCATGTGAAGAAATATGTAAACTTTTTAAATAATAATTGTTTTGTTTTTACGTCCCAGTACCTACTTTTCACGGTTTTTAGAGACGCCGAGGTGCCAGAATTTATTCCCGCAGGAGTTCTCTTA
Source organism: Anabrus simplex (assembly GCF_040414725.1). Lineage (NCBI taxonomy): Eukaryota > Metazoa > Arthropoda > Insecta > Orthoptera > Tettigoniidae > Anabrus > Anabrus simplex. The sequence continues at coordinate 1,146,760,207 of NC_090266.1, read as the reverse complement.
CGAGCCAGTAAATCTACCGACACGAGGCTGACGTATTTGAGCACCTTCAAAAATCACCGGGCTGAGCCAGGATCGAACCTGACAAGTTGGGGTCGGAAGGCCAGCGCCTCCACCGTCCTAGCCACTCAACCCGGCTCTGTAACCTTTCTTAACATCCTGGATCATATGTTTACCACCGGGAGGATTGGCCGTGCGGTTAGGGGTGCGCAGCTGTGAGCTTGCAACCGGGAGGTAGTGGGTTCGAACCCCACTGTCGGCAGCCCAGAAGATGGTTTTCCGTAGTTTCACATTTTCACACCAGGGAAATGCTGGGGCTGTACCTTAATTAAGGCCACGGCTGCTTCCTTCCCACTCCTAGTCCTTTTCTCTCCCATCGTCGCCATAAGACCTATCCGTGTCGGTGCGACGTAAAGCCAATTGGAAAAAAATATGTTTACCCAAATGAAGATCATTCCTTATATTAACACCTAGTGTTCTCCATGCGGTACTATCAACACAATAAAGGGATATTGCCTAAAACCAATCGTGCTGAAGACACTTGCCCATGGTTACAGCCAATCAGGATCAAGAGTGTTTGCTCAGCACTTGAGGGATGCGTTTTTGGGCTCGAAAAAATATTTTTAGAAATAGTCTTTAAATTTAGTTTGATATCTTGAAAAAATATTATATTCTCCTATTCTCATGGTCGGATTCAGTCTACAATTATGCCAAAAAAATTATTTTGTTTTAGCATGTAAGCCTACAAGGCCACATCCTAATCATGCCGCTCATCGTGACAGAAATATAACTATTCTGTCCATTCGCAGAGGCCAAATTTCAAAAATGTCTCGTTGCTAGGTTCAAAAAGACTGAAAACATTGCTGTGTGCGCAAATTCTACTTCCGTTGTAAACAAAGGGCTACATGTGTTTCTATAAAACAATTTTTTAAGTGAGCTTAGTGAGTTAATTTTCAACACTACATACGTTTAACTACTGTTAAAACGCTGAAGTTCAGTCCCCGAATTTAAAAAAGGCGAAGAATTGTCCCCATTTAAGCCTCCAGAAGAAAAACACAAATACCGTGTCCAACGAATGTACTAATATCTGATGTAATTCATCTGAAAATTGTGGTAGTGCATCAAGGAAGAAACTTGGAAATCATACATCCTTTGACGACACAACTAAATATAAGGCAACTAGTGGATACAGATTTCTAGATTTAGAAATTTTGTGTAGTGTAATATCTTCTCTTTGCGCATTGCTAACTGTGGAAAAAAAATCATACTACGAATATAGTTATTGCCTATAGTAGGTTTTCTTTTAGGTAAATCACGTGTCAAATTTTCTTTATTTCCCGTAAATTACATTTTTGATATATAAGGAACGTTTTATTCTAAACTATTCGAGCTATATTGCTGAAAATTATAGCACTTCCTATTACAATTCTGTAAACTGTTTTAGATACATTTTGGAAGAGGATATGGATTCAGATATAAAACATGATATTTTTAATAATTCAAATATGATTTCTTAAAGATTAAGACATTTAAAATATTGTTTTATAGAGTTCCTTATTTGCCCTAATACAGTCACGGTAAAAAATCATGCTCAAAATAATGACGAGTTTGAGAAAATGTTCCTTATTTCATTGAATATGAATACCTACAACCTGTTTTCCAGTCATTGACCGGGTCAGGGATGTAATGAATGCAGCAGATATAGGCTGTTATTACGATAGGGTCGCCACTCCCAAAGTGATTTATTAATGACTGATATATGCTATGAAATGAGAATGGAGAGTGTTGCTGGAATGAAAGATGACAGGGAAAACCGGAGTACCCGGAGAGACCGAGCTCGATAGCTGCAGCCGCTTAAGTGCGGTCTGTATCCAGTATTCGGGAGATAGTAGGTTCGAACCCCACTGTCGGCAGCCCTGAAAATGGTTTTCCGTGATTTCCCATTTTTCACACCAGGCAAATGCTGGGACTGTACCTTAATTAAGGCCACGGCCGCTTCCTTCCCACTCCTAGCCCTTTCCTGTCCCATCGTCGCCGTAAGACATATCTGTGTCGGTGCGACGTAAAACGACTAGCAAGAAAAAAAAAAGTACCCGGAGAAAAACCTGTCCCGCCTCCGCTTTGTCCAGCACAAATCTCACATGAAGTGACCGGGATTTGAACCACGGTATCCAGCGGTGAGAGGCCGACGCGCTGCCGTCTGAGCCACGGAGGCTTACCCTTATTTCATTACAGAATTTTAAATATTTTAATTTACACAAATAAGAAAAATATGTATATTTTACTTTCGTAGTTGTAGGGCATATTCTTGTAACACATGCTTATGCGCGCATGCGAAGTTTGGTGAATTTATCTGTAAAACGGGCCGAGTTAAGACAGTAGATCTTTTATACTGTGTTATCGCTAGACATCGGATATATATGGAAATGCATATTTTGTTTGCTGATATGTAGACCTCCAAACCCGATAAGGAAGTGCGTGCGAAGGTAAAATTGGACGAATTATTAAGTTTAATACTGCATATATACATATTTGCATATAATTGAGATTAGTGCAAACATTTCGAATTTCGGATTTATTGTGCATGTGTTTGACTTTTATTATGCACATTATAATATGTTTTACAAGCAGTCTTCAAGAAGTAATTATTGCCGTGAACTCTTGCGGAATGTGTGGCCTTGCTCTGACTGAACATTACAGCTGTGGTAAGATTTCAAGGAAAAATCAAGACAAGAATACAGCGTGCGCTCCCTTAAGTACTATCCTGTCATATACGCGGATGTAGAGAGATTATTCTCCGCACTGAAGCTAATTTTTGCAGACAAAACGCCACAGATTTATACCAGAAAACTTGGAGAAGATTGTTGTAGTGTACTTCAAAGCTAATTATGGACAGGAAAATTAGGGTGTGCAGTGTAAAATGAAAGGGTAATGAGTATTTAAGTGTGTTTCTTTACGTTTGTGTTTTTACATGGTTTTCTTACAGCTTTACTAATTATGATTTATCATGTGTATCAGATTGTAAGTTTTTGTTTTTTATTCATGAACATCATTTTATGTGTTGGTGTGGGTGAATCGCGCGAGTCTAGTAAAAGAATCTTACATTTGTATATCATAAACAAGTATAATAGTATTACCTCCTGTGGGTGGGGGGACGCAGACGAAGAATACACCCACGTTATCCCCTGTTTGTTGGAAGAGGCGACTAAAAGGGGGCGACCAAGGGATGATTGTATTAGAACCATGAAACTACTTGTGATCAGTACCATCACGCGGGGAACACCATGTGTCACCTTTACTTGCGAGTAGTACCACTATGTTAGGTACACAATAGGTTTGTGATTAGTAGCAACAGAAGGTGAGTCTGTATGGGTTTTTCCAGTACCCGTGATTAGTACCATTGTGAGAAACACCACGGGTCTGGGCGTTGCCTGTGATGAGTACCCACTATATGAGGAAAACCACAGCGCCCGTAATTAGTGTACCTAGGTCAGGAACACCATGCGTTTTCATTGCCTGTGCGAAGTACAATACTTGTGAGTATTACCGTAATGTGTGGAACACTGTGAGTCTACGCTACTTTCGATTAGCACTGCAACATAACACATATCATTGTTCTACATGGTAAGTACCATTATGAGGGGCCGTTGACTTGGATTTTGGACCCCTTTGGATAGCAAGCATCCTCGTTTAGGATTGTGATTTAGAAGCAGTCCCTTAGTCAATAATGCTATTGTTTATGATAGTTTCTGGGTCGGATCCACTGATTGTTTTAAATGCATATCCATCCATTCATTCTTCATCATCACGGCTTTATTTTGGTCAGTGTATGATTTTGAACTTTTAAATTTCCATTACATTTCGTACCGTTAGGGGCCGATGACCTAGATGTTAGGCCCCTTTAAACAACAAGCATCATCATCATCATCATCATCATCATATGCTAGTATTAAACTAAGTGTTTATGTAAGTGCATATTTCACCACTTTTTGCAGCATTGTTGCATGCTTTCATAAATCCGATGTCTAGTTATCGCATACATACCCCCTTGAACGACCTGTGCTCCAACTTTGTATCATTCGTGGAAGCGAAATTTGCATGTAAATTACAACCTCTTGTTTTCAGTCTACATGCCGTCATCCTGAATCCATCTGCAGCAGTAGCGGCCGGTCCGTAAGCTCACAGGCTCACCTGCCCTCCCGATATACATAAATATTTAAATTTTCACTTCTCGATATCGTAGAAACCGGTTGTAAACTTATGAGGAGAGTGACCAGTAATTCGAAACTGCAAATTCTCATTCAGGATATAGCAAAAAGCCCTGTATGTATGAGCTTGGAATTACAAACCCTCTGCGACAGTAGAGCGGGCATTTAAGGTACAGTACATGGTTTCCAAATGTTGCCGACGGGTATGTTTCGTGGAGGAGACGCCAGCTGTAATGATAAAGCCACTGTCACAGGCAAACTGCTGGAGAAGGGTAAGCAGGTAGCTACACCGTTCACTGACTTGTATTTGTAAATTCCACGCTGTACAGTGCGGTGGCGGCTCTCGAGTTTTGAGACTAAGGGTTCAATCAAAGGTAACAAAATATGTTATATCGGTTTTGGTCCACCTGCTGTCTTTCCCCTTAGCGAAAATCAAACATGAAATGCAGCACAGTCTATTCCTAATCCATGCGGTTGTTCTAAATGATATTCACGTTGACGGAGCGAGTTGACCGTGCGGTTAGGGGCGCGCAGCTGTGAGCTTTTATTCGGGAGATAGTGGATTCGAACCCCACTATCGGCAGCCCTGAAAATGTTTTTCTTTGGTTTCACCAGGCATTCTGGGGCTGTACATGAATTAAGGCCACGCCACGCTTGGCTCTCTCCCACTCTTAGCCCTTCCCTATCGCATCGTCGCCGTAAAACAGAATTGTAAGAAATGAAAATGAAATGTACGCATATAGTCTTTTCCGTTAACAGCCTGCTTCTCTGTTTATTTTGCACCGATCCTCCAGTGAAAGTTTAGTAAAGTCGGTCTCCAGAAGAAACCTCACTATGTTCATTTTGTTTTATAAAGGTAATTCACTTACCAGAAACACAAAAAACATAACTACACTATAAAATACCAGATAAGAATAACAGGACATGGTAGGATGCACTCTTGTACGTAGCTGTGAATCTTTCCTGAGTTTTCAGTCGCTCTATTGAGAGAGCGGGTCCAGGTGTGATGGATACAGCTGACCGGCGTCGTGAACTATCGGAAAAGATAGACCTTTGCTAGTTTCGGTTTTAGCGGAAAAATCGACTCTGCTTCGGTCTCTTCCTACGCCCTGCTTCTCTACCTCAACTCGTCGGCAGCTCGTCTTTTGCTTGTATTCCGAGAAGCGGCAGAACCCAGCATAGAAACAAAAAGGCAACGGGGAAAACAATACGCTGTAGTACAACCCTACCCTCCTCACTCACCTTGGTTCTCCAAATAGAATGCTTGTCGCCGATACGACACTTCCCTTATTCGCATGAGGTTCAATCACGGCAGTATTGCAAACCATCTCTACCGGATAGGAGTCCTAAACTCGCCATACTGTTCCTGCGACCGTCAAATAATAATAATAATAATAATAATAATAATAATAATAATAATAATAATAATAATAATAATAATAATTCATGCCTGATTAGCTTGTGTGGGGGTTTAGCTCTGAATTGAGTAGGGGCTAAATGTAACAACAGGTGTGAATAAGGCAATGACAAATAAGCACCCGCGGATCAGTGAGGTTAAGAGAAAAATGGTCAACGGTCTCAAAGACGGAAGAAGAATCTCATTTCTCAACTGCTGAGAGGGCGGAAGAACCTAGTGGAGTCAACCACGAAAAAATTTCATTTCAGACTAACAATATGATCTTACTTTGGAATGTTATTCCTACCCTAGAAACACACAATTTCAATTGCAGAAAGGAAAAGCCGCTGAAAGAAAGCAATATCCCAGGTGGCAGCTCGGAAGAGAAATCCACCATTGCGTTATGCAATTAATCGGGACCTAGGGTTCTGGGGAGTCCCAACCTCTGCAATAAGGATGAGTCGGAGCAGCCTTGTAATCCGACCAGACGTATGTTTAAACAGAAGTTCTTTGAAGGCGCTTCGAATGTAAATTATTTGTTGAAGGTCGGTAAACAGAAGGAATTAGAACTACTTCTAGATACGAACGAAATTCAAATTTTAGCAGTACCTACAGGAGACGAGATTTTTGGATGATAATGTGACAGAAACAAAATATTATCGAATCATTAAGGGTAAACCTGCGATTAAAATTATGAAAGGAATGCCACTCTTGGGAACAGACGTTTATGTCCATAAAAGGTTATTAGACTATGTAAATGAATTCAAATCCCGCTCAGAAAGGATATCTCTTTTAACAATTAACTACAGAAATAAAAGATATACTTCTATTAACTGCCATGCACCAATAAATGAAGACAACAAAAATAACCCAAATAAAGTAGAATAATAATAATAAAGCTGGTGGAGAAGACTCCATAACAGCTTAACTTTTGAAATAGTCTCAATCAAAAATCATTGAAGAGCTGCAGTTAATCTTTGAAGATATTTGGAGAACAGAGGGGATTCCGAAGAAAGGAAATTGGCTCTAATACACCCAATGCATAAGAAAGAGGACAAACAAAAGGATGGTAGCTATAGAGGCATCTCTCTTGTGCAAATTGCATACAAGGTATTCTCAAAAATATAGCTGAATAGAGTAGAAACATCACTTGACAAGCAACTGGGTGAGTATCAAGCTGGATTTCGAAAAGATAGATCTTGTTAAGAAAAAATATTTAAGTTAAAATCCATAATTCGCCATAGGACATTGAATTCAAAGGGCATTGTCGTTACTTTTGTAGATATTAATAAGGCCTTTGACTCCGTTGATAGAGAAACCATAGATAAAACAATTCGTGAATTTGGAGTGAAAACTAAATTGGCAAACCTAATACGTGAAACACTTACTGACACAATTTCAAAGGTGCAATTTGTGGATGAGATATCAAAACCTATTAGGATAAATACAGGGGCACGGCAAGGTGACGGTTTGCCACCCCTTCTATTCAACTGTGTTCTAGAGAAAATTGTAAGAATTTGAAATGTAAAGCTTAAAAACAATAACATTTTGCCGGTAACATTGGGGAGAAATAAAAGTCATTAAAATAAATTACCAAGCATTTGCAGACGATTTTGATATATTGTCAGAAAGCCTAACAAGTGAAAGAACACAAATCAGTCTCTTGGAAGAAATAGCCAGCAAGACAGGTTTGAGAATCTCCGTAGAAAAAAACTAAATTCATTACAAACATCAAGAATGCTTCATAATTTTTGGCAACAGATATTGGTCCAGTGGAAAGAGTAACGAAATTTAAATATCTGGGAGAAATAATTCAAGAAAATGGTTTAGACAAATCTGCAGTAGAAGAAAGGATCCACAAGATGGAAAGAGCGTATGGTACCACAAAAAGTTTTTGTAACAAAAATGTCCATCGAAAAAACTTAAAATAAGGCACTACACTACAGTGGTGAAACCGGAATGCCTATGTGCAAGTGAAAAATGAAATGGCGTATGGCTTTTAGTGCCGGGAGTGTCCGAGGACATGTTCGGCTCACCAGGTGCAGGTCTTTTGATTTGACGCCCGCAGGCGACCCGCGCGTGGTGATGAGGATGAAATGATGATGAAGACGACACATACACCCAGCCCCGTTCCAGCGAAACTAACCAATGATGGTTAAAATTCCCGACCCTGCCGGGAATCGAAACGACACCTGTGGCCAAAGGCCAGCACGCTAACCATTTAGCAGTGGAGCCGGGCTACAGTATATGCTAGTGAATGCCTGGTACTAAACTATAGATTAGATAAACTTGAGCTACTAGAAAGGGGAACCATGAGAAAAATCTTTGGCCCTGTGAAAGCAACAGAAGTATGGATATTAAGATCTAATGACGAAATATAAACGAACATAGAAAACATAACAGAAACCGTAAGAAAAAGGAGACTGCAATTTTTTAGACATTTACAGAATGGTTGATTCCAGATTAAGAAAAAGGATTTTCAAGTACCTTCGGGACAAATGGGTAACAACCAGCTGGATTCAAGAAGTAAAGAAAGATTTAGAAAGAAATAATATAAGAGAAGGAGCTATGGACAGAGAAATATTTAGAAAGAGGGTAGTAAGTATGGAAGGATTCCAAGGAAGACTGAACAAGAAACCTGGTGCGAAGTGGTCCGAGGACAGAAAGAAACAGCATAGTGAAAGGATGAAAGAATTCTGAAAGGAGCGGAAGAGAAAACAACAAAGTATAAAGAACTGAATTGAAATTGGCACGTGGTCCTTAACAGGCCTCATCGGAGAGAATAATAATTATATTATATTATATTATATTATATTATATTATATTATATTATATTATATTATATTATATTATATTATATTATATTATATTATATTATATTATATTATATTAATAAGTTGTGACGGAACTACACATCGACCAGGTCAGTCTTTCCCGTAATCTGTTTGAGGGTGTAGTAAAAACTTCTTATTTGCCTCATCGAGTGAACCTATGATAATTATGCAGTTTTTGTTACAGACATTAGCCTATAGTTAGCCACAACGCACGTCTCTCCACTTTGATGAATGTTGCTAAAATTAACTCACATTGCATGTTCACATACACAGGAAAGTGGGACCACGTTCACAACACGACCAACAGAGTTTCATTGAGACGACGATACTGAAGGATAATAGGATCGAGGGTAGGATGTTGCAAGTCTTGAGATACATTTATGTTGCACCGACACAGGTAAGTCTTACGGCGACGATGGCATAGAAAATGGCTTGGAGTGGGGAGGAATCAGCCCTAATTAAGGTACAGTCCCAGCATTTTACCTGGTGTGAAAATGTGAAACAACGAAACACCATCTTCAGGGCTACCGACAGTGGGCTTCGAACCCACTATCTCCCGAATGCTAGCTCACAGCTGCGCGCCCCTAACCGCACGGCCAACTCGCACGGTCAACGTGAATGTCATTCAGACCAAACTAAGTAACAATCATAAGTTTTACTGCTATTTTTATGAGAAGATAGGAAACAAACAACAATGTGGACAAGATACAAATTTTATTGATGTATCGTACATAGTAGAGTCATTAAGTTCGTGGACTGGCCGTCTAGTGTCGCTGTGGTGCACTACAGCAGAGAATTGCCGCGACAGTTCTTCGCTAGTCCCAGCAAGAGGTACAGTAGTTCCATGTTTACAGTATAAGCAGAACTATGGTCTCTGTTGTGAAGGGTAGTTGAATGTCACCGGCGGAACTTGAGAATGTAGTAGATTGAACAACAGGCCAATTTCTGCCAAAAAATAGGCATATCCGCCAGCGAAACATTTGAGACGATCGAGTCGAAATCACCCAGATAACCACGACGGGAAAAAGACGCTACAATACAGGTCAAAAGACTGTGATCCTTGAACTGTTAGCGCCAGTCCGCGAACATATTGACTTTAGTACGTACATAGGTGTACACTGTGTTGCCTACATTGTAGGCGCCAGTCCATGAAGTTATTGACTGTAGTACATGAGTGTACGTCGTGTTGCCTGAACTGTAGGCGAGTGTCCACTGACCTATTGACGGTAGTAGTATTTTAATAGTATGCGTCCACCATTTTGTGCGATCGATTGTTTTCGACTGTGAAACAGGCTATAAAATATATAAAACAAAACAATATCCAATTTCGATGTGCCACTTGTCAGCAAAACATAACCAAACCCCACGGCGCAACAGCCCCGAAGGGCCATGGCCTACCAAGCTGCTCGGCCGCAAGGCCTGCAGATTATGAGGTGTTGTATGGTCAGCACAACGAATCCTCTCAGCCGTTATTCTTGTCTTTGTAGACCGGGGCCACCATCTCACCGTCCGATAGCTCCTCAATTTTAATCATGTAGGCTGAGTGGACCTCAAACTAGCCCTCAGATCCACGTAATAATCAATGAACTGGCTAGGAATCGAACCCGGGACCTTCGGGTAAGAGGCAGGCAGGCTGCCCCTACACCGTGGGGCTGGCTCCATTTGTCAGCAAACACGGATTATACCAAAGTTGAAATCACGATGAATCTTCAGCCTATAATGTTTCTCTCAAAACTCACCCAGTCACTTGCACGCTAATTATGCTGCTGTATACTTTCTCTGGCATGCCGATTACACTGCTTAATAATGTCCCCTATTGTTTGCCTGACTTCGCTACGAATTTTGTTCACTTCTTGCGAACCGTAGACATAATGAAGATAGCAAATATATACACCGAGTAATACGAATCTGTGTACACTCAAAGAAAGTTCTGAACTCCCTCCCCCTTTCAAGATTGCGCGATAATAATGATGTAATAAGAGCGGAGGTACAAACTGACTGACACCAAGGAAGCCACTCAGACAATGTCTGAAAAGCGGACCGATATTTTCCGCTACCTTGCAGTAAGGAGGTTGCTATGGTAACGGCGGCTAATCTGTGGTGTGGAGGGGATAAAATTCTCTCCCCCCCCCAACCCCCACCAGCTCATCGCTTCAACCCGTGCTAGCAAACACTTGAGCTCCGAACAGTACTATACAGTATACAGTACTATTCTTTTTACAGGCGAATGGACCACTAAGGATCACGCTACAACTTCATTTTTCTCTTTGTGCGGAGTTTTCTCTGTGTCAGTACTCCTTCATGCATTCGCTGGCCTGCTTACATTGTTGTTCATCTGTCCAGGCTCTTCTTAGCTCTTCCTGTGGCTCGAACCCCTTCCAAATTCTTCACTGTGTTCCTAAACGTATTCCTTTGTAACAGCTGGACTACCGAGCTTGATAGCTGCAGTCGCTTAATTGCGGCCAGTATCCAGTATTCGGGAGATAGTAGGTTCGAACCCCACTGTCGGCAGCCCTGAAAATGGTTTTCCGTGGTTTCCCATTTTCACACCAGGCAAATGCTGGGGCTGTACCTTAATTAAGGCCACGGCCGCTTCCTTCCCACTCCTAGCCCTTCCCTGTCCCATCGTCGCCGTAAGACCTATCTGTGTCGGTGCGACGTAAAGCAACTAGCAAAGAAAAAAAATCCATGCTGTAGTGGTCTTTTTCTCCAGAAGTAATCAAATATCTGTTTGGTAAGTCTGTTTTCGTTCATTCTGTACAGATGTCCGAGAAACGCCTGTCTCCTTTTCTTCGTGGTCTCTGAGATTCTTTCCATCTTCTGGTAAAGTTGTTAGTTGCACCGAAGTTTCTATCCGCTTTCAGTTTGGACAGCTCCCATAATTTTTCTGAGGATTCTCTTTTCTAGGACCTCTAGCTTCTCCAGCTTGTAGTTCATGGACAGGCATTCACTGGCATACAGGCATTCTGTTTTGACCACGGTGTTTTGGATTTCCAGGATAAGCACTTCTTATTGTAGATGTTTTCTGTCAAGCCGTATGCTCTCTCCATTTTTGAGAACCGATCTTCCACTGCAGCTTTTTGTAGTCCATTCTCCTGTATGGTGTCACCAAGGTACAGTACTATTATTGCGTTTTGACTGATAGCGCAGGAGGCAGGAGCACTGCACGTGTCATTGCATGGTGGTATGTTCCGAACTGTTAGTGGAGAGATGGCGTGGTATGTCATTAGTACACTAGTGTCCAAAAGTTAAGCACAAGTTACGAGTAATCAGGGCAACAGGAAATAGAATGCAAATCGCACGACATATGCACCTACAAACCTTACGTGTTTGCTCTGTATAGGAAAGGAGTGTTCCCTGCTTTGATTAGCGGCGTAACCGCAAGGTAAACACAGCCAGTGCCTGCGCCCCATTATTCCTTCAGTCGTGTTCGCCCTGTTATAGTGTGCGGAGTGTAGCCTCGTGGTGAACGTGACAACATAATGGCATGACGACGCCATTAGGTCCCCGTTTTGCAGGGTAGAATACTCGGCTACCTGGAAGCAGGCCAGACACAGACCGAAGTCACCGTATCCTTGATTGTGCCACAAAGTGTCATTTCCAGGCTTTGGAGATGATTTCGAAACAAAGGAGATGTTAGTCGTAGGCCAGTACCAGGTCGACCAAGGGTAACCACCCCACAGCAGGACCGATATCTGGCCTTAACCGCCCGACGGAATCGGACTGCACCTGCAAGATAATTGTCGGCGGAGCTTGCAGCCTTCTCAGGGGTTGCCGTTTCCCAGCAAACTGTGTACCGGAGGCTCAGAACAGCAGGGCTGTTTGCCTGACGTCCAGCGATATGCATCCCGCCCACTCCAGCACAGAGACTGGCCCATTTACTGTGGAGCCGTCAACATCGAAACTGGACCATGATTGAATGGAGGCATGTGCTCTTCACAGATAAATCCTGCTTCAGTTTGCGGAACGATTCCCGTCGCACATTAATCTGGAGAGAACCGAGTAGCCGATACAACCACAGGAACATCGTGGAACGGGACCAGTATGGTGGTGGTGGCGTCCTGATGTGGGGCGGCATCATGTTGAATAGCCGTACGGATCTGCACATCTTCATGGGTGGTCCGAGGAACACTGTTAACGCTAGGAGATAACGGGATGAGGTACTGAGACCACATGTTCGACTCTTCAGAGGTGCGGTACGTCCAGACTTCCTCTTAATGGACGATAAAGCCCGATCGCACCGCGCTGCTGTGGTAGATGAATTTCTGGATGGGGAAGACTTTCAGCGCATGGACTGGCCAGCGAGTTCTGTAGATCTTAATCCTATAGAACATGCCTGAGATGCATTGTGGAGGCAAATTGCATCCCGTCAGTCTCCACCAAGGACCCTCCAAGACCTTCGCATTGCCCTTTCGGAGGAATGCGATCGACTGCCACAAGAGCTCTTGGGCCATGTGATAGAGAGCGTGCGTCGTGGCTGCGTAGCATGTGTGGCCGTTAGGGGTAACCATACACCCTATTAACAGCATATTTTGTTGTGGAAGACATTGCCAAGTTTTGTTAGTTGTTGTCAAAGGTGTACCTTAGTTATCAGACCGTTTCTGACACTGTTTTTTTGACACGTTGTGTGACATATGGTGTATTATTCAGCTTCCTTTAGTACAACAATCCGTCTGATATTCCTATCAGGCGGTATGGCCTCGTTTAGTGACTATGCTTAACTTTTGGACACTAGTGTAGACGAATAAGTTGGAGTGGTGTTTTTAAAAGTAGGAAAGAACACAATATGAAGATAAATTTGGAATTCAAGAGTAAAAGATTGGGAAAATATTCGTTTATAGGAAGAGGTTTTAAGGATTGGAACAATTTACCAAGCGACATGTTCAATAAAGTTCTGAATTCTTTTCATTTATTTAAGAAAGGACTAAATAAACAGCAGATACGGAATATGTCACCTGGGCGAATGCGCTAAATGCAGACCACTTACGATTGATCACAAGTTTTAAAAATTAGAGGGAACATGTGGCTTATATTTCTTTTCATACCCTCTCCAGAAGACATCCTATTTTAACCTCTTAAGGCAAGTAACGATGTTCTTGTTAGCAGCCTTTCTCCAGGTCTTGACCTGTCTTTATGCAAAGTAATGCTGGGAGGTAAAGGGCAAAGGTTGTATGAGCAGCGGAAACTAATCAGCGTAATGTAGTAAGTTTGTTAACTCGGAAGGACAAAGAGGACCCGCAAGTAAGTCACTAGACTAAAATAGCTGATGAGGATGGAAACAAGATGTTTCTTTCCTCATTAAGAAAACCTGGTTTTTTTGACATACTCCTTGCACCATCATCGTCTTTCTATTTACTGCATCATTTTGTTCAGTCCAAGACTACAGCAGTAATTATTCACAACTAGCATCTCACAAGATTTTGTAATGCATATGATGATGATGATGATGATGATGATGATGATGATGATGATGATAATAATTGTTATTGGCTTTACGTCCCACTAACTACCTTTACGGTTTTTGGAGACACAGAGGTGCCGGAATTTTATCCCGCAGGAGTTCTTTTATGTGCCAGTAAATCTACCAACACGAGGCTGACGTATCTGAACACCTTCGAATACCACCGGACTGAGCCAGGGTCGATCCTGCTAAGTTGGTGTCAGAAGGCCAGCGCCTCAACAGTCTGAGCCACTCAGCCTGGCAAAAAAATATGAAAGGAGAAATGTAGTCGGTGTCGGATGAAAGACTGTATAAATCATATTGATCCTAAAAAATTAGATGTCAAAAATGAATTACTCTCTACTAATACACAGATTAGTTCCTATGAAGGAATTAATTAATTAAATAGTACAACAATTTGCTTTTATGTCGCATCGACTAGAAGATATAGTACAGCTACACTGGGGTAGGAAAGGACATAAGTGGGAAAGAAGTAACCGTAGCCTTAATTAAGGTATGGCCAGGTGTGCCTGGTGTGAAAGTGGGAAACCATGGAGAACGATTTTCAGGGCTGCCGAAAGAGGGGCTCGAACCCACTGTCTCCCGAAACGAGGTGACACATACGTGGCGTAGTCACTCGTTCGATAAATTATCACATTCCGGCGGCCCCGGGTTCAATTCCCGGCTGGGTCAGGGGTTTTTAATTGTAAATTATTAATACCCCTGGCCTGGGGACTGGATGTTTGTGTCGTCCTTAACGTTCCTTTCCTCACATTCAACACTCTACACTTCAGCAATTCCACTTACACCCAGGTTCCTATCATATGGTGAAAGTAGTGGCAAGAGATGTACAACTAAAAAAAAATCACATTTGATGGACGGCAAGAGACTGTGAAACGGAGGCGATAGAATTCGCTCGAATGGATGTGGGTTGGATTCCCCGTCAGGAAGTCGAAAGTTGTAAAAATGCGATTTGTACTTCTGGAGAGGCACATGGTCGTGGAGTTCACTCCTCCAGCCCCATGTTAATTCTCGGGGGCAAAGGTGGCTCTGAGTACTCTATTCTACTTACAAGGGAATTAATTGGGCTGGACCGGACAGATTTCAATGGAACCTGGATGAATGATCAACTAACATATCCTGAATTTAATAGTTAGTAGGGGAAACGAAATCCGTGTAATTTGGACGGCAGGTGTGGATCGATAATATTTTTTGTATTTACGAGTCACCCACAGTCTGAGGCAAGGTCAGCAAGACAGCTGGGTGTAGCTTTCTTCCTGGAAGTTGTTTGTTTTGCTTATGGACTTAAGGTTCAAGGGGGAAGAGGAAAACAATCTTAATACTCACATTCCTTGTAAGCTTATACGGTGACAAATAAGTGCACTGTGAAGTAGTTACTTCAGTCTAGAGGGTGTTTACCTTTTGCAATAATTACTGACGAAATATCTAGTTAAGTTTTAACATAGTTTCATTCATAAATTTTAAAATACTTTTCATATTGTTTAGTTTTAGATTAAATCTTTGCGTGTCGTGTAATTTGGCCAGTCCTAGAGTGTGTAATTTGGACCGTTGAAACAATTGTATTAATTACGTTTCTTCGTAGATTTACTCTTAATACTAGAAGATTGTTTTTAATAATTCGAGCCCGGTCCCATGGAGTAGGGGTATCCTGTCCGCCACTTACCTGGAGGCCCCGGGTTCGATTCCCAGCCAGGTAATGCATTTTTACTTGGATCTGAGGTCTGGTTCGAGGTCCACTCAGCGCACGTGATTGCAATTGAGGAGCTATCTGACGGCATTTCATGTGACAGGTATTATTATTATGGCGACGATTGGATTCAGTGCAATAGTTGCAAAAATTGGGCTTATGAAAACTGCGCCAAAATTCAGAATGAGCTGTTTTAAAATTGTCCTACATGCAAGAAGTGACGACCACAATTCATACTCCCGTATTTTATTGCTTAGTATTTCTGCACTCATTATATAAGTTATATGTGATTATATTTACCAGTCCAAATTACACAATCACCTTGTCCAAGTTACACGCTATCGGCTCAGATTACTTTTAAACAAATCCTAAATATAATATTAACTTTTATTTTCACCAAATTATTTGATACATTGTACTAATTATCGTGTGTAAAATTGGAGAAATTTTGATTACGGTCAGTAGAGTTGTATGTATGTTTGAGTCCTCAGCGCTAAGGCTGGTTGAATCCTCAACAGCTCCGCCATCAGCTGTCATAGATGGCTTAGGCATCACTGAAGAGGCGTACTAGGGAAATGAGGAGTGATGTAGTTTCCCGTTGCTTTCCTCACCGAGCCAGAAGTTGCTATTACATATCAGTCTTCCAAGCTCACTGAAATGCAAGTATCAACCAACCCTATGAGCAACATTTTCACACCATTCGTAACAGGGACTGGCTGCAGAAGGAATGGCATCACTAGCATCGCTCATACCTCAGTCACTTTCATATTGCCGAAGCCAAGGATAAGGCAGAGACAGATCAATAAAAGTATCAAAATTTAAGTGGTCCAGTTTTCACGGACTTCCTCGACCATTTTTCCGTGAAATCAACGGTAGTATCATAATAGCTGGGCGGCTCGGGGCAGTTAGCTGGAGACACAGGATGGTCCTACGAATGCTCTTGAAAATGTATCTGGTACTTCTGCTTTCAAGTTGTATAAAAGGTTTTATGCGGGAAATGAGCAGTGATGGGAAAAGTACATTACATACATACATACATACATACATACATACATACATACATACATACATACATACATACATACATTATCATTATATACTGTTATGCCTTTCAACGTTCAGTCTGCAAGCCTCTGTGAATTTAAGAAACGTCACCACAATCCTCGATTTGCAACTAGTGGTGTGGCCCCATTTAGTTCCATACCTCTTATCTTTAAATCGTTAGAAACTGAGTCTAACCATCGTAGTCTTGGTCTACCTCTACTTCTCTTACCCTCCATAACAGAGTCCATGATTCTCCTAGGTAACCTATCCTCCTCCATTCGCTTCACATGACCCCACCACCGAAGCCGGTTTATGCGTACAGCTTCATCCATCGAGTTCATTCCTAAATTAGCCTTTACATCCCCCATTCCGAGTACCCTCCTGCCATTGTTCCCACCTGTTTGTACCAGCAATCATTCTTGCTACTTTTATGTCTGTTACTTCTAACTTATGAGTAAGATATCCTGAGTCCACCCAGCTTTCACTCCCGTAAAGCAAAGTTGGTCTGAAAACAGACCGATGTAAAGATAGTTTCGTCTGGGAGCTGACTTCCTTCTTACAGAATACTGCTGATCGCAACCTTGAGCTCACTGCATTAGCTTTACGACACCTTGATTCAATCTCACTTACTATATTACCATCCTGGGAGAACACACAACCTAAATACTTGAAATTATCGACCTGTTCTAGCTTTGTATCACAAATCTGACATTCAATTCTGTTGAATTTCCTACCTACTGACATCAATATAGCCTTCGAGAGGTTAATTTTCATACCATACTCATTGCACATATTTTCAAGTTCCAAGATATTAGACTGCAGGCTTTCGGCACAATCTGCCATTAAGACCAAGTCTTCAGCATACGCTAGACTGCTTACTACATTTCCACCTAACTGAATTCCTCTCTGGCATTTTATACCTTTCAGCAGATGATCCACGTAAACTACGAACAGCAAAGGAGAAAGATTACAGCCTTGTCTAAACCCTGTAAGTACCCTGAACCAAGAACTCATTCTACCATCAATTCTCACTGAAGCCCAATTGTCAACATAAATGCCTTTGATTGATTTTAATAATCTACCTTTAATTCCATAGTCCCCCAGTACAGCGAACATCTTTCCTTCGGTACCCTGTCATATGCTTTTTCTAGATCTACGAACCATACCCCAGTACAGCGAACATCTTTTCCCTCGTACCCAGTCATATGCTTTCTCTAGATCTACGAAACATAAACACAACTGCCTATTCAGCTCGTAGCATTTTTCAATTACCTGGCGCATACTGAAAATCTGATCCTGACAGCCTCTGTGTGGTCCGAAACCACACTGGTTTTTATCCAACTTCCTCTCAGCGACTGATCGCAACCTCCCTTCCAAGATGCCAGTGAATACTTTGCCTGGTATACTAATCAATGAGATACCTCGATAGTTGTTGCAATCCTTCCTGTTCTCTTGCTTATAGATAGGTGTAATTACTTCTTTTGTCCAATCTGAAGGTACCTTACCAACACTCCATGCTAATCTTACTACTCTATGAAGCCATTTCATCCCTGCCTTCCCACTATACTTCACCATTTCAGGCCTAATTTCATCTATTCCTGCTGCTTTGTGACAATGGAGTTTATTTACCATCCTTTCCACTTCCTCAAGCGTAATTTCACCAATATGATTTTCCTCCTCCCCATGAGCTTGGCTGTTCGCAACACCATCAGGATGAGTTCCTTTTACATTGAGAAGATGTTCAAAATTTTCCCTCCACCTCTCCAGTGATTCCCTGGGATCTATTATGAGTTCACATGAATTACTCAAAACACTGTTCATTTCCTTTTCCCCTCCCTTCTTAAGATTCTTTATTACTGTTCAGAAAGGTTTCCCCGCTGATTGACCTAGCCTTTCCAGGCTATTGCCAAAATCTTACCACGACTTCTTTTGGATTCAACAACTATTTGTTTCGCTCTGTTTCTTTCATGTGCATGCAAATCCCTGTCTGCCCCGGCCCTTGTTTGGAGCCATTTCTGATAAGCCTTCTTTTTACGTTTACAAGCTGCTCTCACTTCATCATTCCACCAAGATGTTCGCCTTTTCCCATCTTTACACACAGTTGTTCCTAGGCATTCCCTTGCTGTTTCTACTACAGCATCCCTGTATGCCGCCCATTCTCTCTCTATATCGTGAACCTGCTTTCTGTCTACTGTTCGAAACTTCTCACTAATCATATCAATGTACTTCTAATTTCCTCGTCCTGGAGATTTTC
Source organism: Anabrus simplex (assembly GCF_040414725.1). Classification (NCBI taxonomy): domain Eukaryota; kingdom Metazoa; phylum Arthropoda; class Insecta; order Orthoptera; family Tettigoniidae; genus Anabrus; species Anabrus simplex. The sequence goes on along the minus strand of NC_090266.1, from coordinate 1,146,741,326 downwards.
TACCCTTATTCGTTTGCAGACAGATTTCACTTTCTCTACCCTAGGCCTAGAGATACTTTGTTTACTGCAGATCAGATAGCTGTCTGTATCATCGAAAAATCCCCGGAAAACTCGTACATTCTTAACAGATTTACTGAATTCGAAGTCGGTTAAGAGATAGTCTATTATGGATCTGGTACCCATAGCCTTTGAAACATGCTAATTTAGCATGGTTTCTAATGTGATTATACCGATGTCTCCTAGAGTAGATATCTGGCTGTTCCTATAGTTATTGTATTTCAACCTTCTGTCGACAGAGGGCAGCTCCCTCTGTCGCGAGCGTGAAGGATCTTTTCTCGGCGAGACCTTTTTAATATCTTCTCCTTGAAGTAATGTTGGGCTGTTTATGCTGGGGAAAGAAGAGATGTGTCACACACACATAGGAGCGGCGTTTTTGCTTTTCTTATGGTGGTTTTATAAGTTTAAAACTATGCAAAACTGCTGCATCATTTGCATGCTTCGATGAATGATATTGACGGTAATGTAACGTTTTAAATTTATTTGATGTATTATCTTTCTTTTTATTATGGCCGACCGAAGTCCATCTCAGAACTCGAAGCGAGAATGGCATGTGTATGAGTTGTGTAGGTGATTGTGGTGCGTCAAAATCTGGTCTCTGATTATTTTAAATGAATTTCTCGATGAAACATTTTGCCATTATTTGGAGGTATGGTCTGTGTGTCGGCCAGGTCTATTCTAGCCGTACGCAGTATGTAGGTGATGGATCTACGCGTGACCGTGGGGTCACAAACATCCTACTGTCATTTGCCCTAAGTGGGCTATATATCTACTATTGACGTGAGACCTTACTGATGAAATGTTGAACTGCACTCTACGAGTTGCCTTGATTTTATTTACTCGCACCAATCTGCCGGAATTATTTGCCTTTGGGGGGAAAAAGGATCGCGTGATTGAATGAATGTGTAGTTGAATGAGCTGAGTGCCAAGATGACGTATCGGTCTGTTGAATTTATGCCTATTTGTTCCCTATCGCGCCTCCTTTTCTCCTGGGTGCGAAGTCTTTATTTTGTATGGTGTGCATCCTAGTTGTTTACGACCTGGAGCTCGCCATGTTGGTTTATTTCTTTCATGGCCATGTGCAGGTCCATGTTTTCTGTTATTGTTTTGTTTTGCGTTCATTGCTCCATGGAGCATTGTCTTTGCCCCTCGTGGATAATTTCCTTGGTCCGGCAGTTTTCTGATTTAATCACATTATTATTTTATCTGCTCCTTGGTGTGTGGGAATCGATATGAGAGGGGTATTGTTAAAAAAAGAGTGGATAATGAAAATGACTCCCACGCTTGAAATTGCGTTTCTATTCCTCGCCGAAGGAAAGATTGAATAAAGATTGAGTTAATGATATTCAGCTCGCAGTTTTTAGTAGCGAGATCAGTGGTGGAATAAATGCTATCATCTCAAGAGTAACTGTGCCCTATGCATGTAAGAAAAGATGAGGTCACGAGACCTTGGTACGATTATCTTTTGGGCTGACGCCGAATATGTATGTATTACCTTGTTATTATTACTGGTTATTTCATCTAATTAATCCCTTTGATTTACGTTACATTACAATAAATTCTCATCTATCATTTATACGGATTTTTACTCGTAGTAGTGTTAGTTTTCAGCTTTAATTGTTTGAGGAGAATAACGTTTTAAGCTCAGGGCTATGTCTTTCGCCCTTCCTGATCGGGGATCCACGGCAAATTTGTTTCCCTACGATGGTCGTGATTCTCTATGTGTGTCCTTTAGTTAGGGAGGGTGTGGCTCAGAAATGGTAGCAGAGACGTGCTCGATCAGGATATCTCATCTGGAAAAGTGCACGGATGAGATAGAACTGGGAATGGTATTCTGTTTCGGATGCGTTAAGAAAAATCGTTATTTCTTTTCGATTTAACCTATTGAAACTTGCTATAGTAATTCTGATCTTGTGTGTCGTTTATTAATTAACTCTTTCGATGACCATTGTGGATGTATGGGTTTTTAATTGCTGACGAAACCTTGGCTGAAACATGGAAAGTGATAAAATTGTTGACATGAGTGGTGAGAGTGATGTATTTGCTGGAGAGGTCTCCGATGTCGAAAGAGAAAGGCGTGAACGTATTAATCGGGATAGTGCTTCTGCCCTATCAGGTATTGAGAGTAATATGTGCTTAGGAAATAACAATGCTGTTGTTGATAGAAATTGTGCCCTCGATGAGAATCGTGTCGATTTGGTTTCCCCCTGTTATGGACCCTGTAGAGAACGTAGTCCTCATATTAACCCCGTTTTCGATATAGTTAGGAAATGGAAGCTCAATTTCTCCGGGGAAAGGGAAAATTCTAATGTGGTTGAATTTCTTAGAGGGTCGAGGACATCGCTGAATGCAGCTCGATACCCCTTAACCTTTTTGTTCCTGTAATTCTGGGGATGCTCGAAGGGCCGGCGTTAAGGTGGTTTAGGTTGGTTAAAGCAAATGTCCGGTCGTGGGAGGATTTCGCTGATCGCATTAAAAAACGTTTCGGTTTGTCCGATATGGATTATCGCCTGAAACAAGAGATCTTTAGAAGAACCCAAGGCGTTGGGGAAGGTGTTGACGACTATGCAACTGGTATTTTGACCCTGTATAACCGATTGGGTGTGAAGGTTCCTGAGTGTGAAATATTCGACCAGTTTTACCGAAACCTTTCCCCTCAATACAAATTATTCATTAAGAGATCCGAGGTTCAGAGCGTCGATGATGTTATTAACTTGGGTCGCGAGTTTGAATCGATCGTATGTCAAATTAAACAATATCGTCCCCCTCCGACTCCGTCCGAATGCTCTTTCCCCGACGTCGCCTGCCGCACGTCCGTCAAGTCAGTATCCTTTGATGCCCCCCCCCCCCTTCGCCGTCGCGCCCCTCGAGTAGTCCCGAGCGAAGGACCAGCGTTGTGTCTCCGGCTCGACGCTGTATTAACGCCATCCAACCCTCCGAGTCGCCTGTTGAACGTGGTTCCGCTACAAGAAAGTGCTGGAATTGCGGTAAGGCGGGACATATTTCTAAAAATTGTTGGTCAAAATCGCGACTGAAGTGTTTTAAATGTGGCCTCGTTGGTGTCACTGCGCGTGTATGTCCTAGATGTAGTTCCGGGCAGGGAAACTGAACGCGCGCCGGCGAAATGGCCCTTCGTTGGCGCAAAATGTCGGTGTTAACAAAAGGATCTGGGGCCTTCCTTCATCGACACCCTGGGCCAAAGTTTGTATGGGGTCCCGCACGCTATACGCCCTGCTGGATACCGGTTCCAGCGTTTCCTTCTTGAATCTGAGCCTTGTGTCTTCCTTGCATTTAAAGTATCTCTTGGATTGCGGGAAGATAGACAAGTTTATGTCTGCTGAAGGCCGTCAAGTGTGTCCGGTGGGCCGCGTCGTATGCCACATCAAAATTCATAATCTTTCGTGGAACTGGAAATTTTATGTTGTTACAGATCTGTCTGTCCCGATCATTTTAGGGACTGACTTTATGCAAGCGACGGGTCTATCCATTGATTTCATTACTCGAAGTTTCGCCTTCCGTTTCCGGTCTGACGTAAATTATCCTTTCTAAACCCCCTTTCTGCGTAATATTGTGTGCCCTCTTTCTACTTTTGTGACTCCAAGTGCGTCGAGTTACCTAACAGACGGGCAGAATTTTATGCTAAACAGTTTAATGTAGGAATTTTCTGATGTTTTGACGCCTGAGTTGGGTTGTGCGAAAAACTTTTCTTATTCAATTGAGCTCAAAGATAAAACCCCTATTAGGTCCCCTCCTTTCGGATGTTCGCCTCCGAAGTTGTCCACCATGAGAGAATGTGTAGACGAACTTTTAGAAAAGGTCATCAGTCCATCCAAGTCACCTTATGGTAGCCCCGTCTTCCTAATCCCTAAAAAAGACGGGAGTTTTCGTCTCATTGTTGATTACCGCAAGGTAAATAGGAACATTGTGTTTGACAGCTTCCCATTGCCCACCATCGAAAGCGCCTTTCAGCATTTTCATGGTGCTAGGTTTTTCACTGTCTTCGACTTTAACTCGGCGTATTACCAGATTCCTTTGGACCAAAAAAGTCGCCCTTGTACAGCCTTTGTCACCCCTTTTGGTCTCTTTCATTTCAATAAAGTACCCATGGGCATCTCGATCGGGGGACAAGCGCTTAGCCGGGTCATGGATTCGATCTTTGGCGATCTAAAGTTCTCCTATGTATTTCATTTTCTGGATGATCTCCTCATATACTCTGCAAGTTTTGACGAACACCTGGCTCACCTACGTGAGGTACTTAGTCGTCTGCGCAAACACGGGTTCACTATCAACCCCAAAAAAGTCTCTCTCTGTTGCAAACGATTGAATTTCTTGGGGCATGTCATCTCGGATTCCGGTATAGCTGTAAACCCTGAGAGGGTTAAATGTATTAAAGAGTTTCCTCAGCCCAAGAACGTCCGCGGCGTAAGAAGGTTCTTGGGTATGGTGGGTTTTTACAGTCGGTTCATCGAGAATTTTTCTCAAATTTCGGCCCCTTTGAATCTTCTAAAAAGGAAGAATTGTCGTTTCGTCTGGGGTGAAGCCCAAACCCTTGCCTTCAATCAGCTGAAGGATGCCCTTTGTCGAGCCCCTGTTCTCCACAGCCCCGATTTCTCCCGCGATTTCGTTCTCCAATGCGATTCCAGTGAAATTGCGATTTCCGCTGTGCTAAACCAAACCGATGAGGACGGAAAACTAGTCCCGATCGCATATTTTAGCAAGCTACTACACGGGGCCGAGTTAGGTTACGCCATTTACGAAAAAGAATGTTTGGCCGTCGAGTTGGGTGTTGAAAAATTTAGAACTTACCTCGAACACCGTCACTTCTTTGTCCACACTGACAATCAGGGCCTGTCGTGGATGAGTGCCAACGTCAAACGACTTGGAAGAACAGCCAGGTGGATTCTTCGACTGTCTGCGTATAAGTTCACCATTGTATATGTTCGCGGAAAGGAAAATGTCGTGGCTGACTGGCTGTCACGTATGTTTGACGGAATAAACATGAGTGAAGCCGAGGACGCGGAGAAATACCATAGATCTGATAGTGCTGGATGTGTTAATATTTTGCAGAAATATCCTTGGTCGTTTTCTGATATTTCAGAGCACCAGAATACTGATGACGAGTGTCAAAAACTGATGAAAGGTGTCGCCGATGGGTCACTTCATGATAAATCATTTTGTATTAAACGTGGATTGTTAGTTCGTCGTTGTGGTAAAAGGGGAAAGGACAAGATGTACATTCCAGATAACATAAGACGCATGGTATTACATTATTACCATGACTCTTATTTAGGGGCGCATTTGGGTCAGTACAAGACATTACATCGCGTTTCTCGTGACTTCTACTGGCCAAATATGAAAAAAGAAGTGCTCGACTACGTGAAAAGCTGCGACGTGTGTCAACGGTCTAAACCTGCCAAATCATCTCAAGTTGGGTTGCATTCCGCTGATGTGGCAACGTACCCCTGAGAAAGGTTATTCGTAGATTATTTCGGCCCTCTCGTCAAGTCCCGTAATGGCAACGTTGGGATCCTATCTGTCATTGATGGTTTCTCAAAATTCGTCTGGTTGTTCCCAGTGAGCAAAATCAATTCTAATAACGCCTTTCACTTCTTGTCTCGTCACATCTTTGCAATTTATGGCCCCCCAAAACGTTGGTAACTGACAATGCATCCACTTTCAGCGGTAGTAATTTTCGTCAATTGTGTTTTGAGTGGGGAGTGAACCAGATATTTCTCAGCCCGCAGTTGGGACGAAAACTTAAATTTCTTTGTTCTAGCTTTCAACAGTGCTCAACATGAGTCGCATCGGCACACACCGGCGGAGTTGTTCTTGGGCAGGAATGTTGCTGACCCATTACAATTAAAATGGAATAATGGATATTTGTCCGAACCGTTAAGGACCAAGAGCGTCGAAGAAAAATGGAAGGAAGCGGTCGAGCAACTGATCAAAGCCAGAGATCGTGTACCCAAAAGGTTCAACAAGGGAAGGAAAGAAGTCACCCAGAAGTTGGAGACTTAGTAATGATTAAAAGGTTCCCGACAAGCTCGGCAGCAGACCAAATTGGAGCGAAACTCTGCCTAAAATGGTCTGGTCCCAACCGTATTGTGAAATTCTTGGGACCTGTTACCGTGTTGTTGGAGGATGAAATAAATAAGAGGGAATCCAGAGCTCACGTGAGTTTGTTGAAGCCCTACCATTCACGGGGCCAGAAATAATTGATCTAGTAGCTATTAGTACCTGGTGGTAACGTGATTTGATTAATTTATCACTCTTAGAATCGTTGTTCTAAAGTCTTTTTCTTTTCAGGAAAAAAAGGAAAGAGAGGGAAAGTAAAGAAGAATCAAAGGATATTTCAGTATAGAAGGACAAGGATAATATAAAATAAACAACAGACCTATTGATAGGACACGAACATTGCATTACTACTGTTCTCTTAGGACACGAACATTGCATGACTTCTGTTATCATTTACCTGCCTGCAACCGATTAGTTAAAGTGTCGTATTAATGATAGGAAAAAGACTGATTAAATTCAACGCCTTTCCTTCCTTTTAAAGTATTGAACTTTAAGCAATGTGTATTCCGCCAATCTATGCTCCCTTGTGGCTGTTGGTGATGATCAATGTTATTTGTTGTTACTCTGATTAATTAGGTTAGCAATTAGGTTAGTTAATTTTAGTTATATAGTGCGCACTATATACATAAGTAATCATATTTAGCGTTGGGACCTCTCCTTGACTGATCATCAAGATAGGACACATTTTAAAGGCAGAGCGGTGTGATGATGAAACATGCTAATTTAGCATGGTTTCTAATGTGATTATACCGATGTCTCCTAGAGTAGATATCTGGCTGTTCCTATAGTTATTGTATTTCAACCTTCTGTCGACAGAGGGCAGCTCCCTCTGTCGCGAGCGTGAAGGATCTTTTCTCGGCGAGACCTTTTTAATATCTTCTCCTTGAAGTAATGTTGGGCTGTTTATGCTGGGGAAAGAAGAGATGTGTCACACACACATAGGAGCGGCGTTTTTGCTTTTCTTATGGTGGTTTTATAAGTTTAAAACTATGCAAAACTGCTGCATCATTTGCATGCTTCGATGAATGATATTGACGGTAATGTAACGTTTTAAATTTATTTGATGTATTATCTTTCTTTTTATTATGGCCGACCGAAGTCCATCTCAGTACTCGAAGCGAGAATGGCATGTGTATGAGTTGTGTAGGTGATTGTGGTGCGTCAAAATCTGGTCTCTGATTATTTTAAATGAATTTCTCGATGAAACATTTTGCCATTGTTTGGAGGTATGGTCTGTGTGTCGGCCAGGTCTATTCTAGCCGTACGCAGTATGTAGGTGATGGATCTACGCGTGACCGTGGGGTCACAAACGTCCTACTGTCATTTGCCCTAAGTGGGCTATATATCTACTATTGACGTGAGACCTTACTGATGAAATGTTGAACTGCACTCTACGAGTTGCCTTGATTTTATTTACTCGCACCAATCTGCCGGAATTATTTGCCTTTGGGAGCAAAAGGATCGCGTGATTGAATGAATGTGTAGTTGAATGAGCTGAGTGCCAAGATGACGTATCGGTCTGTTGAATTTATGCCTATTTGTTCCCTATCGCGCCTCCTTTCCTCCTGGGTGCGAAGTCTTTATTTTGTATGGTGTGCATCCTAGTTGTTTACGACCTGGAGCTCGCCATGTTGGTTTATTTCTTTCATGGCCGTGTGCAGGTCCATGTTTTCTGTTATTCTTTTGCTTTGCGTTCATTGCTCCATGGAGCATTGTCTTTGCCCCTCGTGGATAATTTCCTTGGTCCGGCAGTTTTCTGATTTAATCACTTTATTACTTTATCTGCTCCTTGGTGTGTGGGAATCGATATGAGAGGGGTATTGTTAAAAAAGAGTGGATATTGAAAATGACTCCCACGCTTGAAATTGCGTTTCTATTCCTCGCCGAAGGAAAGATTGAATAAAGATTGAGTTAATGATATTCAGCTCGCAGTTTTTAGTAGCGAGATCAGTGGTGGAATAAATGCTATCATCTCAAGAGTAACTGTGCCCTATGCATGTAAGAAAAGGTGAGGTCACGAGACCTTGGTATGATTATCTTTTGGGCTGACGCCGAATATGTATGTATTACCTTGTTATTATTACTGGTTATTTCATCTAATTAATCCCTTTGATTTACGTTACATTACAATAAATTCTCATCTATCATTTATACGGATTTTTACTCGTAGTAGTGTTAGTTGTCAGCTTTAATTGTTTGAGGAGAATAACGTTTTAAGCTCAGGGCTATGTCTTTCGCCCTTCCTGATCGGGGATCCACGGCAAATTTGTTTCCCTACGATGGTCGTGATTCTCTGTGTGTGTCCTTTAGTTAGGGAGGGTGTGGCTCACCTCCCATGTGTAGCGGTGAATAGCCTTATGCTTGTAGAATTTGTTCGTAACTTCTAAACCCATACTAGCACAGCAAACGCTTCCCATTCCCATTAGCTTCCATATCTTCTCCACATTTACCAATCACCCGTTCGTATCCTTCAGTTCTATTCCCAACTCTCGCATTGAAATCACCCATTAGCACTATTCTATCCATGCTGTTGACCCTGACCACGATGCCACTCAATGCTTCCTAAAACTTGTCAACTTCATCCTCATCTGCACCCTCACATGGTGAATACACGGAGACAATTCTAGTCCTAATTCCTCCAACTGACAAATCTACCCACATAATTCGCTCATTTACGTACCTAACAGAAACTATGTTGCGTGCAATGGTATTCCTGATAAAGAGCCCTACCGCAGACTCTGCCCTTCCCTTTCTAACACCCGTCAAGTACACTTTATAATCTCCTATCTCTTCCTCGTTATCTGCCCTTACCCGAATATCACTTACTCCTAGCACATCCAGATGCATCCTCTTTGCTGACTCAGCCAGTTCTACATTCTTTCTTCCATAAGCCCCATTAATATTGATAGCTCCCCATCGAATTCCACTTCGTTCGCCAAGTTGTTTCCAAGGAGTCCCTCGCCTGTCAAATGGCAGTGGGACCCCGTTACTCCCATAGGTCCGAGGCTTGCTTAAAACGTTCTGAGCTCGGTAAATTCATGAAGCAGGATGCTACCCTACTTGCTCATAGTCCAAGTGAGGCTCTCTCCTCTAATGAGTTACGGAAAGTACAGGGAAAAAGAAATTGGACTGAATTATAATTCTACTTAAATATAATTTCAAATCACCATTTTTAACAAGTAATCAGTAAAATTAAATTATTTCACAAAAAGCGAATCTCAAAAATGTTCTTTTAATTACTACAGCGTGTATCAGAACTATGCCGACAAAAAAATCAGGGATACTATTCGTGTTATGTTAAGAGTGATGGTGCAATCGAGGTGGCGGAGAAAATTAGTCAGCAGTAGGCCTATAAGTGGGGGATTCGGTCGAATCCGGAATCCGGTGGCCGCTGGACGAGGCTTGATTCGGTGAGTGACGTCACAGCGCGGTGCGGGCTCCTAGCTAAGAGCGCGCTCGTAACCTCACATGACCTTATGCTGGCTACCTGTCCAGGCTTAACCGTACAGACCTCGGGTTCAACTGCAGGCCTGGGGGCGTTAACCATACAGACCCTAGTTCGAAGCCTAAGAGTACCGGTATTAGCTTAACCTAAGAGACTCAAAAGTTCAACACGCGGGCTAACCGCATAAGAGTGCTAGCACATGCCTTCTTGTTGTCATAGGATGTCAGACTCTTGCACTGGCCCGCTCGATCACCAGACTTGTCGCCAATTGAAAATGTGTGGGATATGGTGAAACGACGGGTGCGGCGCTGTGATCCAATGCCCACCACCAAAGATGAACTGTGGAATCAGGTGAATGCAGCATGGATGGCTACACACCAGGACACCATTCGCGCCTTTACAAGTCAATGCTATCACGCATGGAACAAGTTATCAGTGCCCATGGAGGACCCAGTGCCTACTAAGCAACAGGATACATCCTGAACCTAGGTGACTTAAATGATAATCGTTTATGCAGAACATACTGAACCCTTTGGTCCATATTGAGGGATACCTACCTTTCTTACCTATCAGCAAAGTTCATGAGATCTGTCTCTTGGGTCGTATCGGGTTCTTCGTCACTTGCTGAGGTAAAGGTAGGGTTCAGTAATTCTAATCTATCTACTGGAATGAAAGGTCTGTTTAAAAGATTCCTATTTATTCAGGAAATTCTGAAGCAATCTGATATGTCAACGATATCATAGAAGTCAATTGTGTCCACTGGACACCACAATCATTTTACATAAAGGTCAGAACACTGGTGTGAGACTTTAACGTAACTGCTTGATGGGCATTCATACTAGAAACCATTGTCTCAATTATTAATTATTTAAGAAAGGAAAGTCTGGAAATCCTTAAATTCGGCTTCCATGTGAGACCACATGTACCATCATAGTGATTCGTTATGGTCCAGCCCTCGTAACACGAACTCTGGACTCTGGGTATAATTAAGGCCGTCCAATTGGTGTGTGCCACACAGTGGTTCTACGGCATGGACCCTTAATTGAATCGATGTGACCTGCGTCTATGTCATGGACCGACATCTAATCTTCTAAGTTACTTTAAAGTCATTGTGGATGATGACCGCAAGGAAATGATGCTACAATGACATATGGCCCTAATCCAAGTCACTGAGGTTGATGACCCCCTGAAGGCTAAACACAATTAAGTTACATCGGTTGATGACCAAAGTTTCCACTTTACTATCCCCAGCACATTCACTGCTCAATCAATCAAAGTTCAATAATTACAACAATAGCAATGCTCACAAACTTTGTGGCAGTAAAATCCATTTCCTTCGGATATGTCCCCTTAACCGTTACTTTACATTTTAATATTCCCCAGAAAACAAACTAAAATTTCCAGAATGCATCTCCAAGTTATTCGCGTGATTAAAGTTATTTCAAAATGCGGTTTTACTGAATTTAATAATTAAATAAATTTAAATGATTTAGCGAAATGTTAAAGAGCAGTAAATTTTATCTCCGCGGACTCTGGTTTCTTCACCAATTTCTACGCAGCTGTGATGTGAATTCAATCTTGTGATGTTTATCTGGCTGGAAAAGAATTGTTACATAATTCATGTCCAGTTATATATCTTGTCTCCTGATCTCACACTTTTAAAATCTAATCTAGTCCTAACCGTTATTAACACTTGGATATCCTAAGAATCTACGTACAAATCAAACAACTCGCCATATAATTACGATGTCATATCTCGTCATACCATTTATGAATTTTGCACACCCCTCACAGACAAACCGATCATCACAACCATCGCCCTATATTTTGGACAACCCTGAATTTGGTTACTCTGTTCCTTATACTCAAAGTTCGTGATTTCAAATGTTCATTACGTCCCCAATTAAACAAATTTTACAGTATTTCACAATACTCAGATCATTACCGGCTCTGAATTTCAACTAAATCCAGCATTTTAACGTTTTCCCCGGCCGAGAATACAGTACAATCTCAATTCCACGCCTGTCCCGTTATCACAGCTGAGGCCTCTCGCCCCCAAGTTCGCTTGGCAGTTACATGAAACACCTGGTTTATTCCAGTTGACTGGCTTCTCAAAATGCTCTCTTTAAACTCTGCCGACAAAATTAAACAAATACGATATTCTAACCAACAAAATGCACAGATTAAGCTTCAAGATGCCCACACTAATTATACGCGTCGCCAATTAATACCGCTATGGATTTCGATGAATTTCTTTCCATTCCCAAGATTATAAAATATACCTCGGGCTATCATGTTCCGGCTTCAATGACAGGACTCTAACCTGATTCGCACATCTCATCTCAACTCATATAAAACATTCCTCGGGCTTCCATGTCCCGGCTTCAATGACGGGTCCAACCTGATTCACAAATCTCATATCAACAAAACTAACCTCTGTTTCCCAGCTCCACAATTATCATCGACAAAGAACTGGAATAAAATCCTTACTAGAAATCTCGACGTCTCATATCGCACAATGCATTACTCATGAATAACTTCGCATAAAGGATATCGTATTTAATAACTTGATTTTTACGAGAAAATGACTGAAACGTTCTACTAGATCTTTTATTGTCAGTCAGACACAGTTTAAAATGGGCCTAGAAAAACGTTTCTCTCCGTGACCAAATTCATAACCCTAGGTTCTCACCCGACAGCGCGCTTCCACTCGATTGAAAATGAGTGACCATGGATTTCTACATTATTAACATCAAATTGCAGACAGGAAAAATTTACGTCGAATGAACATCTTAATTTGACATCACAAAATATAGGCAATACACTCACACGGATGACGATCTACATTGGACGTGATATCACTTCGAAACCCTATTCAATAACTTTTTACAACATTATACGGCACTCGCAAGACTTCAAAAATTTATGCAAGTGGAAAATAAAACAAATGACTCTTTTAGTCGTATTCTCACATTTACAAAACTTAGTAGGGGTGACCACTGCGTCGTATATCCCCATTCAAATACACTTTTAGAGATCATGAGACAAGATATAAGAGGTAGTAAGATGGAAAGTCACCTACCTCATGTAGTCACACCATTGTTCGTTATAGGGCTCACCTGCGACCCTGGCATTTTATTTAGCCATTTTTACATTCATGGCTGTACAGATCATTATGTTTCTTCAGGTTTTCTGGAATAAAGCACAAAAAAAAAGAAAATACCCTTCACTTGTTTGCTGAGCGCACACGATGGACTATAATTATTTCCGCACACGAATTACTTAATCACATTAGAATTTATTCAGTACTTTGACCGTCCTATCTGGTACAATTATTTCACTCAAGAAAACTATCTCCTCATGGAGACAAGACCTAGCCACAATGGCTAAAATCTGCAGTTGAACTCAGTCTACTTTCGTTGGTTTGATTTCGCAGAGCAGCTCAACAATTCTTCGTCCGCTTTGTATCACAAATGCCGGAGAAGGAGACTTCGTCATGGCGTCCCTTCATATTTATAGCAGTTACCCCCTCTCTTCGGATATCTCCCTTTGCCGCCAAGAAAATTTCTATAAATTTTCTGACTTAACTAAACTGTAATTTCAAGAGTTTTGAAAGTGACTACATGCTTGCTACATTTCTGGCGGTAGTGTTCATGGACATTTAAAATGTATACGGGTTCGATTTGTGAGATGATTGACCCCCTTTGATAGGCACTATATTTTTTTGACTTGGCTTGGGTCACGCCATGTACACGCGCTTTGAAATAGTTCATAAAAATGACTTGAGATTCTTCCGCCGTCGACACGTGTGGCTGACGTCGCGTACCCCAGAGCGTGGGACCGAAGGTAATCACCCCCTCGTCACGTGTCAAATCCATGCTATCAAGAATCCAACTTTTAGTTTAATTGTTAATTTATGCATAATGTTCTTAGGGCACAAAGGTCATGGGTTCAATACTAATGAACATGTCGTGTGAATATGAACTTCCTATCTCTAGTCTTTCAGGGTGTTCTATATTTTATGAACATGAGTGTACTTTACAATATATTTCATTACTTCTACCTGCTGTAATTAAATTGATATTAGTTATTTATAGTTTTCACATTTTATTTGAGAGCGTCTAACTTTTATTTTGCCAGATGGGCCCCTGTCATATTGGTTACGCCCCTGATTTGGACAAATGAAGGCAGAAGAAATTTGCCGTTTTATTGTTCCCTAGCGATAACATTTCACTGCAGTTGCGGTCACTGTGTGTCTCACTGGTTCATCGCGCTGTTAATTAGTACTGTAGCGCTGTAGCCAGTGGCGCAGAACTCTGAGATCTCTTTTATTCTCCTGGGTTCAAATCTTGTTTTCTTTACTTCTTGGACCTGAGCCGATCAACCTCTGTCTTATGAATTCGAGGCAACCTTTTACACTGTGAATATGTTTATAGTGAAATATATCCGAGCGAGTTAGCCGTGCGGTTAGAGTCGCCTAGCTGTGAGCTTGCATTCGTAAAATGCTGGGTTCGAATCCCACTGTCGGCAGCCCTGAAGATTTCCGTGCTTTCCCATTTTCACACCAGGCAAATGCTGGGCTGTACCTTAATTAAGGCCACGGCCAATTCCTTCCCACTCCTCGCCCTTCACTATCCCATCGTCGCGGTAAACTTATCTATGTCGGTACGACGTAAAGCCACTTGTAAATAAATGTAAAAGAATGAAATGTTGGTGGTTCGCAATGTGTGCATTTCAGAATTAAGATAAAAAATTATGTATCCTTATTTTCTTTTTTTTATTCTGAGGATAACATCTAGCGTCTTGTGAAACTTGTTTTCAAACCGGGAATGCTGCGTTATTTTATCATCATTGCATAATACTTGATACAGGCACAAAGTCTTAATTTTCTTGTGATGTATCATAAAAATTGTATTGCATTTCAGGATCTCATTTACTTACGATGTGTATTTAAAATAACTGTTTATAATATTTTTTTTGCTATGGGCTTTACGTCGCACCGACACAGATAGGTCTTGTGGCGACGATGGGATAGGAAAGGCCTAGGAGTTGGAAGGAAGCGGCCGTGGCCTTAATTAAGGTACAGCCCCAGCATTTGCCTGGTGTGAAAATGGGAAACCACGGAAAACCATCTTCAGGGCTGCCGATAGTGGGATTCGAACCTACTATCTCCCGGATGCAAGCTCACAGCCGCGCGCCTCTACGCGCACGGCCAGCTCGCCCGGTATAATAATTTTAAAACTGCCTTAATAATTGGGAACATGCATCATTTTCAAAAATATTTTTTTTGAAAAGTACACCAATGAAATAGTACGTAAACGTATTACATTGTGGTATGTTGCCTTGTTTTCTACCATTAAAAAAATATTTAATAGTGCCTTTCCGCAAGGCGAGTGAAACGGCCTCTGACGTAAGCGGCGCGCTGTGACGTCACGATCCAGTACCGCATGGAGCTCTACCAGCCGTTGTGCATCAGCCGTTGCTAAAAGCTGATTGTTTATTATTCATAATCGCGAATAACTTCGAAATGACAGAAGAAAGGTTCAAAACAGCACAGTCAGAAAATCTACCATGTGTAGATGTCATCATTCTTGAAAAATGTGACTTTTGTGGCCGCAGAAATTCGCGGATAACAAGCAAGTTTGTAAGTGGCGTCTTTTATATACGTGCAGTGTACTGTAACCCATAGTATTAGGATAACAACGAACCTGGATAGATATCACATCACTTTCAACATTCCCTTCTAGACTGATTCCCCTATTAAAGAATAACATTACATTTTCGGGCTTTCAGCATTAGTAAAGTAAGAAATCGGATTTCAGCACTAACATAAACATATAGGTAGCATTATAGTACTAGTCCGCTTCTGTGGTGCAGTGGTTAATATGTGCCACTCCCGGAGGCCCGGTTTCGATTCCCGGCTCTGCCATGAAAGTTGAAAACAAATAGTACGAGGGCTGGAACGGGGTCTACTCAGCCTCGGGAGGTCAACTGAGTAGAAGGGTTTCGAATCCCACCTCAGCCATCCTCGAAGTGGTTTTTCGTATTTTCCTACTTCTCCTCCAGGCATCTAAGGCCACGGCCGTTTCCTTCCCTCTTCCTTGTCTATCCCTTCCGATCCTCCCATCCTCCAAATGGCCCCTGTTGAGCATAACAGGTGAGGCCGCCTGGGCGAGGTAATGGCCCTCCTCACCAGTTTCATCACCATACTCAAAGTCTCACGTTCCAGGACACTGCCCTTGAAGTGGTAGAGGTGAAATCCCTCGCTGAGTCCGAGAGAAAACCAACCCTGAAGGATAAACTGATTAAGAAAGAAAGAAAGAAGGAAAGAAAGATCATAGTACTATAATCTATAATTCCCAAAAAAATATATATTTATGGTTGGGACAGCTGGCCTACCCACTTCCGGTGCCCATGAAAGAGAATTAAATATCTTTGTGGAGGGAAAAAGTTAAACATGATAAAGATAAATATGACTTCATCTAGTTTTCACAAGTCGGGCTGAGTGGTTCAGACTGTTGAGGTGCTGGCCTTCTGACCCCAACTTGGCAGGTTCGATCCTGGTTCAGTCCGGTGGTAGTTGAAGGTGCTCAAATACGTCAGCCTCGTGTCGGTAGATTTACTGGCACGTAAAAGAACTCCTGCAGGACTAAATTCCTGCACATCGGCGTCTCCGAAAATCGTAGAAGTAGTTAGCGGGGCGTGAAGCCAATAACATTAATTACATTTGGCTTTTAACAAGCTGAGCATATCAGGAAAGAAAAGTGTCCTGGTGACATTTTAGTCGCTCAATACAGGAATGTGTTTGGGTGCCGTGACTTTTCCTTTTTTTTTTGCTGTTTGCTTTACGTCACACCGTCACATATAGGTCTTATGGCGACGATGGGACAGGAAAGGCCTAGGAATGGGAACAAAGCGGCCGTGGCCTTAGGCACAGCCTCAGCATTTGCCTGGTGTGAAAATGGGAAACCACGGAAAACCATCTTCAGGGCTGCCGGCAGTGGGGTTCAAAACCCACTATCTCCCGGATGCGAGCTCACAGCTGCGCGCTCCTAACCGCACGGCCAACTCGCGCGGTATTTTTACCCTTCGGTTTATTGACTTGGCTTGTATAACCTAAAACTTAGGCTAAGTTGGATATTTTAAACACCTATATCACTATTTTCACCTGTGTGCAATTATGTTGTTTATTTCATTAATATTATGATAATTATTATAATTGAACATTGTTAACTTATAAGACCGTAACAGACAAGCATTGGTTTTGTGTAGAGTTATACATTTGTTAAATTCACGTTGTTTCCTTTCATGATGCACACGCCTATTCTTTGTTACATCATAGAGTATTTAGATATAGCCTAAATTTCTTTACCAATTAAGCTCTTCAATAAAGACATACATAACTGTCCCATGCCAAGATATATTGGTAGAATTAGAGCTGTCAAAATGGTTCATAACCCTATTGATTTATTATCTAGACATGTATCACCCAAAACATAGGTTAGGTTTGGAGAATACTTTAATAATCAGCATTATTTAATGCACTGTTTATTACTTTCATATTCCAAGATGTAATTGAAGCATTTAAATAAAGCATCATACATTAAAATTTAAAGTTTTACCACTAGAACAGCTGACATGGAAAAGTGATTTGAAAATTCAAACAAATTAATCTTACGTTAAAATCTTCAAAAGCGACTGTGAGCTTGCATCCGGGAGATAGTAGGTTCGAATCCCACTATCGGCAGCCCTGAAGATGGTTTTCCGTGGTTTCCCCATTTTCACACCAGGCAAATGCTGGGGCTGTACCTTAATTAAGGCCACGGCCGCTTCCTTTCAACTCCTAGGCCCTTCCTATACCATCGTCGCCATAAGACCTATCTGTGTCGGTGCAACGTAAAGCCCCTAGCAAAAAAAAAAATCTTCAAAAAAATAAACTGTAGACTTTTCCGATATATCACCACCATTTCTCCGGCTCACCAAAATCCATTTCTTTTAGCGTCTTTGGAACGTTTATAAACAATTTGTTTGGTATGGTATGCGATGTGCTATTGCACATCGGAACTCTACACCATTTATAAGTTTTCTGCCTCACTGTCTCCGCAGGATTCATTTTAAGTCTAAAATATACCACTCAGATTATTATCCAATGTATAGACCTCGAATTTAACCATACCAGACACTAACGTAAAGTAGCAATACGCGAATTGTATCCTGCTTCTCACAGCACACAATGTGTTATTTCGTCTGCTAATTCAGTCAACCTGTACGATGACGTCAGACCAATGAGATCGCGTACTTGCGTGACGTGACATTTTCGTAGATTTTTATCATGTTTGGAGTTATTGTTTGTACATTCTGATCACATTTTTGAATTCTGCATGAAATTTTGAATCAGATTAGCATATTTTTAATTAAAACCCCGGATCATGCATGTTCCCTATTAGCCGCTGGGCTGAGAAGCTCGGACGGTACAGCGCTGGTCTTCTGAGCCCAACTTCGCAGGTTTTACCCCGGATCAGTTCGGTGAGTCCGATTCGTTGGCTGAACGGTCAGCGTACTGGCCTTCGGTTCAGAGGGTCCCAGGTTCGATTCCCGGCCGGGTCGGGGATTTTAACCTTAATTGGTTAATTCCAATGGCACGGGGGCTGGGTGCATGTGTTGCCTTCATCATCATTTCATCCTCATCATGACGCGCAGGTCACCTACGGGAGTCAACTAAAAAGACCTGCACCTGGCGAGCCGAACCCGTCCCGGGATATCCCAGCACTAAAACCATACGACATTTCATTTTTCAGTTCGGTGATATATGAAGGTGCTCAAATACGTCAGCCTTGTGTCGGTAGATGTATTGGCACGTAAGATAACTCCTGCGGGACATAACTCCGGCACCTCGGCGTCTCCGAAAACCGTAAAACCACTTAGTGGGACGTACAATTATTATTATTATTATTATTATTATTATTATTATTATTATTATTATTATTATTATTATTATTATTATTATTATTATTATTAAATAGCCATTCCGTGGTTTCCCATTTTCATGCCAGTAAATGCTGGGGCTGTATCTTAAGGCCACTGTCGATTCCTTCCCAATCCTAGCCCTATCTTGTCCCATCATCGCAATAAGACGTATGTGTCTGTGCGATGTAAAGCAAATTGTAATAATAATAATAATAATAATAATAATAATAATAATAATAATAATAATAATAATAATAATAATTTTCCACTTACGGATTTTTCGTGAACTTTGTCAGGAGGGAGGGCTTTTAATGATATTATCGTTTTTACGTCCCACTAACTACTTTTGACGGGTTTCGGGGACGCCGAGGTGCCGGAATTTTGTCCCGCAGGAGTTCATTTACGTAGGTACTAGTATAGCTACCGACACTATTCGAACACCTTAAAATACCGAGTCAGGATCGAACCTGCCAAGCTGGGCACTCTACCGTCTGAGCTGCTCAGCCCGGCAATAGAAGTGTTGGTTCCTACCCTCATGTTATTGTCCTCACCGTCAGTGATCATTAGACGTATTTTCCTTACACGGTGCATATACAGTAAAACTTGTCTTTAGCGGAACTTTTATGAATCGGAAAACTGTCCATATAAGAAAATGTCCCGCTCCTGTGAATTATGGTTTAATATTCATGTAAGTTTACCTGTATTTAGCGGAACCTGTCTGACGCGGAAACGGAAGGAAATTTTGCTTCTATAACGGTGTAACCGTCCAGGCTTCTCCAGCCCTACTAATTTAATATATCATTTTACGCGATATCATTTGATATCAAGTTTATCCGCCATCGGCAATTTTTCGTAATAACATATTTATTCAACGTCAATCATTTGTAATCAAGGCTTTTTGGAATCATATTGTATATATGATAACATCGTTTTATTATTTAAATTATTATATTATGTGGGATAGGAATTCATTATGTTGTAAATACGGTCAATATTATCAATATTCATCTCATATTTGTGTATACGGAAAGTTATTCTTAAAGTTGGGATTTTGCGTGACTCACGGGTTTGGCGAAGGCAGTAAACAGCGACCCGCGCGCGAGGCTTGCATACCAGCAGAGTACATCATCACCACGCCTACTGGACTCGACAAGAAAGAAGAGAAGGGGAGATGATAATGCGATCTACGAATCAGATGTTTCGTTATATGGAGATCTGAGAGTAAGCTGTTACCTAGAGTGGGGGAGCCCGGTGATATTATCAAGTGCGGAGCGAGATACAGGCGGATACTCCATCACTACTACTTCGACTGTGAACATCTACTTTGAACGACGTTATTTGATTTTTGAAACAGTGTGTGGTCGCTCCGCGACACTGTTATTTTTTGTACAATGTGTTGTCGCTTCGATACAGTACTTAGGTGCGGTAATGTTATCGGATCTACGTGAAACGAAACAAGCTTACGGCTTGTGTTATTTTCAGTAAATATTCTGGACGAAGAACTATGTTTAGTTCAAGTCTACGGAATTTGGTACAAGTTGTACCGTATAAATAGTATAGCTCAGTTGGATTGAGATTTCTACTAATATGGAAAAATTCATATCTCGGAATTTTCTCCGCTTACGATCAACGCTGATCAGTTTTTACAAGTATAGGGCCAATGTCTAATTTAAAGACTAGGCAAGCAGAGAGTGCTAGTCCAGATAGCCCGTACCATATCAGAGAAGGAAGGAAGGAAGGATGTCCATGGAGCAAAGTCTACATCGAGAAGAAGAGAACGAGTAACCACGGAAACCAGATGACTTCAACGGAAACTGCAATTGGTGAGCTTCAGTTAGATAAAGCAAGCAATAGTAAATTCAGTCAATTAAATTATAAATTCCTCCACGCTTTAAGGAACTTTTCCGATTCATCTCATTTTTTGTATAATAATTTCATTTGTATTTTATATTGCGTTAATTTTCTTTCTTAAGCGATACTTAATGGTTAATTATTTAAAATCCTCCCCCTGTGATTTAAGTATAAGTCTCTATGCTAGTAAATATAAATTTTGGTTTACAGTTTTATTTAAAACTGTAACCCTGGCGCCCAAACATTACATAGAGAAATGGGGAACCATGGAATGTTAATTGTTTCTATTTACGTGGCAATTTGCGGGCAAGCCACAAATAGTTTATTTAATATTCATGCGTTCCAAGATAATAACTTGCATCACCCCAAGTGTTTTGATGAGGGGTTGAACAGTTACAACGGAAATAATATGTAAATTTCCTTCCTAACCATTTTAAGTACATGGGTATTCCGAATAGATCTAGGATGACCTAGTTAGCATTCGGCCAGGAAATGCCTGTCTCCGTGCTCGATGCTGTAATCTGCATCGCAGAAGCAGTGAAAGGAGTGTCGCCAAATACGGTAGGTCAGTGATTTCACAAAGCTAGATTTGTCTCACACCCTTACGAAGGAACCCAAGTAAACGAAAATACTGATGTGCAACAACAAAGTCTCGAACAGCGTAAGTATGTTAATGTCAATGCACAAGATTACGTGGCCATTGATCTACAAGTTGAGACAGAGGCGGCGCGGCGTTAGAAAGCATTGAGTCCGACTCCTTGGCTGAATGGTCAGCGTACTGGCCTTCGATTCAGAGGGTCCCGGGTTCAATTCCCGACCGGTTCGGGGATTTTAACCTTCATTGGGAGGTGGGTGTTTGTGCTGTCCCCAACATCCCTGTAACTCACACACCACACATAACATTATCCTCCCCCACAATAACACGCAGTTACCTACACATGGCAGATGCCGCCCACCCTCATCGGAGGGTCTGCTTTACAATGGCTGCACCTGGCTAGAAATAGCCACACGAAATTAAAATTAAAGAAAACATTGAAGAGTTCGTCACCCGTCACATCCATGAAAAGACAACAGAGATTGATGACGAGGATGACGAGAACGAAGACGTTGGTTTATGTAACAAGAAGCCCTACTGACATGCCCTATCAGCCGTAAAGAACATTGTCTTTTTTCGCTTGCAAAAATTGAAGCGAAATTAATCGACATTATTTGCCGTGCCCGCATTTTAATTGAGAACCGTGCTACCAGGGATAGTTATGTTCAGCGTACAATTCTGGATTACTGGAATAAGTAAACGACGTTATTGTACAGTATTACTATTGTGTTATTTCTTTAAAACATGTAATATGTATAACATGTATGTGTATTACTGTGCACGGTGAGGAAGTTCTAAGCAAGAACATATTTATGTTAATGCTGATGAACTAGTGTAGACAAGTGAGTGATTAATGTCATTATTGGAGTGATTAGTGTCATTATTGCATCTACTACCGCACAAAATCATATAAATATTCAGCTGGATTATCTAAAGGAGATATGTATTTATGATATTTATTTAAATTTGTAATCACCTTTATGAAACGGAATCCTGCATACACCGGAAAAGAATCCGGTTCCTTTGGGTTTCAGCTGAGGACAGGTTTTACTACACTAGCTCAAATGCTCGGAACTGTGTGGTGTTGTTGTTTATATATTTACTTTTATAACACCAGAACTGCCTTTGTGGCTCAGGCGGCAGCACGCCGGTCTCTCACCGCTGGGTTCCGTGGTTTAAATCCCAGTCACTCCATGTGAGATTTGTGCTGGACAAAGCGGAGGTGGGACAGGTTTTTCTCCAGGTACTCTGGTTTTCCATTTAATCATTCATTCCAGCAACACTCTCCACTATCATTTCATGTCATCTGTCAGTCATTTATCATTGCCCCAGAGGAGTGTGACAGGCTTCGGCACCCGGTACAATTCCTATCCTCGCCGTTAGATGGGGGCTTCATTCATTCCATCCCTGACCCGGTCGAATGACTGAAAACAGGCTGAGGATTTTCATTTTCATCACCAGAACTATGTAAAGAAAAGTACCAATCTGTATCATTGTCGGTTTACTCGTTGGTTTTCTCTTCTCATGGTAGCGGGTTCGCTCCTGGCTGAGGTCAGCGGTATTTGAGGGTGTTTTCATTGTAACAACTACGTGTCCTTGGCTTTGGGCATTTTAAAGAATTCTTTCTAGAATGGCGAATAAGAGTGGCTGCGTTAAAACCCAACTCATTGACGAGATATTACGTTTTAAAAACGCCACGACTGTTGGAGGGGATGCGACCTATATTTTATACACTGAAAATCTTCTAAAACTACCAGTGAACTATCGAGGTCATGCAATGAAAAGACTTCCAAAGTTGGTGTCTTTGATATGGGAAAAGTAGGTTAATGGGCAGTCGAATCAATGCGTGCTGCCAGCTATTAAGTACCACTCCTAGGTTTAAAATGATTGTGTACACAATGGAGACACGACTCCGCGCTTTCCTTTTCTTTTCATTAAAGTGGGCGAAGGGGGACTTGAAAATGAACCATTATCATTTGGTCTTTGCTATAAAAGATACAGTTTCCCCCTTATTTCCTGCTCTTCTGAAAGGAACCTGTCAAGTTTAAACTCGTTGATAATTAATTGTTCAATACATTTCTTGTTGAGGCTTAGGATATTGTGGTCAGAACTCCCATGTACTTATTGTTAGGGAAGTCTATCTATACGGTGTTGCAAATCTGTCAGTACAAAGGAGTGGCGTCTGCTCTTTTAAGAGCACAGGGTCACGTGCTCCACCCCCTCTTATGAGATATTAGCCTCCTTGCTTTTCAGGTAGAAAGTAATCGAAACTAAGGTATTTGTCATCATGGCACAAATATAGCCAATTACATGTATCACATGCTTCTGTTCTGCTAGTCCCAGTGCTGAATGCAGCAGCCGGGCCTAACACCTTTGTGACTGAAGGAGCAATGTAATTTGCCGCTGGTCTTGTGGACAAGGGAGAACACTGCAACCATTACTGGAGCCTCGATCACCAGCTCGATGTGTCCGGAGCTGGGGAACGGTGGTTTGGGGGCTTCTCACGGGTACTATCTTTTCACCCTGAATTGCTGTTCGTAGGCTGCAAACTGTTGTAGTCAGTGTGTTAGTAATTATTGCGAAAGCAAGTGCGGTGTGTAATATTTATAAATCCGACAATGTAAGCGTTATATTTAGTAGTTTCTTCATAAGGATGAAAACAGTCCGAATGATGTTGCTTTATTTAATACAGTGTTCATTATTTACTAAACGATGTACTTATTGTATTGTATTCACTGGCACAGCGGTGAGAGGCCGGCGCGCAGTCACCTGAGCCACGGAGGCTACTTAATATAATAGGACGGTAAATTAATTATATGCTACAGCTATAACCTACGTTCCTAATTGCTCTATTCCGTGCATTGCAATTCGCTTTTCTATGTATTCATAACATTGCTGTAAAGTTAAACGATCCAGAGGATAAAATTTAAAATAATATTTTATTTGCTATTTGCTTTACGTGCACCGACACAGAGGGGTCTTATGGCGACGATGGGATAGGAAAGGCCTAGGAATGGGAAGGAAGGGGCCGTGGCCTTAAGGTACAGCCCCAGCATTTGCCTGGTGTGAAAATGGGAAACCACGGAAAACCATCTTCAGGGCTGCCGACAGTGGGGTTCGAACCCACTATCTTCCGATTACTGGATACTGGCCGCACTTAAGCGACTGCAGCTCTCGAGCTCGGTAATAATAATAATAATAAATCAGGCTGAGTAATTCAGACGGTAGAGCGCTGGCCTTCTGAGCTCAAGTTGGTTGGTTCGATTCTGGCTCAGTCCGGTAATATTTGAAGATACTCAAATACATCAGCCTCGTGTCTGTAAATTTACTGGCGCGTAAAAGAACTCATGCAGGATAAAATTCCGGCACTTCGGCGTCTCCAAAAGCCGTAACAGTTTAGTGGCGCCTCGTGAGGTACGAATGAATTTATTTGTTTGTTTGTTTGTTTGTTTGTTTGTTTGTTTGTTTGTTTGTTTGTTTGTTTGTTTGTGCTATCGTCTGTGAAACACCCCTCAATTCATACCTCACGAGCCACCACTGGCACAGAGACAGAGAACTCTAAGACAATCACATTTATATAGGAATATATGTCCGCTGACGTCAACAGTTGGTGCGAGATGGGAGTTATTCATTTAGGCCTGTTTAATTGAGTTATTAAAATCAGATAAGAGAATACCCATCTCCCATAATATTGGAAACAACAGATTTGGAAGAAGGAATTGTTTATTGCAACCTTTCTTATGATTTGATACATGCAGCTTTACACAAGTTTAATACCATGCATAATTTGAAAACATGCATTTGAAGTATAAATAAAGAATAGTATCATTAACCATAATTTAATTCATGTGCGTGATTAGAATTTTATGTGAGAAGGAATGTCCTGGAAGGAGTGTTACGGGGTTTGATTGTAAATAAATGTAACTGCTCAGACGCGCTATAGAGGTCCATCGGATACTCCGGAAATGCCACCACCCACCAAAGTGTGGATCACCATAGCAGTCATCCCCAGTCCCTCCTACCATGTCCGATATCTCAAATAGATATTAGAACGTGCAATCTAATTATAATGAAAATCCACAGCCTGTTGCCAGTCATTCGACCGGGTCAGGAATAGAATGAATGAAGCCCCCATCTAGCGGCGAGGATTGAAATTATGCCGGCTGCCGAAGCCTGTCGTACTCCTCTGGGGCAATGAGTAATGCATGAAAGATGGAATGATATTTGGAGAGTGTTGCTGGAATGAAAGATGACAGGGAAAGCCGGAGAACCCGGAGAAAATCCTGTCGCGCCTCCGCTTTGTCCAGCAGAAATCTCGCATGGAGTGACCGGGATATGAACCACGGAACCCAGCGATGAGAGGCCGGCGCGCTGTCGCCTGAGCCACGGAGGCTACCTAATTATAATACGACGGTAAATTAATTATATGGTACAACTATATTCTACGTTCCTAAATCAAGTCATATATTCTAGGTTGCCTTAGGCAGAATTCTGTCACTAACTAGAATGTATCAATTATTTCCTCCATCAATTTACTTCCCCACATCCCCTTAATACTGTTGAATAATTTTACAATTCTCCCTGGGTATATCCATTCTCCATTCAATAACTGTACAATCGTATACAACTGAATTGCATTATCAACTTACCTCATATCCTCCTCATCCATAAATTTCTCTCTTATTTTCCTTGTTTTTAAATAGTCTTTTGTAAGATATGCCCATTCCATTCCTTTATAACACAGCAAACATTTCTTATCATCCCTATTCTGTCTGTATGCTATATTTTTATGTACCGCCATTATCCAGCATATTATTTACCCTCGTTTCGTTGACGTGACAATCATGTAGCATCTAACTCCCCATCTGCAACTCTCCGCCAATATTGAGGCATGCTGTTTTAATTTGGACGCAGCAGTAATCCCGTCTATCGGAGACGAGTGGCAGCCAAATATCACATCAATCACATGACCACAGTGGTCAATGTAACGTTATTCTTGATCAGTTTTATAAGCTTTCGATATTGTAGGCCTTCACATTTAGTTTTCTTCCAACTCAGGGATATTAAGTAGAGCATCTAATGTAAAGGCTCCTTCTTTCATGGCTCCCTTTTCTTTTATTCTTCAAACGAACGTTCTTTTACGATTTTTCTCATTTTTAAAATAATCATCTTGACAATTTTCCTTGTCGATACGGAAAGATGACCACGCAGTTTTACTCCTTAAGACAATCTTGATAAAAACCACCGCCAGTTAACAGAATTAAACAATGTTTCCATGTTAGCAATACTCGGCGTTGATATGGACTTAGCAACAAAAATCGAAATTCATGAATAGATCCTATCTATGTTATCATTGCCGGTACAGTAAAATGTATAAGACACAAATGATAGGAAATTTAATGTCCGGCTCCATTGCTGAATGGTTAGCGTGCTCGCCTTTCGTCACAGGGGTTCCGGGTTCGATTCCTGGCAGGGTCGGGAATTTCAACCATAATTGGTTAATTTCGCTGGCATGGGTGTATGTGTCGTCTTCATCATCATTTCATCCGCATCACGACGCGCAGGTCGCCTACAGGTCTCAAATCAAAAGACCTTCATCTGGCGAGCCGAACCTGTCCTCGGACATTCCCGGCATTAAAAGCCATACACCATTTCTTTTCATTCTTTATCGGAAATTTAATTCTATATAACTTTAGTTACCGGGCGAGTTGGCCGTGCGGTTACGGGCGCGCAGCTGTGAGCTTGCATCCGGGAGATAGTGGGTTCGAATCCCACTGTCGGCAGCCCTGATGATGGTTTTCCGTGGTTTCCCATTTTCACACCAGGTAAATGCTGGGACTGTACCTTAATTAAGGCCACAGCCGCTTCCTTCCAACTCCTAGCCCTTTCCTATCCTATCGTCGCTATAAGATCAATCTGTGTCGGTGCAACATAAAGCCACTAGCAAAAAACGTTAGTTATGTAGTATTTATCGATAGGTCCACTAATATCATAAATATTTGAGAATTAAATTTGAGGCCTACCCCTAAACTGCCATTTCACTCAGACTGAATAAAATTATTTGTAGCCTAGATAGTAGTGCCTAATTTCCGGTGTTTACATACCAAATTTCATTAAATTCTCTTCAATCATTTTCTTGTGATACCCATACAGACAGACAGACAGACAGACAGACAGACAGACAGACAGACAGACAGACAGACGACGGAAAATTTAAAACTGCATTTCCCTGTTACTGTAGACACGACCGATACAGAAATACCATTCTTTTTAAATTCTGAACAATATACAGACAAAACACTTATTTTATTTATATAGAATATCCGCGCTAGTCCCCATTCTTATAATTACGTAGCAAAATTCTCCCAATGACCTCTTAGTTTTGCACTGTGTAGCAATTTCTTGCTTTTCGATACCTTTCGCCGTCATAACGACTTTTTTTTACAGATTCTTTGGTATTCTACGCAGTCCCTTTCCCAGTAGGCGTAGTATTCCATTGCTATCCTTTTCAGGATAGTCCAGGTCATTTATTATCGGTTTGAGTGATGAAGTGGGGAAGAACTACCGATATCTTGTTGTTCTTGTCTATCAACCACTAGCGACACCGCGAGGAACCGTCTCATAGTCATGTTGGGAGAACCGATGCATAGATAAGAACACCCATCATCGCCTGGCTACCGAGATTGCCTGGTCTGACGTGCCGTGATTTCTTCCTCCAGGGACATATCAAGCAGCTCATGAATGATGCATTCACTGAATCAGATGATGATCTGCCGTCACCGGAACTGCTTGTGGCATGACGGGAGTCTTTGAACGTGTTCCGACATTGTTGTGTATGTATTCATGCTGATGGTCATACGTCCCAGCACCTTCGGGCTCGTTAACATTGGTTGCAAGCTTGCGCGAGTAAACTGGTGGTGTACGTTTGCGCAAGCTTGCGCCAAGAAACAACTAATCTGATCAAGACGTGAAGGAGTGGAATCTCACTGGTGGGTGTTTACACTGTGCGAGCGTGCTACTGGTTGCTCCGCCGGCTCTATGAAACAAAATAATTTGTAACTAGACTGAAACGTTTCATTAAAGCACGTAAATATTTCTCTGGCTCCATGGCTAAATGGTTAGCGTGCTGGCCCTTGGTCCAGAGGTTCCCGGGTCCGACTTCGCTGATGGCTACGATGACGACTGGGATGAAACTGACGCCGACCTGGGAAGTTTTCATCGGCCCCTTCGCCATCCACTCATTCCTCCAGATCCGGAGATACCTGGAATCCATCCACTGCCAGAATTCTTATCTACCCGAAGGAAGCCATCTCTTTACCATTCCATTGCAGTACCAGCGATACTACCGGTGCCTTAGTCGAAACCGTTTATTGCGATATCGCTTTTAACGCCGTATTGGATATAACGGCGAAATCTAACAGTCCCGTCTAAATCTATCTATATATATATATATAAAGTAACTTGTCCTGACTGACTGACTGATTCATCATCGCCGAGCCAAAACTACTGGACATAAAGAAATGAAATTTTGAGGATACATTCATAATAAGATGTAGGTGCTCGCTAAGAGAGGATTTTTGGATATTCCGTCTCTAAGGGGGTGAAAAGGGGGGTGAAAGTTTAAAATGAGTGTATCTATATCTCAAAACGTTAAAGGTTTACAGATATAAAAATTGGTATTTAGAATCTTCCTTAAAAATAAGGAAACACGTATTTTTTTGTTTTCGGAAAATCCCAATGGGAGGGGTGAAAAAGAGTGAAATAGTGGTTGAATGCCTTTAATGAGGATACCGGTACTTATATCTCAGAAACTGAACATATTAAAGACCTGAAAATTGGTACTTTAGATCTCTTTTAAAAATAAAGAAACACGTATTTTTTGTTTTTGGAAACTCCAATTAATGGGAGGGTGGAAAGGGGGGTGAATTTTTAAAATTGGTGTATCTATATCTCAAAACTTTGAAAGTTTACAGATGTAAAAATTGGTATTTAGATTCTTCATTAAAAATAAAGAAACACGTATTTTTTTGTTTTCGGAAAATCCTAATAGGAAGGGTGGAAAAGGGTGAAAAAGGGGTTGAATGCCTTAAATGCGGCTACTTATATTTCAGAACATGAAGATATTACAGACCTGAAAATTGGTGTTTGAGATCTCCTTTAAAAATAAAGAAACACGTATTTTTTTGTTTTTGGAAAATCCAACTAATGGGCGGTGAAAAGGGGGTGAATTTTTAAAATGAGTGTATCTATATCTCAAAACTTCTAAAGTTTATAGATGTAATAATTTGTATTTAGAATCTCCTTTAAATATAAAGAAACAAGTATTTTTTGTTTTCGGAAAATCCCAATAGGAAGGGTGGAAAAGGGTGAAAAAGTGGTTGAATGCCTTTAATGAGGCTACTTATATTTCCGAACCCGAAGATATTACTGACCTGAAATTGGTATTTGGGATCTACTTTACAAATAAAGAAACAGGTATTTTTTTGCTTTTGGAAAATCCAAATAATGGGGGGTGAAAAGGGGGGTGAATTTTTAAAATGAGTGTGTCTACATCTTAAAACTTTAAATGTTTTTAAAGATGTAAAAATTGGTATTTAGAATCTCCTTTAAAAATAAAGGAACACGTATTTTTTGTTTTCTGTAAATCCCAATAGGAGGGGTTAAAAGGGTGAACAATAGGTTGAATGCCTTTAATGAGGATACATATATCTCAGAAACTGAAGATATTACAGAACTCAAAATTTTTATATGGAATCTCCTTTAAAAATAAAGAAACACGTATTTTTTGTTTTTGGAAAATCCAATTAATGGCGGTTAAACAGGAGTGACAAATAGGGGTGAATTTTTTGAAAGACTATATCTACAGAATATCTGAGAAACGTAAAATGTTAGAGGTAAAAAGTAGGTACTTGGAATCTCCTGTAAATGTAAAGAAACATAGGTGATTTGTTTTTGGAAACTCCATTTAAGGGAACTAAAAAGGGGTGAAATTTTAAAATGAGAATTTCTACAGTATATCTCAAAAAACATAACATGTTACAGAAGTGAAAAATTATATTTTTATCTCTATTAAAAATAAAGAAACGTGTACTTTTAGTTTTCGGAAATACCACTTGGGTGGAGGGGGTAGTTAATAATGACTGAAAATGGTGTTGAATTCTTTTAATTAGGCTACTGATATCTCAAAAATGAAGATGTTACAGACGTGAAATTTGATATTTGGAATCTGCTCTAAAAGTAAAGAAACACGTATTCTCGGAAAATCCAATGAAAGGGGGGGGGGGGTTTAAGAATTGAAAATTTAATTGACTTATTTGTATGAGAATACATCCTGACTGACTGACTGACTGATTCATCATCGCCGAGCCAAAACTACTGGACATAAAGAAATGAAATTTTGGGGATATATTCATATTAAGATGTAGGTGCTTGCTAAGAGAGGATTTTTGGATATTCCGTCGCTGAGGGGGTGAAAAGGGGGTGAAATTTTAAAATGTGTGTGTCCAAAAGTGACTGAAGACTGTGTTGAATTCTTTTAATTAGGCTACTGATATATCAAAAATGAAGATGTTACAGACGTGAAATTTGATATTTTCAATCTGCTTTAAAAGTAAAGAAACACGTATTCTCTTAAAATCCAATGAAGCGGGGGGGGGGGGTTGAAAGAATTGAAAAATTAATTGGCTTAATTGTATGAGAATACATACATCTAATAAAAACTAAAGTTGTTACAGACGTGAAAATTCGTATTTGGATCTCCTTTAAAAAGAAAGAAAAACGCGTTTTGGGCGGTAAATCATCTTGGAGGGCGGGAGTGTAAAGGAGTTGAATTCCTTTCATGAGGACACGTAAATCTAAAAAATAAGAAGTTAGAGTCGTGATAATAGGTATTTAGAAGATCCTTTACTATTAAGGAAACAAGTATTTTTTGCGGGAAAGTTCACTTACGGGGGGGGGGGGGGAATAGTGTGATATGAAGTAAAAAAAGTAAATTAATTTTATGGGGATACTTATATCTCAAAACTGAAGGCAATCGACGTGAACATTGGTGTTTGGAATCTCCCTTAAACATAAAGAAACAAGCCTTCTTTTAATTTTCTTTTTGGGGGCGGGGGTGGCGGTAAGTAAACTTAACGGCGGTGGGGTGTAGAAAGAGGTGAGACCAATTGATTCTACTGTTATTAATGTACTTATAAGGATCCTCCGTTGCTCAGGCGGCAGCGCGCCGGTCTCTCACAGCTGAGTTCCATGGTTCAAATCCCGGTCACTCCATGTGACATTCGTGCTGGACAAAACGGAGGCGGGACAGGTTTTTCTCCGTCGTCAAATGTGCGGACCGCGCTGGTAACGGCTCCAGGACGGGTAATGACTAAGAATGCAGTCCGGCCACGTGTTCAGTGCCGCCAAGGCACCCAATATGACACCACGCCGGATCTCCTGAAGGATTTTATCCATATTAAAAATGATTAAATGAAAAGATGGCAAAGATTTACGGACCCAATTGACCAGGAGGAATATCTGAGCCTAGCCCGGGAAGTACGAAATCCATTGCTGGAAAGGAAGATTGAAAAATGGGAGGAAACGTGCTGTAAAATAATAGAAAACGAGCCATCGGGAATTTTGGTGGATTCTCCCAGAAAACGAGTCAGATCGCGAATTTCGGCGGATTATATATCTAAAACAATAAGCATTCAACTATAGATTTCAGTATAATACCGTAGCGAAGCACGGGTATCTTGCTAGTCCTATATAAACAGTGTATTTAAAAGATCGCTTAGTACGACATATCGTATAATACGACGTATTTTACCACATTTTCGGAAAAATTATCGCCTATAACGTCCAATGTTGATATTTGTTTGTTACGTACTTAGATATTGTTGTCAACAATGTAAAGCTTATTTTCATACTCTTGTTTTCAATAGAGTGTAGATATAAAGTCAGCCTGTCTGTTAAACAGTCAAGGCAAGCATCGTTGTGAAGAATTAGAGAAACAAACGTTAGGAATTGGGTGTAAGACACTCAACGATTTCTACGATTTGGAAGGAGAACGGGAACATTTCATTTAATAGCCAAGATCGTGTGCGACGTTATTGATCAACTTACATTGTTGTTCTTACCTCACTTATTATTGTGTATTTTGCTGCCACATTATTGCTGTACGGTACGTACTATTTAAATATTATGTCGTACCCTCTCTTGCCCACATATGTGCGACAATATGTGACGTAACAGAACACTAACCATTAAGTACGCACTGACTTGGAAATTAAGGTTCATTAATAAGAATTCATGAAAGTACCAATTAAAATAACTATTTATTAGGATGGTAAACGTGACGGCGTATTTACGAAAACTGAACTTACGGAAACAAAAAGAAAAATTGAATGAAATAAAATTTAATGAAATTAACTGTTACGCGGAGACTTGCAGTGATTTATGCCATTAGCTCACCATTTGTAGATTCAGGTAGCTGGACACGTTCGACGATGTAGAAACTGTTTAATGATCCTCTCGTTCTGTACTGGTCATTTCTCGTAGTAGGTATCAGTCCTGATTCGTGCATTGCCCACTAATTGGACAACGGCTTTCCTGACTTTAACACTTCCTAGAATACTCATTTCATAAAGTTGTAATTAGCCCTGATTTTAATATCAAAACCACCTTGGGTAATGAAATGGCGTATGGCTTTTAGTGCCGGGAGTTTCGAGGACAAGTTCGGCTCGCCAGATGCAGGTCTTTTGATTCGACTCCCGTAGGTGACCTGCGCGTCATGATGAGGATGAAATGATGATGAAGACGACACACATACCCAGCCCCCGTGCCGGCGAAATTAACCAATTAAGGTTAAAATTCCCGACCCGGCCGGGAATCGAACCCGGAACCCCTGTGGCCAAACCACCTTGGGTTATGTTCATGGAGGGAATACACTTGTATTCTTCCATGTTACAGAATTGTAGCATAACTAAATACATGGCAAAGATATCTCCTATTCTAGACAAGTCAAAACCGGTCTCTCGTTGACTTTATCTCTCGTCATTGAGATGACCAGGTCTCAATGAGAGTAACTTTGAGTAGTGCTCTACTCAGATGCGAAGTGGACTAAGTTAGTACCTTCAGACGTTCAGACCTCCTCCGATGTAAAGACGCTACGATGTCAAGACGCTCTCGATGCGAAGATGCGAGTGGAATGGAGTGGCGTGGCGTGGAAAGCAGTGGATCATGTACTGATGGTACAGTGAGCTTCAACACCACTTCTTGAGGAGCTATCTCGACAGATATTCAGTCTTCATCTGAGTAGTGTAGGATAAGGAGAAATCCAGATAAATGATGGAAAAATGAAGACACAAAGATGAATGCAGGTGAGACTAGGAACACAGGAAACACACACAGTCAGAAAAGGATCCCAAAGGATCAATTTAAGTGGAAGAAAGTAACGAATAAGCAGAAAATCATATTAAATGTTGTCTCCTCTTTGTGTTGTTCCTCTGGCCACGCTGATATTTCATTGTGTATACCCTGTATTTTGCTATATTTTTATACAAGACTTTAATAAACTGTTTAATACCTAATACTGTTTAATTTTGAATCTATACTCATCGGAATAAGATCAACTGGCCTCACTTCCAAATCAAACATATATTTTATATTTTTTAGAAATTAATTTCTTAAGTTCTTTTAACTTTTAAAATGTTTTTGTAGTTTTTAATTCCACGCATTGTTTTTAGATTGTATTGTTGATGTAATTCCACAATCGATTTTAACTCTCTTTAAATCAGTACTCACTGTATTGTGTATTCTGTCTTTGGACAGCCTCTGTGTGAAGGAAGAATTAAAAAAAAAGAAACCTTTAAATCCTTCACTATGAAATTATTTTTAGCAATTTCTTGTTTGAATCTACCGCTTTTATAACTGGTATGGCTGTTAACATCGTATAAGATCCTTGGCTGTGTATCATAATGGTGTTCTATTTAACAGAGTTATACATTTCCAATTAGATTATTTATTCATATATTGGGAAAACTAACTATGTGTTAATTACTAATCGATTGAATCGTTATCGGTGTAACCTATTTAGCGACTGATAGTGTGTACTGCATTTTCTGTCAGCGCCAAGATAAGAACTGCCAGATGGAATTCCGTTATGTCTTGTACTTGTTTCTACACGCAGATTCTGATAAGTAGAACTGAATGGCTCGCAGTTAGGAGCTGGTCTTCAAAACGTAAGGATTTTTGAATTCTCTGTCGATATCGGAAATGGGACAGCTTGGTGTTCATCGATTTCACGAACAAACTGAAAGTAAAAAATATATATACCTACTTCGTGTCTCTGAAAAACGTTTATCATTAGTGAGACTTAAGAATCATGAAGCGGCAATATTATTATTCCCCGGAAGAGATGCATAGGTGATAGAGCGCTGGCCGTCTGAGCCCGTAAGCCCAAGGTGGAGGGTTCGATCCTGACTCAGTCTTTGGCTGTTTGAAGGTGCTGAAGTACGCCAGCCTTGTATCGGTAGTTATACTATCACGTAAAGGAACTTTTGCGGGACAAAATTCCTGCACTTCGACATCTCAAAATAGCATAAAAGTAGTTCGTGGACGTAAAACTAATTAAAACAAAAATAGCAGGCGCAAGAGAATCGCCTGGTATATTTACAATATAAATTGGAATTAATGCTTCATGTCTTTTGATTTATATTTAAGTATAAATGTATGGTCTTGAATGTTGTTGCCTGCATTTTTATGGTATAACATAGTAGCCACCAATGTTGACTGTTTATTAATGAAAATAGTCAGTTTATCCGCCTCTGTGGAGTAGTGGTTAGTTTGATTAGCCGCCACCCCCGGAGGCCCGGGTTCGATTCCCGTCTCTGCCACGAAAATTGAAACGTGGTACGAGGATTAAAACGGGGTCCATTCAGCCTCGGGAAGTAAACTGAGTAGAGGGGGGGTTCGATTCCAACCTCAGACATCCCCGAACTGGTTTTCCGTGGTTTCCCAATTCTTCAGGCAAATACCGGGATGGTACCTAACTTAAGGCCACGGCCACTTCCTTCCCTCTTCGTGTCTATCATTTCCAGTCTTCCCATCCCCACAAAGCCTCTGTTCAGCACAGCAGATGAGGACGCCTGGTCCTCCATCCCAGTTGTATCCACGACGAAATGTCTCACACTCAAGCACACTGTCCTTGAGGTGGTGGAGGTGGGATCCCTCGCTGAATCCGAGGGAGAAACCAACACTGGAGGGTAAACGGATTTAATAATAATCAGCTTACTTGTAAGGGACAGGCATCTTTAAGAAATGAGGAATAACGTTGTTCTTGCATATTCCATATAATTAAACACCTCACATTTTCCCCATCAGCACTAAAATTAAACTGTTCCTCACGTGCTTATTTGAAACTTACATTTCTGTTTATTTCTTTTCTGCATTGAAAGAGATATTTCGAAGCACAGCACTACATATTAGTGTACGTCTCCCGCTGACATCTTCATACTTACGTCTAACGAAGTGAAGAAGATGGGGGTTATATAGGGGCAGTACCATTCTGTACGGAACATTATGGGTCTGAGTGTTGCTTGTGAAAGAGGTCGTCATGTGCTTTCCACTGTGTTCAGTATGGTCTGCGTTACCTATGAGTAGTACCACATTCTGTGCAACAACATGGGTCTACGTTGCCTGCGGTTAGTACTACTATGTGGGAAACACCACGGGTTTGGCTGACGCCCGAGGTTAGTACCACTATTTGAGGAAAACCATTGGTCTGCGTTGCCAGAGAGTAGTATTATTATGTGAGGAACACCATGGGATTGTGCTACCTGTGGGCGTTACCATAATGTGTGATGCACCGTGGGTCTGCATTACCTATGATTAGACCACGATGTGAGCGGCCCCATGTGTATACGTGATCTGTGATTAGTTCCACCAAGTGAGCAGCACCATGGGTCTGTGTTGCTTGTGAGTGGTGTCATTGTGTGAGACATACCATGGGTTTACGTTACCTGTGCTTAGTACTACTATAGGAGAAACATCATGGTTCTGTTTTACTAGTGATTAGTACCTTTGTGAGGGGCCGGTGACCTGGATTTTGGACCCCTTTAGATAATAAGCATCATCCCAGTAATGAAGATATTGTGATGTTTGGGACATCACTGCATGTTTTCAATTATTGAACTATATAATTAATTGATAAGATGTATATATTTAATCACTGATAGGTCATGTTTAAATTTATATATATATATATATATATATAGGGTTTTTGTCATCCATTTCAATCATCATTTCATTTCTTTGTATCGCGGCTATAACGTATTCTGAACGAACAAATAATTGGGTAAAGTATTTCAACATCATTCATATTAATAACTTGCAGTAAATTTTCCAATAGCCGCTGTGAGGTGACCAGAGTCAGCAGGCTAATTTCAGCCCATTTCCAGGAAAAGTACGTCATCTAGGTTACGAGAGACCTCACCCTCTCTACCTCATGAAGAGACAGTTGATACATTATAAACGCCCATTTTTCGAACTTCGAGACCTGACGCTTTATTTCAGCGGGAAAGTTCAGCCTATGTAAATGAACGTAATGAAGCAACGTGATGGATTCACAGCAATACATAGGAGAAGGGATGAGACCTCGAATCTTACTGGACCATGTGATATGGCTGATGGTAGGAGACTTTTGAACCTATATACGTCGTAGACAAGAGCTGGAGAGGACATTCTTATTCTCACTCTGAGACACTGAGACACTCTCGGAAGACACTCTTACTACGATTCTACGTCTGCACATCGGAGAAGATTTTAACTAAGTTCACTTCGCATCTGAGTGGATACTACTAAAAAAGTTACTCTCATTGGGACTTGTTATCTCAATGACGAGAGGTATAGTCAACGGGAGACCGGTTTTGACTAGTATAGGGCAGGAGAGCTCTTGTTATGAATTTAGCTACGCTACTGTTCCGTAATACGGAAGAATACAAGTGTATTCTCTCCATGAACATAACCCATGGTGGTTTTGCATTTAAAATTAGGACTCATTACGACTTTATGTAAGGAGTACAGTAGGAAGTGTTAAAGACAGGAAATGTAGAAGTAGGACTGGAGTCCAACAACAGATGAGGCAGCCGGTACGAGAGATCCACACATCATCAGCTTCAAGACAACAGAGTCTACATTTGGTGAGCTTATGGCATAAGTTACTGCAAGTCTTCGCGCAACAGTTCATTTTCATTCAATTTTTCTTTTGCTTCCGTAAGTTCAGATTTCGTTAATACGCCGTTACGT
The DNA here is from genome assembly GCF_040414725.1 of Anabrus simplex. Lineage (NCBI taxonomy): Eukaryota > Metazoa > Arthropoda > Insecta > Orthoptera > Tettigoniidae > Anabrus > Anabrus simplex. The sequence continues at coordinate 1,146,704,049 of NC_090266.1, read as the reverse complement.
CACGTTTTTCTTCCTAATAAATAGCTGTTTTAATTTGTATGTTCTGAGATTATTATTAATGATCCTCAAATTCCAAGTTAGTGCACTTAATGAATTTGTGTCCCGTCACCCTACCCCTGGGAGTTTTTTGAGTCTCATTACGTATTATTATTATTAATTATCAACTTTCGTTTTCAAGCCATAAGCTTGAAGACTGGCGCCCTTGGGATACTGCTTATGGAGAAACAATGACATATCATTTATTTATTTTAATATTAAAGTGACCCGCCACGTTATAATTTTGTCAAACATCTGTGGGCCAAGTGGGTACGTCACAATATTGTGAATTGGATCCACTGATTGTTTTTGTTTCACGATCATTTTCTCGTCAGCATTCGTTTTAGTTTCTAGTCAGTGGATAGATTTCTAAGCTGTCCGACTCCTCTAGCCACAGGAGTCCCGGCATGATCGGGAATTTTAACCATCATTGGTTAATTTCTCTGGCACGGGGACTGGATGTACTGTATGTGCCGTCTTCATCATCATTTCATCCTCATCACGACGCGCAGGTCGCCTACGGATGTCAAATCAAAAGACCTGCACCTGGCGAGCCGAACATGTCCTCGGACACTCCCGGCACTAAAAGCCATACGCCAGTTCATTTTTTATCATTTCGAAGTTTTAATTTGCATTTCGTTACACTCGTGGTCTAGCTATTTGACCCCTTTAATCAACAATCATCATAATCATCATCCCTTTATAAAATGTTGGATGGATCAGATCTAATTAATAAAATAAAATATCCATATAACTCGCTTGCGATTGATAATAACACATACAAATATTTCCTAACGGGCTCCTCAGTCCCCCCCGTCGCTGATGTAGGGACAAAATTACCTTGGTATTGCTAGGGTTAAGAACTATGACGATAAATTCCGTACTTTATTCTTTCCTTTCTTCTGTTTTTTAAAATATTAATTCGACCTGTTTATGGGGTTGCTCGAGCACTGTAGCAGCCCCGGAGTCGGCGCCCCTGGATATAACTGCACCCGCACACAATTACAGAACTACCGAGCTCGATAGCTGCAGTCGCTTAAGTGCGGCCAGTATCCAGTATTCGGGAGATAGTAGGTTCGAACCCCACTGTCGGCAGCCCTGAAAATGGTTTTCCGTGGTTTCCCATTTTCACACCAGGCAAACGCTGGGGCTGTACCTTAATTAAGGCCACGGCCGCTTCCTTCCCACTCCTAGCCCTTTCCAGTCCCATCGTCGCCATAAGACCTATCTGTGTTGGGGCGACGTAAAGCAACTAGCAAAAAAAAAAAAAAAAAAAAAAAATTACAGAACTCCAACATGAGAAATACAGTCTTGTTAATTTCATTCAAAACAAATAAAAAGTTTCACTGAATCTGCAGGCTTAATGATTGACTTCACACGTGAAAGACCACCAACACGAGATTCAGCGCCCATAAATTAATAACGAGAGCTAGGTTTCATAATTCTGGAATGTTCAGACCTGGATTCATCACTTGTTAGAGATAGCAGCGAAGCCTGCGTATGTCTTGAATGGTGTTTTCATTGAATTGCGTCCAGTGGGTCGATACTCTTTGTAGTTCGTCAGTAGACTGGCGAATTAACGTCTTTGCCAGAGGCAATATTCCTGTCTGTGTACCGAGAGAGAGAGAGGTGCTGGATTATTGAGACATGAGCAGACATTCGCTTCCGCCATGCAAGCAGTCCTGGAATAGTTTATCAGCGGTATCTATTGGAAACCTCGTAAGTCGGAAAAGTGGTGCATCCTACTGGAGGAAATGAGAAACACGTAATATCCGTTGCCTGGAACCGGACTATGAAGAATTCGTAAGTTTTGAACACCAGTGAGAACGATCATGTGTTTTCTCAGATTTCACCGAGTTAATATATCCATGGTAAGTGCTTAACATTACTTATTGAGTATGAGGGGCCTGTAATTATATAGCAATCTGAATTTCTATCTTATATACAGGTAAAACATCTCAAACGTAACAAATGTCACTTTCTAGGCTATACAGTCAATAAAAACCTCGTATGTGCTGTTACATGATTTATTTTCATTTTCATTTGCAATTACTATTGAAGTAAAGCATTATTATGCTTGTTTATTTCCAGTAACCGGAAACGTGAACGAAAATGTCCCATGGGCGGAAAATAATTGAAATAGCATTCGCCAGTCTTAGAGAATTTAACAATTTGCCTTCTCCTGGAGAAGTTGCTGAAGAATTGATTCCTTACAAACCGGCTACCCTTTCATCTTATGAAAGTACGGAGAACCCAGCCAACAATGAATTTATTGTAACTTTCATTCCTGTTTACGACTTGCCTACATATAAAAAAGTTTATCTTGCTGCAAATACTATTGAATTTACAGGTGACAGTCCTGATAAAACCAATGATACTGGGCTACTTCTGAACTCAATTCCTGGACCGATGATCTTAGATGTTAGGCCCCTTTAGACAACAAGCATCAACTCAATTCCTGCTGAAGAATTATCTCCTTATGAAAAGGTTGAAATTGCTGCTGATATTATTGACAATCACAATGGTTAACCGAAATTGAGCTTCCTATAGCACCTTCTCTTGTTTCACCTGAACGTCAGATGAAGAGTTACTCCCAGAGTCTTCTAAAACCTATGTTAGAGGAGCGTTGCACTACATGTGAAAATGAAGATTCCGACTCGAAAAATGCTTTACAAGATTTATATTATTTCTCTTCAGAATCTGGACTTGGATAAGGATCCCCCTTTCCATTCAGAATGCAATGCTTCCTCCACTGAATCTGACACGGTCCCTAACAATATTGTTGCACTTCATTATGCCACAACAATACAAGGAGAAGATGACAGATTAATAAAGGATTTCGTATTGCCGAAGACAGCAAAAAGAAAAGACTGGCGGCCCAAGAATATTTCGGCAGAAACTAAATGGTCTTCGACCAACCAAGGAGTGCATGACAGTTCAAAGAAACCGTGCGAGTGTCTTTGGAGTTACGATAAAAATAAGAATTATTATTGTTCTTCATTTTCAGAAATCCGACGCAAATGAATGTTTGAATCATTCTGGAAACGTTTCTCCCGGAGAGAGAAAAATGTATCTGAAAAGCAAAGTTAATGTCAAATTAATCAAAGAAAGAAATTCTGATTCGAAAATCTCTCGACGCATTGTTGCTTCTTTCTGTCATTTAGAACCGGATAGAGATAACGTCCGTGCACACGTGTGTAAAGCATTTTTAATTAACACACTCAGCTTAGGAGAGTGGTCCGTAAGGATTTGGGTCACAGCACGTACCAAAGTGAAGACAGAAACACAAAATAAAAAATCAGGAAAAGTAGCCAGTAACAGAGAGGTTTCTTTTTTTTTTTTTTTTTTTGCTATTTTCGCACCGACACAGATATGTCTTATGGCGACGATGGGACAGGAAGGGCCTAGGAAGTAGAAGGAAGCGGCCGTGGCCTTAATTAAGGTACAACCCCGGCATTTGCCTGGTGTGAAAATGGGAAACCACGGAAAACCATCTTCAGGGCTGCCGACAGTTGGGCTCGAACCCATTATCTCCCGATTACTGGATACTGGCCGCACTACTTAAGCGACTGCAGCTATCGAGCTCGGTAGTAACAGAGAAACACCTTGCGAGTGTGTATAAGTGTTTCAAAATTACTCTCATTACTGTCGAAAAGACTTTAAGAAACTGTACCTAGGGCAAGAGTGACAATCCAAGGCTGAGCTCTAATGCGAATACAAAGAGTATTGCTCTGAAAGAGCCAAACCGAGGCAGTATTTCAGAGAAAATATTGGTCTCTTGTTGCCAAAGGAACAAAGGAGTGCCAGCGATATTTACAGCCTCTCTAAAAGCGGTAACCTTGATGAAACTTATCGTGCACGCGTATAAAGGAAGAAATAGGCCCGGAATCAAAAGGAACAAGACTAAGCAGCAATGCCATCGGATTTAGCAGTATTCATTATGGACCTGCAAACAGTCCTGTTAGCTCCCATCACCCCTCTAGTATGTACGTCTACCTTTTAGTCTCGTTTCCTGTTAGGTGGTCAGGGATGCGATGAGATGAAATATTATATGGCATGCTTTTACGGCCAGATGCTCTTCCTAACACGAGCCACAGTTGGGGAGTTAATGAGATGAATGATGGTGAATGAAAACAGGTAAGGAGGAGCAACAAATCGGCTGCGGCCTAGGAATAGGAACTGTCCCGGCATTTGTCTCGAACTGAAAATGGAAACCGCAGAAAATCATTCTCAGGATTTCAAATTTTAGATTATTTAATTTTCGAGTAAAATTTTGTCCTTGCGGGTTCGAACCCACTCATCTCCCGAGTGCAGAATTTGGCTCCATAGCCGCAGCCACTCCGCTCGGCGCACCAGCCCTCCAGTACCGGACCAAATAATAGGTCCATAATTTCACAATATTTTTATCAAAGCAGTGCAGAAAAATTCTGCATTTTGTGAAATGGAAGTGAACGAGATCTCAGCGGGGATGAATATTTCAGAATAATTTACAATTTCGTCATTGCTATGGTTTCGACTAAAAAGGGAAATAATATTGCTTAGTACACACATGCACAGAAATGGTGTCCTGATATAAACAATCAACACTGCCCCACTCCAGTACTGAAAAGGAGGGGAGGGAGTGAAGGGATAGTGTTGAAGGCCTCCCCAGTGTGTGTATTGCCATGCCCCCACTGTGCCAATTTGTTACAGCGGGCTGTCTACCTGCAGCAACGCGCTAAACGAGGAGGTGGGGGGGGCGCCATTTCTGTGCACGCGTGTACATACAGAAATAGAAATTTCATACTGGCCAATGCTCTTCTACTTGCCTCTGTTTAGACAGAAGTGATAATTACTCGCAATTTTTTGTCAAAGGGTCACTCGCAGATGAATCTGACTCGACGCATTCCACCATCGAGCGAAAACTCCGCAATCGGTAGGATACGTACCATCGGGGTACTTCGAAGTGTGTCACACAGCAAGAGTAAAACCAGAGCCATATTTCTTAACCGGGCTAGAGCACAATTCACGAGGCGGTTCACCTGGAAGGACGTGGTTCAATTCCCCGTCAGGAAGTCGAAAATTTAAGAAACTAGATTTCCACTTCCGGAAGTGTTTATGGCGCTGGGGTTCACTCAGCCTGCACCGAAAATGACTACCAGGTTAATTCCTAGGGGCAAAGGTGGCCGGGTGTAGAGCTGATCCCTCTACCACACGAGGTGCCGAAGTTATGGATAGTGGAAGCCTCTATCTTCAAACCCTCCATGGACCTTCATGGCCTGTACGGAAATGACTTTGACTTTAAGAACACAATTATTCCAAGAAATTCAGTGCATTAAATACACTGGAATCCTTGACGCCTGGTGACAAAACTTGTGACCTGGCAGTTAACCGATATGCAGGGTGCATCCATGATATTGTTAAAAACTTTTAGGGATGATGGATGACGGCAAATGGATCAATTTCAGATAAGGAACCGCAGTCCGGAAACGTTCGAGTCAACAGTTATTAATAATCCAAGTGGTTTAACAGACACCGTTGTACATTCACAGGCTGAAAAAACCTAGTTCAAAATTTAAACATCTTCAACAACTGAAGTACGTCCTTCTGAAGGAGTGTCACTGTATTTTAATGATGCTCTGCCATATTACAGTTTTCACTTAATGCAGCAGATATTGTAAACTGGAGCTACCTACCTTGCATTACTTCTTACTGATTAGGTTGTGTGTGTGAAAAAGTTTTCAATTTTTCCTCTCTTTCGAATTTGATTAATCGTATTTCAGCCTTGTTTGACTTCTTTCATGAATAAAAATCTTACATTGTGTCTGACTCTAATGTATTGAACGTAATAAATCTCATTTTTGATCCGTATTGAATAGCAATATAATATTAACATATCACTATATTTTATTCAATACAATACATTATTATAATTAGGATTTACACATTATTATTAACATACTAATTGCACGTGTTTCGTCCCATATATTGGGCATCATCAGCCATTGAATCACACCTCAAAATCATGAATAATCAGGATCTTGATTGTGTTCTATTGACCTGCATTATTCCTAATGTATAATGAATATTGATTAAAAGGTATTTTTCATTTTGTGTTCTTATTTGACTAATTAAAAATTGCTTTCTGATTATAAAAACATAAGATAAATGTATCTTTTATTTTTGGGATTACCCGTAAAACAATATTTTTTCTCACAGAGTCGGGAGCATCGTTAGTTGGTAGCGTGCTACTGGATAGACATATGTTAATAGTTGTCCTGTGGATAGTGCAGTTTCGGTGAATATAAAGCCGATGCTGTATCGGAGATTCAAACAGACTACACCACAGATGATGTGTGGAGGACGCAATCCGTGTCATCAGAGATGTTATTAATCGCACGTGTAAGCTAGAATCCTCATCAATAAGTACGTCTAGTTTAATACTATGTTCGACGTCGCTCTGTACCATAGTTGGAGAAGAAGACTAATATACAGCGAAACTTAAGCGCACACTTTCCAAAGAAGGATGAAAATAATGTGAATGTAGGAACTTCTGAGAATATGATCATTTAGACTTTCACGGCCCGTGTAACTATTCATGATGTCATATTTTTGGGATTATGCCATGTAATCTATATATATCTTTGTATATAAAATAACATGTCCTGACTGACTGACTGACTGACTGACTGACTGACTGACTGACTGACTGACTGACTGACTGACTGACTGACTGACTGACTGACTGATTCATCGTCGCCGAGCAAGAACTACTGGACATAAAGAAATGAAATTTTGGGGATACATTTATATTAGGGTGTAGGTGCTCACTAAGGGAGGATTTTTGGATATTCCGGCACTAAGGGAGTGAAAATGGGGGTGAATTTTTAAAATAAGGATATCTATACCTCAAAAACTTAAAAGTTTACAGACGTAAAAATTGGTATTGGGAATCTCCTTTTAAAAATAAGGAAATATGTATTCTTTTGTTTTCGGGAAAACCATTGACGGGGTGGGGGGAGAACTGAAAAATTAGTTGAATTTTTTGTCTGAATATAATACCAAGAAATCTAAAGATGTTAGAAACGTAAAAACTGGTATTTGGAATCTCCTTTAAAAGGAATGAAACACGCGTTTTGGGAGGGGGAAATCAACGTGGTAGGGGGGATGAAAACGGATATGAATTCCTTTTACGAGGCTACATATATCTCAAAAACTGGAGATATTACAGATATGAACATTTGTATTTGGAATTTTCTTTCAAAGTAAAGAAACACGTAATCTTTTGTATTTGGAAAATCCACATAAGGGGAGTGAATTAATTGAAAAAAATAGTTGAATTCTTTGTATGAGAGGATACTTATATCTAAAAAACTAAAGATGTTACACACGTGAAAAGTTGTATTTGGAATCTCCTTTAAAAATAAAGAAACACGCATTTGTTTTTTCGGAAAATAGACGTAATGGTTGTGGGGTTGAAAAAAAGTAAATAAGGAGTTTATATATGTTTATGAGGATAATTTATCTTAAGAACTGAAGCTGTTACAGACGTGAAAGTTGGTATTTTGAATTTCCTTTCAAAATAAGGAAACACGTATTTTTTTTTTTTTGGAAATTCCACTTAAGGCGGGAGAGGGGTGGAAGGAATTGAAGAATAAGAAGTGGAATTATTTTTATGAGTATATATTTACCTAAAAACTGAAGGTATTACAGCCGTACAGACATGAAAACTGGTATTTGGAATCTCCTTTAAAAATAAAGGAACATGTATTTTTGTTTTCGGAAAGTACACTTAAATGGGGGGTGGGGGTGGGGAAGGACTGATCAAGGGGTTGAATTCTTTTTATGGGGATGCTTATGTATATCTCAAAAACTGAAGATGTTACAGATGTGGGAATGGCTATTTGGAATCTCCTTTAAAAGTAAAGAAACATGTATTTATTTTTTCGACTTGAGAGAAGACTGTTTCTCACATGTACAGTTAGTTCTATGTCGCATGGTCGTCTTAGCCCCAAAAGGTAATACCACAAACATGGTTTACAAAGAATTTCTGGGGTAAATGAAACTCAATTTTTAGAGAGTTTTTATACTTTTAGTACAATGCCGAGGAACGATTACTTTGATCAAATTACGAAATCCACGCGAGCGAAGCCGCTGGTAGTTCTAGTCTAAATATGTAAAATGAGAGTTTTGTCTGTACATTGCCCAGAATTTAAAAATAATGGTATTTATGTATCGGACGTGTTCACAGTAACAAGGAAGTGCACTTTTTAATTTTCCGTCATGTCTGTCTGTCTGTCTCTGTCTATGTGCGCGCATCACGAGAAAATGGCTGAAGAGAATTGAATGAAAATCGGTATGTAAAGTTGGGGAATGAGCGTCTACAATGTAGGATATATATATATTTTATTCACGCTGAGTGAAATGGTAGTTTAGGGGAAGGCCTAAAATTAATTCTCAAATACTTATGTTATCGGTGGTCCTATCGATAAATACTACATAACTTTATTCCTGATCATTTATGTCTCATACATTGTTTAGCTACTTGCTTTACGTCGCACCGACACAGATAGGTCTTATGGCGACGATGGGATAGGAAAGGCCTAGGAGTGGGAAGAAAGTGGCCGTGGCCTTAATTAAGGTACAGCCCCAGCATTTGCCTGGTGTGAAAATGGGAAACCACGGAAAGCCATCTTCAGGGCTGCCGACAGTAGAATTCGAACCCACTATCTCCCGAATGCCAGCTCACAGCTGCACGACCATAACCGCATAGCCAACTCGCCCGGTATATGCACTTTTACTGTACGGGCTACGATAACAGAAATATTCATAAATTTACATTTTTGGTGCTAAGTCCATATCAAAGTCAAGTCACGATAAAGTGGCTGAAGAGATAATCGGTATGTGCAGTTGAGGAATTAGAAACTGCAGTCTAAGAGTGTAAATAATTTTATTCACCCGGGATCAAATGGTAGTTTAGGGGAAGGCGCCTAAAATTAAATTTGTAAATACCTATGTTATTGTCGTATCGAAAAGTACTACATAACAAAAGTTATAGAGAATACAATTTTCGATCATTTATGTTTTATTCAGTTTTACCGTACGACTATGATAAGGGTGGTATTTCAGAGTCAGGAGAAGACTAAATGTGAATGCCTGCAATATCGAAAACTCATAAAATTTATCAAGAATAACATTACATTGACCATTGTTTGTTGTGATATTATTTGTCTCTTCTGCTGCCATTCATATCCGATAGATGTCATTGCTAGATTTTGTATTCTGAGTGAGAATCCATGACTCAGTGGTGTATTCTTATCACATTTATATTGATACCTGAACATCACCGTATACAAGATATAAATGCAGGGATAATTTTTCTCCCTTAATTCCATAACAAAACTTAGGGAGTCTAATAGCCTACACGTGATGGTGAGATATACGCATGTAAATTTTGTGTATGAAATATTCATATTTAAAAAAGAAACCAATTTTGTAGTTTTTCCTGAGTGATCATATCCACGGGATCACAAGGATTTGAATTATTCATTTCAAAAATCATACAAACAATAGCCGGGATGTGAACCGTAGCCGCCATGGTAAAAAGCCAATGAGGATGTAACTTTGCTATCGCGCCGTTTTTAATATGAGGGTTGGGCCATACAACATGGCAAATATGTTTCCCCCGTACGAATCGGGTGTATACCAGACAAACGAAAATATACAAATGGGAGTGGAGTGTGCTAGGTACTGTGGTATGTGTGATCAGATAGAGGATATAAAGCGAGGGAGCTATCAGCCATGAAATCCTTGTGCTACATAATCTTCACGGTAAACTTTCAAAGTAGTCACCTAGATCAATGGTATTCAAAGTGTGGTGCGCGTACAACTAGGGGTACGTGGGCCCGTCTCAAGGGGTTCGCTAATTTATCGTAGCTTCTAACAGTTTTCAGTGAGCTGTTCAGAAATGAGTTCAGCCCGCTCATTTTCAATAAAATCTTGTCTACCACTACACAGAGTCCCCTTTTCGAACTATGTATTCTAAATATGTGAGTTTGTACCTCCCATTGACCAGGTGTGTAAACATTCTTACTTATGCTGCATCGTTTTTTTAATTGTGTTTTTTTCGAAATCCACTCGTTGACTTTTTTCAGTAGCAGTGTATATAGTACAATAGCTCGATAGCTGCAGTCACTTACGTGCGGCCAGTATCCGGTATTCGGGAGATTCGGCAGCCCTGAAGGTTTCCCATTTTCACATCAGGCGAATGCTGGGGTTGTACTTTAAGGCCACGGCCGCTTCCTTCCCACTCCTAGACCTATCCTGTCCCATCGTCGCCATAAGACCTATCTGTGTCGGTACGACGTAAAGCAACTAGCAAAAAAATTTTAAAAAATAAAAATTATACATACCGTTGCTAGGCAATGAAACCCTCGTTATCCCTTGGTCGAATAACTGGGGTATCGTTAAGAAATGAAAATTCCAAGAACAGTCCTCCGGCCATTGCTGACTGCTTAGTTTTGGGTTTCTTCTGGAAACTTTACTCTGGGAGTTACGATGTTTCCTTTGCCCAACGACGCTAACGTATATATTGGAGTCGTGCGAAACACGCTCTATACTCGGTTCATAATTGTCGAGTTAATACCGAATTTGCTTCACAAAGGCGAGGCGAGCCATATTTGTTCTAACTTGCCCCTTGATACTCGCTCTATCAAGCGCTATCTGACTTGTGAGTCACAGGTAGAAGTACTGGACTCCCTCCGCTCTTGTCTAGCCATACTCTGTTAAGTTTGTCTCGCGTACCTTTATCTCTCGAAACATTACGCATTTGCGTCAATGGTGGACTCATGACTGGGCATGGAACTGTCATTAATTTAACTCATATTTTTATACTATGTTTCTACACTACATTGGGAGAATGGTGAATTAATTTCACGTGCTGTCACGTGTATACCTCCTGGCTAGCGTACTTTACCGCTCTATATACGGAAAGTAAGTACACATTATTAATACATAAGCCATATATTTCACTACTAACCAGACCAAAGACATTTTGTATAAACCGTACAATTTATTGTCATTGTAACATAAAATGTCGGCCTCTGTCGTGTAGTGGTTAGCGTGATTAGCTGACACCCCCGGAGGCCTGGGTTCGATTCCCGGCTCTACCACAAAATTTGAAAGTGGTATGAGGGTTGGAACGGGGTTCACTCCGCCTTGGGAGGTCAACTGAGTATAGGTGGGTTCGATTCCCATCTGTCATCCTCGAAGTGGTTTTCCGTGGTTTCCCACTTCTCCAGGCAAATGCCGGGTTGGTACCTAACTTAAGGCCACGGCCGCTTCCTTCGTTCTTCCTTGTCTATCCCTTCCGATATTCCCATCCTCTCCACAAGGCCCCTCTTCAGCACAGCAGGTAAGGCAGCCTGTTCGACGTACTGGTCCTTCTCCCCAGTTGTATCCCTCGACTCAAAGTCTCGCGCTCCAGGACACTGCCCTTGAGGCTGTAGAGGTGGTATCTCTCTCTGAGTCCGAGGGGAAAAACCCGACCCTGGAGGGTAAACAGATTAAGAAAAAGGAAGGAAGGAAAGTATAACACATAACGTTAAATAAAAACCTCAAAATTAATGAAAAAAGTCCACTTTGATGAAGGTTTTATATCCAAGGATATATGGCTAGCGCAGAAACTCTAGCTCAAAAATGGGCTAACTCAACCATTCCATCATCCTTTTATACATCCGGACTCCCGGCCTTTGTTCTTTGTAAACAATGGCTTAATCATACCTGGATGAACCACATTGCTTGCAACGTCATTAAAGCAAGCAAGGTCATCCTCGCTAGTCAGCAAACTTCGCTTCGAACATGCCCTGTCGAACGAAGTGCAGCAAACTCGAGCATTTTAGCTTACACGCTCCACTCATAAGTGATGGTGGTTTACATACACTGCAAGGCACATCTTGCTCCGTCTTGGTTACCCGTCTCAAGTTCGAACAATGCACGCCACTAGTATATACACATATGTTATTGGGGAACAGCCGGGCTGAGTGGCTCAGACGGTTGAGGCGCTGGCCTTCTGACCCCAACTTGGCAGGTTCGATCCTGGCTCAGTCCAGTGGTACTTGAAGGTGCTCTAATACGACAGCCTCGTGTCAGTAGATTTACTGGCACGTGAAAGAACTCCTGTGGGACTAAATTCCGGAACCTCGGCGTCTCCGAAAACCGTAAAAGTATTTAGTGGGACGTAAAGCAAATAGCATTATTATTGTTATTGGGGAACAGGGCGGTGTAGAGTGGCTTAGCTGCTTGCCTGTTATCCCGGCGACAGTGGTTTGATTCCTGGCGTTGCTAGGTGGGATTCTCAGTTGAAAATCTCATGGTGTCACGAAGAGCATGCGACCTTAAATACCTGGCCACAACTCTTTCATACTTCAGTGCGTGCAGGGACCCTGAGAAAGCGGGATAACCTGTGGAAGGTGATGATGATAACTAATATGATTGGATATCCAGCAACAATCATTTGTTATTTCTGGTGTAATCGCAATGCACTCATACTTCGGGTGTACGGAGGTGAAACAATTGTATTTTGGGGCTACGACAACCAAAACGTTTGAATATCACTGCCGTAGATTGTCCACAAAACGTTGCTAACGATGCGGGAGACTTCAATTACCAGTCACCTCACCAGGTGTGAATTTTGCAATCTCATATTTCACAGCGTTGGCTATGTACTCTCGTGTCCTTACCGTTTCCCACGCAATGGTACTTTCACTTTGTGAATGAAGACAGAATCACACGGGGACAGAGCCAGTGTTCCAGTACTTCCCACTTCAAGCACTGAAGTTGCCTGCTGCATACAGTCTGTCGTTGTCTTGGTGAATGATGATATTGTTTCGGATTGTTAACTCATGTAGTGCCTACAACGTGGTCCACGTCCATGCGCTGGGTAATAACTGCACGCGACACATCATTCTGGACACTAATAGGTCTTCCGGACCGTTGCACGTCCGTGCTGAAATGCTGCTGCCCATCTCGCCACTGTTCGATACGGATGGGCATTATTCTCCACAGCTTGCAAAAGTTTTCTACGACATTCTTTGGCTTTGCGACTCCTGTGAAAGGTCAGTTCGATGTACGCACGGAGCCTGACACACTACTACAGTCCCATCTCTCTGTGCCTGGTACTTGTCCAACACACCGCCATCTCGTGCTCTGTCCACGTAGAGTGAGTTTCTCTCATCCGTTGGCCGGCAGGCGCGCCCAGCTTATCTGCCTCCCGTTGACTCATCACTCCCCGCTCCGCCGCATAGCAACAAGGGCAGCACTTCGCTCACTTTATCCGTGCATGACATAAGATAACAATTCAAATTAAGAAAATAAGAATTAAGAAAATTAGTAACAATGAATTAAGAAAATAAGCTCGTACCTTAGGACAGGAGAGGTTGGAAATGTTCTCCTCCTGCATCCATACATTTCTGGCATCGTATTAGAAACTCCGATTCGCAGGCATTTGTCCGTAATTGAGGCTATTTCTCTCCGGAGATGTTCTTTCAGTTCGTCCAACGTGTGAAGGTTTCTTGCATACACTACCTTTTAAGCTCCAGTTTCTATTTTAACAATTTCGAAGCCTGCCATGCGGAGCTCTTCGAAACCACGGCTTCTTGTTCAAGTCGATTTAGGGATTTCGTAGACATATGCTCTAATCTTTCTGCGATTTAATTTACTTTTTCCTAATTAAGTACACGGTTTTAACACTTCGCTTCTTATAGAGTAAAGAGCCAGCTCCTCTCAATTTGTTTACGAGTTTCCGCACAGTCTCTCTATGTAGAGGGCGTACACCTGGAAATTGTGTTACAAATCGCTAACAACTTCCCTGCAAGACTCTGTTTGCACATAACTATCGTACATAAATACACTTTCCTTTACCGTGTAGACATGTGGAGGCATTTTGAGAATTATACTCCGAAGTCAGATTTCACAACTCGAGAACAGTTTGAGCGACAGATCAACACTTAATACACTAAGCACGGACCTGAACTGCTAAGTGTGGGCATTTCCGTGCTGTCGCTGCGCTGTGTAACGGGAAGTGAAGAGCCAACGGGAGGCAGATAAGCTGGGCGGCCTGCCGGCCAATCGATGAGAGAAACTCGCTGTACTATAAGTGTTATGCTTTCCAGTAATATGACCACTGTATGGTAGCACCGTACAAATATGAGGAAAAAATGGTTGCCATGACTTATGTCCAACTTTCGCATATTCATATTTCTTAGAAAGTTGATAAAATGAAATAAAATGGATCTGGGATGCTCTTTCTTCTTGATGATAAAATAGCAAAATTTGTCACTTGAATTCCGGTAACGAATGTGAGATGTTTTTAACGAAAAGTCAAATATCTGTGGTTCAGATTCCACGCAAAACTGGAGATCCTGTCGCTATGATAGCGATATCGACAATAACGAAGAACTGAGCTGCTTTTAATTTATAGTATCATTATGAAAATGGAGAGATTGTGAGTTTATTTCTATATGGAGGATAATCACGGAAAGCACTCAACGGATTTCCGTAATGATTTCACCATTAGAAAGCTCATTTCGCTCTTCCGGGCTATGTGCAGCAATTGTGCTTCCTCGTGTGGGGAGCTTTTAAGAAAGTAGAGCAAGTAAGAAATTTGTACGTCCGGAACCTTTACAAGTGAATACACTGCCTGACCTGTTGGGCCTGTTAAAAATAGAATTTAGAATAAAATTTTCTAAAAAGGAAGTTCGTATGAATTTTCTTCTTTAACAGTTTTCCAGAAAAAAGCTTTTATGTGTTTGGGATGATGTTTTATCGTATAATAATTGCGTGTGGCTATTTCTAGCCGGGTGCAGCCCTTGTAAGGCAGACCCTCCGATGAGGGTGGGCGGCATCTGCTATGTGTAGGTAATTGGGTTTTATTGTGGTGGAGGATAGTGTTACGTGTGGTGTGTGAGTTGCAGGGGGTTTGGAGACGGCACAAATACCCAGTCTCCGAGCCAAGGGAATTAACCATTTTAAAGTTAAAATCTCCGACCCGGCCGGGAATCGAACCCGAGACCCTCTGGGCCAATGGCAAGCATGCTAACCATTTATCCATGGAGCCGGACTTTTACCCGATAAGGACTAAAATAAATGGAAACTGTTAGTCTTATCAAAAATGTAATATATACGCAGGATTTAGAATTAGGCCTATAGTTCCTATAAAAATATGAAGTACATATGCATTTTCTTCGAAATTCTAATGATTTGCCATAAAATTGCACTTTTAGATGTTAAAGGAACAGTTAGAGCATTCAGCCCAGGACACTTGCACGTCGAGTGTCCGTTATTGGTGCATATCCAACAATCGTTATATACCGGGTGGTCCACCAGCCCCCTGCAATCCAGTTTAAGCATCCCTTCACATTGACTACAATTCTGAAAGACATCGATCCCTCTCCCTAAACCGGGGTAATACAACGAGATGTGTGTTTACGGGCTAGAAGACAGCAGGAATTGTGAGCACTACTATGAATTCATTACGGGTAACTCGAATGAACCCGTAAAGCGAGTACAGATACGCAGAACACGTACTTCAAAACAGGAGGTGGACGCGCAGACCGGGAGCACGGTACTGTATAGACTGGGTAGTGGGCGCCGTCGCAATAGCACACATGGCAAGCGGGCGGTAGGATATGTGATAGTTGATAGTGCTCGAGGGTTAGAAGGTTCAAGTCCCATGCAAGTATTTTTTTAAGTCAGTTGCCTGGGATGTGGCAAGGTTGTATACTTAATGCCGGTATTTTTCACAGACTGGTTTATTTATTTGGCCCAGATCCCACTGTCGGCAGCATTGAAGAATTATTTAATTTAATTTCCGGGTTGAACCGTGTTGTACGCACATCACGTACAGTTTGCCGACGTTTCGAATACATTGCAGTATTCTTTGTCAAGGCGACTGAAATTTCTGCCTGGGAGACTGATTACCTCGGATCGAGTAGGGGTATTTCAGTCGCCTTGACAAAGAATACTGCAATGTATTCGAAACGTCGGCAAACTGTACGTGATATACGTACAAGTACAACACGGTTCAACCCGGAAATTAAATTAAATAATTTTTCACACCGTGGAAGCTTCACTTCTAAGCATTGAAGAATGTTTTACTTGGTTTCCCATTTTCACACCAGGCAAATGCTGGGGCTGTACCTTAATTAAGGACACAGCCTACCCTTTCCATTCCTAGGCCTTTCCTATTCCATCGTCACCATAAGACCTATCTGTGTCGGGGTGAGACGTAAAGCAAATAGTAAAAAAAAAAAAATAATAATAATAAGAAGGGCGTGCGTTAGCCGAAGGGGCTGCCAGGCGGAGGCGGTAAAGGCGTGCTTGGTTCGCCCGAAAGGACGTGGGTTCTATTCCCCAGCAGGAAGTCGAAAATTTTAAGAAACGAGATTTCCACTTCCGGAGGGGTACATAGCCCTTAGGTTCATTCAGCCTACACCAAAAATGAGTACCAGGTTAATTCCGGCCGTAGAGCTAACCACTCTACCCCACCAAGTGCCGAGTTTACGGATAGTGAAAGCGTTTACTTTCTACACCTCCAAGGGTCCTCATGGCTTCTATGGGGATGAAAAAAATGCTTTAGCCGATCCGCGATGATTGGGAAAAGGACAGGAAGTAAAGAAAAATTCATCACATAATAAGGAGTTAAGCGGATAAGCTGTGGCTTGTGGTTGCTTGAGTGTAAATAATCTGATAAACAATCCAATGATGTTCACTGGGAATAACGTTAGTTAGATTATTGATTTGAGGCCATACTCTATATTTGCTTGTTATTGCATTTACAGCCCGGCTCCATGGCTAAATGGTTAGCGTGTCGGCTTTTGGTCACAGGGGCCCCAGGTTCGATTCCCGACAAGGTAGGGAATTTTAACTATAATTGGTTAATTTCGCTGGCACGGGTGCTGGGTGTATGTGTCTTCTTTATCATCATTTCATCCTCATCACGACGCGCAGGTCGCCTACGGGAGTCAAATCTAAAGAACTGCACCTGGCGAGCCGAACATGTCTTCGGACACTCCCGGCACTAAAAGCTATACGCCATTTCATTGCATTTACAGGGTTGTTGTACTTGGATAGTAAATATCTGTCTCTTCACTAGTGACGAAACTCACTCGCTATTTAGAGGGTAGCTATTATCAACGGATGTCTGATAATTGGTTTTAAATATCAAGAGTTTCCACTATTACGCTATTCGTTTGTTGGCCTTGTCCCTGGACAGCGCAGGTGTGTACGGCTTAGGCAATGCGGTTGGTTTAACATTTCGCTGTCTGGAGGATTTTGCTTTCACTTGAATATCGTTTAAAGGTAGAAAAAACAGTAAATGAGGTCATAGCTTAATTTAACATTGAAAATGAACGGATTTTGCTTGAACAAATGTATTAATTTAAGGTTTAGTTCATTAAACCGACCCTGCAGACTAGGGGTAGCGTGCCTGCCTCTCACCTGGAGGTCCCGGGTTCGATTCCCGGCCAGATCAGTGATTTTTTGACCTGGACTAGAGGGGTTGGTTCGAGGTCCACGCAACCTACGTGGTCGGGCTGGTTGGCCGTGAGGTTAGGGGCGCGCAGCTGTGAGCTTGCATCCGGGAGATAGTGGGTTCGAACCCCACTGTCGGCAGCCCTGACGATGAAATCCCGTTTTTTCCCATTTTCACACCACAAAAATGCCGGGCCTTAATTAAGGCCACGGTCGCTTCTTTCCCACTCCTAGCCCTTTCCTATCGCATCGTCGCCATAAAACCTACCTGTATCGGTGCGACGTAAAGCAAATTTGTAAAATATATCCACAGTTCTAGCCCTTCAGGCAAGCACCTCGATGTTGAAAATATCCTATGGATACGAGCTTCGAATTTTAGGTAAATAAAATGTAAGTATGAGAATATATCCTTTATTTATTCCTAAAAATTACAATCCTTTCCTTAATCACCGTTATCCGGTCGATTAGATTAGCAGTTTGCCTTTTTCTACCACACCGAGCGCTAATGTGAGTCAGTGCAGAGTTTCACTTAGAAACCAAACCCTATGGCACTACAGCCCTTGAAGGGTCTTGGCCTACCAAGCGACCGCTGCTCATCCCGAAGGCTTGCAGATTACGAGGTGTCGTGTGGTCAGCACGACGAATCCTCTCGGCCGTTATTGTTGGCTTTCTAGACCGGCAGAGTTTCACTTAAGCCTTTATAATCACATTCGGTGTGGACATTTTTAAAAAGTCAAAAAAAATATCCTGATGGTATTGAACCATGGAACACATTGCAGAAATAATTATGTAGATAAGTTAAGTTAATTCGGCTAGGATTTGAATAAAAAAGAAAACGACTAAAGAAACAAACTATTTTAGGCTGTTTTTTCGGAACTGTATTTAGGCCGGAAGTGATATTCGAAATTTGTTTTACCGAGCTCGATAGCTGCAATCGCTTAAGTGCGGCCATTATCCAGTATTCGGGAGATAGTAGGTTCGAACCCCACTGTCGGCAGCCCTGAAAATGGTTTTCCATTTTCACACCAGGCAAATGCTGTGGCTGTGCCTTAATTAAGGCCACGGCCGCTTCCATCCCACTCCTAGCCCCTTCCTTCCTCATCGTCGCCATAAGACCTATCTGTGTCGGTGCGACGTAAAGCAACTAGCAAAAGAAATTTGTTTTTTAGTTTGGTAGAACTATCCAAGACGCACAATTTGAAATCTTTCCGGGCCCTTTAACTTTCAGCACAATTGAAGAAATTGCTTAATTTTACTTTATTCGTGGTACGCAGCCCCCTACTTTGTCTGCTAAGACAAAGCTCCGTGCAGCTGTTCAATATCCGGTTAGGCCACACGCTAGGATTTCCTCTCGTCCAGTATCAAAGCTCCGCTGTATTCCTAGCCTAGGATCTATCACTGAGTGGAAATTACTCTTGTTGTGATGCCTGAAAATGGCGTTGCTCTGCGGAAGGATGCCCTGGAATCTATAAGACACTTAGCCAGGCAACAGCTGCCAATTGTAATTTTGCTTGTGGCTTTATGTCACATTGACATATAGTTGTGTTTGGCGACGCAAGGATGGGAAAGGGATGGGATTGGGGAGACAAAACCGTGACCTTAATTAAGGTACAGCCCCAGCTAGCATTTGCGTGGTCCGAGGAGGGGAAAACAAGCAAAATTATCTTCAGGGCAGTCGAGGGAAGGATTCTAACTCATCTGCCGTATGCAAGTGACCCAAACCACGAAGTCAACTCGCTCGGTGCCCAGGAGTTTAAAGGTCTACTGAGTATACAGCGCCAGCCAGTCAAGTTTAATATTAAACTGCCTACGATGTACGGAACATTCCTGCAAGGAGAATAACGTTATAATATTCAACATTTTACAGAATTCTTCCTACAGAAGGCAGGGTAATTGTCCTCTTAATGACTCCTACTCAATCTGCATACTCGAGATAGGTAAACAGGTAGTGCGGATTCGTTTTATGTGTTGGAGAACGTGTTTTCGTAACCGAGTGCCACTCCTCACTCATTGCGACTTGCATGGGCCTTTCTTGGATAATGGTTTGTGTTTTACGCTATTTCAATTCCTGGTCTTCACTCTTAGATGTATGCTGCAGCTTATCTGCAACACACATTAAACGTTTGACTTAGACGACTCACATAATTACAAAATATCCTGACATTGACTGCCGATTTTGAGTTACTTTCATTAATTAACGAAGGAAGGATGCTGCATTTTACATTGAGGTAAAGTAATTTGTAACGAAGATGAGAATCATATGCTGTACATACGTCTTTATGTATATATATAAGAGGATAATTCATAAATTAAGTTTCCGTAAGTGAACTGATACACCCCACCATGGCACTAGAGCCCTGAAGAGCCTTGGCCTACCAAGCGACCGCTGCTCAGCCCGAAAGCCTGCAGATTGCTAGCTGTCGTGTGGTCAGCACTACGAATCCTCTCGACCGTTATTCTTGGCTTTCTAGACCGGGCCCGTTATCTCACCGTCAGATAGCTCCTCAATTGTAATCACGTAGGCTGAGTGGTCCTCGAACCAGACCTCAGATCCAGGTAAAATCCCCGACCTGACCGGGAATCGAACCAGGGGTCTCCGGTTAAGAGGCAACCTCGCTACCCCTTCACCACGGGGCCGATTGAAGAGATAACGACAGGTCAATAAAAAGAACACTGCCTTATATCTGCATCACATGTTTATTTTTCGCATAATCGCCAAAGTTATTCAAGCATTTGCCATAGCGTACAATACAGGACCTAACGAAATTCTAGACCACCATCGAAAATCAGTTTAATGAACTCCTGATCCTACATTTATGGTACGAATTAACCTGCAATATTTTTGGCTTATCCGTGTTTTATACAACTTACGAAAAAGAACCGTGGAAATATCAAATTAAGTTTATGAGTAATAATTTTTGAAGCATTTTGAAAACCCAAAAATGTACTCCACGTTTGGGTATAAAAGCTTCCCTGTTCACTAAACTACATTACAGCAGGTATTATGGCTACCATATTTTTTCTAAATACCTATCAATAGTGTGTATCTTTTTGTAAAGGGTCGCTTCTTCTGCATTTGCCACGAAGCTCACTTCTCACTTCGGACGGCGACTGTAACCTGAAAGAAAAGACGCCAGTCAGCGATACTTCTCCATCTGTAACAAGTATCGATCCCTGCGATCTATTGAGCGAAGCCTGTACTACATGAGGAGCGCAAGTCCGGTAACTGTAGCTCATTCCAAAGATTTGTCAAGCATTTATAAGTACGGTGCTTTTTATTATTTAAATGCGTAATGTTAAAAAGAGTATCCCCAGAAAAACCGATCCTATGATACTTTCGGCTTTCTTGCCAATACAAAGTCTATTAGATGGAGCCTCCGTGGCTCAGGCGGCAGCGCGTCGGCCTCTCGCCGCTGGGTTCCGTGGTTCAAATTCCGGTCACTCCGTGTGAGGTTTGTGCTGGACAAAGCGGAGGCGGGACAGGTTTTCCTCCGTGTACTCCGGTTTTCCCTGTCATCTTTCATTCCAGCAACACTCTCCAATATCTTTTCATGTCATCTATCAGTCATTAATCGTTGCTCCAGAGGAGTGCGACAGGCCTCGGCAGCCGGCACAATTCCTATCCTCGCCGCAAGATGGGGGCTTCATTCATTCCATCCCTGACCCGGTCAATGACTGGAAAACAGGTTGCAGGTTTTCATTTTCACAAAGTCTACTAGATAGTTATTTAGAGAAAATAAAGGAGCCATATACCTTCTGTAGTATACTGAACAGGATGGTTTTTACACCTAGAAGTGGGGTATATTTATAGGTTCTCAAAATGCCTGAAAAATTTTACGTCTTATACTTCATTCATATTTTAACGGCTGTTTTTCGTAATGTGTGTATCAACACGAATCAACCTCATGGCACTAGAGCCCTGAAAGGCCTTGGCCTACCAAGTGACCACTGCTCAGCCCGAAGGCTTGCAGATTACGAGGTGTTGTGTGGTCAGCACGACGAGTCCTCTCGGCCATTATTCTTGGCTTCCTAGACCGGGTTCGCTAATTCACCGTCAGATAACTCCTCAATTCTAATCACGTAGGCAGAGTGGACCTTGAAGCAGCCCTCAGATCCAGGTAAAAATCCCTGGCCTGGCAGGGTAAGAGCCCGGAGCCTCCGGGTAAGAGGCAGGCATGCTACCCCAAGACCACGGGACCGGCTTAACACGAATAAGCCACGAAATATTTTGCAGATCTATTCGTACAATAATATTGTAGGACCAGGAGTTCAGTAACTGATTTTCTCTCGTCCTGCATGTTGTGTCTCCTCTCCTTGGCTATAGGAAGTGGCGTTTTGTTCGTTGATTCAACACCTACAATCGATTCATTGTTACTCGTACCACTTCATTCATAACATCATAACATTGAGCGAGTCCAGTGCTGATCGGCGAACACCCAACTCTTCGGGCCATTTCTCACGACGCACACTTTAGTACTTGACCTCAAAAATTGATTAAAATTATTTTTGTTATTCATTTCCCTTATCTATTTTACGTCACACCGACTCAAATAGTTCTTACGGCAACGATGGGATGGAAAAAAGTGATCGTGGCCTTCATTACGGTACAGCTGTAGTATTTGCCTGGTGTGTAAACGGGAAACTACAGAAAACCTTTCAAGAGCTGCCGATAGTGGGATTCGAATCCATTATATTCCGAATGAAAGCTCACAACTACGTCGGCCAAAAGAAACTGAGGAAGATAACAAAGTAGATACATCCAATGTTGAGTGAGATGGGTAGTGAAGGCGTATTTTACACACTGTTTGTTTTCTGCGAGAATTCGCTGTGTGGTTAGTGGCCCTCAGCTGTGAGCTTGCATTTGGGAGATAGTAGGTCCGAATCTCACCGTCGGCAGCCCTGAAGATGGTTTTCCGTGGTTTCTCTTTTTCCCACTGGCAAATATTGGAGCTGTGAATTGTAAATCAGTCACTACTGATCTGCATTTAGGACAGTCGCCCAGGTAGCAGATTCCCTATCTGTTGTTTTCCTAGCCTTTTCTTAAATGACTGCAAAGAAATTGGAAATTTATTGAACATCTCCCTTTGGTAAGTTATTACAATCCCTAACTCCCCTTCCTATAAACGAATATTCTCCCCATGGCCGCCATCTACCCAATACCAGCTCTTTCCCATCCTTTCGTCGCCGAACACCTTTGATGTGTTAGTGCGACGTTAAACAAAGAAAGAAGTCTCATTTATGAAGAGACGATGGGAAGTTTTTTAAATAATTAAAGATAAGTACAGCATCCTTTAACGAAATGACAAGTATGCTTCATGGAAAACTGACTAAAAAGGCGCTAGAAGTCATAAATCCCTGAGATGGCTACGTGCGACCAGCGCTTACTTCGCTATACTCGCCGGTATTTATTGATCAAATGTCCGTGGTTGATGCCTTAAATCAGGCTTCTCAAACGCCCAAAATCTCACGCACGCAAACCGAGGCGCAGCGGTTCGGTGCACCGTGCATCGGCCCGGCCCGACTCGGCTCGGCTCGGCTCGGACCAGCGTTATATCTCGGGGCGACTCGGCTAAGCTCGGCTAAACTCGGCTCAACTCTGCTCGGATGCTGGAGCGCTGCAGAGCAAGTGAGGAACGGGGAGACAGGCGGAGAGAGCGAGACAGACGTAGGGAAAAAGAGAGACAGCGCCATTGCTTAAAATCCAGGAGTGGGGGTCTGCACTCTCGTCAACCTAGCGAAGTCGTCTTTTACACCTTGCGCCGCGCAATGCACCGGTGCATGCACCCTGAGAGGCCCTGCCCAAAATAAAAACCTTAAATTTCAGTTCAGTACAACAGTATATTTTTTAAACTCGAGTACTGGATTTTATATACTGGTTTAATCTGCTTCTAATTTTCAGTTCAGCAGATGGGCGGTGTTCTTGAAACGGTCGAGCGTGAGGGAGAATTACGTAATCGCTTGGTGGTTGGCAGGTTTGAAACAGCTTGGCCGATGGCCGCTCAGTATCAGTTGACCTGGGTCTGTATTAGACTCTATGATGAGAACCGTTACGCAAGGAAGACCAGCAAAACGCGTAGGAGTAGCCTTTGCTATATGACTATAGAAATGCCAAGGCCAGACTTTTAGGAAAACTGAATCGGCATAGCCTATGCAAAAAGGTGACATGTGACAACATTGACATTTTACAGGAAACACAAGAAATAGAATATCTATTTTGAGGTTTCAAATAAAGGATGGAAACTACTTTATTTAATTCTCATATGCATTCCATATAATTCCGTGTGATTTGGATTTCATTTCACCAGTAATTCTGGCTCAAAAATACATTTTCATTTGTCTTACATATCACCTTTATGCAAATTTTCATTTTTCTGAACAGAACTGTATTATGAATTTCCTTTAAAATAATGCGATCACGTTTGAAAAATCGAATTTATATGCAATAAACCAAAAGTATTAAAATAAGCAACAATAGTGACATTATTACCGGGCGAGTTGGCCGTGCGCGTAGAGGCGCGCGGCTGTGAGCTTGCATCCGGGAGATAGTAGGTTCGAATCCCATTATCGGCAGCCCTGAAAATGGTTTTCCGTGGTTTCCCATTTTCACACCAGGCAAATGCTGGGGCTGTACCTTAATTAAGGCTACGGCCGTTTCCTTCCAACTCCTAGGCCTTTCCTATCCCATCGTCGCCATAAGACCTATCTGTGTCGGTGCGACGTAAAGCCCCTAGCAAAAAAAGTGGCGTTATTACTACTGCATCACAATAAAACACTAATGAAACACGTGTTTAACATATTTGCATGCAACACAGTTTGCTTTGAAAACATCTTTGATCTTGTGCATTACTTATTTACATCTATTTGTGAGATGGACAACAGGCAATGGTATGATGGTAAACAGGATTAAAAGTCAGGTTGTGAGTTTCACAAATAGGAAAAGTCCTCTCAGTTTTAATTACTGCGTTGATGGGGTGAAAGTTCCTTATGGGGGTCACTGTAAGTACCTACGTGTTCATATAAGGAAAGATCTTGATTGGGGTAATCACTTAAATGGGATTGTAAATAAAGGGTACAGATCTCTGCACATGGTTAAGAGGGTGTTTATGGGCTGTAGTAAGGTTGTAAAGGAGAGGGCATACAATTCTCTGGTAAGGCCCCAAATAGAGTATGGTTCCAGTGTATGGGACATTCACCAGGATTACTTGATTCGAGAACTGTAAAAATCCAATGAAAAGCAGTTCGATTTATTCCGGGTGATTTCCGACAAAAGAGCAGCGTTACAAAAATGTTGCAAAGTTTGGACTGGGAAGACTTAGGAGAAAGAAGAAGAGGAGCTGCTTGACTAAGGATTTGTTTCGAGCTGTCAGTGGAGAGATGGCGTGGAATGACATTAGTAGATGAACAAGTTCGAATGGTATCTTTAGAAGTAGGAAAGATCACAGTTTAAAGATAAAGTTGGAATTCAAGAGAACAAATTGTGCAAATATTCGTTTATAGAAAGAGGAGTTAGGGATTGGAATAATTTACCAATGGAGATGTTCAATAAATTTGTAATTTATTTGAAATCATTCAAGAAATATCCCAAAAAATGTCAGCGATTTCCTCAAGACTAGCATTCTGTAAAGGACAGAAAAACAACAGATAGGGAATCTGTCACCTGGGCGACTACCCTAAATGCACATCAGTAATGATTGATTATAACTCCAGATCATTGTCCTCTTTTCATGTTGTAGGTCACTGTAACAATTCCTTATAGAAGTCCATCTCTGAACAGTATTTCATTACCTTTGTAATGTCTGGCAATTTCTTCTTCTGAGTTGGCATTCTCTTCTGTTGGTAGACTGATGGATATAGCACGAGATTTCTATGTAAATGTATGTGATATCAAGCCATCAATAAAAAAAAACGTGCAATAACCTTTCTCTTGATACTGGTAACCGCGCGGCTATGAGCTTGCATCCGGGAGATAGTGGGTTCGAATCCCACTGTCGGCAGCCCTGAAGTAGGTCTTCCCTGGTTTTCTATTTTCACACCAGGCAAATGCTGGGGCTGTACCTTAATTAAGGCTGCGGCCGCTTCCTTCCAACTCCTAGGCCTTTCCTATCCCATTGTCGCCATAAGACCTATCTGAGTCGGTGCGACGTAAAGCCAATAGCAAAAGATACTGGTGTCATAAAGCAGGTGGTTGAATTACTTATTTGGCATGGCATTCTTTTGCTTCTTGGGATATGGCTACTATAAAATTCATCTGGTAGACAATTTTGCTTATAATATTTGGGCCAGCGTAATGCAATAATATTGGTAACTAATCCACATAAATACACTAACTCAATGAAAACATGTAACGACTTCACTACAGGGCCCACTTATCACTCATGATAAACTGCTGTATACAAAGTCCCGCCATCCTGATCATGTGGAACACATGGCAGCCAACTTAAACTGTGCATAAACGAGATATGTGCTGCTCATGTCACCTTTTTGCATCTTTCATACTAAGTATACCTCCTATTCAACACCTAAAGAACCGCGTTTTATGTCCGGTTTTTACACAGGTTATCTATGTACCTTATTGGAATTTATTGCAGGAATAATATCAGTTTCGAAAAGATTGCCACATGTCACCTTTGTGCATATGTCGATTCGGTTGTAATCTATTTGTCTGTACCCGTTTCTGTTCATAAGCAACTCTATGTAGCGTCCAGTCTGGTGAAAGCTCCAACAGATGTACGAAACGAAACGAGTAAGCGACGCCGCCGAAATGGTGATATGCCTTGTGCAAGGGAAGTCGTATACACAGAAATATTGTTACATAAGGAAACAACCACCTAGACTGCTTTGCTGAATTCATAGAAGAACTAATCTTAGACAATTGTTTTCTCACTTCTTTGAAACTTGTTTTATCATCTTCAATAAATTGAGGCTATTGCTCCAACAAGCCACTGGTAATAATCCTAGTCCTATGCGGAGTGGCAGCCGTATTATAGATATTATCTTCTAGCAGGGGTTGCCTCATCTAAGAAAACATATTTTTTCTCAATTGTCTCTTTCTTATCTTCTTCCTTTGCTTCACAGTTAAGCGTTGTTTCACCAACAGTTGTTATCCAGCACAGCAGTCCTCTCGCTGTAAAATAAATAAATAAATAAATAAATAAATAAATGGCATCCTTAGATGGAGGGTTGAAAGGGGACATGATAGCCGAGTGGAATCATCGCTGGTTTCTCACCAAAGCCACTGGAGGTACGTTGGATTTTCGACATGAGAAGTCACATTCCTAAGGTGCTTCAACAGTCACCTAAAACTACTAGCTTGCTGGCTCGCTTGCAGGTTTGAAGTAAGTTAGTTCCTTGTTGTATTTGTTTTTCTTAAAATTGGAGCCATCTTGAAGGGAAAATGTTATTCATGTTCCTGTGAAATTTTGCTTCTGTAACATAAAGAAATCGGGGCGTCCGTGTGAGAAAGAGGCTCGCTACCCCTTGAACGAAGGGCCGACAATTTCAAATACAAGTTACTCTAAATTAAATTTCAAATCTTTCTCGTCGTTATAACTTTTATGTTATGATCTACACTGACACAGATGATTGCCTACAAGTGCTAACTGTAACTATGCGCAGGCAGGACTGCTTGAGGAGGTACGATTAGATTATCGAATTTACCTTAGGTGTACATAGGCGATCCAGAAATTAAGTTTCCCTATTACTGTTCTTGTAAAGTAAACGTATTTAGCCGGGAAATATGAGCATGCGCGACAGATCTATGAGGTAGCAATCTTATACCGGCCGGACACGTCCCGCCTGATGTCAGTAGCGCAGTAGCAGTGGCTCGAAATGGCGGCTCGTATTCTTTCTCCCACCGTTTGCGAGGTTCGGTCCGTGATAAAGTTTCTACAAAAATTGCGACGGGCCATTCAAAACAAAAGGCATGGAATGCTCAGTGCAGGTGTTGTGCTGTTCCATGGCAATGCTTGGCGCTCGGCAACTGTTCTGCAGTTCGCCTGGGAGATGTTTGATCATCCACTATACAGTCCTTATCTTGCTCCGAATGATTTTGATCTTTTCCTGCATCTCAAGAAATTCCTGTCCTCCTGTTAGCATTTTCACACGGACGAAGAGCTGAAGACGTATGCCACACGCTGGTTCCATTCCCAGGCGGCAGACTTCTACGACACCGGGATACAAAAGTTGATACGACGATATGAGAAGTGTCTCAGTCCTGGTGGTGATTATGTTGAAAATTACCTCCAACATTGCTGTATCGGGTGACAATAAAGTTTTTCAGGTAATTGTGTTGTCTTCTTCTAAAAAAAGGGGGAAGCATAATTTCTGGATGGCCCTCGTATTTTCCAGGATTATGTATTAAGGCCAGTTTGTACATCGTTTTCCTCAGAGAAGGTAATTTTAATGTCGTTGCGTTTTACGTCCTACTAACTACAATTTAATGGTTTTCGGAGACGCCGATATGCCGGAATTTTGTCCTGCAGGAGTTCCTTTACGTGCCAATAAACCTACCGACGCGAAGCTGACGCATGTGAACACCTCCAAATACTACGGGACTGAGCCAGGATCGAGCGTGCCAAGTTGGGCTCAGAAGGCCAGCGCTGTACCACCTGAGCTACTCAGCCTGGCCCTCAAGAGAGCGATTGACCGGACTACCAGATTTGAATTTCTGGGAGAGAAAGTACCAATGATCGTCCCCAGCTTAGGACACGGAAGATCCCAGCCGTTACCCTCTAGGTGGCCTACCCCTTCCCCTCAAGGAGGGGAATGGAAACGTCCATGATGATGATGATGATGATGATGATGATGATGATGATGATGAGGGTAAGATCCCATCATACCAGCATCGACGTTTACGGAAGCTAGTCTGAAATAAATTCACGATCTACATGGAAGGGGGCTGCGATATACTGATCGAATAGTGTCGATTCATTTGGATGCTACTGCTGGAGAACGGCTGTAATGAATGAATACATTTTAAACAATGGCAGCTCGTGTGAGAAACCAGATGTGAGCTGCGCTATTTAAAAAATAACCTAAGTGGTAAAAAGAAAGTAAAGAAGAACACAGATTATAATATTAATAATGCAAAAATGTATAACAAATACCGGTAATAATATAAATATATCCGCCTCTGAGGTGTAGTGGTTAATATAATCAGCTGCCGCCTCGGAGGCCCAGGTTCGATTCTCGGCTCTTCCACGAAATTTAAACATTGATACGATGACTGAAACGGGGTCCACTCAGCCTCGGAGTTCAACTGAGTGGAGGAGGTTTCAATTCCTACCGCAGCCATCTTTGAAGTAGTTTTCCGTGGTTTCCCACTTCACCTGTAGACACATGCCGGGATGGTACCTAACTTAAGGCCACGGCCGCTTCCTTCCCTCTTCCTTGTGTATCACTTCCAATCATCCCATCCCCCACAAGGCCACTGTTCCGCTTAAGTGCGGCCAGTATCCAGTATTCGGGAGATAGCAGGTTCGAACCCCACTGTCGGCAGCCCTGAAAATGGTATTCCGTGGTTCCCCATTTTCACACCAGGCAAATGCTGGGGCTGTACCTTAATAAAGGCCACGGCCGCTTCCTTCCCACTCCTAGCCATTTCCTGTCCCATCGTCGCCATAAGACCTATCTGTGTCGGTGCGACGTAAAGCAACTAGCAGTCAGGCCACTGTTCAGCATAGCAGTTGAGGCCGCCTGGGTGAGGTATTGGTCCTCTCCTTCACTTGTATCCATGACTAAATGTCTCACGCTCCTGGACACTGCCCATGAGACGGTAGAGGTGGGATCAATCGCTGAGTCCGGGGAAAAACCAACCCTAGGATTAAAACGGATAATGAAATGAAATAAACTTACACAGTCGAATGATATTCTTACGACCACCTGCTATATCCAGAATAGCCGCCCTTCGCAGCACGGCCAGCAGCTAAACGTGACTCAGCCAGGTGCTGATAGGTCTCCCCGTGTACCTATCTGGAACCATGCTGTCCATAGTTCGGGCCTGTTTAATATGCTCCAGTATGTTCACAGTATTGTAACACACACGACGTAAGAAAACTTAAAACACGGATTTCAACTTCGCACTTCCTACGTCACAACTCAGTCTCCTATTCTTACAGTGGCAAATTTCCTCCCGCATGCACACAGGTATTTTCTCCGCGCGGTTTTCACCAACCTGGATCATCTGTCTGTCTGTTAGGTCATCAGCCCAGAGGCTGGTTGGATCCTCAAATAGCACCACCAAAGGTTATGCGGTTATAAAGAAACCCCAAAAACCAATGGCAGCACCAAAATGAGGCGTACTAGACAAGATGAGGAGGGAGATAGTTTGCCATTGCTTTCCTCACTGGGTCAGAAAGTACTATTGCAGCACGACTGATACAATGAGCAGCACCTTTCATAACACTCAGATGCACTAGTCGTGCTCTGAATGCCATTACTCAGCACTACCCATACCCCACCAGCTTCCATATTGTCACAGCCATGGATGTTGACTGGGACTTCGGTGGAAGTTACACTTTACTCTGGTCTGTGCCAAGAGATGGTTGCAAAAGTACTGTATCCATCAAGAAGTGACAGCAGGCAGAACCTGCATCATATCAATTCTTAATAAGTAAGCCTACTCAACAACACTAGTTACGAAGAGAACACTTCTGCTATTTAGTTTATAGACGCACAGATTGAAAGGCAAAGTGTTATTGAATTAAATAAAATGTATGAGTGAACTAGAGCCTCCGTGGCTCAGGCGGCAGAGCGCTGGCCTCTCACAGCTGGATTCCGTGGTTCAAATCCCGGTCACTGCATGTGAGCTTTGTGCTGGACAAAGCGGGGGGCGAGTCAGGTTTTTCTCTGGGTACTCCGGTTCTCCCTGTCATCTTTCATTCCAGCAACACTCTCCAGTATCACTTCATTTCATCTATCAGTCATTAGTCTTTTGTGAGACAGGTTTCGGCAGCCGCGATCCGGCACAAATCCTATCCTTGCCGTTAGATGGGGGCTTCATTCATTCATTCCTTCCATGTCTGACCCGGTCGAATGACTGGAAACTTGATTAGGATTTTCATTGTATTATTATTAACAAATACATTGCAATTGGGAAATATTTCGGTTGCAATGGTAGTGTAATAAAAAAGTAAACATAATTACCCAACGACGACAACAACAACAACAACAACAACAAGAGTACAACAAGCAATTCCATGGAAAGGAAATATATATTACAAGAAATACTGGACGTGAACTACTGGTCCACTGAAAGGTCGGAGTACTGGTCTTAGGTTTGGGGGTTTCCGGGTTAGACTCCGGGTCTGGCGGGGGATTTAAGCTGTGCATGGTCAATTCCTCTGGCTCGAGGAGTGGGTGTTCGTGTCAGGCTCAATACACATACAGTATTTTCAACTACACACAGCACAGCACAATATAACTAGTCTACCAACCCCACAAGAATGTCCAATAATGAATTCATCTCTCCACATCGGGTTGGTGTCAGGAAGGGCATCCAGCCATAAAACTGGGCTAAATACACACGTGCCGACCCCAAGGAAAACTGGAAAAAGGTCAGGAAGAAGAAGGAGGAGAAGAAGCTTTCGTAACTTATTTTAAATGAAGGACAGTTCTGTTTGTGCTTCGTGTGTTCCTCTGAACGTGTGAAGACTATAGCAGGTCCTTAATACACCTTGATCCCGTACGTGAGTAGAATAGGTAAACAAGTTTGTATTTAATTTTGTTATGCGTAATCGCCTTCTGTCAACTGAGAAACCTGTGGGCGCACCAAGTTCGTAATTTTGATACTTAAAGATCATTCGAGATCAGGAGTTGTTGACGTAAATGTACTCCGAGGAATATGTAACTTTTATGCAGAAAGCAAACACACCTCTGTACGGAATAATTAAAAAAGTTATTGGTTTTACGACCCCCACAATAAGTACTTCTTATGGTCGTACTGAGTGGCCCAGACGGTTGAAGCGCTGGCCTTCTCACCTCAACTTGGCAGGTTCGATCCTAGCTCATTCCGGTGGTATTTGAAGGTGCTCAAGCCTCGTGTCGGTAGATTTATTTCCACGTAAAAGAACTCTTGCGGGACAAAATTCCGGGACCTTGGCGTCTACGAAAGCCGATAAAGTAGTTAGTGAGACGTAAAGCCAATAACATTGTTGTCTACTTTTACGGTTTCCGGAGATGTCAAAGTGCCAGAATTTTGTCCCGCAGGAGTTCTTCAACGCGCCGCACCGCACTTACTGTACATAACCTCTGCGCCAAATGGGATGTAGGATGTAGGCCTACCGAGCTCGATAGCTGCAGTCGCTTAAGTGCGGCCAGTATCCAGTATTCGGAAGATAGCGGGTTCGAACCCCACTGTCGACAGCCCTGAATAGGTTTTCCGTGGTTTCCCATTTTCGCACCAGGAAAATGCTGGGGCTGTAATTTATAAGGCCACGGCTGCTTTCTTCCCACTCCTACCCCTTTCCTGTCCCATCGTTGCCATAAGACCTATCTGAGTCGGTGTGACGTAAAGCAACTTGTAAAAAAAATAAAATTGATGTAGGCCTAGTTATTAAATCCAAGTCTGGCCACTGAAATTAACCTCGTATTCATTTATGCAGCAAGCGGAGTGATCCTAGGGTCACGTGCTACTCCACAAGTGGAGGTCTCATTTATAAATGTTTCGACTTTTTGACAGAGAATCGAATCCACGCCAGTCCATGCTTTTTCTGCCAGTGATTCAATGCAGCGTTGTCAGAAACGGCCACAGGTGGATTTCCCCCTGGTGTAGCCACGATCCTGTGCTCATAGCACTTTTTGTCGCGGCCCCGAAGGGCAAGGGCAGTCATCTCGCCACGCCAGCAGTGAGTGGAGGTTGGCACTGTTTGAATAATGGCTGCATGTTTCTCTTTCACACACTAAAGATAATATGATTTGCTCTTTAATATTGCTCGTTATTATTACTGTGTTTTTATTATTATTTTTTTCTAGGGGCTTTACGTCGCACCGACGCAGATAGGTCTTATGGCGACGATGGGATAGGAAAGGCCTAGGAGTTGGAAGGAAGCGGCCGTGGCCTTAATTAAGGTACAGCCCCAGCATTTGCCTGGTGTGAACATGGGAAACCACGGAAAACCATTTTCAGGGCTGCCGATAGTGGGATTCGAACCTACTACCTCCCGGATGCAAGCTCACAGCCGCGCGCCTCTACGCGCACGGCCAACTCGCCCGGTATTATTATTATTATTATTATTATTATTATTATTATTATTACTATTATTATTATTATTATTATTATTATTATTATACTATTCATTCGATTAGGCCATCTCAGGACTACATGAAACAGACTTCTTCTTCTTGTCTTCCCAAAACTTCTTCATCCTTTCCCGGTGTTGTTGTTTTCCTTTTTCCATCCATTTACCGCGGTACCTGATTTCTTCTCGGCTTACCCTAGAAATTTACAATTAAAAATTGCATTCCTAAATTATTTTCTACCGAGAAAATTGGCCGTGCGGTTATCGTCACGCAGCTGTGAGATTGCATTCGGGAGATAGTGGGTTCGAACCCCACTGTCGGCAGCCTTGAAGATGGTGTTCCGTGGTTCTCCATCTTCACACCAGGCAAATACTCGAGCTGTATCTTAATTAAGGCCATGGTCACTTCCTTCCCACTCCTAGCCCTTTCCTGTCCCATCGTCGCTGTAAGACCTACCAGTGTCGGTGCAGCGTAAAGAAAATTGCAAATTCTTTTTTATTTATAATTTGTTCTCTCTTTAATGTCGAGTAGTTCAAAATATGGTTCTTTGAAAAATGCTGGTTTGGTTTCCTTATTTGCATAGTGTTCAAAAAATTATTTTATTAATCTGTCTTTGTCCATTCTGTAGGCCTGCAGGTGACCAAAGAATCTTAATCTTCTTTTTCTGAAAACATGACCTATTTTTTCTGATGATGTGTATAGGCTAAATCTTGTTCCGGTCTCAATTTATATATTCTTCTTCTTCCTCTTTTATTCTTCTTATTGAAAATGAAAACCTACAACCTGTTTTCCAGTCATTGACCGGGTGAGGGATGTAATGAATGAAACATATATAGGCTGTTATTACAATGGGGTCGCCACTCCCAAGGTGATTTATTAATGACTGATAAATGCTATGAAATGATCATGGAGAGTGTTGCTGGAATGAAAGATGACAGGGAAAACCGGAGTACCCGGAGGAAAACTTGTCCCGCCTCCGCTTTGTCCAGCACAAATCTCACATGGAGTCACCGGGATTTGAACCACGGTATCCAGCGGTGAGAGGCCGACGCGCTGCCGTCTGAGCCACGGAGGCTCTTCTTCTTATTATTTATTAAAAGTCAGCATATAATCAAATACTGGCGTAGAGCTAACCACTCTACCCCACCAAGTGCCGAGGTTACGGGTAGTGGAAGCCATTACCTTCCACCCCTCTAAGGGCCTTCATGGCCTGTACGGAGATGACTAAAAAATATGATAAAATATATCAAATACTAGCTTTAGTCACTTATTTCGGTATCGTGTGATTGCATTCATTGAATACAACATTTGGCAGAGTGCCATGTGGTTGTCGCACTGCTATCTTTATAATTTTTCCCAATTGATACAGACTGTTCGTAAGAAGAAAGCCATTCGATTGTGCTCAGCACCTAATGAAGAATTAATTCCCACACAAATTAAGACACGATTTTTCGACTTTCAAAGAGACGAGAAGTTCACACCCTCGACCCCACAGGTGTGGTAAAAGCGATAGGGAAAGGGAAAAAAAAAAGAAGGTGTAAAAATTATAATTTCCTCATCAGAAACTTAGACTAGAGAACTAAGTAGGCAGAAACACCATACACCAATGCAATATAGCTCCTTAGCTTTCCTTCGATTACTGTTTGTTTTAAGATAAGCTGGAGTGCAAATAAATTGCCTTGAAAATGGGTTCTCTAAAGTGCAAGTGGAAAGTGTTTTCGCATCTCAGCACTCTTAATTAAATATCCGTTGACTATGCTGCGTTATAAGGGCTGCCTGGCCGAGGTGGTAAAGGCGTGCTCGGTTCACCCGGAAGGACGTGGGTCCGATTCCCCGTTAGGAAGTCTAAAAATTTCAGAAACGAGATTTCCACTTCCGGAGGTGCATATGGCACTGAGGTTCACTCAGCCTACACCAAAAATGAGTACCAGGTTAATTCCTGGGGACAAAGGCGGCTGGGCGTTGAGGTTATGGATCGTGGATGACTTTACTTTCCATTCCTCCAAGAGCCTTCATGGCTTGTACGGAGATGACTATGCTATGCTGCGATATAAGGACAAGACATATCATGTAATTTCTAAGGACTCTTGACAAGAAATACAAGATATTCTTATGAAGAATTACATTTGTAAGAGTAGAGTAAAAGAGGATTTGTTTCTAGCGGTTTATCATCGCACTAAGAGTCCGGATCCATGGCTAAATTGTTAGCGTGCTGGCCGTTGGTCACAGGGGTCCCGGGTTCGATTCCCGGTAGGGCCCGTAATTTTAACCATCATTGGTCAATTTCTCTGGCACGGGGGCTGGGTGTATGTGTCGTCTTCATCACCATTTCATCCTCATCACGACGCGCAGGTCGCCTATGGGAGTCAAATGAAAGACCTGCACCTGGCGAGCCGAACATGTCCTCGGACATTCCCGGCACTAAAAGCCATACGCCGGGCTGAGTGGCTCAGACGGTTAAGGCGCTGGCCTTCTAACCCCAACTTGGCAGGTTCGATCCTGGCTCAGTCCGATGGTATTTGAAGGTGCTCAAATACGACAGCCCCGTGTCGGTAGATTTACTGGCACGTAAAAGAACTCCTGTGGGACTAAATTCCGGCACCTCGGCGTCTCCGAAGACCTTAAAAAGTAGTTAGTGGGACGTAAAACAAATAACATTATTATTATTAAAAGCCATACGCCATTTTATTTCATCGCACTAACACCTCCAAGGTTTTCGGCGACCCAAGGATGGGAAAGAGCAAGGGTTGGGAGGGTAGCATCCGTTGTCTTAATTAATGTATTATCTGCGCACTTTTTTAGCGATAGATTTATACCCTAGTGCTCAATCTTTCGACTTCGGTTGTCTTCGAGATTCGTATTGGCAACCTTTGAAACACAAACTAAGAATCGCTTATGATCGCTGTGCGACATCTGGCGTACACTTTAAGTACTCGTACTGTTGTTGTTTACACAGCAAAGCCAAACTATAGAATTCATGCTAGGAACACGTTTCGCATCGAGAAATGTTATATAATAGTATATATTGTGTGTGTGTGTAACACAGCTATTGGCGTAAGATAATAAAGGTTTAGAAAATTCATATCGATCGATCGTATTATCGATTCAATTCAGATTTCATTTCCGTTCAGTTTGCAGTATTGCCGGAACCGGCAGTGCTCCCTCTTTACTTCTCAACCGAGTATAAAAATCTGTCACTAAAAACTGCGCGTGCAATAGGCCTCTATAGACTCAGCATTTGGCTGGTGTGAAAATGGGAAACCAGGGAAACCAGCTTCAGGGCGTACGCTGACCATTCAGCCAACGAGTCGGACAGTCAGATAAAATAAAAATATCATCGGAAAATCTCAGGGTTTTGATTTCCTCTCCTTGAACTTTGTTACCCTTTCCAAATTCCTCTCTGATTTCTTTTATTTCCCGTTCTATGTAAACATTAAAAAGGAGAGGGGACAAGCTGCAGCCTTGCCCCACTTCTTTTTGGATTGATACCTCTTTTTTAAAGTCCTCGATTCTTATCGCTGCGGACTGATTTTTGTATAGATTGTCGATAATTCTCGTGTCTCGGTATCTAATCCCCATCACCTTCATAATCTCAGACAGCTTGGTCCAATCAGCATTAGTGAATGCCTTTTCTAGATCTACGAACGCCATGTACGTGGGCTTGTCTTTCTTAATTCTCTCCTCTAAGATGAGACGTAAAGTCAAGATTGCTTCACGTGTTCCCACGTTTTTCTGAAGCCAAATTGATCTTCTCCCAACTCAGTTTCTACTTGTATTTCCATTCTTCTGTAAATAATAGGTGTTAAACATTTTGCAGGCGTGAGATACTAAACTAATGGTGGGGTAGTTTTCACACTCGTCTGCACCGGATTTATTATTATGATTGTTTTTATTGTTAAAATTATTATTATTATTATTATTATTATTATTATTATTTGGAATTTTCGTCTTTCTCTTCGCGATTCCTGTGTAAACTACGGATCAACACATACTAGGAGACAGGTTGCGTAATAATGATAATACTTTTTTTACAATTTGTTTTACGTCGCACCGACTCATACAGGTCTTCTGGCGACGATATGATAGGGAAGGCTTAGGAGTGGGAAGGAAGTGGCCGTGGCCTTATTGAAGGTACAGCCCCAGCATTTGCCTGGTGTGAAAATGGGAAAACACGGAAAACATCTTCAGGGCTGCCGGCAGTGGGGATCGAACCCACTATCCCACGGATTCAAGCTCACAGCAGCGCGCCCCTAACCGCACGGCCAACTAGCCCGGTATAATAATAATAATAATAATAATAATAATAATAATAATAATCTGTGTTTTGAAATTTATTTTACTAACTCTCTTGTGTTCTGGAATTTTGATCTGAAAATAGATTATGTTACGTACCGGTACCAGTAAAAATGACTATCACAGGCCTCATTAAATGTCAAGCAAATGCGTTGGAATTGAATCCCGCAATAAGGCGAGTGTTAACCTACTAAAGCTATAGCAGCCAGGCCTTTCATAAGAGCAACAACACCTGTCGCTGGAGTGTTACGAGCCATCTATTACACAACTTCATATTTCAATAAGGAAAGCGCACTAATGTTCGGATATGTTCAACTGGTGTACTGTACACCTGCTCTACGAATCGTCCACTGTGACGTCATCCAGCACATTGACCCACTTCGTTACGGCAGTTTTCTTCTTTACTTAGGGATGCCAAAACTATTTCAGTCTGCGAAGAAGTGGGAGAGTGACAGTACGGGCTTTATTCTTAGCCACAGCATTTGAACCCCGAGCATTAATCAACAGTGCTCCTGGGGGAGGGGGGGGATTTTAGATTTACGATCAGTTATACCAAGAAGGAACGCTCTCAAATTGATGTTAACCGAGCGAGTTGGCTGCGCGGTTTGTGCCTCGTTCTTGTGAGCTTACATTCGCGGGATGTTGGGCTCCAACCCCACCGTAAGCAGCCCTGAAGACGCTTTTCCATAGTAGGCCTATATCGTTTTCACCTTTGAACATAGAAAATTAGCGTGTACTAAACATTTTTTCCCGCAGCAATAGAAATGAAAACTAAAAGGAAATTTAGTTTGATACATTATTTCTTGATAATGTAAGTTACCTATCTACTTAGAAATCATATAAACCTAGCCATTATACGTAATTAATTACTGAAAATGGTCCGCCTCTGTGGTGTAGTGGTTAGTGTGATTAGCTGCCACCCCCGGAGGTCCGGGTTCGATTCCCGGCTCTGCCACGAAATTTGAAAAGTGATACGAGGGCTGGAACGGGGTCCACTCAGCCTCGGGAGGTCAAGTGAATAGAGGTGGGTTCGATTCCCACCTCAGTCATCCTGGAAGTGGTTTTCCGTGGTTTCCCACTTCTTCTCCAGGCGATTGCCGGGATGGTACCTACCTTAAGGCCACGGCCGCTTCCTTCCCTCTTCCTTGCCTATCCCTTCCAATCTTCCCATCCCTCCACAAGGCCCCTGTTCAGCATAGCAGGTGAGGCCGCCTGGGCGAGGTACTGGTCATTCTCCCCAGTTGTATCCCCGACCAAGAGTCTGAAGCTCTAAGACACTGCCCTTAAGGCGGTAGAGGTGGGATCCCTCGCTGAGTCCGAGGGAAAAGCCGAACCTGGATGGTAAACAGATGATGATGATGATGATGATGATGAATTACTGAAAATGGCGGTGTATCATGGCCACTATTATATCGCTTTCCTGATAATTTCCAAACACATGAATATTTTTCTATGATTCCATTTTATTATGATTAATAATGTTATAATCTACAACCTGTACGAGGAGCAGTGAAGTCTATCAAGCATAAATATTTTTTTCGTGAAGTTATTTTCAAGTATGTACTCGATTTTTCATTTTTTTCGTTTGAAAATATTTTTAAAACTTAACCAATGAAACTAGAGCAATAATTCTAGTATATCTTCTTCTCTGTGAAATATACATGCATGCATGCAAAATTTCATCTTAGTATCTTAAAAACTTTCGGAGTAATCAGGGAAACGGTTCTGAAAAACAAAAGTTACGGGATACGAACAACGAACTTGCCGATTAGGCCTAAAGGCTTGCATGGGTGACAGGGCTTCACGTTTTTGGTCATAAGTCCGAATGTATTGGAGATATTAACAAAAAGTTTGCACTGTTTTAAAGAGAAAAATTCAATTTTAAATGAAAAATGAAAATTGATAAATCGCATTTCTGGTCATAGGTGTAAAGCCACGGACGCTTCCTTCCAAATCCTAATCCTAGCTCTCTCCCATCCGCGCGTCGTTGAAATCCTTCCGTGTTTTAGCGCGACGTCAAATCGCTGGCAAAAAAGAAAAAAGGTCATATTGATTTTCACGTTCAGATTGAGAATATGCACGTCATAAATGAGGAAGCATGTTGCCACTTGTGTTTCATATTGTTATTGATGTATTGTCCATATGTGTAGTGTAACGGGGACCCAGGTTCGATTCCCGGTAATGCAAATTTGAGACTGGCAACAGGGTTGATTGTTGTTGTTCTTGTTTGAATCATCAGTCCGTAGACTGGTTTGATGAAGCTCTTCATGCCACCCTATCCAGTCCTAATCTTTTAATTTCTACGTTAACTACTGCATCCTACATCTGCTCTAATCTGCGTGTCATACTCATACCTTGGTCTACCCCTTCCATTCTTACCATGTACATTTCCCTCAGAAACCAACTGAACACACTGTATTTCTTCCTCTCGCCCAAATATAACCAAATCTTTCTCCTCTCACCATTTAGATTCTGTATCTATTTATTCTTCAGCATTCTTCTGTAACACCACATTTCAAAAGCTTCTATTCTCTTTCTTTCTGAGCTAGTTATTGTCCATGTTTCACTTCCATACAACGCAGCGCTCCGGACGAAAGTCTTCAAAAGCATGTTTCTAATTCCTATATCAATGTTCGAAGTGAGCAAATTTCTTTTCTTAAGAAAGGCCTTCCTTGGTTGTGCTAGTCTGCATTTTATGTCCTCCTTACTTCTGCCAATTTTAGTTATTTTACTGCTGAAGTAACAATGTTCATCTACTTCCATTTAAGACTTCATTTCCTAATTTCCTGCATCACCTGACTTCGTTTGACAGCACTCCATTACTTTTGTTTTGGGCTTATTTATTTTCATCTCGTACTCCTTCTCCAAGACTGTGTCCATACCACTTAGCAATTTCTCCAGATCTTCTGCAATTTCAGATAAAATAACATCATCGGCAAATCTCATCTCCTCTCCTTGGATTTTGATTCCCTTTCCAAATTCCTCTTCGATATTCTTTACCGCCTGTTCCATATAAACATAGAAAAGGCGGGGGGGGGGGGAACTGCAGCCTTGCCTCACTCCTTTCTGGATTGCTGCCTCTCCAATCCGTGCGTCGCTGAAATCCTTTCGTGTGTTAGAGCGACGTCAAATCGCTGACAAAAAAAAAGAAATTAAAAAAAGAAAGATTCGGACTTATTTTTGCGCTCAGATTGAGAATTATTGCTCGTCATAAATGAGGAGACATGTTGCCACTGGTGTCACTTGTTGATATGCAGTTAAAAATATATATGTAGCTCACCATCGTTTGGAGCCTAGCTGAAACGAACTGCACTACCTCGGGAAGACGCATGAATTTGTCCACCTCTGTTGTTAGCGTTATTAGCTGCCACCTTCGGAGGCCCGGCTCAATTCCCAGTACTGTCAGGAGGTCTGGTATGTGTTTAAAGGGGTACGTGCAGCTCATCTCCATTGGGGGTGTGCCTAAAAGAACTGCACCACCTCGGGATGAGGACGCGTGCATTTTATCCTTCTTCTTCTTAATCTGCTTACCCTCCAGGGTTGGCCTTTCCTTCGGACTCAGCGAGGGATCCCGCCTCTACCGCTTCAAGGGCAGTGTCCTGGAGAGTGAGACTTCGGGTCGGGGATAAAACTGGGGAGGAGGACCAGTACCTCGCCCAAACTCCGTCACATGCTATGCTGAACAGGGCCTTGTGGGGGATGAGAAGATTGGAAGGGATAAACAAGGAAGAGGAAAGAAAGCGGCCGTGGCCTTAAGTTAGGTACCATCCCGGCATTTGCCTGGAGAAGTGGGAAACCACGGAAAACCACTTCCAGGATTGATGAGGTGGGAATCGAATCCCCCCCCCCACTCTACTCACGTAACCCCCGTGGCTGAGTAGACCCCGTTCTAGCCTTCGTACCCCTTTTAAAATTTCGTGGTAGAGCCGGGAATCGAATCCGGGCCTCCGTGGGCGGCAGCTAATCATGCTAACTACCACACCACAGAGGCGGACATTATTATTATTATTATTATTATTATTATTATTATTATTATTATTATTATTATTATTATTATTATTGCCTGATTCCACGGCTAAATGGTTAGCGTGCTGGCCTTTGTTCACAGAGGTCCCGGGTTCGATTCCTGGCTGGGTCGGGACGGGGATTTTAATCGCGTCTGACTAATTTTTTTGCTAGTTGCTTTACGTCGCACCGACACAGATAGGTCTTGCGGCGACGAAGGGACAGGAAAGGGCTAGGAGTGGGAAGGAAGCGTCCGTGGCCTTAAGGTACAGCCCTAGCATTTGCCTGGTGTGAAAATGGGAAACCACGGAAAACCATTTTCCGGGCTCCCGACAGTGGGGTTCGAACCTACTATCTCCCGAATTCTGGATACTGGCCGCACTTAAGGGACTGCAGCTATCGAGCTCGGTCGTCTAATTCTTCTGGCTCGGAGACTGGTTGTTTGTGATTGTCCCAACACTCTCCTCTTCAAATTCAGACAACATACCATACTACAAACTACTACAGAAACACGCAATAGTAATTACATTGCCGGGCTGAGTGGCTCAGACGGTTAAGGCGCTGGCCTTCTGACCCCAACTTGGCAGGTTCGATCCTGGATCAGTCCGGTGGTATTTGAAGGTGGTCAAATACGTCAGCCTCGTGTCGGTAGATTTACTGGCACGTAAAAGAACTCCTGTGGGACTAAATTCCTGCTGCAAGGTTGCCTGTGACTGTGACTCGTCGAAATAAGCGCTGTGTGAGAGATCGCATGTCAAGTATCTATACATTCGGAAAAACAAACGATCTAGGGGCTGGAGTTCATACGCTGTGCTGGCCGGTATTGTTTCTTTCTTCCTTTACCTGCAGGGTTGGTTTTGTCCTCGGACTCGGCAAGGGATC
The DNA here is from genome assembly GCF_040414725.1 of Anabrus simplex. Taxonomy (NCBI): domain Eukaryota; kingdom Metazoa; phylum Arthropoda; class Insecta; order Orthoptera; family Tettigoniidae; genus Anabrus; species Anabrus simplex. The sequence goes on along the minus strand of NC_090266.1, from coordinate 1,146,662,088 downwards.
CCACCTCTACCGCCTCAAGGACAGTGTCCTGGAGAGTGGGACTTTTTGGTCGGGGATAAAACTGGGGAGAAAGATAAGTACCTCGCCCAGGCGGCCTCACCTGCTATGACGAACGGGTGCCTTGTGGGGTTGTAGAGGGGGGGAGATTGAAAGAGATAAACAAGGAAGAGGGAAGGAAGCGGCCGTGGTACCATCTCGGCATTGGACTGGAGGAGAAGTGGGAAACCACGGAAAACCACTTCGAGGATGGCCGAGGTGGGAATCGAACCTCTTCTACAAAGTTAACCTCGCGAGGCTGAGTTCCAGCCCTCGTACCACTTTTCAGATTTCGCGGTAGAGCCGGGAATCGAACCTGCGCCTCCGGGGGTGGCAACTAATCACACTAACCACTGCACCACAGACACGGACATTATTTTTACTGTTAAATCGTCGGAGTCACGATTACCTTCTTCGAAAATTTTTCTGACGTTTACACAATTGTGCTTTAAGTCGCACCGATACAGATAACTCTTATGGCAACGACGGGATAGGAAAGGGCCAGGACTAGGATTGAATCGGCCGTGGCGTTAATTAATGTACAGCCCCATTTTCCTGGTGTGAAAATGGGAAATCATGGAAAACGATCTTCAGGACTGCCGACAGTGGGGTTCGAACCCATTATCTACCGGATGCAAGCTCACAGCTGCTTGCCCCTAACAGAACGGCCAACTCACCCGGTTTTCTGATATTTACAGTGACATTGTGGAATCTGGTACGAGTCTAAACCGAACAGGATTCTTGCACTTGAAATGGCGGGAAGAAAAGGTCCAAAAACTTAACCCCTTGGCACAAACGCCCCGAAAGGCTATGGCCACCAAGCGACCGCAGCTCAGCCCATAGGCCTGCAGATCATGAGGTGCCTTGTGGTCAGCACGACGAATCCTCTCGGCCGTTATTCTTGGCTTTCTAGACCGAGGCCGCTATCTCACCATCAGATAGCTCATTAGTTGTAATCACGTAGGTTGAATGGACCTCGAATCAGCCCTCAGTTCCAGGTAAACATCCCTGACCTTGCCGGTAATCGAACCCGGGGCATTCGGGTAAGAGGCAGGCACGCTACCCCTTAATTGTTAGGAAGGCTCCTTTAAAATCGTAACGAACAACTTCTTTGTCATTTTTTCTTGACGCACTCTCATTTCACAGTTAATTTTTCTAGCTTGAACATTGTTACTTATACCAGTTCGTTCGTATAAAATCACTAATACTTTTGATATTAACTTCCCTGATGAAGACACTATAGGCAAGACTGTATACGAATGTGTGGTCTTCCCTCTCGATTCACTGCTCCCTTTATGCCAGACGTACCTTTAATATCTAAATTTTCTTTCCACCGTCATTCCTTTATTAAAACTATCCTTATCGGCATTGTACATTTGTTCATCGGTATATGAGTCCATGATTAATTTGCAATTCTTTTAAATGCCTGTATTATCTGCTCTTGTAGGAATGCATCTGGAACTTGCCGTGTTGTTACAATTAATGTTATATTACGGCTTGCCACATCACAATACAATGCTTCGTAAAGCGATACATCCGAGATGAACTAGCCTTGAACATGTTTTCGTCAATTTGTAATTCGCGCGCCTTTAATGTTGCAATTTGTTGTATGTTACGTTATCAGAGTTTATTTCCACCAATTTTCGGATCAGAATGTCATGTAGTACTACATCAAATGCTTTGGCAAAATCAATAATAATAGCATCAACTTGCACAACTCTGTGCTTGCAGGGCCTCTCAAACGCCCAAAATTACGCGTGCAGACTGAGGCACAGAGGTCCTGTGCACAGTTCATCGGTCCCATTCGGCTCGGCTCGGACCAACGCGTCGTCTCGGGGCGGCTCGGCTAAGCTCGGCTCAACACGGCTCGGATTTGGAGGGCTACGGAGCAAGTGAGGAAGAGAGAGACAGGCGGAGCAAGCGAGACAGACGTGGGGAACGAGAGAGACAGCGCTATTGCTCTAAATCGAGGAGTGGGGGTCTGCACTCTGGTCAACCAAGCGAAGTCGTCTTTTGCACCTTGCGCCGCATAATTCACTGGTGCATGCACCCTGAGAGGCCCTGGTGGTAATAACTCGCTAATATTCTGGAAGAGCGACATCTGGCTCTCGCAGGAAAAAACCTTTTCTAAACCATGTCCACGAACTTTCAAGAAGTAAATTACGAGTAAAAGTTACTTTTTGTTAAAAGTAGGCTACGATTACAAGTAAAAATTATGAAGAATATAATCATTACAAGTAATCTGATTACTTTTACTCAGTTAGGCCCACTTCTCAACTCTGAATAGTACTTATAATTCTCTTAAGTTGAAATGTTGTATATAATAATGATTTGGATTCTACTCCTTTGGAATCTTTATTATTACTGTCACTAGGTTTTCGTAAAAGCTATAAGTCGCATCACATACCCGAAGCTTAGTGAATCGGGACACTTTATATTTTGTTATGATATCTTATGCTTATGGAATATGTGGCCTGTGTTTAACTGCTTTTCTGTTTTGTTTCAGGTAAGTGACATTCAGTTTACGGTCGGTGAGTTTACTTCCTTGCTGTGCCTGAGTACAAGCTGATTGTGATTTCGTTATATCATACTAGTCTTGAGTTTGCAATATGGGACAATGGATGAAAAATACATGGATATAAAACTTGGAATGGGTGGCCGGTTCTCTGAATGCCGACACGTCATCTACGAATCCTGCAATACCTGTTGGATGCCTTGGTCGTCAATTGGGATTCCATGCTCCAAGCTCTGGTAGCAGATCTTGAACCCTGACAATTACATCGCACAACTTCCTGACGTGTCGAGCGAATGAACGCTATCTAGCCCTCAAAGGGAGCGGAGAGTTATCTCCCTCTACTCTTATGCTTCAGTTTCTGAAATTCTGTGTTTTATTTGTGTATGTACTGATAGTATTTGAATCCTGATTCCTTTTTGAGTGTTTCTATATGGATATTCATGTTTAATTGACTCACATTTTCGTTTACCATGGACACACTATTTTCATATTTTATGTTTTTCTCATTTGCCTATACCGAATTCAGACTTTTTATTGTAGTCAATTCTTACAACGAAAGTTTTGTAAATTGTTCAATATCAAATGGTAATATAGATTTGCTAGCTGAGACAATTCTTGTGCATTTTCAGTCGTTCCATTTGCTTGCAAATTCAAATGATCGAATTCAGTAAAACTTGCAATTAGTGCGAACTATTTCTAGACCATAACGCCTACCGAAACGTAACCTTAAATAATAGGCTTCGAAACGTGTGGTATAACTAAAGCGATATTTATAGACGTGTTACTGCGAGGGTTAAAGCATTAGTAACCCGTTATTCAGCATTATTTGATCTTCGGGGTAACCGCGTGTCGTATTGACTCTTTACCACCCCTGTCCGGCTCCATGGCTAAATGGTTAGCGTGCTGGCCTTTGGGCACAGGGGTCCCGGGTTCGATTCCCGGCAGGGTCGGGAATTTTAACCTTAATTGGTTAATTTCGCTGGCACGGGGGCTGGGTGTGTGTGTCGTCTTCATCATCATTTCATCCTCATCACGACGCGCAGGTCACCTACGGGTGTCAAATCAAAAGACCTGCATCTGGCGAGCCGAACATGTCCTCGGACACTCCCGGCACTAAAAGCCATACGCCATTTCATTTCACCACCCAACCTTACGTCCGTAGTCGTAGTGCAAATTAGGAGAAAAAAAGTGTTAGGGAGTTTGCTCATAAAAGGATGTGCAGTTTTAGTGAAATGGAACAAAAAGTATTGTGATATATTCTATTGCTTCGTAACACAATACTTTTTGTTCCATTTCACTAAAACTGCACATCCTTTTATGAGCAAACTCCCTAACACTTTTTTCTCCTAATTTGCACGAGAAAACTGATATGTAAAACATTTATATTTCATTCTTTTAGAATATGCATATTAATGTAAAGCGAAATAAACCAGACATTCTGGTGGCTGATTTTGGACTCCATAATATACATATTTATATACTTCCCGCAATTATGGGCTGCTGCACTGGACAAAGTGCGCTGTTTACACATATAATAGAAATCAAAATATCACGATGCGATTTAAAAGTGCATTAACAGATATGACTTTTTAACAAACATTGTTAAAACTGCGAGAATTGCCAGATTTGTATCCGGCAATTAAGGTCGTGGTTGCTCAACATAGTGTCGACTCTTGCGGCTTGCAACGGAAGAAGTCATTGTAGATGGAGGTGATGTCTGAGTATTGTAATAGATTTTTAAGGGCTGCAAGGTCTGCTATATTATTAACAGTATTGTTAAAGATATGCAGCTTTTGAATGGTGCTTTTAAAGTAAAATGTAAGGGCTCTTCTTGCGCCAACCATGGGTTCGATAACTTCAGTCCTTCCGAGTTTGTATTTTTCGTGGGAATAGGGGACTCTGTTTTTTCTCTTCGTCCAAATCCTTAGGTTGGTTGATATGAGAGTAGAATCTGATTGTTGGGTCACTAGTGAATGCAGATCTATCAACGTCTTTGTACGCAATGATATCTACACGCCGTATACTTCCATCATCAAACGGACCATGGACTTCCTCGTGAGCAGTATTGCCATCGTCCTTAAGCCCTGTCGCTATCAGTAAACGGATTCGATGATGTCCACTGTTCCGCAGTTATTTTAAAATTGCTTTCACAGGACTAAAAGAACGCATCCTACTAACGACTGGTGATAAAACACGGTCTAAATGTAATGTTAAATAACGAATATTTGTTTCTCCAGATTCTCAAGACATAGTTGGTACTTTAGTAGAAAGCGAGACTGTGTGTGACGTGTCCTGAATTATTGTGGATTTGATGTTCGTCGCCCTCCCCAGTAGGTACTGACGAGAAACCATGCACGTTAGGTATCAAAATAGATTTAAAAAAATGCAGATCAGTAGGGATTGATTAAAAAAAGCAATGTAAATATAAATCTTATGGCAGTTGTATAGTACTTTTTGATGTGATTCCACATACTGTATATGAGTTGATTATGTGTAAGTACAGAAGATATTATGTGTAGAATTTTGTAAATAATACACATTTATTAAGGATGAACCGTGTGTTTAATAGAAAAATTGTTAATGTAAATTGTATAATATTGTATTTTAGGAAAATGCCTTCTTTTCTTTTTAGTTTAAAATTTAATTGTTGAGAACAATACATTTTTGTGTATAATTTGCCACCGAGGTAGACACCTCATTTGCAAATAAAGTATTTTGATTTTATTTTATTTGATTGCTATTCTGCATTGGTTCATCGAACGGCTTGTATGGAAGAAAGAAGGCAGAAAACTGTTTTTTTCTCGATGGATTGCACTTCTGTTATTTTGCACATGTTGGGTGCATCCGACGACGATCTAGTGAACGGCGTCTTTCATTGGACGACTGTATCTGCACCACTGAATGAATGACCACATTTATTCAGAGATTTCTTGGCTACTTAATACATGGACGTTTAGCTACACTCTGCCAGTAAGATGGTACCAGTAAAATAATAATAATAATAATAATCATAATAATAATACACTCTCGATTTACCGAAATCGGATCAACCGCGTTGCGGCTTAACCGCGATATCAAAAACTCTAAAAATGCACGAGTGTTAAGAAAATGAATAAAAAGACGTATGACTTTTAGTGCCGGGAGTGTCCCAGGACGTGTTCGGCTCGCCAGGTGCAGGTCTTTTAATTTGACACCCGTAGGCGGCCTGCGCGTCGTGATGTGGATGAAATTATGATGAAGACAACACATACACACAGCCCCCGTGCTAGCGAAATTAACCAATGATCGTTAAAATTCTCCACCCTGCCAGGAATCGAACCAGGGACCCCTGTGACCAAAGGCCAACACGCTAACCATTTAGCCATGGAGCCAGACACGAGTGTTAGGAGTTACAGTATTACAAGCACAACAAACAGTTACGCATGGGGCTGCCTTGGCAAACGTCGAGTCATTGGTGGAGTACATCGAGGGCCAGGATGATGCTCTCATCACCGAAAAAAATATTTTGAGAAACTTGAAGCAAAATAATGAAAAAGTGTTTTTCGGCACAAAAGCAGAAAACCATGACTGATTATTTTCAGAGAAAGTAAAGTTAGGTAGTCTGAACATTTTTTTCTTTGACTTATTAGTTTCGTCCGCCTCTGTGGTGTAGTGGTTAGTGTGATTAGCTGCCATCCCCGGAGACCCGGGTTCGATCCCCGGCTTTGCCACGAAATTTGAAAAGTGTTACGAGGGCTGGAACGGGGTCCACTCAGCTTCAGGAGGTCAAACGAGTAGAGGTAGGTTCGATTCCCACCTCAGCCATCCTTGGAAGTGGTTTTCCGTTTTTTCCCACCTCTCCTCCAGGCAAATGCCGGGATGGTACCTCACTTAAGGCCACGGCCACTTCCTCCACTCTTCCTTGTCTATCCCTTGAAATATTCCCATACCCCCGCAAGGCCCCTGTACAGCATAGCAGGTGAGGCCGCCTGCGTGAGGTACTGGTCATCCTCCCCAGTTGTATCCCCGGCCCAGAGTCTGAAGCTCCAGGACACTGTCCTTGAGGTGGTAGAGGTGGGATCCCTCGCTGAGTCCGAGGGAAAAACCAACCCTAGAGGGTAAACAGATAAAGAATAATAATAATTGATTGACGGTTAAGTGTAATAATAATCATCATATTAATAATAATCTAACTTTTACACTCTGAGTTTAATACTGTATTATAGTGTACAATCTATTTCAATTTACACGGTTTTGTGCTGCATTGCTAGTGCTTCACTGAACTGCAAACAACAATTTCAGTAGAATGAAATGAAGTAGTTTATAGTTTTGATTGCATAGTACTTTGTCACTCCCATGAGTAAACACGCGCTCCGTTTTCATCCAGTACAATTATTTTAACTAACATGGAACCAAATTCTTCAAATAAATGCATTATTTTTATACTCGTGAGCGCACTAGGGCACGTGTTTGGATGTAAACGAACCTCGCACATTTTACTTAACTGGAACCGGAGTTCGGAGAAAATTGGCATGATATTATGTAACCTAATTCTGATCTATAGAATTGGAAGGCCTAAGCTAGAGGAACTTATCCGCTCTTGAAGATGATTGTCCACCTGAAGGAGATTGAGAAAGAGGTAATTAGGGAGCGTTACTGTACTTCGGGAAACGTCGTCGTCTTCTTTGCCTTTAACCAATTACTTGAGGTCTGTCATGTATATGGATTTAGCCTAGTTTTACGGCCGGATGCCCTTCTTGATGCCCGCTCTATGTCGAGGGATGAATTCATTACTACGTCTTTCTGCGGTATAGTAGTTTGTAGTGTGATTTGTTGTATGTAAATGAGTATTAAGACGAACACAAATACAGAGCCCCCGAAATATTAAAAAAAAAAACACGAACCTACTACGCTGGCGTAGCAGGGGGAGAGGTGATACTCCCACGTGGCGCGTCCCAGATGGCGGATAGGGGGGTCCTAACCGGCTTGCCGGCGGACTTGAGGGAAGTAAAATACCTCTCGCGGACCAAACACACAACCCCCTGTGGGTGGGGGACGCAGACGAAGAATACACCCATGGTATCCCCTGCCTGTCGTAAGAGGCGACTAAAAGGGGCGACGAAGGGATGATTGTCGTGGAACCTTGAAACTATTTGTGATTAGTACCACCACGCGGAGAACACCATGGGTCGTTTTTACATGCGCGTAGTACCACTATGTTAGGTACACAATAGGTTTGTGATTAGTAGCACACAGGAACACAGTGCGGTTGGCCTTTGCAGTACCTGTGATTAGTACTACCATACGAGCAGGACCATGGGATGATAGCTACTTTTTTGTTTTGCTATTTGTTTTACGTCGCACCGACACAGATATGTCTTATGGCGACGATATGATAGCTACTAAGGTTCTGCCTTGCCTATGATTAGTACCCACTATTTGAGGAACACCACGGGATAGTGCAGGTCCCTGCGGTTAGTACTCTTATGTGATGAACACCATAGGGTTACATTGCCTGTAAATGGCGCCACAATGTGAGAAAAACCATAAGTCTGTATTATATGTCGAATTTCATAACCTGTGAGTAGTACCATAATGTGTGGAATACCGCGAGTCTCTGCTACTTTTGATTAGTACCGCAACATGACAAATACCATGGTTCTACTTTCCTAGCGATAAGTACTGTTATGAGGGGCCGATAACTTGGATTTTGGAACCCCTTTAGACTGCAAGCATCATAGATTCAGTGTTATGCTATAGCAGCAGTCCCTTGGTCAGTAATACTATTGTTTCACGTCAGTTTCTGTGAATGTAAGGCAATGCGGGTCGCATCCACAGATTGTTTTAAATTCATATCCATCCATTCATTCTACGCCCTCACGTTTTGAATTTTGGTCAGTGGAGAATTTTCGTCTTTTAATTTGTCATTCCATTTCCTCTCATTTCGTACCATTAGGGGCCGATGACCTCGATGTTAGGCCCCTTTAAACAACAAGCATTATCATCATCATCATCATCATCAAATATTAAAATTCCCGACCCTGCCAGGAATCGAACCCGGGGTCCTTCGAAACGGAGGGTAGTACGATGACCATTCAGTGAAGGAGCCGGACCGAATACTATTTCCGATAAGGTCAAAGATCGTGCATAAGAACAATTATATCAATGCTTTGTAGTTATTTTCCTTTGAGTAGTCATACCCTCCATCCTATGAAACAACGGAATTCTAGAATTTTGTTCCGGAAAAGGGGGTTTCTTTCGCCATCCACAGTAGCACATTCGGTTGGTCCGTGGTCTTCGGGAGGTAGTGGGTTCGAACCTTACTGTCCGCAGCCCTATAGATGGTTTTCTTTGGTTTCCCGTTTTCACACCAGGCAAATGCTGGGGCTGTACCTTACTTAAGGCCACGGCCGCTTCCTTCCCACTCCCAGCCCTTTCCCGTCCCATCGTCGCCATAAGACCTATCTGTGTCGGTGCGACGTAAAGCAATTTGTAAAATAATGACCGTGATGTTCTTTTCTCTAGATAGCAGATTCGTTCCCAGATATTGTCAATTGACTTTGAAGGTATGTAAAAGCGATAATACCACGTCATTGGTTTCCAACACTTTAAGGCAGAGGCTCCCAAACGCACAAAATCTCACGCGTGCAAACCGAGGCGCAGAGGTTCTGTGCACTTTACATCGGTCCGACTAGGCTCGGTTCGGACCAGCGTCTTGTCTCGGGGGGACTCGGCTTAGCTCGGATGGTGGATTGCTGCATAGCAAGGGAGGAAGGGGGAGACAGGCGTAGGGAAAGAGAGAAATAGTGCTATTGCTCAAATTCGAGGAGTGGGGGTCTGCACTCTGGTCAACTAGTGAAGTCGACTTTTACACCTTGCGCCGCGCAATGCACCGGTGCATGCACCCTGAGAGGTCCTGCTTTAAGGAATTCCTTGGGGGACAACATTCCGACAACTCGGCAGCTGCTAAGATCATTGACTTGTAGTAGTAGTAGTAGTAGTAGTAGTAGTAGTAGTAAATGTGATTGTCAGCTCCGACATTAAATAGATTAGATTCACATTGTCTGGCGATTTGGCCCTCTCTTCCACCTAACCAGATTGAATGAATGAATGAATGAATGAATGAATGAATAGAATACTCTTCTCCCCAGTCACAGACGGTCACCGGTTGGAGAAAGAATATTAATTTATTGTAATCATATTTAATACACGCAGGTAGTTTTTTATAATATACACTGCCAAAGATAATCCCACTAAGACAATCGTTATAACATTAATTAACTTTACCCACTAATATACAGAAAGGGGCTGCCTGGCCGACGCGGTAAAGGCGTGCTCGGTTCGCCCGAAAGGACATGGGTTCGAATCCCCGTCAGGAAGTCGTAAAATTTAAGGAAAGATATTTCCACTTCCGGAGGTGCACATAGCCCTGAGGTTCATTCAGAATGCACCAAAAATGAGTACCAGGTTAATTCCTTGGGACAAAGGCGGCCGGGCGTAGAGCTAAACATTCGACCCCATCAAGTGCCGAGGTTACGGATACTGGAAGCCTTTACCTTCAGCTCCTCCAAGGGCCTTCGTGGCCTGTACGGATATGACTTTGCTTTGCTTTTGCTTTTACTAATATACAGAATATCCCATAAATACTTCTTCACCGAGCTCGATAGCTGCAGTCGCTTAAGTGCGGACAGTATCCAGTATTCGGGAGATAGTAGGTTCGAACCCCACTGTCGGCAGCCCTGAAAATGGTTTTCCGTGGTTTCCCATTTTCACACCAGGCAAATGCTGGGGCTGTACTTTAATTAAGGCCACGTCCGCTTCCTTCCCACTCCTAGCCCTTCCCTGTCCCATCGTCGCCATAAGACCTATCTGTGTCGGTGCGACGTAAAGCAAAAAAAAAAAAATAATACTTCTTGGGCGTATCTTTCATTAAGTGTCTAGGATACCTCCACGTTCTACTAACTACGTGCATCTTTTCTGTTTTCATCCTCTTTACTATTACCTCGTTTTGCTGTTCTCCATGGTGTATTCCATTCTCTGTTTAATAACTTAACAATATCTGCCCATATATTGACTCGTTCACTCCACTGTTTGCGGTACAGCTTGGCAACCTTATTATTATTTCGGAAAATTGATTACAACTACATTTAATGCTGGAGTTCCGTCATCTACACCCCAAATCTCTGCTCCATACAATAATTTCGTTTTAACTACTAAATTCAACACTGTTTTGTGAATTGTGTATTCGATGTTCGGCATCTTTCTATCAAGTAGACAATAGGGCTTATAAAAAATACTATATTGATAGCAGGACAGAGGATGCGTGTGCAGGGGATTGGGATGTTAAGAATTAATGGGTGGTATAATGAAGCATTCAGAAAGAAAAGAAGTAACGAAATAATTCAAATCATATACACTGACTGACAGAGCAAATGCAACACCAAGGAGGAGTGGTCAGAACTTTATGCCAATTGCAGGGTAGACTGACGTCACTGAGGTATGCTCATGATGTGAAATGCGCCGCTGTGCTGCGCACGTAGCGAACGATAAATGGGACACGGCGTTGGCGAATGGCCCACTTCGTACCGTGATTTCTCAGCCGACAGTCATTGTAGAACGTGTTGTCGTGTGCCACAGGACACGTGTATAGCTAAGAATGCCAGGCCGCCGTCAACGGAGGCATTTCCAGCAGACAGACGACTTTACGAGGGGTATGCTGATCGGGCTGAGAAGGGCAGGTTGGTCGCTTCGTCAAATCGCAGCCGATACCTATAGGGATGTGTCCACGGTGCAGCACCTGTGGCGAAGATGGTTGACGCAGGGACATGTGGCACGTGCGAGGGGTCCAGGCGCAGCCCGAGTGACGTCAGCACGCGAGAATCGGCGCAACCGCCGCCAAGCGGTGGCAGCCCCGCACGCCACGTCAACCGCCATTCTTCAGCATGTGCAAGACACCCTGGCTGTTCCAATATCGACCAGAACAATTTCCCGTCGATTGGTTGAAGGAGGCCTGCACTCCCGGCGTCCGCTCAGAAGACTACCATTGACTCCACAGCATAGACGTGCACGCCTGGCATGGTGCCGGGCTAGAGCGACTTGGATGAGGGAATGGCGGAACGTCGTGTTCTCCGATGAGTCACGCTTCTGTTCTGTCAGTGATAGTCACCGCAGACGAGTGTGGCGTCGGCGTGGAGAAAGGTCAAATCCGGCAGTAACTGTGGAGCGCCCTACCGCTAGACAACGCGGCATCATGTTTTGGGGCGCTATTGCGTATGATTCCACGTCACCTCTAGTGCGTATTCAAGGCACGTTAAATGCCCACCGCTACGTGCAGCATGTGCTGCGGCCGGTGGCACTCCCGTACCTTCAGGGGCTGCCCAATGCTCTGTTTCAGCAGGATAATGCCCGCCCACACACTGCTCGCATCTCCCAACAGGCTCTACGAGGTGTACAGATGCTTCCGTGGCCAGCGTACTCTCCGGATCTCTCACCAATCGAACACGTGTGGGATCTCATTGGACGCCGTTTGCAAACTCTGCCCCAGCCTCGTACGGACGACCAACTGTGGCAAATGGTTGACAGAGAATGGAGAACCATCCCTCAGGACACCATCCGCACTCTTATTGACTCTGTACCTCGACGTGTTTCTGCGTGCATCGCCGCTCGCGGTGGTCCTACATCCTACTGAGTCGATGCCGTGCGCATTGTGTAACCTGCATATCGGTTTGAAATAAACATCAATTATTCTTCCGTGCCGACTCTGTTTTTTCCCCAACTTTCATCCCTTTCGAACCACTCCTCCTTGGTGTTGCATTTGCTCTGTCAGTCAGTGTATAAGGTAGGAGCTTTGAAAAAATGAATGGCATTCTGTAGTAAACGCAAAGAGTATAGATAATTACTAGCAAGATACCCGTGCTTCGCTACGGTATTGTACTGAAATTTAGAATTGAATGCTTATTGTTTTATATATATAATCCGCCGAAATTCGCGATCTGACTCGTTTTCTAATAGATTACGGCAAGTTTCCTCCCATTTTTCAATCTTTCTTTCCAGCAATCGATTTCGTACTTCCCGGGCTCTGTCCGGTTTCCCACCCGGTCAGTTGGGTCCCTGAATCTTTGCCATCTTTTCCTATAAGCATTTTTAATATGGATCAAATCCTTCGGGAGATCCAGCATGGTGTCGTATTGGGTGCCTTGGCGATACTGAACCTGCGGCCGGGCTGCATTCATAGTCATTACCCGTCCAGGACCCGTTTCCAGTGCGGTTCGCACATTTGACGACGGTCCAGAACATTATTATTATTATTATTATTATTATTATTATTATTATTATTATTATAGTTGTTCTGGACCCCACAGCAAGATGCAAGACCGCTACTTCGCGGTAAATTACATCTGCTGCCATTGTCATTGTTGAGAATGTGACCAGCACCATTGTCGCGCATAGGCAAGTGTGCGGGATTTCTGGCCATACGAATGACATACTGAACCCTTCACTTACCGTTCCATCGTTGATCGGCTACAGCTGCTACATTAGAGCAATATTGAACTCTTAAACCTTGGGGTCGTTGCGGGAATGTTTCGGTCACGATGTTAACCAACGATGGGGTTCAGAAGAGAGCCTAACTACTTGAAATGAGGAGCAAATATGTGCTTACTAACTTTTATTAAAATCTTAATGGCACAAAAAATATTCATATAAATCCTTGATCAACAATTAATTAGAAATTATGAAATGTTTCAACGCAGTCAGATTGCATAGCGTCAATATTTTCTTTTACAATATCGAAGAATTTGCTTCGGTGAAAGTAGGAATATCATAAATTAGTGGACGGCGAAACTGAAAAAGTGAAAGAGAAAAACCTGAAAAATCGGGCACCTATTAATCCAAACTATAACTGAGAATTAATCCACACGATCCGTGGAAAATATGACCTTCAACAAGTAGAACGCCTGATTTACTCTCAATTAATGTTATCCACCAGTCGAATACCCATTCGGATTCGGAACACCCGCCGAATGGACCCTTAATCGAACCAAATTGACTATCAGTTGCTTTGGATAGGTTGCGAAATATTATTGGAAAGCATGGTGTTCACTACAAGTTAACAGCAGCATTCACAATTGAAACAAAATTCCACCATGTATTTGTCATTTCATGACACCCCTAAGTGATAAAATAAACCCGATTCTAAACGTGCATCACCCAAACAGCTGTTCAGAAGGAACCAAAAACAACATGATCCGCGAGAATCTTACGTTACGTCGTTCTGAAGGAACAAAACTGCGAAATTCAGGAAACACTTATTCATCACGCATTTTGAAGAAATGCCAAACACTGAAGTTAATTAAAAAGTGGTAAATCACTTGAAAAATATTATTATAAAACCGACTTTCAGGTTATGAATGGTTACGTTACGTTTAATAAACTTAAAAGTCCACAGAGAAAAATATACACAAATTACAGAATTGAAGAATTCTTTCCTACTTAACAATGACTACCATCACAGATCCATCTACTTATTGTTTGTCCCAACACGCTACCTACAAAGCCATCAATTAATCAAATTCAACTACGTATAAAAATGAACGAACGACAAAGATCAAAACTAAAATATATTACTGGCTGACGAATCGAATCCGTATTCGTAACTCAAGTCTCGCACTAATACATTGAGTGTCAACATGCACACTATCAAAGCGAAACGGACGTCAGAACGACAAAAACAATTAAGTCCGTAAACTAAAATAAAATAAAATTAAATATCGAAGTTATTTGAACTCAACCCGCATGGAGAATTACAGTAAAATATTCAATCACCATTAACTCAGTACCCAATGTTGGACAACCCTCATTTGCCGATAACGGTCCCATATCTTAGGGAGCACCTTCCAGCTGTTGGGAGCCGCGCGCAAATTTGACCTCATTATTACCGAGCTAAGATTCTTCCCATTTCGTAGATTACTGCAGATGCTACCATCGCCCAGGTCACTTCGCAAAAAAAAACATCTAATCTAAGACTTGAGTATGTACAGCTGACATCCCAGACCTATCGTCGGGCCTACTTAACATCTGCACACCCTAACACTAACTAACCTTCCTAAGTCTATCGTTGAGCGTGAACTAGGATGTCTCATCATCAGTATACTCCTAGGATAACATGTGACGTCCTAAATCTATTGTCGGGCGGAAACTGGGTCGTATATGCTTCCCCTAGCATATCAGGCGAACCCGTAATTCCAAACAAACTCGGGTATTTTTAACTGTGAGTATGGTCGAAACGAATAACACACAACGAAACAACTCTTGCCACAAAACGAATGCAAGTCGAAAATGCCATAAGTTTCTATCTTGTTACAAAAACATCGTGAACTCGAAAATAAATATCCCGTGACGAACAATCCCCCAACTCAAACACGATCTCAGCCTGCGCAATGAAGTTTAGGAAAGAAATAATATCTTCCAACACACGTCTACATTTAGTGGATGTCGTCAAAAATAATAATCATCACCAGCGCAGAGATCCATACTATAAATTTAGGATGAAGCCCTCAGATTGCCTAACGTCATTTTCCAAATATACATATCCATGACTATCCAGTGAAACGAAATTCAATATATTTACACAGTCAAACATATCGCTTTAAAAACGTCGAATATCTCATTCCACAAATGCTCCTATTTACTGATAAAGTACCGCCTTGTAATTTATGAATTCTACTGAATGGAAACTCGTCCTTACAACCAAACAACACCAACCGTGTATGCAAAATGCTCTTTTATCCTTGAGGTCATATTATTCTAATATCCATTACTGACTTTACGTAACTAGTCACTTAAAATTTTACTACCAAGAGTTACCCACCAAAAATCGTTTTTCATTTGGGATCTTATTTGACATTTACTGTGCTTCATACAATAATTATCTTGGACCGTCCTTCTCCAGGTCCCAGCTTTCGGATTGTTAGCGGAATATACTACAGCCTGCCACATAAATTTCACATTTAATATACAGCCTGTCTCAAAAATCCTTCCTCGGTAAACATAGCCTGTCTCAAAAACTCATTCTCCTCGCCTCCTCACGGCGGTATTACGTAAAATCCAGGCTCCCTTTTGCCTTCATAATTTCTACCATTCTTATCTCCACATGTATAAATTCTTCGCTCTCAATCCATTTTTCTTATATTTCAAGATCCTTTTCAAATCTCAACCCTCTTGCGAAAAACAATAACCTTTATAAAATACACCTCTTTATTTTGCTGTTACTATAATTTTAGGACCTCAAGAATACAACAACATACCGTGATTTTCCTTATCATCTACATACACGATGTCACGAAATTTTACTTCCCATGAATAAAACATAACTTTATCGGATTTCAATGGAAATTTTCTAAATGCCCGCAATCCTTGTAAAACATACTTGTTAAATCCACTTTTAACATAGGAAAATTTTATCCCGCGGTAGACATTATTATTATTATTATTATTATTATTATTATTATTATTATTATTATTATTATTATTATTATTATTATTATTATTAATTTCGACAAAAAATTTCTGAATTCAAACGATATTAGAAATTAATATATTCGCCACGACTACTTTATTATGATCACCTTCCTAATTTTCCTCACTTCGGACAATATCTCGGAGAACAATAACACAAGATTCAAACGTTGCATTTTATAGTTTCTTGGTGTGAATTTTACAAAACTAAAAATTTTCATACGCTAATCAAAAATATAATATCTTTTCCTGATCATTACAAAATATCAACCCGACACACGCAATGAAAAATTTGGTTGGGACAAACAACAATCTAACTACAACATAGATATAAAATGTTCACAGACCTGCGATCGTAGACATCGTTCTGGATTCTGGCTGCATCTAACCAGCCACCTCGTTTATTTAGCCCTCCATGGCAAAATTTATCATAATCTTCTTATACATACAACTTAAATTACACAACACTTTATAACGCACTTTTTGACGTGGTCGCCCTTGTGACGAGCTCGCTTCTCAAATGGTGACTGACTTGATCATCCTACTAAGGAGACCAGGTGTCCCGAGAGATAAGGAACCAGACACTGTAGCTCTCACCCAGACTCTAACAAATATCATACGCACGCACTGAATACAAAGAGTAACTCAATTACTTATTCACCACATATCTAACTCTTCAAAGTTCCTATTATCGGCAGCTCAGAAAATTTCAGTCATCTTCCATTCTAACAGTAGATCCGAACCATAGCCACGAACCTGTAGTAAGTTATTTGGAGATCAACTTTTTACACTTTTCTGTTGACGAGCAACGTGGGCTCCGCTACTTCAGAAACCAGACAGACACTGAGAAATATACGGAGGGGGGGTTTCTTTTATACGCTATGAGGTGACGCTACTCACACTCTGGAGCTTGGTTATGCAATATGCTAATTTCGCATCCAATAGACCGATTTTTCTGAAATTCGTTCCATGACTTCGGACATACTTGCAATTTATTTGGGCGTTATTTTCATAATTTCTCCACACTCGCAACAGGCGAAATAAATTACTTCTGCCCGGGCGTTTCGCGGTTTTCTTCATTCATTGACCTCGGCACGTGTAGGCAGTCCACGGGTCTGACGCGGATTTGTCTCTAGGCTTAACTGCATTTATATTTACCATGGGGGTTCTGTCTTCACGTAGAGTTTAAGAATAATTTAGATTCTTTATTTCAGGATTTACTGTGTTGCCAAAATCTCTCGTTACGAAGAATTCCGTGAATATGAAAAATTGTTGAATATTCGCAGTCCACCGAAGTATCACGTTATTTCACGAGATTGCGGCTCGGCTCGACACGGTGAGGTCGCTCCCACGAGACAGCCAGACTCACGAAATGGCCGCCCTCAAACAAGTAACTTTTATGTGAAATAAATATTGAGAAAAATAAAAAAATAATTTTCTCATCGTAGAATTATGGGTTCAATACTTCCGTGCATTACTGAACTAATTATAGAGGTGTAAAATTGAACGTTCAATCTCATTCCTATCGTTTATTTCAAATGTGTTTAAATTGTTATTTATGTGGCAGGGGAACTACTGTAATCTAAGAACGTTCTCCGAAGGAAAAGATGGCTCTTGAAAACGAACCCAGGAAAGATTAAAAATGATCGGTTTATGATCAGAATAAGTACATCGAAAATCTACAGCCTGTTTCCAGTCATTCGACAGGGTCAGGAATGGAATGAATAAAGCCCCCATCTAGCGGCGACAATAGGAATTGTGCCGGCAGCCAAAACCTGTCGCACTCCTCTGGGGCAATGATTAATGGATGACAAATGAAATGAAATTATTTTGGACAGTGTTGCTGGAATGATGACAGGGATAACCGGAGTATCCGGAGAAAAACCTGTCCCGCCTCTGTTTTGTCCAGCACGAATGTCACATGGGGAGACCGGGACAGGAACCACGGAACCCAGCTGTGAGAGGCCGGCGCGCTGCCG
The DNA here is from genome assembly GCF_040414725.1 of Anabrus simplex. NCBI lineage: Eukaryota > Metazoa > Arthropoda > Insecta > Orthoptera > Tettigoniidae > Anabrus > Anabrus simplex. The sequence continues at coordinate 1,146,644,064 of NC_090266.1, read as the reverse complement.
CCTGAGCAACGGAGGCTCCTTATAAATACATAATGAACAGTAAAATCAATTGGTCTCGCCTCCTTTTACACCCCACCACCGTTAAGCTTATTTACCCCCCCCCCTGCCCAAAAAACTAAAAAGGCGTGTTTCTTTATGTTTAAAGGAGATTCCAAACACTGATGTTCACGTCTATTACCTTCAGTTTTGAGATAAAAATAATTCACATTTTCACTTTCACACTCCCCCAAATGAATTTTCGGGCCAAAAATACTTGTTTCTTTAATAGTAAAGGATCTTCTAAATACCAATTATCACGACTGTAACTTCAGTTTTCGATTTATGTGTCCTCATGGAAGGAATTGAACTCCTTATTACTCCCGCCCCCAAGATGATTCCCCCCAAAATGGGCTTTTTTTGTTGCTTGATGATGATGCTTGTTGTTTTAAGGGGCCTAACATCGAAGGTCATCGGCCCCTAGCTTTTATTCTTTAAAGGGGATCCAAATACCAATTTTCACGTCTGTAGGCACTAACAACATTAGTTTTTATTAGATGTAAGTATTCTCATACTGTTAAGTCAATTTTTCATTCCTTTCACCCCCCCCCCCCCGTTCATTGGATTTTCCGAAAATACGTGTTTCTTTACTTTTAAAGCAGATTCCAAATATCAAATTTCACGTCTGTAACATCTTCATTTTTGAGATAACAGTAGCCTAATTAAAAGAATTAAACACCATTTTCAGTCACTTTTACCCCCCTCCACCCAAGTGGTATTTCCGAAAACTAAAAATACACGTTTTAAAAGTACCATTTTTCACTTCTGTAACATGTTAAGTTTTTTGAGATATACTGTAGAAATTCTCATTTCAAAATTTCACCCTCTTTTTAGTTCCCCTTAAGAGAAGTTTCCAAAAACAAATCACCTATGTTTCTTTACATTTACAGGACATTCCAAATACCACTTTTTACGTCTGTAACATTCTACGTTTCTCAGATATTCTGTAGATATAGTCTTTCAAAAAATTCACCTCAATATGTCACTCCTGTTTAACCGCCATTTATTGGATTTTCCAAAAACAAAAATATACGTGTTTCTTTATTTTTAAAGGAGATCCCATATACAAATTTTCAGTTCTGTAATATCTTCAGTTTCTGAGATACCTCATCAAAGGCATTCAAGCCATTATTCACCCTTTTACACCCCTCCTACTCGGATTTACAGAAAACAAAAAATACGTGTTCCTTTATTTTTAAAGGAGATTCTAAATATCAATTTTTACATGTGCAAACTTTTAAAGTTTTGAGATATAGATACACTCATTTTAAAAATCCCCCCTTTTCACCCCACTATTTGCACTTTCCAAAAGCAAAGAAAGAATATTTCTTTATTTTTAAAGGAGATCGCAAATACCAATTTTCATGTCTGTAATATCTTCAGTTTCTGAGATTTAAGTATCCTCATTAAAGGCATTCAACCCCTGTTTCACCCCTCCTATTGGGATTTTCCTAAAACAAAAAATTCATGTTTCTTTGTTTTTAAAGAAGATTCTAAATACCAATTTTTACATCTATAAACTTTAAAAGTTTTGAGATATAGATACACTCATTTTAAAATTCCACCCCCCTATTCACCCCCTTAGCGACGGAATATCCAAAAATCCTATCTTAGCGAGCACCTACATCTTAATATGAATGTGTCCCCAAAATTTCATTTCATTATGTCCAGTAGTTTTGGCTCGGCGATGATGAATCAGTCAGTCAGTCAGTCAGGACAAGCTATTTTGTATACTGTATATAGATTGGTAAGTGCAAAGTACTTATGACAGAAGAAACAAGAGACAAACTAAACAGGAGTTCTAAGCGTAAGGACAGTAAGAAAGTGTGGAATAGAATAAACCAAATCTATAGAGAAAGAGAAAGCATAACACGAGTGAATAAAGGACGTGATGAATGGATCGAACACCTCAGATAGCTGTTAAATGGAGAGGATATTTGGAAACCTAATATAGAAAGGAATTGAATTTCAAGGGGATTGGAGTACACTCGGCCTACTTTAGACGAGGAAATGTTAGTTGGTGAATTGGAAGATTTATTAGAGAACGGGTGAAAAGGGAATGCAGGAGCAATGTCAGGTATGTATAATGAATTCTGGAATGAAGTAGGTAAGAATTAACTTTATTCTCGAAAGCATAGTGAAAATATTCACTAAGATATTTGAAGGAGAAATACCAAAATGGTGACAGGAGGGAGTCATTTTCCCTGTATATACAGGATGTACCAAAACTCGACGGCAAAAGTTTAGGAATGGATTCCTCACATAGAGAGAAGGACAAGAGGTTATGACAGCATGGGTCCGGAAACGTATACTTGTAGATTTATTCAAACTTTGTGACACATTAATTTTAGTAATAATTTACATGTCCTCATGCAATCATCCAATCGTCTCGTCAACAGAGGTTCGCCATTACCATCTGGGCAGGCATTGTTGGTGATTCCTTGTTGGGACCCTACGTTCTTCCGAATAGGTTCACTGGACAGAACTACACGAATTTCTTGCGTACTGCATTGCCTGATTACTTGGAAGACATGCCACTTGCATCCCGTTGACAAATGTTTTCCATGCAAGATAGTGCTCCCGCACATGTCAGTCTGCTGCCCGCAGGTACCTGAATACCCATTTGCCTGAGCGCTGGATAGGTTGAGGAGGACCGAATGCTTGGCCACCACCACGCTCTCCTGATTTGAACCCCCTGGACTTTTACCTGTGGGGACACGTTTAGTCTCATGTATGCGACTCCTGTTCCTGATGAAACAACTTTATATGAGCGCATTGTGACAACCTCTCAGGCAGTACTCACTACACCAGGCATTTTTGATCGTGTGCGTAACTCCATAGGACGACAAGCGGAGGCTTGTATTCAAGGTGAAGGTCGTAACTTTGAACATTTCGTCTGATACACGCTCAAAGTGTTTCAGCTGCCGTTACAGACGTAAGGTGTAAATGTACAAAAGATTGAATAAATCTGAAAGTATACGTCTCCGGACCCATGTTTTCATAAACTTTTTTCTTCTCACTATGTGAGGAATCCATTCCTAAATTTTTGCCGTCGAGTTTTGGTACACTCTGTATATACATATCAAATCCATGCAACAAAAGGGTTAACATTTCTATTTTCTTGGTTGAAAGCTAAGAAAATCGAGATGACAGTTAAATTTATATGCACCAACAACTTTTTTCTTAGAAAACGGGTATCATCTCGGTTTAAAATGTTTACCAGAGAAAGGTTGGACGGTAAAGTAGGACATTTAAGATAACTTTTCAAGATGGCAGCCCGTAGGCGGCTTTAATACTTAATTGAGAATATCACAGCGACGGGGAATATGACCAAGATTGTGCAGTAAAACGTCCTAGGTGGATAAAAAGAGGACTACGATGATTTTGAAGCACATTGTAGATTATCTAAAGCTTCGACACTGTAAGTCTTAACTATGATCGAACATAACCTGGAATTCCCGAGATGAATCCTAAGATGAATTCTCTATTATAAGTTATATTTTGTATAGTACACGACTGGATGATTATTTTAGTGAATTAAGGAATATTACCTTATTTAAAAAATATGAAATATACAATGTGTAGGCCAGGGACTCTCAGGGTGCATGCGCCAGGTGCAGTGAACTTGGTAGTTTGCCGCATGAGCTGGAGCGTCCAGTTCAAAGCAAGCTGTCGGTAAACGCAATGGTTGTTACTTGAGCTGGATGATTTGTTGACATAATAGAAGTAACTAACGTTTATAATACGTTTAGTGTAGTTTTCGTGGCTAAGTAACAACGGAACAAAGGAAAGAGTGAAAAATGTTGGAGATGATCAGCGACGGGCAATTTACGAGCAGTTACTTTGTGTAAGCAATAATGGCGTCTTGCGAAAAGGAAAGTGCTGAGTAATTTTGCCATTCATAGGCATTCTATACAGCGCATATGGAAATAAGTTGAGAACTCCACAATGAATGACAACATTGTTGCTGATGTCTGCTCTAGAATTAAAGGGGAGTCGGCAGAAAGAAAAAAATCCATAGATCAGGATAGACTTCAAGAAATTCCATTGCGTCAAAAAGGACTATCAGATCTCTGGCAGTCGCTTTGGGTATGGCAAAATCATCGGTGCATCGCAGAATCCAAGGAAAACACATACGACGACATTCATCAAGATTGAAACCGACACTGGACTTAACAGGAGAACAGACATGTTTGCAATTCTGCTTGTGAATGCTAGATCCAGTAGTTTCCATATTTTAGGACAAGATTTCAGGTCATGTTCGATCGGATCCATATTAATGAAAAATGGTTTTACATGACTGAAGAAACAGGTATCTTTTACCTTGCAGTTTAGGGGTTGTAGTAAGGATGTAAAGGAGAGGGCATATAAGTCTCTGGTAAGACCCCAACTAGAGTATGGTTCCAGTGTATGGGATCCTCACCAGGATTACCTGATTCAAGAAGGTAATAATTTACTACATTAAAAAACACGATACGCCTGTAAACTTCCATTTAAAAAAGAAGTTAAAGAGATTACACGGTAATAGTTAACAGTCGTATTGTTATTGATTATTGTCGCTCCTCATATTCAAATATTGCATTGTTGGCTACAGTCGTGAACAAAGGGTGTAGTGTAGTCAAGTAAATATAAATAAAAATCAGCTGACCTTGTATTCCATTCATTTGTACTTCTGAGTAGGTAGTTAGTGTCCGTAATTTATATTTCGCTCCCTCGATCTTTCAGTATTTATGAGCGGTTAGCTAATAATAATAAAGTTCATATATCCCAGTAATTGCAGTTCAAGTCCCTGGAGTAGTAGTAGTAGTTTTGATAGAAATATTTGAGAAATTATTGTAGACAACCTCGTATTTCTCAGTAGGCCTAATTAAGGACACTTTTTTTTTTCTCCGTCCCCGTGGAGTAGGGAAAATAATAGTAATCCACCAGCTGTAATAATCACATAACCACATTTCAGTAGAATTGTAGTGAAGATAAGGTATAATATATTAGATAGTATCTTGCCAGTTATATTCGTGTTTTTCTTCGTGTACGGCAATCCTTTTGATACTTAAGCATTTAACCAAACGCAGTGTAGTGTAATGTAGATACATTGTAGTATAGATACAGTACATTTAGATAGTGCCGTATCTTGCGTGCTATATTTGTGTGTTATCTTTCGTGTATATCTATTAGACCGTAATACTAATAATAATTTGTCTAAGCATTTAGCTTCGTTGGTAATCTTTGAGTACAGTAGTTCTTGCAAATTTCATTTCTGTTGTGCTTAGTAGTGACATACGGTACGGTACCGGTATCGTAATTAGGATACGTCTGAAAGTAGTATAAAAAGTTACTGTTGTGTACTGTACAGTAGTATACGAGTAATATCCTATTAGAATTTAGTGTGCTTATTTTATTATTGTAAAATATTTGTGTAGTACTGGTGTGGTAGAGGTATCCGTAGAAACTCTTACTAAAATATTGTTGAAATTAGGATAGGCTTAATTGCAGTTTGGAATTGTGTAGTTCTTGTGTATTACTTTCGATATTCAGTAATTAACAGCAGCTTTTATCCTGTTAGGGGTTGTAGGATAAAAAAATAGAGCACGACTAAGTAGTATTGTAGTGTAGTCGTATATTAATTACCTTATTGTTGTGTACTATCCCAGACAATATATCCCTCCGTTCATTTTTTTTTGCAAATAAGTTATTTTATTTTTTAATTTAAAATTTTCCCCCCGTAAAGAATGGCTAAGGAGCGCGAGTGTACTTATTGTGGGTGTGGTGAGGTATTGAGGGGTATGAGGGAGGAGTTGGAAAGTTTGAGGGAGATAATTAGGATTCTCACAGAAGACGGGAAGGAAGATAGGACTCCCTCAAACAATGTACAGGTTACAGTAGGTGTACAAGAGGGAGGGGAAGGAAAGGGAGGAGTTGTAGAAGACAGGTGGTCTAATGTTCTAAGGGGAAGGAGATTGCAGGCCAAGGGCTCTATTCAGGATCAGAATTCAGGACAGGTGTCTGTGCGAAATCGGTACGAGTCACTCGAGGTAGAACAACAGAGGGAAGATGAGGGACAGGGAACTGTTGCTGACATGCGTGGAAGTAGGAGGAAGGGAAAAGGTAGGAAAGGGAAATGTAGAGTAGAGGATAGGAAAAGACAGGTGGAACAGGGTCATGGGAAGGAGAAAAGGGAGGAGGAAGTAGCTTCTGCAGCTATCAGGAAAGATAGGGCTGACCAGGAGGGGCGGGGATCAAATGAGGTGGGTAGGGTTGAGGCTCTGGTCATGGGGGATTCCATCGTTAGACACGTGGGGAAAGTGTGTGGAGGAAAGGGAACCAGGGTAGAATGTTATCCAGGAATTAGGTTGAGGCAGATGTTGAGGAAAGTAGAAGAGAGGGAGGAGGGGAAGGAGAAGGTGGTAGTGTTTCACGTTGGTACCAACAACGTAAGGCAAGCTGATATAAGTACCAACATAGTTGGAGATGTGTGGGATCTGGTAAATGCAGCACGGGTGAAGTTTAAGAAAGCGGAGATTGTTATTAGTGGAATACTGTGTAGGAGGGATACTGACTGGAGGGTGATTGGGGATTTAAATGAGACTATGGAGTGGGTATGTGGGAAACTGGGAGTGAAATTTCTAGATCCTAATGGGTGGGTAGGAGAAAGGGATCTGCGCTCGGATGGCCTTCATTTAAACCGCAGTGGTACGTATAAGTTAGGAAATTTGTTTGGAAGGGTAATAGGGAGGTACAGTAGAGTCTCGATTATCCGACCTAAACGGGACCTGGAGTACGTCGGATCACCGAAAATGTCGGATAATACAGAATAACTCTGAAAATGAACAAAAACAAACAGAAAGGCTATACTCTAGTACTAAAACAATGACATGTTTTACGGTACTCTATTTATTTAATTATAAATTCAATTGTACAGTATTGAACGAAAACATTCCAGATGTCATACGGAAAGAAACTATTCTCCACAGATATTATGCTGCATAATGCCGTGCAGTTTTTCCCCCGATCAAGCCACCCAGCATTGGCAGGAAAATTAGGGTCCCCTTAATTAAACTTCTTCTGGAAATACACAGCCTTTTCCTGCAGAATGGGGCCAGATATTGGCAGGCCCATTCCCCGGTGTTGAGATAACCAAAGAAATAGTGCTTCACTTACATTTTCGTATTCACATTTTTTCAATGTTTTTCTCTGCTCTGGTAGATCACCACTTTTGAAATTCTTCCCTCTGTTTTTTTCCATTCTCCCACTGTAACACATCCAACACCATAATCTGAAGCAACATTTTGAAGAATTTTTGCCCAGTGACTTAAATGCACTCAACATGTCTTCCAGAGAAACAATCAGTTTCTTCCATGTACTCGCTATACTCACAGAGGATATGAAAATTATAACATCCGCACCCAACCAATACTACAATGAACAATGACTGAAGACTCACTGCACCTGTCCTTGAGAGAAAAAAAACTGTTCTACCGCCAGCGGTCAGGCCAGTGCTTGTCCCATGGACGCACCCTCTACACCGGGTCTGCCTGAATTTATAGTTTCCACCAAAAGTTCCAATTAAGTCTACCAGTGTCGGATAACACGGAATGTCGGATAAGCGAAGGTCGGATGAGCGAGACTCTACTGTACATTCAGGGAAACGGGATGGCCTAGGGAGCGGTGATAAGGGAACAGGGAACTGGAAATCAAGTAGGGATGACATAAAATTGTTAGTGTTGAACTGTAGAAGTATTGTAAAGAAAGGAATAGAATTAAGTAATTTAATAGATATATATTTACCAGATATTGTAATAGGAGTTGAATCATGGCTGAGAAATGATATAATGGATGCAGAAATTTTCTCACGGCACTGGAGTGTGTATCGTAGAGATAGGATAGGAAAGGTGGGAGGGGGAGTTTTCATTCTGGTGAAAGAAGAATTTGTAAGCTACGAAAAAGTTAAAGATGAGACACATGAAATTCTAGGTGTAAGGCTCATTTCTAAAGATAATAGGCAACTTGATATATTTGGAGTGTACAGATTGGGAAAGGGTAGCACTGATGCGGATTCGGAATTATTTGATAGGATAGTCAGCTATGTGGGAAACGACATGGAAAGAAATGTGATTGTAGCGGGAGATCTGAATTTGCCAGATGTCAATTGGGAAGGAAATGCGAACGACAGGAAGCATGACCAACAAATGGCAAATGAGTTAATATGGGAAGGACAGCTGATTCAGAAAGTGATGGAACCAACCAGAGGGAAAAATATTTTGGATGTTGTGCTGATAAAACCAGATGAGCTCTATAGGGAAACTGAAGTAATAGATGGTATTAGTGATCATGAAGCTGTTTTTGTGGTAGTTAAAAATAAATGTGATAGAAAGGAAGGTCTTAAAAGTAGGACTGTTAGGCAGTACCATATGGCTGATAAAGCAGGTATGAGGCAGTTTCTAAAAAGTAACTATGATCGGTGGAAAACGGTAAATAAAAATGTAAACAGACTCTGGGATGGGTTTAAAGAAATTGTTGAGGAATGCAAAAACAGGTTTTTACCTTTAAGGGTGGTAAGGAATGGTAAAGACCCACCTTATTATAATAGAGAAAGAGACTAAGAAGGAGGTGCAGACTGGAAAGAAATAGAGTTAGAAATGGCTGTGGAAGTAAGGAGAAATTGAAGGAACTTACTAGAAAATTGAATCTAGCAAAGAAGGCAGCTAAGGATAACATGATGGCAAGCATAATTGGCAGTCATACGAATTTTAGTGAAAAATGGAAGGGTATTTATAGGTATTTTAAGGCAGAAACAGGTTCCAAGGAGGACATTCCAGGAATAATTAATGAACAAGGGGAGTGTGTATGTGAGGATCTTCAAAAGGCAGAAGTATTCAGTCAGCAGTATTTAAAGATTGTTGGTTACAAGGATAATGTCGAGATAGAGGAAGAGACTAAGGCCAAAGAAGTAATAAAATTTACGTATGATAACAATGACATTTACAATAAGATACAAAAGTTGAAAACTAGAAAAGCGGCTGGAATTGATCAGATTTCTGGGGATATACTAAAGACAATGGGTTGGGATATAGTACCATATCTGAAGTACTTATTTGATTATTATTTGGCCGAAGGAGCTATACCAGATGAATGGAGAGTTGCTATAGTAGCCCCTGTGTATAAAGGAAAGGGTGATAGACATAAAGCTGAAAATTACAGGCCAGTAAGTTTGACATGCATTGTATGTAAGCTTTGGGAAGGCATTCTTTCTGATTATATTAGACATGTTTGTGAAATTAATAACTGGTTCGATAGAAGGCAATTCGGTTTTAGGAAAGGTTATTCCACTGAAGCTCAACTTGTAGGATTCCAGCAAGATATAGCAGATATCTTGGATTCTGGAGGTCAAATGGACTGTATCGCGATTGACATGTCTAAAGCATTTGATAGGGTGGATCATGGGAGACTACTGGCAAAAATGAGTGCAATTGGACTAGACAAAAGAGTGACTGAATGGGTTGCTATATTTCTAGAAAATAGATCTCAGAGAGTTAGAGTAGGTGAAGCTTTGTCTGACCCTGTAATAGTTGAGAGGGGAGTTCTTCAGGGCAGTGTTATCGGACCTTTATGTTTTCTTATATATATAAATGATATGAGTAAAGGAGTGGAATCGGAGGTAAGGCTTTTTGCGGATGATGTTATTCTCTATAGACTGATAAATAAGTTACAAGATTGTGAGCAACTGCAACGTGACCTCGAAAATATTGTGAGATGGACAGCAGGCAATGGTATGTTGATAAACGGGGCTAAAAGTTAGGTTGTGAGTTTCACAAATAGGAAAAGTCCTCTCAGTTTTAATTACTGCGTTGATGGGGTGAAAGTTCCTTTTGGGGATCATTGTAAGTATCTAGGTGTTAATATAAGGAAAGATCTTCACTGGGGTAATCACATAAATGGGATTGTAAATAAAGGGTACCGATCTCTGCACATGGTTATGAGGGTGTTTAGGGGTTGTAGTAAGGATGTAAAGGAGAGTGCATATAAGTCTCTGGTAAGACCCCAACTAGAGTATGGTTCCAGTGTATGGGACCCTCACCAGGATTATCTGATTCAAGAACTGGAAAAAATCCAAAGAAAAGCAGCTCGATTTGTTCTGGGTGATTTCCGACAAAAGAGTAGCGTTACAAAAATGTTGCAATGTTTGGGTTGGGAAGAATTGAGAGAAAGAAGAAGAGCTGCTCGACTAAGTGGTATGTTCCGAGCTGTCAGCGGAGAGATGGCGTGGAATGACATTAGTAGACGAATAGGTTTGAATGGCGTCTATAAAAGTAGGAAAGATCACAATATGAAGATAAAGTTGGAATTCAAGGGGACAAACTGGGGCAAATATTCATTTATAGGAAGGAGAGTTAGTGATTGGAATAACTTACCAAGGGAGATGTTCAATAAATTTCCAATTTCATTGAAATCATTTCGGAAAAGGCTAGGAAAGCAACAGATAGGGAATCTGCCACCTGGGCGACTGCCCTAAATGCAGATCAGTATTGATTGATTGATTGGGCAGCCCCTGAAGGTACGGGAGTGCCACCGGCCGCAGCACATGCTGCACGTAGCGGTGGGCATTTAACGTGCCTTGAATACGCACTAGAGGTGACGTGGAATCATACGCAATAGCGCCCCAAACCATGATGCCGCGTTGTCTAGCGGTAGGGCGCTCCACAGTTACTGCCGGATTTGACCTTTCTCCACGCCGACGCCACACTCGTCTGCGGTGACTATCACTGACAGAACAGAAGCGTGACTCATCGGAGAACACGACGTTCCGCCATTCCCTCATCCAAGTCGCTCTAGCCCGGCACCATGCCAGGCGTGCACGTCTATGCTGTGGAGTCAATGGTAGTCTTCTGAGCGAACGCCGGGAGTGCAGGCCTCCTTCAACCAATCGACGGGAAATTGTTCTGGTCGATATTGGAACAGCCAGGGTGTCTTGCACATGCTGAAGAATGGCGGTTGACGTGGCGTGCGGGGCTGCCACCGCTTGGCGGCGGATGCGCCGATCCTCGCGTGCTGACGTCACTCGGGCTGCGCCTGGACCCCTCGCACGTGCCACATGTCCCTGCGCCAACCATCTTCGCCACAGGCGCTGCACCGTGGACACATCCCTATGGGTATCGGCTGCGATTTGACGAAGCGACCAACCTGCCCTTCTCAGCCCGATCACCATACCCCTCGTAAAGTCGTCTGTCTGCTGGAAATGCCTCCGTTGACGGCGGCCTGGCATTCTTAGCTATACACGTGTCCTGTGGCACACGACAACACGTTCTACAATGACTGTCGGCTGAGAAATCACGGTACGAAGTGGGCCATTCGCCAACGCCGTGTCCCATTTATCGTTCGCTACGTGCGCAGCACAGCGGCGCATTTCACATCATGAGCATACCTCAGTGACGTCAGTCTACCCTGCAATTGGCATAACGTTCTGACCACTCCTTCTTGGTGTTGCATTTGCTCTGTCAGTCAGTGTATATACTTTCAGGATCAAAATTATCTACAACAGTCTTTATTACATCTAAATGCTCGTTCTGGAAGTTAACCGCTTCTATCCATATGATATATCTGGCAATTGATGTTCGTAGGACCGCAATCGTTGTGGGGATTTTAGACAAAACCATTTTAATGCTGAAAATAATCTGCTCACTCGCAGAAACTATCTTCGGCAACATGTAGCTTTCCATGAGCCAAGCATGGAGTATATTGGGATAAAAGACTTTCAGAGCAGTAGTAGCATTAAGCATATATGCTGCAGCATCAGAAAAATTCACTAATATCTTTTCAGGTTGCATCTCAGTCGGCCACATATGTTTCAATCCATCATTCACCAACCTCACATTAATTGAATGATTTGTATTTGTATTGCCCAGCTCTATACAGTAGATCAAACACGGCTTTGAGGTGTTGTTAGGTTCTAGCTTCCTCGCCACAAGATTTCCAATAAATCAACCCTTAGCGTCCTGTTGTTTCATCAACAGCAACCCACATTAATGCATCTCCTATGTTGTAGGCCTACATTGCTTCGCCATAGCAGACTAGAAGATAATTCTTGCGTAGTGCTCATTGGTGAGGAATATGTTCCTTGCAGTATTTTTTCCAGAAAAGATGTGAATTCAGGCACTTCAAGTTTATACCAGGCGCGCCAAATTAAGGTAATTTTTGATGGGGGGGGGGGGGGGCGTGATTAACATGAACACAGGCATGTGAAATGAGGAACAGCTATTAATGCGAACACTCCTATATAATAACAATATTCACAAACAAACAGAAAACAACAGAACAATAACAGAGCTTGTTTCTAAAATACATTTTTGAACAGATCTTATGTACGGAGTTTTCAATAATATTAACAAGTAAACAGGAAAATAGAACTTTGAATTTTGAAGGAATTTTGAAGGAATGTTTTATGTACGACGCTATCAAAAATAATCACAATTAAAAAAATGGAACTTGCTTCCTAAATACTTTTTCTTAATAACTATTCTATTATCCATTTCATGATACGAAATGTGAAAGGCTCTACCACCAGACGTACCGCCTGAACAGTCTCCATTGGGAAACGTAGGTCTCTGAAGGAATGCCCGCTTTCTAATCTCATTCCTTGATATAAAACCATCTAACGCCGTCTCCAAATTTAATGCCGAAACTCCACGTTTTTAAGCGGACTTAAAATCTAGGAGGAGAATTTTTTGCGAGGCAAAATGGCACTCTGCCCCCTAAGATCGTATTTGGGGCGGGGGTCGCGGGAAGAAATCGCCGAAGTCGGCGCCACTGGTTTATACCATGGAATATTGGCTGCAATAATCGTATACATAAGTCTATATAAAAAGAGTTAGATGAAGGTGAAGGCTGCATCTGTGTTAAAAGTATTAGTTTCTTCTGTAGACCTATTATTTTTCTTTTTCTTCTATGCAGAGCACTTCGTCCATGTTGTTCAAGATGGGATTTCATGAAACATGCGATACGTTTGTTGCATACTTGAAAAATCACTACTTTGCCATCAGTTTTGTAGGCCCCGTCAACTGCAATCCATGTTTTTAACATGGAAGCCAGTACGACCACAACTGGTGCCATATTGATTCTAGAGAAAACTGATGTTCGTGAATTATGTTCTTCAGCTGTTTAAAAGAAACTAAAATCTTGTTGAGACATTTCAAAAGAAGAAAGCTTTAACAATAGATTTGGAAACTCCTAAGTAAGAAATAGGTCACAGATGCTGCTTGTTGATGATGCGTATTGTTTAAATGGGCCTAACATCGAAGGTCATCGGCCCACAGGTCACAGAAATATATTTAGAAAAATAATTCTGGAAACTTCATTTCTGGAAACTTCATTATGCAAGTGGCTAGTTTAATAGACAGAAACTCCGAAAGGGATGAAAGATCGGCACATAGTGCATAGTATGAAAGTAAGAGTGTTTCCTGCAGCTAATTGGAACCTTGGAAAAACTGATTTCATAGGCTTCTTTACCTTGTCATCCTTTCAAATACCTGTCACTCTAAATTCTCCTAATTCCCTTTACTGAGGCAACTGACAACAGCCCCACATTAAGTGTGAAACTTCCACCCAACAATTTATATAATATGAGAAAATGAATGCGCAAACATTTGTAATTTTATATAATATCACAAAGAATATGTAGAATATCGGCAAATATTTTAAAAAAATACCTAAAATGAAATTCAGTAATAACAACCGTAACATAGTGGTTTGTGAACATATAACTTTTCCCAGCATCTAAATGGGAAGGGACAAAATATATAATTACACAGAATTTTTTTTTTACAAGTTGTTTCACATCGCACCTACACAGATAGGTCTTATGGCGACGATGGGGCAGGAAAGGGCTAGGAGTGGGAAGGAAGCGGCCGTTGCCTTAAATAAAGTACGTCCCCAGCATTTGCCTGGTGTGAAAATGGGAAACCACGGAAAACCATCTTCAGGGCTGCCGACAGTGGGGTTCGAACCCACTATCTCCCAGATACAAGCTCACAGCTGCGCGCCCCTAACCGCACGGCCAACTCGCCCTGTGTAATTTTATTTGTGAAATAGTGTAGGGAAGTGTGAGACTGTGATTATTTCCAAAGTTATTAATTTGTGAGTTGATATTTTGCTTTTCAAGCGTTTTTTTTTGCGTATAATTCCACAGTGTGGAGATTAATTTGATGATAGCAGTTCTGATTCAGTGAAATGCATAGCTTAATGGCTGTATTAACGGCATCTAATACATGCCATTAATCTTCAAGATTAATAGCTCGCTTTAGAACAATGGCCTGTCTGTTGTTCAATGAACTCAAGTCAAGCTTATCAATAATTTCATCCAAAGCTGCCCGAGCCAAGGAGGTGGAACGTGATGCCAACTATTACGCATCCATCGTACAAATTTACGAGACGACCCAAATCTCATTAGGTAATGAGTAGGCCCCGAATGTTGATGACATGCCATCTTTTTACTGGGTGGTCAGGTGCAATACTTCAATATATACGAACTCTGCTCATGGCACCTCGATTACAAATATATATTTTCATTTTGCATTATTTGCACTTTTTGTATTTCTTGGAATTTTTAAATTTTAAGAGAATTTTTTGAGATATTGTCTCTTTAGGCCATTTTCTCCCTTTTGTCATGTTACCATATTCATTTATGAAATTTCGTCTGAAAGACTTAACTAGTAGTTACACAGATATTGAAATAAAATATTTCAGTACAATATTAAGTAGTCTTATTATTGTTATTTCGAGTCATTGTTTATAAATCATATTTCTTTTTTTAAATTTTGTAGAAATTAATTTCTCAAGTTGATTCTTATACTTTTTTTTTTAAATTTCACTAATCGTCATTTATTATTTCGAGTTCTTCTCAAACTGTTTCTTTTTCAACCAATATTAATTGTGTCGTGTGTTCTTTGTCTTCTAGCAGCCTCTAAATAAAAGGCCTATATTACGTACTTTGTAATTTTGTGTCCAGCCTATTATTTTCTGAAGGGTTTTTAAACATTAGCTTTTTTAACCATCATTTATTTACAATTCCTTAGATTTTAGGTCATCTGATAAAGTCATTTTTTCACATTTTTAAGCGCATTTTTAATATTCTTTACGTCAACAACGCCCGGGCCTTAGTAATGAGTAATTTTGAGGGCTAAAATAGGGCTGTTAAATTGTCGAATTAAAAGACGTCGAGGTAATTGCGGCAGAAGAACAGGGGAAAAGTGTATACATTGTAAGCACATGTTATGAATGCCGTTCTGATCCAGTTATATTGTGTATTTATTTTTGGTATGTTGTTTGAGATATTTGAATATATTCATTTTTCAGAGTTTGTATGTTTGTCAGTTCTTCGTGGAAACACCCTTGTGGCATACTATTTCTCAATTGTATCGTTTTTCAGGGGGTGTTAGGTAAGGCCCAACAGAATACCAGATTTGCTGTTCATGAACGTGACCTGGGATGAGATGTTCATTATTTGAATTTGAGGGATCCTCTGGTGAAGGCAGATTTCACTCTGTTATTTTTATTAATAAATGGTTGTAATGAAGTTAGAATTGAGCCCAACTGTGAGATAAAGTATGAAAGTACTATTAATGCCCCAGCGTCGGGCCAGTCAAATGTCAAAGTTACTAATTGTTACAAAAACACATTCATTGACATTCTCGAAAACAATATAAATATATAAAAACACCACACTCAAGAACAAGAACACGGAGGTATACACCGATGACAGATGAGCAATTGAATTAGAGATACCTGGTTGGCAGCGTGTACTGTAGGACCACCTTACGGGCTCGACGGGACACTGGAAGCGTTCGGAAGCCATCCTGATCCACAATCGCTGCACAGCCTACCATAATGCACGGAGATTTGTCGGAACCATGTCTAGGGTGCGAACATCCTTCTCGACAGCATTCCCACTAAGACTAAGGTCAGATGACTTTGAGGGCTAGACAAGCATTATGCCCATCGTACGTTAATCGACGCAGTCGGCCGCAATTCGGGCTCGATAAGCGAATGAATATTCTTGAGGTAGGTGTAGGTCTCCTGCAGGGCGGTGAAGGCTAAGTAATGGTGGATATGATCTGAGAGCAGATTCCTATGTCGTTTGCCGGTGAGGGACGTTGGCAGATGTGTCAGGATCCTCATTTCATCCTACGAGTACAGTTTTCACACGAGGATACCACCATCAGTGGTCTGAACTGTACCCGGTGGCAAGAGGGATCAATTGCCTCATGCGCTCGTGCGGTGCCACTGGTACCTCGACTCATGTATTCACGTGAACTTTTTGCTAGTTGCTTTACGTCGCACTGACACAGATAGGTCTTATGGCGACGATGGTACAGGAAAGGGCTAGGAGTGGGAAGGAAGCGGCCGTTGCCTTAATTAAGGTACAGCCCCAGCATTTACCTGGTGTGAAAATGGGAAACCATGGAAAACCATTTTCAGGGCTGCCGACAGTGGGGTTCGAACCTACTATCAGCCGAATACTGGATACTGGCCGCACTTAAGCGACTACAGCTATCGAGCTCGGTACGTGAACTTTTACTATGCTTCTAGAGTTGAATGGCGAATGTTCCGTAGCCCACGGTAGTCTTTGCGCCTTATGACATGCGGTGAGGGGAGTTCCCCTTGTGGTAGAGTGGCTTCTGTACGCCATTGTGAGGAAATGTTTCTAGAGGGTTTGGTTACTCACACCTCATTGTTATCTAGCATTGAATTAGCGGGTGATCTGCTGTACTGTGACCCGTCTAACCGCTCTTACCATCCAAGCTCAACACGTTGCACACACTGGCGGCGGTGGCTTTTCCCTGATAACGTACTCATGGTGCCCTATTAACACAGTTGGCAGTGAAAAGCCCAGTGCCTGAATGACTTCGATTAAAGAATGACCAGTAAGTGTGGAGCAACAATCTGGCCACCATCAAATGCGCTTAGATATCGTGTCTTACCCATCCTGTGCTTAAATGTTAGTCGCACGGCCAGTTCGAGGTCTGAAGATATCGATGTCATTTGTTACGCTGTACTATTACATTCGCCATTCTGCAAACCTACTACGCTGGCGTAGCAGGGGGAGAGGTGATATTTCCACGTGGCGCGTCCCAGGTGGCGGATAGGTGGCTTGCTGGCGGACTTGAGCGAAATAAAATAGCTCTCGCGGACCAAACACACATCCCCCTGTGGGTGGAGGGCGCAGACGAAGAATAAACCCAAGGTATCCCCTGCCTGTCGTAAGAGGCGACCAACGGATGATCGTAGAACCGTGAGACTACTTGTAATTAGTACCATCTCGCGGGGAACATCATGGGTCGCCTTTACTTAACGAGTATTACTACTATGTTAGGTACACAATAGGTTTGTGATTAATAGCAACAGAGTGTGAATCAGGATAGGGTCTACAGTACCCGTGATTAGTACCACTACATGCGGAAAACCACGGGCTTACATTGTCTGTAATTGGTACAATTATGTGAGAAACACCACGAGTCTGAGCGTTGCCTATGATTAGTACCCATAATGTAAGGAACACCACGGGATAGTACGAGTCCCTGTGATTAGAACACCTATGTGAGGAACACCATAGGACTGCGTTATATGTGCGCGTTACATTACCTGTGAGCAGTACCATAATGTGTGGAAAACCACGAGTCTACGCAACTTTTGATTTGTACCGCAACATAACATATACCATGGTTCTGCTTTACTAGCGATAAGTACCACTATGTCCGGCTCCATGGCTAAATGGTTAGCGTGCTGGCCTTTGGTCACAGGGGTCCCGGATTCTATTCCTGGCAGGGTCGGGAATTTTAACCATCATTGGTTAATTTTGCTGGCACAGGGGGTTGGGTGTATACGTCGTCTTCATCATCATTTCATCCTCATCACGACGCACAGGTCGCCTACGGGCGTCAAATCAAAAGACCTTCACTTGGCGAGCCGAACATGTCCTCCGACACTCCCGGAACTAAGAGCCATACGCCATTTCATTTTTTAGTACCGGTACCATTATGAGGGGCCGATGACCTGGATTTTGGATCCCTTTAGACCACAAGCATAATCGATTCAGGATTGTGCTTTAGAAGCAGTCTCTTGGTCAGTAATACTATTGATTTACGATAGTTTCCGAGAATGTGGGGCATAGCGGGTCGGATCCACTGATTGTTTTTCATTCATATACATCCATTCATTCTTCGTCATTACGTTTTGAATTCTGGTCAGTGGATGATTTTGGACTTTTAAATTGTCATTACATTTCGTCTTTTCGTACCATTATGGGCCGATGACCTAGTTGTTAGACCCCTTTAAACAACAAGCATCATCATCACATTCGCCATTTGTCCAAAACGGCAGCTATCTCTAATTCAGTTGTTCATCAAGTCATCAGTGTATGTCCCAGTAATATAATGAGAAAACACACACATCAAAACACAGAATCTTGCCCGAAAATTCGAAAAATTATTGTACAACACAACATTCAGAACAGAGTTGTTAAAATTGTTGAAAGCGCCACGCACCGTCCAGTCTGCATGAGCATTATTAACTGTCTGGGGCGGGGGGTGCGAAATGCATTTACCAGGAAACCAATGAAGACGATCACATTTGTATGGAATGATGATACAATATCCGTTATTCAAGAGTAGTTCTACGTATGAGCGTCATTAATGGTTTACCACAATGAAGAAGTTCGCTTTTGATTTAGATTCAGTGAACTTTTCTGCTCAGCCGGCCACGCGGTGTAGGGGTAGCGTGCCTGCCTCTTATTCGGAAGCTCCGGATTCGATTCCCGGCCAGGTCAGAGATTTTTACATGGATCTGAGGGCTCATTCGAAGTCCACTCAGCCTACTGGATTGCAATTGAGGAGCTACCCGAAGATAAGATGGCGGCCCCGGTCCTGAGAGCCAAGAAAAACGGCCGAGAGGATTCGCCGCGCTGACCGCACGACACCTCATAATCTGCAGGCCTTCGGGCTGAGCAGCGGTCTATTGGTAGGCCATAGCCCTTTGGGGCTGCTGCGCCATGGGGTTTGTTTTGGTTGGTTGAACCTTTGTGATCAGTGCAGTGGCGTGTGTGTTCAATGTGTGTGTTGATCATTCTGTGACCACTTAGTGAAAAATAACACCTGTTTCCTATTGATTGTCGTCTTCTTCGTCGTTTCTAACCACTTTCCATCTGTGGACAAGACTTTCCATGTTCCAATTTGATATACGTCGCACCGACACAGGTCTTATGACGACGATGAGTCAGGAAAGAGCTACGAGTGAGAAAGAAGCGATCGTGGCCTTTATTTGTCTGGCGTGAAAAACGGAAACTACGGAAAACCATCTTAAGGACTGCCGACAATGGGGTTTGAACTCACTATCTCCCGAATGCAGGTTGACAGCGACGTGACACAAACCACGCGGCCACTCGCTCGTTGAAGACACCAGTAGTCACGGATGTACATTCCTTATTATATAATTTGTATTTTCTGTCGCCGGGCTGAGTGGCTCAGACGGTTAAGGCGCTGGCCTTCTAACCCCAACTTGGCAGGTTCGATCCTGGCTCAGTCCGGTGGTATTTGAAGGTGCTCAAATACGTCAGCCTCGTGTCGGTAGATTTACTGGCACGTAAAATAACTCCTGCGGGACTAAATTCCGGCACCTCGGCGTCTCCGAAGACCTTAAAAAGTAGTTAGTGGGACGTAAAACAAATAATAGTATTATTATTATTATTATTATTATTATTATTATTATTATTATTATTATTATTATTATTATTATTATCTGTCAACAATCTAAGCCCACCAGACTCCTGTAACACGTGTTACACGTACAACGAGGAATTAAACTGATACGTAGTACGAACACCAAACGTCTTCAGTGTTTTCGATTTACGCCACATGTTGCCTGCAGTGCTTCAACAGCAAACTCGCCCAGGCTGGGTGTCATTGACGTTCAGTGCCATGGTGAGAATGTGTCGCGCTTGGTGTTTGTTATATGCTGGTTAGACAGAGAGGCAAACGGTAATTTTCTTCCTTCTCTTACATTCCTCAGTCATGGCTTCTAAATTGACTGGTGAAGTATTCTCCTGTGATGGTGACTATATTATAGAAATCCTTTTAAACCGTTCCGTAGGATCATTTACATTTAATGACAAAGTAAACATAATTTCGAATGGTAGACATACTCATAAATTAAATAACTTGAATACTAAATCACATGGAGGTTTCGAAAAGTATTTACATGAATTAAGATGTACAGAATCACCGTGGCTGTGCGTATATTTTGTTAAACTCTTTCAAAAAAACAAATACACAGTACACACGTTTATTATTACTTGACCACAGTCGTGAAATAGTGTTTGGTGACAACGGACTAAGCTTCAGCAATCCAGATAAATACAGAAATTTGTTCTTCATTATGTTAGTACGGTGTTGGTGAGTACTTAAAAAAATCATCATTTGTTAATACTTGTTCATATTATCGCCTAACTCTCCATTGACAAGTTTACGCATGATTTAAGTGATTTGATAGAATCTGAGGATGTTCTTGTAGAATGAAACATGTCATTTTTTTTTTGTGTAATAGTGTGTATTTTTTTACAAGTATGTTTATAGTGTTACAATTTATACAGACATTTTGTGTGTTTGACAGACTGAAAATTGTTTTATGTCTTATTTATTATTACTGTCCTCATAATTCTATACATTGGATATTGTATTTAAAACGATCCCTGTCCCACGTAAAACGCCAGTAGAAGTTTCGAAGGAACTTAATCCTCTTGTGGACTGTACTATTGTAGTTTCGAACCGACAACAACCAGGAAATTTCCACGCCATGCTACTGTCATTAGTTTACAAACTGTTTGTAAGGAAGCACCGTCACACACTGCCTACCATGTATTTAAATTATACCAACAAAAACATATATATCTTCCAGTTATGTCACGAACGATGGCGCATCGGATTGGCGTAGAAAATTTTCAATTTTGAAGGAATGAAGTTACTTTTCTTACTTCCGAGCGCTTGATTCAAATAGACGAATTCGTGGTATTTGCTTTGCTAGAGCGCAAGCCGCTGCCCCCTGCTGTGCTTCAGGGAAGGGAGGGGAAGTGGAAGACAGAGATAATGCACAAGTTTCTCGTTCGTTTAGCGCAGTCGTTTCCAAGTCCAGTAGGCAGTATACTGTTTGTTCTGTACTACGTTTGCGGCAAAATTTGGTGAGAATGGCTCCGTTTCGGTACACCAACGAAGAAATGGCCCGATATGTATCTAGTCTATGGCTTAGCAAATGGCAACGGGAGAGAAGTCGCACGGATTTATAGCATCCAGTACCCCAATCGCCACCAAGATCATCATTCAACCTTCGTGTCAATTGACAGGCAACTGCGTGAAGGAGGGCGGAAGAAAACTGTCATGTGACAGTAGTACGTGCCTTTAAGCATCGGTTTAGTGACAATACTTGGGCGAGCATGTCCTTTCTCCTCGCCTGAACGGTGAGCTATGCTACCGTTTCTCCGTAGATTATTGGAAGATGCTCCTCTGGGTATTTGGCAGCGAATGTGGCTGTGTCATAATGGCGCTCCACCGAATTTCACTAGCCATTTCACGCAGCACTTAAACTCATTATCCAGTTAAATGGCCTCCACGCTTGGCCGATTTAACTCCACCAATCCTATTGCGCCATCGTCTTTTATAAATAACACAAAAGTATCCCTATTTTTTGTCGTTGACCTGTATATCACTTTCTATAGGATCTGATCACTGGGAACTCATATCTTTATGTCTGAATCTTGTAGAAACTCTGCGATCATTGAATAAATTATGTTGGTTGCATGGCGTTAGTAGTACCAAGAAATTTGTTAGTAATGGCGTTCCTAACTGAATGAGTTGTGTACGTAATCTGTCTTGCGTTACATCGTATTTTCTATATTATAAAATGATGTGGCTTAAATCTGCGACAGATAAGGGTCATAAACACAGAGGGGTCACTTCAACACTTTTATTCTGTAGGGATGACTGGGGAAGATGTCATATGTTAGTTTCATACGGATGATAGATGTCAGATGTTATCATCTGAGCTTGATATTGGTGAGCAAAGTTTTCTTGTATAACATGGACCGGCGTATTTAAGTACCTTCAAATACCACACTGGACTGAGCCGGGATCGAACCCGCCAACTTGGGTTCAAGAAGTCAGCGCTCTATCAGCTGAGCTAAGCTCGGCTTAAGGAAGAACAACATCCAACACACAGACATACATTGAGTGGCCAAAAGTCATGGGAAGACAGTCAATGTGACGTTAGTGACGAGTTGCTCCTCCACGAACCCTCAAAACGGCAGAAAGATGGCGAGACAGCGACTCTTCAAGGTGCTGGAATCGTTCTGGAGGGATCTAGACCCACGCATCTTGCACTGCTACCAACAGTTGGTATTGTGTAGTTGGTGCGGGTTTCATGGAGCGTAAACCAGCATCGACAGCATCCCATACATGCTCGATTGGATTAAGTTCGGCGGAATCCGGAGGGCAAATCCATGGTCGTAACTTCACTGGAGTGCTCCTCCAACCACCTGCGTGCCACCACAGAGCGGTGACATGGTGCATTGTCCTGTTGAAACATGGTGTCTCCATCAAGGTACTCTAGGGCCAGAAAGGGATGCAGATAGTCTGAAAGAATGCCCACATAAGTGTACCTGTCAGAGCTCCCTACAGTCGGACAATGGGGCCAAATTGCGACCATGAGAACGCCGCCCAGACCAGAACTGAGACACCTCCCGCCTGGACAGAGCCTTGTTGACACGCAGGATCCATAGCTTCATAGGACATGCGCCACACTCTCACGCGCCCATCAGCTGGATACAATGGGAACCTGGATTCATCGGACCGTACCACACGTCGCCACTGTTCCATGGTCCATTGCCGATGTTCGCGGGCTCATGCAGGTCGTTGAACTCTGTGTCGACGTGTCAGCAAAGAGACACGAGTTGGTAGTCGGCTGGTGAATCCTATGCGGTGCAGTTGCCTCCTTACAGTTCTGGTTGACATGAGTTCCTGACTCCCAGCATTCAACTGGGCTGCGATCTGACTGACAGTAGCCCGTCGAGTGCCCAGTATGGTTGTATGGAGGCGACGTGATTTCCGTTCGTTAAACACCTGTGGTTATCCCGTGCGGGGGTTTACGCGGGTGGTAACATTCTCTCTGCGATATTGAAGATCCGCCCTCGACACCGTTGACCTCGGAAACCCGAATTCGCGTGTAATCTCTGCAATGCTGTGATCCATGCCCCGTGCACCGATGACCATCACTCGTTCAAAGTCAGTATTGCCATCTTCACGACACTGATGTCTGACAGACTGTTCAGCTAAGCCGCAGCTAGCCGCAACGCTCAGGGGTCATACACGGCAAATTTTATAATGGGACACCCCTTCCCGTGACTTTTGGCCACTCAGTGTATGTAACTTATCCGGTATTTACAAACTCAAATGTAATGCATGCTCCCACAGTGAAGGAATCAGTAAATTTAAAAAATGTAGCCATTGATGCTTTCACGGCCCGTTCTTAGACATGATATAGGCTTTTGAGCTTATGCAGTGTCAAGAAAATATGGTGAAATAACGGACACTGGCTATCAATTACGTAATACGTGGTTGCCAGCCATTAACGATTTACGAAGGTAGTTCCCTTCTCTGCCCTTTCATTATTATCTCGTTTCGGTGTTTTCCAAATTCGTACCTTCCTCATCGCCAGATGTTTCATTACAGGCTTGTGTCAGTGTCATCTATATATATAAAGTAGCTTGTCCTGACTGACTGACTGACTGACTGACTGACTGATTCATCATCGCCGAGCCAAAACTACTGGACATAAAGAAATGAAATTTTGGGGATATATTCATATTAAGATGTAGGTGCTCGCTAAGAGAGGATTTTTGGATATTCCGTCGCTAAGGGGGTGAAAAGGGGGGTGAAATTTTAAAATGAGTGTGTCTATATCTCAAAACTTTAAAAGTTTACAGATGTAAAAATTGGTATTTAGATTCTTCTTTAAAAATAAGGAAACACGTTTTTTTTTTTCAGACAATCCCAATAGGAGGGGTGAAAAAGGGTGAAAAAGGGTGAAAAAGGGGTTGAATGCCTTTAATCCGGATACGCTACTTATATCTCAGAAACTGAAGATATTACAGACCTCAAAATTGGTACTTTTAATCGCTGTGAAAAATAAAGAAACACATATTTTTTTGTTTTTGGAAAATCCAATTAATGCGAGGGTGAAAGGGGGGTGAATTTTTAAAATTAGTGCATCTATATCTCAAAAGTTTTAAAGTTTAGAGATGTAAAAATTAGTATTTAGAATCTTCATTAAAAATAAAGGAACACGTATTTTTTTGTTTTTGGAAAATCCCAATAGGAGGGGTGAAAAGGGGTGAAAAATGTGTTGAATGCCTTTAAAGAGAATACATATATCTCTGAAACTGAAGATATTACAGACCTCAAAATTGGTACTTTTGATCGCTTTCAAAAATAAACACACATTTTTTTGTTTTTGGAAAATCCAATTAATGCGAGGGTGGAAAGGGGGGTGAATTTTTAAAATGAGTTCATCTATATCTCAAAAGTTTTAAAGTTTAGAGATGTAAAAATTGGTATTTAGAATCTTCATTAAAAATAAAGGAACACGTATTTTTTGGTTTTCGGAAAATCCCAATAGGAGGGGTGAAAAGGGGTGAAAAATGGGTTGAATGCCTTTAAAGAGAATACATATATCTCAGAAACTGAAGATATTACAGACCTGAAAATTGGTACCTTTGATCTCTTTTAAAAATAAAGAAACACGTATTTTTTTGTTTTTGGAAAATCCAAATAATGGGGATGAAAAGGGGGGTGAATTTTTAAAATTAAACGTTTTGAGATATAGATACACTAAAGTTTACGGATGTAAAATATGGTGTTTTGAATCTCCTTTAAAAATAAAGAAACACGTTTTTTTTTGTTTTCGGAAAATCCCGATAGGAAGGGTGGAAAAGGGTGAAAAAGAGGTTGAATGCCTTTAACGAGGCTACTTATATTTCAGAACCTGAAGATATTACAGACCTAAAAATTGGTATTGGTGATCCACTTTAAAAATAATGAAACACGCATATTTTCGTTTTTGAAAAATCCGGATAATGGGGGGGGGGTGAAAAGGGGGGTGAATTTTTAAAATGAATGTGTCTATATCTTAAAACTTTAAAAGTTTACAGATGTAAAAATTGGTATTTAGAATCTCCTTTAAAAGTAAAGGAATAAGTATTTTTTCGTTTTCTGTAAATCCCAATAGGAGGGGTGTAAAAGGGTGAATAGTGGGTTGAATGCCTTTAATGAGGATACATATATCTCAGAAAGTGAATATATTACAGAACTAAAAATTTGTATATGGGATCTCCTTTAAAAATAAAGAAACGCGTATTCTCGGAAAATCCAATGAAAGGGGGTGGGGGGGGGGGAAGAATTCTAAAATTAATTGACTTAATTGTATGAGAATACATACATCTAATAAAAACTAAAGTTGTTACGGACGTGAAAATTGGTATTTTGATCTCCTTTAAAAACAAAGAAATACGCGTTTTATGGGGGAAACCATCTTGGAGGGCGGGAGTGGAAAGGAGTTGAATTCCTTTCATGAGGACACATAAATCAAAAACTGAAGAAGTTAGAGTCGTGATAATTGCTATTTAGAATTCCTTTACTATTAAAGAAACAAGTATTTTTTGCCGGAAAATTCACTTAAGGGGGGGGGGGGAGAAGTGTGAAAGGAAGTAAAAAAAGCGAATTATTTTTATGGGGATACTTATATCTCAAAACTCAAGGTAATAGACGTGAACATTGGGGTTTGGAATCTCCTTTAAACATAAAGAAACACTCCTTCTTTTAATTTTTTTTTGGGGGGGGGGGGGTAAATAAACTTAACGGCGGTGGGGTGTAAAAGGAAGTGAGACCAATTGATTTTGCTGTTCATAATGTACTTATAAGGAGCCTCCGTTGCTCAGGCGGCAGCGCGCCGGCCTCTCACAGCTGGGTTCCGTGGTTCAAATCCCGGTCACTCCATGTGACATTCGTGCTGGACAAAACGGAGGCGGGACAGGTTTTTCTCGGGATACTTCGCTTTTCCCTATCATCATTCATTCCAGCAACACTGTCCAATATTTCATTTCATTTGTCATTCATCGATCATTGCCCCAGAGGAGTGCTTCGGCAGCCGGCACAATTCCTACTGTCGCCGCTAGATGGGGCTTTATTCATTCCATTCCTGACCCTGTCGAATGACTGGAAACAGGCTGTATATTTTCGATGTACTTATTCTGATCATAAACCGATCTTTTTAATCTTTCCTGGGTTCGTTTTCAACAGCCAACTTTTCCTTCGGAGAACGTTCTTATATTACAGTAGATTCTCCTGGCATATGAATAAAAATTTAAACACATTTGAAATAAACGATAGGAATGAGATTGACCGTCCAATTGTTCACCTCTATAATAAGGTCAATAATGCACGGAAGTATGTCATTCGTATCGCCAGAAATCCCGCACACTTGCCTACGCGCGACATTGGTGCTGGTCACATTCTCAACAATAACAATGGCAGCAGATGTAATTTACCGCCAAGTAGCGGTCTTGCATCTTGCTGTGGGGTCCAGAACATCTATAATAATAATAATAATAATAATAATAATAATAATAATAATAATAATAATAATAATAATAATAATAATAATAATAATGTTCTGGACCGTCGTCAAATGTGCGGACCGCGGTGGAAACGGGTCCTGGACGGATCTCCTGAAGGATTTGTTCCATATTAAAAATGCTTATAAGAAAAGATGGCAAAGATTTAGGGACCCAACTGACAGGGTGGAATACCTGGACCTAGCCTGGGGAGTACGAAATCGATTGCTGGAAATAAAGATTGAAAAATGGGAGGAAACTTGCCATAATCTATTAGAAAACGAGTCAGATCGCGAATTTTGGCGGATTCTCGCAGAAAACTATTCGGATCGCGAATTTCGGCTGATTATATATCTAAAACAACATTCAATTATAAATTTCAGTATAATACCGTAGCGAAGCACGGGTATCTTGCTAGTACTTTCATATGTGTGTGCACCTGTTGTTATGTAATGTGACACTCGCAGACTGATTCTGATGGTTCCATCGGCTTCCGCTTCGAACGCTAGCGCTCTACCGCGTCCAGTCAGCATGGTCTAAAATATGTAGCTACAACACAGAGCTTTTGAGAGCACTGAAACAATAAACAAACTCTGCATTTGCTACCCGTACGTACTAGCCGCAGGACGCAGATACACACGCACAGACACAAGCATAAACATTCTCAACATCAGCCTCAAGGGACACAGTCTTCAACCTCCACAGTAGAACGATATGAAATAGATTCTCTCCCGCTATCAAAGACGAACACATTTTAAATGAAAGAATGAAATTCAAATCAAACACATTGTACGTCCACATCGTAATATCAGACTGTAATATTAGAAACGTCCGCCTCTGTGGTGTAGTGGTTCGTGTGATTACCTGCCAGCCCTGGAGGCCCGGGTTCGATTTCCGGATCTGCCACGAAATTTGAAAAGTGGTAGGAGGGTTGGAACAGGGTCCACTCAGCCTCGGGAAGTCAAATGAGTGGAGGTGGGTTAGATTCCCACCTCATCCATCCTGGAAGTGGTTTTCCATGGTTTCCTACTTCTCCTCCAGGCAAATGCCGGGATGGTACTGTAAGATTCCTAACTCTCTTACTAACTTTACAAACATATATATAAAACTGCATTTAACTTGAAAAATCTGAATATCTGCATTTAAACATGAAAATTATGAAAATTAATATTCATTAAATAAAATACACACTCGTCGAACCTTGTACTCACACTTACTTGTTACCTGCTTACTTACACATACGTTATTTGAAGGGCGCCAGCTGCCACTCAGTGCAGCAATAATAGAATGAGACTCTTGACTATCTCTAGGGTGTGGGGTAATAAGCTTACTTTTGACAACATACCATATAAGTTCTGGGAAAAGGAAATTGGCGTTCGGTTTCCCCATTAATTTTGAGGTTAAAATATTTTACTTTCATTGAAATAAAACCATGAATTCGTTTGATAGAACAATATATATTCTTTAAATAATATATCAAAAAATAGTGAGTCTTGTTGCGATAAAACAGATGAGAATATGAAATTATGACATTGCAACTGAAAGAAACTAGGCATGAATTTGAATTCTTCTTGACCGGACATTTAACAATTTATACGAAATATTTCCCTCACTGATTCACTTGACTGTACCTTCAACACTTTTAGTGTAATTACGACGTATTCCTTTGATCTGGTGTTTACTGTAGATGTGTCACGCCTAACTTGGTGATACATCCTTGTGACTGCTTCTTCTCCATATCATCTGACTTCTTGGTAAGTCAATATGGTATTACCTCTTGGCAGGTCCAGGGTTGCCCTCTCTGACTTCATGGTAAGCCCTTGCGTCCGTGTCTTCAACTGAGTGAGCGACCAACCTTTTGGTCTCACTCTCTCAATGACCAATAATTAATGGCTCACTGAGTCTTCACCATCTCTCGTTCACACTGGTTGACTGACCAACTAAGGCCTCTTGATCTAGTAGACTTCTTCACTGTACTGCATCCGTATAACTAATGACTGACGCTACAATATGCACCCACCTTATATAGACGTTGGTTGACACCGCTACGTAATCTCCAGAAATAACAATGACATACTCCCACCTACGCGACAAATATTACATACAGTGGTGAAATAGCCCGGAGGCGGCTGACTCTCTGAGCGCATATTCTAAATAAATACGATGACATAGCCATGGCGCGGCGATGACTTGGCAGAATCGCCACTAATCTTGCACAATGTCCCAACGTCACACCCAATCTCTGATATATACAACAATTCTCACTGTACAGATATTGAGTATTATTCTACACATACGTATATATGCATACATCTAAGTACAATCTTGCAAGCAACAGGCAATTGCAAAATCGAATTAAATAAGACTGATAATTACAATAATAGTAACAATATCACAGATAACATAATAATACGGACATAATAATAATAATAATAATAATAATAATAATAATAATAATAATAATAATAATAATACAGATAAAATAATAAAAATACAGATATCATCTTGTAACGGGATTTGAACCGTTACAGTACCTAACTTAAGGCCACGGCCGCTTCCTCCCTCTTCCTTCTCTATCCCTTTCATTTTTCCCATGCCCCCCCCCAAGGCCCTTTTTAACACAGCAGGCGAGGCCGCCTGGGCGACGTACTGGTCATTCTCCCCAGTTGTATCTCCGACCCAATGTCTAACGCTGCAGGACACTGCACTTGAGGCGGTAGATGTAGGACCCCTCGCTGAGTCCGAGGGGAAAAACTAACCCTGGAGGGTAAACAGATTAATAATAATAATAAGAAGAAGAAGAAGAAGAAGAAGAAGAAGAAGAATAGAACTAGCATACAACATTAAACTCTTCTGCCGTGGGAGTCAGTTCCTCAAGGCAACTGAATAAAATCTGTTGAAGGAATTCCAAAGAGGTTACTTGTTTACCAATAACAATAATAATAATAATAATAATAATAATAATAATAATAATAATAATAATGATTTTTTTCTTTCGTCTGGCTATTTCTAGCCGAGCGCAGCCCTTGTAAGGAAGACCATCCGATGAGGGTGGTCGGCATCTGTCATGTGTAGGTAACTGCGTGTTATTGTGGTGGAGGATAGTGTTATGAGTGGAGTGTGAGTTGCAGGGATGTTGGGGACAGCACAAACACCCAGCCCCGGGCCATTGGAATTAACCAATGCAGGTTAAAATCCCGGACCCGGCCGAGAATCGAACCCGGGACCCTCTGAACCGAAGGCTAGTACGCTGATCATTCAGCCAACAAGACCGACATGATGATGATGACGATGATGATGATGATGATGATGATGACATGTAGCCTCCGGAGAGGTCTGGTGCGGGTATTTCGAATTGACGCTCTATAGGCGACCTGCATGTCTGAGAATGGGACCCTACCTACGATGAAGTCTAATGATGAAGACAGCACAAACTCTCAACCACCGAGCCGATTTAAAATCCACGACCTGTTCGGGAATCGAACCCGTGACCCCTTGGACCAAAGACCAGCACGCTAACCGTTTAGTCAAAGAGCTTTACCCCCGACGGAGGTGAGGTGCGTGTACCATTTTAACTACATACCACCCCCTCCTGCCATTCTTCAGTTTTTGGCAGTATGGGAAATCGAACCTGGGACCCCGAGGACGGCAGCTAATAGTGCTAACCGTTAAACAACGGAGGTGGACATCATATCAATGCCGGAATAAGTGGGTCAGACAGTAGAGCGCTGGCTTTCTGAGCTCAATTTGCGGGGTTCGATCCTGGCTCAGTTCGGTGGTTTTTGGTTAGTTACGATAGCCTCGTGTTGGTAGATTTACCGGCATCCTAAGAAACTTTTGTGGGACATACTTCCGGCACCTGGGCAATCTAAAAAATCAGTAGAAGTACTTAGTGGGACGTAATGATAATAATAATAATAATAATAATAATAATAATAATAATAATGGGCTGTGGCCTTTGAAGAGGCCTGTTGCAGATCTTTGGAGTTGACGCCGTAAAGGCGACCTGCGCATCTATGAAAATGGGGCCCTACCTATGATGAATTCGAATGATGAAGACGGAACGACTGGGCGAGTTGGCCGTACGGTTAGGGGTCCACAACTGTGAGCTTGCATCCGGGAGATAGTGGGTTCGAACCCCACTGTCGGCAGCCTTGTAAATGGTTTTTCATGATTTCCCTTTTTCACACCAGGCACATGCTGGGGCTGTACCTTAATGAACGCCACTGCCGCTTCCTTCCCACTCCTATCCCATCGTCGCCATAAGCGGCTGAATGGTTAGCGTGCTGGCCTTTGGCCACAGGGGCCCCGGGTTCGATTCCCGGCAGGGTCGGGAATTTTAACCTTAATTGGTTAATTTCGCTGGCACGGGGGCTGGGTATATGTGTCGTCTTCATCATCATTTCATCCTCATCACGACGTGCAGGTCGCCAACGGGCGTCAGATCAAAAGACCTGTATCTGGCGAGCCGAACTTGTCCTCGGACACTCCCGGCACTAAAAGCCATACGCCATTTAATTTCATTTTTTGTCGCCATAAGCCCTATCTGTGTCGGTGCGACGTAAAGCAGCTTGCAAAAAAAAAAGATGATGGCACACATACCCAGCCCCCGAGCCATCGAAGTTAACCAATGCAGGTTAAAATCACCGAACCGACCAAGAATCGAACCAGGGACCCCCTTGGACCAAAGGCCAGCGCGCTAACCATTTAACCATGGAGCCGGACAAAGGAAACACGTATTCTCATCCTGAGGTGGTGTAGCTCTTTTCAGGTACACCCTCAATGAACGTGAGCTGCATGTACCATTTTAATCACGTACCAGCCCTCCTGCCATTCTTCAATTTCTGGCAGTACCGGGAATCGAACCCTTGCCTCCGATGACGGCAGCTAATAGTGCTGACCGTTACGCTACAGGGGTGAACAGGAGGACGTAAAACCAATAACAATAATACTGGGTTCGAATCCCACCGCCAGCAGTCGTAAGGACTTTTTTTCCATAGTTTCCTATTTTCATACCAGGCAAATGCTGGAGCTATACCTTATTTAAGGCCACGGCCGCTACCCTCCCAATCCTATCACTTTCCCATCCTTGTATCCGACGTTAAACCACTAGGAAATAATAATACAAATAATATGTTCTAACGTCCATTCAATGAGTATAGGCCTCAAAGTACGGAAGAATGCTCGAATATTGGCATAAGAGTCTGTTCTTTGACGCACCCGGCTCTCTCACACGTAAGCACTCTTAAATGTCAACTGATTATGTCCAACATGCGGCACGAGCAGTTGTGATGTTTATCATAAACATGCCAGTAAAGTGTTCCGTTGTCTCTGGGTAGTAGCACAATGACTTGCACCGGAACTTGAGAATGAAAGGCTTTCACTTTGCGAGGTATTGCCTGTACATGGACTGCGGTGTCCCACATTCTATTGTTATCCATCGGTGGTCACAGGAACATGTGAGAAGATTACTAATTATTGGATGGCTTGAGAGACGTGTTACGCTGGAAATGTGACTGAAATTTCTTCGGATTTGGCTCTCTCACGGAGGATTAAGTACTTTCAGAACTAGGGGGCAATGTTCTTGAAATGCCATCTCATTTTCCCTTGCAACAGAACGTTGCTCTGTGGTACAGATACTAATTCCGCGATATAACAGAGGTTAATAGCACGTTATTATTTTGCATTCTTTGGCATTTTTCCCTCTTTGTGATGATCAGTCATCATTTCACCTTCCAATAATAATAATAATAATAATAATAATAATAATAATAATAATAATAATAATAATTCGTGTGGCTATTTCTAGCCGAGTGCAGCCTTTGTAAGACAGACCCGCCGATGTATAGGTAACTGCGTGTTAGTGTGGTGGAGGACAGTGTTGCGTGTGGTGTGTGAGTTGCAGGGAAGTTGGGGACAGCACAAACACCCAGCCCACGGGCCATTGGAATTAACCAATGAAGGTTAAAATCCCTGACCCGTCCGGGAATCAAGCCCGCGACCCTCTGAACAGAAGGCCAGTACGATGATCATTCAGCCAACGAGACGGACACCTTCCAAGAAGGATTTTAGGTCAATATATAGCATTTTGAAAATGTTTTAGATAATTAAAAACGCGGGTGTCAAAGCTTGCCTGTCGTAAGTGCAGTGCCCGTTCTAAAAACATCTGTGCACGCGGACTAAAGTCTCTTCTCCTCAGTCGGCTTGTACTTCCCCACGTTGCTGACTCAGTGCTGTGCACGTGGACTAAAGTCTCTTCTCCTCGGTCGGCTTGTACTTCCCCACATTGCTGACTCAGGACTGTGCACGTGGACTAAAGTCTCTTCTCCTCAGTCGGTTTGTACTTCCCCACATTGTTGACTCAGTGCTGTGCACGTGAACAAAAGTCTCTTCTCCTCAGTCGGTTTGTACTTCCCCACATTGCTGACTCAGTGCTGTGCACGTGAACAAAAGTCTCTTCTCCTCAGTCGGCTTGTACTTCCCCACATTGCTGGCTCAGGACTGTGCATGTGGACTAATGTCTCTTCTCCTCAGTCGGTTTGTACTTCCCCACATTGCTGACTCAGTGCTGTGCACGTGAACAAAAGTCTCTTCTCCTCAGTCGGCTTGTACTTCCCCACATTGCTGGCTCAGGACTGTGCATGTGGACTAATGTCTCTTCTCCTCAGTCGGCTTGTACTTCCCCATATTGCTGACTCAGGACTGTGCACGTGAACAAAAGTCTCTTCTCCTCAGTCGGCTTGTACTTCCCCACATTGCTGGCTCAGGACTGTGCACGTGGACTAAAGTCTCTTCTCCTCAGTCGGTTTGTACTTCCCCACATTGCTGACTCAGTGCTGTGCACGTGAACTAAAGTCTCTTCTCCTCAGTCGGTTTGTACTTCCCCACGTTGCTGACTCAGGACTGTGCACGTGGACTAATGTCTCTTCTCCTCAGTCGGCTTGTACTTCCCCATATGACTCAGTGCTGTGCACGTTGACTAAAGTCTCTTCCCCTCAGTCGGCTTGTACTTCCCCACGTTGCTGACTCAGGACTGTGCACGCGGACTAAAGTCTCTTCTCCTCAGTCGGCTTGTACTTCCCCACGTTGCTGACTCAGTGCTGTGCACGTGGACTAAAGTCTCTTCTCCTCGGTCGGCTTGTACTTCCCCACATTGCTGACTCAGGACTGTGCACGTGGACTAAAGTCTCTTCTCCTCAGTCGGTTTGTACTTCCCCACATTGTTGACTCAGTGCTGTGCACGTGAACAAAAGTCTCTTCTCCTCAGTCGGTTTGTACTTCCCCACATTGCTGACTCAGTGCTGTGCACGTGAACAAAAGTCTCTTCTCCTCAGTCGGCTTGTACTTCCCCACATTGCTGGCTCAGGACTGTGCATGTGGACTAATGTCTCTTCTCCTCAGTCGGCTTGTACTTCCCCATATTGCTGACTCAGGACTGTGCACGTGAACAAAAGTCTCTTCTCCTCAGTCGGCTTGTACTTCCCCACATTGCTGGCTCAGGACTGTGCATGTGGACTAAAGTCTCTTCTCCTCAGTCGGTTTGTACTTCCCCACATTGCTGACTCAGTGCTGTGCACGTGAACAAAAGTCTCTTCTCCTCAGTCGGCTTGTACTTCCCCATATTGCTGACTCAGTGCTGTGCACGTGGACTGAAGTCTCTTCCCCTCAGTCGGCTTGCACTTCCCCACGTTGCTGACTCAGGACTGTGCACGCGGACTAAAGTCTCTTCTCCTCAGTCGGCTTGTACTTCCCCACGTTGCTGACTCAGGACTGTGCACGTGGACTAAAGTCTCTTCCCCTCAGTCGGCTTGTACTTCCCCACGTTGCTGACTCAGGACTGTGCACGTGGACTAAAGTCTCTTCTCCTCAGTCGGCTCGCACTTCCCCGCATTGCTGACTCAGGGCTGTGCACGTGGACTAAAGTCTCTTCTCCTCAGTCGGCTTGTACTTCCCCACGTATCTGGCTCAGGGCTATGTACACCTACTAATGACAGGCTCCAGTTACCTGTTTTGGTTAACAAGTAATGGTTGAAATATACAGCTACATAGGCTGTGGCATAAGGATTGACACAGTAATTTGTTAGTGTGTGTGTTTGTGTACTTTTATATCAGTACGATTGTTTTAAGAGATGCTCCTTTTATCGAAGCCTTTTTTCTTTTTGTTTAAGTTTATAAAAAGCATGACTTCTGCCACATAATTGATATACAACCTGTGACAAAGTTCGGTGAAGAGCCCTGCACTATTAACATAGATGAACAATGCACAACAGTGACCTTACTGTCCTTCGAAATAGTCCCCTCCCATAACTATGCACTGCTGAGATCGGCGATAAATGTCCTGGAAGCTTTCAAGACGTCTTCCTTTGGGATGGAGTTCAAAAGCCTCGTCACGTTTCGTTGGGTGTCAGGAATATCGTCAAATCTCTTTCATTTCAAAGCGAGTTTGAGTCGTCGTAATAGGAGGAAGTCTGGAGGATTGAGATCTGGCGAGTATGGGGGATGTTCAAGTTGCACCACCCCCTTTTTTTTGCCATGAACTCTTAGACGATATTGGCCTTGGCCTTCTGTGGGCGAGCGTTGTCATGGACAAAAAACCATGAATCTTGTTGCGCGTACTGGGATCGTACCCTGCCTAGACGTTTCATGAAACGGGTCAAAATTTCAATGTACCGTGCAGCATTCAACGTCGTTCCCTCAGGTAGAAATTCCTTGACTATCGAAAAAGGTGATAAGCATCGTTTTGATGCGTGACTTCTCGGCTCTGACCTTTTCCGACGAGGGGATCCCGGAGAAAGCCATTCATTGCTTTACCGTTTCGTTTCAGGGTCGTACCTGAGACACCAGGTTTCATACTCAGTGACAATGCAGTTCAAGAAATTTGGTGTCGCATCCACCGTTTCGACAAAATTATGTGAAGCCTCTAAACTTGCCTGCTTCTGATCGTCAATCAAGTGATGTGGCACAAGACGAGAGCACGTTTTTCTCTTCCCTAACTTCTGGGTAACGATTTGTCGCACGGGTACAGGGTTAATCTGCAGTTCATCCGCTATCATGCGCACAGTTAATCGCCGATCGTTCGTGATTAATGTCCTCACTTTCTCAATGTGTTCATCACTGACGGCGGTCACCGGTCTTCCGCTACGGGGGTTGTCAGAAACTCTTTCCCGGCCTCCTCGAAAACGGGCGAACCACTCGTACACACACTTCAAGGACAGTGCTTGCTCTTCATAAACACGTACCAGCATCGCATTCGTTTCTTTCGGTGTCTTGGCAAGCTTAAAACAAAACTGTACATTGAGCTCTTGGTCGTTCATGTTCCTGTTCGCAGTTCAGAACCAACGCACTAAGCACGCACTGAGTCAGACAGGTCTTACACGGCACACACACGATGTTCAACTGAACAACGTTGGGATAGATAGATAGATAGATAGATAGATAGATAGATATGATTTATTTTAACTGGAAAAGTTAGGGACACGTGTCCCTGTCTTACACTTAAACAGTGAAATACATAATAAAAATATATAACATACTGAATAAATGAAAAAAAGAGACTGAAACAAATTACTACGGTACTATGCTATCCTGCTGTACATAAAAATAACTATTATAATACACAATATAAATTAACATTTTGCTTCCTACGAAGAAATTAACATACAACAAAGAACGAATTACAATTTCAATAATAATAATAATAATAATAATAATAATAATAATAATAATAATAATAATATAGATAAACCTACTAATATTTACAATTAATTTGTCCAATTCCGGAAATATATCATATTGACGAATGTTACAGTTTCCATGTGTTTACTGTGGGTGAAAAACATTGCAAAATGGGGATAGGGATAAGGATAACTATGCAGGAAAACCACAGCTGAGTACTTTCTAACACTATTGAATAATAATAATAATAATAATAATAATAATAATAATAATAATAATAATAATAGTCTAATAATGATAATAATAATAAGAAGAAGAGGAGGAAGAAGAAGAAAGACCATGGGGAGGAGAAGAAGAAGAAGAGGAAGAAGAAGATTGTCGCACTACGAGCTCGTTTCATAGAGATATTTTGAACATATACTTTTAAATCTTCCGTGGTTTGATATCCCTCTGACCTCCTGCGGAAGGAAGTTCCATTCACGGCTGGCCACAACAGTGAAGGAGTTGTTGTAGGTTGAGGATTTATGCTTAGGAATAGCGAGCAATGTCGAGCTCAGCGCTCTGGTGTTTTTATCATGGTGTTCAGAAAGGCTATGAAATCGTTCATACAGGTAAAATGAGGATTGTAAGGTAAGGATTCGGTGCAATGAAGTCAGGGTATGCAGCTTTCGTCTGTCTTCAAGGCGTAGCCATCCGAGGTCGACGTAAGACTGGGTAACATGATCTGAAAATTTCAGATTACATATAAATCTTACACAGGCATTCTGTGCACGTTGTAGTTTATCTCGAAGCTCGGTTTTCGCATCTTTGTAAACTACGTCACAATAATTGAATATTGGAAGAACGAGGGTTTCAACTAGTTTCTTCTTTAAACTGAACGGAAAAGTAAATTTGAAATTGTTTAATGTGTGCAACGTAGCAAAACCTCGTCTACTCACAGATATTATCTGATCCGTCCACGAGAGGTGCTGGTCAATGGTTATTCCGAGATATTTTACGCTCTTGCAAAAGGGCAAAACTTGATTTTGAAGTTGTACGTCGGGACATGCGGAAATTGTCGGAAATAAGTCTTGGGTGGGCAATTACTATAGTTTGGGACTTTTTTGGGTTCAAAATAAGTCCATGCTGGTAAGACCATTTACTTATGGTCTCCAGATCCATGTTAATCTTCTCGATTGCTGTCAAAACGTGTGTTGGTTTTGCATAGATGTACAATTGTACGTCGTCAGCATAGATGTGACGTAGAGTAGGTGGTCCAAACCTGCTGCTACACAGGTGCAGCGTTGTGTGTCGCCAGTGTTGCCGGATCGACCGTTCTGAATTCATTCACCAAACTTTGTCACAGGTTGTAGAAGTGACATAATATTCGGCATTATTCTGCGTCGTAATATAATTGTTCATAGGAGAGTTGAGCATGTTAAGCCAAAAAATAGAATGCCTTTTATTTTGCACTTCATACCTTATGGCGGTGTTTTTTTTTACGTCGCACCGACACAGATAGGTCTTATGGCGACGATGGGATAGAAAAGGCCTAGGAGTGGGAGGGAAGGAGCCCTGGCCTTAATTAAGTTTCAGCCCCAGCATTTGCCTGGTGTGAAAATGGGAAACTACTGAAAACCATCTTCAGGGCTGCCGACAGTAGGGTTCGAACCCACTATCTCCCGGGTGCAAACTTACAGCTGCGCGACCCTAACCGCACGGCCAACTCGCTCGGTATGGCAGTGTTTAAAATAATTATTTTCCTAGTACATGGTTATTACACGGCATGTTTTGTGCCCATTTTATACAAACGCCGTGTTGAATACATTTAATTATGTATGTCCCTATGTGAATGAATATGTGTACATGTATTGTTGGAGTATTGTAGTTATGAACGTGTAATGTACACCCCTCTAGGCTTGCGCTACCTGATGGGTTCCTGAGCTAGCAGTCGTATCAGCTGTTTCTTGTGCATGCAAAGCTGTCAGTCAGCTCATGATCTTGACATGACTGATTTGATGTTTTAAGATGTATGCATGTATTGTTTATAGCCAGACTCATAAAACTACACAATTTACATTATTAAAAATTTCAAATTTTTCTTACATATGGTTAAATTTGAAAAATATCCTTCATGATAAAGCAAAATGACTAGGAGTTGTTGGTGACTAAGAAATGTCAGGAAAGAATTCATACCCTCACTCTAATAATTAGGAGAAAGTATTTCCTAACAATAATAATGTTATTGGCTTTACGTCCTACTAAGTACTTTTACGGTTTTCGGAGATGCCGATGTGCCGGAATTTAGTCCCGCAGGAGTTCTTTTACGTGCTAGTAAATCTATCGACATGAGCCTGACGTATTTGAGCAGCTTCAAATACCACCGGACTGAGCCAGCGTCAAACCTGCCAAGTTGTGGTCAGGAGGCCAGCGCCTCAGCCTGGCACATATTTCCTAACATGTCTCAAGCACAAAGAATGCACTAGCCTTCGCACCGCCCCCACAGTGAGTCCTTCGCTCTTACGTACCTCCAGGCCAGGTACAAATGAAAAGGAGAAAGGATAGGAAACAGCAATTAACTTTCTGCTTCTGTACAGAATTATCATCCCAATTGTGTAACGCAGTTCCGTTCACGAAAAATGCCAAAACTGAGACCACCATGAAGTGAATTTTTAAAGAAGCTAATGAATGAATTTGGAAAAGACGTGTTTGAAAATTATGCAGCGTTAAAGTAAGTGCGGAAAGTAGATTTGTTGTACAACAGCACATTATACGAGGAAAACATCGGAAAGCAGTAACGAGTGCGAAGAACAATTGCTCCTAGGTTCTTCGGGGGCAAAGTTCAGGAACTACATCCAGCAAATCAGTATGTCCATACTATACACCAGGTGTATTCATACGTTTTTGCCGGTTTTTGTGGTAAATAAAACACGTAATTGTCAAGGGAAATTCATTTTTTACATTCAAAATATTGGCCATCGGCTTCTGCACACTTCGCCCATCTTTCAGGTAAGATACGAATATCATGCCAGAGAAACTGTTTGTATTTTGCGGCAACCATTCGTCGAGCCATTTTCCAACTTCCTCGAAATCGCTGAAGTGTTGATCTGCGAGTGCGTACCCTTATTGATGCGAAGAGATGATAGATGGCGCCAGGTCGGGAGAGTACGGCGGCTGCGGAAGGATGTCCTATCCAAGCGATTTCAAGGTGTCTTTCACTGGTTTTGCTGTGTGAGACGGCTCATTGTCGTATAACAAAATCTCGTTGCCATGTCTTCTGCCCCATTCCGGTCGTCCTTCGATCAATGCGTGATTTAAATTTATCATTTATTTGCGGTAGCGTTTTGCATTAACGGTTTCGCCGGGCTTGAAGAGTTCATAACAACACAATACCGCTCTGGTCCCACCACTGTCTTTCACATTGAAATCACCACGTTTAAATTGACGAAACCATGTCTCAAATGTTCTAATCGATGGAGCGTGTTCACCACATAGTTTCTATCAGCAAACGATGACTTTCCACTCCCTTTTTCATTTGATTAAATAAGAAAAGCAATGCGTGCCGCACATGTTCATTTTCAGGCACAAACGTCGAAAAGATCACTGAACGATA
Organism: Anabrus simplex; assembly: GCF_040414725.1. NCBI lineage: Eukaryota > Metazoa > Arthropoda > Insecta > Orthoptera > Tettigoniidae > Anabrus > Anabrus simplex. Next base: position 1,146,604,063 of record NC_090266.1, on the reverse strand, counting down.
CAACACAGATGCTAGTGTTTGCGGACTCAACTTGTGTGTACTGGTAGATTAGTGTCAGATGAACAAACTGACGTACTGTATGTGTCAAATTCATTCGCTGCATACTGTTCGCTGGCGCCATCTCTTAGTGAAACCGGGAAAGACGTATGCATACACCTGGTACACTTCCCAGTAACTTAACAGATAATTATTTCTGTAAAAACAAGAGCTCTTCAGTGAATAGAATAGGGATACATTACTTAAAAACCATTGTTGCAGTCACCAGAATTCAGTTTGGTCACATACTGAAGTCTCTTTATTTTACTATTTTACAGCATTTTTCCATAAGTTTAAGAGAATTTTATTCATAATTTCCAGAGATATTTAGGCCATCAACATCTGCCCGGTAGTTATTATTAACAAGAAGATGAGCAGTTTTTTAGGTCACCAACATCTGTCTCCTATTCATAACAAGAGACAAAACGTTGACCCAGACACCGTTTCCCGAAGTATTTTCGGAAATGTTTTCATCTCCATCTTCTGGAGTAGTGTAAAGTGAAATTGCGATGAAGGTACAAACCATCTGCGTAGAAATACACAACCCATTTGCAAGATATTTCTTCCGGTTCTGTGAACCTATTTACAAAAAGGCCACGGTAGCATTTTCTTTCACAAGTTTTCTTAACTCAGGGCGAATGGAGCATGGCCAGAGATTCCGGCCAATATTTAACAGACCAAAGTAGCAATTTTTAGTTGTAGCGTGTTGGTCGTCATCGGGACCGACCTCATTCAGGATCGATCCCACAGTCTCGGTACTAAAAGCCATACACCATTTCATTTCACTGCTATAAGACCTGTCTGTGTCGGTACGAAGTAAAACAAATAGTAGATAAAAAGAAAATCTATACACGCACATCTCAAAAGCTGGTTCTACTGCTGTAATTTTTCGATCTGTGAACGAAAAAACGTAATTGGCCGACGCGAACTGTGTTATGTCCAAATAATTTTCAGTATGTTGATATATTTCTCTTTGTAGTAGATTTGTATGCATTCCTTTTTTTATTTCAAAGAGGGATTACGAACATTGTACAGCAGAAATGGCGTATATACAGTATGTGCCTATTCTATGCGTACGGGCTGTTTGTCTTGGTACCTCAACGCACTGCCAGAAAATAATACACTGAAGAGAATTTTGTTCACTGAACATACACTGACTGACAGTGACAATGCAACACCAAGGAGGAGTGGTTCGAAAGGGATGAAAGTTGGGGAAAAAACAGAGTCGGCACGGAAGAACAATTGATGTTTATTTCAAACCGATATGCAGGTTACACAATGCGCACGGCATCGACTCAGTAGGATGTAGGACCACCGCGAGCGGCGATGCACGCAGAAACACGTCGAGGTACAGAGTCAATAAGAGTGCGGATGGTGTCCTGAGGGATGGTTCTCCATTCTCTGTCAACCATTTGCCACAGTTGGTCGTCCGTACGAGGCTGGGGCAGAGTTTACAAACGGCGTCCAATGAGATCCCACACGTGTTCAATTGGTGAGAGATCCGGAGAGTACGCTGGCCACGGAAGCATCTGTACACCTCGTAGAGCCTGTTGGGAGATGCGAGCAGTGTGTGGGCAGGCATTATCCTGCTGAAACAGAGCATTGGACAGCCCCTGAAGGTACGGGAGTGCCACCGGCCGCAGCACATGCTGCACGTAGCGGTGGGCATTTAACGTGCCTTGAATACGCACTAGAGGTGACGTGGAATCATACGCAATAGCGCCCCAAACCATGATGCCGCGTTGTCTAGCGGTAGGGCACTCCACAGTTACTGCCGGATTTGACCTTTCTCCACGCCGACGCCACACTCGTCTGCGGTGACTATCACTGACAGAACAGAAGCGTGACTCATCGGAGAACACGACGTTCCGCCATTCCCTCATCCAAGTCGCTCTAGCCCGGCACCATGCCAGGCGTGCACGTCTATGCTGTGGAGTCAATGGTAGTCTTCTGAGCGAACGCCGGGAGTGCAGGCCTCCTTCAACCAATCGACGGGAAATTGTTCTGGTCGATATTGGAACAGCCAGGGTGTCTTGCACATGCTGAAGAATGGCGGTTGACGTGGCGTGCGGGGCTGCCACCGCTTGGCGGCGGATGCGCCGATCCTCGCGTGCTGACGTCACTCGGGCTGCGCCTGGACCCCTCGCACGTGCCACATGTCCCTGCGCCAACCATCTTCGCCACAGGCGCTGCACCGTGGACACATCCCTATGGGTATCGGCTGCGATTTGACGAAGCGACCAACCTGCCCTTCTCAGCCCGATCACCATACCCCTCGTAAAGTCGTCTGTCTGCTGGAAATGCCTCCGTTGACGGCGGCCTGGCATTCTTAGCTATACACGTGTCCTGTGGCACACGACAACACGTTCTACAATGACTGTCGGCTGAGAAATCACGGTACGAAGTGGGCCATTCGCCAACGCCGTGTCCCATTTATCGTTCGCTACGTGCGCAGCACAGCGGCGCATTTCACATCATGAGCATACCTCAGTGACGTCAGTCTACCCTGCAATTGGCATAAAGTTCTGACCACTCCTTCTTGGTGTTGCATTTGCTCTGTCAGTCAGTGTATATTCAACAAAGCCTTCAGATAACATATATCTACTATATCTGTTTACAATCATGTTTACAAAACATACAGCTTCTAATAAAGAAAAGCGTGCAAGCAAATTGAACACATGAAATAAACAAAACAAATAAAGGGTTCCTGGAACATGTTAGTATCTAGTGGAATGTCCCCTAGCCTTTATAACTGCCGGACATCTTCACCTCATAGAATACACTAATTTCTTGCACATGTCTGGTCTGATTTTCTGCTATACCTAAAGAATCACACATTTAAGTTCCTCTTTCGTACGCACACGTTGCCTACGGATATTCCTCTTCAACGTAGCCCAAAGATGTTCGATGGGATTTAAATTCGGAGACTGGGGAGATGTTCTAAGCTGAATAGGAATGTTCCAGATCAACCATATCTTATTTATGTCAGCAGTGTGTTTTGGGTCATTATCGTGCTGGAATGTATAAACAGGTGACATACCCATTTCTTCGGCACTCTGCTTCACGTTTGCCCTCAGGATTGCATTATACGCAGGGCCTCTCAAACGCCCAACATCTCACGCGTGCAAATCGATGCGCAAGAGCTCCGTGCACAGTGCATCGGATTCACTCGGCTCGGCTGGGATCAACGCTTCGTCTGTGGGCTACTCGGCTAAGCTCGGCTCAACTCGGCTCGGATATGGAGCGCTACGGAGCAAGTGAGGAAGAGTGAGACAGGGGAAGTGAGCGAGACAGGCGTGGGGGAAGAGAGACATCGCTATTGCTCCAAATCGAGGAGTGGGGGTCTACACTCTGGTCAACCAAGCGAAGTCGTCTTTTGCACCGTGCACAGTGCATGCACCGGGCGCATACACCCTGAGAGGCCCTGCATTATAGCCTTCCTTGTTCATTATTCCATCGAAAAAATGCATGTTATCCCCACCTCCGGCTGACATACAGCCCCAAACCATTACAGACCCACCACCGTATTTTACAATTGGGAGTGTAGGCCAATACGCCACATCATTGTCCGTGCCAATTTTTCTCCATATTCTGTGGATGCCATATGACCCGAAAAGGTTTATTTTTATCTCATCAAACCAGATAACATTCCCGAATTCGTTCTCCTTATTTATATGCTCCTTAGCGGCCGACTCATTGAGGTCCCGGGTTCGATTCCTGGTCGGGTCGGGGATTTTAATCGCCTCTGATTAATTCTTCTGGCCCGGGGACTGGGTCTTTGTGTTTGTCCCAACAGTTTCCTCTTCATATTCAGACAACACACTACATTACCAACCACCACAGAAACACGCATTAGTGATTACATCCCTCCATATATTGTTGGCGTCAAGAAGGGCATCCGGCCGTAAAACAGGGCCAAACGTACGTGTGTGTGTGTGTGTGTGTGTGTGTGTGTGTGTGTGTGTGTGTGTGTGTGTGCGCTACACAGTTCGCACCCACGACTCCACAGTTGTGTGGAAAAGCGGTAGAAAAAGATGATGATCTATATGCTCTTAGCGAATGTCAGCCTAAGCCGTCTGTTTTTTCTACTTACGTATGGCCTTTTCCGAGGGATTCTTCCATAGTACCCTTGCCGATACAGGATTCCACAGATGGTGGAGTTGCTGATCTTCTTTCCAGTTCGTTCCTCCGTGAGTTGCCTCAATACTGGTGCATTTCATTTGGAATCTGACTTTATCAGCCGAACAACAAACCGTTCTTACCTTTCAGTTAAACACTTTCACCTGGGTTTCGTTGGCGTGTTCTTAATAGTGCCTTTGTATTTAAATTTATCAACTACAAACTGCACCGTAGAATGTGTTCTATTGATCAGTTGTCCAATCTTTCGTAATGGAAATCCTTTTGTGCCAGTTTAAATACAGTGCTCTTATGCTCCGTGCTTTGCACTCTTACCTCCACAGATACACTAGGAAGGAGTTTAACACACTTGACCAGTCGTATGCCGTCACTGAGTCTTTTCCGTGCATTGCAAACGAACGGTGCGCATCATCCTGTCCATGTGTACGAATACAACTGGTACACCCGTTTGTCGATGCTGGTACATTCATATCAAATCGTCCTGCCTATATGTAAATAAGTATGGTTATGACTAGCGAATTATCATTGACAAACCATGTTTTAACCCGTAATGTACGTTTTATTTCAGTTTTTCAATCGTTAATGTGAATATGCGAGTCTTGATAAGAAATTGAAGCCTGTACGAATAACAGAGTCACATACTGTATGTATATATATACAGTGAGCTCTGGTTAATTCGATATTGGAAAATTCGAGTGAAAATTACGAGCCATACATCCTAATCAATGCAAAAAATCATATTTTCGGAGCTTATATTGGTATAATTAGAAGTCAGGGTTTTATCGCAACTTACTTTTGTAACAGTTCTACGAATTGAAGCCTTCAAATAATTCCCAAGAATTCTCTATTTTGGTAGCTTCCTAGTAAAAAAAAAGAAATGAAATGGCGTATAGCTTTTAGTGCCGGGAATGTCTGAGGACAAGCTCGGCTTGCCAGATGCAGGTTTTTTGATTTGACTCCCATAGGCGACTTGCGCGTCATGATGAGGATGAAGTGATGATGAAGACGACACATACAGCCAACCCCCTGCCAGTGAAATTATGGTTAAAATTCCCGACCCTACCGGGAATCGAACCCAGGACCCCTTGTGACCAAAGGCCAGCACACTAACCATTTAGCCATAGAGCCTGACAGCTTCCTAGTTATGGTCAGGCAGTCGCTATTGTTAACAGACTTGACCTTTATCTCTGCGACTGTCAATGAGTAGGATCGGCATGGCCTTGACCATCGCTTGTCTACGGGGCATCCGCATTTGGCCACCGGAAATATTCCCCTGAAATCTTCAATCTTGGAATGCGAGCAAACATTTGCAAACTGTTTCCGTAAAACAGGTTTAAAAATAAAGAAACCAATGTAGAAATTGTTCCAGAAGAACTAGAAATGCACGTGGAACCTGAGCGATGACAAGAAGTAGTGACTGATGTCAGTTCTGCCGTGTATTTAGCTACTGATACTGAAGTTCTAGTACGTTGAGAACTAACAGGAGAAGAGATGGTGCAAAATTCCAATCCATCCTATGATAAATAGGAGAGCAGTCATGACATAGAGCCTGCACTGACCACGTCTGAAGCTTTCAAAATGGTAAAAAATTTAAGGAGATTTGTTGAAATTCAGTCAAATGTTTATGATGACACGTTTGAAGCTTTATATACTATTGACGACTTTGTCTATCATGTAAAACAAAACAAAAAATCACTGACCAGGCGAGTTGGCTGCGCGGTTACGGGCGCGCATTTATGAGGTTGCATCCCGGAGATAGTGGTTCGAACACCACTGCCGGCAGCCCTGAAGATGGTTTTCCGTGGTTTCCTATTTTCACACCAGGCAAATGCTGAGGCTGTATCTTAAATAAGGCCATGGCAGATTCCTTCCCACTCCTAGCCCTTTCCTATCCCATCGTCGCCATAAGACTTATCTGTGTACCGGGCGAATTGGCCGTGCGGTTAGGGGCGCGCAGCTGTGAGGTTGCATCCCGGAGATAGTGGGTTCGAACTCTACTGTCGGCATTCCTGAAGATGGCTTTCCGTGGTTTCCAATTCTCACACCAGGCAAATGCTAGGGCTGTACTTTAATTAAGGCCACGGCCGATTCCTTCCCACGCCTTGCCCTTCCCTATCCCATCGTCGCTATAAAACCTATCTGTGTTGGGGCGACGTAAAACAAATAGTAAAGAAAACACTGACTTTTTCAAGTTAGCAATGCAATTCGGGTATTGTTATATGTGCTAAATTCTGTGTAAATATTGTAAATGCTGATGTTTTACTAGAGTTTATACAGTACATTTTCGTGTAAAAATTATCTACAGCACAGGACAACATGGCAACTGTTAAGGTACGGTAGAATGCATAATACTTTAATAATTATTCATTACAGTGAATTTATTAAATTTTATGTATTTATATACTGTACCACATTTTCTTTAGAATAGTCATTCTTGGTTAATTCGAATTTTGACTAATTCAATTCGTTTGCTTCTGATTCCCTTTGGAATTCGAATTAAAGAGAGTCCACTTTATATAAATATACACATACAGGTGCCCCCATTTTTCCCCGGACATATGGCACCAGCTAGGAACTAAATATATCTCAGTCCTATCTTACACAACATCTTACAGCAATATTAGGTGTAGTTAGCCTGATATAGACTTCCCCACACTATGCAAAAACGGTACATCCAGTAATCTGGAGATAGTGGGTTCGAGCCCCACTGTCGGCGGCCCTGAAGATGGTTTTCACTGGTTTCCCATTTTCACACCAGGCAAATGCCGGGGCTATACCTTAATTAAGGCCACGGCCGCTTCCTTCCAATTCCTAGGCCTTTCCTCTCCCATCGTCGCCGTAAGACATAGCCTATCTGTGTCGATGCGACGTAAAGCAAAATAGCAACAACAACAACAACAACAACAAAAACGGTACAAGTGACAGTATGTTAGGGCCATCTCAAAAGCACTGTACCATTTTACATGGAGAGGAATCCAATATTCTAGTAATATCTACGAAATGATACTGTACTTACAAGCCTCCGTGGCTCAGGCAGCAGCGCGTCGGCCTCTCACCGTTGGTTTCCATGGTTCAAATCCCGGTCACTTCATGTGAGATTTATGCTAGAAAAAGCGGAGGCGGGACAGGTTGTTCTCCGGCTACTCCGGTTTTCCCTGCCATCTTTCATTCCAGCGACACTCTCCAATATCGTTTCATTTCATCTGTTAGTGTCCGACTCGTTGGCTGAATGGTCAGCTTACTGGCCTTTGGTTCAGAGGGTCCCGGGTCCGATACCCAGCCGGGTCGGGGATTTTAACCTTAATTGGTTAATTCCGATGGCACGGGGGCTGGGTGTATGTATTGTCTTCATCATTTTATCCTCATCACGACGCGCAGGTCGCCTACGGGAGTCAAATAGAAAGACCTGCACCTGGCGAGCTGAACCCGTCCTGGGATACCCCGGCACTAACAACCATACGGCATTTCATTTCATCTGTCAGTCATTAATCATTGCCACATAGGAGTGCGACAGGCTTCGGGAGCCGGCACAATTCCTATCCTCGCCGCAATATTGGGGCTTCAATCATTCCATCACTGACCCGGTCACTGACTAGAAAACAGTTTGTAGGTTTTTATTTTCACTGTACTTACAAACCATAGCCGCACCGGGCGAGTTGGCCGTGCGCGTAGAGGCGTGCGGCTGTGAGCTTGCATCCGGGAGATAGTAGGTTCGAATCCCACTATCGGCAGCCCTGAATATGGTTTCCCGTGGTTTCCCATTTTCACACCAGGAAAATGCTGGGGCTGTACCTTAATTAAGGCCACGGCCGCTTCCTTCCAACTCCTAGGCCTTTCCTATCCCATCGTCGCCATAAGACCTATCTGTGTCGGTGCGACGTAAAGCCCCTAGCAAAAAAAAAAAACCATAGCCAGTGATATAGCTGTCAGTAGAGAATTACGCACCTGATTGGTCCAAGAGGCCATTTTCTTTTGATAGAAACGGTCGTTCGTAGTATCATAGGAAAGGTGATGGGTTAGGACCAGCGACCTCGATAGCTGCAGTCGCTTAAGTGCAGCTATTCCTGTAACATCGTTACCGTAAGACCTATTATCGGCACACTTTATCTGGAAGTACTAGTGTACGGGGGTGAGGAGTAAGGAGGGAGCTGTCCCGGTTCCGGTAGTGCTGCCAACTGAATGAAAATGAAATTTGAATTGAATCGAGAATACCATCTATATGAAGTTTCTAAACCTTTATTATCTTCAGCCAACGACTGTGTCACGTACACATTATATAACATTATATAACATTTCTCGATGCGAATCTTGTTCCTAGCATGAATTCTATAGTTTGGCTTTGCTGTGTAAACAACAACAGTACTAGTACGTAAAGTGTCCGCCAGATGTCGCACTACGATGCTTAAGCGATTCATAGTTTGTGTTTCAAAGGTTGCCAGTACGAATCTCGAAGATTGCCGAGGTGGACCGATTCAGCACTAGGGTGTAAATGCATCCAGATAAAGTGTGCCGATAACATGTGTGTTGGTGCGACGTAAAGCAGCTTGTAAAAAAGAATGTTAGGATCAATTACAGACATGTCAATTCACAGCCATTTTGTATAGTCTCATCACATCGAAATAGATAGAAACGTGTTTTTCGCAGTATTTTATAATCCATGACACGAAAATGCTGTACAGCAAATGTGATATCTTTCGCCATGTAATTACTGCCGTTAGAGCGTTCAAAAAGAGGGTAAAATCGAGCCATAAGGCTGTAACACATCAGTAACTTTTCGAAGCGAGAACTTTCGCCTTCTTCGTGAATAGAGAGTTATAAGGGGTTGACTTTTACGCTGGTAGTAGCTGCGTGGAGTTACGCACCGTAGATATACCTGGATAGGCTACTTGGAGGGTTCGAATCCTTCTTGAGTCATTGCTTTGAAGTTTTCATTTCGTAGTCGTACGAAGATTCGACTTTTATGAAGTCTCAAATACTCTTCCAATGAAGTTATAGTAGATAGACATAATAATCATCGTCACGGAAACACCTGCTACGAGCAAATCCATTGTGAATACCACCTGAAACATTATACTGGACTCATTCAACCAAGTAGGCCCTAATAGGTACATACTCCACGCGCAGGGAATGGTTCCAACTATCTGGGCTTAACAGAGACATGATTCTTAAGCATAGTGTGGTGTTTGCAGCAAGGCAAACCTATCTGCGCGTTCGAGTTCAGAACTTGTAACATACAAGATCAGTTTCGAAGCAATAGATTATTCCATTAATACAGAGATACGAGACCTATTAAACTTCGTCGTGTGGAGTGGATACATGGTACTAATCGCAGCCAGCATGTGATTTTTTTTGCCGGATTCAGTGTTCGAATCTAGCGACAAGCTTTCCATTTTAATTTTTATACTCTTAAAGGCTTTCGTAATTAAGATTTAACTTATTAAGGTTTAACCTCCTTAAGTCTCAAAAGTCACTTTCCACCTTAAAAAGAAAGCATACATCAAAAAGGAATAATAGATTTAGATTTAGGATTTAGATTTGTCTTCAACAATGCGACCCACACGAACATTTAACAACGAAATAAAAAAATTGTCCTCTATCGGTCTCGAACCTCCGACTAACGAGCCCCGCCTTGCTCCTCTAACTTAAACCACGCTTGGCTATGACGAGCTGTCGTTTGCCAGGGTTGTATCAACACTAATTCTCGTCATTCAACGGTCATATTCTCTGTATATTGTGCCCTTCAGGACTCTGAAGTTCCGGCCAGGCGAAAGCCGGTCTCGAACCCAGAGTACCGAAGTGAAAGAACTCTCACAAACGTGAGCTGGTGCACATAGTCTTACCTGAACACATTTCTTCGCTCAGCCGGATAAGGGCGCTCTTCTCAGGGATAACATGGGGATAAGTGGGCAACAAAAGATAAAATACTAGGAAATGTGACTAATCAGGTAAGAATTCGCTAAATTAAAATAAAAATATCTAACAGAAAACATCACTGCATTCAAAGTTTAACAAACAGGGATTTATTACATAAAATTGAATTTATTTACAAAAATAAGAGCTTTTAAAATGCTTGGGTCAAGATAATGTTGAGCCGATGACAACCAGTTCACTGCCTTCACGAAAACAGCTGTGCTGTAACAAGCATGTTACAATTGTGTAAGTAACGACATCTAGAAAAACGGATATCTGCTGAAATACACATCTAACAGTAATTCCCATAAAACTTACTATGCCTCGTACCATCGAACCCCGGTGCAAACAAAAATCACCACATAATGTACAGTGTCCTGACTCGGACACGAACCCTAGTCCCATGAAGAGTAAGGCGTATAATATTCATAAACAAACAATATAAAAGAACACAACCAACATATCCAAGGGTGTCAATATCAAACGGGCCAGTGTAAAAATTAACGTAGAGCAAATAGAACATTAAAACAAATCATCTCCTTGCTTTCAAAACATCACGGTCGTCTCTTCCTCTAAACACACTCGACAAGCTGCAGACGGCAATATGACCAATTCTCAAGACTGTGACGTCAGGCACAGCACCCTCACCCTCCGACCACTTCACACGCGACAGTCCACATAATTTACGAGCTCAGCTGGGCTGCAGGCTAAAAAATCTCGCTTTTCAAAAACACCTCACGTAATCTGCTGCTAAAAGCCCTCTTTTAAATATACCTGGGCTATCCGCCCTCATCTCAATATCACCCGCACTATCACAAATCTTACTTCCGCCTCTCATGGGCTCAACCTTGGTGCTATAAAAACACAAATCACTAATCGATAGTCACATGGCCATAATACGGCATCTCCAATACATCAAATACACTCTCTAACTGTGCGGGGCTTTCTCATATCAATACATACAGTTGGCTATATGCTTAATGCTCATATCTCTCACATATTCGAACTCGCTCGCTCTATCAGTGAAGCTAGGTGAATTACGGGTTCCATCCTGGTCACAACTATACACGTCTACGTCTGCAGAGACAAATGCCTGAACGCGACCCAATAAAAAGTGCCTGCCTGTTAGACTAATCTACTATGACCAAAGAGTTCGACCTGACCCATAAAGATAACACGTACGCTAATGTAATACTATCAAAGAAAAAATAAACACGCCAACAAGGAATCTACAAACAATCATCTACCCTAATGTACGGGGTTCGAGCTTGAGGCCTAGCTCTTTATTACCAAGAAATATTCCTACCCTAATAAATCTGTTGACTGACGGCCCCCCGATTCCTATCTAAATTTAAATGACATGCTTGAAACAGAATTGGAAAGCTCTGACCTAATGTTATTGATGACATGACGGAGCGGCCCTCCCTGTGGACCACTGAATTTACCACATCATGACAGACTGCGGCGCTTGCATCAGATACTGTTGACCCCTTGGAGACATTCTTTCTTGCGTGACTCCTTCGTACAGCTCCTTAGAAAGTTGAAAGATGTCCCCTTCGACGTCGCGCTGATCAGGTGCTCCCAACGTTCCTGGATCGATGCCCGTTGTCGTGTTGGCTTCAGCTCCTGGTTGTGGCTTCCTCGCAATGATGATGTCAAAACTCGTTCTGACTTGATGCTGGGGTAACTGAAAACAAATTCATTCATTACAGACTGTCCAAACTCGATGCCTGTTTCCACTACTATTGTGTCTCACACGTTACATTGACCAAGTCTTGTTCAGCATTTTAAACCTGGTACACAATAGTTTCTTCACTACTCTTAGTCACTGTTATTTCATCCCTTCACTCGGACACCATGTAGTTCTTGAATTACTATCCTGAGCCAATATTAATTCTAGCCTTTCGTCAGTTATACCTTGACCTCAAAGAAATATGAAGCTACTAGTTCATCAGTCTCTTACAGGCAATACCTCATCTCCCCATAGCATATCCTCACAGGTAAAATCAAGAGTTCAACTGAATATTCAAGTTGATTACTTACTTCCTCGCAGTTACAGTAGTACTAGTAGTATGTGCAGCTCGAAGACAAAGCGTTGTTCTCAGTACCAACACGCAGTATGACGACTCGTTCTAGCCGCCTTCTGGTCAAAGAATGAGCCTGATATGCCAGGCGGCCTTATTTTTATAATCCAGTTTAGCGTCATCACGCCGCTTGATCGCGTGCAGGATACGCGCGCCCGCGACTCGAAGTTTTCCCGCACAAAGTACTTCCAGTGCTCTATTTAACGAATGCATTTATGATTGCAGCCCTAATGCATATCGAAATTAAGCAGAAATTATGCAGGTTGCAATTCTTGTCTCAAATCCAATGCAACTCTTCCGTAACCAAAGATATTAATTTAATTCTTTCTTCCCTCCTAATGTACGTTTTGCCGGGATCTAGGAAGCGTCCCCAATCTTCATTAAGAGGCTTGGCTTGGGACATAACTCCCTTTAATGAGGTTCTGGAGATTTCTCATAATGACGCTCTAGCTCACTTCACATAAGAACGCTTCTTCTGGACTCATTTATGAAAAACACTATAAGACAATGACTTCGTGGGTGGTCTTATATAATCCCAATATCCAATACTAAAATCAATATTCTTGGCCCATGAACAGTACGGTTCAATATGAAGTTTCTGTGATACAGAATTTTCACGATTCGTTACCATCATTCGGTATGTTATCGTTAATGCTGATTTTGTTGACACGAATAAACGAATTATAGATAGCGTAGTAAGACCAGACATCGCTGTGAGTTGCCAAGGTCAATGTTTTTAGGTTAGGCTATAATCTGCGGGTTGCATAAAACTGAGTGAATAGGGGCAGCTGTACCACTCGGTATATCTGTCTGCAGTGTAGGACTTGGAATAAGTTTTCCTTCATTCATTTTGTGAAAAAACGGGCGACTCATTTCCAGTTATGATGTAATCTATAGTGAATTTAATACCCCTATCCTCCCAAGTGTGGCCGCAAATAAGTGCAATGTTTACAAGAATGGCTCAGCAATTGATCATCTCATAATCTCATACTGGGAAAGAAATCCGGTAGGCGTTTGTCATTGCTGTTAGCTATCTCACACGTCGTCGTTTCTATTTCCAGGTCTCGCGGTGAAATCGCCCATTAACACTGTACTATCTTTGATGTTGATCTTGATTTTACACATTCCTGAACGGCTCATAAAACTTGTTTACCTCATTCTCATCTACTGCTTCACACGGTGAATGTAATGGCACAACTCTGGTTATAAAGCTTGCAACCACTGAATCTATCCTTATGATTAATGTGTCTAACAAAAACTACCTTTCATGTTATGATTTTCGTGATTAAGAACCCCAGTCCACCCTCTGTTATATCCATTCTTACATATTTTTTTAAAACGCCACACCATCCCCTATCTCTTACTTCCAAGTCCTCTCACCCAAAAATAGCATATCAGTATATTTCGAGTAATACGGCCCTCTCGGGACTGGGGGCTAGAAACTCTTTTATCCATCACCTGACCTCGAACCACCAAACATATCCTGACTACAGAGAGGACGTCACCCTCTGGGTGACCCGCTCCACCTCTGTAGGATCGGGAACGAAACATTTTAATTACTGAAGTGAGGGTTGCCGGATTACTGGAAAAGCAAGATTATTGGAATTTGTATCCTATACATTCTAGTTTTATACAAGAAAACCGAAGTTTGGTAACGGGGGTTCACACATTTTTTTTAAAATACAACGTTATTATAACATGTTTCTGATGTATATTAAATCCTTCCGAGATAAAAATGATCATAAAATTAGGCCATAAGGATAAAATAAACACTCCCCTAAGTAAAAGAGAAAGGAAGTCGCGATGTTGCTGCTGAATATTTGTAGCATTAATAAAGTTCGCGTTGTTTCCAATTTTCACACTAGGCACATGCTGGAGCTCTGCCATCGTCGCCATAAGACCTATCTTGTGTGTCGGTGCGACGTAAAGCAAATTGTAAGAAAGATAACATAATAATAATAATAATAATAATAATAATAATAATAATAATAATAATAATAATAACAACTAGCTGAAACGCGTCAAGACATGGCGGTCAATGGGGTAAATATTTATTGAAGGATTTCCTTATATACGACATTCTTGTACTTAATTTTTTTACAGCAATGAAAGAAATCATCTTTCTTCCTTAATCTGCTTACCCTCCAGGGTTGGTTTTTCCCTCGGACTCAGCGAGGGATCCCACCTCTACCTCCTCAAGGGCAGTGTCCTGGAGCGTGAGACATTGGGTCGGGGAATACAACTGGGGAGTATGACCAGTACCTCGACCAGGCAGCCTCGCCTGCTATGCTGAACAGGGGCCTTGGTGGGGGGTGGGAAGATTGCATGGGATAGACAAGAAAGAGCGAAGGAAGCGGCCGTGGCCTTAAGTTAGGTACCATTCCGGCATTTGCCTGGAGGAGAAGTGGCAAACCACGGAAAACCACTTCTAGGATGACTGAGGTGGAAATCGAACCCACCTCTACTCAGTTGACCTCCCGAGGCTGAGTGGACCCCGTTCCAGCCCTCGGGCCACTTTTCAAATTTCGTGGCAGAGCCGGGAATCGAACCCGGGCCTCCGGAGGTGGCAGCTAATCACACTAACCACTACCCCACAAAGGCGGACTGAAAGAAATCATAAAGAAATAATATTGTTTGGCGATAAGCGTGTGGCAAAGCAGGCAAAACCTTTATGAAATCTCCCTCAAGAAGAATAATTTTCGCACCAGAAGGAATGGAATGTCATTACCTATGATATAATTTAGAAGGCGATTCACTATTTGCCATTGGGACTTTATCTCATATTGAGCCATGCTTATCGAATATCGTCAGCTGCTTTGGAATTTAGTTTGAATCCAGACACCGAACTCTCATATAAATTTAGAGGAATTTTGAATATAATGTGCACTGTTCAACAACTGGCAAGACAAGCAGAACAGCAGATTCCTGTCCACGAAGTACAGTACAGTACAGCTGGCCTGGCCCCGCTGTGTAGGGGGCAACGCGTCCGCCTGTCACTACTACTACTACTAAATGTTTTCATTCCTCCCCTGAAGGGGGAGGTGGGCCTTCTAGACGGTGACGCCGTCTCTTAGGCCGGGAGGTTTGTTACGGTGAAGGAGATGTGCGGGGAAGGTGAGAGTATTGGCGCCCGTGGCCTATACCTGGAAATGTCCCAGCATTTGCCTTAGTGCAGGAGATGTGAAAACACCGTGATGTAGGTTGCCCTTTACTCGTGAATAACAGCCAGAAACTAGTGTTCCATATTGGCCGAAACAGTGCTAGTGCTCTCCAGAAACAAAATCTTCAAGTTCTTCCATTCGAAAAACATTGAAATCAAGACTTTGGATATGTTACTTCCGCATCTGAACATTTCACAGGAGCAACCGTGTACAGGTAAATCGTCTTGTGGATATAAAATATTCGAGCCTGAACTTTATTAATATTACTAGGCTAAATTTTGTTACATCGATTTTGAGAGAACGGTTGAACAGATTGGCATCGTAAAGCATTCTGACGAAAGCTTTTTGCCTATAGATTGCTTGATGATGATGCTTGTTGTTTTAAGGGGCCTAACAAGCCTAACACATTGCCTATAGATTTGCAGTGTGTCTTGAAAAAAAAATTCTTGCCGTATATCATTAAATCATTAAAGGAAAACGTAGCATTCTGACTGGCTTTTGCACTTGCCAGTACATAAAGCCCGCCTGAACCGTAAGAGTAGTAGTAGTAGTAGTAGTAGTAGTAGTAGTAGTAGAAGATTGGTTTTACAATATTCCATGCGACTTCCATGGGTTTTATAAGAACTTGAAAAAATGCTGCGTATCCACGGCACTCACGTGCATATTAGTTACCGCCGTGCTGAGTGGCTCACACGGTTGAGGCGCTCAACAGCTCCACCTTTAGCTGTCATAGATGGCCTAGGCATCACTGAAAAGGAGTACCGTACTAGGGACATGCTATTTGCTTTACGTCGCACCGACACATAGGTCTTATTGCGACGATGGGATAGGAAAGGCGTAGGAATGGGAAGGAAGCGGCCATGGCCTTAATTAAGGTACAGCCCCAGCATTTGCCTGGTGTGAAATTGGGAAACCACGGAAAACCATCTTCAGAGTTGCCGACAGTGGGGTTCGAACCCACTATCTCCCGATTACTGGATACTGGCCGCACTTCAGCGACTGCAGCTATCGATCTCGGTACTAGGGAAATGAGGACGGAGGTAGTTTCCTGCTTCTTTCCTCACTGAACCAGAAGTTGCTATTGCATATCAGTCTGCCAAGTCCAGTGAAATGCATGCACCCTATGTACAAAATTTACACACCTTTCATAGCATGGACTGGCTTCATAAAGAACGGTATTACTAGTATCGGTTATATCTCAGTCACGTTCCTATTGCCCAAGCCAAGGATAAGAGAGAGACAGGTCAATGAAAGTAAAACAGTTGCTGTAGCCTATACCAGAATACATAGTGCACTGTAAATACTGGGTCTCGCCAGCAAAGGCATAAAATCTTTCTATGTCTCATAAAATATACCGTCCGTACACCTCACTCCCCCTACCAGGAGTGTTTCCGTCTCTTTCACGCTATAGCTGTCCTCTTCGGGGTTCCCTTGTACAGCTCGTCTCACCTCCGATAGGCCGGGGCTGCCAAGGGGCCACCACGGTGGCTACCCACTTGAATTAGCCTGGAATACTGGACGTGGTGGACTACTGAACGGCCAGATTACGGAGATGCTAACACAACCTCTTGCCATGGACGCTTCCTTCCCACTCCTAGCCCTTTCATATCCCATCGTCGCCGCTTCCTTCCCTCTTCCCTGTTTAACCCTTCTGAACTTCCCATGCCCCCTCAAGGCCCCTGGATTGAGAAAGAAAGAAATAAAGATTATTATTATTATTTTCATTATTATTATCAATAGTAAGGGTCTGATCGTCTGTGTTACAGTAATGGATTGGGAAAATAATTTTATTTCCAAATTTTTTAGTTACTAGATCCTTCTTTTCGTAAAGAAATTCAGGATGTTACTCCATTCTCACTGCCTTTGTCTTGAGTTAATTTTTATATTGGCTCTCTACGAGTTACTAAAACTATCCTTCAATGTAAATTATTTGTATCCAATTCCAAAAAATTAAGAGGTAGAAAGTGAGGATTCTAGAGAATGTTCATAAGTTGAGGAATACAAATTTAATTATAACTTCACTTGCAATTATCGTCTCGGATACAACCCTCCCAGTTGAGTAATTCCTAGAACTTCTTCAGGAAGATTTTCTTGTTTTCCGTCCGGCTGCTTGACTGAATGGTCGACGTACTGGTTTTCGGTCCAGGGGGTACAGGATTCAATTCACGGCCAGGCCGAAGTGTTTTAAAAGCTCTGTATAGTAACGTATGGTTGTGTGTTCAGTATTTCAATCGCTGCGTGGATTCGTGTTGTTAGGTCCTCCTTTAATGAAATAGGAGTCTCGTACACCATATCCTTCACCGTGCCCCAGACAAAAGAAAAAATCACCGCGTGTCCAATTTCTGCAGTCTAGCTGGAGGTTGACACTGCCAGGACACTGCCCTTGAGGCGGTAGTGGTGGGATCCCTCACTGAGTCCGAGCAAGAAACAACCCTGGAGGGTAAATGGAATAAGAAAAAAGATTATTATTAGGGAGATTTATGTACACTGACTGACAGTGACAATGCAACACCAAGGAGGAGTGGTTCGAAAGGGATGAAAGTTGGGGAAAAAACAGAGACGGCACGGACGAATAATTGATGTTTATTTCAAACCGATATGCAGGTTACACAATGCGCACGGCATCGACTCAGTAGGATGTAGGACCACCGCGAGCGGCGATGCACGCAGAAACACGTCGAGGTACAGAGTCAAGAAGAGTGCGGATGGTGTCCTGAGGGATGGTTCTCCATTCTCTGTCAACCATTTGCCACAGTTGGTCGTCCGTACGAGGCTGGGGCAGAGTTTACAAACGGCGTCCAATGAGATCCCACACGTGTTCGATTGGTGAGAGATCCGGAGAGTACGCTGGCCACGGAAGCATCTGTACACCTCGTAGAGCCTGTTGGGAGATGCGAGCAGTGTGTGGGCGGGCATTATCCTGCTGAAACAGAGCATTGGACAGCCCCTGAAGGTACGGGAGTGCCACCGGCCGCAGCACATGCTGCACGTAGCGGTGGGCATTTAACGTGCCTTGAATACGCACTAGAGGTGGCGTGGAATCATACGCAATAGCGCCCCAAACCATGATGCCGCGTTGTCTAGCGGTAGGGCGCTCCACAGTTAGTGCCGGATTTGACCTTTCTCCACGCCGACGCCACACTCGTCTGCGGTGACTATCACTGACAGAACAGAAGCGTGACTCATCGGAGAACACGACGTTCCGCCATTCCCTCATCCAAGTCGCTCTAGCCCGGCACCATGCCAGGCGTGCACGTCTATGCTGTGGAGTCAATGGTAGTCTTCTGAGCGAACGCCGGGAGTGCAGGCCTCCTTCAACCAATCGACGGGAAATTGTTCTGGTCGATATTGGAACAGCCAAGGTGTCTTGCACATGCTGAAGAATGGCGGTTGACGTGGCGTGCGGGGCTGCCACCGCTTGGCGGCGGATGCGCCGATTCTCGCGTGCTGACGTCACTCGGGCTGCGCCTGGACCCCTCGCACGTGCCACATGTCCCTGCGCCAACCATCTTCGCCACAGGCGCTGCACCGTGGACACATCCCTATGGGTATCGGCTGCGATTTGACGAAGCGACCAACCTGCCCTTCTCAGCCCGATCACCATACCCCTCGTAAAGTCGTCTGTCTGCTGGAAATGCCTCCGTTGACGGCGGCCTGGCATTCTTAGCTATACACGTGTCCTGTGGCACACGACAATACGTTTTACAATGAATGTCGGCTGAGAAATCACGGTACGAAGTGGGCCATTCGCCAACGCCGTGTCCCATTTATCGTTCGCTACGTGCGCAGCACAGCGGCGCATTTCACATCATGAGCATACCTCAGCGACGTCAGTCTACCCTGCAATTGGCATAAAGTTCTGACCCCTCCTTCTTGGTGTTGCATTTGCTCTGTCAGTCAGTGTATGTTGTGATTATGTTTAAAAAGTTTAATAATAATAATAATAATAATAATAATAATAATAATAATAATAATAATAATAATTTATTATTTAAAAGCTCTGTATAGTAACGTATGGTTGTGTGTTCAGTATTTCATAATAATAATAATTTATTATTATTATTATTATTATTATTATTATTATTATTATTATTATTATTATTATTATTATTATTAAGGGTCTGATCGTCTGTGTTACAGTAATGGATTGGGAAAATATATTTTACTTCCAAATAGTAAAGTTACTTGATCCTTCCTTTCGTAAAGAAATTCAGTATCTTATTCCATTCTCACTACCTCTCTCTTTTTAATTTTACAATCTGCTTTATGTCGCACCGACACGGATAGGTCTTACGGCGAAAGGCCATGGCTTACCAAGTGACCGCCGCTCAGCCCGGAGGCCTGCAGATTAGGTGGTGTCGTGTGGTCAGGACGACGAATTCTCTCGGCCGGTATTTTCGGCTTTCTAGACCGGGGCCGTCATCTTTCCGTCAGACAGCTCCCCAGTTGTAATCACGTAGGCTGAGTGGACCTCGAACCAGGCCTGAGATCCCGGTAAAAATCCCTGACCTGGCCGAGAATTTTCCGTCTACGAGTGCACGTCTTTGTCCTCTCTGGCTAGGCGTTGCTTAGCAGCCAGGGACAGCAAATACCTTAAATGCTTTTCTTATGGATGGAGTCCATTCGCCGCTCCTTTTGCTCAGCAAAGTAGTATGACGAGCTCATTGAATTCATTTGAAGCCAAGAAGTTCTTCTCAATGGAGCACATAGCCTAGCTAACGTGCACAGTCGGTATGCCTTCATTGTATTCCTACTGAAGGTTTTTATTCTTCTTTTCAAAGCTGAAAAGCACCGAGCTCGATAGCTGCAGTCGCTGAAGTGCGGCCATTGTCCAGTATTCGGGAGATAGTAGGTTCGAATCCCACTGTCGGCAGCCCTGAAAATGGTTTTCCGTGGTTTCCGTGGTTCCCATTTTCACACCAGGCAGATGCTGGGGCTGTACCTTAATTAAGGCCACGGCCGCTTCCTTCCAACTCCTAGCCCTTCCCTGTCCCATCGTCGCCAAAAGAACTATCTGTGTCGGTGCGACGTAAAGCAAAAAAAAAAAAAAAAAAAAAAAAAAAAAAGCAAAGTTGAAAAGCGCCTTTTACCCTCAGATGTTGTCATAGGTAACATTTTCGCGATATTCAAAAATGCAGGAAAGAAGTGTTAAAGCACCAGATGCATTTTCAAAATCATTCCTACTATATAAATCACTTAATTCCTGCCTAATTTCCTGTTAACTCGAAGTGAATAACTTAGCGACCATTTCACATTCAGAATCAGGAAAGGGCTTTCTAAATTTTGAAAATAAGCTGGGCTGAAATAGCTTTGCTGCAGATAAATGCTCGTTAAAACTAGAACGATCGGCCATATCTGTTAAAATTTCGTCACACACCACTTTTGCCACGAACTATTTGCTGCTGTTAAATTAGGGCACGGGTTTGGATCACACTCGCAATACTCTGTGCCGCACTAATCCAGCGAATTTCTAATGTTCTGAATAGGCAACAAGGTAGAAACATTCCTTAGAGCCTTTACACTGTCAATTTCCCTATGTTGTAGTTCACTGAATATAATATCAGCAAGTGGCATGATTTTACTAAAAAGGTTCGAGGCAAAAGTGGAAGTCCTGATCTCTTAAAATGTTCCTCAAACCTGTTGCTTTTCTGGTTATGGAGTACTCATTAATATAATCTTCCACAATTGTTCCTAGGCACTCACTCGGTTCATTTTTGTGGACGAAGTCAGTTCTTACGCATCATGCCCTAAAATTCCAGCAAGTGTGGGATCCGTTTATTAACGACCTCATCTACCGTAGTACGGCTCTCCGTTTCCAAGATTCCGAGAAAAATAAGGAAAATCTCTCCAAATTACAAAAATTAACCTTTCACTTGCTTGTTCGGGGTTGCACACAGCTCAGTAATGAAGTTAATTTGATCGGCGTAGCAATGAAGAAAGTGCGCATTCATTCTTGCCTGTACACCTGTGTGTTGCCCGCTCATCACATCATAGCTCTGAGCTTTCATTGTTTCAGGGGACGTATTTACTTCCAGTATCTCCAGTTCGACGAGTACAATTTGACTAATTCCGTCTACAATAAGATGACTGGGCAGCACGAAGCTAAAGAACATTTCGTTTATTTCGCCATTCAGTTCATATCGCACAATAAAAACAAGCTCAGACAACGTGGTACAGTCAGTGGCTTCATCAGCTTCAATCGCCAAGTAATCTGTCAGAGAAATCTCGTCATATATCAACTGAAGGCCCGTGGAATTGGTTGAATCTAGAAGCTCGTTCTGTATTGATTTAGGTAGTCCCAGAAAAACACCATTGGTAGTTTCATGAATGTGCTCCTTTAATGTAGAGTCTAGCTCGGCCATTAAATTAACCAACCCACGAAACATTCCAGGATTATCGGATGAATCGATTTCATCGCGTCCTCGCAGTGCGAGCTCAAATTTTGGACGAAACTTGATGCAATCAATGTTTACTGAGTATATAACGGTTTTTCGATACGTCCTCATTGAACTGCCTTATTTTCAATCTATACGCACTGTCGAACTGGCACCTTACCAAGCATCGCGAACTGAATACTATTGTTTTTATACTTTTCGCTAGATGTATTATTTCCTTATTTTCATTCAAGTGTTTTAGGTACGTAACAGCAGTTAATGTCCACACGAGATCACCAGGATTCATTGCCAAACACGTGTAGCAAAAGAAAGCATTTCTTACCTCACTTCCACACAACCAATCTGCGTGCTTGTAACAGTGTGCGACTGCATTTTTTGATTATCCAGCTTTACTTTTGTAAGGATTCTGAACCTGTGTAATATTTAAATCAGGTTTTGGAGGTCCTAGCCTTTTTTAGTTCTAATCTACTCTCAAAAGAAAGATTTACGCTCTTTAAAATAGCGTCCACAGAATTCATTTTCGAAAGCAGGAATAATTAACTTCTGGTACCCTAAGAAGTAAGCATGTTTAGAAAAAGTATGAAAATTCGAAAGAAAAAAACACATTCAAGACTTAAGCAGTGTGAACACAGCTCACCAGTTTGAACTCTAGAGCCTGGCGCATTATTATTATTATTATTATTATTATTATTATTATTATTATTATTATTATTATTATTATTATTATTATTGTACCGGGTGGTACACTTCCGCTCCGCTAATTCAAACCTTGCGCCAGTTGAAACTCCTCTACTGGAGGAAGTCTGAACTTTATCTACTGTGTTAATTCTCAAGTTTTTCAGAAGATGTCACTACTTGTAAATTTTGAAGTTTCTGAACTGGGTCGTTTTCGATGTATTTTGTTTTGCCTGTAGTAAGAAGTGTGGACATTCTCTTCCAGATGGCACTACTGAAGGACTACAGTTATGCACCCTAGTGCGAAGTGAAAGAACTGTGTTTTGGAGAAATTTTGGGTTCATAAGTTTGTTCTTTGTTAAATTTTTTTCAGTCATTGTTTAAGTTGGCAATATTAACCCTTTCTTTCCGACAGTTTTGAATTTGACCAATAAGGATTTCTGTAATTAATTTTCCACCAATAAGGTGTTTCTTCCTCATCTAGTGTAGGGGTTTTCGTCGTTAACCAATAAAATTTTGTGGGAGGGTGTTCTCATTCCTGAAACGCCTTGAACCTTCCACGAGGGTATATAAACTGCTGATTTTCGGGTCTCCTGGCCACTTCAGTAACATCTATCAGTGCGTAAAGTACGTAGCAGGGGGCGGGAAGCGCCTCTTTCTTCGGGCAGCAGTTCAGCCACCAGGTAATGGCCGTTTAATAACTTCTTTTCTTGTCAGCTCAGCAGTTTAACTCTCGGGGCAGGTCCGAAGCCTTTCCACCATGTAACTTTTCCCCTAAAATGTAAAGACACTTAGTATCAATTCTATCTTTTAAACTACATATCGCCGGGCTGAGTGGCTCAGACGGTTAAGGCGCTGGCCTTCGAACCCCAACTTGGCAGGTTCGATCCTGGCTCAGTCCGGTGGTATTTGAAGGTGCTCAAATACGACAGCCCCGTGTCGGTAGATATACTGGCACGTAAAAGAACTCCTGCGGGACTAAATTCCGGCACCTCGGCGTCTCCGAAGACCTTAAAAAGTAGTTAGTGGGACGTAAAGCAAATAACATTATTATTATTATTAAACTACATATTGGGATGGAGAGTGCTTAACCCTCTCGAGCTCCCACTCATATTGCATTGAGGTGAACTTATTTTCACAACCGTTTCTTACTTAACGTAATGTAAATTGTCTCCTTCTATAAGTCACCTCTTTAGTATGGGATTAGCACTTGCAGTAACGGCCTAGTGCCAAGTAGGTTTTATATTAAGTGTATTAGGAGTGCAAGTACGCCTCCTCTCAAGTTGGTATTTTAGAGGCCATGTAATTGACCTGTTTCTTTACCGAATAGGCCTCAGTAGGTTGGGTATTTTTACCCCTGTGTTATTTGTGTTTGGAGGTCAACTTGAATGTGGAGTTTGGTGTGGCCTTTGATAGGCTTAAACTTAAGAGCGAGTCGCTCTTTCTTAAATTTTGTTTTCTGCGCGCCTCGAGGAGGCTTTACTGTGTAATCGGGAGCAAGTGCTCCTGGGCATGATTGGGGTCTTCTGCCCCTTTGTTGAATTCTGTATATCGTAAGGTTGGGCTTATAGCTCAAGAATTGTGTGTCTGGCTCTCGGAGCCCAAATTCTGTAACTCTGTACATTATCGATTTGTGTTTCGGCTACTGAGTACCTGTTCTATTTGTTATTTCTTAATCTTGAAAAGAAAATATAACCTTGTTAAATTTTATCTTAACTTTAATTTCGTATTTTTAGACCTGTTCACCCCCGCACCTTCTTTCACCTCTGCTAATCCACCAAACCGCGGTAACAATTATTATTATTATTATCATTATTATTTTTATTATTATTATTTTAAGAAGTATGTACCTCAGTGAGGCTACAGAATTAGTTACAAATAGAGGACTGCGGCGGCATTTAGTAAATTCACAGACGCTTGCAGACTGAACGCTGAAAGGCATAACGGCCTATAATGAAGATGTATGTATGTATGTATTATTTAATATTTAATGGATATATAATGTAGAAAGAAAAATTATACATGCATACCTCTTATTCACCAATCATCTCAGCATTTTTTCTGTCTAGCAGTGTGGCTATGCTGCTGGACATTACCTTGTTGCACTTACTTTAACTTCGCGCACTTTGCAGAAGAGGATAATTCCTTCGGCAGATAAACATTCCTCCCAGAACGCTTTAATGCAATTTCTCAATTTAACACTTTCGTTAGGTATCTTTATGTTTTCTTTATCACTGTTAATGTAAGAATGAAGCCTTGAAAAATGGCTCTGTTGAAATATTTAAGAAAGGTGAGGTGAGAAAGGTAATTTAGGTGGCACCTGAAGTGGTCACGAGCCAGAATTGCTACGCGGATAAGAAGATAAAGCCATTGTGGTGTTTCCTTATCTCTTAACAAGGGTGACATTCCAGTGGACGTAAATACCCGCACTGCAAATCTTATTCTACAGGACGTTATTCTAAAGCTAGTGATGTAAAATCAGACGAGAGACGATACAATAAGCGTCAACTATACAGCTTTGAGGCCCGTGCTTTAATGTTCGCCGGGCTGAGTGGTTCAGGTGGTTGAGGCGCTGGCTTTCTGACCCCAACGTGGCAGGTTCGATCCTGGCTCAGTCCGATGGTATTTGAAGATGCTCAAATACATCAGCCTCGTGTCGGTAGATTTACTAGCACGTAGAACAACTCCTGCGGGACTAAATTCCGGCACCTCGGCGTCTTCGAAAACCGTAACAGTTGTTAGTGAGACGTAAAGCCAATAACATTAGTAATATCTTTAAGGTTCGTCAGAGTGGCACAAACACATTTACACAAGCAGCATTCAAAGTAAAGTACCGTTACAGTTTTCCGTGCAAAATATAACAAAAAATGACCCTAAACAATTAAAATGACCGAAACATTACCAAAACAATAAAAATGGTAAAATAATATGCCCTAAAATAAGGCTCAATTCGTGCTTAATTTCGACAAATAGCGAAAACGGAAGCCAGGAAAACTATTATTATTATTATTATTATTATTATTATTATTATTATTATTATTATTATTATTATTATTATTATCCCTCTCTGAAAGGTCAGCGTTCTGATCTTCAAGCCGTGGGCTTCTACGTTGAATTCCCGCCGGAGTATTGGTATTTTAAGCGTGCATACTGAGTTCCTGTGGTTAGGAAGGTGAGACTTGGTTTCGTCCCCAACATTCCTGTGATCACATCACAGGACATTTCAGTTCCCTACATTACACCGACACACAAAGCCCACTTTCCGCTGCAGAAGCCGCCCATCCTCATAGGAACGTCTGCACTACAGTACATGGGCTGTACCAGATTACTACACATGTATTTTGCAATAATAATAATAATAATAATAATAATAATAATAATAATAATAATAATAATAATAATAATAATAATAATGTTATCCTTAGTCTACAGTAGGTAATACATGTAATGCTTACCCGGAAGGACCTGGGTTCGGTTCCCATCAGAAAGCGTTTCGAAACGAGGTTTCAACTGGTGGAGAGGTCCATTGTTCTGGGACTCCTTGATGAGTAAGATTAATTCATGGTGACAAGGGCGAGTGTGTATAGTGCTAATCACCCTCTCTCATTATGAAAGGCCGGGCTGAATGGCTCAGAAGGTTGAGGCGCTGGTCTTCTGACCCAGAGTTGGCAGGTTGGATCCTGGCTCAATCCGATTGTATTTGAAGGTGCTCAAATACGTCAGCCTCGTGCCGGTAGACTTACTGGCACGTAAAAGAACTCCTGCGGGGTAATATTTCGGCACCTCGGCGTCTCCAAAAACCAAAGTAGTTAGTGGGACGTAAAGAAACAATAACATTATTTATCTATTCATTCACTAAAATGGGAGAGTGCTTCCGTAGCATAACGGTTAGCATTATTAGCTGCCGTCCTCGGAGGCTTGGGTTCGATTTCCGGTACTGCCAGAAAATTATGAACGACAAGAGGCCTGGCGCGTGCACCTCACCTCCATTGGAGGTGTGCCCGAAAAGAGCATACCGACTGCAATGGAACTTCATCGCGTTAACAATTAAGATATCGTAAACTTATTAGAAATTATTCTGCCGTAAAGTGATATTTACATACCTAACTGTATTTTTAAAAAGTAACGTGGCGTATCCAAGGCATTGATTGAAATAAAACTTGAAAGGATGATCAATTATGACATGTCCACGAACCTACTACGCTGGCGTAGCAGGGGGAGAGGTGATACTCCCACGTGGCGCGTCCCTGGGGAGGAGGTTATTAACCGGCCTGCCGGCGGACTTGAGGCAAATAAAATACCTCTCGCGGACCAAACACACAACCCCCTGTGGGTTGGGGACGCAGACGAAGATTTCACTAACGGTATCCCCAGCCTGTCGTACGAGGTGACTAAAAGGGGCGACCAAAGGATGGTTATATTAGAACCATGAAACTACTTGTGATTAGTACCACCACGCGGGGAACACCATGGGTCGCTTTTACTTGCGCGTAGTACCACTATGTTAGGTACCAAATAGGTTTTCGATTAGCAGCAAACGAGAGCGCGACGGCTTTTACAGTGCCTGTGATTAGTAGCACTATATGAGCGACACCATGGGATGACGGGACCCATGGTTCTAGCTTACCTATGATTAGTGCCCACTATATGAGGAACACCACGGGACAGTACGAGTCCCTGTGGTTACTACACTTTTGTGATGAACACCATACGTTTGCGTTGCCTGTAAATGGCGCAGCAATGTGCGACACACCGTAGGTCTGCAATACATGTGCGAATTTCATTACCTGTGAGTAGTACCATAATGTGCGGAACACCGAGAGAGTACGCTACTTTTGTTTAGTACTACAACATGATAAATACCATGGTTCTACTTTTCTAGCGATAAGTACCATTATTAGGGGCCGATGACTTGGATTTTGGACTCCTTTCGACTACCAGCATCATCGATTCAGTATCGTGCTATACAAGCAGTCCCTTGGTCAGTAATACTATTGTTTTACACAAGCTTCTGTGCATGTGAGGCACTGTGGGTCGGTTCCACTGATCGTTTTAAATTCACATCCATCCATCTATCCACGGACGGACGGAGGGAGGGATGGATGGATGGATGGATGGACGGACGGACGGACGGACGGATGGATGCGAATTTAAAACGATCAGTGGAACCGACCCACAGTGCCTCACATGCACAGAAGCTTGCGTAAAACAATAGTATTACTGACCAAGGGACTGCTTCTATAGCACGATACTGAATCGATTATGCTGGTAGTCGAAAGGAGTCCAAAATCCAAGGCATCGGCCCCTCATAATGGTACTTACCGCTAGAAAAGTAGAACCATGGTATTTATCATGTTGCGGTACTAATCACGTTTTGAATTCCGGCCAGTGGAGGATTTTGGATTTTTAATTTGTCATTTCATTTCGTACCATTAGGGGCGATGACCTAGATGTTAGGCCCTCTTAAACAACAAGCATCATCATCATCGTCAATTATGAGATGTGTGCAATGAGAGAGCCCCACTGCTTGAGCTAACGGCATGAGAGCGTTTTGAAGCAGCAAGTTCAAAGGGTCCTGAGCAGTTGAGCGCGTACCACCAAGCTAGCGGTTGAACATGGACATGGCCAGACGAGCAGAACCGGCTCTACTGCTCACACGCTTCCTGCCCAACGCAGTTTCAAGTCATATCAGTTTGTTTCTTGTTGCTCAGCTGTAAGCGAGTTTTCCGGAGCTCACTATGTCCTTTGGAGCAAATAAATAATTGATTTCATCACTTTTTAAACGACCGGGATGTATCTCACAAATATTTTAAAGACAGGAACGTTACCTGACAGATTGTTAATGATATCCAGAACAATGGGCAATAATAATGTATTTTATACCTTTATATGGCAATTTGCTTCTTTCAGTTAATAAAAATGCAATATTTTCTGTAGTGACGTTATATTATTTTCTTATGGACATAGTTTCCTGTATTAATGGTTTAATGTTTAATTTCTCTACTTTTTACAAATGTCAATGCATAATTGGTTTTTATAGATCCCTTTTTTTACCTTTATGCGAAACTATGCTTTCTAATGAAATGAAATGGCGTATGGCTTTTAGTGCCGGGAGTGTCCGAGGACAAGTTCGGCTCGCCAGATGCATGTCTTTTGATTTGACTCCCGTAGGCGACCTGCGCGTCGTGATGAGGATGAAATGATGATGAGGACGACACACACACACACACACACAGCTCCCGTGTCAGAGGAATTAACCAATTATGGTTAAAATTCCCGACCCTGCCGGGAATCGAACCCGGGAGCCCTGTGACCAAAGCCCAGCACGCTAACCATTTAGCCATTGAGCCGGACATGCTTTCTAATGATTCAATATCTCTATTTTCTTCCTTTATACAGTTAAGCAATACTATTCTATTTCAAGTACAATAGAACTAGTGTTGGTGTTTTACTTACCTGAAATAAATATCAAGCCTCTCCTCTACCGTGATTTTTTTTTTTTTTTTTTTGTAATTTAGTTCCATTCTCTGCAACCTGCGTTTCAGTTTATTAATAATTTATCAAATGTCTCTACAGACATTCGTAAGTATTAAAAAAATCGTTCACTGCAGTTGTATAATTATTTATACAGTTATTAAACTCGCCGTGTTCTTCCCGTCGTAAATTCATTTCATGAGTGGGCTGTCTCTCACTGTCAATCAGATGAATCCATAGTGGAGAAATCTCGCTTAGAAATAACAATCTCTCAAATCTTCATAGCATTGGCGGCATGTTGTCTGTGCAATTCCTGTTACAATACTGCTTTCTAGAGTTGGGTCGATTCGTGAACGAATCGTTAATTTGAACGACTCAAAATAAAGAATCGTGTGAATCGATTCGCGGTATGAATTATTAGTCGTTCAAATGAATCGTGGAATTTGGAGTCGTACGAGTAAGAATGAATCGTCGTTCAAATGATGTGTTGTGAGTCGTTGAATTTGGAGTCATATGTGGTTGTACCCAACTCCGCACGAAGCTGGCAGCGAGCATTACCGATTCGTCCCGAAGTCTGCGATGCGTGAGCTCACGAAACTTCAAAATACGTGAAGTACTCATTTATAATTATTTTGTATATCCTAATCATTTATCAGTTTTGGTAAAATCCAGTATTATTAATTACTTTGCTTGACAAAAGACAGTAAATGAATTTTATTTAGAGATTCAATATACTTTAATGTTTCTGGTGATATTTTGTATTTACACAGAGCAGTTCCTGGTAAGAAACCTTTCACGCATCTATGGATCTTTGGAATAGTTCTCCGTCCAGCTTGAATGAGTCGCGAAAGCACTGGAAAAGGATCGTGAACGAATCGTAAGAATCGATTCGTAATGTAAGAATGAATCGTTAGAATCGATTCTTGAAAAAGAGTCGTATTGCCCAACTCAACTGCTTTCTGTCCGGCCAACGTACGAGCACCGGGCGAGTTGGCCGTGCGGTTATAGTCGCACGGCTGTGAGCTTGTATTCGGGAGATAGTAGGTTCGAATCCCACTGTAGGCAGCCCTGAAGATTGTTTTCCGTGGTTTCCCATTTTCACATCAGGCAAATGCTGGGGCTTACCTCAATGAAGGCCACGGCCGCTTCCTTCCCACTCCTAGGCCTTCCCTATCCCGTCGTCGCCATAAGACCTATCTGTGTCGGTGCGACGTAAGGCCACTAGCAACGTACCAGCGCAGCTCAACGCTACTTTCCTGCTCGCTAAAGATCAGAGAGCAGCTCACTTGTAATACTTCGTGCTGAGAAGACTAGATGGCGATACGCGCTGTCGAAGCGCAAGCAAAGCCACAGCAATTTGTTTACACAATGCTATCGTACAGTCCGTTTGTCGGTCATTGTTTATGCTCTATTCCTGAACAAGTTATTATGTTTGCCTACGTTATTTCTGTGTACAGGTAATAGTCAAAGGAGTATTTCGATGTGAACCTTCCAAGTTATGTAGAGTTATTTATCTCATAAGTTCTGTACATACAGTGTTGCCAGGTCTACAAATACAGAACGGTAGATTGTACGTAAACATTTCGGGAGTTTTAACGACTATTTCTGTAGTTTCTCGAGCACTGAAATGGAAATGGCGTATGGCTTTTAGTGCCGGGAGTGTCCGAGGACAAGTTCGGCTCGCCAGATGCATGTCTTTTGATTTGACTCCCGTAGGCGACCTGCGCGTCGTGATGAGGATGAAATGATGATGAGGACGACACACACACACACACACACAGCTCCCGTGTCAGAGGAATTAACCAATTATGGTTAAAATTCCCGACCCTGCCGGGAATCGAACCCGGGAGCCCTGTGACCAAAGCCCAGCACGCTAACCATTTAGCCATTGAGCCGGACATGCTTTCTAATGATTCAATATCTCTATTTTCTTCCTTTATACAGTTAAGCAATACTATTCTATTTCAAGTACAATAGAACTAGTGTTGGTGTTTTACTTACCTGAAATAAATATCAAGCCTCTCCTCTACCGTGATTTTTTTTTTTTTTTTTTTGTAATTTAGTTCCATTCTCTGCAACCTGCGTTTCAGTTTATTAATAATTTATCAAATGTCTCTACAGACATTCGTAAGTATTAAAAAAATCGTTCACTGCAGTTGTATAATTATTTATACAGTTATTAAACTCGCCGTGTTCTTCCCGTCGTAAATTCATTTCATGAGTGGGCTGTCTCTCACTGTCAATCAGATGAATCCATAGTGGAGAAATCTCGCTTAGAAATAACAATCTCTCAAATCTTCATAGCATTGGCGGCATGTTGTCTGTGCAATTCCTGTTACAATACTGCTTTCTAGAGTTGGGTCGATTCGTGAACGAATCGTTAATTTGAACGACTCAAAATAAAGAATCGTGTGAATCGATTCGCGGTATGAATGATTAGTCGTTCAAATGAATCGTGGAATTTGGAGTCGTACGAGTAAGAATGAATCGTCGTTCAAATGATGTGTTGTGAGTCGTTGAATTTGGAGTCATATGTGGTTGTACCCAACTCCGCACGAAGCTGGCAGCGAGCATTACCGATTCGTCCCGAAGTCTGCGATGCGTGAGCTCACGAAACTTCAAAATACGTGAAGTACTCATTTATAATTATTTTGTATATCCTAATCATTTATCAGTTTTGGTAAAATCCAGTATTATTAATTACTTTGCTTGACAAAAGACAGTAAATGAATTTTATTTAGAGATTCAATATACTTTAATGTTTCTGGTGATATTTTGTATTTACACAGAGCAGTTCCTGGTAAGAAACCTTTCACGCATCTATGGATCTTTGGAATAGTTCTCCGTCCAGCTTGAATGAGTCGCGAAAGCACTGGAAAAGGATCGTGAACGAATCGTAAGAATCGATTCGTAATGTAAGAATGAATCGTTAGAATCGATTCTTGAAAAAGAGTCGTATTGCCCAACTCAACTGCTTTCTGTCCGGCCAACGTACGAGCACCGGGCGAGTTGGCCGTGCGGTTATAGTCGCACGGCTGTGAGCTTGTATTCGGGAGATAGTAGGTTCGAATCCCACTGTAGGCAGCCCTGAAGATTGTTTTCCGTGGTTTCCCATTTTCACATCAGGCAAATGCTGGGGCTTACCTCAATGAAGGCCACGGCCGCTTCCTTCCCACTCCTAGGCCTTCCCTATCCCGTCGTCGCCATAAGACCTATCTGTGTCGGTGCGACGTAAGGCCACTAGCAACGTACCAGCGCAGCTCAACGCTACTTTCCTGCTCGCTAAAGATCAGAGAGCAGCTCACTTGTAATACTTCGTGCTGAGAAGACTAGATGGCGATACGCGCTGTCGAAGCGCAAGCAAAGCCACAGCAATTTGTTTACACAATGCTATCGTACAGTCCGTTTGTCGGTCATTGTTTATGCTCTATTCCTGAACAAGTTATTATGTTTGCCTACGTTATTTCTGTGTACAGGTAATAGTCAAAGGAGTATTTCGATGTGAACCTTCCACGTTATGTAGAGTTATTTATCTCATAAGTTCTGTACATACAGTGTTGCCAGGTCTACAAATACAGAACGGTAGATTGTACGTAAACATTTCGGGAGTTTTAACGACTATTTCTGTAGTTTCTCGAGCACTGAAATGGAAATGGCGTATGGCTTTTAGTGCCGGGAGTGTCCGAGGACAAGTTCGGCTCGTCAGATGCAGGACTTTTGATGTGACTTCCGTAAGCGACCTGCGCGTCGTGATGGGGATGAAATGATGAAGACGACACATACACCAATCCCCCGTGCCAGCGAAATTAACCAAATAAGGTTAAAATTCCCGACCCTGCCGGGAATCGAACCCGGGACCCCTGTGACCAAAGGCCAGCACGCTAACCATTTAGCCATGGAGCAGGACACTCGAGCACTGAAATATTATAACTAAATTAAAGAATGTAATAGTCATTTGAATTTATTATGAGAAAAATACACAATTTCACTCACCCATACTCTCTGGCCACTCAATTCTTCTTGGTCTTCTTCTCATTTTTCTTCTTATTCTTCTACTTCTCTTTCTTCCCAATCTTCCTGTAGATGTAGTTATTTATCAGGCGTAGAAACTGTGTGCCAATTTTGAAGTCGTAGCAGGATGCAGATTTTATATTCTATATGCGGGTCGGTGATTTTCCTTCAAATGATGCAGTCAAACGTGAGTTTTGAGTTCAATTAAGAGGGGAGAGATTACGTAACTCGAGCCTAAATTGAATGCGGGGAAGTACCTAACGAGTGATGTTGTCGATAAAACGTCGCGCAATGAGACGAGGAAAGAGTTTTTCGGCACAAATATGTTATGTGCCATTAATAATTATTAATATTTTTCCTTAAATTTGGATTAGAAGAAATTTCGGGAGACTTTATTTTTTTTTTAAGGTTTTCTGGTGTGCTACAAAAATCGGGAGATCTCCTGAAATTTCGGGAGACCTGGCAACACTGTGTACATACAGAAAACATAAACACGGTTCAACCTGGAAAAAGGGCTAAATACCGGGGTACATAGTTGTCACATGTCAAATATAATTAATTTTGTTTCCTATGCATAACGTAATGAAATGAATATAACTAAACGCACTTACTTAGTACAAGGCGTTTGTATACAAAGTAAATTATTTTGTTTCCTCATCATAATCTACCGCACTGAATATAACGAGATATTGGGGACAATAACATGTTAAATGTTTAGATCTGTTTAGATACGGGCCCCTTCACTAGTTGTAACTGAGAGTCGTGCAAGCAGCTGCTAGGCTGTACCTTCCGTCAGAGCGCATGATCTGCTCCTCTACCAGCCTGAGCTGATTTGTGCCCGCCTTTGAATGAAGACATCAGAACATGACTGGATGCTTTCCATTGTCACATGGGCTGTCAACAGCATGGCAAAATAAGCAATTCTGAATAGGAAACCGGCAGTTCCCTCGTTTGTGCTAATAAAATTTTATGTTAATAGCGAGCACGTTTACATAGAGATGAGCAAGGTTTCATACTACGTAATATTTTAGCTTCCGTTATGAACGGCACTGAAGTATGAAAACTTTGATATTTTGATATATTCATATACTGTACGTGTTAGTAGAAAAGGTTTGTTGAGTGTAAAATTCTGTTGGCCTTGTCAATTTCACGCTTTCATGTCGGCCATCATACGTTAGAACTCGCTCCAAATAATTGTGCCACGCGGTGTGCGAGAGGGGAAGTGTACACGCATGTACAGAAATGGTGTCCCGATATAAACGAAGGACTGCGTCCCCCCACATCCTCGCTTAACGCATTGCTGCAGGTGGACAGGCCGCTACAAGACTGTTATGATTGAAATGGGCACAGTGCTAGATGTATAGCAATACACATACTGTGCCTTCAGCACTACCCGTTCACTCCCTTTCCTTCCTTTTCGTTATTGGATTGGCCTTCATCACCACACCTTCACTCCCTCCTCTCCTTTACGGTTCTGGAGTGGGGAAGTGTTGATTGTTTATGTCGGGACACCATTTCTGCGCATACGTGAACACTCGCTTCTAAGCCGTGCAGAACGGTTCAGACGGTTGAGGCTCTGGCCTTTTGACGCCAGTCCGGTGGTATCTGAAGGTGCTCAAATACGTCAGCCTTGTGTCCTTAGATTTACTCGCACGTAAAAGAACTCCTGTGGGACAAAATTCCGGCACCTCTGCAACTCCGAAAACTGTCAAAAAATTGTTAGTGGAACGTAAAAATCAATAACACTACGGTATATTAACAACACTTACTTCTACTATGGTTTTTCATCTCAGAGTGAAGGACTTGAGCTTCGAAGACCTTGACTTAGGACGGGCCAGAAAGCGGCAACATTCCCCTGAACAGGAGATGTACTAAAGAAAGCATGCTAAATAGTTCAGTCTACTGCAGACCTTAACAGCGTTAAGATAATTTACGAGCAGATTGCTAGTAATGACCCGCTATGCTCGGTAACAGAAAACTGGCAATGGTGCTTCACGCTGTTGCAATTTTGATTGTCACTTTTTTCTTCCCTGTCCAGCAGTAGCGCCAGATGTGTGCTAAGCCCTCGAGCGAGCTAAACCTCACTCATTGCTTCAAGGACATATCAACAGTGCGCCCGCTAGTATGAGATTGGATAAGACTTTCATAACTTAGGATGACCGAACGAGTTGGCCGTACGGTTGGGGGCGCACAGCTTTGAGCTTGAATTCGGGAGATAGTGGGTTCGAACCCCAATCTTGGCAGCCCTGAAGATGGTTTTCCGTGGTTTCCCATTTTCACACCGGGCAAATGCTGGGGGCTGTACATTAAGTAAGGCCACGGCAGCTTCCTTCCCACTCCTAGCCATTTCCTACTCATTGTCTCCATAAGACCTATCTGTGTCGGTGCGACGTAAAGCAACTTGGAAAGAAAACGAAAAAACTTTGGATGTAAGTTATGTAAAACTCTGCTGTTGGTGGGGAATTTAGATTTTTATTTTCTGTGCGCGGCACAATATTATTTGCATCTAAGTTATCCACTGGAATTTTTCCTGACTGCGTTGTTCACGCAACCCAGCTACTTTTAGCCATTAATTGTAACACTTTAAAATATGTTAATTGACCATTCCCCAAGTTTCATTGAAATCTGTCCTGTCGAAACCAAACAGTTCCCATGTTACTACGGATACTAGGAATAGTAAATATCGTTGTCCTCCATTACTCCAGGGTCCCAATGGTATGTATGGAATGGCAGAGCCGAGAGCTCAACCTTGCCATAGTAGCCATCCACTGTTCATATTCCTCTACTGAATATTTTGACGACTAGCTTCAGAATAAAGCAGCTTCTGTTAAACATAGGTTTCACTATATGTCCTCTTGTGCTGGAAAGACTAATTAAAATACAGAAACAACATGCGTGTTCTACACGACGAACTGGTATTTCCTCTGAAACTGGCTCGTGTTCTTGCGACTCAACCATGCGCATCTGAAAACAAAATAAACTGTTTAACACAGAGAGGCAGTGATGTCCCTCAGAGGCTGCATTATGTAGGTCACGCCAAGACCAGAGGCCAAAAGTCTTCAATCAAGCACATAAACAAGCACAGAGGGAACTTGATCAAGTCGAGTGAAACATGCGCTCGTAAGCCGACAGCTACACTGAATACTCCCTTGCTCTTCATTTACTCGTAAATACCAAGGACCACATTTAAAACCAGACAGGATACCTCATGCACTACGAGAAGTCTTGGAAGTCAATGACAATGCGGTTATGGTCACGCCGCAGTCGGTTGAAATTTATGTGTGCTTGCATGCTAGATTTCCATATTATTTGATTGAAATGGCGTATGGCTTTTAGTGCCGGGAGTGTCCGAGGACATGTTCGGCTCGCCAGGTGCAGGTCTTTCGATTTGACACCCGTAGGTGACCTGCGCGCCGTGATGAGGATGAAATGATGATGAAGACGACACATACACCCAGCCCCAGTGCCAGTGAAATTAACCAATGATGGTTAAAATTCCCGACCCTGCCGGGAATCGAACCCGGGACCCCTGTGACCAAAGGCCAGCACGCTAACCATTTAGCCATGGAGGCGGACATTATTTGATTATAAGACTTAGAATGGTGTGCTGGGACTTATAGTTAGTCTTACAAACTCCGAGCTCCTAACAATATGCCTCCCCGGTCCTGTCGAGGTGAGAATTCTTACACTTTTTGTCACGACGTGGGTCAGAACATTATAGTTGCGAACACCATTCTGCAAAAATCAAGAGAACGCCGGATATCATTGTGTTGGATAACCACGCAAGTAACTCTTATATGAGTGTAAATTATTACGTAATAATTTATTATTTATCAGACCTCCATCTGTTATATGACTCGAGTCAGCATCCTTCTCAAAGAGGAAGTAAATAAGTATTCATTGTACTAAAATATGTGCTGATCAGTAGCCAATCGCACTATGTGTGGTAACATATAAACACGAAGCGATTTATTTGCTTAGATTAATGACCATAGTGTTTCACCCTTCAAAGGAAAGGAACTTACTACCAGATTGATATCTAATAACCACGAACCTGCTACGCAGGCGTAGCAGGGGGAGAGGTGATACTCCCACGTGGCGCGTCCCAGGTGGCGGATAGGGGGGTCCTAACCGGCTTGCCGGAGGACTTGAGGGAAATAAAATACCTCACGCGGACCAAACACACTACCCCCTGCGGGTGGGGGACGCAATGTAGAATACACCCGCGGTGTCCCCTGCCTGTCGTAAGAGGCGACTACAAGGGGCAACCAGGGATGATTGAATTAGAACCATGAAACTACTCTTGATTCGTACCATCATGCGGGGAACACCATGGGTTGCATGTACTTGCGAGTAGTATCACTAAATTGGTACGAAATAGGTTTGTGATTAGTTGTAGTAAAAAGCCTGGCCTGGTGGATTCCAGTACCCGTGCGTTGTATCCATGTGAGCAACACCGCGGGTCTGGGCGTAGCCTGTGAGTTGTACCGCTGTATGAGCGGCACCGTGGGTCAGCGTTGCCTGTGATTGGTACCCACTATGTGAGGAACACCACGGGAATACCGGCGCCTGTGACTAGTACACCTAGGTGAGGAACCTTACCGGTTTGCGTTGGCTATGAGTGGCGCCATTGTGTGAGAAACACCATAGGTCTGCGTTCCCTGTACGAATTGCAATACTTGTGAGTTAGTACCATCTTGTGTGGACCACCGTGAGTCTTCGCTACTTTTCATCAGTACCCCAAAATGACAAATACCATGGTTCTACTTTACTCGCGACATGTACCATTCTGTGGGGCCTTAGACGTGAATTTAGCACCCCTTCAGACATCAAGCATCATTGTGCTTTATAAATGGTCCCTTGGTCAGTAATACTCTAATTAACTAACCTTCTTTTTGAGTCTGATCCACTCTTTTTTTTGTTTTGTTTTTTGTAGGGTTCATGTCCATGCATTCATTCTTCATGACATTTTTTATTTTATTTTAGTCAGTGGATGAATTTGAATTTTTTGTTATTTCATTTCGTACCATTAGGGGCCGATGACCTCGATGTTAGGCCCCTTTAAACAACAAGCATAATCATCATCATCATCATCATCGATATCTAATAATAAACAGGCCAATAGGTCAGACCAGAGCCCCCCTCCCAACACACCCCCCAACATACACACTCACAAGTGTTAGAGTATATAAATGCCGATGTAATCTGTGTATGATTGGTCAGTATAAGAGTAGATCTACTGTAGCTTGCATGCTGAAGGACTTCACTTCGGTTTCTAATAAATCATCTGTACCTTTCATCTTCAATAAGTCTTGTTATTCAGAAGTTATCAGAGTACCATATCAACTACGAATACGGTGGGTATCACGTACTTGGAACTTTGAATAATACTATCATCATTCTTCGACTTATATGACATCTTCTATTGGACTCGAGTTACGACTCAGGTCTGAACCCAAGATACCTTAATTCGAGACATAATTCAAAACTGATTATCGTCGCACCTTCGGCTACGCAACAATGGTTTTCAAAACGTCATGATGGTCTATCAGAATCTACGTATCAGTACGACACATTTGATTAGCATGCGCACCTTATTAACAATACCAAACCATAACACAACATAATATATGAAAACCTACAACCTGCTTTCCCGTCATTGACCGGGTCAGGGATGTAATGAATGAATCATATATAGGCTAGTAGTACGATGGGGTCGCCACTCCCAAAGTGATTTATTACTGGCTGATAGGTGCTATGAAATGAGAATGGAGAGTGTTGCTAGAATGAAAGATGACAGGGAAAACCGGAGTACCCGGAGAAAAACCTGTCGCGCCTCCGCTTTGTCCAGCACAAATCTCATATGGAGCGACCGGGATTTGAACCACGGTATCCAGCGGTGAGAGGTCGACGCACTGCCGTCTGAGCCACGGAGGCTCACAACATAATATAATCATTCATAAATCGCTCGGCAGTCCTGAAGATGATTTTCCGTGTTTTCTCATTTTAACACCAGGTACATGCTGGAAATGTACCTTAAGGCAACGGCCACTACCTTCCCAATCCTACCCCTTTCCCGTCCTTGCATCGCCGAAAACACCCGACGTTCAATCACTAGCAAAAAAAAGAAAGGCAGATATAAATCACCACAGTAATGTCATGCTGAAACAAGAGACACCATTTTTGAGAAAAACGACATTCAAATGCAGCGTTGAATATTTTGTTAAGAAAGATACATTTCAGAACTGTAACTTTCTCAGTGTAATTTATACGTATGCAGGTGTTAGAAATGACTTCAATGTTTACAATGATGAATTGCAATTTACTATGATGTTGCATGCATTTTTATTCAGTGGTTCGACTACAGAGAAAGTCCAGTAAGTTTAATTCACACTGTCAAACACAGTCAACTACCAAACACAGACAACCAAACGGCAACAGCTTAACAGTGTTAAACAGCAGGATAATACTCCTCATAACAACGGCCATTAACACTGATCCAATTACATTCACGACACATGTTCCACACGCTGACCCACGATAGTACGCACACGGTACTCCAAGGCAGTACACAACTATTACTCTGCTCACTACACGACGGTACTCTGACTCCGGTGGGGCACAAACGGCAAGCATCACTTCTGCCGTCCAACTGCAATCGCTCACTCACGTCGGTTCTCCATGCAATACTTCAAGGCAACACGAGCTATACCCCGCTCAGATACTGCCAATTAATCACTACTGATCCGCATTTAAGGCAGCCGCACAGGTGGCAGATTCCCTATCTGTTGTTTTCCTAGCCTTTTCTTAAATGATTGCAAAGATATTGGAAATTTATTGAACGTCTCCCTTGGTAAGTTATTCCAATCCCTAACGACACTTCCTATAAATTAATGAAAATGAAAACCTACAACCTGTTTTCCAGTCATAGACCGGGTCAGGGATGTAATGAATGGAACATATATAGGCTGTTATTACAATGGGGTCGCCACTCCCAAGGTGATTTATTAATGAGTGATAAATGCTATGAAATGATAATGGAGAGTGTTGCTGGAATGAAAGATGACAGGGAAAACCGGAGTACCCGAAGGAAAACCTGTCCCGCCTCCGCTTTGTCCAGCACAAATCTCACATGGAGTCACCGGGATTTGAACCACGGTATCCAGCGGTGAGAGGCCGACGCGCTGCCGTCTGAGCCACGGAGGCTCCCTATAAATGAATATTTGCCCCAATTTGTCCTCTTGAATTCCAACTTTATCTTCATACTAGCAAGATACCAGTGCTTCGCTACGGTATTATACTGAAATTTATAATTGGATGCTTTATGTTTTATATATAATCCACCGAAATTCGCGATCTGACTCGTTTTCTGAGAGAATCCACCAAAATTTGCGATCTGACTCGTTTTCTGAGAGATTACGGCAAAGTTCCTCCCATTTTCAATCTTTCTTTCCAGCAATCGATTTCGTACTTCCTGGGCTACGTCCAGGTATTCCACCCGGTCAGTTGCATCCCTAAATCTTTGCCATCTTTTCTTACAAGTATTTTCAATATGGATCAAGTCCTTGAGGAGATCCGGCGTGGTGTCGTCTTGGGTGCCTTGGCGGTACTGAACCCGCAGCCGGACTGCATTCGTAGTCATTACCCGTCCAGGACACATTTCCAGCGCGGTCCGCACATTTCGACGACGGTCCAAGACATATTATTATTATTATTATTATTATTATTATTATTATTATTATTATTATTATTATTATTATTATTATTATTATTATTATTATTATTATTATTATTGTTGTTGTTGTTGTTCTGGACCCCACAGCAAGATGCATGACGGCTACTTGGCGGTAAATTACATCTGCTGCCATCGTCATTGCTGAAAATGTGACCAGCACCATTGTCGCGGTTAGGCAAGTGCGCAGGATTTCTGGCGATACGAATGACATACTTCCGTGCATTGCTGACCTTACTATAGAGGTGAACAATTGCACGGTCCGTCTCATTCCTATGATTTATTTCAAATGTGTTTAAATTTTTATTTATATGCCAGGTGAATCTACTATAATCTAAGAACATTCTCCAAAGGAAAAGATGGCTCTTGAAAACGCTATTGGCTTTACGTCGCACCAACACAGATATGTCTGATGGCGACAATGTGGCAGGAAAGGGCTAGGACTGGGAAGGAAGCGGCCGTGGTCTTAATTAAGGTACAGCCCCAGCATTTGCCTGGTGTGAAAATGGGAAACCACGGAAAACCATCTTCAGGCCTGCCGACAGTGGAGTTCGAACCTCATATATTCCGAATACTGGATACAGGCCGCACTTAAGCGACTGCAGCTATCGAGCTCGGTCTTGAAAACGAACCCAGGAAAGATTAAAAATAATCGGTTTATGATCAGAATAAGTACATAGAAAATCCACAGCCTGTTTCCAGTCATTCTACCGGGTCAGGAATGGAATGAATAAAGCCCCCATCTAGCGGCGAGGATAGGAATTGTGCCGGCTGCCGAGGCCTGTCGCGCTTCTCTGGGGCAATGATTAATGAATGCCAAATGAAACGAAATGATATTGGGGAGTGTTGCCGGAATGAATGATGACAGGGAAAACCGGAGTACCCGGAGAAAAACCTATCCAGCCTCCGCTTTGTCCAGCACAAATCTCACATGGAGTGACCGGGATTTGAACCACGGAACCCAGCGGTGAGAGCCGGCGCGCTGCCGCGTGAGCCACGGAGGCCCCTTATAAGTACATTATGCACGGTAAAATCAATTGCTCTCACCTCTTTTTTCACCCCACCGCCGTTAAGTTGATTTACCACCCCACCCACCCCCAAAAGGAGGCGCGTTTCTTTTTGTTTAAAGGAGATTCCAAATACCAATATTCACGTCTGTTACCTTCAGTTTTGAAATATAAGTATCCCCATAAACATAATTACCTTTTTTCACTTCCTTTCACACTAACCCCCTTAAGTGAATTTTCCGGCAACAATACTTGTTTCCTTAATAGTAAAGGATAATAAATACCAATTATCACGACTCTAACATCTTCAGTTTTTGAGATATGTGTCCTCAGGAAAGGACTTTAACTCCTTTTCACTCCCCCCCAAGATGATTCTTCCCCCCCCCCTCCCAATAAAAACGCGTTTTTCTTTGTTTTTAAAGGAGATCCAAATACCAATTTTCACGTATGTAACAACTTTAGTTTTTATTAGATTAAGTATCCTCATACAATTAATTCAATTTAGTTTTCAATTCTTTCACCTCCCCTCTCCCCCCCCCCCCCCCCTGCATTGGATTTTCCCAGAATACGCGTTTCTTTACTTTTAAAGCAAATTCCAAATACCAAATTTCACGTCTGTAACATATTCAGTTTTGAGATATCAGTATCCTAATTAAAATAATTCAAACCCATTTTCAGTCACTTTTACCCCCCACCCAAGTGGTTTTTCCGAAAACTAAAAAACCCCATATCTTTATTTTTAATAGAGATAAAAATAACATTTTTCAATTCTGTAACATGTTAAGTTTACGAGACATACTGTAGAAATTCTAATTATGAAATTTCACCCCCTTTTTAGTTCCCCTTAAGTGGAGTTTCCAAAAGCAAATGGCCTATGTTTCTTTACTTTTAGAGGAGATTCCAAATATCAATTTTTACGTCTGTAACATTGTACGTTTCTGAGATATACTACAGATCTTTCTAAAATTAACCCCAAACTGTCACTCCTGTTTAACCCCCATTAATTGGATTTTCCTAAAACAAAAAATACGTATTTTTTATTTTTAAAGGAGATCACAAATACCAATTTTCAGGTCTGTAATATCTTCAGTTTCTGAAATATAAGTAGCCTCATTAAAGGCATTCAACCACTTTTTCACCCTTTTCCACCCCTCCTATTGGGATTTTCCGAAAACAAAAAACGTTTTTCTTTATTTTTAAAGGAGATTCTAAATGCCAAAAGTTTTGAGATATAGATACACTCATTTTGAAAATTAACCCACCCTTTTAACCCCCTTAGCGACGGAATATCCGAAAATTCTCCCTTAGCGAGCACCTACATGTTAATATGAATATATCCCCAAAATTTTATTTCGTTATGTCCAGTAGTTTTGGCTCGGCGATGATGAGTCAGTCAGTCAGGACAAGTTCTTATATATATATAGATTGTGATCTTTCCTACTTTTTAAAGACACCACCCAAACTTATTCGTCTACTGATGTCCTCCCACGCCATCTCTCCACTGACAGCTCGGAACATACCACTTAGTCGAGCAGCTCGTCTCCTTTCTCGCAAGTCTTCCCATCCCAAACTTTGCAACTTTTTTGTAACGCTACTCTTTTGTCGGAAATCGCCCAGAACAAATCGGGCTCCTTTTCTTTGGATTTTTTTCCA
This sequence comes from Anabrus simplex, assembly GCF_040414725.1. Lineage (NCBI taxonomy): Eukaryota > Metazoa > Arthropoda > Insecta > Orthoptera > Tettigoniidae > Anabrus > Anabrus simplex. The sequence goes on along the minus strand of NC_090266.1, from coordinate 1,146,560,788 downwards.
GTTCCTGAATCAAGTAATCCTGGTGAGGGTCCCATACACTGGAACCATGCTTTAGTGTGGGTCCCACCAGAGACAAATATGCTCTCTCCTTTACATCCTTACTACAACCCCTAAATACCCTCATAACCATGTGCAGAGATCTGTACCCTTTATTTACAATCATATTTATGTGATTACCCCAATGAAGATCTTTCCTTATATTACTACCTAGGTATTTACAATGATCCCCAAAGGGAACTTTCACTCCATCAACGCAGTAATTAAATCTGAGGGGACTTTTCCTATTTGTGAAACTCACAACCTGACTTTTAACCCCGTTTATCATCATACCATTGTCTACTGTCCTTCTCACAACATTATCGAGGTAATTTTGCAGTTGCTCACAATCTTGTAACTTATTTATTACTCTGTACAGAATAACATCACCACTTCTTTACACATATGACTGATATATATATAAGAAAACATAAAGCCGGGCTGAGTGGCTCAGATGGTAAGTAAATGCGTCACCGTGGGTCTGCGTTGCCTGTGATTAGTACTCACTATATGAGGAACGCCACGGGAATACCGGTGCCCGTGATTAGTACACCTAGGTGAGGAAGACGATGAATTTGCGTTGCCTATTAGTGGCGCCATTATGTAATAAACACCATAGGTCTGCGTTACTGTGCGAAGTACAAATACTTGGAAGTAGTACAGTAATGTGTGGAACACCGTGTGTCTACGCTACTTTTGACTAGTACCGCAAAATGACAAATACCATGGTTCTACTTTACTAGCGATAAGTACCACTATGAGGGGCCGTTGACTTGGATTTTAAACTCCTTTAGACAACAAGCATCCTAGATTCAGGATTGTGCTTTAGAAGCAGTCCCTTGGTCTGTAATACTATTGTTTATGATAGTTTCTGGGTCGGATCCACTGATTGTTTTAAATTCATATCCATCCATTCATTCGTCATCACGTTTTTTGTTCAGGTCAGTGGATGATTTTGAACTTTTGAATTGTCATTATATTTCGTCTCATTTCGTACCATTAGGGGGCTGATGACCTAGATATTAGTCCCCTTTAAACAACAAGCATCATCATCATCATCATCATCATCATCATCATCATCATCATCATCACCACTTCGGCTTCACATCGGAAGTTAATGGTTACGATGTTAAAACAGGGTTTGTTTATTTATTTATATATTTTATTTATTTATTTTACTAACGTACGCCTGTCTGTTTTACATCATACTAACTCAGTGAGGTTTTTGACGTTGCTGGATTAGGAGAATGCAGAGTCTGGTAAGTCAGATACCGTTGCTTTATTTATACAGTAATACATCAGAACATTTACCTGGTAAAAGTAAAATAAACTCTTTTCCTCACCCAGAGGTGGTGCAGTTCTTTTCAGGCACAACCCCAATGGAGGTGAGCAGCATGTATCATTTCAACCACATACCAGCCCTTCTGCCATTCTTAAATTTCTGGCAGTAACGGGAATCGAACCCGAGCCCCCCGAGGACGGATGCTAATAACAGTGTTACGCTACGGGGACGGACATTTAGCTGGTGTGAAAAACAGCCTACTTCGGAAAACTATCCTTAGGTCGAACGATCATTAGGTTCAAACCTAACTTCCCTTGAGAGCAAGCTAAGAGCTACTTGACACGTACCACGTAGTCAATTCGCTTGGTAAGATGGTAATTAATATGGGGTAATGTAACATCGTGTCCTCGTCCCGAGGTGATGCAGCTTTCTATCCAATTACGCTGACTGCGCTCTGTCGTCAATGGAGCAGCAACGACATCAGTTTTCTACCGATTAAGTAGTTACACTTTGGCAATGGAAAGGAATTAACTATGCTTAATATTGTGTGTGAAAGTAACGCATGGATAGGAAGGAGCTATCAGTTTTAAGGCATTGCTCTCTCACATCCTGTGAGGTGGAAAGAAGTTGCTTTTGGTTCATGAACCTGGGCCGTTAAATTGCACACATTTTTCAGGTACACGACATAAATGAGCATAATCCGCGCACGCGTAATTTCCTCACACAGTTTTTAGATATGTAATCTGCAAACATAAACATCGTAGGTAAAAAGAAGTCGTATGTAACTTGCACGCAGGGCTTACGGCGTTTATTTCCTTAAAAATACTCAAACAACTAAAACAATATTGTAAAATTACACATAGGATTTATAAAACATACATATTTAAAAATCACGTCTTTGTAATATCTCCATAAAATTATTTCACGATAATTGCAAACTTTATAACACAGCAAATTATTTTGGCAGATGGCATTTTGCTCACTTAATTCATTCTATTGGCGATATGACCCACATTGAAATGTTGTTTTTTTCCATATTTTCCTTCCTCCTTTAAAAAGCCCTGATTTTCAAATTTTGCTACTTCAGACTCCCCTGAATTTTCTCGCATGTATCTCTTTGAAATTCAAATAATTCATTTGTAAAAGTATAAATATTAGAGTGGCAGAGTAAAATGTCTTGTTAAGTATGTTATGTAAATACTCATATGTATTAGTTATTGCAGCATGGCTGGCACATTCGAAATCCACAAATAGAGTGGTTGGATTTAGTCGCAAGTTTATACACTGACTGACAGAGCAAATGCAACACCAAGAACGAGTGGTCAGAACTTTATGCCAATTGCAGGGTAGACTGACGTCACTGAGGTATGCTCATGATGTGAAATGCGCCGCTGTGCTGCGCACGTAGCGAACGATAAATGGGACACGGCGTTGGCGAATGGCCCACTTCGTACCGTGATTTCTCAGCCGACAGTCATTGTAGAACGTGTTGTCGTGTGCCACAGGACACGTGTATAGCTAAGAATGCCAGGCCGCCGTCAACGGAGGCATTTCCAGCAGACAGACGACTTTACGAGGGGTATGGTGATCGGGCTGAGAAGGGCAGGTTGGTCGCTTCGTCAAATCGCAGCCGATACCCATAGGGATGTGTCCACGGTGCAGCGCCTGTGGCGAAGATGGTTGGCGCAGGGACATGTGGCACGTGCGAGGGGTCCAGGCGCAGCCCGAGTGACGTCAGCACGCGAGAATCGGCGCATCCGCCGCTAAGCAGTGGCAGCCCCGCACGCCACGTCAACCGCCATTCTTCAGCATGTGCAAGACACCCTGGCTGTTCCAATATCGACCAGAACAATTTCCCGTCGATTGGTTGAAGGAGGCCTGCACTCCCGGCGTCCGCTCAGAAGACTACCATTGACTCCACAGCATAGACGTGCACGCCTGGCATGGTGCCGGGCTAGAGCGACTTGGATGAGGGAATGGCGGAACGTCGTGTTCTCCGATGAGTCACGCTTCTGTTCTGTCAGTGATAGTCACCGCTGACGAGTGTGGCGTCGGCGTGGAGAAAGGTCAAATCCGGCAGTAACTGTGGAGCGCCCTACCGCTAGACAACGCGGCATCATGGTTTGGGGCGCTATTGCGTATGATTCCACGTCACCTCTAGTGCGTATTCAAGGCACGTTAAATGCCCACCGCTACGTGCAGCATGTGCTGCGGCCGGTGGCACTCCCGTACCTTCAGGGGCTGCCCAATGCTCTGTTTCAGCAGGATAATGCCCGCCCACACACTGCTCGCATCTCCCAACAGGCTCTACGAGGTGTACAGATGCTTCCGTGGCCAGCGTACTCTCCGGATCTCTCACCAATCGAACACGTGTGGGATCTCATTGGACGCCGTTTGCAAACTCTGCCCCAGCCTCGTACGGACGACCAACTGTGGCAAATGGTTGACAGAGAATGGAGAACCATCACTCAGGACACCATCCGCACTCTTATTGACTCTGTACCTCGACGTGTTTCTGCGTGCATCGCCGCTCGCGGTGGTCCTACATCCTACTGAGTCGATGCCGTGCGCATTGTGTAACCTGCATATCGGTTTGAAATAAACATCAATTATTCGTCCGTGCCGTCTCTGTTTTTTCCCCAACTTTCATCCCTTTCGAAGCACTCCTTCTTGGTGTTGCATTTGCTCTGTCAGTCAGTGTATTAAGGATGTAAGTATTCGATCCTAATATTCAAATATAAGTTTTTTAAAACTTTTCCCGGATAACTGTAATGCCTACTGTGTAGGCCTACTTCATGGATGGTAAACAGTTGTACAAAATATTTTGTCCATTATGTGAATGAGCCACCCTTGAAAGAAATGTCCAGATTAAACAAGGCATTCATATCCATTTTACAAGAAAATTTAACCATTTTATCTTGTCCATCATCGATGAACAAAAATAGTAATGTTCATCCCTGTTGGTTAAAAAATTAAGTTGATTTATACAGCTTGCTTATCTTATATGGTTCTGGGCAAATTTGATGGATATATCTTACGTCGGCTATTTTGTGTTTCTACGTATGTGATGAATGCCATTAAAAGTAAAAAAATAATAGAAATATCCGGTACATTATAGTGCAGATCCTCAAACTACTACTACTACTACTACTACTACTACTACTACTACTACTACTACTACTACTACTACTACCGGGCGAGTTGGCCGTGCGTGTAGAGGCGCGCGGCTGTGAGCTTGCATCCGGGAGATAGTAGGTTCGAATCCCACTATCGGCAGCCCTGAAAATGGTTTTCCGTGGTTTCCCATTTTTACACCGGGCAAATGCTGGGGCTGTACCTTAATTAAGGCCACGGCCGCTTCCTCCCAACTCCTAGGCCTTTCCTATCCCATCGTCGCCATAAGACCTATCTGTGTCGGCGCGACGTAAAGCCCCTAGCAAAAAACTACTACTACTACTACTACTTTAGACAGTCTTTCACATATATCACCTAAATATTCCCCCTTACATGCAGTGTTTACCATTTTTCGATTAGTTTTTCCATATCATCATGATTGTCGTTTAATTTTAACACTTTCTAATAACAAAAGGATTTATTTTGGCAGATGGCATTGCTCACTAGATTAATTCTATTCAGGATATATGCTCTCTCATTGAAATGTTGTTTTTTCTCCATATTTTCCTTCCTCCTTTAAGAAGCCCTTATTTTTAGAATATTTTATATTGCATAACATTTTCTTTACAGCATCGCCACTTTTTTTCTTTCATTGTAGCTTTGGGTTCCAAGGAGCGATATAGCCAGCGACCCTTTATCATATACAATTGCACAACGACAGATATAACAAAACTGAAGAACACTGACTGAAACACACACATGGGGCTGCAGGATCGGGTATTTTGTTATGGTGTTTGGAGTGGAGTTTGATGTCTGGAAGCTGCAGAGATATTGGTAGGTCTAATCCTGAGTAATGACACTCGGAGCACGACTAGTGCGTCTGGATCTTATGTAAGGTGCTACTCATAGGGCCGGCCGTGCTGTAATACCACTTTGTGATTCAGTGAGGAAAGCAAGTGCAAACTACCTCACTCCTTGTCTTGGCTATAGATCAGGGCCTCTCAAACGCTCAAAATCTCATGCGTGCAGGGGTTCTGATCACTGTGCATCGGTCCGATTCGGCTCAGTTCGGACCAACATTTTGTCTCGGAGTGGCTCGGCTAAGCTCGGCTCAAATCTGCTCGGTTGACGGAGCGCTGCAGAGCATGTGGGGAAGGGAGAGACAGCGCTATTGCTCAAAATCCAGGAGTGGGGTCTGCACTCTGGTCAACCTAGCCAAGTCGTCTTGTGCACCTTGCGCCACGCAATGCACCGGTGCATGCACTCTGAGATGCCCTGCTATAGATCATTCCATGTTAAGAAAACAGTATTACTCTTATGGACCTACAAGGAGTGAACACATCCCCCCCCCCCTCTTAGACACCCATAATTTCTCGTTATTAAGGAATATTATAATGCACTTTACATTAAATTATGAAAGAAAGAGGGTTTTGTTTTCCTTGAGTTATTAAAATTACTACTTATCATTCTCTCTTTCATAAATACATTCGCAGGGAGGAAGCAAATTGACGTGAAAGCCATCGCTTTGTTGCCTTCCTTCATTTTCGTTCTGAGTTGTTCCTGGTAGGCCTGTATGTTACGCTATGAATCGCCGGCAGCTTATCACTGTTGAAGAGAAGTAATCTATTTATTTGTGTGTGTGTGTTCTAATACTCTTGTGCTGTACAGCAGTTATTACTGAAGATTTTGATGCTGTGGTGTGCAGCGATACATCACGCATGACTTGTACTGATACAGAAATTCGCCATGATTTTTATCTGTGCTTGGTTTTGTTATTTAGCTTTTTGTTTCTTAAGCGCATTTAATTTTTGCCACCTGTACCACATTTTTACAAGCGCATTTTATTTTTATCATTCTTTTCGTGGGGCGATACCTGGACCAATTAATTAAATGCGATTAACTGAATCCCCCACTCCCGAGCCTATAAAAATCATGTGTTGTCTATTTTCCACCCAATTCCCGTCGAATTTAAGTACTGAGTTTTGTATGTGCTGTAGTTTACCGTTGTTGCTTTAAAATTCTAAATAATCCGTCTCTAAAACCCCTGTACCCTAGATTTCACAAAAATAATTTTCAGCTTCAATTCTTCCTCCTTTTAACTTGAAATCAAATACTGAGTGTAACAAATTTTTGTGCCATTGTTTTCCCGTCATGCTGTGAGAACCAAAATGCGCCCCTCCAAAACCCCCGTCCCATTGAGTCCATGAAAATCATTTTCAGCTTAATTTATTCCCCCTTTTACCTTGAAATGAAGTACTGAGTTTCCCAAATGTATATACCGCTGTTTTCCCGTGATGTTGTTGATCAGAGCCGTTCGATATGGCAACCTTGTTGCTATAAGAGCAATACTATTCTTTTTAACATGGAACGATCTATAGTACGTCTCATTTTGTACCGTCATCGGTCCTTGCTATTTTCTTACGTCCTTCAGTGGTGCTTTTAAGGATCCAGCCAGCCTCCAGGTTGATGACTTAATAGATAACCTATAAATCATTACATAAACCAAGTGGCCACGTGGTTTGGGTCATGTAGCTTACACTCGGGTGGTGGTGTGTTCGAACCCCGCTGTCGGGAGCCCTGAAGACAATTTTCCCTGATTTCTCATTTTTACACCAGTCAAATGCTGGGGCTGTACCTTAAATAAGACCACGGCCGCTTCCTTCCAACTCCTAGGCCTTCCCTATCCCATCGTCGCCATAAGACCTTTCTGTGTCAGTGCGACTTAAAGCCACTAGCAAAAAAAGAGTTTCCTTTGCCATACTGAGTAACTTTGGAGTTTTCTGAATTACATTTAATGTATTTCTCTTTGTGGTATTTCTGATCAGTGTAGTGTAGAATGCCAAAGAAGCTGAAAAAATTATAATTGATAAGTTTTGCCTTGGATTTTAAGACATAAAACTTTGTCTGCTTCCGTTCTTTACTTCAGAGGATTGACTTGAAGAGAAGTAACAGGGATATGATATCACTTTGTCATGGGGAGTTGTGGCTGATACCTGTATGTTATTTGGGGCCTGGCTTCACAAGGTGGTCGTTGTTTCCTCGCTCGATGGTGTAACACGAAAAGTCTCTCAGATCACCCGTTTAGGCACTCAAATTGCACTTCTCAATGGTGTGCCGGAAGGTTGGACTTGACTGCTTACCCCATTTATGGAGACTGTTCGCACTCCATGTCCTGTTCGGATGCGATTCAGAATTTTCCACATACCTCCCTGGAGTTCAAAGCCCTTGGGTTTCTTTATAAGGTCGACAAATGTCACGTACTTCGGATAGAGCACTCTCAATCCAGAATTCATACCACTTTATCAACGTTGAAGCCACTATCAGCAAGCTGTTGGACTAGTCTTAGGGGTGGATTTCTGGAACGAAGCCAGTTTATTAACGGAATGTCATCATAAATCAAAAGTTCGGTGTTGTTCATTATTTTCAAATATTCCTCTAGCAGCCTTCTTAATTCTGCCTGAGTGTTGGGAACCAATATAGTGGAGTAGTTCTTGTGCATCCAGAGATGGTTCTCATTGCTATATTGAGCTTAGTGTCAAACTTTTTTTGTGGGAGATATTCATCCTGACTGGAGCACAATATTCAGCCGTGGAGAACACTAAGCTGATCACAAAAGCTCGAAGCGTATCTGCTGTTGCTCCCCAGTTGGTGCTGCAAAGTTTCTCAACGAGGTTATTTCGAGTGATTAATTTTCGAGGTGTAATTTCAAGATGTTTCTGGAATTACAAAGTTCTATCCAGAGTGTCTCCCAAGATATTCTGGGTGACTATGGTAGGTGTTCAGGTGAAAGCTTCTGTCCTCTGTTTTGGAAAATGTTAGTATACGATTATGTCTCCATTGGGTGAAATATTTATGTAGCTTCTCACTTTATTTAGTGTTCTCAGCAATTTTGTGTCGAATAGCCAGGCACAAGTCGTCAACATATCCGGTATATAAAGGTTGACAAGTACAGGGGATATTACCGATCCCTGAGATAGGCCATTTCTTAGTTTTCTTTCTTTGCTCACGCGTTTACCCTGCCTGTTCGAGAGCATATTATCGATCAGCCTCAAATTGGTTCGGCAAGGGATGATTCTGATCAGTATACACGTAAGTCCTACTTTCCATACCGGTATCGTAGGCAGCGGTCAAGTCGACGAAAACTACAGATGTCTTTACTTGCCTTTGAAACCCTGCTTCGATTTAGTAGTTATAATTAAGACCTTGTATGTACAGCTACTTTTTAGGTTTGAAATTGGCTTGGTCCACTGGGATGTTTTCCAGGATCCTTGGGAGTATCCTGTTCAGTATAACTGTCTCCAGAAATGTATAGTACAACTGAGTAGTGCTATTGGACGGTAACTCTATTTTATCGGGAGATTTGGTCGATTTTAGGACGGTAATTACATTGGTAATTTTGAAAGCATTTGGCAGTCTTCTCGATGTTCGGATTGGTGTAAAAAACTTAAACATATCCTAGTCTCCTTTCCAATAACGTATTAGAAAGTCAGGAGGTATGCCGTGAAAACCAGGCGCCTTGTCTGTTCTCAGGTTCTTGAGAGCTGTTTCTGGTTCCTCCATTGTGAACTCTTCAGAGTATTCCGTGTCATAAGGTATTATTTACCATATGTAACTAGTAAGTTGACTTTCTACTCCTTTGGATGAGTTTCATCTCGTAGGGATTTATGTACTGAGATATTTGTACTGTCTATTTGCTCTCATGACACTGAGAGATATTTCCCAATTTCTTCAGTAAGCTGCACGACTGTCGACTTCATTTCTTAAAATTCAGGTCCGTTGTAATCTTTGCCCATTTCTCCTTTCTTGCTGCATTCAGTTTTAGTACCGAGTCATGGACTAAATCTAAATCACCTCCCTCCTTGTAGGATGTGTAAAGTTTTCTCATTCGTTGTTCCATCCCGGAATATATTCCTCGCTGTATCCCCTAGGTATAAGTTTGTTTGCAGTTGAGATAGTGGCACCAACAGATCTGTCCTAATCTTCAAATGCCAGTATCCAGTAATCGGGAGATAGTGGGTTCGAGCCCACTGTCGGCAGCCCTGAAGATGGTTTTCCGTGGTTTCCCATTTTCACACCAGGCAAATGCCGGGGCTGTACCTTAATTAAGGCCACGGCTGCTTCCTTCCCATTCCTAGGCCTTTCCTATCCCGTCGTCGCCATAAGACATATCTGTGTCTGTGCGACGTAAAGCAAATAGCAAAAAAAAAAAAAAAAAAAAAAAAATCTTCAAATGTTTCTGGGATCCATTACTTATTACTCATGGGGCCGATGACCTTCGATGTTAGGCCCCTTTAAACAACAAGCATCATCACAAGCTTATTACTCATTACTTTATCTGAGAAAGCATTTCCCAATTTTCCTTCTAAAAATTCCGTCTTGGCCTTAGATCGAATCATAGGATCTGAATCCCTATTTCGTATATTGATTGGACGTTTCTGACTGAATGGGAAGTCTCCTAGGAGTATTTTGGACATCTGAAGAGGTTGGTGTTGACGATTTAGTGTTGAAAGACAGAATGTATCCTTGTGTTTTGCATCAAAAATCAGGCTCAAGCTGTTCTGCAAGTGTATTACCATTGTGATCACTGGTGTTATATTTCCATATAATATGGTTGCTCTTGAAATCACCCACATAGATAGTTCGGTGAGTGAGTGGTGGGGTAAGACTTCAGGTGGCCATTGGATTATATATATTCACTACTATATTCTCTTCTACTTATGTGGTAATGCTCTGGATGTCATTCTCAGTGTTAATACATACTAGGTGGGCATTTCCTATGTTGCTACGAACGTAAGTTGCGCAGACGTATACGTGTGACGGTATATGGCACCAAGTACTTCGTATCCTAGTACTCTGCCTCTTGATCTAAGGCCACTAAACCAAAGGGAAAATTGGCATAAAACCACCATCAACGCTGTAAAACCCAAAATAATATTGTAAACATGTCAAATCAAAATTGTAAAAACACGCAATATGTCAACCCAGCACAAATGTGAAAACTGAAAAAATCAATAAAGCACTTAGCCAAGAGGTCGGGATCCCCACCCAAGCTCCTTCACCGAAACAAACCACCAGCTCCCCTCCTCCAACTCCATCACTCCATCACTCCACCAAACCCGCCAAATCTCCTGGCCAGAGAGAAGGCGTCACCTTCTAGTTGGCCCGCCCGTCCCCTTGGGGAGGGGAATGAAAACCTTTCCTAGGTACTAGGTCTAAGGTCATCTGTACTGTAGGCCTATTTGAGTTTCTTCGATAACAACAATGTCAGCCTTCTTTTATCAAGCATCTTGGACAGTATCTCACATTTTGATCTGCTTGATCCTTGTATGTTGAGATGGCATACTCTAAAGCTAGGCCCACCATTCCTTGGCTTGCGGCTCTGAAAATAGCTATTTAGATACTAATTTGATTCTTTCTGTATTATAGCCAGAAGAACTTAAGTCTGGCTGCCTGGCAGCATTAAATACTAATCTGGGCACATACGGTTTTCACTTCTGTAATGTACAGTAGCTCAGCTATCCGTATGCGAAATTTGAATGAAATTGGAGTGGAACATCTGAAAGACTTCTCTTGTCAGCCTACACCAAACATGACTGTGAGGTTAAATCCTGGGGACAAATGCGAGAGAAGTGCATTTAACCACTTCATTTAACTTAGTACCAAGGTTATGGATAGTTGAAAACCGGTGTCTTCTACTCCCCCAGGGGCTTTCATGACTTGTACGGAGATGGATTAGATTTTTATTTTGCGATTTTCCGCTCAACATGTTTCAGTAATTTAGATAACTGAGTTAAGAAAACTTAGTTGGACGTAATACTAGCAGCGTTGGTATTTACTGGAAGCCACAATTACAGTTACCTGAGTCTTATCTTGCGGTTACCTTTCATCTCAAGAAACTGCGATACGAATGTTGTATTGACCTAGTTACATGAATATCAACCCAATTTCCATAAAAGAACGCATTTCTCAACGTGATCTGCGGTGCACAGATGACGGCCTCTACAACACGCCCTATATGGTTCTCCTTTCTAGTTATGGGATACCGCTAAGGCCAGGGAGGAACATTAACTTGCATGTTGTTTGTTTATTTGTTTCTTTGCCGATACCAACGTTCTTTGCAACGTCAGCAGTACCGAGCTCGGTAGCTGCAGAAAGCATCCACTATTCGGGAGATAGTGGGTAGCGTTACAAAAATGTTGCAAAGTTTGGGTTGGGAAGAATTGAGAGAAAGAAGAAGAGCTGCTCGACTAAGTGGTATGTTCCGAGCTGTCAGCGGAGAGATGGCGTGGAATGACATTAGTAGACTAATAAGTTTGAGTGGCGTTTGTAAAAGTAGGAAAGATCACAATATGAAGATAAAGTTGGAATTCAAGAGGACAAACTGGGGCAAATATTCATTTATAGGAAGGGGAGTTAGGGATTGGAATAACTTACCAAGGGAGACTTTTAATAAATTTCCAATTTCTTTGAAATCATTTAGGAAAAGGCTAGGAAAACAACAGATAGGGAATCTGCCACCTGGGCGACTGCCCTAAATGCAAATCAGTATTGATTGATTGATTGATTGATTGAACCGCACTGTCGGCAATCCTGAATATGGTTTTTTGTGGTTTCCCATTTTCACACCAGACAAATGCTAGGGCTGTACCTTAATTAAGGCCAAGGCCGCTTCCCCACTCCTAGCCCTTTCCTGTCCCATCGTCGCCACACGACCTATCTGTATCGGTGTGACGTAAAGCAACTTGCAAATGAAAACCTACAATATGTTTTCCAGTCAGTGACCGGTTCAGGGATGGAGTGAATGAAACCCCCACCTTGCGGCGAGGATAGGAATTGTGCCGGCTGTCGAAGCCTGTCGCACTCCTCTGGGGCGATGATTAATGACTGACGGATGAAACTGAATGATACTGGAGAGTGTTGCTGGAATGAAAGATGACAGGGAAAACCGGAGTACCAGGAGAAAAACCTCTCCCGCCTCCGCTTTGACCAGCACAAATATCACATGGAGTGATCGGGATTTGAACCACGGAAGCCAGCGGTGGAGGGCCGATGCGCTGACGCCTGAGTCACGGAGGCAGAAAGCCACTTGTAAATAAAAACAAAATAAAAAAAGAAACTTCATCAATAGGTATGTTTATTGACTGACCGTTTGTCAGCTTTCACTTCTGGAAGACTGTTCTTATTGCTATAGATGTTGATTCCCATAGGGAATCCGAAATATTTGTTCCGAATGAGCAAATTTATAATACCAATGTAAATGGTCCGTTATTGGACATTATAAATCTTCCAGCTAACTCATTCCTTGTTACCAGCGCTTCGCCCCTGTGTGCTAGGCTGGGTTCATCAGTTGGTACCTAGCACACCCACCAAGGCGCATGGCTAGTGCATACCGTCGAGTGTTAGGACGGGAGGTGTCTATAGTGATCCGTTATCTGCGGTCACACCGACAGATTGCACAGGTGAAAGTGTCTCTAATCCAGAACCTTAATAGTGACAGTCTGTCGCGGAGGGCAAAAGCACGAAACCTGTCAACATCCACAGGGATACTGTGTATGTATACCTATGCGGAGAGGAAGTGATGCCGTACATTTGCAAAGGCTCAAACGTATGTCAAAGGCAAAGACCAGAGTAGTCGCCTATTAACATCAGACACAGTGATGAACGGAGAATTTCGTCAAGGGGGAGGTTCATTTTTGAGCCTGGTTACTTAAGTTCAGTTTACCAGTATTCTAATGATGTTTACTACTACTACTACTACTACTACACCTGAAATACACCAGTGAATACGGAAAGTCCACAGTCTGTTTCCAGTCATTCGACCGTGTCAGGTATGGAATGAATGAAGCCCCCATCTAGCGGCGGACATAGGAATTGTGATATACCGAGCTCGATATAGCTGCAGTCGCTTAAGTGCGGCCAGTATCCAGTATTCGGGAGATAGTAGGTTCTAACCCCACTGTCGGCATCCCTGAAAATGGTTTTCCGTGGTTTCCCATTTTCACACCAGACAAATGCTGGGGCTGTACCTTAATTAAAGCCACGGCCGCTTCCTTCCGACTCCTAGCCCTTTCCTGTCCCATCGTCGCCGTAAGACCTATCTGTGTCGGTGCGACGTAAAGCAACTAGCAAAAAGCAAAGGAATTGTGATGGCTGCCGAAACCTGTCGCACTCCTCTAGACTGAGTTTTTTTCTATTTGCTTTACGTCGCACTGACACAGATAGGTCTTATGGCGACGATGGTATAGGAAAGGCTTAGGAATGGGAAGGAAAGGACCGTGGCCTTAATTAAGGTACAGCCCCAGCATTTGCTTGGTGTGAAAATGGGGAAACCCCGGAAAAACATCTTCAGGGCTGCCAACAGTGGGGTTCGAACCCACTATCTCCCGGATGCAAGCTCACAGCTTCGCGCCCCTAACCACACGGCCAACTCGCTCGGTTTGGAGAGTGTTGCTGGAATGAAAGATGACGCGGAAAGACAGAGTACCCGTCTCCGCTTTGTCCAGCACTAATTTCGCGTGGGGTGACGTGGCTTTGAACCACGGAACCCACAGTGAGAGACGGGCGCGCTGCCGCCTGAGCCACGGAGGCTGTCAGTGAATATATTAAAACGAAATTGTTTGAAGTAATGAAAGTTATGAAACTCACTCAGCCGGTCCCTTTGTCTAGAGTTAGTGTGTCTGCCTCTTACTCGAACGCCCCTGGTTCTTTTCCCGGCCAGATGAAGGATTTTCCCCTGGGTCTCAGAGCTGGTTCGAGGTCCACTCAACTTACGTGAGAACAATCGAGGAGCTGCCTGAGGCTGAGAAAATGGCTCCGGTCTAGAAAACCAAGAGTAATGGCTGAGAAGATTGGTCGCGCTGACCACACGTCACCTTGTAATCTGCAGGCCATCGGGCTGAGCTGCGTTGGCTTAGCAGGTCATGGCCCGTCAGAAGTATAACCCCATGTGGTTCGGTTTGTTATGGTTTGGTTTATAATTCCTACTCGATATGATGAAAAGAATGAAATGGCGTATGGCTTTTAGTGCCGGGAGTGTTCGAGGACATGTTAGGCTCGCCAGGTCCAGGTCGTTCGATTTGACTCCCGTAGGCGACCTGCAGGTCGTGATGAGGATGAAGTGATGATGAAGACGACACATACACCAGCCCCAGTGCCAGCGAAATTAACCAATGATGGTTAAAATTCCCGACCCTGCCGGGAATCGAACCCGGGACCCCTGTGACCAAAGGCCAGCACACTAACCATTTAGCCATGGAGCCGGACGATATGATGAGGATAACATGATACTCTATGGAGATTTCTTTGTTTCTCCATTCTACTTTTGTCTGCGTAGCTGTTTGCAACAATTTCCGGCAGGTTACCCTATGAAATCTGCATCTATACACTATGTACAATACACACTCAAAGACATGTGCGTTCGGAATGCTGAAGTTTATTATTATTATTATTATTATTATTATTATTATTATTATTATTATTATTATTATTATTATTATTATTCGTCCGACTTCCTGGTTGAATGGTCAGCATTGAGGCCTTCGGTACAGAGGGTTCTCATCAATGCGGCCGTGGTTCGATTTAAGATTTTCTAAATGAAAGGACTATAATCACGATATCAACGGTCATGTAAAACGACAAGCCTGATTGCTTACTCGTGCCTTAACCTCAACACTAAGTGGGACAGAGTGATAAACCTAAATCCTGATTCCCTTTTCCCTCAGGGGTGAACCTGGTTTTCATTTTTACTGTAGGCTGAGTGAATCCCAGAAGTCTAAATTTCGTTCCTGAATTTCTTCTCTTCCTAATGGGGAATGGAATCCATGTCCTTCGTGGTGAACTGGAAACGCCTCTATCACCTTAGCCAGGCAGCCCTTACTAACTAAGAGGTATGAGCAATTCGATTAAAAGCAATCTAACATTTGTTCTTTGCAGCTGGTAGTATACATTGATGAAAATTGAATGGCCAGTGGCGTGTAGCAGCCTCCTTCTCACCGAGGACGGCAGTGATGTGACATGACATGGACTCCGCAAGTCACCAGAAGCGTTGGGAAGCCATACAGATCAATGATCGCTGCATGGCCTCCCATAATTTCCCTGAGATTGGTCCGAGGGCGCGCATATCTCTCATTATCGTCCCGGATGTGCTGAATAAGATTGAGGTTATTTGATATTGGGGGGCCTGACAACAAGCATCCTCATATCACAATTCGGGAACGATGGGTGGGTTCATCATCTTGTTGTACGTACCTGTCTCCTACTGGGTGATATAGGAAAATAAATGGATGTACATGATCCGACAGCGAGTTCCTGTATCGTTCACCAGCGGAGGACGTTTGCAAATGTACCAGGAATCCCATTTCATCCCACGTAAACAGTCCTCATACGAGGATACTAACATCATCGGTCTGAACTGTATTCTACTGGCAAGAGGTTTCCATTGCCCTATGTACTTGGGGACGCACTCGAACCCAGCCATCGCCGTGTACAAACCGCTACCACGATTCGTCCGTACAGGTGCTTCAAGAGTCCACTGGTAGTGCTCCTCGGCCCATATCAATCTTTGCACGTTGCGACGTGCGGTGAGCAGTGGTGCCCTGATGAGATGGAGGCTTCGGTACCCCATTGCAAGAAGACGGTTCAGCTTGGTTTGGCTACTGATATACCTCGTTGTTGTCCAGTATTGAATTCACGAGTGGTCTGCTGCAGTGTGACCCGTCTATCCGCTCTTACGAGTACTATCTAAGTTAAGGGACGTCAGCACTTGTCATTAAAATGTCGTACTCCACGGCAGTTGAGCCTGGCGGTGGTAGTTTTTCCGAATCCTCGTACTCACTGTACACATTTGTTGGTGGCCCGTGCAAATCCCAGTGTCTAACAGGCTTTGGAGATGGAGTGACTCGTACAATCTGGTCGCGATCAAACGTGCTGAGATCTTGTGAATTACCCGGTGTCCTGTCAGTCGCCACTCATTAGAGTTCTCATTAGAGTATTCCTGAGGGTTTTCTCCACCACCTCTCTTTACTATATAAATCCAGCAATGTTCGGCTTCGTACGGGGAAAGTGTTACACTAACTCTGCGAATCCATCAGATGTGTTCATGTTAGGTTAGGTTAGGTAAGGTTAGCGCTTCCCATGGCTGTTCGTTCAAACTTCCATATCAGGCACAACTAGAATGCACTAAATAATTATGATCAGAACAGTATAAAATTCAGAGCGAAAATGAGAGGAAGTGGGTCTAGCAGGCAAGTAAACTTTTTGGAGTGAAAGGGATTGTCCAGCGGAAATTTCCGTGGTTATTCCAGTGGTCATTGTCTCAGGGGAGGGAGCCGGACAGTGAGTGAGTGACAGTGGTGTAAGCAGCTAATGGACTGGGAACGATTGTTACTGGTGGCGAATGACATACAGTAGAACCCCGTTTATCCGAAATAAAGGGAGCGGAGTCACTTCGGTTAAAGCGTTTTTCCGGATGACACGTGGTAAACATTTTCGGAAGTTAAATGTCGAAATAAAATGCATTAACTCTGTTAAGCAAAGGTGCATACTGTATATTAACATTAAAATCTTTACATAATGTCACTCATTGTATAAAATCAGTGATTTTCTTCTGAATTTTCTTGGTGCAGCGCTGGCGTGTAGCTATGCCGCGCCACCGTTTAATCAACAATACATCAGCTGCTGTAGATTCGTGGCTTTGTTCAACAAAGCGCAAAGCAAACTGAAATAATGAAACAGTTTATTTTGCAATGGGGTAAGAAAATCATCGGAACTACAGTAAAAAATCCTCAAGGCCAGTGGAACGACCTTGGGTGAAAGAAAAATATGAATGGAGAAGGGTCGCTGGACTCCCTGGTTTTCTAACAGAAGCTGCAGTATAGTCCGGGCAGTGAACAAGATGAAATTCCCGCAAGTGAAGCAACGTTAACCACAGTCTACACAATCTTCATGACGAGTAATACAGTAATAATAATAATAATAATAATAATAATAATAATAATAATAATAATAATAATAATAATAATAATAATAATAATAATAATAATTGTACAGGTCGGTACACCTCTACGCCGCACATTTGAATTTTCCGCCTTAAAGTCCTCCTCTGCAGGAGAAACTCTGAACTTTAACAACTGTATCAATTATAAGTTTCTCAGAAGATGTCACTACCGGAAATTTTGTGATTACGAAGTTGTCAGTACTGTGTGGATTTCAACGTATTTTGTTTTCTATTGATCAAGAAGTGTGGACATTCTCTCATAGATGTCTCTACTGTAAAACTGGGATCATGCACCCTGGTGCGAAGTGAATGAACTTTCTTGAAGAAATTTTGTATTCAGAAGTTTTTGTCTTTACTAAATATTGTTCTTTCATTTGTGGGTTGGCAATATTAATCTTTCTTTCCGCCAGTTTTGAACTTAGCCAATCAATAATTTCTGCAATTAATTTCCAACCAATCCTAGGTTTTTCTTCTATTTTGATGTGTAACTTTAAGCGACCAATAAAATGTAGTGGGTGTGTCTTAATTTTTCATGAAAGGTCTCGAATCTTCCCTGAGTGTTTAAAAACTGCTGATTTCCACGGCTCCTCGCCACTTCTTCAACCTCTAGCTTAGTGTATGGACGTGTAGCAGGGGGCGGGTAGCGCCTCTTCTTTCGGGCAGCAGCTCTTCAACAAGGTAATGGCCGTTAACATCTTTATTTCTTGCTAGCTCAGCAGTTTAACCCTCGGGGAAGGTCCGAAACCTTTTCAATGTAACCCACCTGTCTAAAAATGTAACTTAGTGCCGGCTTATGTAAAAAAAATTATTACTTTAACTGTAAATCGGGAATAGAGAGTGCTTTACCCTCTCCAGCTCCCCTTCATTTCTGATTTGAGGTGACTACGTTTTCATAACCGATTTTCTTCTCTTCTTAATGTGTTAAAAAAATTTCTTGTACGAGTCTCCTCCCTAGTTTGGGAATAGCCCCTGTGTCATCGGCCTAGTGCCCCTTAGGTTTTAAAAGGTTTCATGTAGGAGTGCAAGCAACGCCTCCATTCATCTTGGTATTTTGGGCCATTTAATTAATCTATTCTTTTCCACTGAGGCCCAGTAGGTAGGGTACGAGGTACCCCCGTTTCATTTGATGTAAGCTGTGGCTTAATGGCAATTTAGTGTAAAAATCTGGTATTGCCTTTAATAGGCTTGAAAAAATTGAGAGCGGAGCAGCTCTTTCTTGTGTTTGAAAAGTGCCTCTGGGAGGCTTGAGGTTAAAAGATGGGAGCAAGTGCTCCAGGCAATAAGGGGATTTCTGCCCTTTGGTAATATGTGGTTGTGAGCTGAGAGCTCAGGAATTGTAAAAGGTGGGGCTCGAAGCCCAGATAGTAAAGTATCTCTAAATCTTGGCTTTCCTGGTCTTGTACTTGATTTGTTAACGTGTTATTTGTTGTGTGTTCAAATTCTATGTCAAAATCGTTAACTTTTGCAAAATATAACCTTTAATTCAATTTTAATTAATATCTCGGCTTTGTAGTTGGACCCATTCCAACCCGCACCTTCTTTCACCTCTGCATTCCATGGGTAATCCCGTAATAATAATAATAATAATAATAATAATAATAATAATAATAATAATAATAATAATTCCTGCTTGCTCAAGAAAAATGTATCATGGAACGAACTAGATGGTAAGAAACAAACTGTTCTGTTTATGCTACACGTGCGTTCTGGTATAAGTCATAGTATAAAAATAGGGTTTGCCTAGCAGCTCTCAGCACATATAGCAAGAGAATTACTTATATCAACGGCTAAGAACGGGAGCCTAAAAACAAAATATTAAAATACAATTTTGCCAGAGCATTTCGGTTAAGCGGAGCCTCCGTGGCTCAGACGGCAGCGCGTCGGCTTCTCACCGCTGGATACCGTGTTTCAAATCCCGGTCACTCCATGTGAGATTTGTGCTGGACAAAGCGGAGGCGGGACAGGTTTTTCTCCGGGTACTCCGGTTTTCCCTGTCATCTTTCATTCCAGCAACACTCTCCATTGTCATTTCACATCATCTGTCAGTCATTAATAAATCACTTTGGGAGTGGCGACCCCATCGTACTAATAGCCTATATAAGATTCGTTAATTACACCCCTGACCCGGTCAATAACTGGAAAACAGGTTGTAGGTTTTCATTTTCATTTCGGATAAGCCGGGTTTCGGTTAAGCGAAGTGCGGTTATTGTTGCTATTGGCTTTACGTCGCCGAAGTTCGGTAAAGCAGGGTTCTACTGTATATTCATCTTACCCATCCTGTGCTCATCTCTTACTCAAACGGCCAGTATGAGGCCTGACGATGTCCCAGTCACGTGCCACGCCGTACTATTAAAATCCCCGGGCCAAAATTGCAGCTATCTCTAATTCAGTTGCTCGTTTGTGTATATATGTAATTAAAACAGTATGCAGTATGGATTGAATTCTGATTATATTGCTGGAAGTCATTGAATTCTACAAATTTGCGAACGATATTGAAATGCCTGTGTAATTGTTTTGCTGTAGTGATTGGTAAATTTGGTCTGTTTGCTGATGGCTTAATAGTGAGTTACAGAAACAAGTATGCCGTCCAAGTTGAAGGCAACCACGCAAGTAGGCTTCAGTGTCCAGTTGGTCCTTCTTAAATATCAAACACTAAGACGTCACATTGATTACATGTCTTCCGAATATCTGCAGGTCTCTTAAGCTGGGCAGTGGTCACCTTGGTGGGTCTAAAGCTATGAAGGTTTTTCGTAAATGCCTGGCAAAATTTCAGCGCTGGATTCCACATACACAGTGCAGATAAAACGTTTATATGAGCCCGGAAATTCGAAATATCTGAGATATCTGACTCTCTTGGAAGACAAGTTTCTGGCATTCCGTCTTTGTATTTTTGAGCATCTTCTTGCACGCCATCTTGATTGCTAGATCATTAGAGGTGGGCCATTCGCTTGACCTCCATACTTACCTGATCTAATCCTGTTGGACTTCTTTGTGCTGCGGTCTTTGGAGTCGTTGGTGTACGTGACTGGCCTGGAGGATGAAGCAATACTTCGTGTAAGAGTTGTGAAGGCTTGTCAAACGGCACGTACAACACCAGGTTTGTAACCCATTGAAACGACGAGCAGAAGCCGGCAATATGGGAGGGTGTGAGCATTTAGAACACTTTTTGTAAGGTAATCAACTAAATTATAGCAAATAAAAAGTTCAGCTTACGATACTTACGATTCTGATATTATCTTAGTAATTACGAATTTCCGGACCCATGCTTAGGCAACTTTCCTTTCTCTTTATAACCACTCGGCGGGTAACACAAAAAAATTAAAAAACATGAAAACAATTTAGAATAGTTGAAACACAATCATAAAATCAATATTAAGTAAGGTAAAATACACGACAACTAACGCCAGGAGGTGAACAGCGGAAGAAACCCTACGAGGCGATGAAACTAGGTTTTTGTGACCAAAACATTCGGAAAACAGTAATTTCCTAAAAGTTTAGTTGATTAAAATAACTCAATTAAAAAGAGGAAGAAAAAGACCAAGACTTACGTAACATAGTCAGCATAGGAGGAAATAAGGCTTAATATAACATACTCAAAATAGAGCCACGGGCACACTGCGCAAAATCAGGTTATGCACATAGCAGGATCACGTGTGCTTTGGCACAAAAGAAATATAATTAATGTCCTATTTTGATGATTCTCATTGTTTTTACAGCGGGCTAGTCCCATGCTAAAACCTTACATAACAAAAGCTTTAAAAGGATACGAGTTACGTCAGCAACTAAGCCACTTCAGCAGAAGGAATGTAAAACTCGCATTCGGTGACACTGAACTACCGAGGTCAAACCTTACGGATAAAGTTTAGTTAACGTAAATAGAAAAAATTTAAATAAAGTTTACTTCCAACAAAGGTGAAGGTGCCTGTAGTTGAAAAACTGCATCATCGTGATATCGAAGTTTTAGCGATTCACGTGAAATCCGAGGACGAAGTCCGGCATAATTAAATATTTTTTTTGTGGGTTTCGATGCCTTTGGGTCATTCTGAGATGATGTTCTCAGACACTACCATCGTTGTTGATGATATCAAAATTGTGGTACTTTGCACACTTGTGCTGTTTAAAAAGTTGCGCATGAATGCGTTCCTCTGTAAGGAGGGAAAAATTGACTTATTGAAAGAAGTTTTTATGATAGCATTACGTAGGCTAAGTCGCGACTTTGGTTTACATTACAGGTAGCAAAAGGATTTAAAAAGACTTTCCTCCTCACAAATTAGGATGGGGGTAATCGATAAATTACCACGATGACATTTTATTTATTGTTAAAAGTTACATCACATTTGGGAAATATCCCTGTGGCAATGATCACTTACAGTATTGTAGTCATAAAGTAAAGTTAGAAAACTTAATTACTCAACAACAACTACAACAAGAGCACAACAAGCAATTCCATGGAAAGCAAATATTACAAGAAATACTACTACTGTAGTTTAACATCCTAAATCCAACATCATCACATACACATTCACACACAACTTGAGTATTTTCAGTGCTTAACGCTACGGCTTATTATACTATAGGTTGTGCTTACTACTAGCTTAACATTACAACACCGCTATACACAAATTCAGACGTACTTTAAGTATTTCAAAATGTTACACTATGGCTTACAGTAGATTGAGCGGTCCTATTACTATTATCTTAGCGTTGTAAATACAGCACTTTCATATACAAATTCACACATATCTTAAATGATTCAGATGCCTTAACACTACAGTTTACAGTGGGTTGAGTGTTGCATTAAATTATGACGACATTTACACACAGTTTACATAATGCTGGAGTCTATTCTTGAAGCATCTTAAATTTTTGGGAAAAGGCTCCAAGACAGCTGCAGTTAATGCATTCCAGTCATCAATTCCCCGATTTACAAAATAATCAATCAGTCAATCAATCACTACTGAGGGCAGTCGCCCAGCTGGCAGATTTCCTATCTGTTGTTCTCTAGCCTTCTCTTAAATGATTGCAAAGTAATTGGAAATTTATTGAACATCTCCCTTAGTAAGTTATTCCAAATCCTAACTCCCCTTCCTAAAAACGAATATTTGCCCCAAGTTGTCCTCTTAAATTCCAGCTTTATCTTCATATTGTGATCTTTCCTTCGTTTAAAGAAACCACTCAAACTTACTCGTCTACTGATGTCATTCCACGCCATCTCTCTATTGACAGCTCGGAACATACCACTTAGTCGAACAGTTCGTCTCCTTTCTTCCAAGTCTTTCCACCCCAAACTTCGCAACATTTTTGTAACGCTACTCTTTTGTCCGAAATCACCCAGAACAAATCGAGCTGCTTTCTTTTGATTTTTTTCAATTCTTGAATCAAGTAATCCTGGTGAGGGTCCCATACATTAGAACCATACTGTAGTTGGGGTCTTACCAGTCACTTACTTGCCCTCTCCTTTACATCCTTACTACGACCCCTAAATACCCTCATAACCATGTGCAGAGATGGTGTCGTCCCATTTGCGATCAGTCTCATTTGCGGTCACTCAGGTAGAATACAAGACTAATTTATTTTTGACCGGTTATGCATTCTCCCATTTGCGATCACTCTTATCAGAGACATACAAACAGTCAGGTTGCTGTGAGGGAATTCCCTACTGAAGGACTGGCAATGTAACTGGCTATCTACACACTAGCCGTCTTACCAATAAACGGTGTATAACATTTATACAAGGTTTATACACCGTTTATGTGAAATTCGTTACTAATACACCGCGTATAAGCCTCCTGTGTATACATCTCTTATAGTTATTCATTGAATTGCTTATACAGACCAGAACCCTTGTATCAGCGCTGTATAGCGGGAAAAGAAACGAGTGAGCAGTTTATTTTCGTGGTATTTATTGTCTACAGTAATATAATCGTGGTGAAATATTCGACTTATCCATTTAACATTGAACACACATTGAAAGAATGGACGATAACGGTGATTATCTTCACGGTATTTTAAACATAGAAGACATACACCATTCAGAGGTTATGGAGGCTAGACGTCTTCGTAAAGTAAAACACTTTATAGAGTCGGAATGACAATGAATGACTATAAAAGAAATTATGGTTGGGCGTATTTTTGTGTAATAAATTTCCAGCTGTCTCACTTAGTGTTGCCACTGCCTTTTCGACATGCCGTGCTGCTCCGCGACTTTCCGGAAAGTTTTGCTCGTAGACAATCAGCAGAAGCGATCATAAAGGCGGTGAACGTGCGAAAAACGCCAGTGAATTGGAGGAAGAGATTCCTACGCCTTGGAACGAGTGTATACGTGCTGTATAGTAATACAATGCGTATACCACGTTTATTAGTAAGAAAAATATAAAACGCTTATACAGGGTTTATTCACTGTATAACTATACAAGTGTTAAACAACTGTATAAGGACTTTGTATTAGTAAGACGGTAGGATTCTTACGAAACGTATGTTGAAACTCATTAAATTACTTATATTTACCGTTTGAGACTGATGCGTTAATATCGGGACTGGCAGAGAATAAACAAGACTCAAATTAACCTTTTATTTAGAGTTACCAGATGTTTGTGGGTGTAAACGCGGTTAAATGAGTTTTAAGAAGCAAGACAAAAGATGGGCGTATTAAAACCGTTGAATTTTACAATTTACAATTTCAAAACAAAGGATTTTGCTGTAACACTTTGCTTCAAAAACACATCCAAAACCCAACTTCATCCCGAACTTGGATTAACAGACATATATAAACAATATAAAACACTTTTAGGCTTCAATTCTGGCATAGGAACTCAACACTCAACTAGAAAAAGCTATGGAGACCACATTCAACAATTGCCACATCAGCAGCTGATTTGATAAACAGTGTTAGAAACCTCTACAGAGAGGGAAATAATTTTCCCTCAGATATCCCAAAGGACCATCAGTCGACTACACGAACCAAAGAATACATGAACAGGCTGAAACATACTTTTACATTCATAGAGGTTTCTGTATTAAATAAGGGAAGAAACACAAAATTAATGATAAAACTAACAGTAATTCACTTTTAAAGTATAATTATAACAATTTATCAATATACAATGACCTCTTTAGTACCTTGTGTGCATTCCCTTGTTCTTTATAACCATTTGGATCTATTTTGACATGCTTTCCACAAGGTCCTTGCACATTTTCTGAATTTCTTCATCTCGATGCCATTTATCTATGATGATTTCGATGAGGCCAATTCTGGTCGTTATTGTTCTTTTCGTCAGTCTTGACTTCACAATTCCCCATAAACTTTCAGTTGGGTTGCAGTCTGGGCTATTACCAGGCCAAGGCAATGTCTTTATAATGGTTTCCTCCAAGAATTTCTTAACAGACTTGGCCTTATGGCATGGTACTCCGTCATGCATAAAAATGCAATCTCCATCAGGAAACCAATCCCTGATCTGAGGCAACAGGCGGGTTTGAAGCACCCAGTTGTACTGATTCTGCTCCATCATGCCCTCAACAATGTATAATCTGCCACATCCATGAACTGACATGCAACTCCATACCATCACTGAAGTTGGATGTTTAACTGTCTGTGTGATACAGTTTGAAGAAAACGCCTCATCAGGGGTCCTACTCACATACTGGCTGCTTTCCTCGGACACAGAAAATATGACTCATCAGAAAAGATTACCTGAAAGATATTAAGCACTAACTGGAATGACGTTTTCAACAGAATGTTTTGAGAATATAAGAAAATAAATCAGTATTTCTGACTGAATTTTTGAAAAAATCCACTTAACCCATGGGGATGAAGTTACTTCTTAGCAAACACTAAATTATGAGATATGTCATGTGTTATCTACTTTAGACGCCTTGTGAGTCACAACTGCAAACAATTGCGGCCACTACTGTATACGCTTATGTTTCTCTTTTGAAGTTTCTGTACCGAATATTGAAGCTTGAAAATAGGTGTCTGTTTCGAGAAGGACTGTGGCACCAACGGATAACTTTAGAAATATGCTCCGATTCTCTTTCTTCCAATTCAGAGATTCATGTAAATAGTCAGGACACTTCCAAACACCGTTAGACCCTAAGTGAACCTGATGTTTCAGGGACGATCGTGGTTTGTTGTCTTTCTTTCGATAAGTTGTCCGCCTCCGTAGCGTAACGGTTAGCTGTCGTCCTTGGTGACCCGGCTTCGATTCCTGGAACTGCCAGAATATAAGAATGGCAGAAGGGTTGGTATGTGGTTAAAATTGAACATGCAATTCACTTCCATTGGGGGAGGTGCCTGAAAAGAGCTGCACCATCCCGGGGCGAGGACACGAGTTTACTTATGCGATAAGCTTATCGTGTTTGAATGTTGACTAATGTGTAATTATCGATTTTCACACCTGTGATACTTACCCTGCAGCGTGTAATATACACCGCTTGCCATTTAAATTGCAACACTACGTGACCCAAGTGCTATACAACGTGCGTTTCTGACGCAACTGTACACCATAGCGTGTTCTAGAGGCGAAAAACTATCGAACATTGATAGTCAGTTGCCTATTATCGATAGTCAGCGATATGTTTTTTTTCCCTCATTGGCTTGTTTTTCGCGCTAACAGAAATTGTACAGTTGTTTGCAGTGAACTGGTGAGGAGTTCGTTCTAATTCATAGGTGTGCATTTAAGTACCTCTGCGTACCTGCGACTTCAGTGCCGGCATAAAGACTATTTTTCATTTTCGAAGGTGGGATTCTCCATTCAACCTAACCTTAGTTTAGTTAATGCCAATACGGGACAAGAAATTAGATTTATGTATTGTTAGAGACTGTACGTAGGCGAGAGAAGATAAGGCACATTTAAGGTCAAGGACTTCATGAAAGCAACCGAAAACTCTCCTGCCGTCTGTTGAGAATGCTGTAAAACATTTCTCCAAAGATATTACAAGTAGTGTAAATTGGACAGTTCGGGCGCCTCCTCCTCCTCCCGCGGCGCGGGAAATTTGAATTCTGGCGGGAAATTTGAATTTTGGCGGGAGATTTGAATTTTGGCGCGAGATTTGAATTTGTAAACAAAGCCACGTGCTTTTTGACAGCTGTCATCGACAACAACGCATCGCTAACCTCACTGCTGCCATCTTGACGGGCCTAAACCACAGTGGTACCAACTTAACCTAACTAGCGCGAGGTAAACAAAGCCACGTGTTTTTTGACAGCCACGTGCTTTTTGACAGACAACAACGCATTGCTAACCTCAGTACTGCCATCTTGACGGGCCTAAACCTCAGTGGTACCAACTTAACCTAACTAGCGCGTGGTAAAAAAAGCCACGTGCTTTTTGACAGCCACGTGCTTTTTTGACAGTTGTCATCCGCCATCTTTAAACCACAGAGCGCTGTGCTGCCCTCTTTAGATGTAAAGTTCGTCACTTGTCATCGGCAGTACTGCCATCTTGGCGGGCCTAAACCTTAGTGCTACCAACTTAACCTCACTAGCTCGAGATAAACAAATCCACGTGCTTTTCTGACAGCTGTCATCCGCCATCTTTAATCTATAGAGCACAGTGCTGCCCTCTTTAGCTACTTACCTTTGAAATGTGGTGGCGGATAATTTCAAAAATGCTTTTTGACAGCAGCCATCTTGCATCGCAAACCGCAGTGCTGCCATCTTTAGCTAGATACCTGTGGTGGCAGACAATTCCACGTGACAGCAGCCATCTTTGAGCACAGTGCTACCCCTCTTTGTGGCGGCGGGAAATTCCACGTGCTCTTGTTTGGGAACAAATTCACGTGCTATTTTCTGACAGCTGTCATCCGCCATCTTGCATCACAAACCTCAGTGCTACACTCTTTAGTTGAAATGTGGTGGCGGCAAATTCTAAATGCCCTTGTTTGGAAACAAACCTATGCGCTTTTTTGACAGCTATCATCCGCCATCTTTAATCCAGAGAGCACCGTGCTGCCCTCTATGTGGTGGCGGTAAATTCCACGTGCTTTACAAACCCATGTGCTTTTCTGACAGCTGTCATCCGCCATCTTTAATCCAGAGAGAACAGTGCTGCACTCTATGTAGTGGCGGCAAATTCCACGTGCTCTACAAACCCATGTGCTTTTCTGACAGCTGTCATCCACCATCTTTAATCCAGAGAGAAAAGTGCTGCACTCTATGTGGTGGCGGCAAATTCTACGTGCTCTTGTTTGGAAACAAATTCTACTCGCTCTTCAGCTGTCATCCACCATCTTTAATCAAGAGAGCACCGTGCTGCCCTCTTTGTGGTGGCGGATAATTTGAAAAAATTCTTTTCGACAAGCAGCCATCTTTAATCCAGAGAGAACAGTGCTGCCCTCTTTAGCTACTTACCTTTGAGGCGGTTAATTTGAAAAATTCTTTTCGACAGGCAGCCATCTTTAATCCAGAGAGAACAGTGCTGCCCTCTTTAGCTACTTACCTTTGAGGCGGTTAATTTGAAAAATTCTATTTAACAAGCTGCCATCTTTAATGAAAAGAGCATCGTGGTGCTATCTTGCGGGTAATATTTTACGTCACAGCTGTCGTCCACCATCTTGCATTGCTAACAGTGCTGTCCTCTTTAGCTACTTACCTTTGAAACAAAAAATCTATTTGACAAGCTGTCACCCGCCATCTTGCATCGCAAACCTCAGTGTTGCACTCTATGTGGTGGCGGATAACATGAAAAAATCTTTTTGACAAGCAGCCATCTTTAATCAACAGAGCACCGTGCTGACATCTTTAGCTACCGCCATCTTACATCGCTTACCTCGCTGCTGCACTCTTTAGTTGAAATGTGGTGGCGGTAAATTCGAACAAGTTTAATCACGCATCGGGAAAGCTAGAGTAAGCACGTGCTGTTGTGATGACGTCATTGTGCATGTTTAGGCTTGTCCGTTTTCTTAAGAGTAAGTCGGTGTAAAGGAATGTGGTAGCGGTAAATTCGAACAAGTTTAAACATGCATCCGGAAAGCTAGAGTAAGCAAGTGCTGTTGTGATGACGTCATTGTGCATGTTTAGACCTGATCGTTTTTCTTAAGAGTAAGTCGGTGTAAAGCGATGCAATAAGTCCAACATTTTTTGAATGCGATCAAATATTTATTTACAAATGTACTACAACAGTGTTCGTTTTTGCTGCTGACAAGGTTGGTGTGCTTCTTAACAACGTATGCTTCTGAAATGCCTCCTGCAACATTCAAATTAAACAAAGCATTTAGAAATATATTATACTAAGCATGTTATGCTTTACAGAGAAGATCATATACTTCTTACCTTGCTGCTATTCCTTTTCAGAATAATCATCATCATCATCATCATCATCATCATCATGAGGTACTAGAGAAAGTTCATTCATACACTGTGTACAGTGTTCAATCCTCGGATTTGGTCCATCCCAATCATCATCACCATTTTCTCCTCGATGCTTGTAATGTCGTTCACAAGTTCTGCATAAAGCTACTTCGATCGACATCTTACTGTGTAGAGGAAGGATGTCCCAAAAATTATGTACGTAAGAGGCAGCGTACGTATATAAAAATCCTGGTGGTAAGTATTGAATAAGATGTTTCGGCATCGACGATCTACGTTTATAGAACATCTTAATAGCCTCACTCACTCGTGAAACATAAATAAGATGTTGCGTATGAGCATGCAAACAGCATGCACATTTACAGTTTTGTTCCATAGCGTACGATGTCGAAGCACACACTAATGAAAATGATAAAGATCTATTCTTATTTATAGTCTCGTAACAATATTCGTTAGCGGATGGTAAGTAACATCACTCATATGAATAATAAGACAATAGGCTGCTGTGTTAGCAGGAATGTTTTCAGATGTTTCAAATTCTAAACGAATATCAACTGGAGATTATTTTATAGATTCTTCATGATAAGAGCAGTCTATAACTACAATCGGTGCTTTATTTTTAAATTCTTGAGGTGTAAATAGCGGACGATCTTCTTTCTGATAATACGATGATTGAAATTTACAAAACATGTCATAGAGCATCCCAAACTTATTTTTCTCAAAGTTAATGTCGATGTTTTCGTAGGGATACGTAATTCCGTTGAGATATAGTCTAACGTGTCTTAATTTGCAGTGATCAAACAGTGAGCTATCTTTTTCGTGATTGAATTTACGATTAGTTTGAAATCCAAAAATAATGTACAAGGGCTTCTCAGTAAAACGTGATGTTTTAACAGCCCAGCTATGCTTGTTTGTAGGTGGTAACACAGGATATTCATGCAGCTCCCAACTTCTAAAACGTATAGGTAATGGTGTATCATTTTCTACAATCTTGAGCAATCGAAGTTTTTCACGATCAGATAAGGTTACATGTGGAATCCGCCACAGTATACGATGCAGTGTTATTTTCGATTCTACAGGTGTTTCTACTGCTTTAAGAGAATTGTAATCACTTCGATCACGGATTAGAATAAGCTCTTGTTTTGCGTTGATTATAATACGTGTAAAGTCTTCTGCGCATCCGAAAATATGTTTCAGTGATAACATACCCGTAAAAGTACCATCCTCATTAATCATCCAGTTGTTAGTAGCTTTTGGACACCATCCAGCCATCCGCAAAAGATTACTTTCTTCATCACAGAAAGAAGGGTAGAGTTTCATTGCACTTGTAATACCAACATTCTTCGTTCGATCTATTTCAACATTATTTACTTCATATCGCGCTTCAGAAAAGAGAAAAGCTAGAGCATGGTTGTTTAGTTGTGAAGTGCTTGGTCCACTTCCATCAGACTTTCCTAACCGTCCTTCAATATAGAGGTAGCTTTCGTGTGGTAAGGTGTAAACATCTTGTTGATTAATAATAAAATGAATTTCATCATTGTTATTTAATTCAAACGTAAAAGGTTGATAGGAATGAAGCTCACTTCGTACTACACCTTCACGACTTTCTACTGTATTCGTAATGTCTAGCATTTCTTCCATTCTGTTGTAGTAGTGTATATCCTAAATCTTGGAGTATCTGCTTATGGGTATCTGTTAACTCGATGAGTCTCTGCACACATGTAGTATGTCTTCGGAATGTACACCGTGTTTTATAGATGGTTTTCATACTGATTTAAGATGTAGTTTGTAAGCTACGTACGCGTGCTGATCTAAATGAATAAGCTGATTATGTTTATTTACAAGTCTAAGAGTAATGTTGCTAATGTGTTTTACAGACACAGGATGATAAAGATCTACTGCTGGTTTCTCACAAATAGTATATCCACGTTCCTCTGTAACAATAAAGTCGTGCAGGACGTGCGAAGGTTGTAGATTACTATTCAAGTCTGTAATAATATTACAAGTAATGTTCACATTATAATCATCGAAGAGTTTTATAGGTTGATCAGACTCGTAACGTACGTTCGGTAGGAGCTCCCTCGATGAAAATCCAAGCAGTGGTCCAATCGAATCAGGTTGTGATTTGAAGTCAATCTTAAATGATGATTCAATAACACATTTATGTGTAATGTTGCTTATAGTGATTGAGAACTTGTAATTATGATTACTAAAACTATCTTCCCCAAACTGATCAATTAACGTACTTTCAATATAGTCGTGAATATCATGTACTGTATAACTACCTGAGGGTAGTGTTAGCACATACTCTTCGTAATAGAACTTGTTTAAACCATCACGCACATTATAGATTTTATTGTAGCTTTCAAACGATACTAGTCCAAGACTATGCGGCTGATAACCAAGTTCGATTGGTGGATTAAAATAGACGGTTGTTTCAGGTCCTTCTCCACGTACAGCAAACGTTCTTTCACTGTTCGTCATCACGTAGACACTAATGCACTTTCTCTACTGTCTGGGTTTGATGTAAGAACATAAGACATAATCGTCCGCACATGCGTGTATTAAAGTTTTGCACACGGTTTTTATTGTAAACAATGTCTGCACTGCTTCCGAAATAACGTATGAGCTCAAAAGGAGGAGGTAAATCTCCATAGCTATCAAAATACCATACTTTAGATTTACGTTTTACATAAGCAACGTAATGAGTTCCTGGTCCACGACTGTCGTCCAAGTTAATTACGGCACTCTCACGTTCACGTGGGCGTACTGGTAGTTGATCGCGCATATACACTCCTCGAAAATAATGAATTCCTAGTTGTTTAGCAAACGTAAAAACTTCATCATGCGTTAGAGCTCGATATGGCAGTGCATTCAGTAGACGTTTTTTCTAGAAATGTAGACACCAAGCCCTTTCTTGTATAGCGCTAGCTTCATGTTCACACCTTTGCCTCGTAACGCAATTGCCTCCATCGTCTTGTTATGACGTTCACTCTCTTTCAACTGTTGTTTCGCTTCTTCTACAGCTTTGACAGTTCTCGCTACAGCACTAGCACCACCTAGCAATGACCCTAAAGCTGCTAAGCCAGCAAACAGCGCAGGAAGAAATCCTCCACGTTTTGGTACAGGAATAATTCGCGCACGTTTACTAAATATTGCTCTGCACTTTGGAGAAATTCTCGCTCTTGCTGCGCGTAACGCCTTAGTAATAGCTACACGAGGATTGTATTCCCCTCGAATAGCTTTTTGCGCAGCCTTTATAACATCTTTCCATCCAACAGTTTTTACTTTCTTCTTCTTCTTCATGTCGTTTGGATATCGTTGTTTCACCATGCTGGACACGACTTTACTAGTCAAGAGCAAATCATAAACTAACCGTTGCCTCTTGTTTCGTTTAATATATATATTACTATTACGTACTTTATGATTCAGTTAACATGAAGATTATAGAGCAGCAAGACACGCTACCTGTTACCGACATTGTACCACATCTCTTACCTAGTTCTAGTACAACTACAAGAAAACGTCATGGAACGTTGTTTCCTTTTACTGTTCGATGCATTATATCAGGTCCGTCGGGATGCGGTAAAACAAATCTTTTACTCACACTTATTACTTCTGTAAATGGTGTACGCTTCGAGAATATTTGCGTTTTCGCAAAGTCACTCTATCAGCCGCTATATACTATTCTACAAACTGTAATGCACGATCTAGTTAAAGATGGAATAAGACATTTTAAATTTAATTCACATGAGCAAGTACCATCACCAGACGATGTGCTTCCTAATTCTCTTATGATCTTTGATGATGTCGCAACAGAACAGCAAAACGTTATTCGTGCATTCTTTAGTATGGGTCGGCATAAATATGTTGATTGCATCTATTTGTGCCAAACCTATTCTCGTGTGCCTAAGCAGTTGATACGCGACAACGCAAATGTTATTGTGCTTTTTCGGCAAGATGAGCGCAACATGCGACATGTGTATAACGATCATGTTAACACTGATATGACATTCGATGACTTTAAACGTATGTGTGCTAAATGTTGGTCATTACACCGTTACAGCTTTTTAGTTATTGATAAAGAAAGTGATGTACAGCATGGACGATATCGCATGGGTTTCGATCATTTTATATGCATTAACACAGAATTACAGTAACTACTTGATTAAAAACCACCATCATGTTAACATCTAGCAAGGAGATCACAAAACATATCATCCAAGCTCGAAACAATATTCGACGGAAATGTAAAGAGCTTAAACGTATTCAAGCAGACACGGATTTATTTTTAAAAACACAACTAAGTACACCACTCAAAGAAATTTTTAATTCTACTTCATTACCGCAGTCTACTTCAAGTTTTGCTTCTATGCAAACATCATATCATAAAGAGAAGCATGAAGAAGAAAAGCATGAAGAAGATACGGAAGTGAAGAAGCAGGGTGTAGATCAAGAAGAGGAAGAATAAGATAAGGAAGAAGAAGAAGAAGAACTTAATGATACATCACCATCTAAGCGTGTTGAGTTTTTAACTACAGATGTTATTGCTGAAACACCTACTACATCGACGCAAAATCTACCATCTTTGTCTGAGGTTATGATTACACCAGAGTATCGCAATCAGTTTAGAACTTTTATTCAAGATACCTATGGATCTCTCTTTGTACCTTATATAGAAAAACTTTTTACAGGACAAACTGACACTACCTACGGTATTCGCTACGAAGATGACTGTTTCCGGATAGGAAATTCAAATGTTAAGATTAATAGCAACAAACTCATTGTAAAAGGTGTTACCTATAAACCTACGAAAGGACTCTTAGAACTTCTTTTCTCACGAATACCTGACAAGGATATAATTTTACAAGATGATCTTAAAAAGTATAAAGCAATACTTTTTGCTACTGACGCAACACGACGTAATTACAAGAGAACAGAAGCTGTAAATGCGAATAAGAGTTACAAGTATCGTAAGTTTATTTCTAAGCTGTTTCCGACTGCACGTAGTCTAGACGTTATCTACAAGCCTTTGTTGCCGTATGTGGATGTAAGATACTGGAATGACCCAAACTTACTCGTTGAACGATTACAACTTTTAAGAGCATGGCAAGAGGCTGGTCACACTGGTCACGGATCAGAAATTCTAGAAATAGAAAGAGAACTACGTTATGCCGGTATTATTTTGTAATGGCTCGTCAAGAGAAGATCTCACCTGTAAAGGTAAACATCGCACATGAGTTACATAAACCAGCACGTCGCACCTACTGTCGCAGACGCGTTATTACACGAGGAAAGGATGATCTCTGGCAAGCAGACTTAGTAGAAATGATTCTATATGCTTCTAGTAATAAGGGCTATAAGTATCTACTTACTGTTATCGATGTGTACTCAAAGTTTGCTTTTACACAACCCGTGCGTTCTAAAACAGCAGCTCAAGTTAAAGAAGCATTTAAACATATTGTTGAAGAATCGAAACGCTGCCCATGGCTTCTTCAAACTGATCAAGGTAAAGAGTTTTACCACAAGGATTTTTCTTCTTACCTCAAGTTACTTGGCATTCAACACTACTCTACGTTCAGCAATCTCAAGGCAAGTGTTGTAGAACGCTTTGATCGTACACTCAAAACAATGATGTGACGAGAATTTACAGCGCAAGGTTCATATCGTTGGATTGATCTGCTACCTAGACTTTTATCTACCTACAACGATACACCTCATCGCACTATCGGAACAAAGCCACGTCTTGTTACAAAGAATACACCTCGTCTAGATGCTATTCATCTTTTAATTAAAACAGCTGATCCACGTCGCCATCGCTTTTAAGAAGGTGATTTCGTTCGCATCAGCAAACACAAGTCTATCTTTGCAAAAGGATACACACCTAACTGGAGCACTGAAATTTTTCAAATCAGAAGTGTTAAGCTTACTAATCCAGTTACGTATTTACTTCGCGATCTCAGAGGACAGCCTATTGAAGGAGGATTCTACATCGAAGAACTGCAGAAAACAAAATATCCTGATCACTATTTAGTTGAACGTGTTATTCGACGTCGTGGCAATAAACTGTATGTTAAATGGCTTGGTTTTAATAACAGCTTTAATTCATGGATTAATAAAGAGGATGTACTTTAAATCTTATGTGTGTTTTCTTTTAATCCTCTACGTTTCCTTTCTTCTAAGTCACTAGGACATGCTGTAGGATTAAACAACACCTGTAATATGTTTTGACAATTCATATTTATTTTAGAATATATACATTTTTATCCTTTGTTTATTTTTCGGTCTTTGTCACTCAGTTTTCGTTTTATTGCACCAACAACGACAAGTGCTGCTATATTCTTCTGAGCAGCTAAAGCACTAGGTAATAACACACACACAGCATAACTTTACGAAACAGATTTTAACAGCTACACGATATACTCTATGCAGGCAGCATGTAACTACGTGTCAGGCGAACGTGTTCTAGGGCCGCAGAGGAGATGAAGCACGAAGAAAAGATGATCACTCACTCTATTGATGAGTCCACGCCCAACATGCTTCCTCATCTTTCTCCCAGCACGTTTCTTCACCTTTTCCTTGTTTACTCTCTCCACAGCCATGATAAGTGTTTATAAGCGAAGACAACTCATTAGTTTTAGGTCCGTGATACAGTTTAATTAGTTGACATGTACGGCACTGTCTCACAGAAGGTCTTCTAGCTAAACTCACGTGTTCATGATGTAAACTACATGTTTGAAGCTCTGACAAAACAGGATCTTGAGTCCACTCACGAGGCACCTTTTCCCAAATCTTCTTTACAGCATTCGCAGCTACATTAACCAAAAATGCCTTTGGTAATGCATTTAACACTTCTTCAGTAAAAGTGTTTAGTTTCTTTTTGCATGCATAAAACTTTACGATCGCCTTTTCAACTGCGTTACACTTAGTATCTGTTAGAAATGACATGATGTCTTTACTCTACAAATGTTTCTTTTACACTAAGGTTATTTCGACACTGCACTTTACATATGTTGTTCACTTCCCGGCATGCACTGCGACACAACGAATCAAAGAGCATGCATACATGTTGTAAAGACTGTTTACTTGTTTCTCTGCTATGCTCTTTCGGAAGAGTTTTAAATGATGGGCACCCCAATTCATGCATGTCGATAACTTCACATGATGATGGTAGAAACTCACGCAACCATTCTTTCTTTTCACAACCCTTTAAAAGAACAAGATCTGCTCTTGACAGATGTGCATTCATCATTAAAGGTAGAAAACGATAAGGTATTCCTTTTTCTTCCCACTTCAAACCTAAATTGTTTTCAATCCATTGAGTCTGCTTTTTATCTTCATCTGTTTGCAAACAGTAAGGGAACGGTGGACTAAATACTAAACTAACAAGTTTTGGTGCCCACAACACACTGCAATCTAACACAGCCACCTCTTTAAACACAAATTTGTTTCCGTTTACTTTAAAGCCTTGCACATCAACTATTAATGTTTTCGTCATGTTTGCACTCCACACTCTATCACTGTTTCTCGAAGACTAAAGCTTTTAGTCAACGAACGGGTTTAAACATGCACAATGACGTCATCACAACAGCACGTGCTTACTCTAGCTTTCCCGATGCGTGATTAAACTTGTTCGAATTTACCGCCACCACATTTCAACTAAAGAATGCAGCAGCGAGGTAAGTGATGTAAGATGGCGGTAGCTAAAGATGTCAGCACGGTGCTCTCTTGATTAGAGATGGCTGCTTGTCAAAAAGATTTTCTCAAATTATCCGCCACCACATAGAGTGCAGCACTGAGGTTTGCGATGCAAGATGGCGGGTGACAGCTTGTCAAATAGATTTTTTGTTTCAAAGGTAAGTAGCTAAAGAGGGCAGCACTAAGGTTAGCAATGCAAGATGGTGGATGACAGCTGTGACGTAAAATATTACCCGCAAGATAGCACCACGATGCTCTTTTCATTAAAGATGGCAGCTTGTTAAATAGAATTTTTCAAATTAACCGCCTCAAAGGTAAGTAGCTAAAGAGGGCAGCACTGTTCTCTCTGGATTAAAGATGGCTGCCTGTCGAAAAGAATTTTTCAAATTAACCGCCTCAAAGGTAAGTAGCTAAAGAGGGCAGCACTGTTCTCTCTGGATTAAAGATGGCTGATTGTCGAAAAGAATTTTTTCAAATTATCCGCCATCACAAAGAGGGCAGCACGGTGCTCTCTTGATTCAAGATGGTGGATGACAGCTGAAGAGCGAGTAGAATTTGTTTCCAAACAA
Organism: Anabrus simplex; assembly: GCF_040414725.1. Classification (NCBI taxonomy): domain Eukaryota; kingdom Metazoa; phylum Arthropoda; class Insecta; order Orthoptera; family Tettigoniidae; genus Anabrus; species Anabrus simplex. Next base: position 1,146,523,790 of record NC_090266.1, on the reverse strand, counting down.
GAGCACGTGGAATTTGCCGCCACCACATAGAGTGCAGCGCTGTTCTCTCTAGATTAAAGATGGCGGATGACAGAAGTCAGAAAAGCGCATAGGTTTGTTTCCAAACAAGAGCACGTAGAATTTGCCGCCACCACATAGAGTGCAGCACTGTTCTCTCTGGATTAAAGATGGTGGATGACAGCTGTCAGAAAAGCACATGGGTTTGTAAAGCACGTGGAATTTGCCGCCACCACATAGAGTGCAGCACTGTTCTCTCTGGATTAAAGATGGCGGATGACAGCTGTCAGAAAAGCACATGGGTTTGTAAAGCACGTGGAATTTACCGCCACCACATAGAGGGCAGCACGGTGCTCTCTGGATTAAAGATGGCGGATGATAGCTGTCAAAAAAGCGCATAGGTTTGTTTCCAAACAAGAGCATTTAGAATTTGCCGCCACCACATTTCAACTAAAGAGTGTAGCACTGAGGTTTGTGATGCAAGATGGCGGATGACAGCTGTCAGAAAATAGCACGTGAATTTGTTTCCAAACAAGAGCACGTGGAATTTCCCGCCGCCACAAAGAGGGGTAGCACTGTGCTCAAAGATGGCTGCTGTCACGTGGAATTGTCTGCCACCACAGGTGTCTAGCTAAAGATGGCAGCACTGCGGTTTGCGATGCAAGATGGCTGCTGTCAAAAAGCATTTTTCAAATTATCCGCTACCACATTTCAAAGGTAAGTAGCTAAAGAGGGCAGCACTGTGCTCTATGGATTAAAGATGGCGGATGACAGCTGTCAAAAAAGCACGTGGCTGTCAAAAAGCACGTGGCTGTCAAAAAGCACGTGGATTTGTTTATCTCGAGCTAGTGAGGTTAAGTTGGTACCACTGAGGTTTAGGCCCGTCAAGATGGCAGTACTGAGGTTAGCGATGCGTTGTTGTCTGTCAAAAAGCACGTGGCTGTTTAAAACACGTGGCTTTGTTTACCTCACGCTAGTTAGGTTAAGTTGGTACCACTGAGGTTTAGGCCCGTCAAGATGGCAGTACTGAGGTTAGCGATGCGTTGTTGTCGATGACAGCTGTCAAAAAGCACGTGGCTTTGTTTACAAATCTGTCAAAAAGCACGTGGCTGTCAAAAAGCACGTGGATTTGTTTATCTCGCGCTAGTTAGGTTAAGTTGGCACTACTGAGGTTTAGGCCCGTCAAGATGGCAGCAGTGAGGTTAGCGATGCGTTGTTGTCGATGACAGCTGTCAAAAAGCACGTGGCTTTGTTTACAAATTCAAATCTCGCGCCAAAATTCAAATCTCCCGCCAAAATTCAAATTTCCCGCCAGAATTCAAATTTCCCGCGCCGCGGGAGGAGGAGGAGGCGCCCGAACTGTCCAATTTACACTACTATTACAATACCGGAGGAAATGTCGGGCGATCGCAAAATGAACACTGCAGCTGAACGAGAATTTCTCGGGCAGTCACCTGATAGGCAAGCGCGTGCAGCCCAAGAATGTCTCGGACGTGCCACTGAAGAGATTTATGAGTGACTCCGATTTGAATTTTAGAAATTACATAGCATAAAATAGTTGTGCTTTCTACTAATTTTTTTGTGGATTGTGTTCAATAATAGTTCTATTTTCGGGCATAATTATATGATTCGTTCCACTTTTTTAAAACTATCGATTACTATCGATAGTAGAGCTCATAATATCGGAAAATATCGATGGCGATTACTATCGATAGTTTGCCGCCTCTAGCGTGTTCTAACCTGCTGGGCTAGGTGGAGGGGGGTGTTAGCTGTCTCATTCGGCAGCAGGGTTGCCACCGTTAGTACTTTAGTACTAGATCTAGTACTTCACGAATATTTTTAGTACGTTAGTTCTTTTTATGGAAATCTAGTACCTTTCAAGGGGGTATAGTAGAAGCAATTCTAGAGGAGCAGAAGAACAAGAAAGAAAAAGTTGTAAAAGAGATGGCAGTGTTTATGAAGTTTAATAAGAAGTGGTGGTTAGCCAAGTCCACAGAAACGTAAAACCTTTGCAGTCTGTCGAACACACAAGCTCGATATAAATATTACACTATAACATACATGTAAAAAAACACTATTAAACAATATTTATCTTCAATTTGTTTGTTCGACAGACTGAAAAGCTTTAAAGTTGCCACTGTAAAGTATGACTTCCTTCTTAACAAACAAGTCCACAGAATCGCTGAAAGAAAACTAAGAATTTGGGACATTTCGAAATGAAAAATCCTGTAGGCGACTACATCTTTCCAAATTTGACGAATTTTTGAAGGCAGTGACCTATTTACCACATTTTTCTGCTCCAACAGAACGGGTGTTTTCCTGCTTTTACTATTAATAAGACCAAACTGAGAAACAAACTCCAATCCTGTATGTTGAATGGGCTCCTAGCGAAGGAAAAACTAAAATATTCGTCTGCCCAAAATTTGCACATTTCAAAACAGTTTATTGCTTTGGCAATAATTTCGAAGGATTAGGAGAAGAGCAAAATGTTTTTTTTTTTGCTAGGAGCTTTACGTCGCACCGACACAGATAGGTCTTATGGCGACGATGGGATAGGAAAGGCCTAGGAGTTGGAAGGAAGCGGCCGTGGCCTTAATTAAGGTACAGCCCCAGCATTTGCCTGGTGTGAAAATGGGAAACCACGGAAAACCATCTTCAGGGCTGCCGATAGTGGGATTCGAACCTACTATCTCCCGGATAGAGCAAAATGTGAAATGCATGTGAATACATTCTAAACAGTTGTTTTTTTACGAGGTACGGGAGTTAACCCTACGCTCAACCCCCAACCTGGAGGACCAGGGTATCACTCTTAGTCTGGATCATCACCTCAGACCTGTCCGGCTTGGGTGGCCAACTTTTGGGAAGTGTACGAAGACAAAATGTGTGTGTTGAACAGAAATGCGCGAGAATTTTCACCGTGTTCATATCCTAAACAGAAATAAATGACTCTCAACTCGTAATCAGCTTGGAACTGGAAGTGTTAGGATGATGGTGATTGAAACCGCAACATTGCTGCTTCCCATCATAGACGTCAAAATCGGGAAGTTGGTTCTGATAATAACAAATTTGTTATTTAATAAATGTGTATTTTTGATAAGTATACTTCGTTTTCTATACTGCCTTTATGAATAATCCTACTCCGTTATAAAAAATATAGTACTTTTTTCCACAATCTAGTACCTTTTCAGGGGAAAATTTAGTACGGAATTGTTTTGCCCGGTGGCAACCCTGTTCGGCAGCGAGCTGCCGGAAAGTCGGGACGTGCGTTTCCGTCAAGCCCGTTCTGAGTTCATGTAACACGGCACAATCCTCCCGAAGGTATCACCATCTTGACGAAGGCAAAATATATTTTGCCGGGTGTTTATTGGAGGCTTGCGTGGTCAAATGATCCTTAGAGCTATGTCGCCGGGAGCATCTGCTCCTGGTAGGAGCACCCAAGCCGGACAGGTCTGAGGTGATGATCCAGACTAAGAGTGATACCCTGGTCCTCCAGGTTGGGGGTTGAGCGTAGGGTTAACTCCCGTACCTCGTAAAAAAAACTGTTACGGATACCTTAAGAATGAATAAAGCAGGACTGGAAAACTTGGTGACGTACCGGCTACAAAAACGGCTAAAGAGAAGGAAAAAGGATATTATATTAGCAACGTGGAATGTTAAGACATTGAGGAAAACTTGATGGAAGGAGGAGGACAGGAAGACCCAGGAGAAGATGGATTGATGATATTGAGGATGACCTTAGAAAGTTAGGAGTTAAACGTTGGAGAAGAAAAGCTGAGGACCGAAATGAATGGAGGCAGGTGATAAAGGAGGCCAAGGACCTACAAGGACTGTAGCGCCGACCAGTAAGTAAGTAACACGGCACAATGGATCGTTCTGTAGAGCAACGGTACACTATCGAATTTTGCGTTAAACTTGGGAAGTCCGCCACCGAAACGTTTCCATTACTTCAGCAGGCCTTTGGGACTGATTGCTTGTCCAAATCACAAGTTTTCCGATGGCACAAGTCTTTCATGGAGGGCCGAGAAGAGATCACCGACGAACCTCGCAATGGACGGCCATCAACCTCACGAGTCGACGAATTCCGCATTGTGACCGAAGATTTGAACATGAGAAAGGTGTGTGCCAAACTGGTCCCAAAAGTTTTGACCGACGAACAAGAGGACATGCGAGTGCTTCGGTGCCAAGAAATGTTGGAAATGTGTGAAAATTATCCTAATTTTTTAACTTAGTTATCACTGGTGACGAGACAAAAAGGCAGAGTTTAGAGTTGCACACTCCATCGTCGCCCCGTCCCAAGAAGGCACGCATGAGCAAGTCCAGGATCAAAACCACGCTCATTGTCTTCTTTGACGTCAGAGGCATTGTCCACCACGAATTCGTACCTACCGGACTACAGTGAACTCAGCTTTCTACTTGGAAGTGCTCAACAGACTGAAAAGGAGGGTCTCGCGCTGCCGAAGCGACATCAAGGACACGTCGAAAGTTCATCACGACAACGCGCCGAGTCACAGCGCCTTCATTGTCAACGACTTCCTGGCCAGGACCAACATCCCAGTGGTTCCCCAGCCTCCCTACAGTCCTGACCTGGCTCCCGCTGACTTTTTTTGTTTCCTCGGTTAAAAGGAGTCATGAAAGGAAAACATTGGGACACGATTGAAAGAATCCAGGCGCATGTTACATCGGCTCCAAAGGACATTCCGGAAAAGGCCTTCCAGGCATGGAAACACCGCCTCCAGAAGTGTATCGACGCAAGAGGGTGCTATTTTGAAGATTTTTGATTATTTGTACGAATATCTTCAATAAATGATTTTTTATGAATTTGGTCGCATTATTTATGGAACGCACCTTGTAAAAGCAATGTCGGGTCCCTGCACTGGAAGAAAATTTCAGTGTTGTAAACTAATGAAAATATCAAATCTTGAAAATCCACAGCCTGTTTTCAGTCATTCAGTGCTTCATTTTCTTGTTGCTTAGCTTACAATGGGTATTAATTAAGCATATTTTTTGCGTTTATTTTTAATGTTTAAGAAGTACAGATGCGGTTAACTTCTGATTCCAAAGGTAGAGCAGATTCTTCGACACCCAAAAAATTAAAACGGTCTGTGAAAACACCCTGAAGGAAACAAAAGTACAGACAATCGTGGGAAAGTATAGACAGTATAGGAAGTGGCTGAGACCTGAACCCACATGTGAAGAAAGAGCAAAGTGTTGCATTTTCTTACTTCTAGTAATACGTTTCATTTGAGTATTCCTATTTGATATTATTGCAAATTCGTATTATTGCACGCATTCTATTGAATTTTAGTGTATTTGGTGGATATTAGTACTGTACGGTTTTACGATAAAGAAAACGGTTTATTTTGAATTTCTGTGCGGTTTTCAATTTTCGGAAATTGACAACGCTGACTGTAAATGATCACGGTTATTGAGATAACAGTAATCATCATGAGTAAGGGAGATCTCTAGGGACCAATATTCTCTCCTTCATAATTTGCGACTTCAGTTACAGATGGCCAGCTTGTATTTACGACAGTATGACACATTGTGATTTGTCTATTGTACTTTCACGGTTTACTACAGCCATAAGGCATCGAAATTCATTAACATCCTCATAAATTAACAGGAAACGAAAAGGAGCCGCCAATTGAATATGGCAGTTGTAACACTGTAACATTCGCAGATGTAAACGTTGCCATCACAGTTCCAACCCAGAGGTTAGAAGTTACGTCCTTTCGGCGAGCCTAAGGCGAAGAAAGCAACACCACCGATTACTCACAGAAACCATGAGAGAAACTGTGAAGTACTTGAAAATTCCAAGTCCTTGACACATTTTCACCTCATCCTACATGTTCTCTTGCAGCTGCCACCACCAAACACAATAAGATAAACTGGTGTCCTCGTATTCGTGCAGCTCTATTCAGACCCCCCCCCCCACCCTCCCCAGTGGAAGTGAGCTTCATGTACCCTTTTTCAACCACACACCAGCCGTCCTGCCAATCTTATATCCTTGGCTGTACAAGGAATCGAACTCAGGCCTCAAGAATGGAAATGAATAGCTTTCACTATTACTCTGCCCGCCTCCGCAGCGTAACGGTTAGTGTTATTAGCTGCCGTCCTCGGAGTCCCGGGTTCGCTTCCCGGTACTGCCAGAAATTTATGAATGGCAGGAGGGCTGGTATGTGGTTGAAATGGTACATGCAGCTCACCTCCAATGGAGGTGTGCCTGAGAAGAGCTGCACCACCTCGGGATGAGGACACGAGTTTACTTACTTTACTTACCATTACACTACAGAGGTGGGGACCAATAAGTAGTATGATAGTAACTTATTACAATAAAACCTTAGTTGCACGTTTTTCAAGCCACTTGGCTAAATAATCATACATATCAGAAAACGTTGCAAGCGAAGAAATGAACGTTTCTTATTGAAACTACATTTCCGTTCCTTAATAAACAGATTAGAGAACAATAACAGCAGATTACAACGTAAACTAAGACAACTTCGTTCTTTGTTTCTTCGTTTCTTCCGCGTGACCAATCACCAATCGTCTACAAGGAAGTAATCACTCATTGTAAAACTGTCGTCATTAGTATCTTTGATACCTGGAGAGTCGGCCGTGCGGTTAGGGGCGTGCAGCTGTAAGCTGGCATCCGGGAGATAGTGCGTTCGAACCCCACTGTCGGCAGCCCTAAATATGGTTTTCCGTGGTTTCCCATTTTCACACGAGGCAAAAAATATATATTTGCATGAAAGAATACCTTGACCCAGCGAGTGGCTGCGCGGTTTGAGTCACGTAGCTCTCAGGTTGCATACAGGAAATAGTGAGTTCGAACTCTACTGTCGTAAGACCTGAAGATAGTTTTCCGTAGTTTCCCACTTCTCACCAGCAAATGCAAAATGCCACGGTCACCTCCTTCGCATTCCTAGCACTTTCCTGCCCTATTGTCGCTGTAAGATCTATCTGCGTTGGTGCGACGTAAAACAAATTATGAAAGAAATAATAATAATAATAATAATAATAATAATAATAATAATAATAATAATAATAATAATAATAATAATAATAATAATGTTGTTGTTTTGGGTCCCACTAATTACTTTATCGATTCTCGGAGATGCCGAGGTGCCGGGATTTTGTTCCGCAGGAGTTCATTTACGTGCCAGTAATTCCACAGGCATGAGGCTGACGTATTTGAGCACTTTCAAATCCCACCAGGCCGAGCCAGGCTCAAACCTGCAAAGTTCGAGTCAGAAAGACAGCGCCTCCACCGTCTGCACCACTCAACCCGGCAATGCCAACTCAAAGAATTCACGCTTGAATAAAAAGTTTTCATGTACGATAAGTATGTAAAACCCGTCTCGTGTAGAGAAACGAACAGGCAATTTCAGGTGAAATTCCCAAGTGCTCCAATTACAAGCAGAGAGACTGTCAGGCTTCTTGTTAGTAAACTAGGAACAACGCGATCGCTAAATAAATTGAGCGGCAGGTTACTGTTGTAACCAAGGTTGAGATTTACAAAACACAACTTTATTATTCACTTCAAATGCTAAATACACTATTTACACAAATAAAACTGAAATTTAACTTGAAGCAAAATGAATTAGGAATCTTGAGAAAGAGTCTATCTTTTGTACACTATATACAAGTTTGCAGTATTTACATCCACTATTATCTAGAAAAGATAGTCCTTGTGATAAGAAAAGTCGATAGTCGAAAACTATCCGAAGTACTGACATAAATGTTTTGGAAAGTCCTTCCTTGCTGAGTTCATAAAAGCAAGTTCAATGTTGGAAGAATTCTTACTTGGCGAAACCAAGGGAGCTTGCATAAATTAGGGAAATATGTAATAGTATGACTGGATATGGGCAGCGGAATAAGAGGAGCGGTGACCAGAGGTGAGACCTCGTACTGCCAGAAATTCAGTCCACCTGGTCGAAGCACATTTTCAAGAGGAGTAGCCTCCGTGCTCGACGTAGGGTGTATTCTGGAGCTGGACACCGGGGCAAGTGGGCATCAGGACAGGCTGGGAGTTCCTCTTTATAGTACACACACGACTGTTCAGGCACGCGCACTGAGGGCTGCGCGTCGAGGCTAGAAGTATGACACTTGGCGCGCGTGTAGCTGGCTGGCGGAGCGAGAAGGGAGCGCCGGACATACAACAGTTACAGATTGAAAAGTCTCCGCTATTGACACGCCGTCACGGGCAGCGCATGCTTACGCTGCTCCGGCCCATGGCCGAGCTAACCATTCTGTATTTATTCTGCAGTATGATAGAAGGAACCGCACGCATAAAACAGTTTTTATTTGATACTGTAATATTTACATTTTGTCGTTTACAACGTTGTTGGGTGGATCCCTTGATTTGCTACGTAACAATGCGTTCACCTCAAAGGAATTGGGAGCGGGGGGCTTCAAAGTAGATCAACACGTCGCGCAAATTGATTGGGTAGTTCACTTAATGTGTTAGTAAAAAGTAGTTACGAAAGAGCACATGATAAAAATAAACTAAAAAGATAACGTGTAAATAACATTCCTTGTCGAGAACGGTAAAATATCAATGTATAAGTGAGACAACATGTAAATAAAACCGCGTAACTGAGCTAAATTTCAGTGTGGAAGATCGGATTCATGCAAATTAGCGTACAAGTGCGTAAAACATAAAAGTGAATAACGAATAACTGAGGCTTCACTGCACTCAGAGGATAAGTTGTTAGCCATACTCGGTAAGGAAAATATTACCAAATGGCCTCACAACCTATGTTCATTACTTCAACGATTTAGCATAGCTTAACAACCCGAAAGAGATATCTTAAGAAAACACAGCATGGCGTAACAACACGAATTATAATCTCAAAAACACAGAATGGCGTATCAACCCGAATTAGATATCTTAAAATAAACAGCATGGCTTAACAACCCGAATCAGTTAAATCGAGCATAGTCTAACAAATCGAATCAGTTATCTTAAAAATACGTTTTCTGAAAAAGGTATCTGCTTGATCTAAGAACCCGAATACGACACGAACTAACAAGTCGCAAAATCTCTCCAGAGATTCACAAGCTGACAACAAAAGCCTATATAGCCGTAGTACAACAGCAATATTCTTTAGTAATTCTGACAGGGGTGACAAAATGTGAACGCTCAGCCCCAGACCACAAAATGTGCGGTGCTAGGTAATTCATGATAACAGTAGCCTACTACGAAACTTTCCAAGACCTGAGCGATGTAGAATTATTTTTCTAACATTTTCTTCGAAACAAGGATTAATTTCAAAAGTTCCTCTCTATTACGCCATTCACATTAAGTCAAGCTTACCAGTGCATCAAACATCACAAAATGCCGCACACACAGTATTGCTTTAGTGGACAATTTGACGCCTTACCAGATTGGTGGTGGTATAGTTCTTGCAATTTCCTCGTTACCGACCGGCACGCTTTTGAAGCCTAGTTGGCTGGCTTTATTTACATTCCATTTCCGCGGGGTGCCAGGATTTCCCGAATTCAAGACAGTGTTGTCAACTCTCCCTTTTACCTACTTAACCTCGGAGAGCGAGCGACGAGACTGTATCTGTGCAGCACTGGAGACCTGACAAGTGAGCCGGTTTCAGGACCGGCACACTTTTGAAGTACGCCATGTGAACTGTCACTGACAAAGCAAGCATGCTATTGGTCAAGAACCATCTGCTGTTGGTCACAACAGAGGTGACTGTAGAGAGTCATACGTCTGGCTACTGTCGGGGGTGGTATTGCTTAACGTTTAAGTCTCCAGTCATTAACGAGGAAATTGCGAGACCCCTGTGGGTGCTGGATGCAGATGAAGAATACACCTACGGTATCCCTTGCCTGTCGTAGGAAGCGACTAAAAGGGGCCCAGAGGCTCTCAACTTGGGAGTGTGGGTTGGCGACCACGGGGCCCTTGGCTGAGTCCTGGCATTGCTTCCACTTACTTGTTCCAGGCTCCTCACTTTCATCTATCATGTCCCATCTCTCTTGGTCAACTCCAGTTCTTTTCTGACCCCGATGGTATTAGTGCATTCGAGGCCTACGAAGTCTTTCATTGTTACGCTCTTCGTGGCCCTTGCCTTTCGTCGTTCGTCACTTCATTTTTTGAAGTGACGGTATCCCCTGCCTGCCGTAAGAGGTGACTAAAAGGGGCGACCAAGGGATGATTGAATTAGAACCATGAAACTACTTGTGATTAGTACCATCACGCGGGGAACATCATGGGTCGCCTTTACTTGCGAGTAGTACCACTATGTTAGGTACACAATAGGTTTGTGATTAGTAGCAGCAGAGAGCGGTTCACTGTGGGTTCCCAGTACCTGTGATTAGTACCTCTATATGCGGAACATCACAGGCTTACGTTACCTGTGATTAGTACACCAATGTGAGGAACACCACAGGATAGTACGAGTCCCTGTGATTAGTACACCAATGTGAGGAACACAATGGGTGTGCGTTGCGTACGGATGGCGCCATTATGTGAGAAACACCAGAGGTCTGCGTTACCTTTTCGACGTACAGTACTTGTGTGTTGTACCATAATGTTTGGAACGCCGTGAGTTTACGCTACTTTTGATTAGTACCGCAACTTGAGAAGTACCATGATTCTACTTTACTAGCGATAAGTACCATTATGAGGGGTCGTTGACCTGGATTTAGAACCCCTTCAGACAACAAGCATCATCGATTCAGAGTTGTGCTTTGGAAGCAGTCCCTTGGTCAGTAATATAGTTTCTGGGAAGGTGAAGCATCTACTGATGGTTTTAAGTTCAGATTCATCCATTCATTCTTCATCGTCACATTTTGTATTCTGGTCAATGGATGAATTTTGGATTTTTAAATTGTCATTGCATTTCGTACCATTAGGGGCCGATGACCCAGAAGTTAGGCCCCGTTAAACAACAAGCATCATCATCATGATAATCGAAATTGAGGAAACTATAATTGTTGTTTTAAGGGACAATACAACGTGATGAACAGGCTCTGTTGCTTTGCCAATGTGAGAAGGAAAGAGCGAGCAAGCTTGTGGATTTACATGACTTAATAATCCATAAGACCTACAGTTCTACGAGAAATGTAAGCAAATGATAAGGAGACTTTATATTTCGAATCTCACTTGCATTGATTGGGTTGTGAACCACGGCCATCTTGGTGAGAATTTAGTGACAAAGTCACACCTGGTGGATGAAAGCGAGAAGTCTTATTGCTGCAAAGAGATAAAAGTTATGTTGGCCTGATTTTATCGAACTAATTGCGTATTAAAACGTTAAATCTCTTTTCTCAGAGAGGAATGAACTTGACTCTTGACAGACTGAACGCACTTCAATCTCGCCGTATATTTGCTGAAACGGAGAAAACCTGTCGTGAGATGAAGAACAGCAGTTAGTCACAGTCGATTGAACTGCAGACATGAGGCATGTACGGCGTAGAAGGTAATAGAGCGCAGTTGCTAATACTTCCGGAACACAAATATTAAAAACTCAGTCCATGTGCAGTTTTGCCATTCGCCTCCTACATACCAGTAATGAAAGTAACCCGTGCTTAAATATTCAGGTTTAGACAGGACACTTTTTTATTTTATTTTTCTGCTATTTTGCTTCCACGAACCTGCTACGCAGGCGTAGCAGGGGGAGAGGTGATACTCCCACATGGCGCGTCCCAGGTGGCGGATAGGGAGGTCCTAACCGGCTTGCCGGCGGACTTGCGGGAAATAAAATACCTCTCGCGGGCCAAACACACCCCCCCTGTGGGTGGGGGAGGCAGCCGAATAATACACCCACGGTATCCCCTGCCTGTCGTGAGAGGCGACTAAAAGGGGTGACCAAGGGCTGATTGGATTAGAACCATGAAACTACTTTTGATTAGTACCATCACGCGCGGAACACCATCGGTCGCTTTTACTTGCGAGTAGTACCACTCTGTTAGGTACTCCATATTTTTGTGATTCGTACCACTCGAGTGGGGTTCAGTGTGGGTTTCCAGTACCCGTGAGTCGTGCCCGTGTGTGCAACACCACAGGTCTGGGCGTTGCCTGTGAGTTGTACCCGTGTGAGCGACACCACGCGTCTGGGCGTAGCCTGTGAGTTGTACCACTATACGAGCGACACCGTAGGTCTGCGTTGCCAGTGATTAGTACCCACTATGTGAGAAACACCACGGGAATGCCGGCGCCCGTGATTAGTACACCTAGGTGAGGACCTCATCGGTTTGCGTTGGCTATGAGTAGCGCTATTTTGTGAGAAACACCATAGGTCTGCGTTACCTTTACGATGTACAATACTTGTGAGTAGTACCTTAATGTTTGGAACACCGTGCGTTTACGCTACCTTTGATTATTACCGCAGCTTGAGAAATACCATGGTTCTACTTTTCTCGAGACATATACCATTTTGAGGGGCCTTAGACATGGATTTTGGACCCCCTTAGACATCAAGCATCCTCGATTCAGGATTGTGCTTCATGAGTGGGCCCTTGGTCAGTAATGAATTATCTATGATCTTTTTTTTTTGAGTTGGATCTACTCCTTTTTTGTTTGCTCGTTTTTTTTGTTTTTTTTTTGTTTTTGGTTCATGTCCATCCATTCCTTCTTCATGACGATTATTTTAAATTTTGGTCAGTAGATGATTTTGATATTTTTTGGTCATTTCATTTCGTACCATTAGGGGCCGATGACATATGCAGGTTACACAATGCGCACGGCATCGACTCAGTAGGATGTAGGACCACCGCGAGCGGCGATGCACGCAGAAACACGTCGAGGTACAGAGTCGATAAGACTGCGGATGGTGTCCTGAGGGATGGTTCTCCATTCTCTGTCAACCATTTGCCACAGTTGGTCCTCCGTACGAGGCTGGGGCAGAGTTTGCAAACGGCGTCCAATGAGATCCCACACGTGTTCGATTGGTGAGAAATCCGGAGAGTACGCTGGCCACGGAAGCATCTGTACACCTCGTAGAGCCTGTTGGGAGATGCGAGCAGTGTGTGGGCGGGCATTATCCTGCTGAAACAGAGCATTGGGCAGCCCCTGAAGGTAAGGGAGTGCCACCGGCCGCAGCACATGCTGCACGTAGCGGTGGGCATTTAACGTGCCTTGAATACGCACTAGAGGTGACGTGGAATCATACGCAATAGCGCCCCAAACCATGATGCCGCGTTGTCTAGCGGTAGGGCGCTCCACAGTTACTGCCGGATTTGACCTTTCTCCACGCCGACGCCACACTCGTCTGCGGTGACTATCACTGACAGAACAGAAGCGTGACTCATCGGAGAACACGACGTTCCGCCATTCCCTCATCCAAGTCGCTCTAGCCCGGCACCATGCCAGGCGTGCACGTCTATGCTGTGGAGTCAATGGTAGTCTTGTGAGCGGACGCCAGGAGTGCAGGCCTCCTTCAACCAATCGACGGGAAATTGTTCTGGTCGATATTGGAACAGCCAGGGTGTCGTGGCGTGCGGGGCTGCCACCGCTTGGCGGCGGATGCGCCGATCCTCGCGTGCTGACGTCACTCGGGCTGCGCCTGGACCCCTCGCACGTGCCACATGTCCCTGCGCCAACCATCTTCGCCACAGGCGCTGCACCGTGGACACATCCCTATGGGTATCGGCTGCGATTTGACGAAGCGACCAACCTGCCCTTCTCAGCCCGATCACCATACCCCTCGTAAAGTCGTCTGTCTACTGGAAATGCCTCCGTTGACGGCGGCCTGGCATTCTTAGCTATACACGTGTCCTGTGGCACACGACAACACGTTCTACAATGACTGTCGGCTGAGAAATCACGGTACGAAGTGGGCCATTCGCCAACGCCGTGTCCCATTTATCGTTCGCTACGTGCGCAGCACAGCGGCGCATTTCACATCATGAGCATACCTCAGTGACGTCAGTCTACCCTGCAATTGGCATAAAGTTCTGACCACTCCTTCTTGGTGTTGCATTTGCTCTGTCAGTCAGTGTACTATTATATTAGAAAGCAAGAAATATAAACTTCTAAACTACAGGTGTGCATTTTACATATTAATTACCAAGCAGGATAATTAATGTATAAACAATTAAGGTCCTATACTTAAAATGAAATTCATTTTATACAATTAAGATCGGGTAACAAATTAATAAGGCAATACGGGTCATGTTACTAGTAATAAGAATAAAAAGAAGTAGTATAATAATAATGATGACTGAAGTGCATAACAGATGAACGAAAATACATTCATGCAACATAATGCACTGACTCACACAACTCAGTATTTTGTTCCCAGGAAATACTTTCGGCAGGCAGATTTGAATTTATGAGAGGAAGTTAAGTGCCGAATATCTATTGGGAGTGCATTCCAGAGTGTCGATGGAATATCAAGGATTCAATAAAATAATTAAGTTACAGAATGTTCTTTATTCTATCACATAGACGATCTGGAAATAACTTTTGCAAACTCAAATATTTTTTTCCAATACCTTACGCAAATAAATAGTAATAATATAAAGGCTACAATTTGTGATTTTTTAAGGTTGTCCCTTCTTCACTCTGCCTCCTCTGGCATTGTTCAGGTCTCTGACATGCTGTGGGATGCTTGCAATTAGTACATTGACGTCATTTTGAAGAAGATCCATTCCGTCTGGGCAACACTAATGAGGTGTGTGGAGGTTGTGGAAGATCAAAAGTAACGATATTCAACCCATAACACGCATCCACAATGGTGTTCATGTCCGGCGAGTTAGCTGGCCAATGGATATGGTTGGTACCCGCCCCTCTCAAGAAGTTCCTTACTGATTGACCTCGATGAGGGCGGGCATTATCGCTGACGAAAATTAATTCAGCAGCATATTTATCTCGAAAAGGTTGTAGAAATAGTCGAGCATTTCAGCTGTATACCGCTGGGCAGTTAACGCCCCTCCAATTGGTGTCAAGGGTGTACGGTGGACATGCATAATCCCAGCCCAAAATATTACACCAAAACCTCCATTTTTATTTGTTAATATCTGAAGCCATCTCTTTTCTGCTTCGACTCAGTTAATTTATAATTGTTAGGCTCTTCAGTCTGCTGAAATTAACATTTATAAACTACCAGGAAGAGAAAACATATGGTAACATTATTACATCTGAATAAAAATGTTTAAAAACCTCCAAATACACGCACCTCTGCAATATGCTGGTACTTTCCACCACGTCCTTTACGTCTCCACGCACTTTGTCGTCGTGTATCTGGCCTAGGTGATACTCGTGATTCACCTGAAAACATAACGCCATTAATCCAAGCCCGAATTAAGATGCTGGATCGTCCAACTTCTTCGATGCCGATTCTGTAGTGGAACTCGGTCGAATTGATCGAAACGAACTTAACTGAGCACTATGCAGCCAATTGAGTACAGTTCGTGCAGATACACGGACTCCGGTTGCCCTCAAGATGTCATCTCGTAGTTGTTGAGCAGTCGAAGTTGCTCTCTGGCCTGTTACGCGGAAATACCGATCTTGACGTGGCGTTGTCACCCTCGGTCTGTCAGTCACGTAATTGGTCTCACGGCACCTTTTTTCACTTCTTTGACACTGCCCTTTGGGTAACCTCTCGATACGTGATACTACTGCTTTTGTATGTCCACCCTGAGTGAATGTCACAATTCCAGCTTTGCACATTAAACGTAAACCCTGGCTGAAGCTCACACTGCACTGTATGCACTACTCCCAGTCTTTACCTGAAACGGCAGAGTCTACTGTTAACGAGGAAGACTTCTACAATAATGAGGGTTTGAATTTAAGAATGCTTTACCGTTGGAGCTGTAGTTGTACGCTCGTTCGTCACCAGGTGGCTCGCTGTATGCTGGCACAGCGCTCCAAGTGGGAGCTGACGACAACATTAAGCTCCAATTAAGATGTTCTATCACACGTGGATCAAAGTTCTCTGCGAAACGTAAAGAGTTTCACCGTGATTGCTTGACACGGCATAAGCCCAAAAGCCCATGTCATATTTTGTTAGGTGTTTATATTGGGAGTTCAGAATTTTTGTCCAGAAAACGAGTCCCTGAACGCGTCTGTTAATCTACCGACACGGAGCTCCTGCAATTAAACATTTGTAAGTGGGTACTCACAACACTGAGCAGCTCAAGTGATCTTCTTCTTCTTCCCCCTTTTCTGCCACTTTTCCCAGACCTTGGTGGGATCGTGGGTGCGAACTCTGTCGCACATGTAGACTAGGCTTTGCTTTAGGCCCGGATACCCTTCCTGACTCTAACCCATAAGGAGGGATGTATTCTCCACAGCGTATTCTTGAGGTGGTTGATAGTGTGGTGTAGTGTGTATAAATGAAGAAGTGTGTATTAACCAGAGCGAGGGTGAGGATGAATTCCGTGACTCAGCCGGGAATCAAAGTCAGGACTCCCTTAATCGAAGGTCACAACACTGACCATTCAACAAAGGGCTGGACAGCAGCTCAAAGCGACCTATCCTATTAAAAATTATGAAAATGAAACGGTGAAATACTGACATAATTCCACTTATTCTTTTCTTTCTACGAACATGCCTTTTCAACCTACATTCGACCACGTGCTGATTTACAGATCGTATTTATTTATTTATTTGTGTTTGAGTACCTCCTTTCATTGTACAGCGATTCTCCTTCAACAATGCTGCAATTTAATGAGGAGACCTACCGTTCTTTTGACCACTTTCCTTTCTTTGACTCTCTCGAACCACACGGCCTTTCAGATAATCACTTATTGCTTGAATTAATGACGACTTCATATGAAAGGTGCGAGCGAGTAAATCAGAACTCAATGACGTCACAGTGTGGGTTTCAACAGAGACGAAAACGTTGGCTGTGCTCTCTAAATCACCTTGGTGCAGGCTACTGTGAACTAAACAAATGCTCTCTGTATCATTGTTGGATAGTTTGTATTAGGAAGGTAAAGGAAAAATGGTTATGATCTACAACATTCTTTGAGTTCAAACCGAAGAGGGTCGAATGTTGTTGTTGCCCAATTTCAGGGGCTTGTGGCATCGTATAAACCAATCGCGCGTACCTAGTTCGTGTCAGTCTATCTTTTAACAATAGTGCTACGAAAAAAGCATTTACTGTTTTACTCAACTATTTTAATCGAGGATGACCGAATTAGTAAACAAACACACGTAATTATAATCGACAATGAATGACAACACTTCACTGTTTGCAACAGTATTTTGTCCTCACAGAAGGTCTCCGGCTGGCAGTCTTTACCTGGAACGGTGATCGATCGTAATCTTGGCTGACAGGTTTCAACTTTCACTTCGCTTTGCTCGCACCAATGGCACTTTACACAGCAGTTCCATGTAGTCTGATACAAACACATGCTGTACACTTAGCTCGACTCCAGACAAGACCGATAACTCGCACGATCAACTCACGTGACCACCCTGCACACTGAACTCTCAGCTCACGACTCGTAACAGACTTTTCAACACTCCACACAACATACAAAAGCTCCACAGCAACCACTGCTGTTCGAGGCAAACCTACTTTTATATACCTGGTGATGAAGTTCTAGTATCTTCGGGGTGCGGCAAGAATACGATTATTCTAGTTTCGCCTTTCAGAAAATTCACGAATACATGAGACGAAAGAGACTGTAGAAGCAGAGGTCGTCCCGTGCCCACAAGCCTGCCGGTAGCTCCTCAGCCTGACTCACTCACTCACTCACTCACTCACTCACTCCTTCAGGGAAGTACTGAAGGGGCTTCGGATGGCTGACAGTCACATTATCACGTATCAATACCAGTAAACACGGAATATACCTTAAATGTGCACCAAGAAGTACAGTATAAGCTGGTTGTATATACTTGGTTTTCTGTCTGTACCTTTCGATTCTTCCGTTAAAAATTCGCTTTTATTTTTGTGTGAGGTGTGTGAATAATTATCAGTTCTCTTTCCAGTTTCAATACTGTCTAATGGCAGAAAATATTCCCCTGGGTAATCCGTGGTTTGTGCTCCCTCAGATATAAGAATAGAGTTGAAAATATTAAATCTAGAATTTGGAAGAATTTAATACACTTAAGTTGTATACGTATAATGTTAGAAATATTTATCATATTTAAGTAGTGAAATATATAGTTCAATTAAGTCACCACAATATAAAGTGTTAAAAATTAATATTGTCGCGGACTGCCGCCGTGCAGTTTCTGAGTGAGAGTAGCAAGTTAGTCTTGCCTCGCCCGTGAACCATGTCACCGCTAGGTTACTGGCTGCGCCCACCCTGAGGCACGGATCACCACTCAAGAAGAACGGAGCGAGGGAAAGGAGGCTCTTACCCTCTCTACGGCTCGCTGGAAAGATCTGGGTGTCTAGCCCAGAATGTTCTGACCGAGAATGGTCTAGCTGAAACCGCCTTCAGAGTTATTCTCCGCTGCTAAGGCCCGGCCCATATAAGGTGGACAGGCACCCAGTCGGAGTCAGTGTCTGTAGTATTGGAGTGGTGTTGTGGGATTGATTGTCGTGGAGTACTGCCGTGGAGTACTAAGTACTGTGAGTGTACTGTCGTGGAGTACTGCAGTGGAATACTGATGTAAGAAGAGTGCAGTCGAGCTGAGCCAAGTTCAGTGTTTGCCGTCAAGCTGTGTTTGGATCCGTCGTGATTTCAATGTCTGCAGTCCGTGAACGCCGTCATATCGTGGGAGACCGGCGTGTGTGAGTGAACGACGATTGCTGAGTGTACGACCGACGAACGAGTGCTGAAGCTCGTAGTCGACGGACTGCGTAAGTGTGTATTACAGTAGAGTGTAAACTGTAAAACCGGTGTGTGTTAGTGTATAAGTATTAACAGTTAAAATAAATCTTACAGTAAAACGCTTCTAGTAGGTGTGTTTATTTATCACCCCCGTCACATTACAATATAAAGTGATGTTGACTATCCAACGTATTGATCGTGAACTCGTAATTGCACATTTCATAAAACAATAGGCTATCGACAAATCTCCGATCGTCTTTATTTACACAACGATGCAACATAGAAGCCTTCCTTTGTTTTAAATATTGTTTTGAGAGATGTGTCATACCATACAAATGAAACATAACACGTACAGACAAAATGAAGCTAAATCCTTATCATTTATTTATTTATTTATTTATTTATTTATTTATTTATTTATTTATTTATTTATTTATTTATTTATTTATTTATTTATTTATTTGAGCCAGCGAAATGTCCCGCCTCCTGAAGTTCCGCACCACCCTAGTTACGCTACCGATTCTGTCTCCCTGTCTGTGTGTTTGTAGAATTTGCTTGAGTGACTGGCATTGATGCTGGTTCGTGTAGAGGGCATAGGCCTATACGGAAAAGAAAACTAGGTTATAAATAATTACAATATTCCAAAGTAATGGAGTAATGGAGTGGTTTTGAGAGCCTTCTTAATGGTGGTGTTCATAGTTGCTCAACGGTTAATTTTTCGCAGAAATTCTCGTAAAAAGTTATAGAAAGAAGTATTTTGAACAATTTTTGTTCAGTTGGTGTTCTTACAGGACGAAGAATTACTGATTTATCAGCGAAAACGTTTTTGATATTTTTCATATAGTAAAGTGAAAATAATAATAAGAGTGCAATTTTGTTCCGGAGTGTTCCACACTCTCCAGTTAAGTTCTTGTCCAAGAAGATTTCTACAAATTCTAGGCCTAATAATTACAGTTGCAATGTACTGTAGGCACTACCACAGCGACTGCATCCGAATTTATGTCCAAATTGCTCGAAAATTTCTTTCCGAATTGGCTCTCCAGGGAAACCAATTCGCGTCCAAACTGGCTCCGAAGCATTGTATCGTCTCCACACTTCTTTGCATCAATAGAACTTGGACTGTCTACATTACGTAAGTCTGCTTAAAAATGTTATTAGAGTTGTGCAGTACTTCAGCCATTATCTTCGGTGTGTTTTAGTTTTTTTTTTTTTTTTTTGCTAGGGGCTTTATGTCGCACCGACACAGATAGGTCTTATGGCGACGATGGGATAGGAAAGGCCTAGGAGTTGGAAGGAAGCGGCCGTGGCCTTAATTAAGGTACAGCCCCAGCATTTGCCTGGTGTGAAAATGGGAAACCACGGAAAACCATCTTCAGGGCTGCCGATAGTGGGATTCGAACCTACTCTCTCCCGGATGCAAGCTCATAGCCGCGCGCCTCTACGCGCACGGCCAACTCGCCCGGTGTTTTAGTTGTTGTAGGTGTATGTATTGCTTCTTACTGTTAAATGGACAGATCCATAATTTTGATTTAATAGGGCATTGATTACTGATGATGATGATGATGGTTGTTGTTTAAAAGGGCCTAACATCTAAGGTCATCGGCCCGCATTGATTACTTTGTTGTATAAACACGTAATATGTTGTGCATGACTTCCTTACATTTTTGGAAAACACTTAAAACTCACTTTAAAGACTTACAGGACCTTCTAGTGCATTTCCACCACTCACATCCATTGGCTAATTTCCTGTGGAAACTGAATTTGTATCCTTTAGTCACGACGATACTTTTATTTTTTTCGCTGTACATAAACGTATTGTTATGTTCCATAACGACCGCCACGTGCTTGTTTATAATCCTTGACCACGTGTGAACTACTCTTTTCTTTTCAGTTAAGCAGACTGGCATGTGACGGTACAGGGCATGACGCAACAGCACCATCGTAAGCAAGTAGCCTTTGATAGAAACATTTTACATAACCTATTCGGACGTAGATTCATAATACACATCATATGTGTTTACACAATAACGTCATTGATGTCCCATTGAAGCAAACTGATGGGTCTGTCCATGTACTACCCGTTGCGTGAGTCTTTGCTGGCGGGATTCTATCGAATTAACAGGTGTGTGTGCCACACTTGCAAAGAACACAACGCCGCGCCGAATGGCGCCGCCCCTCCCATCCAATAAGGTTACCTTCCATTTTCCATGGCTACATGGTTAACGTACTGGCCTTTGGTCACAGGGTTCCCGTGTTCGATCGGGAATTTAAACCTTAATTGGACCGAGCTCGATAGCTGCAGTCGCTTAAGTGCGGCCAGTATCCAGTAATCGGGAGATAGTGGGTTCGAGCCCCACTGTCGGCAGCCCTGAAGATGGTTTTCCGTGGTTTCCCATTTTCACACCAGGCAAATGCTGGGGCTGTACCTTAATTAAGGCCACGGCCGCTTCCTTCCACTTCCTAGGCCTCTCCTATCCCATCGTCGCCATAAGACATATCTGTGTCGGTGCGACGTAAAGCAAATAGCAAAAAAAAAAAAACCTTAATTGGTTTGTTCCGCTGGCAAGGGGGCTGGTTGTATGTGTCGTCTTCATCATTTCATCCTCATCACGACGCGCAGGTCGCCCGCGGGTGTCAATTCAAAATACCTGCACCTGTTCAACCGAACTTGTCTTCGGACACTCCCGGCACTAAAAGCCATACGCCATTTCATTTACCTTTCATTTAGACAATAGCCAAACAAGCTGACCTGATCTTTATCCAGAAATACCTCTCTGCCTCTATAGAAATTGATCCCTTGCAACGTCTATCGCTTCTTTATCGCTCAGCTCAGAGAGGCGATGGAGTTCGCCTTTCCCCGGAACCTCTGCCTTTCAGAAGGGTTTCTCTTCGCGTTCCGCAAAGCTATAGAACTCGCTGTCAGGGGATGCCAGGAACTTGCCTCTTCCAAAATTTCAAATGTATGTAAAGAAAAATCTAATTTATTGGAACTGTTTTATGTCTCTGTAAGTGTGTGGGCGAATGAGTGAATGATTGGTAGAGTGAAAGGAAGTATGCGAGCACAGGAGTGATCGAATGAATGAATGAATGAATGAATGAATGAATGAATGAATGAATTATTATCTAAATATCGACACACGGAATGAACGAGCAGAAAGAAGAGAAGTATATATTACACAGTATTATTTAAGTATTTTGTAAACTTTGTAAATAATATCTCATCTTAAGACAAGTCTAGGGAACATTTTATATATATTAGGGGGTTCACCCTTTTTCCTCTTGATCTTCCATATATCTGAACAGAATTGTGGTAAATAAATAATACTAATATTAATACATACAGTAGGCTGATCAGAGTTTACACATGTGTATCGTTGAAGCAGTAAGAAGCAATAAAGAAACAAATGACTGAAACAGATGGAGCTAAAGGCTGAAGTGCCGAAGTAGTGAGCCCACTGCCACACACATTTATACTTGATCTGCTGCTAATGTAGGGTTCGCCATTTACTGCTCTACGACTGGGAAATCTGGATTGCTCCCTCCCTTCTGATACATCCATCTACTCAGCAGAAGCTATCGCCATCGTCGAAGCTCTTAAACACGACAAACTAATTCAGACCAAGAATCGATTACTTTATGACTCCTTAAATGTACGGTCAACACTCAAATAAACCCTCATATTGCAAATTGCCCATATCCACTCTGTTAACATCTTTAAACCAACTTGAGAAGAACGCTGTGCAACATGCCGCTACATCTCCTCGATTTATTTCCACGAACAGAGCAACTGTCACATGCACTATGGAATCAAGAATGGACAGGGTCAAATAATACCCGAGGCCACCATTACTCGACAGTACCACGAAACCCTCCAGCTAAGCCACGGTTCTCAAAATGGATTAAAAACAGAAGATGCATCACATGAATTATCAAGATGCGCTTCAATCATTGTAGTTTTCAAAGTCAAATCTCTACCGCACAAATACAGTGAAATCTCCATTCTATGTAGGTGACACGAATATTACTGGAGACGTTAACCATCTGTTCTTCACCTGCAGTAGATTTCTGATAAAAGAGGAGACTTTCATAAAATCACTTGACGAACTTCAAGGACAGTTCTCGACATCGATATATACACTCCTAGCTTCACAAGGCAGAAATATTTACTTGGAAATAACCCAATACCTCGGAAATACT
Organism: Anabrus simplex; assembly: GCF_040414725.1. NCBI lineage: Eukaryota > Metazoa > Arthropoda > Insecta > Orthoptera > Tettigoniidae > Anabrus > Anabrus simplex. The sequence continues at coordinate 1,146,500,909 of NC_090266.1, read as the reverse complement.
AATCTGGAAATCTGACTTAATGTTATCTAAACTGCTCCTTTGTGTGTGTTTTGTTTTTGTAACTTGTCTGAACATTGTTTGTAAATTTTGGTGTGATATTTCTTTTATAGGCAGAAGCCCAGAATTTTTTGGGGAGGGGATGTTTTATCAATTTATTTCTTTTTTAAGTTGACTATTTTAGCTTTTATATTTATTTGTGTTCGAGGAACTCTTCCTCGATTTCGGTATGATAAGTTAATATATTTAGCATGGAAGGCTTATTTACCTCTATCACTTAATTTTTTATTATTTTTTTAGGATTAAGAGTTTTTATATTTTCCTTACTTATTTAATGTATTTTATTTAGTAAAGTTAATAGAAGAATTGAACTTCTGTCTTAAGTTGGGGTTTTATTTTGTAGATTATTTTAGAAAAACCAACCAACCAACCAACCAACCAACCAACCAACCAACCCCATGGCGCAACAGCCCCGAAGGGCCATGGCCTATCAAGCGACCGCTGCTCAGCTCGAGGGCCTGCAGATTACGAGGTGTCGTGTGGTCAGCACGACGATTCCTCTCGGACGTTATTCTTGGCATTCTAGGCCGGGGCCGGCATCTCACCCTCAGATGGCTCCTCAATTGTAATCAGTCATCACCTAAGCTGAGCTGACCTCGAACCACTCCTCTGATCCAGGTAAAAATCACTGACCTGGCCGGGAATCGAACCTGGGGCCTCCGGGTAAGAGGCAGGCACGCTATTCCTACACCGCGGGGCCGGCTTTTAAGAAAAACTATACATGTAAATAGTATTTTAGAAATATAAATGTAAAATAAATACAGCTGACTGCCAATTGCCAATAAGTAAAGAAAGAAAGAAAGAAAGAAGGAAGGAAGGAAGGAAGGAAGGAAGGAAGGAAGGAAGGAAAGGAAAAAATGCTGAAGTACTGAACAGCTGTAATATTTTAACAAGACCTACACAATGTAAATAGTCGTAAATATGTTAAACTAAGAAAGAAAATGCTGATGCAGTGCTTCGTAGCCAATTAGGACGTAATCCAGGAGCTAATTAGTAAACAGTGACTACGTACACCACAAGAACACTGGTTATCAGACACGTTTCGGCAGTCTTTTGAGTGCACCAGGGTGATGGCCTTCGTGTCTTATAAAAATATCCAAGTCTCAAAACATCTCAAAATATCGGAATTCCATAACCCGATTTAACGAGCTAGTTTGCTACCTGGACGACGAATCTCAAAATATCCGAATTTCCAATTCAGGTGCTATTTTAAAACACCCTGCATGTATATATTATTATAATATACGCAAAGTAATACAAGCAGACGAGAAAAGATCCATTGTCAGCACCAGCTGGGGCTGCGTGCTATAAATGATACCTCAATCTTGAGGTGGGTCTGCCGTATAGCTTTGCACAAACATATAAGACTAGGGGTCGGTAGATCCACGGACGCCATGAACCCGCGAAAAGTTTTACTGCTGCCTGAAGATTTTCTGCTAGAAGCACAACATCATCAGCGAAACTCCTTTTTGAAGATCACTTTCTGTTAACGTTTTTCTTCAGTCTCTGATTACCTTCTCCAAAACACAATTAAACAGGAATGGGGAAAGACCATCCCCTTGCCTTAGACCTGTTCTTATCTCAAAAGGTTCCTACAGCTCCCCCAGGAACTTTACTTGGGAATATGTATCAGTGAGAGTCTGTTGTATTAGTGCCAACGACTTATCGTCGACTCCAAATTCCCTGTGAATATTTGGAAGTGTCTCACGATCAACTGAATCAAACACTTTCTTGAAATCCACGAAAGTCATAATCAATCGTTTCTGTCTCATTGCCCTGAATCTGGTCAGCGATTTAAGGATGTAAACATGTCCTGCACAGGACCACCCTTTTTTAAACCCTGCCTGGCATTCTCCCCAGCTGCTTGTCTAAGTGTACCTCCACTCTAAAGCGCTTTCGACAATTGCTTGCACGCAATGGGGAGCAGAGAGATGCCTCTGTAATTATTGACAACCTTTTTATCGCCTTTTTTTCTTCTGCAGAGGATGAATGATTGCATTTATTCAATCCTTTAGGGATCCCCTCTGTCGACGGAGAGTCTTTGCAGCTGTATAACCAAGTTGTCACCCAAACAGTTGAAGAGTTCCATCGTGATGAAGTCTTTCCCAGACGAGATGTTGTCTTTCTTCTTCACTGTCAGGAGAGTGCGAATTTTGAAATTTGCCTGTAGTTACTTCGAAAGACAGCCCTACTTCAGGTTGATCGCAATTTAAAAGCCTTTAGAAGTACGGATCTAAGTGCATACATTTTTTTGTTTTTCACGATGAATTTGCCTAGTTCATTCATGAAGCACATGTTCTTTGGAGTGAATCCCTTAGTCTTGTTCTTGAAAAGCTGATTAAAATATTTCGTGTTCTTCCTAAAATGTTCCTCTATGTGGTCCAATTTGTCTTTTTCGTATTTGCGTTTCTTATTCTTTAGAATTTTAGCTATGCCTCAAAATCTGTATGGCTAGAGCGCCATGCTTTTGATCTTTCCAGCAGTGCCTTCTAGCACTCGTTGTTCCACCAAGGATGCTTTCTCTTCTTTGCCAGGGATATGGTCTGTTCGGCTGCCTGTTGTATTTTCTTAGCCATTTCTTCCCACTCATGTGAGTCCAGAGATTTTAGTTATTTCCTGTAGTTCTCTACGATCTGCTGATTCACTTTATGTTCCTCAATTCTAAATCGTTTCAGTTTGAGAGATGTTTTCTTAGTGGCTTTTGGAATGAACTTGACCTTCATTTTAGCGAAGTAGTGATCAGAACCCACGTAAGCTCCTCTCTGAACCTTACCATTCATTATTTCCTAGGGGCTGGAAGTTGCCACGTGGTCATATTGGAATTCTCCTAAATTAGGACTTGGAGGTAGCCATGTTATCGTACTTTTGGTTTCCGTGTTAAACTACGTAGTAAACTAATGAAATGAAATGGCGTATGGTTTTTAGTTCCGGGAGTGTCCGAGGACATGCTGGGCTCACCAGGTGCAGATCTTTTGATTTGACTCCCGTAGGGGACCTGCGCGTCGTGATGAGGATGAAATGATGCTGAAGACGACACATTCATCCAGCCCCGTGCCAGCGAAATTAACCAATGATGGTTAAAATTTCCGTCCCTGCCGGGAATCGAACCCGGGACCCCTGTGACCAAAAGCCAACACGGTAACCATTTAGCCATGGAGCTACTAAACTTTAGGTCGAAGGAATCACAGACTTCGATCATTCTTGTTTTTCCTGTGTCTCGGGTATCTCCCAACTATTTTCTAATATTTCTTTGTGTTTCCAATCTGTACCTTGAAGTGTCCTAAAAGGATTTTCACTTGATAATAAGTACTTGCGTAGCCTCCGTGGCTCAGACGGCAGCGCATCGGCCTCTCGCCGCTGGGTTCCGTGGTTCACATCCCGGTCTCTCCATGTGAGATTAGTGTTGGACAAAGCGGAGGCGAGGCAGGTTTTTCCCTGGGTACTCCGGTTTTCCCTGTCATATTTCGTTCCAGCAATACTCTCCACTATCATTTCATTTCATCTGTCAGTCATTAATCATTGCCCCAGAGGAGTGCGACAGGCTTCGGTAGCCGGCACAATTCCTATCCTCGCCGCAAGATGGGGGCATCATTCATTCCATCCCTGACCCGGTCATTGACTGGGAAATAGGTTGTAGGTTTTTCAGTAAGTACTTGCATCATCTCTCTTTCTATTATTATTATTATTATTATTATTATTATTATTATTATTATTATTATTATTATTATTATTATTATTCACTATGTTATTATGTATGGATGTTCTGTGAGTGGCCTGTTTGAGACGTAGTAACCTTAACTTCTTTCTAAGTGAATTGAGGTCTCTGTTAAAGAAGCTGACACACGTTTCTCCTTATTTACGGCGTTTCCCCAGCAGATTTCTCAACCTGAACACGAACATCGATTTCAGGAGCTCTGCTCTCGCGTGACGTCATTATCTGGAGGGCAGATTTGAGTGGAATGACTTACCTTTCTTTCAAGATTTGACCATAAATCCGTCCACTTATCAGATTTCGTCTTCTCTTAACCGAGTCAGCTGAAAGGAGCATTTAAATTGCTACTGTCTCACATAGCAGGCGAAACAAACAACTCCACATTTAAAGAAAGAAAAAAGTCTGACAAAGTGAGGGAATGCTTGTCGTGGACGAGAACAAGCGCGCTTTGTATCTTTCAATACCGCGGTGCTGAATCATTAGAGAACTCCGTGCCGTCAATATTAATGTATTCCACTTTCAAATTTATCCCGAGTAACTTTATAGATGCAACTCCTCATGTGATCTCGAGTAACTGTAAGTTACACAAATATGATCATGTAGCTGTTGTTGTTGTTGTTGTCACCGGCGTCTTTAGCTATTAACTACTGGGGGAGGAGGATTCTAATTTCATAAGAGCAATGATTTATAACTGCTAGGTATATATTTTATTTATATCAGACTCTTTGGCTGAATGGTCAGTGTTGGGACCTTCGGTTCGGAGGGTTCTGGGTTCGATCCTTGGCCGTGTCTGTGTTCGTCCCAGCATTCTTCTCTTCATATTCAGACAATACACCACACTACCAACCACCACAGAAACATGCTAGTTGGCGTCAGGAAGGGCATCGAGCCGTAAAACAAAGCCAGATCCACATGTGTTACAAAGTTCACACCAACGATCCCACAGGTCTGTGAAAAGCGGTATGATGATAATGTATGGATTTTATTTATGAGAAGAAATTTAAGGAACTTACGTACTGTCCAGCTCCGTGGCTGAATGGCCAGAGTACCGGTCTTCGGTTCAGAGACCGTGGGTTCGATTTAGAGCGGGTCAGGAATTTGAACTGCTTGGAGTGGATTGGGGGGATATCGCTATTGGGGTAAGACGTGTATAGCTTTATAGTTCCGTCGGGTATCAACAGATCGCGACACCAACTTGTCTTGCGCGTGCTCTCTTCAGGCGGTCGAGGAGTCCAATGCGTATGACGCAGTGTGAACTGTTTTCTCGCCTTGAAATCAAAACATTCAACGTAAGAACTACAAAGACATTGTCACTCGCCCATTCGCCAGTGCTGAAGCCTGTCTCCCACCAAGCACTTTGCAGTAATGCGCTTCTCGATGCCACAAGTTCCCCTCCTTTACAGTCTGCTGAGAGTTTTATCAGCGTAAGATTCAGTTTAGAGCTCAGTGTGTTGTTCCAATGCCATTTTCATTACGTGAGCATATGTATATACATTATACCTCAATAAAGTATAGGAAAACTTGTGTGAAAACACTCTATGACTTAGTGCCGGGCGAGCGCTGGCCGCATTACGGTAAAATGCTTGGCGGGAGAGAAGCTCGCAGCGCAGGCGTCCGGGCGAGCGACAATCCCCGTCATAGACAAGACAATGTCCCTGTATAATACTGACGACTGGTTAATAACGTACAGTTTTCTGAAAGTGCCAATCAGACTATGAACCAAAAGCAATAAACGCTTATTATTACATGTTGAGCATAGTGGATTCTTCGCAGTGTAGGTAGCAAGCTTCACTTGGCCCGAGGCTGTCATAATGAACACGTGGGGGAAACTTATGTCTCACCCCGACCCGCCGTGAGAACGACGCTTCCTCCTCAGTCAGAGCTTGGATCTGGTCCATTTCAACTGTATGTACTCTACGTGATATACTTAATAAATGTTGTTTGGTATGATAGTTAACAAATTAGCGCCTAAAACATGATGTGAAATAATTCCTCGTTAATCTATTTCATGGGAGAGCTTTTAAGCAAGGATATTTTTTAAAGCTGAGATGAGAGAGAATTGGAGCGAGTTACAAAAATGAGTAAATTTAAAGAGTGTATATAACGTAGTTTTACCACACTTATTTTCATATTTTCCATTAACTCGCTTATTTGTTCTCGTTCACAACAATAGAAAGATCCTCCACCTTTACGGCGTTGTCACCACCTGTCACTCTTCAATCGATTCCAGAGAGGATATACGGATTAGAGATGGATTGTGCTAATTTATGTTTACTGTTTTCTTTCCCCTTTTACCTTCCCTCGCTGGAAAGATATTTTCCGACAGTTTCTTATTGGTGTTGAAGGCTTAACATAGAACTTCTTGCTTTTGTTCGGGATGAGTTTCTACCCTAAATTTCGGCCCTCTATCTGGCCTCCTTGCTTGGTTCACCCGTGATGTCCCTTGTATTTGATTATTTGTAGGATTATATTTTGTGTGAAACGATACTTTATATGGGATTTCTATGCTCCTTTTTTGGATATACATTTTCTCTTTGGTGATTAGGGTATTTATGATGTGAGAGGATGGGAGGATGTATTGGGAGTATGTTTCTCTTTTTTTGAAAATTGGTACATCTTATCTTGATATTTTTGGTGTAAATTGCGAGGTTGTGGCGTAACCTCTTTGCGTGTGTAATACGCGTTTTTTGCTTTGTCCTTTTGACATGGGTGTGATGAGGTCATCCCGGAGTGATTATCCCTGGTAGGACATTTTTATCGGTAGGAGGCTTGTTTTGGTCTTTTGTATTTATCGGTGGAGTTCTGCGGGTGTTGTCACACCGTGGGAGCTATAATTACTGTTTTAAATACTGGCAAGTGAAATGAAAAGGTGTATGGCTTTCAGTGCCGGGAGTATCCGAGGACAAGTTCGGCTCGCCAGATGTAGTTCCTTTTGGATTTGACTCCCGTAGGCGACCTGCGCGTCGTGATGAGGATGAAATGATGATGAAGACATCCAGCCCCCGTGCCAGCGAAATTAACCAATTAATGTTAAAATTCCAGACCCTTCTGGGAATCGAACCCAGGACCCCTGTAACCAAAGGCCAGCACGCTAACCATTTAGCCATGGAGCTGGACACTGGCAAGTATTTATGGGGTAAACCATCTTGTTGTTGATATGGTGTTGTTTTATCACTATGAGGTTCTCGACTTTGCCGGGAGTAGCTTCTGGGTACTATGTGCAATTATCCATAGAAAGTCTTCCATTGAATTCCACTGTGAATTAGACACGGCATCACTCCCTCATAGGGTGTTCCGAAATTCCTGTGCTTTTCCGATGTTTATTTTTTTTATTTTTGCAATTCTTGTGATGACCTTTGGTTTCAATTCCCTTATCTAGTTTCATGGCAAACGAGGTATGACCGTGGACGAAAACCCACCAATTTAAATTTTGGAGATCAAGTCATTTTTAGGAATGTTGTTCCCGGGGCAAGCATGCCCCCAGATTTCATGGACTTTTGTTATTTTGGATTTTCTCAGCCCTGTCACCCTTCTGGTGAGTAATCCAGAACCCGAAAGGATTTTCGTGTTCACATGTTTCAAGTAAAGCCTGTGTGAAGGCCTTTAGCTCTGTTCATAAAATGCCACCAAGTGAATAAATTCCTGAATGAATTATATTTCTTTCTTTAGTGCACCTTATTAGTATAAGTCTTATTATTACTGGAAATAAAGAGAAAGAGGCCTTCTGCTCCATTTAATTATCAAAAGTTAAGTATGTAAACTAGTATTTAGGCACATGTTTAAGTACCATCCTAAGGTAACTTTGGTTCGTTGTTAAAACACTTTGTTAAAACCTTCCCTTCTATAAATTCTAAATAAACTGCTATTAGCCGCCCCTGCCTCCAAACATGAGTCAGAAACTCCGAGCGCCCCTCCCAAGTCGCCAAACTTATCTGTACTATATGTATCACTGTTTGAAAAAACAGTTACTGTCGCCACAAAATTGCATTTTAGAGAGTCCAGCATTCATCCGAAGTCATGTGATATCAGCCTGGGAGAGACGCCTGCGCGGGGCATGGGCCCGCCTCGTTCCGGCTAAGACTCCAGATAAACTGCCTCCTTTGGGACTGTCATCATTGGAAGATGCCGGGAAGATGGACTTAACCTTCCACGTTATCCTTGGGCGGGACCGTGCTACTTGGTCTCGAGTTGTCATTACCTTCGCTTCAGACCTCAATATATCGGGAGGATGGTATCTCAGGGTACATAAATTGCCCGAGTGTCCCCATCCAAACATCGGCAGCGGCGGCCGCTCATGCCGTCAACCCTGGGCACTACAGGTCGGACTTAGACTGCTTTGGCGATACTATCAAGACTGCCCTACTTCAGAATTCGAAACAAACAGACCAGAATGGAATCTTCATCAAGATATATTCCAGCCTACAAATGTATTTCTCAAAATTAATGAACTTCAAGATTTTAGAGCTGTTCGTCCCATTGTAAAACCTCAGGAGGTCTGTATGAGGGGTACACCTTCCCTGGCTAGTTAACTGCGCGTCTTCTCTAAGGCCATCTATGTAAACGAACTTGAACTCGTACACTACAAGAAACGTTGGTCTCTAACTATTAGATGTCTCTACTGTCGGTTTATTTGCTCCCTCTAGAGGACTAAACTCTAACTATTTCATAAAGAAATATTTATTTGGAATGTCTATAAACGTGGTTCTGAGGCTTTCTTTAATCTTCCTGAATTGTCAACACTTCAGCTGGTTCCTCCTCGATTGTAATCAACCTATCAAAAACTTGGAAATATTTTCACTAGCCAATTAAAACTGGGGGTGTGTATTGGAATCCAGCCTATCAGTAAAGAGTTCTGGAAGCTTCCCCTTAAAGTACTATAAAAGCAAGGAGCTTTTGGGCCGTATGGTCTGAATTGATCCAGTGATTGTGAGTAATGACTCCCCCAGAACTAAATTCTCCAAACTGTGAAGACTACTATGGCATAAGTAATTTTATTCTAAAACAAATTATTGACATAATAATAATTCCTTTCACTCGCCTCATCAATTGCATACTGGCTGAAGGGACTTTTCCAGACTGTCTAAAATTACAGTTACAATTCCTGTGTTTAAGAATGGAGATGTTATGGATCCAGGCAGTTATCGACCCATTTCAGTTGTTCCAATCATATCTAAGATAATAGAACATTGCATAAAGGAACAGCTATCTGCATATTTTGAAAAGTATAATTTATTAAATGCTGCACAGTTTGGGTTCAGAACAAATAAATCAACCATTAAAGCCTTAGAAGCTGTTGTGACTGAAGTAATTCAAGGCTTTGAGTCTCACCACCTTACGAGTGCTACACTGTTAGACCTCAGCAAAGCTTTTGATTCAGTACCGCACAATATATTAGTAAGTAAGCTTAGCTACAATGACGTGAAAGATTTAGAGTTAATATTAATTACATGCTACCTCAATGACAGGTATCAAATTGTACTGGTAGAAAATCAACGATCTAGGGCTCTCAAAGTAAAAACAGGGGTGGTTCAGGGTTCTACTATTTTTTTGCTATTGGCTTTGTCGCACCGACACAGATATGTCTTATGGCGACGATGAGACAGGAAAGGGCTAGGATTGGGAAGGAAGCGGCCGTGGCCTTAATTAAGGTACAGCCCCAGCATTTGCCTGGTGTGAAAATGGGAAACCACGGAAAACCATCTTCAGGGCTGCCGACAGTGGGATTCGAACCTACTATCTCCCGAATACTGGATACTGCCCGCACTTAAGCGACTGCAGCTATCGAACTCGGTGGTTCAGGGTTCAGTTATAAGAACTATACTCTTCCTTGTGTGTATAAATGATATTGTTAGTAATTTACCCTGTAGGTCAGTGCTCTATGCAGATGATATTACTATCATAACAAGAAATAGAGACTTAAAATATGTTCAGGAGGAAAGGATAGAAATGCTACACAAATTATCCTCTTGGTTGCAGGCAAAAAAACTTATCATAAATAATAAGAAGACAGAAGTGATCTACTTCCATTTAATTAATTCAGGTCTGGGTAATAATGATCAAAATTCTGTCAAATCATTCGGATTGTATCTGGATTGTAAATTTACCTAGAACACACACACACCGAGCTCGATAGCTACAGTCGCTTAAGTGCGGCCAGTATTCAGTATTCGGGAGATAGTAGGTTCGAACCCCACTGTCGGCAGCCCTGAATATGATTTTCCGTGGTTTTCCATTTTCACACAAGGAAAATGCTGGGGCTGTACCTTAATTAAGGCCACGGCCGCTTCCTTCCCATTCCTAGGCCTTTCCTATCCCATCGTCGCGATAGGACATATCTGTGTCGGTGCAACGTAAAGCAAGTAGAAAAAAACACTGTTCCAATTACACTTACGTTAGCTACTCCAGTCGCTGTTTTAACGACGATCCTCAGTCCATGGAAGTACACACACACACACAGAGAGAGAGAGAGAGAGAGAGAGAGAGAGAGAGAGAGAGAGAGAGAGAGAGAGAGAGAAGTTATCCGTAACGTACCCGACGATACCCTGATGACGACAGCCAAACAGCCGTCTTCATTCCAGCTACTCACTCGACAATCCGACGCAGCAACAACCCCTCGTTCAGACTCCGGTGAGACACTATCGACTGCACACGGCTAGCCTCCTTTTTATAGCTCGGGTGATGTGTACCTGAATATTCGTGATGTGGCTAGAGACAGAACATTCTCGTTGCAGCTTCCGGAAACTTACAGGTAAACCAGTCGATGAGAACAATACACGAAAAAGCCGGCCCCGTCCTCCAGGCCGCCTGGGAGATCCCTGGTCGTCTGACTCACTAGTCCCTTCCAGGAAGTACCGGAAGGGGCTACCACAGGGCTGGAAAATAACAATATTTTACTATAACCTAACAAGAATACGATGATAGACAAGAGTTTTTGTCTGCTATGCAAAGTTGCCAGTGGAATGATCATGTTATTCCATTCATCTTATTTCTGTCGTCTATATTCAGAAAAAAAGAGAAACTTCGTGTTTTGGTATTATGTTAAATTTATTTCAGTTTCCCTCAGCACGTGTGTATGACATGGATGTATAGACTCCAAAATATAGGGTCTCTCATATAAACTAAGACCGAACGCATGGTGTTTGTACTCTGCGCTACGGCAGCTTCTGCAGCCGAACTGATGTCGCCCGCGGCCGCCCTACTTCACGCGTGTATACAATCTTATATGAAAATATGCTGGAAGTGTCGTCCTTCTCGGGTTATACAGGCATTGTACCTGGTAACCACATTCTGGCTGACACGAGTGAGTTTTGCAACTGTAATGTTTGTGATTTCATTCGTAATGTTTTGTTTCAGTTCCTCCAATGTGTGAGGATTTGTTCGATACATTTTTCTTTCAGTTTACCCCCCAAGTAAAATTCACACACTGTTAGATCTAGAGAACGAGGGGGAAATAGGCCAGCACTGATCACTCTGTCTGCAAACATTTCCGAGATTGTATGATCAGGGACTGAATCTTGTTGAAACCACCCACGCGATTTTTCTTGTTCCGTTAACTGATGGAAGAACGGTGTCTTTTTACCTCTCTGCATTTACTGTCATCTCGAAAAAATAGGCCCATATATTCGTCTTGCACTAACAGCACACCAAACACCAATTTTCCTACCACTATGAGGGACTTCATAAACACCATTGGGATTTTCTGCACACCATAGCGAGAGTTATGACTGTTCACACGAACATTAAGATGAAACCAGAACTTTTACATGCGAAAATACGGTATTGCAATGATAAATGCCTCACCATGTTAACTGCTGAGATTTAGAATGGCGACTCATGCTTGCCAGGTCGAACAAGTGCAGGCTGCTTGCAAATAAAATAACTCTACGCGCGTCACCCATACTGCAACTTATGTATCGGAGAGTAAAAACGCCGCTTCGACGGTCTTAGTTTATATGGTAAACCTTACATATAGAATAAACGTTATGAAGGCACCTCAAATCGAAGGAATAAGTAATTTGAAAGTTAGCAAAATGAAAGAAATACATGCTTAAAGAGGGACTCAAGTTCAAGAAATAGCCACTAAAAGGTAAAGGGAGTAGGTTAGGTATTGAACCCATATCCTAGACATTCCGGGGATACAGTACATAACTTTGAAACACAGTAGGCCTTCGTTTTTGTTTTGCTGGTGGTTTAAGGTCACACGAAGGTTTTCGGCGATGCAGGGACGGGAACGGTCTCGGATTGGGATGCTAGCGACCAGTGCCTTTATTCAGGTACATCCCCAATATTTGTCTGGCGTGAAAATGGGCTACCACGGAAAACCATCTTCAGGGCCCACCGACGGTGGGATTCGAACTCACCATCTCCCGAACGCGAACTCACACCTACGTGACACTAACCGCACGGCCAACTTGCTCTGTAAACAAAACACTATATTCTTTTGTTTCCAGCCTACTTACACTATTCTATGAAAGAATTTGTAGTACAATGAATTATCAATTCGTTTTTAAGACCAGGCGAGTTGGTTGTGCGGTTAGGGGCGCGCAGCTGTGAGCTGGGTTAGAACCCCATTTTCGGCAGACATAAGGATAGTTTTCCGTGGTTTCCTATTTTCACACAAGGCAAATGCTGGGACTATACCTTAATTAAGGCCACGGCCACTTCCTTCCCACTCCCAGGCCTTTCCTATCCCATCGTCGCCGTAAGACCTAACTGTTTCGTTGCGACGTAAAGCAAAATTGTCAAAAAAGTTTTTAAGATTTTCGGGAGTGAATCCTTGTCTATTGTTATGCAGAGCAAAGCCTCCATTTCAGCAATTTCATGCGCTTCAAGATTTATATGCCCGAGTTTCCGAATAACTCTCTAAAATACTACCAATCATTGCAATGGTTTCCAATCCTACATTACGCCGTAGCACACTCTGCACATTGGTATTCACTGCTTGCTCTACGATACTTGATGCTTCGTCTAAGGTCCACGCTATGGGTGGGGGCGGTAGAATTAAAACTCACGGTAGCCCCTGCCTCTCGTAGGAGGCGACTAAAAGGGGCCTTTGGTGCTCCTAACTTGGGGGCGTGGATTGGCGACCACGGGGCCCTTAGCTGATTCGTGGCATTGTTTCCACTTACTTGTGAAAGACCCTTCACTTTCATCTATCCTGTCCGACCTGCCTTGTTCGACTCTTGTTCTTTTCCGACCCCGACGGTATTAGGTATTGCAGTTTAGGGAGTCTCATTATTACGCCCTTCATGGACGTTTGGCCAATATCTCCACATTTCGAAATGTCCGACCCCTTCCATTTTCCCCTCTGATTAGTGTTAACAAAGGATGTTTGCTGAGTTGTAGTCCTACTTTCCCCTAAAACAGAGGTGCTCAGCTGGGCGCCCGCTGAGACTAGCCCCGTTCGGCCGGGCTGCCGTGACGTAAATGCGGGCAGTTTACGTAACAAGCATACATCACGGTGAACCGAGAGAGCGCGCACACTTTGCACGGAAGGGAACAGTGACGTTCGATTGTCATTACGAAAGTCTCCTCCACTACTCAGCGAAATGCTGAATGGGGTACAGTATTTAAGAAAAACCGCTATAATCGCAAGAAAACCGAACTTTTCAAGATATTCCTTTTTGATTTATACTGCGCTCGATGTAAACAGTCGATTTTATTTTCTTATATTCATACATTCAAAGAAAATAACGCGTTATAAAATTTGTTTTACAATATACAAAGGTACATGGTTTAAGCGTACAAGCTACTATTTACAGTTCTATGGATGGGAACGACAGTATTTCAATTTCTTAAAAATTAAATTTCCTGTTATTCATTCAGCAAAAAGTAATATATTTACATAGTTCAACAAGTTTATTTCTTGATTTTGCACAATGTTGTTTTGTTGTTCGAATTTCCCTGTTCACTAAACTGGAAAATAGTATTTAAAACTTTTCAGGCGTCCGGTGATAATAGCTAGTCTCTAAATGCTGAGGAAGTTTCATCACGAGTGGGGACATAGATATTTACTATCCAAGATTAATGTACAACAACAATGTAAATGTACCTACCAAATAGGTACATGTACAGTACGTCTTCAGATAAATAACCTAACGGGTGCTATTCCCGGTAAGCATGATTGGATTGTTGGTGAGTTTATCAGATAATTTAAACCCAAGCAAACACAAGCCACAGATCATTCACCCTAACTGTGTATTGTATTTGAAATGCTTCTAAAGCAACTCTTAAAATGTACAGTAATAGTAAAAATTGTAATTCATTACGTAAATTACAAAAATTTTTGAGGTTGTAGGCCCCTTTGTTGTATCCGGTCAAAATACGTAAACTGCAATGAACGCAAAGAACTTATTTCTTACAATGTAAATTGAAAATGACGTGGATTTCTGCCCTTTTTCTTTCATTATTTTCTGCCTCCATTTTAAACTCGGGTATCGCCGCAGTGATCGAGAGTGACTGGGAGAACTTGGCCCAACCTTCACGGCCTGTGACGTAACCACGTCATTGTTGTTGAATAGCATGCGCTCATCGCCTACCAGCCCGCCCGCTTACAATGCTGGGCACCCGCGGGACGAAATGCCCAGCGTGAGCACCTCTGTCTTAAAACGCCGCCGCCACCACCACCACCACCACCACCACCTCTACGGTTTTGGAAATCATTCTAAAAATAAATGTTGATTGATTCTACCAGAGTTTTTTTTCCTTGTCTCAACAGCTATGTGAATGCAAATACGACAAAGGACATGTATGAACACTTTTTTGTTTTCATGGTTTCTTTCCTTCCTTGTGTGTTTTGTATATATTATATATTGCTTAGTCATAATAGTAGAAGCGAAAATGGAGATCCACAGCCTGTTTCCGGTCATTCGACCGGGTCAGGAATGGAATGAATGAATCCCCCATCTAGCGGCGAGGATAGGAACTGTGCCGGCTGCCGAAGCCTGTCGCACTCCTCTGCGGCAATGATTAATGAATGACAGATGAAATGAAATGATGTCGGAGAGTGCTGCTCTATGAAATATGACACGGAAAACCGGAGTAGCCGGAGAAAAACCTGTCCCGCCTCCGCTTTGTCCAGCATAAATCTCACATATACTGACCGGGATTTGAACCACGGAAGCTCACAGTAGTGCTGTTAATATTATTATTTGAATGTATTATATCATCTGTAATTGGAGAATTAATAACTCTGTTGATGATAAATAAACAAATCAAATCAAATTGTCTACAAACGCTGTTGTAGGTATCAGCAAACGCAATATGCAAAAACACATCAAATATGCAATTAAACACACTATAAGACAATGGTATGCCTTTGATGGCAGGACTTAGTGCTTACAGTGCAGTATGTTCAAGTATGGACTAGAATAATTCTGTTACTTTCATTGATCTGTCTCAGTCTTATCCTTGGCGTTGACAATATAAAAGTGACTTGAGGTATGAGCGATGCTAGTAATGCGATTCGTTCTGCAGCCATTCCCTGCTATGAATGGTGTGAAAATGTTGCTCATAGGGTCGGTTGGCGCATGCATTTCAGTGGGCTTGGCAGACTGATATGTAATAGCAATTTCTGGTTCGGCGAGGAAGGCAACGGGAAACTACCTCACTCCTCATTTCCCTAGTACGCCTCTTCAGTGACACCTAGGCCATCTATGACAGCTGATTGCGGAGCTTTTGAGGATCCAACCAGCCTTAGGGCTGAAGACAGAACTAACATACACAAGACAATGGCTTAGGTTTCTGATGGTTTACAGTGGGTTTACCCAGTGGTGTGCGGTGAACATATTCATTACTCCAGCTGCAAACAAGTTTCTTTAAAATATGTAAATAGTCGTAACTCCACTGCACTCTCTAAAGTCAACATTACCTTTTTATAAGGCTGCGTTTTTCGTGGAAAAGTCTACCTGAGAAAGATATTTCAAGAATATTTTCAACCACACACTCGCACATACTTCGAAATTGATATCCACGACAGTGACGACACCATCATTACTTTATCTATAGCAGATTTTAAACAATGTATTTACAGTTTCATCTGGTATGAAATGAAATGAAATGAAATAGCGTATGGCTTTTAGTGCCGGGAGTGTCAGAGGACAAGTTCGGCTCGCCAGGTGCAGGTCTTTTGATTTGACTCCCGTAGGCGACCTGCACGTCGTGATGAGGATGAAATGCTGATGAAGACGACATATACACCCAGCCCCCGTGCCAGCGAAATTAATTATGGTTAAAATTCCCTACCCTGCCGGGAATCGAACCCGGGACTCCTGTGACCAAAGGCCAGCACGCTAACCATTTAACCATGGAGCCGGACAGTTTCATCCGGTGACGCTTCCTGATAGTACAGTCATGGTTTTCACAAAACTACACTGGGACTATTTGTTTTTTTTTTTACTTTAAAAGCCTATTCTAAACTAATCAGCAAAATTTAACTGGTAATTTACCGTCGTTGAAGTTTTATAGTTTCACTCGCATACTGAGTGTACGTGCGTCAATGACAAACGAGGGAAAATATTTGTCACGATGTATAACATACGTTATATTCATGAAGAATGCCACAGAACTCGCGAAACCTTCACCTATAATCCAAGAGGAACACTACAAAAATTCACTATATACCACCATCTCAGACAACTAGATACAAAATACCTCACGCTTAAATCTGTGTTCATGCTCGGCAACCTAAATATTTTTTACTCTGCACTTGCCATCAATGAAGTGCTCGAAAAAACTGTATACATGCCGAAACCCAAGACTAAAATATATTCTTCTATATTACAATTGATTTCATATACTGGCTCTATTTTTATTAGCAAGACGATGTGCAAGTGGCTATACTGTTAAGATGTTGATATTTTTCTTGCAGTCTCTAGCGTGTGGCTTTGGGAGTGGCGATCCCATCGTACTAATAGCCTATATCTGCCTCATTCATTACATCCCTGACCCGGTCAATGACTGGAAAACAGGTTGTAGGTTTTCATTTACCGGGCGAGTTGGCCGTGCGCGTAGAGGCGCGCGGCTGTGAGCTCGCATTCGGGAGATAGTAGGTTCGAATCCCACTATCGGCAGCCCTGAAGATGGTTTTCCGTGGTTTCCCATTTTCACACCAGGCAAATGCTGGGGCTGTACCTTAATTAAGGCCACGGCCGCTTCCTTCCCATTCCTAGGCCTTTCCTATCCCATCGTCGCGATAGGACATATCTGTGTCGGTGCAACGTAAAGCAAGTAGAAAAAAACACTGTTCCAATTACACTTACGTTAGCTACTCCAGTCGCTGTTTTAACGACGATCCTCAGTCCATGGAAGTACACACACACACACACACACACACACACACACACACACACACAGAGAGAGAGAGAGAGAGAGAGAGAGAGAGAGAGAGAGAGAGAGAGAAAGTTATCCGTAACGTACCCGACGATACCCTGATGACGACAGCCAAACAGCCGTCTTCATTCCAGCTACTCACTCGACAATCCGACGCAGCAACAACCCCTCGTTCAGACTCCGGTGAGACACTATCGACTGCACACGGCTAGCCTCCTTTTTATAGCTCGGGTGATGTGTACCTGAATATTCGTGATGTGGCTAGAGACAGAACATTCTCGTTGCAGCTTCCGGAAACTTACAGGTAAACCAGTCGATGAGAACAATACACGAAAAAGCCGGCCCCGTCCTCCAGGCCGCCTGGGAGATCCCTGGTCGTCTGACTCACTAGTCCCTTCCAGGAAGTACCGGAAGGGGCTACCACAGGGCTGGAAAATAACAATATTTTACTATAACCTAACAAGAATACGATGATAGACAAGAGTTTTTGTCTGCTATGCAAAGTTGCCAGTGGAATGATCATGTTATTCCATTCATCTTATTTCTGTCGTCTATATTCAGAAAAAAAGAGAAACTTCGTGTTTTGGTATTATGTTAAATTTATTTCAGTTTCCCTCAGCACGTGTGTATGACATGGATGTATAGACTCCAAAATATAGGGTCTCTCATATAAACTAAGACCGAACGCATGGTGTTTGTACTCTGCGCTACGGCAGCTTCTGCAGCCGAACTGATGTCGCCCGCGGCCGCCCTACTTCACGCGTGTATACAATCTTATATGAAAATATGCTGGAAGTGTCGTCCTTCTCGGGTTATACAGGCATTGTACCTGGTAACCACATTCTGGCTGACACGAGTGAGTTTTGCAACTGTAATGTTTGTGATTTCATTCGTAATGTTTTGTTTCAGTTCCTCCAATGTGTGAGGATTTGTTCGATACATTTTTCTTTCAGTTTACCCCCCAAGTAAAATTCACACACTGTTAGATCTAGAGAACGAGGGGGAAATAGGCCAGCACTGATCACTCTGTCTGCAAACATTTCCGAGATTGTATGATCAGGGACTGAATCTTGTTGAAACCACCCACGCGATTTTTCTTGTTCCGTTAACTGATGGAAGAACGGTGTCTTTTTACCTCTCTGCATTTACTGTCATCTCGAAAAAATAGGCCCATATATTCGTCTTGCACTAACAGCACACCAAACACCAATTTTCCTACCACTATGAGGGACTTCATAAACACCATTGGGATTTTCTGCACACCATAGCGAGAGTTATGACTGTTCACACGAACATTAAGATGAAACCAGAACTTTTACATGCGAAAATACGGTATTGCAATGATAAATGCCTCACCATGTTAACTGCTGAGATTTAGAATGGCGACTCATGCTTGCCAGGTCGAACAAGTGCAGGCTGCTTGCAAATAAAATAACTCTACGCGCGTCACCCATACTGCAACTTATGTATCGGAGAGTAAAAACGCCGCTTCGACGGTCTTAGTTTATATGGTAAACCTTACATATAGAATAAACGTTATGAAGGCACCTCAAATCGAAGGAATAAGTAATTTGAAAGTTAGCAAAATGAAAGAAATACATGCTTAAAGAGGGACTCAAGTTCAAGAAATAGCCACTAAAAGGTAAAGGGAGTAGGTTAGGTATTGAACCCATATCCTAGACATTCCGGGGATACAGTACATAACTTTGAAACACAGTAGGCCTTCGTTTTTGTTTTGCTGGTGGTTTAAGGTCACACGAAGGTTTTCGGCGATGCAGGGACGGGAACGGTCTCGGATTGGGATGCTAGCGACCAGTGCCTTTATTCAGGTACATCCCCAATATTTGTCTGGCGTGAAAATGGGCTACCACGGAAAACCATCTTCAGGGCCCACCGACGGTGGGATTCGAACTCACCATCTCCCGAACGCGAACTCACACCTACGTGACACTAACCGCACGGCCAACTTGCTCTGTAAACAAAACACTATATTCTTTTGTTTCCAGCCTACTTACACTATTCT
The DNA here is from genome assembly GCF_040414725.1 of Anabrus simplex. Taxonomy (NCBI): domain Eukaryota; kingdom Metazoa; phylum Arthropoda; class Insecta; order Orthoptera; family Tettigoniidae; genus Anabrus; species Anabrus simplex. The sequence continues at coordinate 1,146,481,788 of NC_090266.1, read as the reverse complement.
ATGAAAGAATTTGTAGTACAATGAATTATCAATTCGTTTTTAAGACCAGGCGAGTTGGTTGTGCGGTTAGGGGCGCGCAGCTGTGAGCTGGGTTAGAACCCCATTTTCGGCAGACATAAGGATAGTTTTCCGTGGTTTCCTATTTTCACACAAGGCAAATGCTGGGACTATACCTTAATTAAGGCCACGGCCACTTCCTTCCCACTCCCAGGCCTTTCCTATCCCATCGTCGCCGTAAGACCTAACTGTTTCGTTGCGACGTAAAGCAAAATTGTCAAAAAAGTTTTTAAGATTTTCGGGAGTGAATCCTTGTCTATTGTTATGCAGAGCAAAGCCTCCATTTCAGCAATTTCATGCGCTTCAAGATTTATATGCCCGAGTTTCCGAATAACTCTCTAAAATACTACCAATCATTGCAATGGTTTCCAATCCTACATTACGCCGTAGCACACTCTGCACATTGGTATTCACTGCTTGCTCTACGATACTTGATGCTTCGTCTAAGGTCCACGCTATGGGTGGGGGCGGTAGAATTAAAACTCACGGTAGCCCCTGCCTCTCGTAGGAGGCGACTAAAAGGGGCCTTTGGTGCTCCTAACTTGGGGGCGTGGATTGGCGACCACGGGGCCCTTAGCTGATTCGTGGCATTGTTTCCACTTACTTGTGAAAGACCCTTCACTTTCATCTATCCTGTCCGACCTGCCTTGTTCGACTCTTGTTCTTTTCCGACCCCGACGGTATTAGGTATTGCAGTTTAGGGAGTCTCATTATTACGCCCTTCATGGACGTTTGGCCAATATCTCCACATTTCGAAATGTCCGACCCCTTCCATTTTCCCCTCTGATTAGTGTTAACAAAGGATGTTTGCTGAGTTGTAGTCCTACTTTCCCCTAAAACAGAGGTGCTCAGCTGGGCGCCCGCTGAGACTAGCCCCGTTCGGCCGGGCTGCCGTGACGTAAATGCGGGCAGTTTACGTAACAAGCATACATCACGGTGAACCGAGAGAGCGCGCACACTTTGCACGGAAGGGAACAGTGACGTTCGATTGTCATTACGAAAGTCTCCTCCACTACTCAGCGAAATGCTGAATGGGGTACAGTATTTAAGAAAAACCGCTATAATCGCAAGAAAACCGAACTTTTCAAGATATTCCTTTTTGATTTATACTGCGCTCGATGTAAACAGTCGATTTTATTTTCTTATATTCATACATTCAAAGAAAATAACGCGTTATAAAATTTGTTTTACAATATACAAAGGTACATGGTTTAAGCGTACAAGCTACTATTTACAGTTCTATGGATGGGAACGACAGTATTTCAATTTCTTAAAAGTTAAATTTCCTGTTATTCATTCAGCAAAAAGTAATATATTTACATAGTTCAACAAGTTTATTTCTTGATTTTGCACAATGTTGTTTTGTTGTTTGAATTTCCCTGTTCACTAAACTGGAAAATAGTATTTAAAACTTTTCAGGCGTCCGGTGATAATAGCTAGTCTCTAAATGCTGAGGAAGTTTCATCACGAGTGGGGACATAGATATTTACTATCCAAGATTAATGTACAACAACAATGTAAATGTACCTACCAAATAGGTACATGTACAGTACGTCTTCAGATAAATAACCTAACGGGTGCTATTCCCGGTAAGCATGATTGGATTGTTGGTGAGTTTATCAGATAATTTAAACCCAAGCAAACACAAGCCACAGATCATTCACCCTAACTGTGTATTGTATTTGAAATGCTTCTAAAGCAACTCTTAAAATGTACAGTAATAGTAAAAATTGTAATTCATTACGTAAATTACAAAAATTTTTGAGGTTGTAGGCCCCTTTGTTGTATCCGGTCAAAATACGTAAACTGCAATGAACGCAAAGAACTTATTTCTTACAATGTAAATTGAAAATGACGTGGATTTCTGCCCTTTTTCTTTCATTATTTTCTGCCTCCATTTTAAACTCGGGTATCGCCGCAGTGATCGAGAGTGACTGGGAGAACTTGGCCCAACCTTCACGGCCTGTGACGTAACCACGTCATTGTTGTTGAATAGCATGCGCTCATCGCCTACCAGCCCGCCCGCTTACAATGCTGGGCACCCGCGGGACGAAATGCCCAGCGTGAGCACCTCTGTCTTAAAACGCCGCCGCCACCACCACCACCACCACCACCACCTCTACGGTTTTGGAAATCATTCTAAAAATAAATGTTGATTGATTCTACCAGAGTTTTTTTTTCCTTGTCTCAACAGCTATGTGAATGCAAATACGACAAAGGACATGTATGAACACTTTTTTGTTTTCATGGTTCCTTTCCTTCCTTGTGTGTTTTGTATATATTATATATTGCTTAGTCATAATAGTAGAAGCGAAAATGGAGATCCACAGCCTGTTTCCGGTCATTCGACCGGGTCAGGAATGGAATGAATGAATCCCCCATCTAGCGGCGAGGATAGGAACTGTGCCGGCTGCCGAAGCCTGTCGCACTCCTCTGCGGCAATGATTAATGAATGACAGATGAAATGAAATGATGTCGGAGAGTGCTGCTCTATGAAATATGACACGGAAAACCGGAGTAGCCGGAGAAAAACCTGTCCCGCCTCCGCTTTGTCCAGCATAAATCTCACATATACTGACCGGGATTTGAACCACGGAAGCTCACAGTAGTGCTGTTAATATTATTATTTGAATGTATTATATCATCTGTAATTGGAGAATTAATAACTCTGTTGATGATAAATAAACAAATCAAATCAAATTGTCTACAAACGCTGTTGTAGGTATCAGCAAACGCAATATGCAAAAACACATCAAATATGCAATTAAACACACTATAAGACAATGGTATGCCTTTGATGGCAGGACTTAGTGCTTACAGTGCAGTATGTTCAAGTATGGACTAGAATAATTCTGTTACTTTCATTGATCTGTCTCAGTCTTATCCTTGGCGTTGACAATATAAAAGTGACTTGAGGTATGAGCGATGCTAGTAATGCGATTCGTTCTGCAGCCATTCCCTGCTATGAATGGTGTGAAAATGTTGCTCATAGGGTCGGTTGGCGCATGCATTTCAGTGGGCTTGGCAGACTGATATGTAATAGCAATTTCTGGTTCGGCGAGGAAGGCAACGGGAAACTACCTCACTCCTCATTTCCCTAGTACGCCTCTTCAGTGACACCTAGGCCATCTATGACAGCTGATTGCGGAGCTTTTGAGGATCCAACCAGCCTTAGGGCTGAAGACAGAACTAACATACACAAGACAATGGCTTAGGTTTCTGATAGTTTACAGTGGGTTTACCCAGTGGTGTGCGGTGAACATATTCATTACTCCAGCTGCAAACAAGTTTCTTTAAAATATATAAATAGTCGTAACTCCACTGCACTCTCTAAAGTCAACATTACCTTTTTATAAGGCTGCGTTTTTCGTGGAAAAGTCTACCTGAGAAAGATATTTCAAGAATATTTTCAACCACACACTCGCACATACTTCGAAATTGATATCCACGACAGTGACGACACCATCATTACTTTATCTATAGCAGATTTTAAACAATGTATTTACAGTTTCATCTGGTATGAAATGAAATGAAATGAAATAGCGTATGGCTTTTAGTGCCGGGAGTGTCAGAGGACAAGTTCGGCTCGCCAGGTGCAGGTCTTTTGATTTGACTCCCGTAGGCGACCTGCACGTCGTGATGAGGATGAAATGCTGATGAAGACGACATATACACCCAGCCCCCGTGCCAGCGAAATTAATTATGGTTAAAATTCCCTACCCTGCCGGGAATCGAACCCGGGACTCCTGTGACCAAAGGCCAGCACGCTAACCATTTAACCATGGAGCCGGACAGTTTCATCCGGTGACGCTTCCTGATAGTACAGTCATGGTTTTCACAAAACTACACTGGGACTATTTGTTTTTTTTTTTACTTTAAAAGCCTATTCTAAACTAATCAGCAAAATTTAACTGGTAATTTACCGTCGTTGAAGTTTTATAGTTTCACTCGCATACTGAGTGTACGTGCGTCAATGACAAACGAGGGAAAATATTTGTCACGATGTATAACATACGTTATATTCATGAAGAATGCCACAGAACTCGCGAAACCTTCACCTATAATCCAAGAGGAACACTACAAAAATTCACTATATACCACCATCTCAGACAACTAGATACAAAATACTTCACGCTTAAATCTGTGTTCATGCTCGGCAACCTAAATATTTTTTACTCTGCACTTGCCATCAATGAAGTGCTCGAAAAAACTGTATACATGCCGAAACCCAAGACTAAAATATATTCTTCTATATTACAATTGATTTCATATACTGGCTCTATTTTTATTAGCAAGACGATGTGCAAGTGGCTATACTGTTAAGATGTTGATATTTTTCTTGCAGTCTCTAGCGTGTGGCTTTGGGAGTGGCGATCCCATCGTACTAATAGCCTATATCTGCCTCATTCATTACATCCCTGACCCGGTCAATGACTGGAAAACAGGTTGTAGGTTTTCATTTACCGGGCGAGTTGGCCGTGCGCGTAGAGGCGCGCGGCTGTGAGCTCGCATCCGGGAGATAGTAGGTTCGAATCCCACTATCGGCAGCCCTGAAGATGGTTTTCCGTGGTTTCCCATTTTCACACCAGGCAAATGCTGGGGCTGTACCTTAATTAAGGCCACGGCCGCTTCCTTCCAACTCCTAGGCCTTTCCTATCCCATCGTCGCCATAAGACCTATCTGTGTCGGTGCGACGTAAAGCCCCTAGCAAAAAAAAAAAAAAAAGTTTTCATTTTTCATTTTCTCTAGCGTGTGGCGCTGAAGACTTCGAGTGTCAAGTCTTAAAACTAACATTACCTTACATAAGCTAGCTGGCCTGTCGCCGTAAATTGCTGTCGGGGTGCGCCTACAGCTCCGCACCGCTTCCAGGACAGGAAGCTTCAAGTGCGTGCGTCACCCAAGCGACCTTAAATTTCGCTGGGCGTCGCTCTCTATCGTGCCGGCAAGAAAACCCAGCTCGCTGGAGAAGCTGAACTGCAGTAGTGCGAGCAGATTGTGGAAACAGCTGTACATGGCTTGGCTTAGATGTTCGCAATGTTTTAAACATTATGAAAAGCGTTCTACGGAATAATCATAAAATGTTAATACAAAGTTCTTTTCCCCAGCAGCGCTGCGTAGATGGGGTTCAATGCACGCCACTGGGTTTACCTACATTTCTGAAAAAAGGGGCCGATGATCTTCGTTGTTAGGCCCCTTAAAACAACAATCATCATCATCATCATCATCATCATCATCATCATCATCATCATCATCATCATTTCTGAACAAAGGAATAAATAAGACAAACAGGGGATAATCTACCCCTACTGGTGTCATAAAAAACAGTACGGTCATAAAAGTCGAGCCTGAGCTCGGCCTGTCACATAGTTCTAAGCTTTTATTTGGGAGATGGTTGTGTTCGATCTTCACCACTGGCAGCCTTCAAGATGAGTTGTAGGGATTTTCACTTTTACCTCAGACTAAAGTCGGGTCGTACCTTAATTAAGGCCATGGCCGCTTCCTTCTCAATCTTGACTTTCTCCCTTTTTACTGTCGCCGAAAAGCATTAGACATTAGTCCGACTTTAATCTCCTAACAAAAGAAATCAGATAAATAGCAAAAGCTGTGTCCAGGGAGACCTTTCACTACGATAGCACTCCTTCAATAGTGTTTCTTCGCCAGGCGCCCTGCTGAGTATTGCTCTACAATGTGGAGGATTTTTTTTTTCTCTCCCTCTCTCTGAGCCAGCACAAAGCATCAGACCACAGGAGGGTGCGCGCTGCCTTCCCAATAAGTTTCCTGCTCTCTCCGCGGGAACTCTAGTGAAAGAACATAGACAAGGAAGCAAGCAGCAAGCATGCAGATTTTACGTGTTTGTGATCATAGTCACGGAACGCATGGATATTCTGCGCTGACAATTGTGGTGGAAATATGGGCTACTGTCCTGCAGCTTGATGGCAATCTGTACAGCGTGTTCGGAAACAATGTAAACAGAATATATGAGCGTTAGTGGGTTGGTCATACTGATTAAATATTTGAAAAAAAAAAGTAACTCAATATCTCGTGCTATTTTCATTTTATTAGTTAGTGAAGTTAGCCAATCAGATCGCTTCGCGGGCGAATTCAAATGGGCTTTCCGAGGCGGGTTACTAAATCTGCACGTAGCGTAAGACGGGTTTGAGGGCCATGTTGAGAAATCAGTATCGAACAGAAACACACCGTGTGTTTCAGCGGGTGTCTGCGTAGCGTACTGGCTACGGCACGATCCTGTCAGCGCGGAGGTTCGCGTTCAAATCCCTTCCCTGGCGAAGTTTGTTGAATACATTTCTATACTGTGAAAAACGCAAAATTAAGCAATTTCCTCAATTGCGCTGAAAGTTGAAGGACTAAAGGGCCCGGAAAGGTTTCAAATTGTGAGTCTTGGACAGCTATGTGTGACTACAAAAACAAATTTCGAAAATCACTTCCGGCCTAAATGCAGTTCCAAAAACTACAGCCTAAATCACTTGTTTCTTTACTCGTCTTTTTTTAATTCAAATTCTAGCCAAAGTAACTGATTCATATAATTCTTTCTGTAATGTGTTGCTTGGTTCAACACGCTCAGGCGTTTTGTTTTTGATCTTTTAAAAGAAAAATGTCCTCACCGAATGTAGTTATAAGGCTTAAGTGAAAGTCTGCATTGACTCACATTAGCGCTCGTAGTGTAAGAAAAGGCAAACTGCTTATCTAATCGACCGGATAACGATGATTAAGGAAAGGATTGTACATTTTAGGAATAAAGAATATATTGTCATACTTTATTATATTTCATGTACCCAACATTCGCAACTCATATCCCTGGGATGTTTGTTGCTTGCCTGAAGATTGGTGCACTCAAGCTAACTGATAAAATGACAACGGCGTAAGGAATCTTTTCATTTTTCAAAACATTTATCAGTATGACCAACCCTCTAACGCTCATCTACCGAGCTCGATAGCTGCAGTCGCTTAAGTGCGGCCATTATCCAGTAATCGGGAGATAGTGGGTTCGAGCCCCACTGTCGGCAGCCCTGAAGATGGTTTTCCGTGGTTTCCCATTTTCATACCAGGCAAATGCCGGGGCTGTACCTTAAGGCCACGGCCGTTTCCTTCCACTTCCTAGGCCTCTCCTTTCCCATCGTCGCCATAAGATATATCTGTGTCGGTGCGACGTAAAGCATATTGAAAAATAAATAGAGATCCACGGAACACCATCTTCAGCGCTGTCGGTAGTGGAGTTCGAGCCCACTGTCTCCCGAATGCTAGCTATTAGCTACGTGACACAAACCGCGCAGCCATTCGTCGGTGAGAATAAGCTTAATACGGCTGCACCTCCCATGTCATAGTTTTGGAAAAGTGCAACTGTGCATATCACTGTAATGAAATGGCGTATGGCTTTTAGTGCCGTGAGTGTCCGAGGAAATGTTCGGCTCGCCAGGTGCAGGTCTTTTTGATTTGACTCCCGTAGGCGATCTGCGCGTCGTGATGAGGGTGAATGATGATGAAGACGACACATACACCCAGCCCCAGTGCCAGAGAAATTAACCAATGATGGTTAAATTTCCCGACCCTGCCGGGAGTCGAACCCGGGACCCCTGCGACCGAAGGCCAGCACGCTAACCATTTAGCCATGGAGCCGGACGCATATCACTGTAATTCACAATATTTCACAAACATGCCATTATCTTTTGTGCAGGTTGAGAATGTGATTATCTTCCTAGTTCCTATCCTACAGATTTAGCTGGAGGAAAATATCTACCCTGTCTTGGAATTTATTTTTTAACAAATGGCACGAGGACTATAGTTCATTCCATGTTAAGGAAACAGTATTGCTCTTATGACAACCGGGTTGCCATATCGAACAGCTCTGCTCAATACCATCACGAGGAAACGGCGACACATAAATGTGTGAACTTCAGTATTTAAGTTCAAGATGAAAAGCGGAAGAAACTAAGCTGTAATTTTTGTTTACGAACTAAAGGGGACAGGGGGTTTACAGGAGCTCTCTCGGGTTTGTACACTAAAATTTTCAGTAACTACTTCTGTACAGTACGATAATAATAGAATACACACAAATACTGTGCAATATACAACCAACTCTCACTCGACACAAGATAAATACGCACTGATTTAAAGCCTAAAAACACACACGCAACAACTAAATACTGTAGATGACTTCACTACGGAAGTGAGCTGCCGGCGGTTCACAGAGTGAAGGACTACTCGTACACGATACTTGTCCAAGAGCAACACAGAAAAAGGAAAATGGAGGAAGGCAACAAAGCGGTGGCTGTTCTCGCCATTGTGCTTCCTCCCTACGAATGTATTTATGAAAAAGAAAATGTAACGTAGTTACTTTTAATAACTCACGGGCAAAAATGCCTCATCCTTTTTATCTATATTTCATAATACATTACAAAGTACAGTGTAATATCCCTTAATCACGAGGAATTATGGGTATCTCACAGGGGGGTGTGTTCACTCCTTGTACGTGCATAAGAGTAATACTGTTTTCTTTACGTGGAATGAGCTATAGTTGATTGTGAGCAAATAAATTTGCACTGTTCTGCAGACCGAAAACTTCATTGCGTACACGTGGGAGGTAAAGTTTTTGTAGTGTTTGTCATAACTTTGTTTACTATTAACTAGATGAATTGGAAATATTAATATTTTGTAAATTTTACAGACAAATTGCCTATTCATGTAGTATTAATGCCTGAAATGTGATTCAAGTTCTACCTCAAAAGTTACGACGATTCGAAGATTATTTGAAATCCGGTGTTAAAGATGAAGAATTTGCATGTAACGTTAATCGCTAAGAAACATGAAAGTGGTCTTCTTGGTTACGGAAAAACATTTCAGTAACTGTGTGTCCCTTAGAAACTAACCATAGGTTTCATTGAAATGTTGGTATTTGAATGACGCCTCTGGATAAAAGATTGACCAAAAACCAAACCGAAGCCCAGGGCACCACAGTCCTGCCGGATCTTGGCCTACCAAGCAACCGCTGCTCATTCCGAAGGCCTGCAGATTGAGGTGACGCATTGTCTGTGCGACGAATCCTCTCGGCCTTTATATCTGGTTTTCTAGACCGGGGTCGCCATCTCACTGTCAGAGAGCTCCTCAGTTGTAACCACGTAGACTGAGTGGAGCTCGAACCAACCCTCAGGTCCTGATAAAAATCTCTAACCAGGCCGGGAATCGAACTCGCGGCCTCCGGGAGAGAGGCAGTCCCACCACGGAACCCCTAGATCACGAGACCGGCAAGGACTATAACCACGAGACCCAGCGCCTTCCGACTAGTATTGTGAGGCAGGTTTCATATGTTTTTGGAAGTTCAGGCCAGGAGGCATCCCATTTCAGTGTCATTTAATATTATTATTTTATTTATTTATTTATTTATTTATTTATTTCATTAATTTCATTAATTTTCCTTAAATTGTACGTGCACAATCTAGGGGTGGTAGGTGGAAAAAGGACAAGTCCGACGTACACGGAAGTGCCTCCATCCCCATATGTATGTTTACATAAACTGTGCTGAATGTTAATATTTACATATGTGTAGACAATTTTGAATGTACACATTTATACTCCAAACACTGTACACGTAGAATAATTATTTTCATTTATGCTATTCATATTAGAGTAAGTAGACCCAGTCATTTATACCCTCACTCACACCCCTATATACACGCTCATTCACAAACACTTTCACACCCGCACGCATACACATTCGCCCACATTTAACTGTACTTGCACACATCATTCTTGGAATTCTAATTTATGCAAGTTACATACATCACATACGGGTTTCTATTTACATATGTATTTTCTTTACTGCGTGGAGGAAGTGAGGAAGAGGAACAAGTTTTACTTCAGATGGTAGAAGATTCCAGAGATGAACAGACCGTGCGTAAAATCCATTTAAATATGAGATTGTTCTGGCGAGGGGTGGAACAAGAGTTAATCCTTGGTCCCTCTTAACGGAGCGGTAATTAAGCTGCAGGCGGTGTTGTCTATCGGGGATATCTTAATGAAGGCTGAGTATATTTGTTTACATAACGAGTTCACTATTGGAAACGACCTGGCTGTGTTTAAATGTTTAGATGAATGTGTTTGATAATCATACGTTCTGTTCGTCGCTGGACACCTTCTAGTTTCCTCATATTTTCTGTTATCGTTGGATGCCAGAAAGGAAGGCCATATAGTAGTATGGGTCGCACCAGGGAAATATAAGCCGTTCGTAGGGCTTTACTTCTTCCTCCATAGAGACATCTATGGACAAAACCTAGTGCTCTGTATGCCTTACACCTCACTTCCTCCACATGCTTATTCCATTTTAGATTTTCCGTAATATGAATACCGAGCAGTTTGATGGAATTAGAAGGCGGTCGTTAGATTCCGCACAAAGTAGGCTGGTTCTGGAGTTGTTGTCTAGCTCTACTTAGTCTTATATGTTTACAATTCATTCGAAAAAAGGCGTGAAATATACTATGTATGTGATGCAAAGCTATCTCTGTACATGCTACGAAGATTCCTGGGCGAGTGAAAGGTAAAGGCTTCCACTATTCGTAAGCTCGACAATTTGTGGGATAGAATTATTAACTCTAAGCCCACTTGGTACATACTCACGGTGTAGAGACGTGACTTTTCGTAAGTAGATGTCCTGATTCTTAATATTTCGACATCTCGGACGGTAACGAATCTGACGTGCAAATTTACCGCGAAGATTAGAGCGCCCGCGTATTTCCAGATTGCCCTTCAGCCCCGTACTTTCTACGTATAAGGGTCCCGCACACACTAACTATTAGAGCTAGGAATTTTGGTTAAAGAAGTGCAAAAAAAGGCGCAAATTGTAAATGCAGATATTCGTACAAACGTCGCCAAAACCAATTTTACATCATATAAAAGGACACAAAATTCACTCATGTTATGTATTAAAAATCTGCTTAAAACAAATCCCAGAACACCATGTTATTAAAATCAACATGTCCAGAAAACTGTCAAAACAGATAATATTTCAATGTTATTTTCAGTGAGGTTGCATCTCCGGTCATTAAGTAAATGCTTGTACGACTCGTTGGCTGAATGGTCAGCGTACTGGCCTTCGGTTCAGAGGGTCCCGTGTTCGATTCCCTGCCGGGTCAGGGATTTAACTTTCGTTGGTTAATTCCAGTGGCCTGGAGGCTGGGTGTTTGTGCTGTCCTCAACATCCCTGCAACTCACACACCACACACAACACTATCTTCCACCACAATGACACGCAGTTCCCTACACGTGGCAGATGCCGCCCACCCTCATCGGAGGGTCTACATACAAAAGGAACGTTGAGCGTCAACAGGCACAAGTGGTGCGTATTTTGTTTGCAGTCGATATTAAATGCCTGTTTGTTGCAACATGCGTAACAACAGGGTTTTTGGCTAAGCTCTGTTCTCGTATCTTCTTTGCAGTACCATCCAGTGTTTCCTTCAAATCCACTACAACAGCCCATTTAAGAACTTTCATGTAGCCTCCTTATTCTTCACATATTCTGCCCTCCCTATATAGTGCGTAACGTAATTACGTTGGTGTTTTTTTTTTTTTTTTGGTATCAATTGTTATTGATATATCACAAACGTTGCACCTAAGAACTGACCCGTCGCTCTGAAGACCATCAGCACTAAACTGTTTATCACTTCCACGTATTTTCTCGGCGTTCATTTTCTGTTTCAGCACACTTGATGCTGATATTTACTACAGTAATAGCAAATAGCGTAATGTTAAGCTATTTGCTAATATGGCAATGTCAGACGCCACACACAGACAGTCTCAGACAACGCGGCCGGCCTTCACAAGGCAGATGGAGAAACGTGGTTTCCTCGCGAGTTGAATTACGAGGTTTTCATTTTTTTTTTGCTATGGGCTTTACGTCGCACCGACACAGATAGGTCTTATGGCGACGATGGGATAGGAAAGGCCTAGGAGTTGGAAGGAAGCGGCCGTGGCCTTAATTAAGGTACAGCCCCAGCATTTGCCTGGAGTGAAAATGGGAAACCACGGAAAACCATCTTCAGGGCTGCCGATAGTGGGATTCGAACCTACTATCTCCCGGATGCAAGCTCACGAGGTTTTCATTGCCTAGCAACAATGCAGTTACTATTGCACTATATACTGCTAGTGAAAAACATTGAAGTGAACAGGTGGATTTCGAAACAAAAGCTTAAAAAGGAGCAGTGCAACATAAGTGAGCATTTTTACGTAAGTTACCTAGTCAATGTGTGGTACAAACTGACATATTTTAAAATTAATAGTTCGGAAAGGAGCCTCTGTGGATCAGACGGCAGCGCTTCGGCCTCTCACCGCTGGGTACCGTGGTTCAAATCCCGGGCACTCCATGCGAGATTTGTGCTGGATAAAGCGGAGGTGGAACTGGTTTTTCTCTGGGTACTCCGGTTTTCCGTCATCTTTCATTCCAGCAACACTCTCCAATATCATTTCATTTCATCTGTCAGTCATTGCCCCAGAGGAGTGCGACAGGCTTCGGCAGCCGGCACAATTCTTATCTTCGCCGCTAGATGGGGGCTTCATTCATTCCATCCCTGACCCAATCACTGGCTGGAAAACAGGTTGTAGGTTTTCATTTTCAGTTCGGAAAGGGGACTTTCTGTAGTAGTAGAGTTATGTATCCCGAAGCCGGAAGCCAAGCCCATGGTTCCCACAGTCCAGGACTTGGGGTTTTAAGAGTATATTGTAAGTTAGTTTAAAAGCCAATATTTTAAACCCACTTGGTCATCTCACAAGGGAATGCACTTCCCCAAGAACACGGGTTTCACTCTCAAGAAACATGAAATAAACCATGTTGCACTTAAAGATCACCTGTCAAAGAACAAGGGTTGCACTCTCCGAGAAACATGAGTTTCTCGACAAACAAACCCACTCCCTCTTTTGAGACACTGTGTGTGGTATGAAATTCCTGGCTTACTTTACGAGTGTTGCAATGTCACCTGCCAAAACACAAGGGAGGAAAACATTACTTCTTAGGTGTGACCACCCACGTCACCCCACTTTAGCAAACATGTAAGATCGCTCTCACTGGACTGACACGTGACTCTAACCTGATAACCTATGGTATAAAACTAGCTGACCAAGAAGGCCCGCTCTCATTCGTTCAACAGCCAACTACCGAGTGGTTTGGTTCTCAGGCTTCGCACGTCTCAGATCAGGAGTTCAATCTCTGAATATAGTAGAGATGTAATTTAACTCAAACTTAATTCTTGTACATAGGAATAGCCAGCTATATTAATAAACAGAATTAACACCAAGTGTCTTCTCATTTCGACTGAATTAGATAACGCTCAGCGCGATATTGAACTATCGGAACCTGATAGCTCAGTACCAAGAAAAATATAAATATTGTTGAGCTACAAAACTTAACTGTAGTAGTAGTAGTAGTAGTAGTAGTAGTAGTAGTAGTAGTAGTAGTAGTAGTAGTAGTAGTAGTAGATAAAAACACTACATAAAAATAAGATTTTATTGAAAATGAGCAGGCTCAGCTCCTTTTCTGAACAGCTAACTGAAAACGGATAGAAGCTACGATAAATTTGCGTACCCCTAGTGGTACGCGTACCACACTTTGAATACCACTGGTTTAGACGATAGCATATAGGAGTCTCAAAACATGAACTCCGTTTACGATCATGTATGGCCATCTGTATTAAGTCCGAATCGTTAGCGGAATGTTCAGCGTACCTGCCTTCCGTTCGGAGGGTCCCGGGTTCGATTCCCGGCTGGGTCGGAGATTTTAATCACTTCTGATTAATTCTTTTGGCTCGAGGACAGGGTGAATGTGTCCATCCCAACACTCGCCTCATCATATTCAGACAACATACCACACTACCAACCACCACAGAAACACGCAATAGTGATTACATCCCTCTATATAGGATTGGCGTCAGGAAGGGCACCCGACCGTAAAATAGGACCATATCCACATATGCGACGCAGTTTGCACCCGCGACCTCACAGGTGTGGGAAAAAGCGGTATGAAAAGAAGGTGACCATCTGTATTAACTGGGGTTCAAACCATGGCCGGGTGGACGAGAAGCAAGTGACTGTGCAGGGACATTGAAGTAGGTTATTGGATTTTCGCCGACTGTGCAAGTCAGCTACCTTGGCGAAGCCCAGCAAGTTTCTCAAGTAGTGCTGTCAACACTGAGTACAAACCGGTCCGAATTAATTAGATGTAGCGCTGTGATACACTGGAATTTATAATCTAATTAATGCGTAAGACATGTCAAAATATAAACACCTGACTGTTTTATTATCAGAGTTCCAATTCTTTCCAAAGGTGGAGTAATATGCCACCAAACAACTTCCAGCAACCGGTGTTATAATATAAATAGTTTAGACAAGTAATTTGTCTCTGAATTGTTAGGAAGTTCTTTTATTCAAGACTGTGCTGTCAACAGCAATACATTAGGGAGCAGGGGATTAAGTAGAGATACGCTTCCAACTCCTCGTTATTAATGTATGTGTGAGGAAACTGCTGCATATGAGGCATGCCATACTTGGATTAAATACCAGGATGCTCAAATATTATCGACATCTGAACAGTCCATTAAAAAAAAAATGCTTTACGTCACATCGACAAACATAGGACTTCAAATCAAATCGAAATCGCTTTATTTGCAAATGAGGTGTCTACCTCGGTGGCAGATGATACATAAAAATACACTGTTATCAACCACAAAAGTTTAAATTAAAAATATAAGAAGACATTTTCCTAAAATAGAGTATTATACAATTTACACTAACATTTTTTGTATTAAACACACAAGTCATCCTTAATAAATTTATATTATTTACAAAATTCCACTCATAATATCTTCTGTACTCACACACATAATCAACTCGTATACAGTATGTAGAATCACTCCAAATAATACTATACAACTGCTATAAGATTTACATTTACAATGCATTTTAACCCACTTGGTACCTAACATGCATATAGCGACGATGGGATAGGATGCTTGTTGTTTAATGGGACCTAACATCTAGGTCATCTGCCCAATGGGATAGGGAAGAGCTAGAAATGGAAATGAATCTGCCATGGACTTCATTAAGGTACAGCCCCAGGATTTGTCAGGTGTGAAAATGGGAATCTATGGAAAACCATCTTCAGGCTTCGAATGCACTATCTCCCGAATGCAAGCTCACAACTGCTTGACCCTAACCGCACGGCCATCTCACTCGGTTTCTGCATTCTTCTTCGCCACCTGAAATAAATAAATAAATAAATAAATAAATAAATAAATAAATGTATTTGTTTATTTAGCAGTAGTCAGATAGAGGTACGAAGTATACAATTGTACAATGACGGTATAACATTATAAGATGTTAACAGTAAGAAAACAAGCAATACAATTTTACAAAGAAGGGACTTAATATTAACAACTTCTTTAGAAATAAAATAACAAGTGAAGAAAGGGTAAAAACATATCGTATATTAATGTCTGTTTTACTAGTAATGTTCTGGCCAGGTTTTTAACAGAGTATCGAGGGTCTACTCCTCTAGTGTACGTTTTTGTTTTGAAGAGATAAAGATGCCATTTTCATGCAAGGTATTTGTTTTTGTGGGATGGCGAGTGTTAGGCGCACACGACGAATACGGAATAGTGGTTCACTTTGGATCCTACGTAGATCAACATGTAACGGGGAATGAGGTAATAAAAATGCACATTTGAGAGTACCATTAACAATTCTGAGAAGAAAGCAGAGATCTGTGTAGACCTACTGCAGACGTTTACTCAGATCCAAGATGTTGAAATATGACAGAATTTGGTTGGTACTATACTGTCTCAGATCGGGGTTATGCAGTAGTGGCGATTGGAAATTAGAATTGGGAGGGGGGGGGGGCAAAAC
The DNA here is from genome assembly GCF_040414725.1 of Anabrus simplex. Classification (NCBI taxonomy): domain Eukaryota; kingdom Metazoa; phylum Arthropoda; class Insecta; order Orthoptera; family Tettigoniidae; genus Anabrus; species Anabrus simplex. The sequence goes on along the minus strand of NC_090266.1, from coordinate 1,146,465,831 downwards.
AATGCACGGATAACAAAAAGTACCAGGGTTTGTGGGATATAACGGGGGCGAGGTGTACGTACATCAAAACTGAAAAAAAAGCTACAAAATCGTAAGTTGTTTATGCTCTCTGAACGCATTTCGACAGAGGTAAACGCTGATAGCTTACCAGCTTAGGTACGGTAATAACACTTTTTTGAGATTTTGATTCAATACTATACAATAAAACTTTCACCAAAGAAACAATATTACACATGTATTACAAGTAAGTGTGTGAGCCTCCGTGGCTTAGTCGGTAGCGTGCCGGCCTCTCACCGCTGGGTTCCGTGGTTCAAATCCCGGTCAGTCCATGTGAGATTTGTGCTGGACAAAGCGGAGGCGTGACAAGTTTTTCTCCGGGTACTCCGGTTATCCCTGTCATACTCTCCAATATCATTTCATTGCCCCAGGCTTCGGCAGCCGGCACAATTCCTATCCTCGCCGCTAGTTGGGGGTTTCATTTATTCCATTCCTGACCCAGTCGAATGACTGGAAACCGGCTGTGGATTGTCATTACAAGTAAGCAATTTAGTATTTAATAACAGACACTAAAGAGACTGCCAGACTGACGAATGCGCAAGCGGGTGAATCATACCTCAGTGCCCATGACCTTGTCGAGAAAATATACCCCTGCTACCGACCATCACGGCACATGCAAAATCTCCACTACTTGCTGCGGTGCTATACAAATCGGTTAGCCGCGACGAACGACATTTTGTGCATATTTCCGCTAATAATTCTGTCAATATTTAAAGAAAATAAGGGAAAGAATTAGCTGATAAGACAACAGGGCTTGAACAAATTGCTTTCTTTACATACCCTAATTCCAGATTTCAGCCGGCTAGAATGGAATAAGAAAGTAATGTTTCGTTAACAAAGTGGGGGCGACTACCTAATTGCCACTATTGGGATTATGGGTTTTCACAATGTACGCAAGGAGTGAGAATGCGCGGTTAGATTTATTGACTTTTGTGGCGACAGCTGATGACCAGACGGGGGAGCAGAAATTAATTATAGGAAGAACATAAGTACAAAAGTATAATTTAAGAGAGTTTAAATCGCGAATTTCAGTAAATCTGAACACAAATCCAGGAGACCTCATGGCACGGGATTCAATTTGGTCTATATGAAAAGAGAAATTTAATTTGCTATCATGATATTTTTTGTGCAAGTTGCTTTAGGTCGCACAGACACAGATAAATCTTATGGCGACGATGGAATAGGAAAGGCCTAGGAGTTGGCAGAAAGTGGCCGTGGCCTTAATAAAGGTACAGACAGTAGAGGCGATTGGGAATTAGAAGTGAGGGGGGAGGAGGGAGGCAAAAAATTACAGAGAAGAAAAATTACCCGGGTTTGTTATTAATTAAAGAAAATGAATGGACTAATTATGTGATACAACAGGGCTTGTACCAATTGCTTTAAAAATATATAATTCCTAGTTTCAGGCGGCTAAAATGGAATAAATATGTAATGTTTTCTCCACAAAGTTAAGAGGGGACTGCACCCTCACCCCTCACCCCTAGTCGCCGCCATTGGGTACAGACCCAGCATTTGCCTGGTGTGAAAATGGGAAATCACGGATAACCACAAACAAACAAATAAAAGAAATAAATAAACAAATAAATAAAAATCCATCACGACGCTGATTAAAATCATACTCCTGGCCGTACTGGGAATGGTTTACCATGGCTTTCATTCACAATTTTACTCCGAACAAATGTTAAGAAGGACCAAACGAATAGACCAGGGCTCATTTCCTCCCAGTCGTCACCCTATTCAGTTAGAAATGAACACAACAATACAAACAAGGCAGTTACACGGACATTTAGACAGATTTAATACTCTGTAAATAAACGATGTTACAAACATTCATGAACCAGTAACAACCAATCCGTTGACAGTGAGGAGCTATTGAAGGAATTCTTATTTGTATGAGAACACGGGCATTGATTGATTTTTAATTATCTGCGTTCTACTGTACCACATTTGGCATTTAATGGCAAGACTCATTCTGTGAATACCATTAAAATAAGAAGAAGAATTGTTGAAACTTTTGAAGTTGAAGTTGAGCGCTGACTCTAGCCCCAAGGTCGAGATCCGCTGTGCGAACAAGAGAAATCAATTCCAGTTCACTTAACTTCTGTGAACTGACAGTTTGAGAGCACATTTACGAATATAGTGGAATATATATTGGAAAATCTTATGCAGCAGGTTTTTAGTTCAATTGGCTTGGGTCAGCCTCTGTCAGAATGACATCTTCGCTGCCACATTATGGAAAACCAAATACAGTGTCGTCGGGATTCGAACCTGAGGCACACGGATCCCCTTGAGAGTAATATGCTTCATATTTGATATTTAGTAGTTGCAATATATATATGTCCTCAATCTGTTGTACATGTGTATGTGAAAATAATAATAATAATAATAATAATAATAATAATAATAATAATGTGGTTCACTTCTCTTAGGTTGCTATAGATTTTTTCCGGCAGGTGTTCGTTAACGTGCCGGAAATCAGTGACACGAAGTTTTCGAACTTAAACATCCTGTACCGGGCGAGTTGGCCGTGCGCGTAGAGGCGCGCAGCTGTGAGCTTGCATCCGGGAGATAGTAGGTTCGAATCCCACTATCGGCAGCCCTGAAGATGGTTTTCCGTGGTTTCCCATTTTCACACCAGGCAAATGCTGGGGCTGTACCTTAATTAAGGCTACGGCCGCTTCCTTGCAACTCCTAGGCCTTTCCTATCCCATCGTCGCCATAAGACCTATCTGTGTCGGTGCGACGTAAAGCCCATAGCAAAAAACATCCTGTAATGCCACAGACCTCAGCTGGAATCGAACTCTCTATCTTAGAAACAGAGGGTCAACGTTTTATTAACTGCACCACTGAGATTTCTTTGCTACATATTTGCGTCTGGCTAGAACTATCCATGGAAATATACCAGCACAACTGGCTCAATTTACGTACTTCCTGAATTCTGGCGGTACCAGACATATGCCTAGCCAATCACTGCAGCAATCTCTAGTTTGTATGGGATATGGCAGCATAAGATCCACCACAGTGTGCCTCTTAATACAAACACCGGCACAGCGTCTTACCGAGGCCCATGTTGTCGCTAATATTGGGCTCTGGAAGACTGAAGGCATGTGGATGGTCTGGTGAATAAAGACGCAAAGTGTTTGAGGCTGATAATAGGGTTCAGTTTCGGGAAGATTTGGAAAGGCCCATTCACACCTGAGACCCTGCATCTTCAATTGCCAGGGTATTATAGGAAGCCACGAGATGCTGAATCCCGGGTGTCAATGAAACACCATGCAAGCTAGTGTTGGTGTCATACTGGTGGTGGGTGCATCCTTATGTGAAGATGGGATACACTGCTCTGTCATACGATGTCATTGAACGGTGACCGCTACAAAAGCCCTCCTTGGTGATCAGCTGAGGCTCATCATGAACTTCATGTTTCCTGATAAGGATGTTGTATTCCTTCAGGATAGTTGACAACATAATCCAGCCCAGTTTATCGAGGGCTGGTTCGCGAACAAATCGGGAGCGCTTCAATAAATGGTGTGACCACCGCATCCACCCGACATGAGCCCAGTTCAGTGGTGTAGGACGTATTGGAGAGGTTACCAGGTTACTTCACAAAGATATCAATATAGCATGACTTAAATGTTATTTCTAGACGCATTTCGTTCACTTGCGGATTCCATGTTCGATGGATTTAATGCACTTCTCAAAGCTTTAATAAAACAATATGTATCACCAGTGTGAATTCTGTTGCGATAAATGTCTGAGCAATTTCCTCGTTAAAAAATGAATGAATGAATGAATGAATGAATGAATGAGTGAACGGGTTTTGATTATTTCTTACGGACCACATGTTCTCTTTTCAGGTGAGTAAATCGGTTTTCGATTACGATGCTGTGCAGTAGACGATGACATTTCTGGGAAAGTACTTTCTAGCCAGTAAAGTACTGTTTAGCAGGTAGGTGCAATATGATCGAGAGATCCTATTTTACCGGGTGATCCAACTGCCCCTCTTTATGTAGTTATACTCTACCCGCTATTCAAATGTGTTTTGTTAACATCGATTCTTGTCGAGGGCTAAGTTTCTCGCGTCAAAAAATTAGTGACATAGAACTAATCACTGCTGAGCAATGCATCAGTATACAAACCACCCGACACGAACTGGCCAACCTGCCGCCTGCCTTTGCTGCCTACCCCAAGCATCTGTGTAGGTGACTTTAATAACTTCCGTACATCCTGGGAATGCACAAGCAATGGTGAAAATGAAGATAAACTGTCTATGCGGAGTGAAGGATATGACTTACATCCCAGTTTTTTGCTAGTGGCTTTACGTCGCACCGACACAGATAGGTCTTACGGCGACGATGGGATAGGAAAGGCCTAGGAGTTGGAAGGAACGGCCGTGGCCTTAATTAAGGTACAGCCTCAGTATTTGCCTGGTGTGAAAATGGGAAACCTCGGAAAACCATCTTAATGCTGCCGACAGTGGGATTCGAACCCGGATGCAAGCTCACAGCCGCGCGCCTCTAACCGAACGGCCAATTCGCCCGGTCACATCCCAGTTTTTAATGCTAAATAAATCAAAACATTTCACTTAGCCGGATGGAAATATGACACCAACCTTATCCTGGTCTTTGTTACTACAGATGAACATAAACTCCCCCTAGATCACACAAAGAAAGTCCTAAAAGCATTTCCCAAAAGCATGCACCGCCCTATTGTCATCGGCATTGACCCTGAAAACCCATCTGTAAGATGCATTGACAAAACTAGATGTAACTTCAGCAAAGCTAACTGGGAACAGTACAGTAGGGAAGTAGACAGCAATCTGCGATGGATACCTCTAATGGCTCAAAACTACAAGCGATTTGTGGGAGTAGCATTGACGCAACACAATGGAACATACCACGATGATTTAGAAAGCACTAAGTTCCTTGCTTGGGTGAATATACACAAACGATTCATATGAAGATTCCAGAAACTGGGAAAAGAATACTGGCGAACTGAACGAAGGCAGAAAGGAACTGAGGAAAGAACTGACTTCTCAACTCAACTTCACACACTGGAGTAGGAAGGCATGGGCACTCCTAAGAAAACTTGGTACTGCATCGAACATCTGCCACCAACAATCAAGGATAACACCATCTCGAATGGATCTACGTATCAAATCACCAGTCGAGAAAGTCCCTATGGACCCAACCACAAAAACAGAGACAAAAATGTGAGCTACAAGACGTAGATGGTAAACTGAAAACGCCACAACATTCTCAGACGCATTCAATCAGCAAAAAATAGATGAAGCCATTAAAACGCTGAAAATGAGGAAAACGACAGGAATAGACGGAGTGCTCCCAGAGTTGATGCAACGTTTTGAGAAGCACGGAAGAACATGGCTGAAGAAATTTTTCAGTGATATACTGGACACCGGAACATCCCTCCAGAATTCAGGATTGCTTATAATAAAAAATCACCAAACGATGCCTTAAGTTACAGATACATAGCATTGCACAGTATTTGTTTCAAACTCTTGGAACGCCTAATCCTTCCAAGAATTCGGGCAGTAGTACACAACACAATTCCGGCGTATCAGGCAGTTTTTCGAAATAATCGTAGCTGTTGTGAATAAGTACTTACGCTTACATCCTACGTCGAAACGAGGTTCCATAAATAGCTACACGTCAGTTGCTTTTGTCGACCTGACTGCAGTGTATGATACAGTATGGGTAGACGCACTGTCGCTTGAACTCAAAAGATGCGTGCCTTGTAAGAGCTTCACAACTCTGATGAAGAACATGTTAACAAATTACTCCTTCGAGGTCAGTATTGGGTGTAACATATGCACACTAAAGAACGAGCTTACTCAAGGATCTGTGCTATCCCCACTACCCTTCAACTTGTACACCAATGACATGCATGAAACCATCATCTTCAAATTCTGCAACGCCGATGACTTAGCATTAGCCTCTCAAACCACAACGCCAGAAGAAGGAGAGAGTATGCTATCCAAGGATTTGGAAACTTTGAATTTATACCACAAGTAGTAGAGACTCTGTCCAAACCCATCTAAGAAAGAAGTGTGTGCTTTCCGCCTTAGCAACCGACTGGCAAACCAACAGCTCAAGGTGAACTTTTGTCAATAAAGGGCAAAGGAAAACTTTAACTCTATGTACCTTGGTACCACTTTGGACCACTCCCTGACTTTCAAAAAACACCTGGAAAAGTCCAGCCAGAATCTTACGACCCGCAACATCATAAAGAAACTGGCTGGCACTTCTTTAGGAATCGACGCAACTACCCTCACCCTAGTTGTACCCTGTTGTTGAATACTGTCCCGAGTTTGGCAACGTAGTGTTCATACTAAGGAGATTGATATCCACCTAAAAGGATGGAGGGGAATTATCACGGGAATCATCACATACGAGTGTTTATGTATTACCTCCACCGTGCAAGTGTACTAGCGCCTTGCAATACATACCCATGGCCAGTAGGTCGTTGAATGTTAAAGGCCTAGCGTATAATCGCTAAATATCGTATATACGATATCGTATATGGGGGCTGTAAATCGAGCAGTCGCAATAGTGATAGTACGCAGTATGTAATAAAATAACAAGTACAGTTGCATTATATTACTTCCATGCAGTCACACCCGCAAAGTCTATTACATTTTTTCAAATGTCCGGGAGCCGTTGGGGACCGTTGGAAAGGCGTTCTGTGTTGATGACAGCGACGGAGCGCCATACTGGGCGGAGTAGAGATACCACGTCAGGAAATCGGCGGCCGGGGTGAGGTTCCTTCAACTTTGGAAACATTTCGAAGTCACAGGCACTCATGTTTGGTGAATATGGAGGGTGATCTAAGAACTTCCAATGGCACCGTTGCAGTAGGAGCTTGACATTGTTTGCGACATGACAATGCACGATAGGGCGATCGTCTCTCTATAAACGTGGACGCTTGCGCCGCATAGCCGGACGCAGATGTCGCTCCAGAAATCAGCAATAGTAGTCAGTGTTGACGGTTTGTCCCTCAGGCACAGCGTGCGTAAGAAATACACCCTCCTATTCGTATGCCGCAATCATCATAAGCTTCACCCGACTGGGTTCCTGTCGAAATTTCTGTGGACGTGGCGAACCTGGGTGACGCCACTCATTCGATTGACGCTTTAATTCAGACTCGTAGGCTCGTGCCCATGCCTCATCAATGGCGACAATACGCTGCAGAAATGCTCCTCCCTGTCCATGTGGATGCCAGACGGGACCGGTGCCATTTCTGTACGTCGGTGAGTTGATGTGGAACCCAGTGGGACGCAATTTTTCTCATGTTAAGACATTTCGTCAGTACATGCCACACCGTTTGATGACTGAGACCAAACTCTACGGGTAATTTCCGGACAGTCTGTCTACGAAAACGAGACCATTCACGATCTTGAGGAATGGACGGCCAACCTGTGCAGTGCAAATCCGTAGTCTCATTCCGAAACGACTTGATCCATCTTGCAACCGTCCTATCCGGTTATGCATTCTTGTCACAGGTTTTACGTTATCCTCGATAACAATCTGATGCATTTTGCCACGGGCAACCTCGATTTTAATCCACAAACGCTGATCACCTTTAGCAAACATGCTTTAGAGCGGTGAAATAAACACTCTTCACTTCAACGCCACACAGCAACAGCACTCCCAACTGGATGCCCATCATATGCACACTATACATCGACAACAGCGCCAACCGACCGCTCCACTATCCTATCTGCGCATGCCCGATCTTCTGCAAGTGTCTGGACTACGTTGCCACTACTTTACTCACAGCCGCTCGTAGATAAAACTGATATTTGAAAGTTTGCATTGTGTAATACGTTTTGAGTACCCAGTTTTAGAATAACTAATCATTTGTAATGGAAATATTTCTATGTCATATTTCTCGTGGCTGGTGTGACAAGGCTTAGCCTTTAGATAATGGATGGATGGATTTTCCATACGATAAACAAAATAAATGAAAACTGTCTTATCTGACTACCATCGTGATGTAACAGTCACGGATCGTCTCCATGGATGAGATACATTTGTATTTGACATATTCTTGATGAGACATTTCATTTACCATGTGTTGATTTTCAGTGCAGCAGGTGTTGGATACGAGTATGGGGTTTTAGTGTAAAGTCTTGCACATTCAAGTCGACACCTTTTCATTATATGGTCCTACATTGCGAACATATAGCGGGTAGTCTAATTAACGCGATTGGTAAATAACGTGTGTTAATAGAGGCAGTCAGTTACGTGAGTCGCTATCATGAGATTCAAGTTATTCAACAAATGTTAGAAGTATGTATTAAAGTATCGTCGCATGCAAATATTGTAGATAAATTCTGTGGATATAAAACATGTATAATTGCGAGGAGTGAGACATCAACCGTGAATCATCGGGTGTAGGAAGGGACCCGGCACAACATATCAACAATATTGAATTAGAGTGCTATAATAGAGTATACAACCAGTTGGATACATCTCATAATATTAGATGGGTCGTTGCACCTATATAAAAAAGATAGTATAAGAATTGCAGTTGTTTCCATGGAACCCGTGTGTGTTAGATGGAATACAGCAGAAGGGTATGTAATATATTTACATGTCTATCTGATGTGTTACAGAGTATATTATTTAAGTTATCTCAGCGGGTACTAATGTAATGTCTCAAGTTAGGAAGTAGTCAGCAAATATTCCACCCTTGACGGATAAGCAGAGCTCGTGGAAAATATAAGTTATTTGTATTTTTATGCAGCATGATTGCTTTGACACCCAACGTATGATATTCATTCAAATGGTCCTCGTCTCAGGTTTGATCGAGTTTTAATTAATTAATTAGTGTATAAATGTGTTGGGGGATTAACATATACCAATATAAAGATATTTCTTCATTTCGGCTAAATAAGTTTCAGTTTAAATTATAAATGCAATTCATTTCAGTTCAACTTTAATATTTAGGGGTCGTAAACTCAAAATGACTCCTTGAGTTACGACTCTCTTGCATTCAAGATGCGAATTATCTACTGAAATACTTGACAATAATGTTGCTTTATTCATATTCTGACTTAAAAATTCCTTCTTATTTCCTCCCCACATTTTACCAAACATTTTTTAAATTAATCCCTGTCTCTTTCTTTTACTACGGTATATACTTTACGTCGCGCCGACAGAGATAACTTGAGTATTATGGGGACGATGGGACAGTAAAGGGCTGAGAATGAGAAGGAAGTGACCGTGGCCTTAATTAAGATATATCTCCAGCATTTGCCTGGTGTTAACATGGGAAAGCACGGAAAACCACCTTCAGGGCTGCCGATAGTGGGATTCGATTCGAATCCACTGTCTCCCGAATGCAAGCTGATAGCTACTTGAGTCAAACCGCGCGGCCACTTGGTCGGTAATTCCTGTCTCTAAATTGGGTTCAAGTACGTTGTGACCAATCCCGTGGCGTGTTGACTGCTCTAGAAGTATGTTACAAGGATGAGTTCTGCTTCTCAGTTTGTAGGTAAGAGACAGCCTTTGTGGGAGCCTCGTTCCTCTCAACCGTGTAAATGAAGTGCCCGATCACATTTGCGCTCCTTCATTAAGCATTCCAGCAAGTCAAGCGCAATTTGTAGTGTAATAGACGTACTTCTGCATCGCCTGGTAGATTTTTCTCCTTGGTTTATCCTAGACCGACTGACTACGTTCATGCAATTGAGGAAGCCATTTTACATTTCTGATTTTTTAAATATGGAGGCTACCTCATTGTCAGTAACTGAATTGGTATGTTCTTGTCTGCTTCTTGCTGTGAAAAAATACTTGTATATATTCCTCTTGTTAACTGCATACTTTAATTTAACTTAATAAATCTGGAAAAATAACAGGTAATCAGTTTGGCCTATGCCATCGATTTGGTCTTATGGCAGACTCTGCTGAATGCCTGAAGTGTAAAATCGTGGATCCTGAAAATAGGTGCAATGAGTATGATATGAAAATTAGCTTTCCCAAGACTAAATTGATGTCAGTGGGTAAGAAATCTAAGAGAACTGAATGTCAGATTGAGCATACAAAGATGGAATAGGCATATAATTTCATGTATTTAGAATTTTTTAGTGGCGTATGCTGGGATCAAGATGTCGGCTACCAATAGACTTAGGTTATCATTTTCCGATGGTTGGTTTAGTGAACGTCAAAGCTTAAGCTAATAGCCAACGGAGTAGCCTGCTGTTTTGTGAAGGCTGCTTCACAAGCTACTGCCCTGGCCTCTGCCACGGACAATACTCAACACATGATCAATGGAGATGGTAGCCTAAGGTTCAGCAAGTTAAAGTCCTTAGCATATTTAAGTCCGGCTTTGTAGCTAAATGGATAGAATGCTTGCCCTTGGTTCGATGGCTCCGATTCAATTCTCAGAATCAACCCCCTCGTACTGTTGATTCCCCGGGTATGGGGAATGGGTGTTCATGACGTCTTCGCCATTCATGCTATCCTCATTAGATCACCACCAACCTTATATAGATGCAACGAGCTAGAATAACATAGAGAGGCGGAAGCGCTGCCTGGGTGAAGCTAATACAAGGAACGTCCGCCATGCTTGCTGTGGTCAAACAAGCATGGGGGCATGGCCTTTAAATGACGAAAAGTGTAGAAAATACGCATTTCAGAATCACTGGGGGAGAATTAAAGACTGTTGCCGAAAGCTCAAAGCATTAAAAATCATAGACTGCGAATACCGCCACTTCATCATATTGCAGAACGAGGCCAACATCACGATTAGTTCATTGTAGGATAGTTCGAAATCGTCGCACAGTGACATACGAATAGGCCTAGAAATCGGAACAAGAGCGTTACCCTGCTTGGCTGTTGTGGTTAAGCGTAAATTACAATAAAAACGGTGGACATAAATATTTATGACAAAGCCTTAAAATTAAAGGGAACTATAATAGGCTACAACCTCATTCTGTTCATATTTTTAAAATTATTGCATCCTCATGAGTACTGTCTTCCTTTCTTAATCTCTTTACCCTCCAGTGTTGTTTTTTCCCACGGACTCAGCGAGGGATCCCACCTCTACCACCTCAAGGGCAGTGTTCTGGAGCGCGAGACTTTGGGTCGGGGATACTACTGGGAAGGAGGGTCAGTACCTCGCCCAGAAGGCCACACCTGCTATGCTGAACAGGGGCCTTGTGGGAGGATGGGAAGATCGGGATAGACAAGGAAGAGGGAAGGAAGCGGCTGTGGCCTTAATTTAGGTACCATCCCGGCATTTGCCTGGAGGAGAAGTGGGAAACCACGGAGAATCACTTCCAGGATGGCTGAGGCGGAAGTCAAACCCACCTCTACTCGGTTGACCTCCCGAGGCTGAGTGAACCCCGTTCCAGCTCTCGTACTCCTTTTCGAATTTCGTGGCAGAGTCGGGAATCGAACCCGGGCTTCCGGGGGTGGCAGCTACTCACGTTAACCACTACACCACAGAAGCGGCTCATGAGACTGTACCACTATAATTGTTTAATGTAATTATTTATTATAATATAGGGGGCACATCGTGTTTTTCCTACTACCATATCATAAGTTACTGGGATTACTACCAGAAAGGTACCGGTAACCTAGAAAGTTGTCCGATATGAAGTGTAGCCTAGTTTTAAATACCAAAGCAACTGGCATCTACAATAAACCAAAACCCCATGGCACTACAGCCCTACCAAACGACCGCTGTTCAGCCCGAAGGCCTGCAGATTACGAGGTGTCACGTGGTCAGCACGACGAATATTCTCGGCCGTTATTCTTGTCTTTCGAGACCGGGGCCGCTATCTCACCGTCAGATAGCTCCTCAATTGTAATCACGTAGGCTGAGTGGACCTCGAAACCAGCCCTCAGATCCAGGTAAAACTCCCTGACCTCGTCGGGAATCGAACCCGGGGTCTATGGGTAAGAGGTAGGCACGCTACCCCTACACCACGGGGCCGGCCATCTACAATAAGGCTGCATAAATTTCACAAATAGCAGTAAAATATTGTATTTACCATGCTTGGTGTACGTTTGACCGAAATAGGTGACTTTTCGTGGTTACGTTTCCTTGGTGGTGGGCGCTCTATTTTCTTTGTTTGTAAATGTGAATGAAAATTAAATAGGGTTGGGACGGCATTTGCCAGTAATCGCCGTTGGTAATTTTTTTCGAAATGTAAAGAGCATAAGCGACTGAATTGAGTAGGATACGGTACCATGTATCTCTTTTCTTCCTAACATTGCATTGTTCCGTTATTTCCTTGTTCTTTAAAGAAAACCTGAAACATAATCCGATAAATAATTACTATGGCTGTTCATACTTTCGCTGTGTAAACAATAAAATGGATTTAATTACAAACAGAAATTACAAAATGGAATCTCGGCTATAATTCAGCAATACTTAAAATACGATATACACTTTGTTTAATTACTGTGATTAATACAACCATACGCTAAGCTTACGGTTGGCATTCTTGAAAGCGAGGATCTATCTTTTCACTTCTTAAAACTTAGGAAATTAAATTGGCATGCACGATCTCCCTGTCTCCTCAACATATGCTCTCACGCCAATTCGCTTTGTTTTGACAACCGTTAACATGGCTGCCCCTTATCAACTTGCTTCAGCAGGGAGTGCTGATGTCAGGCATACAGCCCCTCTATGTTATTCTAGCTCGTTGTATAGATGCCATGCACTATAATAATAATAATAATAATAATAATAATAATAATAATAATAATAATAATAATAATAATAATTGTACCGGTTGGTACACCTGTACTCCGCACATTTGAATTTTCCGCCTTAAAGTTCTCCTCTACAGTTGAAATTCTGAACTTTCAAACTGAATTAATTCAACCGTTTATCTGAAGATGTCACCGTGTTAATTTCGAATTGTTTTTGTTTTCTAATTATCAAGAAGTGTGGACATTCTCTCACAGATGTCTCTACCGAAAACTATGATCATGCACCGTGGCGCGAAGTGAAGGAACTTTTCTTGAAGATATTTTGTATTAAGTTTTTTCTTTACTAAATGTTGTTCTTTCATTTGTGGGTTGGCAATATTAATCTTTCTTTCCGCCCATGGGCGCCCGCAGGATCTTTTCCAGGGGGGAGGCACATTAACAATTTTCTTGAATATAAAAACCAATATAACACCAGCAACATTAAATTGTTTACAGAAACTTCCAGTTATAACATATGCTAGATGACTGTCAGTAATTTCAGTTTATGAAATAATCTGGTATGATATTAAACAATTGAACATCAACATCTTTAGAATTCCAGGAGGGGGCAAGTGCCCCCCCTTGCCCCCCCTTGCGGGCGCCCATGTTTCCGCCAGTTTTGAAATTAGCCAATCAAAATTTCTGTCATTACTTTTCAGCCAATGGCATCTTTCTTTACCAATGTCGATGTGTAACTGTAAGCTACCCAATAAACGACTGTGGGTGTGTCTTAAAAATTCATGAAAGGTCTCAAATCTTCCCCGAGAGTATAAAACTGCTGATTTTCCTGGCTCACCGCCACTCGTACAACATCTAGCTTAGTGTGTGGAAGAATAGGAGGAGGCGGGAAGCGCCTCTTTCATCAGTCAGAAGCCCTTCAAAAAGGTAATGGCCGTTTAACATCTTTAATTTCTTGCTAGCTCAGCAGTTTAATCCTCGGGGAAGGTCCGAAACCGTTTTGATGTAACCTATACCATTCCGATGTAAAATTTTCATGTTACTTTAACTGTAAATCGGGGATAGAGAGTGCCTTACCCTCTCGAGCTCCCCTTCATTTTGATCTGAGGTGACTACGTTTTCATAACCGATATTCTTCTCTTTCCTAATGTATTACAATTTTCTTATACGAGTCACCTTCCCTAGTGTGGGAATAGCCCCTGTTGAATCGGCCTAGCGCCACTTAGGTTTTAACAAGCTTTCATGTAGGAGTGCAAGTACTCGCCTCCATTCATCTTTGTATTTTGGGCCATTAACTTAACCCGTTTTGTTTTCCTTCCTGCGAAGGCCCAGTAGATTGGGTACGAGATACCCCTGTTTATATTTTTAAGTTCTGCCTTGATGGCAGTTAATTGTAAAGTCTGGTATTGCCTTTAATAGGCTTGAAAGATTGATTGCGGGTCAGCTCTTTCTGGTATTTTGAAAGGTGCCTCTAGGAGGCTTGACATTACTAGGTGGGAGCAAGTGCTCCATGGAATTAGGGGTTTTCTGCCCTTTGGTATTTTGTGGTTGTGAGCTGAGAGCTCAAGTATTGTGAAATTGGGGCTCGAAGCCCACGATTTGTAAGGACGCCTTAACTTGTGCTTTCGTTTGTAAAGTTATAATTGTACCTAATTTTCTTCATTGTTATTTCACCTAGTGAAAATTTGTTAAATCTTGTCTATTGAAAATATAACCTTTATTTAAATTTTTAATTCATCTTTCGGAGTTGTAGTTAGACCCATTCCAGCCCGCACCTTCTTTCACCTCTGCCTTCCACGGATAACTCCGGAACAATTATTATTATTATTATTATTATTATTATTATTATTATTAAATACAAATGTTTCATTTTCAAAGGTCGTACCGATCATTCACTGGTTTATTAGCTTTCTTGCGAGATCAGTGGTTATGTCCGACCCATGATGTCACGGGTTCCATTCCAACCAACAAAAGAGAAGACTAAACCTGGAAGGTTGTATTTATTTTAGCAGATGTGCCTATAAAAACAAAGCTATATTACTCCTATAACAGCAGCTCTGCAGTGTCTTTCTACAAGTATGTAGAAGTAAAGCGGGAGTGAAATATCACCACTCTTTTATCTATGAGTATGAGGTGAGGAAGTATATTCGATGGGGAACGCATGGTTGTTAACAGCGGCGATCTGACGGAGCGAAGCCCAGCACAACTAACACCCGGTCCCCGCACCTACCGGACATACAGCAGCAAGCCGCCTGAGGTGGGTGGAGGGGAGAGGGACGCAGAGTGTGGGCTGCAACATCCGTCTCCGATGTCTTACTCTCGGAAATACGAGCGACTTTTTTCTCTCATTGTTTTCAAGTTTTGTAAATGGAAAAGTGTATCACATTAATGGCTACATTACCTAAGTATAATGTGCTCTAAATTTTGATCGTTCTCATTTGAGGTTTGGACTTCACCGATAGCCTTAGTAGCCCTCAATACACTCCACAGGGATATTTTTTCTCCCAGGATGGTAGTTCTTTTTTGCTAGTTGCTTTACGTCGCACCGACACAGATAGGTCTTATGGCGACGATGGGACAGGAAAGGGCTAGAAGTGGGAAGGAAGCGGCCGTGGCCTTAATTAAGGTACAGTCCCAGCATTTGCCTGGCGTGAAAATGGGGAACCACGAAAAACCATTTTCACAGCTGCCGTCAGTGGGGTTTGAACTTACTATCTCTCGAATACTGGATACTGGCCGCACTTAAGTGACTGCAGCTATCGAGCTCGGTAGGATGGTAGTATAGCGAGATTGAATGAAGGTGCAGTAAAGCTAATGCAGCGAGCTCCCAGTTGCGATCAACAGTATTCTGTAAGAAGGAAGTCAGCTCTTTACACCGCTCTGTTTTCAGACGAAGTTTGTTTTATGGGAGTGAAAGGTGGGTCGTTTCAGGATTTCATATTCATAACTAGTTAACGGGTATGAAGTGGCAAGAATGATCGCTGGAAAAACAGGTGAGAACAATGACAGGAGGGCACTGAACTCCGAACAAGGAGATAAAGGCAAAGTTAAGAATAAACTCGTTTGATGAAGCTGTACTCATAAACCGGCTTCGGTGGTGGGATCATATGAGGCGAATGGAGGAGGATAGGTTACCCAGGAGAATAATGGACTCCGCCTTAGAGGTTAAGAGGAGTAGAGGGAGATCAAGACGTCGATGGTTAGACTCAGTTTTTAATGATTTAAAGACAAGAGGTATAGAATTAACGAGGCCACAGAACTAGTTACAAATAGAGGATTGCGGTGGTGTTTAGTAATTCACAGAAGCGTGTAGACTGAACGTTGAAAGGCATAACAGTCTATAATGGATATGTATGTATGTATGTATGTACGTATGTAAATAAATTTGGCATGTAGCAGGGCACAAACGCCCCGAATTATAGAATACCTATACGGATACATTACACACTTTACAAATTTATATAGGCCACCTATCAGTTCTCATTTACTTTACAGCATTTTTCCATAAATATAAAGGCAATTGATCATTTTCAGTGATTTTTTTTAGATCATCAACATGGTCCACCTAGTGATGATCTTTAATCCACTTTCCCCTTATAATCTACAAATCACTTTAATGGGCTATTAGACATAAACAATGAAATGAAATGGCGTATGGCTTTTAGTGCCGGGAGTGTCCGAGGACATGTTCGGCTCGCCAGGTGCAAGTCTTTTGATTTGACCCCCGTAGGTGACCTGCGCGTCGTGATGAGGATGAACTACTGATGATGAAGACGACACATACACCCAGCACCGTGCCAGCGAAATTAACCAATGACGGTTAAAATTCCCGACCCTGTCGGGAATCGAATCCGCGGCCTATGTGACCATAGTCCAGCATGCTAATCATTTAGCCACGGAACAGGACAGACATAAACAAGGACGATGTAATTTAACTAGGTGATACTTTTCTCAGTGTAGTTGTCGGAAAGGGGTCCAGTAAGATAGTAGAAACACAAATCGTAAACAGTTGAAGTGACGAAGTTTTTTGAAATGGGAAGCTTGTTTACGTCGCCACTAAGATACCAGTGTGACAGGAACGGAATTGCTTTGGGAATATGTCTGGCGCTCTGCTATATTGAACGTCTCTGTGGAAGAATAAAAAAACAAGCCTCTCTCAGCGTATGAGAATATAATGAGCTGGAATGAGAATTTATCCTTTCTGTGAAAATTCAGCTAGGAGAAGCTGTCTCTGATTTGAATAGCAGAACTGAGAATTCACTTTATATTCTCATTCCCTACTGACAAGAGTATTGATGTCATTAACGAACAAAGATCTTCATGGTGTTGTAAACTGTAACGTAATAAAGTTCATTCTTATCAAATTAAAGAACAAAATAAATAAATAAAAGCACTGTAGATTGTGTAGAATAAGTTGAAAAGTACCAAGTGTTGGCATTGCCAAGGTATTGTTTCACCTCTGAGAGGCAGTGAACAGGCTTTTCTTGAAAAGCTATAGGACATGACAGATCAGTGACACTGGCACCAGTTTACCACCATCACGGCCACGGTTCAAATCCAGATCAATGCTTGTGAGATTTTCTAAATGAAAACTCACATACATATGGTTTGAATAGTATGCAACTGTATAGGTCCTATGATCATACGGTTGAAATGTTCTTAAAGACGAGCCCAAACGGGGAAGTGTTTTTACTTAGAGTGAATTGGAGAATTCTACATACAGTATATGAGATCACTGTATGGTCAATGCACGAGCAAGAATTTGAACATCAGATCCACTAAAGATCACCTTTCTAATCTGCTTTTTGCCCGCCTGCATTAAATCTGTGAGTTGCATTTCAGCTACGCAAACACCAATAATTGTATAAGTATACAGGCGTTTTCAATCGCGAAATTACAGCCGTTCGCCCCAGTTAGAGCGCCACATCTTTCCGAGACCCTAGAGGTTACAGTGTCTTGGAGACAACACCTCTGCAAGCACAAATGCACTTGGGGAGGTATGTACATTCACTTGCAATACATGTTTAGAATTGTGGAGAGATGATCGATCAGAGCCTCAAAGTTAGGCTTGTTACAGCAAAAAACAAAACAAAAAAATTATCCACGACCACAACCACTACCAGCACAACCATAAGATGGTCAGCCTTCCTTATCTACTAACAAGAGAAGGGTGCGTGCCGTGGAATCGCCGAACTTACGTAAATCTCGCACACACATTAAATGAGACTAGAATATCACAATTGCCAAAATACTTATTTCGGAAATTAATTCGTGCAACCTACAGGAAGCGCTGAAGGGCATCTCAGAGTGCGTACGCCGGTGCATTGTGCGGTGTAAGGTGCATAAGACGACTTCGCTTGGTTGACCAGAGTGCAGACCCCCCACTCCTCGAGTTTGAGCAATAGCGCTGTCTCTTTTTCCCCTACGAATATCTCGCTCACTCCGCCTGTTTCCCCCTTCCTCACTCGCTCTGCAGGGCTCACAATCCGAGCCGAGTTAAGCCGAGCTTAGCCTAGTCGCCCCGAGACAGAACGCTGGTCCGAACCTATCCGAGTAGGACCGATGCACGGTGCACAGAACCTCTGCGCCTCGTTTTACACGCTTGAGACTTTGAACGTTTGAGAGGCCCTGCCCTACCCGCAACTCGCACTATCCAACAGCTGATTTGAGGCCACGCTGACATACGCTTAAAAATGGAAGGCTGTTCAATATTGGAGAAGTGGTAATCGGGGCCCGCATTCGTTTTCGTCGGTGAAAAATAAGTTCCATCGTGGCAACAAATATATATATATTTGTGGGCAAATCATGTAAATAACAGTGGGACGCGCCACCAAGACAAATTGAGGGCAGTAGTATGTACTGTCTGAAAATAATCGATTTTTCCCATCAAAATAATTAAACAATTCACGATGTGACTAACCAGCAATGGGCTATGCAAGTTGTTCATGAAAAACAATCCGCGGGGTTTTAGAACATGCCACGTAATTTTAAAAAGCGCAATGGTATTTTGTCACGGAAAATAACATCTGTAACGACGGAAAATCAGACCAACCATGGCAGCAGCAGAAATATTAGAACCGAGCTCGATAGCTGCAGTCGCTTAAGTGCGGCCAGTATCCAGTATTCGGGAGATAGTAGGTTCGAACCCCACTGTCGGCAGCCCTAAAATTGGTTTTCCGTGGTTTCCTATTTTCACACCAGGCAAATGCTGGGGCTGTACCTTAATTAAGGCCACGGCCGTTTCCTTCCCACTCCTAGCCCTTCCCTGTCCCACCGCCGCCACAAGACCTATCTGTGTCGGTGCGATGTAAAGCAACTAGCAAAAAAAAATATATATATATATTAGTAGAGGAAGTCCCTCGATGCCGCCGCACTCCTGCGTAGCCGAGCACGCCAATTCAAACATGCGAATTTCAGCGCTTTCTGAAGGTCGCACATGTTAATTTCCAAAATAAATGTTTGGGCCGTTGTGTTATTCTTGGTTCATTTAACGTGTGTGCAAAATTTACATAAGATCCGTGATTCCCCGGTACGTGCCCTTCCCTTGTAAGATACACTTCCTCTCTTCGAGTTCGGAACCGTCCAGAGCCCAGATTAAGACGTTACATTTTATAGACGTGATAGCTGAGTGATATCGTCGCTAACCTCGGGCAATGTGTGTCGGCTTTGTTTACGAGAAAAGTCGCATTCTTATGTATCGGATCCCGTGTGAAACTGGAGGTCCCGTGGTTATGATCACGACGCGAGTATCACGTAAGGCAGGGCCTCTCAAACGCCCAAAATCTCACGCGTGCAAACAGCGGCGCAGAGTTCCTGTGCATAGTGCATCGGTCCCGCTCGGCTCGGCTCGGACCAACGCTTCGTCTCTGGGCTACTCGGCTAAGCTCGGCTCAGCTCGGCTCGGATCTGGAGTGCTACGGAGCAAGTGAAGAAGAGAGAGACAGGCGGAGCGAGCGAGACAGGCGTGGGAAAAGAGAGAGACAGCGCTATTGCTCCAAATCGAGGAGTGGGGGTCTGCACTCTGGTCAACCAAGCGAAGTCGTATTTTGCACCGTGCACAGTACATGCACCAGGTGCATGCACACTGAGAGGCCCTGACGTAAAGCTACAAGTTTACTTGCTTTGATGATTTCATCCGTCTTATATCTACCATACAATATTATTACCTTGGACCATTTATTCCCTACAAAATCGTGCAGTGTTCAAAGCAACATTTGAAATATTTCAGTTTACCTTGGATAAAAGGTAACACATCGGGGCGAAATAATCCTCAATAATTAGATAAATATTTACATACCCCCTGTGGGTAGGGGACGCTGACGAAGAATAAACCCACGGTTTCCCCTGCCTGTCGTTAGAGGCGACTAAAACGTGCGACCAAGGAATGCTGAATTTTGAACCATGACTTTACCTGGGATTAGTACCATCACGCGAGGAACAACATAAGCCGACTTTTCTTGTGATGAGTACCACTATGTGAGGAATACCATGGCTCTGTGGGTGGAACACGATGGGTTTATAGTACCCATGTTTATTATTCGCCAATATGACGGAGGCACTTCTCTGTCCAGGATCGGTTGGAACACCCCGAGCAGATGAAATGAGGCTAACATCGCTGAGGTGTTTCAGCATCTGGTAGTGGACATCATGGATCTGCGATTCGAGGAACACCAGGGGTCTGGGCGTTGCCTGTGATTAGTACCACTATATGAGCGGCACCATGAGTCTGCGTTGCCTGTGATTAGTACCCACTATGTGATAAACACCACGGGATAGTACGAGTCCCTTAATTAGTATCACTATGTGAGGAACACCATGGGTTTGCGTT
Organism: Anabrus simplex; assembly: GCF_040414725.1. Lineage (NCBI taxonomy): Eukaryota > Metazoa > Arthropoda > Insecta > Orthoptera > Tettigoniidae > Anabrus > Anabrus simplex. The sequence continues at coordinate 1,146,445,269 of NC_090266.1, read as the reverse complement.
GCCTATGAGTAGCGCCATTATGTGAGAATTACCATAGGTCTGCGGTACCTGTGCGGCGTACATTACCTGTGAGTAGTACCACAATGTGAAGAATGTCGTGTGTCTATGTTACTTGTGATTAGTACCGCTACATGAGAAATACCATGGTTCTAGTTTACTAGCGATAAATACCATTATGAGGGGCCGTTGACCTGGATTTTGGACCCCTTTAGACAACAAGCATCATCGATTCATTATTTTTCTTTGGAAGCAGCCCCCTTGGTCAGTATATACCAAGTTCGTTTCTGGGAAGGTGGGGCATTGCGGGTCGGATCCAACTTTTAATATTGTGAGTTGGATCCGCTGATTATGTTACATTCATATTCATCAATTCATATTCTTCATCATCACGTTTTGAATTCCGGTCAATGGATGAATTCTGATATTTTAAATTGTCATTATATTTCGTCTCATTTCGTACTATCAGGGGCAGACGACCTTGATGTTAGACCCATTTAAACAACAAGCACCATCATCATTATCATCATCACTATCATCATCATCATCATCATCATCAATAACTACATCAAATCACTTCAATTTGTCCACCCAAATGCATATAAAGTACCTATTGCTTTTCGTATCAAGTTTGCTTGAGTACATTTGTTACATTGTGATTACTTAATGGTAAAATAATTACAGGTAAGGTGTGTCAGATAAAGCAAGGTCTTCTCCATACAGGCCGTGAAGGCCCTGGTAGGTGTGGAAGGTAAAGGCTTCCACTATCCATAACATCGCCGCTTATGACAAAACGTAACCTAGCTACGCTAAGAACACTACAAAGAAGCACGTAATCCATCAATGGAACAACACTTGGACTTCTTCCACTAGAGGCCAAGTCACCTGAGAAATATTCTTTCCTGAGGTTTTCAACCCCCTGCAAAGTAACGTGCTGGTACCAAGCTTTCAAATAACTCAATTTTTGAATGGTCATGGCAAATTTGGTTATTATTTTCATCGACTTGGAATCAGTCGTCCTGATGGCTACATGTGTGTCTGTGGATCCTCACAATCAGTGGACCACCTACTGTTTGAATGTGCTGCATTTGAAAGAAGGCATGACTTGAACTCTCATTTAAATTATTGCAACATTGCATTATCAAAACCCCTGTATCATTTGTTTAAGAAGCCATGCTGTTACAAATATTTTATTAACATCATTTTCCGCCGATTAGATGCATGAATTCATTTTCATTGTAAAATGAATATGTATTTTAACTATAATCCTAGTATACTGTGTAAAATAGGGTTCCAAACTGCATTGGATATTCAATAATAATAATAATAATAATAATAATAATAATAATAATAATAATAATAATAATAATAATAATAACATCGCCGCTTGGTGGGGTAAAATGGTTAGCTCTACGCCCGGCTACCTTTGCCCCCAGTAATTAACCTGGTACTGGTTTCACACCAGGCAAATGCTGGACTGTATCATAATTAAGTCCAAGGACGGTTCCTTCCCACTCCTAGCCGTTTCCTGTTACATCGACCTATCTGTATCGGTGCGACGGAGTAAAGTGAAAAAAAAAAATCTTAGAAATTGCCGACCTCAAGTAATTGGGAAAAGGCCAGTAAGAAGGAGAAGAATACAAATAAGAGTACTGGTACTCATTTTTGGTGCAGGCTGAGTGAACCTCACGGTCATGTGCACCTCTGGAGTTGGAAATCTCGTTTCTTAATTTTTTCGACTTCCTGACGGAAATACTTAAAATGTATGCTTACATCGTAACGTCATAATTTGAGCTTATTTCTTCATTAATTATGGTACCATTTGTATTAATATTAGAATTCTTTTCACCCAAGACAATCGTGTGTCCGCCTATCGTGTCGAACGACTGAAAAAAGACTCTCGTTTTTATCTACTTTAGTCAGACAAGGAAGAAAAGAACACACTATCCTGAGGCTAACAATACGATATTGGAGCTCCCTCTATCCCCAAGCTTGCTCGTATTATCAAGTAAACTCTAAAAAATAGTCTCATTTTCACGCGCTCCTCACATTGTAGGTTCAGAGGAGAGAAATATAATCTTATTTGTATTCTTCTCCTTCTTACTGGCCTTTTCCCAATTACTTGAGGTCGGCAATTTCTAGGATTTTTTTTTTCAATTTACACCGTCGCACAGATACAGATAGGTCGATGTAACAGGAAACGGCTAGGAGTGGGAAGGAACCGTCCTTGGACTTAATTATGGTACAGTCCAGCATTTGCCTGGATTGAAAATGAGAAACCACGGAAAACCACATTCAGAGCTGCCGACAGTGGGGTTCGAACCTACTATCTCCCGAATACTGGATACTGGCCGCACTTAAGGGTTGGCGGCTGTGGCCTATACTAGGAGCTGTCCTGGCATTCATTCGCCTTAGAGCAGGAGAATGGAAAACCACGGAAAACTATTCTCAGGCCCGCTGACGGTGGAGACCAGCCCCTCGCTGTCTCCCGAATACAGAGGCGTAGAATTACGGTAGAGCCGTAACCACCCCTCCTTTGCTCGGTTGGCCGGTCGGAGTGCAGAGCTGTCGGACCACGGACAAGCCCCTCCCCATCTCCCGAATACCATACTCATCGGTTACCTCCTAACAACCTGTTCTAAAGCTACCAACACTAGATCTACATCGAAAGGGAGGTTATGCTCCGTTGTGTACTTCTTGGGCTGCTGTGGTATCGTCCGTTGGGAACTGCTGCCAATTGACTGAATGAATCAGTGCAAATGTGTACGCACAGAAAGTTCAAAAACAATTCAGCATTATCGAGCCTGACTTATGTATCGAAAAGGTGTCATCTCTTACAGGATAACGCAATGTCGTAGATGGTTAAAAGCACCAGTGACACCATTATCTGCCCTGAAGGGCCTTGGACTACCAAGCAACCGTTGCTCAGCTCAAAGGCCTGCAGATTACGAATTGTCATGTGCTCAGCACGACGAATCCTCTCGGCCGTTTTTCATGGCTTTCTGGACCTGGACCGCTATTTCACCGTCAGATAGCTCCTCATTTCTAATCTCGTAGGCTGAGTGGACTTTGAACCAACCCTCAGGTCCAGGTAAAATTCTCTGACCTAGCCGGGAATCGAACTCGGAACCTCCGGGTAAGAGGCAGGCACGCTACCCCTACACCACGGGGTCGGCTCCTGGGAGAACACACACCCTAAATACTTCAAATTATGTACCTTTTTCCAACTTTGTATCCCCAATCTGACATTCAGTTCTCTTAGATGTCCTACCTACTGACATCACTTTGGCCTTGAAGTGGCTAATTCTCATATCATGCTCATTGCACTTATTTTCAAGTTCCAGGTTATTAGACTGCAAACTTTGAGCACAGTCTTCCATTAAAACCAACTCGTCAGCAAAGGCCGAACTGCTTACTACATTGTCACCTTCCTGAACCCCTCCCTGCCACTTTATACCTTTGAGCAGATGATCTATGTAAACTATGAACAACAAAGGTGAATGATTACAGCCTTGTCTTACCCCTGTATCTTCAACCAAGAACTCATTCTATTGTCAATTCTCACTGCAGCCCAGTTGTCAACATAAATGCCTCTGATTGATTTAAATCATGTACTCTTAATCCCATAGTCTCCCAATACGGCGAACATTTTTTCCCTCGGTACTCTGTCATATGCCTTCTCTAGATCTGTGAAACAAAAACATTACTGCATGTTCCTCTCGTAACATTTTTCAATTACGTGCCACATTGAAAATCTGATTCTGACAGCCCCTCTGTGGTCTGAAACCACACTGGTTTAATCCAAATTACTCTCAACCACTGATCGCTCACTCCCTTACAAAATGCCATTGAACCTTGTCTGGTATACTATCAATGAAATACCTCGACAATTGTTGCAATCCTTTCTATTCCTTGCTTGTAGATATGTGCAGTTACTGCTTTCGTCCAATGAGAATTTACCTTACTAATATTCCATGCTAATCTCGTTACTGTATGGAACCATTTCATCCCTGTCGGCCGCTTTGACAGTGGAGTTTATTTACCATCATTTCCACTTCCTCAAGCGTAATTTCAGAAGTAATAATAATAATAATAATAATAATAATAATAATAATAATAATTGTCCAACTCTTTGGATGAATGGTCAGCGTTGAGGCATTCGGTTCATAGGGTCCCGGATTCGATTTCCGGTTGGGTCCGAGATTTTAATAACGTCTGATTAATACCTCTTGCTCAGGGACTGGGAATTTGTCTTCGTCCCAACACTCTTCTCTTGATTTTACATACAACATACTACACTACCAACCACTACAGAAACACGCAATAGTGATTACATCCCTGTACATGGGGTTGGTGTCAAGAAGACCATCAGGTCGTAAAACAGGTTCAAGTCCATATGTGAACACATTTCGTACTCATGATCACACCAGAGTGTGAGAAAAGCGGAAGAAGAAGAGGAGTTGGTCGATGATTTGTTATTGAGGATCACCGTCAATACCAGTTCACTAAATCTTAAAAAAAGGAAATCTTGGACGTTATTTACACGATTATCTCCCTACAACTGCCTTCCAGTTACTGCACCTGTCACAAAGGACACACGCCATATTTTATGTTAGACAGGGTATCGCGAAGGAAAAGCGTAACTATAAGAATTGTACATCCAGCTTTTGCTTGTCTGAAAGCTGCTGAAGGCTTAATTTTCGGTGGTACGATTTGAACGCTCTTACTTTTCGACTGTCTGGAGTTCAGCACTCTAATGCAGAACACCCTGTGCGTGCGTGCGGGCCACAGACGAAGAATACACCTACGGTATCTCCTGCATGTCGTAAGAGGCGACTAAAATGGGCCATCAAGTGATGATTGAATTACTAATAATAATAATAATAATAATAATGTTATTTGCTTTACGTCCCATTAACTACTTTTTAAGGTCTTCGGAGACGCCGAGGTGCCGGAATGTAGTCCCGCAGGAGTTCTTTAACGTGCCAGTAAATCTACCGACACAGGGCTGTCGTATTTGAGCACCTTCAAATACCACCGGACTGAGCCAGGATCGAACCTGCCAAGTTGGGGTTAGAAGGCCAGCGCCTTAACCGTCTGAGCCACTCAGCCCGGCTGATTGAATTAGAACCATAAGACTACTTGTATTGAGTACCATCACGCGAGGAACACCACGGATCGCCATTACTTGCGACTAGTACCACTACGTTAGGTAGACAATGGGTTTGTGATTATTAGCTTTTATTTTTGCAACTGCTTTACGTCGCACCGACACAGACAGGTCTTATGGCGACGATGGGGTAGGAAAGGCCTGGGAGTGAGAAGGAATCGGCCGTGGCCTTAATTAAGGAACAGCCACAGCATATGCGTGGTGTGAAAATGGGAAACCACGGAAAACCATCTTCAGGGCTGTCGACAGTGGGACTCGAACCCACTATCTCCCGGATGCAAGTTCACAGCTGCGCGCTCCTAACTGTACGACCAACTCGCCCGGTGTGATTATTAGCAACAGGGGGTGAATCAGTATGTGTTTTACAGTACCCTTGATTAGTACCACTATATGCGGAACACCACAGGCTTTCGTTGTCTGTGATTAGTACCGTTGTGAGAAACACTACGTGTCTGGGCGTTGACTGCGATTAGTACCACTGTATGAGTTACACCGTTGGTCTGCGTTGCCTGCGATTAGTACCCACTATTTGAGGAACACCACGGGGTAGTAAGAGTTTCTGTGATTAGTACACCTATGTGAGGAACACCATGGGTTTGCGTTGCCAATGAGTGACGTCGTAATGTGAGAAACACCATAGGTCTGTGTTGTATGTGTATGTTGGGTATTCAGCCCGAAGGCTGGTTGGATCCTCAACAGGTTCACCATTAGCTGTCATAGATGGCCTAGGTGTCACTAGGGAAATGAGGAGTGAGGTAGTTTCCCGTTGCTTTCCTCACCGAACCAGAAGTTGCTATTGCACATCAGCCTGCCAAGCCCACTGAAATGGCTGCACCAACCGACCCTATGAGCGACATTTTCACACCATTCAGAGCAGGGACTGGCTGCATAAGGAATGGCATTACTAGCGTCACTCATACCTCAGCCACTTTCATATTGACAAAGCCAAGGAAGAGACTGAGACAGGTCAATGAAAGTAACAATTTTATTCTAGCCCATACCAGAAGACATAGTGCACTGTAAACACCACACACGCCAGCAAAGGCATAGGTCTGTGTTACCTGTGCGTATTACATTACATTACATTACGTGTATGTAGTACTACAAAGGGTGGAACACGTCTACGTCGCTTATGATTAGTACCGCTACATTAGAAATACCATGGTTCTTACTTTACGAGGGATAAGTACCATCATGAGCAGACTAAGGCAGCAGCACGTCGGCCTCTCACCGCTGGGTTCCGTGGTTCAAATCCCGGTCACTCCATGTGTGATTTGTACTGGACAAAGCGGAGGCGGGGCAGGTTTTTCTCCGGGTACTCCGGTTTCCCCTGTCATCTTTCATTCTAGCAACACTCTCCACCTTTAAACTGTCAATCATTAAACACTGCACCAGAGGAATGCGACAGACTTCGGCAGCCGGCACAATTCCTATCCTCGCCGTAAGATGGGGGCTTCATTGATTCCATCCCTGACCCAGTCACTTACTGAAAAACAGGTTGCAGGTTTTCATTTTCAAGTAACATCATGAGGGGCCGTTGAGCTGGATTTTGGACTGCTTTAGAAAGCAAGCATCATCAAATCAGGATTGTGCGTTGGAAGCAGCCCCTTGGTCAGTATATACCAAGTTCGTTTCTGGGAAGGTGGGGCATTGCGGATCGAATTCACTGATTGTTTTTAAGTTCAGAATCATTATTCGTTTTTAAAAATTCTAATCAGTGGATTGATTTTGTAATTATTTTTAACTTTCAATATTGTGAACTGATTATCTTAAATTGATATTCATCCATTCATTCTTCATCATCACGTTTTGAATTCTGGTCAGTGGGTGAGTTTTGGACTTTTAAATTGTCATTACATTTCGTATCATTAGGAGCCGATGTCCTAGATGTTAGGCCCCTTTTTTTTGCTAGGGGCTTTACGTCGCACCGACACAGATAGGTCTTATGGCGACGATGGGATAGGAAAGGCCTAGGAGTTGGAAGGAAGCGGCCGTGGCCTTAATTAAGGTACAACCCCAGCATTTGCCTGGTGTGAAAATGGGAAACCACGGAAAACCATCTTCAGGGCTGCCGATAGTGGGATTCGAACCTACTATCTCCCGGATGCAAGCTCACAGCCGCGCGCCTCTACGCGCACGACCAACTCGCCCGGTAGGCCCCTTTAAACAGCAAGCATTATCATCATCATCATCACCATCATCATCAAACGCAGGAAGTTATCTTCGCCAGTGGACGGGAATCCTCTCTGGAAAATTACAAGTACAATCAAAATTGGAAGGCTGAAAATCATTTACCGCCGTGTTAAAATGGACTGTAATGGCTTGTTAGCCATTGGTGATTCAAGTACTCTTCACAGTGCTCTGCGTGGCATGTCCACTTAACAGCATTGATCCATTAAGCTTCTGATGCTGTTGTCGCCTCTTTGTCGGCTGCGTAATATAGGACTTGATCGCCTTATTCGAGCAAACAATTCTCACTGGGATTAAACCGACTACATAAACGGCTTTTCAAAGTTTAGAAGGTGATAGATTCAGCTCTTCAACCACAAACATTTACTGCTCAAGGATTCTAGAAGGAAACTAAGGGACTTGACGATATCTGTGGGGAGAATTCTGTAGCAAGCAAACTTGATAAGAGTAAAGAACTGTAATCAGAGGTAAGGCTTTTTTCGGATGATGTTATGCTGTGTAGAGTAATAAAGAAGTTACAAGATTTTGAGCAACTGATAAAAGACCTAATTAACGTTGTGAGATGGACAGCAGGCAATGATATAATGATAAAGGGGGTTAAAAGTCAGGTTGTTTCACTAAAATTAAAATACCTCTCAGGTTTAATTACTGCTTTGGTGGGGTGAAAGTTCCTTATGTGGATAACAGATCTCTGCAGATGGTTGCGAGGGTATTTATGGGATGTAGCAAAGATATAAAGGAGAGGGCATATAGATCTATGGTAAGACCCCAACTAGAGTAGGCCTATGGTTCCACTTTATGGGACCCACACCACGAGTACTTGATTGTAGGACTGGAAAAAATCCAAAGAAAGGCAGTTCGATTTGTTCTGGCTGATTTCTGACAAAATGTTGCAAAGTTTGGGCTGGAAAAACTTGGAAGAATGGAGACGAGCTGCTCGGCTAAGTGGTATGTTCCGAGCTGTCAGTGGAGAGATGGCGTGGAATGACATTAGTAGACGAATAAGTTCGAGTGGTGTGTTTAAAAGTAGAAAAGATCGCAATATGAAGATAAAGTTGGAATTCAAGAGAACAAATGCGAGCAAATATTCGTTTATAATAAGAGGAGTTAGAGATTGGAATAATTTACAAGGGTGATGTTCAAATTTTCAAATTCTTTACAATGATTTAAGAAAAGACTAGGTAGAAAGCATATAGGGAATCTACCACCTGGTCGAACCTACTATCTCCCGGATGCAAGCTCACAGCCGCGCGCCTGTACGCGCGCGGCCAACTCGCCCGGTTTGTTATAAATTAGGGTTTAAAAGAATATATGAATTGGAAGTGATGCAGTGGAAACTAATCTGCAAGTATGTTTTACATTTGTATATAACAGAAGAAAAATCCTTTACATGCAATTGGAACAAAAATGACAGCAAATATTAGTACAATAATAAAAATAACAACAATAACATTAAAGATGTCACGAAAATATTTCAAAATATAGATATGATTTCGTCTATGGCCTTTATTTAAATTATCGTCCGACTCGTTGGCTGAACGGTTAGTGTACTGGCCTTCGGTTCAGAGGGTCCCGGGTTCGATTCCCGGCCGGGTCGGGGATTTTAACCTTAATTGGTTAATTCCAATGGCACGGGGGCTGGGTGTATGTTTTGTCTTCATCATCATTTTATCCTCATCACGACACGCAGGTCGTCTACGGGTGTCAAATAGAAAGACTTGCACTTGGCGAGCCGAACCCGTCCTGGGATATCCCAGCACTAAAAGCCATACGGCATTTCATTTAATTTTCATTTAAATGATCTATGACACGTGGTGATGAACCAACACAAGCACTGTCCATCATCTTGACTGATGTTCCATCCTTACATCACTGCTGACTGTAAACCAGCTTGAAGTTCTATTGTAGACATAAGATGACACCACAGCACACAGCCGTGATTATACAGTAAACCCTATTTTCCCTGAAAGCTTACCTTTCAAAATTTTGCTGGTTACGACCTTATTCCCGGGAGGTAGTGGTTAGTGTGATTACTCGCCACCCCCGAAAGCCTGGGTTCGATTCCCATGAAATTTGAACAGTGGTACGAGGTCTGGAACGGGGTCCACTCAGTCTCTGGAGTTCGACTGAGTAGAGGGGGTTCGATTCCCTCCTCAGCCATCCTCGAAGTGGTTTTCCACTTCTCTTCCAGGCAAATGCCGGGATGGTACCTAACTTAAAGCCACGGCCGCTTCCTTCCCACTTCCTTCTCTATCCCTTCTAATCTTCCCATCCTCTCCACAAGGCCCCTGATCAGCATAGCAGGTGAGGCTACCTGGGTGAGGTACTGGCCATCTTCTTCAGTTGTATCTCCCCTATCCAAGGTCTCACGCTCCTGGACACTGGTCTTGAAACGGTAGAAGAAGGATCCCTCGTTGTGTCGGAGGGAGAAACCAATCCTGGAGGGTAAACGGATTAAGAAAAAAAGAAATATCGACGGTGGGCCCCATCTTAAGTGTTCCTAGGGAGAAGGTAAGGAAAATAATGGTAAGAAAGGGAGTTGGCAAACAAACAAGCAATGGAAAATCTACATGCAGTGTGTGGTAAATATTTTAGCTCTAACCAGACCCATGTTGGGGGGACGTTACTGGGCTAAGACAGGGAAGCGTGCTATCTTCAGTATTGTTTATAATGGTAAGGAATTCAATTGTGAAGGAGTCAAACGAATCAATGGTGAAAGAGATATTAAGGTAATGAGATTTTCTCACGGTATTGTGGTGTGAGAAACGGTCTCTAGTGAAATACAAGAATAGCTGAACACACCTGAATGAGAGCATTGTTAAATAAGGAATACAATTCAGTGTGGAAAAGAGACAGACGATGGTGATAAGTGACTGAGTAGGAAAAGGAATTATAAATATTGGAGATCAGAACCTTGAAATAGTGGACATCTTCAGATACCCAGGAAGCAAACTTTAATAATAATAATAATAATAATAATAATAATAATAATAATAATAATAATAATAATAATAATAATAATAATAATAATAATAATTGTTCCGGGGTATCTGTGGAACGCAGAGGTGAAAGAAGGTACGGGCTTGAGTGGGTCGAACTACAATGACAAGAATTGAATTAAAACTTTAACAAAGGTTATATTTCTTTCATAAAAAAAAAGAATTGACACATTTCCACAAGGGAAAAATAACAATCAGGTACAATGCCAATCTAGAAACCAGATTAGGAAAAGTCCAAGATTCAGAACCTTAACACTTTGGGCTTTAAGCCCCTAGTTTTACAATTTTACAAATGGAAGAAGAATTATTTAGTTAAGGGCAGAAATCCCCTAATTCATGGAGCACTTGCTCCCCAAAATGCAATTTCTAGCCTTCTAGAGACACTCTTTACAATTACAAAACTTGAAAATGTGCTAACAGGCTCTCAGGTCTCCAAGCCTACTCAAGGCAACATCAACTTACAATTACTTACAATCTGAAAATGATTTATACAGGGGTACTTAAATACCCAACCTACGGGGCCTTCATGAAAACAGAACAGGTTAGGTAACTGGCCCAAACACAAAATGAATGGAGGCGCACACTGCGCTCCAAGATAATGAACACTTAAAAACCTAAAGGGCTCTAGGCCGATGAAACAGGGGTAATTCCCAAACTACTGAGGTGACTCGTATAAAAATTACTTTACCACATTACAGAATGAAAAACGGTTATAAAACATAGTCACCTCAAACCAAGACGAAGGGGAGCTCGAGAGGGTAATTCACTCTCTATCCCCGATTTACAGTCAAAGATTTTATGAAGGTTTTACATTAGCCGGAAGAAAGTTACATTTTAGAAATGCTTGTTACATAACTAAAGAATCGGACCTTTCCCTCGGGTTAAACTGCGGAGGTAGCAAGAAAGAATAAAGTTATGTGGCCATTACCTTGTAGATGTTCTAGCTGCCAACAAAAGAGGCCGCCCGCCTCCTGCTTAACACACCCACTCACATAGACGTCGATCAATTGGCCAACAAACGTGAAAAGCCGCAGTTTATAAACCCTCAGGTAAGGTTCGAGATCATTCAAGACTAAACCAGCCACACCCTCTCAATTTAATTCGTCAATTTCAAAGTTACTATCAGAATCGAACAAGAAGCCTGTGATAGGTTGAAAATTAATTACCGAAATTTGGGATTGGCTAGACTCGAAACTGGCGGAAGGAAAAGGTAAATATTTCCAACCCAAAAATAAATGAATATCAATCAGTCACAAAAACCTAGAAATACAAAACTTCTTTAAATTATAGGTTCTTTCACTTTGTACCAGAGGGCATGATCATAAATTTTTGTAGTGTCATCTATGGGAGAATGTCCAAACTTATTGATGAATGGCAAACAAAACAAGGAGAAATTCACTCAGTTTAGGAAACTGTACAATAATAAAATTACATAATATTTCGGCCGTGACATCTTCTGATTAAAGTTCCAATTTCCACTTGTAGTAGTTTCCACATTAGTTCGATAGAAGAGTTCATTAAGGCACTAATTTTGAATGCGCGGCGTTGAGGTGTACCTCCCGGTACAATAGTAGTAGTAATAATAATAATAATAATAATAATAATAATAATAATAATAATAATAATAATAATGGCGTGTGGCCTCCAAAGAGTCCCGGTGCAGTGGCCGGTGCAGGTTTTTCGAATAGTCGCCGTTTAGGCGACCTGCGCGTCTGCGAGGAAGGGGCCCTACTTGTGATGGGTTCTAATGCTGTCGACGGCACACATACCCAGCCCCCGAGCCACTGGAATTAACCAATGAAGTTTAAAATCCTCGACCCGGCCGGAAATCGAACCCGGGTCCGCTGAACCAAAGGGCAGCACGTTAACCATTTAGCTATGGAGCTGGACAGTAAACTAATGAAAAGCTAGATATAACGGTTAGCAAACAGGTGCGACAGTCGATTTTATTTATTTATTTATTTATTTATTTATTTATTTATTTATTTATTTATATCGCTAAATGGCCAACTGAAGTTCGTTTTCTGTAGCTTCCTATTTTCACACCAGGCAAATGCTGGGGCTGTACTTTAATCAAGGCCACGGACGTTTCCTTCCCTCTCCTAGCCGTTTCCTATCCAGTGGTCGCCATAAATCCTATCTGTGTCTGTGCGATGTAAAAACAAAAATATTTTTTTCACGAGAGTTTAAGTCTATGGACAAAGGCATTATAGCCTACAGCTAGAGAAAACTTTCAGTATTCTTGTAATTATTTTGCTCTTCAGAAACTCTATCTGGCCGGGCTGAGCTGGCTCAGACGGTTCAGGCGCCGGCCTTCTGACCCCAACATGGCAGGTTCGATCCTGGCTTAGTCCGGTGGTATTTGAAGGTGCTCAAATACGTCAGCCTTGTGTCGGTAGGTTCACTGCCACGTAAATGAACATCTGCGGGATAAAATTCCGGCACCTCAGCGTCTCCGAAAACCGTAAAATTAGTTGGTGTTGAGTAAAGCACATGGCATTAAAAATTTATAAAACTGTATCTGCGAAATCAATGAGACAATTTGACTAAACTAAAGAAATGAGACATAAAATATCAAAATAGTAATTTTCTTCTTGTTGGCCCTTTTCCCAATTTTTAGGGGCAGGCACTTAATGTGAAATTGTTCTAGTTTTACGGCAAGATGCCCTTCCTGACGCTAATCCTATGTGGAGGGATGTAGCTTATTAACTAGTATATGTTTGTATGGTAGTGTGATGTGCTTTGATGAAGAGATGTGTATTGAAATGGACGGAATTGGCCAGGCTCTGAGCCAGAGGAAAACACGGTACGCACTCAAAGGGTCCCTGACCTGGCCGGTAATCGAACACGAGCCGAAGGCCAGGACGCTGACTATTAAGCTATAAGTCATAAAGTATAAACAATGTTCGCGAATGAGGAGGGGGATTGTGCCACGTGTCGTGTTGGCGCCATTGGACGTCGGACAGACTGAACTTGATCGCTTGCTAAGAGCAATACATGCATGAAAATGAGTAAATACGGGGCGCCTCGTGTCTCTATCACTGTTTACAAAACACGGAGAACAGCCTAGCATTAGCAGATTAAATGTGCTGTGCTAGGCGGAGGGAGGAGAATATCTGTAAAACAACTTCATGCATGAGCAAGTTGTTGACAGCTGAATCCAGCCTGGCTACAGTACATTGACTTTCCACTGACGTGATGAAGCACTTTTCTCAGTTACCATAGAATATGAAATGCCATGTAAGATTAATCATTTACGTGCACACTGACACTTCACATTCAATTCACACAATTACCGAGCGAGTTGGCCGTGCGGTTAGGGGCGTGCAGCTGTGAGCTTGCATTCGAGAGATAGTGGGTTCGAACCCCACTGTCGGCAGCCTTGAAGATGGTTTTCCGTGGTCTCCTAATTTTTGCACCAGGCAAGTGCTGGTGCTGTGCCTTAATTAAGGCCACGGCCGCTTCCTTCTCACTTCTAGGCTTTTCCTATCCCATCATCGGCATAAGACTTGCTGTATCTGTGTCGGTGGGACGTAAAGCCAATTGTAAAAAGTAAATCACACAATTGGTTTGTAAATGTGTTTGACTCAGAATGTTATCTTCATAAAACTTGCCGACTTGCTGATTGATTTTTAGAATACACTTTTGCCGGACTGAGTGGCTCAGACGGTTGCGGTGCTAGCCTTCTGACCCCAACTTGGCAGGTTTGATCCTGGCTCAGTCCGGTGGTATTTGAAGGTGCTCAAATACGTCAAACTCCTGTCGGTATATTTACTGGCACATAAAATAATACTGCGGGACTAAATTCTGTCACCTCGGCGTCTCCAAGAACCGCCAAATTAGTTAGCGGGACGTAAAGCCAATATTATTATTATTATTATTATTATTATTATTATTATTATTATTATTATTATTATTATTATTATTATTATTATTATTATTACCTTTGCTGTCATAAGATGGCTATGAACATAATGATGGTGATGATGACAATTCCGCGTCATAGTAGTTAGTGTGATTAGCTGCCATCTCTGGAGGTCCGGGTTCGATTTCCGGCTCTGCCACGAAATTTGAAAAGTTGTACGAGGGCTGAAACGGGGTCCACTTAGCCTCGGGAGGTCAACTGAGTAGAGAGGGGTTTGTTTACCACCTCAGCCATCCTGGAAGTGGTTTTCTGTGGTTTCCTACTTCTCCTGGCAAATGCCGGGATGGTACCTAACTTAAGGCCACCGCCACTTCCTTCTCTCTTCTTTGTCTATCCCTTCCAATCTTCCCGTTCCCACACAAGGCCCCTGTTCAGCCTAACAGGTGACGCTGTCTGGGCGAGGTACTGGTCCTCCTTCCCTGTTTCATCCCTTGACCCAAAGTCTCACGCTCCAAGACACTGTCCTTGAGGTGGGATCCCTCGCTGAGTCGGAAGGAAGAAAGGAAGAAGGAAAGAAAGAAAGAAAGAAAGAAAGAAAGAAAGAAAGAAAGAAAGAGATGATGACAATTATTATTATTATTATTATTATTATTATTATTATTATTATTATTATTATTATTATTATTATTATTATTATTATTCCCGGCTGAGTAGCATTCCTTAAAAGTATAAACACTTCCTGCCGGATATTTATAAATTGTTAAAGACAAATGTAGCATTTTGATTGGCCAAAACGCTCGCCAGTATTTCATGGCCACATTGAGTTTGGGAGCGTTGTGGAGAGGGGAGGAGGAAGGGGCCAGGCACGCATGCACAGTTGGATGTTTTCCTGGTCAGCTGTTCCAGTCTGTATTGTGTTGCTAAGAGTTGCTTAGTCGAGAAGAAGCTATTCGGTGCAATGTTACTTTCTTGTTACAGCTCTCCCTATATTGCTAGCTTGATGTGATGTTGGAGAAATGTAAATGTTATTTACTCCATGTCGTAATTTTAACACTCCGGTGGTTTAGAAAGTGAGTCGATCCTCTGTGTCATAATTTACTGTCATGGAAACCCGAAGGATTATACCTTTAGCCCCTTCAGTCCCGAAATTTTCTGATTAGAAAGAAAAATTATTTCTGACTGGATTTTGATTTTAGGTTATACTGGGTACGTACTTACAAAATTTGTTTGATGAGAGACCTCCCGGTACAAAAATATATCATGTACAGTATACTGTACATTTGGTCTCAAGTGTTGCTGAATCCTAAACTTTTACCTTGGGATGGTAACTTTCGTAGGACAGGATTTGGAGGTATACAATGTTTCTACTGTACTAAATAGTAAGCCATGCATTCCTACAGAACTGAAATGATCTATTTTTGAGATATTTTCATTGTTTACAGATAATTACCTACAAATATTCATATTTTGTTCACATGTTACCGACAAAGAAATGCTTCATTCACATTCATTTCATTGCTTATGAAAGGCTGCAAAGCGGTTCCTGTTCCTATTTATACAACGATTTATACAGATTTTCTGCAGTTAATGTGTGATCGCTGGGTGCAATTCATTTTCTTGCATCAAGTTGGTTCTTTATTGCCATCATGTTCTGGTAAGTGATCAACACTATCCATCTGCACTTCCCTCAATGGTTGTTTGTTGTTTGTTGTTTGTTTATTAGTTGAAGGTGATGTTACAGGGCTTGTAGATGGCCTTCCTCTTTTGATACCCTTGAATAGGTTACCAACCTTCACAAAAGCTTCAGCTACACTAAGCCTGAAATAGAACAAATCCATTATCTCCTTCTGTGCCAACCCAGCATTTCTACCATCTTGTCTGTACTCCAGCACTCAGAGAAAACAAATATTTATGCACTTCAGAAAGGCGTGACATTCAAGCCAATCACACCTGAGGAAATTAATTAAAGTGTTGTTTGGTTTGCACATTGTTATGGAAGCAGAATATCAGACCTCTGTGTCAGGAAAATATCTTCAACTGAAAGTTCATCATCTCCAGAAGTACCAATAGTATATCCTTTGCCACTTCCCTCGATTGGGCTGCTTACAGATATCATTTCAATATCAGCTCCTGAAAGATATCTTAAAATAAACCTATAGTTTAATAATTATTAGCTAAAAATTTGGGCAACTCAGTTTGCCATAAGAGTACTGGAGTTTCATAATGTGTAATAATATTGAATGTGATAATGTACAAATGCGCTGTATTTGTGACTGATGTAGAGTTTGTGGTTCATTCTCATCATCACTGGCTAGTTCCTCCACATCAGACTCATCTGCATTCTCCAACAACTTCAAAATCGTATCAACGTCGCTTGGGTTAATTTTCATCCTTTATGTGCCTGAATTTCAACAAAAATATATTTTTAGGGAACTCAGAGAACAAAAACAAAGTTTCTTTTTACATTTCTAAGAGAAAATCTAGAGTATATAACACGTAGTCTTCTTCTATATTACTAGAAACTACCAGGAATATAAACAAAACTTTGTGAAAGACAATGAACTCAGTCGCACTATTTGCAACACTTGAGACCCCATGTACAGTATACTGTACATGCTAATATACACTGACTGACAGAGCAAATGCAACACCAAGAAGGAGTGGTTCGAAAGGGATGAAAGTTCGGGAAAAAACAGAGACGGCACGGACGAATAATTGATGTTTATTTCAAACCGATATGCAGGTTACACAATGCGCACGGCATCGACTCAGTAGGATGTAGGACCACCGCGAGCGGCGATGCACGCAGAAACACGTCGAGGTACAGAGTCAATAAGAGTGCGGATGGTGTCCTGAGGGATGGTTCTCCATTCTCTGTCAACCATTTGCCACAGTTGGTCATCCGTACGAGGCTGGGGCAGAGTTTGCAAACGGCGTCCAATGAGACCCCACACGTGTTCGATTGGTGAGAGATCCGGAGAGTACGCTGGCCACGGAAGCATCTGTACACCTCGTAGAGCCTGTTGGGAGATGCGAGCAGTGTGTGGGCGGGCATTATCCTGCTGAAACAGAGCATTGGGCAGCCCCTGAAGGTACGGGAGTGCCACCGGCCGCAGCACATGCTGCACGTAGCGGTGGGCATTTAACGTGCCTTGAATACGCACTAGAGGTGACGTGGAATCATACGCAGTAGCGCCCCAAACCATGATGCCGCGTTGTCTAGCGGTAGGGCGCTCCACAGTTACTGCCGGATTTGACCTTTCTCCACGCCGACGCCACACTCGTCTGCGGTGACTATCACTGACAGAACAGAAGCGTGACTCATCGGAGAACACGACGTTCCGCCATTCCCTCCCTCATCCAAGTCGCTCTAGCCCGGCACCATGCAAGGCGTGCACGTCTATGCTGTGGAGTCAATGGTAGTCTTCTGAGCGGACGCCGGGAGTGCAGGCCTCCTTCAACCAATCGACGGGAAATTGTTCTGGTCGATATTGGAACAGCCAGGGTGTCTTGCACATGCTGAAGAATGGCGGTTGACGTGGCGTGCGGGGCTGCCACCGCTTGGCGGCGGATGCGCCGATCCTCGCGTGCTGACATCACTCGGGCTGCGCCTGGACCCCTCGCACGTGCCACATGTCCCTGCGCCAACCATCTTCGCCTCAGGCGCTGCACCGTGGACACATCCCTATGGGTATCGGCTGCGATTTGACGAAGCGACCAACCTGCCCTTCTCAGCCCGATCACCATACCCCTCGTAAAGTCGTCTGTCTGCTGGAAATGCCTCCGTTGACGGCGGCCTGGCATTCTTAGCTATACACGTGTCCTGTGGCACACGACAACACGTTCTACAATGACTGTCGGCTGAGAAATCACGGTACGAAGTGGGCCATTCGCCAACGCCGTGTCCCATTTATCGTTCGCTACGTGCGCAGCACAGCGGCGCATTTCACATCATGAGCATACCTCAGTGACGTCAGTCTACCATGCAATTGGCATAAAGTTCTGACCACTCCTTCTTGGTGTTGCATTTGCTCTGTCAGTCAGTGTACATGGATGTTATGAGTGAAGGGATATGAAAGACTAACTATAATTAGTATGCATATTCTATTCAAACCTTTCCCTTTAACCCCCAAACAGAAATTTACCCTAAACAGAACAAAATGTTAAAAATAATCAAATTTTTCCACTTACCTCCACCAACAGCATGCTTGTCTGCCATGTTTGTTGTTTATCTTCATAATTCACTAATGCGTTGGTAGAAATGACTTCAACCAATTGAGAAACAAAGACAAAGCATAGAAGTCTCTAGCAAAATAGAGAACTCTTCTATTCACTAATATTTCATGGTGCTATAAGCTAATCAATTTGATGTACAGCATACTGTACACCGGGACTGAAGGGGTACGAGCAAACTGCTAACATGCCAATTTTCATTTCTGATTAGGCCGTCATTGTGCTCATAGCAAGCCAGCAGCCCAGTGCACTGTACGTTCCGAATAGGCTGAGAGCTATAATCCCCTGACATGATTTAACTCCATCATTTTCTTTTAAGTGGCACCTATTCCCTTTCACTTGGCATTTTGTATCACGATCAATAAAGCTCAACGGGAAATACTGGAACGTGCAGGTTTCAATTTACCACCGCCAGTTTTCAGCCATGGCATATGTTGTAATGTCAAGAGTGCGAATTTAAAATTGCAATACTGCTAAAAATAATTGTAAAAGGAATGTCTTATGTATGAAAATCCTTCACTAAATATTTACCCTATTGACCGTCATGTTTGGACAGGTTTCGGCTAGTTATTATTATTACTATTATTATTATTATTATTATTATTATTATTATTATTATTATTATTATTATTATTATTATTATTACGGGGATACCCGTGGAGCAGAAAGATGTTAAAGAAGATGCCGGGGTGAATGGGTCTATCTACAATAGCAAAATTTGAATTAAAACTTTAAAAGGTTTTTTTTTTTCACAAACAAACTTAACAATATATTGTCAGGTACAAAAGCAATCTTGAAACAAGAGTAGGAAAGTCCAAGATTAGTGATTTTTACAAATTCTGGGCTTCAAGCCCCCTAGTTTTACAATTTTACAAAAGGAAGAGGTATTATTTAGTGAGGGGCAGAAATCCCCTAATTCAAGAGCACTTGCTCCCTAAATCACAATATGTAGCCTCCCAGAGGCACACTTCACAGTTACAAAACTTGAAAAAGTGCTAACAGGCTCTCAGGTTTCCAAGCCTACTCAAGGCAACATCAACTTACAATCACTGGCCTCTCAAGGCACAACTTACAATTTGAAAAATTATTTATACAGGGGTATTTAATACCCAACCTACGGGGCCTTCATTTAAAAAGAACAGGTTAAGTAACTGGCCCAAACACAAAATGAATGGAGGCGTACACTGCGCTCCAAGATAATGAAAACTTAAAAACTTACAGGGCTCTAGGCCGATGAAACAGGGGCTATTCCCAAACTACTGAGGTGATTGGCACAGAAATTACTTGAACACATTACAGAAGGAAAAAATTTAGTCACCTCAAACCAAGATGAAGGGGAGATCGAGAGGGTAACTCACTCTCTATCCCCGATTTATAATTAACGATTTTATGAAGCCAAAAGAAAAGTTACATTTTAGAAAAGTAGGTTACATGGTGAAAGATTTGGACCTTCCCCTTGGAATAATTTGCGGCTACAGCGAGAAAGATGGAATTAAGTGGCCATTACCTTGTAGATGTTCTAGCTGCCTCCTGCTTAAACACACACACTCAGAAAGATGATGATCGATTGGCCAAGAAACGTGAAAAGTCGCAGTTTATAAACCCTCAGGGAAGGTTCGGGATCGTTCAAGACTAAACCAGCCACACCCTCTCAATTTAATTGGTTAATCTCAAAGTTACACTCAGAATCGAACAAGAAGCCTGTGATAGGTTGAAAATTAATTACAGAAATGTTTGATTGGCGAGATTCAAAACTGGCGGAAAGAAAAAAAGGAGGGTTGCCAACCCAAAAATAAATGAACATAGATCAGTTATGGAAAACCTAGGAATACAAAACTTCTTTAAGTTATACGTTCTTACACCTTGCACCAGGGTGCATGATCATAGGTTTTTGGTAGTGTCATCTGTGGAAAAATGTCCAGACTTCTTGATGTATATCAAAACAAACAAGAAGAAGTTCAGTCAGTTTAGGAAACTGCACAATAACAACATTACTTAATATTTCAGTGGAGATATCTTCTGACTAAAGTTCCAACTTGTGTTATTAGTTTCGCTTTTGATTGATAGAGGAGTTCCTTTAGGCGCTAACTTTGAATGCGCAACGTTGAGGTGTACCTCCCGGTACAATTATTATTATTATTATTATTATTATTTCAGGAGGAGGAAACTAAAAATTTGACCGCCTTCAGACTTTGAACTGGAATCTCCTATTCTCTTGGTTTTTTTTTCTTTACTCAGAAAGTTTCATTAAGGTAACATGTTAACATAACATTTGCGTGAATTCAGTGTAATTCCCGTCAATGTACATGATATTGAGTGACCAGATACGACATTCGATATTCCATGGTAACTGAGACTAGTGCTTCCATCACATCCGTGGCAAGACAAGGTAGCCCGGGGGGAATCAGATGTCAACTTGTTCATGCGTGAAGTCGCCTTACTGTATTACCATGCCTTCTCCCTCCATCTAGCACAATCTGCTAATGCTAGGCTGTTCTTTGCATTTTGTAAACACTGATTGAGACTCGAGGTGTGTCGTATTTACTCACGTAATTCTCATTATATATTAAAGCTCTTATTACCAGTTTTTTTTACAAGTTACTTTACGTCGCACCGGCACAGATAGTTCCTATGGCGACGATGGGATAGTAAAGGGCTGGAAGTGGGAAGGAAGTGGCCATCTTCAGGACTGTTAGTGCTTTTATTTGCCATCCTTGGTGACCCGCGTTCGATTCCCTGTATTGACATTTATTATTATTATTATTATTATTATTATTATTATTATTATTATTATTATTATTATTATTATTATTATTGTTATTGTTATTATTATTATTATTATTATTATTATTATTATTATTATTATTATTATTATTATTATTATTATTATTATTCATGTTTGTGGGTTACTGTAGTCACGTCCTAGTTCGCGAACCATGGGCAACGGCTGAGTGGCCTAGTAAGTGGTCCTGAGAGTCGGGATACCAGTTGCTATGGAATGGGAGTGGGCATCTCGGACATATTCTGAGTCATGGCCCTCCTTGTGCTCAGGTGGCTAGGACTATACAATTCACTGGTGGTCCATAACCCGTTAGAGGAGAGATCCTCACTTGGACTATGTGCAAGTAGGGCAGCATCCTGCTTCATGAATTTACCGAGATCATTTTAAGCAAGCCTCGGACCTATGGGAGTAATGGAGTCCCACTCCCATTTGACAGGCGAGGGTCTCCTTGGAAACAACTTGGCGAACGAAATGGAATTTGATGGGGAGATATCAATATTGATGGGGCTTATGGAAGAAAGAAAGTAGAACTGGCTGTGTCAGCAAAGAGGATTCATCTGGATGTGCTAGGAGTAAGTGATATTCGGGTAAGGGGAGATAACGAGGAAGAGATAGGAGGTTATAAAGTGTACTTGACGGGTGTTAGCAAGGGAAGGGCAGAGTCTGGGGTAGGGCTCTTTATCAGGAATAACATTGCACACAACATAGTTTCTGTTAGGCACTTAAATGAGCGAATGATAAGGGTAGATTTGTCAGTTGGAGGAATTAGGACAAGAATTGTGTCCGTGTATTCACCATGTGAGGGTGCAGATGAGGATGAAGTTGACAAGTTTTATGAAGCATTGTGTGACATCGTGGTCAGGGTCAACAGCAAGGATAGAATAGTGCTAATGAGCGATTTCAACGCGAGAGTTGGAAATAGAACTGAAGGATACGAAAGGGTGATTGGTAAATGTGGGGAAGATATGGAAGCTAATGGGAATGGGAAGCGTTTGCTGGACTTCTGTGCTAGTATGGGTTTAGCTGTTACGAATATATTCTTCAAGCATAAGGTTATTCACCGCTGCATATGGGAGGCTAGGGGTACCAGATCCATAATAGACTATATCTTAACAGACTTTTAATTCATAAAATCTGTTAGGAATGTACGAGTTTTTCACGGATTTTTCAATGATACAGACCACTATCTGATCTGTAGTGAACTAAGTATCTCTAGGCCTAGATTAGAGAAAGTGAAATCTGTCTGCAAACTAATAGGCCTAAGGGTAGAAAATCTCCAGGACGAGGAAATTAGACAGAAGTACATATATGATTAGTGAGAAGTTTCAGATATAGAAAGTATAGATGGCATGCAGGGATGCTGTAGTAGAAACAGCAAGGGAATGCCAAGGAACAACTGTGTGTAAAGATGGGAAAAGGCGAACATCTGGGTGGAATGATGAAGTGAGAGCAGCCTGTAAACTAAAAAGAAGGCTTATCAGAAATGGCTCCAAACAAGGGACGAGAGAGACAGGGATTTGTACGCAGATGAAAGAAACAGAGCGAAAAAAATAGTTGTTGAATCTAAAAAGAAGTCATGGGAAGATTTCGGTAATAACCTGGAAAGGCTAGGTCAAGCAGCAGGGAAACCTTTCTGCACAGTAATAAAGAAACTTAGGAAGGGAGGGGAAAAGGAAATGAACAGTGTTTTGAGTGATTCAGGTGAACTCATAATAGATCCCAGGGAATCACTGGAGAGGTGGAGGGAATATTTTGAACATCTTCTCAATGTAAAAGGAAATCATCCTGATGGTGTTGCAAACAGCCAAGCTCATGGGGAGGAGGAAAATGATGTTGGTGAAATTATGCTTGAGTAAGTGGAAAGGATGGTAAATAAACTCCTTTGTCATAAGGCAGAAGGAATAGATGAAATTAGACCTGAAATGGTGAAGTATAGTCGGAAGGCAGGGATGAAATGGCTTCATAGAGTAGTAAAATTAGCGTGGAGTGTTGGTAAGGTACCTTCAGATTGGGCAAAAGCAGTAATTGCACCTATCTATAAGCAAGGGAACAGGAAGGATTGCAACAACTATCGAGGTATCTCATTGATTAGTATACCAGGCAAATTATTCATTGGCATCTTAAAAGGGAGGGTGCGATCAGTCGTTGAGAGGAAGTTGGGTGAAAACCAGCGTGGTTTCAGACCACAGAGAGGCTGTCAGGATCATATTTTCAGTATGCACCAGGTAATTGAAAAATGCTACGAGAGGAATAGGCAGTTGTGTTTATGTTTCGTAGATCTAGAGAAAGCATATGACAGGGTACCGAGGGAAAAGATGTTCACTATACTGGGGGACTATGGAATTAAAGGTAGATTATTAAAATAAATCAAAGGCATTTATGTTGACAATTGGGCTGCAGTGAGAATTAATGGTAGAATGAGTTCTTGGTTCAGGGTACTTACAGGAGTTAGACAAGGCTGTAATCTTTCACCTTTGCTGTTCGTAGTTTACATGGATCATCTGCTGAAAGGTATAAAATGGCAGGGAGGTATTCAGATAGGTGGAAATGTAGTAAGCAGTTTGGCCTATGCTGACGACTTGGTCTTAATGGCAGACTGTGCCGAAAGCTTGCAGTCTAATATCTTGGAACTTGAAAATAGGTGCAATGAGTATGGTATGAAAATTAGCCTCTCGAAGACTAAATTGATGTCAGTAGGTAAGAAATTCAACAGAATTGAATGTCAGATTGGTGATACAAAACTAGAACAAGTCGATAATTTCAAGTATTTAGGTTGTGTGTTCTCCCAGGATGGTAATATTGTAAGTGAGATTGAATCAAGGTGTCGTAAAGCTAATGCAGTGAGCTCGCAGTTGCGATCAGCAGTATTCTGTAAGAAGGAAGTAAGCTCCCAGACGAAACTATCTTTACATCGGTCTGTTTTCAGGCCAACTTTGCTTTGCGGGAGCGAAAGCTGGGTGGACTCATGATATCTTATTCATAAGTGAGAAGTAACAGACATGAAAGTAGCAAGAATGATTGCTGGTACAAACAGGTGGGAACGATGGCAGGAGGGTACTCGGAATGAGAAGATAAAAGCTAATTTAGGAATGAACTCGATGGATGAAGCTGTACGCATAAACCGGCTTCGGTGGTGGGGTCATGTGAGGCGAATGGAAGAGGATAGGTTACCTAGGAGAGTAATGGACTCTGCTATGGAGGATAAGTGAAGGGAGGGAGACCAAGACGACGATGGTTAGACTCGGTTTCTAACGATTTAAAGATAAGAGGTATAGAACTAAATGAGGCCACACCACTAGTTGCAAGTCGAGGATTGTGGCGACGTTTAGTAAATTCACAGAGGCTTGCAGACTGAACGCTGAAAGGCATAACAGTCTATAATGATAATGTATGTATGTATGTATGTATGTATGTATTATTATTATTATTATTGTACCGGGCGGTACACCTCCACGCCGCTAATTTAAAATGTGCGCCAATTGAAACTCCTCTGCTGGAGGAAGTCTGAACTTTATGGACAGTATTAACTTTCAAGTTTCTCAGAAGATGTCACTACGTGGAAAATTTGGAGTTTTTGAACTATGTCATTTTCGACGTATTTTTGTTTTGCTTGTAGGAAGAAGTGTGAACTTTCTCTTCTAGAGGACACTACTGAAGATCTACAATAGTGCACCCTAGTGCGGAGTGAAAGAACTATTTTTTTTGGAGAAGTTCTTATTTCAAAAGTTTGTTTCTTGTTAAATTTCTTTCTGTTATTGTTTAAGTTGGCTGTATACCCCTCTTTTTCCCCTTGTTTTAGATTTATCCAATCCCGAATTTCTTTAGTAATTTCCGACCAATCCGATGTATCTTCCCCCAACTTGGATATGTCTCTGTACCCTAGCCAATAAAGTGATTGTGGGCGAGTGTTCTTTTCCCTAAAACGCCTAGAACCTTCCGCGAGAGTATTTAAACTGCTGATTTTTGGGTCTCCGGGCCACTTCTGTTCCATCTTTCAGTGTGTAAAGTACATAGCAGGGGGCGGGAAGCGCCTCTTTCTTCTCCAGCTGTTCAACACCAGGTAATGGCCTCTTAATAACTTCTTTTCTTGCTTGGTTGGCAGTTTAACTCTCGGAGCGGGTTCGAAGCGTTTCCACCATGTAACCTTTTCCTAAAATGTAACCAATCTTTTCATCTATTCTCTTTTAAAGCTGCATATTGGGGTAGAGAGTGCTAACCCTCTCGAGCTCCCACTCACATTGTTTTGAGGTGAACTTATTTTCTCAACCTATTCTTCGTTAACGTAAAACAAATTGCTCTTTTCTAAAGTCACCTCTGTAGTATGGGATTAGCCCTTGCATTAGTGGCCTAGAGCCAGATTAGGTTTTAAAAACAAGTGTATTAGGAGTGCAGATCGCCTCCTCTCAAATTGTTATTTTAGAGGTCATGTAATTGCCCCTTTTCATTTAATTGACCTCAGTAGGTTGGGTATTTTACCCCTGTGTCTATGTCCAGTGAGGACAACTCGAAGGTGGAGTTTGGTGTGGCCTTTGAGAGGCTTAAGGTTGAGAGCGTGTGGCTCTTTTGAAAATTGAGTGTTGTATGCCTCGTGGAGGCTTTTCAGTGTAATTTGGAGCAAGGACTCCTAGGCATGAATGGGGTTTTCTGCCCCTCTGTTGAAACTTGTGTTTGGGGTAAAACGGAGCTGATTGCCCAAGCATTGTGAAGTCAGGGCGCGAAGCCCAAATCCTGTAAATATTGTAACTACCCTTTGGACTTGCTACTTTGTACCTGCCATGCTTGTTATTTCTTTGTTTTTGAAAAGAAAATATAACCTTGTTAAATTTTACATTAACTTTGATTCCGTAGTTTGAGACCCGTTCACGCCCGCACCTTCTTTCACCTCTACCTACCACTAAAACACGGTAACAATTATTATTATTATTATTATTATTATTATTATTATTATTATTATTATTATTATTATTATTATTATTATTATTATTATTGCATAGGCCTTCCTTGTATAATATTATTGGTTTCGTGTATCTTTTTGCGTGGTGTACTCTGTACATCCTCAGCTTTGCTATGTATTTTTTACTAGCAGTGCCCGTGGCTCTACCCTGGCGCAAGCTGTCTGTGGGCGAAGCAGCTCGTTTGCAGGTGGACGATGACGCCTGCAGTGCGAAGCGTTTGACCCTGTAACGTGTGGGTAGTCATAATGAAACAGATGCTCACGGGAAACTGCAGACACTTCACCTGGATAGTTGCTGGGAATGAGAGGGAATCATATGCCCCCGAACAGCAAGGTTGCCGCTATTCCTTGTGGACGCCACCGAGAGAGCTATGTTGCCGTCACCTCGAATCTTAGCAAAAATCAGATTTAGTATCAAACTCTTTCCGTTGCCTCCCGTGGCGTTAATGAAAAATACTTTCACCGATGTTCAATGTGACGCTGTCCACAACCTGAGATTATACGGTTTTCTGCTCCGTAGCATCGGTTCATTCATTTTCTTGTCCGACTCGTTGGCTGAACGGTCAGCGTACTGGCCTTCGGTTCAGAGGATCCCGGGTTCGATTCCCGGCCGGGTCGGGGATTTTAACCTTAATTGGTTAATTCCAATGGCACGGGGGCTGGGTGTATGTGCTGTCTTCATCATCATCTCATCCTCATCACGACGCGCAGGTCGCCTACGGGAGTCAAATAGAAAGACCTGCACCTGGAGAGCCGAACCCGTCCTGGGATATCCCGGCAGTAAAAGCCATACGACATTTCATTTCATTCATTTTCTTGAACAAAATTATGCATTTCTGAAGCACTGTAGCTTGTTTCAGCCGCATGCTCATTATTCAACACCGTATCGTTAGCAGCTTGCGATGTCCGAAGACCGTATTGACTTAAAGGATTTCCGCCAAACGAAATGATGATTTTCTGGATGTGTATGAGACAACGGTTTTCTATGTCGACACCTACTTGTACACGAATTGATGAATTCAAATAAAATCTATAACTTCAGTAATGTATGAACGAAAACAAATGGAAGACTCAGGAAAGTAAATGAAATGAAATGTCTTATGGCTTTTACTGCCGGGATACCCCAGGACGGGTTCGGCTCGCCAGGTGCAGGTCGTTCTATTTGACTCCCGTAGGCGACCTACGCGTCATGATGAGGATGAAGATGATGATGAATACAACACACACACCCAGCCCCCGTGCAGTAGAAATCAACCAATTAAGGTTAAAATCCCCGACCCGGCCTGGAATCGAACCCGGGACCCTCTGAACTGAAGGCCAGTACGCTGACCGTTCAGCCAACGAGTTGGACAGGAAAGTAAATAATAAAGCACACCGCTGCAGGAGAGAGTTGCAGGGAGAGTGCGAGTTTTTTCTTTTTTTTCTTGGGAGGCCCTCGAATCTCGCTCCTCCCCCCCCCCCCCCCACCCTCCACCGCATGGTGATCAGCACAGTCTACATCGCCTCCGACATGCCGTTAGTTTTAAGAAGAGAAAGAGACAGCAGGGAAGGTTGGGAGTAAATAATTATACTAAAGGAAGTATCTGCCTTTCCCCATGATCTGCATTCTACCAGGCGGGATGGGGTGATGAGGTATCACAGAGGTGTAATCGGGTACTAAGGTCCAGGGAAACATCATATATTCAGAAATAGAAAGATGCCTACATGTAAAATCTGACAAATTGTACGTAGCACATGCAAGGATGTAGGCTGGCAGATTCCAGGTTATGTTATTTAGTAAGAAGTATGTGTTATGTAAAAGTTATGTCCATTTTCCTAAAATATTCATTTGTTAAGCGACAGCAGCCTAGCATTGCGGGATTCCGTGCGCAGATTCAGTGGCATCCGAGCTCTGGGGCGATAAGTTTCTCCATCCAACTGTCTGTGCTTCCTGGTGGTAAGCCTCCGTATTTGGAGAAGGGAATACCACTAGCCAAGCCAGCAAGAATACAGGGACTATCATCATCATCATCATCATCATCATCTTCTTCTTCTTCTTCTTCTTCTTCTTCTTCTTCTTCTTCCCTTGGGTGTCCCGGCGTAGCGGTGGTGTACACTCATGTCACTCATGTCATCTAGAATATGGAAACCTACTTGCAAATCAGTTATTTCAAAGTACTGTACATAGGTAGATTGCAGGCTTTGGATTCCGCTCTCATGTCGCAGTGAACAAATAAGAGGAGATTGTTGTTGGCTTCTTGGAGTGTGGGCTGCGATATCATCACTCACGTCCCTGTAAAAATAATAACTACGTACAAATACATGCATACACGTACGTACATACATAGGCTACATATATATACATGCACGAAATATTCATTTTTTTTTTTTTTGTGTGTTGAGAGTAGTGGTGGTGTTTTCTTTGGGGGTTGGAGGGTGGCATTAGGGACGAAGCCCACTCAACCAGTGAAGGTATGTTTGTGTCTGGTGGGGTAGGCGCCTAAGAAGGAGCGGTGAACCCGTAATGCTGTGGCTGAATAGTATGTGCTTAGGCGCGCGGGGTACTTATACCGGGTGGTCCACCAGCCCCTTGCGATCCAGTTTTATGCATCCCTTCACATTTACTACAATTCTCAAAGACATCGGTCCATCTCCGTAAACCGGGGTAATATAACGAGTTGTGGGTTTACGGGCTAGAAGACAGCAGGAATCGTGAATGTCACTATTAATTCATTCGAGTGAACACATATAACGAGTACTGATACGCAGAACACGTACTTTAAAACAGGTGATGAATGCACAGACCGGGAGCACGGTACTGTAAAGGTTGGGAAGTGGACGCCGTAGTTCAAGTGTCGCAGTAGCACACATGGCAAGCGAGCGGCGAGATACGTGATAGTGGACAGTACTCGAGGTAGGAGGTTCGAATCCCACATAAGAAGTTTTTTAAACAGCCAGTGACCTGGGATGTGGTACGTCAACCTCCTGTTTTAAAGTACGTGTTCTGCGTATCATTACTCGTTTTACGGGTTCATTCGAGTTACCCCTAACAGAATGAATAGTGGCGCTCACGATTCCTGCTGTCTTCGAGCCCGTAAACACACATCTCGTTATACTACACCGGTCTAGGGAGAGGGACCGATATCTTTCAGAATTGTGATAAATGTGAAGGGATGCATACAACTTGATCGCAAGAGGACCACCCGGTATAAATCGGCGTCAGAATGTTGACTGTGAGGAAAGGAACGTTAAGGATGACACAAATACCCAGTCCCCAGGCCAGGGACATTAATCATTTACAATTAAAAACCCTGTACCCGGCTGGGAATCGAACCCGGGGCCACCGGGTGACAGGCGGATGCGTTGCCCCCTACAACGCGGGGTCGGACTACCCCACGACTTAGTGTACGTTCGCAGTGTTTTCTTTTTGTGATGGTGTCTTACAGAGCGAGTATTTTTTTAAGGCGTGAAGGTTCCTTAGAGTCGTTGAATAAGGCAGTTTCACCACTGCTCGCAGGCATTTATTTTGTAGCTTTTCAAGACTGTCTAGGTTCGTTTTGGCAATGTACACCCAAGCTGGGGGCTGTGTTCATGATAATTGGCCTGGTTAGGGCCCATGTCACCACCCACGCGCCCGTCGTCCTGCACCTACCCGATCGCGTCCGAAAGAATCTACTACTAAACCATAACGGTAATAACGTGTATGAGCTATTATTGCACGTTGTTGAACCTACGAAGTAATTAAAGGGCGTTATTGCGATATTTGTGCTGTATATTTTAAATGATATAAAATCTGTAGTCCGCCTCTGTGGTGTAGTGGTTAGTGTGATAAGATACTACCCCCCCAGAGGCCTGGGTTCGATTCCTGGCTCTGCCACGAAATTTGAAAAGTGGTACGAGGGCTGGAACGAGGTCCACTCAGCCTCCGGAGGTGTACTGAGTAGAGGTGGGTTCGATTCCCACCCCACCCATCCTGGAAGTGGTTTTCCGTGGTTTCCCACTTCTCCTCCAGGCAAATGCCGGGATGGTACCTAACTTAAGATCACGGCCGCTTCCTTCCCTCTTCCTTTTCTATCCCTTCCAAACTTCCCATCCCACACAAGGCCCCTGTTCAGCATAGCAGGTGAGGCAGCCTGGGCGAGGTACTGGTCATCCTCCCCAGTTGTATCCCCCGATCCATAGTCTGAAGCTCCAGGACACTGCCCTTGAGGTGGTAGAGGAAGGATCCCTCGCTGAGTCTAAAGGAGAAACCAACCCTGGAGGGTAAGCAGATTAAGAAAGAAAAAGTACGTAATTAATAATTTGTATGGGAGTCATATGTTATTACGATCAAAATTGGATTTAATTTAGCCCGTCCTGTGCGCGTTGAACCTGTACAGGACGTAGAAGATGAAAATGTTATATGAACATGGGTTCCGGAAACGCTGTACTTAATGGGTAGAACTCATTTGTGCAACTC
Source organism: Anabrus simplex (assembly GCF_040414725.1). NCBI lineage: Eukaryota > Metazoa > Arthropoda > Insecta > Orthoptera > Tettigoniidae > Anabrus > Anabrus simplex. The sequence continues at coordinate 1,146,414,641 of NC_090266.1, read as the reverse complement.
TACATAGTCATCATCATCATAATCATCTGTTTACCCTCCAGGTTCGGCTATTCCCTCGGACTCAGCGAGGGATCCCACCTCTACCGCCTCAAGGGCAGTGTCCTGGAGCTTCAGACTCTTGGTCGGGGGAGACAACTGGGGAGTATGACCAGTACCTCGCCCAGGCGGCTTCACCTGCTATGGTGAACAGGGGCCTTGTAGGGGGATGGGAAGATGGGAAGGGATAGACAAGGAAGAGGGAAGGAAGCGGCCGTGGCCTTAAGTTAGGTACCACCCCGGCATTCGCCTGGAGGTGAAGTGGGAAACCACAGAAAACCACTTCGAGGATGGCTGAGGTGGGAATCGAACCCACCTCTACTCAGTTGACCTCCCGAGGCTGAGTGGACCCCGTTCCAGCCCTCGTACCACTTTTCAAATTTCGTGGCAGAGCCGGGAATCGAACCCGGACCTCCGGGGGTGGCAGCTAATCACGCTAACCACTACACCACAGAGGCGGACAACTCTACATAGTACTGTACATTAATCATAGGAAACACAGTCCGGCTCCATGGCTAAATGGTTAGCGTGCTGAGCTTTGGTCAGAGGGGTCCCGCGTTCGATTCCCGACAGGATGGGGAATATTAACCGTAATTGGTTAATTCCCCTTGTTCCGGGGATTTTTGTGGGTCGCAGAGGTGAAAGAAGGTGCCGGGAAGAATGGCTCTAACTTCAATGTCAAAAAATGAATTTAAAACTTAAACTGAAGGTTATATTCTCAAAAATTTCAAACTTAACCATTTTTACAGGTACAAGTAGCAATCATTAAACAAGTCTAGGAAAGACAAGATTAGTGGTTTGAACAGATCGTGGGCTTCAAGCCCTCACTTTATTTTCCTGAGCTCCTAGCTCAAATTTACAAAAGAGTACCAATTTATACAAGGGCAGAAATCCCCTAATTCAAAGAGTACTTGCTCCTAAAATTACAACATCTAGCCTTCCAGAGTCATCCATTAATCTTTAAAAAACCTTTGAAAAAGAGCTAAGAGGCTCTCAGTTTTCCAAGCCGTTTCAAGGCGACATCAACTTACAATTTCTGGATTATACAGGGGTATTTAATACCCAACCTACTGGGCCTTCATGGAACAAGAATAACGGCTAAATAAATGGCCCGAACAAAAATGAATGGAGGCGAATACTTGCATTCCTAGATATGAACACTTAAAACCTAAAGGGCACTAGGCCGATGAAACAGGGGCTATTCCCAAACTATGGAGGTGACTCGTATAAGAATAAATTATAACATTACGGAAAGGGAGAAAACCAGTTACAAAACGTAGTCACCTCAAACCAACATGAAGGGGAGCTCGAGACGGTACATCTCTCTATCCCCGATTTACAGTTAAAGATTTTATGACATTTTTACATTAGCCGGCAGAAAGTTACATTTTTAGGAAAACTAGGTTACATAGTTAATGATTTGGACCTTTCCCTCAGGTTAAACTGTGGAGCTAGCAAGAAATAAAGATGTTATGTGGCCATTACCTTGTAGAAGTTCTAGCAGCTGAAGAAGAGACCGCCCGCCTCCTACTAGACACACACTCGGTAAGATGACAATCAATTGGCCAAGAGACGTGAAAATCCGCAGTTTATAAACCCTCGGGGAAAGTTCGAGACCATTCAAGATTAAACTAGCCACACCCTCTCACTTTTATTGGACACTTTAAAAGTTACACCCAAAATCGAAGAAGAAGAAGAAGACTCTGCTTGGTAGAAAATTAATTACAGAAATTAGGGATTGGCTAGATTCAAAACTGGCGGAAATAAGAAGGAAATATTGCCAACCCAAAAACAAATGAATATCAATCAGGAAAAAACTTATGAATACAAAACTTCTTTGAATTATAAGTTCTTATACCACCCACCAGGGTGCATGATCATAGTTTTTTGGTAGTGTCATCTATGAGAGAATGTCCGAACTTCTTGATGAATGGAAAACAAACAAGTAGAAATTCACACAGTTCAGGAAACTTCACAATAACAAAATTATATCAGATTTTAGTGGTGACATCTTCAGAATAAAGTTCTAAGCAGGTATAGTTTCAGTTTCACTGTTTTGCCAATAGAGGAGTTCTTTAGGCGCTGAATATGAATGTGCGGCGTTGTGGTGTACCTCCCGGTACACCCCTAGATCGGGGACTGGGTGCATGTGTCGTCTTCATTATCACTTCATACTCATCACGACGTGCAGGTCACCTACGGGTGTCAAATCAAAAGACCTGGACCTGGTGAGCCGAAGTCCTTGGACACATCCCGGCACTAAAAGCCATACGCCACTTCATTTTATTATGGGAAACACGCAGGAACAGAACGTACTAGAATACCACATGACACATGGACCCATGTGCATATAACACATTTGCTTCTTCTAGTGTACGTGTCCGGAAAGTTTGATCTTATCTTACTGTTACTCTGTATATATATATATATATATATATATATATATATATATATGTGTGTGTGTGTGTGTGTGTGTGTGTGTGTGTGTGTGTACTTTCACCGACATCAGATAAGAAGTCCAAAAACAAGCAGACATCATGCAGACAGAAGCGAACACCAACCTTTACCAAACCAAACCAAACCCCATGGCGTAACAGCCCCGAAGGGCCATTGCCTACCAGGATACCCCTGTTCAGCCCGAAGGCCTGCAGATTACGAGGTGTCATGTTGTCAGCACGACGGATCCACTCGGCCGTTATTATTGGCTTTCTTGACCGGGGCCGCCATCTCACCGTCAGATAGTTCCTCAATTGTAATCACGTAGGCTGAGTGGACCTCGAACCAGCCCTCGGATGCAGGTAAACATCCCTGGCCTGGCCGGGATTCGAACTCGGCGCCTCCGGAGAAGAGGCAGGCACGCTATCCCTACACCTTGGGGCCGGCGCAAAACCAACTTTTACAGTTGTATTAGATGTATATAAAATATATACAGAGTGGTCAGAAACAACGTTAACCGATTATATGAGCATTAGTCCGGCCCCGCGGTGTAGGGGACAACGCGTCCGCCTGTTACCCGGTGGCTCCGGGTTCGATTCCCGGCCGGGTCGGGGCTTTTTAATTGTCCCCTGGCCTGGGGACTGGGTGTTTCTGTCGTCCTTAACGTTCCTTTCCTCACATTCAAAACTTTACACTTCCGCCATTTACAAAATACACGCAGGTTCCTCGCATATGGTGCAAGTATGGGCAGGAGATCTTTCTAGGTCTGCACATGGCACATGGCTTGATCGGGCTTGAGAGCCACGCCGAGAAATGAGCATCAAACACTAACACAGCCAGTTCCACCGTAGCGTGCTTGCTATGGGCCGAGCCTATCAGTAGGGAGGTCCTCCCCTGGATAAGTTTATTTCTTGTATTGGCGCTCTCAAGCTGGTCATAAGCCACGTGCTGATTTAGCAACACCGCCTCGCACATCCCATCTGAAGTCACCCGCGAAGCGACCTGATTGGCTAACTTGAGCAGCTGATAGAATGACAACGGCGCGAGATATGACGTACTTTTTCCAAATTAACTGTCAGTATACGCTCTAGCACTCATCTACCTGGTTCACGTTGTTTCCGACCATCCTGTAGATGAGGCTCGTGATTAAGTGTAAGAGGAATTAATGACTGTGACCTTCGCCTTTCATTGAGGTATAAATAAATACCAGAAAGCTTCGTGATCAGACAAGTTCGTGGAGATATTCACTTCACACAACTTATGATCTTGACGTCCATGCTCTTTAACTGAAAGACCAAGAACAAAATAGGTCGCTGTAAGTTGGATCTACTTCTCACCCGTCATGTGATGCGGCTGGCTCGCTCTCCTAAGGACAGATCAGGTTGCAAAACACTGTCGTAACATGAGTCACACTTACCTATATCGGTGCTCAGCTACACAGCGAGAGTGCCAATGTATTACAACAGGTAAGAAATAAAAAAACTGTGTTTCATTACTCTAAATAATGTCAGGATGACCCTATAAATGCACAGAAAATTCCATTCAACCATGAATGAACAAAATCACTAACACTGCTACTGATCTGCATTTAGTGCAGTCGCCCAGGTGGTAGATTCCCTATCTGTTGTTTTCGTAGCCTTTTCTTCAATGATTGCAAAGAAATTGGAAATTTATTGAACATCTCCCTTGGTAAGTTATTCCAATCCCTAACTCCCCTTCCTATAAACGAATATTTGCCCCAATTTTGCTGTCTGTTTACAAGTCTCCGTTGTGCACACACACTAGGGAGCAGGGAGTCCCAGCCCCTTGGAAATACCTCAGAGGGCTTTAATCCTATTCACAAGATCGCCAAATTTCAGTTCCCCAAGTCCAGTCACCCTACACAGCTACAGCGTACAAACAGGTTTGAGCACAGGACTACTTGCCACACAACACACGACGATTGTTCCTTGGTTCGACTCCAGAGACAGTCAAGTAATTCACACAGTCACAGTCACTAAACAGCAACAGATCAACAGTATTCAACAGCGACTATTGACACAAATCCAACTACACTCGAGACAGCTGCCTCAATCGACCGCACACACACATTACTCACACATTACTCTAAGGCAGTACACAGACTTCAGTCCCGTACACCATCTTCAGTCCAGCTAGTCGCCGGACACTCCGACACAACAACTGCTCCTCGGTCAGACCTCGGTGGGACACTAGCGACAACCAATAACCTGATCGCCCTCAGCCCAGCCACCGAACCACAATGCAGTGAGTCTCCAGTGACTGACGCTGAATCCACCACGGAATACAACGTTGACTGACCGTCCGCGGCTAGCCTCAATTTTTATAGCTCGGGTGATGTGTACCAGAATATTCGCGACGTGGCTAAAGACGGAACATTCTCGTTGCATCTCCCACAAAATCACAGGTAAACCAGCCGACGAGAACAAGACACGGAAAGGTCGGCTTCACCCTCCAGGCCAGCTAAGATATGCCCGGTCGTCTGACTCTCAAACGCCCTCCAAGAAGTACCGAAAGGGTCTACCGCGGGGCTGTCACGTAACAATTTGTTACGGACGGAACACCAGCAGATGGAAGACAATATTTGAACCAGATCAGAATGTATTAGTATCCTGTTACAGGCCTGTCTTCCAGTAGACTTGCGGTTCATGAATGCATGATGTTTTTTGCTAGGGGCTTTACGTCGCACCGACACAGATAGGTCTTACGGCGACGATGGGATAGGAAAGACCCCGGAGTTGGAAGGAAGCGGCCGTGGCCTTAATTAAGGTACAGCCCCAGCATTTGCCTGGTGTGAAAATGGGAAACCACGGAAAACCATTTTCAGGGCTGCCGATAGTGGGATTCGAACCTACAATCTCCCGGATGTAAGCTCACAGCCGCGCGCCTCTACACGCACGGCCAACTCGCCCGGTAATGCATGATGTAACTACCTACCAGGCTTGCTGTTTACAGGCTGTGATAGTGAGATAGAAATCATTTGTGCTTCTACATTAGTTCACTTGAAGACGGTCGCATGCACTTCATCTCAGGAATTTAAAACACATTATTCATTCAGTTGTACGTCCTAAAGCAGTCTTGGTCAGAAACCAAAACCAAAATGGGTTAAATATCTAACAGCGAGTGCATGGAGTACAGTACTTGAGTTATGAGTTTTACCAGAAGAGTGAAGCCACGTTGTCTCTTATACAAACTGTAGGTCAGACATAAGGGTGACACCTGCGCCTTTTCACACCATCTTTTCACTCAGTTCGACCTTCAGGACAAATCATCAGGTTTCCTTACCGTGTGCTTATATTCTAGGAATAGTCTGAGCAACTATGTTTGGTTAACGATTATGACTGTAACGATTACCCAGAAATAATCGTAAACAATAACAATTAAAAATAACTACTAATACACGGGGGATCCGTTATCACAGGTATCTAATATTCGTTGCAGGGAAATATGATGCCAATTCTGCGATATAGGAGTAGCGTGCCTGGCTTTTGCCCGAAGGTCCCGGGTTCGATTCCGGGCCAGATCTTGTATTTTTACGTGGAGCTGAGGGCTGGTTCGAGGTCCACATGATATCAGTATAGTTACTGGTTTTACGGTCCACTAAGTACTTTTACGGTTTCAGGAGACACCTAGGTGCCGGAATTTTTCCTGCAGGAGTTGAAGCCGTGGGTATTAGAGCATCTTCATATACCATAGGGCTGAACCGGGATCGAACCCGCCAACTTGAGGTCAGAAGGCCAGCTCTCTACCGCCTGAGCTACTCATCCCGGCTCACGTGATATCATTAAGGAGCTATCTGACTGTGACTTGGCAGCATCGGTCAAAAAAGACGAAATAACGGCCGAGAGGATTCGTCGAGCATCTCATAATCCATAGCCTTCGGACTGAGCAGAGGTCGCTTGGTACGCCAAAGACCCTCCGCGGCCGATAACACCAGAAGGCTAGGTAAATACAGTATCTGTAACGACTTTAAGATGGACGTAAATAGTCCAAGTTAAAGCTTCATAATTTCCTCTCATACCAACTTCACGTTACTGGTAGATACTTCACCTACTGAAACTTAAAGAAGGCCAGTTCAAAAAATAAACAAAAAATTACTTAAATACTACAAGAATAAATACTTAAATAGCTACAAAGAAACGCCACGGCAATTGCTTAACGGGAACATGAAGTTTTTTTTTGCTGGGGGCTTTACGTCGCACCGACACAGATAGGTCTTATGGCGACGATAGGATAGGAAAGGCCTAGGAGTTGGAAGGAAGCGGCCATGGCCTTAATTAAGGTACAGCCCCAGCATTAGCCTGGTGTGAAAATGGGAAACCACGGAAAACCATTTTCAGGGCTGCCGATAGTGGGATTCGAACCTACTATCTCCCGGATGCAAGCTCACAGCCGCGCGCCTCTACGCGCACGGCCAACTCGCCCGGTGACATGAAGTTTTAACAATAACGAGAAATGTAGCAAAAATTAACTATACAATTAAAGAATAGTGTAAATGGCTGGGTTTAAATGACTTATATGAGCATTTCTTCCTGCACATACTCGCTATCTATTATGAAAAAATATAAACCACAGATGATTCGACTTCACCCTTTTCATCATAACTCCTGTAATACTAAAAGTATCCGTTTACAACTCGATACTGATTAGGAAAATACTGGTTACCGGAGGCAGTTACTGGCCGAGCACGGCTTCGCGCTACCCGCGTTAGTCGAGTGCACAGAAGTATTGGCGAACCGCCGTTATTTTGTAACTGGACATCTCCGTTAATCGTTACAAGCTGTAATCGTTACGAATTCGTATTAGTTAAAAATACCTGTTACGTTATTTACCAGCCACCGCTAGCCTACTATTTTCTGGAAATACGGTTATAACAGAGAGCAATGGTTCTCAACGTATGCGCCGCGGCACAGTGCTGTACCTCGGGATTCACTAAGCATGCCTCGAAACTTTCTATCCTTTCTGATATTGCTGGTCAGTTTTACTCATTCTTTATTTAAAACACGGACAATCTGAATCTGAGTGTCCTCTCCAGCTCGTAAGATTCGAGGTCTCATCCCTTCTCCTATGTATTGCTGTGACGCTGTGTAACAATTATAGAGGAATATCATTACTCTCTGTTGCAGGAAAAATTCTTGCTAGAGTATTGTCTAATCGTCTACTGCCATTGACTGAAATGTGCCTACCAGAAACTCAGTGTGGTTTCAGGCCAAACAGAAGTAAAATTGATATGATTTTCAGTGCAAGGCAAGTGCAGGAAAAGTCTAGAGAGCAAAACCAACCCTTGTACATGGCTTTTATAGATCTTGTCAAGGCGTTTGATTCTGTTAATCGAGAAGCTCTGTGGAGAATTCTAGCTCTGATCGGATGTCCAAACAAATACATACAGATACTCAGACTGCTACACGACGGCATGTTTGCTACTGTTCTTTCTAATACAAAACCAGGAGACCTTTTCCGTATTTCTACTGGAATCAAGCAAGGTTGTGTAATTGCTCCAACATTGTTCTCACTATTTGTTGGAACTATACTACACCTTGTGGATGATAAACTGCCATCAGGAGTAGAACTTCTGAATAGAACTGATGGAAATCTGTTTAATATTAACAGACTGCGAGCTAAGACCAAGGTGTCCTCAGTGTCAGTTATAGAGCTTCAGTACGAAGATGACAATGTTATCTTAGCCAACACAGAGGAAGATCTGCAATCAATCCTCAATGCTTTTAATCAAGCATATGAAAGTATCGGACTGGAAATTAATATTGATAAGACTAAGATCCTTTACCAGCCGGCACCTAATTCCAATAAGAGAACTCCGACTATTACAATCAATGGCCAGTCTCTGCAAAACATAAATCATTTTCCTTACCTTGGAAGCCATCTCTCGACATGTGCAAACATTGATGCAGAAATCCAATATCGTTTAAGATGCGCTAGTGCGGCTTTCGGTCGTCTCCTAAGAAGAATGTTTGACAATCATGATATCAGTGTGAGAAAAAAACTGTACGTTTACAATGCTGTTGTAATTCCTACTCTTATCTATGGTTGCGAGACCTGGACAACCTACAGGAAAAATCTAAAATGCCTGGGAAAATATCATCAACGATGCTTGCGGAGAATACTGAAAGTTAAATGGCAAGATCGTCAAACGAACATTAGCATCCTCGAGTAAGCCAACACTACAAGCATAGAGGCAAAGATAGTCAGGCATCAGCTACGCTGGGCTGGTCATATCGTCCGCATGCCAGATACACGCCTACCAAAGAAAATCTTGTACTCCCAACTAAAGAATGACCAGCGTAACCATGGAGGGAAGCTTAAACGATATAAGGATGTTCTAAAGTATAATATTAAAAGATGTCATATTGATACGATCAACTGGGAAACTACAGCCGAGGATAGGCCCAAATGGCGTAGCATTGTATACAATGGAGTTGAACATTTAGAAAAAGATAGAAGATTAGAAGCTGAGAGGAGGAACCGCAGGATAGAACGAGCGAATGCGAGGGATGGCATTCCTGCACAACCATCTGCTGCAACTACTAGTGTGTGCTGTCACTGCAATAAAATCTGTGCATCCAGAATCGGACTGTTCAACCATCTGAGACGACACAATTAATATGTCCAAATGACACTATATTTATATACTACATATTCGTTGACGAATAAATGCCGATGATGATGATGATGATGATGATGATGTGACTCCATCATCTTGCTTCATTACGTCCATTCACATAGGCTGAACTTTCCCGCGGAAACGAAGCGTCAGGTAGCGAACTTCGAAAAGTAGGCGTTTATAATGTTTCAACTGTCTCTTCATGGTGTGGAAGGGGTACGATGTCTCGTAAGCTTGATGACGTACATTTCCTGGCAATGGGCTGAAATTAGCCTGCTGACTCTGGTCACTTCACTACGGCTATTGGAAAATTTACTGCAAGCTATTAATACGAAGGATGATGAAATACTTTACACAATAAGTTGTTCGTTCAGAATACGTTATAGCCGCAATACAAAGAAATGAAATGATGATGTGAAATGGATGATTAAAACCCTATATATATACATATTAATTTAAAAATGACCTACCAGTGATTAAATATATACATCTTATCAATTATATAGTTCAACAATTTCATACATGCAGTGATGTCCAAAACATCACAAAGTGATCCCAATCTTCTGTAGGTCCCTTTTCACCTCTTTGAACCAAGTTCACTGGGTATTCTAATCTTTATAAGAAGTAAAGATTCGGTTTGATAATCGTGTTGGTTTCATTCTTATCAAGTGACCACAAAATGCAATTTTCCTTCTCCGCATGACATCATCAGAGATCTTCTGGACATGACGTCTATATTCATCTTTGTCTTTAACTGGGCCAAGAATTTTCCTTAAGTTCTTTCTTTCTTTCTTTCTTTCTTTCTTTCTTTCTTTCTTTCTTTCTTTCTTTCTTTAATTTCCGTTTATTCTTACAGGCTTTGCTTGTTCATATCAAGGAATTCCGCTGCATACAAAGCCTCTGGTCTTATGACAATGCAATAATGTCTGAGTTTTGCGTACAAGTATATGGACTTTTGTTGTAAATATCTTTGGCCAGTTGACAAGCCATTTCCATTTTGTTCATGCGCGACGTGAAAGCTTCTTTTTCGGAGATATTTAGTTGTGTCCACTCACCAAAACATTTACACTTATCTGTCCGTTTGGTTGCCCCCTAGTTTACTTTTAGCTCTCTTGATGCTGGTTTTGATGCTAGTCATGAATTTCATTTCCTCCAAAGAGATCTGGAAGTCCGCCTCTGTGGTGTAGTGCTTAGCGTGATTAGCTGCCACCCCCGGAGGTTCGGGTTCGATTCCCGGCCTTGCCACGAATTTTGAAAAGTGGTACGAGGGCTGGAACGGGTCCACTCAGCCTCGGGAGGTCAACTGAGTAGAGGTGGGTTCGATTCCCACCTCAGCCATCCTGGAAGTGGTTTTCCATGGTTTCCCACTTCTCCTCCAGGCAAATGCCAGGATGGTACCTAACTTAAGGCCACGGCCGCTTCCTTCCCCCTTCCTTGCCTGTCCCATCCAATCTTCCCATCCCTCCACAAGGCCCCTGTTCAGCATAGCAGCTGAGGCCGCCTGGGAGAGGTACTGATCATTCTCCCCAGTTGTATCCCCCGACCCAATGTCTGAAGCTCCAGAACACTGCCCTTGAGGCGGTAGAGGTGGGATCCCTCACTGAGTCCGAGGGAAAAACCGACCATGGAGGGTAAACAGATGAAGGAGAAGAAGAAGAGATCTGGAAGCTTGTTTTTTCTACCTGTGCCTTAAGGTGGTTAATTTGCTTTGTAGCAATGCCTAAAAATTCTGAGAAAATTGCTAGATTATTTGCAAAAGATAGGCAGTCAATTGAAAGATACACGTTCATGTAAGTTTATCTCGCACCATTTTGGAGTCCATCGTTATTAATTTGATAGCGCCACTCGCGGATGACGTTTTCAAGGATCGAATAATTGAAGAACAGGGGCGAGAGCCCATCTCTCTGACCAACTCCTGCCTTTATCTCGAAGGCGTCTGAAATTTCTCCTCTGAACTTAACTCAGGAGGTTGTGTCAATTATTATTATTATTATTATTATTATTATTATTATTATTATTATTATTATTATTATTATTATTATTATTATTATTTATTGCCGGGCTGATTGGCTGAGACAGTTGAGGTGCTAGCCTTGTGACCCCAACTTGGCAGGTTCGGTCCTGGCTCAGTCCGATGTTATTTGAAGATGCTCAAATACGGGAGCATCGTGTCGATAGACTTACTGGCAAGTAAATAAACTCCTGCAGGACTGAATTCCGGCACCTCTGCGTCTCCAAAGACCGTAAAAGTAGTTAGTGTGACGTAAAGCCAATAACATTATTATTAATTATGATAATGGGATGTGGCCTGCGGAGAAGCATGGTACAGGTCTTTCGAGTTGACACCTATAGGCGACCTGCGCGTTTGTGAGGATGGGGTCCTCCCCATGATGAATTTTAGTGGTGAAGATGGCGCACAAACCCAGCCCCAGAGCAATCAGAATTAACGAATGAAGGTTAAAATCCCCAACCCAGCCGGGAATCGAACCCGGAACCCCTTGGATCAACAGTCAGTATGCTATGTGCTTAGTGATTTAGGCTGTTAACCTTGAGAAAGCCTACAGGAAGGACAATGAAACGTCGACCACTCGCCAATTCAGGCAGCGGTACAACAGCCATAATCAGTATGGACAACAGCATTAGTTTCGGCCGCGAAATCTACGAAAACAGCAATGATAGCTGAGTGAAAGCTGGGCACTTTCCCTATTATACCTCGAAAGATAAAGCCAAGGGAAGGCTTTCTTACGGAGTCTAAGCATGAAACTGATAACTCCTTCGGGTAAAGGATATTTGCATTTATGGACGTAGGAAATGAAAACTGTTCCGTGTGTTGCTCGAAATTAGTATTCTTGTGCTAATGCGTAGGAGGAAATGGAGAGGTGTTTGAGTAATGACTGGGAAATAATCTCTCTATATAATTGAATAAAATACTCCCATTCCCAAGAGCCTCCGTGGCTCAGGCGGCAGCGCGCCGGCCTCTCACCGCTGGGTTCCGTGCTTCAAATCCCGGTCACTCCATGTGAGATTTGTGCTATTATCACCGGACGCTGTTAAATTTTAAAAACAATTTTCCGAAATTCATTGAACAGAGGAAGTCACACAACACTACAGCACTGTGCAAAATCAAGCAGTAAATTACTTGAATTGTGTAATTATATTACTTTTTGTTTAATGAATAACAGGAATTTTCTTTCTTTCTTTCTTTCTTTCTTTCTTACTTTCCTTCTTTCTTAATCTGTTTACCCTCCAGGGTTGGTTTTTCCCCTGGACTCAGCGAGGGATCCTACCTCTACCGCCTCAAGGGCAGTGTCCTGGAGCGTCAGACATCGGGTCGCGGGATACAACTGGTGAGGAGGACCAGTACCTCGCCCAGTTGGCCTCGCCTGCTATGCTGAACAGGGGCCTTGTGGAGGGCTGGGAAGATTGGATTGGACAGGCAAGGAAGGGGGAAGGAAGCGGCCGTGGATTTAAGTTAGGTACCATCCTGGCATTTGCCTGGAGGAGAAGTGGGAAACCACGGAAAACTACTTCCAGGATGGCTGAGGTGGGAATCGAACCCACCTCTACTCATTTGACCTCCTGAGGCTGAGTGGACCGCGTTCCAGCCCTCGCACCACATTTTAAATTTCGTGGCAGAGCCGGGAATCGAACCCGGACCTCCAGGGGTGGCAGCTAATCACGCTAAGTACTACACCACAGAGGCGGAAAACAGGAATTTTACTTTTTTTATGGAACTACTGTCGTTCCCATCCAAGGAATTGTAAACCGTAGCTTATACGCTTAAACCCCGTACATTTTTAGATTGTAACAAGAACGTGCCGGTTTTATTTGTATGAAGAAATATTATCACCTGCAAAGAAAGAAAGAAAGAAAGAAAGAAAGAAGGAAAGAAAGAAAGAAAGAAAGAAAGAAAGAAAAAGGAAAACGTTCCCTCTCGCTGTAATTATTTGTTGGATGAAGATTATTCTCTTTAAACTAAGGTGTTATGATACAACATACTTGACAATAGTAAGGCTGGTTGGACGTATGACAGCGTGAGTCAGCGGCGAACCACGAATTGAGTAGAGCAGAGGTGCTCAACTGGGCGCCCGTTGAGGCTAGCCCAGTGCGGCCAGGCTGACGCGACTTAAATGTGCGCAGCTTACGTAACAAGCATACGACACAGTGAAGCGAGAGAGCGAACACACTTCGCAGGGAGGGAAGGGAGCATTGACGTTCAATTGTGATTACGAAGCTCTCCTCCGATACTCAACGAAATGCTTATTGGGGTACAATATTTAAAATAAACCGCTATAACCGCAACAAAGAACTCCTGACCTTTTCAAGATATTCCGGATAATTTATACTGCGCTCGATATAAACAGTCAGTTTTATTTTCTTATTTCTTTATTCAAAGAAAACTGGCACGTTTATGTTACAGTCTACAAAGGTACAGTGTTTAAGCGTACAAGCTACGGTTTACAATTCCTTGGATGAGAATGACAGTATTTCCATTAAAAAAAGTAAAAATCCTGTTATTCATTAAGCAAAAAGTAATATAATAACACAATTTAACAAGTTTACTGCTTGACTTTGTTCAGTGTTGTAGTGTTATGTGACTTCCCCTGTTCAATGAATATCTGAAAATTGTTTTTAAAATTTAACAGAGTCCGGTGATAATAGCTAGCCTCTAAATGGTTGAGGGAGTTTCATATCGAGTGGGTGTATAGATATTTACTATCCAAGATTAAAGTACAACAACAACAACGTAAATACATCTACCAAATAGATATGCAGTATGCCTTCAAATAAATAACCTAACTGTTTTATTCCCGGTAAGCATGATTGGATTGTTGGTGAGTTAAACCTAAGCAACCACAAGAACAGCTTATCCACGTTAACTCTGTGTTATATTAGAAATGTTTCAAAGCACCTCTTAAAATGTAATAGTGAAAATTGTAATTCATTACGTTCATCACATAAATATTTGAGGTTGTAGGCCTAACTCTTTATTGTATCCGGTCAAAATACGTAAACTGCAATGAACTTACTTATTTCTTACAATGTAACTTGAAAATGACGTAGATTTCTGGCCCCTGTCTTTCGGTATTTTCTGCCTCAATTTCAAACTCGGGTATCGCTGCAGTGATCGAGACTGACTGGGAGAACTTCGCCCAACCTTCATAGCCTGTGACGTAATCACAACTAGCATACGCTCATCGCCCGCCCGCGGGACGAAATGCCCAGCGTGAGCACCTCTGGAGTAGTGTTGCGTGACGGTGAGTGGCATGTGATTCACACGGCATGCCCAAGACTTCAAACATTTTCAGCGATAGATTCATCTAAAATCTTTTCAGGGTCCTTTTTATGAGCAAGGAATATTTCCATATTTTATCCTGAACGTTTAGCTCTAATCCATTGTTACCTTCAAGCATTATTTGTATATCTTTTTCAATTCTTTTAAAATTATGATTACTATTATAAATGCTTTCTGCAAATGCGGAATATTTATTATCTTGCATGGTCTTAAAATATTCCGAATATCGCGGAGGTAGTGTCCGGACAGTCCTTTCTATAAATTGTATTGCGATCACTGAATGTGAGACTGTATAGTCTGGAGGTACTATGCATATCGTCGTTGCCGGGACAAAACCTCCTATGTGATAATATTTTTGGAGATATACTGACCCGCAGCACATACGTTATGAATAGCGAGAATGCGTTAACAATATTCACACAATATTGCACCTTAGATGCAGAACCTTACCGGCCAAGTTCGTTCGTTCGTAATGTGTTTACCCTCCAGGGTCGGTTTTTCCCTCGGACTCAGCGAGGGATCCCACCTCTACCGCCTCAAGAGCAGTGACCTTGAGCTTCAGACTCTGGGTCGGGGATACAACTGGGGAGGATGACTAGTACCTCGCCCAGGCGGCCTCACCTGCTATGCTGAACAGGGGCCTTGTGGGGGATGGGAAGATTGGAAGGGATAGACAAGAAAGAGGGAAGGAAGGGGCCGTGGCCTTAAGTTAGGTACCATCCCGGCATTTGCCTGGAGGAGAAGTGGGAAACCACGGAAAACCACTTCCAGGATGGCTGAAGAGGGAATCGAACCCCCCTCTACTCAGTTGACCTCCCGAGGCTGAGTGGACCCCGTTCCAGCTCTCGTACCACCTTTCAAATTTCGTGGCAGGGCCGGGAATCGAACCCGGGCCTCTGGGGGTGGCAACTAATCATATTAACCACTACACCACAGAACCGGCCAAAGTTCTAAGATAAAATATTTCACATCGGAGGTTTGTGCCGGCAGCGACGATATGCTCTTTTATTTAATGCTTGGCTTGGCTTGGCTTGGCTTGGCTTGGCTTGGCTTGGCTTTCTGCGAGGCGTTATTAGTTCTAAAAGCTACATTTACATTGAATTTCCCAAAAATTTTAGAAATTCTGTAAATTTCATTTCTGAAGTATGTGAATGGTGCATATTGCTTATTAATTTGTTCTTTTCTGTTTGCATTTTTATTTTTCCTTTCATTTCTTGTCTGTGCACAAGTTAATAAATCATTTTGGGGTCTAACCATTTCGACAGCTCCAAGTATTAACATTGTAAGTCCAAAAAACAACCAAAATGATTTACGGTCATCCCCAAAACCGTTACTTCAATATTTTTCCTCTGTGTAAAAATCGTATATCCAGCGCCCGTAACTTAACAGCAATATACATCTTAAGAATATCGTAAGTCATTTCAAGAACTCGTTCACCGATGGAAAGAATCGCAACTCATTTTACGATGTTTTTCCTGGAAGAACGATAGCAAAATTGAAATCGTAACTGTAGTTACGAAGTTTGTACCGGAAAAAGTATACTGGTTACAAATATGCAATGTATATCGATGTTTATCGTTCTCGCTGTAGTTAGGAGCACTGTCGTTTAGGGCCGCCACTAGCCACGTGCCCATTCAAAGACGTGGTCATCAGCATGAGTGTAACCGGTGGCTTCGCTGAGAACTGGTCCGTGGTCTGAATTTATGTCTTTCTAGTGTCTGTTTAGTTTTTACTTCAGTACTCCAGTCGAACGTTCAAAATTATTGCTATGACTGACAACCCCACAAATGCTGTTGAACATAAGTGATGCTTTTCCCTTTAGTTATCAATGGTCGTCGTGGTCCAAATGAAATAGCCAGCTGCCTTTACCATTTCTTACAGATGCAAGCTGGTAAAGGTGGCAAAACATTCCAACTTTACTCGGATAGCTGTGGAGGGCAAAACAGGAACAGATATCTGTTGCATGCGTAAACTTTGGAACTTCAATCACTCATCACTTTCTAGAACGGGGCACTTCCAGAATGAAGGGGATTCCATGCATGCCCTGATTGAAAGTCAGAAGAACCAAGCTTTGTCTATTCCGAATCAGTGGGTCACATTAATTAGGATGAGCAAGTTCACTAACCAGCCACATACAGTCCATGAAATGATTAACGACTTTAGTATACGACTTGAAGAAAGTGGTGGAGAAGCAAAACTGGATGCACGGTACCAAAAGAAATAAGGCGATGTGGAGTAAAGTACAGGATATTTCTGTCTTAGAAGGTCGACCATACGAAGTGTACTTTAAGTAAACTTAACAAGAACAATCAAGGTGTATTTTTTGTCAAAAAGCGATCTAGAGGAAGGCATCCATCATCCTGTTACATTCCTGTACAAACATATCATGAGTCCCTGCCGATCAACGGGCAGAAGTTGGAGGATCTGTTGTCCACATGCGATAGGAAATGCACCCCCACTGCTTATCGTCACTGTTATCAAAGTTTGATTTCAAGACAAGCTGGACACCAGACTATGTATTAAGTGCTGATGAATGGGCGTGCGTGTTCTTGAGAAAAAGTGGACGTCGACATTTGAGAAGTGTTTTTATAACTTTTTTAACAATTTTTGGCTTTCGGTCTTAACGACCATTTAGCCAGCCACAATTTTGTATGTTTCTGATTATTAATTATGAACCGACTTTAATGATTTTAAGACGAACACAAATATCCAGTCCTCGAGCCGGAGAAATTAACGAGGCGAATTTAAAATCCTCGACCCAGCCGGGAATCGAACCCGGAACCCCAGTGACTAAAGGCCAGCACGCTAATTATGTATCCATGGAGCCGAACGTGCTTTTATCATATGAGAAACAGGAACCCGATATAGCGCTACTTATGATCTAAGTATTTTGAATATATTTCCAGACAAAAACATCTGAACTCCGCAAAGTTCATTTTTGAAAATGATTGAAGCCAATGCTTACAGGCTATTTAAATCCCTTCATTTCTACATGTTCATCTCTGCCGTTTCAGTAAAATAATTGTAATTTAACTGGATTTACAGTGCTTATTTCAACTTCTTTTGCTTCTGCTGTAAATTTCATAATTTGAAGATACGATGTTAATACCTGGAGCCATCGATTTGCTCTTACTATATAGTTTATTAGTTGTTTCTTCCTTGCTTGTATTCTCCTCATCCATTGGGATATTTAACATTGTATTGACAAAACTATTGTATGTAACTCGCT
Organism: Anabrus simplex; assembly: GCF_040414725.1. Classification (NCBI taxonomy): domain Eukaryota; kingdom Metazoa; phylum Arthropoda; class Insecta; order Orthoptera; family Tettigoniidae; genus Anabrus; species Anabrus simplex. The sequence continues at coordinate 1,146,397,007 of NC_090266.1, read as the reverse complement.
TGTGAGCTACTGGATGATTAGAACTCGTCTTTATTGTGGTGACGGATTGCGTCGGCTTTCTAAATCAAATATCGAACAGAGACAATACAGCTTTAGTTACGTTTCTTTGTAAAACTATATTATTTTATTAAGATATACAATATCCCTCAATTTCCTGTCCTTAGTTCACCAGTCATAAAACCGTTACAAACCCACATCACAGTGTGTTTTCGGAGCATTCTTGTATTACTCGTATTACTAGCGCTGAATCGGTAGACCTCGGTTATCTTCGAGATTTGTATTGGCAACCTTTGAAACACAAACTATGAATCGCTTATACATCACTGTGAGACATCTGGCGTACACTTTACGTACTAGTACTGTTGTTGTTTACACAGCGAAGCCAAACTATAGAATTCAGGCTAGGAACAAGATTCGCATCGAGAAATGTTATGTGTGTGTGACACAGTTGTTGGCTTAAGATAATAAAGGTTTAGAATATTCATATCGATCGATCATATTATCGATTTAATTCATATTTCATTTCAATTCAGTTGGCAGTATTATCGGAACCGGTTGAGCTTCCTCCTTACTCCTCAACCCCGTAACACCAAATATCATTAAAAGTTGCGCGAGTAATGCTATATCAGTTTGTGTGGCCACAAGGAAGCAGCTTGCATGTAAACAAGACCTTGCACCAGCGAACGATCTGATACGGCAAGACCAGCGCCTGCTCTCAGCCCACTTAAACCTCAAGTTAAAATATTATTGATACTTCAAAAATTAATAGTCCGATGTGTGAATTAATTACATGTCTAAATATGTAAGAGTTGGAACATTTTGGTAGGGGTAGAAATTACTATAGGTCCGTTTGAAGAAACGAAGTGTGTGTCAGTATCTCCGTTATATAATTCTTTATTTCGTTAGAAGTGACTTAGTTCAACGCCAAATAATTAGTGCTATTGCGAAACTGGGTCAAAGTGGTCGCATGACATTTGTTAAAAACTATAATTGCTATTACTTTTTCAAAATAACGTAAAGAAAGAAAGAAAGAAAGGGTGAAGTGAGAGGAAAATAAAGAAAATACGTGCTTGACTTGTATTGAAACATTTCTAGTTGACTGGACCATTTTAAATATTTTTGTGATACTGCAGTGAAATGAAATGGAGATTGTTATGTTTCGAAGGTGAAATGCGAAAGTACAAGTGAATCGGTGAGTCGAGAAAGGCACTAACTGACATTTTTGGGTAAAATTAGTTATACATTGGATAGTATATTTTCGAGGTGGGCGCATCGATTGGTGATTAAAGGAACTAGCTGCGGTAGCTGTGTATGGATGTAATGCATAACCTCTTCTTTAGAGATGGTGAAGAAAGGAACTAACTGCTGCATTTAGTTCTGTTCAATTCCAAACGTCGCGCCAGCTGATGTGATAGTGGCTCCATGGTGCAGTGCTGAAGGTTGCGTGACAGAGGAAATACGATATCTATCAGCGCAGTTTGTATGTAGCAGAGTTTATTGTGTGTAAAATAGTATTTTTCAAGGTTTTCTGGAATTATTTAGTATACAGACATTTTATGAATGACTTCTGCAATGGCCTACCACAAATGCCTGTAACATTGATGATGATGATGATGATGATGATGTCTAATGTGTGTACAGTTTTGTTTCAGAAGTTGCAATTTATGTTACAAGTTGAAAACATGTCCATTTTTGTCATACAATCTCATTCAGAATTAAAAGGCACTAAGTACAATACATTCATGTCTAGTTTATAACTATTAAAATACACAATGGCAAATGTTACTTCTATTTTTTATACTCAGTGGTCCTTTCTGTACTACTTGTAAAAATAAAGTACATGAAATTTATAAAACTGTAATACTCAAACAGTTTTTATCGATTTACCAGAAAGTACTCAATGCGTAATTAGTTCCTTTCGCGACTCACCGATTCAAGTCGTGGAAGGAATGAAAGCGTGTTTCCTCTGTACAATTTATAATCGGGAGTCTTCGGTTCCCGGTGCAGTTTACAAGGTAAGTCATTTTCTATTTTTTCCGATGCACTTTACTACCACCCTCCAGTCAAGTATACATGATGAAATTCCTCAAGTCACTTCACACCACGAGTGCATCAAATAACCGTCAAATACACATACACATAATGAATGTTTACAAGATGGTGCCAAGCGTGCAACGCAAAGCAAAACCGAAAACATAACAGGTCGTTGACAGCTGTACTTCTTCCCACACCTTTGGGGTCGCGCGTGCGAACTGTGTAGCATATGTGGATGTGGCCCAGTTTTGCGGCCGGATGCCCCTCCTGAAGCTAACCCTACGAGGAGGGATGTAGTCAGTATTGAGTGTTTTTCTGGTGGTTATTAGTGTGGTGTGCTGTCTGAATATGAAGAGTAGTTTGTTGGTACAAACGCAAACACCCAGTTTCCGAGCCATAAGAATTAATCAAACACGATTAAAATCCTCGACCCGACTAATCAACTACCCCGGATCGAGTAGGGGCATTCCAGTTGCCTTGACAAAGAATACTGCAATATATTCGAAACGTCGGCAAACTGTACGGAATGTACAACATGGTTCAACACGGAACAAGAACCAAATAAGAGAAACTGATATTAACAATGCAATGATGGAATTAGAGACCAGTGAACTAATACCATTTCAGTTAATTATCAGTGCCTGCTGAAAATATGAATCAATATGAAGAAGTTTGACTCCACAGACGTGAAAAATTTAAGCGTGTAGCAGTTTTAACCGTTCAAGCCTTAGCTTCTTCGTGAAGTCATTCTGACGTCCTAAGTCTAAAAAATGGGAAGGGAAATGTTACACGCTTTGCAATGGAAGTGTTGGATGATTTTATCTCGTTAAAAGCTGTTCATACATATGAATGTGAGGTCCTGCAGTTTGGATACACATTAGAAAATCTTGGCTGCAACTTGCATGTATTTTTGTTCTCGGCATGTAATTCTCAAACGGTGGGTTGATCTATGGCTGTGTTTTAATTCTTGTACGGCTGTGGAAGATGGATCACTCCCAGGCGACACATCAAATGCCTTGCAAAATACTACCAGAGATGTCTACGGAGGATTCTCCAAATCACCTGGCAAGATCAACGAACAAATGCGAGCGGTCTAAGGGAAGAGTCTATGATCATTCGGCATCACATGCTGTGGGCAGGGCATGAACGCCTTACGAAACAGGTGTTGTAGAATTAAGTGAATTAATTGATGGCAAAAGAAACATTGGTGGCCAAAAAAGAACGTTTTAATGACGTAATGAAACAAAACATTACAGGCAGTAACATTCCCCTGAACAACCAGGAAGTTAAGAGCTGTCTGGCCGAGGTGGTGAAGGTGTGCTGGGTTCACCCGGAAGGACGTGGGTTTGATTTCACCGTCAGGAAGTCGAAAAATTTTAGAAACGAAATTCCCTGATCCGGATGTGCATATGGCCTTGAGGTTCACTCAGCCTACACCGAAAATGAGTACGAGGCAAAGGTGGCCTGGCGTAGAGCTAACCATTCTATCCCACCAAGTGCCGAGATTACGGATAGTGGAAGACTTTACTTTCCACCCCTCCAAGGGCCTTCATGCCCTGTACGGAGATGACTTTACTTTGCTTTGAACTAGAAAGTACTTGGTCATGATTGCACTGCTTGGAGGAAAGCCATCTATAGTGGAGCTGAACGATTTGAACATCTACGCCATCAATCTGATGAAGGAAGCCAAGCTAGAAGGAGGGTCCAGCAAAGTGTTCAGACAATGGGATCCTTCCATCCGGGAAAACCTTTCCGCACTGTGGAAGAATATGCAGTTCAAGTATTGGTCGTTTTAGCCATCTGAGGGGCACCCTTAGAAGTGTTGCATAGGAAGGCGATCATACTCGTTTACGAATGATCGCCCGACGAATTCTTTTGTCGGTTAAACACGAAATATGTCACCAGAGATTTTCTTTTTTGTTTTCCAACATTGAATGGAGTTTATTCCGCCCTTTAAAGACCAGACTACCTTTGCCGTGTTTGAAGATCTGTCTGTCTTCACTCTATCAAGTGACTATTACGTGAGCATAACCTTTTCTGCTTTTGTCTTCATGACAAAACCGTTCCTAGTCACCTCGCTTCTATACGTTAAAACTGCACACAAACACTTTCCAACGATACCAGATTCCTTCCTGACATACACTCATGTTCATAAAAAAACAGAGCACCTTGAAAGACTAGAGATAGGAAGTTCATATTCACGGGACATGTTCACTAGTATTTTCTGCAGAAACGATTAGCATTTCAGTCACTTAGGTTCAGCATGTGTCCTGTTACCTAGTAGGCATTGGGTCCTTCATGGGCACTGATAACTTGTTCCGTGCGTGATGCCATCGACGCGTATAAGGCGCGAATTGCGTCCTGGGGTATAACCATCCACGCTGAATTCACCTGGTTCCACAGTTCATCTTTATTGGTTGGCATTGAGTCACGGAGCCGCACCTGTCGTTTCACCATATCGCACATATTTTCGATTGGCGACAAGTCCGGTGAACGGACGGGCCAGGGCAACAACAGTCTGACATTCTGTGACAACGAGAAGGCACGTCTTCATGCAGCAACATGTGGTCACGCATTATCCTGCTGAAATATGGCGTCTGGGGTATCGTGCAGAATGGCTATGGCTACGGGTCGCAGGATGTCATTCACGTAGGTCAAACTGGTCAAAGTGTCCTGGACCCCCACCAAATGTGATTTGCGGTTGTACCCAATAACACCCCACACTATAAGGCCTTGAGTTGCCGCTGTATGTCTTGTGCGAATGCAGTCAATGTGATGCCTCTCCCCCTGTCTGCGGCAAACCAAAATGCGGCCACCATTTTCAAACAAACAGAACCTGGATTCGGCCGAAAATACTATCTGCTGCCATTCCTGTCCCCAGTGACGTCGTTCCATACACTATTGCTGTCTAGCATGTTTATGCACATTAGTCAAAGGTAGGCGGAGAAGTCGACGACGCGCCGGTAACCCAGACCATAATAAACGGCGACGAATTGTCACTCTAGATAGTGTACGATGTGTTACATTGGTCCACTGTTGCACCAGAGCCGAGAGGACGCAGATCTGTCCTGCAATGCCATTCGATCTTCTCGCGGGGTGGTCTGGTTGGTGCTACCAGACCTATCTCGTCGTGTTCTACGGTCTTCTGTGAACCATTCTGTACACATCCGTTGCACTGCCGACACACTTTGTCCCACACAAGCAGCAATTTCGCGTTCTCTCATGCCAATAATGCGCTCTCTTTCAAACTCACTCATTTGACAGTACAGCTCTCGCATACGTCTGCGGGGCATCCTGCACGTCTTCTCAAGTCACACTGATCAATTACCTTTGGTTTATAGCGACAACGAGAGCCGCCGGCACATTTTACCAGTCAGTGGGGGTGCGCCGAGATATCGATGTGGACCGTGAACCTGAGGGCCGACATGGTTCAAATGCTAATCATTTCTTCACAACATACTAATGCACATGTCCCGTGAATATTAAATTCCTATATCTAGTCTTTCAAGGTGTTCTAATTTTTATTAACATGAGTGTATGTAGCCATCCACCGACATATGCCCGATGTCCTCTTTCTTCGATTTAGTAGGACGCTCGTAATAAACCTTTCAGTTTCATTTAGGCACCCCTTATAATTTTGGAGAGGCATATGGTCCGAGATTCACTCCACCTGCGTTATAAAGACTAACAGGTTAATGTAACATTTCAGAATTAAAAAGTCAGAACAACAGCTCACAAAAATTCCCTACTCTTCAGGCTATGCATTGTCTACAACAGAGCAGTACAAAAGAATAATTATATACATTTCTGTGTACCTCTAGACCTCTTTCTACAACAATTCACCATCTCCGTGGAAACACTCTAAATAATTTCTCTTATCAGACATATGTATGTCCTGCATTACTATCCCTGATTTTCTTTCTGTCTCTTTGTTGTGATGTGGATGTTGCGTCTTGGTGGGTGTGCTATTTATCAACTGATGAGCCCGACTTTAGCACTCTGGGGCGAAATGCTGGCACCAGGCATGAGTTAGCTGGAAAATTTATGATGTCCATTTACGGACCAGCTATATTGGTATTTTTATTGTGATTCGATCTACACATCTCACCTTCAGCATTCTATGTCTACTTCGAGTTGAAAAAGTATTAATGTACGGTAAATTCCGTTTGCTACTTTCTTGTTAGTAAAATTACGTATTTTTAATTTTTAGATATTAGATTTTAGATATTTAGGTTCTTCCTATCATGTGCTATTTTTAATAATTAATGTGTAGTGACCAAGCCACCTGTAATTGGTGAAACATCTCTGTTAGTGGTATGAAATAAATAAATAAATAAATAAATAAATAAATAAATAAATAAAAAAATAAATAAATAAATCCTGGGGAAGAAAGTTGTTGAGCATGGGGCTAACCCACATAATGCTGAAGATAGACTGTGAAAACCTTTACTATCCACTCCTCATCGGACCTTCACAGTCTTTCACTTTTTTACAATTGGCTTTACGTCACATCGACACGGATAGGTCTTACGGCAACAGTGAAATAGGAAAGGGCTCTGTTTTAAACATATTTTCTCCGACCCAGCAGAATATCTCACCTCAGCATCGTCGTCAACGTGTCTGTGGTTTCACTCGCATTGAACCTTGGCTACAACTGGAGAGGGGGTTGTTACCGCACCTGCTTGTTCAAATGTAGGAACTAGGAACGGACTGGCTAAGATTTAGGAGGAGACCGTGGCCTTAATTTAGGCAAACCCCACTCTCCGTTTTCCTGGAATTGAAGGGGCGCGTAGATGGTCGAGGATTGAGATTTCAAGTATCGCCTGGTCAGTTAAGCAAGCTCCGTGGTGTAGGGGTAGCGTGCCTGCCTCTTTCCCGGCGAACCCGGGTTCGATTCCCGGCCAGGTCAGGGATTTTTACCCGAATCTGAGGGCTGATTCGAGGTCTACTCAGCCTACGTGATTACAATTGAGGAGCTATCTGACGGTCTAGAAAACCACGAATAACGGCCGAGAGGACCAGACGACATCTCATAATCTGCAGGCCTTCGAGATGAGCAGCTGTCTCTTGGTAGGCCATGGCCCTTCAGGGCTCTTGTGCCATGGGGTTGGATTGGTTTTCTGACCAGTTACCCTCACGAGGCCGAGTGCAACTGTTCTATCTCCCATGTGAGATTTATATCTCCAACAATGTTGGGAATCGAGCCCCAGAACCTTTGGAACCTGAGTTTCTGTACGTAAAACCAAAGTCATCTCCGTACATGCCATGAAGGTCCTTTGGGGGCGTGGAGAAGTAAAGGCTTCCACTATCCGTAACCTCGGCACCAGGTGGGGCCTTTGCCCCCAGGAATTAACCTGGTACCCAGAAACAATAGTCATAAATACATAGGATACAGACCATTACACTCATGCAATGTCTTTCAGTAAAATAAATATTATATTCGTTTGAAGGACGGTGGTCATATTAATAGCCTATCAGAAGACAAAATTTAATTGAAAGTTCTTTTTTAAATATTTTCTTTACGTCACACCGGTGCAGACAGGTCTTATGGGGAAGGTGGAATAGGAAAGAGCTAGGACTGGGAAGGAAGCGACCGTAGTTTCAATTAAGGTACAGCCCCAGCGTTTGCCTTGTGTAAGAATGAAAAACCACAGAAAACATCTTCAGGGCTGCCGACATTGGAGTTCGAGCACATCATCTCCCGAATGCAAGCTTGACAGCTACGTGATCCAAACCACATAGCCACTCGCTCGGTTTAATTGGAAGTTCATATTTGTATTAGTGGGGAAAGAAATCAGGTCTGTATGAGTTAAAGGCTGTATGTTTGTATCAAGACTGTGCCTCGGAAACTTTCAAAAGGAAATAGCCAATCTGCGGTCTAATTATGATTAAGACACTGCCTTAGAGCGACAAATGCGTGAGTTTCTAATTACAACGTGGCTGTCGTTGGCATCTGTGTGATTATCGAGCGACGGTTGGACAATGTACCGTACTTCCCTAGATGGCTGCCCTAGTCTTTGTCATGAACTATCCTATGAATACTCAATTTTGTTAACCATTCAATTTAATTCAATGGGGGAGAGACCGCGAATATACAGTCTGATAACCAGAGGTGTCAAACCAGATGACAAACCGGTGTTGTGTTCCTTACAGCTGGCAGAACTCAGTTCTTACAAAAGAATGGTTGTAGACGCAATGTAAAAGTTACTTTTTCTCAATGTTTTGATACATGGTGTAGCGTAATTGCTGCAAAAATAAAAATAATAAACCTGTGGCGCAACAACCCACTTGAACCTTGGCCTACCAAGAAGAGTGTTGCTCAGCTAGGTGGTCTGCAGATGCTGGAGCTACGTGGTTAACTCACAAAGTCTTCAGCCTATTGCTCGGCTGCCTTTCGTGTCAGACAAACCCTCGGTTGGTTTCCCGGGGTGAGTGAACACCCGCGCGAGCCGTACTCGCACACCGTGTCGTAGATGGAATATTTCGCTACGTTCCTATACCTGTTGAATCTGCTTCACTGGAACTGTCACTGCTGAGGTCTAAGTGCCTACTTTGGCCGAACCAGGGTGCACATCGGTGCTTACGTTTTGTTTGCCTTTATATGGATTACATTTAGTGTTCTTAGTCACTACTCTGTGGCAGTGGATACAAATAAGTAGGATGTGCTGGACACGATGGTATGCACAAATGCTGAAAGAGCCAACATCATCTTCTTGAAATGAAGGGGTTCTTTTGGCCACAGCGTGTAGCAGAAGATGCAATCCAAGCTAAGACGATGGTGTAGTCCATCCATTACACCTTGCTGACTGGGAGACAGTGGAAGTGTCTTGTGCAGTAGTCAGGCAAGCAGTAGAGCTCTACATGGTTCAAGTCTTGGCACTGTCAGTCTCTCCACAACGGTTACTTTGGATTTAGAACGTAATAAATTGGCATAGATCACCCCTTTCTTGTCAACAGTCCATACATATGGACAAGCTCCATAATCTCGTTCCGAAGCATTAGAAAAATAATGAATTTGGACATCTACGGGGGTTCCTTTTCATGTGGATCACTACTGAATACAAAAATTTCCTTATTGCCTGCGGATAAAAATAAAGCTCTTCCCATTCTGTCACCAGTTGAGTTAGGAGTCTATCATCCCATATCAAGTTCACCAGCCGAAGTTGTAAGAAATCACCAGTGGTCTGACTAACTCAAGAGGATCTAATATTTGTGCAATGATGGCCAAGATTGTGCGTTTTGTTACATGAATATCAGCACAATGTGGTCTGTCTGAATACATATTGTCACAAATGAGGAACTGGGCTGCTACTGGATGCCACAATAACCCTAAAGATTTCACAATATTATTTTCATCAAGACATAAAGGGAGCTGAGTTTCCATGTTCTCTTCTGAGACTCCTTCCAATAATGTTGGGAGGTTTTACACACTATTTTCTGGGGCGAAACCTTCCACTCCCAAGCAAGTTAATAGTTTCAGATTGTAATTGAAGACCATCCTGTATATCATTGCAGCCGCTCACTAGATCACCAAGCTAAGAATTTCTGAGAACAACTGTTGATGCTCTGGGGAGTTTCGATTACTCATCTTCAGCAAGTTACTGCCGGCGTGTCATATCTAGAAAGGGTTTTACAGTTGTTAGTTCATAGTGACGGGGTGGTTTCCTAGAGATATCCTACGGATATTCCGCTGAAGTTTTCTATCGTCTACATGAATCGTGGTTTGCCGGTGCATTTAGTAATATATGTAGTGAAGGCAAACATACGCATTCCAAATCTTAGAATAAAGGAGTAAAGATCCTCTTGTACTGTCGGTCCAACCATTAGCATATATGTATTACAATCTTTTTTACGACGTACCGATACAGATAGGTTTTATGGTGACGATTAGATAGTAAAGGTGTAAGAGTGGGAAGGAAGCGACCGAAGCCTTAATTAAGGTACAGTCCCAGCATTTTCCTAGTGTGAAAATGGGAAACCACGGAAAACCATCTTCAGGGCTGACGACAGTGGGATTCGAACCCACTATCTCCAGAATGCAAGCTGATAAGCTACATGACCCAAGCCACACAGCCACTCGCTCGGTCATTAGTTTATAGCTCAAAGGAACATTGCTAGAACATTTTGCATAGGCCCTATGCATAAAATAAAAGTGTAGTTCCTGTTGTTGTGCTAGTAAGCTTGAAGACTGGATGATGAGGTAGGTAATAGCTTCCACTTTTATCCCCTAATTGTGCTGATGTATCCATCTTAACCTTACCCCCCCCCCCCATTACCGTATAATACTAGCGCAGAAAATTCAGTAGTCGCGCTCAAGTAAGAGGGCCCTTCTTAAAAGCCGTTCTAATTGCATGGTTGAAGGGCTTTTCCAGAACTTCAGGTTTCTGCTTGAGGGGTAGATGAACTATAAATCTACCTGTTTCATCCTTAGTTGTATTCCCTGAAAAGTGCTTTTTTTGAGACTATCTCTTCCATTGTCATGTTTGGGAATGCAAACCCTTCTATTTCTCAGAACCGCTGTTGCTGAATATCTATCCTTACCTCTGACTTCGGAAAACATGTGGTTGCAGTAAGGCATTTTCTTCCCTATTATTATATCGTCCAGCAGTTATCCATCCCAGTTCAGTGCCTTAAAGGATAAGATAGTCAGGTGATCGAGTTCTGTGACCAGGTTCCAGTAATGAGAAGAAATGATCTGTGCCCATTAACAATTCAATATCTCCTGATTGGGAGAACTTGGGATCAGCGACTTGAAAGTCACGGGGCAAGTTTCATTGTTCTGTTGGATGTAACTACTGGGCATGCTCCCAGTGACGTGTTAAGACAGAGAGACACGTCTAAGAGTGTACTCGCGGTATCCCCTGCCTGTCGTAAGAGGCGATTAAAAGGGGCGACCAAGGGATGATGACATTAAAACCATGAAACTAGTTGTGCTTACATTAGTACCACCAAGTGAGGATCACCATGGATCTACGTTACTAATGAGTAGTGTATTTATGTGAGGAACACCACGGTTCTGTGATTAGTAGGGTCTACGATCGTGTATATTCCACCGAAGCTGGGGAGCCTACTTTCGGCTGCGCGAACTAATGTCCATGGACCATAACGCTGTGCTGGAATGTGTCGGTTCCCCTTGGTTCAGAATGGATCTGCGCTACCTATGAGTAGTACCACTTTACGAGAAACACGATGGGTGTACGTTGCCTGTGATTAGTACCACTATGTGCGAAAACCATGGGTGCGCGTTACCTGAGAGTAGTTCCATTATGACCGAGCTCGATAGCTGCAGTCGCTTAAGTGCGGCCAGTATCCAGTAATCGGGAGATAGTGGGTTCGAGACCCACTGCCGGCAGCCCTGAATATGGTTTTCCGTGGTTTCCCATTTTCACACCAGGCAAATGCCGGAGCTGTACCTTAATCAAGGCCACGGCCTATTCCTTCCACTTCCTAGGCCTTTCCTCTCCCATCGTCGCCATAAGACATATCTGTGTCGGTGCGACGTAAAGCAAATAGAAAAAAAAAATCCATTATCTGAAGAATACCATGGGTTTGTATTACCCGTGGTTGTTACCATAATGTGACATACCGTGGGTCTACATTGCCTATGATTAGTAGCACTATAGGAGGAACACCATGGTTCTACATACCAGTGATTAGTACCATTGTGAGGGGCCGGCGATCTGGATTTTGGACCCCTTTAGATAATAAGCATCATCCCAGTAATTCAGGCTTTGTGAATTGGATCCACGGATTGTTTATTTTTTCACTATAATTTTTTCATCCTAATTCGTTTTAGATTCTAGTCGGTGAATAAATTTTTAAGTTTTAATTTTCGTTTCGTTCACCTCTTATCATTAAGGGCCGATGACCTAGCTGTTAGACCACTTTCAACAACAAACATCATCTTCATCAAGAGTGAAGCTACCTACTGTAAATGAAAAGTACTTCGACTGAGATAGAGAACGATTTATCTACTGACTGCTGCGGGATTCCAAATTTTCTTGAAATCTAATAGCTTGGCTAGACTTTCAGTACCGAGCTCGATAGCTGCAGTCGCTTAAGTGCGGCCAGTATCCAGTATTCGGGAGATAGTAGGTTCGAATCCCACTGTCAGCAGCCCTGAAAATGGTTTTCCGTGGTTTCCCATTTTCACACCAGGCAAATGCTGGGGCTGTACCTTAATTAAGGCCACGGACGCTTCCTTCCCACTCCTAGCCCTTCCCCGTCCCATCGTCGCCATAAGACCTATCTGTGTCGGTGCGACGTAAAGCAACTAGCAAAAAAAATTACTTTCAGTGTCCTGAATAGCCTGGCTGCCACTATCAAGAAGTAATAATAATAATAATAATAATGTATGTATGTTTAGTCATCAGCCCGAAGGCTGGTTGGATCCTCAACAGCTCCGCCATCAGCTGTCATAGATGGCCTAGGCATCACTGGAGAGGCGTACTAGGGATATGAGGAGTGAGGTCGTTTCCCGTTGCTTTCCTCACTGAGCCAGAAGTTGCTATTACATATCAGTCTGCCAAGCCCACTGAAATGCATGCACCAATCGACCCTATGAGCAATAGTTTCACACCATTCATAGCAGGGACTGGCTGCATAAGGAATGGCGTTGCTAGCATCGCTCATACCTCAGTCACTTTCATATTGTCAAAGCCAAGTATACGACAGAGACAGATCAATGAAAGTAACAAAATTGCTCTAGCCTATACCAGAAGACATAGTGCACTGTAAACACTAGGTCTTGCCAGCAAAGGCACTATAATAATAATAATAATAATAATAATAATAATAATAATAATAATAATAATAATAATAATCGTATGGCCTCAGCTACCGTATGCAGACATTTCAAGTTGACGCCATCTGGCTGTCTGCTCGTCAATTTCGACGTTCCGTTTTACTCTAGGCACACTAGATGGCAGACCGAGTAAACCGAAACTCTCTTGGGCGTCTATGGCTGAGATTTAATGAATTTTGTGGGGTAAACACCAAATGTAGGGGCTGCCTGGCCGAGGCGGTAAAGGCGTGCTCGGTTCGCCCGGAAGGACGTGGGTTCGAATCCCCGTCAGGAAGTCGTAAAATTTAAGAAATGAGATTTCCACTTCCAGAGGTGCATATGGCCCTGAGGTTTACTCAGCCTACACCAAAAATGAGTACCAGGTTAATTCCTGGGGGAAAAGGCGGCCGGGCGTAGAGTTAACCACTACACCCCACCAAGTGCCGAGGTTACGGATAGTGGAAGCCTTTACCTTCCACCCCTCCAAGGGCCTTCATGGCCTTTACTTTTAAACACCAAATGTGTCACCAGAGATTTTTACATGCCGACATCGTACGACATGGAGTGTCGAATGGACTTTTTCCGCCCTTCAAAAATCCGACTGCCTCTGCCGGGTTTGAACCCGCTATCTTGGGATCCGGAGGCCGACACTCTACCACTGATCCACAGAGGCAGCTTATCAAGAAGTGCTCTGCGCACATGCAGTTGCCCTCTGGGATCCAATACCTTGACCAACGCAGTAGACAGAAGAGCCCCAACAGGAAGTACGTGTGGTGTGGCACGAGTAGGATGTAGTTGGATGGTGGGCTGTACCTCGCTCTCTAATAGAAGGATTGTGTAATGAGGCGTGATGCTTCGTACTGCATAACTTCCAGCCGCGTGATTTATATTGCTTGGCAGAATGCTCGGTACGCAAACAGCTGAAGCACAAATCCTTCCCCTTAATATTTCTCAGTGCCTCTTCCACGCTATCAGCAGCGAGCATTTCACATGTAAAAATAACGTGCTTGCCATGACAGCAAGAGCACTTAATGTGACTGGAAGTGATGAAAATGTAGCGTACTTGTGGTTTAGACTTATTCCTGTCCGCTTGTTGCCTGGCCGTTTGTGTTCAGCAAATGACAGCAAATGGAATCTTAGTATCTGCCTGTGATAATTCCCTGTCTCGTCTAGTACTAACACCAAGTCCTTGAGCATACAGTTGAGTTATTATAACTTCATGCAGTGGGATTTTAAGTTCTAGGATCTTGAGTGCATTCAAGTGACCATTGAACGTGTTAGAGTGCCGTAATAGTTCTTTATGTGATTCGTTAGGGTCTGATTTTAGGGTTAAGTGCTTCTTAACGCAAGTGGCTGCTGCTGTTAGTTTCTCCTTTTAAATATTTCCTGTAACATGTGTCACGCAATCTCCGTGATGGGTATATTAAATGGTTACCTGGATCTCTGAGAACAGATGCTAGGTAGTGGAATCTCTGAGCGGCTAACTGTTGATTATTTTTATGAATCATGTCATGTAAACTGCCTGCAAATGAGAGCATATTGTCGTATTTCCCATCGAAATGTGGAATATTAATAGGCACTCGTGAAGCTGCTAGTCTGGGTTCTACCTGAATCTACCGGGTGCGTGATACCTCTTCAGAGCTGGGTGTTGTTTTACACATTTCATCCTTTCTCTATGTTATTCAGTTTGTAACTCAACATGAGCCTTATCATAAAGTAGTTCACTTTCAACATCTCCTAATTCTGACTCAGATTGCACGTCATCAACCTTAGATATCGATACACCCGTATCTTCATACCGTAGTTTAATTTCATGGGAATTCGAATGTTGTTGAATGATGAAACTCTCAGCGAAAGTTTCCATGCGTGAAAATTGCCCCTTCAGCCGCGACTTATGTTGAGAAAATTTTGCCTTGTTGCCGACTCCATTATGGAGAACACATCCATAAATATGAGCCTTCTCAACTTTCGTTTATCTCTGATGATGGAACATCGATCCCGGCACTGGTAGATGATGGCTTCAATGTAGACTCGCAAGTAATTCCATGAAGATATTCAGCTGCTAAAACTACCGAAGCTAGGCGTTCTTTATTACACGCAACGCTGTTTTCAGAAGATCCTCGTGGTGTAGATCCGGTCCGGAAACAGGACCATATTACCTCCACAGTCACTCGAATGATGAATTAAATATAGTAACGTTTATTTACAAATTGTATGTATGATTAGTCCTCAGCTCGAAGGCTGGTTGGATCCTCAACAGCTCCGCCATCAGCTGCCATAGATGGCCTAGGCATCACTGAAGAGGCGTACTGGGGAAATGAGTGAGGTAGTTTCCCGTTGCTTTCTCTTTTTAAATATTTCCTGTAACATGTTTCACGCAATCTCCGTGATGGGTACATTAAATGGTTACCTGGATCTCTGAGAACAGATGATAGGTAGTGGAATCTCTGAGCGGCGAACCGTTGATTATTTTTATGAATCATGTCATTTAAACTTCCTGCGGATGAGAGCATATTTTCGTATTTCCCATCGAAATGTGGAATATTAATATGCACTCGTGAAACTGCTAGTCTGGGTTCTCGCTGCTGATAGCGTGGAAGAGGCACTGAGAAATATTAAGGGGAAGGATTTGTGCTTCAGCTGTTTGCGTAACGAGCATTCTGCCAAGCAATGTAAATCACGCGGCTGGAAGTTAATATTCTATCAGTCTGCCAAGCCCACTGAAATGCATGCACCAACCGACCCTATGAGCAACATTTTCGCACCATTCGTATCAGAGACTGGCTACATAAAGAATGACATTACTAGCATCACTCATACCTCAGTCACTTTCATTTTGACAAAGCCAAGGATAAGATTGAGACATCTATGAATGTAACAAAATTGCTCTAGACTACAGTATACCAGAAGACACAGCGCACTGTAAACACTAAGTCTGGCCAGCAAAGGCACATTTACAACTTAAGATACTATAATTTACATTACTACATATTAAATACACGAACATTATTGACTGTGGGCAGATGCACAGGATAACGCAAGCTCATAACACGGTGTCTCTCACTCTAGCCTTGCTGTGAGGCACTCGCACAGTCCTTTTCCTTCCACCCCTACTACCGGATGACTGACACTGAGTTCACTAATGCTGCCATCCGAGCACTTCACCGGATACAATAAAGAGTGATACCTACAACCTCTAATATTTTTGTAATGTGCGTAATGAATTACAGTTTTCACTATTACATTTTAAAAGGTGCTTTGGAAACATTTTTACTATAATACGGAGTCAAGGTGGATAATCTGTGGTTTTGTGGTTGATTTGGGTATACATTACCTGCTAAACTCATCAACAATCCAGTCATGCTTACCAGGATTAACACCAGTTATGCTATTTATGTAAAGGCATTTGTATATCTATTTGTTAGATGCTTTGACATTGCTGTTGTACTTTAATCTTGGATAGTAAATATCTATGTCCTCACTCGTGATGAAACTTCCTCGCCATTTAGAGGCTAGCTATTATCACCTGACTTCTAATAAGTTTTAAATAGGTACTATTTTCAGAAATTCAGTGACAAGGAATGTCACATAACACTACAACACTGTGCAAAGTAGAGCAGTAAACTTGTTGAATTACGTGAATATATTACGTTTTGCTGAATGAATAACAGGAAATTTTTGAATGGGAATACTGTTATTCCCATCCAAGGAAATGTAAATTGTAGCTTGGACGCTTAAACTCTTCATCTTTGTAAACTGGAACACAAAAATTATAACGTCAGTTTCTTTTGAATATAGACTCTAAACTGTGGATGCGTGGTTAGGTCACGTACTTATTAGCTTCCATTCAGGAGATAATGGAGTTCGAACCCCACTGTCGGCAGCCCTGAAGGTTTCCCGTGGTTTTCCATTTTCATCTCAGAAAAATGCTGGGGCTGTACCTTCATTAAGGTCACGGCCATTTCCTTCCCACTCCTAGCCCTTTCCTATCCCATCGTCGCCATAACACGTATAGCAAGTTATAAAACGAAACAAAAATAATTGGAATCTCTTTCTAACTTTCCGGAAACGAACGACGTGGAGTTAACACATTTAAGCGCCCTCAAACGACACCGACCTCTTCATCAATTAATCTAAAAACGAAATGAATTTGGGAATTTTGGAATCTTGTTTAAAGAGCTCAGGAGTGATCAAAGTTTTTAAATTGATTTTACAATGAGTTAAAATTATTTTGAAAGTGTCTCCCATTAATGGGGACCGGACTCCTCAGCCGTGGTCTAGGGGTAACGAGCCTGCCTCTTACCGCGTGGCCTTTGGTTCGATTTCCGGCCAGGTCAGGAATAGTTTACCAGGATCTGATGGCTGCTTCGATGTCACTTAGCCTACGTGTGGAAAACTGAGGAGCTATCAGACTTTCGGCCTCGAAAGCCAAGAATAACGGCCAAGAGGATTCTTCGCGCTGACCATGTGTCAGCTGATAATCTGCCGGCCTTCGGGCTGAGCAGCGGTTGCTTGGTGTGTTTAGGCCCATCATGACTGTTGGTTGGTTCGTTTGTTTTTCAACTCGAATGCCAACACACCGTACGAAAGAATTCTGACGTTGTACCAATTGTAGCAATATGCATGCTATCCCTTCTTCAACAACCACCGTGCAACTCGACTGTCAAGACACCATATGAAATAAAGCTGATGTTGCAATACACATGCTATCCCTTCTTCAACCACCACCGTTCAACTCGACTGCCAAGACGCCATATGAAATAATCCTGACGCTGTAGCAATACGCATGCTATCCCTTCTTCAAACACCACCGTGCAACTCGGCTGTCAAGACACCAAATGAAATAATCCTGACGTTGTAGCAATACGCATGCTATCCCTTCTTCAAACACCACCGTGCAACTCGGCTGTCAAGACACCATATGAAATAAACCTGATGTTGTAGCAATACACTTGCTATCTCTTCTTCAACCAACACCGTGCAACTCGGCTGTCAAGACACCAAATGAAATAATCCTGACGTTGCAGCAATACACATGCTATCCCTTCTTCAAAAACACCACCGTGCAACTTAACTGTCAAAACACCATATGAAATAAACCTGATCTTGTGGCAGTACGTATGCTATCCTCTCTTCAACCACCACCGTGCAACTTAACTGTCAAAACACCATATGAAATAAACCTGATGTTGTGGCAGTACCTATGCTATCCCTTCTGCAACCACCACCTTCCATTCAACTCATTCGGCTCTTGTTCGCTCCTGTAAAGAAACAGAATGCATGTGAATACCTCGCTTACTTCTGTGCATTGCTGCATTGTATGAAGCAAACCGAATGGTGCGAAGGGGCTCTAGGGCTGTGTGATATGTCTCCTGTCGATTCGGGTTCGGTTACGAGCATGGGTGTTAGTGTTCCCTTTCGCTACAAGGTTATATTGTCTAACTCTATACTAGAATTGTGTAAACAGCATTACTTACCATAATAAATAAGAATTGTTTGGGGTCATCACTCCATAGGCTGGTCTGATGCAGCTCTTCATGCCACCCTATCATCTGCTAACCTTTTCATTTCTACGTAACTACTACATCCTACATCTACTCTAATCTGTTTGTCATATTCATGCCTTGGTCTACCCCTACCGTTCTTACCGACTACACTTTCCTCAGAACTAAGTGAACAAGTCCTGGGTGTCTTAAGACACTGGTCAAACTTCGGCAAATAGTTATCCTCTCACCAATTCGATTCAGCACCTCATCATTCGTGATTGGATCTATCCATCTCTCCTTCAGAATTCTTCTGTATCACAACATTCCAAAAGGTTCTATTATATTTTCTTCTGAGAGAATAATCGGTCATAAAAGGTAAACTCGTGTCCTCATTCCGAGGTGATGCAGCTCTTTTCAGACAATGGAGATGAGTTGCATCTACCATTTCAACCACATACCAGCCCTCCTGACATTCTTAAATTTCTGGCAGTATCTGGAATCGAACCTGGGCCCCCGAGGACGGCAGCTACTGACACAAACCGTTACGCTACGGTGCTGGCCATTATCGCCCATGATTCACTTCCATACACTACCGCGCTCCAGACGAAGGTCTTCAAAAACGTCATTTGAATTCCTATATCAATGTTCGATGTTAGCAAATTTATTTCCTTCGTGGTGGTGATGATGATGATGATGATGATGATTGTTGTTTAAAGGGGCCTAACATCTAGGTCATCGGCCCCTAATGGTAAGAAATAAGACGAAATATAATGACAAATTAAAAGTCCAATATCCTCCACTGACCAGAATTCAGAACGTGAGGACGAAGAATGAATGGATGGATATGAATTTAAAACAATCGATGGATCCGACCCGCAATGCCTCACATTCACAGAAACTGGCGTAAAACAATAGCATTACTGACCAAGAGACTGTTTCTATAGCACAATACTAGGGCCGATGACCTAGGTATTAGGCCCCTTTAAACAACAAGCATCATCATCATCACCAAGGAAAGACATTTGCTCACTTCGAACATCGATGATGCTTGTAGTCTAAAGGGGTCCAAAATCAACGTCATCGGCTCATGGTTCTACTTACCGCTAGGAAAGTAGAACCATGGTATTTGTCATGTTGCGGTACTAATCAAAAGTGGCAGAGACTCGTGGTATTCCACACATTATGGTACAACTCACAGGTTATGAAATTCGCACATGTAACACAGACCTATGGTGTTTCGCACATTGCGGCGCCATTTACAGGCAACGCAAACCTATGGTGTTCCCCACATAAGTGTACAAACCACAAGGACTCGTACTATCCCGTGGTGTTCCTCATATAGTGGGTACTAATCATAGGCAAGCCAGAACCATGGTGTCGCTCATATACGCCTAGTGCTACTAATCACATAACTATTTTGTACCTAACATAGTGGTAGTACTCGCAAGTAAAGGCGACCCATGGTGTTCCCCGCGTGGTGGTACTAATTACAAGTAGTCTCATGGTTCTAATTCCATCATCCCTTGGTCGCCCCTTATAGTCGCCTCTTACGACAGGCAGGGGATACCGTGGGTGTATTATTCGTCTGCCTCCCCCACTCACAGGGGTGTATGTATGTCTTTCCTTAAGAAAGGCCTTCCTTGCTTGTGATAATCTGCATTTTATGTCGTTACTTGTGCCATCTCTAGTTGTTCTGCTACCCAAGTAAAATCATTCATCGACTTCCTTTAAGACTTCATTTCCTAACGTAATATTTCCTGAATCACTTGACTTCGTTCAACTGCGTTCCATTGCTTTTGTTTTGTATGTAATTATTTACATCATATACACGTTCTCCAAGTCTGTGCCCATACCGTTCAGCAATTTCTCCATATCTTCTACAGACTCAGATAAAATACCGGTAACAGTATCATCGACAAATCACGGAGTTTTGATTTCCTCTCCTTGGATTGTGATTCCCTCTCCAGATTCCCCTTTGATTTCCTTTACCGCCCGTTCTGTTGAACAAATTGCAGCCCTGCCTCACTCCTTTATGTATTTCCTTCTTAATCTGTTTACCCTCCAGGGTTGGTTTTTCCCTCGGACTCAGCGAGGGATCCAAACTCTACCGCCTCTAGAGCAGTGTCCTGGAGCGTGAGACATTGGGTCGGGGGATACAATTGGGGAGGAGGACCAGTACCTCTCCCAGGCGGCCTCACGTGCTATACAGAACAGAGGCCTTGATGGAGGATGGGATCATTGGAAGGGATAGACAAGGAAGGGGGAATGAAGCGGCCGTGGCCTTAAGTTAGGTAGCATTCCGGCATTTGCCTGGAGGAAAAGTGGGAAACCACGCAAAGCCACTTCCAGGATGGCTGAGGTGGGAATCGAACCCACCTCTACTCAGTTGACCTCCCGAGGCTGAGTGGACCCCGTTCCAACCCTCGTACCACTTTCCAAATTTTGTGGCAGAGCCCGGAATCGAACCCGGGCCTGCGGGGGTGGCAGCCAATCACACTAACCACTACACCACAGAGGCGGCCTTTATGCATTGCTGCTGATTTTTTATAGCCATCGATTCTGATCACTGCAGACTGATATTTCTACAGATTGCAGATAATTCTCTTTCTCGGTATCTGATTCCAGTCACTTCAGAATCTTAAATAGCTTGGTCCAATCAACATTATCGAATGCCTTTTTAAGATATACGAATGCCTTGTACATGGGCTTGTCCTTCTTAATTCTATCTTCTAAGATCAGACGATCGGTAAAACTGAGCTTCCTCAACGTGAATGTAACTAAAAGACTGGAACCAGATTCTGTTTAAATCAATGACGTGATGTGTAATCCTTAAGGAATTTCTACGGTTCATTTAATTATATTTGATTCATGAGAGTAATATTTCAAAACATGAATCTCTTGGTTTGTGAATTGTACACATTTTGCTGCATAACCAGGAGAACATAAAATATTCAGTATTGACATCCTCTCCAGTAATACATCTGCAAATACACTCTAATTAAATTAAAATAATCTACCTACCAGAAAGATTGCGATATGTCGTAGTAATAACGTGTGAAAAATACTGCACTGTGTATTTCGCAATATTAGTGCAATTCAAAGCAAATAGTTCACTCCTGGTTGCCAGGCAACCCACTTAGTAGGGATATGTAGCCACGGGCGCACATGTATCACTTGAGCTCGAGCTGATCCTAGCCAGAGCAGATTGCTAGCCAAAGCTGCCTTAATTAACACCAGATAAACATTTGTGTGGTGCGCGGGAGCTACTAGGTTCTTCTAGGAGTAGAAGTACAATGACTCTGTACAGAGTTACTGTAAATAGAAGCCGTTAGGGAGGGCGCAAGTTGAGACCGTAGAGTGACGCAGGCTCTGAACTCAACAGCGCGCAGGGAGAAGGAAAGTTGAGGTGGCATTTCTATCACCACTGCAAGTGACTACTTTGCTTCGGTAATGTGTGCGATGCTTGCAATGTATACTGAATCTTTATTAGATACTAGCCACTCCCTGCTCATAGTGTCGGCTGTTACATGCATTTCAGTGGGCTTGGCAGACCGATACCTAATAACAAATTCTGGCTTGGTGAGGAAAGCAACGGGAAACTACATCACTCCTCATTTCCCTAGTATGCCTCATCAGCGACGCCTAGGCTATCTGTGACAGCTGTTGGCGGAGCTGTGGAGGATCAAACCAGCCTTACGGGCTGAATACCCAACATTCATACGTGTTAAATTGAACATGTTGTAATTGACATGTTGCGTCTTCCAATTGACTTTGCATATTAACTCAGAATGTTGAGGCTAACACTTTAAACATGTTGGCGTGTTTTCCGCTCCAAGTGGAAAACTTGTCATGTCAATTCGTTGTTCATGAGATGTCGGCTAAGCTTCGGCAACTTCCGTGCTGTTTCCAGTTGGGGCGATTAAGGGGGGCAAGGAGGGGTCCCCCTACTTTCTGGAGAAAATATTACATTTTTATTTCATTTTATCCGGCTGAAACTAGGAATTATAGGAATTATTAAAAACAGCAATTTGTACAAGCCCTCTTGTCTTATCAGATAATCTTTTCCTTTCTTTTCTTTAATTATTAACACAATTAGCCTATTAGCAAAATATCGTCCGTCCTGGCTAACCGATTTGTATAGCGCCACAGCAAGTAGTGGACACTTTACATGTGCTGTGAGGAAGGGTAGCAGGGGTATTTTTTTTTTGCCAAGGTCATGGACACCAAGGTATGGTTCACCCATTTGCCGCGCGCATTCGTCAGTGTGGCAGTGTCTTTAGTATCTGTTAGTTTCTTAGTCGTAGTCAAATACTAAATTATTTTAATTGTATAATCACACCGTACTTCTTTCTAATTTAATAAATGTGTAATATTGCTCCTTTGATGAAAGTTTTATTGTATAATATTGAATTAATTTTTTTTTTTTTTTTGCTAGTTGCTTTACGTCGCACCGACATAGATACGTCTTACGGCGACGATAGGACGGGAAAGGGCTAGGAGTGGGAAGGAAGCGGCCGTGGCCTTAATTAAGGTACAGCCCCAGCATTTGCCTGGTGTGAAAATGGGAGACCACGGAAAACCATTTTCAGGGCTGCCGATAATATTGAATTAAAATCTCAAACAAACTATTATTACCACACTTACCTTGCTAAACTGTGAACGTTTACCCCTCCGTAGAAATTCGCAAGCTTAAAAAACCGTACCCGTTTTTAGCTCTTCTTTTTTCAGTTTTGATGTATTACACCCCACACCACCACCACCACCATTCGCTATATCCCGCAAACTCGGGTACTGTTTGTTGTGTCTAATTTTTTTGACCCCACACTTTTAATCCCCTATCGCCACTACTGGCTGTTTTGATGCCAACAGATAGCTTAAACGACGTGTTTCTGGTGAAAAATGTAGGATTATACTTACAAGCTACTAATACAGTATGCGCACGTATGTCGTTCTCTCTGCACTATACTATAGTCAGAAATGGAGTGCCGGGCTGAGTGGCTCAGACGGTTAAGGCGCTGGCCTTCTAACCCCAACTTGGCAGGTTCGATCCTGGCTCAGTCCGGTGGTATTTGAAGGTGCTCAAATACGACAGCCCCGTGTCGGTAGAATTACTGACACGTAAAAGAACTCCTGCGGGACTAAATTCCGGCACCTCGGCGTCTCCGAAGACCCTAAAAAGTAGTTAGTGGGACGTAAAGCAAATAACATTATTATTATTATTATTATTATTATTATTATTATTATTATTATTATTATTATTATTATTATTATTATTAGAAATGGAGTGGAGCAAGGAGATCACTCTGGACATAATTACTGATATAAAGATCTTCTTTGTGGCATATCTCATCGAAAGAATACCGACATAAAGCGAGGAAAGCCGACAGTTTCCAGGGACTCGAAATTGTTTAAAATTTCTCCCGCGAGTGCATTGAAAAAACTAGCCTACCTCCGTTCCCAGTACAGTCGAAAATTCCCAAAAGTTCAGAAAATTCGGAAGTCGGGGATGGGAGTGGGCGAAATGTATACTGTGCGGAAACGCAAAAGTTATCCCAAGACGCAGGTGAGTTGGAATAGCTGCTCATAACTGTGTGCCCTCCTTTCTTATGGTAGGAAGTATTTTGTTTTTCAAAACTACATTAAAATCATGGTCAAGACATTCTCAGAAAGTTTTTAAATCCAAACCTGTCTTCTACTTTTAGCTCATTCAGAATGGCATCCGCATTGTGCCTTTTATTGAGATATTGTCGTACCCACATTCTCCTTTCCTTCGTTCCCAAGATCTTGTAAGAAGCAATAACAAAGGCCAAATCGTCTTCATCTGTGTCCATTACCCTTGTTTGAAAATACAAGACACCACCTGAATATATTACCGCAAACTGATATGATGAACTACCTGTACATAAACAAAGGACGTCAAGTTTAATAATAATGATATTTGCTTTACGTCCCACTAACTACTTTTACGGTTTTCCGCGACGCCGAGGTGCCGTAGTTTTGCCTCGGTGGAGTTCTTTTGCGTGCCACTAAATCTACCGGCACGAGGTGGCGTATATGAGCACCTTCAAATACCACCGGACTGAGCCAGGATCGAACCTGCCAAATTGGGGTCAGAAGGCCAGCGCCAAGCCGTCTGAGCCACTCAGCCCGGCGAAGTCAAGTTTAACATGTTCATAAGTGTGGTCATAGTGTTAAATGAAACACTATTTAACAGTTAACATGGTGGTGGTGTAACCAGTTAACTTTTAACAGTTTTAACATTTAACATGTTGTTAAATGTTAATCAGTGGAGACTGGCCTTTAGCAGTGCTCTTAGTGAACGTGGAGGATGGACTCCGATAGTGAAAATACTCATGGCAAAAGAGGTTTTTTTAAATATATTTTTTATTACATTTTGGCATTTGGTCCGTAAGACCATGCTGCCAGCTCTGTACATTTAGAAAACAGGAAAGTCAAAGAGCAACATCTTTACAACATGGGACCGTTCATGGCATTATGACTAATTGGTGATGGAAAGCCACGGTACAGGAACTTTGGTTGGATGAGAACAGTTTAACTACAGACTGCAGAACAAACTTATCACAATGTTAAATTAGCTTCACTTAAAAATTTGGCTATTGCTTGATATATACGGATGTCATAGCTGCTGAACAACGACGAAACGGAAGTGGGAAGTGGAACTTTCAGTTGTATAAGCGTTTGATATAAGTTGGTCACTTGTGGTTTGTATCTAGTGCATCCTAAAATTGTATGGTTGAGGTCTGCTTCTTGATTGGGGTCAGAGGTACAATTTGGGGAGTCTATGACTTTGAGTCTGAACAGATGACTGGGGTAAGATGCATGTCAAAGTCGCATTCTGATAATTGATGTCATATGGCGGCGAGTTAGAGATAGTAGACTGAACCATGGTTTCTGTGGGATGTGTCTCTGGATAGCGGCGTAATGCTTGCCTTTGATGCGTTGAGTTGTTGCCCAGTAATTTGACCATTCTTTGTAAGCCTGTTTCTTGATGTGGCTTTGGAAGTCCGTGTATGGTAGGCGTAGTGCTTGGAACTGGCCTTCTGTAATGCTCTGCTTTGCCAGTTGGTCTACGGTTTCATTATGTATAATTCCAGTGTGACCTTTGATCCACATAAGATGAACTTCTTTTCCGCTTTCCTTAGCTTGGTATATGCAACGTAGGATGTCCATGATGTATTTATTCGAACGCGTGTTCCTGCATGGTTGTTCTAGTTTTTGAAGTGCACTCTTGGAGTCCGTGAGAATTAATATACTGCTGAAGTGCTGGACGCCGTACGTGATGGCTGATTTAATGGCAAGTATTTCAGCTGTGAATATTGAAGCTTCGTGGGGAAGGGAGAACATTTTGCTGGTGTTGAATGCAGGGCAGTAGTACGCATATCCGACTCCTTCATTGGTCTTAGACCCATCTGTGTATATTTGAGTATAACTGCCCCAATATGCATCGATAAAATTTGTTACTTTTTCGTTGATATTGGTATTGCAGATAATAAAATCTGGAAGATGAAATGTGGATGGTTGAAATACTGGAAGCGCTGTATCTTGTAGAGTAAGGGGTATGATGTGCTGCAATTTCTTGATACTTTTGACCAATAGAGGTGTCCGTAGTCTTCTGTTTGTTCCTCTGTCACACAGTGGAAGGAGGCGGCGCAGTTTAGATGTTATAGGGTGGCTAGTTATGGACGAGCGTTGCAGAAGAAAGTTGTTGGCAAGCAGATCTCGTCTTATCTGAAGGGGCATTTCTTTAGCCTCTACCAGTAGTGCGTTAGTAGGACTTGAGTTCATGGCTCCGAGACATATTCTGAGTGCGCGGAACTGCAGGACATCTAGTTTTCGAAGAACATACTGCGGTGCGTTGCCGAAAAAGATGCAGCCACAATCTAGTACAGATTGGATTAACGATCTATATAATAGTAATAGGACAGATGGGTCAGCTCCCCACCATACTCGACATAATGCTCTGATTATGTTTAACGTTCGGCCCACTTTAGTTACCAGGTACTCGACGTGGGTTCTCCATGTAAGTTTACTGTCGAGGTATAAGCCTAGTAGCTTGGCTGAAGTCCGTAAGGGGAAGGAGTATGGCCCAATATGTACAGATGGTGATATTGAGTGGAATTGCTTTCGAGTGAAGACAATAATAGAGGATTTTGTTGGGGATAAATTAAGACCTGTTTGAAATGTCCAGGCGTGGAGATTCCTTGCAGCGTCATCTAGCCACAAACATGTTAACCAAAGAGAGTGCGATGATGCGTAGATACATACGTCGTCTGCATACTGAAGAACTTTGACTGTTTGTTTAAACATGTGATCGAGATCTGCAGTGTAGATGGCATACAGTAAAGGACTCAGTATAGCACCCTGAGGGAGTCCTTTTGTTACTAGTCTCGGCCCATACAAGGTGTTATCTTGGGTTCGAATATAGATTGTCCGCCGGAAAAATAAGTTATATATACCTCGCACGTATATTTCGGGAAGACCAAGGTCATGTAGCTTTTCAGAAAGTACTTGTATACTAACGCTGTCATATGCCCCAGATATATCGAGAAATATGGCGGTAAGGAACCATGGTTTAGAAATGTATGTTCAATGTCCGTAGTCAGAATGCTAAGATGGTCGTAAGTAGAACGACTTTTCCAGAACCCATATTGAGATCGAGGCAATAAATTGTGAAACACTAACCACCACTCCAGTCTTAGTTTCAACAGCCGTTCAAAAGTTTTAGCTATGCATGAAGATAGAGCGATGGGTCTGTAAGAAGAAGCTTCGTTAGGATCTTTACCTTGTTTTAAAATTGGGACAATAATCTGCGTCGTCCAGTCGTCGGGAAAATTGGTTTCATTCCAAATATATGTGAAAAGTAAGAGCAATATTTCCTTGGCATTGCGAGATAAGTTAGAAAGCATGCAGTAATGTATATGGTCATATCCAGGCGCAGAGTTAGCAGTAGTTTTTAAAACTTGTTCTAATTCGTGTAGCGTGAAAGGTGATGTGAGAATATCTTGCGTAGGACGGGAAAGTTCGAACGGTGGACGTTGTTTTGGAGGAAGTGAGGTCGTAGGTGGAGCAATAAGATCTGAAAACTCTTCTGCCCAACATTTAAGTGCCTTAGGGGTTGGCGTTTTTTTCTTCATTTTGTTAACCATCGACCATATTTGCGATAGGGGTGTATCCTTGGTCAGCTTTTCACAATAAGATCGCCAGCTATGCTTCTTTACCCTTTTCAGAAAGCGTTTGACTGCTGCATCTATATTGTTGTAATTTAGGAAATTTTCCATTGTAGTTGCTCGCTTTAAGTTGCTGAGGGCCTGATTTCTCTTAGCTATCTGTCGACTGCATTCGGAATTCCACCATGGAGCAGGGAATCTTTTTGAGATGTAGGTTTGTTTTCGTTCAGGAATGGATATGGCGGCAGCGAAATTAATGGTGTGTACGAAGGCGTTGTATTTATCAAGCGTGGTTTTTTGATGTAACACAGAGAGTATATTTGCGTCTATCACCCTTCTGTATTTGACCCAGTCAGCGTTTTGAACGTTCCATTTAATAGTGGGTTTGACCGGTGAAGGACGAAATGGTAAAACAGGCGAAATGATGATAGCATAATGATTAGAACCCATTGGATACGGCAAGATTTTCCAATGAAAATCAGATGAGATATTAGAAGAACAAATTGTTAGGTCGACAGCGGAGAGACGTTGTCCCGGTACTGGTAACAGGGTAGCCGATCCATCGTTTAACACAAATAAATTGAACTCATCTACTATTTGTAAGACAGCATCACCATATGTATCATTTATCTCGCAACCCCATGTTGTGCTATGTGCGTTATAATCACCACAAAAGAGAAAAGGTGGCTCTATCTGTTGCGTAAGCCGATACCATTCTTGAAGTTGAATTTTTGTTCGTGGTGGGCTATATAATGAGACCAATGTAATATCTTGGTTGTTAATGCGAACTCTTGCTGCAACGGCCTGAAAACTTGCAATCTGCGAGTGATCAATAACTGCTTCTACGTAGGGAATTGTATTCTTCATTAATATTGTTACCCCTCCATATCCGTCTTCTCGGTCCTGTCGGATGACATGATAGCCAGGAATAGTTAGATTAGAATCGTTCTTAAGCCAGGTTTCACTCAAGGTGGCGAAATCAATACCTTCAGTGTATAAAACTCTTCGCAAGGTCTCTTTATTCGCAAGTACGGAACGTGCGTTCCATTGAAGTATTTTATTCATTACCTGAAGTAAATATACTTGCGATCATGTTATGTATTATAGCCGGGTTAAAGGCCTCGGGCGTTGTAGATTGAGCTTGAGTAAGGAGGAGCATGATAAGGTTAAATATCTTTCCGATCAAATGCTCATAATTTTGGGAGGCGGTTGTCATGATGTTATGTGGTTGAGGGGGATAGGGGTTGTGGGAAATTGGTGTTACAGGCAAATGTGGGGGGATATACTGACGTTGTTGAATCGATGGATAATTTGGTTGCGGTGTAGATGGGGGAGGAAGTCTCTGGGGCCGTTGCAATTGCTGGGATATGCGAGGATGCACTCTCATCGGCGTTTCTTGTCTTTGAGGAGGCATTATTTGTTGTTGATGGTGCTGTGAGATTAACGACGTGTTGGTCAAGTTGTTTACTGGCTGAGAAACCTGTTCTGGATACCGAGACTGCATGTTAGCCGGCGGGATATCCGTGCGTGGTAGATGTGGCTGAAAGTCCGCTGGAGACGGGACCGCTGATTGTGAGAGAGGAGGGAATTCTTCCCTGCTTTGCCAATTGAAAGACGGGGCCAGTACAGCAGTAGAATAATTTCTGTTATGGTACATTTTGATTGCTACTTCTTGAGATACATTATTCTGAGCCATAAGGTATTTGATTTCGGACCATTTCTTGTACTCGGGACACTCCCTATCCGTGGCTAAGTGTGGACCGTGGCAATACATGCATGTTGATGGTGCAGTGTCAGTACAAGTTCTTACGTCATGGGGTCCCGCACACCTACTGCAGCGTTGCTGTCCTCTGCATTGAGATAATGAATGGTTATATCTTAAACATCGTTGACATTGCATCACTGGAAAGATGTAAAGTTGAACTTCGCACTGTGTTCCTAGGATATAAATATGTTGAGGTAGGTGTTGGGCACGAAATGTTATGAGGCAGACTGGAATTGGTCGCGTGTCTCCATTGGGAAGCTTCTTTGTAAATCGTTTCACTTGGGAAATGGGAATAGCACTCTGAATTTCCTTTAGAATTTCATCTTCACTAAATGTGTCTACATTTCTGATAATCCCGAGCCTGTGCACAACACTGTTGGGAATATAGACATCAAGGTTGTTGTAAACAAGGTTGGGTTTACAAAAAACACAACTTCTTTATTTGCTTCACATGTAAAATTACAATATTTACACTAACAAAACTGAAAGTTATCTCGAAGCAAATTGAACTATGAATTTGGAGAAAGAGTCTGTCCTTGTACACTATATACACGTGGGAGTATTCACGTTCACTACTATTTCGGAAAGATAGTCCTTGTGACATGAAAAGTTCTTGATAGTCGAAAACTATCAGAAGCACTGACGTAAATATCTCAGAGAGTCCTTCCTTGTTGAAGTGTCTGAGTTCATTAACGTAAGTTCAATGACTGAAGAGTTCCTACTTAGCGAAACTAAGTTGATAATGGGAGCTTGTATTAGCTAGGGAATGATAGTGGCATATAATGGTAAGACTGGGCATGGACAGCGGAACAGGCAAGAGGAGCGGTGACCCGAGGTGAGACCTCTTACTGCCAGAAATTCAGTCCACCTGGCCGAAGCACATTTCCAAGAGGAGTAGCCTCCGTGCTCGACGTAGGGTGTATTCTGGAGCTGGACACCGGGGTCAGTGGGGCGTCTGGACAGGCTAGGAGCTCCTTTTTATAGCACACACGACGTTCCAGGCACGCGCACTGAGGGCTGCGCGTCGAGGCTCGAAGAATAACACACTGGCACGCGTGTAGCTGGCTGGCGGATCGAGAAGGGAGCGACGGACATACAACAAAGGTGTTATTCCTTCAAAAAGTTTGATTCAACTAGCTTGTTTGCTGCTATTCCGGATAAGGTCTCGATACGAAGTCTATTCTTCCCGGAAGGTTTAATGTCCAGAACTTGTTGACGGGGAATTATATTTTCACTAAAGATCAATCGTCCTATTGACATCGGATGTAAGTTCCCTATATTATCCTTAGTCCCTTCAACAACAACAAGTAACGGTCCGTTATCAGTATTATTGTACCTATTATTTTGACTGAGACGGGATGACGACGGTGTACCCCTAGTAGAAGATGATGGGGCAACTAATGGGGTATTAACAGAAAGGTGGTTTGATGCATTTGTGTCATTAGTTATGTCGGAAGAGGCATTTTCATTCTCAGTATCCATGTCTACTAACTGTTCCGTATGTAAGTTGGGATCGGCACGAAAACGCTCA
Organism: Anabrus simplex; assembly: GCF_040414725.1. Classification (NCBI taxonomy): domain Eukaryota; kingdom Metazoa; phylum Arthropoda; class Insecta; order Orthoptera; family Tettigoniidae; genus Anabrus; species Anabrus simplex. The sequence goes on along the minus strand of NC_090266.1, from coordinate 1,146,366,220 downwards.
GTTTTAGGGTCTAAATTGCACTTCATATTAGAACTATTATGACTATGAGTACCTGTACTTGATCCTCGTTCTGTTGATAAGTTGCCGGTGCTGACGTTGCTCTCTTCATGATGTCGAGTACGTAAAGTGTGATGTTGCTCCACTGGGAGGGCTGGTTGCTGTTGATCTTGAAGACTTGATTGAAAATCAAGAGGATTTAATCGTAAAGGTGTTGTAGCTGGATCTGCATAACAAGTCTGTAGGGCAGAATTAATGATCTGCCCCGTATCGGGCGGATCATTCATAGTCCAGTTGATAATATTAGCTGCAGTTCAAGAACGATAAATATCCTACACGAACACTGAAAGCTGTACGACGGAAATACTAGGCTATGGATGAGTCACACGTAGCGAGCACGAAAGCGACTGCACTCCACCACGGTTGCGAACGTACTGGCAAAAGAGGTTCTGCGTCACCAGCGAAGTACGTTGTATTTCATGACACAGCAAACTGATCCGATTTATAAGTTTAATACAATACGTCGCAAAACACAGCTCCGTTAATGAACCACTGTAGAACAAAATTCCGACAAGCTGTTGTCTCATAATCTATAGCAATAGATGGGACGTTAAACAAATAACGTTATTTTACAGGCATATTTTCATATTCGACAAGAGCTGAAGTACGTTCGCCTAACTGAGAAGCCAGTGGCGATGTCACTTACCTATCACGTCCCCACATTTTTCAATAATAGGGATCAAAAATCCATTGATGTTACTGTGTCACAGTATCACCTCATTTATGTTAGTGTTTATATTATCTTCTATACTATGGTATGGAATACAGTAATACGACATTTCTACGGCATCAAGATAATTAATCAGACTTCCATACTTGAACGGAAGAATGTAGGCAAAGCAAACACGTAGGATTTTGAAATATTCAGGCAATTATTAAATGTGTGGAGCAAGTAAATATTCAGTAATGAATCTCATCAAAAGAAAGTTCCTGAAAATAAATCACAAGTAGGTCATGTGTAATTAATTCTCGGTAGTTAGCTTGACAAATTGCTGCGGTTTCAAGGCAAACGTATGTAGTGGAAGAACATATTTCTGGTCTAAATCGAAAGCTGATGCTTGTGGACTTATTGCGTCATCGTCCGAGTAAGAAATCGCTCATCAGCATAACAACACGAAGGTACGCCGTAAAAGGACTCAGTAATTGGACAAGCAACATTTAGTCAAGGTTATTATGGACTGACGAGAACTATTTCAGCCAATCTCATATCCTCTGTTGGTATTCAAGATGTTGGTCAACCCAAACGTGCGAGATTCTGTCCACAAAACCGGGCCTCACTCCTGAATTACGGAAAGGGAAATGGCACATCGTAGGGCGTGGAAATTGTCACTTTCCCTGAATTCACTATCGTATATTTAAAAAGTACAATTAGCTTTTACGTGAATCACAATAGCAACATTCTTCTCAACAATTCACCGCCTTCTTCATCCACAACATCATCGCGGCTTGTACACCCGAAATCTTTAGTATCTCGTGTCCAAAAATATTCATTCCAGGCAAGAAATCAGTACAGCCCTCAGAACCACCCAGCACCTGTTTACATACTCTCATTGGTCACAACCATTAGACGCGTTAACAAATGCACACATCTGAAGAGTGAGGGGGTGTAGAGAAAACGAAGTACGAAGATATCTAGCATGAAAGGAACACACGCGGAGGGGAAGGTACTTGCTTCCCCGCCTGCCCACACGTCCCACTGGCTCGACAATGAAGGAAGAGGGGGATGAAGGGAGGAACCACACGCCTCCTTCAAGGCAACAGACATAATGTGTATGTCAACTCATTGAGGGTAAAATTCGCCAGTTTCTTTGTAATTCTTGTGTGCGAGGTCTGGCTGTAATGGTTTTTTTTTTGCTAGTTGCTTTACGTCGCTCCGACATAGATAGGTCTTATGGCGACGATGGGACAGGGAAGGGCTAGGAGTGGGAAGGAAGTGGCCGTGGCCTTAATCAAGGTACAGCCCCAGCATTTGCCTGGTGTGAAAATGGGAAACCACGGAAAACCATTTTCAGGGCTGCCGATAGTGGGGTTCGAACCTACTATCTCCCGAATCCTGGATACTGGCCACACTTAAGCGACTACAGCTATCGAGCTCGGTGGCTGAAATGTTAGCGATCTCGACTATGACTTCATTATCAAATGGCATCGCGCTCAACCACTGTAAGAATGACCCTTATTTTTGTCAATATAGGCCCTGTTAAATACTACTACTACTACTACTATTACTACCACTACTACTACTACTACTACTACTACTACTACTACTAATAATAATAATAATAATAATAATAATAATAATAATAATAATTGTTATCCTCAAAAACCAAAGTAAAAAATAACCTGGCGTTAAATAATCATGATTATCAGAGACGCAAGGGCGTTCGGAAAACCGTTCCTATGAAGTTAATGTCAGCGCTGATCCGACAATTAAATGACATATATTGGGATGGGATTACATTGTGCACACTTCATCGCAATTAAGTTACAGTTAATTGTTTTCCTTGATTAGGAAACGCTAGTATAGTCAGGATGTTTAACCATAGAAACATCTTAATCAGTTCCCGAAAAACTGGGGTTTGGGAGTGACTTCCGAGTGCGCAACGTGGCAAGCCACACCTCCTGGAAGACGAACACATGTGACGAAGCCTTGGTTACTTCTCCTTAATTCTCAGGATTGGCCAAAATCTTCGCCCAACCGTTAACTGTTTCCTTTTCCACCCGGAATTCTTGTGATTGCGATTGTACAGACACAACACTTAGTTTAAAGCTAAGAAACGTGAGATAACAGTTATCTGTATTCACCAACAATATTATCTCGGTTTGAAATTTTACCGGAGGAAGGTTGTCCGGTAAAATGGGAAATCTGAGATAATAGCCATTCAGGATGGCAGCTGGTAGATGGCTGGGATATGTAACTGAAAGAGAAAATCACATGGACGTGGAATATGGCCAAGAATATGCACAGGGGCGAAGCGTCAGGGGAAACAGGGTAGACAGCGTGTACCCTCAACATTTTGTGAACGAAATAATGTCTAGTTAATTCAATTATTTTTAGAACATTAATTATTTCGACATACATGATATTATTGTATTCTCCGCTTACTTATTTTCTTCTCACTTCGTCAATGCTAGGGCTCGCGTCAGTTACACGAAGCACGCAAGCGAAAGTAGACGCTGTCCATTCTGTGTATGTTCCCTTTGATTTTCAAAACTTTCAAGTAGACCAACACCAACGCTATCTGTAGGTGCTGACTGTGGAACTATGACTTTCCTATAGCGAGATTCTTCCACCCAGTAGACAGACTTACCAGCGTCTCTTCTTGCTCTCATTGGCTAGTATTCGGATCTCAGTTATAAAGGTGCTCTTATTGGCTACCATCTCAGACATGCTTATGATGATGAAAACCTACAACCCGTTTTCCAGTCAATGACCGGGCCAGGGATGGGATGAATGAAGCCCCGAACTTGCGGCGAGGATAGGAATTGTGCCGGCTGCCGAGGCCTGTCGCACTCCTCTCGGACAATGATGAGTGACTGACAGATGAAATGAAATGAAATGATAGTGGAGAGTGTTGCTGGAATGAAAGATGACAGGGAAAACCGGAGTACCCGGAGAAAAACCTGCCCGCCTCCACTTTGTCCAGTACAAATCTCGCATGGAGTGACCGGGATTTGAACCACGGTATCCATCGGTGAGACGCTGGCGCGCTGCCACCTGAGCCACAGAGGCTCAGACATGCTTATAATGTAATTTTATTTTTTTTTTGCTAGGGGCTTTACGTCGCACCGACACAGATAGGTCTTATGGCGACGATTATGTAATTAATTTGAATGTAATTTATTATACGACACGTCTAAAAACAAAATAATAATATTAAAATACGAAGCATAGCAAACTTACACCTCTTAAATGAATGATAGCATCAAAATCCTTCAAGTACGTGCATTTTCTTGCCCACCAATATTAGTCAGGTATTATAACCCCAACAGAAATCGGCTTACATTCTTAAAAATGAACTCGAGAGTGTGCATACGGAAACAACAGAATTGCTTAACTTGATGGAAATCGCCTTACATTCTTAAAAATGAACTCGAGAGTGTGCATACGGAAACAACAGAATTGCTTAACTTGATGCTGTATATTCCGTTAACGTCAATTTCTAGAGAACGCTCTACGAGTGCCTTCAAACGAATTAAAAGCTATTTAAGGAATTCCATGATCAACCAGAGACTGTCTAACTTGGGAACTCTCGCTATAGAGAAGGAACTGCTGTGGCATCTTAGCAAGACGCCTGACTTCAAGACGAGAGTAATAGATGTATTTGCTAAAATGGACAGGCAGATTGAACTCTTTTACAAGAATATTGTTTAAGGTGACTTGTAGGAAAATTTATTTATTTCTCATTTCTCTTATTAAATCTACACAACAATGAAATAAATTGCTATTTTTTATTCTAAAAGTGTGTTGTTATTCGACAACTCCCGCTGCCTATTTAGACCATACTTTATAAATAAAACGAATGCACGTAGGGTTATAGGTTGTTATAGGGTTTGCCTTAGTTTCAGAGTCATTAATATAATATTGAATACAGGTATGTATGCGTCGAAAACAAAATTCCATATATAATATGATTAAAATAGTTTAAATTAAAAACACTCTTTCTTAGTTCACGTTTCGCCGCTAAATACGGAACGAAGAAACAAAAACATAACACAACCAGCCTAGGTGAACAAAAAAAAATCGCTCTACATAGGCCCACAGTACTTTGAAGTGTACAATGACATTGATTTTGAAAGACATTTTAGGTTATCTGAAGCGTTGACAACGTCAGTGTGATCCATCATCGAATATAACCTGAAACTCCCAATATATAGGTAGGTCAAAGATGAATTCTCGATTAGAGCTTATATCTTGTATGGTACACAATTGAGTATGATTTTTTTAATAAAGAACTAAGGAATTCTCCCTTACTTTTAGAGTGAACTATACAATGTGTATGCTATATTTTTTCTTATTCTCTATTACCTTAATGCTTTCTGCCACCAAATTCAGTGACAATTCCTGCTCTTGGAACATCATATTAGACTATTTTCTTCGTTTCCGGTCAATAGTGGACTTAATTTACGATAAATTATTTGCAAACACCGAACGTAATTAAAAACGTGTTTTGATTTCGATAATAGCGCCAGAAGGTATTCACTTGCTTTCCATGCGTCAGTATGAAAAAAAATTAAGGTTCAATTTCAGATTGAAACGAACACTTGGTTTTGGTAAAGTGAGATAATAAATTCTGTGGTGAATACAGAAGTGAGTGTTATCCGAGATAATAACATTATCCGAGTTTTGGAAATCTAAGATAACAGCAAACGAAACTGACTTTGGTGAATACGACCTTTAGTGCCGTTAACAGAGATGCAGCGAGTACGGTATTAAAACTAGCATTTCCAAGACATAAGAGCACTTAAGCCCGTATTAATCAACGTCAGTTCTTCTTCTTCTTCTTCTTCTTCTTCTTCTTCTTCTTCTTCTTCTTCTTCTTCTTCTTCTTCTGTAAATCCTCCAGGGTCGGTTTTTCCCTCGGACTCAGCGAGGGATCCCACTTCTACCGCCTCAAGTGCAGTGTCCTAAAGATTCAGACTTTGGGCCGGAGGATACAACTGGGGAGAATGGCCATTACCTCGTCCAGGCGGCCTCACCTGCTATGATGAACAGGGGCCTTGTGGAGGGATGGGAAGTTTGGATGGGATAGACAAGGAAGAGGGAAGGAAGCGGCCGTGGCCTTAAGTTAGGTACCATCCCGGCATTTGCCTGGAGGAGAAGTAGAAAACCACGGAAATCCACTTCGAAGATGGCTGAGGTGGAAATCGAACCCACCTCTACTCAGTTGACCTCCCGAGGCTGAGTGGACCCCGTTCCAACCCTCGTACCACTTTTCAAATTTAGTGGCAGAGCCGGGAATCGAACCCGGACCTCCAGGGGTGGCAGCTAATCACGCTAACCACTACACCACAGAGGCGGACATTAACGTCAGTTACTTTCCAAAACTCGGATAATGTCATTATCTCGGATAACGCTCACTTCCGTATTCACCACAGAATTTATTATCTCGGTTTACCAAAAAATAAGTTTTCGTTTCAATCTGAGTTTGAACCGCAAATTTTTAATACTAACGCACGGAAACAAACGACTACATGCTGCCGCCACTATCGACATGTAAACAAGTTTTTGATTCCATTCGGGGTTTGCAAATAATCTGCATAAATTATGTCCGCTGTTGAGCAGAAACGAAGAAAGAAGTATAATATGACTTTCAATTGTTATTGAATATGGTGGCAGAAAGCATTGACAACAAAGAGAGTAAGAAAACAAACTGTAGCCTACATATTGTATATTTCACTAAAAATACGGCAGTATTCATTAATTCTTAATGTTACGGAGTTTTCCGTGGTAGTTAGAAGTGAAAGAAGGTGCGGGCTTGAACGGGTCTCAAACTACGAAATTGAAGTTAATGTAAAATCTAACAGGGTTATATTTTCTTTTCAAAATTAAGACATAACAAGCATGGCAGGTACAGAGTAGCAAGGCAACAAAAGTATAGTTACAATATTTACCGGATTTGGGCTTCGCGCCCCGACTTCACAATTCTTGGGCAATCAGCCCAACCTTACTCCAAAATAAGTTTTAACAGAGGGGCAGAAAACCCCATTCATGCTCAGGAGTCCTTGCTCCAAATTACACAGAAAAGCCTCCTCGAGGCATACCACACTCAATTTTCAAGAAAGAGCCACTCGCTCTCAAACTTTAAGCCTCTCAAAGGCCACACCAAACTCCACCTTCAAGTTGTCTTTTCAGGACATAGACACAGGGGTAAAATACCCAACCTACTGAGGTCTATTAAGTGAGAAAAAGATTAATTATATGACCTCTAAAATAACAATTTGAGAGGAGGCGATCCGCACTCCTAATACCTTTTGTTAAAAACCTAACCTGGCTCTAGGCCGCTAATGCAAGGGCTAATCCCATACTAAAGAGGTGACTTAGGAAGGAAACAATTTACATTACGTTAAGGAAGAATCGGTTGTGAGAAATAAGTTCACCTCAAGGCAATATGAGTGGGAGCTCGAGAGGGTTAAGCACTCTCTATCCCAATATGTAGCTTTAAAGGAGAATAGGTGCTAAGAGTAGTTACATTTTAGGAAAAGGTTACATGGTGGAAACGCTTCGGACCCGCCCCGAGAGTTAAACTGCTGAGCTAGCAAGAAAAGAAGTTATTAAAAGGCCATTACCTGGTTATTGAGCTGCTGCCCGAAGAAAGAGGCGCATCCCGCCCCCTGCTACGTACTTTACACACTGAAAGATGGTACAGAAGTGGCGCAGAGACCCTAAAATCAGCAGTTTATATACTCTCGCAGAAAGTTCGAGGCGTTTCAGGAAGAAAAACACCCGCCCACAATCATTAATTGGCTAGGGTACAGCAACATATCCCCTTTGGAGAAGATACACCTGATTGGTTAGAAATTAATTTTAAAAATTCGGGATTGGCTAAATACAAAACAAGGGGAAAGAAAGGGGTATACAGCCAACTTAAACAATAACAGAAAGAAATTTAACAAGAAACAAACTTTTGAAATAAAAATTTTCTCCAAAAAACAGTTCTTTCACTTCGCACTAGGGTGCACTATTGTTGATCTTCAGTAGTGTCCTCTAGAAGAGAAAGTTCACACTTCTTACAATAGGGAAACAAAAATGCGTCGAAAACGACCCAGTTCAGAAACTACAAAATTTCCCAGTAGTGACATCTTCTGAGAAACTTGAAAATTAATTCCGTAGATAAAGTTCAGACTTCCTCCAGCAGAGGAGTTTCAATTGGCGCAAATTTTAAATAAGCGGCGTGGAGGTGTACCGCCCGGTACACTTAATTTAAAAGTCACCCAGTCGTGAACCGTGCAAGATATCCTTGCTGCTATGCCAAAACCGCGAACGTGACACTGCTCTTCCTGTCCATTATTTCCCTTAAGAGTGGTCACGCCTCCCAGCCACATATCGATGTGCAGTCCATCAGAACAAACTTTGTTCAGTTCATTTTTCCTATGCGCATATGTAAGGGAAAATTAGCCTTACTGTACCGTACTGTAGGAATGTATGTTCCCATGACATACTTATCCGCTCCTAGAGTATGACGTATTTAAGGTTAGTTTTCCTTGCACATAGGAAAATGAACTCAAAGAAAATTGTTCTCACGAACCGTATATCAATATGTGGCTGGGAGGCGTGACCAGTCCTAAGGGAAGTAGTGGATAGGGAGAGCATTGTCACATTTGCGGGTTTGGCATAGGAACGCCAATATAAGCTATATCGAGAATTCATATTAGGCCTACCCATGTGTTGGGAGTTCCAGGTTATGTTCGCTCAGGATAACACTGACAGTGTCGAAACTTCAGATAATCTATGTGTCTAAAAATCAGTGTCATCGTGGTCCTCGAAATATGTCGCAGGTTATTTTATCTACCTAGGACGTTAATTCATTGCCTAATCTTGATCATATTACTCGTCGCTCTGATTTTCTCCTTCAGTTAGATATTCCAGCCGTTTACGAGCTGCTAACTTGGAATGCTGATAGCGTTTCCCATTTTACCAGCCAAACAATCTCCGGTAAAATTTTAAACCGAGATAATGTTGTTGGTGAATACAAAGTTAACTGTTATCTCGGTTTACAGTAGCGGCAATTAAGTTGGCGAGTGGGGGCGGCAGTCGCCCCCCCCCCCCCGCTCTCCTCACTTTGTGGGGAAAACATTACATTTGTTTCCATTTTAACCGGTTGAAACTAGGAACTATTAAAGAGAGCAATTTGTACAAGCCCTGTTGTCTTGTCAGCTAATTATTTCCTTTATTTTCTTTAATTATTAACGACAGTTTTAGCGGAAATACGTACAAAATATCTTTCGTCGCGGCTTACCGATTTGTATAGCGCCACAGCAAGTAGTGGACACTTCACATGCGCTGTGATGAAGGGTAGCAGGGGTATACACAATTTTTGCCGAGGTCATGGTCACTAAGCCGGCCCCATGGTGTAGGGGTAGCGTGTCTGCCTCTCACCCGGAGGCCCCGGGTTCGATTCCCGGTCAGGTCAGGGATTTTTCTCTCGACCTGAGGGTTGGTTCGAGGTCCACTCAGCCTACGTGATCAGAATTGAGGAGGTATCTGACGGTGAGATGGCGGCCCCGGGCTCAAAAGCCCAGAATAACGGCCGAGAGGATGCGTCGTGCTGACCGCACGACCCCTCGTAATCTGCCGGTCTTCGGACTGAGCAGCGGTCGCTGGGCAGGCCAAGGCCCTTTCAAGGGCGTTAAGCGCCATGGGGTTTGGTTTTTTTCATGGGCACTGAAGTATGATTCACATTTGCATTCGTCAGTCTGGCAGTCTCTGTAATGTCGGTTAGTTTATTAGTGGGTAGTCAAATACTAAATGATTTGTAAATGTATAAATGTGTATCCAATTGTAATACATGTGTAATATTGTTCGTCTGGTAAAAGTTTTATTGCATAGTATTGAATCAAAATCTCCAAAAAGGAACTATTATTACCGTTGGTAAACTGTCAACCTTTACCTTCCTATCAAAATCCGCTCAGAGAGCATCAAAACACTACCTACTTTGTAGCTATTTTTTCAGTTTTGATATACTAGGATACCCTTGCAAGAAATCTCGCATGGTCATAAAGTATGTGGTGGGGTGAACTACTGCTGAACTAAGGAATACACAAATCAGTTTTACTTCTCACTTAATGTAATCTTTGATTTTTTAACATTTATGGTATCCACTTGAACGGAAGCAAATGCAAGTGCAATGTTATACTGACGAATGTTCCGAAAGTAATTTTTGGTTTTACTAGGATTCTTTTCTTAACTGATAAATACAGCATATTATAATGACATAAAACAGGCGTCCCAGCGAACAGCAATGATGGGGCGTATTTTTCTACAGCAACAGTATTTGCAAATCGCACGCTTCGTACAATTATTTTAAACACACTTTTAAAGAAGTTATCGATATTTATGAAATGAGAGTGCATTTCGTCACTGCTAATGTCTATTCTCTTTCTTTTGAATGCTCATTTGTCACGATCGGTTACTTGTGAGCGCCGCAAAAGGGATCTATACTGCCGAAATAATACATATGATATACCTTCCCCCTCCCACCCCTTCTCTCGGACTGCTATATCCACAAATCCGGGTCCTTTTTGTTGTCTGTACATTCCCCCCTCCCCCCCCCCCCCCGCTTCTAATTCCTAATTGCCGCTACTGTCGGTTTACGTAGATTTAAACTATGATAAAAGCTTTTACTGTGGAGCATCCGTGGCTCAGGCGGCAGCGCGTCGGCCTCTCACCGCTGGATACCGTGGTTCAAATCCCGGTCATTCCATGTGAGATTTGTGCTGGAAAAAGCGGAGGCGGGACAGGTTATTCTCCGGGTGCTCCGGTTTTCCCTGTCGTCTTTCATTCCAGCAACACTCTCCATTATCATTTCATACCATTTATCAGTCATGAATAATAAATCACCTTGGGAGTGGCGACCGCATTGTAATAATAGCCTATATATGGTTCATTCATTTCCCACTGGAAAACAGGTTGTAGGTTTTCATTCATTGAAAAGCTTTTACTCGCGGTGGTGAATACGGGCCTGAGTGTCAGGAAGGAATACAAAAGGGGAACAGGTGGATCATTTCAAGTAATTCGGAAGTGTATCTTCCCAGGATGATAGTATAGAGAGGAAGATCGAATTTAAGTATAACAAGAGTAATGCAGTGCGTTCACAGTTGGTATTCTGCAAGAAAGAAACGAATTCTCGGACGAAACAATTTTACACCGGTCTGCTTTCAGAGAATTTGCGGCTCGTGAGTGAAAGCTGGGTGGGCTCAGGATGACTTAAGTTGGAAAATGTAACTTAAAGCTTTTCAGTCTGTCAAACACACATGTTTAATACAATACACAGGGTGGTCGGAAACAACGTGAACTGTGTACAAGAGCGTTACAGCGTTGGTCATAATGATAAATAATTTGAAAAAAATACGTCCATATCTGACGCCGTTATCATTTTATCGTCTCCTGAAGTTAGCCAATCAGATCGCTTCGCGGGTAAATTCAAATGGACATTACTAGGCGATGTTGCTAAATCTGAACGTGCCTTGGTCAGGCTTGAGAGCCACGCCGAGAAATGAGCATCAAACACTAATACACGGTGGGTTTCAGTCAATGCCACCGTAGCGTGCTTGTTATGGGTCGAGCCTATCAGTAGGGGGGGGGGGGGTCCTTGTTCAAGTCTCTCCCACGTAGAAGTTTATTTCTTCTATTGGCGCTCTCAAGCCGGTCCTAAGCCACGTGCAGATTTAGCAACACCGCCTCGCAAAGCCCATCTACAGTCGCCCGCGAAGTGATATGATTGGCTAATTTCAGCAGCTGATAGAATGACAACGGCACGAGATATCTAATTATTTTCAGTTATGAGGGTGGCACACGAATAGTTAACACATTTGAAAAGCAAATATAAAATGCAACTTATGTACTACGTTGTTCAAATTTCACGCACACCTTCCCTGTTTCATGGAAATAACTGTAGAGGTGACACTGCTGCTTTGGTTCCAAATGCCTGCATTCCAGTGAGCTTTCCGCCATGGCCGACCACGGCCGACTCTTCGTTCAGCAGCGCGCCAAAACACTTTTATTTCCTTGCGAATCAAGAAGTGTTACGGCGACACAAAGGAAATTTCGAGCTGTATTTCAGACTAGGTGGGTACCAGCAAGGAACACCATCCTTAGCTTATACAAACAATTTCAAGAACAAGGCAGTGTGAAGGAAGAAAAGCGACCACGTGCACCAGCAGTTCGGTCTCCTGTGGGTCGCCATGCAGCGCAGCTCACACAAATCAACACGGGAAGCTTCAAGAGAAAGTGGAATATCGCGCCGTTCAAGTTCAAAGAGCGTTACACGGTGATCTATCGTACCCGTATAAAATTATTGTACTACACAAGGTAACAGATCTTCACAGGCAGAAGAGATTGCAGTACGCCTCATGGACTCAAGATAAAGATGAAGTACTGTTTAACAAGTGGTTCTCTGATTAAGTCTATTTTCATGTCAACAGGGCAGTTAATAAACAAAATGTGCATTTTTGGGCTACAGAAATACCAGACATTATTAATGAAAAACCACGTATGGCTAAAAAGTGTGTGTGCTTAGCTCCGTCAAGTCATGGGTTAAATTGACCCATTTTTCTTCAGTCAGACAGATAATGCACAGCGATACACGGACATGCTGGAGAATGACTTCATGCCTCAACTTCTTGCTACAGAACTCCCTATTCCTATGCAGTGGTTTGTGCAAGATGGTGCAATACTTCATACAGCTAACTATGTTCTTGAGTTTTTGAGGGGAGTATATGGTGATCGTGTAATGTCTCATTGTTACCCACAGTACAACAATCATGCCGGATTCTTCTGTCCTCCTTTAAGCCCAAATTTAAATCCTTGTGATTTATTTTTATGGGGTTATTTGAAAGAAAAGCTCTTCGCTTCAAGACCTCAAGACCGCATGGAAATGTGTTCTCGGATTGTGCAGCTCTGCAGTATAAATAATTTCGTGTGGCTATTTCTAGCCGAGTGCAGCCCTTGTAAGGCAGACCCTCCGATGAGGGTGGGCGGCATCTGCCATGTGTACGTAGCTGCGTGTTATTGTGGTGGAGGATATTGGAGTGTGAGTTGCAGGGATGTTGGGAGCATCACAAACACCCAGCCCCCGAGTCATTGGAATTAACCAATGAAGGTTAAAATCGAACCCGGGACCCTCTGAACCGAAGGTCAGTACCCTGACCATTCATCCAATGAGTCGCACAGTTCTGAAGTGAAATTCGTGAAGACCTGTGCTGCAAAGTCGTCAGAAACATGCGTGCTCGTCTCGAAGAGGTTGTCCGCCGTAGTGGAGGCCACATTCAACATGTGATATAGTGAAATATATTTCCAGGGTCCAAGCTACCTGTGTCTAAAATTTCATTAGTGGTCTGTGAAAAATGAAGTTGTCATTCTAAAAGTAAATGTATCACTATTCGTGCGCCACCCTGTATCAGTATGACCAACCCCCAGAGCCTCCGTGGCTCAGGCAGCAGCGCACCTGCTTCTCACCGCTGGGTTCCGTGGTTCAAATCCCGGTCACTCCATGTGAGATTTGTGCTGGACAAAGCGGAGACGGGACAGGTTTCTCTCCGAATACTCCGGTTTTGCCTGTCGTGATTCATTCCAGCAACGCTCTCCAATATCATTTCATTTCATCTGTCATTCATTAATCATTGCCCAGGGGGGTGCGACAGGCTTCGGCAGCCGGCACAATTCCTATCCTCGCCACTAGATGGGGGCTTCATTCATTCCATTCCTGACACGGTCGAATGACTGGAAACAGGCTGTGGATTTTCATTTTCATGACCAACCCTCTAACGCTCATATATCCGGTTCACGCTGTTTTCGACCTCCCTGTATAACACTATAACATACCTCTAAAAATTACACAAAGAATGACATGTTTTGTTCTACAAGAACATCCTAAGGTTATATAAAATCCCTTTAAATCATGCGTAAATATCTACAATATTGTTTACTTTGTGTAAACCCGTCGATGAATGAGAGTTTGGTAATAATATGAACAAGTATTACCGTATTGTTATTGAGATGTTTGATTTTTGTTTGTTACGCGGTTGAGGATGGATTGTTGACAACAATGTAAAGTTTACTTTCAAACTCTTATTTCCAGTAAATTGTAGATTTCAAATCAGCCTTTCTGTTAAACAGTGAAGGCAAACATCGCTGTGAAGATGTTGCAAAAGAGAGGAACAGTATTTAATACTGAAGAAAAGTCACACGGTCATTACAAAATGGGAAAACAAACGCAGCGTCGCGAAGGAACTGTGTGTATCACTCTCAAGGATTTCTACAATATGGAGGGACAGAGAGAAGACCCCATTTATCAGGCAAGACCGTATGCGACATTACTGATAAATTTACATTGTCGCTGCATCTTTCCTCCCTTATTACCGAGCGAGTTGGCTGTGCGCTTAGGGTCGCGCAGCTGTGAGCTTTCATTCGGGATATAGTGGGTTCGAACCCCACTGTCGGCAGCCCTGAAGATGGTTTTTCATGGTTTCCCATTTTCATACCAGAAAAATGCTGGGGGTGTACCTTGAAAAAGGCCAGTTCCACTTCTCACTCCTATGCCTTTCCGCTCCTATCGTCGCCATGAAACCTATCTGTGTCGGTCCGACGTAAAAGCAAATTGTAAAAAAAATATCCTCACGTATTATAGTATATTTTGCTGACATGCTATTGGTGTACGTAGTGTGTTAACATTACAAAAAAATTCGTATCAGTCCCACTGTATTGCCAATACTGTACTTCATCATCATCATTTCCCCTTATACAGTTCCTGCCGGGTCGGTGTATTTATGGCACTTCTCCATCTTCCTCTTTCCTTCCACCATTCCTCTTCCACGATCTTGTCTCAGTCTAAATTTCGTCTTCTTATGCCGCTCTTCACTGACTCAATCCACCTTGTTCTAGGTCTTCCTCTTGCTCTCTTGCTCTCGCACTTTGCCTCCAGGATCAGTCTTGGAATTCTATTCTCCTCCATCCTCGTTACATTTTCAAACCACTTTAGTTTATTACTTTCAACTCTCTCGTTTAGCTTTCCTATCCCAACTTCCTAACATCTTAATTTCCCACTCTCTCTTTCCTTGTCCTTCCTATCATACGGTTTGGGAATTTCATCTCACTGGCTTGAATTCTACTCTTTTGCCTGCTAGTCAATGTCCAAGTCCCAGCTGCATAAGTCAGTATGAGTACATAGTACACTTTGTACATTATCTCTCTACTTTTCCTTGGTATTTCTTTGCTCCAAACAAGTTTTTTTACACTTTGGTAGAATGCATTACTCTGCTGTACCCTCCTGCTAATCTGTGATAGTACATATATCACACCCCCGAATTATATGTAGAAGTTATAGATATTATTGTCAGTATTCGATTTATTATTATTATTATTATTATTATTATCAGTATTTCATTTGTATATTTTGCCAGTTATATTGGTAAGCTGGAAGATATCCACATATGTAGGTATGAGTAATTTGTTTTGCACGAGTGGGAAAACATTGCTTTAATAACTCTGGTAATTTGAATGAGTCATCTGGCTACCCCAGTGTTTGTTGATGTACTTGTGTCAGGAAATTCCATTAGTCATGTATATATCCCAGCCTGATGAGATGAGCTTGTTGTTGTACCAGGGAAATTTGATGATTCATGTAAAACTCCCGAGTGTTTGTTTATAACTTGGGAGAAAGAAGAGGTTTACTCATGATTGGCTGGCAAGCACCAATCCAGACGTATCATCTGAGAGGAGGGGGATGTTGATGTCTATAAAGGTTGATCATACGGCGGCAACCAATACATTGTAAGAAACATTGTAAGGGTGATTGTAGAGGTGATTGTAAAGGAACGAGAAGGAAGATAACTACAACTACAACTACAACTGAGGCACTGTACGGGAAGGAAGTGGTGCTGATATACGGTACTGGAGTGACACGGCAGCAATGGACTGGACTTCAAACGTTCGTGGAGCGTAGTCGTGTTATGTTCGTGGAAAGTGGCTGATTGTGGAGAGTGCTTGCGCATTAAGTATTGTAGCACTTGTGGCGGCCTAGCATTATATGTTGGTGCAAGCTATCTCAGACTTTCCATAAATTTATATGTTGAGGATCGACAGACGTGTGTATATATCTTTACAACAAGTGTTAAAATATGTGAACACAGTAGTACAAGGTACAGTATCTGTGTGATGTGATAACTGCCAATTATGAGAATCGGTAAGTCGAATTGATATAGAGACAGTGAAGGGTATTTATCTTCATACATGTACATTGTTCATCGGACTATCTGCAAATGGTAGCTTAGTTCTCGCTTTCGTTTTCCCACGGTTTTCATTATTGTTGTTGTTGTAAATATGGAGTCTTCCAGCAATATTTTATGTGTGTATTATATGTATAATGTTGTATGTTGATGAGGTGCTCATGCACGGAATTTGTTCAGAATATAGTTAGCTATTTTAGAATCAGTGTTATTGATAAACCTAGGTGCAGTTCCTACCTAATTAGTCGTTTTCAGGAGGTTAGGTAAGGCCTGCAGCAGATGTACCAGTACGCAGCATTATGTACACGCCCTGGGATATAAAGTCTATCATGCTCTTATCTAAATTCGAGGGATCCATTCTGGTGAACTCTGGCGCCCATACTATAGACATTTCGGTTAATTATGCTTATTAATTTTATTAAGTTTTTGAGTAATTTTATTTATATATTTTTATTCATGATTTTTATTATCATCAAAAAAGTTACAAATCTCCATGTCCAGCCTAGCATTTTTAATTAATTCACTTCCTAGGTATTTAAAGCTGTCCGCAATTTCCAGACTCTGACTTCCAATTTTGACAATACCCTTTCCTTGCCTTTTCCCTCTCGACATCATCATAGTCTTGCTTTTCTCTGTACTGATTTTCATGCCATAATTCTCAATTTTTTCGTTCAGTACATTTAGTTGTTGTACGTTGCTTGCGCCATTTCGAACATTTCTCTTCCGAGTCTCTTTTTAACCATGGTTTCCCAAACCTTATTTCACTTACGTTTCTTTAAGTTTAAATTTTATTCTGTTGATTAACCATAGGTGTGCAGCCTAAAACCTCCAGATATCACATTTTTAGCAACAAAAAGAGAACCGCTTTGTGCGGCTGTCACCTATAACGACCGTTAACTGGCGGTCCCGTCGGAGTCGGTATAACTGGTTTCGATTGAACTGCCTTACAATAACAAATATCAGCACCATCAGAATCATACGATGGTGACTTACAATCTTCCCTAAGCTATGTTTCGTGGACTTGACTCACCTGCTGTCTTAAGGCCTGTTTACACGCAGACAGTAGTTTAGTAGTAACTAAATTTTAAACTTAATTTTAAGTGACATGCAGCGTGTGAACTGCGACTTTAGTGGTAAGTGGTAAGTAAACATTGTAAGTGACAATTTAGTCAAGTAGAATAGAATCCACCGGGCGAGTTGGCCGTGCGCGTAGAGGCGCGCGGCTGTGAGCTTGCATCCGGGAGATAGTAGGTTCGAATCCCACTATCGGCAGCCCTGAAGATGGTTTTCCGTGGTTTCCCATTTTCACACCAGGCAAATGCTGGGGCTGTACCTTAATTAAGGCCACGGCCGCTTCCTTCCAACTCCTAGGCCTTTCCTATCCCATCGTCGCCATAAGACCTATCTGTGTCGGTGCGACGTAAAGCCCCTAGCAAAAAAAAAAAAAAAAAAAAAAGAATAGAATCCCATCTATTTTTCCTTTCAAGTAGACCTCCCACAAGCGGCGCGCGCACCCATCGGTGTAGTGGGGGAAGCACTGTACTTGCTACTTACCACGTGTGAACAGGCGCAATCTAGTAAAGTTCATAAGTTGTGGGTGAAATTACGGACTTGATCATCCCTGTGAGTTCGTTTTTCTTTAGATCGTTCGTTCTAATTGCTGAGAACAATGGCTACATGGACATACGATACATACATGCATACATCATTATGGATCGTTATGCCTTTCAGCGTTCAATCTGCAAGATTCTGTAACACTCTAAAATTCATTAGTGAATGTACGTTCGTCACGAGTAGCTTTGGAATACTAAAATGCACTGCGCATGATAGTATCTCTCTTTTGTATCAAAGGTTCGTCTTCATGCAGTAACTCATTAAATGTTACTTCTGACATTCGCAAAGTTAACAAATAAATTATGTTATTCGCTTTACGTCCCAGCAACTACTTTTACGGTTTCCGGAGAGTCGAAGTGCCGGAATTTTGTCTCACAGGAGTTTTTTACGTGCCAGTAAATCTATCGACACGAGGCTGACGTATTTGAGCACCTTCAAATATCACCGGACTGAGCCAAGATCGAACCTGCCAAGTTGGGGGTCAGAAGGCCAGCGCTCTACTGTCTGAGCTGCTCAGCCCGGTTATTAACAAATATTCCTGTCGGTCCTCCTTAGCTAATTATTTAAAAAGAGTTGTACTTGTTCTGACGTAATTCCTTCTGGTTATCCGTTTTCACTCCTAATTTCGGTCACCTAATTCTCATTGTCCTCTAAAATGTCATCTAACAAGCAACGAATAACGTCACTAAAAAGTTTTACTCCCTATTGATGCCCGATCACCTTATCTCTGATCTAGTTGACGACGCAAGAACGACTGAATCAACTGACTTGAATGACAGATTGTCATTTGTCACTGTACTAAATGCTGTCTTACGTTTAAACTAGCCTGTGTGAGTTAAGTAGTAACTTACCACTTACTACTGTACTAAACACTGTCTACGTGTAAACCAGCCATTACGTTGAGCACAAGAATATCTACTGCAGCGGTGCCCGAACACTGCACAGTTCAGTGTGTACAGTTACCGCACACTGACTTCGCACGCGTGAAGAGCTTGGTAGGCGTGTCCGATCTCGGGCGGAGGAGATAAAGACTTAATGTGGCGGGGAGCTCTGACCGTAGAGTTGGACAGGCGTACTGTATGAATTTGACGGCTAGGGAACACAGCATACACGGTTCAGGACGGCGTCGTTGGAAGTGCTGTTGCAAACGCGCTTTATCATGGAAAGCAAATCAAAAAAGAGAAGAAGTAGCGAAAATGTTCAATCCTTTTAAAACGGACTAGGAATTGCAGTTCTTTTACACGCCCGACGGAAACAATTCTAAATGCTTATTATGCTATCGGACTATCGGCGGACACGGGAAATTTGCTGTCAAGCGTCACTATAACGCTGTCCGAAAATAAAATTATGACACGTTAGCGGGCGAAGAACGCGAAGCAAGGCTAAGGATCTGAAAACACGTGATCGCAGTCAGCAGGCGGATTCCAACGTAAGTTAAACATTTGAAAACATATTTTAAGAGCCAATCTTATGTAGTTCACAACCGCAGTATGTTCAATAGTGTCCTTCCCTTCTACTTTCAGGAAAATTATCATGACACGCCGGCATTAATAGCGTTGAAAATAGCGACAAAACCTAGATAAGATACAATACCATTTCGTCGGTAGATGTAGAGTGGGTCTCGGCCCATAAGTGGCCACGGCTGGTCCGTGGTCCAACAGCTCTGCACTCTGACCGGCCAACCGAGCAGAGGAAGGGTCGCCACGGCTCTACCGTGGCTCTACCCCTCTGCATTCGGGAGACGGGCAGGGCTGGAACTCATGGCTGGCCCCATCCGTCGGCTGTCCTGAGAATGGTTTTCCGTGGTTTTCCATTCTCCTGCACTAAGGCGAATGCCGGGACAATTCCTAATATAGGCCACGGCCGCCAAACCCCTCACCTTCTCTGAGCATCTGCTTCACCGTAACAAATCTCCCGGCCTGAGAGACGGCGTCACCGGCTAAGAGGCCCGCCTCCCCCTTCAGGGGAGGAATAAAAACATTTTAGTAGTAGTAGGCAATACCATTTCGTATGTGATGTCTTGTTAAATAGAGTGTATTGCCATAGGTTTACTCAAACAAGGACAACTCGTTTGTATTTGTTTATTGTATATGACGTATAAACCACAATAATATAATATAACATCTAATAACTTTGACTGACTGACTGATTCATCATCGCCGAGCCAAAACTACTGGACATAAAGAAATTAAATTTTGGAGATATATTCATATTAAGATGTAGGTGCTCGCTAAGAGAGGAATTTTGGATATTCCTTCGCTAAGGGTTGAAAAGGGGGGTGAAATTTCAAAATGAATGTACCTATATCTCAAAACGTTAAAAGTTTACAGATGTAAAAATTGGTATTTAGAATCTTCTTTAAAAATAAAGAAACACGTACTTTTGTTTTCGGAAAATCCCAATAGGAAGGGTGGAAAAGGGTGAAAAAGGGGTTGAATGCCTTTAATGAGTCTACTTATATTTCAGAACCTGAAGATATTACAGACCTAAAAATTGGTATTTGGGATCTCTTTTAAAAATAAAGAAACACGTATTTTTTTGTTCTTGGAAAGTCCAATTAATGGGAGGGTGAAAAGGGGGGGGTGAATTTTTAAAATGCGTGCATCTATATCACAAAACATTTAAAGTTTACAGATGTAAAAATCGGTATTTAGAATCTTCATTAAAAATAAACACACACGTATTTTTGTTTTTGGAAAATACCAATAGAAGGGGTGAAAAGGGGTGAAAAAGGGTTTGAATGCCTTTAATGATGTCGTATCCCGGCCAACAGGTGAGACGCCGAGCGGTGAGTGGAATCACCTGATGGCTAACAACAGTACTAAAAACGAAAGGGATATAAGATGGTAATTTATAGGCGTTAGGTAAGTTGGTTGTTAAGAGTTGAAACTCATATGATTTCCTATATATGTGCGTATATTGGCAGATGATGTACAAAGAATATACACGTACAATTGAAGTCGGTCACGTATTGTGACGTACTGGAACTAGCCTTCCTCAGAACGGCTACTCCGAGTAAATGCAAGTGGACTCTAAAGCATTAGAGTGCCACTGAAATGCTAAGCGATGTTAAAAACAGAGTATCGTGGAGTCTCACAGAGATTCCTCAAGCTTTAAGTTGCCAACTACGATAAAACCCAGAAGAACTAGGGCTTAAGCCGAGAATCAAAGTATGAATGGTGAATACCAAGTGTTAGCACCACCGTTCAACCTGATCTACTAAGAAATATTCTAAGTAGCGAGACCGCTTGGAGAATTGATCGCAATTCTCTAATGTGAGCGGAAGGCAAGGCTCCCAAAGCGAAGACTAATGCAATAAGACGCTTGTTCCTTCAATTACATACGTATTTAAAGGCACTAGCAATATGATATGAGGGTCTCCCCTCCTCTCAGATAAAGCCTTACTGGCTTACTATTGGTGCTACCACCTCCCCCATGTATCTCGAATCCCACACTATGCACGAGGCAATATTTATTAACATGAACTTGACTTCTCGCCCTTAAACCTATGCTCATAAAATAACTCCCCCATTTCTAATACTTGTCATCATAAACATGACTCTGCGTCCCGTTTCACTTAATTGGGTCGCCCATTAATTTTAAGTATGGTATCCTTCAAACTACCCCCTTTTCTTGCCATCTCCAGACGAAAGGACGTGACTTTTTAGATTTTTCCGTATCGACTTCCTCGTGAGACCTCTTGACCTCACACAACTCTGTTTTTAACTGTCATTCTATATCACCCCCAACACATGGCTGCTCCGACAGCAAGGCCAATGGATTGAGTTACCAAAATAATCACTATGTATTACTTATGTGCTGCTACTTGATGAAGGTTCGTGTCCTTGGACATGACAATGAGGATACTTATATCTCAGAAACTGAAGATTTTACAGACCTGAAAATTGGTGTTCGGGATCTGTCTTAATTATAAAGAAACACGTATTTTTTGTTTTTGGAAAATCCCAATAGGAAGGGTGGAAAAGGGTGAAAAGGGGTGAATGCCTTTAATGAGGCTACTTATATTTCAGAACCTGAAGATATTACAGACCTGAAAATTGGTATTTTGGATCTACTTTAAAAATAAAGTATTTTTTCCTTTTTGGAAAATCCAAATAATGGGGGTGAAAAGGGGGTGAATTTTTAAAATGAGTGTGTCTACACTTAAAACTTTAAAAGTTTACAGATGTAAACATGGGTATTTAGAATCTCCTTTAAAAATAAAGGAACAAGTATTTTTTTTGTTTTGTGTAAATCCCAATGGGAGGGGTGTAAAAGGGTGAATAATGGGTTGAATGCCTTTAATGAGGATACATATATCTCAGAAACTGAAGATATTACAGAACTGAAAATTTGTGTATGGGATCTCCTTTAAAAATAAACACGTACTTTCTTTTTGGAAAATTCAATTAATGGAGGTTAAACAGGAGTGACAAATTGGGGTAAATTTTTTGAAAGACTATATTGAACCCTTTGGTCCATATTGAGGGATACCTACCTTTCTTACCTATCAGCAAAGTCCATGAGATCTGTCTCTTGGGTCGTATCGGGTTCTTCGTCACTTGCTGAGGTAAAGGTAGGGTACAGTAATTGTAATCTATCTACTGGAATGAAAGGTCTGTTTAAAAGATTCCTATTTATTCAGGAAAATTCTGAAGCAATCTGATATGTCAACAGTATCATAGAAGTCAATTGTGTCCACTGGACACCACAATCATTTTTACATAAACGTCAGAACACTGGTGTGAGACTTTAACGTAACTGCCTGATGGGCATTCTTACTAGAAACCATCGTCTCAATTATTAATTATTTAAGAAAGGAAAGTCTGGAAATCCTTAAATTCGGCTTCCATGTGAGACCACATGTACCATCATAGTGATTCGTTATGGTCCAGCCCTCGTAACACGAACTCTGGACTCTGGGTATAATTAAGGCAGTCCAATCGGTGTGTGCCACACAGTGGTTCTACGGCATGGACCCTTAATTGAATCGATGTGACCTGCGTCTATGTCATGGACCGACATCTAAACTTCTAAGTTACTTTAAAGTCATTGTGGATGATGACCGCAAGGAAATGATGCTACAGTGGCATATGGCCCTAATCTAAGTCACTGAGGTTGATGACCCCCTGACCATCCAAGTTTCTAGGCTGAAGGCTAAACACAATTAAATTACATCGGTTGATGACCAAAGTTCCCACTTTACTATCCCCAGCATATTCACTGCTCAATCAATCAAGTTAAATAATTACAACAATAGCAATGCTCACAAACTTTGTGGCAGTAAAATCCATTTCCTTCGGATATGTCCCCTTAATCGTTACTTGAGCATTTAAATATTCCCCAGAAAACAAACTAACATTTCCAGAATGCATCTCCAAGTTATTCGCTTGATTAAAGTTATTTCAAAATGCGGTTTCACTGAATTTAATAATTAAATAAATTTAAATGATTTAACGAAATGTTGAAGAACAGTAAATTTTATCTCCGCGCACTCTGGTTTCTTCACAAATTCCTACGCAGCTGTGATGTAAATTCAATCTTGTGATATTTATCTGGCTGGAAAGGAATTGTTACATAATTCATGTCCAGTTATATATCTTGTCTCATGATCTCACACTTTAAATCTAATCTAATCCTAGCCGTTATTAACACTTGGGTATCCTAATAATCTACGTACAAACCAAACAACTCGCCATATAATTACGATGTCATATTTTGTCATACCATTTATAAATTTTGCGCACCCCTCACAGACAAACCATAATCACAACCATCGCTCTATATTTTGGACAACCCTGAATTTGGTTACTCTGTTCCTTATACTCGAAGTTCGTGATTTCAAATGTTCATTACGTCCCCAATTAAACAAATGTTACAGTATTCCACAATACTCAGGTTATTACCGGCTATGAATTTCAACTAAATCCAGAATTTTAACGTTCTCCCCGGCCGAGAATACAATCTCAATTCCACGCCTGTCCCGCTATCATACGGTGTAACCCTTTCAGCTGAGGCCTCTCGTCCGCAAGTTCGCTTGGCAGTAACACGAAACACCTGGTTTGTTCCAGTTGACTGGCTTCGCAAAATGCTCTCTTTTAAACTCTGCCGACATAATTAAACAAATACGATATTCTAACCAACAAAATGCACAGATATGCTTCAAGATGCCCACACTGATTATACGCGTCGCTAATTAATACCGCTATGGATTTCTATGAATTTCTTTCCATTCCCAACATTATAAAATATACCTCGGGCTATCGTGTCCCGGCTTCAATGACAGGTCCAACCTGATTCACAAATCTCATATCAACAAAACTAACCTCTGTTTCCCAGCTCCACAATTATCATCGGCAAAGAACTGGAATAAATCCTTACTAGAAATCTCGACGTCTAATATCGCACAATGCATTAATCATGAATAACTTCGCATAAATGATATCGTATTTAATAACTTGATTTTTACGAAAAAAAATGACTGAAACATTCTACTAGATCTTTTTATTGTCAGTCAGACACAGTTTAAAATGGGCCTAGAAAAACGTTTCTCTCCGTGACCAAATTCATCACCCTAGATTCTCACCCGACAGCGCGATTCCACTCGATTGAAAATGAGTAACCATGGATTCCTACATTATTAACGTCAAATTTCAGACAGAAAAATTTACGTCGAATGAACATCTTAATTTGACATCACAAAATATAGGCAGTACACTCACACGGATGACGATCTACATTGGACGTGATATCACTTCGAAACCCTATTCAATAACTTTTTACAACATTATACGGCACTCGCAAGACTTCAAAAATTTATCCAAGTGGAAAATAAAACAAATGACTCTTTTAGTCGTATTCTCACATTTACAAAACTTAGTAGGGGTGACCACTGCGTCGTATATCCCCATTCAAATACACTTTTAGAGATAATGAAACAAGATATAATAGGTAGTAAGATGGAAAGTCACCTACCTCATGTAGTCACACCATTGTTCGTCATAGGGCTCACCTGCGACCCTGGCATTTTATTTAACCATTTTTACATTCATGGCTGTACAGATCATTATTATATTTCTTCAGGTTTCCTGGAATAAAGCATAAAAAAAAGAAAATACCCTTCACTTGTTTGCTGAGCGCACACGATGGACTATAATTATTTCCGCACACGAATTACTTAATCACATTAGAATTTATTCAGTACTTTGACCGTCCTATCTGGTACAGT
Organism: Anabrus simplex; assembly: GCF_040414725.1. Taxonomy (NCBI): domain Eukaryota; kingdom Metazoa; phylum Arthropoda; class Insecta; order Orthoptera; family Tettigoniidae; genus Anabrus; species Anabrus simplex. Next base: position 1,146,341,379 of record NC_090266.1, on the reverse strand, counting down.
TATTTCACTCAAGAAAACTATCTCCTCATTGAGACAAGACCTAGCTACAATGGCTAAGATCTGCAGTTGAACTCAGTCTGCTTTTGTTGTTTGATTTCGCAAAGCAGCTCAACAATTTTTCGTCCGCTTTATATCACAAATGCCGGGAAAGGAGACTTCGTCATGGCGTCCCTTCATATTTATAGCAGTTACCCCCTCTCTTCGGATATCTCCCTTTGCCGCCAAGAAAATTTCTATAAATTTTCTGACTTAACTAAACTGTAATTTCAAGAGTTTTGAAAGTGACTACATGCTTGCTACATTTCTGGCGGTATTGTTCATGGACATTTAAAATTTATACGGGTTCAATTTGTGAGATGATTGACCCCCTTTGATAGGCACTATATTTCTTTGACTTGGCTTGGGTTACGCCATGTACACGCGCTTTGAAATAGTTCACAAATATGACTTGAGATTCTTCCGCCGTCGACACGTGTGGCTGACGTCACGTACCCCAGAGCGTGGGACCGAAGGTAATCACCCCCTCGTCACGTGTCAAATCCATGCTATCAAGAATCGAACTTATAAATGATTTGTCAATTTATGCATAATGTTCTTAGGGCACAAATGTCATGGGTTCAATATCTACCGAATATCTGAGAAACGTAAAATGTCACAGACGTAAAAAGTGGGTATTTGGTATCTCCTGTAAATGTAAAGAAACATAGGTGATTTGTTTTTGGAAACTCCACTTAAGGGGAACTAATAAGGGGTGAAATTTTAAAATGAAAATTTCTACAGTAAATCTCAAAAAACTTATCATGTTACTGAAGTGAAAAATGATATTTTTATCTCTATTAAAAATAAAGAAACGTGTATTTTGAGATTTCAGAAATACCACTTGGGTTGAGGGGGGGGTTTAAAGTGACTGAAAATTGTGTTGAATTATTTTAATTAGGCTACTGATATCTCAAAAATGAAGATGTTAGAGATGTGAAATTTGATATTTGGAATCTGCTTTAAAAGTAAAGAAACACGCATTCTCTGAAAATCCAATGAAGGGGGGGGGGTGAAATAATTGAAAAATTAATTGACTTAATTGTATGATAATACATACATCTAATAAAAACTAAAGTTGTTACAGACGTGAAAATTGGTATTTGGATCTCCTTTAAAAACAAAGAAAAACGCGTTTTTGGGAGGGGGGAAATCATCTTGGTGGGGGGGGGGGCGGGGGTGAAAAAGGGTTGAATTCCTTTCATGAGGACACATAAATCAAAAACTGAAGAAGTTAGAGTCGTTATAATTGGTATTTAGAAGATCCTTTACCATTAAAGAAACAAGTAATTTTTTGCCGGAAAATTCACTTAAAGGAAGGGGAAGTGTGAACGTAAGTGAAAAAAAAGTGAATTATTTTTATGGGAATACTTATATCTCAAAACTGAAGGTAACACACGTGAACATTGGTATTTGGAATCTCCTTTAAACATAAAGAAACACGCCTTTTGGGGGGGGGGGGTGAAAATCAACTTAACCGCGGTGGGGTGAAAACGGAGGTGAGACCAATTGATTTTACTGTTCCTAATGTACTTATAAGGAGCCTCCGTGGCTCAGGCAACAGCGCGCTGGCCCCTCACCGCTGGGTTTCGTGGTTCAAATCCCGGTCACTCCATGTGATGTTTGTGCTGGACAAAGCGGAGGCGGGATAGGTTTTTCTCCGGATAATCCGGTTTTCCCTGTCATCATTCATTCCAGCAACACTGTCCAATATTTCATTTCATTTCTCATTCATCGATCATTGCCCCAGAGGAGTGCTTCGGCGGCCGGCACAATTCCTATTGTCGCCGCTAGATGGGGCTTTATTCATTCCATTCCTGACCCTGTTGAATGACTGGAAACAGGCTGAAGATTTTCGATGTACTTATTTTGATCATAAACCGAACATTTTTAATCTTCCCTGGATTCGTTTTCAACAGCCATCTTTTCCTTCGGAGAACGTTCTTAGATTACAGTAGATTCTCCTGGCATAAAAATAAAAATTTAAACACATTTGAAATAAACGATAGGAATGAGTTTGACCGTCAAATTGTTCACCTCTATAATAAGGTCAATAATGCACGGAAGTATGTCATTCGTATCGCCAGAAATCCCGCACACTTGCCTACGCGCGACATTGGTGCTGGTCACATTCTCAACAATAACAATGGCAGCAGATGTAATTTACCGCCAAGTAGCGGTCTTGCATCTTGCTGTGGGGTCCAGAACATCTATAATAATAATAATAATAATAATAATAATAATAATAATAATAATAATAATAATAATAATAATAATAATAATAATAATGTTCTGGACCGTCGTCAAATGTGCGGACCGCGCTGGAAACGGGTAAGCGCTATGAAAGTTTCTAAAAAATGTTGTAAAATGAAGGAGTTTACAACTATTAAATAGACTACATATGCGCACGCGTATTCTCAACCCGTTGATGATTAAGACAAACACAAGGTGTTCTCCGAATTTCAGTCTTGTTTGAAATTCATCATTGTTTCTCGGTATTGTTTTTGGTTGTTTGATATGTGTAATTGTTAAATTCCCTTGATCTGTCGCAAGAAGTTTGAGATAGGGCGCGACCATGGCCCTTGAACCCCGTGCCTGGCTAGTCATTAAGATATAATTACAACAAGTTGGAGTCCAGCACAAGAACGCAATTACTGGAAATTAAGAGCCTGCTTCAGTAATTATAGCTTGTTCCCGTATGTTGGAGAATAGTAAAGGTCTTACAAGTAACAACTTTTGCCAGTGAAGCCCATATCTGGATGTGTCCCTAAAAGTGCAGTATCAGACACCCAATAAGGGAGTAAAGTTGTGTTCTGGTATTCCTTGAGGTTCAAGTGGGGAAGATGGGAGCGCGATGACTTTTTAAACAACGATCTTCTTCCTCGAGGTGGTGCAGCTCTTTCCAGGCCCACCTGCAATGGAGATGAGCTTCATGTAGCTTTTCAGCCCTCCTGTCAGTCTTAAATCTGTGAGAGTACCGGGAATCGAACCAGGGCCTTCGAGAACGAAAATTACTACCGTTAGGCTCCTTTCATACTATGCCTCAGTAAACAAGTCTCTGTATTACACGGCGGGTGTCGATGAAGACAGGTATGGGTATTCAAACGAGAACCTCATCGACCCCTTCAGACTATACTTCTTGAGATTTGGGCTACATGGCCTAGTGGCAACATGTGCCGCTCGCCGTCTCTCGTCATGGAGTCTGGGTGTTCACATTAGTCACATGGACTTCTTTTCCTTTTCAATTTGCTTTACGTCGCACGGACACAGACAGGCCTCATGGCGGTGATGGGATAGGAAAGAGCAAGGAGTGGGAAGGAAGCGAACGTGACCTTACTTAAAGTACAGCCCCAGCATTTGTCTGGTGTGAAAAAGGGAAACAACGGAGCGCCATCTTCAGGGCTGCTGACAGTAGGGCTCGAAACCACTATCTCCCGATAGCTACGTGACCCAAACCACGCAGCCACTTGCTCGATACTTGCACGCGCGGAGCGATGACTAAAATAATGCGTATTTTGAATGCTGAGATAATTGATGCCCTCCGAGATAATTATACAACTGTCCCAGATGTTTTAGGGTCTAGGAAGATATCTGCCTAAAGACTTCTGTTTAACGATCCTGAATTATAGGGTGAACCCATACTCGCTTAATTCTGTTCCTCCTAACTTCTCTGCAAAAACTGCAGTAAGCAGCGATATCGTCCCATCTTCCTACGGTTCCATCATGGTACTGAGAAATGAAGAATATGAAAATGACTATAAAGGTGAATATGAAGATAAAGTTGGAATTCAAGAGGACAAATTGGGGCAAATATTCGTAAATAAGAACACGAGCTAGGGATTGGAATAGCTTACCAGTGAAATGAAATGGCGTATGGTGGTGATTGGTGGTGGTGATTATTGTTTTAAGAGGAAGTACAACTAGGCAACCATCCTCTATATAACACTAATCAGAAGTAAAAATGGAAGGGATCCGACACTTCGAAAAATGAAGATATCGGCCAAAGGAAGACAAGGGCCACGAAGGGCGTGAAAATGAAAGACTCCCTAGCTCTCGCAAACCTAATAGCGTCGGGGTCGGTAAAGAACAAGAGTTGACCAAGGTAGGTCGGATAGGATAGATGAAAAATGAGGAGCCTGGCACAAGTAAGCGGAAGCAATGCCAGGACTCAGCTAAGGGCCCCGTGGACGCAATCCCACGCTCCATAGTTCAGAGCCCCTGGGGCCTCTTTTAGTCGCCTCTTACGACAGGCAGAGGTTACCGTGGATGTTATTCTACCGCCCCCACCCACAGGGGGAAATGGCGTATGGCTTTTAGTGCCGGGATGTGTCCGAAGACTTCGGCTCGCCAGGTGCAGGTCTTTTGATTTGACTCCTATAGGCGACCTGCGCGTCGTGATGAGGATGAAATGATGATGAAGACGACACATACACCCGGTCCCCGTGCCAGGGGAATTAACCAATGATGGTTAAAATTCCCGACCCTGCCGAGAATCGAACCCGGGAACCCTGTGACCAAAGGCCAGCACGCTAACAATTTAGCCATGGAGCCGGACAGCTTACCAATGGAGATGTTAAATAAATTTCCAAATTCTGTGCAATTATTTAGGAGAAGACTAGGTAAACAAGAGATAGGGAATTTGCCATCTGGGTGACTGCCCTAAATGCAGGACAGTGGTGATTGATTGATTGATTGATTGATTGATTGATTGATTGATTGATTGATTGATTGATTGATTGATTGATTGATTGATTGATTGATTGATTGATTGATTGATTGAAAATGTAATGCCCTCTTAACTTCCCCTCCCCGTTTGAGAGTAATTGAAGATCGAATTCCGTGTTGTTCCAAAGATAGAATCACAGGAAACGTCAAGTTTGAAAAAAAAGTAGAAGTCACTAGCTGAGGTTTACTGGACCTGGGCGGTGTCTGCGTGACTCTCTTTTCACACTGAGACCTGGTTGCATGGTTGCTTTCGGGAGATAGTGGGTTCGAACCTCACGGTCGACAGGCCTGAAGATGCTTTTCCGTGGTTTCCCATTTTCACACCAGGCAAGTGCTGTACTGTAAAGAAGGCCACGGCCTTTTCCTTCCCACTCCCAGCTCCCTCCTATCCCATCGATGCCATAAGACCTATCTGTGTCGGTGCGACTTAAAGCAGATAATAATAATAATAATAATAATAATAATAATAATAATTATTATAATAATAATAATAATAATAATAATAATAATAATAATAATAATAATAATTGTACTAGGGGTACACCTTCCCCTGCTATTTAAACTGCGAACCTTCTCTAAGGCCATCTATGCCAACGGACTTTTAAACTTCCAAAGATTTTGTCGTCTACCGTTAGATGGCTAGAGCATCGATTTGTAACTACTTGATAGAAAAATGTTTATTTTGTAGTTGGTAAACCTGATTCTGAGGATTGTTTTTCTTGATGTACCGAGTTGTCAGCACTTCAGCTGGTTCCTCCTCGATTGTAATCAACCTCTCAGATACTTGTTCTCTAGCCAATTAAAACCGAGGTTGTGTACAGGAATCCAGCCTATCAGCAAAGAGTTCTGGAAGCTTTTCCTTATGGAACTATAAAAGCAGGGCACTTTAGGACCGTCTTGTCTGAATTGCTCCAGTGCCTGGGAGTGCGACTTGACCTAAGGGAGGCAGGAACGAGGCCTGAGTGAGGAAGATCCAGCGGCACGAGGTAATGGCAGAATTTACCTAGTCATGTGATATCTCCTGCGGGTAATTTGAGGGGAAGGTTTCAACCTCTTTTCTGTTAGTGTGACCGAGCTCGATAGCTACAGTCGCTTAAGTGCGGCCAGTATCCAGTATTCGGGAGATCGTGGGTTCGAGCCCCACTGTCGGCAGCCCTGAAGATGGTTTTCCGTGGTTTCCCATTTTCACACCAGGCAAATGCTGGGGCTGTACCTTAATTAAGGCCACGGCCGCCTTCTTCCCACTCCTAGCCCTTCCCTGTCCCATCGTCGCCATAAGACCTATCTGTGTCGGCGCGACGTAAAGCAAGTAGCAAAAAAAAAAAAAAAAAAAAAAATTCTTTTAGTGAAATTTTGTAAACTGGTGGTTTCAATGTAGAATTTTCGGCGAAGTCTGAGGACTCTGGTTCCATTCCACTACTGGGAAATATGTAATGTAAGGGAATAAAGAGTGACGACCCTCTGTTGTTTCCCATTCAACTTTGAATTGGGTGACTAAAGTTTTTAAAACGTTAAAATTTCGCCAATCTTGTCTCGGCCTTAAATGTTCCTCCTTTAGTCACACCTTATGGTATAGGATTAGATTCTGTATCATTGGACCATAAGCCCACTTAGGGTTTTTACAATTTCTGGTGTTTCGCCTCCTTGTTCATGGCCGGTTCTGTGCAATCTTTTCTTATTACCATTAAGGCCATGTAGTATGGGCAGTCCCTGTTTACCTTTTTCGAAGTGTAAATATTCCCTTGTGTTAGTTCCCTTTGGAAACAGTGACTAATGTAACTGTTGAGCAATAGATAAGCCCACGACGGGGCAACTGCGCGTGAACATTTTAATATGAGGTAGAATTTTTATTGCGTCAGATGAAACTGCTTGCCTCTGTGAGGCTGTGCTATGGCAGTTTGGGGGCTCAGACTCCTGTGTAATATAAACGCTAAGGGCAAATCTAGCTCTTGTAAAATATTTGTACCTGCCCGGAGCAATAATGCTCCTCTATATGTAAACTAACAACTTGTTAAACTATCTCTAAATTTTGTATCTCATTTCAGGACTTCTAAGTCCATAATATTGCTGATTTTTTACGATCTCATTAATGACTGGTTCTATTGTTTCTTATTCTTAGTTTTTCTATCTATCAATAAAATAAAATAATAAAATTTTCAAGTTTGTTGTATTAACAATTGCTCTAAGTAATTCCTTGTACAGCCATTCAACGCAGGAGCTTCTTAATCCTCTGTGAGCCACGGAAACCCCGTAATAATAATAATAATAATAATAATAATAATAATAATAATAATAATAATAATAATAATAATAATAATAATAATAATAGCGTGTGGTCTCGTGCAGGTCTTTCAAGTTGACCTCGTATAGGTGATCTGCACGTCTATATGGATGAGGCCCGACTAATGATGAACTCTAATTATGAAGACGGCACACACATCCTGCCCCCGAGCCATCAGAATTATCCAATGAATGTTAAAATCCTCGACCCGGCCGGGAATCGAACGCAGGACTCTCAGGACCAAAGGCCATCACGTTAACCATTTAGCTATGGAGCTGGACATTAAACCAGTGAAGTGGCACATAGTGGATCTTGGACGTTCTAAGACGGTTACTGTTACCCGGGTAGATATTGGAGTGTCATATGGTCGTCGGAACGATTTCTCTGACGTATTGCTTGGCGTTCCGGACAAAGTTTGCTGCATCTCTTATGAAACAACTCATTAATTGACTCCGCGAGGCTTTTACATCTCCAAACTGGTATTTAAATCCTTGGACGAACCGAGACTCGAACCATGAACACTCGGGCATGAGGAGTTGGCATAAGTGAATATCTCCTTTCACAATTCTCACAGGGAATTGAACTCGTGTCCCTTTGGGTGAACCATGCGACTTTATTCCAGCGCCTGACATTTAGGAGCCGTTATCGGCTAAGTTTGTGCACGATCGTCATGGCGGGATATTTAGCAACAACCTCCCACTGCTTGAGCTTTTCAGAACTAACGATTTTCACTTTCCTCGAGCTCAGTGTATTGTGAACAGAATTACAGTCTCAGTGATATAATTGAGCGCTCACTTTGCTATTACGTGCTGGGTTTATAATCGGTTCTAATGTTACTTGGTACACATTCATTATTTCTAACATCTTAAAGAGAAAATAAGTCGCTAATATTATTATGAAAAACTCATCTACTTACACATATTCGTATTATCATATCGTTATGATGTATTGCTTCACTTGAATGTTTCGTCTTAAAATAACGACTCAACTTTTTTCTATAATTAAAGGATGTAGAACATGCTGAGCACACTAAGTTATTCATGACTACTTTAGAATTAAATAATGCACTAGCTTAATTAATAATTTCACTCCAAAATTTTCAAAGAAAATACTCAAGTCCACGTTTTAACAAACTTCATCTGACTACCGCAAGCTACAGATTACAGGTTGAGAGAAAACAACTTTTCGCGCGGGATCTCCGGGAATGCATACACTAGAAGAAAGGAAAGAAAGTATTGTCTATAATTAAAGGATGTACTGGCAGAACATACTGGGCACACGAAGTTATTCATGACTTTTTTAGAATTAAATAATACACTAGCTTCACCAATGATTTCACACCAAGATTCTCAAAGAATCGATGATGATGATAATAATAATAATAATACGTCCCGCTAACTACTTCTATTACGCTTTTCGGAGACGCCGAGGTGTCGGAATTTTGTCCCGCAGGAGTTCTTTTACGTGCCAGTAAATCTACCGACCCGAGGCTGTCGTTCCAGCAAGTGGCATTCGTTCTCAGCTGAGACATTTGGTTATGTCCCAGTAGGAGATGGAGTGGCAGGCCAATAAATAAGCTGAGAGCGATAAAGGGAACAACGAAGGTAAGGAAGACATCCCTTCGGGCTTCTCGTGGGGAAGTACTGGTATTATGTCGTCCTCGAATCGGCCACGGTACAGTAACGCACTACTATTTGCTGAAGGGAGAACAGTCAGCAGACCTGGTCATCCGTTTCATGTACGACAGCGCCTGTTTTATCGTGTATAACAGTAGTATTTACTATTAGTATTTTATTGTTTATTACGTTTTATTCTGTTGACTCTGTAATTTGTTTGTGTATTTTAATGTGGCATTTTAACTTCTAATTTGAATAACATATGAATGCATTTCAAGGTAATGCCTTACTCTACCGTAATCTATATTTTCTATCTTTTATCAGCAAATAAGGCATTGCGAATTAGCGGTGAGGGGTAGCATACCTGCCTCTTACCCGTAGGCCCCGAGTTCGATTCCCGGCCAGGTCAGGGGTTTTTACCGGCATCTGAGGACTGGTTTGAGATCCACTCAGCCGACGTGATTACAATGGAGGAGCTATCTGACGGTGAGATGGCGGCCCCGGTCTAGAAGGCTAAGAATAACGGGCGAGAGAATCCGTCGTGCTGACCACACGACACCTCGTAATCTGCAGGCCTTCGGGCTGAGCAGCGGTCGCTTGGTAGGCCAAGGCCCTTCAAGGGCTGTAGTGCCATGGGGTTTGGTTTTTTATTCGTTCTAAATTCTAGTCAGTGCATACGTTTTAAAATGTTAATGATTATGCTATTTGGTTCCACCTCGCACCACTAGGGGTTGATAACCTAGATGTTAGGCCTCTTTAAAAAACAAACATCATCATCATCATCATCATCATCATTATAAAATTTCGGGAATAGAACCAGCTTCGGGGTGGTTAGGCCGTGTGCGTTTGCAGAGTTTCGCCCGGACGAGCCAATTGGGCTCATCAGTTGGATTGGCACGCCCCTCCAAGACCACTCAAAAGCTGGTTCTATTCCCTAGATTTTAAGATCTGCGGCCGTAGAAGCCATTTTTGGTATCATCGTCATCATATTTCGGATCGGTAATAATTGTGCAAATCTCACTACAGAACTGTTGTGCGGGTAGTAGACACTTGCACCTTGGTTAAATACGTTTCCATACTAACCTAATAAAAACCAAACCCCTTTGCACTACAGCCCTTGAAGGGCCTTGGCCTACCAAGCGACCGCTGCTCAACCCGAAGGCCTGCAGATTACGAGGTGTCGTGTGGTCAGCACGACGAATCCTCTCGGCCGTTATTCTTGGCTTTCGAGACCGGGGCCGCTATCTCACCGTCAGATAGCTCCTCAATTCTAATCACATAGGCTGAGTGGACCTCGAACCAGCCCTCAGGTCCAGGTAAAAATCCCTGACCTTGCCGGGAATCGAGCCCGGGGCCTCCGGGTGAGAGGCAGGCACGCTGCCCCTACACCACGGGGCCGGCATTCTAACCTAATAGTACCTAAAATAGTTTCCCTAGATACTGTAGATACCAGACACTGTATCAACTTGCCTTCTCATGTTATGGCACATTAGGTTATTAAATCAGGCCTACAACATACAAAGGAACGAGTACTTCATTACTATAACAAGTCCCTTTGGGACAATGTTTCTTGGTTGGAAGTTATTTTTTTCCATTTCTTGTTCACTAATGAGATCTTTCAATTCAGTCCATCTGAAACCTGTTGAAGTAGAAGACAAAGACAGACACACCTCCTTACAGGTCATGAAGGCTATTGGAGGAGTGGAAGGTAAAGGCTTCCACCATTGTTAATTGCGGCACGTGATGGGGTAGAGTGGTTAGCTCTAAGCCCGGCCGCCTTTGCCCCCAGGAATTAACCTGGTACTAATTTTTGGTGTAGGCTGAGTGAACCTCAGGGCCATATGCACCTCCGGAAGTGGAAATCTCGTTTCTTAAATTTTACGACTTCCTGACGGGGATTCGAACCCACGTCCTTCCGGGCAAACCGAGCACGCCTTTAGCGCCTCGGCCAGGCAGCCCCTGTTGAAGTAAAAGGTCTTTCGAAATCAGTATAATTTTGCCCATCACAACCTTCTGTCTCACGAGTTGATTTGTCTGTCGCTTCACAAAGCTCGGGAAGGCTAGAGAAAGTTGGACAATGTGCAATAGGGCGTTCGGCAGAGGATACTTCCACTAACTCCGGTTCTTCCCATTTATACCTTTTATAATTTTCTGCTTTCTTAATCCGTTTACCGTACTCTGCGGGGATCTACCTCTACCGCTTCAAGGCCAGTGACCTGGAGCGTGAGACTTTCGCTCGGGGATACAACTGGGGAGGATGACCAGTACCTCGCCTCACCTGCTATGCTAAACAAGAGCCTTGTGGGAGGGATGGGAGGGATGGGAAGGAATAGGAAAGGAAGAGGGAAGGAAGTGGCCTAGGCCTTCAGTTAGGTACTATCCAGGCATTTGCCTGGAGAAGAAGTGGGAAACCACGGAAAACCGCTTCGAGGATGGATGAGGTGGGAATCGAAACACCCTCTATTCAGTTGACCACCCGAGGACTGAGTGGACCGCGTACAGTCCTCGTACCAGTTTTCAAATTACGTGGAAAAGCCGAGAATCGTACTCTGGCCTTCGGAGGCTAAAACTAATCACACGAACCATTACGCCTCAGAGGCGGACCCCTTTATATTTCATCATCATCATCATCATCATCATCATCATCTGTTTACCATCCAGGTTCGGTTTTTCCCTCGGACTCAGCGAGGGATCCCACATCTACCGCCTCAAGGGCAGTGTCCTGGTGCTTCAGACTCTTGGTCGGGGGATACAACTGGGGAGAATGACCACTACCTCGCCCAGGCGGCCTCACCTGCTATGCTGAACAGGGGCCTTGCGGGGGATGGGAAGATTGGAAGGGATAGACAAGGAAGAGGGAAGGAAGCGGCCGTGGCCTTAAGTTAGGTACCATCCCGGCATTTGCCTGGAGGAGAAGTGGGAAACCACGGAAAACCACTTCGAGGATGGCTGAGGTGGGAATCGAACCCACCTCTACTCAGTTGACCTCCCGAGGCTGAGTGGACCCCGTTCCAGCCCTCGTACCACTTTTCAAATTTCGTGGCAGAGCCGGGAATCGAACCCGGACCTCCGGGGGTGGCAGCTAATCACGCTAACCGTTACGCCTCAGAGGCGGACCCCCCCCCCCCCCTTTATATTTACTAAACAAAAATAACAGTAATCAGTGTGGTTGCTCTGATCACGCAGTACCGCCAGAACACCAGAATATATGCTCTTTGTCCACTGTCGCAGCTGCTCTGTACACATTTTACACAAGAAATGTGGTGCCCACGACTTATGTTGGTCCCGCAGTTTCAGTTTGAAGTAAGAAAAATAGGCTCTTTTCACAAATTCCGTTATAACTTGTCCCCACTGAGAGAACGTGTACTCCCCACAAATGTAACAGAAACATCAGGGTTGTTAATACTTCTTCCTCGTGATGAAACAGTTTCTATATCTGCAAAGAAACAAAACATTCACAGACCGAGCTCGATAGCTGCAGTCGCTTAAGTGCGGCCAGTATCCAGTATTCGGGAGATAGCGGGTTCGAACCCCACTGTCGCCAGCCCTGAAGATGGTTTACCGTGGTTTCGCATTTTCACAGCACGCAAATGCTGGGACTGTACCTTATTAAGGCCACGGCCGCTTCCTTCCCACTCCTAGCACTTTCCTGTCCCATCGTCGCCATAAGACCTATATGTGTCGGTGCGACGTAAAGCAACTTGTAAAGAAAACATTCACAGACATATAATTTACACTTGCAGATATATGATGTGTATAAACAATAAACGAACGTTGAGGGGGGGGGGAGAATCAATTAATAATCACACAATGAACTAGGGCTACTAGAAGAAAAGGGACAGCAATTGTGTAATCCCAACGAACATATACCCAGAATCGGTTTTAAAATTCCAGACACCACTCCAGAAAAATATTTTTGTGTAATTGTCTGGGGTAATTTCTGTGAGGGAAGCTATTTGCTTCTGCTGCTAGTGCTTTAGTGCCGCACCAACTCTGAAAGGTTTTCGACGGTGATGGGATAGGAGATGTTGAGAATGATGTGACCATGGCTTTAGCATTTGATTATTGTGGAAATGAGACAAACGGAAATCCTTCTTCAGATTTGCCGATAAGGGGGCTCGAACCCAACATCTCCCGAAAGCAAGCTTATAGCTAAGCGGCGCGTACCTATTCGCTCGTACTTGCTAGCGTGTCGTAAAGTATTTGCAACATAGAGCATATCGACGGCGCGCCAGTCCTACCTCGTATCCCACAATCCTATCCATCATTCTCCTTAACACAGGTCACACGTTCAAGCCACACATGGATATGCAGTCCATCAGAACAATGTTCGTTGAGTTCATTTTTCTATGCCGGTATGTAAAGGAAAACGAACCTTATTGTGCCGTTCTGTAGGAATCTACATACAGTATATGCTCATGAAGTATTGTAATGACGCTCTGTGGTTGGGGGACGCAGACGAAGAATACACCCCCGGTATCCCGTGCCTGTCGTAAGAGGCGACTAAGAGGGGCACCAAGGGATGATCTAATTAGAACTGTGAGACTACTTATAATTAGTACTATCACGCAGGGAACAACATGGGTCTCCTTTACTTGCGAGTAGTATCAGTATATTAGGTACACAATAAGTTTGTGATTAGTAGCAACAGAGTGTGAATCAGGGTGGGATTTACAGTACCCATGATTAGTACCACTACATGCCTGTAATCGGTACCATTTTATGTGAGAAACACCACGGGTCTGGGCGTTGCCTGTGACTACTACCCATTATATGAGGAACACCACGGCATACTACGATTCCCTGTGATTAGTACACCTATATGAGGAACAACATAGGTCTGCGTTACGTGCGCCTATCACATTACCTGTGAGTAGTACCATCATGTGTGGAATGCCGCGAGTCTCTGCTACTTTTGATTAGTACCGCAACATGGCGAATATCATGGTTCTACTTTACTAGTGATAAGTACCATTATGAGGGGACGATGACCTCGATGTTAGGCCCCTTAAGACAACAGGCATCATCGATTCAGGATTGTGCTTTAGCAGCAGTCACTAATACTATTGTTTCACGATAGTTTTTGGGAATGTGGGGCATTGCGGGTCGGATCCACTGATTGTTTTATATTTATATTCATCCATTCATTCTTCGTCATCACGTTTTGATGATTTTGATGATTTTGGACTTTTAAATTGATATTACATTTCGTACCATTAGGGTCCGATGACCTCGATGTTAGGCCCCTTTAAACAGCAAGCACCATAACCATCATCAGTATTGTAATGTTATTGGCCTTACGTCCCACTAACTACTTTCACGATTTTCGGAGACGCCGAGGTGTCGGAATTTAGTCCCGCAGGAGTTACGTGCCAGTAAATCTACCGACAAGAGGCTGACGTAGCTGAGCACCTTCAAATACCACCGGATTGAGCCAGGATCGAACCTGCCAAGTCGGGGTCAGGAGGCCAGCGCCCCAACCGTCTGAGCCACTCAGCCCGGCTCATGAAGAACTTACGCAATCCTACAATATAATGCACTTCCTTTACACTTTAGCATAGGAAAATGAGCATTCTTCTGATGGACTTCATATCCATATGTGGCTGGGAGGCGTGACCTGTCTTAAGGAGGATGATACAGTAGGTCAGAAGAGCATTGTGGGATCCGAGATATTGCTCCCGCACATTTCTGTATCTTGTGATTCTCTTGAATTGGAAAGTGATTTCCGACAGACACCAAGAACCTACTACGCTAGCGTAGCAGGGGGAGAGGTGATACTCCCACGTGGCGCGTCCCAGGTGGCGGATAGTGGGGTCCTAACCGGCTTGCCGGCGGACTTGAGGGAAATAAAATACCTCTCGCGGACCAAACACATAACCCCCTGTGGGTGGGGGACGCAGACGAAGAATAAACCCATGGATCCCCTGTCTGTCGTAAGAGGCGACTAAAAGGGGCGACCAAAGTATGATCGAATTAGAACCATGAGACTACTTGTGATTAGTACCACCACGCGGGGAACACCATGGGTCGCTTTTACTTGCGCGTAGTACAGTACCACTATGTTAGGTACCAAATAGGTTTGTGATAAGTAGCAGTAGAGTACGGTGCCGGCTTCTACAGTACGTGTGATTCATACCCTTATATTAGCAACACCATGGGATGAGCGACACCATGGTTCTGCCTTGCCTATGTTTAGTACCCACTACGTGAGGAACATCACGGGCTAGTGCGGGTCCCCGTGGTTAGTCCACTTTTGTGAGGAACGTCATAGGTTTGCGTTGCCTGTAAATAGCGCCGCAGGGTGCGAAACACCATAGGTCTCTTCCATGTGCGAATTTCATTTCCTGTTAGTAGTACCATACTGTGTGGAATGCCGCGAGTCTCCGCTACTTTTGATTAGTACCGCAACATGACAAATACCATGGTTCTACTTTCCTAACGATAAGTACCATTTTGAGAGGCCGATGACTTGGTTTTTGGACCCCTTTAGATTAAAAGCGTTATCGATTCAGTCCCTTGGTCAGTAATACTATTGTTTCACGTCAGTTTCTGTGAATGTGAGGCATTGCGGGACGGGTCCACTGATTGTTTTAAATTCATATCCATCCATCCATTCATTCTTCGTCCTCACGTTTTGAATTCTGGTCAGTGGACGATTTTTTACTTTTAATTTGTCATTCCATTTCGTCTCGTTTCGTACCATTAGGGGCCGATGACCTCGTCGTTAGGCCTCTTTAAACAACAATCATCATCATCATCATCATCATCCGACAGACATCTGAAAAATTAATGGAAAGCCCACTGTAACCCTTAAGGCAAACCTACCACTTGAGCCTTGTTCGCTAACTGACTGCACTCAGGATGCAGTCAGGTCCGGAATCGACCCTCGGTTTTCACTTCCTGGTCTCAACATAACACACATTTACTGTGAGTTTAATCTGTCATATGGAGATACGTCGAACACATCGGAGATCACTGACCGTTAGTGATGGAAGCTCAAAATACATGTCAATTCTTTTTTCAACTAATTTAATTCATTCCATTGAAAAAGTGAGTTCATATACATTGAAGCTCGTTACAGACGAGTCTCAGTAACGCTGTGGTGAGGGAGCTCCATTTTGTGTTATTGATCTTCCGTAATGAATATCAGACGCCGAAGGCTATTGTTTCATGCGGGGAATTGAATGCGATTAT
The DNA here is from genome assembly GCF_040414725.1 of Anabrus simplex. NCBI lineage: Eukaryota > Metazoa > Arthropoda > Insecta > Orthoptera > Tettigoniidae > Anabrus > Anabrus simplex. The sequence continues at coordinate 1,146,325,527 of NC_090266.1, read as the reverse complement.
GAGCATTTCACATCGAAATCAAAGTTTCCCCTGCGGTACTAGACACGTCATAGCCGCAATCTATTAACTCTCGCCGTTAGAGACCACGAAACCCAGCGACAAGTCCACACTTTCTTCCAGTCAATCGCCGCAGACTCCAAGTTTTAATTTCTCCTTATCAAGCCTCCCTTGGGAATCATTACTTCTGTTCCATCTCTACGATTACTGAGTTGCCGTATACAAAGCCTTTGTTAGGAAATGCAACCCTTTGCGGTTATCAAAGGAGATAAACATTCGCGGGAAGCAAGGGGCCTTTTTCCCAAGGAATTTAGTTTAACTGCAACAATACGTAACAGTTACTGCGCATCATAATAATTACATGTCCAGGAAGTAGAATACACATCCGTGGACAAGTTGATCTATCTGAATGACACGTCCAGGTTTAAAAAGTTTGTAGGGCCGAATTCATAGTCAGCACTTAAGCGGAATCCTGAAGAAATAAGGAATCACTTATAATAAGTACTCACTTATATGAGTTTACATTTCATAGACATCACTTAGAGAGCACACTCAGTGGTACAGTAAGTATCCACTGGAGGTGTGTCAATGCTGTATATTATGCCCATGCTTCCTGGATCGTGTAGTTCTGGCTAGTGGGATGACCTATTGTGTTTTGTTTATCGAAGGACTTCGCGCGACCGCGCGCGACATTTTTGAGGTTAAAAGATCGTCTATATTGCATTTGGTTATCAGAATGTATAACAAAACAGCGAGCTGAGACGGCACCTGCAAGAACTTGTGTCGAAGTACATGCGCATGATAAGATAGATCAAGCAGACCGACACAGTTTCCCATCAGAATATGAATGATATGGGAAAACTTGTTGTGGACAATGCAAACTACGAAAATCCTCAGAGTCCAATTTTCTTCTTAATATGATATGTTTATAGTTATCCAGGTACTCGAACCTATACAAATATTCATCCAAATGTAGAATATCTAGCCTTACAACGCTTTCAATGATTTGACAAATATATCCGTAGCCGTTACGTTGTAATGGGCCTAATTACTTCCCCAATAAAATGTAAATAGTATGTTTTGATGTGCGATGCCATAATTTCAGAAACTTCTGATATAATCCAGCAAACGATTGGTCGACTAACCTGATACAATTAGCACAAATCAACCTTAAAATAAATGGGGGTAGTGCAACACGTTCATTTTTCTTATAACTCAGTATAGTTCTTCACTATTCCATATGCCTACAGTCTTGATAACTTATCAACTTGTAACACCTTTCCAATTAATTAAGCGAAATAGCGGTAATGATGATGGTGATGATGATAATAATAACAATAATAATAACAAAAACCTGAAGTTAAGAGGTGGCATAAAATCTCGAAACAATATCTTCATTAATGGTGAGATAGCGAGTCCTCTTTTTTTTTTTTTGTTTGCTATGGGCTTTACGTCGCACCGACACAGATAGGTCTTATGGCGACGATGGGATAGGAAAGGCCTAGGAGTTGGAAGGAAGCGGCCGTGGCCTTAATTAAGGTACAGTCCCAGCATTTGCCTGGTGTGAAAATGGGAAACCACGGAAAACCATTTTCAGGGCTGCCGATAGTGGGATTCGAACATACTATCTCCCGGATGCAAGCTCACAGCCGCGAGTCCTCTAGTAGAGGTTATGTTCACTCTCTCAATCAAAGGAACAAGAATATTCATAACTCTCAATTTTCTAAAACGAAACCTTCTTTAAATTGTTGGTCACATTACATTTCGACAGGATTTTCCACCTCTACTGTGTGCACGGAAAGCATTCTGTGAATGAAATGCAACATATTCAGCAAAATCATTATCGTCCATCTTGCTGCAACGTAAGTGAGTCACTTAAGTGTGTGTGGGAGGTCCACTTACATCAATAAGTGGGACACTTAAGTAGGTAATATGAAATGAAACCTGGCTTATAAGGGGTAGTTATGTATAAGTATTTGGTCCGTAATCTACTTTCCGTTGTCAAAAGTGGCAGGGATCTACAGTACAACATCCTCCATCATCATCCCTTAGTGCGTGCATGCATATAGGAAGAGGCAGCGAAAAGTTAACGCCACTATTTCGCCGTCAGCGAGAATATCAGTCATCCTGTGGGCATGAGCACGTGTTCATGTTAACGTGTATTGGTTGATGCTACCGCAGAACGTCTGCGCGGGAACATCAAAATAGTTCGTTAACCAGGTCATAGCATAATGTGACCCTACATGCACAATGTCCAAAATGAAATTTCTGAAATAATTTCAGTCAGAATAATATGCAAGAACCGATTCATTATCATTAATATAAGCAATCAATTCAAACTGAAGAATCATGGGGACCCATGTCCTCATGCTTAACCCGCCATGCTGAATCCCTAGCCTCTATGACAGTGCCTCTCAAACGTCCAAAATCTCACGCATGCAAACCGACGCGCAGAGGCTCTGTGCACTGTGCATCGGTGTAGTGTTCAGAGAGCGACGAAGCGTTCGGTGATAGACGGATTGTTTGGGAGTGTAACGGATAATAATGGAGCAACCTGTTTCGAGGAAAGCAAAGACGTTCGAAAGTCGATTTCAGTCGAACTGGGAACTCCCGTATTTTTTCTCAGTCGTGACGATAAAGTCAAATGCTTAATCTGCGGGACAATAATTACGTGATCATCAAAAAGATCTATAATTCAATACAAAAGCTTTGCTCGAATTCTACCAAAAGGAAGATTTTTTACTAAGCTGCATCAGGAAGCAGCTAAGTTTATTTCTATGTCTGGGTCCACATGCATATGTGAAAGGTTTTTCCCTCTTTTGACTCGTACGGAAACTAAATTGCGTGCCAGTATTTCTGATTGTAATTTAAATGACGCTCTCAGAACAGAATTTCTGTCAGCCGTTCCCTTGTTCCAGACATTAAGGTATAATTGCAAAGAAAAAGGAAAAGAAGAGCTAGAAAAGATAAATTGTCTGCTCAAACCAAATTGAAAGAAGAGTTCTCTAATACCAGTGACATTGTCCCATACAACTGAGTGTCTCCGCTCACTGCACATAAACATTTCGCAGTGAGGGGAGAAACAGTGGGGAAGGTGAAGAAGGCAGAGAAAGGCCGAAAGGGTGAGACAGATGTAGGGAAAGAAGAGTGGGGGTTTGCACTTTGGTCAACCTAGTGAAGTCATCTCCTGCACCTTGCGCCGTGCAGTACACCGGCGCAGGCACCCCGAGAGGCCGTCCGTTCGTGTCGTATTGTATCTTTAACCACAACGATATCGTCCATTCGCGAAGACTGGGCGGAAACTTTACCTCCATTCACCTCCATAGAGTTGGTGTGAGGCGTGGTGAACAGATAGTTGCGCGTAATAATAAAGCTCGTGGAAGTCAGAATATTAACGAGACTTTTGCGAGTTTAACAGCTGGTTGTGGCGTGACGGAAGAGCTGAGATTCTGGGAATCGGACGGTCTTTTCGATTTGACTGTCGACCGCCTTGTCATTAATCCGAATAATACAAGCAGCAGCGAGTAAGAGGAGAGAGAGAAATCCGACTTTATCAGATTCTAATTAGCAAAGTGCTTTCTTTCAATTGTCTTTCATATGTCTTTTCAAAACCATATTTCTCTTCTAGGATTTAATTTTATTGAAATATTAAATATCAAAAGTGTGAACTTCTCCTTAAATGTGCGTTTGTGAATGATTTATTACGTATTTACATTTTGGGTATAACCTCAGATCCATCAACCTTCAATAATTTATTTCTTTTCTGAGATGTAAAATATCCAGGTGTGATATGCCATTCGCTTGTTTCTTATTCCTCGCTGACAATAAAAAATTTTGCTTTGTAATCCACATAAGAATTGCATTTCATCTACGCATTGACATCAGTGGTACCCGGCAAGAATCTGATGTAATCACGGCAATGACAAGTAATGAGGTAATGACAGTTTCTAGACAGCCCCACATGGCTCTTTCCATGTGCTCGGAAGTAGCCCGGTCATTCCCCAATCAACGTGGAGATCGCGAATGGATGCATGATGTTCTTTGTTTATATCAGTTTCGGTTCTCTAGATGACGGCAGAATAGAGCCGGCGCGGCCGCGAAGGTGAACTGCTTTATTCCCGTCTGGCGGGGACAGAGTGCGCGGTCAGGCAGCGCAGCGAGTATGGTTAGCGGTAAGCGTACGTAATGAATGTTTAGTTTATGAGTGGAGTTCTTGTTGAGCGCACGCTATGGGAGTTATTCGTGTTGCTGTTGAATATGTGATGACCTATAGTATTGAGCAATGGTCATTTCTCCCGACATCAGTGTGTAAAATGATATCAGGTGTCTCATCTTGAAGGAGGAGATTGAAAATTCGTCTTTGGAGTGATTTCCCCTTAATTGAATATACAGTGCAATGTCCATGACAGTCTTTATATTGAGCTTTCTGCTTGTCACAACTTGCTAGTAAATTATACAGTGATAAGCAAGGAAATTAGGGAAATAGTCATGACGTCAATAAAGCTCCATTCTTAATGATGGAAAAAGATTACGTAATGGTAGTTTTAAATTTCTGACAAAGCAATAGAAAGAAGCAATATATCGTCGTTGCCGGGACTAAACCTCCTATGTGATAATATTTTTGGATATATACTGACCCGCAGAATGTACATTATGAAGAGCGAGAATTGCCTTGAGAATATGCACATAATATTGCACCTTAGATGACAGAACCTTACCGGCCAAAGTTCTGAGCTAAAATATTCAACATAGGAGGTTTTTGACCTGGCAGCGACGATATACTGACTTCTTGCTCTGCCCTTCGACGAAACAATCCCTGGAAGTTCTCCTTTGTCGCTGAAATCTTCAAAAACCATTCAGATTAAAAACTAATAATAAACCGGGCAAGTTGGCCATACGGTTAGGGGCGCGCGGCTGTGAGCTTGCATCCTGGAGATAGTGGGTTCGAATCCCACTGTCGGCAGCCCTGAAGATGGTTTTCCGTGGTTTCCCATTTTCACACCAGGCATATGCTGGGGTTGTACCTTAATTAAGGCCAAGGCCGCTTCCTTCTAACTCCTAGGCCTTTCCTATCCCATCGTCGCCATAAGACGTATCTGTGTCGGTGCGACGTAAAGCCACTAGCAAAAAACTAATAACTGAGCCATGTCACTGATGTCAGTCGATTCATCCAACTAGAAAGAGAAAGCACCGACCGGGCGAGAGGCCGCGTGGTTTGGGGCACGTAGCTGTCAGCTTGCATTCGGTATATAGTGGGTTCGAACCCCACTGTCGGCAGTCCTGAAGATGGATTTCTCTGGTTTCACATTTATTTTCACACCACGCAAATGCTGGAGCAGTACCTTAATTAAAGCCACGGCCGCTTCCTTTCCACCCCCAGCCTGGTGTAAAAATGGGAAACCACGGAAAACCATCCTCAAGACTGCCAACGGTGGGATTCGAACCCGTGAACTCCCAGACGAAAGCTCACAGCTGCGCGACCCTTACCGCATGGCAAACTCGTACGGTAGTCTTAAAATTGGAAACTGCCTTAGAGTTACTGACATCAGCTGGAGGTGAATTCCCAGCTCTAGACCCACTCATAAAGGAAGATCTATTGAATATGAATGGGTGGTTAGCGGGAATAGTGCGCTCACATTTGTATACGTACTCTCTGGAGAAACCAAACTGGGGCCACAATATTGGCAATTTGTAGGAAAGGGAAAATGGTGTTCATTCTCCGCAATCATGTATTGCGAAACACTTTTCTATACGAATTTAGACAACTCAGTTCCCGTTCGACATCTGCTTCACCATGACTATTAATTAATCGCAGGGGTTAGATGCTGGGGATCGCAGGCTTTGACTGACGTCAAGCTTCTTATAATAGGTCAGCCGTATGTCGTCTGTTTCCGTGTCGGCAGCAGCTCGACTCTGTTCCTTTGTGTTGCCGCTGACAAGACTGGGAATGTGGTGCACCCAGAAGCCCTAGAATAAGGCTATTGCAGATGACAAATTACCTCCGGTAGCCTCGGGTTAATTTAACTGGCACTAAATAAGACGGAAAGTTGAGCTGTTAGCTATTGTGCTAACATTAGCGGTAATTACACATGTTTGTGTGTTTGTATAAGGAATCTTGCGAGCATTAATACGAGCCGTGACAATTATTTATTTTCGTTTGAATGTAGGATCTGCCAGATAAATGGAAATATACAGCAGTGGTGTATACCGAGGGCTACCAAGGCTGTCTTCAACTTTTGGAGGTTCCGTCGACGACGTTACAAAGAAAAGGTGAGAGCTTACTTGACTTTGAAGAAGTTACCACTACGTTACGTTTAACTCGTGGTCTAAACGATCCAGTGTTTTCTTGCAAACACACGTACACTTTTGGCAGGGAGCCGTGTAGGAATGAGTCACTTTATTCATGAGTAGTATAACTGGACAGTTCGAGCATCTCCACCTCCACGGGCCCTCCGCAGAGGGCTCCACCGCATCCACCCCCACAGGCTCTCGGGAGAGGCCTCCGCCACCGCAGGTCCCTCCACAGGGGCCTCCACCGCAAGCCACGTGCTCTTGTTTGTAAACAAAGCCACGTGCTTTTTTGACAGCTGTCATCCGCCATCTTGCATCGCAAACCTCAGTGCCGCAATCATGACGGGGCTAAACCTCATAGTTGCCAACTTAGGCACGTGGTGGCGGGCAATTTGAAAAATTCCACATGCTCTTGTTTGTAAACAAAGCCACGTGTTTTTTTACACCCACGTGCTTTTTGACAGCTGTCATCCGCCATCTTGCATAGTCCCTTTCAAGATGGTAGATGAGAGGTTAGGTTCGCGAATGCACTAAAGTTTTACTGTTTAATGATGATAGCTAACGGAATTTTTGAAATTACCCGCCATCACGTGCTTAAGGTAGTAGCCGTAAAGATAGCAGCACGGTGCTTTGTTGATTAAAGATGGCCGCTTGTCAAAAAAGCACGTAGAATTTCAAATTGCCGCCACCACATTTCAAAGGTAGTAGCTAAAGATGGCAGCATGATGCTTTGTTGATTAAAGATGGCCGCTGTGAAGAAAGCACGTGAGAATTGCCTGCTACCACATTTTAAAAGTAGTAGCGAAAGATGGCAGCACGGTGTTCTGTTGATTAAAGATGGCAGCTTGTCAAAAAAGCACGTAGAAATTGCTGCCACCAATTTTAAAAATGGTGCCGTAAAGAGGGCAGCACTGAGGTTAGCGATGCAAGATGGCGGATGACAGCTTTAAAAAAGTACGTGGAATTTTGAATTTCCCTCCACCGCATGCATAAGGATAAGGTTTAGTGCCGTAGAGATGGCAGCACGATACTCAGTTGATTAAAGATGGCAGCTTGTCAAAAAAAGCACGTGGAAATTGCCGTCACCACATTTCAAAGATAGTGCCGTAAAGCGGGCAGCACTAAGGTTAGCGATGCAAGATGGCGGACGACAGCTGTCTAAAAGCACGTGATTTTAAATTACCCACCACCACGATAAGGTTTAGTACCATAAAGAGGGCAGCACTGAGGTTAGCGATGCAAGATGGCGAATGACAGGTGCCAAAAAAGCACATGGCTGTCAAAAAAGCACGTCACTTTGTTTACAAACAAGAACATGTGGAATATTTCAAATTGCCCGCCACCACGTGCCTAAGTTGGCAACTGTGAGGTTTAGCCCCGTCAAGATGGCGGCACTGAGCTTAGCGATGCAAGATGGTGGATGACAGCTGTCAAAAACGCACGTGGCTTTGTTTACAAACAAGAGTACGTGGCTTGCGGTGGAGGCCTCTGTGGAGAGACCTGCGGAGGCGGCGGAGGTCTCTCCCGAGAGCCTGTGGAGGTGGAGGCCTCTGCGGAGGGCCCGTGGAGGTGGAGGCGCTCGAACTCTCCAGTTATACTACTTTCATGTCCTTGCGATTCACAATCACATCCTTTTGATCTCCTTTTTGACTAGACTCCGGTTCAGCACTGACTGGTACTGGCATCCTGCAAATTAAATTAAACGTAAACCATAGCTGCCTAGTGTTTCTATTTCGTGATTTTAATTTTTTTAACAAGAATAGTCGTACGTGTTTGGTCGGTATTAAGGACAAAATCTACACGAAACCATGTTATAAGTGCCCGCGCTGGCAATCGAACGTTTTGCGCAGATTCAAGAGTTTTGGATATTGGGGCTTGTGGGCTTGTTTCGCGCGCAGACACCAATTTTGTGACTTTTCTCTGGACTATTTTATGCCGTTTCCTGAAGTTGATCACCTAGGCTTCAAAAGATTTAAAGTCAAGGTCAGGAAATTGGCTTGCTGCAGTCAACACCAATTGTTGCAGATTTCTTGTTGTAACTGTCTGGTTACTTGCTTTAGCTTCTTCAAAACGGCCAATGGTTCATTTATCGATCGTTTTGTGCTTGTCGTGAATCGTCCCACCGCTTTTAACGTTTTCCTTCCAACGTTTCAAATCCGTTTTTATTCATTTGTAGATGAGACACTCTTTCCTTTTGTAAAGTTTGTGAACTCTAGCCCGGATGATTTGTCATACTTGTGTAATCCAGTGGAACATAATCCGCTTCTTTTAATCAATCGGTCCATAATCTGCTTCCGTCGATGTTTTGGTGTTGGTGGTTTGGCCACTTTGATCGTCTATGTCAAGCTGTTCGTCGTCAATTAATTCGTCTTCAACAGAAATTTCTTTCTCTAATAGTACTTTTAACAAAAAGCTTAAATGACTACTTCTAGCAGCCTATCACCTTCTGGAACAATTGTACTCGGTTCGGTAACGATGAGATTGTTTTGAAAAGTTAGCTTTGGCATATCGCAATACACCAAAGCATTTTTCACTCGCATTTTATCTGGCTCATTGTAAACACAATCTGTCAGCTCTGGTATAATTTATTATGATCTTGAAGAACCAGGCATTTGGATAGTAGGCCTATCACAATTTAACATACAGTACGTTCGATGCATTAATTGGATGGTGTTGTACAGGGTGGGTAAAAAAATTGGGCCGTAAAATATTTATAACACTGGCGCGGAATTGACCCTTGTTAATGAAAAGGAGAACTGCATCACAGGAAATGCTGGAAACAGTGATTTCGATGCACCAGTCGTTGAAGTCACGAGCCTGTGCGTGCGCATGTTCCACATCTCCCGAGTTCGTCGCTGTCTCATTACGTGTGAGTGACAGGAGCAACGTGTTTCGTGACCAGTTGAATGCAACACGAAATAGTGCTCATGATAAAACAGCGCGTGTTCATTGTCGAGTGTTATGCGAAGCACGATTCGTGGAAAACCTGTGCGGAACTGTTTGCGCCAGTGTTTAAGTCTGGAAGTACTTTGGAAAAAGCTCCAGCAAAGTCTGCAATGCAAAACTTAGTAGCAAAATGGCGCGAAACGGGTTCTATAGGACAGGGCTAGGACTGTGTGGTGTCGCTATGGGAAACCATCTTCAGTGCTACCAGCACCATCTATAGGACAAGTTTAGAACTTTTTTACAACTTGCTTCACGTCGCACTGACACAGGTAAGTCCTAAGCGACGATGGGATAGGAAAGGCCTAGGAGTGGGAACGAATCGGCCGTGGCCTTAATTAAGGAACAGCTCCAGCATTTGCCCGGTGTGAAAATGGGAAACCACGGAAAACCATCTTCAGGGTTGCTGACAGTGGGGCTCGAACCCACTATCTTCCGGATACAAGCTCACAGCCGCGTGCCTCTAACCGTACGGCCAACTCGCCCACTAAGTTTAGAACTTTTTGCTAGTTGTTTTACGTCACACCGACACAGATAGGTCTTACGGCGACGATGGGACAGGAAAGGGCTAGGAGTAGAAAGGAAGCGGCCGTGGCCTTAATTAAGGTACAGCCCCAGCATTTGCCTGGTGTGAAAATGGGAAACCACGGAAAACCATTTTCAGGGCTGCCGACAGTGGGGTTCGAACCTACTATCTCCCGAATACTGGATACTGGCCGCACTTCAGCGACTGCAGCTATCGAGCTCGGTAAGTTTAGAACTAAGAAGGTGGCGACTGTCTGGTGTCACTATGGAAAACCACCTTCAGAGCCATGGAACTTAAAATACTCAATAGGTAGACCATTCCGGGCATGTTTTCTGCCATTGGTCAGTGGATCGTGACGTCATCGGGAAGAACATATCTGCGGTCTGCAACATTCTCTTCCATTAACTGCTGAATTAAATTAATATTTATTGGACTTTTCCTCTTTCCGACTGCAAAGATTTCCGACGTATTTTTAAGTCATTAATATTTTACATAATTCCGAGAAATGTATTAATTACTTATTGTAGGGCAACCTCGTAAGCCTTAGCCATGTTTATGATTATTAATCGTATTACAATGAATATGATCTTTTAAAATCATTTTATTGTTTTTCTTCCTGATCATAAAATACAAGACGGATGTGAATGTCTCAAGGATGTCTAAGTGGCATTGCATTATCTGTAGGTTATCTCGTCTTCGCAACTTACGGCGCACCGTGTGCTATTTGCCACGGTATGCAGTATTTTAAATATCCTTCTAAAGATTAAGTGAGCAACATGGTCACCGGCATAGAGCTTAATTTATGATGCTAAGTGGGGAAATTTAATTGATGGCTGCTTAAGAAGATACAACCCAGAGTACGTTCTTCTTCATTTCTTCCCACTTGGACGTTTGCTCAAATGTCTAAAACGAATGAAAATCCTTGACCTTACATGTAAGGCAATAATTTTTCTATCGATTTCGGGAAATTTCGAGTGTGTAGTAGATGTTAAAGCTTCCATTACTGTACTTTGTTTCTTTGAAATTCAATGTCCGTGGAAGGACGCAAAAAATAATTTTAAATTCCCACTGCTGTAGCCAACCACTCAGGGAAGGAGAAATGGAAAATAATAGTGAATAGAAATAATTGTGAACCGGTATCATTCAGAGGATAATTTTGGGTCAAGGCGACGTTTGTCTGCTTGTGTTCCCAACGAACTGTCGATTCGTTTACAAGTATTTTAAAGCATCGGATGTTACATCTTCAGTGAGAATCGATAAATTGCTCAGGTCATCATCCAATAGCAAGTTTTCTTCGCTTCCATCAGAACTGAAACCATGGGACGAGTTTTCATCCACTCTGATGCAAAATTCTCTGAAAGTTAAATTCTGGAATTATTCTTCAGTTTCTTCCTCAAGTGTAATTGAATCAGAAATGGTAGAAGGTTGAATTCTGTCCTCGGCAACAGATACTCTATTAGTTAGAGGTATATCGCTCGTGTTCCCAGTTACTATTAAGAGGTGCTTTCTATTATTCACTTCAAAAGGAGTGGGATTGTTATAAAATATACCGAGACCTAAAACTCTTGAAAAATAATTTTCCAGTCAGTCTTAATTCAATATAGAAGCCAAAAAATATCTTTCTCCAGCGGTTTTCACCTCTCCAAAAAGTACAAGAAGTGAGTTCATTGATAATAAACATCCTTTAATGGGTGGATATTCCTCCTTTTCCCGAGCCGCATACTCGACAAAATGTCTAAAAATCGTCTTAAGATGTTCTGTTGACTTCGATGGTTGAGGTTATAACCACAAAGGGAGTTCTTTCATCGTTAAGAACACTTGATTTCAAAACATCGAATACATCATTATTCTTAGTTAAATAATTGTCTCCTCATGCTCACTGTATTAAATATATTTCCATTGCATGGGCAGTGCGACATAAAAACAGCTGTTCAGCCATTCTGACATTTTGCTGAGGACGCCCAGTAACGTTCAGGTGAGCCTATTATAGGCCATATGGTGTACGACTTAAAGGACTTTTTTCGAATGCTTTAGGAGATAATCTATTATACTCTTTGCGACAATGGTCCCATGTAACAGAGTGATCCCATCGACTAGGAAATGATTACTTAGCAGTTTCAACAAGTGAAGGAAGCCACAGAACACCAAGACTGACTGCTGTACACTGGGTTACAAAAATATGTCTCTCTAGTCGATAACCCTAGTTCTTTCCTTACTTTTTTGTGTTCCCCCCCCCCCCCAATATCGCAAGCAAAAGCAACAACATGCACTCCAGCTCCTTTAAGCTCTTTGATAATAATTGTTTCGCACAATGTGCTTGTCATCGAAACATCGAAAGTAGTTACTTTTGTGGGGTGCGGCGGCACCAGGTACTGGTGGCCCTCTGGACAAGGCCTGAACCGGTGAGTAACGTCACAGCGCGACGCGGGCTGCTAGCTAAGAGTGCGCCCTTAACGTTACATGATGTTACACCGGCTACATGTCTAGACTTAACCTTACATACCTCGGGTTCGACCCTAGGCTTAAGGGCGTTAACATTACAGACCCAACTTTGATGCCAAAAAGTGCAAGCTGGACCCAACTGCTAACGTGATTATAGTCAAGAATGTAAGCATAATCTAACAGGTACGGATTCGACTCCAAGCTTAACTTCACAGGTCCTGGATTCGACTCTAGGCTTAAGGCCGTTAGCTTTACATTCCCAAGTTTGATACCCAAGAATGTCAGCTTAACCTATCTGCAAACGTGATTATAGACAAGAGTGCTAGCTTAACCTAACAGACTTCAAGTTCGATACCCGAGCTAACTGCAGGCCTGACGTTTCGAAGACCACGCGTTAACCTAACTTAACCTCCCAGGACTTGGAGCTGAACTTGGAACAATATGGTGGCCATAAGGCTTAATGCGTATGCTTTATTCACAGGGGCGTAACATTGGAAAGTGATTTAAGGGAGATTGGAGCTGAACTTTGAACAAGATGGCGGCTATAAGGTTCAATACGTATGCTTTATTGATAGGGGCGTAATATCGTAAGGTGACTTCGGGGGCTCAGAGCTGAACTAGGAATAAGATAGCGGCTGCACATGGGACTAGAGAGATGTTATAAGGCTTAATACTTGTATTTTATTCATAGGTTACGTAACATTTAGGAGGCATCCTTGGGGCTCGAAGCTGAACCTAACCTCCCAGGCTAACCGCAAAAGGAATGTAAGCTTAACTTAACAGAATTTAAGATCGATGCCCGAATTAACCGCATAAAATTGCAGCCTTAACCTTATCCTGACCAGGCGTAAATCTAACCAGTTGCCCTTTCCTACTCCCTTGCTAATTTTGCAGGCTTAACCTTACGCTGACCAGGCATTAACCTAAACGGAAGCCCTTCCCTACATGAGATTAGCGGCTACACGTTGAACGAATAGGACTAGGGAGATGGCATAAGACTTAATATATATGCTTTATTCATAGGGGGCGTAATGTTGAAAGACACCCTCAAGGGCTTGGAGCTGAATTCGGAACAAGATGGCGGCACGGGACTAGAGAGCTAGGCTTAATATATATGCATTATTCATAGGGGGCGTAACGTTCGAAAGCGACTTAAGGGAGCTTGGAGCTGAACTTGGAACAAGATAGTGCCTGTGCTGACGCGTAACGCGCTGTTCGTTTTTTTAGTGTCTGGAACACTCAATTTTTTATTTGAACTTTAGAGCTTATAGATTTGAACTGAAGACTTACAGTAACTTTCAGTATTGTTGATATTACTCGGAGACTAAACCCTTGTGCTTAGATCCGAAAACTGTTTTGCACTACTTACCGGGTACCTAACAAGAGAGTGTAGGACTTACCTGATAAATACTGACGACATTTTCAAGACATGTAACTGGAACATAAATAATACTTACCCGTAGTACGTTGCAAAGAAAATTATATACTGGATAGCTGTGCAAATGTTCATTGATGAAAGTAGAAAGTAGATTGCGGTATTAGGACTGGTGAATAAAGGGATAGGCTTATTGAAATAAATAAATAAATAAATAAATAAATAAATAAATAAATAAATAAATAAATAAATAAATAAATAACGTTTTGTAGTTTATCACATATATATTAACACATCTGAGATACAGATTTAAAAGTACATAGCTTTAAAATACATTGCTTAATTCACGCATACACAGTCTACAGTCCTTAATCATAGAATTTAATCGATCCCAATCGGTATTGCCGTTTTTATCTCGATTCTTGTAGTGTTGCTGGCAAGGCCTGCATGCGGAATGTATATCGTAAGCAGCGTATGTTGATAGAAAACCAGATGGTAAATACATAATCAAATGCTGCGGCATGCAGCGTAAGCGTTTATGTTTATAGAAAGCTGTCATAGCCTTACCTACTAGTGTATCGATAAGTTCAATGCAAAATTTGCACAAACACATTTTTCTTACTTCATCGTCTCTGCTTTCTTCTTTCCAATCCATGATCCTCGATGCAGAAAAACACACACAATAATAATGAAGTAAAATATTATTTTTATAGTCTTGTGACGATATTCGATAGTGGATGGTAAGTAACATAAGTCATGTGAATAATAATACAATAGGCTGGAGAATATTTGCAGGTGTCTCAAATTCTATACGAATATCGACAGGAGATTCTCTTATAGACTCTTCATGATAATAACAGTCTATAACAACAATCGGCGCTTTGTTCTTAAATTCTTCAGGAGAAAATGACGGACGATTCTTTTTCTGGTAGTATGGTGATTGAAATGGACTAAACATGTCAGAGAGCAAGCCAAATTTATTTTTCTCGAAATTAATATCCATGTTTTCGTAGGGGTAAGTAACTCCGTTGAGGTATAGTCTGATATTTCTTAATTTTCAGTGATCAAACTTAGAGCTATCTTTTTCATGGTTGAATTTACGATCCGTTTGAAATTCATAAATAATGTGTAGAGATTTTTCAGTGAAACGTGATGTTTTTTACTGCTCAGATATGCTTGTTTGTAGGTGGTACACAGGATACTCATGCATCTCCCAACTTCGAAACCGTATTGGTGTATCATTTTCTACAATCTTGAACAATCGAAGCTTTTCTCGATCAGATAATGTTACATGCGGAATTCTCCACAGGATACGTTGAAGGGTAATTTTTGAGTCTACACGTACCGCTGCTGCTTTAAGAGCATTTTATTCACTGTGATCACGGACCAGAATTAGCTCTTGTTTTGCGTCGATTATGATACGTCTGTGGTCTTCAGCGAAGCCAAGAATATGCTTCAGTGATAACATACCTGTAAAAGTACCGTCCTCGTTAATCATCCAGTCATAGGTAGCTTTTGGACACCATCCTGCCACCCGTAAAAGATTACTTTCTTCAACACTAAAAGAAAGGTGGAGTTTCATTGCACTTGTAATACCAACATCCTTCGATCTATCTTTTCCAACACTATTTACTTCAAAACGTGCCTCCGAAAAGAAAAAAGCTAGACCATGGTTTTTTAGTTCAGATATGCTCGTCCCACTCTCATCAGTATTATCTATCCGTCCTTCGATATAGAGGTAGCTTTCATGAGGTAGGTTGTACATATCTTGCTGGCTGATAATCATGTGAATTTCATCATTGTTATTAAGTCCAAACGTAAAAGGTTGATAAGAATGGAACTCACTTCTTACTACACCTTCTTGAGTTTCTACTGTGTTCGTGATGTCTAGCATCTCTTCCATATTGTTGTTGTAGCGTATAACCTAAGTCTTGGAGAATCTGCCTATGCATATCTGTTAACTCGATAACTCCTCGCAAACTTGTGGCACGTCTCCTGGAAGTACACCGCGTTTTATAGATTTGTTTCATATTGATTTGAGCTGAAGTTTGTAAGCCACGTACGTACGATCTAAATTAATGAGCTGATTATGTTTATTCACAAGTCTAAGGGTAATGTTACTGATGTGTTTTACAGTCACAGGATAATAAAGCACAACTGACGGTTTCTCACGAACACTGTAACCACCTTCTTCTATAATGATCAAGTCATGCAGGATGCGCGAAGGTTGTTGATTGCTATACAAGTCTGTAATGATATTACAAGTGATGCTTACGTGATGGTCATCGAAAATTGTTATAGATTTATTAGACTCATGACGTGCGTTCGTTGCTAGTTCTCTTGATGAAAATCCGAGCAACGGTCCAATCGAATCAGGTTGTGTTTTAAAGTAAATCTTGAAAGAAGATTCAATAAAACATTTATGTGTATTGCTCTTTACTGAAAGAGAGAACTTGTAATCATTGTTACTAAAACTCTCATCACCAAACTGTTCAATCAACACACTTTCAATGTATTCTTGAATATCGTCTACAGAGTAAGTGCCCGACGGCAGGGTTAGGACATACTCATCGTAGTAGAACTTGTTTCTGCCGTCTCCCACGTTATAGATATTACTGTAGCTTTCAAATGATACTAGCCCAAGACGATGTAGCCGATGATTGAGTTCGATCGGTGGATTAAAGTAGATAGTTGTTTCAGCTCCTTTTCCACGTACATTAAACATTCTTGCAACTCCCATCATCACGTGCACACTAACGCCTTTTGTCTGTAGTCTGGGTTTGATGTAAGAACATTAGATATAATCGCCCACACATGCGTGTATTGAATTTTCGCACACGGTTTTTATTGCACTGCTTCTGAAATATTGTATGAGCTC
This sequence comes from Anabrus simplex, assembly GCF_040414725.1. Lineage (NCBI taxonomy): Eukaryota > Metazoa > Arthropoda > Insecta > Orthoptera > Tettigoniidae > Anabrus > Anabrus simplex. The sequence continues at coordinate 1,146,309,075 of NC_090266.1, read as the reverse complement.
AGATGGAGTGGATAAGTCGTCATAACTATCAAAATACCATACTTTAGAGTTACGTTTTACTTAGGCAACGTAATGAGTTCCAGATCCATGACTGTCGTCTAAGTTGATTACAGCACTTTCAAGTTCCTGTGGGCATGCTGATAGCTGATCTCGCATATACACACACCGCGAAAATCGTGAATTCCTAGTTGTTTAGCATACGTGGCAACTTCTTCGTGGTTTAGAGCTCGATGTGGCAGTGCATTCAGTAGACTTTTTAGGCGATATGTAGATACCAAGCCCTTTTTTGTACGGCGCTAGCTTCATGTGCACACCTTTACCTCGCAATGCAGTTGTTTCCATCGTATTATTATGACGCCCACTTTCTTTCTATTGCTGCTTCGCCTCGTCTACGGCCGTAACAGTTCTTACTACAGCACTGGCACCACCTAGCAGAGATCCTAAAGCCGCTAGTCCTGCAAACAACGCTTGAAGGAATCCGTCTCGTTTCGGTACAGGAATAATTCGAGCACGATTGCTGAACATTGCTTTACTCTTAGGAGAGATTCTCGCTCTAGCTGCGCGTAGTGCTTTAGTAATAGATACTCGTGGATTGTATTCTCCTCGAATAGCTTATCGCACAAATTCTTTCCAACCAACAGTCTTAGTTTTCTTTTTCATAATAGCAGGACACCGTTGCTCACGATTCTGGACACGACTTCTCTTGCCAACAGCGATTTACGAACTGATAGTTACTTGTCGTTACGTCATTCGTTGTATATTCTTATGATGTGCCACTTCTTTATTCAGTCAGCATTAAGATTACAAGGTAGAGAGATGACGACTTTGCGTAGTTGTAGCGGAATTTGGTAGGAGAGGTGGCACTATGTCACTGACATAGTGCCACCTCTCCTACCAAATTCCGCTACAACTACGCAAAGTCGTCATGGGGCATTTTTTCCCTATACGGTTCGATGTATCATAACTAGTCTATCAGGATGCGGCAAGACAAATGTTTTACTTACACTTATTACCTCCTTAAATGGCATACGCTTCCAAAACATTTACATTTTCGCAAAGTCACTCTATCAACCGCTGTATACATTCTACAACTTATTATGTAAGATCTTGAAAAAGCTGGTTCGAGATATTTTCAGTTTAATGAGCGTGAGCAAGTATTGCCAACAGATGATGTGCTAATCAATTCTCTTATGATCTTTGATGATGTCGCAACAGAGCAGCAAGAAGTTATTCGTGCATACTTTAGTATGGGACGTCACAAATATGTAGATTGTTTTTATTCTCTTGATGAACATCCGAGCAACGGCCCAATCGAATCAGGTTGTGTTTTAAAGTAAATATTGAAAGAAGATTCAATAACACCAGCTTTGAAACCCCCTCCCTTTTCTCTCTATTTTTCATCTATTACATATTTATTTTCTTCTGTTACTGTCCAAATAGATTTTAAAAATTTCTTTCCCAATAATCCGGCCTCTTCTGTAATATCTACAGAGTCGCCGGGATCCAGTAAGCGATTTATACAAAGAAGGTGCTCGACGTAAGCCATGGCCCTTTTCAACTGTTCATTTGTTGTTTTCTCTACCGGAAACTCGTTTGCACTTTGCGTGACTTCATATTCAAAAACACTTGCCTTCGAACATAATTCAACATGCGAAATCTCCATGCCGATCGAACTTACGATGAGCACGTCTGGCTACATCGCACACAACCGTTACACGACACAACGTGGTCAAACAAGGACTAACTGCTGCTCTCATTCGCAACCCGAGGAAAAAGGGGGATCAGGAAATGTCAGAAAAAAGGTTAAGACGAGCGTGACTCGAACTCGCAATCTTAAAACTGAAGTGGAGAACCTTAACCACTCGCTTGATGGTACCTGGCATGCTAAACCTCTCGTAACTTCTCCCGACATTTTCAAAATCGCTTTTCTGGAAATATTTGAGAGTTGCGAGCTAGTACTTTGCCAGTGTGTTCTTGTGATGTAGTACTATCAACCTATAAAATTTGAACAAAATCGGTGATGCGGACATCGTATTCTCACCTTGTAAGTGCTACCTCCCGCTGTGGAGTTACGTGCTTTGAGCCCTCGGGACACTTCAGAGCGCCGTATCTTGTGAATGCAGCGACCATGTTAAAGGATTCTGATCTCGCTTTATTCCTAAACACAAATGAAACTGTAGCAAAGTCAAGTCTAATTTGTGAATAAGAGAATATAAAGACGTGCAAGAAATGTGTTGAAAATCGGTGATTTATTGTTCTAAATATCAATTCTGACCTTCGTTTGGAATGGGATACCATGATAAATATTCCTGCGGAGTGAGACGTCTCTTGTAAAGACTGGAGCCGAGTCTGGGAGCCAGGTGCAAACTATCATTTTAGATGTGTTACGTATATGGTAGCAATACAGTATAACATAACAGCAGTCAGATGCCGACTAAGTTAACTTTGATCTGCAAGGAATCGCAAATTGGCTTGTTATTTTCTTTCTCTCCGGTACTTGGGATTCCTATGATCATTGTTGTGTATTCTTCTATACAGTTTCTGTCATTACGTTTATATGAATCCCATCGTACAGTTTGTACAAAAATAGATTTGTTGTTAGGAAATGGTTACCACTTGAACTACGTCTTTGTAATCCATCATAGTGGGCACTGATGGTCCTTGATAGGATGCTCATCCTGTCAATTTCACGAAAGCATATGTTGTTGTTGTTGTTGTTTGAATCCTCAGTCCTTGGACTGGTTTGATGCAGCCCTCCACGTCACCCTATCCTGTGCTAACCTTTTCATTTCTACGTATCTGCTACATCCTATATCTGCTCTAATCTGCTTGTTATATTCATAATTTGGTTTACCCCTACTGTTCTTACAGTCTACACTTCCCCCAGAAACCAACTGCACAAGTCCTGGGTCTCTGAAGATGTCTTACCATTCTATCTATTCTTGTGGTGAAATTTAGCCAAATCGATCTCCTCTCACCAATTTAATTCAGTATCCGTTCATTCATGATTCGATCTATCCATCTCACCTTCAGCATTCTTCTGTAATACCACATTTCAAAATCTTCTATAGTCTTTTTTACTGAGCTAGTTATCGTCCATGTTTCACTTCTAAATCTCAAATAGCTTGGTGCAATCAACATTATCAAATGCCTTTTCAAGATCTACGAACGCCATGAATGTGGGCTTGTCCTTCTTAATTCGATCTTCTTAAGATCAGACGTAAAGTCAGGATTGCTTCACGTGTTCCTACATTTCTTCTGAAGCCAAATTGATCTTCTCCCAACTCAGCTTCAACTTGTCTTTCCATTCTTCTGCAAATAATACGTGTTAGAATTTTGTAGGCGTGAGATACTAAACTAATGGTGCGGTAATTTTCACACTTTTCAGCATCGGCGCTTTCTTGGGAATAAGTATAACAAAATTCTGCCGAAAATCGGATGGCACTTCTCCTGTTTCATACATCTTACACACAAGATAGAATGACCTCACTACGCTGGTTTCTACTAAGGCAGTCTGTAATTCAGAGGGAATGTCGCCGATTCCAGGTGCGTTGTTCCTATTTAGATCTCTCAAAACTCTATCAAATTCTGACCTCAACATCGGGTCTCCCATGTCATCAGCACCAACAGCATCTTCATGTTTCAGAACCATCATCTACGTCTTTACCATGATACAACTGTTGGATATGTTCCTGCCATCTTTCTGCCTTGTCTTCTTTCCCTAGAAGTGGTTTTCCATCTCAGCTCTTAATATTCATATACCTTGTTTTCCTTTCCCCAAAGGTTTCTTTGATGTTTCTGCATGCAGCATCTACCTTTCCTAGGACCGCACAACTTTCAACATTCTTGCACTTCTCCTTCAGCCATCCTTCCTTAGCTGTCCTGCACTTCCTATCCACTTCATTATTTAATCGCCTGTATTCCTATCTGCCCTTTCTTGTAAGGTCTAGCATTTCCTGAGTTATCCATTGTTTCTTAGGTGATCTTTCCTTTCTTCCTGACATTTCGTCAGCAGTTCTACAGACCACATTCTTGACGACTGTCCATTCTCAATCTGTTGTTTCCTTCAGCCTTTTCATTTAGTTCTTGTGCAACATGTTCCTTGATACAGTCCCTCACACTCTTTTCTTTCAACTTGTCTAGATCCCATCGCCTTGCATTCCTTTCATTTTTTCAATTTCTTTAACTTCAAATGGCATTTCATGACCAACAAGTTGTGCTTAGAGTCAACATCTGCTCCAGGGAAAATTTTGCAGTCCAAAACCTGGTTTCTGAATCTGCCTAATCATAACGAAATGTGTTTGATGTCTTCCAGTGTCTCCAGGTCTCGTCCACGTAAACAGCCGTTAAATGGAGATGTTCAGCAAATTTCCAATTACCGGGCGAGTAGGCCATGCAGTTAGGGGCGTGGAGCTGTGAGCTTGCATCCGGGAAATTAGTGGGTTTGAACCCCACTGTCGGCAGTCCTGAAGATGGTTTTCCGTGTTTTCCCATATTCATACCAGGCAAATGCTGGGAGTGTACCTTAGTGAAGGCCACGGCCGCTTCCTTCCCGTTCCTAGGCCTTTCCTATCCTCTCGTCGCCATAAGACCTACCTGTGTCGGTGCGACGTAAAACGAATAGCAAAAAATATCCAATTTCTTTACAATCATTTAAGAAAAGGCTAGGAAAACAACAGATAGGGTATCTGCCACCTGAGTGACTGTCCCAAAATGCAGATCAATATTGATTGATTGATTGATTGATTGATTAATTGATTGATTGATTGATTGATTGATTGATTGATTGATTGATTGATTGATTGATTGATTGATTGATTGATTGATTGATTGATTGATTGCCTGGAACGAAGTCCGGCGAAATCTGAACGCCGTTTATCTGTGCAAGTAGGAATTAAGAGGTCGTCATGTTGAAACATTACCAAAAAGGACCTGCATCTGTATTCCTACAAATTTACCCGTTTTGCATGCGTTAAAGCGCCCAGACCAGCCATCGCGTGTTGAGCATGCGGAAGATGTGCACGCGCAGAGATTTGACAGCAACTCATTGGTGCATCGAAATCAATGTTTCCAGCATTTCCAGTTCATTAACAAGGGCCAGTGCCGCGTCAGTCTTATAAATATTTTTCGGGTCAGTTTTATTCCCCCTCCCCCCTCACCAGTGCATCAGTTAACCAAGCGCCAAAAATAAATTACGAGATATTTACACAAGAGCAGAATCCTTTGTATTAATTTATCTTTCCTGTGAAATGTAAAGTAATATATATGAAAATGAAGATAAAACATGAATTTTCTTGCTAATATATCAATATTAGTGATATTTAATTATATCGTCATCATCTGAGATACTGACGCTTGGTTATTTCATCCTTTATTGCTGTTCCTTTAACTTTTATGTTTTGCACCACTTGACTAACCAATAAAATTGCCATTTAGTGATTCGATTTGACTTTAAAAATACAGTGCAGTATAGAACATGGTAGTTTTTAACCAAGTTTTATAGCTCATTTAAGTACAGGATTATATTCTGTCAAGTATCACATCGTGTAATATTGATCATATTCGTCTACAGACTTCTTTCACAAATGCCTACAATTTTACGAGTAAATAAAGTAGAAGCTTTTAAACATTAGGGTTACACCATAAATTGCTCATATAGAAATGTTCCAAAGTAATATCTACTCATTAACACCATACAACATAAAACAGCATAATTCAGACTCAGAAACGACAGTTAGTCAATTGATGCAAAACGTTAATTTAATAAAAATGAAATGAAATGGCGGATGGCTTTTAGTGGCGGGATGTGTCCGAGGAATTCGGGTCTTCAGGTGCAGTTCTTTTGGTTTGACTCCCGTAGGCGACCTGCGCGTCTGATGAGGATGAAATGATGATGAAGACGACACATATACCTAGTCCCCGTGGCAGGGGAATTAACAAATTATGGTTAAAATTCCCCACCCTACCGGGAATCGAACCCGGGACCCCTGTGACCAAAGGCCAGCACGCTAACCATTTAGCCATGGAGCCGGACAATTTAATGACTGAGTGGTTGGCATTTGGTAAAAATAAATTTTTTGTGAAACCATCTAGAGAACAAAAGTGCAAACAATAAACTATACAGGGTGTAAGTTATGTAAATCATACCGTCAAAAAAGTCAGGAATGCTCTTCGTATTATATAAAGAACGACGGCGCAATCGGATTGAGGAAGAACATTTTTCTTTTCGAGGAAATAAGGTTACTTTGTTGACTCCGGGTGCGCGATTTGCTTCCTCAAGAGGGTTTCCTGGAACCACAGTCTCAGGTCTCGTACTAATGTGAACACTTACTTATAGATGCGCGAGACTTGGACCACTGTGCCAAGGGAAAGGTGCAAAAGTACTGCATTCATCAAGAAATAGTAACGGGTGGAACTGGCAATTTATAAAGCCCTTAGTTGTATTAAGGGCAAAATTCCGGCACATCGGCATCACAAAATGTCTATATCTAATTGGAGGGATGATACTACTACTTCTGCGCGAATGGGCCAGTTATGACCACGCAGAATCAACATTTGTTGAGCTTTTCTCCTTGCCCAATAGATAATTTTCGTCAGTTGTTGTAATTTCTGTTCCTCCGACCAAGTATGTCATGTTGGTTTCTTCTAATCTCCTCCTCAAATCCCCTTTTGTGAACAATTTTCCTGGCTACATTTATATCCTGCAGATTTGGTGATCCCAATTCAGTGAGGTCTTTCTCTACTCGCTTATACCATTTTGATCTCGTAGTTCTGATTTGCAAAAAATTGTGTACTCGATAAGTAAGTTAGTTGTTTGCTTGTTTCTTTTTTTCTTTCCAAATGGCTTAAAAATTGAATGCCGGCCCCGTGGTGTAGGGGTAGCACGCCTGCCTCTTACCCTGAGGCCCCGGGTTCGATTCCCGGCCAGGTCAGGGATTTTTACCTGGACCTGAGGGCTGGTTCGAGGTCCACTCAGCCTACGTGATTAGAATTGAGGAGCTATCTGACGGTGAGAGAGCGGCCCCGGTCTCGAAAGCCAAGAATAACGGCCGAGAGGATTCGTCGTGCTGACCACACGCTTCCTCGCAATCTGCAGGCCTTCGGGATGTGCAGCGGTCGCTTGGTAGGCCAAGGCCCTTCAAGGTCTGTAGTGCCATGGGGTTTGGTTTGTTTGTTTGGTTTCAAAAATTGAATTCGTCGCAGTATCATTGTATTAGTAAGTTTAGATATTTTAAAATATATTTCCGAGTTGGGTTTGGGGTAATGTATTCCATTTTTAATTCTTGGCCTAAGATTTTTCATAACTTTCCTTTCTTTAGCCTGTGATTGTTCCTTTAAATGTTTATGATATAAGCTTCAAGTTTGATCACTGTTAAGTAATAACGAATGTTACTGTTCCAGGACAAGAATGTTTTGTTATAAACATTCTTTGTGTGTTGAAAAGCAATTTCCATTTTCTGAATTCTTAAAGCCATTGCCATTTTCAGTGCTTCATGTGCTCAAATTTCTTGTAATTTTATTCATATCAATGGTAAGTCCTATTTTTGCTGCTTGCTCTTCCACTATAGCAATCTTTTTATGTGCATCAGAGATTAATATAAATGTGTTAAACACACAGTGTCCAAGGACAGAATCGAACTAGCAGTCACGTGTGCACGTAATTACAAGCATACGTGATTGTGAGCTGCAACAGTGCTCGCCTAACTAGGCGTAACGAACTGAACAGAGTTTGGGTACACGTATTGAGGAAGAGGTCCGGTAGGTTTATTGACGGAAGTAACTGTGCCCTCTGTGGATAATCATTAAACTACTGCCGGGAGGTGAAAGCGAGACATGTACTGTTCAACACTGTACCACTCCAGCCCCGTACTTTTTACGTATAAGTGTCCCGCATGCTCTAATGATGAGTGCAAAGCAAAGCAAAGTCATCTCCGTACAGGCCATGGAGGCCCTTGGAGGTGTGGAAGGTAAAGGCTCCCATCATTCGTAACCTCGGCACGTGATGGGGTAGAGTAGTTAGCTCTACGCCAGGCCGCCTTTGCCCCCAGGAATTAACATGGTACTCATTTCTGGTGTAGGCTGAGTGAACCTCAGAGCCATATGCACCTCCGAAAGTGGAAATCTCGTTTCTTAAATTTTACGACTTCCTGACGGGGATTCGAACCCATATCCTTCCGGGCGAACCGAGCACGCCTAATAACTGATTTACAAAGGAGCTCTACAACGTACAATATTTCGCATTTGAAACAAATTTCAGTCATTTTACTACACACGTTCCCCAACAGGGTGCCTCTATAAATAAGCCAAAGATATCAAAAGTAAATGTTAATAACTCACTAATTTATACACATACAGACATTCCATCATCATCATCTGTTTACCCTCCAGGGTCGGCTTTTCCCTCCGACACAGCGAGGGATCCCACCTCTACCGCCTCAACGGCAGTGTCCCGGAGCTTCAGACTCTTGGTCGGGGATACAACTGGGGAGAATGACCAGTACCTCGCCCAGGCGGCCTCACCTGCTATGCTGAACAGGGGCCTTTTGGAGGGATGGGAAGATTGGAAGGGATAGGCAAGGAAGAGGGAAGGAAGCGGCCGTGGCATTATGTTAGGTACCATCCCGGCATTCGCCTGGAGGAGAAGTGGAAAACCACGGAAAACCACTTCCAGGATGGCTGAGGTGGGAATCGAACCCACCTCTACTCAGTTGACCTCCCGAGGCTGAGTGGACCCCGTTCCTGCCCTCATACCACTTTTCAAATTTCGTGGCAGAGCCGGGAATCGAACCCGGGCCTCCGGGGGTGGCAGCTAATCACGCTAACCACTACACCACAGAGGCGGACATACATACATTCCACTCTACCAAAAGTTGCTTTTGCCTACAAAACCTGCACATTTCACCCTGCGTCAGCTTATTAAATTCCAAAAGTGATCTTTTGGATTCCAAGAAAATAAGACAGTTACTGAGAGATCAGGAATTCCAAAAATGGTGTCAGCTTCCTCAAAAGGGTAAAGGTGTTATATTATTTAAAGAAAGCCTTTCAGCGAACAGCTGGATAATACATCATGATGGCCTGTCTTGCAGTGACTGGCGTGATGCTCTAAAGATGACCGCTAATGTCGCAGCCGTTTGAGCCGTGCCAGGACAATAACCGTTGTCGGCATTGCCACGAGATAGAAACCTTTTCTCATGTCCTGGGATACTGTTCCTACGGCGAAACCCTGCGACTTAGTGGACACCATGCCATCGCTCAGTCATTACGAGATGCTGGTTACACAGTGCACGAAGAGGATTGTCGGAGAACGGTGGCAACCGTAGTATCGATATGATAGCCTTCAAAAATAACAAGAATGCATATATTATTCATTCTACGGATCGGTTTGAATCGCATGCTAATCAGCCCAGCGAAGTACACGAGGAAAATAATCTATGAACCAACTATCCCCTTCTACCGACGTGAATACGGACTGGATAACATCGAGGTGATAGGCCTCATGATCGGTGAGAGGACCAATTCCAAAGTTCTTCGCAGAATTTCGCTCAAGTTTTAATCCATCAGAGTCGTTAACAAAAATGGTGGTCCTCAAAACCTTGAAATGCTCATTATCCATACTGAGGAATCATTTGTTTAGTCATAAATGTATATAGTATACTTTGTCCTCATGGGTAACCTCCTTATGGGGAAAGTGTTCATTCTCTGTGAATAAATGTATGTATTGTTGGTTTCCTAACTTGCTGACTAACTTTACAAACATATAAATCTGCATTTAACTTGTAAAATCTGAATATCTGCATTTAAAATGCAAACTATGAAAATTAACATTCATTAAATACACACTCGTCGAACCTTGTACTCACACTTACTTGTTACCTGCTTACTTACACATGCGTTATTTGAAGGGCGCCAGCTGTCACTCAGTACAGCAATAATAGAATGAGACTCTTGACTATCTCTAGGGTGTGGGGTAATAAGCTTACTTTTGACAACATACCATATAAGTTCTGGGAAAGGAGATTGGCGTTCGGTTTTCCCATTAATTTTGAGGTTAAGATATTTTACTGTCAAAGAAATGAAACTATGAATTCGTTTGATAGAACAACATATATATATTCATTAAATAATATATCAAAAAATAGTGAGTCTTGTTGCGATAAAACAGATGAGAATATGAAATTATGACATTGCAAAAAGAAACTAGGCATGAATTTGAATTCTTCTTGACCGGACATTTAACAATTTATACGAAATATTTCCCTCACTGATTCACTTGACTGTACCTTCAACACTTTTAGTGTAATTACGACGTATTCCTTTGATCTGGTGTTTACTGTAGATGTGTCACGCCTAACTTGGTGATACATCCCTGTGGCTGCTTCTTCTCCATCTCATCTGACTTCTTTGTAAGTCAATATGGTATGACCTCTTGGCAGGTCCAGGGTTGCCCTCTCTGACTCCATGGTAAGCCCTTGCGTCCGTGTCTTCAACTGAGTGAGTGACCAACCTTGTCCTCACTCTCTCAATGACCAATAATTAATGGCTCACTGAGTCTTCTCCATCTCTCGTTCACACTTGTTGGCCGACCGACTGAGGCTTCTTGATCTAGTAGACTTCTTCACTGTACTGCATCCGTATAAGTAATGACTGACGCTACAATATGGAGCTACCTTATATAGACGTTGGGTGACACAACTACGTAATCTCCAGAAATAACAATGACATACTCCCACCTACGCGACAGATATTACATTCAGTGGTGAAATAGCCCCGCGGCGACTAACTCCGTGAGCGCATATCTAAATAAATACGATGACGTAGCCATGGCTTGGCGATGACTTGGCAGAATCTCCACTAATCCTGCACAATGTCCCAACGTCACATCTAATCTCTGATATATACAACAATTCTCACTGTACAGGTATTGAGTGTTATACTACACATACGTATATATGTATACATCTAAGTGCAATCTTGCAAGCAACAGGCAATTGCAAAATTGAATAAAACGGATAATTACAATAATAGTACAATATCACAGATAACATAATAATAATACTGACACAATAATAATAATAATAATAATAATAATAATAATAATAAAATACAGATAAAATCATACAATAATAAAAATACAGATATCATCTTGTAACGGGATTTGAACCGTTACAGTATATACACTTTATATAACAGAGTGCTGTTATTTCACTCCCATTTACTTCTACATCCTTGTAGGAAGACACTGCAGGGCTGCTGTTATAGTAGCAATATAGTTTTCTGTTTATAGGTAATCTGCTCAAATGAAATGCTATCATTCTGGTTTAGTGTTCTCTTTTGTTGGTTGGAATCAAACCCGTGATCATGGGTCGGACACCACCACTGATCTTCCGAGGAAGCTAAGTAACCAGTGAAGGATGGGCACGACCTCTGTAAAATTCATTATATTTATTTAATAATAATAGACTAGTAATAATGGTGCATGGCATCTGTATAGGCCTGGTGGTGACCTAATGACGATGAAATGAATGGCGAAGACGTCATAAACACCCAGTCTCCAAGCCAGGTGAATTAACAGTATGAGGGAGTTGATTCTGAAAATTGAACCGGGGCCATCGGACCAAAGCAAGCATTCTATCCATTTGGCCACAAAGCCGGACTTTAATTTGCTAAACCTTAGGCTACCATCTCATCTGATCAGGTGTTGAGTATTGACAGTAGCAGAGGCCAGGGCAGTAGCTTGTGAAGCAGCCTTAACAACACAGCAGGCTACTCCGTTGGCTATTGGCTGCAGCTAAAAACGTTGAAGGCTTGACTTTCACTAAACCAACCATCGAAAAGAGGTAACCTAAGTCTAGTGGTAGCCCACGTCTTGATCCCAGCATACGCCACTGACCGTAGGCATCCCATAATGGTGTAAATGCAGAGTGCCGGTATGTGTATTTATTTGTGAGGAGCATTCCTACAGCACTTTTCATTCGCAGTTTTCTTTACAGTACATAACGATAATCTTCTCCAAATTTTCTACAGTCAGGCTGTGTCTTTTGTCTGTTAAAATAATTTTGAAAGCAGAAAAAGGAGTGCTCCACACTCACAGATGTTGGAATGGCATAGCAAAATGTACGTACATTATTCAGTTCAATTTCACTAAGTAGGTCAACTTTTTCCCCATCCATTACCTGATGTACCCTTTACTGCATTGAATTACCTGGATTCTTATGTAGTTTACTAGACCATCCGTCTTTTATTTTATCCCCTACTTTACCTCTCGCACTTTGTATATTATTCTCAGTTTCCTTAATTACCTGTACAAAAAATAGCTGTTTGAAACCGTTTACTGTTTTCCATTTTTGTAATGGTGAGTGGAAGAAATGAAAAATTTGCCTGAATATATGGCATGTCTCTCCGAACACTGGAATAATCCTTTAGCAGCTCTTTGCCCATACGACACACGTGCAGAGTTGTCTGTTGAAGGCACATTGTCTATCACAGATATGTCATATAATACAGGGCAGCTTCCATTGAGGAACCCCAATGGCTAATGATTGACTGTGGTGAAAAGGGAATAGAGGAGAATTTCTCTGGGAAGATGGGTATTCTTGATGGAGCTTTACAGACCACTTTCTTCATTGTTGACAGATTATTTATTGCAGGAAACTTGGCCCTAACTGTATCTGCGAGCCTATTCAAGGCATGGTCCATGCAAGTAACATGAATATTAAAGAAGGGCAGAAAATTTTGAGAAGAGATGGAGTAGCAATCATGTAGGAAGCAGCATCAGAGACAAGGAGAAGGACTTTATAATCATCGATACTCCCAAGATACAATTGCAACCCCTTGTTGATGACGTACACATTGCTTTGCTCTACTTTCTCAAGCTGCTTACAGCAAAGAAGGTGAGCAGTAGATCCCAACTGGATTCCAGTTTTCCTACTATAAGATTAGCAATGTACCTGTCCACAGAATTGGTGGTTTTGTCCATACACAACCATATGCAAGACTTCCAAATATCCTCTCTGACTGACAAAATTACCTCTTTTTAACAAATATCTAACTAGTTTTTTTTTTTAAATGTACATGTTGAAGGTACGTGATGTTGGTATATTTCTGTAAACAAATCTCTGAAAACAGGACTATGGACTATGCACAGCAATCCAGGGGATATTTGCAGCAAATAGGGCTCTACACATATCAGCATAGAAACCTCAATGGGTTGTGGGAGGTATACTTTGTGTGAGCAGAATCTGTCTAATGTTACTTTTCATGGCTGATTTTGCTTTGTGACTGGTACTATCTGGATGCTGCTGAAGGTGGCATTTTTTCTCTTGTGAAATCTAAAACAATAATGTGATGAAAATTGCAGACTAAGATGAGGAATAACTTCGTCTTCGTTCTTAACCTGTTTACCCTCCAGGGTTGGCTTTTCCCTCGGACTCAGCGAGGGATCCCACCTCTACCGCCTGAAGGGCAGTGTCCTGGAGCGCGAGACATTGGGCCGGGGGATACAACTGGGTAGAATGACCAGTACCTCACCCAGGTGGTCTCAGCTGCTATGCTGAACAGGGGCCTTGTGGGGGGATGGGAAGATTGGAAGGGTTAGACAAGGAAGAGGGAAGGAAGCGGCCGTGGCCTAAAGTTAGGTACCGTCCCGGCATTTTCCTGGAGGAGAAGAGGGGAAACCACGGAAAAACACTTCGAGGATGGCTGAGGTGGGAATCGAACCCTCCTCTACTCATTTGACCTCCCGACGCTGAGCTGACCCAGTTCCATCCCTCGTACCACTTTTCAAATTTCTTGGCAGAGCCGGGAATCGAACCCGGGCTTCCGGGGGTGGCAGCTAATCAAACTAACCGCTACACCACAGAGGCGGACTGAGGAATAGCTAATAAATAAAATTGTAATTTTGAATTATTTCATTTCAACCACTATTACTGTAAAGTTAATTAAGAACAAGAACACTCCAGGCCTCGAAAGGCCTTGGCTTTCAGTAACAGCTGCTGCCCAGCTCTTGGCTTGCAGATATTGGATGGCCGTGTGGTCTGCACGCCAAATCCCTGAAATGTATTGCCTTGCCTCTGTGACGCTGCTCACTGTAGTTTCCCAATTGCCCTCATGCCGCCTTTCCAGAATTCACATCTTTCTAAATTACTGCCGGTACTGTTATCTAGAGGCCGGCCCCGTTGTGTAGGGGTAGCGTGCGTGCCTCTTACCTTGAGGCCCCGGGTTCGATTCCCGGCCAGGTCAGGGACGTTTTACCTGGAACTGAGGGCTGATTCGAGGTCCACTCAGCCTACGTGATTAGAATTGAGGAGCTATCTGACGGTGAGAAAGCCAAAAATAACGGGCGAGAGGATTAGTCTTGCTGACCACACGACACCTCGCAATCTGCAGGCCTTCGGGCTGAGCAGCGGTCGCTTGATAGACCAAGGCCCTTCAAGAGCTGTAGTGCCATGGGGTTAGTTAGTTTAGTTACTGGTATCTAGGGAAAGGTGTAGTGGTATCCCTAACCTTACATTTACGTGGCTGAGAATAGTTATTCATTATTATATTTTTCACCTGTACCAGATAAATGTGTAGAATTTCATTTCCCAGCACATACCAAATAATCGATTACGGTATAAAACACGACTGTTGCCAATAATGATCCTATCTTTTTCTGGACATATTGGTTGAACTTCACTATGTCCACAAAAAACAAAAGTAAATGTAAAAATGATTATGTTTGTACGCGTAGAAGAAAATTGGCAACGGTCGTGTCTGTAATGCAAACAAAATGTAGGCTGTTTATTAAATACAAAACTATAGGGGGCTGATTTTCTTACACATGTTTACACAGAGATAGCCTAGTCACAATAACATGGCACTCTCTTGATCACAGCTACAAATAACGAGCAGCACGGACGATGCGGTGATTGTGATCACGTCACGACTAAAAATCACTGATATCAGAAAATCACGATATCAGATCACGCTGTGACCTACAAATCACGGTATCGCTCATCACTACTCCCAAGGTATATTAATTTCTGAAATCCCATACTTTGCTATATTAGTGTGATTTAATTTTTATTTTTTAAATAGTTAACGTGTTGATTTTTTATAATTTGGTTGCAAAATCACAAAAATTAATTTGAGCTGCTTCGAGCAAACCCCTGCATATAAGCTGAAAACGATGGATGTAAATCTCAGTATTTGAAAGACTGTTTATGTCTTCATCTTGGGAGCTGTGCCATAAGTATGCGAATTGTTTCGCCATCTAACCGAGCGATAGTCCAAAATGTTAAGTGTATTCCTAATGTACTGTTACTTCCTCGAAATATGGTATTTCTGGACCAAACAGCAATTACTGTAATATGTTCACTGCCCTCGACAATGCTAGTTAGACACGTGTATCAAAAGAAATGGAATGTAATTGTATAATTTAAAGCGCTACCACAGCGCTATCTCTACACAGCTTTCCGTACACTCACACAGCTTCCAGGAGACATCCACACACAGCCTATCTACATAAATAAAATTGCTATTTTGTCTGTAAAACTATACTTCAAAGTATTAGTTCGATCTCGTTTGTATGTCAGATTAGGTGTGCTGAAATCGAAATTAGGTACAGCGCGAATTTTGTCTGTTTGCCTGGATGTTTGACTGAATATAACGGGGAAATGGATGTACACCATTTTTTTTACTCGGTATTTAAGCTGGGGGATATGTGGAGAGTGCTTTATGTTGTATATACACAGTGGTGTAGCTTTTTTTTTTTTTTTTTTTTTTTTTTTTTTGTGCTAGGATCTTTACGTCGCACCGACACAGATAGGTCTTATGGCGACGATGGGATAGGAAAGACCTAGGAGTTGGAAGGAAGCGGCCGTGGCCTTAATTAAGGTACAGCCCCAGCATTTGCCTGGTGTAAAAATGGGAAACCACGGAAAACCATTTTCAGGGCTGCCGATAGTGGGATTCGAACCTACTATCTCCCGGATGCAAGCTCACAGCCGCGCGCCTCTACGCGCACGGCCAACTCGCCCGGTCAGTGGTGTAGCAATAATATCCAAACCTAAATAGGGAATATCAAATTCCTCCGTTAATATTAGCTACATCGAAAAATTTGATACAAATGAAGTTGTGCAAACTATATTTTTTGATCTTTTATAATTTACGCTTTTATTACAGCACGAGGAACATGTGAACCATGCGACCTTGCCGCGGTGGGGAGGCTTGCGAGTCGCAATGAAGCAGGTAGCCGAGCCGTAGGTGCAACCTTACCGGATGGGTATCTGTCGAGAGATCAGACAAACGATCGAAAGGGGGTTAGTAGACGAATAAGTATGAATGGTGTCTTTAAAAGTAGGAAATATCACAATAAGACGATAAATTTCGAAATCAAGAGAACAAATTGGGGCAAATATTCGTTTGTTGGAAGGGGAGTTATGGAATGGAATAACCAAGAGAGATGTTCAATAAATTTCCAGTTTCTTTGACATCATTTAAGAAAATACTAGGAAAGCAACGGATAGGGGATCTACCACCTGGGCGACCGCCCTAAATGCAGGTGATTGATTGATTGATTGATTGATTGAATGAATCCACTTTCGTCATATTCATTAATTAAATAGGGTCTGCCTGGCCGAGGTGGTAAAAGCGTGCTCGGTTCGCCCGGAAGGACGTGGGTTCTATTCCCCATCAGAAAATCGAAACATTTTTGAAACTAGATTTCCACTACCGGAGGTGCGCATGGCCCTGAGATTCACTCAGCCTACACCATAAATGAGTACCAGGTTAATTCCTCAGGGCAAAGGTAGCCGGGCGTAGAGCTAACCCCTCTACCCCACCAAGAGCTGAGGTTACGGTGTTTGTGTTTTAGCTGTGTTGTTGTCGTTGCTTGCCGCTTCTGGTGTTCTTGCTGGTAGGTCTTGCCACTGCTTTCTTCTTCTTACCTTGAGATTTCCTGTTGGCCCAGTAATCCTCCATTTTCTTGCTGAACTCTATCTTGCGTTCCTCGGTCTATTTCCTGATCTCTCACCCAGCTCGGTAGCTCTAGTCGCTAAAGTGCGGCCAGTATCCTGTATTCGGGAGATAGTGGGTTCGAACCCCACTGTCGGCAGCCCTGAAGATGTAGGCACTATCTGGATGCTGCTGAAGGTGGCATTTTTTCTCTTGTGAAATCTAAAACAATAATGTGATGAAAATTGCAGACTAAGATGAGGAATAACTTCGTCTTCGTTCTTAACCTGTTTACCCTCCAGGGTTGGCTTTTCCCTCGGACTCAGCGAGGGATCCCACCTCTACCGCCTGAAGGGCAGTGTCCTGGAGCGCGAGACATTGGGCCGGGGGATACAACTGGGTAGAATGACCAGTACCTCACCCAGGTGGTCTCAGCTGCTATGCTGAACAGGGGCCTTGTGGGGGGATGGGAAGATTGGAAGGGTTAGACAAGGAAGAGGGAAGGAAGCGGCCGTGGCCTAAAGTTAGGTACCGTCCCGGCATTTTCCTGGAGGAGAAGAGGGGAAACCACGGAAAAACACTTCGAGGATGGCTGAGGTGGGAATCGAACCCTCCTCTACTCATTTGACCTCCCGACGCTGAGCTGACCCAGTTCCATCCCTCGTACCACTTTTCAAATTTCTTGGCAGAGCCGGGAATCGAACCCGGGCTTCCGGGGGTGGCAGCTAATCAAACTAACCGCTACACCACAGAGGCGGACTGAGGAATAGCTAATAAATAAAATTGTAATTTTGAATTATTTCATTTCAACCACTATTACTGTAAAGTTAATTAAGAACAAGAACACTCCAGGCCTCGAAAGGCCTTGGCTTTCAGTAACAGCTGCTGCCCAGCTCTTGGCTTGCAGATATTGGATGGCCGTGTGGTCTGCACGCCAAATCCCCGAAATGTATTGCCTTGCCTCTGTGACGCTGCTCACTGTAGTTTCCCAATTGCCCTCATGCCGCCTTTCCAGAATTCACATCTTTCTAAATTACTGCCGGTACTGTTATCTAGAGGCCGGCCCCGTTGTGTAGGGGTAGCGTGCGTGCCTCTTACCTTGAGGCCCCGGGTTCGATTCCCGGCCAGGTCAGGGACGTTTTACCTGGAACTGAGGGCTGATTCGAGGTCCACTCAGCCTACGTGATTAGAATTGAGGAGCTATCTGACGGTGAGAAAGACAAAAATAACGGGCGAGAGGATTAGTCTTGCTGACCACACGACACCTCGCAATCTGCAGGCCTTCGGGCTGAGCAGCGGTCGCTTGATAGACCAAGGCCCTTCAAGAGCTGTAGTGCCATGGGGTTAGTTAGTTTAGTTACTGGTATCTAGGGAAAGGTGTAGTGGTATCCCTAACCTTACATTTACGTGGCTGAGAATAGTTATTCATTATTATATTTTTCACCTGTACCAGATAAATGTGTAGAATTTCATTTCCCAGCACATACCAAATAATCGATTACGGTATAAAACACGACTGTTGCCAATAATGATCCTATCTTTTTCTGGACATATTGGTTGAACTTCACTATGTCCACAAAAAACAAAAGTAAATGTAAAAATGATTATGTATGTACGCGTAGAAGAAAATTGGCAACGGTCGTGTCTGTAATGCAAACAAAATGTAGGCTGTTTATTAAATACAAAACTATAGGGGGCTGATTTTCTTACACATGTTTACACAGAGATAGCCTAGTCACAATAACATGGCACTCTCTTGATCACAGCTACAAATAACGAGCAGCACGGACGATGCGGTGATTGTGATCACGTCACGACTAAAAATCACTGATATCAGAAAATCACGATATCAGATCACGCTGTGACCTACAAATCACGGTATCGCTCATCACTACTCCCAAGGTATATTAATTTCTGAAATCCCATACTTTCCTATATTAGTGTGATTTAATTTTTATTTTTTAAATTGTTAACGTGTTGATTTTTTATAATTTGGTTGCAAAATCACAAAAATTAATTTGAGCTGCTTCGAGCAAACCCCTGCATATAAGCTGAAAACGATGGATGTAAATCTCAGTATTTGAAAGACTGTTTATGTCTTCATCTTGAGAGCTGTGCCATAAGTATGCGAATTGTTTCGCCATCTAACCGAGCGATAGTCCAAAATGTTAAGTGTATTCCTAATGTACTGTTACTTCCTCGAAATATGGTATTTCTGGACCAAACAGCAATTACTGTAATATGTTCACTGCCCTCGACAATGCTAGTTAGACAAGTGTATCAAAAGAAATGGAATGTAATTGTATAATTTAAAGCGCTACCACAGCGCTATCTCTACACAGCTTTCCGTACACTCACACAGCTTCCAGGAGACATCCACACACAGCCTATCTACATAAATAAAATTGCTATTTTGTCTGTAAAACTATACTTCAAAGTATTAGTTCGATCTCGTTTGTATGTCAGATTAGGTGTGCTGAAATCGAAATTAGGTACAGCGCGAATTTTGTCTGTTTGCCTGGATGTTTGACTGAATATAACGGGGAAATGGATGTACACCATTTTTTTTACTCGGTATTTAAGCTGGGGGATATGTGGAGAGTGCTTTATGTTGTATATACACAGTGGTGTAGCTTTTTTTTTTTTTTTTTTTTTTTTTTTGCTAGGATCTTTGCGTCGCACCGACACAGATATTTCTTATGGCGACGATGGGATAGGAAAGACCTAGGAGTTGGAAGGAAGCGGCCGTGGCCTTAATTAAGGTACAGCCCCAGCATTTGCCTGGTGTAAAAATGGGAAACCACGGAAAACCATTTTCAGGGCTGCCGATAGTGGGATTCGAACCTACTATCTCCCGGATGCAAGCTCACAGCCGCGCGCCTCTACGCGCACGGCCAACTCGCCCGGTCAGTGGTGTAGCAATAATATCCAAACCTAAATAGGGAATATCAAATTCCTCCGTTAATATTAGCTACATCGAAAAATTTGATACAAATGAAGTTGTGCAAACTACATTTTTTGATCTTTTATAATTTACGCTTTTATTACAGCACGAGGAACATGTGAACCATGCGACCTTGCCGCGGTGGGGAGGCTTGCGAGTCGCAATGAAGCAGGTAGCCGAGCCGTAGGTGCAACCTTACCGGATGGGTATCTGTCGAGAGATCAGACAAACGAATTGTTGATCGAAAGGGGATTAGTAGACGAATAAGTATGAATGGTGTCTTTAAAAGTAGGAAATATCACTAATATAATAATGTTATTTGTTTTACGTCCCACTAAAGGAAATATCACAATAAGACGATAAATTTCGAAATCAAGAGAACAAATTGGGGCAAATATTCGTTTGTTGGAAGGGGAGTTATGGAATGGAATAACCAAGAGAGATGTTCAATAAATTTCCAGTTTCTTTGAAATCATTTAAGAAAATACTAGGAAAGCAACGGATAGGGGATCTACCACCTGGGCGACCGCCCTAAATGCAGGTGATCGATTGATTGATTGATTGATTGATTGATTGATTGATTGATTGATTGATTGATTGATTGATTGATTGATTGATTGATTGATTGATTGATTGAATCCACTTTCGTCATATTCATTAATTAAATAGGGTCTGCCTGGCCGAGATGGTAAAAGCGTGCTCGGTTCGCCCGGAAGGACGTGGGTTCTATTCCCCATCAGAAAATCGAAACATTTTTGAAACTAGATTTCCACTACCGGAGGTGAGCATGGCCCTGAGATTCACTCAGCCTACACCATAAATGAGTACCAGGTTAATTCCTCAGGGCAAAGGTAGCCGGGCGTAGAGCTAACCCCTCTACCCCACCAAGAGCTGAGGTTACGGTGTTTGTGTTTTAGCTGTGTTGTTGTCGTTGCTTGCCGCTTCTGGTGTTCTTGCTGGTAGGTTTTGCCACTGCTTTCTTCTTCTTACCTTGAGATTTCCTGTTGGCCCAGTAATCCTCCATTTTCTTGCTGAACTCTATCTTGCGTTCCTCGGTCTATTTCCTGATCTCTCACCCAGCTCGGTAGCTCTAGTCGCTAAAGTGCGGCCAGTATCCTGTATTCGGGAGATAGTGGGTTCGAACCCCACTGTCGGCAGCCCTGAAGATGTAGGCACTATCTGGATGCTGCTGAAGGTGGCATTTTTTCTCTTGTGAAATCTAAAACAATAATGTGATGAAAATTGCAGACTAAGATGAGGAATAACTTCGTCTTCGTTCTTAACCTGTTTACCCTCCAGGGTTGGCTTTTCCCTCGGACTCAGCGAGGGATCCCACCTCTACCGCCTGAAGGGCAGTGTCCTGGAGCGCGAGATATTGGGCCGGGGGATACAACTGGGTAGAATGACCAGTACCTCACCCAGGTGGTCTCAGCTGCTATGCTGAACAGGGGCCTTGTGGGGGGATGGGAAGATTGGAAGGGTTAGACAAGGAAGAGTGAAGGAAGCGGCCGTGGCCTAAAGTTAGGTACCGTCCCGGCATTTTCCTGGAGGAGAAGAGGGGAAACCACGGAAAAACACTTCGAGGATGGCTGAGGTGGGAATCGAACCCTCCTCTACTCATTTGACCTCCCGACGCTGAGCTGACCCAGTTCCATCCCTCGTACCACTTTTCAAATTTCTTGGCAGAGCCGGGAATCGAACCCGGGCTTCCGGGGGTGGCAGCTAATCAAACTAACCGCTACACCACAGAGGCGGACTGAGGAATAGCTAATAAATAAAATTGTAATTTTGAATTATTTCATTTCAACCACTATTACTGTAAAGTTAATTAAGAACAAGAACACTCCAGGCCTCGAAAGGCCTTGGCTTTCAGTAACAGCTGCTGCCCAGCTCTTGGCTTGCAGATATTGGATGGCCGTGTGGTCTGCACGCCAAATCCCTGAAATGTATTGCCTTGCCTCTGTGACGCTGCTCACTGAAGTTTCCCAATTGCCCTCATGCCGCCTTTCCAGAATTCACATTTTTCTAAATTACTGCCGGTACTGTTATCTAGAGGCCGGCCCCGTTGTGTAGGGGTAGCGTGCGTGCCTCTTACCTTGAGGCCCCGGGTTCGATTCCCGGCCAGGTCAGGGACGTTTTACCTGGAACTGAGGGCTGATTCGAGGTCCACTCAGCCTACGTGATTAGAATTGAGGAGCTATCTGACGGTGAGAAAGCCAAAAATAACGGGCGAGAGGATTAGTCTTGCTGACCACACGACACCTCGCAATCTGCAGGCCTTCGGGCTGAGCAGCGGTCGCTTGATAGACCAAGGCCCTTCAAGAGCTGTAGTGCCATGGGGTTAGTTAGTTTAGTTACTGGTATCTAGGGAAAGGTGTAGTGGTATCTCTAACCTTACATTTACGTGGCTGAGAATAGTTATTCATTATTATATTTTTCACCTGTACCAGATAAATGTGTAGAATTTCATTTCCCAGCACATACCAAATAATCGATTACGGTATAAAACACGACTGTTGCCAATAATGATCCTATCTTTTTCTGGACATATTGGTTGAACTTCACTATGTCCACAAAAAACAAAAGTAAATGTAAAAATGATTATGTTTGTACGCGTAGAAGAAAATTGGCAACGGTCGTGTCTGTAATGCAAACAAAATGTAGGCTGTTTATTAAATACAAAACTATAGGGGGCTGATTTTCTTACACATGTTTACACAGAGATAGCCTAGTCACAATAACATGGCACTCTCTTGATCACAGCTACAAATAACGAGCAGCACGGACGATGCGGTGATTGTGATCACGTCACGACTAAAAATCACTGATATCAGAAAATCACGATATCAGATCACGCTGTGACCTACAAATCACGGTATCGCTCATCACTACTCCCAAGGTATATTAATTTCTGAAATCCCATACTTTGCTATATTAGTGTGATTTAATTTTTATTTTTTAAATAGTTAACGTGTTGATTTTTTATAATTTGGTTGCAAAATCACAAAAATTAATTCGAGCTGCTTCGAGCAAACCCCTGCATATAAGCTGAAAACGATGGATGTAAATCTCTATTTGAAAGACTGTTTATGTCTTCATCTTGGGAGCTGTGCCATAAGTATGCGAATTGTTTCGCCATCTAACCGAGCGATAGTCCAAAATGTTAAGTGTATTTCTAATGTACTGTTACTTCCTCGAAATATGGTATTTCTGGACCAAACAGCAATTACTGTAATATGTTCACTGCCCTCGACAATGCTAGTTAGACACGTGTATCAAAAGAAATGGAATGTAATTGTATAATTTAAAGCGCTACCACAGCGCTATCTCTACACAGCTTTCCGTACACTCACACAGCTTCCAGGAGACATCCACACACAGCCTATCTACATAAATAAAATTGCTATTTTGTCTGTAAAACTATACTTCAAAGTATTAGTTCGATCTCGTTTGTATGTCAGATTAGGTGTGCTGAAATCGAAATTAGGTACAGCGCGAATT
This sequence comes from Anabrus simplex, assembly GCF_040414725.1. Classification (NCBI taxonomy): domain Eukaryota; kingdom Metazoa; phylum Arthropoda; class Insecta; order Orthoptera; family Tettigoniidae; genus Anabrus; species Anabrus simplex. The sequence continues at coordinate 1,146,285,698 of NC_090266.1, read as the reverse complement.
TTGTCTGTTTGCCTGGATGTTTGACTGAATATAACGGGGAAATGGATGTACACCATTTTTTTTTTACTCGGTATTTAAGCTGGGGGATATGTGGAGAGTGCTTTATGTTGTATATACACAGTGGTGTAGCTTTTTTTTTTGCTAGGATCTTTACGTCGCACCGACACAGATAGGTCTTATGGCGACGATGGGATAGGAAAGACCTAGGAGTTGGAAGGAAGCGGCCGTGGCCTTGATTAAGGTACAGCCCCAGCATTTGCCTGGTGTAAAAATGGGAAACCACGGAAAACCATTTTCAGGGCTGCCGATAGTGGGATTCGAACCTACTATCTCCCGGATGCAAGCTCACAGCCGCGCGCCTCTACGCGCACGGCCAACTCGCCCGGTCAGTGGTGTAGCAATAATATCCAAACCTAAATAGGGAATATCAAATTCCTCCGTTAATATTAGCTACATCGAAAAATTTGATACAAATGAAGTTGTGCAAACTATATTTTTTGATCTTTTATAATTTACGCTTTTATTACAGCACGAGGAACATGTGAACCATGCGACCTTGCCGCGGTGGGGAGGCTTGCGAGTCGCAATGAAGCAGGTAGCCGAGCCGTAGGTGCAACCTTACCGGATGGGTATCTGTCGAGAGATCAGACAAACGATCGAAAGGGGGTTAGTAGACGAATAAGTATGAATGGTGTCTTTAAAAGTAGGAAATATCACAATAAGACGATAAATTTCGAAATCAAGAGAACAAATTGGGGCAAATATTCGTTTGTTGGAAGGGGAGTTATGGAATGGAATAACCAAGAGAGATGTTCAATAAATTTCCAGTTTCTTTGAAATCATTTAAGAAAATACTAGGAAAGCAACGGATAGGGGATCTACCACCTGGGCGACCGCCCTAAATGCAGGTGATTGATTGATTGATTGATTGATTGATTGATTGATTGATTGATTGATTGATTGATTGATTGATTGATTGATTGATTGATTGATTGATTGATTGATTGATTGATTGATTGATTGATTGATTGAATCCACTTTCGTCATATTCATTAATTAAATAGGGTCTGCTGGCCGAGGTGGTAAAAGCGTGCTCGGTTCGCCCGGAAGGACGTGGGTTCTATTCCCCATCAGAAAATCGAAACATTTTTGAAACTAGATTTCCACTACCGGAGGTGCGCATGGCCCTGAGATTCACTCAGCCTACACCATAAATGAGTACCAGGTTAATTCCTCAGGGCAAAGGTAGCCGGGCGTAGAGCTAACCCCTCTACCCCACCAAGAGCTGAGGTTACGGTGTTTGTGTTTTAGCTGTGTTGTTGTCGTTGCTTGCCGCTTCTGGTGTTCTTGCTGGTAGGTTTTGCCACTGCTTTCTTCTTCTTACCTTGAGATTTCCTGTTGGCCCAGTAATCCTCCATTTTCTTGCTGAACTCTATCTTGCGTTCCTCGGTCTATTTCCTGATCTCTCACCCAGCTCGGTAGCTCTAGTCGCTAAAGTGCGGCCAGTATCCTGTATTCGGGAGATAGTGGGTTCGAACCCCACTGTCGGCAGCCCTGAAGATGGTTTTCCATTGGTTTCCCATTTTTCACCAGGCAAATGCTGGGGCTGTACCTTAATTAAGGCCACTGCCGCTTCCTTCCCACTTCTAGTCCTTTCCTACTCCAGCGTCGCCATAAGACCTATCTGTGTCGGTGCGACGTAAAGCAACTTGTAAAAATAAGTCCTGGTCTCCATGTGGTTTGTTCCTGTAAGGAATGTTGCGAAGGCTCTGGTTTTAATAAATAATTGAACAGCTGTTACTTCTGTTAATTATTGTGGCTTGATTAATATTAAGTTCTCCGAGATCCTTCTTTACCTGCTGAATCCTTAGGGATCCAGTGTCTTTACCCTTGCTGACTACTTTGAAGATCTTATAGGACAACCTGCGGGAGTCCATTCTGTACAGGTGTCCGTAGAAAGCCAGCCGTCTTCTTCTGATGGTGTTGGTAGAGTTCACGGTTTGGTTTGTACCATCGCCTTCCACCGGAGGAGATCTTTGGTTCTAATATCTTCCGCAGGAACTTCCTTTCTTGTACTCCGAGGGCTCTTAGTGAGGTCTTCTCAATTAGAGATAGGCACTCTGCTGCGTAGAGGATTGACGGGCTAACTATTACATTGTAGTGTATTAGTTTGATATTCATCGATAGATGTTTTGAGGCGTACAGTTTTCTGCAGGTATGGTGTGCCTTGTCTAGTTTGTTCGAGAATAGAATTTTCACTAAGGTCTTCTGAAATCCACTCTCCAAGGTACTTTACAGTTTTGGCTTTCTTGATATGCTTGGTATCACTAACTCTCATAGCTATAGGGGCATCTTTGATATTGCTAATAAACTCAGTCTTCCGATATTGATCAGGAGACCTGTTTTAGCCGCTATTTATTTATTTATTTATTTATTTATTTATTTATTTATTTTATCATCACCTGTCTTGTTGTACGTGGTAGAACTCAGAATATAATGCCTGCTGTTCTGTTTAATCAAACAGCTTGTAAGGTATAACAGACTTATCGTAGTCGAGTGAATAAAATCGAAGTAAATGTGTAGCAAGTCCAAAGCAGTGAGCTCGCAATTATCAGCGGTATTCTGTAACGAAGAAGTGACCTCCCAAACGACATTCTTATACAGCGCTGTCTTCAGGTCGACTTAACTTTACGGAAAAAAAAAGGCTGGGTGGACTCAGAATATCTTGTTCACAATCTGGATAAATGATATGAGTAAAGGAGTGGAATCGGATGATGTTATTCTCTATAGAGTGATAAATAAGTTACAAGATTGTGAGCAACTGCAACGTGACCTCGAAAATGTGAGATGGACAGCAGGCAATGGTATGTTGATAAACGGGGTTAAAAGTCAGGTTGTGAGTTTCACAAATAGGAAAAGTCCTCTCAGTTTTAATTACTGCGTTGATGGGGTGAAAGTTCCTTTTGGGGATCATTGTAAGTATCTAGGTGTTAATATAAGGAAAGATCTTCATTGGGGTAATCACATAAATGAGATTGTAAATAAAGGGTACAGATCTCTGCACATGGTTATGAGGGTGTTTAGGGGTTGTAGTAAGGATGTAAAGGAGAGGGCATATAAGTCTCTGGTAAGACCCCAACTGGAGTATGGTTCCAGTGTATGGGACCCTCACCAGGATTACCTGATTCAAGAACTGGAAAAAATCCGAAGAAAAGCAGCTCGATTTGTTCTGGGTGATTTCCGACAAAAGAGTAGCGTTACAAAAATGTTGCAATGTTTGGGTTGGGAAGAATTGAGAGAAAGAAGAAGAGCTGCTCGACTAAGTGGTATGTTCCGAGCTGTCAGCGGAGAGATGGCGTGGAATGACATTAGTAGACGAATAAGTTTGAATGGCGTTTATAAAAGTAGGAAAGATCACAATATGAAGATAAAGTTGGAATTCAAGAGGACAAACTGGGGCAAATATTCATTTATAGGAAGGGGAGTTAGGGATTGGAATAACTTACCAAGGGAGATGTTCAATAAATTTCCAATTTCTTTGAAATCATTTAGGAAAAGGCTAGGAAAGCAACAGATAGGGAATCTGCCACCTGGGCGGCTGCCCTAAATGCAGATCAGTATTGATTGATTGATTGATTGATTGAAGTAGCGGGAATGATTGCTAGTACGAAGTGATGGGAACAATGCCAAGAGAGAACAGTCGCAGTGAAGAAAGAAATGCTATATTAGGAATGAACTAGGTGGGTGGAGCTGTACTTATGAACCGATTTCAGTGGTGGGATCAAGTGAGGTGAATGGAGGAGGATAACGCACTCCGCCAAGGAGAGTAAGAGAAGCAGAGGAACACCACGACGACTATAGTAATGATATGAAGGTGAGAAGTGTGGAAATAAATGAGGCGTTTATTTCATTTACACAGGCTTGGTGATTGAAGGCTGACAAGTATGAGTCTATAATAAAGATATGTGTGTGTGTGTGTGTGTGTGTGTGTGTGTGTGTGTGTGTGTGTGTGTGTACAGTCGCTCAAAATAAAGAATGAGTTCATGGTATTGTATAAGTTCCTCGCAGGAAAACTCTCCACAGCGATTTAACCTACAGTGAGTTTCTCTCATCGGTTGGCCGGCAGGCGCACCCAGCGTATCTCCTTCTCTTTGACTCATCACTTCCCGTTACACAGCGCAGCGACAGCACAGGAATGCCCGCACTTCGCAGTTCAGGTCCGTGCTTAGAACGTGTAGTAAGTGTTGATCTGTCGCTCCAACTGGTCTCGAGTTGTGAAGTGTTACTTCGGGGTATAATTTTCATAAATCCTCCACAAGTGTTCACGGTAGGGGGCAGAGTAATTATGTACCACAATTATGTGAAAACAGAGATCTGCAGGGAAATCGTTAGGCGATTTGTAACACAATTTTTAGGCGTACGCCCTCCACACAGAGAGACCGTGCGGAAACTCGTAAACAAATTGAGAGGAACTGGTTCTTTACTCGATAAGAAACGAAGTGTTAAAAAACGTGTACTTAACGAGGGAAAAGTAAATGAAATCGCAAAATGATTAGAACATTCGCCTACAAAATTCCTGAGACGACCTGGACAAGAAGCCGGGGTTTCGAAGAACTCAGCCTGGAGGGCTACGAAAATGTTAAAATTGAAACGGATTACGAACTTATGCGTGTGAATCGGAGTTTTCTAACACGATGCCAGAAATGTGTGAATGCAGGAGGAGAACAATTCCAACATCTCCTGTCATAAAGTTATCCAAGAATTTGTATCAGCACGGGAGCTGAAATATATTTTGATATATTTATTGCTATTGGTTTAACATCGCACTAACACTTCGAAGGTTTTCGACGACGCAAGGATGTGAAAGTGATAGGATTGGGAAGGAAGTGGCCGTGGCCTTAATTATTAAGGTACATGCCCATCACTTGCCTGGTGTGAAAATGAGAAACCACGGAAAAACATTTTAAGGGCTACTGAGAGTGGGATTCGTACCTACCATCTACCAAATGCAAACTCACAGTTACGCGGCCGAAACCGCACGGCCAACTCGGTCCGTTTGATAATAATTAAAGTTGGACCTGATAAAATATTAAATGTGTGGAATATACCACGCGCTCATTCTGTTTCTGAGCGACTTTACATGTATCGAACCGAAAGAAAGAGTACAGAATGGAGGTATTCTTCCAGGCCTTTTATAAAAGTGTCGTTTGTCTGCTACTCCCTGCCTGAGATCTAAATCTTATTGAGCTTGGATTGCCTGAAATAAGTCAGACTATGGTCCTAATACTGAAAGATGCACTCTGAAAGTTCCTAGGGAAAGGTCCGTTTACTGCCTACCTGGGTGGGAAGAAGGAGTAGGGGGTAATGATTGCCATGGCAACGTGCCCACTGCAGTTGTCATGGAGGTAAGCCTGCTGGCCGAGTCAAATTGCTTGGCGTTGCCAAAACTCTCACTTCTGAGCGATCTGAACTAGGGTTGGGCACAGTTATGTTCCGCTGTTCCGGAACACCGAGTGTCAATTGTTCCGAAACATTCTCAAGCGAGACCGAGACAGTGACTCGCTGTCCAGTCAGAAGTGCCACTATGCACTGCCCTTCGCCTACTAGCTGACTGTCGATACCGGCTGTGTGCCGCCCTTTGCTGGAGTGTTGCGTGTTCCGTCACATCCTCTTTGTTCTGTGTGTTCCGTTGCACCGACAACTGGCCTTCGGTACATGCGAATAACGTAATGTGTTCTGTTTTGTTTTCATCCGTTTTGTAAGAGTGTTTTCACTGAAGACTAGTAATATAACCGTACGAAAGACGATAAACTTTGCATAATGTCGCATAGGAGTCCTGTTCAGGAATTTTTTGCTAGAATAAAACCGGACAGAGTGAAATGCAATTTATGTTCTTCTATTTTGTCTGCAAAGGGATTTTCAACCGGCACAAAGACAAGAAATGTCAAACCTAAACATCCTACAATTTTTCTTTTCATGTTCTGCGAGTATATTGTGTTTAACTTTTATTTTCATGTTCTGCTTGTATAGTTTTATTTTTAATCCCCTGGCCGTCACTACACACAGCACGCCCGGTACAGTAGCACTTTCCTGCTGACGCGGAGCATGTCACGTTGCCTCACGGAGTTCTCTCTACTGTGCAGTTACAGTCCCATGTGCTGCGTGCCGGCACACCGTACCGAAACACTCCACCTATAGTGTTTAATTTTTATCTTCGTGTTTCGCTTGTGTGGGTTAATTTTTATTTTCGTGGTCCGCTTGTATATTGTGTACGTAAATAGAGTACTGACGAATGTTTCTTCAACTCTGCGAGTATATTTTTAATTGGTGAAAATAACAGTGACATTTGTAAACACATATACTGCCAGTGTAATTGTGACAGGTGTATTTCAGAATGAATGAAAACATTCTTATCCTAAAAACAACATTTAGACATGACTTTTTGGGTGCGTATTTCATTCAGAGTTCAGACTGCTTTTTCACGTGCCGTGAAGTTTTATCCTGGCCCTAATTACTCACAATAGAGGCTGATATATTCAACTGCCGGTGGTGAAAATATCCTTGAATTAGTTACTTTTAAACACCTGCACTGCCATTGTAACCGTGTTAAGTGTATTTCATACTGACTTGAAAAATCTTTACCTAAAATCAGCCTTTAAACGTGATTATTGGGCGCGAATTTCAGTACAGCTTTGCGCTGGCCGTCACTACACACAGCACGCCCGGTACAGTAGCACTTTCCTGCTGACGCGGAGCATGTCACGTTGCCTCACGGAGTTCTCTCTACTGTGCAGTTACAGTCCCATGTGCTGCGTGCCGGCACACCGTACCGAAACACTCCACCTCAAGCTCCTAATGTTCCGGAACAACTGACTGTTCCTGTCTGTCCAACCCTAATCTGAACGAACGAACAATTGAGCCGGAAACGAGGGATAGAAGAACGGAATGCAGCAATGTGGCAACACCGTGCAATGCTCCTCCCTCCAGCCCTAACTGTCAGAATTCTTCTTTCAATATTACGGGTATAGCCGTGCACCACGTTACCTAGCGGAAGGCCTTGGAACTAAATTACAAAGTGATGTCCGGAAACGTAACTACTTTTTCCATCACCTCCAGATTGTACGCTTTTAAATGAGGAGTCCTTCATGGTTTTGTGTGGTTTCCCATTGTCACATCAAGCAAATGCTGGGTCTGTCCCTTAATTAAAGCCACGGCCATTTCCTTTCCACTCCTAGCACTTTCCTATTGTGCCTGCCCGGGGCTTCAGTGCACAATAATAATACTAATAATTCGTGAGTGCATCGGCCGAATGGAAAATACGTGATGAGATCTTCGACGAACGGCCCTAGAATCGAATTCTCATCATCCCTACTTCAGAATAACCACGGCTGTAATTTTAGAGCATACAGGTCTGTGGTGCGTTCGGACTAATGGGCATTAAATAAATTATTTATAAGTAGGGATCTCAATATATAAGAGGAATACAACGTCACTACTAAATCAGAAGAATGATGTTTTAAGGTTTTATGAATATCAAATTTATTATCAACTGAGAAAGAACATCTACAGCTAAAAGAAAATGTGCCGTAAATCATCTGAATTACAAAAATATAAAAAAGCGGGATTCACATTAATGAAATTATTATTTAATTGTCTTGTGGAATTAGTATTCCACACCAATAATCCCGATATTTAGAGGCCTTTCACTTGTTACTACCTCTATTATTCACAACATTGTTAGGCATTTATTAATTAATTAATCAATTAATTATACATAATAATCGGCACTATAATGATCACCCCTTTGGATATCATCCCAGCTTTCTATTCATGAACTGGAGTTTTGAAATATTATAATTTCGTGTGATCATATCATTACGCGATCAAGGATTAAGACAATATGTTAATTATGACAAGCACATTCCAAGATATCTGAAAGTCATATTCAGCCCTAATAACTAACTTCATTATTATTTACAAAGGTGTAACTAATCGCATAGGCATATTTCGCCGGGATTAAAAAAATAATACCATTTAATCAATTAACATAAAATAATACTGGGCTTATGGATGACGCGTGGACAATAACACAACATTTTACATGTAATAATACACTCAACTACTACCAAACATATTATATATGACCCTTTATCATATATACAAGATTATATGGAGGGAATGGTCCTTCCATTACCAAAAATAATAGCAATGATACACGTTGCCCTAGATGGGGGTCGAACTCATGGTCTTCTCACTGCAGGATGCAGGATCCATTTCTAGATCGGATGGAATGAACAAAATAAAATTGGGAGGAAGTCTATTGTTCCTAATATATTAATTCAATTGCGATGATAATTAACTACTCTATGCGTAAATGTCCGTCGGATATTGTTTGAAAGTGAATGGTCACTCAACGCTCCACAGTCAAGGCTTGTAACGTGCCCACAGCTTCATTCAGCCCTTGTGTCCAGCTGGTACTTTCTCTAGCGTAACGGTACCTTCGTCCGCCCCTCCTTTATACAGTCAGGGGGAAGATATTTCTCTTCAATAAGCTGCCTTGATAGAGAATTCGGGCCATCACGGTTCCTTCAAGCTCGACGCTAACATATTAATTCTCACATGGTTCTATTCAACCTAATCCCATTATAACTAGCGTGGTACGATTCTTCACGCTTTGCATAGATTATCTCTGGCACATATTTATATCGCCTTGACTATCAATCGACAAATATTCACCGACCATCACTTCCGGCTCAATACCACAAACACTCGCATATATTTACATAAGGGATATTAATTCATGACATTCAAAAAAATTTACATATTAAATTCACGATCTAGAAATTATACTCGCATCTAAAAACATCATTTTAACTCCTCAAATGCTCCGTCTTATGCATGACATACAAGTCATCCTCGTATTCTTTGAAGAGGTAGAACATCTCATTTTATCATAAGATTTGGGATTACCTAGATGGATACCACTTCCATCCATCATAACACTTCTTGAAGACAAAAATAAATCATTACAGGAATCTTATAACTAACATGCATTACTTTCCAAGGAGTTTAAATTAACTGCTGGTCATCATGCCAGTAACAAACTTCCTACTACACAAGCTAAAAGTTTTAATCCCTTCGAACAGCCTGCGATCATCATTCACATTTTTAATCTACTTGACATGCTAATTCTAACTATGTACAGGAGGGAAATGACTTTCAAACATAGTAAATTTTAAAATGCACTTATCTAGGGTGATCATTCTTGTCCGAGGAAGCACACTCATAACAGCTTAAGCCATCATCTTGCTGCCTTTGATGTCGTGAGATCCTTGATTCGTTTCCGGGGTGAGATCCATCATCTTGTAGACTTTACCGTGCATAATAATCCTGGAGGTATCCAACACAATGAGATGCTGGGTAGGTAAGTGACTCTTGTATTCTCTTCCCAGATCAGCGATCACTCGTTCCAATATGCAAAGGGGAAAACACTATGGTTATAATTGGGTCAACTTGTAATACGCACAGCACTCGGGCATGGTTAAATTTATCCCGATATTGCTGAACTATCACGTATTCACTTGCACTGTAATCCAACGTTAAGGGTCACTAATTTGCTTATTTCACATCCCCTCACAATGTAAGACAACTCTCATCCACGTTTGTACTTTCAGCAGACGCTGCCCAATTATAATGATTATTATTATTATTATTATTATTATTATTATTATTATTATTATTATTATTATTATTGTGCGTGAATCGCAATTTCCTGAACAAATTCACTTTTTCAACGTTCTAATTGTAATTCCAATTGTGCTCCCACAATACTTCACTGTATTTGACTAGTAGTGAATTAATCTAGCCACACACGAATCCATCGAACATATATAACAGTAGCTTGAGTGCTACGCAGCTCATAACAGGTGGGTTATTCCTCGTTCACTATATTCGGTGATTACACCATGATCCAAATGTTATAAATACACGAAATTTACACAATATGTGCACGTCAATAATCACTGCGTTTAAATAATGATTTAAACAGTACTTCTGCTAGTTAAATCTCACAATTGCAGTATTTCATCACTTAATGAAAGTATTGCACAATCTCACAGGTCGTGCAAAATAGCAACACGTCTGAACAGCACGGAGACACAGTAGATAATGGGTAAGTGGTCTCCTGTCCGATTTCTTTTGTAAGACAGAGGAAAAAATCAAGAGTGGGAGTTAACTACGCCTTCATGTCGGGGGGTCGCTCCGTAAAAAAACCGTTTGTCGGCGTTGATCTGCATATCAAAAGATAGCTCTGACCTTCCATATTTTACTGATCGAATCTTATTCTCTTAGGATCGGCGGTTTAATTGTAATCGCCAAAGCGTCATTTACCACTTGTGCAATGATTGACCTGCGTCTTGCCAAACTCCAGGATAGGCTCACCCCGCCAGACCTGTGACGACGTTCTGTAATTCTCTGCACCGATTCAGATCACGTAATCAATGATAAGTTGAATAACTGGAAGATGTTTCATTGTCATCTTTAACTAAATAATTCCCTGATCATGACAAGCTCTTATTCATGAATATTAGATGCGTAAGTCAATAATCACATGATTCTTATTATTATTATTAATATTGAAAATTCTGAAATAAATGAAGGTTTTGGTTGGTATCACTAAAATCACCAACAAATATTTAGGGAATTACTTCTCCCTAAGTTAACCCGACTTATTAAGTATGGCTCGCGGGCTGTCACATGACCTTCTACTCCTTCCAACTCACTCGCACAGGAGAGAGAAACATCCTAATTGCTGGCTAGCGTATGACTCGCCCTTGTCATTACGCGCACAGAGCCTCTTGTCCTCTGAAATAGCAGCGCATCGTTCGTATTCCGCGCAGCGCTGTGGTCTGCTAGCTTTGCGGCTAAACGTCGTAGAACGACGCGTAAAACGGCATATTATTGATATGGGATGTCACGATATGGTATCTATAGTACCGTGAACGGTCACACTATCCTATCGTCGCGATAAGACCTATCTGTGTTGGTGCGATATAAAGCAACTTGTAAAATAATAATAATAATAATAATAATAATAATAATAATAATAATAATAATAATAATAAATAGGCGTCCTCGCCAGGTGAAGACTGTGAACCGCTTGCTGGGGGTTGCGAAGAGGCCTAAAGGAGGGTTTTAGGCTTCTGTCGTACGTGGCTACTCAAGGTCGCAAATTTTATAAGCTGACTAAATTGTAAGGTATTTAATTTTGCATAAGGACACGACTTAAGTTCAGGTTTCTCGTACAGGAATTGATTGTATCTGTAGATAATCAAGTACCGGTTCACATAATGTTCTGCATACACTTTGAGTTACAGAAAAAATAACACCTGGGCTTGAAATACCCTTCGAGATATCGAAAAATTCGAGCAATAGAACTTCCGTGTTCTTCTTATTCTTCTTCTATAGCTTTTCCCACACTTGTGTGGTCGCGGGTGCGAACAGTATAGCATACATTGAGATTTGGCCCTTCCTGACGCCAACCCTATATAGAAGGATGTAATCACTATTGCGTGTTTCTGTCTGTGGTGGTATGTTCTCTGAACATGAAGTGGAAAGCGTTGGAACAAACACGAACACACAGACCCCGGGCCAGAAGAATTAATCAGACGTGATTGAAATCCCCGACCTGGTCGGGAATCGAACCCGGGGCCCTCTAAACCGAAGGCCTCAACGCTGACCATTCAGCCAAGGAGTCAGACAATAGAACTTCGAGTAATCGAAAATAGATAACACATGAATTAGCCTATATCGGATTCCGTCGGGAAACGAAAATTCCTTCGAGATAGAGAAAATTCGAGTTACAGACGTTCCAGTTGTAGAAGTTTAACTGTAATTCATTTCTTCAAAGTTAAGTGAGTTAAGTCATCTCACAACGATATCCCGCCCCTCAGTTCTATGCATAGGCTGGGGATCGTATAGTAAACAACGCTGAACATTCTAGTAATCCTCTGCTAACGTAACCTCATAAAAGAATTGTCTCGAAGCCCACCTTTTCAATACAAAGTGTGATTTATTAAAATCAAAATAGAATTTACTTATTATAATAAGGGGACATGTTTCGCCTGTGATATACTAGGCATCTTCAGCCGTATTGTCCTTAACATTAAAATCAAAAGTAAAGTGGTAGACTAGACCTTAGGAATGAGCCTCCGTGGCTTAGGCGGCAGCGCGCCGGCCTCTCACCGCTGGGTTCCGTGGTTCAAATTCCAGTCACTTCATGTGAGATTTGTGCTGGACAAAGCGGAGGCGGGACAGGTTTTCTCCGGGTACTCCGGTTTTCCCTGTCATATTGCATTCCAGCAACACACTCCAATATCATATCATTTCATTTCATCAGTCTGTCATTAATCATTGCCCCAGAGGAGTGCGACAGGCTTCGGCAGCCGGCACAATTCCTATCCTTGCCGCTAGATGGGACTTCATTCAATCCATTCCTGACCCGGTCGAATGACTGGAAATAGGCTGTTAATTTTCATTTTCACTACACCTTAGGCTAAACTTGAAATGCTACATAAAATGGCTCATGAAATTAAAAGAACTATCACTAGAACACACATATTTGCATAAATGAGTACTTGAGTACGCTTGACGTTTGTGTTGTCATTAAAACTTCGTAGTGAGTAAAATAACGTTTTTGTTGGTTTAAAAAATATAGATACAAGTGTACCAGATTGCTTTCAAATATTAACTGTCAAACACGACCAACAAAAACGTTATTTTGCCCACTATGAAGTTTTAATCAGCCATCCTGGAAGTGGTTTTCCGTGGTTTCCCACTTCTCCTCCAGGCGAATGCCGGGATGGTACCTAACTGAAGGCCACGGCCGCTTCCTTCCCTCTTCCTTGCCTATCCCTTCCAATCTTCCCATCCCTCCACAAGGCCCCTGTTCAGCATAGCAGGTGAGGCCGCCTGGGCGAGGTACTGGTCATACTCCCCAGTTGTATCCCCCGACCAAGAGTCTGAAGCTCCAGGACACTGCCCTTGAGGCGGTAGAGGTGGGATCCCTCGCTAAGTCCGAGGGAAAAACCGAACCTGGAGGGTAAACAGATGATGATGATGATGATGATGAAGTTTTAATGACACAACACAAATGTCAAGCGCACACAAGTACTCATTTATGCAAATATGTGTGTTCTCATGATAGTTATCTTATTAATGTCATAAGCCATTTTACGTAGCTTTTTTTAAGTTTAGCCTAAGGTCTAGTCTACCACTTTAATTTTAATTTTAATGTTAATGACAATACGGTTGTAGATGCCTGGAGTATCATAGGCGAATCATGTCCCGTTGTTTTCATTTGCAACTTCGATTTTGATTGTTTTAAATCACAAATTGTATTGAGAAGGTGAGCTTCCTCGAGACAATTCTTTCATGAGCTTAAACGTCTATTTATTGAAGCAGAATTCTCATCGTGCGTCTGAGTACTTAACACAACCTCGAAGAGCTGTGTAAACAAACAGATTACCGAGATTGGTGATATGGTGACGTTTGTACGATTCATATGAACAGGCGTACTAATTTCTAGTATAAACAAGGTAATACATGTCGAAGGCTAAGGTCATAACTTAACGCATGCGCTTCTTCCGTGGAGATGTCATAAGTTGGGAAGTAGCTGTCAATCGCGCAGAAGCTGCTGTGGAGAGACTAAGGAGACCTGCCAACGGAAATTCAAGCAATGCATTCTCACCTGTAAGTTCAACATATTCAGTGCTTTAATAAGTGTAGATAATATCTGTTCAACCCCTAAACTTCATTCTAATGATATACCACGTACGTCGCAGCTCAAGTGGTTCTGTCAGACGTTAGGCTTTCTGTTCCCAAGATAGCGATTCGACCTCGATTGATGTCAGTAGTATTTGAGTGTGTTTTGATTGACATCTGACTTCTGACACGTTGAAGAATCCGTACGGGGGATATATTTAGACTTTCTCGCATCTGTTGAGAGACTGTAACGCTAACATCTTCAGCTTTGAGCAACGTATTTACCACTAGCAATTCAGGTTATACGGTAATTGAGTAGTAGCCTATCATATTCCATATTACGAAGCTATAAAAGACAAAGTAATGATGTCATGGTTTTTACGTTCCAATAAATAATTTTACGATATGAAGAGATGCTGGAAATGTTGTATCGCGAGAGTTCCTTCACGTGCTGGTAAAACTACCACCGGATTGAGCTGGGATCGAATCCGCCAACTTGGGCTAAGGTCAACGATCTGCGACATCCGGCTCGGTTAATACAGGTTGGTCGAAAACAATGTGACCGGGTATATGCGCGTTAGAGGACTGGTCACACTGAGAAATAATTTCAAAAATTAAATTGATATCTCACGCCGTTGTTATTTTATTTGCTTCTGAAGTTAACCAATCAGGTCGTTTCGCGGGCAAATTCAATGGGCGATGTTGCCAAATTTGCACGTGTCTTAAGACAGACTTGAGAGCCAATAAATCAGCATCAAAGACAAACACGCCGCGGATTTCAGCCGGTGTCGCATGCTGTGGGGCGAGCCTGTCAGCACGGAAGTCCGTGTTAAAATCCCTTGCCGGGCTGAGTGGCTCAGACGAGTAGGCGCTGGCCTTCTGACCGCAACTTGGCAGGTTCGTTCTTGGCTCAGTTCGGTGGTATTTGGAGGTACTCAAATACGTCCACCTCCTGTCGGTAGATTTACTGGCACGTAAAATGAACTCCTGTGGAACTAAATTCCGGCACCTCGGCGTCTCCCAAAACCGTAGAAAAGTAATTAGTGAGACGTAAAGCAAATAACATTATTAACAAATAACATTATTCTTTAACGCCCATATACCAGGTTCACGTTGTTTTCGACCATCCTCTATGAAGACTTCGACAGCACCTTATGTCACACAGCAGTAGAAAGCTAAAAGGCGGATCTACCGGATGATGCTAGGGCCCAGATGTTTATGGTCTAAACATGTTAGAAATATGTAAGCAGTTATGACCTAAAATGTATTAAAATATGAAAATAAATATAACTTCAAAAATTTTTGAAAACATTTTCGAAATCATTAAAATCTTGCCGTTGTTTAAATTAACATTATATTAAAAATATACTTATAAAATTTAGCGCATTCAATAATAATAAATAAGTAATAATATCGAAAATCCACAGCCTGCTTCCAGTCATTCGACCGGGTCAGGAATGGAACGAATGAAACCCCCATCTACCAGCGAGATATGAAATGTCCCGACTGCCGAAGCCTGTCGCACTCCTCTGGGGCAATGATAAATGACTGACATGAGATGAAATGTTAATGGGGAGTGTTGCTGGAATGAAAGATGACAGAGAAAACTGGAATACCCGGAGAAAAACCTGTCCCGCCTCCACTTTGTCCAGCACAAATCTCACATGGAGTGACCGGGATTTGAACCACGGTATCCAGCGGTGAGAGGCCGGCGCGCTGCCGCCTGAGCCAAAGAGGCTCGCAAGTAATGATATTAATTTTTATTATTATACGGTATTATGAACGTATTTAATTACTCATTCCAGAGGTAACTCCCGACTCTGCACAGAATGATATATATGTCACATTTTGATGGGCGATCAGAAAGAATTACAATAGCAAACTACGTTACATTTTAAAGTTTTCAAGTAGGAATGATCTTCTGTTTTCATGCAACATTGACTTGTAACGGGGAAAAGACCGCTCAACATCGCAGGATGTGATTGGACCATATTTGAAATACGACAAATCATTAGAGTTCAATTGAGGCTCACTATAATGTCGCTTTCCACGCATCTGTCTCTTTCTGTGCAGCTCACTCTCCTAATTCACACAAATATATATTTCTAAGAAAGATAATTGTAAGACATTACAGACAACAATTAGGAGATAATAATTTCGTGTGGCTATTTCTAGCCGAGTGCAGCCCTTGTAAGGCAGACCCTCCGATGAGGGTGGGCGGCATCTGCCA
The DNA here is from genome assembly GCF_040414725.1 of Anabrus simplex. Classification (NCBI taxonomy): domain Eukaryota; kingdom Metazoa; phylum Arthropoda; class Insecta; order Orthoptera; family Tettigoniidae; genus Anabrus; species Anabrus simplex. The sequence continues at coordinate 1,146,269,707 of NC_090266.1, read as the reverse complement.
TTTATAGGTAACTGCGTGTTATTGTGGTGGAGGATAGTGTTATGTGTGGTGTGTGAGTTGCAGGGATGTTGGGGACAGCACAAACACCCAGCCCCCGGGCCACTGGAATTAACCAATTAAGGTTAAAATCCCCGACCCGGCCGGGAATCGAACCCGGGACCCTCTGAACCGAAGGCCAGTACGCTGACCATTCAGCCAACGAGTCGGACAATTAGGAGATGTGAAAAATCCATCTTTGAGAAGACTGCAAGCAGGTATGCGAAAATAGAATAAAAAGATAGAAGATGACAAAAATACTAATATTCGCGGAGAAATATGACCATAATATGAAAAATTACCGGAAATGTCAAAAAAGTTAATAAAGCAAAAATATGACTTCAGATAACCCGTGAAAATAGCATCGTTTTTGTCGCCGTGGATAAAATCATGCTTAACTTGTATTTTCCATGGAAAAAATATAAACGTTAAAAATGACATGAAATAAATATCCGGGCCGTAATGATGACGACATGAAGAACAAATGTCACCATTTAGATTTATCATCAAGAACATTAGGTAGGGCCCTCATCTTCACAGACATGCAGGTCGCCTAATAGGCCGTCTATGAGAAAAAGACCCGCACCAGGCCTCTCCGGAGAACATACACCATTATTATCAAGTACATTAAAAACTCTATATGATAGTTCCTTTTAAAATGTTCCCTCTTGCTACTTTTGCTTCTGATAAGGTGTTGACTTTCCATTTCCCATGTTTCTCTATCTTCAGTGACACAGTTTTAAGGTACGTTCCAAAGACATTTCTACAAAACGATACGAACGAAAATAGAATGAAACTGCTAGTTCAATTAGTGCAAAACTGAGTGTCGCGACTATTTCTAATTTAAAAATTAATTGTTGAGGAATCAGCAACTCTCGCTTGTTGTCAACACATATTTAAATACATTTTATGTTTAAAAATTTAATAAAACGAGCAACGGTTTATTTCCATTTGACATTGCCATCGATCAGAAGGCGACAATAGACAACAATATGCTAACCGCATTCTCACAAAGCACAAGACTAAATTGTAAGAGAGTTACGTATTCTTGTACTTAACGGAGGAGGAAATCTCTTAATGATTCCAATAACGAATACCAACATACAGAACATGTGTCCTACAGTACTTCATAAAATATCGTACGTACCATCAGCTTAATACAGTTTCCGTGTTACTAAATTTAAAAAACAACTCGTGGTTAAAAAAAAGTTATGTTCTGTTTCCGCGTTGCGGAGGTTACCAGCTAATACAGGATATGTTTACAAATAAAATCATTCCGTTCTAATAACTATTTCCGAATGTACAGACTTCCTTCTTATACAGGTTCCGTGATGTTACAGGTTTTACTGTATTATTAACAGGCACGGTCTTATAGACCGTGTGTGTGTCATATTTTGCTTCTCATGAGCTTAGCAAGCTACACAGATAACCGTCATATTGCGTACCTTTCCCCCACTCACTGTTGATAACGCGGGCTGATTACTTTCAATTAGAATATTTTAGTACTGCCCCAACACAGCCACAACTTCCGTGTGCGTCCAGTAGCAGCTGCAGAATTTTCTGCTGTTATCCTTGCAATCTCAGAGTGCGATTCTGGTTTTTTTACTTTAATTTTATATTTATATTTTCACGTTCTTCTTGACGTAAGAATTACACCTCACAGTATGTCCGTTTTAAACGTTTAAATTTTAGACTTAACCAAAGCCTCTCTCGGTAAATGAAAGTGTCCGGATGCTTGCAGCGTTCGTGACAGGCAAAAATCTTCAAAAACAAAGCCACTGGTGCAACCTGGAAGGTGGAGTTACTTTACCTCGCGGCAGAGTACGAAGACGAGTGCTACGTACACGAACTGCCCGAGGCATACAACAACGTACTGCAACGTGCGTGCTTCTGACAGGTTAATAATTTTAGAATTTGTTTTACGTCACACCGACACAGATAGATCATATGGCGACGATGGATAGGAAAGGGCAATGAATGGGAAGGAAGCGACCGAGGCCTTAATTTTGGTATATTGCCCCAGCATTTGCCTGGTGTGAAAATGGGAAACCACGGAAAACCAACTTCATGGCTGCTGTCAGTGGGGTTCGAACCCACTATCTCCCGGATGCAAGCTCACAGCTATGCGTCCCTAACCGCACGGCCAACTCGCCGTGAGAACGACAGTCAGTGAAGAATTAGCACAACTCTAAGAACAGTGGATTATATTTCTTTTTTTATTTCCAAACCAAATGGCATGGCGCAGCAGCCTTGATGGGGCAAGGCCTTGCAAGCGACCACAGATTACGAGGTGACGCGTGGTCAGCGTAACGAGTCCTCTCAGCCGTTCTTCTTTGCCGCCATATCAGCTAGGCTGAGTAGACCTCAAACCAGCCCTCACGCCCTGGCCGGGAATCCAACCCGGGGCCTCCAGGTGAGAACCACGCTCATTACCCCCACACCGTGGGGCCGGCTGAAGGAATATAATACCTACGTGACTATAGGATCGAATTACGGGAACCTGATATATGGACGAAGGAATGTACGAGCTAGCTAGGCCAAGGAATCCTGTGTGTGTTTGTGCGCGCGTGCGCGTACGAACACACACGAACAGAGAGCCAGAGCGCGTTTATTCATTTCTAACGATTGTATTAATCATGTGTGCTATTTTTGTTTGTTTGGTAAAGTCTATTTTTTGAGAAGTAAGTGTATATTTTGTACCCAGTCTTTAAGACCGTGCGTGATTAATTACGGGTTAAAAATAATATAAAGATGTGAATATTTTTCACTGCAAAGTTAAATTTGATACATGTGTTTAAATATGCTATTTTCTGACATTTTCACAAATTCACGAAAGTATTTTCAGCGACAGTAGTTTCACCAAAATCGAAGTGTACAGTTTGGGTTATGTCCCTTGTAGGTACGAAACTATGCTTGAATTTGAAGACTGTCAGAAGAACGATCGCGTTTCAAGAAAAGCTCACCATTATCCTGGAAACCTGTCCCAATTCTAGGGCTAACAATTAATTTCTGGATTTTACTCTAGACCGTACCTTCCAGGAATACTGTATGTACCTGGTGAAGCTACACAATGTTGGCCAAAGTTGCATGGTGTGGGTAAATAATAAGACGACTTCTTTTCTTTGCTAGTGATTTTACGTTGCACCGACACAGACAGGTCTTATGACGACGATGGGATAGGAAAGGGCTAGGAGTGAGAAGACCGGGCGAGTTGGCCGTGCGCGTAGAGGCGCGCGGCTGTAAGCTTGCATCCGGGAGATAGTAGGTTCGAATCCCACTATCGGCAGCCCTGAAGATGGTTTTCCGTGGTTTCCCATTTTCACACCAGGAAAATGCTGGGGCTGTACCTTAATTAAGGCCACGGCCGCTTCCTTCCAACTCCTAGGCCTTTCGTATCCCATCGTCGCCATAAGACCTATCTGTGTCGGTGCGACGTAAAGCCCCTAGCAAGAAAAAGGAGTGAGAAGGAAGCGGCCGTGGCCTTAATTAGGGCACAGCCCCAGGATTTGCTTAGTGTGAAAATGGGAAATGCTCTAGAAGGGTATTCTCTACATCTCGAAATTTAGGTAACTCGAAATAAAGTGTAGCTCCCGAGGTGATTTGAGATATCGAGGTTCCGCTGTATTTCCAAATACAGCATGTTACAAAGGAAAATATTATTTAGCGTATGGTCATAAACAAGAAACACTAATGTCACGGCATCATATCAAATTTGAATGTCCAGTTCCTTGACCCACTGTTGAGCTTCAGATGTTGGTTCCAGAAAGTCACACCAACTACCTGGATAGCACCACACCTTGCACTCACTCATAATATGTAGGGGCACCTCAAGTCACATTCTGGCGTTGAAGTATAATTCCACCTGTAAAGGGAGTCCTTGCATCTTTCATATTTTGTCCTCACTCGATCCAATGTGGTCCACATCTTACGCGGTAGATGATGTCCGCCGGGAAGGAGTGCAACAGACAGTATGATGTGCAGAGGAATGTCTGTGTGGTGGCTGTCCAACGATCTCTCCTTACGTCCAGTTGATAGCAACCATCACGTGACCTGAGTTTCTGCAGTTCCAGAGCGGGAAGGTGTTCTGAAACGGGTAGTTCGTACAGATCTTCTTGTACTCTCTAATTAGACCATTTGTTCTTCTTAAATCAGGTGGTGGCTCAGTCCGGTGGTATTTGAAGGTGCTCAAATACGTCAGCCACGTGTCGGTAGATTTACTGGCACGTAAAAGAACTCCTGTGGGACTAAATTCCGGCACCTCGACTTCTCCGAAAACCGTAAAAGTCGTTATTGGGACGTAAAGCAAATACCATTATTATTATTATTATTATTATTATTATTATTATTATTATTATTATTATTATTATTATTATTATTATTATTATTAAATCAGGTGGCATTATACCTGACAGAACTGGGAGACATAAAGTAATGTAGGTCTAAGCATCTAATATATACAAATAATAAGAGTTTTGTCTGTACATTGCTCAGAATTTAAAAAAGAAAGTTATTTCGGTATCGGTCGCGTCCACAGTAACAAGGAAGTGCACTTTTTAATTTTCCGTCATTTCAGTCAGTCTGTCTGTCTGTCTGTCTGTATGTCTGTACGGGCATCACGCAAAAATGGCTGGAGAGAACTTGATGAAAATCGGTATGTAAAGTCGGGGAACGGTGCACTACAATCTTTCTTTTCTTTCATTTTGCTTTACCTCACACCGACACAGATAGAGGTTTTATTGCGACGATGGGATATGAAAGGGCTAGGAGTGGGAAGGAAGTAGCCGTGGCCTTAATTAAGGTACAGCTCCAGGATTTGCCTGATGTGAACATGGGAAACCACGGATAACCCTCTTCAGGGCTACCGACAGTGGGGTTCGAACCCACTATCTCCGCACGGCCTAAAATTGAATTCTAAATATTTGTTATTAACTAAAGTTATACATAATTAAATTTCCGATCATTTATGTCTTATACATGTTTACCGCACCGGCTATGATAACTGAGAAATTCGTGAATTTTTATTTTCGTTGCTAAGTCCATATCAACATCGAACCACGAAAAAATGGGTGAACAGAATTGAATTAAAATCTATATGTAAAGTCTAGAAATAATTTTCTGCAATCTAGGTTATGAATAATGTTTATTCACTCTGGTTGAAATGGTAGTTCAGGGTAAGGTGTTTGAAATGTATTTTTTTAAATGGAAAAATATTGCAAACCGTAACAAAAGTTATAGAGAATACAAGTTCCAATCATTTATGTCTTACACAGTTTTACCGTACCGACTATGATAATAGAATTGATGAATTTAGACTTTTGTTGCTGAGTCCATATCAACGCCGAGCATTGCGATGGTTTCTGTCATGATTGTTTTAAGATGACCGGGTGGTCATCGCTTCGTATCGACAAGGAAGTCATGAGTCATGAAAGATGCACTAATATCCCAATACCATTATAATGAACATTGTTGCGTTGTGATTAGTCTCCTCTGCTGCCAGTCATCTCCGATAGATGGGATTGCTGCTGCGTCCCAAGGAAAACAGCCTGCCTGAATATTGGCGGAAAGTAGCTGGAGAGTTAGACTACTTTGCACATTCTATATCAGGGGCTCTCAAACGCCCAAAATCTCACGCGTGCAGATAGAGGCGCAAGAGCTCCATGCACTGTGCATCGCTGCCGCTCGGCATGGCTCGGATCAACGCTTCGTCTCTGGGCTACTCGGCTAAGCTCGGCTCAACTCGCCTATGCTCGGCTCAAGTCAGCCCGGATTTGGAGCGCTACGGCGCAAGTGGGGCAGAGGGAGACAGGCGGAGCGAGCGAGACAGGCGTGAGGAAAGAGAGAGTAAGCGCTATTGCTCCAAATCGAGGAGTGGGGGGTCTGCACTCTGGTCAACCAAGCCAAGTCGTCTCTTGCACCGTGCACAGTGCATGCACCACGCGCATGCACCCTGAGAGGCCCTGTTCTATATTATTGTCTCGTACTGCAGCTAGCACGTAATAAGTTAAGGCCCGGATGTTTATGACATGTCATATTTTATTTCTTTATATTATTTCCATGGAAAATACAACTTAAGCATGTTTTTTATCTACGGTGGCTGAAGTTATGCAATTTTAAAGTCATATTTTGGCTCTTTAACATTTTTTTGTCATTTCCCGGTAATTGTTCATATTATGGTCATATTTCCCAGTGAACTTTCATGTTTTTTTTCATATTTTTATTCTTTTATTCCATTTTCGCATACCTACTTTCAGTCTTCTCAAAGACGGATTTTTCATATCTCCTTATTGTTGTCCATAAATTCTTACAATTATATTTATGTGAATTAGGAGGGTTAAGCTGTATGGAAAGTGACAGATGCGTATAAGGCGACACAATAGTGAGCCTCAATTGAATTCTAATGATTTGACGTATTTCAAAAATGGTCCGGTGGCGAAGTTGAGCGGTCTTCTTCCCGTTACAAGTCAATATTGTGTGAAAACTTTAAAATATATGTAATTTGTTGCTGTAATTCTTTCTGATCGCCCATCAAAATGTGACATTTATTTCATCCTGTGTAGAGTCGATTGTTACCTCTGGAATGAGTGAAAATGAATATCCACAGCCTGTTTCCAGTCATTTGACCGGGGCAGGAATGGAATGAATGAAATCCTGTTCTAGCGGCGAGGGTGGAAATCGTGGCGGCTGCCGAAGCCTGTCCCACAGCTCTGGGGCAATGATTAATGGATGATTAATGAAATGAAGTGATACTGGAGAGTGTTGCTGGAATGAAAGATTGCAGGGAAACCCGGAGTACCCGGAGAAAACCTGTCCCGCCTCCGCTTTGTCCAGCACAAATCTCACATGGAGTGGCCGGGATTTGAACCACGGAACCCAGCGGTGAGAGGCCGGCGCGCTGCCGCCTGAGCGGCTCTCTGGCATGAGTAATTAAATAAATTCAGGATACATACATACATTATTATTATAGAATGTTAAACCTTTCAGCGTTCAGTCTGCAAGCCACTGTGAATTTACTAAATGTCGCCACAATCCTCTATTTGCAACTAATGCTGTGGCCTCATTTAGTTCTATACCTCTTATCTTTAGATCATTAGCAACTGAGTCTAACCATCATCGTCTTGGTCTCCCTCTACTTCTCCTACCCTCCATAGCAGAGTCCATTATTCTCCTAGGTAACCTATCATCCTCCATTCGCCTCACATGACCCCACCACCGAAGCCGGTTTATGCCTACAACTTCATCCATGGAGTTCATTCCTAACTTAGCCTTTATCTCCTCATTCCGAGTACCCTCCTGCTATTGTTCCCACCTGTTTGTACCAGCAATCATTCTCGCTACGTTCATGTCTGTTACTTCTAACTTATGAATAAGATATCCTGAGTCCACCCAGCTTTCGCTCCCATAAAGCAAAGTTGGTCTGGAAACAGACCGATGTAAAGATAGTTTCGTCTGGGAGCTGACTTCCTTCTTACAGAATACTGTTGATCGCAACTGCGAGCTCACTGCACTAGCTTTACTACACCTTGATTCAATCTCACTTACTATATTACCATCCTGGGAGAACACACAGCCTAAATACTTGAATTTATCGACCTGTTCTAGCTTTGTATCACCAATCTGACATTCAGTTCTGTTGAATTTCTTACCTACTGACATCAATTTAGTCTTCGAAAGGCTAATTTTCATACCATACTCATTGCACCTATTTTCATGTTGCAGGATATTAGACTGCAGGCTTTCGGCACAATCTGCCATTAAGACCAAGTCGTCAGCATAGGCCAGACTGCTTACTACATTTCCACCTAACTGAATACCTCCCTGCCAATTCATACCTTTCAGCAGATGATCCATGTAAACTACGAACAGCAAGGGTGAAAGATTACAGCCTTGTCTAACCCCTGTAAGTACCTTGAACCAAGAACTCATTCTACCATCAATTCTCAATGAAGCCCAATTGTCAACATAAATGCTTTTGATTGATTTTAATAATCTACCTTTAATTCCATAGTCCCCAAGTATAGTGAACATCTTGTCCCTCGGTACCCTGTCATATGCTTTCTCTAGATCTACGAAACATAAACACAACTGCCTATTCCTCTCGTAGCATTTTTTCAATTACCTGGCGCATACTGAAAATCTGATCCTGACAGCCTCTCTGTGGTCTGAAACCACACTGGTTTTCATCCAACTTCCTCTCAACGACTGCTCGCACCCTCCCTTCCAAGATGCCAGTGAATACTTTGCCTGGTATACTAATCAATGAGATACCTCGATAGTTGTTGCAATCCTTCCTGTTCCCTTGCTTATAGATAGGTGCAATTACTGCCTTTGTCCAATCTGAAGGTACCTTACCAAGACTCCATGCTAATCATACTACTCTTTGAAGCTATTTCATCCCTGCCTTCCCACTATACTTCACCACTTCAGGTCGAATTTCATCTATTCCTGCTGCTTTATGACAATGGAGTTTATTTACCATCCTTTCCACTCCCTCAAGCGTAATTTCACTAACATCATTTTCCTCCTCCCCATGAGCTTGGCTGTTCACAACACCACCAGGAAGATTTCCTTTTACATTGAAAAGATGTTCAAAATATTCCCTCCACCTCTCCAATGATTCCCTGGGATATATTATGAGTTCACCTGAATTACTCAAAACACTGTTCATTTCCTATTTCCCTCCCTTCCTAAGATTCTTTATTACTGTCCAGAAAGGTTTCCCTGCTGATTGACCTAGCCTTTCCACGTTATTACCAAAATCTTCCCACGACTTCTTTTTGGATTCAACAACTATTTGTTTCGCTCTGTTTCTTTCATCTACGTACAAATCCCTGTCTGCCTCGTCCCTTGTTTGGAGCCATTTCTGATAAGCCTTCTTTTTACGTTTACAGGCTGCTCTCACTTCATCATTCCACCAAGATGTTCGCCTTTTTCCATCTTTACACACAGTTGTTCCTAGGCATTCCCTTGCTATTTCTACTACAACATCCCTGTATGCCACCCATTCACTTTCTATATCCTGAACCTGCTTACTGTCTACTGTTCGAAACTTCTCATTAATCATATCCATGTACTTCTGTCTAATTTCCTCGTCCTGGAGATTTTCTACCTCTAATAATAAAATTAAAAATTACTTATTTATTATTATTATTGAATGTTCTACATTTTCAAAGTATATTTTCAATATAACATAATGTTAATTTATAAACAGCGGCAAGATTTTGAAGATTTCGGAAACGTGACCAAAAAACTTTTAAGTCATATTTATTTTCATATTTTAATACGTTTTTAGGTCATAAATGCTTACATATTTCTAACATTTTTAGGTTATAAACATCCGGGCCCTATTAATAATACACAATATCATCTCGGAATGAAGGCGAGTAAATTCATACATATTCATAATTTTCATTCAACGATAGTACAAAAGCACAACAGACTACAGCACGATTATCCTTCGACAATCGTTGAACCAGTTACCTATTCATACTTCTGAATATATTGCTTTCGACTATTAGAACTGTCCAGCAAGTAAGTGGTATAATTTTCATTTTTCCGCCGTTGGTAATATAGCTGAACATTTTGTACATTTTAGCCTACATCGTTCATTGATTTATCTTGCACGGTAAATTAGTACAGTGCCTTCAAATCAGATTTGAGAACACAGTTGGTTTTTCATTCTCGGCAATGTTGCGATCACTCTCAGATCGCAACCAAATTTACTCTCTTCTCTGTCGTGGCTTGCAACTTTCTTATTTGAATGGAATCCGGAACAAGAAATATTTAATATTCCGTCTTTACCATAGAGAATTGAAAAATAGAAAGTAATTGACGGTTTTTACATTTTCTTTATTAAGCTTAATACAGAATATAGATGACAGAACTTAAAATTACATTTCGGAGCACTTTAACAGGAGTGGAGTGAAGTTGGTCGGTTTTAGATTTCAAACTTAAGTAATTCTGAAACCAATGAAAATAGGACATTGTTTTTTATTGGGGAGTATAGGTACTGATCTCTAGTAATAAAATTTGAAACCTTCGTTACCTGTTGACCGACCACCTGCTTTGTGTTAAATTTGGATTGTAGCCTGTATGCCTCTGGGGTGACTTTGACCGTTCTGAAACTTCAATACTTGAAAAAAGTCTTGGCTTTAAAAAGTATATTTTAACTCTAATTTCAAAGTAATTTAACTAAAATGTTTAATTTTTGCACAATCTTGATGTCCCATCAATAGATCCTCCTCCTTTTTCTAAAAAAACACGAAAAGAGTCTGACCAGCTCGACGTGTACCATGGCGACCATAAATCCTGTTTCTCACGGTTCCTTTCTTGCCTTATTAATGCTTCCTTTTCTTTCTAAAATTTCTGTGATACACTCCCGTAATGCATCCAGGCTATATTTCTTTGATGTTATAAGAGAGTTCACAGAAGTTCCACCTTACAATACAAACATCAATTTAATTAAAATCACTTAGTACATGTGTAACGTTCCAGACGTCACAGTGTAATTGTGGTAATTTTATTATGTTTAATTAATTCAAGTATGATATATTTTTACGTCATGATATTTATCTTCGTATGTAATTTTATTATAATTCATGTTTGATCATTTGCTCACTATCATTTCATTACTTTTTAACTACGACTTGTAAATGAGGGCTGAATATCCTAATATTAATTTAGATTCTTGCGACATTCGTTTAAATTTAACTTGCAGTAGATTTTCCTCTATCTTGCCACATCACCGAGGAAGAAGGAAGGACAAATTTAGACATCAAATTCTGGGAAAAGCGAGCACGTGTTCAAGCGTTGTAACCACAGCTACTGTATTTCGAGCTGAGTAATTCAAACTGATCACCGCCTATATTTTCAAAGGAGCGTCATGTTGCCATGGATACTGAGTGAAAGGGCTAATAGAAGAACAGTTGATATCATGGTTGGGACCCATCAACTTTAATATCTGGAGAAGGGAGAGACGTGTCACCTGATTGGACCACGTGTTTTGACCATTAATTAGGGCCAGTAAAGCTTACGTAAGGGCGTGTTGGAGCTCTTGGCATCATTCTTCTTCTATCTTGTATTTCGCTTGAGGTCTGAGGACTGGTCTTATGGTTGATGTACCATAGTGGACTAGTGTGATGGTTTATCACTTCTACATTCATTACTTCGTTACTACGACGTGGTACTTAGGGATCTCTGAATGATGGGTGTATAGCCACTCTCATCAGGAAGTACGAACAGCTTGACTACTAGACCGGTTTGTACCAGTCTAAAACAATAGGTAGCATTAAACTAGCTAGAAATGAAACTACGGTACACATTTTCAGTAAAGTTGGAAGGATTGTTAATTGAGTATCCTCTCCACATAACCCAAGGAGGTTTTTCTAACTATGATTTAGGGCTCATCTCCAATATATGGGATAGAGCATAATAGGGAGTGTTAGTGTCGAAGCCATCTTCCAATTAATGGTCGGTGCACTTAGCAAGGCAGGAATGGTACTTGGCGGCAGATGGAAAGACCTCAAAGACGACCGGCAGTTTTCCAGCTACAAGGACGGAGGCGTTCTCAGGACAAGCAGAACAAGACTACATGGTGAGCTAGCGAGTAAAAAATATTGCAAGTTTTTCGTGAAGTAGAGTCATTCAATTTTTTTTTGTTACATTCATTTCCTATTTTAAATTCAGTTCTCGTAAAACCGTCGTCATTTTTATTCAGCATATTAAATGTTATTCTCTTGGTTCATTTTAATCAGTCTGCCTTAATTCGCCTTTTGATTTCTAATTCTCCTGCTTAATGATTAGTGCACTATCACCCCATACCTGTGATGAGAGTCCGTCCAAGCTTTATTATAAATTTTTGTTTTCAAGTCATCAACTTAAAGACTGGCGCCCTTAGCTTGCATAGTTGCATTTCTCGTTCAATTATTGTTCTCTAAGAGGGGTACGTCACACATGTTTGGCTCTTTATATCGTGGACATCATCAGCTATAGCTTGAATGTCATTCTTAAACGTATTCATGGGACATGTGATAATGCCCAAATGCAAAAATTACGTTACATAACTGCGGATTATTGATGGTCGCGCTAACTTATTGGTGGGTTTTAACAAAAACAGGGTTCATCAAAACACACTGTGCTATAATTAAAGTATCACCCTCATATTATCAGGCAAATTCATTTTGTCTAAACGTATAAATAAATCGAGTATTATTTAAAATACCTTCAGAAGCTATTTTTATGAGTAGGCGCGATGACGTTAAAATATCCCACGTTTTTCAGGCATTTGACGACCTTTTTCCCGCAGTTCCTTAACCTCGTCGATTTTTCCCGCGTCCGTGGGAAAATTCCCTCAATCTGGCAACACTGCTTCTGCGGCTTATGTAATCCGCTAACAGCCACACACTTGCAACAATGACTCCCTCACACCGCCACTAGGCAGTTATAAATCAGTGTTGCTGCGTCCACTGTGTCGCATTGTTGCCAAATTCACAAAAATTGTGTCTATGAAAAATGAAAAAGTTACAAGCGCTTCAAGATATTTAAAAATACAGTCAACTTCACGCTAGATTTGTCGAGTAGTCAACTTCACCCCGATTCCACTTAACATTTGCAGTTTTAAATATATGACTGTTCATAGGTAGGCCCTACGTATGACTGATTAACTTTCGTTCTTGCTGTGGTTGTAGTTGTGAGGAGTCGAGAAGATATGGCATGCGTAAGACCTAGACGTGTGTGTTTAATGTCGGTTAGTCGTATTAAATTTATAACTCAATAAATAAATTTAAAATTGCAGGATTCCTAAAAAGGATACTTCATTTTTGGTGCCTGAGCAGGAATGGTAGGTACATCTCTCAGCTTATTAATTCGAGCAGAACTAGGACAACCGGGCTTAATATGTAAACAGAGGTTCAAAATGCTATAAGTTAAATTATTACCATGACTTAAAGAACGTTTGAACCTTAACTACCGGGCGAGTTGGCCGTGCGGTTAGGGCGCGCAGCTGTGAGCTTGCATCCGGGAGATAGTGGGTTCGAACCCCTCTGTCAGCAGCCCTGAAGATGGCTATTCCGTGGATTCCCATTTTCACATCAGGCAAATGTTTGGGCTGTACCTTAATTAAGGCCACGGCCGCTTCCTTCTCGCACCTAGCCCTTCACTATCCCATCGTCGCCATTAGACCTATAATTTCCACAACCACTGAAGATTGTATGTATAACAATTCAATCTCTGGTACACCATCAGTTGTCGGCACCAATTTTCTGCTGCGTGTTAAAATACGCGTAGTTTGCGGCCAGATTGTGCGATGACAGGACATCGTTCATGAACGTCAACGAAGTTTGCATTGGGATAGATGTATTGTTTTTAAACCTGCGAATGCAAAAATACAGCATTTATCACTTGCGCAAGGTGCCGCAATAATTATTGTTTACCCCACTTCCTATGACCAATATAATCCTAGTCGGTGCAGTAATTCGTCGCGAGACCGGGCGAGTTGGCCGTGCGCGTAGAGGCGCGTGGCTGTGAGCTTGCATCCGGGAGATCGTGGGTTCGAGCCCCACGATCGGCAGCCCTGAAGATGGTTTTCCGTGGTTTCCCATTTTCACACCAGGCAAATGCCGGGGCTGTACCTTAATTAAGGCCACGGCCGCTTCCTTCCAACTCCTAGGCCTTTCCTGTCCCATCGTCGCCATAAGACCTATCTGTGTCGGTGCGACGTAAAGCAACTAGCAAAAATTCGTCGCGAACAGCACGATAGTGAATAAAAAATAGGGCATAATAAGTTGTACAGAATACTGGGAATATATTAATTTTTCAAACAGCTTCTATATGATTTTTCAGAACCCTTTCCCGCTAAAAAAAAATATTTTTTTGTAATTGATTCGAAAATGAACATTATTGAAGACACCTTAATTTGTGAGAGATGTGAAATATTTGAAAAAATCGTCCATCGACGGGTTTCGATCCACCTATCCCGCGATTCCGAAGCTGAGCTCTTGCCGCTGCGGCAATTTCTCGGAAACGGCTGAGAATTGCACCGTAGTACTTGCAGCTGCTATACTCCTGGTCAGGCCCTATACGTGTACCAAAGATGGATCGAATCGGACACCCAAGTGCCATAGCCTCCCCTTGTAAGGGAAAGTATAACCACTGAAAAAAGAAAGAATAAACTCGTAGCATTTTATATTCCTCGCATTTTATATGTTAACAGACTTAATTTTAGTTATTATCAAATTATAATTCACCTCTCATGTAGATACAAACACTGTGGATACCCACAACAAATATTATACCTATAGGTGGAATTGTTTTTCAGAAAAGTGTAACTGCGAGGGATTTACACACTGTCATACGGCCATTCCTTTCTTGAGCGGCTGTGTGTGGAGGACAGGTTAAGGATATTAAAGGTAACAAATGGCAAAAATGATCTAAAAGAAAATAAAACCATAAATGTTCATACACAATCTGAGAACAATATTTTCAATACATAAACTAATTAATTTCAAACTACTCCTGCAGTGGGTAAACAGGATGCCTGAGTAACCACGCCTTAAGCTTATTTCTGAATGTATAGAGTGATAGCATTTGTAAGTGAATAATGAAATGAAATGAAATGAAATGAAATGGCGTATGGCTTTTAGCGCCGGGATGTGTCCGAGGACTTCGGCTCGCCAAGTGCAGGTCGTGATGAGGATGAAATGATGATGAGTACAACCAGTCCCCGTGCCAGGGGAATTAACTAATTATGGTTAAAATTCCCGACCCTGCCGGGAATCGAACCCGGGACCCCTGTGATCCAAGGCCAGCACGCTAACCATTTTTTTTTGCTAGGGGCTTTACGTCGCACCGACACAGATAGGTCTTATGGCGACGATGGGATAGGAAAGGCCTAGGAGTTGGAAGGAAGCGGCCGTGGCCTTAATTAAGGTACAGCCCCAGCATTTGCCTGGTGTGAAAATGGGAAACCACGGAAAACCATCTTCAGGGCTGCCGATAGTGGGATTCGAACCTACTATCTCCCGGATGCAAGTTCACAGCCGCGCGCGCTAACCATTTAGCCATGGAGCCAGGCAATAATGAAATGACTTGAACCTTTCTTTTGTATCCCATAACGAGATGCATAGACCAAAGCTAGCCTGGTGGTAATGATCGTTAAGGCGCTGAAGTCTGTATGGTCTGACACCGAGGTTAGCCGGATCGAGTCCCGTTGGTCGAAAATGTTGTCACCATCAGAATGTTGGCCGGCAGGGTAGGGGAGGTGGTATACAACTTCTAATCACTACATTGCGTGCCAAAAACCTGGATTAAATTCCAAACCTGTCCGCAGTGCTCATATGAGGTGAGGGCATATGACGCTGTCGATGGTGATTCGTCCGTCGGATGGAGTCGTTAAGCCTTGATCAGATCCCTTGGTGCTGTTCCACAGGAGTAGGCTACGTACCGGTAACGGGTTTCACCCTCTCCCTACTATCATATATCATGTCATTCATGTCATCTCATTACCTCATCTGATGAGGTTGACGTCAGGAAGGGCATTCGGTCATCAAAACTCGCCACGACAGATTCATCTCACCTCATACCCGACCCCGTAGAGAAACGGAACAAGGGCTGGACAAACAAACAAACAAACAAACAAACAAACGAGATACATAGACTTGGTTAACTGACCTTGAATTGTATTTGTGTAAAGTACCCCTAAGTTTGATTTTGTCAGTTTCTGCATATACCTTAAGACAAAGACGAGCATAATTCGGCTCAATGAGCAGCGCTCCAGCTCAGGTAGGTAAAGGAGCAGTGTAAGTACAGCCTAGCAGCTGCTTGCACGGCTCTCTGTTACAACTAGTGAAGGGACGCGTATCAAAAGAGATTTAAATTTTCAACATTTTTATTTTGCCAAATGCCTCGTCTTACTCAGTGCATTGGATTCTGATGAGGAAACAAAATAAGTTCCAATACTTAGAAATCATTTGTACGGTAGTTATTAAATTTTTCCCCTTTAGATGAACGCCTCGTTTTGAATTAATATTCACGTGTAATTTATTTGTATAAGTCTTACCAATGCAGATTTATTTAGAAGTGTCTCTTAGTCTTTTGCATTAGACGTACAAATACATAGGTTGCTTTTTCAAGTTTTAGCAACCATGCTCCAGCACAGCCGTGCAAGGGTGCCTGGCTCTGTTATTCTTACCAAAGTTTGCTGACTTGCGTCCCCTTCCTCCTCCACGTCCGTTTACAGTGGCCAGGTGAAGGTGAGCAGTTGTGAGAAACCCCTCGCGAAAGGCAGTCGCCATGTTTTACAAGCATGAACAGAGAAGCTGGTTAAAACTCCAGTGTGCTAGAGGTCGCAACAAGGACGCGAACGTGTGTTGGACATGTCTTGATCTGGTCACTCACCAGTAAGTGACGAACATGTACAGACTGTGTTCGCATCGGATGTGATCTTAACTCATACCGTTCCTCCGCGGCAGACCGTCAATGCGGCGTACTAATGTTCATTTTTGCAAAACATTCTGCGAGCAGCGCTGAGAAGAAAACGGTGACACTTCATGGATAACACATCCATTGTTCTGCATGACAGTGCTACTGACAAACAGCAGGAGTTGTGTCTAAATCGTTCAATCGCTGGGAGTGCTCTGTCACTCCCCATACTACCGGGCGAGTTGGCCGTGCGGTTAGGAGCGCGCAGCTGTGAGCTTGCATCCGGGAGATAGTGGGTTCGAACCCCACTGTCGGCAGCCCTGAAGATGGTTTTCCGTTGTTTCTCATTTTCACACCGGGCAAATGCTGGGGCTGTACCTTAAGGCCACGGCCGCTTCCTTCCCATTCCTAGGCCTTTCCCGTCCCATCGTCGCCATAAGACCCATCTGTGTCGGTGCGACGTAAAGCAAAATAGAAAAAAAATACCTCTCCATACTTTCTGGATTTAAGTCCCTGTGACTTCGATACAATCCAGGGCCTCTCAAACGCCCAAAATCTCACGCGTGCAAATCGCAGCGCAGAGGTTCTGTGCACCGCAAATCGTTCCGACTCGACTCGGCTCGGTTCGGACCAGCATTTTGTCTCGGGCCTACACGGCTAAGCTCGGCTCTACGCTGCAGAGCAAGTGAGGAAGGGGGAGACTGGCGGAGCGAGCGAGACAGGCGTAGGGAAACAGTGAGAGAGCACTCTGGTCAACCTAGCGAAGTCGCCTTTGCACCTTGCGTCGCGCAATGCACCGGTGCATGTACCCTGAGAGGCCTTGATCTAATCCCTAAGATGAAGGAGCTACTACACGGGTAGCGCTTCCGTACAATTGAAGACGTTTTAGAGGCCACCGGCCGCTCTCTTCGCACCATCGAGAGATTGGGCAGTGCCAACGGGATCCAATGGCTGGGAACACTTGTATGCAACGCTGGTGACTCTATCGAAATCCTATGGAAGTTAGAACTATGTATCAGTAAATAAAATAGTTGACAAAGCTTAATAGTCTATACTTTATCCATTATATGCAACCCCACGATTTTGGGAAGTATAAATAAATAAATAAATAAATAAATAAATAAATAAATAAATAAATAAATAAATAAATAAATAAGTGTGCAAGCGCTATGTGCTAAGTAAATAGTTTAATTATATTCATTTCTTTACGTTATTAATTACTTTGACATATCATAACTGAATACTCCTTTAATTACCGCCTGCAGTCATAGAAATATTGTGGGCCAACATAAAGGCTTGCGTAAAAATACAGCATAAACAATGAATCGACCGTACGATTGTATTGCGTAAACATAATATACTCAGATACATTGCTGTGGCTTTGCTTGCGCCTTGACTCCGCATATCGCCATCTATTCTTTACTGTACGAACTACACTGACTGACAGAGCAAATGCAACACCAAGAAGGAGTGGTTCGAAAGGGATGAAAGTTGGGGGAAAAAACAGAGACGGCACGGACGAATAATTGATGTTTATTTCAAACCGATATGCAGGTTACACAATGCGCACGGCATCGACTCAGTAGGATGTAGGACCACTGCGAGCGGCGATGCACGCAGAAACACGTCGAGGTACAGAGTCAATAAGAGTGCGGATGGTGTCCTGAGGGATGGTTCTCCATTCTCTGTCAACCATTTGCCACAGTTGGTCGTCCGTACGAGGCTGGGGCAGAGTTTGCAAACGGCGTCCAATGAGATCCCACACGTGTTCGATTGGTGAGAGATCCGGAGAGTACGCTGGCCACGGAAGCATCTGTACACCTCGTAGAGCCTGTTGGGAGATGCGAGCAGTGTGTGGGCGGGCATTATCCTGCTGAAACAGAGCATTGGGCAGCCCCTGAAGGTACGGGAGTGTCACCGGCCGCAGCACATGCTGCACGTAGCGGTGGGCATTTAACGTGCCTTGAATACGCACTAGAGGTGACGTGGAATCATACGCAATAGCGCCCCAAACCATGATGCCGCGTTGTCTAGCGGTAGGGCGCTCCACAGTTACTGCCGGATTTGACCTTTCTCCACGCCGACGCCACACTCGTCTGCGGTGACTATCACTGACAGAACAGAAGCGTGACTCATCGGAGAACACGATGTTCCGCCATTCCCTCATCCAAGTCGCTCTAGCCCGGCACCATGCCAGGCGTGCACGTCTATGCTGTGGAGTCAATGGTAGTCTTCTGAGCGGACGCCGGGAGTGCAGGCCTCCTTCAACCAATCGACGGGAAATTGTTCTGGTCGATATTGGAACAGCCAGGGTGTCTTGCACATGCTGAAGAATGGCGGTTGACGTGGCGTGCGGGGCTGCCACCGCTTGGCGGCGGATGCGCCGATCCTCGCGTGCTGACGTCACTCGGGCTGCGCCTGGACCCCTCGCACGTGCCACATGTCCCTGCGCCAACCATCTTCGCCACAGGCGCTGCACCGTGGACACATCCCTATGGGTATCGGCTGCGATTTGACGAAGCGACCAACCTGCCCTTCTCAGCCCGATCACCATACCCCTCGTAAAGTCGTCTGTCTGCTGGAAATGCCTCCGTTGACGGCGGCCTGGCATTCTTAGCTATACACGTGTCCTGTGGCACACGACAACACGTTCTACAATGACTGTCGGCTGAGAAATCACGGTACGAAGTGGGCCATTCGCCAACGCCGTGTCCCATTTATCGTTCGCTACGTGCGCAGCACAGCGGCGCATTTCACATCATGAGCATACCTCAGTGACGTCAGTCTACCCTGCAATTGGCATAAAGTTCTGACCACTCCTTCTTGGTGTTGCATTTGCTCTGTCAGTCAGTGTATTAGAAGTTAGCTGCTCCCTGTGATTACAGTGCTCATGCTGTTGATCAAGAAGAGGGGCTCTCTCATTGTCCACATATGCCTTAAGAAGTGCATTATAAATATCATCATCATCATCATCATCATCATCTGTTTACCCTCCAGGTTCGGTTTTTCCCTCGGACTTGGCGAGGGATCCCACCTCTACCGCCTCAAGGGCAGTGTCCTGGAGCTTCAGACTCTTGGTCGGGGGATACAACTGGGGAGTATGACCAGTACCTCGCCCAGGCGGCCTCACCTGCTATGCTGAACAGGGGCCTTGTGGAGGGATGGGAAGATTGGAAGGGATAGGCAAGGAAGAGGGAAGGAAGCGGCCGTGGCCTTATGTTAGGTACCATCCCGGCATTCGCCTGGAGGAGAAGTGGGAAACCACGGAAAACCACTTCCAGGATGGCTGAGGTGGGAATCGAACCCACCTCTACTCAGTTGATCTCCCGAGGCTGAGTGGACCCCGTTCCAGCCCTCATTCCACTTTTCAAATTTCGTGGCAGAGCCGGGAATCGAACCCGGGCCTCCGGGGGTGGCAGCTAATCACGCTAACCACTACACCACAGAGGCGGACAGCATTATAAATATACACACATAAATTTTACATATGTATGCCTAGCAAAACTCAGTTCGAAGACGTCACGTCTCCTCACAAGGGAAGTGATAGTTCTATACGGATTGTATCATAAATCACCTGGAAACATTCCATGCGTCATCGCTCATGTGCTTATCATATTAATTATTCTGCTTCAATTAACATTCATTACAGGTATATGGATTGTACGCATATGAAAGTAAGGCACATACTGTAATTCTGCAAATACATTTTTTTGTCTGGAAATATTTCAATTATTTATTAGAAATAATTGAAAGAATGAACGACATGTGGGAGGAACAATAGTAACAAAAGGGTTTTATGTCATCTATGGCTGCGTTTCTGATTTGTCCATTCGTCTCATTAACAATGATACACTCTTTCGATTACACAACTATTGCACTATTATTCCCAACAAAGCATATTAGATTCCGCAACTGTTCTGCATTATGTATGGTTATTGTCTGAAGTGCATACAAATAAACATTAAATCTGTTTCTAAACATAAGAATTAATTCACAACAAACCAATAAACTTGAGAATTATTACTTTTATATTAATTCATAACCAGACACGTTGTGAAATTATCGCTATTCTCATTTAATACAAATTTTCAATATGCTTGCACATTCACGTCCCGAGAGATCTAATTCCTACTTTCATTGAAAATTGGGAGTTTCCTGTACGCAAGTACAGTAATTAATTTCTTCGAAGTTAAACGGAATCAAGTGTTAAAAATCTACCTTTTATTCGAAGGAAAACTACCGACCAAACCATCAACAACCATGTCGACGTGCTGGAAAGTAACCTAACACACTTTTTAAAAATCAACCTTGCTACAGCCGTCAGGAATTCGTATAATGAAACATGAGCTGAATATAATTTAAGTGTCGGTTACATGTACAGTACTGTAGTCAGACAACGAAGAAGTAATAAACTTTCCTTCCTTATGACGGAATGAAAATAGCGTGTTCAATTCATAGTACCAAGGAGTACAATTTACAGGGACTTTTTTTAATCTGTTCAGGGGTTTGTCGCTCCCCTGGTCACCCGCGCTGCGAGCCTGTCTCCCGCCAAGCACTTTGCCGTAATGCGCTTCTCTGCGCCACAAGTTCCCCTCCTTCACCATCTGCTGAGATCTTTACCAGCGTAAGGTTCAGTTTAGTCAAGTCTTCACGTGTTTAGTGCTTACTGTGTTATTCCAATGCCATTTTCATTAAATTAGCGTGTGTATATACATAATACCATCATAAAATACAGGAAATCTTGTGCGAAAACACACTATGACTCGATGCCGGGCGAGTTTCATCCGTTAACAGCGCAACAGTGGGGTGCGATTCTCTATTGTTAACCATATTGTGTTGCAAAGTAAGAAACATTGATTTTCAAGAGCAGCGTATGAACATTAAAAGTAGTCAATGTTTGGGAGAAATATCTTCGAAGACATCGACAATGGTAACGAGAGTGTACGGTGACTCTACGATCGTCCATCGCAAGAAACAGCAACAACAAGGACAAAAACATCCACTGTTGAGGCAAAATTCTATCTGGATCAGCAGTGTGTGAGTTTGTGCGTTGCGGTGCGCGTTCGTCGTGGGAATGAGTCGCGTTCGCGGTCAAAAGTGTTCGTGTTGCAACGTGAGAAATTCATGCTGGAGGTTCTTTTTGAACAATATGGAATTTTCCATTCGAAATGTATTCCTGACGGCAAAACAGTAAAGAAGGAGTCAGTATATGGAAATTTTACGGGAATCCATCCGTCGTGAGATCGGTGACAACTTTGTTTCGTTGGCTTCCATCGCATTTAAGACAAGGCCACTTCACCTGAAGCTACCCGACATCCAACACCATCCAGTGGATCAAGGAGAGCAATCTGTGGCGATGGAAGTTCTCGCTTACATTAGAGCGTCTCTGATAGTTTATTCGTTTTTAAATGCATATTTTCGCGAATGTATCTCGTGCATATCCACTCTTATTCTTCTTCCGGGCCTCTTCACAATTGTTTGAGGTCGATTATTGCTGTAGACTTGGCCCAGTTTTACGATTGGATGGTATTACTGACGCCTAACCTGTGAAGAGGGATCCATTCACTATTCCGTGTTTTCCGTGGTTTACCGTTTTCACACCAGGCAAATTCTGGGGCTGTACCTTAATTAAGGCAACGTTCACTTCCCTCCTTCTCCTAGCCCTTTCCTGTCCCATGGTCGCCATAAGACCTGTCTGTGTCAGTGCGACGTAAAGTAAATAATAAAAAGAAAAATATTCCGTGCCTCCGTGGTGGTTGTGTGGTGTGTTGCGTGTAGATGAAGAGAATTATGAATTAATAGATGAAGAGGAATTATCTATACGCATTTAAAGTGCTCAATACAGAGTCGTCAGTTATAAGTGGAATCCGTAAGTTCATGTAATATGAACATTTTGTCATAATAAGTGCTACTGGACCGCCAATGTTCCTAACTTCGGCACTGAGTTGGACAGAGTGGTTAGAAATATGCCCGACCGCCTGTGACCTTAAGAATAAACCTGGTACTCATTTATGGTGTAGGATAAGTGAACCTTAGAGCCATGGAAATCTCGTTTCCAAAGTTCTCGATTTCCTGACAGGAAACTGAACCCATGTACTTCTTGGGTGAACCAAGCACACACCTTTACCACCTCGGATAGTCAGCCCCCAAGTGAAGTACATTATCTGATAATAAATACTACAAGCGAAAACTTCAGTGAGGAAACTCTTATCACAAAACTAGATAAATACATATTACCTTAAAACTTTCTGTAAAGAGATACGAATGCACAGCTTCAAACGGCGGAATTAAGAGATAAAGCTCGGAATCGTATAATAATTAGTTGAAGGTTAATGAGAAAACAAGCGACTCGTGAAGGCTATGTCAACATTTCCTCTGTTGGCAGTCCTATTAGCGATGAGATTTGCAAATCCTCGACAAACAAACAGACAAACAAAGACGCTGTACGTAAATGACAAGAAGTGGCAAGAAGGGAATTGCCGTGGGAGTGGGAAGACGATATTATTAAAGACAAAAGGAATTGCCGTGGGAGTGGGAAGACGATATTATTAAAGACAAAGGGAATTGCCGTGGGAGTGGGAAGACGATATTATTAAAGACCAAATAATCCTTTTAATATTTCGTCGGGAATTACGTTCCACTAAAAACCTCTCTGTGTCAGTGTGACGTAAAGCAAATTGTAAAAAGAGAAATATTCCGTGTTTCCGTGGTGGTTGTATGGCGTGTTACGTGTAGAAGAAGAGACGTGTATCAAGACGAACGCAAGCCCTCAGTCCCCGAGCTAGAGGAATTATATATACGCAGTTAAAATGCTTAATGCGGAATCGTCAGTTACAAGTGGAATCGTGTGAATCGTATGACCGTTTTATCACATTAAATCCTGTAACAGACTAAAAACACTGTCGTACGTACCTATTTGGTTACTGGTCAAACAGCAGAATCGTAGCGTAGGAAATAGTGAATTAGGGTGCATCAGACTAACACAAACTTACGTCATCACAGCGTATCTGTGTTTGGGTCGCTAACCCATGAACTGCTTTAATGCTGTTCTATACCACCCTATCCCATGCTAACTCCTTCACAACTGTCCGACTCGTTGGCTGAACAGTCAGCGTACTGGCCTTCGGTTCAGAGGGTCCCGGGTTCGATTCCCGGCCGGGTCGGGGATTTTAACCTTAATTGGTTAATTCCATTGGCACGGGGGCTGGGTGTATGTGTTGCCGTCATCATCATTTCATCCTCATCACGACGCGCGTCAAATAGAAAGACCTGCACCTGGCGAGCCGAACCCTTCCTGGGATATCCCGGCACTAAAAGCCATACGACATTTCATTTCCTTCACAACTAAGCAACAGTTCCGCCCTACATCCGTTATATTTGCTTTGTCTCTTTCAAAAACTTGGTCTCCCTCTATCATTATTACAGCAACACTTCCCACTTGTTTGTCTGTTAGTTCATCGGCCTAGAGGCTGGATGGATCCTCAAATAGCACCACCATAGGTTATGCGGTTATAAGGAAACCCCAAAAACCAATGGCAGCACTAAAATAAGGCGTACTAGGCAAGATGAGGAGTGAGGTAGTTTTCCATTGCTTTCCTCACTGGGTCAGAAAGTACTATTGCAGCACGACTGACCCTATGAGCAGCACCTTTCATAACACTCAGATGCAGTAGTCATGCTCTGAATGCCATTACTCAGCACTACCCATACCCCAGCAACTTCCATATTGTCACAGCCATGGATGTTGACTGGGACTTCGGTGGAAGCTACACTTTACTCTGGCCTGTGCTACGAGATGGATGCAAAAGTACTGTAACCATCAAGAAATGACAGCAGGCAGACTTCCCACTTATACTAAAGGAACTAGCCCTACGTGTCTCAAAATATGTCCTTTCACTTCATATCTTCTTCTGATTTAATTCTTCCAAATCATTCTCCTCTTGGTAATTTTATTCAGAATCTCTTCCTTTGTGAACGACCAGATCTTCTCACCTTCATTCTTTTGTAATACATATTTCAAAGGTTTATCTTTCTGCAATAGTTACTGATCATGTTTGATAAAACAGTGCCTCACTCTTCAAAAAACATCACATAACATGCATATCTGAATGTAAGGTAAGCAAGTATATTTTCTTAACAAAGCCCTTCTTGCACAGGATAGTCTACATTTTATTTCTTCCTTACAAAGTACTTTGGCCATCCGTCGTATTCCACTACCCAAATAGGCTAACAATATGTTTTGAAGAATGAAGCCATTCTTTACCAGTATCGACTGAGTTAAAGAAACTTACAAGATTTTCAGTATGTCGAAGATGAATATTTTCTGTAGCTGATTCCAATCACTTTCAGTATCTCGAATATCCAGGAGCGATCAACGTTATCACACGCCTTTTCCAGATCTGCAGATACCATATACAGTGCATAAGCTAGCCCTTCTTTAGTTACGGTTTGTCGATGAAATAGTCTTAATGTAAAACAGTCGTTTTAAGAGTGTTACTTTCGTTACGGAAAATAGGAGTGAGATTGTGAGTCAGAAGTTACTTTTTTAAATGTAATTAAGAGGAAAACCTGACACATGTTTTTGTCTGTGCTGATGTTCCAATGGTATAGGCAAGAGCTCCCCTCCCCCACTGCGTTTGATCGCAGTTCTTGTAAAATTTAGATACGCCTTATGCTTCGTACTGTAAATAGTAATGTAAAGTTACCCAAAATGTGCAATTCAATGTTTATAATCCGGATTATTTATGTCGTTATCGAATATTCCAGTTATCCGGATCGGGCAGAGTCACCTCAGAGCCGGATAAACGAGGTTCTGCTGTGTGATTTTATGTGTTTACCGTCCCTTCAATTGCTATAGCTTTTAAGAGATGTTTCTTTTTAATTCTTGCATTACCTATTATTCTTCTTCTTATTCCATACCTTTACTCAAATTATCTTGGGGTTTAAACTATGTGTAGATTTCCCCCCAGTTTAACGACCGGTTGCCCTTCCTGACTCCAAACCTGTATGGAAGGATGTTTTATTCGCTGTTGTGTGTTTCTGGGGTGTGTGTTGCATGTAGACGAAGATGTTAATTAGGGCAAACACAGAAACCTATTCCCCGAGCTAGAGGAATGAACTATATGCAGTTAAAATCCTCGAATCGGCCGGGAATATAAATCACGGCCCTCCAAGCCGAAGACCACCCACACTGACCATAAAGCCAGACAAATTTTGCACCACCTATTAAGAGAATTTTCTTGTCAAGGAAACGAGTTCAGAGCATATTGTTTCTTCTTCTTCTTCTACTACTCTTTTCCCACCCTGTGAGGTCGCGGGTGCGAACTGTGTTGCACATGTCGATTTGGCCCTTTCTTACGGCCGAATGCCCTTCCTGTCGCCAACCGTATATAGAGGGATACAATCACTATTACGTGTTTCTGTGGTGGTTGGTAGTGTAGTGTGTTGTCTGACTAATGAAAGGAAAGTGTTGGAACAAACGCCGGCCCCGTGGTGTAGGGGTAGCGTGCCTGCCTCTTACCCAGAGGCCCCGGGTTCGATTCCCGGCCAGGTCAGGGATCTTTACCTAGACCTGAGGGCTAGTTCGAGGTCTACTCAGCCTACGTGAGTAGAACTGAGGAGCTATATGGCGGTGAGATAGCGGACCCGGTCTAGAAAGCCAAGAATAACGGCCGAGAGGATCCGTCGGCTTATTACACGACACCTTGTAATCTGCAGGTCTTCGGGCTGAGCAGCGGTCACTTAATAAGCCAAGGCCCTTCACGGGCTGTAGTGCAATGGGGTTGGGGGATTGGGACAAACACAAACACCCAGTCCCCGAGCCAGAAGAATTAATCAGACGCGATTAAAATCCCCGACCCAGCTGGGAATTGAACCCGGGACCCTCTGAACCGAAGGCCTTAACGCTGACCATTAAACCAATGAGTCGGACTTCAAACATATTGTTTATATAAATGAAATACAGTATCATGTAACATTTCTTGCACATTTCAATAGTTTTTGAATTATTTAAAACCATTCGTCCGCCTCTGTGGTGTAGTGGTTAGCGTGATTAGCTGCCACCCCCGGAGGCCCGGGTTCGATTCCCGGCTCTGCCACGAAATTTGAAAAGTGGTACGAGGGCTGGAACGGGGTCCACTCAGCCTCGGGAGGTCAACTGAGTAGAGGTGGGTTCGATTCCCAACTCAGCCATCCTGGAAGTGGTTTTCCGTGGTTTCCCACTTCTCCTCCAGGCGAATGCCGGGATGGTACCTAACTTAAGGCCACGGCCGCTTCCTTCCCTCTTCCCTGCCTATCCCTTCCAATCTTCCCATCCCTCCAAAAGGCCCCTGTTCAGTATAGCAGGTGAGGCCGCCTGGGCGAGGTACTGGTCATACTCCCCAGTTGTATCCCTCGACCAAGAGTCTGAAGCTCCAGGACACTGCCCTTGAGGCGGTAGAGGTGGGATCCCTCGCTAAGTCCGAGGGAAAAACCGAACCTGGAGGGTAAACAGATGATGATGATGATGATAAAACCATTCGTAAAATTGAAAATGAAGAAAAAAAGCAACAAAAATGCATAAATGTAGCATACTGGGTGGGCATAACAAGTGAGAGATACGAATCTGTCTTCTGAACTAGAGAAGATTATTTTTTCCAATAGATTGAAAGCAAAGTATTGTATAATCTGTTAAGGGAAACCTAAAAAAATGCTGGCTTTCGACACACATTTTGTACCTCTTCTTTTTTTTCAATTTGCTTTATGTCGCAGCATCACAAGTAGGTCTTATGGTGACGATGGGACAGGAAAGGGCTAGGAGTAGGAAGGTATTGAGCTATCGAGCGTGGCCCTGATTAAGGTACAGCCACAGCATTTGCCTGGTGTGAAAATGGTAAACCTCGGGAAACCAGCACAGGGCTGCCGACAGTGGGATTCGAACCCACTATTTCCCGAATGCAAACTGACAGGTACGTGACCCACATCGCGCAGCCACTCGCTTGGTACCTCCCCTCTTAAGCACCCTCAAATTCCACCTACCTCATTCAGGATTTAACCCGCTACTTCAGAGAAGTAGCAATAACCAGTCTTGCTAGTGACGACTGAGTTCCGCACCTGATCGACAGTCACACCAGCGCTTCAGCTACGCAGCTTACATAAAGGAAATGTAATTTGAAATATAGAGAAAACAAGAAAAACATTTGTGTCACTACATTGCAATAAGCTGTCCAGATTCTACAATATGAAAATCGTCAATAAAGTTCGAAGGTCAGTGTACATTTTTAAAATATAGAACATCACTGAAAGCAATAACGGTTGTGAGCGTACTTTCAAAGTTCAGTATACCGTATAATCACTACGTATTGCAGTGCCCATGACACGCCCATTACTCGTATAGACAGTAGATACGAAAGATCACAGAAAGTTTGATATCTTTCTTCTAGCCGATACATATATATAAACACTCCATTGGTTGCTCTCAACACATCAGTGACATTTCCAAACACGATCTTTAATAATAATAATAATAATAATAATAATAATAATAATAATAATAATAAAAGAAAATGTTTTATCTTAAAACCTCAAAATACAACACTGCAACACAGTAGTCGAACCGGAATGTCTATACGCGAGTGAATGTCTAGTACTGAATTACAAGCTAAATCGTTAGCGTGCTGGCCCTTGGCCACAGGGGTCCCTGGTTCGATTCCCGGCAGGGTCGGGAATTTTAACCATCATTGGTTAATTCCGCTGGCACGGGGGCTGGGTGCATGTGTTGTCTTCATCATTCATTTCATCCTCATCACGACGCGCAGGTCACCTACGGGAATCAAATAGAAAGACCTGCACCTGAGCGAGCCGAACTTATCCTCGGAAAATCGGTGTCGTCCCATTTGCGACCACTCAGGTAGAATACAAGACCAGTTTATTTTTGACGAGTTAAGCATTGTCTCATTTGCGATCACTCTTATCAATGACATACAAATAGTCAGGTACAGGTTGCTGTGGAGGAATTCCCTACTGAAGAACTGGTACAGGAAGACATCCCTCAAGTAACTGGCGAAACTACATACTAGGATTCTTACGAATCGTATACTGAAACTCATTAAATTACTTATATGTACCGTTTGGGACTGATGCATTAATATCGGGACTAGCAGAGAATAAACAGGACTCAAATGAACCTTTTATTTACAGTTACCAGATGGCTACGGATGTAAAGGCGGTTAAATGAGTTTTAAGAAGTAGGACAAAAAATGGGCGTATTAAAACCGTTCAATTTTCAATTTCCAATTTCAAAACTGAGTATTTTGCTGTAACACTTCGCTTCTTCGATCGTGCTATCCTTTTTGAAGCAATTGTAGCTCGTCTCAAACTTGACAGTTAACTTACACTTTCTTATACGATATAGGAAACTATTAAATTACTGCTTAAATAATGCTCAAACTGTTCGATTATTCATACTGACACGTTAAGTAAACAGCTGCTCAAAATATAATTAGCCTACTTTCATCTATCTCTATGTATGTCTACTACTTAGTCTCGTTTCTTGATACTGGGTCGGGATGAGATGAGATTAATTTCTACGGGATGTTTCTACGGCCGGATGCCCTTCCTGGCACCAACCTCATTTGAGGAGCTAACGAAGATGAAATGTATTATGGTGAATGAAATTGGGTAAGGGGTGGGAGGACACAGCTCTGGCCTACGGATAGGAACTGTACCGGCATTTACCTGGAAGTGAAAATATTAAACCACAGAAAACCATTCGGAGAACAGCCGACGGTGGGGTTCGAACCCACGTGTTTCCCGAATACAGAATTTGGCTCCATAGCCGTAGCGCGTTAAAACGCACGGCCACTCAGCCTACTTTCATCTACATAAATAAAATGATAATTTTTGTCTATACGCTCGGATTAGATGTACAAGATTCCAGAACTTAAGGAAATGTTTAGATTAAAATAAGTTGAAAAAATTATAATTCTATAATGATGGCGCGAAAAGATGAGATTACATTCGGGAAATAGTGGGTTCGAATACCATTATCGGTAGCTCTGAAGATGGTTTTCCGTGGTTCCCTATTTCCACAACAAGGCCACGGCCGCTTCCTTCCCACTTCTAGCCCTTTCCTATCCTATTGTCGCCATAAGACGTATCTGCGTCTGTGCAACGTAAAAAAACCTTCGAGAGGTTGTGCGGAGTACCCCCCTAATTAGCAGTCCCCGTGCTGCATGGACGTTGTAAAACCCTGATAGGCTGCTGATAATTTTACAGTGGTCGCAAATGGGACACGAACTGATCTTTTTCACATTCTTGTTTTCCACTGTAATTGGGAGTGATCGCAAATGGGACAACTTTTTTTGTGATCGCAAATGGGACTGATCGCAAATGGATCACAACTGGAAAATCCCGGCACTAAAAGTCATACGCCATTTCATTACAAGCTGAACGAATTCGAAGTTCTGGAAAGAAAAATTATACGAAAAATACTCGGTCCGCTAAGAACTACAGAACTCTGGAAATCAAGAAGTAATGATGACATATGTCGGAACGGAAACAATGAGGCGTTTGATATTTTTTGGACATTTATGCAGAATGGATGACAACAGGTTAAGTAACCAGATCTTCAAATATCCTTGGGACAAGAAGTCAACAACAACCTGGATTTATGAAGTCAAGAAAGATCTGGAAAGAAACAACATAAGAGAAGAAACAACCGTGAGAGAGAGATTTTTAGAAAGAAATTGTTAAAAATGGAAGGATTCCAAGGTCAGGAGGGAACGAAGACAGGCCTAAAATGGTCCGAAGAGAGGTAAAGGGGACTTAGTGAGCAGATAAAGTTGTATTGGAGGAACAACAAAGGATGAAGCACTGAAATTGTCACGTGGCCCCTAGACCCTAACGGAGAAATAAATGTATATTAATACCAATAATCCTAGGCTGAATGGTCTTCTGTTCAGAGGGCACCGAATGCGATTCCCTGCCGGGTCGAGGATATTAACAGTGTTTTGTTAATTCCTCTGGTTCGGGGACTGGGTGTTCTCTTCATCTAGTGACAACACATCGCACTACAAACCTGCAGTAATGAATACATCCCTCCACCCGGCCGTAAAACTGGGACAAATCCTCATGAAGTACTAAAGATAGAGGAACATTTCAGTCATCAGTAGGGCGCGGATGTTTATGACATGTCATAATTTATTTCTTTATATTATTTCCGTGGAAAATAAGGTTGAGCATGATTTTATCTGGGGTGACTAAAATGATGCAATTTTCACGGGTCATATAACGTCATATTTTGACACTTTTAACGCGTTTCTGTCATTTTCCGGCAAATTTTCATATTATGGTCATGTTTCCCCGTGAACTGCCGTGTTTTTGTCATATTTTATCTTTTTATTCCATTTTCGCATACCTGCTAGCAGTCGTCTCAAAGACGGATGTTAAGTATCTCCTAATTGTTATCTGTAGTTTCTTACAATTATCTTTCTTACACATATATATTTATGTGAATTAGGAGGGTAAAGCTGTACAGAAAGAGACAGATGCGTATAAAGCGACGTTATAGTGAGTATCAATTGAACTCTAATGATTTGTCGTATTTCAAATGTGGCCCAATAACATCCTGCGATGTTGAGCTGTCTTTTCCTCGTTACGTGAAAATAGATCATTCCTACTTGGAAACTTTAAAATATATGTAATTTGCTATTGTAATTCTTTCTGATTGACCATCAAAATGTGGCATTTATTTCATTCTGTGCAGAGTCGAAAGTTACCTCTGGATTGAGTAATTAAATAAATTCAAAATATAATAAAACATTATTATTTATACTAATAATAAGAGTTGGTGTCTGACATTTCTTAGAGGGAGGTCCGTTTACTGCCTGCCGAGGCAGGATAAAGGGAGTGGCTGTGTGGTTGCCATGGAAACGAGGGTGGGGCGACTGCGGTTGCCTTGGAGATAAAACTTCAGGGCAGCTCGTCTTGCTGGGAGTTGCCAAACCTGTCACTGTCACTGATAACCTGATTGTTTGTATAAGAGTGATCGCAAATGGGACGACACCGCCTGGCCAGGTAGTCCACAACAGATCACAGCGGTCAGAATGAAGGAGGGAACAAGTGAGCCGGAAGCGAGGGGTAAGAGCATGTAGAAACGAATGCTGGAATGTGGCAACATCGTGAAATGGGACGTGCAGTGCTCCTCCCTCCAACCTTACCTGTCAGACGCCAACTTTAGTTAAGTCTAGTATAGTTATTTTGCCTTTGCTGGCGAGATGTAGTGTTTACAGTGCGCTATGTCTTCTGGTACGGGATAGAATAACTTTGTTACTTTCATTGACCTGTCTCAGTCTCATCGTTGGCTTTGACAAAATGAAGGTGACCGAGGTATGAGCGATGCTAGTAATACCATTGCTTATGCAGCCAGTCCCTGTTATGAATGGTGCGAAAATATCGCTCATAGGGTCAGTTGGTGCATGCATTTCAGTGAGCTTGGGAGACAGATATATAATAGCAACTTCTGGCTCGGTGAGGAAAGCAACGGGAAACTACCTCACTCTTCATTTCCCTAGTATGCCTCTTCAGTGAGGCCTAGGCTATCTATGACAGCTGTTGGTGGAACTGTGGAGGATCAAACCAGCCTTCGGGCTGAATACACAACATTTAGTTATTATTGAATGTTCTGGATTTTAAAAGTATATTTTCAATATAATGTTAATTTTAACAGCGGCAAGATTTTGAAGATTTCGAAAAATGTGACCTGAAATTTTTAAGCCATATTTATTGTCACATTTCAATACATTTTGAGGTCATAAACATCTGGGCCCTGGTCATCAGTTTGGCAACGGGTCTACAATCCTGACCTCTGTTTCGTATCTAGCCACTTCATGCAAAACGGATGGTGCTAGCATATCTTCTTCATCCTGTGCTCCTTGATAGTGGGATCCAAATCCCACGGGTGACTTCTTATCCTCGCCCACGCTGGAAATTTAAGAATGCTGACTGCAAAGGTTTCTCAACTGACTTGGACAAATATGTTCGTTTCATTCCTCCTACAAGTAGCTTGTTGGTGCAGTTATGGCAGTTGCCGGAAAGCACATTCCAAGAGGATATCGTAAGGAGCGAGTTGGCCGTGTGGTTAGGGGCACGCAGCTGTGATCTTGCATTCGGGAGGTAGTGGGTTCGAACCCTACTGCCGGCAGCCCTAAAGATGGTTGTCCGTGGTTTCCCATTTTCACACCATGCAAATGCTGGGGATGTACCTTAATTAAGGCCACGGCCTCTTCCTTCCCACCCCTAGCCCTTCCTTAACCCTTCGTCTCCATAGCATTTATCTTTGTCGGAGCGACGTAAAGCAACTTTTATAAAAGAAAACTATTCTTCAAAGTGGCAAGCTACCTCGCGTATTTAAACAAACAAAGCTTATTGCCATTCTGAAACCCGTCGATACAGCTGTTAATTACAGACTGGTTGTATTAATGAGTGTTTGTTACAAGCTGCTGCAATGGCCTCTCCTTAACATAATTGCTAGTAGAGACCATTACCATCAAACAAGCTGACTAGATTCCAACGCAGCTGCACCAACCAGGTCTGTTCCTTGCTACGTACATAGAGGCAGGATTCCAGCTACCTCTTAAGACATCTGTGGCATTTGTATAGAAACGCGCGCGCGCGCGCGTGTGTGTGTGTGTGTGTGTGTGTGTGTGTGTGTGTGTGTGTGTGTGTGTGTGTGTGTGTGTGTGTGTGTGTGTGTGTGTGTGTGTGTGTGATACCTTACAAAATCATTGCTCGCCTCATCAACAATACGCTGAATGACAGAATGTTGAGGGTTATAATGAGTGATTCGCCGAGTAGAATAATGAAATTAAATAATGGTTTATCTCAAGGATCTCTCCTCCCCCCCTCCCTTTCTTTTCATATTTTATATTGTTGATATGCCAAGGATAACATATAGAAAATTTGGTTGCGTAGATGGCTGGGCAATAGCAACCAGGAACAGCAGAATTGAAGCTTTGAAGATCCTATTGTTCTCGGAAATGGCTTTCTTAACTGGAGACCCCATCCAAGCTTGACTAAAACAGAAGAGCCCACTTTCCATCCTATTAACCACCAGGCCAATATAGATGCCTCGGTGTATATTTTGGCAGTTAAAGTACAGCAGGTTTCCGAAATATATAGAAGTTACTCTAGATAGAATTCTGTTGTTCAGGCAACACCCTTAGAGCAGCGCCGTAAAACTCAAGACTGGAACAACGTTCTGCACAAGCTGCGTCGTACAACAATGGGCTGTACTGCCGCCATCCTTCGATGCTCATCTCTTTAGCTGATGATTACTGTACTCCTGTTTGGTTCATAATAACATCACTGACCTACAGTCCAGAAAGCTGAAATCAAGGAACTCGCCTCCATACACTGATCAGACTATTATCAGAGAACTTCACTGTCATTAACCAGAGGTCATTCAAATGGAATCCATTATTGCCCCAGAATTTCGAGGTATAACTTATATCACCATGAAGGATTCCTGATTCAATTTACACAAAAACGGTGGACTAGGCTGACTAGAATTTGAACTGGCCTTGGTGGATGCACTCCTCAAGTGGAGCAAGTTCCCATCTCCCGACTGTAATTGTGTTGATGAGAGACAGACTTTCGAACATATTTCATACGACTGTTCCTTGAAGGACTTTATCAACGTGACATCTGACTCAGTGGACTATCTCAGGAATTTGGACATCAATTCCGAGAAATTCACAACAAGCACAAAAGCACCGTGGGTTTCATTCAGCCTGTGTCACTGTAGCGCATTTACGACGGTGCGATCCTCTCACCTCGGAGGTCCATGTTTCAATCCCTCTCTGGGCAAATGTTTGTTTCTTCGATTGGTGCTCTCAAGCCGTCTTAGGCAACGTTCAGGTTTAGCAACACCGTCCCGCAAAGCCCGTTTGAATTCACCCGCGAAGCGATCTGATTGGCTAACTTCATCAGTAAAAATAAAATTAAATTTCGTGTGGCTATTTCTAGCCGAGTGCAGCCCTTGTAAGGCAGACCCTCCGATGAGGGTGGGTGGCATCTGCCATGTGTAGGTAACTGCGTGTTATTGTGGTGGAGGATAGTGTTAAGTGTAATGTGTGAGTTGCAGGAATGTTGGGGACAGCACAAACACCCAGCCCCCGGGCCATTGGAATTAACCAATTAAGGTTAAAATCCCCGACCCGGCCGGGAATCGAACCCGGGACCCTCTGAACCGAAGGCCAGTACGGTGACCATTCAGCCAACGAGTCGGACGCTTCATCAGTAATGTTGATAAAATTACAAGGTCGCGAGATATCAAATTACTTTTTTCAAATTATTTATCAACATGACCAGCACTCTTAACGTTCATATACCCGGCTCACGTTGCTTCCGATCAACCTGTGTGTGTGTGTGTGTGTGTGTGTGTGTGTGTGTGTATTTTGTTGTGAAAATATTGATGTGGTTTTCTGTGCCATAATAATAATAATAATCATAATCATAATAATCATAATAGTAAGCAAAGCAAAGTCACCTCCGTACAGGCCATGAAGGCCCTTGGAGGAGTGGAAGGTAAAGACTTCCACCATTGTTAACCTCGGCTAGTGATGGGGTAGAGTGATTAGCTCTACGCCCGGCCGCCTTTGCCCCCAGGAACTAACCTGGTACTCATTTTTGGTGTAGGCTGAGTGAACCTCAGGGCCATATGCACCTCCGGAAGTGGAAATCTCGTTTCTTAAATTTTACGACTTCCTGGTGGGGATTCGAACCCACGTCCTTCCGGGCCAATCGAGCACGCCTTTACCGCCTCGGCCAGGCAGCCCCTAATAATAATAGTAATAATGAAAATAATAATTTGTGTAACCAGGGGCCTGTTCCACGAACGAACTTCGCAAATTTTCAACTTTGCCCTTTTCACTTCTTGCAAAGTGCAAGGTGCTTCTGTTCCACCATGATCTAAGTTTTACTTTTCAATTTCTTCGCAAAGTGAAAAGTCTTTGCGAATGAGTGATCCGATCAAGTTTATTCCGTGTTGAAACTGTATATTACTCCATGATTTTAATGCCTTATTTTTCGTGGCGAACTTGACAGTATAATTGTGGTACCGGTAGTTTTAAAATTTTTATCATGGGAAAGAAAGATGATTACAAGAAGCTGGCTGTGCTGTAAGTTGCCAAGGAAAAACGGGACATCCTTTTCGGCAACTTTAAAAATAACCTCTCAAATGATGACAAGCATCAATATTCACGAGGGTACCGTTAACACATCCACACACATAAGGAAATTCACCCTTCATTAGAAATTCAGTCGCTATATTACGTGGATTATCAGGCCAACGTACTATGTTAGGAAATATTACATTTACTATAACACCTACATCTTTGGCAACAGTTTTCCAAATAATTAATTATAATTGATTGGCAGCTGGGCACCCTTTCCTAACCAATGTAAACATATAAGAATCTGTTCTTTTTCGGAAAGGATTTGACTTCTTTTTGTTGCATGTTTCAATAAATGGCCGATAATTTCAAGAATATGGTCAGCCTGTATAGTGGTAATAAAAAATCAATCGCGAAATTCCGTCGAAATGAAGTTATGAAAATTAATCCTGTCTTTGCACGTTCTCTTGTTGGATTCTTCATCACTGTCCTCACTTGATGATAACCAAAGCTCTCGTCGTATAGTGTTTATATCATTAAACCAAATTCTACGCCGAGAAACTAGTGTAAGTACCTGTTAATTAACAGATGAAAAGGGAATCATCTCTTTGAAAGATTTATGAAAACTTTTCACTTCATTTCTTTGCACTTTGCATTTCTGTACCAATGGAGGAACTTAACAGGCTTGAAAAGTGAAAAGATTCCTAACGTTTCACTTTGCAAGCTAAATTTGAAAAGTGATGGTGGAAAAAATCTGAGTTGCAAAGTTCGTTCGTGGAATAGGCCCCGCCGAGCTGAGTGGCTCAGGCGGATGAGGCGCTGGCCTTCTGACCCCAACTTGGCAGGTTCGATCCTGGTTCAGTCCGGTGGTATTTGAAGGTGCTCAAATACGTCAGCCGCGTGTCGGTAGATTTACTGGCACGTATAAGTACTCCTGCCGGACTAAATTCCGGCACTCAGCGTCTCCGAAAACCGTAAAAGTAGTTAGTGGGTCGTAAAGCCAATACCATTATTATTATTATTATTATTATTATTATTATTATTATTATTATTATTATTATTATTATTATTGGAACAGGCCCCAGGCATGGCTGTAGGCGTTAAAATATGTACAGATGCTGGAAAGCGACTTTGGAGATATATCCTTGCGTGTAAATATGAAAGAGTAGTAAAACGGCAAAATGTATTGATCGACTTTCCCGATTATCTTAATCTAAATATTAAAACTTTTAAAACCATGGCCTAATATCTAGCTCTGGTTTCGGTAATAGGGCAATATTTTCGCTTCCTTGCAGTATAGTTTCCATACTACCGGGCGAGTTGGCCGTGCGGTTAGGAGCGCACAGCTGTGAGCTTGCATCCGGGAGATAGTGGGTTCGAATCCCACTGTCGGCAGCCCTGAAGATGGTTTTCCGTGGTTTCCCATTTTCACACCAGGCAAATGCTGGTACTGTACCTTAATTAAGGCCACGGCCGCTTCCTTCCCATTCCTAGGCCTTTCCTATCCCATCGTCGCCATAAGACCTATCTGAGTCGGTGCGACGTAAAGCAAAATAGCAAAAAAAAAAAAAGTTTCCATACTTTCGTATCCTGAATTATTTATGGAGTAAAACAGTGAATCATTAAATTAAAATATTCAGCTTATTCCTTTGTTGCCTGAATAGTGAAAAATAAGAAGTATACTTGATTTTTTCACCTTACTCTAATGGAATATGTTCAAATAGTAAATGCTAATATTTTCAAATCATAAGTTTAATTTTTGGTATGTTTTTGGGGCCTGGTACTTTTAAGTACCGTCAGGCGTATTGGAGGTTTCATATTCGGATAGATAAGAATGTTAACATTTTGGAATTATATCACATTTATTGTCTCAAAATATTAGTAGAACATGTTTTTCATACCTGAAACTATTACAAAAATGTAAAAGCAAAATTTAATGCAAATATGTGTAATAAGAGTGTTTCCTAATATTATTGTTCCCATACAGCTGACACATTATGATACTCTGCAAAGCAGTTCTTTTTTTCATTGCAGCAAAGAAACACACTACATGTAGTACACTTCGAATGCGGTCTTGACTACATCTTCTTTCTCGAACACACCTCACATCGACCACGATTTTTTTACAAAAACAACAAAATGATTTCCACGATTACTTAGTCTTGACATCACTGGGCACGGAATATTCTTTTTTCCTCCTTTTTGGTAGACAAGTTTGCTCTGGTGACTTTGGTGACCTCATATCACGTGAAAGATTTCCTGGAAGAGGAATTTCTTTCTGGTCCATCAGTCCTAGGTCCACATTACGCCGGAATGCCATCAGAGGGACTTTTTCATGCAGATTACAGTATATGATGTAGGCATTGACAAATGCTATCTCAATCATTCCCCAAAATAATCTATGCTACCATTTTTTGGACCGACGGTCTAAACCATATACCCCTCGAAGTCTGTCAGCATGGTCCACTCCACCCATGTGTGCATTGTAGCCTTGCACAACAACCGGGCAATCAACAGTAACATTACTTCCATCCTTCTGTTTCCTAGAAACAGTTGTGGCTTCTGTTCCATGGAAATTCGATGCTAAGCACACACCTTCACTGCCCTTCCCTAGAAAACCTCTGATGTCCATCGAAGGAATTCTATGGTCAGAACACTCCCTTTTTCATTTCTTTTTCAGACATAAAATTCTGTGGGATTCCCTTTCTAATCATTCTAATGGTTCCACATGCTAGAGTATTTTCATCTTTCAACCTTTCAAGAAGTGGGAGAGAAGCAAAATAGTTATCAAAGTACAATTTTCTGTGTTACCCCCAAAATGGCTTTGATAGGCTCAGCACAACTCTCTCCCCAAGCCCATGATTCTATAATTCTAGAATTCTTGTTCTAGGGACTGATTCTTCTCTTGACAGATGTCAAATTTCACAATGTACCCCCTCAGATCTGCAATGCACCACAGTTTATAATCCCCTTTTATTGGTTTCATGGGATTGTACTGCTCGATACTACTCCTTCCCTTGAACAAAATCATTGACTCATCGATGCTAAGTTCCCTTGTTCCCTTGTAAATGTCTGGAAAATGGCCATTGAATGCTGTTACCAATGGCCTAACTTTGTGAAGCTTGTCCATGTTATTTTCTGGAATTTTAGAATTGTCATTGATGTGTAACATGGTGAGTATGGTGTCAAACCTGTCACGACCGAATATTTTGCATCACTAAAGCCTTACTTTCGGTTTTGGATATGACTAACATGAGATCCTCCATATGGCCTGACGGTACTTCTAAGTACCTCGCCATTTATTAGCTATATATCTACACCAATTGCAAATTTCATCAATTTGAGCATTTTATTGCATTACATAAGCATACTTACATGTACTAAGATCACTTGCAGGTCGAATGTAACAATAGGAGCTAAGAAATAATCAATCAAAGTGTCATTTGTTTACAGTGGTAACACTGTGACTACACTCCTAAAAATAAAACGATCTCCCGCGTTTTTCATCAATATCAACCTCAAAAATGAAATATCTCTGTTTCAAGAATTAGGTCCTTGAAAGTACCATGAGGAAAATACAAGGGTAGGATTTGCTGAATATTTCCAAAACCATGAAATATGAGATGGTACTTTAAAGTACCGTCAGGCAAGAAAGGGTTATCCTACCTTTATAATGCATTCAAAACTTTGGAGTCGGCACATAACAGAGATATTAGGTTTACAAAAACTACCCTTCAAATTCCCCCCCCCCCCCCATCGTACCACTTTAATAAATCCTTTGTTTGCACTGCATTTCGTATTTTTTACGTCTTTAATCGTCACCGTCTCGCAAATAACACCATCTGTACTCATCTAAAGCAGTCCTTAACAGCTATCTCCGGAGGAGTACGCAAGGGGCTGAGATCAGTCATTCTTGTGCCTACCAAGCAGAAATATGTATATTTCTTAGAAAAGTGTTTTACTGTCTGGTTTAGCTTTGGATTCTTTGATGATGATGATGATTGTTGTTTTAAGGGGCCTAACATCGAAGGTCATCGGCCCCTAATGGAATGAG
This sequence comes from Anabrus simplex, assembly GCF_040414725.1. Taxonomy (NCBI): domain Eukaryota; kingdom Metazoa; phylum Arthropoda; class Insecta; order Orthoptera; family Tettigoniidae; genus Anabrus; species Anabrus simplex. The sequence continues at coordinate 1,146,230,053 of NC_090266.1, read as the reverse complement.
ATGGACGACATGATACATGATATTTAAAATTTTAAAATTTATCCGCTGACAAGAGTTATAAAAATGGTGATGAGAAAATGTGTATGAGATTAAAACAGCAGTGGATCTAATTCGCAATGCCTTGTTTTCTTATAAGATAAGAGAAAATACAGGGAAAAAGGAATAAGGCATTGTCTGGTAGTGCAGATATAATATACATAATTTACATTAGACGTTAAAATAACACATTAAAATACGGAACACAAACTAAAATGAAGTCGATAGGATAAAATCGCAACTGACACAGACACGAGCACAAAGGACATCATTACATACGATAAAACAGACCACTATCCCTCATAAAGCGGATGACGAGGTCTGCTGACTGCTCGTCATCTCGCAAGATAAGGGAGATGGTACCCGGGAGGTTAAGACTACGGCGAAGATCGACCAGGGCCATACACTCCGTAAGGATGTGTACCACGGTAAGATGGTCGCCGCAGGTACACACCGGAGGGGGTTTTCCTTTCAAAAGATGCGAGTGAGTCACGATACCGTGGGCGATCCGAAGACGACATAATACCACGGCTTCCCTCCGCGAAGCCCGAAGGGAAGTCCTCCATACCTTCGTTGTTCCTTTTATCGCTCTCAGCTTATTGGGAAGTGGAATGGCCTGCCACTCCATCTCCCAATGGGACATAACCAGATATCTCAGCTGAGAGCGAATATCACTTGCTGGAACCTTGAAAGGCAACGGGGGCAGTGTAACTGTCTCCTTGGCAGCCTGATCTGCTAACTCGTTTCCCTCTATGCCCGTGTGGCTTGGGAGCCACAGAAACGTGTTTCTGGTGCCGGCATCCGAATACCCGGCCAGCAGGTCCTGGATCCGCTGCACCAGAGGGTGCCGAGGGAAACAGGTATCAATAGACTGGAGCGAACTCAAGGAGTCAGTACACACAAGAAAGTGTCGGCGCTCATTATACAGTGCATACCGCAGAGCTCCACAGATAGCATAGAGCTCTGCTGTGTACACACTACAGGTTTCCGGGAGAGCATAAAGAAACCTATCATTGTCGACAACGAACGCACAGCCCACCTTCGTATCTGTTCTTGAACCATCCGTGTAGACGATGACTGAACCTGGATAGCGGCCAACAACGGACAGGAAGAGCCTCCGATAAATCGAAGGGTCTGTGTTTTCCTTCGGGCCATTGTGCAGATCCAGGATTATTTCAAGTCGTCGAACGACCCACGGAGGTACCCCACTTGGTTGTCTGACAAGGCAAGGAACCGAAGGTACGTCAAACAATCTTTAACTGCTATCCAAGCGTATTCCAACCGGCCGCATTGCTCGAGGACAAGCAGCGTACAGCAAACGGTTGACATTGTTGAACACGCAAGGATAGCTTTGATGAAGTGGCATATGCCGCAAATTAGCAGCATAGGTAAGAAGCATTTGCTGGCGCCTCATATGTACAGGCGGCACGCCAGACTCAGGAGCAGGCTAGCTATGGGGCTTGTTCGAAAGGCTCCCGTCGCCACCCGAACCCCGCTGTGATGGATGCTGTTCAGCTTTGAAATGACACTTGGTCTTGCTGAGCCATATGCTGCACTGCCGTAGTCTAACCGGGATAAAATATGTGCCCTATAGAATCGTAGGAGCACCATGCGATCCGCTCCCCAATTAGTGCCGCTAAAAAACTTCAAGAAATTAAGCCACTTGATGCATTGTACTTTTAGCTGCCGCACGTGTGGCTCCCACGATAATTTACTACCGAAAAGGAGCCCAAAAAATCGGTAAGTGTCAACAACTGGAAGAACGACATTTCCTAAATAAAGCTCAGGATGGGGGTGAAGAGTACGTTGACGACAAAAGTGGACAACAGAGGTCTTTGCGGCAGAAAACCAAAAGCCATGTTCTAAGGTCCACTGCTCCACCCTCCTAATAGCTTGCTGTAACTGTCGTTCTGCGACTGCCATACTGCGCGAGCTGTAGTGCAGAGCAAAATCGTGCACATATAGCGACGGTATTACTGCTGGACCAGCAGCAGCGACAATGCCGTTTATGGCAATCGAGAACAGAGTGACACCAAGGACCGATCCCTGTGGGACTCCATTTTCCTGAACGTGGTATTGGGAATATGTCCTCCCTACTCGGACACGGGATAGACGGAGGGACAAAAAATTCGCAATAAATACCGGCAAGTTACCTCGGAATCTCCATTGATGCAGGACTGAAAGGATACCATATCGCCATGTGGTGTCGTAGGCCTTCTCTAAGTCAAAGAAAACACCTACCAGGTGCCGTTTGCGGAGAAACGCATCCTGGATAGAGCTCTCCAGGCGTACCAAGTGGTCAGTGGTGGATCGAGCGGCTCGAAAACCACATTGGTACTCGGACAAGAGTCCTTGTTTCTCCAGACACCACACGAGTCGGCGATTTACCATCCTCTCAAATATACGAGTAGCTTACACAGGCAGTTTGTAAGATAAATCGGTCTGTAACTTCCTGCATACTTAGGATCTTTGTCGGGCTTGAGGACAGGAATGATTATGCCCTCTCGCCACTGAGACGGAAAATTACCCTCTATCCAGATTCGGTTGAACACACGAAGGAGATAAAGTAGACTATCATCACTAAGGTGTTTCAACATCTGGTTATGGATGTTGTCCGGTCCAGGAGACACGTCCTTGCAAAGCGCTAAGGCGCTGCGGAGTTCCCACTCCGAAAAGGGCACTTTGTAGTCCTCTGAAGCTTGGGTGGCAAAACTAAGGTGATGACGTTCTGCCTCCCGCTTCAGAGCGAGGAAATCACGATGGTAATTCCCGGAATCGGACACATCCGCGGAATGGCTAGCTAGATGGTTAGCAATCGAGAGTGGTTCAGTGACGATATTGCCTGCAGTGGAAATTCCCGGTACAGATGATGATCCTTGGATACCCGAAATACGTCGAAGTTTAGTCCACACTTGAGATGGAGTATGTGACGTCATAAACGACACATATCTCTCCCAAGAAGCTTTCTTACTTTGGCGAATAAGAACTCGCGCCTTAGCGCGGAGTTGTTTAAATGTTACCAAGTTGGCCATAGTAGGCTGTCTACGGTAACGTTTATGTGCTCGACGGCGTTCTCTGATAGCTGCTGCTATTGCTTCGTTCCACCAAGGAAAGAGTTTTCGTAGAGGAGGACCCGAGGAGAACGGAATGGACTCCTAAGCAGCAGCAAGAATAACTTGGGTGACGTAAGTTATTTCCTCGCCGACGGTCCGCCCGGTATCGTCGTTAAAGACAGCTAATGATGTGTACTTTGGCCAATCTGCATGTTTAAGAATCCATCGAGGAGCAGTCTCGACGGATTTATGTTTCAACAAAGTAAGAATGATGGGAAAATGGTCACTGTCACAGAGATCATCGTGTGTATTCCACCGAAACAGCGGAACCAACGTTCGGCTGCGTAGACTTACGTCTATGCGAGAATATGTGCCGTAACGTACACTGAAGTGTTGGTTCCCCTGTGTTCAAAATACATGAATCCAGCTCTGTTACTAATGTTTCCAGCTCTCTTCTCCGGGGGCAAGGCGTCTCAGAGCCCCAGATGGGGTGGTGGGCGTTAAAATCTTCCAACAAGAGGAAGGGAGGTGGAAGCTGATCTATAAGATCAGTGACATCATTTATGTTAAAAGGCTGGCCTGGTGGAAAATAAACGTTACACACTGTTGCTATGACAGGCAGAGGAACCCGCACCGCAATTGCTTCCAGTGGGGTCCGTAGAGGAACTTCTTCACTGTAAATATCAGAACGGACAAAAATGCCCACGCCACCAGACGCCCGGTGGGCATAATATCGTTCTGTCGAGTATAGTCTGCAATTTCTCAAGACCATATCGTCCCTATTCTGGCAAACTAGCGAATCTGCAAATTGTCAAAAGGTTAGAGGAACTGAAAGAGGTTGTGATTACTCATGTCAAATCAATTTTTGTATTTAATGATTGCTTTTATGTGTCAGGCATACAGAACGAGCTGCAAATGTGAGAATTTGTCAGAGAGCAGACAATATATAAAAAGTAAAATCTAGACCAAAACTTCAGAAGTATAGATTCCATAGTTTGTCACTTTCGCTAGTTTGCCAGAGTGGGGACGATATGATGACCAGCTCTGAAGTTGGTCTCCTGAATACAGACTATACTCGCTGCGTACTCACTAATTAGCTGACGTAACTCAGCAAGATGCCTGTCATAACCGTTACAATTCCACTGTAACAGTGCCATAGTGTGGACAATAAGAGAAGTGTTAGGTTATGCGTGACAAAATGTTCGCAAGCCTAAACACTATCAACATCTACATCCGTAGATGTAGAGGACAGCGCGACATCCATCCCGTCATCAGCAGACGGCGAGGATGCCGCCCAGAACTTCGACGTTTTTCGGGGGCGAGCAGGTCCCCTACGAGGAAAGCGCGCAGGTTTGGGAGCAGGAGTTCCTCCTGGCGCAGACGCATACTCCCCAGATGGGGGGCATGACTTCTCCTTCTCAGGGGAAGTGCGAGAGCGCTCGGCAAGGGCGCTCTTCTTCGCCGCCTTCTTCTTTTCTGGTTTAGACGGGCTGGGAGATGGTTTTCTAGCCCTGGTCGACGATGCCGCCTCCGCCGGCTGGGGCACGGCTTTCGCTGACCTCTTAGGAAGGGGAGACTTAGCCTTCCCCTCTTGCTGTGCCGGCTGGGAAATGCCAGCCGCCACAGACTTCTGGTTGGTCGAAGGTGGGGTGGTCCCCCCCATTCGAGCTTTTACTCTTTGCGACGTTGCTGGGAGTAGCAACAGTCGCCTTGGGCGCAGCGATCAGCACAGGTGACGATGTAGTAAATGACGAACCTGGAAGACTCTGAGCTATCATGCTATAGTCGAGTGTACGGGCAGGTGTATTCATAGATTTAAACTTACCGCGCGCTTCCTGGTAGGAAAGACCGTCCAGGGTCTTGATCTCCTGGATCTTATTCTCACTCAGATATGTCGGACAGTTCTGATCCCGAGGAGAATGAAAACCGGAGCAGTTAGTGCACTTGTACGGAGTTGTGCACTCCTCCGCGCCGTGAGCTACTCGTCCACATGTACCACATACAGACTGATTCGAACAGCGAGATACTATATGTCAGAATTGCCGGCATTGATAGCATAACATATGAGGCGGGATGTACGGCCTCACATCGCAACGATAAGTTGTTACCTTGACTTTCTCTGGTAACACTGACATCTTGAAAGAGACAATGAAGGCACCAGTGGCAACGTCTTCACCGTTGACCTTGCGCGTAGTGCGCCGGACGTGTGTCACGCCACGGTTCTTCATGTCTTCCATCAACTCGTCGTCAGTGTTCAAAATAAGGTCGCGGTGAAAGATGACTCCGCGAACCAGATTCAAGGACTTATGCTCCTCAACTTTGACGGGAATTGCGCTAAAGTGGTCACACTTAAGCAACTGATCAGCTTGCAGTTCTGTGCGAGTCTTCATAAACAAACTACCGTTGCGCATTTTCTTGAGGTCCTCAAGTTAGCCGTAGACGCCTTCGATGTGTCTACTAAAAAGGATCGACTTCACCAGCTTAAAATCATGCCCATCGGTTCTGGTAGCGACCAGAAACCTAGGGAAGCTGGATCCCATTCCTTCACGCTGTGCATCTTCCCAGGGAGTTGATACTCTCAGGGAAGCAAAAGTTAAAGTCTTAAGTGGGGGACCACCTTGAGAGGGGCGACTTCGTTTGGAAGCCATGCCCGAAAACTTCCTCCCCGAATTCTACCCACTCCGATCAGGAGCCTCTGCAGCCGAACCAAGCAGCCAAGGCAATACACACCTGGCCATAGCAGGTACTGCCCGGGGTCCGGTATTGGACGATGCCTAATGCGGGATGACTGAGGCAATGAGCACTAGGCCTCCCTTCCTCCAGTCACCCGCAATAGCAAGTACCCCATAGCGTGTACAGAGCACTAAATATAGAGAAAAAAATAAAAAAATAAATAATATGTCCTTCTGGCATTCGGCTGTGCGGATACCTGTGTTGTCAGGCGGATACTACTGCCAAGGTACATGGCGCTCCCACCCGCAATGTTCCTGGGTGGGCAACTGCGGGCTTTTGGGCGTAATCGCACACGTAAGAGGCCCATCTCCGGGCAGCACGCACATCAAAATTTGGAATGGTCTACATCTGACCCTCGGAAAAATAATAAAAAATAAAGAGGGGACCATGGCCACATGACCCTTTAAATCGCCTTCTACGACAGGCAGGGATTACCTATGGATGTATTCAGCCTATCCCATCAGACATTATACCAAACCGCAATCCATGTCCGCGCCTAGGTCGTCCCTTTTTGTCGCCTCGTACGACAAGCAGGGGATACCGCGGGTGTATTCTACATGTGCGTCCCCCACCCGCAGGGGGTCTTTGGATTCTTTAGAATCGTGTGGCCTAAAATAATAAATAGGCTTAATTTCTTAATTTCTTACTTATTAGTTATTATATAATGTACGTTTTAATTTTACTGGATTTGGTATCTAATTTTTTAAAGTTTAATGTTTAATTTAATATCTTAATATTATAAATTTAGTTAGTGTGTTCATAGACCTGTATATTATTATATGAAGACGCTACATAAAGGGACTTTTCAGACTCATTGTCATGTAAATTATCGATAAATTTAATTCAATTCAATCAAATTCAATTAAAATTCAACTGTGTTTCAGGTTCCTACTCCTGTGGGTGGTGGTTCTTCTGCGACCCCTCCTGGCGGGTCGGCTGTGCACGCCAGGTCAGCCCTGCTGCCAATTGCGGCGGAGAACACACCTCATGTGTTCAGAAGGTCTGGAGGACAAATTCACTTCTGGAGAGTAAGTTATTTCTATTAATTTTTAAAATTCATGGTGAATATTGACGAAAACAAGTTGTTACAGGTATTCTAACGATTACGGTAAAATTTCCAATGGGCAGTGACCTGCTAGGGTGGTATGTAGGCCCCGATTTACAAATGGGCGGACTGAGCATTTGCCCAGGGCGCCAGTTTTTGAGGGACGGCGGCCGGCAGATCGAATAATTATGGCCTGCATGAATTACGTCTTAAATTCATTACACTCAAATTACTTTTACTTTCCACAAATTATTCCAATTATTTTAATGGCCTGTATAAAACACTTTAAACTATTCTAATTTTTAAACCTGAATTTAATCTATATATTTACATTTTATGAAAAAATTAAATAACCGTAAACGGTAAGAAGGCATTATTTAATTCGTGCGGGTGCTGGATGGGCGATTGTAATTGGTGGCTAGGCAACCCTGCTAGTCTAGACAGCCACTGCCCTGTCTGTCATTGGCTCGTGGCGGTTCGTGTGCGTATTGTTGTTTACATCCGCTCACCATCAACATGTCCGACTCGTTGGTTGAATGGTCAGCGTACTGGCCTTCGGTTCAGAGGGTCCCGGGTTCGATTCCCGGTCGGGTCGGGGATTTTAACCTTCATTGGTTAATTCCAATGGCCCGGGGGCTGGGTGTTTGTGCTGTCCCCAACATCCCTGCAACTCACACACAACACTATCCTCCACCACAATAACACGCAGTTACCTACACATGGCAGATGCCGCCCACCCTCATCGGAGGGTCTGCCTTACAAGGGCTGCACTCGGCTAGAAATAGCCACACGAAATTATTATTACCATCAACATGATAACGTTACCTAGCCAACTCACTGTCTCGTGTAATTATTACATGTTTTGCAGTATTTATCCATGAGTAAAAAGTTATGTGGTGCTGAATACTAAACGCGTGCTGCTAAAAAGCAGAGTGATTAACTTGAATTACTTAAGAAAGTGCCTAAAATGGGAAAGTTCTTTACTTTGACTCGTTCAGCTCCAACCTCGGAATCGGAATTGCCAAGTTGACTTAACAAAATCTTCGACTTCGTCATCGGTCCCATTTAACTTTACACAAGAAGACTTACAAGGCCTAGATATACAGACTGATCAGCCCTGTGAGCCTGAAGTTGTCCAGCAGCTGTTTGGAACTATTTCACAATCACAACCTGAGTTAACCTTACCTAATTCATTTTCTATAGATGATCCTGCTACTTGGAATGTCAAGTTAAATTCAGTAGTTGAGAATGTTACTAAACATTGCCCAAAACAAGACGTAATTGTGGATTTTTTTGAAATCTCTGCGAACTTACAATGACGGTAAAACAACATTGTCTCAAAATATGTTTACGAGTATTCTTCCTAATGGAGACGTTGTTTTAAGAGATTGGTTATTGTATTTACAGTCAGCTGGGAAAGTATTCTGTATTCAATGCTGTTTATTTCAACTAGACAATGAAAAAAAAATACATTTTTCTACCGGTTTTAATGACTGGAAGCACAGTTACGAACTACTGAAACATCATGAACATTCTCATGATCACAGGCGTAATGTTCTTACGTACATCGCCAGACAAAAACAGGTTGATAAAATTCTGTATACACAGTATGAAGAGGAGGTAAACTACTGGCGATGTATAATCTCAAGAATAGTTCTGTTGTACGATTTTTGGCAGTTAGGTGTTTACCTTTCCAAAGAGACAATGAGGATTTAGGATCAACTTCAAATGGTTTATATCGTGGATGCCACGAGTTAATCAGTGAATATGACCCTTTCCTTGCCCAGCACATCGGAAAATATGGTAACACAGGTCAAGGGCACACCTCATACCTGTCTTCTCAAATATATAGTGAATTTATTTAAGTTATAGGGTACTGTGTGCTTAAAACTGTAGTTGATGAAGTAAAAGAAGCTAGGTACAGCTCTCCCATCGTAGATTCGTCGCCTGATTGCTCTCACACTGACCAGTTGGCTATTGTTTTACGATATGTACCTCAAAAGAGCCAAAGCCTACAGAACGACTCATTAAGCTTCTGCCTGAAATATCACATACATCTTCTGGACTAGAAAACGCTGTAGTTGACTGTTTTGAGAGTTTCGAAATTAACATCAAGAATTGTTAGGGCCAATGTTTCCAGTATGTCAGGAGCTTACTCAGGTCTTCAGGCCCGAATAAAGCAGCAAAACCCCTTGCTGAATACATACCGTGTGCAGCACATTCATTAAATCTTGTTGGTTCGGCTGCCGCAGAATGCTGCACCGCGGCAATGGTTTTCTGTGTCAACGTACAGTTGAATATTTTGAAACAATTCTTGGCAAAACACAGTACGCCAGTGGTAAAATTTTTATCAGAAACCAGATGGTCTTCAAGAGCAGACGCTGTCAGAGCTTTGGTGAAAGGTTATGAACAAATACGACTATCGTTGAGGCAGCTATCCGAAGACTCCAGTGTAAAACAATGAAACTAAATTTCAGAATTTCAACACCACTTTTCTGTTAGTTGTGTGGAAAGACATTTTGGAATGTGTTGACAAGTGTTCTAAAAACTTGCAGTATGAGTGCGGACTCCAGCAGAGCGCTGCGATGAGCTACGCGCACTTCAACAGATACAGTACCTTTGACTGCATGGCCTGTTGACGCATTCTACTGAATCATCACAAACGAATAGCCCTGACCTTCTAGCTTTGCTACGTTGTGTATTTCTCCCATATAGTGTCAGGTTCATTGCATTGACTTTTGGCCGTCGGTCGGCTGTCCTCAGAAAGGTTTTCCGTGGTTTCTCATTTTCACTTCCAGGCAAATGCCCAGGTAGTTCCTATTCACACGCCATAGCCGAATCTTTGCCCCTCCTTACCCAGTTTCATTCACCATCATTCATTCCATCTTTTTTTCTTTTCTTCGCTTTTTGCTTTACATCCCACCGACACAGATAGGTCTCATGGCGACGATGGGACAGGAAAGGCGTGGCCTTAATTAAGATACATCCCCAGCATTTTCCTGGTGTGAAAATGGGAAACCACGGAAAACCATCCTCAGGCTGCCGACAGTGGGGTTCGAACCCACTATCTCCCGGATGCGAGCTCACAGCTGCGCGCCCCTAACCGCACGGCCAACTCGCCCGGTATTAGTCTTCTTTAGCTCCTCAAATGAGGTTGTGGCAGGAAGGGCATCCAGCCGTAAAACGTGAAATGGAAAAAATTGGGAACAACTTACATTTTCCATCGCACGCATCTAGGCGCGATTGCACTGTCCTTTGTTTCTCTCTCGCTCGCGTCTCGCGTAGGGCTTGATCGTGCGGTGGACAGAGCTGCCAACTGTTCATATAAAGAACTAGTTCTAGTACAGCGGCGCTACTTTTGAATTTACGAATCTCGTGACAAAGCCATTGGTCTGGAGTGGTTAGGGCAGTGGTCTGGATCAAGCAAAGCGGGTCCGGGGGCGTAAGCCCCCAGGTTATAAGTCGCGAAGCGGCCCTAGGCCTCTAGTATCCCGCGTGACACCTCCATTGGTCTGGGCAGTTGTGTATTTCTTGTGCGCGGGTTGGTAACGGAATTAATTTTACTTCATTGCTGGGAGTGACGTCATATCCCATTGTGTCTCACCGAATGGAAATGATGGTACGCAGTTAGGCGATGGACTATGGTGCGTGATAAATTCTATTAGGTTATAAAGCAAAATTACTTCTGGGGGACGGCGGGTGGGTTCTTAACTGTCGCAGTGAACACATCTCTCGCTAATTGCTTTACGTCGCACCGACACAGATAGATCTTGTGGTGACGATGGGGCATGAAAGGCCTAGGAATGGGAAGGAAGCGGCCGTGGCCTTAATTAAGGTACAGCCCCAGCATTTGCCTGGTGTAAAAATGGGAAACCGTGGAAAACCATCTTCAGGGCTGCCGACAGTGGGATTCTAACCCACTATCTCCCGGATGCGAGCTCACAGCAACAAATCTCTCCTCTACAAGGTATTCCACTTAAGATTTCCAATATATTACATCCTTATCATGCTATAAAAGTAATGTATTACTGAAGTTCTACGCATGAAGTATAGTTTCATTTTACCTCAACCCCGATTATTTAACAGGAAGCTGAACTATGGGGTAGACATACATGCCAGGTGGCGCCCCATCCCCGAACTTTCTATGTATAATTGTCCCGCATGCACTATTGATGAGTGGGATCCCTAATCGCTGGTTTACGAAGGAACTCTACAAGTGCTATACAGGGCAATTCAAAATGATGGATACGATTTCATAAATTTATTCTGTGAAATGTAATAAACACACCGTAATGTGAGACATGTGCTAAGAACGGTAAACTCTCAAAGTTTTTTTCAGTCATATCACAAGTGTTCTATGTGAGCACCTCACGTAACACGACATACATCATGCCGATAGTCTATCTCCTGCCAAACCTTGTGTAGTGTGTCGCGGCAAATCTCTGCAATGGCTGCTGTGATGCGGGCACAAAGGTCGTCAAATGTTAGTGGAAGAGGTGGTACGTAAACATGATCCTTTATGAAACCCCCCAAGAAGAAATCACATGGGGTTAAGTCGGGAGAACGCGGTGGCCAACGAATGAGGGTTCGATCCTCTTGAGATGCATAACCTATCCAGCGTTGTAGCAATGTCCCTTTGAGATGGATCTGAACGTTGCCATGGTAATGCGGAGGGGCACCATCCAGTTGAAGGATGAAATCTGCACTATCTTCTTCGAGATGTGGCAGTAGCCATTGTTGCAGTATATCAAGGAAAACATTTCCTGTCACAGTAGGTTCAATGAAGAAAGATGGTCCATAAACCTTCTCATGGGAAATGGCACAAAACACATTCACCTTGGGAGAATCGCGTTGGTATTCCACAACTTGATGGGGAATAGAAGTTCCCCAGATCCTTACGTTTTGTCTATTCACAGTCCCGAAAAGGTGAAAAGTCGCTTCATCACTGAAAATTACCCTTTCGGAGAACCCATCCTCTTCCATTAACGCGAGAAAATCAGCACAGAAAGACGCTTGAGCAGCATAATCAGTGCCTTTTAAGGCCTGCACCAGTTGCAAGCGGTAGGGTTTCATTCGAACAGTTTCCAGCGGAAGTTCAAGTTGCCTCGCTGCCCGGTAGGTGGACTTCTGCGGACTCCGCACTCAACTGGCGCGAACACGTTCCACTGTCACTTCCCCGGTCGAAGGACGGCTAGTCGACTTTCGCTTACAGATGCAGCACGTGTCTCTGAATTTTGCATACCACGCACAAATGGCTTTTCCAGTAGGAGGGCGTCTTCCACACCTGGTACGGAAATGCCGTTGAACACTAATCACAGACTTGTTTACATGGTAATCAAGCACACAGAACGACTTCTGCTCTCCAGCCGCTGCCGCTTTCTTTACTCGCTTCCTGCGCGCTCGTAACGGCTGAAAATGAAACCACGTGGGATGAAATCTAAACTCAACTAAACTTTGAGAGTTTGCCTTTCGTTGCGCAAATCTCACAGTATAATATGTTCATTAGATTTCATAGAATAAATTTATGAAATCGGGTCCATCATTTTGAATTGCCCTGTACTTCGAATGTGAAACAAATAGGAGTCATTTTACCAAACACGTTCCCTAACAGGGCGCATATTTAAATATCAAAAATATGCAGAAAATAAAGTTTAGTAGGGCCTACAATGAAATCCCTCGCTTTGGATACCCCTATAACCTCCACACCCCTTTTGATTGGATATAGATTGAATGCCATACCCGGACGCCCCGGGTTCGATTCTCGGCCACGTCAGGGATTTTAACCTGTATCTGTGGTCTGGTTCAAGGTCCACTCAGCCTACGTGACTGCAGTTGAGGAGTTATCTGACGGTGAGATGCCCCGGTCTAGAAAGCCAAGAATAACGGTCGAGAGGATTCGTCGTGCTTGCCACACGACACCTCGTAATCTGCAGGCCGTCGGGCTGAGCAGCGATAGCTTGGTTGGCCATGTCCCTTCTAGGCTGTTGAGCCATGGAGTTTGGTTTTTGGTTTATATTGAATGTACCGTTTCACATGTTAGAAATCCTCTGTACAGTGGACATCCCTCAACTCTGGACATTGGACAGCCCTTAAATGACAGTTTAGACAGGTTCAAAGCTTATGAAATCGAATTTACACGGTGTGTGACGTTCCATGACGCAGTCCGCTGGTTCCATGGACGTGTCTAAAGAAACAATTATGAAATCTTTCCAACATGCAGTATTTGTGCCCCAATCAACTGAAGAGGAAGAACCATCTCATATAGATAACAAATCGTTAACTGAGGAATGGAGATGTCTCCGTGAAGTTTTTCGCAATGAATTGTCAGACGATGATGTTAGTGATTTCGATAATGTGTTGGAAGTCGACGATGATATTCCTGGAACAATTAGTGGAGTGTTATAGAAAATGATTCCTTCAGAAGAAAGATTGTCTTAAGAAGAAGGAGGAGGAGGAGAAGAAGAAGAAGAAAGAGTTGTACTCCCCAAGGAGCCACCTCCTCATCAAAAAAACAGGGCACTGTATTAATGAGTTGTAACTTAACGTTATGTGTTTTTGTACAATCAGCTAGAAATCATTAAAACTCTATTTGGATTACATCAGAAAATTGAATCAGAATGGGCACGTTCAAAAATCGAAACATTAAATCAAATACTTGTGACGGTTTTTACTAAGTATTAAAGAGCGAGGACTGTAAAGTACAATATGTAAAGTAAAATATAGGACAATACTGTAGTGCCTTATTTTTACAGTTATAGTAGGGCAAAAAAATTCAAAGTCTCCGTGGCTCAGGCGGCAGTGCGTCGGCCTCTCACCGCTGGCTTCCGTGGTTCAAATCCCAGTCTTTTCATGTGAGATTTGTGCAGGACAAAGTGGAGGCGGGACAGATTTTTCTCCGGTTACTCCGGTTTTCCTTGTCATCTTAATTCCAGCAACACTCTCCACTATCATTTCATTTCAAGCTACGAATTTTAGGTAAATCAAATATAATTAATTATTAGAATATATTCCTTACTTATTCCTAAAAATTACAATCTGTTTCTTAATCATCGTTAACCTGTTGATTAGATTATCAGTTCGCCTTTTTCTACCACTACGAGCGCTAATGTGAGTCAATGCAGAGTTTCACTTAAGCTCTTATAAGTACATTCGGTGTGGACATTCTTCAAAAAATAAAAAAATGGTTTTCCGTGGTTTCCCATTTTCACACCAGGCAAATGCTGGGGCTGTACCTTAATTAAGGGCACGGCCGCTTCCTTCCAACTCCTAGGCCTTTCCTATCCCATCGTCGCCATAAGACCTATCTGTGTCGGTGCGACGTAAAGCCCCTAGCAAAAAAAAAAAATCAAAAACTGCCTGAGGGTATTGAACCAAGGAACACACTATAGAAATAATTCTGTGAATAAGTTAATTTGGCTAAGATTTGAATGAGAAAGAAAACGAGTAAAGAAACAAGCGATTTTAAGGCTTATTTTTCGGAACTGCGCTTAGGCCAGAAGTGATTCTTGTTCAGTTGGAACTATCCACGACTTTCCGGGCTCTTTAGCCCTTCAAGTTTCGGCACAATTAAGGAATACGTATTTCGTAGTATGGGGACCCTTACATTGTCTGCTAAGAAATGGCGTATGCCGGGAGTGTCCGAGGACAAGTTCAGCTCGCCAGATGCAGGTCTTTTGATTTGACTCCCGTAGACGACCTGCGGATGAAATAATAATAATAATAATAATGATGATGATGAAGACGACACATACACCCAGCCCCCGTAGCAGCGAAATTAACTAATTATGGTTAAAATTCCCGACCCTGCCGGGAATCGAACCCGGAACCCCTGTGACCAAAGGCAAGCACGCTAACTATTTAGTCATCGAGCCGGACATCAGTAAGGTATTCACATACGTAACAGAATTAATGGTATTCGCAAAGAACTTGGTATGACTCCTTTGAGAGGGGAAAAAGGGAAGGAAACACTGTCCTATACTGAGCCCGTTCTAATGGTGTATTTCTGAGATAAAATTTCTCTTTAATTGTGGAAAAATAGCATATGCGCGCAAGTATCGCGTTTTAAGACTGAGAGTTTCCAGGATATATTTTCAAAGTAAATATAAAATCAGTTACTTTCTCCCATATTTACTTGTGACTCACTAATTGTACGTCGTACTGTACTGTACCGAGCGCGCTGGTGCTATGTTAATTAGCAGCGAGATCCACCCGCTGGCTATGTTGTGGTCGGTAGACTATTTCTCTGTACTTCCATGTTTTTGAAATAACACACATACTCACTCGACTAAATAAGTAACTTGATAAGTATATTGCAGAAAACATGGTCTTAATCAAAGACTAGCTGACCTTAACTGAAAAGCCTCCTTTCTTATCTCAATTTCTTTCTTTCTTTCTTTCTTTCTTTCTTTCTTAACCTGTTTACACTCCAGGGTTGGTTTTTCCCTCGGACTCAGCGAGGGATCCCATCTCTACCGCCTCAATGGCAGTGTCCTGGAGCGTGAGACATTGAGTCGGGGGATAAAACTGGGGAGGAGGACCAGTGCCTCGGCCAGGCAGCCTGACATGCTATGCGGAACAGGGGCCTTGTAGAGGGACGAGGAGATCAGAAGGGACAGACAAGGAGGAGGGAGGGAAGAAAGCGGTCGTAGCCTTAAATTAGGTACCATCCCGGCATTTGCTTGGAGAAGTGGGGAAATCACGGAAAACCACTTCAAGAATGGGTGAGGTGGGAATCGAACCTCCCCCCTCCACTGCTCATTTGACATTCCGAGGCTGAATGGTCCACACTCCAGCCCTCGTACCACATTTCAAATGTCGTGGCAGAGCCGGGAATCAAACCCGGGCCTCCGGAGGTGGCAGCTTATCACGCTAACAGCTGCACCTCAGAGGCGGACACCTCGGTTACTGTTTTTAATTATTATTATTATTATTATTATTATTATTATTATTATTATTATTATTATTATTATTATTATTATTATTATTATTGTCGTATACACTGACTGACAGAGCAAATGCAACACCAAGAAGGAGTGGTCAGAACTTTATGCCAATTGCAGGGTAGACTGACGTCACTGAGGTATGCTCATGATGTGAAATGCGCCGCTGTGCTCCGCACGTAGCGAACGATAAATGGGACACGGCGTTGGCGAATGGCCCACTTCGTACCGTGATTTCTCAGCCGACAGTCATTGTAGAACATGTTGTCGTGTGCCACAGGACACTTGTATAGCTAAGAATGCCAGGCCGCCGTCAACGGAGGCATTTCCAGCAGACAGACGACTTTACGAGGGGTATGGTGATCGGGCTGAGAAGGGCAGGTTGGTCGCTTCGTCAAATCGCAGCCGATACCCATAGGGATGTGTCCACGGTGCAGCGCCTGTGGCGAAGATGGTTGGCGCAGGGACATGTGGCAAGTGCGAGGGGTCCAGGCGCAGCCCGAGTGACGTCAGCACGCGAGGATCGGCGCATCCGCCGCCAAGCGGTGGCAGCCCCGCACGCCACGTCAACCGCCATTCTTCAGCATGTGCAAGACACCCTGGCTGTTCCAATATCGACCAGAACAATTTCCCGTCGATTGGTTGAAGGAGGCCTGCACTCCCGGCGTCCGCTCAGAAGACTACCATTGACTCCACAGCATAGACGTGCACGCCTGGCATGGTGCCGGGCTAGAGCGACTTGGATGAGGGAATGGCGGAACGTCGTGTTCTCCGATGAGTCACGCTTCTGTTCTGTCAGTGATAGTCACCGCAGACGAGTGTGGCGTCGGCGTGGAGAAAGGTCAAATCCGGCAGTAACTGTGGAGCGCCCTACCGCTAGACAACGCGGTATCATGGTTTGGGGCGCTATTGCGTATGATTTCACGTCACCTCTAGTGCGTATTCAAAGCACGTTAAATGCCCACCGCTACGTGCAGCATGTGCTGCGGCCGGTGGCACTCCCGTACCTTCAGGGGCTGCCCAATGCTCTGTTTCAGCAGGATAATGCCCGCCCACACACTGCTCGCATCTCCAACAGGCTCTACGAGGTGTACAGATGCTTCCGTGGCCAGCGTACTCTCCGGATCTCTCACCAATCGAACACGTGTGGGATCTCATTGGACGCCGTTTGCAAACTCTGCCCCAGCCTCGTACGGACGACCAACTGTGGCAAATGGTTGACAGAGAATGGAGAACCATCCCTCAGGACACCATCCGCACTCTTATTGACTCTGTACCTCGACGTGTTTCTGCGTGCATCGCCGCTCGCGGTGGTCCTACATCCTACTGAGTCGATGCCGTGCGCATTGTGTAACCTGCATATCGGTTTGAAATAAACATCAATTATTCGTCCGTGCGGTCTCTGTTTTTTCCCCAACTTTCATCCCTTTCGAACCACTCCTTCTTGGTGTTGCATTTGCTTTGTCAGTCAGTGTAGATCATTATACAAATTAATACAAGCTTTCCCACTCGTAACTTCTTTTTCGTAGATTAATTATGAGAGAAATCCAAAAGATAAACGACTCAACTTCCTTTAAAAAGGAATCTTAATACAGTAGAAGTCCGATAGTCCGGCACGATCGGGACCGGCCCGGTGCCGGATTACCGAAAATGCCGGACTATCGGGCGGTACCTCTTACTACGATATAGGTTAAGGCGTACAGTGAAAACAGCTCTTTTTTTGCTAGTTGCTTTACGTTGCATCGACACAGATAGGTCTTATGGCGAAGATGGGACAGGGAAGGGCTAGGAGTGGGAAGGAAACGGCCGTGGCCTTACTAAGGTACAGCCCCTGCATTTGCCGGGTGTGAAAATGGGAAAACAGCTCTAACACAGCGTTTTGCAGTAAAATGTTGATCAGCAGAATCATTAGTTTAATAACACACTCCTCTTTTCAATCGTGTTGTTTCTTATTGTCATTCCATAATAATGCCAAAGTTCATCGATATTTTTATCTTTAAGTCTTCCTTTACCATTTAGAAACTTTCCATCTACAACTTCTCTTTTCCTTCTGTCCGCTTCAATTTTTGAAGACATGTTCCCATCCGTTTTTGAACGTGGCCCATCCATTCAATTTGTTAAATCTGGTTTTTTATCATATAGTTGGCTTTCCAGTACTCAGTGTAGCACACAGCCTTCCAGACTGAATATTTCCAGAGATAGAGATATTTAAGTAGGTCAATGCATAACAACTGGATTGTATCAGATACATTTGCACTATTTACTTTGAAACAATAAAAAAATACACTTACAATGGTTTCGACAAATGCATCAAATTGTTCAGGAGGGATCATTATTAAGAGATAATAATATTAAAAATCCTGGAATGGTGCCGGACCATCGGGCGTTCCGGACTATTGGATGCCGGACTAAAGGAATTCTACTGTATCTAGTTCGGTGACTGTTTTCCGAGTGCGCAAAGGCAGACTCGACTCACCCGGAAGGACGTTGTTTCGAATGCTCGTCAGGAAGTCTGAAAATTTAGAAACAGCAGTCGCTTAAGTGCTGCCAGTACCCAGTATTCGGGAGACAGTGGGTTCGAATCCCATTGTCGGCAGCCCTGAAGATGGTTTTCCGTGGTTTCCCATTTTCACACTAAGCAAATGCTGGGGCTGTACCTTAATTGAGGCCACGGCAGGTTCCTTTCCCACTCCTAGCCGCTTCCTGTCCCATCGTCGCCATAAGACCTATCTATGTCCGTGCGACGTAAAGCAACTTGAAAAAAAAAATTAGAAACGAGACTTCCATTTCAGAAGATTCACTTGAGCCTGGAGTTCACTCAGCTTACAACAAAAATGAGCACGAAGTTAATGCCTGGGAGCAAAAGTAGCCAAGCAGGTAGTAATGATGGTAGTTCGTAATGTTTTATTTTACCTGGCAAGATTAAGGCCTTCAGGCCTTCTGTTCCATCCAACCAGGCACTGAAATATACATATATTACATTACAATAATTAGATCAAATATACATTAAATTAATAATACAAAAATGATGAGTGATGAAATTACATTAAGTTGAAATAAATTACATATAACAGGAAAACAACTTAAAACTAATAACCTACCTGTAAATAAAACAGGTATAAATAAAACATTTGAAAATAAAACGATTAAATTTTGTTAACTAATCTTCTACCAAGGCATCCCTGACAGTAGAATGGTTGTGAGTAGCAGCATCAAGTTTGCATACACTGACTGACAGAGCAAATGCAACACCAAGAAGGAGTGGTTCGAAAGGGATGAAAGTTGGGGAAAAAACAGAGACGGCACGGACGAATAATTGATGTTTATTTCAAACCGATATGCAGGTTACACAATGCGCACGGCATCGACTCAGTAGGATGTAGGACCACCGCGAGCGGCGATGCACGCAGAAACACGTCGAGGTACAGAGTCAATAAGAGTGCGGATGGTGTCCTGAGGGATGGTTCTCCATTCTCTGTCAACCATTTGCCATAGTTGGTCGTCCGTACGAGGCTGGGGCAGAGTTTGCAAACGGCGTCCAATGAGATCCCACACGTGTTCGATTGGTGAGAGATCCGGAGAGTACGCTGGCCACGGAAGCATCTGTACACCTCGTAGAGCCTGTTGGGAGATGCGAGCAGTGTGTGGGCGGGCATTATCCTGCTGAAACAGAGCATTGGGCAGCCCCTGAAGGTACGGGAGTGCCACCGGCCGCAGCACATGCTGCACGTAGCGGTGGGCATTTAACGTGCCTTGAATACGCACTAGAGGTGACGTGAAATCATACGCAATAGCGCCCCCAAACCATGATACCGCGTTGTCTAGCGGTAGGGCGCTCCACAGTTACTGCCGGATTTGACCTTTCTCCACGCCGACGCCACACTCGTCTGCGGTGACTATCACTGACAGAACAGAAGCGTGACTCATCGGAGAACACGACGTTCCGCCATTCCCTCATCCACGTCGCTCTAGCCCGGCACCATGCCAGGCGTGCACATCTATGCTGTGGAGTCAATGGTAGTCTTCTGAGCGGACGCCGTGAGTGCAGGCCTCCTTCAACCAATCAACGGGAATTTGTTCTGGTCGATATTGGAACAGCCAGGGTGTCTTGCACATGCTGAAGAATGGCGGTTGACGTGGCGTGCGGGGCTGCCACCGCTTGGCGGCGGATGCGCCGATCCTCGCGTGCTGACGTCACTCGGGCTGCGCCTGAACCCCTCGCACGTGCCACATGTCCCTGCGCCAACCATCTTCGCCACAGGCGCTGCACCGTGGACACATCCCTATGGGTATCGGCTGCGATTTGACGAAGCGACCAACCTGCCCTTCTCAGCCCGATCACCATACCCCTCGTAAAGTCGTCTGTCTGCTGGAAATGCCTCCGTTGACGGCGGCCTGGCATTCTTAGCTATACACGTGTCCTGTGGCACACGACAACACGTTCTACAATGACTGTCGGCTGAGAAATCACGGTACGAAGTGGGCCATTCGCCAACGCCGTGTCCCATTTATCGTTCGCTACGTGCGCAGCACAGCGGCGCATTTCACATCATGAACATACCTCAGTGACGTCAGTCTACCCTGCAATTGGCATAAAGTTCTGACCACTCCTTCTTGGTGTTGCATTTGCTCTGTCAGTCAGTGTATGTTCCTTATTGGTGCATACAAAGTCTCCAAAGTGTTTCTTTGAAGGTGGGAATAGCGCTTGATCTTCTGATACTTTAGGGAACGAGGTTCCACTCACGGCCGACAATTACTGTGAATGAATTATCGTAAATGGCAGTTTTATGGTTAGGTAAAGCAAGGACGAAATTATTAGGAGGTCTAGTGTTAAGACGGTGATAAGATGAGAGGCATTTGATATTTGAATTAAGGTAAAATGGCTCTGAAGTATGAAGGACTTTATGGAGAAGGCATGCACAGTGCGACGGATTTCTAGTCGGGGTCAAGATCGATGGTTTTACGAAGGAGTTACATGGTCATACTGTAGTACCCTAGGTTACAGGCGTATCTCACACATGCATTCTGACCACTTTGCAATCTGCTCAATTACGTTCGCCCAGAGTCTCTATACATCGCGTCACAATAGTAGAAATGAGGGGAAAACCAGGGCTACTACCAGCATTTTTTAAGTTTTTCAGGAAATAAGTATTTACACCCGCCCAGCATGTGTAATGCAGAGAATGTTTTCTGAGTGATGTGCGTATATGCGTTTTCCATGACATGTCATCATCGAAAGTAACGCTAGGACTTTTTACTTATATTACATAACAGTATAGATGGAATCTCTGGTCGATTGATCTTCGCATGTAATTTCGGGTATCCAAGCATTTAACCTAAGACCACATCTCAAAGACCAAGAAGAAAACGATGTTAGATCCCGACTGATTTTTTTCTATGGCCGAAAATATTTGATCTGGAGATGTGTGGAGGTACATTTGTACATCATCAGCGTAAATGTGGTATTTGCAGTGCGTTAGGTTTTGAGACACATCATTAATGTAAATAGAAAAAGAAGGGGTCGTAACACCGACCATTGGGGCACACCACACAGCATGGACCGCCAAGTTGATTTGTTTATCGTAATCTGTAACACACTGCCGATGGCCATGCAGGTAGGAATGGAACCAAAGGAGGGACTGTCCGAGAAATGGAGGGAATACAATTCAGACAGCAAAATATCAATGTCATTCATTTTACGTCCCACTAACCACCTTTACGGTTTTTACTTTTACGGAATGTTGTCCCGCAGGAATTCTCTTATGTGCTAGTAAATCTACTGACACAAGGCTGGCGTATTTGAGCATCTTCAAATACCACGGGAATCGAACCAGCCAACTCGAGCTCAAATGACCTGCACACTACAGACTGGTCTACCTAGTGCCGGGCAGAGTGTTGTCCACTGCATTCCTCTTACAAGTGCCGAAGTTACGATTGATGGACGCCTTTACCTTCCATTCCTTCTGGGAACTTCATGGCCCGAATAGAAATGGCTTTCCCGAGCATGTGGCTGTGCGATTTGAGTCACATAGCCATCAGCTTGCATTCGCGAGATAATGGATTCGAACCCCACTGTCGGCAGCCCTGAAGATGGTTTACTGTGGTTTCCTATTTTACACCAGGCAAATGATGGGGATGTACCTTTATTAAGGTCACGGTTGCTTCATTCCCACTCCTAGCCCTTTCCTAACCCATCGTTGCAATAAGACGTACCTGTATCGATACGATGTAAAGGAAATTGTAAAGAAAAGAAGTATCGGTACCTTCGAGTAGTATAAATACAGAATAAACTGTTGATATTTCGTGTACTTTTAAGGATATAATTTAGTTTTACTGTAAGTGTTTTCCTCCTTTCCTTGTAATTTGCATCCGTTTTTATTGAAAAAAAAAACGAAAACCTACAACCTGCTTTCCAGTCATTGACCGGGTCAGGAATGAAATGAATGAATTATATATAGGCTATTAGTACGATGGGGTCGCCACTCCCAAAGTGATTTTATTAATGAGTGATAGATGCTATGAAATGAGAATGGAGAGTGTTGCTGGAATGAAAGATGACAGGGAAAACCGGAGTACCCGGAGAAAAACCTGTCCCGCCTCCGCTTTGTCCAGTACAAATCTCACATGGAGTGACCGGGATTTGAACCACGGTATCCAGCGGTGAGAGGCCGACGCGCTGCCGTCTGAGCCACGGAGGCTCTCCGTTTTTATTATCATGCATAAATATACATTAATTAAATAACATAATAATAATAATAATAATAATAATAATAATAATAATAATAATAATAGATGGGCCCAAACAGGATATTCTGTGTGACGCTTTTGGTTTCCTTTTCGCGAAAAGTACGAGTACGGCGAAGGAAGGAAGGAAGGAAGGAAGGAAGGAAGGAAGGAAGGAAGGAAGGAAGGAAGGAAGGAAGGAAGGAAGACTAAAGAGGGTGCAAGAAATGCTATGTGGGACTTACTGAACTAGCGAATGCATGAAAGTTCGGTACGCCTTACACTGTCATATCCGTCCCTGCTTTGTTGTTGTTGTTGTTGTTGTTGTTGTTGTTGTTGTTGTTGTTGTCATGTTGGGAGTGCACATGGTCCCAAACGGTAGAGCACAGTGATGTGACATCTGGCAAGGAAGGGCCTCGTTATGTTTTCGTGTAAAATATCCATACGATGTTTATTTGGTAGGGGTAAACTAAATATCCACTCTATAAAATAATAACTCGGAAATATTAATGGTTTCATGCACTGTAATCTGGAGATGGACAAATTGGCTTAACCGAGCGAGTTGGCCGTGTGGCTGAGGGCGCGCAGCTGTGAGCTTATATTCGGGAGACAGTGGGTTAGAACCCCACTGTCGGTAGCCCTGAAGATGGTTTTCTGTGGTTTCCCATTTTCACACCAGGAAAATGCTAGGGCTGTACCTTAATTAAGGCAACGGCTACTTTCTTCCCACTACTAACAGGGCTGCCGACAGGGGGTCTCGGGTTCGAACCCACTGTCTCCCGAATGCGCGCCACTAACCGCACGGCCAACTCGTTCAGTGATCAAGACATAGTGGCGGATATTAAAGTGAGAATGTTAAAGTGGCTTGGCCGTGTGGTAAGGATGGTGACACCAGACTGCTGAATGGAGAGTTCGGTAATAAGATCAAGATGAGTGGCTGGAGGATGTAGAGCAAGACCTGGGAGAGTTGAAAGTTCGAGGTTGGTGAAGGAGAACGGTACACAAGAGGCCAAGGCTCCCACAGGACCACAAAGCCAATGAGTGAGAGTGTGCTTCTTGTCGAAAGTTGAACGGAGCATTTCAAGGCACTCTCTTCTTGATGGAAGCCCTAAAACTGTAATATAGTGCTGCTATCCTTGGTGGCAAATTAATTAAGAGCATGATACGAGGCAGGCTAACAACAGCTTGTCTAAGACATGAGGCCTGTCATAAGAAACACGGGACCGGGATATATTGTTTTTACGTCCCACTAACTACTCTTCCAATATTCGGAGACGCTGTGGTGCTGGAATGTTGTCCCGCATCATTTCTCTTACGTGCCAGTAAATCTACCGGTATCGAGGCTGACGTATTTCAGCATCTTCAAATACCACCGGCCTGAGCCTGGATTGAACCTGCCAAGTTGGGCTCAGAAGGCCAGTGCTCCACCGTCTGAGCTACTCAGTCCGGCAAAAGAGCCTTTGATCCATAACTTTGCGAGGTATATGAGGAACGTACTAAAAGTGATTAATTGTTAATCAGATTGATTAGAAATTAGCGATATAATATGAGAACTGTCTGATCACTTTGGCTCGCTATCAGCGTTTATTCCAGTGACCGGCCGAGATCGCCAGAAGGCTGGTAGCACAACGCCTTCTAATAGTAAACACAGACATCCAGTCTGCGAATCAGAGGAGTTAAGCTGACGCGTATAAAATCCCCAACCCGGCCGCGAATCAAACCCGGGACACACTGAATAAAAGGCCCAGACACTGCGCATTCAGCGAAGGAGCCAGACTCATGTCGTTTATTCTCACCAGGTATAGTGTGTTAATTGAATTTAAAAATAACTGTATTCATTACTATGTATACTCAAAGGAGCCTTATTGCAAAATGTGCAGTTCTCTTGTTTACAATAAAACGCCAACAGTGCAGCAACCACACCAGTGGTAAATTTTAGCTTTATTTCCACTCAAAAGAGTTTGGAAATCACATTATGCTTCGCTCTACTGAAATATGTGAGATTTATTTTTCGCTGTTCCTGAGTATTTGCCACTTTTGAAGCGAGCCTTATTAGAAAAGACTAAGTGATTTTTTTTTATACAGTGACCTTTCGGTACAAGGGGAAAATGATAACAGTAACAGGTTGGTTCGACATGTTAAACGTACAGTGTATGGAGACAGTCCGCAGTCTTTGAGCCAACCACATCAGAAACATGTCGATAGGCTAGGCTTAGAGGGTTTGCGCAAGTTACAGGAGAAGAGGTAACCTGGCTGCTTTACTGCCCACGATCACCTACGCATCTTTAGTCTGGTGGCCAGGTTCGGAGAGTAAAACTCTGACCACCAAGTTAAACAGTGTCCAAAGACTTGCGTGTGTAGGAATAACAGGGGCACTGGATACTACACCATTATGTGCAATGGAGGCCATCCTAGGTCTTTCCCCCTTACATTTATATGTTAAGGAAACAGCGGGAATGAGTGCCTACCACCTCTGGTCACTCGGAGGATGGTCCTTCAAGAATCCGAATAGAGGTCATGCCTCTATTCTTACAAGGCTTCACCAGACCTGCCCTACGACAATGATGATCGGGGACCTGATGAAGCCTAGTTTATAATTTGAATTATAAGTTCACAGTGGTGATACCCACAAGGGAGGAGTGGACCGCGGATGCTGGGGCCCGTCTTAGGTCTGGGGGCTGTACATGGTACACAGATGGCTCGCGGACAGAGAGGGGCACAGGCGCCGGTTTCTGGGGGCCTAAGACAAGGCTCTCCCTTCCCATGGGTAAATATATTACTGTTTTCCAGGCCGAAGTATACGCAATACTGGCCTGAACTGTATATATATATATATATATATGGAACAAGCCTGGACACAGAAGATGCATCACCATTTGCAGCGATAGCCAGGCAGCGTTAAAAGCACTATGTGCAGTTAAAACATCAAAAATGGTATGGGAATGCCAAAGGATGTTAGATCAGCTTTGTGAACTTAGCTCATTATGGGTCCCTGGGCACACAGGTATCAGTGGAAATGAAGAAGCTGACAAACTAGCGAAACAAGGCTCAAAAGGTCCTTTCATAGGACCAGAGCCCTTCCTGGGAGTGTCACTTCGAAGCGTGAAACTGGTAATATCCCAGTGAACAAACCAGTCTCACTTAAACATTTGGAAGAGGTTAACTATAGCAAGGCAGGCACGTGAACTTATCAAAGGGCCTAGGTAAAGTTATAAAAAGGTCCTGATAAATTTGAATAGGACCAGAATGCGAATGGTAGTTGGACTGTTGACAGGCCACAATACCTTACAGAGACACCTACTGTGCCCTACAGGACCCTATGGTTCCGGCCAGGCGAAAGCAGGTCTCGAACCCAGAGTACAGTAGTGAAAGAACTCTCACAAACGTGAGCTTGTGCACATAGTCTTACCTGAACACACATCCTTGCTCGGCCGCACAATAGCGCACTTCTCAGGGATAACATGGGTGAACAATGGGCAACATTACGATAAAACACTAGGATATGTGACTAATCAGGTAAGAATCAGCTAAATTTAAAAAAAAAATCTAACAGAAAACATCGCTGCATTCAAAGTTTAACAATCAGGGATTTATTACATAAAATATACTAATTACAAATGTAAGAGCTTTCAAATATGATTGGGGTAAAGATAATGTTGAGCCGATGACAACCAGTTCACTGCCTTCACGACACAGCTGTGCTGTAACAAGCATGTTACAATTGTGTAAGTAATGAAATCTAAAAAAAATGGATATCTGCTGAAATACACATCTAACAGTAATTCCCATAAAATTTACTATGCCTCGTACCATCGAACCCCGGTGCAAACAAATATAAACACATAATGTACCGTGTCCTGACTCGGTCACGAACCCTGGTCCCATGAAGAGTAAGGCGTAGAATACTCATATACAAACAATATAAAAAGAACACAACCAACATGTCCAAGGGGTCAATATCAAACGGGCCAGTGTTAAAATTAAAGTAGAACAAATAGAACACAAAAAATCTCTCCCTGCGTTCAAAACATCAAGGTCGTCTTCTCCCCCCTACACACTCGACAAGCTGCAGACAGCAATATAACCGAGTTTCAAGACTGTGACGTCAGACACACCAACCCTCACCATTCGAACACTTGACAAGCGGCAGTCCACATAATTTACGAGCTCAGCTGGCTGCGGGCTAAGAAACCTCGCCTTTCACAGTACCTCACATAATCTGGCTGCTAAAAGCACTCTTTTAAATACACCTGGGCAATCCGCCCTCATCTCAATATCACCAGCAATATAACAAATCTTATTTCCGCCTCCCATGGGCTCAACCTTGACAATACATAGGCACAAATCAGTAAGCGATAGTCACATGGCCATAATAAGGCATCTCCAATGCATCCAATACACTCTCAAACTGTGCTGGGCTTTCTCATATCAATACATACAGTCAGCTACATGCATAATGCTCACATCTCTCAAACATTCGGACTCGCTCGCCCTGTCAGTGAAGCTAGGTGAATTACGGGTTGAATCCTGGTCTCTACTATACAGCCTACGTCTGCAGAGACAAATGCCTGAACGCGACACAATAAATAGTGCCTGCCTGTTAGACTAACCTACCATGACCAAGGGAGTTCGACCTGATCCATGAAGATAACACGTATAATACTATCGAAATGAAATATAAACACCCCAATAAGGAATCTACAGACTATCATCTACCCTAATGTACGGGGTTCGAGCTTGAGGCCTAGCTCTTTATTACCAAGAATTTTCCTACCATAACTAACCTGTTGGCTGACGGCCCCCCTATTCCTATCTAAATTTAAATGACATGCTTGAAACAGAATTGGAAAGCTCTGACCTTATGTGATTGATGACATGACGGAGCGGCCCTCCCTGTGGACCACTGAATTTACCACATCATGACAAACTGCGACGGTTGCAGCAGATACTGGTGAACACTTGGAGACATTCTATCTTGCGTGAGTCCTTCGTACAGCTCCTTAGATGGTTGGAAGATGTCCCCTTCGACGTCGCGCTGATCAGGTACGCCCAACGTTCCTGGATCGATTCCCGATGTCGTGTCGGCTTCAGCTCCGGTTGTGGCTTCCTCGCAATGATGATGTAGAAGCTCGTTCTGGCTTGATGCAGGGGTAACTGAAAACAAATTCATTTATTACAGACTGTCCAGACTCGATGCCTGTTTCCACTACTATCGTGCCTCACACGTTACAGTGACCATGTCTTGTTCTGAATTTTAAACCTGGTACACCATAGTTTCTTCACCACTCTTAGTAACACTGTTATTCCATCCTTTCACTCGGACAACATGTAGTGCTTGAACAACTACCTTGAGCCTATATTTATTCTAGCATTACGTCAGTTACAACTTGACCTCACAGAAATATGAAGCTACTAGTTCATCAGTCTATTATAGGCAGTACCTCATCTCACCATAGCATATCAACACAGGTAACATCAAGAATTTAGCTGAATATGCAAGTTGATTACTTACTTCCTCGCAGATACAGTAGTACTAGTTGTATGTGCAGCTCGAAGACAAAATGTTGTTCGCAGTGCCGACTTGTAGCATGACGACTTCGTTCAAGCAGCCTTAAGGTCAAAGAATGAGGCTGATGTGCCAGGCGGCCTTGCTTTTATAATCAGGTTAGCGTAACCACGCCGCTTGATCGCGTGCAGGATACGCGCGCCCGCGACTCGAAGTTTTCCCGCACAACGCACGTCAAGTACCCTACTTAACGAATGCATTTATGATTGCAGCCCTAATGCATATCAAAATTAAGCAGAAATTATGCAGGTTGCAATTCTTGTATCAGATCCAATGCATCTCTTCCGTAACCAAAGATATTAATTTAATTCTTTCTTCCTTCCGAAGGTAAGTTTTTCTGGGATCCGGGAAGCGTCCCCAATCTTCATTAAGAGGCTTGGCTTGGGACATAACTCCCTTTAATGAGGTTCTGGAGATTTTCATAATGACCCTCTAGCTCTCATCACACGAGAACGCTTCTTCTGGAATCTTTTATGAAATAAACTATAAGACAATGACTTCGTGGGTGGTTTCATGTAATCCCAATATCAATACTAAAATCTATACTATTGGTCCATGAACAGGATGGTTCACTACACATCGTGAAAATCAGTCAAGATCCGATGTGTAGAAGATGCGGCAGGGAGGAGGAGACCTCCGCGCATGTGTTATGTCAGTGCGAGGCTCTTGCAAGCACTAGACATCGATACCTTGGCTCACATTTTGTGAGCCTGGAAGACATCAGGAATGCCAACATCCGGACACTGGTATCCTTTATAGGAGCACTAGGGCTGGACTAGGCAAACCCGTTTAAGGGACACAAAGGGTCTTCACAGACCTACGTGTGGAGCCCTGCGAAGGCAGGGTTCATACATTCTTTATCTATCTATCTAAGCATCCGAGAATATTTAAGAATCGAAACTTGCATTTGAAACCAAGTTCTCGAATCTTACATAACTCGAGTAACTGAAATGTACGCGAATTTTGGACATCAAGAACTATTATTGTCCAGGGAGTGCTTTAATAAAAGCTAGGCTTGTACGGTGTATATATTATTTGACGAACGTATAAGAAATTTTAAATTGCAGCTATTTTATATAAATTTGATATTAAGCCATTTGGTTGTTGTCAAAATGTGTATTTTCATTCTCAAGCGACGATGAGATAGGAAGGGCCTAGTAGTACGAAAAAACTGGCCGTGGCCTTAATTAATGTACAGTCCCGGATGCAAGCTTACAGCCGCGCGCCTCTAACCGCACGGCCAACTCACCCTGTCTCTCTTAATTTATACTATATATTTTCTTTATTACCTCTTTAACATTTTTGCTGATGACATAACTATTGTTAAATTACAAAAAAGAATATAATTTGTCTTCTTGCATAGCTACTAGACGCGACGAGCTGTGGACAGTCTACAGCTATAGAATTTGAATGGGGTCAGTACCACTGATGAAGAGCTGAAGTCACCTTTCAATTTTATGGATTTGGAGCAACTGTCGTTATGGATTTTTTTTTAATGTTTAGTACACTATGAGCAACAGTTCCCCGTACTTAGTGTGTAAACTCTTAAGTGACAACCTGTTAGATTATTATATCTGCTCTTTTGTGCAAGAATCGCACATCTTTTTTCCTCTCTTAGACTGAAAAACAGAGCTTATGTGGCGAGTAGGGTTCTTTTCGTGGTCACCAAACGTTGTTCCCACCGGGCGAGTTGGCCGTGCGGTTAGGAGCGCGCAGCTGTGAGCTTGCATCCCGGAGATAGTGGGTTCGAATCCCATTGTCGGCAGCCCTGAAGATGGTTTTCCGTGGTTTCCCATTTTCACACCAGGCAAATGCTGGGGCTGTACCTTAATTCAGACCACCGCCGCTTCCTTCCCATTCCTAGGCCTTTCCTGTCCCATCGTCGCCATAAGACCTATATGTGTCGGTGCCACATAAAGCAACTAGTAAAAACGTTGTTGCCTTATCCGAAAAAGCCGCATCAGGAGTGACAACAGTGAACTAGGGTGATCGTTGAATATGAGGGGAAAACATCTGTGCAATTAAAAGTATACGGTGAGGTAATCTGCAAAAACGATAAAATTAAATTAAAAATAAAATATTTCCTATGTTGTCTGTCATTTTCGGTTGTATCGAGTCATCTCTCAATCAGATGGCGAAATGAGTAGAAGCCGGTAGGAGAATAAGAATGTTCGCTTGCGAATAATAATAATTTCGTGTGGCTATTTCCAGCCGGGTGCAGCCATTGTAAAACAGACTCTCCGATGAGGGTGGACGGCATCTGCCATGTGTAGGTAACTGAGTGTTACTGTGGTGGAGGATAGTGTTGTGTGTGGTGTGTGAGTTGGAGGGATGTTGGGGTCAGCACAAACACCCAGCCCCGAGCGACTGGAATTAACCAATGTAGGTTAAAATCCCCAACCCGGCGGGAATCGAACCCGGGACCATCTGAACCGAAGGCCAGTGCGCTGACCATTCAGCCAACGAGTCGGACGCTTGCGTTAAAATACAAGGTCATTTCTAATGACTCAAAGACCGTATAATATTGCAGTTTATCTTGAAATACAACATCAAAAATTCATTCCAAGCTTCCTGTTGGAACATTTTGTAGTAAACTAAAGGCCCGCTCACACTTATCGGAAGCGAACGCGGAGAGATGAAATTCCGGGAAGAATTACTCCTGTGTGTGCTCATACCTATCGGCTATCGGAAACGCGCCTCATCATTTGGACAGCTAATCGTCAAAACTTGTCTTGCAGTTGTGTGTGAAGCGTTGGTCCAGCCGAACGCAACTAATGGATCACATGTTAGCTCTTAGCTCTCTTGCTAATGTAATGGCGTATGGCTTTTTAGTGCCGGGATGTGTCTGAGGACTTCGGTTCGCCAAGAGCAGGTCTTTTGATTTGACACCCATAGGTGACCTGCGCGTCGTGATGATGATTAAATGATGATGAAGACGATACATACACCCAGCCCCTGTGCCAGCGAAATTAACCAATGATGGTTAAAATTCTCGACCCTGCCGGGAATCGAACCGGGGACCCCTGTGACCAAAGGCCAGCACGCTAACCTTTTAGCCACGGAGCCGAACACTACCTTGGTTGAAATTGCTGAAAGGGAAGAACAAAGAACGGCATTAATTTATCAAGGAATTTAAATGGTGAATTGTCTAATAGGTTTCAACCGTTGTTACGCCCTCAGATACATTCTTAGTGTATTTTCGAATGAGTACTTTGAAATTTCAATTGCTAATGGTATTGCTATATAACGTTTGGCATTTATCATGTAGAAACGTGTACTTTTCAAATAAATTAAATTTTTCGCAGTCCATTTTCAACACAGCCCAGAGGAAGCAAACGCTATGTACGGTATGGACTCAACGCGATCGCGAAACACCCGAATAGGTACTATACGAACGTTACCGAAATAACATTTTTGCGGGAGAAGCGGAAGAAATATTCTCGCCAAGCAACTTCCTCTTCTTCGGCGCGGCGCGTTTCCTCTCCAGTAGGTGGAAGTGTGAGCCATCACATCCATTACGCAGCGAAAGAATATTTTTCTGCCTTCGCGCCGCGTCTCCCTTCCGCTAGGTGTGAGCGGGCCTTATAACGGAAACTGCGGTCACAAAATGAAACTATCGGTTTACGAGTGTAGAAGTACTATTTCATGGGATATGTGATTTCTTATTTAATGATATTTTATTTTGAAGTTTTTGAAGGAAGTGTAGGTGGCAAGAACGGTAGGGGTAGACCAAGGTATGAATATGACAAACAGATTAGAGCAGATGTAGGATGCAATAGTTACGTAGAAATGAAAAGGTTAGCACAGGATAGGGTGGCATGGAGAGCTGCATCAAACCAGTCTATGGACTGATGACTCAAACACAAACAACATTTCTCATGTCTTAAATAATTCAGGGGATGCCAGTAATGGAGCCCACCATTGAGGGGATTATTTAAGCGAACATTTAGTTGACTTTTATCTGGTATGACACCAGATGTGCCACTTTAATGATTTATTCAGAAAGTTAGATTTCTCGCTCAGGCTCAAATTGTCGACAAGAAATCTTCCTTTACTTTCTCATTTAAACTTTCAATTAAATTTGTGGAATTTGCTTGGATTCTTAATTAAAAGGGACTAAGACTGCAAATAAGGCGTCCGTAACCTCTGTATTAGTTATCATACCCCCCAGTCTCCTAGAGCTGAAATGGGAAGAATTCCTGAAAGTGGCCGAGCTGAGGAGCTTAATATGTAGAGCGCTGGTTTTCTGAGCCAAAGCTGGCGGGCTCGATCCCGCGTCAGAGTGCCCAAATACGCCAGCCCCGCGTCAATACATCTATCTGTACCAAAAAGAAAAAAATGCGGGAGAAAATTCCGGTACCTCGATGACTCTTAAAACTGTAAAAGTAGATTCTGGGACGTAAGACCAGTATAACATTACCTTTCATTAACAGGGAATATTACTCTTAAGCCGTCCGGCTCCATGCCTAAATGGTTAGCGTGCTGGCCTTTGGTCACAGGGGTCCCTGGTTTGATTCCTGGCAAGGTCGGGAATTTTAACCATAATTGGTTAATTTCGCTGGCACAGGGGCTGGGTGTATGTATCGTCTTCATCATCATTTAATCCTCATCACGACGCGCAGGTCGCGTACGGGTGTCAATTCAAAAGACCTGCATCTGGCGAGCCGAACATGTCCTAGGACACTCCCGGCACTAAAACCAATACGCCATTTCAATTTTTTACTCTTAAGCTTCCGTGGCTCAGGTGGCAGCGCATCGGCCTTTCACCCTGGGTTCCGTGGTTCAAATCCCTGTCACTCTGTGTGAGATTTGTGCTGAAAAAAGCGGCAGGTTTTCTCCGGGTACTCCGGTTTTCCCTGTCAACGGTAGCAACACTATCCAATATAATTTCATCTGTCAGTCATTAATATTGTCCCAGAGGAATGCGACAGGCTTCGGCAGCCGGCACAGTTCCTATCTTCGCCGTAGGATGGGGCTTCATTCATTCCATTAGTGACCCGGACAAATGACTTGAAACAGGTTGTGGATTTTCAATATTACTACGTGCAGATTCAGCAACACCGCCTCGCGAAGCCCATCTGAAGTCGCCCGTGATGTGCTCTGTTTGGCTAACTTCAGCAGCTGATAAAATGATAACGGCGCGGGATATCGACGTATTTCTTTCAAATTATTTATTAGTAAGCAACCCTCTAACGCTCATGTAGGCTACTCTATTGAGGTTATTTCCGACCAGCCTGTATTTTGATATTACACTGGAATGCAGTTACTTTGGTTTAATACTTATACCTAAACAGAATACTTGAACGGGTATTCTTCAGATAATAAAATATAGGGCAAGTTTAGGTATAGGGAATTCTCCTAGGTTTGTCTATCCCGAGTGTAAATATTTTCTGTAGTGTGGGATTGCAAAATGACATCATGGCTTCCCAGTTAAGCGACCGTCATTTCAAATACGGTTAATGATCGTGAAACCTATTAATTGAAAACTCACGCTCCTGTGATTATACTACGGTGCAAACCTGGAGGAATCGTGGCTATGATCATGATATCAACAGTCACGACACCAAACATGTCCGCTTTGCTCTGTAAACTTTTCTGCATTTAAATAGTTTTCGGCTTTTCTTTATATATAATCGTTCATTCGTTCGTAATCTGTTTACCCTCCAGGGTCGGTTTTTCCCTCGGACTCAGCGAGGGATCCGACCTCTACCGCCTCAAGGGCACTGTCCTGGAGCTTCAGAATCTGGGTCGGTGGATACAATTGGGGAGGATGACTAGTACCTCGCCAAGGCGGCCTCACCTGCTATGCTGAACAGGGGCCTTGTGGGGAATGGGAAGTTGGGAAGGGATAGACATGGAAGAGGGAAGGAAGCGGCCGTGGCCTCAAGTTAGGTACCATCCCGGCATTTGCCTGGAGGAGAAGTGGGAAACCACGGAAAACCACTTCCAGGATGGCTGAGGTGGGAATCGAACCCCCCTCTACTCAGCTGACCTCCCGAGGCTGAGTGGACCCCGTTCCAGCCCTCGTACCACTTTTCAAATTTTCGTGGCAGAGCCGGGAATCGAACCCGGGCCTCTGGGGGTGGCAGCTAATCACACTAACCACTACACCACAGAGGCTGACTTTATATTTTATACTGGTTAAAATACGTTACAACTTAGTAGAGATCAGACTACAGTAATAGGACCTACCTGTGTTTCGAAATCAATTTCTTGCACCATTCTTCTATTATTATTATTATTATTATTATTATTATTATTATTATTATTATTATTATTATTATTATTATTATTATTATTATTAAATAATTTGCCTTACGTCGCATCGACACAGATTGATTTAGTGGCGATGAAGGGGACAGGAAAGGGCTAGGAGTGGGAAGAAAGCGAACGTGGCCTGGATTAAGGTACAGACCCAGCATTTGCCTGGTGTGAAAATGGCAAGGCACGGAAAACGATCTTCATGGCTGGCGACAGTGGGGTTCGAACCCACTATCTTCCGAATGCAAGTTGGCAGGTAGGCCTATGTGACCCAAACCACGCATGCACTCGCTCAGTTGAAGATCAATTTGAAGACATCATGAACTCAATGGCACAATAGCACATATGGATCTCACCCAGTTTTGCTGCCGGATGGCCTTCCTGACACCAACCCTATGTGGAGGGATATATTCACTATTGCGTGTTTCCGTGGTGGTATGTGAAGTAAGAGAAGTGTAGGCTACTAAGACTAGCAAACATCGAGCCCCAGGACCATATGAATTAACCACACTAAGTTAAAATCCCCGATCCGGCGAGGAATCAATCCCGGGACTCTCCGAACCGAAGGCATCATTGTTGACGACTCAGCAAGAAATCGGACTTAGGGATACCAGTTCAATCCCTATCTTCGATCGAATCCATCGAATCGATCGAATGAGGGCCTCATTGTTGCAGCCAACAACGACGATGGTGTTGAGAGGCCTACTAATCCGAAAAGACACGTATGGATGCCCTAGATCGGTTGCCAGATGTGTTAGTAATGCCCTTCTCGGTATTTACTTGACGGCTGTAGCCTGATACAATGCATCAGTACTAGCGAGATCTGATATGTTGAAGAAGACATCGCCGACTCTTCGATTTTACCAGGTACTTACGGTCCATTTGATCAACTATGTCGGCACCAAATTTGGTAGAATTATAGAGAGGGACTGCTTCATGATTTTTCTTCGGATGTTGTTCGCTGATGCTTACATCAGTATGTACTGTACTGAGAATGAGGACATTCTTGTTGCATCCTCATTTTTGTACACTACTGTGCTGTAGCGTGGGTCACTGCTGGTCTCCACAGAAGAAGGAACTTCTCTTCTCCTATGGGTCAGAGTGCCTACGATACTTGTGTTCTTTTTCTTCAATGATTTTGCTAGTTTCAGTGAAGTGAAAAAGTTATCACCAGTGATATTTCTTCCCTGATTGATGAAGGGCTCAGCAAGACACAATACTACATGTTCACTTAGAGTCCGAACGGTGGGTCGCGTTTCATCTTTCGCAAGATAGGTAACCGTTTACGACATACTTGGCTTCCACAAAGACAGCCAAACTTGTCTGGTTCATTGGCTATATACTACATAAATGGGAAAGAGCTGTTCATCGACAGTAGTGTCCTGACCTGATCAGTAGCAAATAGTACAATTAGATATACATTTCTCCCACACAACTGATACAAGTGCAAATCTATCAGTTTTCAGGCGATCTCTGCAGGTAGATGTTTCCTTGAATCGAAGACACCTCATGATTTCCAGGAAACGGTTTCGTGTCATAAGTTTCGGAGAAAATTCCAGGATCCCACTTCTGTGACCACAGATCTCGAACATTTGTGTCAGCTCCATAAGTTCAGCATGCGTCCAGTTCTTCCAAGGAAAGCGACCATTCAGGATTGTTCAGAACTTCGCAGGCGCTAACCTCAGTATATCGTTGGATGTGGTGCAGCATGGATTCGTCAATAAAGAGAGACGAAGCAGTAGCGGGAAAGTTTCTTCAAGGTGGCGTTTGCATGTACTGTGGGACCTGGGATTTCCCTGAGTATATTTTGCTATCCTCGACGGCCTGGCAGACTTTGTAGACAAACGCGAGTCCACACTGTTCCATCCAAAGCAACCTCTCCCTCGCCGAACGCCACGTGCTGACCGCGCCCGTATGTTGACTTCCCACAGCATACGCTCGGCCTCGGCCTTCTGCAGTTGATATCGTGCTCTTTGCTAGTGATTTCATGATCTGCCTGAATGTTACCTTCAACCGCAAACAATGTCCGACTCGTTGGCTGAATGGTCAGCGTACTGGCCTTCGGTTCACAGGGTCCATGGTTCGATTCCCAGCCGGGTCGGGGGTTATAAACTTAATCGGTTAATTCCAATGGCCCGGGGACTGGGTGTTTGTGTTGTCCCCAACATCCCTGCAACTCTCACACCACACAAAACCTATCCACCACCACAATAACACGCAGTTACCTACAAATGGCAGATGCCGCCCACCCTCATCGGAGGGTCTGCACTCGGCTAGAAATAGCCACATGAAATTATTATTAACCGCAAACAATAAAACCAAACTTACTTACACTGTGCACAGAATTACGTAAATACAAAATGACTAATGTCAAATAGGCTTACCTTTTTTTCATCAGCAGTTTTGCTGTTGTTCGTGCGTCCCCGTTTGGTGAGTAATTACCTAACCCTTGAGATCGCTCGATGGTTATAGGGAAATATTATGTAAATGGTTCAGAATTTCGGCATCCGCCAGCAGACCACGTGAGAACATATTTCTTCGGAGTAATTACAAATAATTGGGAAATCTGGTTTGAACGTATGTAACGACTGAGCACGACAATTTACTGCTCGTTATGACTGCACACCATTCATTACTGAACAAATACTGTAGAAATATTGTTTGAAAGGAGCCAACAGCTGCCCCATTGTAGAACACCAATACGCTATATTTCATACTACAGCTTGTTAGAATGATATTCCGCTCTAAATGAATGCCACAAAAGTCTGATATATGGCTACTGCAGTAGCGGTCAAAATGACCGTCCGGTAAAAGTAGGCATGTGACCTCATTGCACCAACTAGAAATGAGTTACGGGTATTTGAAGCTATATGCCGAAAAGTACACGTGAAATCATTAAAAGCCACCAAAGGATGTGTTTGTCCTAACCGCATAACAATGTTCAATGCAAAGTACGACCAAGGGCTTTTCAATAAGTTTCCATACAAGATGATGATGATGATGATGATGATGATGATGATGATGATGATGATGATGATGATGATGATGATGATGATGACAATAATTGCTTTACGTCCCGCTAACTACTTTTACGGTTTTCGGAGACGCCAAGGTGCCGGAACCATCATACTTGGTCTCTCGTCCTTATTACATCTTAGCCCATCTTACCTTTCTTCGCTTTTCAATTATTTTTCGAATGTTCACAATAGAGATACAAGGGCTCAGACATCAAAACTTCTCGTCATTACTTACCATCGAACAGGCACCTATAAAAAATCGTTTCTGTGTCTACTGGGCGAGAACGGAACGATTTACCAGACGACATCAGAAGGATATCAATCACAGTGTCATTTAAAAAGAGCGTTAAGAGGTGAAATGTGTAGTTCTAGCCTTTCATTGATCGTGTTATTACAATAATATTACTAGGTATTATTATTATAATTATTATATTTGCTTTACGTCCCACTAACTATAACCTATGACAATAAATTTCGGTGAATAGTCCTGTACTATCAACATAGATGAACAATGCACGACAGTGACCTTACTGTCCTTCGAAATAGTCCCCTCCCATAACTAATACACTGCTGAGATCGGCGATACATGTCCTGGAAACTTTGCAAGAAGGCTTTCTTTGGGATGGTGTTCAAAAGCCTCGTCACGTTTCGTTGGATGTCAGGAATATCGTCAATCCCTTTCCTTTCAAAGCGAGTTTGAGTCGTGGGAATAGGAAGAAGTTTGCAGGATTGAGATCTGGCGGGTATGGGGGATGTTCAAGTTGCACCACCCCCTTTTTTGCCTTGAACTGTTTGGCGATATTGGCTGTGTGTGGGCGAGCGTTGTGATGGACAAAAAGCCATGAACCTTGTTTTGCGCACTGGGATCGTACCCTGCGTAGACGTTTCGTGAAACGGGTCAAAATTTCAATGTACCGTGCAGCATTCAACGTCGTTCCCTCAGGTAGAAATTCCTTGTAAATAATGCCTTGACTATCAAAAACGGTGATAAGCATCGTTTTGATGTGTGACTTTTCGGCTCTGACCTTTTTCCGACGAGGGGATCCCGGAGAACGCCATTCCATGCTTTACCGTTTCGTTTCAGGGTCGTACCTGAGACACCAGGTTTCATCCTCAGTGACGATACAGTTCAAGAAATTTGGTGTCGCATCTGCCGTTTCGACAAAATCCTGTGAAGCCTCTAAACGTGCCTGCTTCTGATCGTCAGTGAAGTGATGTGGCACAA
This sequence comes from Anabrus simplex, assembly GCF_040414725.1. Classification (NCBI taxonomy): domain Eukaryota; kingdom Metazoa; phylum Arthropoda; class Insecta; order Orthoptera; family Tettigoniidae; genus Anabrus; species Anabrus simplex. The sequence continues at coordinate 1,146,191,455 of NC_090266.1, read as the reverse complement.
GACGAGAACACGTTTTCCTCATCCCTAACTTCTGGGTAACGATTTCTCGCACGGATTCACGGTTAATATGCAGTTCACCCGCTATCATGTGCACAGTTAATCGCCGATCGTTCGTGATTAATGTCCTCACCTCAATGTTTTCGTTACTGACGGCGGTCGCCGGTCTTCCGCTACGGGGGTTGTCAGAAACACTTTCCCGGCCTCCTCGAAAACGGGCGAACTACATACACTTCATAAACACGTACCAGCATCGCATGCGTTCATTCGGTGTCTTGCCAGGTTTAAAACAAAACTGTACGTTGATCATTTGGCCGTTCATGTTCCCGTTCAAAGTTCAGAACCAACGCACTAAACACGCACTGTGTCAAACAGGTCTTACACGGCACACACACGACGTTCAGCTGAACAACGTTGGGAGCAGGTGGTCAAAACCTGCTGCTGCGCAGGTGCAGCGTTGCGTGTCGCCAGTGTTGCCGGATCGACCGTTCTGACTTCATTCACCTAACTTTATTGTCACAGGTTGTACTTTTATGGTTTCCGGAGGCGCCAAGGTGCCGGAAGTTTGTCCCGCAGGTGTTCTTTTACGTGACAGTGAATCTACTGACACGAGGCTGATTTATTTTAGCACCTTCAAATACCACCGGACTGAGCCAGGAAGCTTCTTGATGCTCTCTGAGCGAATTTCAACAGAGAAGTAAGGATTGACAGTCTACCAACTTAAGTGCGGTAATAATATTATACTATAAAAAACTTTCACCAAAGGAACAATAATTTCACATATATTATAATTACGGTAGTACGGCGTAGTGCTGGGAACGAAATGAGCGGAGAGGAGCCGGAGGTTCCCGCGCATTCAATCCGAGGCACCGAGTACAACCGCAAGTGAAATTTTGGCGGGAAAACAATCGTTTCCTCCGAAACACCCGTTTCACTCACCGCTTTCCTGTACATGTAGTAGAGTTGCAGCATTGTCATTTGGACATCACGTACATGCTGTACAATGTTTTCGAATTATAACAAATTAGTAAATTATAACAAATGAGGTTATAATTCGCAATCGTCTTAAAACACATATTTGATATTCCTAGTATTGACTTTGAGAAAGAACTATTTTCATTTTTCAATGTCTGGCTCCATGTCTAAATGTTTAGCGTGTTGGCCTTTGGTCACAGGGGTCCCTGGTTCGATTCCCGGCAGGGTCGGGAATTTTAACCATAATTGGTTAATTCCGCTGGCACGGGGGCTGGGTGTATGTGTCATCTTCATCATCGTTTCTTCCTCATCCCGAAGTGCGGGTCGCCTACGGGCGTCCAATCAAAAGACCTGCACAAAGCGAGCCCAACATGTCCTCGGACACTCCCGGCACTAAAAGCCATACGCCGTTCCATTTCATTATTTATGCATTAATCAATTCAGAGACAGATGCTATTAATATAATTTATTGACAGAAAGCATGTAGGTACCATTAACACATTTTTACATTTTGAGAAACATAAAAAAAATACATTAAATATTCAAACTGTATTCTGCAGGTGCACCAACTGTAATAGGCCCACGTATGAGATTAACATGTGAATGATAACAGTAATAATATCCATGCCGCCTCTGTAGTGTAGTGGTTAGCGTGATTAGCTGCCACCCCCCGGAGGCCCGGGTTCGGTTCCCGGCTCTGCCACGAAATTTGAAAAGTTGTACGAGGGCTGGAACGAGGTCCACTTAGCCCCGGGAGGTCAACTGAGTAGAGGTGTGCTCGACTCACACATCAGCCATCCTCGAAGTGTTTTTCCTTGGTTTCCCACTTCTCCTCCAGGCAAATGCTCGGATGGTACCTAACAAGGCCACGGCCGCTTCCTTCCCTCTTCCTTGTTTATCCCTTCCAATCTTCCCACAATGTCTCTGTTCAGCATTGCAGGTGAGGCTGCCTGAGCGAGGTATTGGTCCTCCTCTCCAGTTGTATCTCGGTGACTCAAAGTCTTACGCTCTAGGATACCGCCCTTGAGTCAGTAGAAGTGGGATCCGTCACTGAGTCCGAGGAAAAAACCAACCCTGGAGGATAAACTGATTAAGAAAAAAGAAATAATTATTTCCCTCAGAGATTTAACCAAATATTATACATAATTTGCAGGATGTTAAACATGGAGGTATCCAATGTTTTAGGTGGCGATAGTATGCATCGAAAGAGAAAAAATATCTAATAAACCTGGGTTCTGCAGCACAAGTTCTGAGATCTGAACATGTGTTTATAGGGGGTGTCTAATTTGATGTCATTCATGGTAATGCATTTCCCAACCCTGCAATAACACCAGACTACCAGACAACCATAGTTGACACCCCTGACATAGAATGAAAACAACAGTCTGCTTTCTCGCCAATGCGGGTGCTGTTCGAATCCCGGCCAGGGTATGTGGGTTTTGTTATGCATTTGGTTTAATAATAGAGACACCCGTCTCCGTGGCTAAATGGTTAGCGTGCTGGCCTTTGGTCGCAGGGGTCCCGGGTTCGATTCCCGACAGCGTAGGAAATTTTAACCATCATTGGTTAATTTCGTTGGCACGGGGTCTGGGTGTATGTGTCGTCTTCATCATCATTCCATCCTCATCACGACGCGCAGGTCGCCTACGGGAGTCACATCAAAAGACCTGCACCTGGCGCGCCAAACATATCCTCGGACACTCCCGGCACTAAAAGCCACACGCCGTTTCATTTTCAATAACATAAACATGTAATAAGGAATGCTGTATATGATTATAACCTATTACCTAGATCCAAGTTGTAACAAGAAGAATATCGCGCACGTAACATATCGAATGGTGCTAAAAAATAGTCGATGGCAAAATCGAAAGGCATATGACATCCCTTCTCTTCTGGAGTTAAGAGGGAGAGAGAAGTGCCTTACAAATTCAATCTCTCCACTGTCTTCCTAGTCCTTGTAGAACGCCGCAGGACTTGTTCGTCTTCAGGTGTCGCGGTTGGCTGCGAATCCTCATTGCTAGGTCCGGTACCAGACCTCCGCAGCGCAGGCTGCAGGGCAGAGTCCGGATCGGCTGAAGTGGGCGTCGCGATTTGGTTGTCGGTGTCGCTGGTATAGTTACTGTTGTCATGATGGTTGGTCTTCTTTACTGGATGATGTAAAGGTAAGAGCATGAAGACTGTAGTGGGTGTCTCTTGAACTGAAAGTCCGCATGACTTCATCTGGTCGATATGCCTTCGCCATAGTTAGCAATTGACAGATATCGTGTAGTTCAGCGCTCCATCCTCACTTAAGACTGTACCTATGGTCCATTTTTTATCGGGAGACCTGTAGTCACGAAGGGCTGCCCTTTCGCCTCCTTCAGGTTGTCCACTCTGGACCGTATCGCACGTTGCAGAAACTGTTAGCAGACCGGCACATCTTTCTTGTCCAAATTGAGCTGATTGGGGTGAGCACTTTTCAAATTAGATGTTCCTCCTCCTGTTGCAAATGAAAGCTCACACACTTTGCATCTGGCCCACTTTTTGCCTGTCTCTCGTTTCAAGAACGACTAAACTACTGATTGACGTCGCGGCATTCAGTCGAAAAATGCGGACACCGGACAGGGCTCACTCACGAACTAACCGCTCCTTCCCTCCTAACGTCCTCCGGTTATCTCGGTGTCATTCGCTACTCCGAGTACTTCGCTGCCACTTGGATATCTCCGGTTATATCCGGAGGGGCGCACGAGTACTTCACTGCCACTCGGATATCTCCGGTTATCTCCGGAGGGGCGCATGAGTACTTCGCTGCCACTCGGATATCTCCGGTTATACCCGGAGGGGCGCATAAGTACTTCGCTGCCACTCAGATATCTCCGGAGGGGCGCTTGGAGCAGGCACTATAGGTCATTCCATGTTAAGAAAACAGTATTGCTCTTATGACAACAAGGTTGCCTTATCGAATGCCTCTGCTCAACAGCATCACAGGAAAGCAGTGGCATACATATTGATGACACTCAGTACTTAAGTTCAAAATAAAAGAAGGAAGAAACTAAGCTGCATTTTTTAAATCTAGGGTACAGGGGTTGTAGGGTGGGGGGGGGGCGCTTATTTAGGTTTTACAGCAACATAGATAAATTACTGCACATACAGATCCTCAGTACTGAAGTTAAAGACAAACTGGGAGAAATTAGACAGCAGATAATTTTTATAAGCTTGGGGTGGGAAATGCAGTTAATTGCATTTAATAAATTTGCCCAGGCAAGGCCATTGATGTGTCGTCATATCGTCCCACGAAAAGAATGTTAACCATTAAATGCGCTTGTAAAACGTGGTAAAAATATGGCAAAAATTAAATGTGCTTAAGGAACAAAAGCTAAATAACAAAACCAAGCACAGATAAACATCATAACGAATTTCTGTATCAGTACAAGTCATGCCGTGATGTTGTAAACATGTTCCTTAATTGCTGACTATATTTACAAACATATAAAACTGCATTTAATTTGAAAAATCTGAATATCTGCATTTAAAATGGAAATTATAAAAATTAATATTCATTAAATGAAATACACACTCGTCGTACCTTGTACTCACACTTACTTGTTACCTGCTTACTTACACATACGTTATTTGAAGGGCGCCAGCTGTCACTCAGTACAGCAATAATAGAATGAGACTCTTGACCATCTCTAGGGTGTGGGGCAATAAGCTTACTTTTGACAACATACCATATAAGTTCTGGGAAAAGGAGATTGGCGTTCGGTTTCCCCATTAATTTTGAGGTTAAAATATTTTACTGTCAATGAAATGAAACTATGAATTCGTTTGATAGAACAATATATATTCTTTAAATAATATATCAAAAAATAGTGAGTCTTGTTGCGATAAAACAGATGAGAATGTGAAATTACGACATTGCAACTGAAAGAAACTAGGCATGAATTTGAATTCTTCTTGACCGGACATTTAACAATTTATACGAAATATTTCCCTCACTGATTCATTTGACTGTACCTTTAACACTTTGAGTGTAATTACGACGTAATCCATTGCTCTGGTGTTTACTGTAGATGTGTCACGCCTAACGTGGTGATACATCCTTGAGACTGCTTCTTCTCCATATCATCTGACTTCTTTGTAAGTCAATATGGTATGACCTCTTGGCAGGTCCAGGGTTGCCCTCTCTGACTCCTTGGTAAGCCTTGCGTCCGCGTCTTCCACTAAGTGACGGACCAACCATTTGGTCTCACTCTCTCAATGACCAATAATGGCTCACTGAGTCTTCACCATCTTTCGTTCACACTGGTTGGCTGACCACCTAAGGCCTCTTGATCTAGTAGACTACTTCACTGTACTGCATCCGTATAAGTAATGACTGACGCTACAATGTGCATCCACCTTATATAGACGTTGGTTGACACAACTACGTAATCTCCAGAAATAACAATGACATACTCCCACCTACGCGACAGATATTACATCCAGTGGTGAAATAGCCTCGGGCTGGCCGACTCCGTGAGCGCATTTCTAAATAAATACGATGACATAGCCATGGAGTGGCGATGACTTGGCAGAATCTCCACTAATCTTGCACAATGTCCCAACGTCACACTCAATCTCTGATATATACAACAATTCTCACTGTACAGGTATTGAGTGTTATTCTACACATACGTATATATGTATACATCTAAGTACAATCTTGCAAGCAACAGGCAATTGCAAAATCGAATTGAATAAAACGGATAATTACAATAATAGTAACAATATCACAGATAACATAATAATACTGACATAGTAATAATAATAATAATAATAATAATAATAATAATAATAATAATAATAATAAAATACAGATAAAATCATACAATAATAAAAATACAGATATCATCTTGTAACGGGATTTGAACCGTTACAATGTATCGCTGCACATCACAGCATCAAAATCTTCAGTAACAACTGCTGTACAGTAGAAGAATATTAGAACAGACACACAAATAAAGGTATGACTTCTCTTCAACCTTCAACAGCGTAACGGAGTACGCGTAACATGAACCACACCGGAGCAACTCAGAACGAAAATGCAGGAAGGCAACAAAGCGCTGGCTGTTTCCGCCATTGTGCTTCCTCCCTGCGAATGTATTTATTAAATAGAGAATGTTAAGTAATTATTTAATTATTAACAACTCATGGGCAAAAACATGCCTCATCTATTTTCTTTATTTTATAATACAATACAAAGTATATTATAATATTCGTTGATCACGAGGAATTATGAACGTTTAAGAGGGGGTGCGTTCACTCCTTGTAAGAGCAGTACTGTTTTCTTAACGTGGAATGAGCTATAGTACGGCGTGATTTTACAATTTAAAATTTAGTATGTGACTACACACTAAGAAACTAGCAGACACTACAGGGACCGCCAGACTGATGAATACCGGACGAGTTGGCCGTGCGTGTAGAGGCGCGCGGCTGTGAGCTTGCATCCGGGAGATAGTAGGTTCGAATCCCACTATCGGCAGCCCTGAAAATGGTTTTCCGTGGTTTCCCATTTTCACATCAGGCAAATGCTGGGGCTGTACCTTAATTAAGGCCACGGCCGCTTCCTTCCAACTCCTAGGCCTTTCCTATCCCATCGTCGCCATAAAACCTATCTGTGTCGGTGCGACGTAAAGCCCCTAGAAAAAAAAAGACTGATGAATGCGCGGCAAGTGGGTGAATCACACACTAAGAAACTAGCAGACACTACAGGGACCGCCAGACTGATGAATGCGCGCGGCAAGTGGGTGAATCATACCTCAAGTGTCCATGACCTTCCCTTCCTCACAGCACATGCAAAGTCTTGCTGTGGCGCTGTACGCATCGGAGAGCTGCGACGAACGATATATTGTACGTACTGTATTTCCGCTAAGAATTTTTGTCAAATGTAACTTAAACGCTCTTCAGTGTGTCGAACACACAGGTTCAATATGAATTTTATACTAGACTACAACATACATGCAAAAGAGATAAAAATACACACTGTTAACTAAAGAATGACATGCTTCGTTCTTAAAAGAACATCATCAGATTCTATCAAGTCACAGTCAAATATTTATGCTTATCTCTCTTTAATATCTATGAACTTAAATTCTAGAACTCATCTTAATATCCTGCTTTTTCTCCACTCCGGCATTAACTGCGAGGTGTTTGGATAACCCTTGCTCTGTCGTTGGCGCGGGTCCAATAGCTGTAGTCCATTGACATACTTGCGTTAATAATTTTGTTAATAATTAAAGAAAATAAAAGAACGAATTATCTTATCGGACAACAGGGCTTGTACACATCGCTTGTTTTAAAAATTCCTCGTTTCAGGCGGCTAAAATTGAATAAAAATGTAATGTTTTCTCCACAAAGTGGGAGGTGACCACCCCCTCGTTCCCCTAATCGCCGCCTCTGGTATGTATGAAGACAAACAAATTCCCAGTCCCCTAGCCAGATGCGTCTAAAATGCCCGAACCAGCTGGGAAACGTACCCGGGATTCTCTGAACCGAACGCGGCTACGTTGACCGAGGAGTGAGACATTTACACTCCGTCTATAGTCCGGCTCCGTCTATAGTCACAGGGCTCTCGGGTTCGATTCCCGGCAGGGTCGGGGATTTTTACCTTAATTGGTTAATTTCGCTGGCACAGGGACTGGATGTTTGTGTCGTCTTCATCATCATTTCATCCTCATCACGGCGCGCAGGTCGCCTACGGGAGTCAAATCAAAAGACCTGCATCTGGCGAGCCGAACATGTCCTCGGACACTCCCGGCATTAAAAGCCATACGCCATTTATTTACTCCGTCTATAACATATTGTATGCAATTCTGATGTGCAACCATACACTAAATAAATAACACTTTATATATATATTATCAGGTACCAGACAATGTCTGTTTGTGAAAGTCTCTACGATAGTAGTAAATAGTGTACATACTTTCACCGGGTCTCCATTCAGAGTAAGCAGGCGAGGTAATGAAAGATGTGACAATGTAGCAGGAGGTCCCGTGCTGGGATACACACAGTTTACATCACAAGTTGGCAACAAACACTGCCATTCATCACAGTTATTTATGAGGCCCAGATTGTACCGCCCTGGTACACCAACTAATTTACTCCTTTATCTTACGGCCGCATCGTTTCTTAGTGGGAGTAGTTGAACATTTTATAACGTGCCAAGCGTTTCAATTTATGTGCACCATGGGGCTCATTAACCTAGTTGTGTAACGGCGATACAGCACGATCATGTGCCTCAAGATTGAGAACACTTCCTTTCTAACCTGTCCGAACTCGAACCCCCAGTCTTGTCACAATCATGACACATTCCATCTCATCTCAAGATTATGATTATGGATGAAGCAATATCGTCCACTAATTTCTGCCCGGATAAATAGTCATGAAATGTTTCGTCATTTGGATTCCGCATAATGGATACACCGTCACAGGCTTCTGAGCAAGGCGGCCGTAATTCGAATCCTAATCATGCATGCAGGATTTTGAAGTAAAAGCTCACTTTCCTGTGTTCGTCTGCGGAGTACCGTATTTTAAAGGTAGGGGACCCATATTTCGTCCCCTTAGCAGATTCGGACTTGTAGAAATTCAGGAATATTACGGACAAGGCTAGAAATTGGTATGTATATTACCTACGGACAAGTTACAATGAAACTGTTATAAAGTAAGGTAGTCAGTGTTTGTCATAAACGCGACAAAAAATTAACTACCAAAAATGTGTTCGTAATTTCGTCCCCCACCAACTTTTTGAAAAGTGCAATTAATTTTAATATATTTTCCTTTCTAACTTTTCCAAACACTTTCCCAAAAATGAATTACTTGAAGGCCATTTATGGAAAATGTTTTCTTGGTTTTCTTTTTAACATAGTCTTTCAGTGTTACCCGTGGGATGTCAAACGCTTTATTTGCACATTTGAAACCCATTATCTTGTCCCTCATTGCCTTAATAGCCTTTTTCATAGCCTCCTTATCCCACTGCTTGCGTTTTCCCATTTGAAAAAAAATAATAAACTTCATAAATAAATAAAATGGAGGAGGACGAAATTACGAATATTTCCCGATTTATTATAATGGCCATTACTGTAACTCACGCCAACCACCTCACTGTAGCTAGCGATAATAGGTTATTACTACAAGCCGATATAAATATACTCCATAAGTTGGCACTCGATAACAAAATTCAAATAAATTCCCGAAAATGCAGCCTCATAAGAATGGGAATGAAACATAGGCAAGGGGACTTTCAATACTGTCTTGGATCGAACGCTCTGGTAGAGTATGACTCATACAAGTACCTCGGAATCCACGCAGAGAGAGATCTAAAAATGGGACACCGACGTAGGAAGTGTAATTACTAATGCCCACAACTCCTTTCACTTCGTGATGAGGGTGCTAAAGGGCAGCAGTTTCCAGGGGACGGCGGAGGGGTATATATCACTCTTTAGGCGAGTCCTGGGATATGGAGCAGCCGTATGATATCCATACCAACCAGGACTCGTTAAGGAACTTGAGATGGTACAGCGAAAGGCTGCAAGTTTCATGCTTAATGATTTCAATCCTAGAAGTAGTGTGACAAGTTTGATAGAAAAATTTGGGTGGGAGACACTGGGGACTATAAGGAAACGAACACGGTTATGTGCCATGTATAATGCTTACACGGATAAGTCAGCTTGGGGAGAGTTGAACAGTTCACTAGAAAAGCCCTGTTACATAAGCAGGACAGATCATTAGCATAAAGTAAAAGGTAAATCGCAGAAAACTAACTATGGTAAATATTCGTTCGTAAATCGGGGAATTCATGACTGGAATGCATTACCTGCAGCTGTCTTGGAGCCTTTTCCCGAAAATGTAAGATGCTTCAAGAGTAGACTTCAGCATTCTGTAAACTGTGTGTACATTTCTATGTGTTGTTATCATATTTTGATGCAACGCTCAAACCCACTGTAAATTGTAGTATTAAGGCATCTGATTTATTTAACGTATGTGAGAATCTGTATATGGACGTGCAGTATTTACAATGGTAAGATAGTAGTTAGTAATTGGACCGCTCAATCTACTATAAGTCATAATGTAAAATTTTGAAATACTTCAGGTACGTTTGAATGTGTGTATATGACGGTACTGTAATGTTAAGCACTGGAAATACTCAAGTTGTGTGTGAACTTGTGTACATAGTATGATGATACTGGATTTAGAATGTCAAATCAGTAATATTTTCTTTGCATGGAATTGCTTGTTGTACTGTTGTTGTTGTTGTTGTTTTGTTGGGTAACTATGTTTTAACTTTACTTTATTATAACACTGCTGTAAGTGGCCATTGCCACCGGGATATGTCTCAATTGCGATGTATTTGTTAATAATAATAATAATAATAATAATAATAATAATAATAATAATAATAATAATAATAATAATGCACACGTAGAAATAATCCACTTAAAACCTGTATGACCGGGCGAGTTGGCCGTCCGGTCAGAGGCGCGTGGCTATTGGCTTGCATCCGGGAGACAGTGGTGGGTTCGAATCCCAATGTCGGCAGCCCGGGAGATGGTTTTCTGTGGTTTCCCATTTTCACACCAGGCAAATTCTGGGGCTGTACCTTAATTAAGGCCACGGCCTCTTCCTTCCAACTCCTAGGCCTTTCCTATCCCATCGTCGCCATAAGATCTATCTGTGTCGGCGCGACATAAAGCCACTAGCAAAAAAAAACCTGTATGCATGCTGTTGCATGTGTTCAACACGAATCAGAAGATTCATTTCACATATATTGCAAGATGCTTCTCTTTTTATTTTGCTATTTGCTTTACGTCGCACCGACACAGATATGTCTTAGGGCGACGATGGGATGGGAAAGGCCTAGGAATGGGAAGGAAGCGGCCGTGGCCTTAATTAAGGTACAGTCCTAGCATTTTCCTGGTATGAAAATGGGAAACCACGGAAAACCGTCCTCAGGGTGCCGACAGTGGGATTCGAACCCACTATATCCCGATTACTGGATACTGGCCGCACTTAAGCGACTGCAAGATGCTCCTCTGAGCTTGTATTCTGGAGATACATGGTTTTTCGTGCTTTCCAATGTTCACACTAGGCAAATGCTGGAACTTTATCTTAATCAAGGCCACGGCTGTTACCTTCACAGTCACAGCTCTTTTCCATCCATTCTTATTATTATTTTCCTACCGCTTTTCCCACACCTGTGGGGTCGCGAGAGTGAACTGCGACGCACAGGTGGCCTTGGCCCTGTTTTACGGCAGAATGCCCTTCCTGACGCCAACCCTATATGGAGGGATGTAATCACTATTGCGTGTTTCTGTGGTGGTTGTTAGTGTGGTCTGCTGTCTAAACATGATGAGGAGAGTATTGGGATGGACACATATACCCAGTCCCCGAGCCAGAAGAATTAATCAGAAGCGATTAAAATCCCCAACCCAGCCGGGACCCTCTAAACCAAAGGCCAGTACGCTGACCATTCAGCCAGCGAGTCGGACATAGGTCTTTTCCATCCCTCCGTAGCCGAAAACCCGACAAGGAACTTTACGGTGCATATCTGAAGAGAATAAGATGGAAGTTTGTTGCTCTTCGAGTCAACGATGTGTCTGGACATTATATAAAATTAAAAAGAAAATGTAGAATAGTAAACAGGAAAATCAAAGAGGGTAGGGAGAATAGAGAAACTAGAAAAGAGCTAATGAGGGAACTGAATAGAGTGAAAAAGGAAGCAAAAGAGAAATATATGAATGGCATACTTCAAGAGGGAAATGCAAAAAGATGTATTCATATATTAGGAATCAAAAAGGAAAAGGAATCCAAATTCCTACAATGGCGGGAGAAGGGGGTGAACACTATTCAACAGATACTGAGAAAGCAAATCTATTTAGTAGGGAATTCAGAGATTCAGTAGAAGAGATTTGTACCTGTTAAGAATGGTGTTTGTGTTTGGTTTTGTTACAGGAATTGCGAAAGTGCAACAGGAATTTCGAACATATTACAGTCTCTAAAACCTCAACAGAGAGAAATTAAAACATAGTACAGTAACGTCTTTGTCTAGAATACTCTGCGAAACTAGTTTGTATCACTTCAAAACCTTCGATGTGTTAGTTCGACGTTAAACAAACAAAACAAAAACAAAAAATGCTTATGGAATAGCTTTACATTTATTTCTCTGTTCCTGGAAGCACTATGGAGCTGTTTGGGTTGATCCTGACTGCAATGAAAGGTGATTGTATGATCAATTAAGACACCATGAACTCGGTGATGATAGACATTCTCCTGTAAAATAATGTTTAAATAATTGAAAAAATAGCAATTTCTTACTATCGGTTTAACCCTTAGCCTTCATTTCTCTGGGAAAATTCCCTCCTCTCAGCAGAGTAGTATAGCTCATAAACAATCTAAAGTGAATTTACCTGCAGTTTACCAATAAAATAAAATACATTATAATTCACTATGATACATTATTCACGGAAAATGTTAAACATTTTGGACACTGGTTTCACCAAGATTGTCACTTTTGTATGACCAGAGATACCTCTCCACAGGGCCTGTTACCATGGGGAAAATAGTTCCTGAAGAATTCCAAAGAATCGTCAACAGATGGCAGCAGCATACTGTAATTCCGATTCGGGTGGGTTTAACCGAACAACGGAGTTATATCCGGAAAGATTCGTTTTTGGTGTGCCCTTACATGAGATCTATGTAAGAAAATTCTGATGTCCGGGCAGAACCGCCGTGCTGAGTGCTAAAGGTCAAATGGAATGTGGTGTATCGAAGGCATCGTTTGCAGAGCATTGTTCCACGCTGTCATTCATACATAGATTGGTGATAGCGTGATAAAATGAGGTGAACAGGAGCCCGGCAGTTCCCTCGCTTAAGTTATTAAAAGCTTATGTTAGTAGCATCTAGCCGTGCATGCTATTTATCAGCAATTAATTATACCACTATTGTTGATATGACAGCAACATGATTACAGCTATGAAGTTTAGATATGATAAATGATTATTCAACGAAGTTCCATTAAAATCTGTCTGCTTCAATCCACACAGTTCGTTTGTCCGTACATCTACTGATGAGCAGGAAACGGCTGCAGCACTTTCCGTCGACCTGAAGTTGAAATATGATTTATATTATAAAAACATAATTTGTGAAGAACTATGAAATCATTTGAACTAAATAAAGTAAGTGGAGAATTATTTATTATAATTAATAACAGCATTTTTATTCATGGTTGGCAAACACGCAACAAATACATTTATTTTCTAAAAAAGCTACTGCCATACAATTCTTTAACTATGGAAAATTTCGCTCAACTTCGGATCAGGAACTGTACCGTTTGGAAATCGTCCTTATTCTTTCTCGACTTTGATCAGCTTAATCATATTTCACGCTTCTGCCACGCACATTCGTAGGAAAATCATTTTAACATGTCACATTAAACCTGTGAATAGAGCCATGCTACTTCGCATGAATTCCTGAAGAAAACATGTAATCCACTGCAAATTCCCGTGCGAAGAACGAGTGCAAATACTAGTTAATTTAAAAAAGAAATAATAAACTGATGTTTTCCGTGGTTTCCCATTTTCACACCAGGCAAATGCCGGGGCTGTACCTTAATTAAGGCCACGGCCGCTTCCTTCAGTGCGACGTAAAGCAAATAGCAGTGCGACTCGTTGGCTGAACGGTCAGCGTACTGGCCTTCGGTTCAGAGGGTCCCGGGTTCGATTTCCGGCCGGGTCGGGGATTTTAACCTTCATTGGTTAATTCCATTGGCCCGAGGGCTGGGTGTTTGTACTGTCCCCAAACATCCCTGCAACTCACACACCACACATAACACTACCCTACACCACAATAACACGCAGTTACCTACACATGGCAAATGCCGCCCACCCTCATCGGAGGGTCTGCCTTACAAGGACTGCACCCGGCTAGAAATAGCCACACGAAATTATATATTATAGCAAATAGCAAACAAAATGATCTTCATTGAAATCCATATTCGTTAAGATACAACTGAATAATTATTGTACAATAGCGTCATATATCTATATATATAAAATAACTTGTCCTGACTGACTGACTGACTGACTGACTGACTGACTGACTCATCATCGCTGAGCCAAAACTACTGGACATAAAGAAATGAAATTTTGAGGACACATTCATATTAAGATGTAGGTGCTCGCTAAGGGAGGATTTTAGGATATTCCGTCGCTAAGGGGGTGAAAAGGGGAGTGAAATTTTAAAATGAGTGTATCCATATCTCAAAAAATTTAAAAGTTTACAGATGTAAAAATTGGTATTTAGAATCCTCTTTAAAAATAAGGAAACACGTATTTTTTGTTTTCAGAAAATCCAATTAAGGGGAGGGTGAAAGTGAGTGTATCTATATCTCAAAACTTTGAAAGTTTACAGATGTAAAAATTAGTATTTAATATCTACATTAAAAATAAAGAAACACGTATTTTTTGTTTTCGGAAAATCTCAATAGGAGGGGTGAAAAGGGGTGATAAAGGGGTTGATGCCTTTAATGAGGATACTTATATCTCAGAAACTGAAGATATTACAGACTTGAAAATTGGTGTTAGGGATCTCATTTAAAAATAAAGAAAAACGTACTTTTTGTTTTTGGAAAATCAAATTGATGGGGGGGGGGGTGAAAAGGGGGTGAATTTTTAAAATGAGTGTATCTATATCTCAAAACTTTAAAAGTTTGCACAAGTAAAAAGTGATATTTAGAATCTCTTTTAAAAATAAAGGAACACGTTTTTTTTTCTGTAAATCTCAATAGGAGGGGTGTAAAAGGGTGAATAATGGGTTGAATGCCTTTAATGGGATACATATATCTCAGAAACTGAAGATATTACAGAACTGAAAATTTGTATATGAGATCTCCTTTAAAAAATAAAGAAACACGTATTTTTTTGTTTTTGGAATATCCAATTAATGGCGGTTAAACAGGAGTGACAAATTGGGATGAATTTTTTGAAATACTATATCTACAGAATATCTGAGAAACGTAGAATGTTACAGACGTAAAAAGTGGTATTTGGAATCTCCTGTAAATGTAAAGAAACATAGGTGATTTGTTTTCGGAAACTCCTCTTAAGGGGAACTAAAAAGGGGGTGAAATTTTAAAATGAGAATTTATACAGTATATCTCAAAAACTTAACATGTTACAGAAGTGAAAAATGGTGTTTTTATCTCTATTAAAAATAAAGAAACGTGTACTTTTAGTTTTCGGAAATACCACTTGGGTGGAGGGGGGGGGGGGCTTAAAGTGACTGAAAATTGTGTTAAATCATTTAATTAGGCTACTGTTATCTCAAAAATGAAGATATTACAGACGTGAAACTTGATATTTGGAATCTGCTTTAAAAGTAAAGAAACACGTATTCTCGGAAAATCCAATGAATGCGGGAGGGGGGAGGAGAAAGAATTGAAAAATTGTCTTAATTATATTAGAATACTTACATCTAATAAAAAAACTAAAGTTGTTAGGGCCTACAGATGTGAAAATTGGTATTTGGATCTCCTTTAAAAACAAAGAAAAACCCGTTTTGGCGGGGGGAATCATCTTGGGGGGGGGGGGGGGGGCGGGAGTGAAAAGGAGTCGAATTCCTTTCATGAGGATACATACATCAAAAACTGAAGAAGTTAGAGTCGTGATAATTGGTATTTAGAAGATCCTTTACTATTAAATAAACAAGTACTTTTTGCCGGAAAATTCACTTGGGGCTGGGGAGGAGTGTGAAAGTGAAAAAATGAATTATTGTTATCTCAAAACTGAAGGTAATAGACGTGAACATTGGTGTTTGGAATTTGCTTTAAACATAAAGAAACACGCCTTCTTTTAGTTTTTTTTTGGGGGGGGGGGTAAATAAACTTAACGGCGGTGGGGTGTAAAAGGAGGTGAGACCAATTGATTTTACTGTTCATAATATATTTATAAGGAGCCTCCGTTGCTCAGCCGGCAGCGCGCCGGCCTCTCACAGCTGAGTTCCGTGGTACAAATCCCGGTCTCTCCATGTGAAATTCGTGCTGGACAAAACGGAGACGGGACAGGATTTTCTCCGGATACTCTGGTTTTCCCTGTCATCATTCATTCCAGCAACACTGTCCGATATATTTTCGTTTCATTTGTCATTCATTAATCATTGCCCCAGAGGAGTGCGACAGGTTTCGGTAGCCGGTACAATTCCTATTGTCGCCGCTACATGGGGGCTTTATTCATTCCATTCCTGACCCTGTCGAATGAGTGGAAACAGGTTGTAGATTTTCGATGTACTTATTCTGATCATAAACCGATCATTTTTAATCTTTCCTGGGTTCGTTTTCAAGAGCTATCTTTTCCTTCGGAGAACGTTCTTAGATTACAGTAGATTCTCCTGGCATATAAATAAAAATGTAAACACATTTGAAATAAACGATAGGAATGAGATTGACCGTCAAATTGTTCACCTCTATAATAAGGTCAATAATGCACGGAAGTATGTCATTCGTATCGCCAGAAATCCCGCACACTTGCCTACGCGCGACAATGGTGCTGGTCACATTCTCAACAATGACAATGGCAGCAGATGTAATTTACCGCCAAGTAGCGGTCTTGCATCTTGCTGTGGGGTCCAGAACATCTATAATAATAATAATAATAATAATAATAATGCTCTGGACCGTCGTCAAATGTGCGGACCGCGCTGGAAACTGGTCCTGGACGGGTAATGACTAAGAATGCAGTCCGGCCGCGGGTTCAGTATTGCCAAGGCACCCAAGACGACACCACGCTGGATCTCCTGAAGGATTTGATCCATATTAAAAATGCTATAGGAAAAGATGGCAAAGATTTAGGGACCCAACTGACCGGGTGGAATACCTGGACCTAGCCCGGGAAGTACGAAATCCATTGCTGGAAAGAAAGATTGAAAAATGGAAGGAAACTTGCCGTAATGTATTAGAAAACGAGTCAGATCCCGAATTTTGGCGGATTCTCTCAGAAAACGAGTCAGATCGCGAATTTCGGCGGATTATATATAAAACATCAAGCATTCAATTCTAAATTTCAGTGCAATACCGTAGCGAAGCACGGGTATCTTCCTAGTATATATATATATATATATATATATATATATATATATCTCGGAAGAGGTAAGATGGCGCTCAATGCTGAGAGGTAATTGCCGATTGAGCTGACGTAATTTTTCCGCGAATGTGGCGTATTATAACAGTAGATTGAACAACCCAAAGAATACGTAGGTCCAGTCATAAGTCATGGCAACTTTTTTTTTCTCGCGAACAGGAGACAACACGGAAAATCTAAGATAAGGATTTTGAAACGTACGATATGTACTTGCGTATGATGCCGCTAGATGGTGTATGTAAACAACAGTGTGGATCTAAGCATGCCCCCAAGTTCAGTGTGTGAGTGAGAGCGTCACAAAATGGAAGTCAACAAGCAGGAGCAACAATCGTATATTAAAATACAGTAGCAGTTCTCCGCAGGAGAAATGCACGCCAATACCATGCAGAGCTGCGGGAAGCATTAGGTGTGCATGCCATGCCCTATAGAACAGTGGCAATGTGGGTTGAGACGTTCAAACAGGGTAGAGTATCAACTGCCGATTTGCCTCGCCCAGGCCGTGCAGTGTCCATGGACAAATATGTACCGCTGGCAACGCACAGTGGAAACCTTCGGTGATTATTTCGAAGGTCTGTAACCAGTGGAGACCTGTCCTTTGTACGTAGTCTTGTGTATTTGTTGTCTATACCATAATAAAACAATGTTTGCCAATGGCGTGTGTTCTGTCACTTTCCTACGAGAATCTCCTGAAGTCAGAATTTGTCTTCAGGCACTGTGCATAAGTACATGCCCTATATATCCAAATGCATGTATTAGATTTTCCGTGTTGCCTCCTGTTCGCGAGGAAAAAAAAAAGTTGCCATGACTTATGACTCGACCCTCGTAGATGAATCTGCTCACCTATTGACTGACCGTTGTAGCAGCAGTATGGGGAATTCACGATGACAATCATGCAGAGATGGCCGTGATGATTCCGTGATTGAACCGGATAGGAATGAGTAAAATATTTAATAGGCTACAGATTTTACTTGGAGAACGAGGTAAATTTGGAATTCAAGAGGACAAATTGGAGCAAATATTCCTTTATAGGAAGAGGAATTAGGGACGACTACTACTACTACTACTATTACTACTATTAAATGTGTTCATTCCTCCCGAAAGGGGGAGACGGGCCTCTTAGACGGCGACGTCTTCACTCAGGCCGGGTGATTTGTTACTGTGAAGGAGATGTTCGGAGAACGTGAGGGGGTTGGCGGCCGTGGCCTATGCTAGGAACTGTCCCGACATTCCCCTTAGTGCAGGAGAATGGAAAACCACGGAAAACCCATTCTCAAAACAGCCGACGGTTGGGGTCAGCCGTGAGGTCCAGCCCTGTCCCGTCTCCCGAATGCAGAGGCGTAGAGCCACGATAGAGCCGTGGCCACCCCTCCTCTGCTCAGTTGGCCAGTCAGAGTGCAGAGCTGTTGGACCACGGACAAGCCGTGGCCACTTGAGGGCCGAGACCCACTCCGCATCCACCGACCGAACTAGGGACTGGAATAACTTATCAAGGGGGATGTTTGATATACTTCATAGTTCTTGGAACTCACTTAAGACGAGGCTAGGTATAGAACTGATAGGGATTCTGCCACCTGGGTGACAGCCCTAAATGCAGATGGGTTGCGATTTTTAATTGGTGAAGTCTTTTTTGGATGATACGGTTGGCATTGTCGCCCTCTTTGCGTTTTCTTCGGTTCCCGTTCTCATTGTAAGATGTTGTAGCCGTTACTTGTTTTGTTGTATATAATACCCCTCATGGGAGGGACAATCTTGCAAAGTTATCCAACTCCCCAGCTACTTTCCACCAATACTCAGGCATACGGTTCACCCGGAAGAACGTGGGTTCTATTCCTCGTCAGGAAGTCGAAAAATTTAAGAAACGAGATTTCCACTTCTGGAGGTGCATATGGTCCTGAAGTTCACTGAGCCTATACCAAAAATGAGTACCAAGTTAATTCCTGGGAGCAAAGGCGGCCGGGCGTAGAACTAACCACTCTACCCCATCAAGCGCCGAGATTACGGATAGTGGAAGCCTGTACCTTCCAGGAGCCTTCATGGTCTGTGCGGAGATGACTTTGCTTTGTTTTTACTGTTTTACTCTGCATGCAGCAGTAACGTACATGAGTGGCAGCATTTTTTTCTTTTTCTTTTTTTTTTTTTTTTTTTTTTTTTTTTGCTTTACGTCGCACCGACACATATAGGTCTCATTGAGACGATGGGATAGCGAAGGCCTAGGAGTGGGAAGGAAGCGCTCGTGGCCTTAGTTGAGGTACAGCCCCAGCATATGGCTGGTGTGAAAATAGGAAACCACGGAAAGCCATCTTCAGGGCTGCCGACAGTGGGATTCGAACCTACTGTTTCCCAGATGCAAGCCCACCTTGCTTCTTTCATGACTCCTTGTCTTATTCTTGAACTGATCGTTCCTTTACGATTTTTCTTATTTTTTTGTAGGCCTAATGATTTTCACAATTTTCCTTGTCGATACAGACCGATGACCACGCGGTGAACCCAGTATATGAGTGTTAGAGGGTCGGTCATACTAATAAATAATTTGAAAGAAATAATTCGGAAATTATAATTTCCAAGACCAAGATGATGTCCGTTGGGAAGAGAGTATTGAATGCAAGTCAGGGAATACACAACTGAAACGGTGGATTATTTCAAGTATTTCGGATGTGTATTTTCCCACGATGGTGGTATAGCAGATGAAATTGAACCTAACGCAGTGAGATCGCAGTTGAAATAAAAGGTATTCTTAGAGAAAAAAGAAGTGAGCATTCAGACGACATTTTTACAAGTCTCATTTATTCAGACTGACTGCTTCACGGGTGTGAGAGTTTGATGGACTCAGAATATCTATCATTTTCGAAAATGGAAATTTTATATATATATATGAAAGTAGTGAGAATGATTGCTGATAAAACAGGTGGGAACAATAGCAGAAGGGCACACGCAGTAAGGATTTTAAGGCTAAGGAACAAACTCCATGAATGAAGCTCTGCGTATGAAACTGGCAGGGTATGTTGTGAAAATGATGTGTGAGTATAGTTTACCTAGGAGACTAACAGACTCGGCCATAGAGGGTAAGACAAGCAGAGGGTGACCAAGCGAACGATATAGTGATTTCTGAGATAAGAAATGTAGAAATAAATCCGGCCGCAGAGCTTGTTGCAAGCACTGTACAGGATTGTCAGGCGTTAGTTCATTCGCAGAGGCTTCATGTGTTTAGGTTGATGTATTGGAATATCCCGAGCTACGGTATCTTTCCAGTCCGCACGACAAGATTCGAATTACGGTGGATCTTATGCTGGAATTTTCCTCCGGATACTTACATGACGTCAGGAACGTGAGAAACATCTGGCCTTAATATCTAGGATCCAAAGGATGCGTCAGGGTGATACCAGCGACCGCAAAATATACCTTGAATAAGATGAATTAAGTTTTTTAAATTATATATTGGAATGTGAAGCCTCTGTGGCTCAGGCGGCAGCCTCTCACCGCTGGGTCCCGTGGTTCAAATCCCGGTCACTCTACGTGAGGTTTGTGCTGGAGAAAGCGGAGGCGAGACAGGTTTTTCTCCGGATACTCCGGTTTTACCGGTCATCTTTCATTCCAGCAACACTCTCCAATATCATGTCATTTCATTTCATCTGCCACTCATTAATCGTTGCCCCAAAGGAGTGCGACAGGCTTCGGCAGCCGGTACAGTTCCTATCCTCGCCGCTAGATGGGGCTTCATTCATTTCATTCCTGACCAGGTCAAATGACTGGAAACAGGCTGTGGATTTTCATTTTTCATGTTGGAAAGTCTAAGCTTACAAGGAGAGGCCAGACCCTGCGACCAACCGATTTCAACGAGCTTCTATGAACCTGTGGGGGGACACTCAATAGTTAACCGTGTATGAGGGTTTGAGTCAGTACGTTTTAGTTTTCGAAAATAAAAAAGGGCGTCAAATGTCATGACGCAGGATCCACTTCGGACCATGTGGAGGTAATAGGACACTAAAAGGCGAACACATTTTATTTTAATATGTCAGGTCCGCAACCTAATCCTTTCCGAAAAATTGATGACTCCCCGATTCCAGTGCAACGCATATGTAACTTACTTTGAGAGTGCCATCGCAGACAAAAGGAGTGGTGGCCTAGTGGTCACCACGTGAGTTCGAGTCTCATCGCAGCTATATTTCTTGCTCAAAATACATTAGTATTTGAGGGAATGTGAAGATGGAAATGGGAACAAAAATACACGTAAATTTCAGTACACTTTACTTTCTACCTGAAAATAGTATAGGCCTAAACTTTCTCACAGTTACTGCTGAATCTCTTTCTCTCTATAGGGTAGGGAGCCCTATATCCGGATGATTCATATGTTTTTGGATATAGCACATAGCAATGAATATTTCTACCACTTCTTCTTTTCTTTGTCGTTTAGGCCTACTGAGGACTACGGAGCTCGTATCTACTCTTTGGTAAAGTTGTTGCTTTCTTCTTCTTCCAATACTCCTTCATTTGCTGACTATGAGCCAGCTTTCTCTCCTATGTCCACTTCCTGTAATCTTCTTACTTGTAAGGGACGATAGGAAAACACCGTGTTGGATGGCTTGACGGAACAGTATTCGGTCATGAGTTTGTCCCAGTGGGATACCTAGTTGTTCCATATCCGACTTTACTGACGTGATCCATTTGTTCTTAGAAGCCTTGCCTCTTCCTGTTACTGTGAATATGCTGTTGGTGAGTCTTTCGGAATCCAGACGGGCCAAGTGTCCATAAAAGGTCAGGCGCCATTTCCTTATACGATGTCTTCCTGGTGTTCATACAGTTCATCATTATGGCGGATTCTGTAAATGCTTCCTTCCTCTCTAATTGGTCCTAATATCCTCATCAGGATCTTCTTCTCTTTTAATTCCAGCTTTCTGAGTGGGCCCTTCCTGGCCATTACAAGCCACTCGGAAGTATACAGAACAGATGGTTTGACGACCGAGTTGTAGTTTCTGAGTTTGAGGTTCTTGGAGAGGTACTTAGATGGATAGATACTACGACACGAGTGATGAGCCCTTTCAAACTTGGTACATCTGGCATCTTTGGCTAGGTTCTCGCTATGATTCGCAGAGATCCATTCTCCCAAGTACTTAACTGTAGGTACTTTTCGTATGGTAGCGTCTGTGAGAGGAATTGTAGAAGGGGCCTCCTTGATACTGTTCATAAATTCAGTCTTCTGGATGCTGATCTTCAGACCAGTCTTAATGGCTACACTATGAAGACTCTGTAAGTTGTAGGTAGCCTCCTCTATATTGTTTGCCAGCAGAATGAGGTCATCGGCAAAGGCTAGGCACGGGACAATGAGGTTGTCTCTCTTGTACCTAAGCTTCAGTCCAGCTCCCGGTGGTAGCATCGTTCTCCATTCCCTAATGATCTTTTCCAGGACACAGTTGAAGAGAATCCAGGAGATACCATCACCCTGTCTAACTCCTGTTCTGATTGGAAACCTTTCGGATAGTTCACCTCTGAATCTGACCTTGGACGTCGTGTTCCTCAGAGTGGCTTGAACTAATCGTAGGGTCATCCCATCCAGACCAAGTTCTCATAGTATGGAGACAATGGTGTCTTTGTCCACAGAGTCATAAGCTTTCTGAAAATCCACTAGGACCACCACCCAGGGATGTCCACCTCGGCTTTTGTAATTGAGAACTGTCTTAAGATTGTGTATCTGTTCTGGACAAGATCTAGTCTTACAGAAACCACCTTCGTATTCACCTAACTGTGAGTCTAGCTGTGTGGTGATTCTATTGAACAGGGCTACAGAGAGAATCTTGTAGGTAATTTGTAACAAGGAAATACCTCTATAATTGTTGAGGTCTGTCTTACTTCCCTTCTTGTGGAGGGGATGAATCACGGCAGACTTCCATCCTTCGGGTAGGTACTCTGTTGTCCATATGTCCTTTATGATTTGATGGATGCTCTGCAAAGACTGGTCATCTGCATGTTTCCACATCTCGGCAACTATGCCGTCTTCACCTGAAGCCTTGTTGTTCTTGAGACCATCGATGATGTCCATTATTCTTCTCTCGTAGGTGGTTGAGAAACAGGGTTCCTGTGTGAAGGCTCATGGAAAATAAGCTTTTCTTCAGGTTCCTCCGCGTTTAGTAGCTTCTGGAAATAATCTGCAAGAGTTTTGGTCCAATCTTTACTGTTCAGTTGACGTTTTCCATCTGGCCCGTGGAGGATGAGGGTAGGAGCTGTGTACTGGGTCGTTTGCTTCTTAAGTCCTTTGTACAGGTCTCTTGAGTTGTTTCTCTGAAAATTTTCAGCCTGTTGCATTAGACTCTTGAGGTAATTTCTCTTGGCACTGCGGATGGTGTTAGCTGTAGCTTTTCTTTTCATGAGGAAGGCTTCATAATTGGCTTCAATTTTATGTTGATTCCACCTAGTCCAGGCTTTACGCCTTTCTTCTATAACCTCATCACACTTTGTAATCCACCATGGGTGTTTGCCTTTGGTTGATGAGTCAGGGGTAGTTTCTTGAGCGGCATCCAGCAAGGCCTTTTCTACCACTGAAATACGTATATATACAGTTTCCTATTATATGCTTTAATGACACTAGTGGGATTAATAACATTCAGATAATACTACATACTTAAATAAAAACAATATTTAAAAAATTAATTGAAAATATGTCCGCCTCTCTGGTGTAGTGGTTAGCGTGATTAGCTGCCACCCCCCGGAGGCCCGGGTTCGATTCCCGGCTCTGCCACGAAATTTGAAAATTCGTACGAGGGCTGGAACGGGGTCAACTCAGCCTCGGGAGGTCAACTGAGTAGAGGTGGGTTCGATTCCCACCTCAGCAATCGTGGAACTGGTTTTGCGTGGTTTCCCACTTCTCCTCCAGGCAAATGCCGGGATGGTACCTAACTTAAGGCTACGTTCGCTTCCTTCCTCTTCCTTGTCTATCCTTTCCACTTTTCCCATCCCCCTCCAATGCCCCTGTTCGCATAGTAGGTGAGGCCGCCTGGGCGACGTACTGGTCCTCCTTTAAAGTTGTATCCCCGAACCAAAGTATCACGCTCCAGAACACTGCCTTGGAGACGGTAGAGGTGGGATCCCTCGCTGAGTCCGAGGGGAAAAACCCACCCTGAAGGGTAAACGGATTAAGAAAGAAAGAATTGAAAACGTCCGATAATAGGAACAGTTGCTCAAACTGGACATCACTGAAACATAGTGTGCTATTTCCCGGCCATCATATTTTTGCCAGTTACGACGGTTTCCTCCCCCACTATTCAACTTAACACATGGACGGTACATTACTACTTACATTTCATATTGTTTTACAACACATTTGTCACACACATCATCACGTTTTCATGCGGTTCCCACACATACTTCGTGAAACCGTATCTGGCACAGATCGCGCTGAATCCGTGATCCCATTCGTGCAGAAACGTCACCGAATTAGTCATTAGCACAAAGGCTCATAAACATGTATTGTCCTTATCATTTTCTAATTTTTCAAGACGGGGTTGTTGTAGAGCCTCATTTCCCCTCTATCTTGGTCACTCCTCTATAACCGAAGCTGTTCAGTCTTGAGGGTCATATCAAGTCTGTCCTGTTAAAGGTGCTACATTGCCAGATAAGGGTTCAGTCGTCATGAAATCAATACAGAATGGGCGTAGAAAACATGAAATGGCGTATGGCTTTTAGTGCCGGGAGTGTCCGAGAACAAGTTCGGCTCGCCAGATGCAGGTCTTTTGATTTGACTCCCGTAAGCGACTTGCGCGTCGTGATGAGGTTGAAATGATGATGAAGACGACACATACAACCAGCCCCCGTGTCAGCAAATTTAACTAATTGTGGTTGAAATTCCCAACCCTGCCGGGAATCGAACCCGGGACCCCTGTGACCAAAGGCCAGCACGCTAACCATTTAGGCATGGAGCCGGACAATGGGCTTAGAGAAATAGCTTGAGAGGGTTGGATTTCCCTGTAATTGGATCTTCCTCATTCCACCTGGCATTCGAATAAGAAACAGGTGAGAGAAGTCCTGTGGCTGCAGGGTAAGGAGTGCGAGACGTAAGTATTGCTGCCACGCATGTGCCCATCTCAATTCTCAAGGCCTGATAATAATCACCTGTTTCTTCCGCGGTGACATGTGAATTGAGGTGTTGTGAATTTTGAAAGTGGTAGTACAGTTGTGTCTTAGTTACACATTTACTACAATTATAAGTACTGAACAATGACCAGCTTAACAATGAACATGGATCCGATTTTTCTTCCACGACTAATGTTTGTAATCTGTTAGCCCGGTCTTACCTACAAGCTGCCGCGACTTCCCGTCAGATGCGGATAGTATCTTGCGTTTACTGTGTAATTCCATCACCACAAAATGTATCTACAGCACTATTGTACTGATATGTGAAGGAAAAGTCAGACCCTTTTATCTTGGGCACCCTTATAAGTTGAATTGGTAGTTTGAGAACCAAAGTTACCAACCGTAAAAGAGTCATTATAGGCTATTTAATAATGTTATGTCTTTCTATATGCCAGTGGTCTCTTTAACCTGTACAATTAACCAGCTTTGAGTATATCGTTGGTATGTATTGGTGTCTGGAATTAGGAACAATCGAAGGCAGGATATAGGAACATGTCCGTCCACCATTCAAATTTCGCGCCATGATCACACATGCCGTGACCTACATATTACCACCCATAGTCCGACTCTTTGGCTGAATGGTCAACGTACTGGCCTTCGGTTCAAAGTGTCCCTGGTTCGATTCCCGGCCTGGTCGGAGATTTAACCTTAATTGGTTAATTCCAATGGCTCGGGGACTGGGTGTATGTGGCGTATTCAACATTAGAAATCATCCTAGGTAGGGACCTCATCTTCACAGACATGCAGGTCACCTAATAGGCCGTCTACTAGAAAAAGACCTGCACCAGGCCTCTCCGGAGGCCATACGCCATTATTTATTACCATCCGCACATTGCCTGGTTAAACCTTTCATTTTCAATACTCCATTATTTATTACCACCTACACATTGCTTGGTTAAACCTTTCATTTTCAATACTCCATTATTTATTACCACCTACACATTGCTTGGTTAAACCTTTCATCTTCAATACTACAGATTCTCTTACTCTCAGGTTGTACATTTTCTCAATATAAGTGAAACGAAAGATCAGAATAAATATACAGTAAAAAAAGTATAGAAGGCGCGTCTTACCGTGTTTCATTTGATATTGTCTGGAGCAAGAACCGCGCGAGTCCTGCCATTCGCTCTGTTTCACTCTACTGCAAGAGGATGCTGCCGTCAAGTTAACTGTTTCGAAAATACATCTGACGCTTATTTCAATGTAAACCACATAGACGTTACGAGTGTCCGGGAATAGGAGCTGTCCGGGTATTCCCCCCCCCCCCCCCGCTACCTTATATATTAATTTAAGGTAGAAAATAAAGTTCACTGCAGTTTGCCTAGTATTTTTATTCGCATTTTTATCTTCATGTTCCCTCAAACCATAATTTATTTTGTACAAAATACAGGTGAACCGAAATTCGCGCACTCGGGCGACGCAGCGCGACTCCTCACATGCCAGCAATAAAAGAATATCTCTCACAAGAGTTCGTCCTGCGAGTATATCCGGCAGAAAAAGGACGTTGAAGAGTAGCAGTCTGGCAACACTGTAACCACATGTAGGGTAAAGACCTCTGTCCGCACGTTCTAGTCGTGCTGTACAGTTGGTGCAGTGGATAGAGTTTTGGGTTAGCATGCAGGAGGTCGAGGGTTCGATCCTGGGTTGAGGCGTATTGTCTTTTATTTCGTAAATGTAGTCCAGGTGGTATGGTATCTGGTATCTTTATCGTCAACAGCGAACAAATTCACTCCCACGACGTGGAAATGGCGTCTTTCAAAGCTGACCAACGAAAACGATTGTTCGTCCATTTCTAGGATCGTAGTATGTAAGTGCAAATGGTTTCTAGAGGACCCGCTGCAATCGCTGTTGACGATTAAGATGCCAGATACCATACCACCTGGACTACATTTACGAAATAAAAAACATAGGCCTACCCCTCAACTCAGGATCGAACCCTCGACCTCCTGCATGCTAACCCAAAACTCTATCCACTGAACCAACTGTACAGCACGGCTAATACGTGCTGACAGAGGTAGTTACCCTACATGTGGTTACAGTGTTGCCAGATTGCCACTCATCAACGACATTTTTTGCCGGATATACTCGCAGGACGAACTTCTGCAAGATACATTTTTTTATTGCTGGCATGTGAGTAGTCGCGCTGCGACGTTCGAGTGTGCGGTTTCGGTTCACCCTGTATATAGCCACAACAAGACTCGAACTCAAGTCGTCGAGGTTCGTAGATAAGTACGCTGACCACTTGACCACCGATCCGCTTGACTGTGTCGTAACTCTCCAGGTTATATATGCGTTGCATTGGAATCGAGGATTCATCCATTTTCGGAAATTATTAGATTGAGGACTTGACATGTTTAAGTAAAACGTGTTCGCCTTTTAGTTTTCTATCACCTCCACTTGGTCCGAAGAGGATTCTGCGTCATGACATTTGTCCTCATTTTTTTCGAAAACGAAAGCGTATTATATATGAGTATATATACTTATATACGAGTTAATGTTGAGTGTCCCCCAACAGGTATATTAGGCTAGTTGAAATCGATTGGACACAAGGTCTGGCCTCTCCTTGTTAGCTGAACAAACTGCTAAAAGAGGACTAACTAATCAACGTGAAAGGTACACCCAATTGACGACTTAATGGTGATGTTTGATCCATCCGAACGTTCCGCCGTAGTGTTTGAGAGAAATCAGGGCAATGAGATTGGATGACAGTCCTGGAGCTCATGGTAGCTGATAGTTGATCAATAGTTGTTAAGAAGATTGGAAGTGAGCAGGATATCTCTTATGCTAGAACATTCTTCGTCGCGACGTCGCGTTGGTGTGATTGTCGTAGTCAGAAAGCTGAAGCTCGTTGTAAAGATCAAGTTTCTAGTTTGACGTGTTCTGAAGTACAATGAGATAGTAGGGTGATGAGATGAGGAGAAACGGATGGAGCATTGGTGGTGGTGGTAGCGTTGGTGATTGCTGTTTTAAGGATGAGTACAAGGCAATCTTAGGGGCTGCCTAGCTGAGTAGACCCCGTTCCAGTCATCGTGCCACTTTTCAAATTTCGTAGCAGAGCCGGGAATCGAACTCGGGCCTCTGGGGTTGGCAACTAATCACATTAACCACTAAACCACAGAGGCGGACCAAAACCAAAGCAAACCACAATAAATACAAAAATAGAACAAAATTAAACTAATGAACAAAACGATTCAGTAGAGAAATAAAACAAAATAAAGCATGAAACAAACCTAACCTAACCTAACCTAACCTAACCTAACCTAACCTAACCTAACCTAACCTAACCTAACCCAACCCAATCTAACCTAACCCCATGGCACTACAGCCCTTGAAGGGCCTTGGCCTACCAAGCGACCGCTGCTCAGCCCTAAGGCCTGCAGATTACGAGGTGTCATGTGGTCAGCACGACGAGTCCTCTCGGCCGTTATTTTAGACCGGAGCATGAAACAATCAAATATTTAAAGAAACCAATGCAAAGAACAAAATCATACAATATAAAAATGTAACAAATTACAACTGAAGAAAACACAGTATTGCACGAAGAAAACAAAAAACCACAGAACAAAACATTCAGTATATAAAAGTGCTGAAGTATTAAAAAGTATCGTTCAACTGTAGATAATGGTAGAATTCGTACAGGGCCCACATGGTTATAAATGACATTTTGCGAGTAATTATGTGAGAGATTCTTTCCCCGTACCTTTGTCTACATTCGTATAGCCCAGGGGTACTCAGCTCTGCGCCGGTTGAGGCTATCCCAGTGCGGCCGGCCTGGCCTGACGTAAATGCGGGCAGCTTACGTAGCAAGCATACGTCACATTGAAGCGGGAGAGCGAACACACTTGGCAGGGAAGTGAAGCAGTTCTATTGCGACTACGAAGCTCTCCTCCAATACTCAGCGAAATGCTGATTGGGGTACAGTATTTTAAAAGAACGCTATAATCGCAAGAAAACTGACCTTTTCAACTTATTGCGGTTTGATTTATGATGCGCTTAATATAAGCAATCAATTTTATTTTCTTATTTTTATACATTCAAAGAAAATTGGCACGTTATAAATTTGTGTTACAGTTTAGAAAGGTACAGGGTTTAGATACAAGCTACAAGCTACGATTTACAATTTCTTGGATGGGAATGACAGTATTTCCATTAAAGAAAGAAAAATTCATGTTATTCATTCAGCAAAACGAAATACATTTACATAATTCAACAAGTTTAATGCTTGATTTTGCACAGTATTTAGTGTTATGTGACTTTCCCTGTTCACTGGATTTCTGAAAATAGTATTTAAAACTCATCAGGCGTCAATGATAATAGCTAGTCTCTAAATGGCGAGGAGTTTCATTTTTTAAAACTTGTTTTACGTCGCACCGACACAGGTCTTATAGCGACGACGGGATAGGGACGGCTTAGGAATGGGAAGGTAGCGACCATGGCCTTAGTTTAAGTACAGCCCCAGCATTTTTTGGTGTGAAAATTGGAAACCATGGATTACAATCTTCAGGGCCGCCGACAGTGGGGTTCGAACTCCCTATCTCCCGAATGCAAGCTGACAGCTACTCGCTCGGTGCTTTGATTTTTATAACTATTCTTCTAACATGATATTACCATCATCATCATCATCATCATCATCAGCTGTATGTACTGTTGGACTTGTAGGAGGAAAATCAATATAAATTACTTTTTTTCTGTTACAGACATAAAATAAGAGCACTAACACTACACCGCTGGCCAAGTCCAACCTTCGACCCAGCGGTCGTCTTAAGCCCGTTCCCCCTAATCCAGAGGCTGACACTGACGGACAGCAACGTGACACATCTCCAGAGTGACTTCTCTGTCAACTCCCGGCATTTGGAGGTGAGAAATGAAGATAGGCCTATACTTCTTGTTTTAATAATTACACTAACAGGGGTTAAGATCTACATCTTTTTTTAAACAAAATTGTTGCTTATATCAGAAAACTAGCATTATGTGTTCATTAGTATAATAACAGGTCACCATTACAATTTATCTTTATGACCAGCAGTAAGAATACGAAGAAGAATAAGTCAAAGTGGTCAAAAAAACAGGAGAATTAATCGTCCAAACACTAACAGGCACCAGGGTGCGAAATCAGAAAGAAATTGTGGGGAGAGAAGAATCATAGGGCTTAACTACTAGAGTTTATTTCAGGCATTACTTACCAGCGGGGGAGGGGCATATAATTTACCAGTAAGTAAATTACCCCCTCCGCAGAGAAATTTAATTTTTAAATATTTATTTTGAATTCTTTTGTTACTCGTATAACAAGAAAACTCATTGGAAAGTGATTTAATTTGTACAACTCTTCAGGTGAATATTGTCCTATTGGCTACCTATCGGAAACACTCCCTCTCCAATAAGTACAGGAGCTACATAGACCGATGACAAGGGAGGAGGGCCTCAAATATGTTATATTTTTGCCCGGGTTTCAGATGGACTTGCCAAAGTAAAACCTGAACAATAGACTGCAGGTGCGGAGTTGCCACCGCTACGTTGCTTTATTATTTTAGGTCTGGCAGTCATTCATTTATTTCTATATAATGTGTATTATTGCTGATGTTTTTATCAAAATATGCACAGTAAAAAAACATGAATTTCAGTAACATATGTGTTCTACATTTACCTACTTATTTTATAATGAAAGTTTCCTTCCCCCGGGCAATTGTAGTGGGGAGGAACCTTTGAGATCAAATCATCGGTTGGGAGAAAACCCTCCCCCACCCCTTCCCCGCGATTTCGCACTCTGACAGGCACCAATTATTAGGGTAATTATCTGAACCATTTGACGTTAAAACAGAAGTCCGACAAGGAGATAGGTTGTCCCCTCTATTGTTTAATCTTGTTTTGGAAAAAGGTGATGAAGACTTGGGAAAAAGAAGTTAAAGAAATAACCCTTCGCAGACTACATGAAAACAGAATTAACTGACTGTGTTTGGCCTTTGATGATGATTTAGCAGCGTTGTCTACCAACAGACAGGAAGCGATTGCATCCGTTGAAAAACTCCATGAAATTGCTTCCAGAACAGGACTCCAGATCTCATACGAGAAAACCTAGATGGACAACCAATGAAAACCGAATATGGCAAAATATCCCAAGTGTCTAAATTAAAATACCTGGGAGAAGTCGTCCAACCTTTAGGACTGAATTATAAAGCAAACAAGGAAAGGATCTCTAAACTACAAAAAGAGCGTACAGACTCACACGGAACAGATATCATAAAAAATCCATATCCCGAAATGAAAAATTAAGGCATTACAACATTGTAATTAAGCCTGAAGAACTATGTGCATCTGAAACACTGATGATAGGGGCAGATCATTGATTAAAGATGTAGAAAAGCTAGAAAAGATCTTAAGGAAAATTGTTGGACCAGTCTGTACACAGGGAATGTGGATGATTAAGAAAGGAAATCTCATGACTTCTACCAACACTCAGAGAATATCTCAGATACATTTAGGAAAAGACGTTTGAAATTTTATGAACACATTTTCAGAGTGAGTAATCAAGATTGACCAAAAGAATTCTGAACCTTGCCCTATCATTGAAAGTAAAAAACAACTGGCTGCTCTAAGTTGGACAAGCTCTTCAGGAAACAGGCATCAGAGATGACATTGTATCAGACAGATCTATGTTCAGAAAATTAGTCGACAATAGCCGCTTTACACACCATCCAAGCACTGCCACCAAAAAAACAGGTCAGAAGATCGCAAGACAAGCCACAACGAGAAGATGAAGAGATTTTAGGAGAAGAAAAAGGCAACGGCATCAGCTAATTTAGTTCAGTACCACTCCTCAGTCGAGCATAACAAAGAAAGAAGAAGAATAGTGTTATTGGTTTTACGTCCCACCTTTATTTTGTCACACACACACAAGAAATCGGCACTACAGCCCCACTTCTAAGTCCCGAGATCTTCAGTTTAGGTGGTGACGCATGGTCAAAGCGGCGAATCATCTCGATCGCAGTTCTTGGCCTTCTAGATCTCATCATCACATAGCTCTTCAATTGATTGCACACAAGCTGAGTGGACCTAGAGCCAACCCCCGGATCAGTGGCCTGCAAGCTCTGCAATACAGGCGGGCCCGGGGTTTAAGGGGCTCGCAGATTTCCCCAGAAGGAAAAAAATGTCATTTTACCGAATGCCATTGTGCACGGGAAAGGTGACATAATGATTTTGTTGTAGAATCGACCGAGAAGGATTGTTTCTACAGTTCGTATGTAGAGTAATTCACTCATCTCGAGGAAAAACAGATACGTATTTTTTTTTTAATTTTTGCAATTACCTGCTAAGGTCAATGCTCTTAATCCCTTGACACTAACTATAAGTCATTTCGTCATAACACTGAAGAACTAGCCAAATTTTACTTCCATATTATTCAAGAATGCAAAACAGTCCCCGGTAAGAATCAGGTAAGCTGAGTTATCTTGTTAAAATTCTGAATATTTTAAATAAAAGTGCCTTCAACCAGATAAGTCAGATTGTCTTAGGTGTAATACTTTTTCTGTGGTTATTGTCGACCTGGATATTATTACCTTGTAAATGAATTAGGCCTACAGGCAGTGAATTTACACAACTGCCTGTGTTCAAGAGAACTATTAAATCTTACTAGCTACGAGCAAAACACAAATGTGACTTACACGCTTTGGTTTTGAATGTTCCACATAAGAAATTAATCCGTGGTCAATATAGGACAAGTCAGTTTCATTTACCATCCAAAACAGATACTTCAATAATTTTTTGAATTAAACAAAATCCAACCAAAACCATTATTTAAAAAGCTGCTTCATCTAACGTAGAATGATTTGATATTGGTGAATCGGTGATTTTGTATTATTTAAAAACAAAAAATACTTCCCCTGAGAACTTTAATTTTTTAACTTAGCTTGTTATTCCCTGGGATGAGTGAATTGTTAAGTGGTTACATATTGCCGCAGTTATTGTACTGAGTCTAACACAGCCGTCTCTCGCGACAAGAGCGTCACACTCTCTCAAAAAGACCTGCACCAAGTTATAATAAGAAAAACCAATTCAAATTTATGCCAAAATATCACATTTTAGACCTAATTACTCCTGCTACAGTTTCTTCCGCAAAACGATAATATTCGAAACTGAAACATTATGAAATATTATGACCCAAGACAGACACAGTGAACTTAGTCTCTTCGGCATCGAACGTGTCATTCATGGATATAACTGAAATCGTCAGTGGATTTGTATCTCAGAAACTGCACTGCATGGTCCAGTTTCTTTACAATCAAATGTAAGCACAGTAAAGTTTTTAAAATGTAAATACCAAAGATAGAAATAGTTATTTACGTTGTATTTGGATCCATACAAAATATGTAATTTTCAAAATAAAATCTCTTTATACATTCATTACACCCAGGAATCGAATCATATTCAAGGGTACAATATATTGCTAGTTATTTTAATGTAGCACAAAATCATCAAAGGTTTTCGGTGACGCAAGTAATGGAAAGACATAGGACTGGGAAGGTAGCGGCCGTGGCCTTAATTAGGATGCAAACTCAGCATTTACCTGGTGTGTAAATGGGAAACCACGAAAAATCATCGTCGGGGTTGCCGACGATGGAATTCGAACCCACCATCTCGCGAAGGCAATATGAATAAATTGATTAGTTTTGTAATCTTATAATAAGTCCTTTATATATATTAAATGAATATATATTGCATTAAAGTATCTGTTGTAGTTAAATTTATATGTGTGATTGATAGATTTTATACAATTTCTTTGACGGAGCCCAATTTTCTTTCCTGCAGGCGGGCCCGTATCATATTCGTTTTGCTAGATAACAATTCCTGACCTGTCCGGGAACTGAACATTGAGCCACCGTGTAAAAAAGTGCCTATCAATTACTGATTATGCTGATTCATTTCAGGGGATTTGGAACAAAATGATCGGCATTAACGACCGAAGAATGTAGCTTTACATACCAGAGAATTCTCTTTTGTGATACATTAAAACCGCAGAAGAAAATCCGTGTATAAAGGAAATACGGTAACACGTGCGTCGCACAGAAATGTGGTATAACGGTTTCACTCTATCAGGCGTAGCTTCCCCGAGCGACTGTGGCGGAGAATAAATCAAATTTATCAAGAACTATTAGGACGTGAAGTGAACACTGAAGGATATTGATGGATTGAGAAGCTGACAAGTTCACACTGTAGAGCTGGAAGCTTCGGAGGAGTTGGAGCTGTATCCGTCGGGAGTTATCAAGGCAAGTACTGCCGGCTAGAGTACAATACGAACAACAGTACGCAGGATAGTCATAACTTAATGGGCCTCATTTTAAGGACATATTCCTTGTTGAATTCTGCACCTCGTTCTTCAAACTGTAATAGTTCAAGAAATCGACAAGTCTAACGTTTCGAAGATAAGAAAAGTTACATTAGGGTGATACTAGTAATAAGTAGTAATAATAATACCCGGTCTAGAAAGCCAAGAATAACGGCCGAGAGGATTCGTCGTGCTTACCACACGACACCTCGTAATCTGCAGGCGTTCGGGCTGAGCAGCGGTCGCTTGGTAGGCCAAGGCTCTTCAAGGGCTGTAGTGCCATGGGGTTTGGTTTGGTTTAGTAATAATAATAATAATAATAATAATAATAATAATAATAATAATAATAATAATAATAATAATAATAATAATAATAATAATAATAATGTCCTGATAACTACTTTTACGGTTTTTGAGACGCCGAGGTGCCGGAATGTAGTCCTGCAGGAGTTCCTTTACGTGCCAGTAAATCTACCGACACGAGGCTGACGTATTTGAGCACCTTCAAATGCCACCGGACTGAGCCAGGTTCGAACCTGCCAAGCTGGGGTTAGAAGGCCAGCGCCTCAACCGTCTGAGCCACTCAGCCCGGCAATAATAATAATAATAATAATAATAATAATAATAATAATCACATTGTGACGTGCCGGATCACCTTAATTTGAATATAAATAAATACTCACTCATATTCCTCTCCATAAACAATATCCCTTGAGCGTCAGCCTTCAAACTTATGGCTTGAAGAGAATAATTGATGATGATAATAATAATAATAATAATAATAATAATAATAATAATAATAATAATAAGAATAATAATAATAAGTAATGGGACTCTAGATACTCCCAGAGGTGGGGTGACAGGACACTATCCATTAAGTGCACACTAACTAGGAAACTAAGGATCATTAATAAGAATTTATGAAAGTACCAATTAAAATAACTATTTATTAGGATGATTAAACGTGATGGCGTATTTACGAAAACTGAACTTACGGAAAAAAAGACAAATTGAATGCAATAAAATTTAATCAAATGAACTGTTACGCGGAGACTTGCAGTAATTTATGCCATTACCTCACCATTTGTAGATTCTGGTATCTGGACACGTTCGATGTAGGAGCTGTTTGATGATACTCTTGTACTGCTGTTGTCATCGCTTGTAGTAAGTACCAGTCCTATTTCCGATTCGTGCATTGTCCACTAATTGGACAACAACTTTCCTCACCTTAACACTTCCTATAATACACTTTACATAATGTGGTAATGAGCCCTAATTTCAATATCAAAACCACCTTGGGTTACGTTCATGGAGAGAAAATACTTCTATTCTTCCGTATCACAGAAATGTAGCGTAACTAAACACATAACAAAATATCTCCTGTTTTAGACAAGTCAAAACCAATCTCTCGTTGACCTTACCTCTCGTCATTGAGGTAACCAGTTTTCAGTGATAGTAACTTTGAGTAGTGCTCTACTCAGAAGCGAAGTGAACTTTCAAACTAAACGGAGAACCGCCTTGTTATCTGCCCTGTCTTCTCTCGCAAAATAAGAACGACGATAAAGACCTTATTCCTCTATCATCATGACCATCAGACGCTAAGATGTTAAGATGTTCTCGTATCCAGGCCTTCTGACGTAAAAAAAACGCTCACGATGTTAAGATGTTAAGAAACCTACGACGCTCTCGAGCTCTTGTTGAAGTATATAGGCTCTAAAATCTCCCTCCATCTACCATATCGCACGGTCCAGTAAGATCTGATGTTCTATCCCTTCTTCTTTCCTTCGCTGTATATTCATCATCTTGTTTCGTAAAGTTCATTCACATACGATGAAAGTTCGCGCTTCGTAACCATCGTCTAGCAAAGCTCGAAAAGTAGAAGTTAACAAGTTCTGTCTCTTCAGAATATGGAGGGGCAGGGTAATTCTGCAATCTCGATTATGTCCTTTTCCTGGTGAAGGAATAAAATTAGCATGGCGTGTCCGGTCGACTGACCTCCGGCTACTGGAAGTTTACTGCAAGCTATTAATACGGGTGATGTAGTGATACCTTACTCAAGACTCAGCTCGTTCAGAATTCGTTACTGCCGTGATACAAAGAAATGAGATGATAATGACTGAAAATCCTATATATAATCATAATAATTTAGAATGGCCTACCGTAAATTAAATATATACCTCTTTCCAATGAATTCCACAGTTAGATAATTTTAAATACATGCTATGATGCCTTACAATTATCTGTACATTATTAGGGAATCAATAACAGTCTGTTTTCTTTTCCTCTTTTTTCCTTTCCTCACTTCTTCTCCTTCCCACATCCTACTGGGGTCGTGGGAATGAACTGTGTTCTGAATGTGGACTTGGCGCTGCTTTACGGGCGGATGCACTTCCTTACGTCATCACTAAATGGAAGGATGTATTCATTATTGCATGCTTCTGTGGTGGTAGTGCAGTGTGTTGCGTCTATAGAGGTAGAAAGGGACGCGAGTTTGGTGTGTCCCAGTGGACTGTGCATGAAGAGCGTCTGCGACCGTATCATGTGCAACATGTACAGTGCCTGCAAGACGAGAATTTTGAATAGGTCTCAACTACAAAATTAAAGTTAATTTAAAACTTTAACAAAGGTTACATTTTCTTTTTAAATCAACCAAAAACAAAGTATAACAGGTACCAAGTAGCAGATCAACAAATTAAGAAATTACAAATTACAGTTCGTTACAAGATTTGGGCTTCGAGCCCTGCTGCACCAAGTAAAATTGGCAGCGATGTGGAAATAAGGAAGGTGCGGGCTTCAAGACCGAAGGCTGACTACCAGTGACGAGCAAGGAGAGCCATAACGCAGTGAGCGAAAACCGAGTCGTTGTAATGCTGAACATTTATTACAATAATGAGTGCGCACAAATAAAGTCCGTATTCATTGGGGGACCTGCCCTCCAACAATTCAAATATTACAACTCTCAATTCTTAACTAACTCCTTTTAGTGACAACATGTTGAATAAAAAGAAACCCCGTTAACACATTAAGTTTTACAGAAGCAAACCCTCTTACTATTTACTGAGACTCTTAGCCTCTATTAACAAGAGAACAAATACGTTACATTCTCAATATAAGGCAACTCCCTCCCTAAGCCTAACGTTGGTTGGTAAGCTCTCCTACCTCCACGCTCGCGGCTAGATGACCAAGCTGCTTGCTCGCTCCAAGCGAACTGAACGAAGTTTACTGCGAGCACCGTGCCATCCCTCGGCAGAGGCGAGGAGGGGCAAGGTGGAGAGAGAACACGAGTGCGCAGGTCGGAGGAAGGCTTGCCAACACAATTTGGAGGGTGCCACCAGGGCGGAAATAATTTCGCATTTCCCTGGGGCCATAAGGGAACGGGACAACATTTATACTTTATTAAGATAGGAAGAAAAAACACACATGTTACAAAGATATAATATATGCAGATCGACCTGCATGAATTGTAAATTTAAAAGTACATGACGAAGGAGAGTTCCTCTTGGTACAGACCTCCCTCCCTAAGTTTCCAACCAGGTTGGAAAAAGTCTTTCTTCTTTTACTTTAGACACCACAAGAGCTCTTGATAAAAGGTTCTTTTTTCCAAACAAATAAATATCAGTTTGCTTAAGCAATTAAAAACACTCGGAGAAAGAGTCTTTGCTAAAGATACACCAACAACTGGCCTAACATTTCATTAGGTAAACACCTTCTAGCTTGGCGAAAGGCAATAAAAGCCAGTCCGTGAAAATCCATATTTCAAGATGCACATCTCAAAGATTAGAATAAGTTGAAGCAGAATCGCCGGACGAGCTACCGGCTTGCAAGTCCAAGTGACGACGAAACTGGCATGGCTCGAAATGAATGACGAATGCCGAACACACGGCAACCAGGCACACCAAGATGCAATAAGCCAGATGGACGATGCGTGCCACAACTGGCGGCGAATGCTAGCCAGCGCCAAACATACAACATGCAGAAAAACGGCCCGGAAGGACGGCCGATGGAGTCAGCGCATGCCAAAACACGCCCACATGAGGGGCCCTTCTCACGGAGCGACGGCGAAGATGGAACCTCCATAATGCTGAAACATACAAGTTTAAGGCCAGCAGTTTTGTCTTCACAAGAGCCGATAAGATGTAAGAGTGAAGGTGGAGAAAGACAATCCGGGGTCAGCGCGCCGGGCGTGGAGGTAGGAGGCTAGGTAGGGCTGCAGGAGGGCTCACATACCAAATTTAAAAACTCTTACAGACTAAGTAAAATACAACTCCCCATAAAATACAGAAGTTAGCAAAACAACAGGGGAACAAACCCCGCAAACATGAACACCACAGACGTATCGGTTCTCGCCAACCAATTAAAGCAAAAACTTCATTGAGCAGATTGAAGCTGAGAAAGATGAACACGAAAAACTCCCTCGGTCACGGGGTCTCTCACCAACAGGGTGACCGGGGTAAGAAAATCAATAATCCGGAAAGGACCACGGAACCTGGGTGCCAACTTCCCAGAGGGAACAAAATTCTTAATGAATACCTCATCCCCGACAGCCAGGCTGGTAGGCTGACGCCCCTTATCGTAGCGCTCCTTCTTCCTCTGGTAGGAGACCTGAAGATTCTCTTTAGCTTTCTTCCAGTTCGCGCGAATATTAAGAGGATCCACCCTCTCAGGCAACAAATCATCAATATGCCACAAATTGGAAAGCGGCGAATTCGGAAGAAACGAAAACATGAGAGAGAAAGGGGAAAACTGGTGCGCCTCATGCACCGCAGTATTAAAAGCATAAGCCAGCCACGGCAAGGTGGTGTCCCACCTCTGAACATCGTGGTGATGAAAAGCAATGAGGGCCGAGCGTAAATTCCTATTAACTCTCTCCGCGTACGAAGGCTGGGGGTAGTAAGGGGAAGTCGTGACGTGAGTAATCGACAGGCTAAAACAGAAGTTCTTAAATAGATTAGATGTAAAGGCTTTAGCATTGTCTGAAACCAAATACTGACTAGGACCAAATGATGAAAATATGGTTTTTAAACATCTAATGGTTGTTTCAGCGTTGGCCATCCTCGTCGGAAATAACCATGTAAAACGAGTGAAGCCATCCACGCAGACCAAAATAAACCTATTTGATTCAGATTTCGATCTCGGGAGAGGTCCTACGAAATCGATATACAGACGTTGCATAGGACGGGTAGCTTGGGTAGAGGATAACAACCCAACCCGAGAATTAACACATGCCTTACTAATCCTACAAATCTTACAAGCCTTGACAAGTTCACGAACATCTCCGTCCATTCCCTTCCAGATGAAATTTTCCCTGATTTTCTCCCTTGTTTTAAATACTCCCTGATGACCTGCGAGGGGAGTTTCATGAAAATACTTAAAGATCATAGGGACCAACACAGATGGAATTACAACCTTCATCTTACGATCATGACGAGAGGGGCAACAAAGAACTCCGTTCCTCAATACATACGGATCGACAATTTTCCCATCCTTCAAGTCTTGGACGATAGGAGCCAAGAGCGGATCTTCCAATTGAAGTTTACCTATATCGTGATACAAGAGAGGGGTATCAGATAAAATCGCTCCAGCCAAGGATATTGCTAGAGAGGACTCAGAAGGACCTGGTTCGTCATCAAGAATAGGTTGTTCAGAAAACATCCTGCTGAGAGTATCCGCTACAACGTTCTCAGAGCCCCGAATATGACGGACGTTGAATTGAAAGGCGGAAATTCTAATGGCCCAACGAGCCAAGCGACCAGTTTTCCGTGGTTTCCCAAGCACCCAACTTAACGCCTGGTTGTCAGTTTCAAGCTCAAACTTAACATGCTCTAGGTACACACGAAAGCGTTCTAGAGCAAAAAGAACAGCCAAGCCTTCAAGCTCGTACACGGAGTACTTAGCTTCTAAAGGGGTAAGAGCCCGTGAAGCATAAGCAATGGGGCGTCTCCCTAACTCAGATTCCTGGAGCAAAACGGCTGCGACAGCTGACGAAGAAGCGTCGGTTTGCACTATGAAGACCTTAGTGAAATCCGGCATTGCTAACACCGGAGCGTTAGAAATGGCCAGCTTGAGATCGTCAAAAGCAGCCTGCTGAGAAGCTCCCCACTGAAACCTTACTCCCTTACGCCGGAGTGCATTAAGAGGGGCCGCACGACTGGCAAAATTCGGGACGAATTTTCGGAAAAAGTTAACCATTCCGACAAAGCGGGACACACCTTTCACATCCTGCGGAGGAGGAAAATCCTGAATGGCCTGAGTGCGGGAGTGATCGACCGAGACACCGTTAGAGGATACAATATGCCCCAAAAAGGACATCTGAGGTTTGGCGAACGAGACCTTGGACAATTTGACTGTCAAGCCAGCCTTCCTCAGGCGTGACAATACTTCATCGAGGTGCTGGAGATGATCCTCGAACGTCTCCGAATACAAAACTACGTCATCAAGATAGTGATAAAGGAAGTCAAATTTAATGTCGGAAAACAACTGATCAAGGAGTCTCGTGAGAACGGCGGCGCCTGTCGAGATCCCAAAAGGCAGCCGGCAAAATTCATAAAGGTTCCAGTCCGTCGCGAAGGCCGTCAGATGACGAGACTCCTCCGCGAGCGGAATCTGGTAATAAGCTTGATTGAGGTCCAGGACAGTGAAGTACCTCGCCCTCTTGAACCATGAAAAACACGTATGTAAATCCGGGAGCGGGACAGACTGCAAGATCACTTTACGATTAAGAGCCCTGTAATCCAAAACAGGCCTATAACCACCCTGGGGCTTGGGCACCAGGAAAATGGGGGAAGAGTAAGCCGAAGTAGAGGGCCGGATGATCCCTTCCTCAAGCATGTTGTTAATGATCTCCTTTAATGCCTGCATCTTAGGAGGAGATAAACGGTAGGGCGGAAATCTGACGGGGACCGAATCCGTGACCTCTATTTTATACTCTAAGATATTCGTCATCCCCAATTTCTCAGTAAACACATCCGGGTAGGCCTCGCACAACTCCCTAATACGCTGCGCCTCATCCTCAGTCAAATGGCTAAGATCTGACACCACTTCGTCCTGAGGCGGCGATACCGACGATGCTGAAGCAGAATTACTAATGTGCAAAGGTATTTTATTCATTTGTGAAAACTTAAACCAACATGAACCCTCCTGAATATCTAAGACTAAACCAGAATAATCGAAAAAATTTGAACCAAGAATGACAGGATACGGCAAATTACTCGCAACATACAAGGGAAATTTCCAAGTAAAATTGGAAAGACGAATTTTACATTTTACCAGTCCCAGGACTTCAATTCTGGAAGAATTGGCTGATACAAACGAATGCAAAACCGGAGATAAATGAGGGAATTTACAGACAGCTTTATGTAAAGCAAACCATCTTTCACTAATAAATGACACCACACTACCAGAATCAAGAAGAGCCGAAACGGGCTCGTTGTTTATTTCGACCTCAACCAACGGACTCAAACCTTTAATTTCCGTAGATATCTCTAAACAGCCCACAGGGCAAATAGGAGACGGTTCACCAAACGAACAAGATGTTTGATTAATAACAGGGGAAGGCAAGGTGGTACCATTGTCCTGCACCACCTCCCGCTGTAGTCAAGAGCTATTTGAATGGGCGGTACAATGTCGCGCAAGATGACCTGCGACCCCGCACCGAAAGCATACAATATTACTGGTTCTGGGCGGAACCTCTACCCTAGAACCAGCACTAGCACCCTGACTGTTGTTACGAGACCGAGAGGGGCATTTATTACGCAAATGATTAGAAGCACCGCAATTATAACACTTTCTTAATAAGTTAGGCTTACGAACCACCACAGACTCCCTGTCATTAGAACCAACCGGGGGCAAGCTAGTAATACGAAGTGAGTCCGCATGGCGAACACCTTCAGCCGATACCACTATCGCTTCGAGCTCCGCAAAACTGTGAGGTTGAGCAGCAAAACAAAGACAGGAGCGGTATAACGGGGAAATGCCCTCTACGATCGTGAGAACGATCTCCTCTTCTGTATAATGTAACGCAAACACCCTAGCGTAAAATTTAACATCAGCAACATATTCTGTTAAAGGCTCGTCCGAGCGTTGAACCCTGAAATAAAATTTCAGCACTAGAGAGCTGAGAGCCCTAGCCGGAATAAAATGAGTAAGCAAATAAGCATGAAACTGCTGAAGTGACAACTGATCAGAAATAGCACTAACTATTTTATTGGAAAGCACCCCTGTAGTATACGGATAAAGAATTTGCAATATTTGAGCGTGAGTTAGCCCGAACACAAGAGCATGATCCTGAAATTCCACAAAAAATCGCAAAAAGGTAACTACATCATCGGCAGAATTTACCGAATAACGAGGAACGTTTTTCAACATACTACTTAACGGGTGAGGGATACTAGAAAAGGGCAAATTCACAGAAGGCAAGATCGATTGCTGAACTGGAAGATTAGCCTGGGGG
Source organism: Anabrus simplex (assembly GCF_040414725.1). Lineage (NCBI taxonomy): Eukaryota > Metazoa > Arthropoda > Insecta > Orthoptera > Tettigoniidae > Anabrus > Anabrus simplex. Next base: position 1,146,148,446 of record NC_090266.1, on the reverse strand, counting down.
AGAATCCTAGGTAAGGGACCTTGCTGCGATTCCAGCAAGCCTTGCACACCATCCAACTCAGGATTACCAATAACCTTATTGGGTTCCTCGTCAACCCGATTAACAGAAGGAGTGACAGGTTTAGATTTAATGGAGAGTGCGGCCAACCAAGCCTCAACCTTTCCTAAAAGTTGGACCGCCTTGTCCTTCAAAGCTCCAATTTGACTTACTAGCTCCTCCTTTAATTCTAAGGAGAGTAAATCTTCCGTCCGATAAACATAATGGGTTAGACGCCCTTGTACTCGTTTTAACTGATGAAGAGACGCTACATCGTTCTCTAAAAAATCCATAACTGAGGATATTTCAGTCAAATTGGCCTGAATAAGGGACGCCACACTCGCAGCCTCACCGTCAGAGACCTTGGGTACCACAACAATTTTATCTAAATTAGTTCGTAATAATAACTAATCCGCTTTAACTGTCCCTTTAGACTCTACATTACGAATTGACAGTTCGTATAACAACTCTTCTTTTCTAAGAGACCCAGGATATGCCACGTCTCGAGTAGCCATGGTAAAGATATCGCCGGCCACCAAGCTGAACGGGAAACACCGTAACCGAAAGAGAGAGAGACCACGCACACTCAAAATTGCCCGAAAGAACTGGTAGGAGCACAAATAAACGCTCTGCTACCAGACTGCTGCACCAAGTAAAATTGGCAGCGATGTGGAAATAAGGAAGGTGTGGGCTTCAAGACCGAAGGCTGACTACCAGTGACGAGCAAGGAGAGCCATAACGCAGTGAGCGAAAACCGAGTCGTTGTAATGCTGAACATTTATTACAATAATGAGTGCGCACAAATAAAGTCCGTATTCATTGGGGGACCTGCCCTCCAACAATTCAAATATTACAACTCTCAATTCTCAATTCTTAACTAACTCCTTTTAGTGACAACATGTTGAATAAAAAGAAACCCCGTTAACACATTAAGTTTTACAGAAGCAAACCCTCTTACTATTTACTGAGACTCTTAGCCTCTATTAACAAGAGAACAAATACGTTACATTCTCAATATAAGGCAACTCCCTCCCTAAGCCTAACGTTGGTTGGTAAGCTCTCCTACCTCCACGCTCGCGGCTAGATGACCAAGCTGCTTGCTCGCTCCAAGCGAACTGAACGAAGTTTACTGCGAGCACCGTGCCATCCCTCGGCAGAGGCGAGGAGGGGCAAGGTGGAGAGAGAACACGAGTGCGCAGGTCGGAGGAAGGCTTGCCAACACAATTTGGAGGGTGCCACCAGGGCGGAAATAATTTCGCATTTCCCTGGGGCCATAAGGGAACGGGACAACATTTATACTTTATTAAGATAGGAAGAAAAAACACACATGTTACAAAGATATAATATATGCAGATCGACCTGCATGAATTGTAAATTTAAAAGTACATGACGAAGGAGAGTTCCTCTTGGTACAAGCCCCACAATCACAACCCTTGACCTATTAGCCCAACTTTACCAAGATACAAAATTGAACAAAGGGGCAGAAAACCCCATCATGCCAAGGAGCACTTGCTCCTAATTACAATGTTTAGCCTCCTAGAGGCACACAGAGATCAAATTTAGGAAAGAGCAGACCCGCTCTCAAAGTTCAAGCCTATCAGGAGGCCATAAGCAGACTTCACATTAACTGCCCTCAAGGCACACATATAATGGTACAGGGGTACCTCGTACCCAATCTAGTGGCCTTCTCAGGAAGGAAAACAAAACGAGTTAAATAAATGGCCCAAAATACAAAATTGAATGGAGGGGATTACTTGCACTCCTACACTACAGTTTTTTTAACCTATGTGGCGCTAGGCCGATAATACAGGAGCTAATCCCAAGCTAGGGAGGTGACTCGTATGAGAAAACTTTAATACATTAAGGAAGAGAAGAAACGGTTATGAAAACGTAGTCACCTCAATTTCAAAATGAAGGGGAGCTCGAGAGGGTAAAGCACTCTCTATCCCCGCTTTACAGTAAAAGATATTTGTAGATTTTACATAGACAGAAAAGAAATTTACATTTTAAAAAGATGGGTTACATATTAAAGGATTCGAACCCTCCCCGAGAGTTAGACTGCTGAGTTAGCAAGAAATAAAGATGTTAAAAGGCCATTACCTTGTAGAAGAACTGCTGTCTGAAGAACGAGGCGCTTCCCGCCCCCTGCTACATATCCACACACTGAGTGAGATGTTATACTAGTGGCCCGGAGACAAGAAAATCAGCAGTTTTTATACCCTCGTGGAAAATTCGAGACCTTTCAAGAATGAGTAGACACACCCCCTCAACTTTATTGGATAGCTTAGAGCTACATATCCATATCGAAGAAGACATACATGATTGGCTGAGAATTAATTAAAGAAATTCGGGATTGGCTAAATTCAAAACAGGCGGATAGAAAGGATTAATATGGCCAATCCAAAGATAACAGAACAAAATATTGTAAAGACAAAACTTATGAATAAAAAATGTCTCCAAGAAAGTTCATTCCTTCGCACCAGAGTGCATAATCGTAGTTTTTATGTAGAGACATCTGGTAGAGAACGTCCACACTTCTTGATCAATGACAAACAAAAACACTTCAGTATTCACACAGAGCCATCTTCTGAGAAACTGTTGAGTTAATACAGTTTTGTAAAGTTCAGGCTTTCTCCTGTAGAGGAGTTTCGATTGGCGCAATATTTGAACTAGCGGCGTGGAGGTGTACCGCACGGTACAGACCTCCTACCCCCTCGAAAGTCCTTCCAAGGGGTGACACAGAAGAAAAAGAAAAAAATTCAAAACAAAGTCCAAGTTTGTTGCAGATGGGTTGAAGAAGAATTTAGAAGAGAAAAATCTAATGTTTTAAAAAAAATTTTTGGTCGGAGTTCTCTTAAGTAATTTGATATAGATGGATGTGACTAGTTTAAGTTCAGCCTTAGAGTTTCTTTGTAGTAACAGAATTGCGAAACAAAAACATTAATTCATGGAAGTGAATTTTTTCTAAGTCCACCAAAGGTTGATTTGAAGCCAAAAATGTATTAATTACAGATGTAGAGTGTTCATGTAGCTGCAGAAGTACATAGCTGCCGATTACTATTGACAGCAAGACCAGCCGCCGCTGCCTGCATCCAGAGGCGGCCGCTCGGACCCCTCAAGTACCCTGAGATACCTCTCTCCCGCTACTATGAGAGGGGTAGTCGTGGTGAAGCACGCCGCAGACGCGACGATTGTTTACAGTCCTGGAGCAGTTTGCGGGTGGTGCGCCGCACATCAGCCTTGGCCGGAAAGAGGACACCGGCTCGCCGTACACTGGTTGACCTCACTGGAGTGGAGTGGGCCCGTACCCCACCTCAGTGGCGGTACGGCGGCGCATGGCTGCGGGGGCACTGAAGCAGTAAGATCTCGGCGGCAGAATTTTGTTGGACCATAATGGTTTTAGGGTACAGTCTTTGTGGTGAGGCTGAGGGGCCAGCGGCGTGGAAGTTTTTATTTTATTTTAATGCCACTGGTGTGGTTTAGCAGGAGACGGGAGCGTGGTAATGGCCGGATAGACAGGACAGCAGAGTAACTATGGGGAAGGTCTTACAAGGTGAATGAACTAACACAGAGCAGAAGGCCTAAAAAATACCCCCCCCCAAAAAAAATATAAGCGTTGGGGTTCTTACAAGATGTTAAAGATCCAGTGAGCAAGTAATTTACACAGGTTTCACCTGAGACACGTGGACTCTAAAGATTCTCTCGGTAGCTGGATTGCTCACTAACAAAGTGACCGGCGTAAGAAAATCCAAGACGGTGCACGGCCCATGAAATCTGGGGGCAAGCTTGCCCGCGGGAACAAAATTCTTGGCCATAACTTGGTCTCCTACCTTTAAATTGGTGGGGCTCCGTCCACGATCATATCCTTCCCTAACCTTTTCATGAGAAATTTTAAGATTGGCCTTAGCCTTTTTCCAAAGATCTTTAATGTTATCTGGATCTATTGTCTCAGGTAGAATATCATTAAGAGACCAAAGGTTAGAGAGCGGCGTGTTGGGTACAAACTTAAACATCAAAGAAGCTGGAGTAAACTTATAGGATTCATGAACCGCCGAATTCAAAGCGAAAGCTAACCAATTCAGGGACGTGTCCCACCTAGAATGATCTTCATGGTGATAAACAATCAGAGCCGACCTCAGATTACGATTGACCCGTTCAGCTAGAGATGGTTGAGGATAGTAAGCAGAAGTAGTCACATGAGAGATGGACAGATCAAAACAGAATTTACGAAAGAGATTGGATGTGAAAGCTTTAGCATTATCAGATACAATATATTGACACGGACCAAAAGAAGCAAAAATAGAATTTAAACAAGAAATAGTGGACTGAGCGGTAGCCAGCTTAGTCGGAAATAACCAAGAAAATCTTGTGAAACCATCTATACACACAAAAATGAATTTGTTGGCGTTCCCCTTTGACTGGGGGAAGGGTCCTATGTAGTCGATATAAAGACGTTCCATGGGGCGCAACGCTTGATGAGAAGACAAGAGCCCTTGCTTAGTTGACATGGTGGGTTTACTAAGCCAACAAGTTTTACAAGCTTTTGCCAATTCACGGATTTCTCCGTCCATACCCTTCCAGATGAACCTCTCTCTGATCTTTTCGCGAGTTTTAAAGATGCATAGATGCCCCCCTAATGGGGTCTCATGATAGTACTTGAAGATCATGGGCACAAGAACAGCTGGAACCACAACTTTCATCATCTTATCATGCCCCGACGGGCAACATAAAACCCCATTCCTCAACACGTAAGGGACGTCATGTTCCCCAGAAGAAAGGGTTTCCATGATAGGGGCCAGCGTCGGATCTTCACGTTGATATTTTTCAAGATCCCTAAACAACATGGGAGCATCCGTTAGTATGGCGTTTACACCAGGCGATATGGACTCGGGAAGTGAAGAACAGTCTTCCTGTTCAAGGGGGTCTACATCATTAGAGAACATACGGCTTAGACCATCTGCCACAACATTTTCAGTTCCTCTTATATGCCTAACATCAAATTGGAAGGCAGAAATTCTGATGGCCCAGCGGGCTATGCGACCTGTACGACGCGGCCTACCTAAGACCCAACTTAAGGCTTGGTTATCTGTCTCCAAGTCGAACTTGACATGTTCCAGATAGAGGCGGAACTTTTCTAGAGCAAACAAAACTGCTAACCCTTCAAGTTCGTAGATGGAATACTTGGATTCTTGGGCAGATAATGTCCTAGAGGCATAGGCGATGGGTCGCCTCCCTAGTTCAGTCTCTTGAAGGACTGCAGCTACCGCCGACGACGACGCGTCGGTTTGGAGATGAATTTCTTAGAGAAATCGGGCATAGCGAGGACAGGGGCATTACAAAGGGCTAATTTGAGGTCTTCGAAAGCGACTTCTTGAGAAGGCCCCCACTCAAATTTGACGCCTTTCCTACGAAGAAGGTTCAAGGGCGCCGCTCTATTGGCGAAATTTGGAATAAATTTCCTGAATAAGTTCACCATGCCAATGAACCTGGCAATACCTTTGACGTCCTTAGGAGGCTTGAAATCACGGATGGCCTGTGTTCTAGAATGATCTACAGCGACACCATCGGGCGACACAAAATGCCCTAGGAATGACATGGAAGGTTTAGCGAAGGCAATCTTGGACAACTTCACCGTTAACCCTGCCTTACGAAGGCGACTCAGGACCTCTTTCAGATGTTCTAGGTGTTCTTCAAAGGTCTCAGAAAATACGACGACATCATCCAGATAATGATATAAGTACTCGAATTTGATGTCGGAGAAGACCCTATCTAGCAGTCTCGTAAACACAGCTGCTCCCGTGGGGAGCCCGAAAGGCACGCGGTTGTATTCATACAAGTTCCAATCAGTGGCAAACACTGTAAGATGTTTGGATTCTTCCGCTAGAGGGATCTGGTTATAAGCCTGATTGAGGTCTAAGTTGGTGAAGAACTTAGCTTTACGAAACCATGAAAAACAAGAGTGAAGATCTGGAAGGGGCACAGATTGTAACACCACCTTCCGATTGAGAGCCCTATAATCAATCACAGGCCTGAAGCCCCCTTGGGGTTTCGGGACTAGAAAAATGGGCGAAGAATACGCTGACTTAGAGGGTCGAATAATACCATCCTTCAACATCTGATCTATGATTTCATTCAAAGGCTTCATTTTAGGAGGAGATAGCCTATAAGGTGGAAAACGGACTGGAATCGAATCCGTAACCTCAATCTTGTATTCGATAAGGTCAGTTACACCAAGAGTATCAGAAAAAACTTCTGGAAACGACTGACACAACCTGCGAATACTATCAGCCTGCTCCTCAGGTCTAAGGTCTAACAACATCTCATCCTGGGTGGGCGAAACAGATGAACACGACAAAAAACTACATTTTAATAAAGGGATTTTGGAATTACTAGCAAATTTGAAAGTGCACGACTTGCTCTGAATGTCGAGCACTAGACCAGAGTGAGACATGAAGTCCGTTCCCAATATAATGGGGCAAGACAAGTGCTTAGCCACAAACAATTTAACTTTCCAAGTAAATTTGGCAATTCTAATTTTTGCATACAGAAAACCCACAGTTTCTAATGGAGAGGAGTTTGCGAAACGCATTGAACCAAAGAGAGAGCCATCTTCTGAGAAACTGTTGAGTTAATACAGTTTTTTAAAGTTCGGGCTTTCTCCTGTAGAGGAGTTTCGATTGGCGCAATATTTGAACTAGCGGCGTGGAGGTGTACCGCCCGGTACAATGATGATGTACCACTTCATGTTCATTTTCACGCCGTTGGATAGGGTGCAATGGACCAATTAGGTGCCCAATTCAATCTCCTGATTTAAATCCCCTGGATTTTTACCTATTGAGCCATATGAAGAAGCTACTGCATGCAAGTGAAATCGACACGGAAAATGAGCTCCACCAACGTATTTTTGCTGCAGCGGAATCCATACGGGTGGACCCACAAGTATTTAGACATCATGTATTAATCACTATGAAGCATGTCTGCGAGCAAACGGTGGACATATCGAACACCAACTCTAGTTGTTTCGCGTCCTCCTTGTCCATTCGGAAGTCTCCCCACCATTTCCTAAATCCTTTGTCATGTTGTTTGTGCGAAGGTCGGCGTCCACTGTCATGACTGTCTGACGGTCACCCGCATGCAGTGAGTGTAATTGTGTTTACAAACACTCTTCAGGCGTACGACGTAAATCAAATCGAAAAATATTGAATGTTTGTATTTCTGAACAATAACAGAACGTTGATACCTGTACCATATTGTAGCAAATTTTAAAAATCAATGTTATCTCCGTACAAGCCATGGGGCCCATGGATGGGTGAAAGGTAAAGGTTTCCACTGTCCGTAACCTCGGCAATTAGTGGAGTAGAGTGGTTATATCTATGGCCGCCTTTGACCCTATGAATTAACCTTGTAATCACTTTTGGTGTAGGCTGAGTGAACCTCAGGACCATATGCACCTCCAGAAATTGTAGCAAATACTTATCCTATACACACCTAACGTTTTCGGCATGATTTTCCCCTACACCCTGCACATGAAATGGCGTGTACTGCGACAAACCCAAGCACCCAGTCCCCGAATCAGGAGAATTAACCGGACGTGGATTATATTCCCCACCCAGCCTAGAATGGAACACACTCTCTGAACTGAGAGTCTCAATCCTGACCATTCAGCGAAGAAAGCTGACTACTTTTTAATGCTGTATTAACAAATGATTCCAAACTTATGAAAACGTGATCCGCTGTTGTCGTCTGTATATTTTCAATATGCTTTTTCCACACCATATCCAGCAATATGACTACGGGTTTTAATTTCCTAATAAAGTGCAAAATATTTTAATGTGTTTTGTGACTATTCCTGCCCTAATTAAACATTTATATCACAAAAATCGTCTTATTAAGTTCCTAACTTTATCCTTGTATTTTCGTAAATTATTACGATGTTTATTAAGTGTCAATTGAACATTCAACAAGGAGTACAGTATGTCCTCAGAATGATGTGCAGTAAGTTATGACGCTGTATGCGGATGGCCAGTGTAGAGGTAGCACACCACTGTCTTGCGAGGATTCTTCTCTGGCTCGTCCAAGAGCCTGTAAAGAGGTTCACTAAGCGAAGCGGAGATATGTTGGATGTGATAAACGGTAGATTCCTGCAATATGGCTGCGGATGACGTTCCGCTGACTACGCGACACTGCAATACTTGCAGGCTATCTGGCTGGGCAGTAGACGTCTAGACAGACTAATGATCTTAATAAACCACGTGCACCATGAGGTTAATGCCGATGCTTTGAAAATGTTTTAAAGTATCTGCAGATATCTGAGGTGAACATTTTTACTGACTCATCCTGCATATCGTCGTTACGCCTTGAAATACCGTTATGTGACAATGTTGTGGGAAGAAATACTGACCCACGACACATGTATCGCTTATGACCGGTTTCATCGAGGAAGGTTAAATTTAATTCAGGGGGGCCAAATTCCGTCTCCGCACCTAATTTCGTCCCACAGGGATGTCCAGCTTGTACGGTTGGAACCTAATGTTTAGCCGCATGCACATGCATAGCCTTATCCCGTTGTCTTGAGAGAGTTGGTTGTCTGCACCACATTTAGTTTCCGTGTACAAGGAGGATTCATATTTCATGCTGAGCTGAGTTAGTGCAGCATTCAAATTAAGAGCCTATTATTCCTAGAGTGAGCACTGATGTGTGTGTTAAATACTGGAGTGCATTTCAGTCGTGTGGTGTAGTTCCTGGCGTGTAATCGCCACAGTGATGTGGTTGGCGTGAGTTACTGTTGCGGCCATATAATAAATCAGGGAATGTTCGTAATTTCATCCCCCTTCATTTTATTTGTTATTTATGAAGTTTATTTTTATTTTCAGATGAAAAAACAAGCAGTGGGATAAGGAGGCTAGGAAAAAGGCTATTGAGGCCGTGAGGGACAAGATAATGAGTTACAAAAGTGAAGCGTTTAACATCCCACGAGCAATGCTGAAAGACTATGTTAAAAAGAATACCAAGAAACATTTTTCATAAATTGCCTTCAAGTAATTCATTATGGGGAACGTGTTTGGTAATGTTAGAAAGGAAAAAAATTAAAATTAATTGTACCTACTTTTCATAAATTTAGTGGGGTACGAAATTACGAATACATTTTTGGTATTTTAGTTTTTGTAGTGCTTATGTCCTCTGTGGTGTAGTGGTTAGTGTGATTAGCTGCCATTAGAAAAGTGGTACGAGGGCTGGAACGGGGTCCACTCAGCCTCGGGAGGTCAACTGAGTAGAGGTAGGTTCGATTCCCACCTCAGCCATCCTGGAAGTGATTTTCCGTGGTTTCCCACTCCTCCTCCAGGCAAATGCCGGGATGGTACCTAACATAAGGCAACGGCCGCTTCCTTCCCTCTTCCTTGTCTATCCCATCTCATCTTCCCATCCCCCCCGCAAGGCCCCTGTTCAGCATAGCAGGTGAGGCCGCCTGGGCGTGGTACTGGTCATTCTTCCCAGTTGTATCCCCCGACCCAGAGTCTGAAGCTCCAGGACACTGCCCTTGAGGCGGTAGAGGTGGGATCCCTCGCTGAGTCCGAGGGAAAAACCTACCCTAGAGGATAAGCAGATTAAGAAGAAGAAGAACAGGCCTGAGAGCAATGATTTAAAAAAATGGAACAGGTTCAGAAGCACAAGTAAGACATTACTCACTAAGTATTAAATCATTATTGAATGCAAGAAGACTGATAGTGTGAGATTAAAAGAAATTTTTTTTGCTAGGGGCTTTACGTCGCACCGACACAGATAGGTCTTATGGCGACGATGGGATAGGAAAGGCCTAGGAGTTGGAAGGAAGCGGCCGTGGCCTTAAATAAGGTACAGCCCCAGCATTTGCCTGGTGTGAAAATGGGAAACCACGGAAAACCATCTTCAGGGCTGCATTAAAAGAAAAGAAATTACAGGGTAACTTAATAGCCTTGCCCACTTGCCAGTGCGAGCTAGCAAACAACATAAACAATTGTACTGAAATATCCATATTCCGGGTGGTTCACCAGCCCCTTATAGTTTCGGAGACAGGCAACCCAAATAACGCGTATAACCTAAAGATACTGATAATTTAGATTTATGAACACCAAATATCTCCTTGTTGTCAATAAGGCTCTCCCCTACCTGCGTGTCTTCACTGTACTGTATATTGATCCATGGACCTAGCAAAGGAAAGACCGCTATGCACAATTCCGCGCCAAATATTAAGGACAATTCTGCAAACATGTGATTTATTGCGCCTTGAAATAAATAAATATCCGTAATACGATCGAATTAATGGGTTATGCCACGTGCACTGTAACGTAAGGAAGTTAAATGAACACTGTAAACCATCACTGAAGACTTTGACGCGTATGTTAACTTTCGAGGTGGAACGGCCGTACTTAAGTACCAAGCCTCTAGCAAGCGTCGTGTATGCCGACTTCGTGGCTGAATCGGTTAAGGGCTGGAGCAGAAGATCTGTGAGTATCGGCAGCGTAGTGGTTCGAACCGAGCGTACTGCAATTTTTTTGAACGACAGAGGTGTTCCATTTTAGCGGGGATACAATAATTAACAATTTTTTGGTATTGGTTTTAAGAGGTGCTCTCTGATTTGGGATCTTTCCCCTAAGGATGGGTGGGCTAAGGATTGGGAAGGAAATCGGCCTTGGTTTCCTATTAAGGTACCGTCCCGGCATTCGCCTGGCGGTGAAAATGGAAAACTGAGAAAAATCGTTTCCAGTACGGCCAGCATGCGATTCGAATCCACAACCTACCGAATCCAACGCACTCAAATAATGATACACACCTACCAGGTCACATCACAGCACTTATTCATTTCCTCACGATGTATTCCTATGAAGAGTACGTTGAATTGTTGCTGATTTATGGAGAAAGTACGGTCAAATTGAAATGTATGCCACGTGCTCCGTAATGGTAAAAAACTAAATGAACACTGTAAAGTGGTCAACATTTCGAACACTTGTTACTCGGAATATGCACGGTACCCTTCTTCCTACCTACAGATCATCACACCGTAGTCCAGCCTGGTTACGTAACATCGGGTAAAGACGGCCTTTTTCCGGAGCAAATAAAAATTCACTCTTTCGAAGAGGATGATATGCGGACATTTTACAGTCACAGTAAACGTCATTAATCCAAAAGAAGTGCGCAAGCCTGCTATTCGAACCTACTACCACACAGCTTGGCTGATGCGTCAGCCACGTGAGCTACCACGAGCCTTGGTGCAGTGTTAGCACGTTGTCTTCCTGTTCGCAGCTCTGGTCGTTTTCCACGTCCATTATTGTTCAAATAAGAGAGATAACACTGCCGCTAATGATTTCTGCCATAATCGCGAGCATTATATAAACGGTATGGTTGTACTAAGGCCATAAAGAAGCAGGTACAAAGGTTTTTCGGATGACTGTGATATATGCGTAGGTTTGGTCTGTACATCGCTCAGCATTAAAAAGGAATGGTATTTCGGTATCGGTCGTGTTCACAGTAACAAGGAAATGCATATTTTAATTTTTCCGTCCTCTCTGTCTGTCTGTCTGTCTGTCTGTCTATATGTAGGGGCATCGCGAGAACATAAATGAAGAGAATTTAATGAAAATTGGTGTGTAAATTAAAGGAATGAGGCACTACAATCTAGGCTATAAATAAATGTACTTAACAGTGAGCGAAATGGTAGTTTCGGGGAAATTGAATTTTCGCATATTTATGTTATTAATGGTCCTATCGTCCGCTTCTGTGGTGTAGTGGTTAGTGTGATTATCTGTCACCCCCAGAGGCCTGGGTTCAATTCCCAGCTCTGTCACGAAATTTGAAAAGTGGTACGAGGGCTGGAACGCGGTCCTCAGGCTCGGGAGGTCAATTGAGTAGAGGTGGGTTCGATTCCCACCTCAGCCATCCTGGAAGTCGTTTTCCGTAGTTTCCCAATTCTTTTCCAGTCAAATGCCGGGATGGTACCTAACATAAGACCAGGGCTGATTCCTTCCGTCTTCCTTGTCTATCCCTTCCAATCATTCCATCTACCCATCCTCCGCAAGGCCCCTCTTCAGCATAGCAGGTGAGGCCACCTGGGCGAGGTACTGGTCATCCTCCCCATTTGTATCCCCCGACCCAGTGTCTGAAGCTCCAGGACACTACCCTTGAGGCGGTAGAGGTGGGATCCCTCGCTGAGTCCGAGGGAAAAGCCGACCCTGGAGGGTAAACAGACAAAGAAGTAGAAAAAGAAAAAGAAGAAGAAGAAGAAGAAGAAGAAGAAGAAGAAGAAGAAGAATGGTCCTATCGATAAATACTACAAAACTTAAGTTATAAAGAATGTAATTTTCGATCATTTATGTTATATAAGCTATATATATGCAGTATATATTTTTACCCTACCGGCTATTATAACAGAGATATTCATGAATTTCTATTTTTGTTGCTAAGAAAATGGGTGAACAGGATTTAATGAAAATCGGTATGAAAAGTATGAGAATAAGGTGCCACAGTTTAGGTTTAAATTATTTTTTTATTCACGCTGGATTAAATGGTAGTTAGGGGAAGGTGCTTAAAATGTAATGTTGTAAATACCGGTACCTATGTTTTCTTGCTTGTGGCTTTACGTCGCACCGACACAGACACGTCTTATGGCGACGATGGGATAGGAAAGGGCTAGAAGTGGGAAGGAAGCGTCCGTGACATTAAGATACAGCCCCAGCATTTGCCTGGCGTGAAAATGGGAAACCACGGAAAACCATCTTCAGTGCTGCCGACAATGGGATTCGAACCCACTATCTCCCGGATGCAAGCTCACAGCTGCGCGCCCCTAACCGCACGGCCAACTCGCCCAGTACCTATGTTATAGGTCCTGTCGGAAAGTATTACATATCGTAAGAAAAGTTACAGGGATTACAAGTTCCAATAATTTATGTCTTATACATTTTTACCTTACTGATTATGATAATAGAATGCATGAGTTTAGACTTTTGTTGCTGAGTACATATCAACGCCAAGCATTGCGAAATATTGTTTAATCGTGTTAACTTGCGATGGTTTTTGTCATGATTGCTTTGAGGTGCAAAACCGCGTGGTCATCGGTCCGTATCAGTAAGCAAAAATATGAAGATTATTATAAAATATGAAAAAGAATCGTTAAGGAACGATTGCGTGAAGAATAAGACAAGAGGGAGGCGTGAAAGAAAGAAGGTCTGCCTTTACATTAGATGCTCTAACATCAAAAAATTAGAAGAAAACCAAATGTGAAAGTCTAGAATATCGAAAGCTCATAAAACCAATCAACAATTGCATTACGTTGACCATTGTTGTGGTGTGATTTGTCTCTTCTGCTGCCACTCATCTCCGATAGATGGGATTACTGCTGCGTCCCGAGTAAAACAGCCCGCCTGAATATTGGAAGAAAGTAGCTGGGGAGTGCACATGCTATATGATTGTCCCCTCAACGAGGGGTACTGCAGCTAGTTAATGATACGCCTGCGGGCACTTCAGAGACAACTATGCTGACGGTAGCTTTTGATATACCAACAATGTCTCCGACCATTACCGTGTATGAAACGACCCTGTGGCGTAAACTCTTCATGCAATCATTGCCTGTAGTATAGAAAACGGAGGCTGTTTCTGTCTGTTATATATTCTAACCTCTCACGAATTTTATCGACCACCTTTCTTTAGAAATTATCCCTCGGATAGAATTTGAAAATATTTCCTCCTCATACGACTATTTCCGTCAGGAACACCATTTAACAGATCTAAATAAAGCAACCCTGCATCCAACACATGATTTACAGCATCCATTTAGCTTGAATAGTCAAGTTAAAAGTTTAACCCAGTTGAAAGGAGCGGTTAACTTAACTCCGACCTTAAGCTAGAGATAAAACTAACCTTCCTTGATAAAACAGAATGATTGGCATAATTCAGAGTCAGAAATGTACAACACGGGGTTAAGGTTTAACCCATGCTGAAGAAACCGGGCCTGAGAAAGTGAACGAAAATTCGTTGATAGATTTCATTTAATACTGAACTTTTCTGATCAGAGTTCTAAGCGGTTTTTTAGGCGCAACGACGATATAGATTTTTTTTGTGTCTTCACCTATGACCTCTTTCCTGTTAATATTATTTTGCTTACAGTTGACAAAATGGGCATATACCGAGCTCGATAGCTGCAGTCGCTGAAGTGCGGCCAGTATCCAGTATTCGGGAGATAGTAGGTTCGAACCCCACTGTCGGCAGCCCTGAAGATGGTTTTCCGTGGTTTCCCATTTTCACACCAGGCAAATGCTGGGGCTGTACCTTAATTAAGGCCACGGCCGCTTCCTTCCAAGTCCTAGCCCTTCCCTGTCCCATCGTCGCCATAAGACCTATCTGTGTCGGTGCGACGTAAAGCCTATAGCAAAAAAAACGGGCATGGTTATATTGGCAGTTCTCTCTTTAGCTGCTATTCCGTTAGTTCCGGGAATAAACTCGTACTGACGGCTGTCATGCTTGGCGTTGTACATCGACTGTGCAGAATTCCCATAATTTGCATTAACGTCCTTCATGGCTTGTGTAAATATCACATTACTTCACAGCACATTAAAATAGATCTCCTTAGAATCTTTATGAATTTCTTGCCAATGCGGCAACGGTTAATGAGGTATAACCAAACCATGGAAATTGCAAGGAAATTCTCTTTTGAATATACTTTGAGCATAGCCAATGTTTCTCAGAACGTCTAATTATGATATTCTTTAATGGAGGATAAAGGCAAATTTTCTGAGAGTCGCTGCCATATCCTAGATCATATACATCAGTTCTGTTCATAGACACCGAGTACTTTCTTAACATTTTTTGTTGAAATCATTTTTAGCAAAGTACTATGAAAAACATAAAAATTAATTTAAAGGACCCGGAAAGGCTTTAAATAGTGATTATTGGATAGCTCTATCAAACTAAAATCATTCGAAAATCGCTTTTGGCCTAAATGCAGTTCCTAAAAACTGCCTAGAATCGCTTGTTCCTTTGCACGTCGTCTTTTTTTATTCAAATCCTAGCCATATTAACCTATTTACATAATTCTTTCTGTACTGTGTTCCTTGGTTCAATACCCTCAGGTATTTTTGGGGTTTTTGAAAGGTGTCCAGACCGAATGTAGTTATGAGGGCTTAAGTGAAATATATGCATTGACTCACATTAGCGCTCGTAGTGATAGAAAAAGACAAACTGCTAATTTAATGGACCAGAAAACGATGATTAAGAAAAGGATTGTAATTTCTAGGAGTAAATAAAGAATATATTCTCATACTTTGTTATATTTCATTTACCTAAAATTCGTAGCTCGTATCCTTAGGATGTTTTCAACACTGAGTCGCTTGCCTGAATGGCTAGAACTGTGGATTTAAAAAAGTTATTGTTCTTTCATTTCGAGACCTCTATGAGCGTGTTCATCAGTCCCATGCCCTTACGAGTGTATAAAATCTAACAACCTGCGTTATTCTTATCTCTGTAGAAATATTAGGAATTTAATTAGACAGACATATAGTTGGGTGGAGAGGACGTGTTACGTTGAAAAAAAAAACACGTTGTGTTTGTCACGACTTAAAATGGGAAAGCCACCCAATTGCATAGGCAGCGGTCAGATACTTTAACAATTACCAGTCCTCAAAGACCGCACGCACAGACATTCAAGCAAAATTTAATCGAAAGGGCATTTCATTAAAGGGTACACTGTGCTTAGAATGTCAGCAATGTAAAATGGTAGAATAAAGAAATTGTAATAGTCGGTGTTCTAGGCTTGTCCTGATAATGTCCATCTTCATAAGATAGTTCAGTGTGAATATAAGTGACACTGCCGGTCATTTTGTGCAAATTTGGAGTGATGCACACAGAACTAAAAAAACCTTCGTGGCTCAGGCGGCAGCGCATCGGCTTCTCGTCTCTGGGTTCCATGGTTCAAATCCCGGTCACTCCATATGAGATTTGTGCTGGACAAAGCGGAGGCGGGACAGGTTTTTCTCGGGGTACTCCGGTTTTCCCCGTCATATTTCATTCCAGCAACACTCTCCAGTATCATTTCATCTGTCAGTCATTAATCATTGCCCCAGAGGAGTGCGACAGGCTTCGGCAGACGGCACAATTCCTATCCTGCCGGGCTGAGTGGCTCAGACAGTTGAGGCGCTGGCCTTCTGACCCCAACTTGGCAGGTTCGATCCTGGCTCAGTTCGGTGGTATTTGAAGGTGCTCAAATACGTCAGCCTCGTGTCAGTAGATTTACCGGGACGTAATAGAACTGCAGAACTAAATTCTGGCACCTCAGCTTCTCATACAACCATAAATGTGTAGTTAGTGGGACGTAAAGCAAATAACATGAATTATTAATTCCTAATCTCGCCACTCGATGTGGGTTTCATACACTGCCCTTGAGGTGGTAGAGGTCCGAGAGAGAAACCAATCCTGGAGGGTAAACGGATTAAGAAACAAAATAATAATAATAATTATTAATGTTATTGTTATTATTATTGTGTCTGGCCTGTGTCATGAGACAGATGAACGCAATATTGCATCCGTCAAGAAATAGCAAGCTTAGAACTGTAAACACTATGTCTGACCAAGAATTATAAAATGTACAGTCGCTCAAGAAACGAATGAGGCCACGGTCTTGCGTAACTCCTCGCAGACACACTTATCTCAGAAACAATTGAACCTATAGATACATTTAATATAGGTTTTATATCTAGATGGATGGTGAATTATATTTTGATAATAATTAAAAACAAGTCCGGTGAAATATTAAATGTGAAGAACATTCTTTTGAGTGACTGTACATTTAACCCTTAGATGTACAGCATTGAGTTATGTGCAAAAGAGAATTTACTTCCTTGTTATATCTGCTTTGCGAGTTTACAAGACGTATGCATTGACTTCTACCTTGCAGACGAACTCGGTAGGGGTCGCCATTGTAGCAAAAAAATGAACAATCTTATATTTTTGATTTGTATTTCTTATCAGCTGGAGTGATGTAAACTATAAACAGCTAAGGTAAAACAATTAAAATGGTGTTTGCCTCAGATAATTCATAAACAATGACATCCCTAAGACTCAATGTGGCAGTAGCAATAGTAATCTTGCACCTTTGCATATACCGATGTGTAAAACATTAAAAATTCTCAACATTTTCATTGATCAAAATAAATAAAAACATATTTATTTCGAAAAATGCATTTTCTTAAATATTTTTCCTATAATGTATTACTTTTGGAATAAAATGGAATGTCGTATGGCTTTTAGTGCCGGGATATCCCAGGACGGGTTCGGCTCGCCAGGTGCAGGTCTTTCTATTTGACTCCCGTAGGCGACCTGCGCGTCGTGATGAGGATGAAATGATGAGGAAGACAACACATACACCCAGCCCCCATGCCATTGGAATTAACCAATTAACGTTAAAATTCTCGACCCGGCCGGGAATCGAACCCGGGACCCTCTGAACCAAAGGCCAGTACGCTGACCGTTCAGCCAACGAGTCGGACACTTTTGGAATGAAAAACCGTAACGTATGAAAGAAGTAATAAATTGCGCGTTTAAGGGTCAATACAATATTGTTCGCACACCACTTGGTCAGTTTCTTGGCAATGCACCCAGAATGTACCAATAATTATCAACATACAACCGTATCAACTTCTACCTTTAGGTCAATGGAAAGGACGATATATAGCCTACTTTATTTCCAAATTGGTTCATGGCAAAAACAAAGACGGCACTATCGACAGGTTGCTCTACGATCACGTGGCAAGTGCAGTAGTCTGTCTGCGCTCGGTGTGCCGTGTTAATTTACCATCCAAACATCCGTTGTTGATCGAATATCTCGCCTCCGAAAACACTGTAAACAAGCTAATGTGTGCAGAAACACTAACATATTTACAAACTTCATTCAAGCACGTGAGGCACCTGCTCCTCACCTTGGGAGTTGTTCTTCTTTGCAATACACCTCGCTCTTACACTGAGAATAATGTCTTGTCTTTCAAATTAAATGTATAAACACTCCACTATCCGATGTTTAGCCGAGATCTCTATCCATGTGACTGCCATTGTTTTATCATTTGAAAATATTGCCTTCCAGCGAAGGTAGCCAGTAAGATTCAGTATAACACTCACTAGTATGTTAAAGAATAGCGCAGAATATATAAATGTACATTTATAGCTATGCTACAGTTAACTAAAATTAAACTGATGGCCCAAAATTTGGCATGACTTTTTCAGTACACGTGTCCAGTTTTTTTCGTACATTAATGGTTAAGCAGGAGCCTACGTGGCTCAGACGGCAGCGCGTCGGCCTCTCACCGCTGGATACTGTGGTTCAAATCCCGGTCACTCCATGTGAGATTTGTGCTGGACAAAGCGGAGGCGGGACAGGTTTTTCTCCGGGTACTCCGGTTTTCCCTGTCATCTTTCATTCCAGCAACACTCTCCATTATCATTTCATAGCAGTTATCACTCATTAATAAATCACCTTGCGAGTGGCGACCCCATTGTAATAATAACCTACATATATTATATGATTCATTCATTTCATCCCTGACCCGGTCAATGACTGGAAAACAGGTTGTAGGTTTTCATTTTCAATGGTTAAGCAGAAACGCTCCCTAAATTCCCCAAAGAATTCTGAAATAGTTCCCCGCGCCCGCACTAGGATACCCAACACTTCGATGTTATCCACATTTAACTTATCCTTGAAGTATGGAAATGGGGATTATAAATTATTTTGCTTTCAGTGTCCACATCAGATGCACCACCACCTAGTTCGAAGCGAATTGTTGGATCTATAATAAACCCCTGTCTAGTTTTGGTATTGTAGGCTAGAATGTCAACACGTCGTATAGATCCAATCACAACACCGCAGAAACATCCCTTGACAACTTCTCAATCTTTAGTTTTTAGAGCTGCAGCAATCTTAGATCGCACAATATTATGGTAGGCATTTAGCAGGGGCATTCCATGGCCACATTGTCCCAAGACGTGTTCAAGGTCTTCACTCTCCAGGCAGCCACGTCTGCGTCTTGAAACCTTTGCGGATAGCTCTAACTGGAGCAATATCCGCATTCGTTTTCAAACATGTGATCCACGCTGATGTAGATAATCCACTTTTACTGCTTATCCACTTGTTACCTTCCGTAATTTCCGTGAACTATTTCGCTCCCTTTCTTCTTCCAGGTAAAGTCTTCCAGGATTCAAACTCATGTCTCCGCAGTTTTTTTAAAGTTCTTCACTGCAGATTTTGTTAATTCAGTCGGAAAAGACATGTTAAGGTGGATGTGTGAAGATTGAAATTCACAGTCGTTGTCAGACTGCATGTGAGCATTGTCAAATCTCATCAACGCTATGCAAACATTGCAGTGCTAGAAAATAGCTTCCCGTGAGGCTTTGATCAACTCGAAACCTCTGAACTTTTGACTTGAATAGAGCATGCTGTTTGGAATGTCCTCTGGCAGGAAAAACATTTCCTTGACAGAACTACGGATGATTATATCGATATTTTGGAGGCAGTTTGACGGTAGCTGATGTAAGGGAGCCATTTGCAAAGGACAAATCAGTTTGGGCCAAGTATATTAATTAACCATGTTCAGTGTCTGGTCTGGACGTAACACTGGAGCTGATGTCAAAAGTTTTTGAGGGCGTTTCTTAAAGCAGTGATAATGCCTACAAAGTCGAATTTGATGCCGTCATTGAACGTGGCTGCGACCGTAAGCTGAAGATGAGTAAGGAGGGACTTTGGAGTTACAAGATACAAGACGTCGTCTGGAAATGGTTCCACGATATCGTACCCATGAGGAATCGAACTTCTGGTGTCACAGTGGTATCAGCTGCGGGGATTATACTCCAGATGGACAGTGGGACAGTTCCACCTAACCCGGGACATCTGGTCAGTTTACTCATGACCGAGCGAGTGGCTGCGTGGTTTGAGTCACGTAGCTGTGAGCTTGCATTGGGGAGATAGTGGGTTTGAACTGCCGGCAGCCTTGAAGATGGTTTTCACATCATCGCTTCATTCACATTCCTATCCAATCGTCACTACAACACCTACTAGTGTCGATGCGACATGTAACAAATAATGCCGAGCAAGTTGGCCACGTGGATGGCGTCGTACAGCCGTGAGCTTGCATTCAGGAGGTGGGTTCGAGTCCCACTGTCGCCAGCCCTGAAAATAGCTTTCCGTGTTTACTATTTTCACACCAGGGAAATGCTGGGGCTGAACCTCCATTAAAGGCCACAACCACTACCTTGACAATCCTAGCCCTTTTTCATCCTTGTGTCGTCGAAAACCATCGAAGTGTTAATGCGTCATTAAACCACTATTAAAAAAACAAAAAGAACAAATGGTAGTAGTAAAGTATTTCCCCACATATCATGTGCCGAATTGCTTTCCAGCTGACAGAGCGAAGTATGGTATCCTCAAAATTTTAACCAACTCTTGTCATGAAGTATTCAGCTTGCCTTCATAATAATAATAATAATAATAATAATAATAATAATAATAATAATAATAATAATAATAATACACTTAAGAAAATGGAAATTGCAACACCATGAAGGCATTGGTCGTTTGTGTTGATTTTCAAGATATGGGACGATGCCATGTAGGTATGTAAACGATCAAAGTTTCAGGCCTATTGGATTGTTGCTACAGGTCTCCCCACGTGATTGGTCGCGGAGGAATCAACTCCAGTATACGGACTCTGGTGTAGCGTAGTTGACTTGCAGTCTGTGCAGTGAAGTGTTCCCCGTCAAACATGCCTTGACGACAGAGAAGAGCACGCTATCAACAACTGTCGCCGTTTGAGAGGGCTCGGATAATTGGGCTGTGTGAGGCTGGATTATCGCTAAGGACTGTCGCTGCACGTGTTGGCCGACAGGCATCTACGGTACAACGTGTATGGCAGCAGTGGTCAAATGGAGGTATCCACACTCGTAGATATGGCACAGGCCCAGCGCGACGGACAACTGTGAGAGAGGATCGCCGCATCATTCGGATGGCCCGGATGGAACCCTATGCAACAGCAGCGCAAATTCGAGCAGATGTGACACCCCACGTTACACAACAAACAGTTGGTAATCGCCTGCGTGCAGCTGGCTTACGAACCCGTGTCCCTGCAGAAGGTGTTCCATTGACCCCACAACAGCGACCTGTAAGGCTGGCCTGGTGTCGAGAAAGATCGACGTGGGTCGACGAATGGCATAGGGTCGTCTTTAGTGATGAATCGCGCTTCTGTCTTGCCCGCAGTGATCGCCGGAATCGTGTGCGCCGACGTACGGGGGAGAGGGGCCGCCCAGATGTTATTGTCGAGAGGCACACAGGGCCAACACCAAGCATTATGGTCTAGGGAGCTATTAGCTTTAAGGTGAAATCACAATTAGTGTTTGTTGAGGGCACTATGACTGCTCGACACTACGTTGATAGAGTACTCAATCCAGTGGTTGTCCCTATGATGGCGAACATTGCTAATGGAATGTTTCAGCAGGACAATACCCGGGTTCACACTGCACGCATCTCCAGAGAAGCTCTCCACGACATCACAACCTTATAATGGCCCGCCAGATCCCCGGACCTCAGTCCTATTGAGTATGTGTGGGACATGATGGGTCGACAACTAGCCAACTGTCCTCAGCCACCCACAACTCTGGAACAACTGACCCGTGCAGTGCAGCAAGCATGGGCCACAATTCCTCAGGAAGCGATCCAGGGCCTTATTGACTCTATGCCTCGACGAATTCTTCAATGTATTGCAGCTCGTGGTGGGCACATCCTGTATTGATTGTTGTCCAAACTTGCTGTCAGAGGGACCTGAAAATGTAATCATCGTAGCACAATCGAACACTCGTCCTGCATGTTCAATTGCAGCAATGTAGCACCACTTCTTCTGGGTGTTGCAATTTCCATTTTCTTCAGTGTAATAATAATAATAATAATAATAACAATAATATTATATTATTATTAATTAAATAGATAAAATCAATATACAAAATAAATATATGTTAATAAAAAACAAATAATAATGCTTTTGCTGGCGGGACCCAGTTTTTACAGTGCACTATGTCTTCTGGTACAGGCTAGAGCAATTTTGTTACTTTCATTGATCTGTCTCAGTCTTGTCCTTGGTTTTGACAATGTGAAAGTGACTGAGGTATGAGCGATCCTAGTAATGCCATACCTTATGTAGCCAGTCCCTGTTATGAATAGTGTGAAAATGTTGCTCATAGGGGCGGTTGTTGCATGCATTTCAGTGGGCTTGGCAGACTGATATGTAATAGCAACTTCTGGCTCGGTGAGGAAAGCAACGGGAAACTACCTCACTCCTCATTTCCCTAGTACGCCTCTTCAGTGATGCCTAGACCTTCTATGACAGCTGATGGCAGAGCTGTTGAGGATCCAACCAGCCTTCGGGCTGAGGACTGAACATACATACATACAATGAATAATCATAATAATGCTATTTACTTTACGTCCCACTAACTACTTTTACGATTTTCGGAGACGCCGAGGTGCCGGAATTTTGTCCCGCAGGAGTTCTTTTACGATCAAGTAAATCTACCGACACGAGGCTGACCTATTTGAGCACCTTCAAATACCACCGGACTGAGCCAGGATCGAACCTGCCAAGTTGGGGCCAGAAGGCCTGCACCTCAACCATCTGAGCCACTCAGCCCGGCTACGTACAATGAATACTAATAATACCGGTAATTAAAAATAAATAATAAATATACAATTAAATATTATTATTATCCAGTGGAGTGGCCGCGCGTGTTAACGAGCCACGGCTATGAAGCCTAGTTCTGAATTCGGGAGACGCGTGGGTTCTAGCCCCACCGTCGGGTGTCCTAGGAATGGTTTTCTGTGGTTTCCAACTTTCACTTCCAGGCAAATGCCAGGACAGTTCTTCTTCATAGGCCACAGTGGATTCCTTCCACCTCTTTACCCAATTTCATTCATTTCATCTTCATTAGCTCGTTAACTGAGGTTGGCGTCGTGAAGGGCATTCGGTCGTAAAACATGCCATATTAATTCATCTCGCCTCAGCCCCGATCGAGATTGTTTACCACGCGGTTAGGGGCGCGTAGCTGCAAGCTGGGTTCGAATTCCACCGTTGGAAGACCTGAAGATCGTTTCTCGTGGTTTCCCATTTTCACACCAGGCTATATCTTAATTAAGGCCACGGTCGCTACCTTCAAAATCTAACCCTTTTCTATCTTTGCGTCGCCGAAAACCTTCGATGTGTTGGTACGACGTTAATTAAATTAGTAGCAAAAAATAATAATAACATGAATAATACAGAAAGTATACAGGATCACTTGGAACAGGTATGCAAAACTTAGACACTATAATACAGTGATCAAACCTGAAGCGTTATATGCCTCAGAAGACATTGAGAAACAAGAAAGAAAAATTTTACGAAATTTTTTTGGCCCAGTTTGTATAGATGGAATATGGAGAAAAAAATCATCCCAGGAGATATATTGTCATTCTGAAAAAAATTCTCACATTTTTCGGAAAGGACGATTGAAATCTTATGGACACATTATCAGAATGAACATTAACAGGCTAACTAAAAGAATTCTCAACCTGGCCCTTTCATTAAAAACCAAGAACAGCTGGCTTCGTGAAATTGAAACAGATCTCCAGGAATTCAACATCTTAGAAGACATTGTACAGGGTAGATGTAAATTCAGAACCAAAATCGACAATCACCACTTTGAAGACAAACCCAACACCAGTGCTACAATAACTTGGTCAGAGGAACGAAGGAAGAAGCTCAGCGAGAGGATGAAGAGATTTTGGGAGGAAAATAAGGCCAACACATCAGCTAAGCAAGTTCAACCGTGCTCCCGAGTAGGGTATAACGATGTCAAAAAAGAAAAAAGAAAACATGAATAATATGGGCGGCATTAGTAGCTTAGGAACAAAATTCAATAAATAATTAAATAAAAGTTAGATAGAAATAAAGAAAGATGCGTGAGGGTTTTGCAAGGAAGGGCGTGTTGGTTTAAAAAATTAGATTTATTTATTTAATTAATTAATTTATTTATTTATTTATTTATTTATTTATTTATTTATTTATTTATTTATTTATTTATTTATTTATTTATTTATTTATTTATTTATTTATTTATTTATTTATTTATTTATTTATTCATTCACTATCAGCAACAGCATAACGCCGAATTTCAAAGATCCGAGCTATGTACAATAAATATTAATCAAAAATGAAATATATATACATATTTACAAAGGACACGAATATACACAATAAACACTGTAGACTCCTATATAATACATATTTACATAAACAACGACACTAACAAAGGATAATACATTTAAAGTAAATACAGGAGTAAAAATAGGAAAGAATAAGAAGGAAAATTAACTTATATGGTCAGTATCATTACAGAAGGCAGGAAACGATACGAAGATGTCTAGGTTCTTGTTGATAGATAAACATTGCTGGAATGTGTACAAAAATGGATCTTTGGGTGAGAGAAAGCCGACCGGGCGAGTTGGCCGTGCGGTTAGGAGCGCGCGGCTGTGAGATTGCATCCGGGAGATAGTGGGTTCGAACCCCACTGTCGGCAGCCCTGAAGATG
Source organism: Anabrus simplex (assembly GCF_040414725.1). NCBI lineage: Eukaryota > Metazoa > Arthropoda > Insecta > Orthoptera > Tettigoniidae > Anabrus > Anabrus simplex. Next base: position 1,146,123,795 of record NC_090266.1, on the reverse strand, counting down.
GTTTTCCGTGGTTTCCCATTTTCCCACCAGGCAAATGCTGGGGCTGTACCTTAATTAAAGCCACGGCCGCTCCCTTCCCACTCCTAGGCCTTTCATATCCCATCGTCGCCCTAAGACCTATCTCTGTCGGTGCGACGTAAAGCCACTAGCAAAAAAGCCAAGAGAAAGCCAGGAGTAAGGAATATGGAATATGTTCTTCGTTCTGGTACTACGGGATGGGACCTTGAGGGGAATGAGGCAACTAACTCTGGTGACCTAAATAGACCATTATTGTATAACCGCTTTAGGTCAGCTACTTTCCTCCGAGCAGAAAGAGTCTTGAGTTTCATTTTCCGAAGCATTTGGATAGTGCTTAAGTTGCGACATGCAGGGACCCTGGTTCTGACGATAGCAGAGAAAAAATATTGTAAACGGTCAAGGTGGCTGAGATTTGAAGAAGCAGGAATGGACCAGACTGGAGAGGCGTATTCAACAATCGGTAAGATACAGGAAACGTAGAACGCTCTCAGAGCATTTACCCTACATCTGCGATGACTGAAATCCTGTAGAAGTGTAAAGTAAACCAAGGAGTGACATAGCACGTGAGGTTACCCTGTTTATGTACGAGACAAACAACAATTTACTGTCAAAATGCACTCCTAATTCCTTTTGATTGTCAACAATTGCAATCGGTTGGTTCAATAGGTGATGTTCTCGTAGAACGGGGACTTACGAAGTGTGAACGAAATGGTGGAAAAAATGAAATTATTACGCCGGTAAAAGGTCGTTAACAAAATTCACTAGAAAAGGGTAAAATGGGCCAAGTCTAAATGTGCGACACAATTCGAAGAAGCAACCCAAACAGGGTGTGGAAAAAGCGATGGAATGATATTATTATTATCATTATTATTATTATTATTATTATTATTATTATTATTATTATTATTATTATTATTGCTATTGGCTTTACGTCGCACCGACACAGATAGGTCATGTGGCGACGATGGGGCAGGAAAGGGCCAGGACTGGGAAGGAAGCGGCCGTGGCCTTATTTAAGGTACAGCCCCGGCATTAGCCTGGTGTGAAAATGGGAAAACACGGAAAACCATCTTCAGGGCTGCCGACAATGGAGTTCGAACCCACTATCTCCCGAATACTGGATACTGGCCGCACTTAAGCGACTGCAGCTATCGAGCTCGGTTTATTATTATTATTATTGTTATTGTTCTTCTTATTGTTGTTGTTGCTGTTGTTGAAATTTAACTTACGGTAGGAACTAATGTAGTGTTCTGTTCCAGGTGCTGAATATCTCAGGGCTGATGTTAGAGTCCCTGGCAGACTCCACCTTCTTACGTATGAAAGAGCTGCAAATTTTAGACCTTCGAGATAACAACATCTCGGAGCTCGACCTTTCAGCCTTGGAACACTTACCTTCTCTCCGAGAGATTTATCTGTCTGGTAAGTAAAGTTTCACATTGTTGGCAGTCGGTTGACACTGGTTAAGTTAACTCGTTTTATAACCCTTTCCACCCTAAGGTATAATTTTTATAATTTCACAGTTTTACTTATGTCTTCAAGGATGTTTTGGATCTAGTTTTAGGGAATGGGAATTATAATTCTAAATGACCAGATACTGTATTGTCGAATATTTTACAAGGGAAATATTATTATTAAAGTTATTAGTTTAGCTGGACAATTCTGAGCTGGACAATGCCAATGTATAGGACTTGTGACACTAAAAAATATTTCAATCCAGTCATTCCTCTCCTTTATTATTTTAACAACCTGCATCATTATAACTTCTTGTAGGCTTCAAACAATCCGCCTCTGTGGTGTAGTGGTTAGTGTGATTAGCTGCCATCCCCCGGAGGCCCGAGTTCGATTCCCGGCTCTGCCACGAAATTTAGAAATCGTTACGAGGTCTGAAACGGGGTCCATTCAGCCTCGGGAGGTCAAATGAGAAGAAATGGGTTCGATCCCCATCTCAGCCATCCTGGAAGTGGTTTTCCGTGGTTTCCTACTTCTCCTCCAGGCAAATGCCGGGATGGTACCTAACTTAAGGCCACGGCCGCTTCCTTCCCTCTTCCTTGTCTATCCTTTCCAATCTCCCCATCCCCCCACAAGGCCCCTGTTCAGTATAACAGGTGAGGCCGCTGGGTGAGGTACTCGTCATTCTCCCCAGTTGTATCCCCTACCCAATGACTCACGCTCCAGGACACTGCCCTTGAAGAGGTAGACGTGGGATCCCTCGCTGTGTCCGAGGGAAAAACCAACCCTGGAGGGTAAACAGATAAAGAAAGAAAGAAAGAAAGAAAGAAGGAAAGAAAGGCTTCAAACAATATTCCACCTTGCTCTTATCTCCACAGGTTATCACCATTGTAACCACGCAATAGCCTAGGAGTTCACAGTTATCTTCATTTATCTAATGTGGCTATCCTTGGTGGTACCAACTTAACCGGAATAATTTCAACTTGCGTTAGGAGAGTGACGTCGGGACAGTATCATATCATAGTACCAATACCATTCCGTTACAAGGACAAGCGTTTTCCTCAATTGAGAAGCAAGCGCCAAATCTGACGCAAATTGTGTTTCGCTTGTTGTCCGTGCAAACTGATCCTTGCAGTTGCAAGATGAAACACACCGGTTTCCAACCAAGCATTGTCACTTGCTTTCCGAATCCTGGCCAATGCATGCGGGATTTTTTAATATAAAAGTCACCTCCCTTTGTTTCAGATTCAGTCAAGCTGTGACGACCGACTGCTTAGCTGAATGGTCAGCGTATTGATCTTCGGTTCATTGGGCCCCGGGTTCGATTCCCGGCTGGGACGATGTTTTTAACTGCGTATTAGTTCATTGTTTTGGGTCGGGGACTGGGTATTTTTGTTCGTCTTAATGCACTTCTCTTCATCTACATGCACTACCACCGAGCGAGTGGCTGCGTGGTTTGCGTCACGTAGCTATCAACTTGCATTCGGGGTTCGAACCCAACTGTCGGCAGCTCTGAAGATGCGGCTGTACCTTAGTTAAGGCTACGGTCACTTCCTTCCCACTTCCAGCCCTTTCCCACCCCATCGTCGCCATAAGACCTCTCTGTGTCCGTGCGACGTAAACAATTTTGAGGAAAACAACACGCCACACTACGAACCACTAAGGAAACATGCACCGAGCTCGATAGCTGCAGTCGCTTAAGTGCGGCCAGTATCCAGTATTCAGGAGATAGTGGGTTCGAACCCCGCTGTCGGCAGCCCTGAAGATGGTTTTCCGTGGTTTCCCATTTTCACACCAGCCAAATGCTGGGGCTGTACCTTAATTAAGGCCACGGCCGCTTCCTTCCCACTCCTAGCCCCTTCCTGCCTCATCGTTGTATAAGACCTATCTGTGTGGGTGCGACGTAAAGCAAATAACAACAAAAAAAGGAAACATGCAATAGTGAATAGATTCCTCCATGGCTAAATGGTTAGCGTGCTGGCCTTTGGTTACAGGGGTCCCGGGTTCGATGCCCGGCAGGGTCTGGAATTTTAACCTTAATTGGTTAATTTCGCTGGCACGGGGGCTGGGTGTATGTGTCGTCTTCATCATCATTTCATCCTCATCACGACGTGCGCTACGCCTACGGGCGTCAAATCAAACGACCTGCATCTGGCAAGCCGAACTTGTCCTCGGACACTCCCGGCACTAAAAGCCATATGCCATTTCATTTTTTTCCCTCCACATGGGGTTGGTGTCAGGAGGGCATCCAGCCTTAAAACTTGGCCAAATTCATAGGAGCCAACCCCAGTAAATTGGGGAAAATGTTAGGAGAAGAAGAATCTAGCTGTAATGTTTTGACTCGTATTTACTTCTTGCACTTTCCATTGGCAAGCTCTGTAACAGGGCTCTCCATGCAGAAAATAGGTCTATATCCTACACGTAGAGCTAAGAAGAATTTTCACCTAAAAGATCACATATCGTTAGTTTGGGCAACTGGCCTTCTTCCCCCAGTCATGACAAAAAATTAGTTAAAAAGGCCCCACTGACCCAAGAAATCATCCCTAGCGCAGTGGTAGTTCCTTGGCTCCCAACCGGAGTGTCATAGTGTCATATTCATGCCTTAAATACCCGTACACTTTCTAAACTGTGCCTGGTTGCTTCGATGACCCCACATACACATGGGAAGGTGGCGTTGATAGCCAAAAGCTTGCTTGGCTGGTTATAGTATATCATATGTTTTCTCCTAACAGCATATTGTAGGGACATTAAATTATTATGCGTTATTATTATTATTATTATTATTATTATTATTATTATTATTATTGATACGAAGGGATAGGAAAGGGCTAGGACAGGGAAGGAAGCGACCGTAGCCTTAATAAACGTACAACCCCAGAATTTGACTTGCATGAAAATGAGAAACCATGGAAACCCATCTCCAGATTGGGCAACAGCGGGGATCAAACCAATTATCTTCCGAATGCAATCTCACAGCTACGTAACCCAAACTTCGTAACCAACTCCATCGGTTATTATTATTATTATTATTATTATTATTATTATTATTATTATTATTATTAATATTATTATTATTATTATTTATCTGTTTACCCACCAGGGTCGCTTATTCCCTCGGACTCAGCGAGGGATCCCACCTCTACCGCTTCAACGGCAGTGTCCAGGAGCTTCAGACTCTGGTTCGGGGATACAACTGGGGAGGATGACCAGTACCTCGCCCAGGCGGCCTTACCTACTATGCTGAACAGGGGCCTATCCGGGGGTTGGGAAGATAGGAAGGGATAGACAAGGAAGAGGGAGGAAAGAGGCCGTGGCCTTAAGTTAGGTACCATCCCGGCATTTGCCTGGAGGAGAAGTGGGAAAACACGGAAAACCACTTCGAGGATGGCTGAGGTGGGAATCGAACCCACCTCTACTCAGTTGACCTCCCGAGACTGAGTGGACCCCGTTCCAGCCCTCGTACCACTTTTCAAATTTCGTGGCAGAGCCGGGAATCGAACCCGGGCGTTTGGGGGTGGCAGCTAATCACACTAACCACTACACCACAGAGGCGGACATTATTATTATTATTATTATTATTATTATTATTATTATTATTATTATTATTATTATTATTATTATTATTATTATTATTATTATTATTATTATCATCATATCTAATAAAAGTGTCTAGTTTGACTTCAAATTGTGCACAACACATACAGACTAATGTCTACCTTGCTCTGAACTGCACTCTCGCGTGCTTAAGGAGGAACTTAATACCTTGGTCCTTGTACGTGCGAAATTATCTGTATGTTCTGCATAAGAGAGGAGATACGAGCTGAGCCCTCTTCAAGTGCACCTACCCTACCACTCGTGAGGTAGTGATGTAGGATTATAAAAGTTATCCAGAAAATGTGATTTTATAAAAGTGTTTTAAAAGTGCTATTAATTGCATTATTAGGAACAACCCACGATACAAATTCTATTTATAAACCACCAGTAGGGTGTACGAAAAAAAACGTCAGAGCGGCATGAAAAAGATCTCTAGACACACATTCTGAATTTACCAAGCAAAATTAATTAAAAATAAGCCATATATCGTCCAAAAGAGCTCCGTTTCTTTGTCATCTGCTAGAATAAAACAGATATTGGCAGGGAGGCAGCCTAAATAATTTCAGATCGAAATGTCTCCACATGGTAACCAAGGATATACATTATTATTATTATTATTATTATTATTATTATTATTATTATTATTATTATTATTATTATTATTATTATTATATTATTATTAGTCTATTATTATTATTATTATTATTATTATTATTATTATTATTATTATTATTATTATTATTATGAAATTATACTTTGTGGTACGTGGTTGGAAATAAGGCATGCTGTTTACAAATAACCCAATAAAACATCAGTCTTGTAAGATTACGTGACAGCTGATAGTCAAGGAAGATATCGTTTGTGTCCCCTCAGTGTCAATTATTGTGCTGATTAGATGATAGTAATTTATAGGAGAATCGCGGTATGTACCTAGGTGTTAGGCCTAGTACAAGGAAAGTTCTTTATTGGGGTAATCACAGAAACGGCATTGTAAATATAGGTTACAGATCTCTTCATATTGCTATTTAGGGGTTGTTGTAGGGATGAAAATGAGAGAGCGTGTAAGTCTTCTGTACGACCCCAATGAGACTATGGTTTCAGTGTACGGGACAAAAGAGTAATGTTAGGACAATGTTGCAAACTTTGGACTGGGAAGACTTGGAAGTACTGGGAGAGTTGGCCGTGCGGTTAGGGGCGCGCAACTGTGAGCATAATTCGAGAGATAGTGGGTTCGAACCCCACTATCGGCAGCCCTGAAGATGGTTTTCCGTAGTTCACCATTTTCACACCAGGCAAATGCTGGGTCTGTACCTTAATTAAGGCCACGGCCGCTTCCTTCCCACTCCTAGGCCCTTCCTATCCCTTCGTCACCATAAGACCTTTCTGTGTCGTGCGACGTGAAAAAAAACTTTAAAAATAAGACTTGGAAGTAAGGAGACGAACAGTTCGACCAAGCTGAATGTCTCGGGCTGTCAGTGGAGAGATAGCTTGGAATGTTATTAGTAGAGGAATAAGCTTCAGTGGAGTTTTAAAAAGTAAGATAGATCACAATGTGAAGATAAAGTTAGAATCAAGAGGATAAATTGCGACAAATACTCGTTTATAGGAAAAGAAGTTAGGTACTGGAATAATTTATGAAGAGAGATGTTTGATAAATTTCCAACTACAGTACTTTGAAATCATTTATGAAGAGGCTAGGTAAGTAATTGATCGGGAATCTTCCCTAAATGCAGAGATTGATTGATTGATTGATTGATTGATTGATTGATTGATTGATTGATTGATTGATTGATTGATTGATTGATTGATTGATTGATTGATTGATTGATTGATTGATTGATTGATTGAAAAGTGACGACGTGACGTTCCATTACTAAAATCCCATATGGATTAGATGGGATTAGTTTTTGGCCATTTTTTAAAAGAGACTATTGAACAGTTCATACTCCAAGACTGTTCTTAAATGCTTTAAATGTTACTGAAGTGTGCGGCTTTGAACTGAAGTACGAAAATGTTTAGGTTGCCCAGAAACTCATAAACTTCTAGTGTTTTTAGGTGCACTTTTGAGCATAGCTTATTCAACTGTAATGTTTGAAGAAAACTTACTGCCGAGTGACTTGGCCGTACGGTTAGGGGCGCGCAGCTGTGAGCTGGCATTTGGCAGATAGTGGATTCGAACCCCACTGTTGGCAGCCCTGAAGATGGTTTTTCGTGGTTTCCCATTTTCACACTAGGCAAATGCTGGCTGGGGCTGTACCTTAATTAAGACCACGGCCGCTTCCTTCCCACTCCTAACCTTTTCTATCCCATCGTGGCAGTAAGACCTATCGATGTCGGTGCGACGTAAAGCCAATTGGAGATAAATTTTAAAAATTGCTAATTGATAAGGTAACATTTAGCTTCGTCTTTCAGTATTGCCAACTTAATGACCTTGCCGTTATGTTGATCCCTCAGGCTCTCCATCAGGTATCACAGAAGCCCTAGGCGTCACCGAGGTTCATATCTCGGCTAACGAAATGAAATTAAAACCACGTTCCTGTAATTCGGAATGCATGCATAAAAAAAAGATGAAGCTTGCTTTTTCTAACTTGGAAACGAGTCGCAGCTCCCACTGCCTTATTGGGACACGATTTGCTCCTGTCCCCTCTTTCACAATAAGAATGAGACCTTTACTATGTTCTTCGTATGTGCCGCACGATGTATGCAGTTTCCATTTACTGTAGGTCAATGGACATTCGTGACACAAACTACAATTTCATTTCAAGTTATCTCTTAGGAAACAAAATAGATTTGAATTCTTTGTTGGTATCGGCCTACTAAGGGGCTCGTTGTTTCAGCTGTCTACTACGGGCTTTGATCATTGCCCAGTGCTTCTTTATTCGTCGTCGGTGTTGCTCTTTTCTTTCCTCCGTCCACGTCTTTCCCTTCTTCCACTTTGGCCTTTCTTGAAAATCCTCGTTATCTTTCACTTTCCTCCTGAGTGGGTTGCGTTCTTGTATATGTTCATAAGTGATCCCCATCTCCTGTAGGTCCCGTTCCACTTCCTTGAACAAAGTTGACTGGGTCGATAATTGTGTGGGTTTCATTCTTAGCAAGTGAGCATGAATTGCAATTCTCCTCCGCATGACATCAGATATTATTATTATTATTATTATTATTATTATTATATTATTATTATTATTATTATTATTATTATTATTGTTAAATTTGAGCACCATTGCTAAGTGGTCAGCTCCTTGACCGTCGGTACTCGGGGCCTTGAGTTCGACTCACGGCCGCGTCGAGGAATTTTACCCTTAAGGACTTCGGGAAGTATGGTTTACAGCTCCCTGATTTTTAGATTTTGTTTGTTAAAGCAATCCAAGAATATACTGTTCAAGATAATTAAAACGAGTTGGCAAATATTTTAGTTTCTCGGAATAAATTAAAAGCATTTCAATCGATTTAGGGATTTTAAAAATAGAAATTTCAGGAATATAGGAAAACACGTTCTAATGTCAATTTAGGCATTTTTAGGCTCTATAGGACCATCAGTTTTAACTGTATTAATACACGAAACATGTAAATACAACTTCATTTTAAGTTATCTCTTCAGGAAAAATCCGAGGTCTAGTAATCATAGCCAAGTGATCTCCAGTTTTACGTGGGTTCCGAACCACAGCGACGGGACTTTCCATTTCCAAAATCCCACAGGTTTTGCCTAAGATTCGAAACGCGGCCTCATTGCCTATTCCTTACTCGTTTGTATTTTATTTACAATCCTAATTCTTGAATAAGAGATATTCTGCACTAGCTAGGCGTGTGCAATGCACCTAAGAAGAAAATGTATTTTGAACTATCTTTCTGTTTGTAGAAAGGATGAATTTTACGAGAAATGGGACAGTCGTACGAATTTTTTTTCTCACTTAATGTACTGATAAAATCAGTTTAAACCTTTAACTCTTATCAAGGATTCAGTCCACGCTTACTCAATGTGATATGTTCTATACATCAACTTCTGAGTAATGGTGTGCTTTGCAGTGTAGCTGTCCGTCAGCTATAATCGACTGTATAATGTCAAGAACTTTTTGCAAGTGTTTCTACATCGCATTTATATATCATTATAAATTGCTAATGTATATATTTATATTTTGCTTAATTTCTGTTTCGTATTTTTTTTCTACTTTCTGTATTGTACATACCTCTCTCCTTGTCTGTTTTGTGGTTTTCTTTCACTTTCTATATTGTTTTATAAATTATTCATTGTATTTTTCATCATTTTCTTTCTTTTTCAATTTTTGCGCGGCTTATATTGTACGATCATCTAAATAAATACCTGAAACTTATGCTTTTCAGTCGTTCGAACACACAAGTCCAATATAAATATTACATTATAACTAGTTATTCCTTATTCTAGTGATTATAGCCATAGTGTATTTTTACAGACTATAAACATTTATTTCTTATTTAATAGTGTTTCACAGACTATAACTATTTATTCCCTGTTTAATAGTGCGTTTTTACAGATTATAACAATTTATTCCTTGTTTAATAGTGCGTTTTTACAGATTATAACTATTTATTCCTTGTTTAATAGTGCGTTTTTACAGACTATAACTATTTATTCCTTGTTTAATAGTGTGTTTTTACAGACTATAACTATTTATTCCTTGTTTAATAGTGTGTTTTAACAGATTATAACTATTTATTCCTTGTTTAATAGTGTGTTTTATTGATACAACTATGTATTCCTTGTTTAATAGCGTGTTTTACAAGTATGTTTTAGTGTAATATTTATATTGAAATTGTGTATTCGACAGACTGAGAATCTTTTAAGTTACATTTAACTGAGTCAACACTGGAAAGTGCGGCTTCCTTCTTAACAAAAAATAAAAAATAAATTACGTCGTACACAGTTAGGTATTTTGGCGACGAGAGGATGGGAAAGAGCTTGGACTGGAAGGGAGTGACCGTGGCTTTAATTAAGGCACAGCTCCAGCATTTGACTGATGTTAAAGTGGGAAACCACGGAAAAGCCATCTTCAGGGCTGCTCACGATGGGATCCGAAGCCACCATCTCCCTAACACAAGCTCACAGCTACGTGATCCAAACCGTTTAGGTTCCTCGGTCGATAATGTCAAGAATTACTACCGTGTGAAATGTTATGATAAGTCTTCCTTAAGACAAGTAAAGTCGTTGACCAGTCGCTAGCTACGGAGTGTGAAAGGTGTGTGTGTACAGTATATACTGTAATTGTATGCCAGGTGGCCCTCCAGCCCCATACTTTCTACGTATGTGTCCTGCATGCACTAGTGATGAACGGCATGCCTAATAGCCGGTTTTCAAAGGGGCGCTACAATGTGCCATATTTCGGATGTGAAATACATAGCAGTCACTTTACTGCACAAGTTCTGTAACAGGATGCGTTTATATATACACCAGGGATGCAGAAAATAAAGTTTAATAACTTGGTAAGTTTTACACGTACAGAAGTTCCACTATACCAATATGTGCTTGGAACGATTCCATAGCTCTTAATTGGAAATCTGTTCGCCGAAATACGTGTATAGAAGGCAGGTGGCTATTTGAAAACTCCTGCCCATAACGTCTGCGAGCTTCGGCTTCATTCCCACAAGTTTCTCTGTAGATTAGAATTATGCTTGTGTATTTTCGTCGCTGCTGAAAACACCAAGCAGGCGCTGGCGGGCCACCTGGTGTATGCAATGGCTGTGTTATTAAAACATGGTTTTGACTGTTTGCTTGTGGCTCGTAATTTCCAATTTTATCCTTTTAGTTACCAATAGTTGTGTTTGTGTGAACAACCATGGATAAAATGATTGATCTATCACCTGCAAATAGCGGAGGTCAGATCACTGATCGGTTACATAATGTATTTAAATGGAGAAATATCCCAAAGTTTTAACACACTTCAAATATATTTGATGCGAACGAAGAAGAAAAGTGACTTAGGACAGGAAGTAGTCCTTCAAATGTCAAAACTCTCCTTATGCAGATGAAATGGTTCGGCAGGAAACAACGAAAACCTTTTAGGAGGCATACAGCGGAGATCTTGTCATTGTTTATTTGATTACTATTATGTTTGTACAAAGCCCATCGTCTCATATACGCCCTTTTCAAAATTAGCCTCATATAAGAGCGTGATAAATCACAAAGTGGTCAGATTGTAATAACATACTCAGATATAATAAATAGCGATACATTTTACATTCACCATTTATGACCTTTTTTGTAACGTTAATGAATGACTTCCAACAATTATGTCATTATGAATTATTATTTCCGAATACAAGCTACTTAACATTCTGTGACATGCACAATATCTGTGAAACCACATCATTTTTCTGTCTTACTATCAGAATTTTCTGAGAAATTACGTTCTTGTAAAATAGAAGATTTTAATTTTTCTCCCAATTATCACCAAAATGTTTCTTTAATTAATTAGGTCTACATCTTTTACATTTCCTCCTCTACTGCAACATTTACATCTACACTAGGGGAATTACCTGCTGGCCCAACAGTTCCCATCACATTTACATCTACACTAGGGGAATTACTTACAGGTCCAACAAACTCCACCTTATTTACATCTGCATTTGGGGAATTGCCTGCAGGCCCAACAAACTCCTCCTTATTTACATCTGCATTAGGGGAATTACCCGCAGGCCCAACAAACTCCATCTTACTTACACCTACATTAGGGGAATTATCTACAGGTCCAACAAACTCCGTAACATTTACATATTTCCTGGGCGTTTTTGTTACACATTTCGTTGTAATTTGTATATCGCTGAATTCCTCTTTTCAAGAACTTTCACATGCAGTTGAAGAAAGGTATGTTTCCATTTTAAAAATCATATTTGGTTCAATTATTCCCTACATACATTTATTTTCTCTTGCTATTGGCTTTACGTCGTACCGACACAGATAGGTCTTATGGCGACGATGGGGCAGGAAAGGGCTAGAACTGGGAAGGAAGCAGCCGTAGCCTTAATTAATGTACAGCCCCAGCATTTGCCTGGTGGGGAAATGGGAAACCACGGAAAACCATCTTCAGGGCTGCTGACAGTGGGGTTCGAACGCACTATCTTCCGAATACTGGATACTGGCCGCACTTAAGCGACTGCACTGCAGCTATCGAGCTCGGTCATAACAAGTATTACGAATAGTAGTACGGTAAAGTATTCGCCCCCTTACATACCATCATTTAAGGAAATTCTCACTTCGATATCTTAAACCAGAGGTGCTCGACTTAATTTGCGGGCGAACCGAATGGCAGATTTCTAAACGAACCGCGAGCCACATTATTCTCCCCCACCCCTCGCACTTCTCTAACACACAAATACATCCAAACACGCAGGTGAATGCGTTGAAATGTCTGGAGATGGATTTGACATAGCCACCCTCAGAATGGAATGTAGGGGTCTATCACTGATCCACGAACGTAATTTGGATTTTATAAAATTCATTTTGAAAATGTTTGTTCTCAAATGTGAGTACTCGCAAATTGTAAGACGGCCGGAAAATGTTCATTACTAAGCGCCCTGTAGAAGTTAACAAGATTTCCCTCCGCAAACTTGTCCCTTAATTGGGAAAAACACTGAAGTTCAATTAATTCGACCTATAGTTGCACAGGTGCATCACCGACGTCAACTGTAAGTAGATTTTCGAACAAATTAATTTTCTCCGCACTCACAGAAAGGTCTTTAGATCTGTTTTCAAACTCATTCTTTTTTTTTGCTAGGGGCTTTACGTCGCGCCGACACAGATAGGTCTTATGGCGACGACGGGATAGGAAAGGCCTAGGAGTTGGAAGGAAGCGGCCGTGGCCTTAATTAAGGTACAGCCCCAGCATTTTCCTGGTGTGAAAATGGGAAACCACGGAAAACTATTTTCAGGGCTGCCGATAGTGGGATTCGAACCTACTATCTCCCGGATGCAAGCTCACAGCCGCGCGCCTCTTAGCGCACGGCTAACTCGCCCGGTAACTCATTCTTCAATAAGTCAACCAACTTAATAACCCGATCATATGTCACCGAATTGTTTTAGTTCGCTTCTTAAAGTTCTGTAAAACATGGAAAGTGTGGAAACATGCTCTTCTCTAATAGGGAAGTATCACGCAAAAGACTTGTCCGCTAGGCAGCGTGATGGTAATACACAGTACGCGCTTTCCGCTTCTCGATTGTTCTACACGAGACTTATACAGAGTTTTTCTAAATTTATAATAATCGAAACGAAACTGTTTCTTTAAATGCATGAAAATGGAATTACCGTATACTGTTGAAGTTTTTAAAAATATGGGGAAGAAACATAGATTGAATGACGATTGAGGATTTGAAAGCGGAATTGAAGTCCGGATTCATGGCTAAATGTTTAGCCTGCCGGCCTTTGGTCACAGGGGTCCCGGGTTCGATTCCCGGCAGAGTAGGGATTTTTAACCATCATTGGTTAATTTCACTGGCACAGTGCTTTCGGGCAGAATAACCCTTACCTACTAATGACAAAATCTTCAACCGCAAAATGCTTCGAGCAGACCTTGATATTACGAGTCACATTTTTATATGACTACTAATGTTATCATCATTTCATCCTCATCACGACGCGTAGGTCGCCTACGGGAGTCAAATCAAAAGACCTGCATCTGGCGAGCCGAACATGTCCACGGACACTCCCGGAACTAAAAGCCATACGCCATTTCATTTCAGCGGAATTGAAGGAAAGGTGCGGGAAAATATGCAGAAAAGAGCAAGAGTCGATTGGAGGATAATGACTAAATGTAGTAATCTTTTTCTTTTAGTGTTTTTATTAAGATTGAATTCTATAAGTTACGGTAGCATTTTTAAAATTGCCTTATATAGGCCTACTAGGTTAGAGGCGTACACCAAGCACGATACTGGTACCGCTGCAGTACCAATGGCTACATCCAGTACGACTGAACCGCATTCCCCTTCAGCGCACGAGTTTCATGTCATAATACAGGTATAAATATTTCAATTTTGAAATTGATGAATTCTATTTTATTCGGAGAGTCTGAAATTGGTGGTGCTCCAGTGTTAAATTATAGATCACTGTGATACAGTGTCACCCCTGCACGCGGTGTTTTGGTTGCTTCCCTACTTCTAAATATTCTTGCTCACGGAGTGTTTTCGAAGGGACCGTGTCACTCCATGAAAATATCGAAGGTATAGCGTCCTCCTTATGACTTCGTCTTTCACCTAAAATTATTGAAGTGCCGTAGGTCGTATTAACTAATCAGAATGTCACTAACTATGAAATTATTTCTTATAACGAATTAGCTTATTTACCCGTTTCACTAATGACAAGCCAACGGCCGTAGCCGTGTTGAAACACCGGATCCCGTGAGATCTCCGAAGTTAAGCCACATTGGGTGTGGTCAGGAGTTGGATGGGTTGCCACGCGCTGTTGGTGGGGGTAAGGGAATGGAGGAGCGGAAAGGAACTTGCCACCCTACCGCACGTAAACTCCGGCTCAGGAACACCTCTGCGGAGGTTCGGACCTGCTTTCGGGCAGAATAACCCTTACCTACTAATGACAAAATCTTCAACCGCAAAATGCTTCGAGCAGACCTTGATATTACGAGTCACATTTTTATATCCTAATAAATCGCATGCAACCACTTTTTATGGAAGGGCTACTGCTTTGGTATGAATAGGATTGACCTTGATTTTGGCACGCTGGAAAACTGCAATAATCAGGCAGCACAGTTTTCTTTGCTGTCGTTACGATATAACATAATTTTAACTTCGTCATTTAACTCGGCAACTTCCATTAAAAACTTGGAGGAACAAATGTCGATCGACAAGTTCGTACCATCTACAGCTCATCTGCCGGTAGTGTTTCAGAAGATCCCTATTGCTGTACAAATAATTTCAGTTTATTTTGGAACGCTAACACATGATGATACACTTAATTTAAAAGTTGCGTTAAATCTGTGAGTAATGCTAAATCTCACATCCAGTTTTCGTTCCCAAATTCTAGTACTTCTTCCGGTTTCATGTTCATAAATGTGCTTATTTCTTCACGAAGATGAAAGAAGCGATTCCATATATTACCACGACTAAGCCATGATGAACTGCTTCGCCGTAATCAAGACCAACTTCAGCTAGAAATGACTGAAACTGCCAATGATTGAGTCCATGTGATCGAATATAATTAATTGCAGATGTTACTGTGTTCATCACATGTTGTAAATGTAATACATTTCCACATATCACATGTTGATGAATAATGCAGTGTTATTCAAGAGACATATCAGTATTTCTGTTAGCAAATTTGTTTCTAATTATTCCAATTAATCCAGTTTATTTCTACCCATATTCCTTGCTCCACTTGTTATATCTGCCAATCTATCCCATCCTAAATCGAGATCCTTCAATGTCTCGCTTAGTTGGAGGAACAAATCTTCACCTATTGTAGTTCCATGGATGATTCTTAAAGATCCCAGCTTCTAAGTTAATTCACAAGCTTCTTCAGCGCCACGAATACAAATTAAATGTTATGCTGTATCACGGACATCATTACTTTAATAATCGAAAAGCGCTCGAATGATTTTGATTTTTCGCGCAGTAGTAAGTACAAATTAGCCTCGAGTTCTTCCGTTCTCTTCATTTTGCTGCGCGTTAAGCTGACCGAATTTATTAGTTGTTTCTTTTCAGGACACTTTTCTTCTACAACAGAAAGTATACAATTCTTCACAAACTCTCCATCAGAAAATGGTTTCCCTTTTGCGGCTAATAAATGTGCGTGGACTGTAGCTATATTTTCCTCGATTTTTTTAGCTTTTATTTTTGAGCGGTGAGATATTTAATTAAATTTGAAATATTTTCCTTCCACAATACTCCATTGTATTTATCTGTGCTTAGAAACACAACGCCGCCTTACGTTATATTCTTTAAAATGTGGAATATTTTCCTTGCATATCAGAGAGATTACTTTTCCACCGTTCTCAATACAAAAATAGTTATCAGCCCCTTTTTCTTTAAAACCACGGCACTCGCTGTCCACTTTTATACGTTTGGAAAGGGACATTTTTGTTCATAAATAAATTATAAAATCGACTTTAAATACCAGTAGTTCGTAAGAACGTTAGTTTACAGTGACGTAGTAAACCACAATGAACCTCCCAAATCACATTCCGGGTGTAAACTGGCCATTTCGTGTCGATGTCCCAAGATTACTGTACCGTGGAATGCAGCAGGTCTTTCACTTTCCGGGGAAGTGTAAAGCTTTTAAGGTGGGAATAATTGTGCATCTTAGAACTTTCCTACAACCCAGTAAAAGAAACATCACGTCAAGAAGAAACCTACGAATATTTCAGAGATTTGTCTTTTGGTTTCTTCTCCATCCTCCGTAAATTACAACAAAGTTCTTATTAACCAGGTTTTTCGGTATCTACGAAAATTATAAACTGAAACTTAAGCACATTATAAAAACTCGGCCAGGGGGCCACATAAAATGCCTTTGCGGGCCGTACGTTCATCATCTCTTTATTAGACCGTTGAGGAAATGTTGCGGGTATCCACGTCAACGGGATCAACTGATGTGTATGTGTGAGCGTTGTTAGTGGGCACCATGCAGTCATATCTGCACCTAGAACACATTATAGCAGAGCTGAACGTAATGTTACAATGCAGGTTTACCAATAAAGACAATCATTTATATAAAGTGTACAGTGAATTAGGGGAGTTTAAAATCGACCACGATGAAGGATCTGACAACTTTTGCATTTAACAACATTTTTTGGAGCTCTCTTAAAGACATATTGGACAAGTTATAAATTCATCAAGTGAAAAGTATTGAATCTCGTCCGTAATTTTTTTTAAATTTTGTATTGGGTGTGTTTTATATCGATACGAGTCAGATAAGGAGTGTAGAAAACAATACTTAGATTAAGAGAGTACTTTACATCTGTCAGATAATATAGCCAAACACTCCAGTTTCCCACTGCCCGAATGCTCCTTGCCAAAGGCGGTAAACGGGGCCACTATAAATACAAAGCTCACAATCATTTTGGCCGATCTGAATTGCGTGACATCTGAGAAGTCAGCTACTCGCCTGCCTTCTGGCGTGTTCATGTACACGTAAAGCTTAAGAACGTTCTACATCTTCAGCTATTATCTCCATAATAAATGCGACCCATTTACAAGAGTAGGTTAAGGAAAACAAAATCTAAAGATATGATATTTCAAGACACATATTAACAAAAATCTTCTGTATGCATACGTTCTTACAGGTACAGGGGCACATTATTTTCAACATCTGTTTCATTAATAGCAATATCCGACTCGTTGTCTGAATGGTCAGCTTACTGGCCTTCGGTTCAGAGGGTCCCGGGTTCGATTTCCGGCCGCTCGGAGATTTTAACCTTCATTGGATAATTCCACTTGCTCGGGGCCTGGGTGTTGGTGCTGTCCCCAAAATCCCTGCAACTCACACACCACATATAACACTATCCTCCACCATAATATCACGCAATTACCTACACACGACAGATGCCATCTACCCTCATCGGAGGGCTGCACCCGGCTAGAAATAGTCGCACGAAATTATTATTATTATTATTATTAATAGCTATACAATTACAAATGTATTGTTCAGGCCTGCGTTATATCATTGCTTAAGAAACAAAACCTCGTATCCCACAATGTCCTTCCTATCCATTTTTATCCTTAAGACTGGTCACGCCTCTCAGCCACATATGGATACGTAATCCATCACGACAATTTTCATTGTGTTCATTTTCCTGTGCTGATGTGTAAAGAAAAGTGAACCTTACAGTACCGTATTGGAGGAATGTATGTCCGCGTGTAGTATTTACGCACTCCTATAGTATAATGTATTTAAGGTTCATTTTCCCTTAGCATACGGAAGTGAACGCAGCGAATATTGTTCTGATTGACAGCTTATCCTTATGAGGTTGGAAAACTTGACCAGTTTTAAAGAAAACAATGGACAAAAAGAGCGTTATCAAATACGAGGTTTTGATTCTTAAGCGACATAATTGTTGTTTATAACATCATTTTTGAGTGTATATTCGCCTTAAAATCACAACTAACTCAATTTTAATGCAAGTGTAATGGACTAGTATAAATTGGAAACAATTTTTTCTAACCCATGGGTAAATAATGGAAATATCGAGTTCGACGAGTATTATTATTATTATTATTATTATTATTATTATTATTATTATTATTATTTACGTAGTTATGTACAAACTTGGTTTGGTATAAATCATGATCGTATTATTTGTGAGGTTATGTCATGAAACATCTGCTCTAAGCATATTAACATGAGTTTATTTAATGTAATTAATAGTATATAATTTATTATTACGTGTATATATGATGTATAATCCAATGCAATATTGTGCAACACACTGCAATAGTCTAAAACAACGCAATGTGAGACTGGAAATGTGTAGAAAATTCCTTACAATGTAAGTAGGCTAATGGAGACTTCTCGAAATTACGAGAAAATATGTTTTGTCATATTCTTCTAGAAGCCTGGCCAGGCGACGTAAAGAGACAGTCTTGAAAGCAGAGTTGAGTTGTTTTAGTGAGAGTTATGAGTGCAGGTCGTTAATCGAGTATGTGAATTCATGTTGTGATTGGTAGTATGTTGACATGCTATTGTGGCAGTCTTCTTCTATTTCTCCATAGAAGTGTTTTGTTTCAAGATGGCAGTTTATTGGTACGTGTGTGTAGAATATGTGCAAATAACTTGTAAATAAACCAGTGTACACAATTGACAGCATTTTGTGTGCGTCGTTTTGGCTACAACCATTTGGTATTCTAGAGTATACTCTCTTGAATTGAATTGGCAAATTACCCAATTTGAATCCCAGTGAAAATGCGTGGCAATGTCTGGAACTCGAAATTCGTAAGTAAGTAAGTACTGACTCCAGTTATCTAAAAGGATATTTTCTATTGAAACCATATCGAATAATTAGTCGCAATAGCCTCTTGTATTATAAGTATGCATCCCAAAGTGCAGGCAGTCATTAAAGCTAGAGCACGACTGAGAAAATTTTAGAAGTACCATATTTAAATGTCATGCTTACATTGATGATATAAGTAACCAATTATATAATATGCCTGATTATGTCAGTAAAAATAACATTTTCCTGAGAAAAATGGACGAATTTGTTCTTAACCTGATAAATTGTCTATCTTTACCAAGAAAGTGTTTCCATCATGCCTTAAGTTGAAGATAATTGTGAGGGTGGGCATAGCCCACTCCTCAGAGCTAAAATTGGTATTTTAACGAATTTAACGACTTAACGGTTTTAAAAATTGAAAGTTGGTTTAGTAAGAACATTTTCAAGTGATTTATCACTTTTCTTTAACTTCAGAGCTTGGCGTTTGTCCTAAACGCATAATGAATTAATGTTTCCCTGCACTTCGCAGTTTTGTTCCTTCAGGGCGATGTAACGTAAGATCCCATCGGATCAAATGTTGTTGGTTCCTTTAGAACAACTGTTTGGGATGATGCATCGGGATTCCTCTGTAACTTAAGGGTGACACGAGATGACAATACATGGCGGAGTTTTATTTTTAATTGTGACAATTGTTGTTAACTTGTAATGAACACCATGCTTCCAAGTAATATGTCGCAACCTATCCAAAGCAACTGATAGTCGATTTGGTTCAATTAAAGATCCATTACCGAGCTCGATAGCTGCAGTCGCTTAAGTGCGGCCAGTATCCAGTATTCGGGAGATAGTAGGCTCGAACCCCACTATCGGCAGCCCTGAAGATGGTTTTCCGTGGTTTCCCTTTTTCACACCAGGCAAATGCCGGGGCTGTACCTTAATTAAGGCCACGGCCACTTCCTTCCCACTCCTAGCCCTTTCCTGTCCCATCGTCGCCATAAGACCTATCTGTGTCGGTGCGACGTAAAGCAACTAGCAAAAAAAAAAAAAAGATCCATTCGATGGATGTTCCAATATCCGATACGATAGTCGACTGAAAAATAACCTTAATTAAATGTAAATCTGGAATTTTACTTGTTGAAGGTCGGATTTTCCACGGATTGTGTGGATTAACTCTCACTTATCGTTTCGATCAATGTTGCCAGGTTTTCAGGTTTTCTATTATTTTTCTGGCTTTTACTGTCCACGAATTTTACAGTGCGTTTTCATTCTTTGGAAGGCAATAATATAAACAATTTCAAAATATTTTTACCCTTCACGTTATGCACTGTGACTGCGTTATAACACGTTGTGAAAAATCTAACTGATTTTTCTTGCATATTTAGTAAAACTTAGTTATCGTGACTATATTGAATAAAATTTTTAGTAAGCACATTTTTGCTCCTCGTTTGAAGTAGTTATGCCCTCCTCTGAACCGTATCGATTGTTCCATGAAGTGACAGAAAAAACCCGTAACGACCCCAAGATCCTTGTCGACATTGCTCTAGCGAAGTAGCCGAGGCAGACGACGGTAAGTTTAAAGGTGCAATATGTTTTATGTTGTTTGTCACCGAAAACTCTTTTAAAAACTGAAACAATGCGCCTATAAATAAAATTAACAG
The DNA here is from genome assembly GCF_040414725.1 of Anabrus simplex. Taxonomy (NCBI): domain Eukaryota; kingdom Metazoa; phylum Arthropoda; class Insecta; order Orthoptera; family Tettigoniidae; genus Anabrus; species Anabrus simplex. The sequence continues at coordinate 1,146,103,184 of NC_090266.1, read as the reverse complement.
TTACAAATACATTCTTCAAGTATAAGGCTATTCACCGCTACACCTGAGAGAATAAAGGCACCAGATCCATAATAGAACCTTGCCGAGAAATCTGCAACAAACACTTCACAATTTTCATCAGTATGACCAACCCTTTAAAACTCATATACCCGGTTCACGCTGTTTCCGACCAACCTGACGAGTAGAATACCTAGTGTGATCACTCCGCACTCTTAATATTGTCTTTTGTGGCCCCGCCGCAGAGTAGCGCTGCAGTCGCAAAGAAGCAGCTGCAACAACGCGTGCGCCAAATTGTCGATGAAGGTAGTAGCGTGCGTGCGTGAAGTCATGGTAACAATTTTAACACCTATCGAGGGAATTTGTTTGTTTTGATATTTTACGAAATTCTGTGTTAATAAACTAGTTTTCTGTTCTTTCGAGAAAATGTCGTACTGTTTCGTTCTTGATTGTACATCGGGTTATGGAAGGAAGCCTGATGGTAGACGATTTTTATACCGTCAGAAGAATATACTGTAATCTGTCTGTGAAATAGATGAGAGTTATTCCGCGTAAAGATAAGCAATTGTTAGCCCAAAGCACAACATGTGACCTGCATTTTTCGGGTTTTTTAATTAACTTATAAAGGCGAACTGTTTCGTTGTGATCGGTCAAAAAGGTTGAGCTTCCTCGTGTGAGTTGGAAATTAAAACCAGGAACGGTGCCTCACATTTTTCCAAATTTACCGAAATACCTATCATCTGAGGTAAAATCGCGAAAGACGCCCAGTAGAAAAAGGAATGAAGACAGTATCAAGAGAATAAGGAACAAGAATCACGATATAAGTGAAGTAGTATAATGGGAGAGTTCTGCCGCCTCCTCCTCCTCGCGCGGCGCGGGAAATTTGAATTCTGGCGGGAAATTTGAATTTTGGCGGGAGATTTGAATTTTGGTGGGAGATTTGAATTTGTAAACAAAAGCACGTGCTTTTTGACAGCTGTCATCGACAACAACGCATCGCTAACCTCACTGCTGCCATCTTGACGGGCCTAAACCTCACTAGTGCCAACTTAACCTAACTAGCGTGAGGTAAACAAAGCCACGTGCTTTTTGACAGCTGTCATCGACAACAACGCATCGCTAACCTCACTGCTGCCATCTTGACGGGCCTAAACCTCAGTAGTGCCAACTTAACCTAACTAGCATGAGGTAAACAAAGCCACGTGTTTTTTGACAACCACGTGCTTTTTGACAGACAACAACGCATCGCTAACCTCAGTACTGCCATCTTGACGGGCCTAAACCTTAGTGGTACCAACTTAACCTCACTAGCGTGTGGTAAACAAAGCCACGTGCTTTTTGACAGCTGTCATCCGCCATCTTTAAACCACAGAGCACTGTGCTGCCCTCTTTAGATGTAAAATTCGTCACCTGTCATCGGCAGTGCTGCCATCTTGGCGGGCCTAAACCTTAGTGCTACCAACTTAACCTCACTAGCGTGAGATAAACAAATCCACGTGCTTTTTTGACAGCTGTCATCCGCCATCTTTAAACCACAGTGCTGCCCTCTTTATCGCAGTAGCTGTAAATTCGTCACCTGTCATCTGCAGTGCTGCCATCTTAACGGGCCTAAACCTTAGTGCTACCAACTTAACCTTACTAGCGCGAGATTTGAATCAGTAAACAAATCCACGTGCTTTTTTGACAGCTGTCATCCGCCATCTTTAATCTATAGAGCACAGTGGTGCTCTCTTTAGCTACTTACCTTTGAAATGTGGTGGCGGATAATTTGAAAAATGCTTTTTGACAGCAGCCATCTTTAATCCAGAGAGCACCGTGCTGCCCTCTTTAGCTAGATACCTGTGGTGGCAGGCAATTCCACATGACGGCAGCCATCTTTAATCAAGAGGGCACCGTGCTGCCCTCTATGTGGTGGCGGCAATTTGAAAAATTCTACATGCTCTTGTTTGGAAACAAACTCACGTGCTTTTTTGACAGCCGTCATCCGTCATCTTTAATCAACAGAGCACAGTGCTGCCCTCTTTAGCTAGATACCTTTGAAATGTGGTGGCGGCAAATTCCACGTGCTCTTGTTTGGAAACAAAGCTATGTGCTTTTTTGACAGCTGACATCCGCCATCTTTATCTATAGAGCACAGTGCTGCCCTCTTTAGCTACTTACCTTTGAAATGTGGTACGTCACAGCTGTCATCCGCAGTGCTGCCATCTTAACGGGCCTAAACCTTAGTGCTACCAACTTAACCTTACTAGCGCGAGATTTGAATCGGTAAACAAATCCACGTGCTTTTCTGACAGCTGTCATCCACCATCTTTAATCCATAGAGCACGGTGGTGCCCTCTTTAGCTACTTACCTTTGAAATGTGGTGGCGGATAATTTGAAAAATGCTTTTTGATAGCAGCCATCTTTGTGCACCGTGCTGCCCTCTTTAGCTAGATACCTGTGGTGGCAGGCAATTCCACGTGACAGCAGCCATCTTTAATCAAGAGGGCACCGTGCTGCCCTCTTTGTGGCGGTGGCAAATTCCACGTGCTTTACAAACTCACGTGCTTTTTTCTGACAGCTGTCATCCGCCATCTTGCATCACAAACCTCAGTGCTGCGCTCTTTAGCTAGTTACCTTTGAAATGTGGTGGCGGCAATTTGAAAAATTCTATGTGCTCTTGTTTAGTAAACAAAGCCACGTGCTATTTGACAGCTGTCATCCACCATCTTTAATCAATAGAGCACTGTGCTGCTATCATGCGGGCAATTTCGTCAGCTGTCATCCGCCATCTTTAATCCACAGAGCGCCGTGCTGCCCTCTGTAGTAGCGGGCAATTTGAAAAGTTCTGTTAGCTGTCATCCACCATCCTTAATCAAGAGAGCACCGTGCTGCCATCTTTAGCCAGATACCTTTGAAATGTGGTGGCGGCAAATTGAAAAATTCCACGTGCTCTTGTTTAGTAAACAAACTCACGCGCTTTTTGTCAGCTCTCATCCGCCATCTTTAATCTATAGAGCTCAGTGCTACACTCTTTAGTTGAAATATGGTGGCGGATAATTTAAAAAGAAAAATTCTACATCAGCCATCTCTCGACGCTAATTGCACAAGATGGTGGCTATACATGACTCCTTAAAGGTGCTTATGCAAGATGGCCGCTATACATAGGTTCTTATGAGATGCCCTTGGGCTGTTTGCGCAAGATGGCGGTTATACAAGGCTCCTTATGAGACGCCCTAGAGATGCTTGCGCAAGATGGCGGTTGCTCTTATGAGGCGGCTTAAGGGTCCTTGCACAAGATGGCTAGAGATGCCCTAAGGATGCTTGCGCAAGATGGCGGACGCAAGATGGCGGCTATACACGACTCCTTATGAGACGCCTTAAGGGTGCTTGCGCAAGATGGCTGCTGCTCTTAGTTTAGAGGCTAACGTGTCGTGCTAGTTCGATTCATTAAATTTGGGGCTTAAATGCATAATGTTAAATATCTCGAAAACGGTGCATCGTAGAGCAAAACGGACAAAATTTTTCTACCCAATACCTCGGTTCGCAGTATAGGGAACAAGTAAAACATAGTCTAATGATGAGATCAACGGTTCGGTTCTAACTTAGGCCCTTTGGCATTGGCTCTGTTTCAGCTTGTAATGAAGCAAGTCTTCGTAACATGATCAGGTCTAGCTATGGTAGAGAGTATAACGTACCGTGCAGGTTCGATTCATTACATTTGGGGCTTAAATGCAAAATGTTAAATATCTCGAAAACGGACAAAATTTTTCCACCTGATACCTAGGTTTGCAGTATCAGGAACATGATAGCATAAGAAAAACATAGTCTAATGATGAGATCGACGGTTCGATTCCTACTTAGGCCCTTTGGCGTTGGCAGCTATCTATTTCTACAAGATGGCGGCTATACATAGCTTCTTATGAGACAGCTTAAGAGCGCTTGCATAAGATGGCTGCTGCTCTTATGAGACGCTCTAGGGGTGCTTGCGGGAGGTAGCAGCGACAAGACGATGACTATACACAGCTGCTTATGATACGGCCTAGAGGTGCTTACACAAGATGGTGGCTGCTCTGATGAAGAAAGCTAGCTTTGCATCGTGCAGGTATTTTTACAGCACTAAACCTCATACCTTTGAAATGTGGTGGCAGGTAATTTGAGAAATTCGACGTGCTTTTTCATAAGCTGTTAAGGCCTCCTCTTATGTCAAGGCATAGCTCTATCGAACAAGTTTAAACCTGCATCGGAATAGCTAGAGTAAGCGCGCGCTGCAGTGATGACGTCATTAAGCATGTTTAGACATGCAAATCACAGAAGAAACGTAACAAGGCTGGAATCGAAAACTGCACTCTATGCCGTTAACTTTATCATGTGATCGGAACATTGATTGAAGTGTTTAGAACACTAAATAAGTAGAACCGAACACTGTACTCGATACAACATGTGTTTAGAACATGTCAGGGGGTATCTTTGTTCTAAGAAGATTAGTTTACCGCACATTCCTTGTAGGGCTAAGGGGCTAATGGGCTAAAGGGCTAATGGGTAAAAGGGCTAAAGGGCTAAAGGAGCAACAACCTCATCGATCGCTATCAGCAAGAACGCTTGTACTTTGTTAAGTGTAGAAAATTAATCTTTATTTGTAAATGGTTTCATGTTCAGAACAAGGAATGGAACCTAGGGGTTACGTCTTACCTAATAAAATCCCCGAGGTGCGATGAGTTACGTTTTTCGAACTAGTGTTTGGAACACTGAACTTTTCAAGATGATAGCAGAGAGTTTAGCAATGTTCTGTTGTTGGATTATAAATTCCGCGCTACAACATGCATAAGGTGGCAGCCCTTGAGGTTTACTGCCGTAAAGATGACAAGAGTGAGGTTAACAATGTTCCGTTGTTGGATTTTAAATTCCGCGCTATAACATGCATAAGGTGGCAGCCTTGAGGTTTACCGCCGTAAAGATGGCAGCAGTGAGGTTAGCGACGCTCTATTGTCCTTCAAAGTGAGGTTAGGGTTCGTCAAGAAGACAGCTGTCAGAAAAGCACGTAGCTATGTTTACCAAACAAGAGCACGTGGTCGTGACGTCACGGTCACGTAATCAATCCTTAGCTCGACGTCGTTAAGAGCAGCATTAGGATTAGCTATGCTCAAAAGTCTTGGGGACAGAGCAGCAGTATGAATTGCCATGTTTCAAAGTGTGTACACATCACCTATCGATTTTACATGCATCGACCATCGAACTAAACTTCATCCGCTAGATCGTGCTGCTATCTTAGCATAACCTATACACATAAAATTAAAGTACAATGAATAGCCATGTTTCAAAGCGTGTACACATTACCTATCGACTTTGCATGCAACAAATATCGTACTAAACTTCTTCCGCTGGGTTGTGCTGCTATCTTAGCATAACTTATACACATGAACTTAAAGTACAAAGAATAGCCATGTTTCAAAGCGTGTACACATTACTTATTGATTTTGCGTGCATCGAATCTCGTACTGAACTTCTTCCGCTAGATTGTGCTGCTATCTTAGCATAACCTATACGCATGACCTTAAAGTACAATGAATAGCCATGTTTCAAAGTGTGTACACATTACCTATCGACTTTGCATGCAACAAATATCGTACTAAACTTCTTCCGCTAGGTTGTGCTGCTATCTTAGCATAACTTATACACATGAACTTAAAGTACAAAGAATAGCCATGTTTTAAAGCGTGTACACGTCACCTATCGATTTTGCATGCATCAAATATCGTACTAAACTTCTTGCGCTAGATTGTGCTGCTATCTTAGCATAACCTGTACGCATGAACTTAAAGTACAAAGAATAGCCTTGTTTCAAAGCGTGTACACATTACTTAATGATTTTGCATGAAACGACTATCATACTAAACTTTTCCCACTAGATTGTGCTAAAATCGTGTAAGTGTGCTGCTATCTTAGCATAACCTATCGATTTTACATGCATCGACTATCGTACTAGACTTCTTCCGCTAGAGCATGTAGCAATCGCTTTTGTGTATCCCTAACCCATGTGCATGAACTTAAAGCATAAAGAAGAGCTATGTTCTAAAGCGTGTACACATCACCTATCGATAATGTATGTATCGAATATCGTACTAAACTTCTCCTGCCAGAGCGTACGACTATCGCTTGTGTGTGCACGAACTTGAAGCATAAAGAATAGCAATGTATAAAAATCTTGTAAACAAAGCAGCAGCATTAAGTATAGCCATGTTTAAATGCGTGTACACATCATGTATCCATGATGCACGCAGTACTAAACTTATTCCATTAGAATGTACAAAGTTCGCATGTGTTTGTGCTGCTATCTTAGCATAGCCTATGTGCATGAACTTAAAGCATAAAGAATAGTTATGTGTAAAAAATCTTGTGAACATAGCAGAATGTTTACTACGTAGGTGTAGACATTGAACTTTGCATGCTAAGGCAGCATACTACGTGACCGTGACGTCACGACCACGTGCTCTTGTTTGGTAAACATAGCTACGTGCTTTTTTGACAGCTGTCTTCTTGACGAACCCTAACCTCACTTTGAAGGACAATAGAGCGTCGCTAACCTCACTGCTGCCATCTTTACGGCGGTAAACCTCAAGGCTGCCACCTTATGCATGTTATAGCGCGGAATTTAAAATCCAACAACGGAACATTGTTAACCTCAATCTTGTCATCTTTACGGCAGTAAACCTCAAGGGCTGCCACCTTATGCATGTTGTAGCGCGGAATTTATAATCCAACAACAGAACATTGCTAAACTCTCTGCTATCATCTTGAAAAGTTCAGTGTTCCAAACACTAGTTCGAAAAACGTAACTCATCGCACCTCGGGGATTTTATTAGGTAAGACGTAACCCCTAGGTTCCATTCCTTGTTCTGAACATGAAACCATTTACAAATAAAGATTAATTTTCTACACTTAACAAAGTACAAGCGTTCTTGCTAATAGCGATCGATGAGGTTGTTGCTCCTTTAGCCCTTTAGCCCTTTAGCCCTTTAGCCCATTAGCCCTTTTGCCCATTAGCCCTTTAGAGCATTAGCCCCTTAGCCCTACAAGGAATGTGCGGTAAACTAATCTTCTTAGAACAAAGATACCCCCTGACATGTTCTAAACACATGTTGTATTGAGTACAGTGTTCGGTTCTACTTATTTAGTGTTCTAAACACTTCAATCAATGTTCCGATTACATGATAAAGTTAACGGCATAGAGTGCAGTTTTCGATTCCAGCCTTGTTACGTTTCTTCTGTGATTTGCAAGTCTAAACATGCTTAATGATGTCATCACTGCAGCACGCGCTTACTCTAGCTATTCCGATGCAGGTTTAAACTTGTTCGATAGAGCTATGCCTTGACATAAGAGGAGGCCTTAACAGCTTATGAAAAAGCACGTCGAATTTCTCAAATTACCTGCCACCACATTTCAAAGGTATGAGGTTTAGTGCTGTAAAATTACCTGCACGATGCAAAGCTAGCTTTCTTCATAAGAGCAGCCACCATCTTGTGTAAGCACCTCCAGGCCGCATCATAAGCAGCTGTGTATAGTCATCGTCTTGTCGCTGCTACCTCCCGCAAGCACCCCTAGAGCGTCTCATAAGAGCAGCAGCCATCTTATGCAAGCGCTCCTAAGCTTTCTCATAAGAAGCTATGTATAGCCGCCATCTTGTAGAAATAGATAGCTGCCAATGCCAAAGGGCCTAAGTAGGAATCGAACCGTCGATCTCATCATTGGACTATGTTTTTCTTTTGCTATCATGTTCCTGATACTACAAACCTAGGTATCAGGTGGAAAAATTTTGTCCGTTTTCGAGATATTTAACATTTTGCATTTAAGCCCCAAATGTAATGAATCGAACCTGCACGGTACGTTATACTCTCTACCATAGCTAGACCTGATCATGTTACGAAGACTTGCTTCATTACAAGCTGAAACAGAGCCAATGCCAAAGGGCCTAAGTTAGAACCGAACCGTTGATCTCATCATTGTTTTAATTGTTCCCTATACTGCGAACCGAGGTATTGGGTAGAAAAATTTTGTCCGTTTTGCTCTACGATGCACCGTTTTCGAGATATTTAACATTATGCATTTAAGCCCCAAATTTAATATTCGAATAATCGAACTAGCACGACACGTTAGCCTCTAAGCTAAGAGCAGCAGCCATCTTGCGCAAGCACCCTTAAGGCGTCTCATAAGGAGTCGTGTATAGCCGCCATCTTGCGTCCGCCATCTTGCGCAAGCATCCTTAGGGCATCTCTAGCCATCTTGTGCAAGGACCCTTAAGCCGCCTCATAAGAGCAACCGCCATCTTGCGCAAGCATCTCTAAGGCGTCCCATAAGGAGCCTTGTATAACCGCCATCTTGCGCAAGCAGCCCAAGGGCATCTCATAAGAACCTATGTATAGCGGCCATCTTGCATAAGCACCTTTAAGGAGTCATGTATAGCCACCATCTTGTGCAATTAGCGTCGAGAGATGGCTGATGTAGAATTTTTCTTTTTAAATTATCCGCCACCATATTTCAACTAAAGAGTGTAGCACTGAGCTCTATAGATTAAAGATGGCGGATGAGAGCTGACAAAAAGCGCGTGAGTTTGTTTACTAAACAAGAGCACGTGGAATTTTTCAATTTGCCGCCACCACATTTCAAAGGTATCTAGCTAAAGATGGCAGCACGGTGCTCTCTTGATTAAAGATGGTGGATGACAGCTAACAGAACTTTTCCAATTGCCCGCTACTACAGAGAGCAGCACGGCGCTCTGTGGATTAAAGATGGCGGATGACAGCTGACGAAATTGCCCGCATGATAGCAGCACAGTGCTCTATTGATTAAAGATGGTGGATGACAGCTGTCAAAAAAGCACGTGGCTTTGTTTACTAAACAAGAGCACATAGAATTTTTCAAATTGCCGCCACCACATTTCAAAGGTAACTAGCTAAAGAGCGCAGCACTGAGGTTTGTGATGCAAGATGGCGGATGACAGCTGTCAGAAAAAAGCACGTGAGTTTGTAAAGCACGTGGAATTTGCCACCGCCACAAAGAGGGCAGCACGGTGCCCTCTTGATTAAAGATGGCTGCTGTCACGTGGAATTGCCTGCCACCACAGGTATCTAGCTAAAGAGGGCAGCACGGTGCACAAAGATGGCTGCTATCAAAAAGCATTTTTCAAATTATCCGCCACCACATTTCAAAGGTAAGTAGCTAAAGAGGGCACCACCGTGCTCTATGGATTAAAGATGGTGGATGACAGCTGTCAAAAAAGCACGTGGATTTGTTTACCGATTCAAATCTCGCGCTAGTAAGGTTAAGTTGGTAGCACTAAGGTTTAGGCCCGTTAAGATGGCAGCACTGCGGATGACAGCTGTGACGTACCACATTTCAAAGGTAAGTAGCTAAAGAGGGCAGCACTGTGCTCTATAGATTAAAGATGGCGGATGTCAGCTATCAAAAAAGCACATAGCTTTGTTTCCAAACAAGAGCACGTGGAATTTGCCGCCACCACATTTCAAAGGTATCTAGCTAAAGAGGGCAGCACTGTGCTCTGTTGATTAAAGATGACGGATGACGGCTGTCAAAAAAGCACGTGAGTTTGTTTCCAAACAAGAGCATGTAGAATTTTTCAAATTGCCGCCACCACATAGAGGGCAGCACGGTGCCCTCTTGATTAAAGATGGCTGCCGTCATGTGGAATTGCCTGCCACCACAGGTATCCAGCTAAAGAGGGCAGCACGGTGCTCTCTGGATTAAAGATGGCTGCTGTCAAAAAGCATTTTTCAAATTATCCGCCACCACATTTCAAAGGTAAGTAGCTAAAGAGAGCACCACTGTGCTCTATAGATTAAAGATGGCGGATGACAGCTGTCAAAAAAGCACGTGGATTTGTTTACTGATTCAAATCTCGCGCTAGTAAGGTTAAGTTGGTAGCACTAAGGTTTAGGCCCGTTAAGATGGCAGCACTGCAGATGACAGGTGACGAATTTACAGCTACTGCGATAAAGAGGGCAGCACTGTGGTTTAAAGATGGCGGATGACAGCTGTCAAAAAAGCACGTGGATTTGTTTATCTCACGCTAGTGAGGTTAAGTTGGTAGCACTAAGGTTTAGGCCCGCCAAGATGGCAGCACTGCCGATGACAGGTGACGAATTTGACATCTAAAGAGGGCAGCACAGTGCTCTGTGGTTTAAAGATGGCGGATGACAGCTATCAAAAAGGCACGTGGCTGTCAAAAAGCACGTGGCTTTGTTTACCACACGCTAGTGAGGTTAAGTTGGTACCACTAAGGTTTAGGCCCGTCAAGATGGCAGTACTGAGGTTAGCGATGCGTTGTTGTCTGTCAAAAAGCACGTGGTTGTCAAAAAACACGTGGCTTTGTTTACCTCATGCTAGTTAGGTTAAGTTGGCACTACTGAGGTTTAGGCCCGTCAAGATGGCAGCAGTGAGGTTAGCGATGCATTGTTGTCGATGACAGCTGTCAAAAAGCACGTGGCTTTGTTTACCTCACGCTAGTTAGGTTAAGTTGGCACTAGTGAGGTTTAGGCCCGTCAAGATGGCAGCAGTGAGGTTAGCGATGCGTTGTTGTCGATGACAGCTGTCAAAAAGCACGTGGCTTTGTTTACAAATTCAAATCTCCCACCAAAATTCAAATCTCCCGCCAAAATTCAAATTTCCCGCCAGAATTCAAATTTCCCGCCAGAATTCAAATTTCCCGCGCCGCGCGAGGAGGAGGAGGCGGCATAACTCTCCCATTATACTACTAAGTGAAGCAGAGATGGCAAGAGTGAGCGGTAACGTTCAAGATCAGCCTAGTTTTGCTAGGGGCTTTACGTCGCACCGACACATATAGGTCTTATGGCGACGATGGGATAGGAAAGGCCTAGGAGTTGGAAGGAAGCGGCCGTGGCCTTAATTAAGTTACAGCCCCAGCATTTGCCTCGTGTGAAAATGGGAAACTACGGAAAACCATTTTCAGGACTGCCGATAGTGGGATTCGAACCTACTCTCTCCCGGATGCAAGCTCACAGCCGCGCGCCTCTACGCGCATGGCCAACTCGCCCGGTCAGCCTAGTTTTAGTCAAATGCACGGCTAATCTAGTTCTCTTACCGATGCCAAAAGCCAATATTGTCTTTCAATAGGCGACTAAAAACTGCAACTCGTAATTTAATGAGAGCTAAATGTCACTTTCCACATTCAGAGCTAGAATTAATTTCCTACAGGGCCAGATTAAGAACACGGAATGTTAAATGTTTTATGTGTTCTGTTTAAAAGTCCTTCTTTCGAATATGTAGAGCACAATATTGCTTTCGCTTTTCGTAATGTTCCATGTTATCTCCTGTGTTCTCTTATTAAAGTCCAAAGATATTTCTTCGTGGGGACTGAGAATATTATTTACAATTCTCTGGCAGTATTATTCGTAAGTCTAAACAACTGGGTGTTGTATTTTGGTTATTTGCGTATCAGTGTAACCTCCACTAAGACAGCTGACCGTGTAGCGTTGGTAATTGCCTCCACTAGTGCCGCTCTGCGGCAGCACGTTTGAACTCGGTGAATGATCTCGCTAGGTATTATATTCGCCATGACACTACCAACCACCACGGAATTACGCAATAGCAAATACATACCTCCACATAGGGTTGGCGTCAGTGAGAGCATCCGGCCGTAAAACTGGGTCAAACGCAATCAAGTGTTGAACCCAATGCATTGGGATTAAGGCTAGGAATAATAAATTGCTAGTGGTTTACTGTCGCGCTGACACATCGCAGGATTTCGGCGATGCAAGGATGGGAAAGGGCTAGGGCTGGGAAGGTAGCAGCTATGGCTTTAATTAAAGTACAGCCGCAGCATTTACCTGGTGTGAAAATGGGAAATCATGAAAAACCATCTTCAGGGCTGCCGACGGTGGGATTCGAACCCACTATCTCCCGAATGTAAGCTCATAGCTACACTACCCTATCTACACTGCAAACTCCCTTGATCAGAAATAGCAAGAAGAAGAAGAAGAAGAAGAAGAAGAAGAAGAAGAAGAATGTTATTTGCTTTACGTCCCACTAACTACTCTTTTACGGTTTGCGGAGACGCCGAGGTGCAGGAATTTTGTCCCGCAGGAGTTATTTTACGTGCCAGTAAATCTACCGACACGAGGCTGACGTATTTGAGCACCATCAAATACCACCGGACTGAGCCAGGATCGAACCTGCCAAGTTGGGGTCAGAAGGCCAGCTCCTAAACCGTCTGAGCCACTAAGCCCGGCAGAAGAAGAAGAAGAAGAAGAAGAAGAAAAGGAAGAAGACTTTAAAAGCGCAATAGAACGATTGAAAATAGGAAGAAATGTCATGTTCAACTAAGTAATCAGGGAAACTTTACCGGCACAAAACAGCAGCAGCTTCACATGGAGACACTTACATTGTTGAAGAAAATGAAAATCCACAGCCTGTTTCCAGTCATTTGACCGGGTCAGGAATGGAATGAATGAACCACCCATCTAGCGGCAAGGATAGGAATTGTGCCGGCTGCCGAATCCTGTCGCACTCCTCTGGAGCAATGATTAATGACTGACGGATGAAATCAAGTGATATTGGAGAATGTTGCTGGAATGAAAGATGTCAGAGAAAGCAGAAGTATCCGGAGAAAATAACTGTCCCAACTCCGCTTTGTCCAGCACAAATCTCTCAAAGAGTGGACGGGATTTGAATCAGGGAACCCAGCGGTGAGAGGCTTCAGCCACGGGGTCTCATTTTGCATTGTTATCACTCGTTAAGTAAATAAAGTACAGGCTTGTGTAATGGCTCCTAGCCGTGGCGATAAAGGCGTGATTGGTACACCGACAACGATATTGGTTCGATGCCCCGTTAGAAAGTCGAAAAGTTTAGAGACGAGGATCCACCTCTGCGGAGGCGTATGACACTGAGTTTCATTCAGCCTACACCAAAACTGAGAACCAGGTTAACAACTGAGCATGTGTGCCTGAGAAAGTATTTCTCACCCACAGTTATCTGATGCTAGGATTCTTGCGAGATAAATCTGCAGAAGGTTCTCATTAACTGCGTCGTTCCTGAAACTAGATATTATTAAAGTCTGTTTCATTCATCGAAGATATTAGCGTATAAGGCAGTATCGCCTCTTTCTGACTGTCTCTTAAAGAATACAAGTTCACACAATCTAGAACTAAATCAAGTACAGTATACAGTATATAGAGAAAAATTCAGGAAAGATCTTCACGTAAACAATTCATGAACCGTTGAGGATATCGAAAATATATTTAACTTCTATTAATATTATTACAAAGGGGCTCACAATCGAACATGTAGTACTTTTCTACAGAGTCAATATCTCCCGAGAGATCGGTTTTAACTTTTTTTAAACGGAACTACGCGATTTTCCACACCCGGCATTACTTTTATGGACATTACAAATTCATATTTTTACAGTCTGGGGAATAGTTCTTGAGAAAACGGAATTCATTCAAATAGGTCTATGCTTCATTCGCCAGCTATAATCCGCCCTATTCGAATGCATCACTAACAAGATGCCGAAAGTCTTCGCTTGTTAGTAGAGTGTTCCTTTACCTTCATCTCACAGCTTGATTTTCCCTCAAATGTGCATGTAAATAATGTTATTCAAATTATATTTATTTAAAGCTTTCATTCCCCTCCCTGATGAGTTGAGGCGGACCGCCTAAAGGGCAACACCCTCTCTCCGGCTGGGAGATTAGGTAATTCAAAACGTAGAGCTCATGCAAACAGAGGAAAACGCTGTAAAGAAGACGCGCAGTGGATCTGGCCTACATAATAATAATAATCGTATGGCCTCAGCTACCGTGTGCAGACATTTCGATTTGACGCCATCTGGCTGTCTGCTCGTCAATTTCGACGTTCCGTTTTACTCTAGGTCCGCTAGATGGCAGACAGAGTAAACCGAATCTCTCTTGGGCGTCTATGGCTGAGATTTAATTAATTTTGTCGGGTAAATACCAAATGTATCACCAGAGATCTTTTGCATGCCGACATCGTACGACATGGAGTGTCGAATGGACTTTTTTCCGCCCTTCAAAAATCCGACTACCTCTGCCAGGTTTGAACCCGCTATCTTGGGATTCGGAGGCCGACACTCTACCACGGATCCACAGAGGCAGGTCTGCAGGTCTGCAGGTCTGCAGTCTCTGCTCCGACCGCTAGCAACGGATGTGCTGTTAGCTGGTATTTCTCTGTGGGAACACATTCGGTGCTGAAAATGCAACTGGTACAAAGGAAGTTACAGGACAAATTTCTTCATGCTAAAAACCGTGAAGTGGTTGTTAATATCTACCTATTTATAAACAAAGGTGCAGTGTCTGCTGCTCCATTAATATTCCAAACCACACCGACAAGATTGGGTGAATCATCTACCGCAGGGCCTCTCAGGGTGCATGCGCCTGGTGCATGCACTGTACACGGTGCAAAAGACGACTTCGCTTGGTTGCCCAGAGTGCAGACCCCCACTCCTCGATTTAGAGCAATAGCGCTGTCTCTGTCTTTCCCCACGCCTTTCCTGCTCGCTCCCCTCCTCCTCACTTGCTCCGTAGCTCTCCAAATCCGAGCCGATTTGAGCCGAGCTTAGCTGAGTAGCCTAGAGACGAAGCGTTGGTCCGAGCCTGGCCGAGTGGAACCGATGCACAGTGCACGGAGCTTTTGCGCCTCGATTTGCACGCGTGAGATTTTGGGCGTTTGAGAGGCCCTGATCTACCGTATCGTTTACATCCATCCAGCGAATGAAGAATGAACTGAAAATTGTCCAGGCTGGTGAATCTTAGCACCTCAATAAGAAAGGCCCAGAAGATCTTGGAATGCAACTTCGGGCAATTTTAATTATTAATTCGTTCACCGTTTGGTAAATAATTTCTACGTTCTACGTAATTCATGCAAAATTACAGACCAATACCAATGATTTCGAAGGAAATATCAACACACTCCGTAAAGTACTTCGCCTTCTAGGATTAAGATGGAACAAGACAAAGAATGACTGAAAATTACAAGAGGAATTAAGCAGTATCAGGGCCTAATGAATACCTTACGTAAGAAGTATCCAGATGTATGGGAATGGGTGTCGTCCAAGGGTCCAAATGGACGAGACTTATACAGAGTGGTCGGAAACAATCTGAAGCGTGTATATGAGCATAAGAGGGTTAGGCATAGTTATAAATAATTTGAAAAAAAGAATTCGATATCATGGGGGCTTGTCATTTTATCAGCTGCTAAAGTTAGCCAATCAGATCGCTCCGCGGGCGAATTCACATGAACATTACGAGGCGATGTTGCTGAATCTGCACGTGGCTGGTTGGGCTTGAGAGCCAAACACTAACACACCGTGGGTTTCAGCCGGTGCTTGCTGTGGAGCCATCCTGTCAACTTGGAGGTCCCTGGCAAGGTTGTTTTCCTTCGAGTGGTGATCACACCATGGGTGGTGTCCGACTCGTTGGCTGAATGGTCAGCGTACTGGCCTTCGGTTCAGAGGGTCCAGGGTTCGATTCCCGGCCGGGTCGGGGTTAATTCCAATGGCTCTGGGGCTGGGTGTTTGTGCTGCCCCCAACATCCCTGCAACTCACACACCACACATAACACTATCCTCGATCACAATAATACGCAGTTGCCTACGCATGGCAGATGCCGCCCACCCTCATCGGAGGGTGTGCCTTACAAGGGCTGCATTCGGCTAGAAATAATCACACGAAAAAAAATACCATGGGTGGTAACGCAAAATGAAACCATCGGTTACAATATAACTATAAATCATTAGGTTCAGTACTAACGGGCGAAAATGTTTCGGTTTCTACCTTAGGGATCAGCGTTAGGTAACGTCGTACATATCCATGAAAATGACATAGAAAAACCACCATGAGAGCAAGTGGATACTTCAAACTCGTTCGTATTCCAACCAATAATTGCATGAAATCCCAAGCCGTACTTATCAGACGGACTTCACGTGCACTAAATTACCGATATTTTGACAACTATGACCCATTCTTCTTCCTCTTCTCCTTCTTCTTCACCTCTCATACGTAGCCACTCTCTATAGAGACTACAAATACGATTCGAATACGCATATTTCTGTTTGAAATGAACAACTATGCGTTATATAGAAAATCATCTGTTGCCTGAGCTGTTCTAAATTATATGTCCCTCTCATTTCTGCCATCCGCCATCACTGGTTATTTTACTACATACGTAGTCACATGTCCGCCTCTGTGGTGTAGTGGTTAGTGTGATTAGCTGCCACCCCCGGAGGCCCAGGTTCGATTCTCGACTCTGCCACGAAATTTGAAAAGTGATACGAGGGCTGAAACAAGGTCCACTCAGCCTCGGGAGGTCATCTGAGTAGAGGGGATTCGATTCCCTCCTCAGCCCTCCTTGAAGTGGTTTTCCGTGGTTTCCCACTTCTCCAGGTAAATGCCGGGATGGTACATAACTTACAGTAAGACCATGGCCGCTTCCTTCACTCTTCCTTGTCTACCTCTTCCAATCTCCCTATCCCCCGACAAGGCCCCTGTTCAGCATAGGAGGTGTGATCACCTGGGCGAGGTACTGGTCCTTCTCCCCAGTTTTATCCCCGACCCAAAAGTCTCACGCTCCAGAACACTGCCCTTGAGGCGGTAGAGGAGGGATCCCTCGCTGAGTCCGAGGAAAAACCAACCCGTGAGGGTAAACAGATTAAGAAAAAGACGTAGGTATTTTAAGGCTGTTACTCTGTTATTTCCTGCATAACCTGCCTTAATTCGACCGTATTCCATTTCTTTTCTTTTACATTTATTTATTTATTTATTTATTTATTTATTTATTTATTTATTTATTTATTTATTTATTTATTTCTCCTCCTTTGAGACTGTGTCCGTACCATTTAGCGACTTCTCCATATCTTCTGCAGACTAAAATAAAATCACCACATTAGTAAATCGGGGATTTGTCTACATCGTTTCATTGAATTGCAGTCATTTTCCTGAATATTTCTGGAATATCCTTTACTCTCTGATCTACAGTACATACATCTTAAAATGGAAGTGAAAATAAGTTGACTTCTCCTTTACTGCTTTCTGGATTGTTGCATCTACTTCTACCGAGCTCGATAGCTGCAGTCGCTTAAGTGCGGCAGTATCCAGTGTTCGGGAGGTAGTGGGTTCGAACCCCACTGTCGGCAGCCCTGAAGATGTTTTTTTCGTGGTTTTCCATTTTCACACCAGGCAAATGGTGGGGCTGTACCTTAATTAACGCCACGGCCGTTCCCATCTCACTCATAGTTCTTTCCTGTCCCATCGTCGCCATAAGACCTATCTGTGTCGGTGCGACGTAAAGCAGACCTAATTGATCTTTCTTTGGTTCCCATCACCTTGAGAATATCATGTGAGTTTTGATCGACCAGCATGGTCAAAAATGTATTTTCGAAATCTACGTCGGTTTTCCGTTCTTTGTTAGGTCTTCTGCATCGAACAAAGGACCAGCATTCTTTCAACCACTAAACTGATTTTCACGTTCAACTTCAGGTTGTCTTCCCAGTCTTCTGTAAATAGCTTGTGCTAGAGATTTACAGTCCACTAATTTAGTGGTGCAGTAGTTTAAACACTTGTCAGAATGTGTTTTTCTTAGAAGAGAATAACAACATCTTTCTTAAAAACAGATGGCATTTCTCCTTTATCATGCATCTTGCTTACGAAATTATTAAAAAAACATGAGTTTCCAAACTGTAGTACACATTTAACTAGCAGTAAACATTGGATTTGTGCCAGTAGATTTAATATATTTTACGAAATTCAATTTATTTCGATGTAGTTTACTTCTTGGACCGAATGTGTAGCCTTCTGTGCTGAAGTTCATGGGTTTGAATCCCACCACATATGGTTGTAACTTTAAAGTGCATAAATGCAAGAAACTTGTTCCTGTCATCCGATTAGGGGAAGTCCGTGTAATTTGTACCATGCATGATAATTAGTACAATGTATAAAATGATTAGTGAAAATAAAAGTTAATATTATCTTAAGTTTTTTTTATTCAAACATTTGTTATCGTGTAATTTGGACCGATAGAGTGTAACTTAAGCCACGTGATGGTGTAATTTCAACTGGTAAATATAAACACATCCGCCTCTGTGGTGTAGTGGTTAGTGTGATTAGCTGCCACTCCCAGACGCCCGGGTTCGATTCCAGGCGCTGTCACGAAATTTGGAAAGTGATACGAGGGCTGGAACGGGGTCCACTCAGCCTCAGGAGGTCAACTGAGTAGAGGTGGGTTCGATTTCCACCTCAACCATCCTGGAAGTAGTTTTCCGTGGCTTCCCGCTTCTCCTCCAGACAAATACCGGGATGGTACCTAACTTAAGGCCACGGCCGCTTCCTTCCCTCTTCCTTGTCTATCCCTTCCAATCTTCCCATCCCCCACCAAGGCCGCTGTTCAGCATAGCAGGTGAGGCCGCCTGGGCGAGGTACTGGTAATCCTCCTCAGTTGTATTCCCCGACCCAATGTCTCACGCAGGCGGTAGAGGTGGGATCCCTCGCTGAGTCCGAGGAAAAAACTAACCTGGAAAGTAAACAGATTTAAAAAAGAAGAAATATAAACACGTTTAAATTATTTAATGAATTTATTATGAAATAATAAGTAGTAAAATACGACACTATGAACTGTGGTCGTCATTTCTCGCTTGTAGGACAATGATAAAACAATTCATCCTGAATTTTGGCGCACTTTTAATGAGCCCAATCGTTACAACTATTGCAGTGAATCCAATCTTCATCATAATACTTGTCTAATATAATGCCGCCAGATAGCTCCTCAACTGTAATCACGCAGGCTGAGTGGACCTCGAACCAGCCCTCAGATCCAGGTAAAAATCCCTGACCTGACCGGGAATCGAACCCGTGTTCTCCGTGTAAGCGGCAGGCACGCTACCCCTACACCGCGGGACCGGCCTCTATGTTTTTTTTTGCTATTTTGTTTTACGTCGCACCGACACAGATATGTCTTATGGCGACGATGGGAGAGGAAAGGCGTAGGAAGTGGATGGAAGCGGCCGTGGCCTTAATTAAGGTACAGCCCCGGCATTTGACTGGTGTGAAAATGGGAAACCACGGAAAACCATCTTCAGGTCTGCCAACAGTAGGGCTCGAACCCACGATCTCCCGATTACTGGATACTGGACCGGCCTCTAATGATAAAACAAGTTATATTAGAATCACCGGTAAAACTACGAAGAAACGTGTTTATTACAATTGTGTCAACAGTCTAAATTACACGATATGCAAAGATTTAATCAAAAACTAAATAATATGTCCCCCTGTGTGGTGTAGTGGTTAGCGTGAATAGTTGCCCCCCCCCCCGAGGTCCGGGTTCGATTCCCGGCTCTGCCACGAAATTTGAAAAGTGATACGAGGGCTGGAATGGGGTCGATTCAGCCTCCGTATGTCAACTGAGTACAGGCGGGTTCGATTCCCACCTCAGTTATCCTGGAAGTGGTTTTCCGTGGTTTCCGAATTCTCCTCCAGGCAAATGCCGGGATGGTGCCTAACTTAAGACCACGGCCCCTCTTCCTTGCCTGTCCCATCCAATCTTCCCATCCCTCCACAAGGCCCCTGTTCAGCATAGCAGGTGAGGCTGCCTGGGCGAGGTACTGGTCATTCTCCCAGTTTCATCCCCCGACCCAATATCTCACGCTCCAGGAAACTGCCCTTGAGGCGGTAGAGGTGGGATACCTCGCCGAGTCCGAGGGAAAAACAAACCCTGGAGGGTAAGCAGATTAAGAAGAAGAAGAAACTAAATAATATGCAACGTATTTAAAATGTATGAATGAAACTATGTGAAAACTTGCTGTGCCATTTTCAAGGCACCCAATGCGGTGGTCTTCTTTCTTGATATGTGCGCCGGCTACTCCTGCAAATAATGACATTTAAAAATACCTACCGCCTCATGTAGACTCTTCTCCTCAGGCGTGGTGCGTTCTTGGATCCCTCGGGTTGATGGGCCACACGTCGATCGGGGGTGAGGAAATGAAAGATGGGGTAAACTAAACTATTAAATGACGGTACCCAAAGACTGAATTAAAATGTAAATAAATAGAATGATTTATTTAACAAAATTTGCAAAGTCTAAAGTGAAAGTAAAAATGGCGTAAAACAAAATAATATGAAATGAAATTAAAATTTAAAAACAATTAAAATATCTGCATTACAATAAGTGAATTATCTGCCTTAATAAATTTCGACTGAAGGTCGATTAGATTTAAATATTCTGGATTGCATCGAACCACTGTCTCCATGACGATGACGTGACCACATTTAAAACACTGGTCAGAAATACAGCCTCATTTGAATAAATGATTTACAATACCTTGGCAAATGTCCTCTCAAAATAAATTTGAGTAACTAAATTGTTAATTTGTTAATTCATCAAATTGACATTGACTTTGAGGTGTCTATCAAATATTTAACCCATATTCAAATTCAGTTGGGAAACACCCAACTCTAAAATAATAATAGAATACACTAACCATGTGCAACGATAAAAAAAGAAGAGAGAAAAACCATGAACATGGTACTTTATCCGTTATATAAACTTTGCCACATACTTAAACTACTCGTAGCTGAAAACAAGAAAATTTATTGAACCAAAAACGTGAGTGCTACCATCACTCATTTAATTAGTTAAACCTTACTTATTTAACTGTGATAGTCTGGACGCTTAAAATACTTAAATTAATTAGGCCAAGTGCCTCAAGTTTACATCTTGAATGAAAGCGATCCCTTTACATCGTTAACTTTACCTAGTTTGCCGCTGCCTGCATTTTCATTGCGAATGCATATTTGTGTGGTACCAACTCTAGATGGAGGCAGATTCCATCTTATTTATGTAACTCATTTGCGGCACTTGTGATACAACTGCTTATTAAAGATCGCTTCATTTGCCTAACTGAAATGTAGTGGATTTCTAAGGCTTGGTGATTACTAACTGTCTTCTGGTGTGAGCATACCACTACTATGGTTTTGACTATGAACTAATCGATGATCTGTTACCCTAACACATGAAATCTTATTTACATAAATGAATATGTCAATGGATAAACACTGCTCCCAAGAAATACTGAAATTAAAATAACCTGACTACACCTATTTTATTTACATAAATTAAATACAAACACTATTCACGTATCATCAGATCCTAAAATAATACGGTGACAAAATATATGCAAAGAAAGGACATTATAACAAAAATCCAGATCCCAAAAATCGCTGCCTAATAAAATTTTAAAATAAAATGGGTAATATCGAAGTATAAAATATTACCCTGATTCCAGTAGCAAAATTATGTGAATTTGATGGCAATCTTCTAACCTCAGACGAAAAATGGCTGGACATGACACTATTCAATCTTTACGGACAATAATTATTGGTATTACATGTCATCAAAGGCTATACATGACTGTCGAAACACACATTGATCGGTCGCTCTGTTCACAATTCACCTCGGACTCTAACTTGCATATTTTCCGAGCATCTATTTTCCCTGGAAACTATTTGAAACAATACAGGCTTTTCGCCTATAACCATCACACATGTCGTTGCATATTTAACACTCTCGGTTAAATTATTCATCTCTCAATTCTATTTATTCATCAATATTCTCGACGTAGTAACTCATAGTACGGCCTCGCTCGTATCAGGCGGGCGAAATAACTGTGTCGTTCACATCTCCACTTTTTACATTATTCATGACATGGTCCAAATATCACATTTTCCATTTTTCAGCGCAGATTATCAGGGATATTACTATTACTTTGCTCGTTATTTTGATCATCTACCGTTTCACATATTATGAAATATCAGAGCTAACTTATCAATGGCTTCCTGTCACTAATTATTTAACTGAAATAACGAGATTGCCTCTCAAAAACACGACTATCGAAATGTGTAACCACGTTTACATAAAGAAATGAACTTTTGCGTATCAACCATACCGTCGCGAAATACAAAGTATGAGAGCTACCGGAAACGGTCATCTGAATAATTATTGCATAACATGAAATAATAAACTGGATGCGCTAATAGCAAAAGTAAACATTTAAACTAACCTGGCGGCATCAACAAAATCAAAACGTCAACAAAAATACCACTCATTACCATAGTTATTATTATTATTATTATTGTTATTATTATTATTATTATTATTATTATCACTTTAAAATCTGCACTACACTGTATGTAAATTTCTTAGTAAAATAGGATTCTCATATATCAAAATGACTTAGTTCGAAATGATCCAGAAATAATATGAAAAACATTCACTTAAGGAAACTACGCAAATAACACTCGCTAACACTTATTATTATTATTATTATTATTATTATTATTATTATTATTATTATTATTATTATTATTATTATTATTATTACGATCATGATTTTTATAATTACTATCATTGTGACACTATGGCATTTATATTCCGAGCCGTCAAATATAATTGTCGTAGTCTCACGTTTAACTCAAAAATGAAAATGATATCAAACTATAATTAATACCATCCGACACGTGAATTATTTACAATCCTATCTAAAATTCTAAACTACATTTTTGATCATCGATTGTTCATAGTCCTACATATTTACATATTTATATTATGCTCATTTACCTTATTTGTGCTGGAGGCAGGTCGGATCATCCTCCGGCCTCCGTCATGATGAATTTAGTACTCCATCTTCAAGCTGATGTGGTTATCCGAGATGTCACACGCACAAACTTGATGCATTTTTACGATAGCGTTGCACACGTCCACATTTATATTAGCACTCGCATTTTAACACTCCTATGAAGATTATTCAGTGACACTGCATTGAGCATCTGACGTGAAGTTGAAAGTCTGGACTCCGCTACCTGCCTAGCCTCCTACTGTCGTCTCTCTCACCCCTCTCAGTTTGTTTGTGTAAAGGATTATTGGTTATTCACCTTCTCTGACCATAACACTGGACTCAAGGTCTTAGTGCCGCAGTATTCCACTGGCGAAAACAAAGTCCTTCTCCCTGTAACTGGCTTGACTAATTCTGCTCCCAAATATCTCACTTGCAATAATAGTTCTATGAGAGTGTGGAAAAAGTTAAATGTAATTTTCCCGATGATATGTGGAGAATTTTTATAATAATCGTCCTCCAAAATATGACTTTTCTACGAAATATACAAGCTACACGTGAACTAGGGAAAATGTTATGCAGCTACGTGTTACGAAAAGATTCATTGTTCATCTCGGTCCTAGCATGTTATAAGTTCATATCATTGTCGTTTGTTAATTTAACTACCTGATTTTCTCTGCATAAACTAAAGTTGAATAAAAGTTTGTCAAAGTGTTCATTTCGGCTAAGATATTACTCACACAAGTAAATACATTACTCACTCGGGTGCCAACAACTGTCTCTTATCGCGTTCCGTAGAGTTCCCTCCGTACATTTAAGTTCTCCCGCAAGACTGTCGGTTCGGACAAGAATAAATTCTCAAACAAACCGGAGATTCGTACAAGATTGAGAATTCTTACGAGACTAAGATTCACCACACTGGCGTCGTTGGTTTTGTAAACTGTCCTCCCCCCACTACGAAAATAGTTCTGTGGAAGGGATGTGGCGTAATAATCCTGCACTTGGGACCGATTTACCATACGTCCGTAGGTTAGAATTTTAGGAAATGTGTTCTAAACATTCCTAATTTTGGTCCTATTTAAGTGTTACATTGCGTTATGAGAAACGATCACAGGTTAATTTATACGACGGCGCGCGTCACTGGCTCTATTTTCTGCCAGAGTATGGCACCTTCCCGCCATGACTGTTCATTTCCTGTGCGATACCACTCTTCCATGTAAAATTGAAAATTTATTATTTAACCACTAATTAACAACACATTTGCACTGATAAATCCTCAAATATTGTTTGGAAGTCAGGACACTATCTTTCACAGCTACTTTGGGCACCAAATCGCGAAATACTAGCTGTAGATTCCCGCTATGACAACACATTAAAATTTGCAATTTTGTGATTGGCTGAGACGTTCGCGCTCTTAGTAGCTTGGATTCTTCCACTTTCTGCCAAGGGATGACGGGCATTATTCGTTTCTCTGTCGCACATCTAGGTAGGGAAGATTCCGATGTGCGGATTCACGTGCGAACTGGATAGAAAGTTTCCACCTCTCGTCGGCATCATAAACACAATTGGACGTACCACTCAGGCCAGCTACTTCCTGTTCGTGCCTTAAGACGTATTCTGTGGATATATTTTCAGTCTGAACGGCGCCTGAATGTTGCTTTGTGAGACTGCAAGCTTTTCCCAGCCTTCTGCCGTACTCCCATATGCGAATTATTAAACATTTAATTTATGCGTCTATTATGCACATTCGCTTATGGGTGCATTACCTAGATAGTTCATCAGTACTTCTAAAAGCTAAATATCCTCTTGGCCGAAATAACTGCATTACAGTTATTACTTACTTGTCATCGTATAAGCTTACCAAGAATATGAATATTAAGGTTGTTTTCCCCTTCCCCATTCACCTTAACCCTCTACTGCATGAATTATTTTTCGTTTCCGTTTGGTGAAGAAAATTTCAAGCTTTAATGTTCAATATACGCTCGGTGTTTTTTTTAGATATACCAGCAATTCTTAACTGGGCCTAATAGCTTAACACTCGTATGTGATGTGGATTGCCATATTGGAATATATATACCACGAACCTGCTAAGCAGGCGTAGCAGGGGGAGAGGTGATACTCCCACGTGGCGCGTCCCAGGTGGCGGATAGGGGGGTCCTAACCGGCTTGCCGGCGGACTTGAGGGAAATAAAATACCTCTCGCGGACCAAACACACACCCCCTGTGGGTAGGGGAGGCTGACGAATAATACAGCCACGGTATCCCCTGCCTGTCGTGAGAGGCGACTAAAAGGGGCGACCAAGGGATGATTGAATTAGAACCATGAAACTACTTTTGATTCGTACCATCACGCGGGGAACACCATGGGTTGGCTGTACTTGCGAGTTGTACCACTATGTTCGGTACGAAATGGGTTTGTGTTTAGTAGTAGTCATGAGCTTGGCCTGGGGGTTTCCAGTACCCGTGCGTCGTACCCATGTGAGCAACACCGCGGGTCTGGGCGTAGCCTGTGAGTTGTACCACTATATGAGCGACACCGTGGGTCTGCGTTGCCTTTGATTAGTATCCACTCTGTGAGGAACACCACGGAGCCCGTGGGACCGGCATCCGTGCCTAGTACACCTAGGTGAGGAAACTCATTGGTTTGCGTTGGCTATGAGTGGCGCCATTGTGTGAGAAACACCATAGGTCTGCGTTACCTGTACGAAGTACAATACTTGTGAGTAGTACCGTCTTGTGTGGGACACCGTGAGTTTCGCTACTTTTGATTAGTACCCCAACATGACAAATACCATGGTTCTACTTTACTCGCGACATGTACCATTCTGTGGGGCCTTAGACATGGACTTTGCACCCCTTTAGACATCCAGCATCATCGTGCTTTATGAGTGGTCCGTTGGTCAGTAATCAATTATGTATGATCTTTGTTTGAGTCTGATCCACTGTATTTTGTTTGTTTGTTTCCTTTTTTTGTTGGGTTCATGTCCATCCATTCATTCTTCATGACATTATTATTTTTCTTGGTCAGTGGATGAATTTGACATTTTTGTTCTTTCATTTCGTACCATTAGGGGCCGATGACCTCGATGTTAGGCCCCTTTAAACAACAAGCATCATCATCATCATCATCATCATCATCATCATCATCATCAGGAATATATATACGATTTTTCACGATTTTACGCTAAGCTTAACATTACTGCCCACTGGCCATGGGTACGTATTGCAAGGCGCAAGTATACTTGCACGACCATAGGTCGGTAATGTCTTTGAGATTGAGCCAGAGGTACTCCTGAAACCTGCGGTAATATGATGGGGAGGGCCCACGTAAAATAAACGGTGGTTGGTTCGCGCGGATGTTGACGGGGTGGAAGGAGTACCTTTGGCTGTAGGTTGTTTTGTCTTATGTTATGTATGTATTTTGCGAATTTACACATGTATGAAAATAAAACACCAGAATTTTGCACCGTTGACAGACTGAAGAAAGCAATTGCAATTATGTTTCGTTGCAGATGGATCTTTTGGACTAAACTAAGCACTTCTGTGACTTTGCAAGTCTCAGAAAATGAAACTTCACACTGCTGATCCGGGTCCTTTAAAGGTTTTCGTGGAAAGGGTCGCTCAAGTCTTTCACAAATATCCTGATTTTTTCGTCAGTTAAGACATTTTAACACTGAAACCACAAATTTTGAATTTATTCACAAATGTCTTAATTCCTTTACGCTTAGCACTCGCGCTCCACGAAATTGTCTATGGAATTCTCTTCTCAGATTTGTGATTGTAAAATCCACGACACACAAACATACACTGTTCTAAACTTAATTCAAAACACACGGAACACACGAAACCAGTCAATTACTGCTGTATGTGAAGCTGTCGTGCTGTACGTTGTACGGAAGTTTATCAACTGATACCATCCGTGAGCTACGGTTACGTGCCAGATGCGACCGTGCCGGATGCGACCAGCCCATTATCGTGCCAATAGCGACCAAATAGATAAGCATCGTGCCGCATGCGACCCATCAATCACTTACAATTGATCTGCATTAAGCGCTGTCACGAAGTGGCAGATTGCTTATAAGTAGCTAACTTGGTCTTTTCTAAAATAAATGTCTGACACCGTGGTTAGCAGGTTCGAGTGCCGTTGGTCGAAAGAAAAATATAATAATGTTGCTGGCTTTACGTCCCAGTAACTACTTTTATGGTTTAAATTAAGCGGGGAATTCCTCAAGGCAGTATTATCGGACCTTTATATTTTCTTATATATATATATATGAGTAAAGGAGTGGAATCAGGCTTTTTGCGGATGATGTTATTTTCTATAGAGTGATAAATAAGTTACAAGATTGTGAGCAACTGCAACGTGACCTCGAAAATGTTGTGAGATGGACAGCAGGCAATTGTATGTTGATAAACGGGGTTAAAAGTCAGGTTGTGAGTTTCACAAATAGGAAAAGTCCTCTCAGTTTTAATTACTGCGTTGATGGGGTGAAAGTTCCTTTTGGGGATCATTGTAAGTATCTAGGTGTTAATATAAGGAAAGATCTTCATTGGGGTAATCACACAAATATGATTGTAAATAAAGGGTACAGATCTCTGCACATGGTTATGAGGGTGTTTAGGGGTTGTAGTAAGGATGTAAAGGATAGGGCATATAAGTCTCTGGTAAGACCCCAACTAGAGTATGGTTCCAGTGTATGGGACTCTCACCAGGATTACCTGATTCTAGAACTGGAAAAAATCCAAAGAAAAGCAGCTCGATTTGTTCTGGGTGATTTCCGACAAAAGAGTAGCGTTACAAAAATGTTGCAAAGTTTGGGTTGGGAAGAATTGAGAGAAAGAAGAAGAGCTGCTCGACTAAGTGGTGTGTTCCGAGCTGTTAGCGGAGAGATGGCGTGGAATGACATTAGTAGACGAATAAGTTTGAATGGCGTTTATAAAAGTAGGAAAGATCACAATATGAAGATAAAGTTGGAATTCAAGAGGACAAACTGGGGCAAATATTCATTTATAGGAAGGGGAGTTAGGGATTGGAATAACTTACCAAGGGAGACGTTCAATAAATTTCCAGTTTCTTTGAAATCATTTAGGAAAAGGCTAGGAAAGCAACAGATAGGGAATCTGCCACCTGGGCGACTGCCCTCAATGCAGATCAGTATTGATTGATTGATTGATTGATTGATTGATTGATTGATTGATTGACGCCGAGGTGCCGGAATTCAGTCCCGCAAGACTTATTTTACGTGCCAGTAAATCCATCGATACAAAGCTGACGTATTTGAGCACGTTCAAATACCATTGGACTGAGCCAGGATCGAACCTGCCAAGATGGAGTCGGAAGACCAGCATCTCAATCGTCTGAGCCACTTAGCCTGGATGAAAAGAAAATCACCATCAGAATGTTGGCCGGCAGGGTAGGAAAGTTGGTGGTAGACAGTTTCTAAACACTAGATTGCATGCCAAAAGCCTGGATTCAAATCCAAACCTTTTCGCAGTGTTCCAATGGAGTGAGGGGATATGATGCTGTTGATGGTGATTCGGCCGTTGGATGGCGACGTAAAGCACTGAGCAGATCCCTTGGTATTATTCGAGAGGAGTAGGCTACGTGCCGAAACCGGGTTTCATCTCTCCCTACTTCATTATCATAATCCCACATCCAGACGCGCAGGCCGGCTAAGGGAGTCAGGTAGAAAGACCTGCACCAGGCAAGCCGAACACGTCCTCGGACACTCCTGGTACTAATAGGACACGTTAAGTAAGTACGCTTAAGTCGTAAATAATTTAAGAGAATTAGCATCTTTTTTTTTTTTTGCTAGTGGCATTACGTCGCACCGACACAGACAGGTATTAAGGCGACGATGGGATAGGAAAGGGCTAGGAATGGGAAGGAAGCGGCCCTGGTCTTAATTAAAGAACAGCCCAGCATTTGCCTGGTGTGAAAATGGGAAACCACGGAAAACCATCTTCAGGGCTGCCGACAGTGGGATTCGAACCCACTATCTCCCGGATGCAAGCTCAGGGCCGCTCGCCTCTAGCCGCATGGCCAACTCGCCCGGTGGGAGAAAATGTAAAAGCATCACTGTGTTTCGTGTTGTAAAACGAGTTTCCCCCAGAAGTGTTATGTAAAGTAGGGGCAGTAGCTCCTTATAGGACTTATTGAAATGGCATTGCACACCGTTTATCTTACCTTGTCTTGGGTGATGACACAACTTATCAAATGACAATTTGCTTGTCAACGCCGGTCGCATCCGGCACGGTTACAGCTTATGCGGTCGCTAGTGGCACGGGTCGCATGCGGCACGGTCGCATCTGGCACGCCACCGTGAGCTATATGGCTCAGGTGGTTGTTACGTCATCCACTCGCCCAGACACAGCACAGGGAAAAACTGGCAACTCGACTGAGGCTCGCACTGTAGTAAAAAAAATATTTTTGAAGACTTTTGCGTGGACATCATTGTATGGAAATGAAACACTGACAATAAATATTGAAGAAAGAAGGTAAAGCCTTTGAAATGTAGTGTTACAGAACTTATTTTTTGCAATTTGTTTTACGTCGCACCGACACGGATATGTCTTATAGCGGCGATGGGGTAGGCAAGGGCTAGGAGTGGGAAGGAAGCGGCCGTGGACTTAATGAAGGTACAGCCCCAGGATTTGCCTGGTTTGAAAATGGGAAACCACGAAAAACCATCTTCAGGGCTGCCGACAGTGGAATTCGAACTCACTATCTCCCGGATGCAAGTTCATAGCTGCGCGACCCTAACCGCACAGCCAGCTTGCTTGGTACAGAAGAATTCTGAAGGTGAGATGAACAGATCGGAAAATACTGAATCGAGTTGTTAAGAGGAGAACGATTAGGCTTATTCACACGACACACCTCGGGACTACCAGAACTTATTTAGCTAGTTCTTTGAGGGAAGTATCGGGGTGGGGGCAAAGACAGTAATGGTAGATAAATGCATGAATATAACAAACTGATTAGAGAAGATGGAGGATGCCGTAGTTACGTAGTAATGAAAAGTTTGGCATGTGATATGGCAGCATGGAGAAGTGCATCAAACCAGTCTCTGGACTGGCTACCCAAACAATAAACATGTTCAATCTCACCCGTATAACTTAAGTCCAATTAAATATCGGCCATATACATCATAATATATATATATATATATATAAGTATAATATGAACGTGATATCTGCGAATCAAGCACAATTGCTCTCCTCTGTGCGCTTCCCTTGTTCGGCGGATAATGGAAAACGACTTACGAGAAGATGAATGTGGAACAGGATTTACTAGAACTAGTCGCACAATACACTGCATGAGTAGATTAAACATTATGTGGCAGAACAATAAGTCTTACACTTGTATCTGTGTGCGCGGATTATTTCTGAGGATATTAAGACGTTGAATGTGTGACTTCATAATGCCTGTCTGTGTTTAGCAGTACAGGTTCAAGGTCAATCCACTCATGAAGATTTAAGAGTTTAACTCCGTGATGTAATTTATGAGGCCCACTAATTTTATGAGCAGACTTGTTTATGATGAATAGGAACATGCCAGCCTTCGGTCGTAACTTCTTTAGTTACATTCTTCGCCTCCAAGGTTATTTGCAGTACTTATGCTCCGTGGACAATTATTAAAAAGTGGGAGGTTTCTCCCGAAAACGTAACAGGTAAAAAATATTAATTTTGAGGTAAGTTTCCAAAGTAGGCGCCGCGATGCCCTAGGGAACTGCGGCTTCTGTACAGGGTTATTACAAAATATTCATATTTTACATCCATTTTCAATGTAATAAGTCGATGTCGGATTTATAAGATGTATAAGTCACCAATATTGACATGCAACTATGCTGCAAAAAGTGGTGACATATGCACTTAATTAGGCGATACACTTATTTTCATGCCATTAAACACTTGTGTGAAATGTAAACGTAACATTCGTTTACTAGACTCACGTGATTTACCCACACCAATATATACAATGACCGAGCTCGATAGCTGCAGTCGCTTAAGTGCGGCCAGTATCCAGTATTCGGGAGATAGTAGGTTCGAACTCCACTGTCGGCAGCCCTGAAAATGGTTTTCCATGGTTTTCCTTTTTTACACCAGGCAAATGATGGGGCTGTACGTTAATTAAGGCCACGGCCGTTCCCTTCCAACTCCTAGCCCTTCCCTGTCCCATCGTCGCCATAAGACCTATCTGTGTCGGTGCGACGTAAAGCAAATAGAAAAAAAATTACATTTTCTTGGAGCCTGTTTTTTAAAACATCTTGAAATATGCGTAATAAAAGTCTATAACATGCACAATAAATCCGAAATTTGGTTTAACACAATGACTCGTCTAGTAACTGTTTGCTAAAGCTTCTGCAAATTACTGCTAGATGGTGATCCACAATAATTATCTACACAGTAATATCATAATATTATCATCAGCTACCTGTCCGACTCGTTGGCTGAACGGTCAGCGTACTGGCCTTCGGTTCAGAGGGCCCCGGGTTCGATTGCCGGCCGGGTCGGGGATTTTAACCTTGATTGGTTAATTCCTACGGCACGGGGGCTGGGTGTATGTGTTGTATTCATCATCATTGCATTCTCATCACGACACGCAGGTCGCCTACGGGAGTCAAGTAGAAAGACCTGCAGCTGGCGAGCCGAACCCGTCCTGGAATATCTTGGCACTAAAAGCCATACGACCTATTTATGGGAATGACACTCGCAAAAGGAAGCACTCCTGCCAACTCCAACTATCAAGTGTCCGCTGCTCAGCCCGGGGACCTGCAGATTACGATGTTTGGCCGGCACGACGAATCCTTTCGGCTTCCTAGACCGAGGGCGCTATCTCACCGTCAGATAGATCCTCAGTTGTAATCACGTAGGCTGAGTGGACCTCAAACTAACCCGCAAATACAGGCAAAAATCCCTGACCTGGCCGGGAATCGAACCCGGTGCCTCTAGGTAAGAGGCAGGCACGCTACCCCTACACCGCATTAACTTATTCGTCCTGTAATGTTATTCTATGCCATCTCTCCATTGACAGCATGGAACATACCGTTTAGTCGAACAGCTCGTCTCCCTTCTCCCAAGTCTTCCCAGCCTAAACTTTGCAACGTGCTCCTAACGTTACTTTTTTGTCGGAAATTACCCAGAACAAATCGAGCTACTTTTCTTTTGGTTTTTTCCAGTTATCGAATCAAGTACGTAGTGAGGGCCCCATAAACTGGGACCATACATTAATTGTGGTTTTTAATATGTTCCTAACTGCCATCTGATGTAAAAAAATGCGAAGATATATCGGAAAATGTTCACACAAGTCAGGAGATAATAGGGCTATTTGTGATTAATGGTTCTTCAGAATGCCTTAGCAACCAAAGATGACAAGTTAGGGATAAACGAAAAATACGTAATGGTTCTTCAGAATGCCTTAGCAACCAAAGATGACAAGTTAGGGATAAACGAAAAATACGTAATTCAATGACAGACCACTATTGTGTCGTGTTTTATGGTGGTATGGTTGAATGGGATGGCTCTTTGAACAACCTACCGATATATTACAGACAAAGCCTTATACGATCAAACGTCAATTTAATACCAGATTAATTAAAGTTTCCATTGATGTAATTTTGGATTCCGGACGTTTTGTGATGATATTGTAATGGTAAGTAAGATGATTCTGTTCATTGCCTACGGCTCGTTATATTTTGCTACGTATGATGCATTTAACTGGATAGCCTACAGCATGTGAACTCATTGATAATACAGGATAATTCAATAACGTGAGTTGTGTATTGATAACGGTACCAAGTGGGAAATGCTGCTGCACGTAGGGACGGACGCAGTAAGAACTAATAGCTTATCGGCTTCCATACTGTAACAAAACAAACGAGAAGCAAGGATTTACTGGAATAGCTAATGCATTTCATCGGCAACCCTATCCGGTAATTCAGTCAGAAGAGATTAAATGAACACAACAAGAAAATGTTTGAAATATTGTTACGAATAAAACAGCGTATATTTTATTACCCTAATTTATTTCAGAATGATTCAATAAATCATACACACACACAATTCTATTAAGCCATGAATGACTACACTCACCAAATGCTGTCTTTTTATAAGTCTCTCTCCTTTTCACACAGTAGGCGGTCTGGTCCGTTGGTATTACCTGGGGACGGCTATAATCCTTCCTTTCACCTTCCCAAGTAGAGTCAACCCATACCCGAGCTGCGGGGGCAGATCGCTGGGTTGGAACACAGTGCTACTGGCTAAACAACACGCGATGACTGTTCCTTGATTCGACTCCAGAGATTTACATAGTAGCATTGCAGTGTACAACAGTTTGATAGTGCTAACCAGCAGGACAGTGCTCTCAAAACGACCTTTAGCGCAGTTCCAATTTCACTCACGACAGCTGCTTCAATCGCTGAGCCACGGCGATCCTTAGACCATAGAAGTACATACGCCATACACCGTCCTCAGTCCAGCCACTCGCTCGTCTCTCCGACGCAACGACCACAACTCTTCGTTCAGACCTCGGTGGGACACTAGCAACAGCCACCAAACCCCAACACACTGAGTCTCACACTGACTCAAAAACTGAATCCCACAGTGACACTAACACTGACTCAGAGTCCAGCACCAGCACTGACTGACTGTCCGCGGCTAGCCTCCCTTTTTATAACCGGGGTGATATGTACCAGAATATTCGCGACGTTGCTAGAGGCGGAACATTCTCATTCCATCTCTCAGAAACTCACAGATAAACCAACAGAAACCAACACGGAAAGGTCGGCTCCGCCCCACAAGCTGGCTGGGAGATCCCCGGTAGTCTGACTCACTAGCCCCTTCCAGGAAGTACCGAAAGGAGCTGCCCTGGTGCTATCACATAACCATAAACTTCGAATCTGACTCATGCATTACCCGGTGGCACGTTATCCGTTCTTCAACATGATGCTCGAAAAGGAACTTCTTTTTATTCTAGTAATACTATAGATCTACTACTACTATTACTTCCACCGCTTTCTGTACTGTGTTGCACATGTGAACCTGCAAATTTTACGACCGGATGCCCTTCCTGACGCCAACTCTAAGTGGATATATATATATTCACTATTGTATGTGTCTGTGGTGGTTGGTAGTGCACTGTATGAATATAGTGTGACGAACACAGACACCAGTCTCCGAACCATAGAAATTAACCAAACGTGGTTAAAATCTGCGACCAAAGTGGGAATCAAACCCGCGACCTTCTGAACCGAAGGCCCTGATGCTGACCGCCGGGATGAGTAGCTCAGACGATAGAGCGCTGGCCTTCTGAGCTGAAGTTGGCCGGCTCGATCCTTGCTCAGTACGGTGATATTTGAAGGTGCTCAAATACGTCAGCCACATGCCAGTAGATTTATTGACACGTAAAAGAACTCTTGCGAGGGGGGGAACATTGGGCACCTTGGAGTATCCGAAAACCATTAAACTAATTACTGGGACAAAAATCTAATAGACCCTAACAATAACTTTATTCGACGCTGACCATTCTACCAAGGGGCCGGAATTCTCATGGCACAAACCCCTTCTTTATTTATGTTGTTCTTAACTTCAACAAATAATAATAATAATAAAAATAATAATAATAATAATAATAATAATAATAATAATAATAATAATAATGAAACACAGATAGGAACAAGACACCTGGAATTGATGACATACCCTAAGAATTACTGACCGCCTTAGTAGAAACCTGCATGGCGAGGTTATTCCATTTAGTGTGTAAGATGTGGAAGTGCCATCCGATTTTAGACAGAATGGTGTTGTACCTGTTCGTAAGAAATCTGGTGCTGACAAGTGTGAAAACTACCGTACCAATACCTTAATATCTCACGCTTGCTAAATGCTAACACGTATTATTTACGGGCAAATGGAAAACCAAACTGAAGCTGAATTGGAAGATCAGTAGAAACATGTCAAGCAATCCTTACTTTACATCTGATCTTTTTTGCTAGTTGCTTTACGTCGCACCGACACTGATAGGTCTTATGGCGACGATGGGACAGGAAAGGGCTAGGAGTGGGAAGGAAGTGGCCGTGGCCTTAATTAAGGTACAGCCCCAGCATTTGCCTGGTGTGAAAATGGGAAACCACGGAAAACCATTTTTAGGGCTGTCGACAGTGGGGTTCGAACCTACTACCTCTGATCTTAAAGAATCGAATTAGGAGAGACAAGCCTACGTACCTGGCATTCGTAGATCTAGAAATGACATTTGATAATGTTGATTAGACCAAGCTATTTGAGATTCGGAAAGTAAGGGATCAGATTCCGAGAAAGAACAATGATCTACAACCTGAAAAAAATCAGTCTGCAGTGATAAGAATCTAAGGCTATGAAAAAGCAGCAGCAATCCAGAAAAGAGTGAGGCAAGGTTGCAGCTGTCCCCTTTCCTTTTCAATGTTTGTATTGAACAGGTGGTAAAGGATATCAAAGAAGAATTTGAAAAAGGAAGCACAATCCAAGGAGAGGAAGTTAAAACCTCAGAATTGCGGATGATATTGTTCTTTTATCTGAGTCCGCAGAAGATCTGGAGAAATTTCTTAATGGTATAAAGACAATCTTGCAAAAGGGGTACAAGATGAAAATAAATCAATCCAAAATAAAAGTATTGGAGTGCAGTCGAATGAAGTCGGGCGATGCAGGAAATATTGGATTAGGAAATGAAGTCTTAAAGGAAGTAGATGAATACTGTTACTTGGATAGTAGAACGACTAATGATGGTAGAAATAAATAAATAAAAGGCAGACTAGCACAAGCAAGGAAGGGCTTCATTAGGAAGAGAAATTTGCTCACTTTGAACACTGATGTAGGAATTAGAAAGACGTGTTTAAAGACTTTCATCTGGAGCGTGGCAAATGCATTACTTGACGATAACTAGCTCAGAAAAGGAGAATAGAAGCGTTTGAAATGTTGTGTTACAGAAGAATGCTGAAGGTAAAATGGGTAGATTGAATCACGAATGAAGAGATAGTGAACTGAATTGGTGAAAGGAAAACAATTAGGTGAAATCTGACCAGAAGAGGAGATAGAATGATAGGACAAAACTGAAGACACCCAGGACTTTTTCATTTGGTTCTTGAGGGAAGTTTAGGCTGTAAAAATAGCAGGGGTAGACCAAGTTATGTATATGACAAACAGATTAGAACAGATGTAGTAGTTGCGTAGAAATGAAAGGGTTAGCACAGAATAGGGTGGCATGGGGAGCTGCATGAAATGAGTCTACGGACTGACGACCCAAATAATAATAATAATAATAATAATAATAATAATAATAATAATAATAATAATAATAATAATTGTTCCGGAAATTCTGTGCCTCACGGAGGAATAGGAAGCGCCAGGGTTAATGGCTGGACAGGGGATTACTTACAGCAACTTTGACTATAACCAATTTGGAAATTTTATTTATTTCCTTTCTTAAAATTGAGAAATAGGAATATAATAGTATAACAAAGAACAGTTGAAAATATTAACAACGAGCTCGTCAGCTCTAACAGTGCCTTGGAATTGGATGTCCTAAATCAGGTAAAAAATAACTTCGGAGAAACCCTCAGTCGTTAAATTACATACGAAAGAGCATAACTGCTCCTGACAGGAACACTTTATAGGAGTCTCGGCTCCAAAATACGAGGTGCTGGCCTCCAACAGGCAATCAATTGGTTTTGACACTGTTAACTACACTTGGTGGTAACCCCTAGGGTGACCCCACTTCAAAGTGTTCATACGCAGTTGCCCCATAATGGACTGATCTATTGCAAGGTTCCACAATAAGTTTAATTACTGTTCCCACAGGGAACCAAAACGAAGACACAATTACCCTAAGAATAATACAGAATGAACACCCATACTACATGGCCTAAGAATAATAAGAAAAGATTGCACATAACCGACCATTAACAAAAGGCAAGGAGGTGAAACACCTGCACTCCTTATAGAAATTTCTGGAAAGACGAGAACCTAAATGGGCTTAAGGCCCAAGGACACAGAGGCTAATCCCATACTAAAAAGGGTGACTAATGGTGGAGAATTTAAAAGCCTAGACACGATTTTCAAAATTTAGAGGTTGAGTACTTTAATCACAAAAATCAAAAGTTGAAGGGGAGACAACTGAGGGTCACCACACGTGCTCCCTTACATTAAATATTTCCCAGTGGGGAATAGAGTCCGATGACTGCGCAGAAGTTCCTACATTTCACCTGCCAGAAAACAAAATTACATTAAGAAAACGGCTTAAACCTTCCAACTACCCGCAGGCATGATAACATGTTTAGGTAAATTCTGTCATTACCTTATACCGCTGAATCCTCTTCAAGCTGGCGGATCTCCTGCCTCCCTAGCCCTCTCTGGCCTCCGTCAAGTCGCACTCTCAAGAACTGGAGCAATTCAGACAAAGCGGCTCTAAAGAGCCCTCCTTATATAGTTCCGGTGGGGAAAGTTATGGACTAAATTAAAATACAATATGCTGATAGGCTGAACTTCCATACACACCCCCGGATTTGATAAGCTAGAGAACATAGTTACAAGCATGTGATAGGTAGATTACAATAGAGGAGTAACCAGCTGAAGTGTTGACGACTTTGGTGTTAAAAATCCCATCCTCAGAAAAAGATTTGCCAATAACAAAAACAAACTTTCCTAATCTATTAGTTTATTAGTTTAGCCATAGATCTCGCTAACAAATAGGTGGTAGAGCAATCTAACCGTCGAAGAATGAAGGTTTTTTTAAATTTATGTCCGCTGGCATACATGGCCGTAGAGCAGACGCGCGGTTTAAGTAGCCGGGGAACGTGTACCCCCTAGTATAATAATAATAATAATAATAATAATAATAATAATAATAATAATTAAGGAGGTGGCGTGAATACCGAATGATATTGTCAGTAACAGAGGGGACGAGAAACAACGTAGCGCTCGCCGCTCGTGACTGCATCCCATAGGTTTCCTAACCCATCTCAGAAGCCGTCTTTCCTGTCTGGCTGCGTGTCAGGCCAACTCTTAGCCAAGTTCCGCTTCCTCTCCGCCCAAATATCAACAGGACTCGTCTACCGCGCAAGGTAGGGTTACCACATCTTGAAGCATGAAAATGAGAACACCAAACCAATCGGACCTTACCAATCCCTAAATAACATCTTACAGCACATATCGTCGGTGAAAAAACAAAATCTCGTATGTCACAATGCTCTTCTTATCCATTATTTTCCTTAAGACTTGTCCCGCTGCCAGCGTCATATGGATATACAGTCTATCAGAACAATGTCCGTTATGATCATTTTCCTATGCAGAGGTGTAAAGGAAAAATGAACCTCACATACAATATACTGTGAGAGTGCGTAAATACGTCACCCAAGCATATATTCCTACGGTGCGATACGGTAAGGTTCATTTTCCTTTTGTAAGCAAGCATAGGAAAATGAACACAACGAAAATTGTTCTGATGGACTGCATATCCATATGTGGCTGGTAGCCGTGACCACTCTTAAGAATGATAATGGAAAAGAAGTGCATTTTAACATACGAAATTTGGATTCTTCAACGATGATATACAGATTCACACAATGAGGGTTAGTAGTTGAGTTTCAAATGTTTTTTTTGCTAGTAGCTTTACGTCGCACTGACACAGAGATGTCTTATGTCGACGATGGGATAGGAAAGGCCTAGGAGAGGGATGGAAGCGGCCGTAGCCTTAAATAAGGTACAGTCCCAGCATTTGCCTGGTGTGAAAATGGGAAACAACGGAAATCCATCTTCAGAGCTTCCGACAGTGGGGTTCGAAACCAATATCTCCCGGATGCAAGCTCACAGCTGCGTGACTCTAACTGCACGGCCAACTCACCCGGTAGTCAAATACTTAAGGTGGAATGAAATGTATAATATGTTGCATGTTTTGATAGCCACAAAATAATCCCATGCAATACTGCAAAGTGTGTTTTAAAAGAAATAGAAAGAAAAATATAATATAAATTATTATACTCCGAGAATGCACGTAGTAATACAAAAAAACTTCAACAATGAACTTCATTTTTCAGTCAAATTTCAGTCACTTCTGCTCTAATAGATTCTACCTTCAATTAAACAGACTATAAATATTTCTCTGTTAATGTAATTTTCTTGAAAATGTCAGTATGTACTGTATGTACCATGATGGATCCAGTTCTTTATAACATATGCAGGACACCTAACATCTATGAGGGATGACTTTACT
Organism: Anabrus simplex; assembly: GCF_040414725.1. NCBI lineage: Eukaryota > Metazoa > Arthropoda > Insecta > Orthoptera > Tettigoniidae > Anabrus > Anabrus simplex. The sequence goes on along the minus strand of NC_090266.1, from coordinate 1,146,064,321 downwards.
TTGCTCTTAAAATTTGCAAAAACATTCCTTCCACCTCCTCTTTATTGAAACCCACAGGGCGAGTTGGGCGTGCGGTACCTTAATTAAGGCCACGGCCGCTTCCTTCCCACTCCTAGGCCTTTCCTGTCCCATCGTCGCCATAAGACCTATCTGTGTCGGTGCGACGTAAAGCAAGTTGTAAAAGCAACTAGCAAAAATAAAGTTAAAACCCCAAACATAGTATTGCAATATCAGTCATCAATCAGTTATCAATGATCTGCATTAAGGGTTGTCGCTCACGTGGCAGATTCCCTATCAATTGTTTACAAAGCGTTTTCTTAAATATCTATAACGAACTAGGAAAAGTATCAAATATTTACCTTGATAATTTATACCAATCCCTTACTCCTCGTCGTATAAATGATTATTTGCTCCAATCTATCCGGCTCCATGGCTAAATGGTTAGCGTGATGGCCTTTGGTCATAGGAATCCCGGGTTCGATTCCCGGCAGGGTCGGGAATTTTAACCATTATTGGTTAATTTCGCTGGCACGGGGGCTGGGTGTATGTGTCGTCTTCATCATCATTTCATCCTCATCACGACGGGCAGGTCGCTTACGGGCGTCAAGTTAAAAGACCTGCACCTGGCGAGCCGAACATGTCCTCGGACACTCCCGGCACTAAGAGCCATACGCCATTTCATTTCCATGCTCCAGTCTATCCTCTTTAATTCGGACGTTATCTTCATATTATGATCTTTTCGACTTTTAAAAGTTCCACTCAAGCTTGTTCTACTTATGTCATTCCACGCCAACTCTCCACTGACAGCTCGAAACATACCACATAGTTCGAGCAGATTGTCTTCCCAGCCTAAAGTTTGTCGGAAATCACCCAGAACAAATCGTGCAGCTCTCCTTTAAATTTTTTCCAGTCCTCATATCAAGTAGTTCTGGTGAAGGTCCTATACACTGGATCCGAACTCTGACTGCTGTCTTACCAGAGACGTATCCATACTACAAAGGGCACTAGGAAAGTTTTGCAATACGCAAAAACGCTTGGCTGGACACCCCTGTTATGGTGAGGGATGAAAAGACGGGTGAAAACCGGTCTAGAAGACAGCAAGGTGCGACCTTCACACCAGTTGTTACCAAGCAGTGGGATTGAAAGCAAGTTAAGGTGTCAGTGTGGTCTAAAGGTGAATATCGCGCTATTATCCGGTACAAATTTGCTCGCGGATTAACTGTTGACCAGTTCTTGAATGACTCCTGTGCTGGGGAAAGACTGTCCACATCGGACAACAATTTTCCGCTGGTATAAAGAGTTCCAGAGGGGAAATTTTGTGGATAAAGACGATCCTCGTTCTGGGCGACCGTCTGAATCAGTGACTGAGGAAAACATTGAAGCTGTGAGGAAAATGTTGCAACAAGAGAGACGGTTGACATATCGACAGGTAGAAGAGACCCTCTACATCCCTGCATCAGCTATTCATTCACTTCTACACGACCATCTCTATGTTAGAATGGTTTGTTCCCTTTGGGTGTCCCATTCACTTTCAGAGGAACAAAGGGCACGTCGAGTGAAATGGTGCCAAAAAATGCTAAAACAGTTTGAAAATGGGACTTCACGTAACGTCAATAGCATCGCTATAGGTGACGAAACTTGGCTTTATTATTACGATGTCCCAACAAAATCCCAGAACAAGGCGTGGCTGTTTGAAGATCAGGGTACTCTTGTGACTGTGCGAAGTCAAGGTCAGTGAAGAAAAGGATGATTGCAGCATTCTTCACTAAACGGGGCATCCTGACTCGGGTAGTGCTAGAAACACAAAGGACAGTTACTGCGAAGTGGTACAGTGAGACATGTATGTCTCAGGTCATCCAGGGTCTCAAGCAGCTCCGTCCAAGGTCATGCTCAACACTTGACTCTTGCATCACGACAGTGTTCCAGCACATCGTGCTAATGTAACAATGGATTTTCTTGCCAGATCATGGTTGACTGTGCTTGATCACCCTCCATACAGTCCTGATCTTGCCCCATGTGACTTCGCACTCATCCCAGAAGTGAAGATGAAGTTGAAAGGGCGGCGTTTTACAACCGACGAGGAGCTTCTGGCAGCATGGGATCAAGAGTGTGAAAATGTAACCAAAGAAGAATGGTAGAGTTGGTTCAGTGACTGGTTTTGACGTATATAGAAGTGTATTGAGTGTGGTGGAAATTATTTTGAAATAGTCTAAAGCGTTCACTCATATTGAAAAATTTTCCTAGTGCCCTTTGTACAACCCCTAAATACTGCAATAACCATGTGAAGGTATCTATAATTTTTACAATTTACTTTACGTCGCACCGGCACAGTAGGCCATTTCTTTACAATTTGTTTTACGTCGCACCGACACAGATAGGTCTTACGGCGACGATAGTAAAGGAAAGACCTAGGAGTGGGAAGGAAGCGACCGTGGCCTTAATTAAGGTACAGCCCCAGCATTTGCCTGGTTTGAAAATGGGAAACGTCAGAAAATCATCTTTAGGTCTGCTGACAGTGGAGTCCCAACCCACTATCTCCCGAATATTCCGACTCGTTGGCTGAATGGTCAGCGTACTGGCCTTCGGTTCAGAGGATCCCGGGGTAGATTCCCGGCCGGGTCGGGGATTTTAACCTTAATTGGTTAATTCCAATGGCTCGGGGGCTCGTATGTGTGACGTATTCAACATTAGAAATCATCCTAGGTAGGGCTCTCATCTTCACAGACATGCAGGTCGCCTAATAGGCCGTCTACTAGAAAAAGACCTGCACCAGGCCTCTCCGGAGGCCATACGCCATTATTATTATTATTATTATTATCTCCCGAATGCATGCTAACAGGTATGTGACCCAAACTGCGCAACTAATTGCTCTGTATTATTGCAATTATCTCCTACAAATACTACACACTTATGAGAAGACCATAGTAATTAGTTTCACTCATATATGCAGCAAGTATATATGCTGTTTTATTTAGTATATATTGCTCATCCATTTCAAGTGCACCATTTTCATAATCAACATAATGGTACAATGGATCATTAGCAGAAACATCGTAACAGCGCAGTGATTACTAGCGTCTGTAGATACACCATGAAATGGCGTGCCCTGCATTTGCTGCACTGAATGAGGAGCTAACATCGAATTCATAATAGCCTCTATTTTTGTACGATCATTGTAATTTTTTTATCTACAGTTGAGTAATTAAACATTACGAATGCTCTCTCTCCAGTTGGTGGCTATCCGTGGCTGGGAAAATGGAGTGTTTATTAATTCATTCATGCATGCATGAATACAATCCAATCATGCAATTCATTCATTCATTCATTCATTCATTCATTCATTCATTCATTCATTCATTTAATCCATAATGTATATTGTAAGCTAAGGATAAATCTGTTCAGACTCTTGACAAAAATAAATACCGGTACTTCCACTAATAAAAATTAACAAGGGTAAAACACATGTTGTCCCAGACTATATCGTATAAAACTGTTGACGTCCAGGACAAAAAATAATTTTTAAAACTGCAGTTCAGAGTTTGTGTGTACATAGAGATTACGCGTAATTTTAATGTAAAATGTGTTAATAGGAGAATTAATGCTAACAAGAAAATCTTGCATTTGTCAAAAATAATTTGGATTGCAATAAATGATTACTCTCTCCCAAGTACCAGGCGATCCTGGAACTAGGGAATGAGAGTATTCCATTCATTCTTTGAACATTACTCTTAACAATTCGTAAGTGCAGTCCATCGATCTGTAGATGTTGCGATGAGCTACGGTATGGAATACCCTACAAGTGCGCCTTCTGCAGCACACACACTTTCGTCAAGCTGGAATTGGGTTTCACAAGCTAGTTTGTAAATTTTGTCGGAGAATTCTCCCCTCTATCATTAGTTGAATGTTTTCCGGAGTGCATGTGGATTTCCAAATCCCCACTTCCCTTATTGACTATAGAAACGTATGCCCCTGGAGTACAAGTCATACATTCTGCTTTCCATTCCACACGGCCACGGCGAAAACAGAGATATATTTCCTTCAATATTCTTCTGTGAATTTGCATTCCCTGCTCGGCATTATTCTATTCAAGATGTAAAACAAAATATAAAAAGAAGAATATAAAATCATATGGTGTTCGGTCTGAACCTACCAACATACAATCCCAATGCAAACATTTAAAAAGTTTTATGTTCTCACCATTTTATTGGTTCAGGACTCACTTAATCCTTTACACTGCTAAATTAAAAAAAAAGTCAAAGTCGTCTCCATAAAGGCCATGAAGGCTCTGGGAGGGGTAGAAGGAAAAGGCTTCCACTATCCGTAACCTCGGCTCTTTATGGGGTAGAGTGGCCGCCTTTGCCCCCAGGAATTATACTGACACTCATTTTTGGTGTACGCAGAGTGAACCTCAGGGCCATGTGCTCCTTCGGAAGTGAAAATCTCGCGGTAAATATAGTACATGTCTGCCTCTGTGGTGTAGTGGTTTATGTGATTAGCTGCCACCCCTGAAGGCCCTGGTTCGATTCCCAGCTCTGCCACGAAATTTGAAAAGTGGTACGAGGGCTGGAACGGGGTCCCCTCAGCCTCGGGAGGTCCACTGAGTAGAGGTGGGTTCGATTCCCACCTCAGCCATCCTGGAAGTGGTTTTCCGTGGTTTCCCACTTCTCCTCCAGGCAAATTACGGGAAGGTACCTAACTTACGGCCACGGCCGCTTCCTTCCCTGTTCCTTGTCTATCCCTTCCAATCTTTCCATCCTTCGTCAAGACCTCTGTTCAGCATAGCAGGTGAGGCCGCCTGGGCGAGGTACTGGTCATCCTCCTCAGTTGTATCCCCCGACCAATGTCTCACACTCCAGGAGACTGCCCTTGAGGCGGTAGAGGTGGGATCCCTCGCTGCGTTCTAGGGAAAAACCAACCATGGAGGGTAAACAGATTACGAAAGAAAGAAAATGTACACTTCCTTTTGTATGAAACTTATATGACGAAACGGATGAAAATAACCTCGTGCAAGTTATATATGAACCGAGCATTAAAGGAAAGTAGTCAAATAAAGGCATCCTTAGAAAAAGTATGATGAGTGAAACATGAGTAAAGAGACCGGGCGAGTTGGCCGTGTGCGTAGAGGCGCGCGGCTGTGAGGAGCTTGCATCCGGGAGATAGTAGGTTCGAATCCCACTATCGGCAGCCCTGAAGATGGTTTTCCGTGGTTTCCCATTTTTACACCAGGCAAATGCTGAGGCTGAACCCTAATTAAGGCCACGGCCGCTTCCTTCCAACTCCTAGGCCTTTCCTATCCCATCGTCGCCATAAGACCTATCTCTGTCGGTGCGACGTAAAGCCCCTAGCAAAAAAAAGTAAAGATACTAGATATGTCGAGAACCTTAGCTTCCGTTGTTTAAAAGTCAAGCATTTTAAAAAAATAAAAATTCGTAAGTCCAATTTTCGAGCATTCGCATAGTTTTTAAAGAAATTCTCCCGGCCGGTATTTTAATACTTGAAAATGAGGACATGCCTAGGCAAATGATGATGTACGGTAACTTTACGATAAGGTTCTACCATGCGAACCATTGATCCAGTTGGAGATCAGTCCGATAAAAAACGAATAACGCCCTCGGGATAAATCCATATGTGTTCCCGCCTAGTTCAACAGATGGACTGCACGGATTTTAACCTCGAAGTAAGACACATAGCCTGTAGTTTGGTTTTGTGCACCACGTCGAATGTGGTTAGCGGTGTTTGTGCATTATGCGAGCAGAGACAGGTCTCAGTCACTGCAGTGCGTTGAGAAGTTAAGTATATTTTTGTTCGACTATAGGACTACAATAGGCTGATTACATGTAACACAACCTTGTTGTAATGGCATCCATTAAAGTACCGTTGTTATTACAGCTATCGATTTCCTACTAACCATATCCGATGTGGATTAATATCGTACGTGGAGCAGTTCTCAAGACTTGAAAGCAGCAATCCAAAATGGCAAGCTCAAGTTTTAAAAGTGACACTGATTTCGAATCACCGGAAATTGTAACAGAAGCGTTGAATGTTACTAACAATTTATTGCCGCAAAAGTCAAGGTAGGTGTCTGAAAAATTATATGCGCAGTTCATGGACTGGAGAAAAATTTAGTTCATTTCTGCTGTTTTAATGTGTTTTGTTTCGAGGTTAAAATCCGTGCAAACCATCTGTTGAACTAGACGGGTACACGAATGTTCAATACAGGCCAACTAGATCCACCGCGTCGACCAGGACCGCTATCGCACCGTCAATAGCTCCTCAATTGTAATCACGTAGTCTGTGTGGACCTCGAACCAGCCCTAAGATACAGGTAAACAGCCCTGACCTAGCCATGAATCGAACCCGGGGCTTCCAGGTGAGAGGCAGGCACGCTACCCCTACACTGCGGGGTCGACCGTAGGTAACAGTTAACACATTCTAGCCGTACAACACAAGAAACTGGAAAAGACAGAAGAGATCCTGACCAAAGACTTGTCTATGCTGGAGACTTACAGTACTTCAAAATATGGGGACTGAACCCAATGTGAACAAACCAGAAGTGTCCTGCTTTCATCTGAATAATAATGTGGCGAACATGAAACTGAACGTCAGCTTCGGAGGCAGAGTTCTTCGTCATACTGTAACTGGAACCCCGAAGTATCTTGGTGCCATCTTGTTCTGAACACTGTCCTTCAAGCAACACCTTCATAACTTAGCTCAGAAACTGAAGAAGAGTCGTAACTGTTTTCTCCATAAATTATATGTGGAACTACCTGGGAATCTTCAGCAAGCACCCAGCTATCTTCAGCCTTGGATTTGTTGTACTTAAGTGCTGAGTATTGTGCACCGCTTTGGCTGAACAGTCATGCAAGTCTCATTGTCACCCAATTGAACACTGCCATGCGCATAACATCTGACATAATGAAATCTACTCCATTTCATTGGCTTCCACGGCTGACGGTTATAATGCCACCTGATGTTTGCAGATCTACTGCCCTTATAAGAGAATTCCATAAGGTATCTAGGAATTCTAATCTACCAGTATATAGGGACCTGGGCCGCTCAGTCCGGCATTATTATTATTTCTTTCTCCGTTAGGGTCTCCTAGGGACCACGTGACAATTTTAATGCTTCATCCTTTGTTGTTCTTTCTTCATATGATCACTATGTCTCCTTTTCCTCTCCTTGGACCATTTTGACCCCTTCTTCTTTCCCTCCTTCCATTTTTAACACATTATTTCTAAAAATATCTCTCTATTGCTGCTTCTTCTCTTTTTTCTTTCCAAATCTTTCTTGACTTCATGAATCCAGGTTGTTATTGACTTCTTGTTCCAAAGATATTTGAAGATCTGTTTGGTTAACCTGTTGTCATTCATTCTGAATAAATGTCCAAAAAATATCAGTAGCCTTTTCCGCATTGTTTCTGTTATACTTACTATGTTCCAGTATATTTCATCCTTGCATCTTGATTTCCTGAGTTCTGTAGTTTTTAGCGGACCGAGTATTTTCCCGTATAATTTTTTTTTCCAGTACTTCAAATGTATTCAGATTGTAATTCAGTACTAGACATTCACTCGCGTACAGGCATTCCTGTTTGACTACTGTGTTGTAGTGTTGTATTTTGAGATTTTAGATAAACACTTTTGTTGTATATATTCCTGGTTATACCGTAATTTCTTTCTATCTCATGTATCCTGTCTCCTACAGCGGAATTTTCCAAACCATTTTCTTGAAATGTTTCTTCTAGATGTCTGAACTTCTTTACCTTCCAATTTCTGTTATTAGAAATTCTGGAAGAATGTTTATATTTGCCAGAAATTTTGTTTTTCTACAGAAATTCTTAAACCTTTTCTGTTGGCTATTTCTTCCAAGAGATTGGCTTTTATTGCTGCAATTTTCAGGTTTTCTGAAAGTATGGAAAAATCATCTGCACATTCTAGACAGTTTCTTTCAGCACCTCTGTTCTTTCTTCCCAGTGTTATTGGTGATAGCTTGCTTTTTTCATTCCAAATTCTTACTATTTTCTCCAGAACGCAGTTGAATCGGAGTGGAGACAAACCATGACCTTGCCTTACACCTGTATTCATTCTGAATGGTAATGCAAACTCGTGTCCTCATCCCGAGGGGACGCAGCTCTTTTCAGGCACACCTCCATTGGAGGTGAGCCGCATGTATCATTGCAACCACATACGGTACCAGCCCTCCTGCCATTCTTAAATTTCTGGCAGTACCGGGAATCGAACCCGCCCCTCCCCACCGAAGACGGCAGCTAATATCACTAACCGCTGTATGGTTTAGATATTTCGCCCATAAATTTTACTTTTGATATGGTGTCTGTGAGGGTTTCACGGATTAGGTTTGCCAATTTGGTTTTAACTCTGAACTCTCGGATTATTTTATCTAGAATTGTCCTATCAACAGATACAAAAGTTTTTTTAAATCTATAAATGTTACTACTATGTCTTTGGAGTTCATTAATCTGTGGCCCGACTCGTTGGCTGAATGGTCAGCGTACTGGTTCGATTCCCGGCCGGGTCGGGGATTTTAACCTTCATTGGTTAATTCCAATGCCTCGAGGCTGGGTGTTTGTGCTGTCCCAAACATCCCTGCAACTCTCACACCACACATAACACTATCCCCCACCACAATAACATGCAGTTACCTACACATGGCAGATGCCGCCCACCCTCATCGGAGGGTCTGCCTTACAAGGGCTGCACTTGGCTAGAAATAGCCACATGAAATTAATAATTAATCTGTGACTGATTATGGACTTCAGGTTGAATATCTGTTCTGAGCAAGATCTGCCCTTTTTAAATCCACTCCGATATTCACCTAAATGATAGTCAAGAGTTGCTTCTACCCTGTTCAGTAATACTGTTGAAAATATAAGCCACTTGCAGAAGGGATATGCCTCTATAGTTGTTGACATCTTGCTTGTACCTGTCTTAGCCAAAGGATGTTTAAGAGCCACTTTCCATTCCTCCAGGTTCTTCTCCGTTTTCCAGATTTCTTCAAATATGATTTGAAGATCATCTATGATATTTGGTTGAAACCATTTTATAAATTCAGCCGAAATTGATTCTTCTCCATTAGCTTTGTTGTTTTTTAGGCTTTTAATTGCTTTTTTAATTTCTTCAACAGTAGGTGGTGGATCAGCTTCCAAGTTTTCAGGAATCTCTGGAAATTCTAACTTTTGGTTCTGTTCTTCACAGTTCAGAAGCTGAACGAAGTGTTTTTTTAGTATTTCACAGTTCCCGGTATTGGTTAGACCCGTTCTGCCATTTTCATCTCTGAAGCAAATACTTTGAGCTTGATAGCCCTTCAGGTTTTTTTTTAACGTTTGATGGAAATTCCGTGAGTTATTTTGTTCAAGGTTATCCTGTATGTAAGCAAGTTGTGCTTTTTCAAGATCGTTTAGTGTTCCTTATTATTCTTGCTGTTTCTTTTCTTTGCTGCTTAAATTTTTCATAATGTTCTTTCTTTCCAGAGCATTTCCATTTTCCCCATAGTTTTGCTTTCTCCTGTTAGTATGTCTTCACAAGTTTCATTCCACCAAACTTTCTTTTTAGTTTTAGCAGACCCGGATACGTTCATTGCTGCACTGTTGATTTCTTTGGATAATTCTTGCCACTTACCATGTTGACTTACTTGAATTTCTTCTTGAAAATGTGTTATTGTTTCCTGTGTGATGATGAGTCTGTCTATGTTATATCTCATTAATTTTTCTTCTTTGATTTTTTTGAGGGAGAAGTTTGAGTTTAACTTCAGATAGGTAGTGTTCAGAGTCAAATTCTCTATTTGTTGAAAAGACTTCCTAAAGGGGCACGTAAAGGGAAACCTGTGTTTAATTTTTTTTTTTTTTTTTGCTGGTTGTTTTACGTCGCACCGACACAGATAGGTCTTACGGCGACGATGGGACAGGAAAGGGCTAGGAGTGGGAAGGAAGCGGCCGTGGCCTTCATTAAGGTACAGCCCCAGCATTTGCCTGGAGTGAAAATGTGAAACCACGGATAACCATTTTCAGGGCTGCCGACAGTGGGGTTCGAACCCACTATCTCCCGAATACTGGATACTGGCCGCACTTACGCGACTGCAGCTATCGAGCTCGGTGTGTTTAATGTTAATAGCATCCCCAACAGTTTTCCTGTCAACGAGAGTCCGGACTTCCTCAGTGCGTCTCGATGCGTACCAGCACGTTCAGGCGTGTCTTTCCAATCTCTATCGAAAAGACAGTATCTCCATTCAGCCAAGGGGCCGTATTATTATTATTAATAATAATAATAATAATAATAATAATAATAATAATTGTTTTACGTCACACTAACTACTTTTACGGTTTTCGGAGACGCCGAGGTGCCGGAATTTAGTCCCGCAGGAGTTCTTTTACGTGCCAGTAAATCTACCAACACGAGGCCGACGTATTTGAGCACCTTCAAATACCGCCGGACTGAGCCAGGATCGAACCTGCCAAGTTGGGGTCAGAAGGCCAGCGCCTCAACCGTCTGAGCCACTCAGCCCAGCATTTATTATTATTATTATTATTATTATTATTATTATTATTATTATTATTATTATTATTATTATTGCAAGACATTCATCACAGCATCTCATGAAGCTAAATCTTCTCGACACCGAACTCGATAGCTGCAGTCGCTTAAGTGCGGCCAGTATCCAGTATTCGGGAGATAGTAGGTTCGAACCCCACTGTCGGCAACCCTGAAAATGGTTTTCCGTGGTTTCCCATTTTCACACCAGGCAAATGCTGGGGCTGTACCTTAATTAAGGCCACGGCCGCTTCCTTCCAACTCCTAGCCCTTCCCTGTCCCATCGTCGCCATAAAACCTATCTGTGTCGGTGCAACGTAAAAAGCAACTAGCAAAAAAAAAAAATCTTCTCAACATTAACAATAACTAACCAGTCCTAAGAGGCTTAAGAAATGTTATTAAACCATAAGGATGGTATTTCGTATTATGTTTTGTCTATCCTAGATAATTTCGGCAGTTTTCTACCTCAGGGACAATTTCATTCTAACGCTTTAGTGTGTGCCAGGGACTTCACACCTTGAACCAACTTCAATACACGGTTTGCTGACAGATAATTTATACTAACCCCTTATCTGAGCTGCTGTTCTTTAGAGGGGTAACGCGTTTGGACTGCCTCAGCTTATTGTCATCCCATAGTCTAGTTTCGTGACAAAGAGAAGATTAGTTACACGAAGTCAGTCGATGAGCTGATAGGCAAGTGAGTTCTTCTCTTCACTTCAGTTGACGCCCACTATGGGGCGGGTAATGACAGTGTGAAGTACGGGCCCCAGCTGAGATGTGCTAGACCTCCCAGAGCGCTAAGTCGCCGTTAACAACGGAGGGTGTGCCACACCAGGGAGTGACATACTATAGTCGCTCAAAAAAGAATGAGTGCATGGTATTGTATGTTCCTCGTATTTAATTATCTGACCATTTTAATTTTTATCAAAATATAACTCGCCTCCCATGTAGATACCCACAACAAACATTGTACCTATAGGTTCAGTTGTTTCCGAGAAAAGTGTACCTGCAAGGAATTTGTACAATACTACGTGCTCAATACTATTTGAGCGACTGTAGGTGCAAGAAACCTGCGACATTGTGCAAGTGCAGATACCAATACAGTCGAACCTCGATATCTCGAACTTCCATTGCTCGAATTTTCAGTGCCTGAAAATAATTTAAATTTCCCTGCCATCTGTTCTGCTCTTCACGTGTATTTATGTCTCTCTATCACTCGAAATTCGATTACACGAATTTTTCCATTTCTCCTCCATAGGAGCTAAAACATTCTGTAATTCGAATTTTGTTCATTAACTTTGCAATGCGGTATTTAAGGTTTGTGTGTTATTGTTCCTTGACGTACTACAGTATATCTTATCTGCCCATCCCTGGTGCGTTGACCCTAGGCAGTTGGAGCTGGATCTTCTGGATCGCCACTAGACCAGGCGTTAAGTGCACTGACTGTTCTTCGACCCCAGATACAGAGTCAGTCGAATGCAAATGGAAATATTTTTGTATTTTTGCAAAAATAACTGTTTTGAGACCTATGTGTACGAAAAGAAGCTTGAGAGCGAAAAACAGAATAAACCAACGGATTTTTTCCAAGTTGTTAATGGAGGTACTCGTATGTTACAAGTTCCTCTAGTGTAGGCCTATGTATTGTCTTCGACGACTTGCTACAAGTGTTGTAATTAAAATGGCAAAATACTTAGAGTTTGTTTTTATATGGTTAAATAACACTTATGACAGTATTCGATTACATGCAATCCTCAAAGGCAGGAATTCTCTATATATCAAAATTTTGATAACTCGAAATAAAATTCAGCTCCCGTGGTGATTCGAGATATCGAGGTTCGAATGCACTTGTTTTACGATAGCAACGATGTGTATTTATAAACGGGTACGTATGTAACGAATAGTATAATTCTCTCAACTTCCTCGTTAACGACCGGTGACTCAAACGATAATCAGTACCACCCCTCGACAGTTAACCAGATTTATGTCTGTCTGCAGTCTCATCTGCTGTGTCCAATAGCAGATGGCTCTTGACCACTTGCGTGTTTGCTTTGTCAGTGACAGTCCACGAGGAGTACTTTAAATGCGTGCCGGTCCTGAAGCCGGCTAGCTTGTCAGGTCTCCGGTGGTGCACAGCTGCACGCAGTTCTGTCCAGTCTTGCTGCTCGCTCTCAGTGGCTTTATAGTTAAAAGTTAAGAGCTGATAATGCTGTGTCTCGAGTTGGGGAAATCCCGGAACTCGGCGGACAAGGAATGTAAACACTAGCCGGCCAGCTAGGCTTCGAAATCGTGGCAGTAGTTAACCAGGAAATTGCAAGAACTATAGCTGGTATTATTAATCAGTATCGTTAAGGACAATTTCCAGTCGGTACTACAAACACATTTTTCTTCAATAAGTTGTTCAAAGTATTTAACGTGCGTTCTGATAGATCCACTACAAATACGAATTGTTACATATTGTCAATTGTAAGTAGAATCTTTTCGCGCAGGAATCAGACGTAAAATATAAACATCGAGAGGTACGTTCCCACTTCGGTGTTGATGTCCTAAATCATAGGTAGGCAATACAGTGAGACAGCCCCGCACCTTGAGTTAACGGCATGAGCGCGGGAAGATCCGAGAGTAGCTGACTTGTAATAGTTTGTAGTGTAAAGACTAGATGGCGATATGCGGTGTCAAGGAGCAAGCAAAGCCGCAGCAACATACCTGGCTGAGTACATTATGTTTACGCAATATAATCGTATCATTCGTTCGTCGTCCATTATTTAAGCTGTATTCCTGAACAAGCTTTTATGCTGACCTGCGGTATTTCTATGAGTACAGGTGGTAGTCAAAGGAGTAGTCAGTTCTCATGTCAATATAATTAATTTTGCTTCAAGCGCATAACCTAATGAAATAGATACAATTAAACGTATTTACTTAGCACAAGGCGTTTGCATACAAAGTAGCTTATTTCGTTTCCTTACCATAATCTAATACACTGAATAGAACGAGACGTTAGGCACAATAACATTGTTAAAATTTGAAATATATTAAGATACGCGCCCCTTCCCTACTTGTAACAGCGAGCCGTGCAAGTAGCTGTCAGGTTGTACCTTACGTCAGAGCGAATACTCTGCTCCTTTACCTGCCTGAGCTGAAGCGCTGCTCACTGAGCCGAATTGTACCCACCTTAGTTCTAAATGACCAAAAGAATAGGTTGGGAATACAGGGAGTATCAAAACTCAATGGCAAAACTGCAGTTCTGGAGTTCTCTTAATGATTGGTGCATTGCTTAGTCAGTATAAGTAATGAGCTGCCCCAATTCGCCTAATAATGAACGAGTGGACCATGTTGAACATCGTAAGATGATAATGTCCGAGAGAAGTGAGCACCAGACATAAAAAGGCCTTTGTTTGCTTTCACGTCATAAGCACACCAGACATAAAATTTGTCTCCGCCTTGAAAGAGCGCACTGGTCGCTTTGGGGTGATGTAGATGGTGTTGATCTGGTACAGGGCGGTCACGTGACCATTTGCCGGTGGCCAGTGAACTGGTGTGTGTATGTGCGTGTGCGGGTCGGTTGTATGAAAACAACGTATCAAGATGGGTCGATGGAAAGGCGTGAGAGACTGGTAAAAAGGGGTTATCGTTTTTGGTCGTGCCTATGATTCACACACTGAATGAAGTTGCCCGATTTGTTGGTCAGTCAAGACGGACTGTCCAATATGTATACCAAGAATTATGTAACACTCGCGGCCACGAAACACAGCGTAAGAACTGTGGTCGTGGAAAGATCCCAACTGACAGGAAGCGTAGATGAGTGTCACAACCTGTCAATGAAAATCGGTTTCAAACCCGGCAGGAGTTGCTGCTGTCAGTGAGTGAAGGTCCATCCCAACCAGTTTCCGAGCGAACATTGCAATGAATAGGCCTACTTACTCACAGCGGCACATTAATTTTAACGTCTTTATTGGGCCAAAACAACACCGAACATGGACAGTAGCTAACTGGAGGCATGCAGTATGGTCCAAGGAGTAGCGATTTCGCCTGTTTTCAAATGACACAAGGCGTCTAGTGCACCGACAGCCCAATGAGGCCTTTAACCCGCAGTGTTGAGGGTGTAGTTCAGGTCAGAGGTGGTTCTGTGATATTTCGGGCGTGTTTTTTGTATTATGACTTGTACCCACTCATTCAGGTCAGCGTAAACATGCACCAGGGTGCGTATTTTAACATTCTAGGTGAGCAGCTGTTGTCCTTCATTCATCATCTTCATGATGAGTATGCTGTTGACACTCCCATTTTTCAAGATAACAACAGCCATGCCCATAGGGCTGCACGCATACGTGCTGATTTTATGAAAGCACCGACATCCTGTCACACTTCGACTACTACGTAGTCCGCTATATCTCCCGATATTAATCGCATAGAAAATGCGTGAGACTATTTGGAACAGCGGGTGAAACGCAGATATCAGTATGTCCGCAATTTGGTGGCTCTTCTGGATCTCATCAACGGTGAGTGGCTACAACTGGATATGGCATACCTACAGAACCTTGTGGGCGCCCTTCCTCGCCAATTCAAGGTGGTTATCAAAGATGGAGGTGGTGTTATATGGCATTAGAACGATTTCATCAGTGGGTGACTATTCTTTTGTCGGGTGAGCTTAGAACCAAGGCACAATCATATTGCTCGATATCAGATAATGTCTAACGTGCGTAGAATATATTGCGGGGCGTTTCCGAAGATATATTCCGAGTTTGGACGAACGCATGCTCTGTATAATAATAAAAGTACGGATAGATGTGCACCCCACCAAGTACGTGTGACTGCTCCTATTACTCTAAGTTAGTCTACTGTCTTGATATGGGAGTGAAGAGGGAAGGTGAATGTTTCAAGACGAATTCTTGCTGCCGTTGTTGTCGTACGCTTGCTAGTGAAAACTACCACTGAGATTTTAGTCGGAGGTAAACAGCCTGTTTCATTTAGTCCATGTTGAAAGTACCACTGCAGCGTCACTCAGCCATCTCTAAGTGAATCAGAAAGTAGGATATGAATCATAAATACAAGCAGCGTCTGAGTATTGTAATATTTTGATGTTTACGCCAAATATAAAGTCTAGATCTGTCGTGTTCAGGGTTTACTGGAACGGGATTAATGTAGCACCTTCAGGTAGTCTCCAGGAGACAATGCGGGGGGGGGGGGGCTATAGTCTGCATTATGCGTGAAGATTCTGGATTCCACTAGGGCACTGGACGGCAGTTAGAAATGTGTGAGACTCGCTTTTGCTGTCGCTCCTAAATTTATGACCCGGAGAAGGACTTTGTGCATATTCTGCGGCTGCTGAATACGATACGAAAGTAAGAAGAAGTTGTTATCTAGCTATATTGTGTAGTAGTCAGTCTGCCTTCTTAGTGTTCTATTTCATGGTAGTAATAGATGTAGGGAATGCATAATGTTGACGGTGGAAATTACAGTAAGGTAGTGGTCTGATCCTAGAGTGTACGGGAGTACCATCTACTGAAATTCCGTTACTAATGATGACGAACAGAGGCTTAAATATACTGGAGATGGACGCAATCCTGGACGTGGTACACGAGTAGGTGATCCATATTTAACTTAAAAAGGAATGAACTCAGAAGCATCGCCATACGTGTCGGTGAAGACATAGCCCCAGAAAATGTTGTGAGCTTAGAAGTCACTACAAACGAGAAGCGGCGAGTCCATTTGGCTTGTTAACCTCTGCTAGTCCCTTATATCAACAGGTCTCTTTGGGGGGTGGGGGGCAATAAACGGATATAACTGTCACATTTCTGGTCCCGAAGTTTATCCAAATTGCAATCGCGTGAAGACTTTATACCGGGTGGACTGCTTATTATTTTGGAATTACGCAATCCAACGTACACTTATATCATGCCCAAGCTAAAAATAGTGTTCCTTTATCCTATATTGCCTTAATTCAGCCATAACATTGTGTTGATGCTCGAGAATATGGATTAAATCATTAGCGCCAATGTTATTTCAATTACTTAACTCTAGTGAGTGTTTAAAACGATCGCACCTGCGAATAACACTACTTTAGGTTTGGACTGGAAGTGTCTATTAGGACTATGAACAGATTCTACACGTGTCGGTCATACGCCCCGGCTCTCCATAACTACGGTGGCGGATTCACATATCGCTGCTGTTGCGGAGGCAAGCAGCCGGGAAATACGTTCAGTTCCACGACTGGTACATTTTTCCGATTTATGCCGTTTACAGTGGATGTGATAATATAACTACATACCTACCTATTTGTTCCAACGAGTGAATTTTTATTTCGTCCTGAAAAGGACCGCTTTTATTTGACATGATTGTCTGGTCTGTAGATAGGAGGCAGGGTATCTGCGTATTCAGCGCTGCAAGTACTCGGAATGTTGAACACCTTGATTTATACTGATTTTAGCACGACGTTATAAATGCATTCTTGCTCGCTGCAACATGTGAGCTGTAACAGCTTGGCATTCCTGTGTGATCAGTTGCCGAAGATGACGAGGATTTTCAGACTCTTTTGCATACACTACATGCTTCAAGCGACCCCGCCGGGAGAATTCTAGTGGTGTAAGGCCGGGTGATCTGCTTGGTCAAAAAATGAGTCCATTTATTACGATATGAATCATGAATATGGTTCCGTGAAGTGGGGCCCCGTCCTGTAGAAACAACATTCTTAAACTTGCTTATAAGAAAGTTTGGTGTCAAATTGTGAGCAATACACTACTTGGGAAATTTGATGTCTTTGCCTAATTTGGCTATTTTGACTTTAAGACCAAAATATAATTTATACCAGCCACAAATTAAGAATGTGTTCCAACCACATCCCCATGCGCCATCCTGACAATGTCCAACAGCATCCCTGCATGATCCCAACAAGCACAACGGGAACATTTCATCCTATATACGTTGGTTGATGTGGAAATTGGGTTTATGAAAAAAGTTAAAGGAGAAAAATGCTTTAGAAATTATTTTGCAGTAACTTTTGTTATACAAAAAAATCTGATAACATTTTCTAAAATCCCCATCTCCTCTCTCCAACACCACTCAAGTTGATTTGGTGACTGATGATCCGACTACAGAATCAACCCCACCAAACAACATTCGTACCGGTCGAGAAGTGGAACGTTCTACAGCAACTGTGGAGTTCATTTTGAAGAAAATGAAGGTAGCGTGCTCCCATCAGATGGTCTCGAAGAAATATGGTCCGATTAGATAACATAACAGACATTTTCTCCCCACTGCACTTGAAATGCACCCTGCCTTACGTAATGCAGATTCTCCGCATTCCAATTGTGCATATTGTGCCGATTCACCGGGCCATTTCTATGAAATGTTGATTCACCGGTAAGCAGGACTCTTGAATAAAAGGAAAAACGCTGTATCATTGGTCACCCTGCGTATGCCCATTGAAAAATATTTTTCGAGCATCGAAATCACGTCCATGAAGCCGCTGGTGTAACTGCAGATGGTACGGGTGAAATGTACTGACATGTAATATTGGCATAACAATTAGGGCCTAACCGTATAATATGAGGATTATTCAGGACAGCGTCCAAAACAGCCTCTACAATATGGAAGCATCTCTAACAGGCGGTAACCTACAAAGTGTAGTGTGTCCCAGTTGACCGCAATCGTTGTTCATGGTTTCGGAACCTATTGCTCGTCTTATGTCAGGAAACGCTCGTGATACAGCGTTCCGAGTGGAATGCGTTTGCCTTGTTTCTCCATAAATTTGCAACATATCAATGTACTCGTCTCTGGAATACATCGTGTGTGAATGGATAAATACTCTGGTGTGACCTGGTGGTTGGGGATAAACATCGTGTCCCAGTTACAATGGGCCACGATCTGTCGTTGAAAATAATTTGCACCAGTTTGGATTCGAACCACTAAAACCAAACCAAACCCCATGGCACTACAGCCCTTGAAGGGCCTTGTCCTACCAAGCGACCGCTGCTCAGCCCGAAGGCCTGCAGATTACGAGGTGTCGTGTGGTCAGCACGACGAATCCTCTCGGCCGTTATTCTTGGCTTTCTAGACCGGGGCCGCTATCTCGCCATCGATAGCTTCTCAAATCTAATCACGTAGGCTAAATGGACCTCGAACCAGCCCTCAGGTCCAGGTAAAAATCCCTGTCCTGGTCCGGAATCGAACCCGGGGCCTCCGGGTAAAAGGCAGGCACGCTACCCTACACCACAGGGCCGGCATTCGAACCACTACACTACCGAAATTCAAATACCGGAGGCGACCGGCACATTACCGACTAAGTCGCAAAGACAGCATACATGGTACTCGCTAGAAGACGTAAATTACGGCCCTTCCACCTTGAATACCCGTGCCAGAGTTTTTAATCAAGATTTACGGTATCCATAGACATGACATAGGCTTTTGGGCTTATGCCGTGTCAAGAAAATAAGGTGAAATTCTTTACGTTTCGCAGAGAACTATGCTCTGCGTCAGCAGAAGAAAATCTCGACTGTCCCCGAGAAAGGCTTCTAAAACAATGGTCTTTGAATTTAGACGTTACCCAATAGAAATGGAAATGATACGTTAATTCGTCCGAGGAGCCATCTGGTGGCGATTGAACGTACCATTTCCACATTGCTGACACACGCAGAATGCAGAGCAGTATCAATCTTAAGGAGATATTTAATTTTGGTTGGGTTTCATAAAACAAAATAATAATGGCGGTTGGCATATAAGAGACCATTGCACTAATAAATGTGGCAACACCACCAAGTAGATACGTTCTTCTGATGGGGTTCTCACCGCAATACCTCGTGACTTGCATGAAGTGCTGGGCATCCCACTGTAGTATTTAAGTGACACACTTGCCTGTTAGCGATCAACGACAGACGGTACCAGCTGATGAAGACTGTACTTGACTTGAAGATAATCATAATAGTGTTTAAAAAATGTTCAATAATTTGTTATGGCCTACCTGCACCTGACAGAGGTAGGTGATGCGGTTGAGGTGGGTTTGGATTACGAGTTATAGGAGAAGTTGGAGGCTACTCTGGCACGTAACAACATTGTGATACGTGAAAGTATGTCGGCTATCTTTTTATTTGCTAGTTGCTTTACGTCGCACCGACACATACAGGTTTTATGGCGACGATGGGACAGGGAAGGGCTAGGAGTGGGAAGGAAGCGGCCGTGGCCTTAAGTAAGGTACAGCCCCAGCATTTGCCTGGTGTGAAAATGGGAAACCACGGGAAACCATTTTCAGGACTGCCGACTGTGGAGTTCGAACCTACTATCTCCCGAATACTGGATACTGGCCGCACTTAAGTCAGCTATCTTGGTGGAGCTACGCTAAAACGCATTTGGTACCTGCTGATGAGGGTCTCTTGACGAACTTGGAGGAGTGAACTTGATAGCTGGAGTGTTGATGATGATGATGATGATGATGATGATGATGATGATGCTTGTTTTAAAGGAGCCTAACATCTAGGTCATCGGCCCCTAATGGTACGAGGTGGAACGAAATGCCATGAGAGTTAACATTTTAAAATGTGTCCACTGACTAGAATTTAACACAAATGATAATCGAAAATTATTGTGAATGTAAAATAAAAAAATAATCAGCGAATTTAATTTTCAATGCCGTATTTTTTAATAAAATGATAGAAAAATAGATTAAGGTAAAATAAGACATTGCCTTGAAGTGCAAATATATATATATCATTCAGGTTTTTAAAAAATCATTAAAATACGCAAATAAACCAGAGTCAATAGAATAATACGCAGTTAACAATAAAATAAAACTCGGATTAAAAACTCACGTTCATGTACGATAAAACAGGCCAATATCCCTCATAAAACGGATGACGAGGTCTGCTGACTGCTCGCCATCTCGTAGGATGAGGGAGATGGTACTCTGAAGTTTCAGACTACAGCGCAGATCGGCCAGGTCCACGCACGCCGTAAGGATGTGTACCACGGTAAGATGACCGCCGAAAGTACACGCCGTGGGGGCTTCTCCATTTAGTAAGTAGTATTGCGTTGCTATACCGTGGCCTATGCGAAGACAACATATTGTCATTGCTTCTCTCCGAGAAAGCCGAAAGGAAGTCTCCCATACCTTCGTAGTTCCTTTTATTGTTCTCAGCTTATTTGGGAGAGGAGTGGCCTGCCACTCAATCACCCATTCGGACTTAACGAAATGTCTCCGCTGAGAACGAATATCAGTCGCCGGATGGTTACAAGGTAACGGAGACAATGTTCCCCCCTCCTTGGCAACCCTATCAGCTAACTCGTTTTCCGCTACACCCACGTGATTCGCGAGCCAAAATAGCGTGATTCTGGTGCTAGCACCCCAACACCCAGCCAGTAGGTCCTGGATCCGTTGCACCAGAGGGTGCCGAGGGAGACATGCATCAATGAATTTTATTTTTATTTTTTTGCTAGGGGCTTTACGTCGCACCGACACAGATAGGTCTTATGGCGACGATGGGATAGGAAAGGCCGATGAGTTGGAAGGAATCGGCCGTGGCCTTAATTAAGGTACAGCCCCAGCATTTGCCTGGTGTGAAAATTGGAAACCACAGAAAACCATCTTCAGAGCTGCCGATAGTGGGATTCGAACCTACTATCTCCCGGATGCAAGCTCACAGCCGCACGCCTCTACGCGCACGGCCAACTCGCCCAGTCAATGAATTTTAACAAGCCGGTAGACAGCAAAAAGTGCCGGCGTTCATTGTACCACAGAGCTTCAAGGATAGCATAGAGCTGTACTGTGTACACACTGCAGGTTTCCGGTAGAGGAAAAAGAAACTTATTATTATCGACAACGAACACAGTCAGCTGGAGTGTTGACAGGCATACTATACTAGACTTAACTAAAGTTGGCATCTGACAGGTAAGGTTGGAGGGAGGAGCACTGCACGTGCCATTTCACGATGTTGCCACATTCCAGCATTCCTTTCTACATGCTCTTACTCCTCGCTTCCGGCTCATTTGTTCCCTCCTTCATTCTGACCGTTGTGATCTGTTGTAGACTACCTGGCCAGGCGGTGTCGTCTCATTTGCGATCACTCTTATACAAACAATCAGGTTATCAGTGACAGTGACAGGTTTGGCAACTCCCAGCAAGACGAGCTGCCCTGAAGTTTTATCCCCAAGGCAACTGTAGTCGCCCCACCCTCGTTTCCATGGCAACCACACAGCCACTCCCTTTATCCCGCCTCGGCAGGCAGTAAACGGACCTCCCTCTAAGAAATTTCAGACACCAACTCTTATTATTAGCAGTATGTACATAGTCTCAGGCTGTACAGTGTGGGGTGAATAGAGAGCAGATTAGCCCTGCTAACCGTAGGATTGCATTGGAGGAAATTCCTTTCGAATCTGCCAGGTTACGATAGAGGTAGGGACCGCAATTCGAATATCCGCTGTTTGGATACATGTTTAGTGCCACCTCCTCGGATACGTTATGATAAGCCACAATGTAATTGATTTCAGTCCATTTCTTGTACTCGGGGCAAATTCTGTCCACTGACAAAGGGGGTCATCGACAATGTAAGCAACAAGGTGGAATATAGTATGGTGTAAAATCCTGCACGCCTGCTGCATTTCAATAGTGATTGGCATTGCACTGTCGAATGACTGAACCTAAAACATTGTCCACATTATAATACTGGTAGAATGTACGTTTGGACTGGACCAAGAATTCCGTGTATACCTACAGGGTGGTCGGAAACAAAGTAAACCGGGTATATGAGTGTTAGAGCCTTGGTCATACTGATAAATAATTTGAAAAAAATACATCGATATCTCGCGCCGTTGTCATTTTATCAGCTGCTGAAATGGCCAATCAGATCGCTTCACGGGCGAATTCAAATGAATTTTACAAGGCGGTGTTGCTAAATCTGCACGTGGCTTGGTCGGGCTTAAGAGCCACGCCGAGAAATGAGCATCAAACACTAACACAGCCAGTTCCACCGTAGCGTGCTTGCTGTGGGCCGAGCCTATCAGCAGGGAGGTCCTTATTCAAGTCTCTCCTAGTTTATTTCTTCTATTGGCGCTCTCAAGGCGGTCATAAGCCACGTGCAGATTTAGCAACACCGCCTCGCAAAGCCCATCTGAAATCGCCCGCGAAGCGATCTGATTGGCTAATTTCAGCAGCTGATAAAATGAAAACGCGCGAGATATCGATGTATTTTTTAAAAAATTACTTACCAATGTGACCATCGCTCTAACGCACGTATATCCGGTTCATGTTGTTTCCGACCACCCTGCATAAACATATTCCAGTGACCGTTGTGCTGGGGGAAGGTCAAAAGGCAGCCAGGATTAGGTCTACTTCCACCATTTTCTGCCGAAGGGTAAGTGTTTGAAGAGCGTTTGACCCGGATAACAGGAAATTCACTTACAGTTTCTTATAATATTTTAATTCGCTTATATATATATATCAACCAACATTTTGTTTATGATCCTCTGTCGCTGGATAACGCTACAAGGAATTTAGATGTCCATATTATGTTCACGGAAAAAGCCCCGTGCGGTTAGGGGCGCGCAGCTGTGAGGTTGCATCCGGGAGATGGTGGGTTCGAAACTCACTGCCTGCAGCCCTGAAGAAGGTTTTCAGTGGTTTCCCATTTTCACACCAGGCAAATGCTGGGGCTGTACTTTAATTAAGGCCACGGCCGCTTCTTTTCCGCTCCTAGACGTTTCCTCTCCCACCGTCGCCATAAGGCCTATCTGTGTCGGTGCGACGCAAAGCAAAATTGTTAATAAATAAGGTAGAGGGGGAATGCTACCTATCACAGCTGCATGAATTTCATTCAGCAACAGTAGCTAACTTACTTCAGGACACTTCACATTCTTCTCACCAACGCCTAGCTAAACCATGTTTTACATTAGAACTTGATGTAACCATGAAATGAGATCATTAGGCTAAAGGTTTACGTATTAGTGACAACAAGGAATTAATGGGCGTAAACTCTGTAAAAAGGACGGAAGTATCACAAATATATCGGACATGTCAAATAGCCCCTCTACGGTGGGTATATTAGTTTCCCATCGCAACTTTATAGATACAGCTGATAATTTGTAACTAGCGAAGGAATTAATCCGTCAGTAGGCTTCCTTCATCCCATGGTAATTAGCAAACTGTTATTCCATGAATGTGTGGCAAACAGAATATGCTTAACATGAGCTCGTTACTCAGAAACAGACTTCGCATGGAAACATCAGCAGCTGTAGTGAGCTAGTTACCGGGCGAGTTGGCCGTGCGGATAGGGGCGCGCAGCTGTGAGCTCGCCAGCGGGAGATAGTGGGCTCGAATCCCACTGTCGGCAGCCCTGAAGAGGGTTTTCCGTGGTTTCCCATTTTCACACCAGGCAAATGCTCGGGGTGTACCTTAATTAAGTCCACGGCTGCTTCCTTTCCATTCCTAGGCCTTTCCTGTCCCATCGTCCAGCTCCATGGATGGCTAGCGGGCTGGCCTTTGGTCACAGGGGTCACGGGTTCGATTCCCAGCAGGGTCAGAAATTTGAATCATAATTTTTAATTTCACTAGCACGGGGGCTGGTTTATGTGACGTCTTCATCATCATTATTTCATCCTCATCACGACGCGCAGGTCGCCTACTGTAGTCAAATCAAAAGACCTGCATTTGGCGAGCCGCACTTGTCTTCGGACACTCCCGGCTCTAAAAGTCATACGCCATTTCTTTTTTTCCTGTACCATCATCGCCATAGGATCTATCTGCGTCGGTGCGAAGTAAAGCACATGGCAAGAAAATGTGAGCTAGTTTGCCGGGCTGAGTGGCTCAGACGGTTGAGGCGTTGGCCTTCTGTCCGCAACTTGGCAGGTTCGATCTTGGCTCAGCCCAGTGCTATTTGAAGGTGCTCAAATACGTCAGCCTCGTGTCGGTAGATTTACTGGCACGTGAAAGAACTCCTGCGGGACAAAATTTCGGCACCTCGGAGTCTCCGAAAACAGTAGAAGAGTAGTTAGTTCCGTTAGTTCCTTGTTGTCACTAATACGTAAACCTTTAGCCTAATGATCTCATTTCATGGTTACATCATGTTCTAATGTAAAACATGGTTTAGTTAGGCGTTGGTGAGAAGAATGTGAAGTGTCCTGAAGTAAGTTAGCTACTGTTGCTGAATGAAATTCATGCAACTGTGATAGGTAGCATTTCCCCTCTACCTTATTTTTTAACAATTTTGTTTTGCGTCGCACCGACACAGATAGGCCTTATGGCGACGGTGGAAGAGGAAACGTCTAGGAGCGGAAAAGAAGCGGCCGTGGCCTTAATTAAAGTACAGCCCCAGCATTTGCCTGGTGTGAAAATGGGAAACCACTGAAAACCTTCTTCAGGGCTGCAGACAGTGAGTTTCGAACCCACCATCTCCCGGATGCAACCTCACAGCTGCGCGCCCCTAACCGCACGGCCAACTCGCCCGGTCCCACCCCGACCGCTGTTGTAGCTGGGTAAATTGTGAATGGATTTGTGGAGAAATCTTGGTTGACTGCTGGGGTGTTGCTTGTTCGTAACACACTTTCATGGCCTCCTCCAGACAAATGCGGGGATGGTACCTAACTTGAGGCCACGGCGTCTTTCTTCCCTCTTCCTTGTCTATCCCTCCCAATCTTCCCAATACCACACAAGGTCCCTTTTCAGCATAGCAGGTGAGGCCGCCTGGGAGTGGTACTGATCCTACTCCCCATTTGTAGAGGAAGTAGATGTGGGATCCCCCGCTGAATCAGAGTGAAAAACCTACCCTGGACGGTAAAATGGATAGTATGAAAAATTATTATTATTATTATTATTATTATTATTATTATTATTATTATTATTATTATTATTATTATTATTATTATAGTGTCCTAAATGACGATTTTGAGAAAAGATTAGTGTCAGTTATCTGGGGTAACGGACGTGTTCGTAACATCAGTTCTATTACTTTTGTATATTCTCCTCAAATGGCAGAAAGGCAAGAGAAATGGAATGAAAATTATTATATACCTAACATAAATTCCAGCTCTATAGAACTGAAAATACAAGTTGGTTGAAAGAGGACTTTCTCGGGTGCGATCATGACAGCGCAGTTGGCTCCCCCAAGTCTGGAAGTGCGGCACGGGATAGTAGGTTAGCGAGCAGCTGATGTCGAAATGGCCTTCTGCTTGAGGTTAAGGAATTGCGGCCACATCACTTAAACCTGCCTTGAAGAGGCGTGTTGTGTTGGAGAACCAATCACTGGTCTCATTTGATCCCGTGATCTGGCAGGCATGCTGTGCGTGGGGAGGGTCTCTTCTCTGCCAGTACTTTCAAACCAAACGACTACACAAAACTTCCAACAATACTTAAGATAGGAAATTGGCATTTAAAATATAAATCAAGGAACTTGCAATTTTGCGTGACTATTGATATCGCGGCATGCCCCGCGGTGCAGGGGTAGCGTGTCTGTCTCTTACCCGGAGGCCCCGGGTTCGATTCCCGGCCAGGTCAGGGATTTTTACCTGCATCTGAGGGCGGGTTCGAGGTCCACTCAGCCTACGTGATTACAATTGAGGAGCTGCCTGACTGTGAAATAGCGGCCCCGGTCTAGAAAGCCAAGAATAACGGCCGAGAGGATCCGTCGTGCTGACCACACGACGCCTCGTAATCTGCAGGCCTTCAGGCCGAGCTGTGGTCGCAATTTAGGCCATGGCCCTTCGGGGTTGTTGCGCCATGGGTGTGGATTTTTTTCGTATTGATATCGCGATCATAGCTAGAGGACGTCCAATGTTACGTGGAATCCGAACCGGGACGCAGTTACTTTTCTCTTCAAAGATCCCTTGTGCATTGTCGGGTTTCGAGCAAGGCCACCTTGGTGAGAAACTAGTGACTGAGCCACTTGCCAATCACGCCCCCACCCCCATCAGCAACGCATCATCTAGGTCGTGTACGGCAGCTCCTTCTCAGGTGAAGTGAATAGATTTTGCCATATCTAGATCTCTTTGTATGAATTTAGTCGACCCTAAAGTCTGGAGTTTGTGAGCCTGCCTTTTTCGTGGATGCCTGGGTTCGACTCCCGGCCAAGTGAGGGACTTTTACCTTGATGTGAGGTCTGATTCGAGGACCTCTCAGCCTACCTGAGAACAATTGAACAGCTATCTGACTGAGATGTCTGACTGAATGGCTGGTCTTTGGTCCAACGGGTCCTGGCTTTGATTCCCGGCCGGGTCGTGGATTTTAAACACTCATTCGTTAATACCTCTGGTTTGGGGATGATGTTTGTGCCGTCTTCAACATAATAGATCATTTTAGGTAGGGCCCCATCCTCACAAACGTACAGGTCACCCACAGCAGTGGTTTTCAAAGTGTGGTACACCTACCACTAGGGGAACGCGGGTTCGTCTCAAGTGGTACGCAATTTTTTTGTAGCTCGTACCTGTCTTCGGTGAACAGACCAGAAAAGAGTTGAGCCAGATCATTTTCAATAAAATTCTATTTTGATTCAGTGTTTCCGTCTACCACAGCACAGAGTTCCCCTTCTGAAATACTCATTCTAAAATGTGTGTCAGTTTGTAAGTTCTATACGAACTTGTAAATGATAGGATGTGGAGACTCACATGACCCATCTCTATACAGGAATTTCCGTGTTCTTAACTCAATTCTCTGTTTGATCAGTTCGTGCTTGGGGATTACTCGTATTCCATTATGTGTGATATATAGTCAACAGTGCCCGCTATTTTGATGCGGAGAAAGGCATTGTGGACGATATCCCCGGATATTAAAAAATCTAGCCATACAATAGGAGAAGACGACTCCAATGATCGAATAATTGGCTATTATTTAGCACTGAAAATGGCAGGAACAATTCTTCGGCCATTGCTCACCGCTCAGCTTTGGGCTTCTTCAGTGAAGTTAACTCCGAAGGAGTTTCGAGGTTTCATTTGTCCAAACCAAACCCCATGGCGCAAGAGCTCCGAAGGGCCATGGCCTACCAAGCGACCACTGCTCAGCCCGAAGGCCTGCAGATTACGAGGTGTCTCGTGGTCAGCGCGACGAATCCTCTCGGCCGTTATTCTCGGTTTTCGAGACCGGGGCCGCCATCTCACCGTCAGATAGCTCCTCAATTGTAATCACGTAGCCTGAGTGGACCTCTAACCAGCCCTCATATGCAGGTAAAAATCCATGACCTGGCCGGGAATCGAACCCGAGGCCTCCGAAGAAGTGGCAAGCATGCTTCCCCTATATATAGCAGTCGCGTAAGTGCGGCCAGTTTCCAGTATTCGGGAGATAGTAGGTTCGAACCCGACTGTCGGCAGCCCTGAAAATGGTTTTCCGTGGTTTCCCATTTTCACACCAGGCAAATGCTGGGGCTGTACCTTAATTAAGGCCATAGCCGCTTCCTTCCCACTCCTAGCCCTTCCCTGTCCCATCGTCGCCATAAGACCTATCTGTGTCGGTGCGACGTAAAGCAACTAGCAAAAAAGGTATATATATATATATATATATATATATATATATATATATATATATATATATATATATACAATATTATTTTTACTGGAGCCTCCGTGGCTCAGACGGCAGCGCGTCAGCCTCTCACCGCTGGATACCATGGTTCAAATCCCGGTCACTCCATGTGAGATTTGTGCTGGACAAAGCGGAGGCGGGACAGGTTTTTCTCCGGGTACTCCGGTTTTCCCTGTCATCTTTCATTCCAGCAACACTCTCCATTCTCATTTCATAGCATCTATCATTCATTAATAAATCACTTTGGGAGTGGCGACCCCATTGTACTAATAGCCTATATCTGTTTCATTCATTCCATCCCTGACCCGGTTAATGACTGGAAAACAGGTTGTAGGTTTTCATTTCATTATACACTGACTGACTGACAGAGCAAATGCAACACCAAGAAGGAGTGGTCAGAACTTTATGCCAATTGCAGGGTAGACTGACGTCACTGAGGTATGCTCATGATGTGAAATGCGCCGCTGTGCTGCGCACGTAGCGAACGATAAATGGGACACGGCGTTGGCGAATGGCCCACTTCGTACCGTGATTTCTCAGCCGACAGTCATTGTAGAACGTGTTGTCGTGTGCCACAGGACACGTGTATAGCTAAGAATGCCAGGCCGCCGTCAACGGAGGCATTTCCAGCAGACAGACGACTTTACGATGGGTATGGTGATCGGACTGAGAAGGGCAGGTTGGTCGCTTCGTCAAATCGCAGCCGATACCCATAGGGATGTGTCCACGGTGCAGCGCCTGTGGCGAAGATGGTTGGCGCAGGGACATGTGGCACGTGCGAGGGGTCCAGGCGCATCCCGAGTGACGTCAGCACGCGAGGATTGGCGCATCCGCCGCCAAGCGGTGGCAGCCCCGCACGCCACGTCAGCCGCCATTCTTCAGCATGTGCAAGACACCCTAGCTGTTCTAATATCGACCAGAACAATTTCCCGTCGATTGGTTGAAGGAGGCCTGCACTCCCGGCGTCCGCTCAGAAGACTACCATTGACTCCACAGCATAGACGTGCACGCCTGGCATGGTGCCGGGCTAGAGCGACTTGGATGAGGGAATGGCGGAACGTCGTGTTCTCCGATGAGTCACGCTTCTGTTCTGTCAGTGATAGTCACCGCAGACGAGTGTGGCGTCGGCGTGGAGAAAGGTCAAATCCGGCAGTAACTGTGGAGCGCCCTACCGCTAGACAACGCGGCATCAGGGTTTGGGGCGCTACTGCGTATGGTTCCACGTCACCTCTAGTGCGTATTCAAGGCACGTTAAATGCCCACCGCTACGTGCAGCATGTGCTGCGGCCGGTGGCACTCCCGTACCTTCAGGGGCTGCCCAATGCTCTGTTTCAGCAGGATAATGCCCGCCCACACACTGCTCGCATCTCCCAACAGGCTCTACGAGGTGTACAGATGCTTCCGTGGCCAGCGTACTCTCCGGATCTCTCACCAATCGAACACGTGTGGGATCTCATTGGACGCCGTTTGCAAACTCTGCCCCAGCCTCGTGCGGACGACCAACTGTGGCAAATGGTTGACAGAGAATGGAGAACCATCCCTCAGGACACCATCCGCACTCTTATTGACTCTGTACCTCGACGTGTTTCTGCGTGCATCGCCGCTCGCGGTGGTCCTACATCCTACTGAGTCGATGCCGTGCGCATTGTGTAACCTGCATATCGGTTTGAAATAAACATCAATTATTCGTCCGTGCCGTCTCTTTTTTTCCCCCAACTTTCATCCCTTTCGAACCACTCCTCCTTGGTGTTGCATTGTCACTGTCAGTCAGTGTATTTGCAATGGAGAACAGGATGGTGTAGCGGCTTAGCTTCTTGCCTGTGATCCCGGCGAGCGTGTTTTGATTCCCGGTGTTGCTGGAGTGGAAGATTCAGTCGAAAACCCCGTGGTTTCAGGAAGGGCATACGACCTTTAATCGGGGTCGATGACCTTAGATGTTAGGCCCCTTTAAACAACAATCATCATCATTATTATCAATCGATCTTAAATCTCCGGCCACAACTCTTTCGTATTTCGGGTACGATGTTAAAACAATTGCATTTTGGAAGTAGTCGAACCAAAAACTTTGAATACCAATGGCCTACAGGACGTAAATTCGAAAGACCTGCACCAGTCCTATCTGTAGGCAATATACAAAAATGAGAGTGAGATAGTAGGCCAAGTCTAGAAATTTATTTTGCTCGACAGCATTGATACCGATCGCAGAAGCTGTATTGGTTCATCAACATTCATGCAGTTGTACTTAGTGATGGGATAATCGAATACAAAACAATCGTTTATTCGATTATTTCATTTTATTCGATTATATTTCTCATTCGATTAATTTTCGATTATCCATTCGAATGAATGAGCCAATCGATCAGTAAATATTATTTCCATTCGATTATTTTTTGATTATCCATCCGAACTCCATTCGAATCAATGAATCAATCGAAAGTGAATTTTTCCACTCGATTATCTTTTCGATTATTCAGTCATAAGTGCATTGGAATGAATGAGGCAATTGAATAGTGGTTGCATGCGAAATAATAGAATGAAAAGTGATGTTATTAAGACAGTTAATTCACTCATTTATTTTCAACATTTCGCGATACGTTTGGAAAAAAAGCGTATTTCAATCGATTATCCATCGGACACATTTAAATCGAAATATTGATTCATGACGCATCCGAATAGTCTATGCGATACAACTGAATGATATTTGAAACTCATTCTATTATTTTATTTGATTATTTATTCAATTATCTAAATAATCGGATGGAGGTTATCGATTATGCCATCACTTGTTGTACTTCATCAGTTCAGTGCCCCACTGTTCAATGATATGATTAAGCTTATATGAAAGAAAGCTGCATTTTCAGTTGAATGTGATTCTTATGTATTCTCCTGTCAATCGTAGATTGAAGATACAAGCTGCTCACTTCCCAACTGCACAAATTATTCTCTTTTCAGTTTCGACTCAGTTAATTTATAACTTTTAGTCTCTTTAGTCTGCCGAAACTAACTTTGAGTAATACATTTATAAACTACGTGAAAAAAAATGTTAACATTATTATGCCTGAAAAAGAAACAAATTAATTAAAATAGAATTACATATTTCTATTCATATTTCCATTATATTTTTAATTATCCTTTTCATTTTTTGTTACCATAAGCTTTATCTTTCACATAGTTCATAAATTCATTACTCAAAAATTAGTTTCGGAAGACTGAAGAACCGAACAGTTATAAAACAAATGAATCATTCATCCAGTGTTTTTGTTTTGTTTTATTACTTTTTTCACCTTTACCGAGCTCGATAGCTGCAGTCGCTTAAGTCCGGCCAGTATCCAGTAATCGGGAGATAGCGGGTTCGAGCACCGCTGTCGGCAGCCCTGAAGATGGTTTTCCGTGGTTTCCCATGTTCTCACCAGGCAAATGCCGGGGCTGTACCTTACTTCAGGCCACGGCCGCTTCCTTCCACTTCCTAGGTCTTTCCTATCCCATCGTCGCCGTAAGACATATCTGTGTCGGTGCGACGTAAAGCAAATAGCAAAAAAAAAAAAAAAAAAATTCTCCTTTCTTCATCCGTTTAGCCTCCAGGGTTGGTTTTCCCTCGGACTCAGCGAGGGATCCAACCTCTATTGCCTCAAGGGCAGTGTCCTGGAGCGTGAAACATTGGGTCGGGGGATACAACTGGGTATGAGGACCAGTACCTTACCCAATTGTTCTCACCTATTTTAAACAGCGGGCTTACGAGGGGATGGGAAGTTTGGAAGGGATAGACAAGGAAGAGGGGAAGGAAACGGTCGTGGCCTTAAGTTAGGTACCATCCGGGCATTTGCCTGGAGGAGAAGTGGGAAACCCCGGAAACCACTTCGAGGATGGCTGAGGAAGGAATCGAACCCTAACAGCAACTAAGAATAAACGAAATAAGCCTTCACAGAGACATAATTCTAAAATCAATAGATCTGTGAATCTAGTCTCAATGAAGCCTTGAAAATTGGAATTTAGATTTCCTGACCTTATTTTTCTTGTTCCGTATTGTAATGTAAGATTCTATCCTGTACAGCAATCTGAACATCAACATAATTCGTCCCTGTTCGGGCAAAAGGTCATATCTCCCAATGCTATTCCGATCCATTATTTTCCTTAAGACTGGTCACGCCTCCCAGTCACATATGCCTATGGATATTTATTCCATCAGAACAATATCCGTTGTGATCATTTTCCTGTGCTTTGCGTGTAAAGTAAAATGGACCTCACCGTACCGCACTCTAGGAATGTACGTTTGCATGACTTATTTACGCACTCCTACAGTATAATTTACCCACCAGTCTTAATGAAAATAATGGATAGGAAGACCGTTGTGAGATATGACCTGCCAGAACAGCGACGGTCCGACTCGTTGGCTGAACGGTTAGCGTACTGGCCTTTGGTTCAGAGGGTCCTGGGTTCGATTTCCGGCCGGGTCAGGAATTTTAACCTAAAGTGGTTAATTCCAATGGCACAGGGGCTGGGTGTATGTGTTGTCTTCATCGTCATTTCATCCTCATCACGACGCGCAGGTCACCTACGGGGGTCAAACAGAAAGACCTGCACCTGGCGAGCCGAACCCGTCCTGGGATATCCCAGCACTAAAAGCCATACGACATTTCATTTCAGAACAGCCACGAATTCACTTGTTTTATTTTGCTTGTTTCTAACAACTTGCTTTACGTCGTAGCCGTAGCCGTGTTGAAATACCGGATCGCGTGAGATCTCCGAAGTTAAGCAACGTTGGGCGTGGTCAAGATTCGGATGGGTTGCCACGCGCTGTTGGAGGGGGTGGGTAAGGGAATGGAGGAGTGGAAAGGAACTGGCCACCCTACCGTACGTAAACTTCGGCTCAGGCACACCTCTGCGGAGGTTCGGATCTGCCTTCGGGCAGAATACGCCCTTACCTTACTTACGTCGCACCGACTCAGATAGGTCTTATGGCGACGATAGGATAGGAAAGGCCTAGGAGCGGAAAGGAAGCGGCCATGGCCTTAATGAAGGTACAACCCCCACCATTTGCCTGGTGTGAAAATGGGAAACCAGGGAAAACCATCTTCAGAGCTACTGACAGTGGGGTTCGAACCCACTATCTCCTGGATGCAGCTACCTTCTTTCGAAGGGTAGGTATTCCTCCTGGCCCTTTCCAAATTTTTCGAGGTTGGCACTGAATATGAATTAGGCCCAGTTTTACTGTCTGATGCCCTTACTAACGCCCACCTACGTTGAGGGGATGTCTTCACGATTGCGTGATTGGTGGTATGTTAATAATAATAATAATAATAATAATAATAATAATAATTTTATTGACTTTACGTCCCACTGACTACTTTTACGGTTTTCGGAGACGTCGAGGTGCCGTAACTTAGTCCCGCTGGAGTTCATTTACGTGTCAGTAAGTCTACCTTCAAATAGACTACCACTGGACTGAGCCAGCATCTAACCTGCCAAGTTGGGGTCAAAAGGCCAGCGCCTCAACCGTCTGAGCCACTCAGCCCGGCTGAGTGTTAAGACGAGGACAGCGGCTGTGAGCTTGCATCCGGGAGATCGTAGGTTCGAATCCCACTATCGGTAGCCCTGAAAATGGTTTTCCGTGGTTTCCCATTTTCACACCAGGCAAATGCTGGGGCTGTACCTAACTTAAGGCCACGGCCGCTTCCTTCCAACTCCTAGGTCTTTCCTATCCCAACGTCGCCATAAGACCTATCTGTGTCGGTGCGACGTAAAGCCCCTAGCAAAAAAAAAAAAAAGACGAGGACAAATGCACAGCCGCCACTCACCCTCCACCACCAAACGTGAGGGAATAACCAGAACCGGGCAAGTTGGCTGTGCGATCACGGGCGCGCAGCTGTGAGCTTGCATCCAGGAGATAGTGGGTTCGAGCCCCACTGTCGGCAGCACTGAAGATGGTGTTCCGTGGTTTCCCATCTTCACACCACCAGGCAAATAGTGGGGCTGTACCTTAATTAAGGCCGCGGCCGCTTCCTTCCCACTGCTAGACCTTTCCTATCCCATCGTCACCATAAGACCTATCTGTGTCGGCGCGACGTAAAAGAATTGTAAAAAGAAAATTAATCAGACAAGCTAAATTCCCCGGCCTGTTCGGGAATCGAACCCGAAACCCTCTAAACCAAAAATCATTCGTATGTGTCCATTTAGCAATGGAGATGGCTTCTCTGACAGCAGGTATAATGCAGGTCAAGTGGAGGAATTCAGATGTAGGCGTTTGCAACCCGGTTTGCCACAACTACACCCATATTCTTTCAGAACCTGAGTGAGTGTTACACAGGTCGATATGTCGTACTGTGCGGAGGATCTGCTCGCGGAGAGTTGTTTTTAAACAATAAGATTGTTTGATATTCTGAATGGAACAGAGCTGAAGTGTGTTTACCGTCGACCAACAAACTTCAGTATTCTTCGAAGATTGACGTAAGTCGAAGACAAATAAAGACTGAGTAATCTCGCAAGGTAGTTTCTACTTATGACCATAACTCTCTCTCTCTCTCTCTCTCTCTCTCTCTCTCTCTCTCTCTCTCTCTCTCTCTCTCTCTCTCTCTCTCTCTCTCTCTCTCTCTCTCTCTCTCTCTCTCTCTCTCTCTGTGTGTGTGTGTGTGTGTGTGTGTGTGTGTGTGTGTGGTACATGTTTTAGACGAAAGGACCTCCCGGAAACGACACACTACACACCGAAGGCTAGATGCAGATTCACCGATTACGTCTCAAAACTCAGGGCTAAAATTCGTAGAAACCCGGCGGCCCAGGGTTCGATTCCCGGCCGGGTCAGGGGTTTTAAATTGTAAATAAGTAATATCCCTGGCCTTGGGACTGGGTGTTTGTGTAGTCCTTAACGTTCCTTTCCTCACATTCAATACACGCTGGTTCCTAACATATGGTGCAAGCTATTTTTGCTAGTTGCTTTACGTCGCACCGACTCAGATAGGTCTTACGGCGACGATGGGACAGGGAAGGGCTAGGAGTGGGAAGGAAGCGGCCGTGGCCTTAATTAAGGTACAGCCCCAGCATTTGCCTGGTGAGAAAATGGGAAACCTCGGAAAACCATTTTCAGGGCTGCCGACAGTGGGGTTCGAACCCACTGTCTCCCGAATACTGGATACTGGCCGCACTTAAGCGACTGCAGCTATCGAGCTCGGTGCAAGTAGGGGCAAAAGATCTTTCTATGTCGACTCCCCGAACAATATCAAAACTCATGCTTACAAACTAATGAGTCTCGAAATTCACGACTCCGGACAGCAGGAGCCTGCGATGACCGCAGGAGGGAAATTATCATCCTACCACAGACCGAATTCTCCAAATTTAACACTGATATTTACTCAGTTATTCTGCTTGGTGACATCAAGCAGTGCACAACATGGGGTTCATGACTTCGCAAAAGGGTAAACTAAATTTAATGTACAACGGTTATAGGTTTTATAAGCAGAAAGAAAACAAGTCGGGTGAAACAGTAGGGTTTTGTCATAAAAGACTGTCATCCGCGTGTGTCGGTAAAGTTACAATTGCAAGTGGCAATAGCCCACCAGTGTGTACCTGATGTCCGTGGGTTTCTCATCCTCCTGTCACGTATACTCCTTGCGAGGCTACACGACAGATGAGAGAGGTGCTAAATACAAGAGGACACGCAGTTCCGGCTGGCGCTAACAACGGACATCTTCGCACAAATCCGATTACATTTTCAAATATCGATAGTTGTTATGTGGGTTTTTCAAGACGAACTGGCCCGGCTCATGAGTTTTGAGACTAGCCCAGGTAAAGAAACCTATTCTTACTAACCATCTTCTTGTCCGGCTCAATGGCTAAATGCTTAGCGTGCTGGCCTTTGGTCACTGGGGTCCCGGGTTCGATTCCCGACCAGATCGGGGATTTTAACTTCGTCTGGTTAATTTCTCCGGCTCGGGGTCTGGGTGTTTGTGTTCGTGTTAAATACGTACGTTCAATTCATCAAAGTCGAGTCACAATAATCAGAAACGTACAAAGAAATTGTCAATTCATAATTAATAATCAGAAACATACAAAATTTTAGCTGGCTAAATGGTCGTTAAGACCGAAAGCCAAAATTTAAACAACAACAAAAAATCATCTTGTTGTAATTCATGAATTTTGATACTCCTGAGTTTTAAGACTCGTGAGACAACACGGATTCACCAATGGGTACGCTATCAGGCAGTTGCATTTACCTGCATGAAAAATGGTATGCGAACGGATGGCTCTTCGGGGCAGTTGCGCCATGGAGTTTGGTTTGGTTTTTTCTTCCATATTCACCAACGTCAATAACTTTTGCTGTTATCTTAGATTTCCAACATTCGGATGATGTCATTACTCGGATAACGCTGACTTCTGTATTCACCACAGAACTTATCGTCTCGGTTTACCAAAATTAAGTTCTCAATCAGAATTTGAACCTTAAATATTTCATACTGACGCCCGCAATACAAATTACTACGTACTGCATCCAATATCGAAATGTACACATGTTTGTAATTACATTCGGTGTTTGCAAATATTT
The DNA here is from genome assembly GCF_040414725.1 of Anabrus simplex. Taxonomy (NCBI): domain Eukaryota; kingdom Metazoa; phylum Arthropoda; class Insecta; order Orthoptera; family Tettigoniidae; genus Anabrus; species Anabrus simplex. Next base: position 1,146,027,765 of record NC_090266.1, on the reverse strand, counting down.
AATGATGAATTATGTCCGCTATTGACCAGAAACGAAAACAGAAGCCTCATAGGACGTTCCGAGAGAGTGAATTGTTATTGAATGTGGTGGCAGAAAGCATTAACATCATAGAGAATAAGAAAACAAATGATAGACTACACATTATTTCACTTATTCCTTAGTTCTTCATTTTTTTAAATCATACTCAATCGTGTACCATACAAGACATAAGTTACGAGGCGTGTTTTTTAGTAAGTGCCGTTTTGATATAGAGAAAAGTAATGCAATTTTTAAAACAATTCTTTTTTACATGTAAGCTTGTACCGTAAACTGCATCTCAACGTAAGACCCAGTCATATTAAGGCACTTGTCATATCGTGAAGCCAGCGTCTGAATTCCATCCGCCTGTTGTGCCAGCCACTGTCGCGCGGTCCTTTTGGGGTCATCATCTTCGTCGTGGCGCTGATTTCCTAAGTGCTTTCTCACGCGCACGAACAAGTGGTTGTCACTAGACACTAGGTCACGACTATACGGAGGATGATCAAATTGTCCCCAACCAAATGAAGCGATGCAGCCTCGGGTTCGATTATGCGTGTGAGATAGTACATTGTCATGAAGCAAAAGAATCCCCCTTGTAAGCAAGACAAGCCGTTTGTTTTGGATTGCGTGAGCACAACTTCCGATAATCTAAGCATCCTGGCACAATTTCATAAAGAACACTCCTTGAAGTTTCAGGCAACTCATAACGTAATGACGAAATCTTAAAGCATTTGTTTTCTTGAACCTTTGCATCAACATTTTTGCGACAAGTCTTCATTATTGGCAGACGGTCGCCCACTACGCTTCCCGTCGTGGACATTAGTACGCCCTTCTTTAAATGCTATAACCCATTTTCTTACCATTCCCTTGCTCATAGTGTGTACTCCATACACTTCACTAATCTGCCGATGAATTTCAACTGCCTTCACGCCTTTTCCATTTGAAAATCGAATCACAGCGCGTACTTTACACTCGGCGGGACCGTTAATTGTCAGAGGCATTTTTAATAAGCACGAACAAAATACGGGCGAATGTTTATGCAGTGGCGTTTGTGGCTATGCTACAGAGGTACGTACTGAGCGCGCATTTTCTGAACCACGATCAAATTTAAAAACGATACTTTAAAAACATGGTTCGTTTAATCGAGATCTCATCGTAGGCCTACCTATGTGTTGAGTATGGAAGGTTATGTTCGATCATGTATAAGACTGACGTTGTTGAAGCTTTAGATAACATTAAATGTGTTTCAAATTCAGTGTCATCGTTGTTCTCAAAGTATGTAGCGAGTTCTTTTTATCCACCTATGACGTTTTATTGCATAATATTGGTCATATTCCCCGTCGCTGTGATATTCTCTTTCAGTTAAATATCCCAGCCGTCTACGAGCTGCCATCTTGAAAGGCTATTATTTTAGATTTCCTATTTTATGGGCTAACCCTTTTCTGGTAAAATGTTGAACCGAGATATTACCCATTATCAGAGATAATGTTGTTGGTGAACACAAATGTAACTTAGCCCTAAAGCAAGGTAAAAGCTTTTACTCGCGTTGGTGAATACGAGCCTTAGTTGGTAATTTCTCTTGAATAAATGTTCGAGTACAGAGCACGCCTCGTTGCATCAGGTGGTCTACAAGTAGTGGTATGTTGATGTTTGGAAACATGTTGTGACTGCAGGCAGGGATGTCATGACTCTGTTTCTGTGCTCGCTGGTGGTGTTTTATAAACTTCCAGTCCCCGAAATAAAAGAATCAACCAGAATCAACCCCTTCCATACAACAGTCGGTGCTCAATAAAGCGGCACTGCAGGTTACGAGGTGTCATGTGGTCGGCACAACGAATCCTCTCGGCTTTCTAGACCGGGGACGCTATCTCGCCGTCGGATAGCTCCTGGACCTCGAGCCAGCCCTCAGATACCCCCAGTGAGTGGGGGACGCAGGCGGCGAAGAATACACCCACGGTATCCCCTATCTGTCGTAAGAGACGACTAAAAGGGGCCTCAGGGGCTCTCAATTTGGGAGTGTGGGTTTGCGACCAAGAGGCCCTTAGCTGAGTCCTGGCATTGCTTCCATTTGCTTGTGACAGGCTCCTCACTTTCATCGATCCTGTCCGACCTTACTTGGTCAACTCTTGTTCTTCTCTGACCCCGACGGTATTAGAGCATTCGAGGCCTAGGGAGTCTTTCATGTTCACGCCCTTCGTGGCCCTTGTCTTTCTTTGTCCGGTACTTCATTTTTCGAAATGTCAGGCCCCTCCTTTTTGCTTTTTCTCTCTCTCTCTCTCTCTCTCTCTCTCTCTCTCTCTCTCTCTCTCTCTCTCTCTACCCCTGTGAGTGGGAGATGCAGACGAAGAATACTCCCACAGCATCCCCTGCCTGCCATAAGAGGCGACTAAAAGGAACGACCAAGGGATAATGCCATTAGAACCATGAGACTATTTGTGATTAGTACCATTACGTGATTAACTTTTAACACCATAGGTCGACATTACTTGCGGGTAGTACCACCATTACGTGATGAATACCATGGGTCGACTTTACTTACGATTAGTACTACTACATGTGCCTGGTTGTGGTCCCTCTTAGAGCAATAATCACTACTAACTAGCTAAGGAACGCGAAACGCTACGGCCTCCAGCTGAGTCTGTGATTAGCATCAACGGGTGAGGATTAATATACGGGTAGTACCATTATATGAGGTACACCATGGGTCTATGTTGCCTGTGGGTGGTGCCATAATGTGTGATACACCGTGGCTGTATATTGCCTATGATTTGTACCACTATGAGAACGTCGCGTCGCCAAGTGAGGAGTACCACTATGTGCGGAACAGCATGAGTCTGCATTGCTTCTGAGTAGTACCCTTATGTGCGAAACACCACAGATTTGTGTTACCTGTGAGTGGGGCCATTGTGTATGACTTACCATGGGTCTACATTACCTGTGATTAATACCACTGTAGGAGGAACACCACGGTTCTGCTTTACCAGTGATTAGTACCTTTGTGAGGGACCGGTGACCCTTATTTTGGACCCCTTTAGATAATAAGCATCATCCTAGTAATTAAGACATTGTGAATTTGATCCACTGATTTTGTTTCATGCATATTTTTTAAGTGGCATTCGTCTTAGATTCTAGTCTGTGGATATATTTTGAAGTTTTATTTTCACTTCGTTGCACCTCGTGCCATTAGGGGCCGATGACCTAGCTGTTAGGCCCCTTTAAAAACAAACATCATCATCATCAGCAGCAGCAGCATTCAGATACAGGTAAAACTCCATGACCTGGCCGGGAATTGAACTCGGGGCCTCCGGGTAAGAGGCAGGCACGCTACACCTATACGGCTGGGCCGCTAAGGGAATCGAGCCATTCAAGTACTGACCACGCCTAATGTTGCTTAACTGCAGTGATCGGAAGAGAACCGGTGTATTCGAAATGGTGTATGTCCGTTGGCTAAGGAAGAAGATCAATTTTACAATTTTAGCAGAGACGTTTCATGTAAGATTCAGCTAGAAGACTGTAGCCGCGTTATTGAGCACCGACTGTTCTATGGAAGTCGATTTCCGGAGACCTACTTTCGTGACATATGACGTCATCACCATGCGGTCAATCTGCACTATATGAAGAGTACAAGTGTCACTTATACTTAAGTAACTGACTGGAAAGGAAAGGTTCGCTTCACAATCGTCCTAGATCTTTCTTTCTGTCCCAGCTAGACGTCTGGCACCAGTCAAATTACGGAGGAATCAATGACGCCTGTAGCTCTGTAGTTGACATCCCTTCATCTGTTTGCTGTCGTAAATAGATCAATGAACGCGTATTCAGGGATCACGCGGGTTGCCACAGCTCCGAGGAGAAATTGGCTTGGGTAACGACAGTTGCTATCTTGAACGACCAGACGCCAGTAGGACACCAACTCTTCCGTCCAGGACAACGACATCCCCCCACAAGAAAACACTCTAGCCTTCAAAAATATAGTTATTTCCTGGCACTGGTGATAAGTGCTCTCAAGTGTGTGTATTCATAGAAATTCAGCTTGAACGGAAACACAGGGAAATGCTTGGTTTATGCAGGCTTTAAGATCACTGAATGAAATTAGTGGTATGCTGGATGTATTCCACTCGTAAGTTAATGAAATTCGTAGACATCTTGCAAATGTCTCATAAGCAAAGTCATCCTAGTTTCCTGGTTTATTGAGAAATTTCACGTTACATTTCCTTCTTTTAACTGTCAGTCACTTCAGGTCCTGTGCTCCGTTCCATCATATGCATATCGTCATTGAAGAAACACACACATTGCCCTTCCATTCCATTAAAACTGGTCACGCCTCCCAGCCACATATGCATATGCAGTCCATCATAACCATTTCAGTTGTGTTCATTTTCCTACGACGGTGTGTAAAGGAAAATGAACCTAACCATACCGCACTGTAGGAATGTATGTTTGGTTTGGGTGACGTATTTACGCACTCCTATTGTATACTGTATTTAAGTTTCATTTTCCTCTACTCCTCTGCATAAGAAATTAATCATAACGAACATTGTCCTGATGGACTGCATATCCATATGTGGTTGGAAGGCGTGATCAGTCTTAAGAAGAGTAATGGATAGGAAGAGCATTGTGACCGACGATATACTTGTAATAATGTGTTATATTATTAATTGTGCCGCCTCTGTGGTGTAGTGGTTAGCGTCATTAGCTGCCACCACCAGAAGCCGGGGTTCAATTCCAGGCTCTGGTACGATATTTGAATAAAAGTGGTACGAGGGCTGGAATGGGGTCCACTCAGCCTCAGGAGGTCATCTGAGTAGAGGAGGGTTCGATTCCCACCTCAGCCATTCTCGAAGTGGTTTTCCGTGGTTTCCTACGTTTCCAGGCAAATGCCGGGATGGTACCTAACTTAAGGACAGGGCCGCTTCATTCCTCTCCCTTGTCTATCCCTTCCAGTCTTCCCAAACCCCAAAAGGCCCTTGTTCAGCATAGCAGGCGAGGCCGCCTAGGTGAGGTACTGGTCCTCCTCCCCGGTTTCATCCCCTGACCGAAAGTCTCACGCCCCAGGACACTGCCCTTGAGGTGGTAGAGGTGGGATCCCTCACTTAGTCCAAGGTAAAACCAACCCTGGAGGGTAAACAGGTAACTGAATCAGCTTATGCTATGAGGGCCCCTCTCAACCAAACTACTTCGAGAAAACTAAATAAAACTGTACCTGGCTAAAGTGAAACGTACTATAGAAATCCACAGTTCCAGCCCTTCAGGCAAGCAACTCGGTGTTGAAAACATCCCAGGGATATGAGCTACGAATATTAGGTGTATAAAATATAATATTGGAATATATTCTTCATTTATTCCTAAAAAATACTTTTCTTTTCTTAATCATCTTTATCCGGTCCATTAGATTAGCAGTTTGCCTTTTTCTACCACTAGGAGCGCTAATGTGAGTCAATGCAGAGTTTCACTGCATTCGGTGTAGACATTTTTCAAAAAATAAAAAGCGCCTGAGGTATTGAACACATTACAGAATGAATGATGTAAATAAGTTAATTTGGCTACGAATTGAATAAAAAATAAAACGAGTAAAGAAACATGTGACTTTAGGCAGTTTTTTCCGGAACTGCATTTATGCCGGAGTGATTTTCGAAATTTGATAGATCTATCGAAGACAATTTGAAACCTTTCCGGCGACTTCGGGCACAATTGAGGAAATTGCTGAATTTGACGTTTTTCGTAGCATGGGGAGCCCTAAATTGCTAAGAAATGTTGTCAACATTAGAATTCGTTTCCTTTATTCACCAATTTGCTTTACGTCGCGCAGACACAGGTAGGTCTTATGGTGATGATGGGGTTGGAAAGGCCTAGGAGTAGGGCGGAAGCGGCCGTGGCCTTAATAATTAAGGTACAGTCCCAGCAATCAATCAATCAATCAATCAATCAATCAATCAATCACTACTGATCTCCATTTAGGGCAGTTGCCCAGGTGAGAGATTGCCTATCTGTTGTTTTCCTAGACTTTTCTTAAATGATTTCAAAAGAAATGGAAAATTTTATTGAACATCTCCCTTGGTAAGTTATTCCAATCCCTAACTCCCCTTCCTATAAACGAACATTTGCCCCAATTTGTCCTCTTGAATTCCAACTTTATCTTCACATTGTGATCTTTCCTACTTTTAAAACCGAGCTCGATAGCTGCAGTCGCTTAAGTGCGGCCAGTATCCAGTAATCGGGTGATAGTGGGTTCGAACCCCACTATCGGCAGCCCTGAGGATGGTTTTCCGTGGTTTCCCATTTTCACATCAGGCAAATGCTGGGGCTGTACCTTAATTAAGGCCACGGCCGCTTCCTTCCCATTTCTAGGCCTTTCCTATCCCATCGTCGCCATAAGACATTTCTGTGTCGGTGCGATGTAAAGCAAATAGCAACAGCCTACTTTTAAAAACACCAATCAAACTTATTCATTTACTAATATCATTCCACGCTTTCTCTCCACTGACAGCTCGGAACATACCACTTAGTCGAGCAGCTCGTCTCCTTTCTCCCAAGTCTTTCCAGCCCAAACTTTGCAACATTTTAGTAACGCTACTGTTTTGACGCAAATCATCAAGGAAAAATCGAGCTGCTTTTCTTTGGACTTTTCCAGTTCTTGAATCAAGTAATCTTGGTGAGGGTCCCATACACTGGAACCATACCCTAGTTGGGGTCTTACCTGAGACTTACGTGACTGAGCTCGATAGCTTAAGAGAGGGCAGTATCCAGTATTCGGAAGATAGTGGGTTCGAGCCCCACTGTCGTCAGCCCTGAAGATGGTTTTCCGTGGTTTCCCATTTTCACACCAGGCAAATGCTGGGGCTGTACCTAAATTAAGGCCGCTGCCGCTTCCTTCCCACTCCTAGGCCGTTCCTCTCCCGTCGTCGCCAAAAACCTGTCGTGTCGGTGCGACGTAAAACAAATTCCAGATAAAAAGATATTTGAGGTGGACAACGTAATTAAATAACCTTGTATAACTTACTGGAGATAAATACGGAACAGTCACTGCTGTTAATGCAGAGAAATGGTTCTCTCTGTCCAATCTCTCCTGTAGGTAGAATCTGGCAAACTGGCGCCATATTAAAATGTTAATGCATTTCCTACGGAAAAAACGCAAATATCCAACAAGCCCAGTAAATTAAAATATTCATATTTAAGTATGTATGTATTTTAGGTCATCAGCTCAGAGGCTGGTCGGATCCTCAAGTAGCACCACCAATGGCTATGCAGTTATAGGGAAACCGCAGAAACCAATCGCAGAGCCCAAATGAGGCGTACTAGGCAAGATGAAGAGCGAGGTAGTTTGCCATTGCTTTCCTCACTGGACCAGAAGGTGCCACTGCAGCATGACTGATTCTATGAGCAACACCTTTCATAACTGTGCTCCAAATGTTATTACTCAGCACCACCCATACCCCCAGCAGCTTCCATATTGTCACAGCCATGGATGAGACTGGGACTTCGGTGGAAGCTACACTTTGCTCTGGCCTGTGCCAAGAGACAGATACAAAAATACTGCATCCATCAAGAAATGGCAACAGGCGGGCATATTTAAGTAGCATTGTCAAAACTTTCCATATGGCCATTTAGGAGACAAATTAAAAGCGCAAATCTTAAAATACTTCTTCTGCTTCTTCTTCTTCTTCTTCTTAATTTGCTTACCCTCCAGGTTTGGTTTTTCCCTCGGACTCAGCGAGGGATCCCACCTCTACCGCCTCAAGGCAATGTCCTGGGTCGGGGGATACAACTGGGGAGGTTGACCAGTACTTCGCCCAGGCGCCCTCACCTGCTATGCTGAACAGGGGCCTTGCGGGGGAATGGGAAGATTGGAAGGGATAGACAAGGAAGAGAGAGGGAAGGAAGCGGCCGTGGCCTTAAGTTAGGTACCATCCCGGCATTTGCCTGGAGGAGAAGTGGAAAACTACGGAAAACCACTTCTAGGATGGCTGAGGTGGGAATCGAACCCACCTCTACTCAGTTGACCTCCCGAGGCTGAGTGGGCCCCGCTCCAGCCCTCGTACCACTTTTCAAATTTCGTGGCAGAGCCGGGAATCGAACCCGGGCCTCCGGAATGGCAGCTAATCACACTAACCACTACACCACAGAGGCGGACAATCTTGAAATACAATATTTAATAAAGTAGGCCTATATAACTGTACTGGCAATGAAATATTTACAAAATACAATTGTTGCAATAGCGTTATTCTTTTGGCTTTGACATTTTTAGCCGCCAATTTTTTGTCCTTCCTTTCATTTCATTATTTATATAACACTGAATATACATATTCGCACATTTAATACAGCAATATTGGCATCTTCCCTGCAGATGCAGTAAATAGAACGAATAGCTTTATTTTCTATTAACCTTATCAATTTTTCTCTGACTTAACATCTGCTTTCATGCAAATCATGTAAAAGCTTGTTATTGAAAACACGTGCAATCTTACTGTGCAACAAATTTCCTGCTTCAATTGGATGAAAAATCTCACATTGTCAGATTGTTTTTTCAAACAACTGTGTGTGAATACCTCACATTACCTTAATTATAAACACCGGACAGTCCATTGCGACTAATAATAATAATGATATCTGCAACGTAATAATAATTTCCGAAAAAGGTATGAATCCTCGATTCCAACGCAACCCACATACACAGTTGGAGAGCTACACTGCATTCGACCGGAGTGGTGGCTGATTGGTCACCGTCTCGTCGCAGGTGCGTGTTTTGTGCAAAATAAGTAGATATATTTACAAGTTTCTTTACGTCGCACCCACCCAGATAGGTCGTATGGTTTTGTGAGGATGTTTAGGTTTATATTAATTTCGGGTAGAAACTAAAGTTTATTCCAATTTGCGTAATATTTTTGTTTGCGTTTTTATCTTCACGTTCCCTCAAATCATAATTTATTTCATACAATAAATATAGCTGCGACGAGACTCGAACTCATGTCATCGAGGTTCGCAGACAAGTACGGTGACCACTCGGCTGACAGCGGTGTAACTCTGCAAGTTTGTACGCGTTGCATTGGAATCGGGGATTTATCATTTTTTCGGAAATTACTTGGTTGTGGACCTGACGCCAACGGCCGTAGCCGTGTTGAAACACCGGATCCCGTGAGATCTCCGAAGTTAAACAATGCTTGGTCAGGAGTTGGATGGGTTGCCACGCGCTGTTGGTGGGGGGTAAGGGAATGGAGGAGCGGAAAGGAACTGGCCACCCTACCGCACGGAAACTCCGGCTCAGGAACACCTCTGCGGAGGTTCGGACCTGCCTTCGGGCAGAGTAACCCTTACCGTGGACCTGACATGTTTAAGTAAAATGTGTTCGCCTTTTGGTGTTCTGTCACCTTCACTTGGTCCAAAGCGGACCTGCATCATGATACTTGACCTCATTTTTTCGAAAACGAAAGCGTATTGATCTAAACTCTTGTACGCGAGTTACTGTTGAGTGTCCCCCATCAGGTACATTGGAGCTCGTTGAAATCGGGTTGACGCAGGGTCTTGCCTCCCCTTGTAAATTTTCGATTAATTTCATCAGGTAAACACCAAATGTGTCACATCGTACGTAATGGAGTGTCGAATGGACTCTTTCACGCCCTTCAAATATCAGACTAACTATGCCAGGTTTGAACCCGCGACCTTGCGATCCGGAGGCTGTCACTTTACCACTGATCCACAGAGGGAGCTGTTGCAAAAGTGATCGTGTAAAATACGATACGGCTTAATCAACCGCATACCGGACAAAACATTATTCACTGCCTTGAAAAAGTAGACTGGCAGCTTTGGTTCGAGCTAGATGGTGTTGGACTGCTTCCAGGTGGTCATGTGACTCTTCACCGCTGGCATATGACCCCTTCAGGGTGGGTCATAAAAGCATTTATGACGATGGGGATGATGATCTGTGGGTCGAAGCAAAGACGTGACAGACTGGTAAAAGAGGGCAATCGTCTTTGGACGTGCCCATGACCATACAGTGAATGAATGTGCCCGATTTGTTTGGTCCGTCAAGATGGACTGTCCAATATGTGTACCGGTAATGGTGTTCCACTCGCGGCCACAAAAACACGGCGTAAGAACTGTGGTCATACAAAGATCCCAACGGACAGGGAGCGGACACGAATGTCTCGCCTTGTCAATGCAAATCGGTTTTAAACCCAGCAAGAGATGATGCTGTCAACGAATGAAGGCCCATCCCAACCAGTTCGCTAACGAACATTGCGAAGGAGCTGCATTCATTGAATATTTGGAATCGGGTATCTGGTAAGAGGCCAATGCTCACAGCGGCATATTAACTTGAACGTTTTCAATGGGCCAAAAATCAGGGAGCGTGGTCCAACGAGTAGCGATTTCGCCTATTTTCAAATGATACAAGGCGTCGAATACATCGGCAGCCCAATGAAGCATTTACCCCGCAGTGTGTGAAGGGTGAATTTCAGGTCGGAGGTGATTCTGTGATGTTTTGGGTGTGTATTTCGTACTATGACTTGTGTCCACTCCTTTTGGTCATCGTTGACATGAACCAGGATGTTTATTTGAACATTTTTGCAGACCCACACATTTTTGCCATTTTTGCCATTCCTTCAACATCTTCATGGTGAGTATGTTGTAGACACTCCCATTTTGCAAGATGACAACAGTCTTGCTCATAGGGCAGCAGGCATACGTGACTGATTTGACGAACACACCTACACTCTGTCATACCTCGACTGGCCCCCTACATCTCCCGGTCTTAATCCCATAGAAAATGTGTGGGAATATTTGGAACAGCTGATGAAACGCAGACATCAGCCTGTCCGCAACTTGGTGGTTCTGCGGTATCTCATCATCAGCAAGTAGCTACAGCTGGATATGGCATACCTGCAGGAACTTGTGAACTCCCTTTCTCGCCGAATCAAGGTGATTATCAAAGCTGGATGCGATGTTACACGTATTAGAAAGATGTCTCCAGTGGTGACTATTTTTTGTCCTTGGAGCTTATATCAAAATTGTAGTCTTCTAACTGTATGCTGAAATTGTTAAGATAAGAGAGCCGCGTAGCTATAAGCTCTCGTGTTGCCGAGAACCTGTCTAAGTAAGTGCGATTTTTAAAATAGTGGGCTAAAAAAAAGTAACACTATTCATTAACACACACTTTATAACAACATAGATACTGACTCTTATCACTTGAAAACGTGAAAATAAAGGGGAGTTATTTAGCATTTCATTATTACAGCAATCATAAATTGCACAAATTTTGCCAGCCATTGTTATGCGAATTCTTCATCAAAGCGAATCGGTAAATTGCGGGTCCTCAATCTCTTCGTAATAGTGAAAAACAGTCGAATGTTTTCACTTCCACAAAATCATTTCACGAGATTACCAGGTTCTCACGCTAGATGGTGCGCATAGCGCTGGGTCGCGATATATCGCAACCTATCCCGTATTTATCACTAATGCACTTGCTTCTATTTCTAACCAAGATGACTCCCACCCTCCTTCTCGGCTCATTAGCGAGTGCACGAAATCTTGCGAGGAGTGCGACTTAATCCTTTCCAAATTTTTTCGTGGGGGGGGGGCGCGAAGCCCGCTCCCCCCGCGTGACCATCGACTCAATCTACATGGCCTCCGACATGCTATTATTTCTAAGAAGAAGAAAGAGATAGCAGGGAGGAGTGGGAAGTGATACAAGGAGTATCTGCCGGTTTCCGAGTCAGACTCGCTACCACGGCATGAGTTTGTGTTAGGTAAGGTGGTGTTGATGTATGGTATTGAAAGGTCAGGGGAAAACCACATAGGCAGAAAGAAGAAAGACCCTACATGTAAAACCTGACGTCTTTTGATAGCACATGCAAGGATGTGGGTTGGAAAAAAACCAGAGGTTGTGTCAGTACAGATTGCTTATTTATGGTTCTGTACACTTCTGTATACTGTCTACTCAAGATTGGTTATCTGCCTGGCCACAATATCTGTTTAACTTTGTTGTAGTTAGTAGGACGCAAAACTAATAACATTATTATTTAACTTTGTGCCAGATCCCCACTGACTGTCTATATATTGTAGAAGGACGAACAAGGCTCGCTGGGTTGCGTCCTGCCTCTTTAGTATGCATTACGGACTCCTTGAAGTCTCTTGAATGTTGTTTGCATTGTGGAGGAATTTAGGTCACAAGACTTTTATACAATAAAATAAATCCTAATTTACTGAAACAGAAATGTTCAAAGATTCTTGGACCTTTTCTTGCATAACTTTCCTTACATACTCACAGTTCTGGTCAGACGTTTAAGACCATCATATAAAATGACAGAAATTACGTTTATAGAATACTTGATACCATCATTTTTCAAAAACTTATGTAAATTAAGAAATTCAAAAATACCGGGTGAGTTGGCCGTGCAGTTAGGGTCGCGCAGCTGTGAACTTGCCTCCGGGAGATAGTGGGTTCGAACCCCACTGTCAGCAGCCATGAAGATGGTTTCCCGTGGCTTCCCATTTTCACACCAGGCTAATGCTGTACCTTAATTAAGGCACGGCCGCTTCCTTCCCACTCCTAGGCCTTTCTTATCCCATCGTCGCTATAAAATCTATCTGTGTCAGTGCGACGTAAAGCAAATTATAAAAAAAAAGCTTAAATAAATGAACCGAGTGGAGCGACCGCGCGTGCTAACGCGCTACGGCTATGGAGCCAAGCTTTGCATTCAGGAGGGGAGTGGTTTCGAAACTCACCGTCTTCTGTCCTGGGAATGGTTTCCTCTGGTTTCCCATTTTCACTTCCAGGAAAATGCCGGGACAGTTATCATTTATACGCCACAGTCAATTTCTTCCTCCTCCTCAACCAATTTCATTCACGATCATTAATTCTATCTTCATTACTGTAGCTTCTCAACTGACGTTGGCGTCAAGAAGGGCATCCGGTCGTAAAAAGCATGCCATATAATTTCATCTCACCTCATCCCCGCTCCCGTATCAAGGATCGGTACTAAGGGGTAGACATACATAGAAAGAAAGAAAGAAAGAAAGAAAGAAAGAAAGAAAAAGCTGAAATCGTGACAGTGGTTCTGTATTGACGTTAAGTTGCAGCTCATGAGAGACACGTGGGTCTTGTTATTAACAGCGTTTCTTATTCCTCCGTAGTGTAAAAGTGCTATTAGCTGCCGCCCGTGGAGGCCCAGGTTCGATTCCCTGTACTATGAAAATATTAGAATTGGTAGGAGGGGTGGTACCTTGTTAAAATGGCACGTGCGTATAACTTATAACATTACCGCAAAAAGCCTTATCTCTGATTCCGGTACTTTAAGCTACTCATATCATTTATACATACTGTGTAAGAAAATATAAATATCCTATTATAATACTACTACCATGAGTGCCTCCGTGCCACAGGCGGCAGGGCGTCGGCCTCTCACTGCTGGTTCCGTGGTTCAAATCCTGGTCACTCCATGCTAGATTTGTGCTGGACAAAGCGGAGGCGGGACAGGTTTTTCTCCGGGTACTCCGGTTTTCCCTGTCATCTTTCATTCCAGCAACACTCTCCAGTATCATTTTATTTCATCTGCCAGTCATTAATCATTGCCCCAGAGGAGTGCGACAGGCCTCGGAAGCCGGCACAATTCCTATTCTCGCCACAAGATGGGGCTTCATTCATTCCATCCCTGATGCGGTCATTGACTGGAAAACATGTAGGTTTTCACTTTCACTACCTTGAGTAATTTCCCTCCTAATGACTATAGGATCAGATAATTCTCTGAGTTCTAGAGATATAGCCACCTATTCAGTCACTTCCTTGTCTAGTCTAACTGCATTCATTTCTTCCAGCAGTCTCCCATGTTCTACCCTATCAAAAGCCTTAAATAGTTCAATCGCGGTACAGTCCATTTGACATCCTGAATACAAATTAGCTGCTATATCTTGCTGAAATCCTACAAGTTGAGCTTCAGTGAAATAACTTTTCCTAACGCTATCTGCCTTCTACCAAACCAGTTAGTAATTTCGCAAATATGTCTAATATAATCACAAAGAATAGTTATTTCAAAGCTTACATTCAACACGTGTCAAGCTGACTAATAAAGGAAGGGCATCCGGCCGTAAAAATGGGTCAAAATACACATCACTACAATAAATTTGGTAAAAAAAGTCTAGGAAGAAAAGAAACGAGACTACATAACAGCATCTTCATTGCTATCGAAAGCCCAGCCACAGATTTATAGATCAGCCAGTCTCGGTGAAGAAGTAGGCCTTTTGCTAACTTAACATTAGTGAAATTCATATTTTCATCGCTCAGCAACTACAGATGAACCTCATAAAAAATGCAAGCTTAAAAGATTTTTTTTTTCTATTTTATTATTTACGTTGCACCGACACAGATAAATCTTACGGCGCAATGGTATAGGAAAGGATTAGGAGCCGGAAGGAAGGGACCGTGGCCTTAATTAACGTACAGCTCCAGCATTTAACTAGTGTGAAAATGGGAAACCACGGAAGACCATCCTCAGGACAGCCAACAGTGGGGTTCGAACCCACTATCTCCCGAATGCAAGCTCACAGGAACGCGACCCTAAATGCACGACGAACTCTCTCGGTAAATTTGGATATCAATTTTCACAACTAAATAGGGCTTGTTCTCTACATACTACAATTCACTGAATGTTTACATTAATCTCCTGCTGAACAACAACATACTCCAGAATCCCGAACATATTTCTCCAGAATATTATGTTTTTCTTAATCGTTACCTTTCATATCAATTTCCCTAACTTCAGCGCTACCAATTTTTTAAATGCCCTTCTCTTTCCAAGAATTGAATCCCTAGGGTAATAGTTCACAATATTTTTTGGATTCGCGACAGACTGTTTCGCCTTGTGTAATATTGCGGGACATGCGGCCTGCTTTAGAAAGTTTCCAAACGCTTGGGACGAGTCCCGATAGATCACGAATCCTTGCGGAAAGTATATAAACCACCAGAACGCTCGAGAAACATGGCTACCACTCGTACCCTATCTATAAAAGTACCCGCCACGTAAGGGTGTGCACTAAAAAAGAAAAGGTCGGTAGGTGCAGAGTGGGTCTCGGCCCGTAAGTGGCCACGGCTGGTCCATGGTACAACAGCTCTACACTCTGACCGGCCAACCGAGCAGAGGAGGGGTGGCCACGGCTCCACCGTGGCTCTACGCCTCTGCATTCGGGAGACGGGGCAAGGCTGGACCTCATGGCTGACCCCAACCGTCGGCTGTCCTGAGAATGGTTTTCCGTGATTTTCCATTCCCCTACACTAAGGCGAATGCCAGAACAGTTCCTAGTATAGGCCACGGCCACCAACCTCCTCACCTTCTCCGAGATCTTCTTCACCGTAACAAATCTCCTGGCCTGAGAGACGGCATCACCGCCTAAGAGGCCCGCCTCCCCCTTCAGGGGAGGAATGAAAATATTTTAGTAGTAGTAGTAAAAATAAAATATCGCCACCCTGTTCTCTTTTGTTAATGGCTCATGACTGCTGCCAACTTGACTAGTTACATATTGAAATCACCAAATATTATCATCAACAGACGAACTTCAATGTATGTATCAATAATGGAGGTTCCCTCACCCAAGTAAATAACAATCAAGATATTCATAATCAAATCGGTTTTTCAAGCTCAGTGAGAAAATAAGGAAATAACACTCTCTCTCACCCTCACTGAATGTAATGTTATAAACATTTCTGCCTTTTAGTATGATATGCGCATTACTATAAGAGTATTCTTCTTACAATTTCCTATTACTTGTCGCACTGAAGCGAAACCACGCTGTAATAACACACACAAGCAAATATATTGTATGTGCGTATGCCGTAAGTCAATAAGAATACACAACGGCTAAGTCTGCAAACCGTACAAAAGTTGTGACAAGACAAGGTTAGGTTAGATTAGATTAGGTTAGGTTGATAACGAAATTTCTTTCCATTTGGAACTGAACTTATCTTTATAGAGTAGGTAACGTTGCTTTCGTGTTTCGGAGGAGTTCTTGTAGATTTTTCTTGCATCTATACATCCTAATTGAATTCTATACATACGAATTGGACGGAATAAGACTGTGTTAATAAAATGCTGCGTTCGTCATTTCACAACAACTACGTTATTAATTGCGGTATTCGAACATGCCACAATACTACTTACCTGGTATTACCCAAACAGATATACAATCCTACAGAAAAAGAAAATATGCTTTAATTATACGCGCAAATGTAACAGTAGTGATTTTCACAATACGGCATTGACATTACGTACCATCTGGCAAGTCACGAAAGAATTATGACTGTATAGTGCCAACCTGCTAGATTAAGATTAACTGTAAGACGTCGTATCGGCAAGTATGGTCTCTAAACTGTATGGTTAGTGACACTGAATCGAACCCAACTGTTAGAAAATAACTCTAAATCACTACCTTCAGTATTAGCAGGGGAGAAAGAGTAAGCTTGTATGTCCGGCCCCGTGGTCACGCGGTGGCGCCGGGTTCGATTCCAGGCCGGGTCAGGGGTTTTTTAATTGTAAATGATCAATATCCCTGGGCTGGAGACTGGGTGTTTGTGTCGTCCTTAACGTTCCTTTCCCCACACTCAACACTCTACACTTCCGCAATTCCAATTACACGCAGGTTCATATCATATGGTGCAAGTAGGGGCAAAAGATCTCTATAGGTCGACGCCCCGAACAAATAGCATTTAAATAAAAAGAAGTTGTATCCTTAGTATATATACTAACATGGCAGGGACTATACTTCAGTTTTCTACAACCTACCTATGCAATCAGGCATTTTCGGCACTGGCCAGCATTACAACAAGAAACGGAAGTCAAATCCTTCTGAAGATGAAATGAACCGGCGTATGGCTTTTAGTGCCGGGGGTATTCGAGGACATGTTCGGCTCGTCAGGTGCAGGTCGCTTGATTTGACTCCCGTAGGCGACCTGCGCGTCGAGATGAGGATGACATGATAAAGAAGACGACTCATACAGCCAGCCCCCGTGCCAGTGGAATTTACCAATGATGGTTAAATTTCCCGGCCCTGCCGGGAATCGAACCTGTGACCAAAGGCCAGCATGCTAACCATTTAGCCATCTGCCTCCTGTAGATAAAGAATTACAGATGTGCTTCCCGGAAACTCATCCCTCTATTGAAAAATGTTTGTGCTAAAATAAATATCCGCACATTTCCCACTGGGTAGTATAATTACTGACAGAAAATTCTTAATTTTTCAGTTTATATTATTGTTTTTACTTCTCTGAGGTTAATAGATAACACTAATAAAATGTTTAAACACGTATGCCTATTTTAATGTTTTCATATTTTCCCATTTCCTCCCCCCTTTGTTCCGCAGCAGAGAGTTACGTCACTTTCATTTTGCGTGTAGTGTAGTCCATTGACGCCGCAGGCTCTACTTGAATATTAGATCTCACTTGCTAATGACGTGCGCTAAACAAGGTAGATGACCTTCAGTATGATTTAAGGGGGCATACAGACCGCCCAGTGTTACTGCCCCGCCCCCTGCATGTTTCAAAATCTTTTTTGAAGTATGGCTACTAGATTAACCATATATTATAAAATTCTATTCAGAATTCTCTCACACTGTGGAAATTTCTCCTTGTGATACACACAGCAGTATTTCCCCGTCTTTGCACGGCCCCAATTAACGCAGTCGATTTTGACTTAATAATAATAATAATAATAATAATAATAATAATAATAATAATAATAATAATAATAATAATAATAATAACACTAGCGAGTGAATTAGCCACCCTGTTCGCTTCGTGTGGATGTGAGCTTGCATTCAGGTGATGGTGAGTTCGAATATCACCATCAGCAGACCTCAAGGTGGTTTTCCGTGTTCATACCAAGGAAGTAAAAGGGATACACCTTAATTAATCCACGGTTTCTACCTTCTCAACCCTACTATTTTCTAGCACTTTCCTTTCCCAAAATGTACATGGATTACTGTAAAGTCAAACATGTGGCAAATAATAATAATAATAATAATAATAATAATAATAATTTCTTTATAATATTGTTGATCTTATTTTGTATACAGATTTAGTACACGTTCTGGCATTTCAGTACAGTAAAAACAGGTCTATGTAACGTAACAATTGTTAAAGCTGACTTGATATTTTATCTTAATTTTCCAAATTTCTTGAAGATTTGTATATTCTTTGCCAGTGTTATTATTGTTTGCTCGAGAGACAAATGGATCCGTCCTATGAGAACGAAGAATCTTACCTTCCAAAATCTGTCTTCTCATCGGAAGTTATTCAGCCAGTAATATCTTTACTGTAGTAGCTCACATGTCATATAATAAGTAGGACGCGGTTTTATAGGTTCTAAAGCAGTAAATATGCTGAGAAGCAAATGAAATGGCCAACATAACTGACTGTAAATGTATAAGGAGCCGTCATAAATCGGCCGTAAATTCTGAACTTTGTTTACATTCAGGTTTGTTTTGGATTCCCATTAAAGTTTTAAGTCTTACCGACTCAATGTAGGGTGTATTTATTTTCTTCTTCCTAGGATAAACAATGGGCGATTCTCCAAAATCCTTTCATCACCACTACGTTGCATCATTCACAAACTTAATAAATTCTACCCCTAAATAACTTAGGAAGACACAGTATTTTCTATGAAAAGAAACCTAACTTGGACATGGTACGACTAAGTAACAAAATTTATTTATTTCTAACCATCTTGCCAGAAACCATTTGACACTATTGGCCAGATGTAGTACAAATTACTGTGAAAAAATCTGCAGATCTGAGAAACAGAAATATATTCAGGGTTGTATTTGGACATTCTTACACCCTTATTCCTTACGAGATTAAATAATTTTTCTGAACAGTTCTTTCTTTTGCTTCTGTTTGTACTGCGCAGCACTTAATTTAACCCTACGCGCACTAATTCCGCCATAGTTACTATAATTATGTACTAAATCATTCGCCAACTGACCAGCTTACGGCCACTCAACAAATGAATCGTTTGTTTCAGAAACGACACTTCTCCATCGTACCAAATTGTTCAGAAAAAAAGGAAAAACTGTCTGTAGTGTGTAATGTCATTTCTATCCTTCCGATATTTATCATGCGTATTCTACTGTTGAAATGACTATGACAGATAGGTTGTTTGTATGAATTAGTCCAATACGTTCCTTTACAGACTTTGTTGAAAATCGTGGAGACGTGCTGTTTCTGCAACAAACACTATTATTGAGATTATAAGGAAGTGTAACATTGATTTTAACGTCATTTCAATTTTAAAAGGAACTTTATTAAATAAAGTACAAGGAAATACAATGTTTAAACCCATTATTACCGGGCAAGTTGGCCGTGCGCGTAGAGGCGCGCGGCTGTGAGCTTGCATCCGGGAGATAGTAGGTTCGAATCCCACTATCGGCAGCCCTGAAGATGGTTTTCCGTGGTTTCCCATTTTCACACCAGGCAAATGCTGGGGCTGTACCTTAATTAAGGCCACGGCCGCTTCCTTCCAACTCCTAGGCCTTTCCTATCCCATCGTCGCCATAAGACCTATCTGTGTCGGTGCGACGTAAAGCCCCTAGCAAAAAAAAAAAAAAATCCATTATTTAATAGTTATTTGTAAGACTTACTTATTTGCACATATTATGATTATACCACATTGTATAGAAAAATGAACAGAAGAATACTCCTTTTATGTCCGTTTCCAAAGTTCAAAATATATACAAAACAAAACAACACAATATAATACAAATAACATGTAAGTCTCTTATCTTTGAACAATGCTTCTCACTTCTATTGCGCTGATGTTGTCCATGCAAACAGTTCATTATAAAACTCATGGTGTTCTTCTGGTATGTAAGATTCCAACTTCTTTATGTCTGCTAATTTCTTTTTATTTAATGGAACACAGCCTTGTGGATAAGCACGTCTAGTTGGTAACACAGGCAGACGGGTTGCAGAAATAAGCAACTTGAAAGTATGAACGCACAGTCCATCAATACAGTATTTTCCTAAGACATGATTTGCCTCATACTGAAACTCCATAAATTCATTTATATGAAACGCGACTTTTGCATCTCTTTTCACACCTCTTCCTAGCGACTCAAGTGAAGTATAAACAACACCTCTCCAGGATAAGTGTTCTTTCTGCACAAAACGGAAACTTTCATTCGCGACTGACAGGCAGAGATATATGGTAGAAGTGTTTTTTCTCCACAAAATGGTAGCCCTTCGTGCATTAATCATGGCAGTATTAATAACTCATATATTCGATTCCCACTATCGGCAGCCCTGAAGATGGTTTTCCGTGGTTTCCCATTTTCACACCAGGCAAATGCTGGGGCTGTACCTTAATTAAGGCCACGGCCGCTTCCTTCCAACTCCTAGGCCTTTCCTATCCCATCGTCGCCATAAGACCTACCTGTGTCGGTGCGACGTAAAGCCGCTAGCAAAAAAGAAAAAAAAAACTCATGTAGTGTCAAAAAGTGGAGAAGTGCTGTTTCTGCAACAAACGATTCAAATATGAGTGCAAATAGTATCTATCAGTTACTATTAAATCGAATGCTAGAAGCAATTTTTGACAACATTGTTGCCATGCAGATGTTTGATAGGCAAAGCATGACGCCCTATTGTCTACGTATTCACCAACAAAATATCAACAGTTGGCAGGTTTTAGCTGGCTCACGTAAGTGATTCTTAGCCGGGTTCACCTAGACAAGTTAAATGTTAAATCAGCAACAGTAAATACCTTCTACAGTCCCTGCCATGTAAACGCATACACCTTACTCCAGGGCCTCTCAAACGCCCAAAATCTCACGCGTGCAAACTGGGGCGCAGAGTTCCTGTGCACAGTGCATCGGTCCCACTCGGCTCGGCTCGGCTTGGACCAACGGTTCGTCTCTGTCCTACTCGGCTAAGCTCGGCTCAACTCGGCTCGGATGTGGAGCGCTACGGAGCAAGTGAGGAAGAGAGAGACAGGCGGAGCGAGCGAGACAGGCGTGGAGAAAGGGAGAGACAGCGCTATTGCTCCAAATCGAGGAGTGGGGGATTGCACTCTGGTCAACCAAGCGAAGTCGTCTTTTGCACCGTGCACAATGCATGCAATCTGAGAGGCCCTGCCTTACTCCTTTCCCCTGTGAATAGGGGTTTAGACTTATTTTCCAACTGTTGGTTTCAATCCAGTGCCATTAACCACACCGTTTAGGGACCATACTTGCCGATACGCCGTCTTACAGTTACTGTCAATGTTGAATGTTTTTCCGTGACTTGCGAGAATATACGTACCGATACGTACTGCCAATACCGTATTGTTAAAATCACTACAGTTACATTTGCTGGTAGAGGTAAAGCATATATTCTTTTTCTGTAGGATTGTAAATCTGTTTGGGTAATATCAGGTATGTAGAATTGTGGCGTGTTGGAATAATGCATTTAATAACGTTCTGTAGTTGGTGTCAAGTGACGAACGCAGCATTTAATTAATACGGTCTTATTTCGTCTAATTCGCATGTATAGAATTCAATTAGTATGTATAGGAAGCAAGAAAAATCTGCAAGAAGTCATCCGAAAAAGAAAAGCAACGTTACCTACTCTATAAAGATCAGTTCAGTTTTAAATGGAAGGATATTTCGTTATCAACCTAACTTAACCTAAACTAACATAATCTTGTCTTGTCACGATCTTTGTACGGTTTGCAGACTTAGCCGTTGTGTATTATTATTATTATTATTATTATTATTATTATTATTATTATTATTATTATTATTATTTTTCTATGGGCTTTACGTCGCACCGACACAGATAGGTCTTATGGCGACGATGGGATAGGAAAGGCCTAGGAGTTGGAAGGAAGCGGCCGTGGCCTTAATTAAGGTACAGCCCCAGCATTTGCCTGGTGTGAAAATGGGAAACCACGGAAAACCATTTTCAGGGCTGCCGATAGTGGGATTCGAACCTACTATCTCCCGGATGCAAGCTCACAGCCGCGCGCCTCTACGCGCACGGCCAACTCGCCCGGTATTATTATTATTATTATTATTATTATTATTATTATTATTATTATTATTATTATTATTGATTTGCGACATATGTAGGGTCTACGTGTGTGTGTTATTACAGCTTCAGTCCGACAAATACTAGCAAATTTTAAGAAGGGAGCTGAATAATTTACAGCAGGGAAACACCGAAGTATACGGTTATAGTAATGCGCTGTTGTTCTTGTTGTTGTTTGAGTCATCAGTCCATAGACTGGTTTGATGCAGCCCTCCATGCCACACTATTCTGTGCTAAACGTTTCATTTCTACGTAACTGCTGAATCCTACATCTGCTCTAATCTGCTTTTCATATTCATACCTTGGTCTACCCCTACCAAACTTATCACCTACACTTCCTTCAAACACAAACTGCACAAGTCCTGGATGTCTTAAGATATCTCCTAACATTCTATCTCTCCTTCCGGTCAAATTTAGCCAAATCGGTCTTCTCTCTCCAATTCGATTCAGTATTTCTTTATTCGTGATTCGCTCTATCCATCTCACCTTCAGCGTTCTTCTGTAACACCACATTTCAAAAGCTTCTGTTCTCTTTCTTGATGTACTGGTTATCGTCCATATTTCACTTCCATACAATGCCACGCTCCAGAAGAAAGTCTTCAAAAATATCTTTCTAATTTCTATATCAATGTTCGAAGTGAGCAGATTTCTTTTCTTAGGAAAGCTCTTCCTTGCTTGTGGTAGTCTGCATTTTATGTCCTGCTTACTTCTGCCATCGTTAGTTATTTTGCTATCCAAGTAACAATATTCATCTACTTCCTTTAAGTCTTTGTTTCCTAATTTAATATTTCCTGCTTCACCTGACTTCGTTCGACTGCACTCCATTACTTTTGTTTTGGACTTATTTATTTTCATCGTGTACTCCTTACCCAAGACTCTTTCCATACCATTCACCAATTTTTCCAGAGCTTCTGCAGTCTCAGATAAAATAACAATATCAGCAGGAAATTTCATGGTTTTGATTTCCTCTCCTTGGATTGCGATTCCCTTCCCAAATTACTCTTTGATTTCCTTTACTGCCTATTCTACATAAACATTAAAAAGGAGGGGGACAAACTGCAACCTTGCCTCACTCCTTTCTGGATTTAAGCTTCTTTTTCAAGTCCCTCTATTCTTATCACTACAAACTGATTTTTATACAGATTGTAGATAATTCTTCGTTCTCGGGATCTGATCCAGACCACCTTCAGAATCTCAAATAGCTTGGTGCAATCAACATTATCAAATGCCTTTTCAAGATCTACGAACGCCTTGTATGTGGGCTTGTCCTTCTTAATTCGATTCTCCAAGATCAGACGTAAAGTCAGGATTGCTTCACGTGTTCCTACGTTTATTCTGAAGCCAAATTGGTCTTCTCCAAATTCAGTTTCAAGTAGTTTTTCTGTTCTTCTGAAAATAATACGTGTTAAAATTGTGCAGGCGTGAGAAACTAAACTAATGGTGCTGTAGTATTCACACTGCTCAGCACCGGCTTTCTTGGGAATAAGTATAATAACATTTTGCCGGAAATCGGATGTCACATCTCCTGTTTCATACATCTTACACACTAAATGGAATAACGTCGCCATGCTGGTTTCACTTAAGGCAGTCCGTAATTCAGAGGGAATGTCATCAATTCCATGTGCTTTATTCATATTTAGGTCTCTCAAAGCTCTGTCAAATTCTGAGCTCAAAATTCGGTCCCCCATTTCAAAAGCATCAACAGCCTGTTCTTGTTCCGGAACCATATCACCTCCGTCTTTACCTTGATACAACTGTTGGATATGTTCCTGCCATCTTCCTGCCTTGTCTTCTTTCCCTAGAAGTGGTTTTCCATCTGAGCTCGTAATATTCATACACCTAGTTTTCCTTTCTCCAAGGGTTTCCTTGATTTTTCTGTATGCATCAATTACCTTTCCTAGGAGCATACACAACCTTCAACATCCTTGCACTTCTCCTTCAGCCATTCTTCCTTAGCTGTCCTGTACTTTCTATCCACTTCATTCTTTAACCGCCTGTATTCCTTTTTGCCCTCTTCATTTTTTGCATTCTTGTACTTTCTTCGTTCATCAATCAGGTCTAGTATCTCCTGAGTTATCCATTGATTCTTAGGTGTTCTTTCATTTCTTCCTTTCATTTCTTCAGAAGCCCTAGAGACATTCTTCACAACTGACCATTCTTCTTCTATTGTGTTTCCTTCAGCCTTTTCATTTAGTCCTTGTGCGAAATGTTCCTTGAAACAGTCCCCCACACCCTTTTGTTTCAACTTGTCTATATCCCATCTCCTTGCATTCGTTCCTTTCTTTAATTTATTCAGCTTCAAGTGGCAATTCATGACCAAAAAGTTGTGGACAGAGTCCACGTCTGCTCCTGGGAAAGTTTTGCAGTCCAACACCTGGTTTCTGAATATCTGCCTAATAATAATAATGAAGTCTATATGATACCTTCTAGTGTATCCAGGTCTCGTCCACATATACAGCCGTCTTTTGTGGTGTCTGAACCAAGTATTATCAAGGACTAAACTATGATCGGTGCAGAATTCAACCAGCCGACTTCCTCTTTCGTTCCTTTGTTCCAAACCAAATTCTCATACTGTATTACCTTCTCTTTCTTGGCCTACTACTGCATTCCAGTCCCCCATCACAATTAGATTCTCGTCACCTTTTTACATATTGTATTAAATCTTCTATCTCTTCAGATATTCTTTCGATTTCTTCATCATCTGCTGAACAAGTAGGCATTAGACCTTCACTATTGTGATGGGCATCTATTGTGGGTGTCTATCTTGACAACAATAATCCGTTCACTATGCTGGTCGTAGTAGCTTACCCGTCACCAACTCCTACAATTCCCCTGTTTGATTTTGTTTTGATAATTCTGTAGTCGCGTGACCAAAAATCCTGCTCTTCCTGCCACCGTACTTCACTTATACCAACTACATCTAACTTTAGTCTATCGATCTCTCTTTTCAGATTCTCTAACCTACCACAACTATTCAAACTTCTATCATTCCACGCTCCGACTTGCAGAATGTCAGTATCCATCTTCCTGATGATTGCTTCCTCTCGTGTAGTCCCCATCCGGAGATCCGAATGGGGGGGGACTATTTTATCTCCGGAATAATGTACCCGGGAGGAAGCCATCATCAGTACATCAATCATACAGAGAGAGCTGCATGTCCTTGGGAATTAGTTACGACTGTAGTTTCCCGTTGCTTTCAGCCGCGTATCAGAATCAACACAGCTAAGACATGTTTAGTATTATTAGAAGGCCATATCAGTCAATCATCTAGACTGCATCCCTTGTAACTACCCTCCTTTTGATGAACCATTCGTTAGTCCGGTCTCTCGACAGATACCCATCCGATATGGTTGCACCTGCGGCTCGGCTATCTGCTTGGTTGGGACACGCAAGCCTCCCCACCGCGGCAAGGTCAAATGGTTCGCAGGGGATGAGTAATGCGTATATCAAAATAAAGGCAGGAATATGTAACATTAATTTGAGTGAGCGTGAGAGAGAGTCTTTTTCTTCAATTCCTCGTTGAGCTTGAAAACCGACTTAATTATGAATATCTTGATTGACCATTTACTTGGGTTCGGGAACTTCCATTATTGATACCTACATTGAGGTTAGTTTGTTGATGTTTATGTCTCGTGTTTTCAATATGTAACTAGTCAAGTTGGCAGCAGTGATAAGCTATAAAAAAAGAATAGGGCGGCGACACTTGCTTTTTTAGTGTTTAGTCTTACTTAGCGAGTACTATAGCTTAGCAGCAGAATAAAACGCGGATAATAGAGATCCGTAATTAACTAGGTTCCCTAATATCTGGAGAAAGAACATTATAATCTACAAATTAAATATGTATTTTTAAACGAATTCATGGCGTGATTTGCTTATGCTTGGGAAAATCAGGTCATGTTAGATTCTTGGGAAATAATTACGTGCCAGAAAATGTCAAGCCACGGTCTTTAAATTTGATAGATGTTTCCCTCTCTTATAACAAAATTCGCGAATGTTTCATAGGTCTTTTGGCACGAACTTCTTCTTCTTCCTCCTCCTCCTCCTCTTCTTGTCTTTTCCCTATTACCTAGTGTCGGCACTTCGTAAGGAATCAGTCCATTTTTACGGCTGAATGCCTTTATGACGCCAACCCTACGTGGAGGGGTGATGAAATCTCTATTTCGTGTTTCTGTGTAGGGCGATGTGTTGTATGTAGATGTGTACTAAGACGAACACAAAAACTCAGCCCCCGTGCTAGAGGAATTAGCCAGATAAATTTAATATCCCCTACACGGCTTGGAATCGAACCCGGGTCCATCTGAACCGAAGGCCAGTCTGCTCACCATTCATTCAAGGAGCCGGACTCTTTCAGGCACAATCGCCGGCCTCGAAACGTTGCCCTGGTCTGCCCGTTCGTAAATATGGGATGCATATTCTTTCTTTGTTTCTTAATCTGTTTACCCTCCAGAGTTGGATTTTTCCCTCGCACTCAGCGGAGGATCCCACATCTACCAACTCAAGGTCAGTGTTCTGGAGCGTGAGACTTTCGGTCGTGGGATACAACTGGGGAGGATGACAGTACCTCGCCCGGGCGGCATCACCTGCTACACTGAACAGGGGTCTTGTGGGGGATGGGAATATTAGAAGGAAGTGGCCGTGGCCTTAAGTTAGGTACCATTCCGGCATTTTGCTGGAGGAGAAGTGGGACACCACGGAAAACCACTTCAAAAACTGGTAAGGAGAAAGTATGTACCTTAATGACGAACGGTCTTTCGATATTTGCTTGTGTGGATGGAATCGGCGTGCTGCTCAAATGTACCTCCAAATTCTCCCCCCACCCATTATTGCCCTAGAAATACACTCATGTTCTTAAAAACCAAAACATCTTCAAAGACTAGAGATAGGTAGTTCATATTCACAGGACTGTGCATCAGTATGTTCTGAAGAAATGGTTAGCATATGAACCATGTCGACCCTCTGGTTCAAGGTCCACCTCGATATCTCGACGGACCACCACCGACTGAAAAAATGTGCCTGCTGCTCTCGTTGTCGCTATAACCCGAAGGTAATGGATCAGTGTGACTTGAGCATACGTGCAGGATGCCTCGCAGACATATGCGAGAACCGTACCGTCAAATGAGTGAGTCTGAAAGAGGGCGCATTTTTGCCATGAGAGAACGTGATGCATTCATCCGGGAAATTGCTGCTCGTGTGGGACGAAGTGTGTCGGCAGTGCAACGAGTGTGTACAGAATGGTTCACAGAAGGCCGTAGCACACGACGAGATGCGTCTGGTCACACCAGCCAGACCACCCCCGAGGAGATCGACACCTCATCCGAATGGCATTGCAACACAGATCTGCGTCCTCCTGGGCTCTGGTACAACAGTGGAACAGTGTAACACACCGTACACTATCAGGAGTGACAGTCCGTCGCAGTTTATTACGGTCTGGGTTACCGGCGCGTCGTCCACTTCTCCGCCTGGGCCGATGACCTTCGATGTTAGACCCCTTTAAACAACAAGCATCATCATCATCATCACTTCTCCGCCTAACTTTGACTAATGTGCGTAAAGATGCTAGACTGCAATGGTGTATGGAACGACGTCACTGGGGACAGGAATGGCAGCAGATAGTGTTTGCGGACGAATCCAGGTTCTGTTTGTTTGAAAATGATGGGCGCATTTCGGTTCGCCGCAGACAGGGGGAGAGGCATCACATTGACTGAATTCCCACAAGATATACAGTGCCAACTGAAGGTATTAGGGTGTGGGGTGCTATTGGGTACAACCGCAAATCACATTTGATGCGTGTCCAGGGCACTGTGACCAGTTTGACCTACGTGAATGACATCCTGCGACCCGTAGCCATACCCTTTCTGCACGATACCCCAGACGCCATATTTCATTAGAACAATGCGTGACCACATGTTGCTGCAAGAACACGTGCCTTCTTGTTCACAGGATGTCAGACTATTGACCTGGCCCGCCCAATCACCAGACTTGTCGCCAACCGAAAACGTGTGGGATATGGTGAAACGACGGGTGCGGCGCTGTGACCCCCTGCCAACCACCAAAGATGAATTGTGGAACCTGATGAATGCAGCATGGATAGCTATATCCGAGGACGCCATTCGCGCCTTATACGCATCGATGCCATCAAGCATGGCACAAGTTATCAATGCCCATGGAGGACACAGTGCCTACTAGGCAACAGCAGACATACTGAATGTAGGTGACTGAAATGCTAATCGTTTCTGTAGAACGTACCAATGAACATGTCCTGTGAATATGAACTTCCTATCTCTAGTCTTTCAAGGTGTTCTGTTTCTTATGAACATGAGTGTAAATTAGTCCATGTAAGGCTCGCATTAATATTAATATCTTCTCTGCAATTATCCATCGTAGATACAACCGAGCACATATTCTTCCAAAGCATAGCACAGAAAGCCTTCGATGTGCAGGAATTCAAGTATTATTATTATTATTATTATTATTATTATTATTATTATTATTATTATTATTATTATTATTATTATTATTATTATTATTACGTAACCAGGCGAGTTGGTCGTGCGGTTAGGGGCGCACAGCTGTGAGCTTGCATCTGGGAGATATATGACATGTTAACGACAAATCTGAAACATCACATCACTGCAATGCCCAGTGCATAGTTTTACCCTTACACTTGTGCCTTCTATTTCTGCAGTGAAAAATTTTGAAGTAAGTTAGTGGAAACTGAAGAGACTAACATCAGCACCAAAAGTAATGTAAAACTGTACAATAGACAGTCTCCTGTATGGCGGTACGTCATGCTATGCGATAAAAACAGATTCTATTGTAAGTGAAATTAAAAATATATAAAATGTTGCTAAAAAAATAAAAATAAAGAAAGAATTCTTGGTATTGTATAAATTCATCGCAGGTAAGTTACACTTTTACTCAGCAGCAATTGAACCTGTTGATACGAGTATAATACTTGTTGTAGGTACCTACATGTGAGGTGAATTACGTATAGTTTGATTAAGTCTGATAAAATATTCAATAATAGAAATATAAAATACCCTGCGCTCACTTTCTTTGAGTGACTATACATTTTATTTTCAATACAGTTTTCTCTCCTTTTAATATTACTTCAAATTAATTCAAAATAGAAAGGTATAAGGGTGATTCAGAAAATATTCTAGATACTATGTCTATTATGGGTACCTACACAACTCCAACATACACGCATGTATACATAGTACGGACATTTCTTACGCATATTTCCCGTATCTATTTAAAGCATTACGTTTGATTGTTCCCCATCTAATTTTCCATGAACGAAATCAGCGTAAAGCACCTGGGAATCAAAGTTCACTAAAATTCACCATCACTTTCTAATCCTCTTCCATTTAGACACTTCCTCCATGGTCCGTAAACACTGATATACACTGAGTGGCCTAAAGTCATGGTGCCCATTAGAAAATGTGCCGTGTATAAACCCTGGCTACCTACGGCGTAGCTGAGCAGTCTGTCACAGAGACCAGTGTCGTGAAAATGGCAACAAGTCGCGAGTTAACCGACATTGAACGTGGGATGATCATCGGCGCACGGCGCATGGGTCATAGCACTGCAGAGATTACTCGCAAATTCACGTTTCCGAGGTCAACAGTGTCGAGGGTGGAACATCAATATCTCAGAGAGAATGTTACCACCCGCGTA
This sequence comes from Anabrus simplex, assembly GCF_040414725.1. Classification (NCBI taxonomy): domain Eukaryota; kingdom Metazoa; phylum Arthropoda; class Insecta; order Orthoptera; family Tettigoniidae; genus Anabrus; species Anabrus simplex. The sequence goes on along the minus strand of NC_090266.1, from coordinate 1,145,998,031 downwards.
AACCGCCGCACGGGAAGACCACAGGTTTTTAACGAACGGACATCACGTTATCTCCGCAGAACCATACTGGGCGCTCGACGGGCTCTGTGAGTCAGATTACCGCCCGGTTGAATGTTGGAGGAACCCAGTTCTACCAGGACTGTAAGGAGGCAACTACACCGCATAGGCTTCACCAGCCGACGACCAACTCTTGTCCCTTTGCTGACACCGCCACACAGAGCTCAACGACGTGCATGGGCCCGCGAACATCGGCAATGGACCATGGAGTGTCGTATGGTCCGATGAATCCCGGTTCCAGTTGTATCGAGCTGATGGGCCCGTGAGAGTGTGGCGTATGCCCCAAGAAGATATGGATCCTGCGGGGCAACAAGGTTGTGTCCAGGCGGGAGGTAGTGCAGTTCTGGTCTAGGCGGCGTTCTCATAGTCACAGTTAGGTCCCATTTTCCGGCTGCAGGGAGCGCTAACAGGTGCACGTTATGTTGACATTCTTTCAGATAATCTGCATCCCGTTCTGGCCCTAGAGTACCCTTGATGGAGATGCCATGCTTCATCAGGACAATGTGCCATCCCACCGCTCTGTGGTGGCACACAGGTGGTTGGAGGAGCACTCCAGTGAAGTTACGACCATGGATTGGCCCTCCAGGCGATCTTGATCTAATCGAGCATTTATGGGATGCTGTCGATGCTGGTGTAAGCTTCATGAACCCCGCACCACCTACAGAAGACCAATTGTGAGTAGCAGTGCAAGATGCGTGGGTCCAAATCCCTCCAGAACGATTCTAACATCTTGTAGAGTCGATTCCTTGCCATTTTGCTGCCGATTTGAGGGCTCGCGGAGGAGCAAATCGTTGAAAATGAAATGGCGCATGGGTTTTAGTGCCGGGAGTGTCCGAGGACAAGTTCGACTCGCCAGATGCAGGTCTTTTGATTTGACGCTCGTAGGTGACCTGCGTGTTGTGATGAGGATGAAATTATGATGAAGACGACACATATACCCAGCCCCCGTGTCAGCGAAATTAACCAATTATGGTCAAAATTTCCGACCCTGCCGGGAATCCAACCCAGGACCCCTGTGACCAAAGACCAGCACGCTAATCATTTAGCCATGGAGCCGGACAGCAAATCGTTATTAACATCACATTCAGTGTCCTTGACAGATAATTAGGTTCTACAATTTGTTTAATGTCGTACCGACACAGATAGGTCTTATGGCAGCGATGGGATAGGAAAGTGTTAGGAGTGGGAAGGAAGCGGCCGTGTCCTTAATTAAGGCACAGTCCTAGCATTTGCTTGATATGAAAATGGGAAACCACAGAAAAAACATATTCAGGGCTGCCAACACCGGGTTTGGAACCCACTATCTCCCAGATAAAGCTTACAATTGCGCGGCCCTAACAGTATGGCCAACTCGCCCGGTGTTGTCAGGTAAGAACAGGTTGATCCAGTACATTCCAATGGTAGCTACTCACGTGTGCGGATGGCTGTGTATGGCCTAGGGTTATCGTGCAGCTGTTAATAGAAATTCAGATTATTTTTTTCGACTTTTTTCAGGTGTTTCTGTACCCTTTGGACGCAGAGAGCGGATCACACTGTGCACCTGAAGGTTAAACAGTTGTTCAGTAAGCTCCGCCTTCTTACTGTATGACTAATGTAGGATTATGATGTAATGACCATGAGCGGGAGCAGTGGTCTTCCCAGTAGAGGAGTCAGGATCGACCGATGTGGGAGGTTATAGTTACAAAATGATGATAGAACACAGTGAAGGTGCGTGTGTGGTGCGCGCATGCAAGACTTGTCATTATAAGGTCACTGATAGAAGTGAATTATTTTGATATTCAGATTGCAGTACACTACAAAATCTTACGTTAAAATACAGAACAGGAACAATATGATCAAGATCAACAGTTTTACAGCAAATGGTATGTTACTTTACAATCTAAAATCCAACTTTCGAGGCTTCTTTGAAAATATATCCAACAGATCTGTTGGTTCTAGTCTCTTAATATCTATTTAGTTTATTGTCAGATTCTATTCATTATATTTTTGTAAACTTTCCATTGGGAGTGTTCTAAACACCAGTAACCCCTTCCCTTGGCTACGCTTCTGGGTCCTCCCTAGCTGACATGATGAAATAATAATAATAATAATAATTGTACCGGGTGGTACACCTCCACGCCGCTAATTTAAAATGTGCGCCTGTTGAAACTCCCCTGCTGGAGGAGGGCTGAACTTTATCTACGCTGTTAATTCTTTACCTTCTCAGAAGATGTCACCACGTGGAAAATTTTGAGTTTTTGAACTGTGTCATTTTTGATGGGTTTTTGTTTCGCCTGAAGTAAGAAGTGTAAACTTTCTCTTCTTGAGGACACTACTGAAGATCAACAATAGTGCAACCTTGTGCGGAGTCAAAGAACTATTTTGTTGGAGAAATTTTTATTTCAAGAGTTTGTTCTTTGTTAAATTTCCGTCTGTTATTGTTTAAGTTGGCTGTATACCCCTCTTTTTCCCCTTGTTTTAGATTTATCCAATCCCGAATTTCTTTTAGTAATTTCTGACCAATCTGGTGTATCTTCCCCCAACTTGTATCTGTTGCGGGGTCCTATCCAATAAAAACATTGTGGGCGGGTGTTTTCATTCCCCTAACGCCTAGAACCTTCCACGAGAGGATATAAACTGCTGATTTTTGGGTCTCTGCGCCACTTCTGTTCCATCTTTCAGTGTATTAAGTACATCGCAGGAGGCGGGAAGCGCCTCTTTCTTCGGCAGCGGTCAACAATAAGGTAATGGCCGATTAATAAATTCTTTCTTTTCTTGCTCAGCAGTTTAACTCTCGGGGCGGGGGCGAAGCGTTCTACCATGTAACCTTTTCCTAAAATGTAACTACTCTTTTCTTCTATTCTCTTGTAAAGCTACATACTGGGATAGAGAGTGCCAACCCTCTCGAGCTCCCACTCATATTGTTTTGAGGTGAACTTATTTTTCTCAACCTATTCTTCGATAACGTAAAACAAATTGTTCTTTTCTAAGTCACCTCTGTAGTATGGGATTAGCCCTTGCATCAGTGGCCTAAAAGCCAAAGTAGGTCTTAAAAACAAAGTGTATTAGGAGTGCAAGTTCGCTTCCTCTCAAATTGTTACCTTAGAGGTCATTTTATTAACCTTCTTTTCATTTACTAGACCTCAGTAGGTTGGGTATTTTACCCCTGTGTTTATGTCCGTTGAGGACAGCTTGAAGGTGGAGTTTGGTGTGGCCTGGGAGAGGCTTAAATTTGAGAGCGAGTGGCTCTTTTTAAATAGAGTATTGTATGCCTCGAGGAGGCTTTTCAGTGTGATTTGGAGCAAGGGCTCCTAGGTATGAATGGGGTTTTCTGCCCCTCTGTTAAAACTTGTGTTTGGGGTAAAACTGAACTGATTGCCCAAGCATTATGAATTCGGGGCGCGAAGCCCAAATTCTGTAAATATTGTAACCACCTTATTTGACTTGCTATTCTGTATCTGCCATGCTTGTTACTTATTTATTTTGAAAAGAAAATATAACCTTGGTAAATTTTACATTAACTTTGATTCCGTAGTTTGAGACCCGTTCACGCCCGCACCTTCTTTCACCTCTACCTACCACCAAAACACGGTAACAAGTGGTAGCAGAGCGTGGTTGAATGGGTCTCAATTTAGCCCCTTTTGACGGCTAAACATTGTTTGTTCCGAACTCTAACCATTTTCTCAGTTGCTGGAATTTTTTGATTTTTTCCAAATTGTTCTGTCATCATGCCCGGCCCTCGCGATGTTCTCCTTCTTAACTATTTGCGCAAGGAGGAGTTGATCTATGAATTAACTATCAGAAATGTGCAATCTGGAGGCACGGTTGCAGTAGACACTAACAAGCTTAGAGGGTCCCTTGATTTGCCCATTTCCATCCCCAATTTGGGAGAGAAAGAAATTGACGACTCTCTTTCCACGATCACGGAGAATATTACTGGGCTAGCTTCTGTAGTTAGTTTTTTTGATGAAAATGATCCGTCTCCTAATCAAATTAAGCGTGTGCAAGGCAGGCTATATCATTTTTCGAATAGGGTTAACGATCTGTTGTCTCTAAAATTGAATGACGTTCAGAGGAAGGAAGCTAGTACGCTCCTGGAAAATATTTCCGAATTATCTAGTAAGGTCACTCAATTGTTAACTGGGGAAGTTCCCCCCAAATCTGATCAACCCACCATAGTGAATGCAGGTAGTGAGGAAGCGCCTCCCAAGGGAGAAGTTAATAGGATAACCGTTGCTGCTCAAACTATCCCTGCCCTATTGGACAACGAATCTGAACGTCGTGCATCATTGAGTAACATCCGTTCTGAATTAACTTCCTTGCCACTTAAACCTTTACCTACTATGTCACCAGGGTTTAGCAGCTTGCCTCATCCATTGGCAATGTTGCTCAGAGGTATCTCTAAGTTTTCGGTTAATACCACCAGTGATGTAATTTCATTTTTAAGATTTCTAGTGGAATTTCAGGATCATGCCCTCGTGTTTTCTCTTTCTCCATGTCAAATTTTGCAAATCATCTATCCCTATGCAATTGGCATTCTCTCCGACAAAATAGTAAGAGCCATAGCTGAACAGTCATCCATCGAAGATTTTCATGCACATCTACTTGCAAATTTTATTCCTGCCCGCGCGAGGTCATCTCTGATTCAGAAATACTATTATCGAGTACAGAGGTTGGATGAAAACTTGGCTGATTTCATACAGGACATTAAGTTTTATACTAGGGTGTTTGCCCTTCATTTTCCTGAAGATCAGATTGTACAGGCTATTGTAGAGGGAATTTCACCTCCCTATAGGTCATATTTGTGTTTCGCGGCGTGTCCGCAAACCTTCTCTGAACTTGAAGCATTGGCCGTCTCAGCGGAAGGAGTTAGATACGCCGATTCTTTGCGTGTCGCGAAAGAACCCCCGCCTTCCTTTAGTAACACTCGGCCTCCACCTCGCCGACCAGTCAATCCCCGTAAATGTTATGCTTGCGGGGCGCCTGACCATCTGCGCAACAAGTGTCCCCTGATCAAGTCTAGTAAGGCAAATAATGGAGCGGGTTCATCACAAGGCTGTTTTAAATGTGGGGCTTTCTCACATATCGCAAAGAATTGTCCCAATTCGAATAGCACCCCCTCCTGCTCAACTTCTGGTGTAACTTCCAACAACAATAAAAAGTGACTAGTGGCTTCGGCTGAGTCGACTAATCCATCTTCCCGAGACTCAGCCCCTAGTAAACAGATTGTAAATGCAGAGAACGATCAGCCCTCAAGTTCATCTTTTGAATGCCCTAAAGAATGTCTTAGGATTGCGGCGGATACCCCCGCACCTGTTCCTTTTCTTAAGATTGAGTTAAATAACGAGCCTATAACAGCTCTCTTAGATTCGGGCAGTGTTTGTTCGATTATTTCGGCTGAATGGTAATATAAATTGAAATCGGTTTGTAAACTTCCTGACTATGTCTCTTCTCCTGTTCAATACGTTTCGGCTAATTCATCTCCATTAGAAATTCTAGGTTCCTTACTGGTCAAAATTCGTGTTTTTAAGTTTACATGGAAAGTTAAATTGTTTGTGGCCAAGCAATTGTCTTGCCCCATTATATTGGGAGCTGACTTTATTTCTCACACTGGTCTTGTGCTCGATCTCAAGTCTAGGTCGTGCACATTCAAATTTGCTTCTAGTTGTAAAATCCCACTATTAAAGTGTAATTCTGTGTCATGTTCTTCTATTTCGCCTACCCAGGATGAGATGTTGTTAGACCTTAGACATCTACCTGAGGAGCAGGCCTATAGTATTCGCAAACTGTGTCAGTCGTTTCCCGAGGTGTTCTCTGATACTCTTGGTGTTACTGACCTTATTGAATACAAAATTGAGGTCACGGATTCGATTCCTGTCCGTTTTCCACCTTATAGGCTATCTCCACCTAAAATGAAGGCTCTGAAAGAAATTATCGATCAGATGTTGAAGGATGGTATTATTAGGCCCTCTAAGTCGGCGTATTCATCGCCTATTTTTCTAGTCCCGAAACCCCAAGGAGGCTTCAGGCCTGTCATTGATTACAGGGCTCTCAATCGGAAGGTGGTGTTGCAATCTGTGCCCCTTCCTGACCTTCATTCTTGTTTTTCATGGTTTCGTAAGGCCAAGTTCTTCACCATCTTGGACTTAAATCAGGCCTATAATCAAATTCCCCTTGCCGAAGAGTCTAAACACCTTACAGCGCTTGCCACGGACTGGAATTTATATGAATACAACCGCGTGCCTTTCGGGCTCCCTACGGGAGCAGCTGTACTCACTAGGCTGCTAGATAGGGTCTTCTCCGACATCAAATTCGAGTACTTATATCACTACTTAGATGATGTCGTCGTATTTTCAGAGACTTTTGAAGAACATCTAGATCATCTGCGAGAAGTTCTCGATCGCCTTCGTAAGGCTGGGTTAACTGTTAAGTTGTCCAAGGTTGCCTTTGCTAAGCCCTCTATGTCATTCCTAGGGCATATTGTGTCACCCGATGGGGTAGCAGTCGATCATTCTAGAACACAGGCCATCCGTGATTTTAAACCTCCCAAGGACATTAAAGGTATCGCCAGGTTCATTGGTATGGTGAATTTCTTCAGGAAGTTTATTCCTAACTTCGCTAATAGAGCGGCGCCCTTAAATCTTCTTCGTAGGAAAGGCATCAAATTCGAGTGGGGACCCTCTCAACAAGCCGCTTTTGAAGACCTTAAATTAGCACTTTGTAATGCCCCTGTACTTGCTATGCCTGATTTCTCGAAGAAATTCATCGTCCAAACCGACGCGTCGTCGTCAGCGGTAGCTGCAGTCCTTCTTCAAGAGACTGAACTAGGGAGGCGCCCCATCGCCTATGCATCTAGGACTCTTTCGGCTCAAGAAGCAAAGTACTCCATATATGAGCTTGAAGGTTTGGCAGTCTTATTTGCCTTAGAAAAGTTCCGTCTGTACCTGGAACATGTCAAATTCGACCTGGAGACAGATAACCAAGCCTTAAGCTGGGTCTTAGGTAGACCGCGTCGTACTGGTCGTATAGCCCGTTGGGCCATCCGTATTTCTGCCTTCCAATTTGATGTCAGGCATATCAGAGGTACTGAAAATGTTGTTGCTGATGGACTCAGCCGTATGTTTTCAGACGACGTTGATAACCATGAACAGGTCGACAGTTCATCACCTCCCGAGTCCATGCTCTCTGAGGTTAATGCCATCCTAACAGATGCTCCCATGCTTTTTAGAGATATCGAGAAATACCAACGCGAAGATCCGACGCTGGCTCCGATAATGGAAACCCTTTCTTCTGGGGAACATGTTGTCCCTTATGTTCTGAGGAATGGTGTTTTATGTTGCCCTTCGAGGCATGACAAGATGATGAAAGTTGTCGTTCCAGCTGTTCTGGTGCCTATGATCTTCAAATACTATCATGAGACCCCATTGGGGGGGCATCTTGGAATCTTTAAAACCCGTGAAAAGATTCGTGAAAGGTTCATCTGGAAAGGTATGGACGGTGAAATTCGGGAACTTGTAAAAGCTTGTAAATCTTGTTTGCTCAGTAAACCCACCATGTCCACTAAAGTAGGCCTTTTGTCTTCTCATCAAGCGTCGCGCCCCATGGAACGCCTGTATATTGATTATGTAGGACCCTTCCCCCAGTCAAAGGGGAATGCCAACAAGTTCATCTTGGTATGTGTAGATGGTTTTACCAGATTTTCCTGGTTATTTCCGACTAAGCTGGCTACCGCTCAGTCCACCATTACCTGTCTAAATTCTATTTTTGCTTCTTTTGGTCCGTGCCAATATATTGTATCTGATAATGATAAGGCGTTCACATCAAATCTTTTTCGTAAATTCTGTTTTGACTTGTCCATCTCTCATGTAACTACTTCTGCTTATTACCCTCAACCATCTCTGGCTGAACGGGTTAATCGTAATCTCAGGTCCGCACTTATCGCCTATCATCATGAAGATCCTTCCAGGTGGGACACGTCCCTGCATTGGTTAGCTTTTGCTTTGAATTCGGCGGTTCATGAATCTCATAAGTTCACTCCAGCTTCCTTGATGTTCAAGTTTGTTCCCAACACGCCGCTCTCTAACCTCTGGTCTCTGAGTGACATTCTACCCGAGACAATAGATCCGGATAATATCAAAGATCTTTGGAAGAAGGCTAAAGCCAATCTTATGGTATCTCATGAAAAGGTTAGGGAAAAGTATGATCGTGGACGGAGACCCACCACTTTGAATGTTGGTGACCAGGTAATGGTCAAGAATTTTGTTCCCGCGGGCAAGCTTGCCCCCAGATTTCATGGGCCATGCATCATTCTCGATTTTCTCACACCGGTTACATTGTTAGTAAGCAATCCAGCCACCGAGAGGATATTTAGGGTTCACCTGTCCCAGGTGAAACCGGTGTAAATTTTGTGTCAACTTGCTTCATATAATTTGATAGGAATATGATGGTTATATTTTTTTTTTGAGTTCCACTCTTAAGGCATTCTGCTCCTTCTATTTTATTTTATATGTAAGCATTTCTTGTAAACCTCCCCCGATTGTTAAACTGCCATCCTGTCCTTGTCACGGCCATTACCACGCTCCCGTCTCCTGCTCCACTACACACAGTGGCTGGCTTAGATGAAACGCCATGGATATCTCCACGCCGCTGGCCCCTCAATCTCTCTACATGCCTGTGCCCTCAAAAGAAACATGATGGTCCAATACAATTCTGCCGCCTAGCTTTAATGTTTCAGTGCCCCCGCAGCCGCGCGGCGCCGTGCAGCAACTGGGGCGGGGGATGGGCCCCCTCCTCTCCAGCGAGGACGACATGTGCACGGCGAGCCGGAGCTCTCCTCCCGGCCAAGGCTGATGTGCGGCGCACGACCTGCTACTTGCCCGCAGCCTGTATATGTTCACCGCGGGCGCGGCGTGCTTCAACACCTCTGCTCCCCTCATAGTGCGGGCGAGCGGTATCTCAGGGTACTTGAGGGGTCCGAGCGGCCTCCTTTGGACGCAAGCTGTAACAGCCGGTCTGGCCATCCAACTTTGCCTACATCAACTACATAGACATTCCTGTTCAACCTTAATACCGTCACTTGGGAATTCAACAGCAATATTTGGTGGACCGTGCAAAAATTTTTCTTCACTTTTAAGTATTAAAAGTTTATCTTCAGAACTCAACTTCTACAAACATAAAGACTTTACTTCACTTGCAACAACAAAATTTTGAATTTGAAACAAACCAAATTAAGTAAATCTCATAAATGCTTCTGCAATCTATCTTCATATTCACATCATAACTTGGAACTTGTTTCAAACTGACTTCATGTGTCATCCCTGGAAGAACTTTTGGGGGGGGAGGTCTGTACCGGGTGGTACACCTCCACGCCGCTAATTTAAAATGTGCGCCTGTTGAAACTCCCCTGCTGGAGGAGGGCTGAACTTTATCTACGCTGTTAATTCTTTACCTTCTCAGAAGATGTCACCACGTGGAAAATTTTGAGTTTTTGAACTGTGTCATTTTTGATGGGTTTTTGTTTCGCCTGAAGTAAGAAGTGTAAACTTTCTCTTCTAGAGGACACTACTGAAGATCAACAATAGTGCAACCTTGTGCGGAGTCAAAGAACTATTTTGTTGGAGAAATTTTTATTTCAAGAGTTTGTTCTTTGTTAAATTTCCGTCTGTTATTGTTTAAGTTGGCTGTATACCCCTCTTTTTCCCCTTGTTTTAGATTTATCCAATCCCGAATTTCTTTTAGTAATTTCTGACCAATCTGGTGTATCTTCCCCCAACTTGTATCTGTTGCGGGGTCCTATCCAATAAAAACATTGTGGGCGGGTGTTTTCATTCCCCTAACGCCTAGAACCTTCCACGAGAGGATATAAACTGCTGATTTTTGGGTCTCTGCGCCACTTCTGTTCCATCTTTCAGTGTATTAAGTACATCGCAGGAGGCGGGAAGCGCCTCTTTCTTCGGCAGCGGTCAACAATAAGGTAATGGCCGATTAATAAATTCTTTCTTTTCTTGCTCAGCAGTTTAACTCTCGGGGCGGGGGCGAAGCGTTCTACCATGTAACCTTTTCCTAAAATGTAACTACTCTTTTCTTCTATTCTCTTGTAAAGCTACATACTGGGATAGAGAGTGCCAACCCTCTCGAGCTCCCACTCATATTGTTTTGAGGTGAACTTATTTTTCTCAACCTATTCTTCGATAACGTAAAACAAATTGTTCTTTTCTAAGTCACCTCTGTAGTATGGGATTAGCCCTTGCATCAGTGGCCTAAAAGCCAAAGTAGGTCTTAAAAACAAAGTGTATTAGGAGTGCAAGTTCGCCTCCTCTCAAATTGTTACCTTAGAGGTCATTTTATTAACCTTCTTTTCATTTACTAGACCTCAGTAGGTTGGGTATTTTACCCCTGTGTTTATGTCCGTTGAGGACAGCTTGAAGGTGGAGTTTGGTGTGGCCTGGGAGAGGCTTAAATTTGAGAGCGAGTGGCTCTTTTTAAATAGAGTATTGTATGCCTCGAGGAGGCTTTTCAGTGTGATTTGGAGCAAGGGCTCCTAGGTATGAATGGGGTTTTCTGCCCCTCTGTTAAAACTTGTGTTTGGGGTAAAACTGAACTGATTGCCCAAGCATTATGAATTCGGGGCGCGAAGCCCAAATTCTGTAAATATTGTAACCACCTTATTTGACTTGCTATTCTGTATCTGCCATGCTTGTTACTTATTTATTTTGAAAAGAAAATATAACCTTGGTAAATTTTACATTAACTTTGATTCCGTAGTTTGAGACCCGTTCACGCCCGCACCTTCTTTCACCTCTACCTACCACCAAAACACGGTAACAATAATAATAATAATAATAATAATAATAATAATAATAATAATAATAATAATAATAATAATTGTTACGGAGTTATCCGTGGAAGGCAGAGGTGAAAGAAGGTGCTGGCTGGAATGGGTCTAACTACAAGTCCGAAAGATGAATTTTAAAATTTAAATAAAGGTTATATTTTCAACTGATAACAACATTTAACAATTTTCACTAGGTGAAATAACAAAGAAAAATCAGGTACAATGCAACTTTACAAACGAAAGCACAATTTAAGAGGATATTACAAATTCTGGGCTTCGAGCCTCAAAGTCTGAGCTCTCAGCTCACAACCACAAATTACCAAAGGGCAGAAAACCCCTCATTACATGGAGCACTTGCTCCCAACTTCACATCTCAAACCTCTCTAGGGCACTTTTACCACAACACCATAAAGAGCTGACCCGCTCTCAATCTTTCAAACCTATTAAAGGCAATAACAGACTATTACACTAAACTGCCATCAAGGCGCAACTTATAAGGAAACAGGGGTATATCGTAACCAATCTACTGGGCCTTAGTGGACAAATACAAGGTTAATTTAAATGGCCCAAAACGCAAAAGGAATGGAGGCGTGAATTAGCACTCCTAAATATACATTTTAAAACCTAAGTGGCGCTAGGCCGTTTACACAGGGACTAATCCCAAGCTAGGGAGGTGACTCGTATGAGAAAACTTTAATACTTTCTTTTTTTGCTAGGGGCTTTACGTCACACCGACACAGATAGGTCTTATGGCGACGATGGGATAGGAAAGGCTTAGGAGTTGGAAGGAAGCGGCCGTGGCCTTAATTAAGGTACAGCCCCAGCATTTGCCTGGTGTGAAATTGGGAAACCACCGGGCGAGTTGGCCGTGCGCGTAGAGGCGCGCGGCTGTGAGCTTGCATCCGGGAGATAGTAGGTTCGAATCCCACTATCGGCAGCCCTGAAGATGGTTTTCCGTGGTTTCCCATTTTCACACCAGGCAAATGCTGGGGCTGTACCTTAATTAAGGCCACGGCCGCTTCCTTCCAACTCCTAGGCCTTTCCTATCCCATCGTCGCCATAAGACCTATCTGTGTCGGTGCGACGTAAAGCCCCTAGCAAAAAAAATGGGAAACCACGGAAAACCATTTTCAGGGCTGCCGATAGTGGGATTCGAACCTACTATCTCCTGGATGCAAGCTCACAGCCGCGCGCCTCTACGCGCACGGCCAACTCGCCCGGTACTTTAATACTTTAAAGAAGAGAAGAAACGGTTATGAAAACATAGTCACCTCAACTTCAAAATGAAGGGGAACTCGAGAGGGTAAGGCACTCTCTATCCCCGCTTTACAGTTAAAGAGATTTGTAGTTTTTACATAGGCTGAAATTGGATTTACATTTTAAAAAAGGTTGGTTACATATTAAAGGTTTCGAACCTTCCTCGCGAGTTAAACTGCTGAGCTAGCAAAGAGGAAAGAAAGATGTTAATCGGCCATTACCTTGTTGAAGAGCTGCTGCCCGAAGGAAGAGGCGCTACCCGCCCCCTGCTATGCTTCTATACACTAAGCAAGATGTTGTTGAAGTGGAGCGGTGACAAGAAAATCAGTTTTTATACCCTCGCGGAAAATTCGAGACCTTTCATGAATGATTAAGACCCGCCCACAAACGTTTATTGGTTAACAGCGAAAGTTACACACAAATCGATTAAGAAACACCTAATTGGTGGGAAATTAATTACAGAAATAGGGATTGGTTAAATTCAAAACAGGCGGAAGGGAAGCTTAATATTGCCAACCCTCAAATGAAAGAACAAAATTTAGTAAAGAGAAAACTTATGAATACCAAATTTTTCCAGGAAAGTTCATTCCTTCGCACCATAGTGCATTATCATAGTTTTTTTAGTGGAGACACCTGTTAGAGAATGTCCACATCAACAAAAGCAAATCAAAAACACCCAGTGACATCTTCTCATAAACAGGAGAGTTGATTCAGTTGTTACAGTTCAGGGTTTCTCCTGTAGAGGAGTTTCAATTGGCGCAAGATTTGAACTTGCGTCGTAGAGGTGTACCGCCCGGTACAATAATAATAATAATAATAATAATAATAATAATAATAATAATAATAATAATAATAGGACAGTCATAAATATACTGCAGGAGGTCCACGCTACCTTACTTCTTAAACTACCCTCGTATATTTGAAAAAAGTATTATGAGGCAATTTACAAATCTTGCAATAGCAATAGCTTCTAGACTTTACACAAATGTGCGGTATTTCTAGTGATGCGAAGAATACAGGAGAAAAGTAATTGGACTCGATTTCAGATATTTGTGAAATATTTTACTCAATCGCGATTACAAATTACCTTCATTAAAGTAATCAGTAAAATTACAATTACTTTACAAAATGTTAGTCTTCAGGAAATCACTCATTTTTTCGCTCGGGGCGGGAATATTACAAAAGTTTGCATTGAAAAGGAATATATTACTTCATTTTGTGCGAGTACTTTTTAGCATAGACGTTTTAAGTGGCTATCATCTCATGGTGAAACGAAACATGATACCTTGGAACTGTCGAAATGGTATTTTATCATCATTTTTATCTTAATTAATTACTTTTAGGTTTAGATTTTTTCCTTTTAATAATTTTATTGATTTTACGTCCCACTAACTACTTTAACGGTTTTCAGAGACACCGAGGTGCCGAAATTTTGTCCCGCAGGATTTCTTTGGCGTGACAATAGGTTTCCTACACGAGGCTGACGTATTTGAGCACCTTCAAATTCCACCGGGCTGAGCAGGGATCGAACTTGCCAAGTGGTGACGTCCTGATTGCGAACAGTCCAGATTGTGAACAATTGGGTACCTGAAGGGGATGATTTGGGTTTGACACATATTAATGAGTCCATATTGCGAACAAGTGGGAAATACCAAGTTGCCCAACCCGCTTGACTATAAATGGTTTTATTTTTTTGCTGTTTTGCTTTATGTCGCACCGACACAGATAGGTCTTATGGCGACGATGGGACAGGAAAGGCTTAAGAATGGGAAGGAAGCGTCCGTGGCCTTAATTAAGGTACAGCCCCAGCATTTGCTTGATGTGAAAATTGGAAACCACGGAAAACCATCTTCAGGGCTGCCGACAGTGGGATTCGAATCCACTATCCCCCGGATGCGAGCTCACAGCTGCGCGCTCCTAACCGCACGACCAACTCGCCCGGTGACTATAAATTTTGACTTGGATATGAACAAAATTCTAATTTGACGAGCTGCAGAAAAATTAACCCTCAGTTGGTACACCAAGTTCTAGTACACACAATTGGAATGGGGTTGGAACACTTGCGCGGATTGACACTTGCACGGAGTGACACTTGCACGGAGCCTTTCACTCTACCTGATGAGTCAGAAGTAGGATGGTGACACTTGCACGAAGACTTGCACTATCTGACATGAGTCAGAAGTAGGATGGTCATACTAACATAAATTTTGGATACCTAATCTAATTTGATATGTACTTTGACTAAGATGCATATACATACTGGCCTCTCCTGGAAATCCAATACCACTCGCGTAAATGTTTCAACATGTAAGAAAATGACTCAAAAAGTACAAAATAGTATTCGGCTCGCCAGGTGCAGATCTTTTTTATTTGACGCCCGTAGGTGATCTGCGGGTCGTACACCCAGTCCCCGTGCCAGTGGAATGAACACATAACCCTGCCGGGAATCGAACCCGGGACCCCTGTGCCCAGAGACCAGCACGCTAAACATTTAGCCATGGAGCCGGACAATGAATTCCATAAAATGACCACATAATGACTTACAACTTTATGAAATGAGCTAATAATACAAAATGGCAAAACATTACAAAACTCACCTAATAAATTAGTATTTCTTTTTTCAAGTCATTTTAGGGCCTTTGAAATCCTCTCATCGATTTTCACTGCTGATTTCTTTCTTCTCTTCCCATCGATATTCAAAACTATCCTGTCAAATTGGTAACTGTAGTACTCTGCGTCTTCTCGAAGAGTCTTGATCAGCGAATAATACATTCGGGTGCGCTCTCGAAATTAAAATGTTTATTCTTTGGTTCCAGCCTTCAGAAACGTTATTGGTCCGATGCCGCCTTTCATAAGCGTTCCACATATTCCTTGGCATGTGCTCGTTATCTAGCCATTGATCGACTACATAGTCGTAAAACACCTGTAGTTTCTGATTTTCAGACGTGCTCTCCTGAATACATAGCCAACCATAATCAATCATTTCTAGGGGAATGTGCACTAGTGCTGAACACATTCGAATATGAAGTATAATTTCTTCATTTTCCCTGTATGCAGTAACAAGGCCACAACCTTGTACTTTCCTCCATAGGCACTGATTAAAATGACAGTTGCAACCAAAAGTCTCAGCTGAAGGAAACAGCGTTTTAGCTGATTGGACGATGGCGACTTCGAAGTCCATAATAAGTGCCACAGAGTTCCATACTGGTACGTTGTTTTTAACAGCTTCGAAGAAACGAGCTTATGTCCATATGTTTCCCGTTTCTTGTTTGGTAACAGCGCGTAGACAGCTGGTATCGCGTTGGTTTCTTCCTAAGAACTTCCTAAATCGACGTGGATGATAAACTGCCCAAACTGCTTGCTTGAACTTTTGAAGGTCCCGTCGACAAAGAATGAAGAGCAACTCGATAAAGCAGACTTTCCTTTCTCGTTGGCAAACACTAATATCCTGTCTTTAGGGCCCCTATTGTCGTCTTCAAGTAGGAATTTTCCACCTTCGTTCATTGCTATGTGTTTTTCCTGTATTATTACACCTCCAGAATCTATCGGGTCTTCCATTCTTTTCCGTCGGGTGCGATGTAATGATTGTTTGGCACTTCTATGTGATGGTAGCGATGTCACGAGGTCATAGTCTCTATTGAAGAGCTGGCCTACTTCATCGGTGTAAATTTTTGATATCATTCCGTCTGTTTCCCTTACACGTCTTTTCTTTTTTTACTACACTTTTTTCAACTTCATACGCCTCGTCGTCCGGAATGCAAACATGACTTGTCTCGCCTAAAACTGTATTACACTACCCAGCATGATTTTTGTGGCAAAGCATCTAATACGTGATTTTAACTAAATAAGGTCTCCTGATTTCAGAAATGGCATTGGTTCTATTGTATCACATCTAGTTTTCGTGTTATTTGCCATTTACTGTCTGAAAATGTGTCATTGCGGCACAGTACTGCTTTGTGAAAACAGCGAATCTGCTGTTTGTGGATTCCTACAAGAGGAGCTTAGAGGCTGTACTACTTCATAACGGAAACATTCTAGCTTCGATTCCTGTGGCACATTCGGTTTCACTAAAAGAAAATTACAGTATATCACAATACAAACTGTTTTAGATAAAATCAAGTATCATGAGCACCGGTGGAATGTGTGTAGTGACTTAAAGGTGTGTGGTATTGTATTAGGACAACAAGCAGGCTACACTAAATTCCCTTGTTATTTATGTGAAAGGGACAGCAGAGCTAGGGACAAACACTGGTCTATACCTTCCTGGACCAAGAGAGAAGTTTTGGCACTTGGTGCAAAAAATGTTACGAATGCTTCATTAGTTGACCCACAAAAAATATTTTGCCACCACTACTCATCAAACTGGGAATCATGAAGCAGTTCGTTAAGGCCTTGGACAAAAGTTGCCCCTGTTTCAAGTACATTGCAAGCAAATTTCCACATTTATCTGATGCAAAAGTCAAGGAAGGCATTTTTAATGGACCACAAATTAGCTTCTGAAAGACAGAAACTTTGAACAGAAGAATGAATGCCGTGGAACTTGATGCATGGAATTCAATAACAGACGTCATAATGAACTTCCTAGGAAATGTAAAGGATGAACATTACGAACAATAGTGAAAACTATGTTGGGTGATGTGAATGAGTTGCGTAGAATGAGTCTGAAACTGCACTTCCTTCATTCTCATCTCGATCAATTTCTGGAAAATCTTGGGACTGTTAATGAAGAGATGGGAGAGATGTTCCCTCAGGACATCAAGGAGGCAGAAGGAAGATACCAGTTGAGGTGGGATGAACCAATGATGGCCGACTACTGTTGGTGTTTGAAAAGAGAAAACAAACTTGATGTAGTCAGACGCTGGGGAGCCAAGCGTTCATTCCAAGCGGACATCTAGGACTGTTAATTTTGTTCATATTTATGAATTCATAAAGATACTGAATAAAAGTTAAATTGTTTGCTTGTAAATCACGTTTAATTGTCAAAATAAAATGCTTTCATTGCCTCAGAGTTGTTTGTTTATGTGTTTTTGTGTAAATCAGTATTATATTACAATAAATGCTAAATATTTCATTGTAATTTTATACTCAGTAATTATTCATTGTATGTAATAATTCAAGACAATATTCAACTATTTCAAAATATATAAAATACTAGAAATATAAATATTTCCAAAATTATCAACATTTTTCAGTACTTTTTAAATGCAATATTCAGGTCTATCTCTTATTTTGATATGCCTATTGCGAGAAAACGTGACGTGATACGTAAAAACGGACAACAGATTCGTGTTCAGCGACCCGAAATTAATTAAGATCACCTATCACACCTCTTGCCGCAAGAAAAAAGTTTGAAAATGCTGGGTTGTGTTTTCATTCGTTGTTATTCTTCCTTTATTTTACTTTTATTGAAATATACGCACCGCCAATAAGTCATTTGATCTTTATTGGTATAGTCCACAATATACTGATGTCCGTTGTAAATCAATAAAGGCTTTCGCTTGTTAGTCTCAGTGAACTCCATAGCTGCAGAGCAATTATCACCAGTTCAACACGGAACACTAGTTGTCACACAGGTATCAACTGTAACAATCAACTCCGCTTACCGGGTGGGCCTTCCCCTCCCCTGTTTCTGCATTCCAACCCTCCTTGGACCTCCGTGCAAGTGTCACTGCTTGAAATAGCCATGCTTAGTAATTTCCGGGAATTTTTGGCTTTCCGTGCAAGTGTCAACACATTCCATCTCCGTGCAAGTGTCACTCCGTGCAAGTGTCACAACTTCAATTGGAATACTGGGTAATACACAAAAAAATGTTTAAAGCATGTAAGAAAAAACCCACTTGTTTCCAAATAAACTGACTATTTCACTTCTTATGTATTATTTTGAATAATAATAATAATAATAATAATAATAATAATAATAATAATAATAATAATAATAATAATAATAAATATTCTAAAGGCTTATGCCTTCTCGATGCAACCACTCGCTTATTTCATTGGCATAATAATAATAATAGTAATAATAATAATAATAATAATACATTTATTAACTACTGCATACATTTATTTAACTACTGCATGTAACATTACGTTTAGTAGAAAATATACATAATGTAACAATAACATATAATTTGTCAGTAATTTTATAGAGTGCGAAATAAAATTGTTTGATTTAAGTTCATAATACAAACGAATACTCGTACAATGAAGCATATTCAATTTTTTACTGAAATCACACATACAGAGTGAGGTAAAAGTAATGTATGTTTAATAAAACCTTCTGTACATAATGTAATTTTCTAATTTGCGTGAATGTTCAGTGTTCGTGGGAGGGTCGATGAATCTTTATGCGATCCAGATTGTGTGAGAGTGTACGTGGGTGTGAATAAGTCGGCCTAGCTGGAGTATGTGTGGGGATTCACATGGGTGTAATTCGAATTGCTTGATAATGTAGAAAAGTTCCTGTGAATATTATGTAAATAATACGTCTAAATAATAATAACAATAATGTTATTTGCTTTACGTCCCACTAACTACTTTTTAAGGTCTTCGGAGACGCCGAGGTGCCAGAATTTAGTCCCTCAGGAGTTCTTTTACGTGCCAGTAAATCTACCGACACGAGGCTGTCGTATTTGAGCACCTTCAAATACCACCGGACTGAGCCAGGATCGAACATGCCAAGTTGGGGTTAGAAGGCCAGCGCCTTAACCGTCTGAGCCACTCAGCCCGGCAATACGTTTAAATAAATAGGTAATTGTACATAAGCAATTTCTGTAGCCTGTCATTTATTGCAATGTTACACTGGCGGAAAATGAATTCTCAGCACCAAGAAGACAATAGTTTAGAGGAATGCAATTTAGACCAAGCAATTTTCTAGGTAACATATTTATTTGATTAAAGTTTCCCGGTCACTTTGAATGCAAGCATCCAAACGTGCATGCATTGTGTCGTACAGGTGCCGTATGTCATTTTGTGGGATGGAGTTCCACGCCTGTTGCACTTTATCAGTCAAATCAGCAACAGTTAATGTTGGTTTTGGATGATGCTCGATATGTCGTCCGATAATATCCCGTACGTGCTCAATGGGCGGAAGGTCTGGTGATCTCGCAGGCCAAGGCAACTGGTTGGCACAATCCAGAGCACGTTTGGTGACAGCAGCGGTATGAGGACGAGAATCGTCGTGTTGGTAAAAGCCCCTTGAATACTGCGAAAGAATGGCAGCACAGCTGGTTCAATCACCAGTCTGGCGTAAAAATCCGTTGCCAATGACCCATATATCCACAGCAATTTTCACATTCTTAACTCAACCCACTGTTTGTTCAGTTCCTCAACACACACTTCACAACTCAGAAAACACACATCACGTCACAGCACAACGCTTCTCGCCTGGTGCAAGGGGAAACTTCGCCACAGCACCTCCAAGATTTTTGCCCGGCCGGGTGGCCCTCAACTTCACTTGCTACCCAGCCGACCTCAAATAGCATATAGGCTGACGCCTCGTTGGCAGTCGGCCTTCCCCACACACCATGTCTTACTGCCTAATTCCCCGGAGTAGATCCAACTATCTCTGAAGATGCCATCTACCACGACCTTCGTACAGCCGGCGTCCCAGCTTATAACGCCTACCGATTGATGGATGACCTAACTTTCACTGCAACATCGCAGATTTTGGTACATCTCCCGGGAGAGGACGCCCTGCAACGCCTCTCCGCCTCCGGAGCGACCATTCACCATAAGACCTACGCAGTGGTGCCAACTCCGCCGTCCATCCAAGACCAGCTCTCTGCGGATCCAACTATTGTTCCAGTCTTCAACGCCTCTCTTCCCCGGACATTGCCTCAGCCACCATCACCCTTCTTCTCAACAACTCCTACTCCCACGACCACTATGACGACCGCATATACCAGTTCTCAACTTCCCATCACCACTGTCACAACTTGTCACCCTTTACCAGTAATGTCCTCATCTCTCCCACTACTCACGACTACCACAACCCCGCCACACTCTTCCATCCCGTTGACTTCGACCACCGCTGCTTCTTCATCGCCGCCTCTACAAGACACCTCCGCAGCAGCCGAAGCCCCGCCACCATCGCCGCAGCAGCAACCGCCATCCTTCCATGCCACGTTTAGTTGCGTCCTACGCGGGATTCCACCTGACATCTCCGAACGGGCGGTCCTCCAGGAACTCCACGCGGACGGCGTTCCCGCCCGACGCGCGATTCGCATCCACAACACCAACGGCCCTACTTATATGGTGCGGATCCAGCTTCCCAGTGCCGAAGACGTTCAACATCTCATCCGTACCGGCGCTCGTATCAACGGCCACCGCCACAAAGTGGAGCCCTCCCGTTCTCCACCCCAACCTCTTCGCTTCCCTTCAGCTAATTCACATCGTCGCCCCCGGCCAGCCGCTCCTCCTGTTCCACGTTTTCCACAAGTCCGTCAACCCCCTCCCCCACCTCGTTTCATTCCCCCACCCATTCCGATATTCGACCTTCTACGTTTTCTTATCACTTCTCTTTCTAATATCACAGCCACCCTCCATCTCCTCACCTTGCATCTCCACCCAAGACCTCTCTTCTAACCTTCATCTTTCCCATTTTTGCACTTCACCTTTTCCCCGTCCACCCTTGCACCCCCCTCTGAATATTTAATCCTTGCACACATCCCCGATACCTATAATACTATCCGCACACACCTCCTAATTCCATACATCAAATTACCCTCCTCCCCATAACATCACTTCTCCAACCTGCCGAAACTCCTGGCCAGAGTGAAGGCGTTACATTCAGGGTGGGCCGCCCCTCCCCTTCAGGGAGGGGAATGAAAGCATTTGTAGTTAGTTAGTTCATTTCCTACTTGGGGATTACTCTCATTCCATTTTGTGTCCGTCATTTTGGTGCCGATAAAGGGATTGTGGACGAAATCCGTGGATGTAAAAAAAATTCTGGCCATACAACAGGAGAAGAAGGCTCTTAAAGTCGAATAATTGGGCTATCATTAAGCACTGAAAATTGCTGGAATAATTCTTCGGCCATTGTCCACCGCTCACTTTTGGGCTTCTTCAGTAAAGTTTATTCCGAAGGAGTTACGAGGTTTCCTTTGCCCAGCTACAATATATATATATTATACTTATTATTGGAGAACAGGATGGTGCAGCGGCTTAGCTGCTTTCCTATCATCCCGGTGGCCGTGGTTTGATTCCCGGTGTTGCTGGGGTGGGATTTTCAGTTGAAAATCCCGTGGTATCGGGAAGGGCATAAGACTTTAAATCGCCGGCCACATATCTTTCATACCCCCTGGTTATCTGTACCGTGCACCTATCTTGGAGGGATAGGTGGTTTGTGACGTACCGATACCGGTGCTCCCATCGGAGTTCCTCTGTCGGTGTGTAGTGATTATGAGCTGTTGTGTGTTTTGTCGTTTAAGATTTTCCAGTATAGGTAGTTTGTGTTCAGTATTTGTGTTTTGTAAGTGCTATTCGGTACTGGTCACCCATCCAATGGGTGAGCACGCCTAATTTTGCTTAACTGTGGTACTTGTGTGTGTGTTTGTGTTAAGTGTAAGTAAGTTTTATGTTAATTGTGTGTGACCAGAGAGGTTTGCATCTTTCAGTGACATGACTTAACACAGCATTTTACGTATACGATGTGGCTCGTCCTGTACTGTATTCAGGGCTTACCTAGTGTGATGTTGCTTTTGGAGATTTGCAACGCGGCATCCTATGTTATGTTCGCAACCCGATCCTTTTAAGTAAGTGAAAGAACAAGTATCTGCGGATGTTAAATTTAGAATATCAGCATCTGTTGTATTGCAGCTTGTGGCACTCGGCCTCGACTGTGCCCGAGTTCCAGTGCTTTGAAGGCTGTCTTAAGGGTAGGGAGTAAGAAAGTGGTTTTTCTCAGTGCATGCTGGGACCCTGCGCAAGCGGGTTGGGCTGCGGAAGAAGAAGTAGAAGAAGAAGAAGGTGATGATGACGGTGATTATAGTTAATATTATTTGGCATTCAGCAACAATAATTTATTTCTGGTATAATCACAATATACTCGTACTTCGGGGGTACGCCAGCCGAAAAGTTTCAAACCACTGGTTTCTAGTACTGAATAGGAAATACCGCGGACCTGTGAAAAGTGGTAAAAACAATAACAAACACTATGGAGGCGAGATTCAGTCTCTGGATCATAACCCTGTGAATCTGGCAGCTCGCTCATTGCGTTTGTTGCGGGAGTGTCTCGCGTATTGCAATGGTCTTGCTCTTTCGAAATATTCAAATTTCATTTTCTCGAAATTGCGCCTTGCAATTTGAACCGATGGAAGTTTTGCTATGATCTGCACACTTGAAAATGAATCAGATCATTGGGGAAATGTTGCCAACGTACTTTTTTCAGCTTAGGAAACAGGGAAACATTCACATTTCAGTCAATGAACGAAGGAATATTTCGGGCAGTAAGCAGACGCTGAATGCGATGAGTGATGGTCTGGCCAGCCCACCTGCGGTGCCCACCTGAAGCGAGGAGAAGCGGCATTACCTCAATCGTCACGGGCTGTCACGCTCATAACCTTGTAACTCGCTACCTTCAACAGTCGGTGAAAGTTGATCGCTGACTGATGGGTGGCCGTTAGTATTTCCTCTACTGTGGAGTCAATAAGGACCGTGGTCGACCTAAATCAAGCGATCCATAATTGCAGTAAGTGTCGTGCAGTGGAAACTCTTCCAAATATCAGCTCGATTAAAAAAACATCATTATGTTTATTAATAAGGATGTAAATGACAAATAAGTGTTTATAAATGACTGCTCTGATTATATAAAGAAGGCACTTAACGGTGAAAAGTGTCAACCCATTAGTGTTTAGATTTATTTATTTATTTATTTATTTATTTATTTATTTATTTATTTATTTATTTATTTATTTATTTATTTATTTATTTACAATTTCAAACATTGTTCTCGTATAATTAATTTCTGTATCACTTACATACAGGGGAAAGTTGCAAAAGTATCTACGACTGTGGGAAGATGAAAATCAATACAACTCTCCAATGGCCACAGTACTGTAGAGATGCCAATCTTCTTCTACCGCTTTTCCCACACCTGCGGGGTCGTGGGTGCGGACTGTGTCGCACATGTGGATATGGCCCTGTTTTACGGCCTGATGCCCTTCCTGACGCCAACCCTATATGGAGGGATGTTATCACTATTGCGTATTTCTGTGGTGGTTGGTAGTGTAGTGTGTTTTCTGAATATGAAGAGGAGAGTGTTGGGACAAACACAAACACCAAGTCCCCGGGCCAGAAGAATTAATCAAAGGCGATTAAAATCCCCGACCCGGTCGAAAATTGAACCCGGAATCCTCTGAACCGAAGGCCTGAACGCTGACCATTCAGCCAACGAGTCGGACACTTGCCAATAATAATTCTAAAACTTTACACTAACTTTAAAACATAAAACGAGCTGCACTGGATTTCAGGTCGTCATTCAAAGCCTTCACAATAGACTTCAGAGCTTCAAAATATCATAAAGGTACTCCATTCATTCACAGATTCGTTAATTACTATACATTCCTCCGTATTTCTGTGATAATGTAATGTATATAGATTATTGTATACTGTTTAAATTAATTAATTTTATAACTGTAACTGTAAAACATAATCATTGCTTATTTAATTAATTTTTAGAATTTGTTTTACGTCGTACCGACACAGATATTTCTTATGGGGATGACGGGATAGGAAAGGCCTAGGAGTGGGAAGGAAGCAACCGTAGCCTTAATTAAGGTACAGCCCCAGCATTTGCCTGATGTGAAAGTGGAAAACCACGAAAACCCGTCTTTAGGGCTGCCGACAGCGGGGTAAGAACCCACTATGCCCCGGATGAAAGCTCACACCATGGCCAGCTAGCCCGGTACTTATGTAATTAATATTACCAGTTTAGAATATTAATATCATCTATTATTAGCATTAATATAATGTTTAATTATTTGTATTATTAGTTTAGAATATTATTATAGCATAGCATATTATTGCTATCAATAACTTACAATAATGTAAACTCAGAGTGACACAATGTAAGCGGAGTAAAGGACCCTGTATTGTGTTGTAAATAAATAAATGTAACTTTCTAAAATAAAATGTGGTGAGATTTTAATATAGAAATGAAGATTTAATAAAAATACTTACGGTACGTTTATACCACGTCTTGTAGACACACTCAAAATCAGCTACATAATATCACATCAGTTCCATCCTACAACAATTAGAATGGACATTGTGACTGAAAAGGCGTGACGATGTATTTAGAATAGACGCAGATAAAAACACTAATGCAAACTTAATGTTTACATGTAAGGTACGGCATGGCAACTATAGTTGCCTTTGAGGACCAAGGGGCTTTAAATATGACGTAATTTCTTCTATAATTCTGGGTTGTGAATCAAACCTTGTAGGTTTACCTCCTTACAGAAGAAACACGTATTAGGAATATATACAGTGTTAGATGCACCCTCTAAACTGTCCCAAGATCATGACATTTTATGGGTTTTCTTGGGAGCACCCAGTGTTAGTTCAATTACTTGTAGTCACAATATTTGGAAAATTTCCTATAAAATATTTTATATTTTACTGACATCTAAATCAAAGGAAAGATGAAATTAATCGCAGTTGTAATGAAATATTTATTATTTGTCATTGGTCCAGCTCCCTGGCTGATTCAGAGGGCTCTGGTTCGACCGGGCTGAGGATTTTAGCTATGTACATAGGTGGATCGAAAGGTTAGTTGCACTAACGCGCCGCAGCAGCGCGCTGTGTGTCGTAAACGTGGGCACAGCGGAGAAAGGGACAGACACTGCCCACACGTCTGTTAGGCAAGTCGCTGTGGTGTCTCGTCTAGTATTGTGTGAATAGCGGCCAAATGCAATGGCGCGTCAACTGGACGTTCACTCCAAATATGAGTTGCGTGCGACAATCCGATTCCTATGGGCCAAAAGCAAGAATTGCACGGACATTAATCGTGAAATTAGTGCTGCGTATGGGGAGCGGGCCATTTCCCGGCAAGGTATCGTTAAGTGGTGTCAGAAATTCGAAGCCGGACGCTCGGATATCACGGACAACCATCGCGAAGGCAGGCCCGCAACGTCCAGGACCCGTGCAAAGGTCAACAGTGTGAATGCGATCATTAGTCAGAACCGGCGCATTAAACTGAGAGAAATCGCGACGCAGCTGAACAAGTCGTATGGCAGTGTGTTCGCCATTGTTGACGAGGACCTCGGATATCGTAAGCGGTGTCAAAGATGGGTCCCACGTCTTCTCACCGATAAGCACAAGTGACAACGTTTCCAATCCGCCCTGGCATTTTTTGCGACGCTATGCCGCAGACGGCAACGGGTTTCTGCGGCGAATCGTCACAGGCGACGAAACGTGGGTCCACCACTTCACCCCCGAAATGAAGCGGACATCAATGGAATGGGTGCACCCTTCATCACCACAGCGAAAGAAGGCCAAGGTTCAACCTTCAGCTGGTAAGGTTATGGAAACAGCGTTCTTTGACATGGAGGGTTTGCTGCACGTGGAATTCATGCTGAAAGGAACGCCGATCAACGCGGTGACGTATTGTCAAACGTTGCACCGGTTGCGTAAAGCGATTAAAGAGAAGCGCCGGGGGAAATTGAGCGCCGGTGTGATTTTGTTGCACGATAACGCAACACCTCACAAGGCCCGCCAAACGAGAGAACTGCTGCAGCGTTTCAAGTGGGAGGTCTGGCACAATCCACCCTACAGTCCCGACCTAGCGCCATGTGACTTTCATCTGTTCGGTAAGCTCAAAACGGAGCTCGGTGGTCGACGTTTCCAGACCGATGGAGGAAATGTCTATGCATCCGGCATCGACAAGTTGGTTGTGCGTTCGCAGAAATGTTTGGAGTCTCTTGGAAACTATGTAGAAAAATGACGTTACAGTGTATGTCGTTATAGTCGTGTTGCTGTTGTATAGGTCGTGTAATAAATGGCCATAACTGGGAAGTGCAACTTATTTTCTGATCTGCCCTCGTATGTATAATAACTCTAGCTTGGGGACTGAGTGTTTGTGTTCGTCATAATACACTCTTCATTTACATGCAACGAACCACACTAGTAAAACAGGCATTAGTGAATATATTCCTCCATGTATAGGGTTTCGTCAGGAAGGGCATCCGGCCTCAAAACAGGCCTAAGTCCATACCAAGTGTCGACCCCAGGTAACTGGGAAAAGCAAGGAAAAAGAAGAAGTGTTTAAATATTTGTCATTGCTTTTACGAAAATATTGTTTCTACTAAATTTATTTATTGGAAATATGAATGCGTTGAAGGAGATTTAAATAAATACATAATTACATAAATAAATAAATAAACGTGTTTCCATTGGATAGTGTAGGCACGTATGAAATACTCGTAGAAACCGAAATGTTAGAAAGAGTAGTTGTTAACATGTAACTGAAAATTCCAATCGCATCAAATGACTTGCATTGTAAAAATAATTCAACTTACGATAAATGAATTGAGTAGAAGACTCACGGCCCATATGAACAAGCTACTGTTCAAGTTCAGTAAAGAAGTGTAGCTACGTCGTGACAAAAATCTATGTGTGTTTCACAAATTCGAGCATGCTTACCACCTGGGTACAGTAAAGCAGAATATTAAAAACGGTTTCGACTTATGTCATACAAGTATTATTTTCCTCCACCACGTTTGTGACTCACTTGCATACATAACAGCTGAGGTGGTTCAGTGGTGTTAATAAACGTGCCATCCTCAGTATTAATACCATTGATTATTAGTTTCAGAAAATAATAGTGCAGCCCCTTCTTTGAACATGGTATTTTTATACTGTACTTGAAATCCATATTTTAGGAACCCTGTCAGTGTAAATGTTCATCTGACTATAATATTTCTTCATGTCTGATTGCCCTAATTGATGTACTTTCGTGTGTGAAGGAAATTAATTATACCTTTTTATTTTTTTCTAGGTGAGTACCGATGGCTGAAGATTCGCTACCTGTGCGCCCTCTATAGGTCAGGTTTATGTAATAATTAATTTTCAAATAGACTTGTTCTAATAGAGAAACTGTTTTATCGGACATCAAGGTTCGTTTAGAAGCCAAAACTTTCAGTGTTACCCGGTAAGATTTGATAATCTAACAACTTGGAATTTTCAATTGGCCAACGAATGGTACATTTTAAAACAATTCGGCGGGAGGTATTTTGTTTAAATGTGAAAGCACATCTTGGGTGGAAGTAAAATATAAAATAAATCACATCGATTGAAATTAAATTTGTAATAAAGAGAAGACCGAATTATTATAGTTTGATATGCCTTTGCTGGCAGGACCTAGTGTTTACAGTGCACTATGTCTTCTGGTATGGGCTAGAGCAATTTTGTTACTTTCATTGATCTGTCTCTGTCTTATCATTGGCTTTGACAATATGAAAGTGACTGAGGTATGAGCGATGCTAGTAATACCATTCCTTACGCAGCCAGTCCCTGCTATGAATGGTGTGAAACTATTGCTCATAGGGCCAGTTGGTGCATGCATTTCAGTGGGCTTGGCAGACTGATATGTTATAGCAACTTCTGGCTCGGTGAGGAAAGCAACGGGAAACTACCTCACTCCTCATTTCCCTAGTACGCCTCTTCAGTGATGCCTAGGCCATCTATGACACCTCATGGCGGAACTGTTGAGGATCCAACCAGCCTTTGGGCTGATGACTAAACATACATACAAATATTGATACGCTTATATTTTCTCATCAGTGTCGAATAAGGACACGGCTTTGTGCAGGTACGTACAGTCTTTCGCTCTTAAAGCATTGCATCATAAAGCGTTTGGATAGCCGATAATGTAGTAGTCTGCAATACTTTTAGACCTGCTGCTTAAGCCTCCACAAACCTACTACGCTGGCGTAGCAGGGGGAGAGGTGATACTCCCACGTGGCGCGTCCCATGTGCCGGTTAGGGGGGTCCTAACCGGCTTGCCGGCGGACTTGAGGGAAATAAAGTACCTCTCGCGGACAACACACAACCCCCTATGGGTGGGGGACGCAGACGGAGAATACACCCAAATACACCCACGGTATCCTCTGCCTGCCGTAAGAGGCAACTAAAAGGGGCGACCAAGGGATGATTGTATCAGAATCATAAAACTACTTGTAATTAGTACACCACGCGGGGAACACCATGGGTCGCTTTTACTTGCGCGTAGAACCACTATGTTAGGTACAAAATAGGTTTGTGATTAGTAGCAACAGAGTGCATTTCCGGTTTCTACAGTACCTGTGATTAGTACCACTTTAGGAGCAACACCATGGATGAGCGACACCATGGTTCTGGCTTGCCTGTGATGAGTACCCATTATATGAGGAACACCACGGGATAGTTCGGGTCCCTGTGGTTAGTACACGTATGTGATGAGCACCATAGGTTTGCGTTGCCTGTAATTGGCGCCGCAATATGCGAAACACCATAGGTCTGTATTACATGTGCGAATTTCATTACCTGTGAGTAGTACCATACTGTGTGGAATACCGCGAGTCTACGCTACTTTTGATTAGTACCACAACTTGACATATAGCATGGTTCTACTTTCCTAGCGATAAGTACCATTATGAGGAGCCGATGACTTGGATTTTGGACCCCTTTAGACTAAAAGCATCATCGATTCAGTATTATGCTATAGACGCAGTCCCTTCGTCAGTAATGACTATTGTTTCACGTCAGTTTCTGTGGATGCGAGACATTGCGGGTCGGATCCACTGATTGTTTTAAATTATCCATCCATTCATTCTTCGTCCTCGCGTTTTGTTTTCTGATCAGTGGAGGATTTTGGACTTTTAATTTGTCATGCCATTTCATCTGATTTCGTACCATTAGGGGCCAATGACCTAGATGTTAGGCCCCTTTAAACAAGCATCATCATCATCATCAAGCTTAGGGCTAACACGTTAACTTATATCATCGCTGCTACTTCTCAAAGAGCCTCGGCGCCCAAGCTAACATTCTCAGTTTGATTTTGGTCTTGTCATCCTGATGGCCGGGAAAGATCTGGAAAATTTCGTAGATTATATCAAGGTTCGAATGTGAATATTATGTTGCTGGTAGAGCAAGCACATACACCGATGTGCCATTACTATAAGCAAAACAACAGGTCCTCCATTTGGTGTACGCTGCTAGGCGGAGGTGATGGAAACCAGCCCGCTCCTCAAGTCGAACCACAAAATGTTCAACGGGTCTCATATTGAGTTTACTTGGGGGCCACGGCATTAAAGTAAATTCACTACCATGTTCCTAGAACCAGTCCTCCACAATTCACATTGCGCATTGTCCTATTGAAAGTGGCCGTAACCATCAGGGAATACTGCTGACGTGAACGGATGGATTTATTTCCCAATAAAGCCCAGATACTGCATAGCTGTTAAGGATTAGATTACCGGAATAATGGGCTCCAGTGTATCTCATGAAAACATTGCCCAGATCACCAGACATTCTCCACTAGCCTGTCTCCGCCCGACCGTGCAACCACGTGTCATAGCCTCCGATAGAAATCGGTGTACATGCGCTCGGCCGTCGGCGAGATGAACCAGAAAACTGGATTCATCGGAGCAGCCGACCTTTCTCCAATCATCCACAGTCCAGTGGCGATGATTGTATGCCCACCTCATGCGCTAATTTAGGTAGAGTGCAGTCAGCATTTGGGGTATGACTGAGTAGTTGATGAAGCGTGCGCTGGAAAACATTGGCCTGGTCATCACCGTTGTACCTGTTGGCGATTTCTTGAACTGTGGCCCCGTGATTGCTCCGAATATTACGTGAAAACTTCCGCTATCTTCTGGCATCAATGAGCCGCTGTCGATACACGGCTGAACGTCGCGTCGTTGTTTGCCCATCGCTGTATTACTTTCGACCACGTGCTCACAACAGAGACGCGAGAGCAGTCCACAAGCCGCGCCGTTTCAGAGATGCTGGTAGCTAGGCGCCGTGCTAACACGATTAGAACTTCATCAAGCACGGAGATATCGGCCGTTTTTCCCATTCTGATGCCGGAGACGCAACTAACAGCAAGCTTGTGAAATCTACAGCGTTGTATGGGACACTGAAGAAGGTAGTAAAGAACTACACGTCATAGATAAAAAATTCTTCAAAATAATAATGGGACTGCTAATAGTAAAGTTAGAATTATATGTGAACGTATGAGCATACAAGCAGACATAACTAGGAAGATAAGACAAAGTTTTTAAATATTAAGGAGGAGAAAGGGAAGGGAGATATTGAATTTAGCATACCGGTAACAACATCATATGAAACATTTAAATGGCGATTACTGGCTAAGCAAAGTAGAAACGATGCTAGACAAGATAGAAATGGGAGACTGTTGGGGTAAGGATAATACAACGAAGATAATAAGCTGAGTAAGAAAGTAAATATTAGAGTGAGAGATACTGAGAAGAATATGACCATGGCAGAATATAAAACCAAAAGAGCATTATTTCGATTCAGCGAAACCATCCAAAAGTTTCTATAAAGCAACTTTATTACGAACAGGGAAGTAAGAGGTAGCCCTATAGTATGGTGGCTATGTATTATATACACTCATATTCATAAAAAAAAACAGAACACCTTGAAAGACTAGAGATAGGAAGTTCATATTCACAGGACATGTTCATTAGTATGTTCTGCAGAAACGATTAGCATTTCAGTCACCTAGGTTCAGCATGTGTTCTGTTGCCTAGTAGGCACTGGGTCCTCCATGGGCACTGAACTTTTTCCATGCGTGATGGCATCGACGCGTATAAGGCAAGAATGGCGTCCTAGGGTATAGCCATCCATGCTGCATTCACCTGGTTCCACAGTTCATCTTTGGTGGGTATCATTGGGCCAGAGCGCAGCACCCGTCGTGTCACCATATCGCACACATTTTCGATTGGCGACAAGTCTGGTGATCGTGCGGGCCAGGTCAACAGTCTGACATCCTGTGATAACAAGAATGTACGTGTTCGTGCAGCAACATGTGGTCGCGCAGCAACATGTGGTCGCGCATTGTCCTGCTGAAATATGGCGTCCGTGGTGTCGTGCAGAACGGGTATGGCTACGGGTCTCAGGATGTCATTCACGTACGTCAAACTGGGCACAGTGCCCTGCACATGCACCAGCTGTGATTTGTGGTTGTACCCAATAGCACCCCACACCATGA
Source organism: Anabrus simplex (assembly GCF_040414725.1). NCBI lineage: Eukaryota > Metazoa > Arthropoda > Insecta > Orthoptera > Tettigoniidae > Anabrus > Anabrus simplex. The sequence continues at coordinate 1,145,966,688 of NC_090266.1, read as the reverse complement.
AGCCTTGAGTTGGCGCTGTATGTCTTGTGCGATCGCAGTCAATGTGATGCCTCTCCCCTTGTCTGCGGCGAACCAAAATGCGGCCATCATTTTCAAACAAATATAACCTGGATTCGTCCGAAAATACTATCTGCTGCCATTCCTGTCCCCAGTGACGTCGTTCCATACATCATTGCAGATTTATTATTTATAACAACACCGAGTACGTGTCCCCTCCATAATTTAGCTTTCCTTTTAGAACACCAACATAATTTGTTCGCAGCAATTATTGCGTCCTGTGATGCATAAGCAGTAGGCAAGTTAGAACCAATCATTTGATCATCAATATCAGACAAATTGTCAATTTTAGGAATTTCATCCCGAAACACACACATATAAATATTCAAACATGTTTCGCCTTTGTCACGTAGGCGGAGAAGTGGATGACGCGCCGGTAACCCAGGCCGTAATAAACGGCGACAGATTGTAACTCGTGATAGTGTACGATGTGCTACACTGTTCCACTGCTGAGCCAGAGCCGAGGAGGACGCACATTTGTCCTGTAATGCCACTCGAATGAGGTGTCGATCTTCTCGGGGAGTGGTTTGGGTGGTGCGACCAGATCCATCTCGTCGTGTTCTACGGCCTTCTGTGAACCATTCTGTACACACCCATTGCACTGCCGACACACTTTCCCCCACACGAGCAGCAATTTCCCGGATGGATGCATCACTTTCTCTCATGCCAATAATGCGCCCTCTTTCAAACTGACTCATCTGACGGTACGGTTCTGGCATACGTCTGCGAGGCATCCTGCACGTCTGGTCAAGTCACACGGATCCATTACCGTCAGTTTACGGCGACAACGAGAGCCGCAGGCACATTTTATCACTCGGTGGTGGTGCGCCGAGATATAGATGTAGACCTTGAACCTGAGGGCCGACATGTTTCAAATGCCAATCATTTCTTCAGAACATACTAATACACATTTCATGTCAATACGAACTTCCTACATCTAGTGTTTCAAGGTGTTCTGTTTTTTATGAACATGAGTCTACTATCAAAAACAAAAATTTCGTGGAGTGGCGACTACAGTGTAGGCAACACGGCGTACAATGATGTACTACAGTCAATAACTTCCAGGCGATTTAGACTTGATCATGTTAAACGTTTCATTCGCGGATTTGCCTAAGTTTTGGCAGAACTTGGCATTTGCTCGTTGCTCAAACTACGGTGTTCTGAAGTTTCGCCGCTGACATTCAACTACCCTGTACAACAGAGACCATAGTTCTGCTTATACTGCCTCTACTGCCTCTTGCTGGCATTAGTGAAGAAGTGTCACGGCAACATTCCCCGCAGGTTTGCACCACAGCGACACTAAACGGCCACTCCATGAACTGAAAGACTCTACTAGGGTCAAAGAAACATGACAAAAATCATTGTTTATTCTGTGGGGAATGAAATGAAGGTGGCACATCTGTTGACAGTAAATGAGGAGACTGACTCACTCAGGGTAATGAATACAAAGCAAAAATTTGTAGAGAGAAAGAATTCTATACAAGTGTAAAAATACTAAATAAAGAGTGGACTGCACCTGGAAGAACAGCAATTTTTTTCTGTATTAAAAATATGGTGAAAGAGAATAAAATGAAAGTAAAATAAGCACTAATTTAACCAATGAAGGGCAGGACGTATCAAAGACAAAGAAGCGATCATTTGTAAAATTGGTTTAAACATTATTAGGTTTAATTATAATGCTTGATATAGCAGTAGACAAACTAATTGTAAAAAGGAAAATTAAATGCATGTGTATATATCAAGGGTGGTGCTGGGTATTGCTGCAGTGTTGCACAACTCCCAATAATTTTTCCCTTCATTTGTCGTATTTCCTTCTGAATTTTAGTTTAATAAACCTAGCATATATATTCTAAAATATGTTATAATCAGCCCCCTTTGGTCGTTCGACGCACTAATGCTTTATAATGGACCCGTAAACTCTGCCGGCTTCGAATTAAACTCAGGGGGTTGGTTTTCCTGCGGCAACTCTCAAGCTTTCTGTCCTCTCGCAACGCTAATTTCTTTTCCATGCTACTAGGGTACTCCATACCGGTCAACCCTCAATATTACCAACTTATTGCATCAGTGAAAAGCTGAGGCCACCGAGCTCGATAGCTGCAGTCGCTTAAGTGCGGCCAGTATCCAGTATTCGGGAGATACTAGGTTCGAACCCCACTGTCGGCATCCCTGAAAATGCTTTTCCGTGGTTTCCCATTTTCACTTCAGGCAAATGCTGGGGCTGTACCTTAATTAAGGCCACGGCCGCTTCCTTCCCACCCCTAGCCCTTTCCTGTCCCATCGTAGCCATAAGACCTATCTGTGTCGGTGCGACGTAAAGCAATTAGCAAAAAAAAAAAAAGAAAGCTGAGGCCAAATTTTCAATTCAAGTGAGGTAAGAATAACTGTAGTTATACTGTATACTTATCCTCATATTTTCTGTGTTTTAATTGCTGGATTTATTTCAGTTTTAATAGGAATGTAGCTCATTACTAAATATAATAGAGTTCCTTGTTATATCTGTAATCTTCTCGTATAAAAATATGACATTGAAAATCTTGGTGCAACACCCAGCTTCAGATACCACCAGCAGCCACTGATATATATTTTTAAAAACTGCAACGTATGAATACTCTAACCCCGGCTTCAGGTGATCTGGAACTAGGGGATGGGAGTATTCTGTTACTGCACATTCTTTACCGGCATGTCACGCGGTGTTCTCCCCGCTCCAGGCGCGCTAAATTTTCCCGGCTCGGGGTGGTCATAATGCACTGGCTCATCGTTGTATTTTAATACCGTAAGAAATAGATTAGAAATAGTTGGATAATGTCTGCGGTGTGCTTTAGGTTATGATAATAACAATAATACCTAATAATAATAATAATAATAATAATAATAATAATAATAATAATAATGTTATTTGCTCTACGTCCCACTAACTATTTTATGCTTTCGGAGACGACGAGGTGCCGTAATTTAGTACCTTGGGAGTTCCTTTACTTGCCAATAGATCTACCGACACGAGGCTGACGTATTTGAGCACCTTCAAATAGCACCAGACTGAGCCATGATCAAATCTGCCAAGCTGGGATCAGAAGGCCAACACCGCAACCGTCTGAGCCACTCAGACTGGCGCTTATGTCATAGTGATGATTTAAGAGTTCTTGAATGTCGACTTACCAATGCCGGAGTAGAGTCTTTGCTTGTCCATGTATTGTTTTACTATCTTAATATTTGCTTTACGTCGCACCGACACAGGTAGGTCTTATGTCGACGAAGGGGCAGGAAAGGGCTAGCAGTGGGAAGGAAGCGACCGTGGCTTTCATTAAGGTACAGCCGCAGCATTTTCCTGGTGTGAAAATGGGAAACCACGGAAATCACCTACCAGAAAAACACAACAAGACATATGCCTAGACACTATTATTAATGTTTTCATAAATACGCCGGGGCAGATGACAGCGATATTTGGTGCATTTTTTCGGTAAAGATAGTAAATTACACGTGAATTAATTTTGGATGATGTACTTTTTTGAGTTTGGACAGTTTCTTAGATTACTTATTGTGATACTGGACTATTTATTAGTGTGGACATTTTTGTCTGATGGACATTTCTGAAAATTGAAAACTGAAAAATTTTTGTAACGGACATTTTGCACTGGACCGTGTGACTGATAACTCATGAAACCAATGTTGAATTCAGACTTTTACGACGGTTTATCAGGATTGAAACTGGATTTCCTTGTATTATGATCGCTTATATACGTATATATTTTGGTAAAGGATGGATACTTGTATCGTTAGTCATTACCACTCACGGAGCCGAGATGAAAAAAAAAAAAATCTATTGGAGTTGCCTTAATTCTCGTTGCATTACAAATAGCGAACTTGATAATATTATTATAATGAAGGCTAGAGGTAGAAATCGTATCTATGGAGCTATTTTTGCAGATAAAGCAGTGAAGGAAACATTAGTGGCACTTAGATGAAGAGCAAATGAACATCGATACGGTGTTCCGCCAAAAGTGGTGTGTGGTGTAAAATAGGATTATTGACAGCGAAGAAGTACTTGCTTGCTTGCCTAACAGAAACAACTTAAACTGAGCACAAACCGAAATCATCCAATGGACATTTGAAATCTTTTTTTTTTCTAGTTGCTTTACATCGCACCGACACAGATAGGTCTTATGGCGACGATGGGACAGGGAAGGGCTAGGAGTGGGAAGGAAGCGGTCGTGACCTTAATTCAGGTACAACCCCAGCATTTGCCTGGTGTGAAAATGGGAAACCACGGAAAACTATTTTCAGGGCTGCCGACAGTGGGGTTCGAACCTACTATCTCCCGAATACTGGATACTGGCCGCACTTAAACGACTGCAGCTATCGAGCTCGGTCATTCGAAATCTAACGGACGTTGTAATAACTCCGGCGTACAATGAGACTGCCCGAAGAATATTTTCTAATTTTTTACTCTGGTCAAGAGGATGAAAATAGAGTAATTTTGTTTTCAGTATAAGAATATATTTTCACTTACGGGACTTTTAAAACCATTCCTCTTCAATTCTTACATGGCATGGTCCAACATTATTTTATCTCTTTGGTCTTCGTGCTTGTGACTCGGAAACGAGAGGAATGTTACAACGTTATTTATGATCGATTCAAATTACCTAGCAATGACGATAGACTTCGAGATTACAAATACGAATGCGGTAGAGAGAAATTCTCCGAGCAGTGCTGTCATGAGATGTCAATTTCATTATACACAGGCTGCGTAGAAAACGAATTGGGGTCGGGTTGCGAGACAGATATCTCGATATCGTGGAATAAACACAAAGGCAAGAAATGGAGCAGTTACTTTCCTTACTATTTGTAACAGACTTTGAAGATCTTTTACGAAGGAATTAGCGAAGGTCTTCTGGATTTCGCAGAATATATCAAAACACGTATGTGTTCGAGAGTGACGAAGAACAGAACAGCCAAGATTTTCACTATGCATATGAACCACCTTACGTTGGCGTCATAGAACGAATAACGCAGTGGAAGTGTTTCATCCCAAATTTCAATCTGGAGATTCCTGGAAAACACAAGGGAAGAATAGAATGACAAAGAAAATGTTACAGATTAATGCAAATTCAAGCTGGCCTTATTAATGTAAGACATTTTGTAAAACCGAGCGATTTCTCCGTGTGGTTAGGGACTTCCAGCTGTGAGCTTGCATTCGGAGATAGTGGGTTCGAACCCCACTGTCGGCAGGCCTGAAGAGGGTTTCCATGGTTTCCCATTTTCACACCAAGCAAATGCTGGGGATGTACCTTAATTAAGGCCATGGCCGCTTCCTTCCCACTCCTAACCATTTCCTGTCCCATTGTCGCCATAAGACCTATGTGTGTCGATGCAACGTAAATCCAATTATACATAAAATAATGCATCACTAATCAACGCAGGGTTCAAGAAATTATCCAACACTACTACAAGTACGAAGTTAACAATCATGTGAAGCAGTACCTGCGTGCCATATCACACCATGTGAAGCAGTACCTGCGTGCCATATCACACCATGTGAATTTAAACATACATCCAAACTTGCAAGAAAAAGATACCGTTACTTAAAACAATTAAATGAATGTTATTGCAATATTAATGTTTGGTACGTTTTTACGTATGTATATTTAGTTTTTGTAATGTTTATACGGTACAGATATTAAATTACACGTGAATTGATTTTGGATGTTGAACTTTTTTTAGTTTGGACAGTTCTTTAGAATACCTATTGTGATACTGGACTATTTATTAGTGTGGACATTTTTGTCTAATGGGCATTTCTGAAAATTGGACAATTTTGTAACATTTTGCACTGGACCGTGTGACTGATAACTCATGAAATCAATGTTGAATTCAAACATTTACCGCGGTTTAGCAGTATTGAAACTGGACAACTTAAGAAACAATTCAGTTTTTACTCAATAACAAAGCAGTCCACGTAAAATGAACCACAGAAAAATAGGATTAATTAGAGTTGTTATTCTCTAATATTTCCTTTAGACTGTTTTAAATTAAACATAGCCATAACTTAATTAACTAATAATCTATAGTATATTTTATATAAGACATGGTGAATTTGGTCACAGGGGTCCCGGGTTCCATTCCCGGCAGGTTCGGGAATTTTAATCATCATTGGTTAATTCCGCTGACACGGGGCTGGATGTATGTGTCGTCTTTATCATCATTCCATCCTCATCACGACGCCTAGGTAGCCTACGGCCGTCAAATCAAGAGAGCCACACTTGGAGAACCGAACATGTCCTCGGACACTCCCGGCACTAAAAGCCATTTCAATTAGAAGAATGCATCTTGGTTTTGCTCGTCTATCTTTTGATCACTTGATCGATAGATTCTTCTGTTGGTTTCTCATCACCTTCAGTGGATACTTTACCACACGGTTGTAAATTATGTTGTCCCCTGACTGGATAGGTGAACAACTTAGAAGTGTATAGGAGGCAAGTTTTGTGTTTAGAAATTTATTTCTTTACGCGTATCGATATACTTCACTTGAGATGGGCATGAAGGTGTCATATGAAAAATACCGAGAGAATACCGAGGAGTAGTTTTCAAACTTTATTTTCATTGGGACAGGTTTTGAGATAACTTGACAATAATAGACAATAGTACTATGTGTGGAGCCTCCGTGGCTCAGACGGCAGCGCGTCGGCCCCTCACCGCTGGATACCGTGGTTCAAATCCCGGTCACTCCATGCGAGGTTTGTGCTGGACAAAGCGGAGGAGGAACAGGTTTTTCTCCGGGTACTCCGGTTTTCCCTGTCATCATTCATTCCAGCAACACTCTCCATTCTCATTTCATGGCATCTATCAGTCATTAATAAATCACTTTGGGAGTGGCGACCCCATCGTAATAGTAGCCTATATATGATTCATTCATCATATCCCTGGCCCGGTCAAGGACTGGAAAACAGGTTGTAGGTTTTCATTTTCAGTACTATGTGTCATATATAAGTTCATTAATCTGCCTAAAATTACAGGTGACCTCAAGGATCCAGAATACTGCAAGAAATTAATAAATTAATGATCAACAGCAGTCTATAATAATAATAATAATAATCGTATGGCCTCAGCTACCGTGTGCAGACATTTGAATTTGACGCCATCTGGCTGTCTGCTCGTCAATTTCGACGTTCCGTTTTACTCTAGGCCCCCACTAGATGGCAGACCGAGTAAACCGAAACTCTCTTGGGCGTCTATGGCTGAGATTTAATTAATTTTGTCGGGTAAACACCAAATGTGTCACCAGAGATCTTTTACATGCCGACATCGCACGACATGGAGTGTCGAATGGACTTTTTTCCGCCCTTCAAAAATCCGACTACCTCTGCCGGGTTTGAACCCGCTATCTTGGGATCCGGAGGCCGACACTCTACCGCTGATCCACAGAGGCAGCTAACAGCAGTCTATGAATGAAATGGAATTAAATATAAGTACGAAAATAGGAAATTGTGATTTGAGGCGCACTGTGTGTCTTAAAGTAAGGTTGAATGTAAATGATTTCTCAATATCCTGATGGATCCATGAATATCTTAGTTTAATAAGCTTTTAGTTAAATGAAAGCTGGAAATCTCCAAACGAGGCGCCATGGAATCCAGGGGATATTTTCCCCTCGGGCCATCCCCTGAATTCATCACTGCCTGAAACATTCACTCTCTATTTCCACTATTGCTCTACTCGTGAAAGTGAAGAGAAAGGCATTTTACTGACAAATTTCAAATTGGCCAATGCTTGTAAAAATTGAGAATACGATCCGGATTAACGAAAACAATTTACACTCGAAATGAAATATGTTTCCCCAAGCGGTGGTAGTTGTCGTGGAAAGTTTACAGTGGAACTGACGGGTCTCAATGGCTTTCACTGGAACTTGTAATAATAATAATAATAATAATAATAATAATAATAATAATAATAATAGCAACTTTCGATTCCTAGCCTGAGTTGTCAGCGCATTGCTCTTCGGTTTAGAGGGCCCGGAGACGATTTCCGGCTGAGCCACGGATTTTAACCGCATGTGGTTAATTCTTCTATCTCGGAGACAGGGTGTTTATGTTCGTATTAATAACATATACACATTTATATACAACACATTACAGTACAAACCACCACAGTAAAACTAAATAGTGAATACGTCCTTCCGTGTAGGCTTGGGCGGGCTGAGTGGCTCAGACGGTTGAAGCGCTGGCCTTCTGACCCCAACTTGGCAGATTCGATCCTGGCTCAGTCCGGTGGTATTTGAAGGTGCTCAGATACGTCAGCCCCGTGTTGGTAGATTTACTGGCACGTAAAAGACCTCCTGCCGGACAAAATTGTTGTACCTTGGCGTCTACGGAAACCATAAAAAGGTAGTTAGTGGGACGTAAAGCCAATAATATTTATTATTATTATTATTATTATTATTATTATTATTATTATTATTATTATTATTATTATTATTATTATTATTACGTACGGTTGACGTCAGGAAGGGCATCAGACAGTAAAATGGGCTTAATTCACACATCATAATAATAATAATAATAATAATAATAATAATAATAACCATCGATCATCATCGTCATCATGTCACTGCACTAAATAATATTACTGTTTTCGGAGACGCCGAGGAGCCAAAGTTTTATCCCACAGGAGTTGTTTTAGGTGCCAGTAAATTTACCGACGCGTCGTTGACGTATCTGAGCGCATTCAAACACCACCGGATCGAGCCTGCTGCTGCTGCTGCTGAGGTTATTTCATTCCTGTCCTTTGACAGGCGGGCCGTCAGCTAAACTAGTAGCTCTTTGGCCTTTGATTGTTGATTTTGTTATTATGGCTTTAAACGAGATAGTATGTGTTGTACATACGTCATTTATATTGTTGATTTGGCGCAGAGGTCGCCGGACCACCAAGGGGAACCATCCCACGGAGAGGACCCGCACCACACCCCCCCTCCCATAGTCTTCCCCCGCTAGATCCCGTTTATTGAATTCTTTCTTTGTACATTTATATTTACATATATTTACATTTGGTAATTGTTTCATTAAGCTTCTTCTTTGGTTAGAGTCTTTAAGTCCTTCTTGCTGATCGTATTCATTACATATGTATCAATTTACAATAATTATATATTTAGCACAAGTTATATATTTTACACAATTTTGAGAGCCTTGATCGAATCCACCAGGTTGGGCTCGGAGTGCCACCGCTCTTCTCGTTTGAGCTACTCAGTCTTTGAAACTTGTTACTCCCATAACTCATGGTACATTAGCATGATCTGTAAACTGCGGGCATAGCAGATGGATAAGCGTTGCTGATCTTGTGTAGAAAGCACCTTCTTTGGAATCAGTTTCTTTGGCGAACGATTAACCTGCTCTTCTTGTCAATTAATTCACATCTCGTCCCCCTTTGTCTCGTTCGTAAAAGGAAATCGTCAAGAAAGATATTTTCTTTTGATCTTTTTCTTGGTAACTTGTTCACTTTAGAGATAAGCAGCGACAACACACCAACCGTCACCATCGAGTAAGGACATCAACTGCACAAGGCCTGAGGCAACGCGGATGGGAGGTGCACAAAGAAGTTCACTGCGTCTCTAGCGACGACTCAACGAGAAGAGGTGGACATTATAACTTACAACCATCAGTAAGAAAGAGAATAAAGCGATGATGTTAGATCCTACAATTCGCTTCGAGAGGGACCTGCAACAAAATCATGATCTTAATCTAGGAAAAGAAGCTATGTATACACCATGTCCACCGTATCTATCAGCCAAATATAATATTCCTCTGCCTGCTGTCATTTCTTGATGGATACAGTACTTTTGCATCCATCTCTTGGCACAGGCCAGAGTAAAGTGTAGCTTCCACCGAAGTCCCAGTCTCGTCCATGACTGTGACAATATGGAAGTTGCTGGGGTATGGGTAGTGCTGAGTAATGACATTCAGAGCACGACTAGTGCATCTGAGTGTTATGAAAGGTGCTGCTCCTAGGGTCAGTCGTGCTGCAATAGTACTTTCTGACCCAGTGAGGAAAGCAATGGCAAACTACCTCACTCCTCATCTTGCCTAGTATGCCTCATTTTGGTGCTGCCATTGGTTTTTGGGGTTTCCTTATAACCGCATAACCTTTGGTGGTGCTATTTGAGGATCCAACCAGCCTCTGGGCTGATGACCTAACAGACAGACATAATATTCCTCTTGGTCAATGGGTTTTCAGAGGCCTCCTGTTTGGATCCGTATTTGAATCGATAATACTATGTTTCTGACAAAATTACAAAATAATAATTGCTCTAAACAGTACATGTTAACCACTTCAGTAGCGCAGTAGATTCGTTGTTGGCCTTACTTATCAAAGGTATCAGCTTCGATCTCAGCTGACGTTCATGGCATTACAGGTGATTAAATGGAACAACTGCGGGTCCTTGTCTTATGGAAAATTCCGGTATACTGCAATATATTAAGTTCAATAGAGATTTTACCGGACGTTAAGCAAATATTACTATTATTACTACTATTATCATTATTTATTTATTTATTTATTTATTTATTTATTTATTTAGTTATTTATATATTTATTTATTTATCCTCCAGGGTTGGTTTTTTTCCCCACTCAGCGAGGGATCCCGCCTCTACCGCCTAAATGGCAGTGTCCTGGAGCGTGAGACCTTGGATTGGGAATCCAACTGATAAGGAGGACTAGTACCTCGCCCAGCCGCCCTAACCTGCTATGTTGAACAGGGGCCTTGTGGGGGGGATGGGAAGATCGGAAGGTATGGACAAGGAAAAGGGAAGGACGCTGCCGTGGCCTTATGTTAGGCACCATCCCGGCATTTGCCTGGAGGAGAAATGTGAAACCAAGGAAAACCACTTAGAGGATGGCTGAGGAGGGAATCGAACCCCCCCCCCCCTTCTACTGAGTTGACCTCCATAGGCTGAGAGAACCTCTTTCCAGCCCTCGTACCACTTTTCAAATTCCGTGCCAGAGCCGGGAATCGAACCCGGGCCACTGGGGGTGCAGCTCAAGCACTCCACGACAGAGGCGGCTCTGTAAAATTTCAATTTTGCAGATTTAGTATCCATGCTCATTATCCGAACAACCTTGTAGCAGCCAGGTAACAGTGTGCAGACGATCGCTGTTCGTGGGACTTGGTTTATAAACCTTGACAAGTTGGCAGGTGACAGGTTACACGATACGACTAACATTGCCACTTCTCTAAACATATTCTGGTGACAGTATTATAACGACAGTTTTGTGAACTGTCATAGCAAACTACTAAACATCTGTTTCATAACACTTAAGAACGGTGCTGTATGCGTAGAACAGAACACTCGTCTCTCTCATATTCTACAGAGCGAATTGGCTACGCGGTTCCTGTTAGCTTCCATTAAGGAAATAGTTTGTTCGAACTCCACTTTTGGCTGCTCTGAAGATGATTATCCATGGTTTCCCAATCACACCAAGACTGTATCTTAATAAGGCCAAGGTCGCTTTCTTCCTCATCCCACCCCTGTGCTATCCCTTCGTCGCCATAAAACCTGCCTGTGTCGGTGCGACTTAAAACAAATGAATATAAAAATGAGCTCTCTCATCCAATAAAAATACATTTTTGAACAGTTTCCTCTGGAGCTTGGCATTATATGGAAGTGAAACATGGACGGTAACTAGCTCAGAAAGAAAGAGAATAGAAGATTTTGAAATGTGGTGTTACAGAAGAATGCTGAAGGTGAGATAGATAGATCGAATCACAAATGAAGAGATAATGAATTGAATTGGTGAGAGGAAATCGATTTGGCGAAATTTGACGAGAAAAAGAGACAGAATGTTAGGACACAGCTTAAGACACCCAGGTTTTGGAGGGAAGTGTAGGGGGTAAAAACGGTAGGGGAAGACCAAGGTATGAATATGACAAACAGAATAGAGTAAATGTAGGATGTAGTAGTTATGCAGAAATGAAATGGTTAGCACAGGATAGCGTGGCATGCAGGGCTGCATCGCGCAAGTCTATGGACTGATGACCCAAACAGCAACATCCAACTGCGAAGAGAGAGTTTATTTATAGAATCTTTACTACTACTGATGCCTTTGCGGTGAGACGTAATGTTTACAGCGCACTGTGTTCTGGCATGTCCATCATAGTCAGTTGGTGCGTGCATTTTAGTGGGCGTAGCAAACTGATATGTAATAGCAACTTATGACTCGGCGAGGAAAACAGCGGGAAACTACCCCACTCCTCATTTGCCAAGTTTTCCTCTCCAGTGATGTCCAGGCCATCTATGGCAACTGATGGCGAAGATTCCAGAGACGAGCAGACCGTGCGTAAAATCGATTTAAATATGTGGTGGTTCTGACGAGGGGTGGAACATTAGTAACTCCTTGGCCTCTCTCAACAGAGAGGTAATTAAGCTGCAGGCGGTGGAAAGGGGAGAGATGTGTGTTGTCTGTCACGGATATCTTAAGGAAGGCTGCGTCTTTTCGTTTACATAACGAGTTCACTACTGGCAATGAAGTGGCTGTGTTTAGGTGGATGTGTTTGTTAATTATACGTTCTGCTCGTCGCTGCTCACTTCTGGTTTCCTCATATCCACAAGGATTTTTATTATTATTCTCGTCTATATTTTCTTTTGATTTTTCTTGTCCGTTTCGGGTTTATTGATAAGTGTGTTCCGATTTTTTGTATAAAATGCAATGTTTATACATAATTCCTTTTCATACAGCTCTGCATTCATATTTCCATTAACTACCAAATTATCCCTCTCACCTCCGTGTTAGCTAACATTTTGATCCTTACTGTTATTTTCTACATTGCACAGCTCTGCTAGCAGTGTCTTGCTGTTACATTCTACCCTTTCCTTTCCTTTCCTTCTCTCTGCCTTTTACTCTTTGTTGTTCCTTGCTTCCCAACGTCGTGTTTTCCTTCGGTAGACCTCTTTCCCAGACCGGCTCCATGGCTAAATGGTTAAGTTGCTGGCCTTTGGATACAGGGGTCCCGGGTTCGATTCCCGGCAGGCTCGGGAAATTTAACCATAAATGGTTAATTCCGCTGAGTGTATGTGTCGTCTTCATCATCATTTCATCCTCGTCACGATGCGCAGGTCACCTACGGGAGTAAAATAAAAAGAGCTGCATCTGGCGAGCCGAACTTGTCCTCGGACACTCCCGGCACTAAAAGCCATACGCCATTTTATTTTTACCTCTCTCCCAAGTGTACCCCACTCCTATGTTATCAGTAGACGTCGGATTTGTATGCGAATGCATATTTTGTTTGCTGATATGGACCTCCAAAACCGACAAAGAAGTGCGTTCGAAGGTGAAATTGGGCGAATTATTAAGTTTAATAGTGCATATTTGCTTATAGTTGAGATTAGTGCATACATTTTAAATTTCAGATTTATTGTGTATGTTTTCGTCTTTTATTTTGCAAATTTTCACAGATTTTGCAGGCAGTCTTCAATTTTTAAAAATAATAATAATAATAATAATTTCGTGTGGCTATTTCTAGCCGGGTGCAGCCCTTGTAAGGCAGATCCTCCGATGAGGGTGGGCGGCATCTGACATGTGTAGGTAACTGCGTGTGGTGTGTGAGTTGCAGGGATGTTGGGGACAGCACACACACCCAGCCCCCGAGCCACTGGAATTAACCAATGAAGGTTAAAATCCTCGACCCGGCCGGGAATCGAACCCGGGATCCTCTGAACCGAAGGCCAGTACCCTGACCATTCAGCCAACGAGTCGGACATTTAAAAAAATGAAAAGTAATTAATGCCCAGGACTATTTCGGCTATGAAACGGTTCAAAGAGAACTGGTACTTATGAAGAGACACTTCCAAATCATATCAGAATCAATCGAGAAGCTAGAAACACGTGGACCGGGCGAGTTGGCCGTGCGGTTAGAGGCGTGCGGCTGTGAGCTTGCATCCGGGAGATAGTAGGTTCGAATCCCACTGTCGGCAGCTCTGAAGATGGTTTTCCGTGGTTTCCCATTTTCACACCAGGCAAATGCTGGGGCTGTACCTTAATTAAGGCCACGGCCGCTTCCTTCCAACTCCTAGGCCTTTCCTATCACATCGTCGCCATAAGACCTTTCTGCCACTAGCAAAGAAAAAAAAAAAAAGAAACACGTGGGTTGCGTCTTGGTGATTCACTGGACGTTATGGAGAACGTGAAGCGTGAACTGGAAGGTATCCCATGAAATCTATCCCATGAAATCTCGGACTTCGTCTGCAAACAAAATATCGTGACGTCCTTAAACGAAATCCGAGCTACGACATCATGGTAGCTATAAACAAATTTGGTTAGTACTGATAATGTGGATCAACATAATGTTTAACACCTACACTCACTCACGAATTCAAATACCGGGCGAGTTGGCCGTGCGGTTAGGGGGCGCGGCTGTGAGCTTGCATCTGGGAGATAGTGGGTTCGAATCCCACTGTCGGCAGCCCTGAAGATGGTTTTCCATGGTTTCCCATTTTCAGACCAGGCAAATGCTGGGGCTGTACCTTAATTAAGGCCACGGCCGCTTCCTTCCAACTCCTAGGCCTTTCCTATCCCATCATCGCCATAAGACCTATCTGTGTCGGTGCGACGTAAAGCCACTAGCAACGAATTCAAATACTGTCCTGTCACATCCGTAGATGCAGAGAGATCATATTCCGCATGGAAGCTACTTTTAACAGAAAAGTCTCACATATTTATGCCAGAAAACTTGGCCAAGACTAGTTTAGCTTAGTGCAAAGAAAATTATGGACAGGAAAAGGAGGGTGTGAAGTGTAAAATGAAAGAGGAATATGTATTTAAGTGTTTTTCTTCATGTTTGTGGATTTTTACACTGTTTTCTTATCAACTATACTAATTGATTTATCATGTGTATTAATTAACACACTGTGTCCTATGCATGGATTGTTTGTATTAGTGGGAACAACCGCAGCTGTGATGTTTTGTTTTTCATACAGTTGCTTATTCATTATCATAATTTCATGTATTGGTGTGGGTTAATTGCACGAGTCTAGGAAAGGAATATTACGTTTGCATTTCATATAAGTATTTAAAGCATGAATGTAAGTGCATAATTAAATACACATTTCAAAACTTTTTGCAGCATAGTTGCATGCCTGTATTGGTGATTTTGTATTATATCACTGATCCGCGAGTGCGCCACTCAGCACTGTCTGCTACAAGCCAGCTGAGTCGTGTGCAGTGAGATCGCCGTTGCTTTGATTCGATTCACTCAGACAGTTGAATGAATCGATACACTGCTTCGAAGCATACAATCAGTAGCCAAGACTGCGGTATACAGCCAAGAAACACTCAGAACAGAGCAGGGCAGGGCATACTACCCATACCCCGCCAATCGGGATCGCTCGATGAATGTTTGGCGATGTGTGGAGGAGCCCATTCCCACCGAAGCGAGTGAAGTGGAGATCGAAGGTCCTAACTGCGGGGAAACTCAAAAGAGATCATGAATAAAATAATATTATTATTTGCTTTGCGTCCCACTAGCTGCTTTTACGGGTTTTGGAGACGCCGAGGTGCCGGAATTTAGTCCCGCAGGAATTCTTTTACGTGCCAGTAAATCTACCGACACGAGGCTGACGTATTTGAGCACCTTCAAGCACCGCCGGATTGAGCCAGGATTGAATCTCCCAAGTCGGAGTCAGAAGGTCAGCGCCTCAACCGTCTGAGCCACTCAGCCCGGCAGAGATGATGATGATGATGATGATGATGATGATCTCTGCTATTATTCCTGGTACCGGTACAGTAAAAGCTCATGAAACATGTCTTCCTACAAGCTCTGTACGGAGATGACTTTATACTGATACGTTAATGCTAATAACTGCTTCTGCTGATACGTGTCTCAGTCTCTCACGTGGACCAGTGATAAAGTGTCGTCCTCCGGATCCCACGATAGCGGGTTCAAACCCGGCAGAGGTAGTCGAAAGTTTGAAGGGCGGAAAAAATTCCATTGGACACTCCAAGTCGTACGATGTCGGCATGTTAAAGATCTCTGCTGACACATTTGGTGTTTACCACACGAAATTAATTAAATCTCAGCCACAGACGCACAAGAGAGATTTGGTTTAATCTGTTTGCCATCTAGTATTCCTAGAGTAAATCGCTAGAATATGTCGGTAAACGAAACGAACGGATATATGCGAGAAATAAAACGTTACGGGGAAGGATATGCATTGCATGTCAGAATTAACAAACATTTATGAATAGTTGTTCGTTTTAATAAGGTGTTAACAGTTTTTTAAGTAAATGAAACGAGTATGCTATTCAAGCGGAGCGGATGCGTATCGCCTGTAAGTTCCACAAAGTGTGACGTCGCCCTGGACTTGTGGTCACCTGACCTGGAAGTCAAGATCAGTATTTTCCTATCCAAGGGGAAGGGTATGTTCTACATTTTGCACAGAGTGGGTGGACGGCCGGAGATGTTTTTCCAGGCCATTAAGTGTCTGGATGTAGACCGCCAGGGAGCTGATATTTATAGCTGGCTAGCTGCACCTGTCAACTGCCAGCGATCTTCGTTTGCGTAAGGCTAATGTCTGACAAAGCGATTCATGACGCACTTCAGTCCGCAGTTCCCGAGCGACGAGCCGCAGGTTCCTTGGCGCTACAGGGTGCGTTGTTGTATTCCTGTCCTACAAACATTCACCCCTAGTGGTAGGGGGAGAGCTGTCTATTACCCAACACAATGTGGTGGAAAAACAATGCTTTAGTGAGGCAAAATTTTTATACCACCTCGGAGTACAATTATAAAAGCTGTAGAAACTGCATTTCAGGTATTCTAGTTTCAAATATCCGTGACTGGGGGAGAAGAGTGTTTATTCATTCATTCATTCATTCATTCATTCATGCAAGAACACAGTACATTCATGAAATCATTAATTCACCAATTCATGCAGTCATTCATTCAATTCCCATTCAGTTCATTCATAACGTATGTTGTCATTGTAGGATAACTCTATAAAGATTGCCGGGATGTTTTTTAACTTAAGGCCACGGCCGTTTCCTTGTCTATCACTTTCAATCTTCCCGTCCCCCTCAAGGCCCCTGTTCAGCACAGCAGGTTAGGCCGCCTGGGCGAGGCACTGATCCTCCTTCCCAGTTGTATCCCCGACCCAATGTCTCACGCTCCGGGACACTGCTTTTGAGGAGGTAAAAGTGGGATCCCTCGCTGAGTCCGAGGGAAAAACCAACCCTGGAGGGTAAATGGATTAAGAAAGAAAGAAAACCTGAAGTATATCATGAGCGCATGGCATTGTATGTTCCTTCCACTTAATATTTTATCAGACTTCTTTTAATTATTATCAAGAACAACATGGTATCGTAGCTTAAGAAACAATACCGCATGTCTGACAATGCTCTTCGCTTCCATTAATTTCCTTAAGAGTGGCCACGCTTCCCAGCCACATAAGGATATGCAATCGATCAGAACAGTGTTCCTTGTGTTTATTTTCCTATGCCTATGTGTAAAGGAAAATCGAACTTTAAATACAGGCCATCTAACTGATCAGCAGTTGTATTGGCAAACCAAGGTCCAAAACGAACTGTATAGGCCACCGGCTTTCTAATTTAGGTGATGATTAAACTGTCCAATAGGACCCAGTATAAGTTACCCTGAAAAGTGGTTTACAATAAATCATATGCAATTGATTGATCTACCTCAAAGATGGCAAACTTTTACTCTCTAGCGTGTCAATTAAGGCCTTGTGTATTCAGTTTTACTGTCTAGTGTGTCATCGGTTATTTTTCTTTAAAATTATCATGAAACCTCCTCATTTCACTTAAATTAGGCATTAGATTGCATAACATATAAATCCATTTATTTTGCAAAAATCACTGAAAATTATATTTTAAAACGGGTAAATTTTAAGAAGGTATATTTTTGCTTTAACCCAACAACATTTGTATAAAATATGGCCATAGAATTAACTGAGACATACTTCTTTAATAAAGCGTAATGTTAAAATATGTTATGTTGCTAATTTTTTGACCTGTTTATTTCATGTTAAAAACATTAAAAAATGAAGTATGTTGTCTGACGTGTCACAAAGTCGTGTTCGTGTGTCATAGGTTCGCCATCCTTGTGATCTATCTTCTTCTGCGGCTTTCTCCTGTACCTTGGTGGGGTCACAGGTGTGAAATGTTCTGCACAGGTAGACAGGGTCCTGTTTTATGGCCGGATTCCCTTCCTGACAATCCTTTCCGTGGTATACTTAACAAAGTGTCCATCAACAGAATAATCAAGAGATTGTTAAATTTTACAATGAGTATCGAATGAATGAATAAGTCACTTTACTGATCGCAGAAGTTAAATCCACCAAAGGCGAGTTCTTTTGGTGTGCTGGACCACTCAGGTCGATCAAATTTGTGCCCACTGTTAAAGAACATTTAGTCAATAACTAGCCAGTACAAACTTGATGATCCTGAATAGCTTACCACACCGGAGTTCTCTCTTGATTTAGACTGAGTGAACTTCAGAATAGTACTGATCCCATAATTCTACCTTGCTAAAAAAATTTCAACTACAAGATGGAGTGCAATCATTTTTTTTATTGCAAGCTCATCTCGCGCTCCGTAACACGGCAACTCGTAGTGGGAGGTGAGCCATCAAACATTCGAACGAGGTCGGAACATTTCGGCAGACCTCGGGTAATTAATAATGAAATTCTGGATAATAACCCACATTGCGAGAGATTTTGGCACTGTCATTAACAAAGAAATGTATTTAATTAGCCCTGGAGAGAAGTTGGCATCCATACTGGCAGAGTAGTAGCTCGTGTCAAGGACATGCAGTCAAAATGCGCGGCAACCCTAATGCACGAAATGAATTAATTACTCCCGTTAAAGTAACGATAAAAATTAGCAAACAACACTATCATGACTGGAAAATTAAGTGGAATATCTGGGGGTGAGTTTCGAAGAAGTCGGTCCAGTGGCCTTCAATCGTAATGATTGCACCGCAGTACATTACGCCAACCCCTGCGTCCCTAGGAAATGCATAAATACTCCCTCCTCAGGCAGGAGCGTCAGTCGTAATCCTATGTTCCGAGAGTGTGAACCTACGTCAGGCGACATTAAAGAAGAAGACTTAAAGTGGGTGAAATAGACTTGTAGAATCTCTAAAGCCAGTTGACTTGAGGTATGAATATTTTTCCAAGTGGTAAATGCTGAATGAAGACAAAAATAGCTATTGAAACATTATAGTTACACCAATTACGATCGGGGAAGAGAATCAAAAGTTTAATAATTATAGTATTCCTGAGTTTCTCATAGGGAGACAGCAGATTCATAGATAGCTTTTGTAAATTACTACGGACAATGTTATATTTATGCAAGCGGTAAGGGAGGACGATAATCTGGCGGAGATAAGCTTTGTGTCTCACGGTCAATCACACCTGTGAACATCTGGTTAGCAAGGAGTTGGGAAGATTCCACAAACTGCATTAGTTGAGTTCTCGATATGAAGCGAGGAGGTTTAGCTGTTATATGTGTATAGAATAATTTATGGTAACGTGTTTTGCTTCAAGCTAAGTGTAAACTCTGTGCATGTATAATGTAATATTTAAGAGAAGAATGTATCCTCCAATTATGAAGGACTAAATTGGAAGTTGCTGGCACAAGATAAAGCCGAGAAATGCCATCCCAGAACGACTTCAATTTACAGGTCTGTCTAATTTAAATATTATGTTTTGTAGTTAGAGATGTACAATAAATGCTTGTCCCTTTCAATTAATTAATAAATCAGAACATCGCATTGTATAAGTGGCGTGTGTAATCAAGTATATTGCGATGACGAGGAAGTGTCTTGTCGTTATTCTAGTGTGGAGGCGAATTGTCTGTTATTTATGTCCGCGCGAGACTTTAAAATGTGTTTAAATTTCTTTTAAAAAAAATGTAAAAGTGAAGTTAAATATTGCGATGAAAATCAATGAAATAATGTTCGGACCGGTAAAACTTACAATAATAACGATAAAATAACTTATGAATGTGATGAAGTCAAATATCAAATTATCAGATAATAATAATAATAATAATAATAATAATAATAATTTTTTTTTTTGCTAGGGGCTTTACGTCGCACCGACACAGATAGGTCTTATGGCGACGATGGGATAGGAAAGGCCTAGGAGTTGGAAGGAAGCGGCCGTGGCCTTAATTAAGGTACAGCCCCAGTATTTGCCTGGTGTGAAAATGGGAAACCACGGAAAACCATCTTCAGGGCTGCCGATAGTGGGACTCGAACCTACTATCTCCCGGATGCAAGCTCACAGCCACGCGCCTCTACGCGCACGGCCAACTCGCCCGGTAATAATAATAATAATAATAATAATAATAATAATAATAATAATAATAATAAGGAGAATATACTTTATATTTTATTTTCGTTTTTCGTTATTTTTCGTTATTCACTTTATTTTATGTGAGACGGTAATCTACCGATTATTTTGTAGTTTAGTTTAATGGGACAAGTGTAGGTAGACAGATTTGTAATGACAGTCGTAGTTATAGAAAATTGGAAAGATTTCTTTTCGTTTTTTTTATTGTGGACTTATATTTTAACAAACTTAACGATGTAATTGTTATATAACCTGAAAGTTAGTTTAGTAAGAACATTTTCAAGTGACTTATCACTTATCTTTAACTTCAATGTTTGGAATTTCTTCTAAATGCATAATGAATTAATGTTTCCTGCATTTCGCAGTTTTGTTCCTTCAGGACGACGTAACGTAAGATCCTCTCGGATCAAGTGTTGTTGGTTCCTTCTGAACATCTGTTTGGGGTGATGCATGTTTCAGCATCGGGATTCCTCTGTAACTTAAAGGTGTCACGAAATGTCGATACATGGTGGAATTTTATTTTTGATTGTGACCATTGCTGTTAACCAACTTGTAATGAACACCATGCTTTCAAGTAACATTACGCAACCTATCCAAAACAACTGATATTCGATTTGGTTCGATTAAGGATCCATTCGGGGGATGTTCCAATATCCGATAGGATAGTAGACTGGTGGATAACCTTACTTAAATGTAAATCAAGAATTCTACCTGTTGAAGGTCAGATTTTCCACGGATCGTGTGGATTAACTCGCAGTTATCGTTTGGATCAATGGTGCCCGATTTTCAGGTTTTATTCTCGTTCTCTGGGTTTTGCTGTCCGCAAAATTTTCACTATGTTTTCACTCTTTGAAAGACAATAATAAAAATTTCAATAAAACTTTACCAATCACGTTACGCATTATGACTGCGTTAAAACATGTTTTGAAAGTTCTAGGTTAGTTTTCTTGCCAATCTACTTAATATATCGTGATTTACATTGAATAAATATTTTAGAAAGCAAATTTTTTGCTCTTCATTTCAAGTAGTTATGTTCTCCTCTGAACCCTATCGTTTGGTCGATGTAGTGACAGAAAAAAAACTCGTAACGACCCCAAAATCCAAGAGTACGATATTGCACTACTGAAGCAGCCGAGGCAGACGACCAACGATAGAACAGTAAGTTCAAGGGTTTAGTACAGTGAGTCGTTCTTCATCCGCTACTCATGATGCAAGTTTGAAGTCTGCAATGGTTATTTTTGTGAACTTTCACGATGACTACAACGTGAAAATAATGTACCTCCATTAAACAGCTATTATTATTATTATTATTATTATTATTATTATTATTATTATTATTATTATTATTATTATTATTATTAGTCGACTCCTGGGCTGAATGGTCAGCGTTGAGCCCTTTGGTTCGGAGGGTCCCGGCTTCTATTCCCGGCCAGGTCGGACAATTCAATCCTATGTGACTAATTCCTCTAGCTCGGGGATGGGTGTTTGTGTTTGTCCCAAAAGCTCCTCTTCATATTCAGAAAATACACCACACTGCCAACCACCAAAGAAACACGCAATGATGAATACATTCCTCAACATAGGGTTGGCGTCAGGAAGGGCATCTGGCCTTAAACAGGGCCAAATCCACATGTGCGATACGGTGCGCATCCACGATCGCAGAGGTGTGGGGAAAAAGCAGTAAAGAAGAGGATTATTATTATTATTATTATTATTATTATTATTATTATTATTATTATTATTATTATTATCCTTAATCTGTTTACCCTCCAGGGTTTGTTTTCCCTGGGACTCGGCGAAGGATCCCCCCCCCCTCTATCGCCTCAAGTGCAGTGTCCTGGAGCGTGAGACTTTGGGCCGGGATACAACCGGGGAGAAGGACTAGTACCTCGTCCAGGCGGCCTCAACTGCTATGCTGAACAGGGGCCTTGTCGGGGGATGGGTAGATTGGAGGGGATAAACAAGGAAGAGGGAAGGAAGTGGCCGTAGCCTTAAGTTAGCTACCATCCCAGCAATTGCCTGGAGGAGAAGTGGGAAACCACTTCAAGGATGGCTGAAGTGGAAATCGAACCCACCTCAACTCAGTCGGCCTCCCGAGGCTGAGTGGACCCCGTTCCAGCCCTCGTACCACGTTTCAAATTTCGTGGCGTAGCCGGGAATCGTATCCGGGCCTCCGGGTGTGACAACTAATCACACTAACCAGTACACCGCCGAAGCGGATTATTATTATTATTATTATTATTATTATTATTATTAATCATGTACTAAATACTGACTACTTAGCTGAAAAGGTAAAGGCGAGGTCGGCTTACACGGAAGGATGTGGGTTCAGTTCCCTAACGGAAAGTTAAAAATTAAAAAAATAAATGTTCACTTCTGGAGAGGCACATGGCCGTAAGGTTCAGAAATGAACACCAGGTTAATTTCTGGGATCATCCAAGGGCCTTAATGGCCTGTGTGGTGAGGGCGTTTGCTCTTCAATTTTGCTATGTAGCCTACTTTTTTACTTATATAGACATATATATTTACAATTTGCGTTACGTCGCACTGGTACATATAGGTCTTATGGCGACAATGGGACAGGAAAGTGATAGGAGTGGGAAGGAAGCGACCGTGGCCTTAATTAAGGTACAGCCTTACCTGCTGTGAAAATGGGAAACCACGGAAAACCACCATCAGGGCTGCTGACAATGGGCTTCGAACCCACTATCTCCCGGATGCAAGCTTACGTACTATTTTTTTAAATTTCGTGTGGCTATTTCTAGCCGAGGGCAGCCCTTGTAAGGCAGACCCTCCGATGAGGGTGGGCGTCATCTGCCATGTGTAGGTAACTGCGTGTTATTGTGGTGGAGGATAGTGTTGTGTGTGGTATGAGGGATGTGAGGGTGTGGAGGGATGTTGAGGACAGCACAAACACCCAGCCCCCCGGCCATTGGAATTAAGCAATGAAGGTAAAAATCCCCGACCCGGCCGGGAATCGTACCCGGGACCCTCTGAACCGAAATTCAGTACGCTGACCATTCAGACAACGAGTCGGACATGTACTAAATAGAACAGTGCTTAGCTGTATGCCTTGCCACATTTGCAAGGAATGAGCCTGCTACTGTTGGAGGCTGTGCGAATCCCAGGGCTATGTACCCTATGTTTCTCCAGAATTTGCAGTCTCCTTCCTAATTTTTTTGACTTCTTCGACAGGAATGCATAGTGTCCCAATTGAACCAAACATGTTAAAACCTCGGCTAGGCTGCACCCAAATGCTCCTTAATTCTTTTACGTAATTTTGAGAAGAAGTTGCGTTTTACTCGAGAAATTTCTCTCGTTAGACCCATTAGGTGTTCGATGTCATAATCAACGATGTACGAAATAACAACCTGGGACTTACATGTGCTTTTTTCCTGGACTAGAACTTCGATTAGTGTGAGAGAAACTTGTTTTTAAGAGTTCAATATATCACAAAGGGCAAAGTTAACTTGTTACGGAAAACAACGGTCGGGCTAGGCTCACGAAAGAAGGAAAGAAAGATGTAGAAACAGCATGAATCTTAGCAGCGTTCACATTTAGGTCAGGAGCATTATTTGATGGCGCAACATCATGGGTTACGTCAGAGGCCGGTAATTAACAAACGAAGTACTCCGCAGAGCATGGCTAATTTCAAGGCTGTTATTACAAAGAATGATATTACCTACAGGAATTACGTGATAACGATACAGCATCACTTGGCTATACTTCAGTAAAATATACTCGTAGTTATTAAAGACGGCGTTCGGGCTGAACTGGATCTACAAGCAAAACGAATACCAGTCCTTAAAAATATCAATTGGAATTCAAAAGAGATTAAGTGTATTATAATAATAATAATAATAATAATAATAATAATAATAATAATAATAATAATAATAATAACAACGTCCGACTCCATGGCTAAATTGTTAGCATGCTGGCCTTTGGTCACAGGGGTCCGGGTTCGATTCCCGGCAGGGCCGGAAATGTATTCATCATTGGTTAATTTCTCTGGCACGGAAGCTGGATGTATGTATCGTCTTCATGATCATTTCAACCTCATCACGGAGTGCAGGTCGCCTACGGCTGTCAAATCAAAAGACCTGCATCTGGCAAGCCGAACTTGTCCTTGGATACTCCCGGCACTAAAATCCATTAGCCATTCCATTCCATCCCATTCCATTCCATAATAATAATAATAATAATAATAATAATAATAATAATAATAATAATAATAATAATAATTGTTACTGTGGTTTCGTGGAACAGCAGAGGTGAAAGAAGGTCCCGGGGGGAATGGGTCTAACTACAATGGCCCAGATATGAATTAAAATTTCATTAAATGTTATAATTTCGAAAATAGCAAAACTTAACAATTTTCACATAGAATTTCAAAATTTAACAAATAACAACAAGTCAACAAATGACCGACAATCAGGTACAAGACCAGGAAAAGCCAAGATTTAGAGGCCATTTAACAATATGGGCTTCAAGCCCCAAGTTTTACAATTTCTGAGCTCTCAGCTCACAACCATATATTAACTAAAGGGCAGAAAAACCCCTAATAACATGGAGCACTTGCTCCCACCTAGCGATGTCAGGCCTCCTAGAGGCACATATCCAAATACTTAAAAGAGCTAACCCGGTCTCGGTTTTCCAAGCCTATTAAATGCAATACCAGGCTTTACACTAAATTGCCATCAAGGCACAACTTACACAAAATGAAACGGGGGTATCTTGCACCCAGCCTACTGGGCCTTAGTAGAAAAATAATAGGTTAAGTAAATGGCCCAAAATGCAAAAATGAATGGAGGCGAGAATTTGCACTCCTAAATACACATTTTAAAACCTAAAAGGCACTAGGCCGAAGAAACAGGGGCTATTCCCAAACTATGGAGGTGACTCGTATACTGAATAAATTTAACACATTAAGGAAGAGTAGAAAATCGGTTACGAAAACGTAGTCACCTCAAATCAAAATGAAGGGGAGCTCGAGAGGGTAAAGCACTCTCTATCCCCAATTTACAGTTAAATATATATGAAGTTTTTACATAAACTGGAAGAAATTTACATGTTTATAGAGATAGGTTACATGGTAAAGGTTTCGGACCTTCCCCGCGGGTTAAACTGCTGAGCTAGCAAGAAATAAAGATGTTAAGAGGCAATTACCTTACTGAAGAACTGCTGCCTGAAGAAAGAGGCGCTTCCCGCCTCCTGCTACGCGTCCATACACTAAGTTAGATGTTGATGAAGTGGCCGAGAGATAAGAAAATCAGCAGTTTTTATGCCCTCGGGGAAGATTCGAGACCTTTCATGAATAATTAAGACACACCCACAGGCTTTTATTGGCTACAGTACACAGTTACACACAACATCGAAGAAGACATCTATGATTGGTGGGAAATTAATTACAGAAATTCTGGATTGGCTAAGTTCGAAACTGGCAGAAAGAAAGATTAATCTTGCCAACCCACAAATGAAAGAACGAAATTTAGCAAGGACAGAACTTATGAGTACAAAATTTCTTCAAGAATGTTCCTTCACTTCGCACCAGGGTGCATGATCACAGTTCTTAGGCAGTGACATCTATGAGAGAATGTCCAAACTTCTTGATAAATAGTAAACAAAAACACGTCGAAATTCACACAGTGACATTTTAAGTAGATCCAGTTTAAAGTTCACAGTTTCTCCTGTAGAGGAGTACTTTAAGGCGGAAAATTCAAATGTGCGGCGTAGAGGTGTACCAGCCGGTATAATAATAATAATAATAATAATAATAATAATAATAATAATAATAATAATAATAATAATAATATCTGAGAGAAATTATAGTACCAACAGGAAAAGAACAGAAGGCCCTCGAGGTCCGCATCCAGAAAATGAAGAGAGCCCTCGGCCGAACGCAAAACATTTACAACAAATATGCCTTTCAATCTTCACGAGAAATCGACATTACAATACTGTGATCAAACCTGAAATACTGTATGCGAGTGAAACACTGGATCTCCACAGGAAAACAGTACTCGAAGACATCCTGAAAGAGGAACGTAAAATCATCAGAAAAATTCTCGGCCTAAAACTGACTGACGAAGGATATAGACTGCAATCTCGTACAAAAACCGAGGAGCTCTCAAACCTTGCGGCCGACATCAGAAAAAGACGCCTGAAATTTTACGGACACATCAAACGCCTTCCAGAAAACAGACTGACAAGAATCTTACTTGTGGCAACAGAAAACTTCAAAACAAATAGGTGGACAACGGATATCCGCCAAGACCTGGAAAAATCGGGAATCAAAGTGGCCAACATCGCTGACCGAACTTGCTACAGAACGAAAATCAACAAGTGGGAAGTAGAGTCAGAGAGAAACCACAAGAAGAAGACAGAAGCTAAGTGGACTGAAGAACGAAGAACCACGATGAGAGAAAAATTGAAGGCTGCCTGGCAAAGAAGAAAATGCACAACTTCTAAGTGAGCTTTGCGTGATCAGTTTTCTGGTATTTTTCGCATCTAATAATAATAATAATAATAATAATAATAATAATAATAATAATAGTAAAAATAATAATAATAATAATAATTTTCCGATTCCTTGGATAATTGTCAGCATATAGGCCTTCGGTTCAGAGAGCCCCAGCTTCGATTCCCAGCCGTGTCGGGGATTTTAATCCCGACTGCTTAATTCTTCTGGCTCAGGGACTGGATGTTTGTGTTTGTCCCAACACTCTCCTCTTCACATTCAGACAGCATACCACTCTACAAACCACCAGATAAGCACGCAATAGTGAATACATAACTCCACATAGGGTTGATGTCAGGAAGGGCATCCAGCCGTAAAACAGGGCTAAATCCACAGATCTCCCCCTCGAACCCACAGTTGTTGGGAAAGTGATATACTAATAGTAGTAATGGCGAGTGACCTCCGAAGAAGCCTGGTGCAGGTCTTTCGAGCTGACGCCTCATAGGCAACCTGCACGTCTGTAAGGATGGGGACCTACCTATAATGAATGTTAACGCTGATATTTCAAACATATTGCGTATTGGATCAAGAGTCTTGATCGTACATCTCTCTTTACTGTAGAATATTGCGACGTCTGCCTGCTATATTACTACCTCGCATTAGATTGCATTTTCTTTACATTGTATAAAATAAAGTTCTCGATTATGTCTGTCTGTCTGTCTGTCTGTCTGTCTGTCTGTCTGTCTGTCTGTCTGTCTGTCTGTCTGTGTCTGTCTGTCTGTCTGTCTGTCTGTCTGTCTGTCTGTCTGTGCCGGGTAATCTCGAGAACAACTGGATTAATTTTTTATGCGGTTTTTGCCATTCCATAAAGCATTTCTCGAGAAAGGTTTATATACGTATAGAAACATTAATCTGTGACCATAGAAGCCGAGCAGTAACGATTACAATGTAGCAAGTCCAAAGGAAAACGACTGGCCGTACGCCTTTCACAGCTTACGCTGGCTAAACCGTTAACGATATAAAGGCAGGAATTGTTCAGCCCAAAATGTTCTACACGACAGTATTGTATATCTATATTGAAAGTACAGCCCATTCTAACGGTCATTATGTTACAGTTTGCCGTAAGAAACCTACGTCAAATTTTGAAACAACATTTAAATGAATCAGTTAATCCTTATCAAAATAAGTGCACAGGCTACATAGTCGAGTTGAGATTTGGGGAGGGGAGATGTATTTGGAGTTTTGCTGTAAATGGCATGCAACTCTGGTTATTTTAAATTCTGTCCTTGAACATTTCGTTGCACATACTACGATACAATAATTAATAGTATGCCAGTGTTTCACTGTCTGTATAAAATATGTGATAAACCATCATGCCACCGGGGTGAGTGGCTCAGACGGTTGAGGCGCTGGCCTTCTGACCCCAACTTCGCAGCTTCGATCGTGGCTCAGTCCGGTGGTATTTGAAGGTGATCAAATACGTCAGCCTCGTGTCGGTAGATTTAGTGGCACGTAACTCGGCGTCTCCAAAAACCGTAAAAGTAGATAGTGGGACGTAAAGCCAATAAAATTATTATTATTATTATTATTATTATTATTATTATTATTATTATTACCAACCAAGAATATCATAAGACAAAACAGAATGATTTCACAAAGACAAAGGGAATCATCTTTCTCCAAATTCACTGCCCATGTTCAAATATATCACTCAGTAGTAGACACTGTATGTATGGTCGTATGGCTTTTAGTGCCGGGATATCCCAGGGTTCGGGTCGCCAGGTGCAGGTCTTTCTATTTGGCGTCGGTAGGCGACCTGCGCGTCGTGATGAGGATGAAATGATGATGAAGACAACACATACACCCAGACCCCGAGCCATTGGAATTAACCAATTAAGGTTAAAATCACCGACCCGGCTGGGAATCGAACCCGGGACCCTCTGAACCGAAGGCCAGAACGCTGATCGTTCAGCCAACGAGTCGGACAGTAGACACAGTAGTCGACAGTGAAGCAGCTGTTCGTTTCTAAATTCCTTACATCCTTCCGTCTTCCCACCACACAAGCTGCTATTGAAAGTAAGGGTGCCTATTATATTGTTACGTAATCTACACCCACCAAAGTTATGCAATAGAACGCGATTGGTAATAAAAGTCCACAGTTCTAGCCCTTCAGGCAAACAACTCAGTGTTGCAAACATCCTAGGAATATGAGCTACGAATTTTAGGTAAATATAATATAATATAATATAATATAATATAATATAATATAATATAATATAATATAATATAATATAATATAATATAATATAATATAATATAATATAATGTCCGACTCGTTGGCTGAACGGTCAGCGTACTGGCCTTCGGTTCAGAGGGTCCCGGGTTCGATTCCCGGCCGGGTCGGGGATTTTAATCGTCTCTGATTAATTCTTCTAGCCCGGGGACTGGGTGTTTGTGTTTGTCCCAACACTTTCCTCTTCATATTCACACAATACAACACAACACACTACACTACCAACCACCACAGAAACACGCAATAGTGATTACATCCCTTCATATAGGGTTGGCGTCAGGAAGGGCATCCGGCCGTAAAACAGGGCCAAATCCACATGTGCGACACAGTTCGCACCCGCGACCCCACAGGTGTGGGATAAGCGGTAGAAAAAGAAAAAGAAAATGAAGAATATAATATAATATGAGCATATGTTCTTTATTTATTCCTAAAAATTACTATTATTTTCTTAATCATCATTACCCGGTCGATTAGATTAGCAGTTAGCCTTTTTCTACCACTACGAGCGCTAATGTGAGTCAATGCAGAGTTTCACTTAAGCCCTTATAACTACATTCAGTGTGGACATTTTTCAAAAAGTAAAAGAACTGAGGGTATTGAACCAAGGAACACATTACAGACATAATTATGTAAATAAGTTAATTTGGTTAGGGTATGAATGGAGCCTCCGTGGCTCAGGTGGCAGTGCACCGGCTTCTCACCGCTGGGTTCCGTGGTTCAAATCCCGGTCACTCCATGTGAGATTTTTGCTGGACAAACCGGAGGCAGGACAGGATTTTCTCCGGGTACTCCGGTTTTCCCTGTCATCTTTCATTCCAGCAACACACTCAATTATCTTTTCATTTCATCTGTCATTCATTTCTGGTAATCATTGCCCCAGAAGAGTGCGACAGGCTTCGGCAGTCGGCACAATTCCCGTCCTCGCCGCTAGAAGGAGCTTCATTCATTCCATTTCTGATCCGGTCGCATGACTGGAAATAGGCCGTGGATAGGATTTGTTTTCCGGAACCACATTTAGGCCGGAAGTGATTTTCGAATTTTTTTTTAAGTTTTTTTTTTAGTTTGGCAGAGCTGTCCAAGACTGACCTTTGACACCTTTCCGGGCTCTTTAGCGCTTGAACTTTCGGCACAATTGAGGAAATTGCTTAATTTTGCTATTTTCTTAGTATGGGGACCACTACTTCGCTAAGAAATGTTTTCAGCATTAACATTTTGAAAAACTGTTTGATGGAAGCTCTAATAATTGGCTGTGGCACAGCATAAACGGTCGTAATACCGAGAATCCCTGTGACTCCTTCTACTTTCCTTTTGATTTCGAACGAGTCCAATTCCCGTTAAGAGTCTGCTTTCGCAATACAATAATAAAAGCACTTTACGTGACTGGATTTGATGTGAGTGGAGAATGTTTTTCTCTTGGGCAGCTTTAAGTACCCCTTTCGCGTGTTACATCAGAACAAAATCTGTGTTTGTTCACTACTGGAGAAAAAACTACTCCTGATGTGTACCAGTAAAAGCAAAGCAAAGGAAAGCAAAGCAAAATCATCTCCGTACAGGCCATGAAGGCCCTTGGAGGGGTGGAAGGTAAAACATCCTATCCGTAACCTCGGTACTTTATGGGGTAGATAGGTTAGCTCTACGCCCGGCTGCCTTTGCCCCCAGGAATTAACCTGATACTCATTTTTTTATGTAGGCTGAGTGAACCTCAGGGCCATATGCACTTCCGGAAGAGGAAATCTCGTTTCTTATATTTTACGACTTCCTGGCGGGGATTCGAACCCACGTCCTTCCGGGTGGCCAGGCAGTGTCGTGTACAAGTCCTCAGTTAAAAGTAGCCTATCGTTTTAACTGCTCCTGTGCGAAGCCGGGGCGGGTAGCTAGTTAAAAATAAATAAAAACAACTGTGAAGGCCAACAAAAAATGATTAGTAGGACAACAATGTGTTGGTATTCGTTCCTTTCATGCGCAATAAACTCAGGATATTTCCTTTTGTTGAAACTATAATTTAAAACAGCTGCTTTCATTTCTGCACGTATCGTCAAGATTGAGTTGCTGGCTCATGATGGGCATTTAAAACAATTAAAATTAACTTCCAAGTGTGTTGTTAAATCCGTAACCACCCCTAAATTACTATGTGAGCCTAATGAAGAGAAGATAGAAACATTAGAACCCGGTTTGCAGCGTAACCACTCATAGTTTGAAAATATCGAGAAGCCGGCATCCAAGGCAGTATGTGGTAAGCTTCTAAATAAAAGATGTAAACATGAGGAGAGTTACTTAGCCTTGGATTTCATGGATGCTGAAATTCGGTAGTTTACCTAGTAGTTCAATGGCATCTTCAAAATTACGTTGTCATTTTCAAATAAAGCATCCTCATCCTCATTTCATGACAAGAATGCTGACCTCTTCGAGAGAAAATATAGTGAAAAATCAAATCAAATCAAATCAAAATCACTTTATTTGCAAATGGGGTGTCTACTTCGGTGGTAAAAGACACACAAAAGTACATTATTATCAAGCACGACATTTTAAATAAAAACATGAAATAAGACTCCTAAAATATAGTATTATACCATTTACATTATTTCTCTATTAAACACACGCCTCATCCTTAATAAATTTATATTATTTACAAAATTCTACTCATAATATATTCTGTACTCATATACACTTCAAATAATACTGTACAACTGCTATAGGGTAAACTTGGCAAATATGGGCACCATAAGGTATATCTGAAGAAAAGGAGCACTAAAACAACTTCCATTTTCCTGGTAAAAAATCCTTGAAAACTTACAACCATTTCCATTCGAATAAAGTTTGAACTAACCTCTATCCCATAGTGGTTGACATACTGTGCAGCTTCGCAGTAAACCCTGCAACTGCCCATATTTGCCAAACTCTTAAGGTAATATGGGCACATTTTCTGGTAATATGGGCACAAGTTATTAAATCACAATTAGAGCCACTGATATGGTTATATTCATTTTGTATTCTAACAAGGTGGTTGTATTGAACATACATATATGAAATAAGGGTAAATATATATAATAATTAAACACTGATCATGAACAAATGCTACCAAGGAAGTAGAACTAATACCATTATTAAGTTATCAACTCGGAATCACTTGAATTGAATTAGAGAATGTAAGTAACGTAAAACTGGCCAAAACTGTGTGTAATATGAAAAGTAAAAGGATTAATCTAACAGAAGCAGTCACATGAGAGCACTCTGAGTCATAAATACTGACAAGGTTTTTAACTGCCTTCATCACAATAGAAAGAATCGCCTTCCATCTCTACGCACTCCTCATGGAACCACTTAACACATGAACCACAACACTTAGCCCACTTCTGCCCTTCATTCTCATCATAATAATTCCCCTTACACACAGGACAAATACCGGAAACTTTGTTGCTCCGTATGGCTTTACGCTTTGCGGCTAAACCTCCTCTACTGACTCCTGCGATAGGCCTAGCCCTTTTCTGCGCTGAAGCCAGATTTTCTTCATTTGCAAGTTCTCTTGCAGAACACTTACGTCTTCCCCGGTTACTAGTCGTCATCTTCAGTTTTGGAACTGGATTAATTTTTCCCTTTTTTACATACAACATGGCCACCCCTCGTGTTCATTTGGAGTCCTGACTCGTCGGCATTAAATATTCTGGCCAGCTTGTTTAGCAGATTCAAATCCTTCATCTTTTTTTATCAAGAATTTTAAGTTTGTCTAGGCACATAAGTTCTAGATGCTTGTAAATGTACAATCGCCATTTCTTACTGTTATTACAACACGCGACATATCCTCTTTATCCCATTTCTGGCGGATACCCGCTCGTTCATTCCCATTTTGCATCATAATCTGGAAAAAAAAGGAAAAATTATTTATTTTTTGCGAAATAGCTACATGCTATATTAATCGATTAACATGAAAACGTACAGATTGCCGTAGAAATAAAAAAGAATAAGTCTATCTCAGAGCCCGTCACATAAATACAATGTAATTTGATGATGCCCATATTACCTACAATGTCACTGCCCATTTTTGCCTTAGTCCCACATTTCAGAAGTTGGCATTAATGGGAAAGAACTAACTCCCAAGCGCGTATCCTCTCGCTACAATATACCCTACACTAACCTTGCAAGCTACCCCTAGTAATATTTCTTGAAAAATAAACTTATTTTGCGTGTAGTGCCTTAAGTAAATTAACAGAGTTATTATAACGCCTCGATTTTGGAAGAGTAGACTGGTCTACTTACCTCAAACCATGTTCTTTACAGCTTCTGTTAGCACAGTAGAAGACAACCTTTAACATACTGAGCAGGCATGACACTTCACGATCACCAACCTAGCAGAGCGCATGCTTCTACTCGCCACCATTGCGTGGAAAATGAAAAATTTCTTAAATCTGCCCATATTACCTTCGTGCCCATATTTGCCAAGTTTACCCTAAGATTTAAATTTACGTTGCTTATTTTTTTACCTATTTTGGTACCTAACAAGCTTAACGACCTGCTGCGTCCTAACCAGAGCCCCCTTTGCCACCTGTTTTCAGAGTTCCTGAAGGACCTTCACAGCTACCGTAGCGGTCCCAGGGCCGTTGAAGTCCCCACTGTACTTCATCCCTACAGGCACAGGCAAAAGAGTTTAGTTCAGACGTATTCTAGAATGAATGAGAAAGTTGCAGAGTAGGAGGACGACAATTCTAACCTCCTCTTGTAATTTAATGCACGATATTATGCTCTTGTCGGGTTGATGGAAGTTTATTGTCAAAATGTGGAGCGCACACACATCCCCATATCCTAGGCGGTGACAAAGTTTGACGCCCCACAGCACCCAATCTGTGCGTTTACGGACATGCCGTCCCACACAACATACTAAATGTTGTCAGTGTTGTTTTGAAAAACCTAGTATAATGACGATGTATGAAGATGAATTAATGTATTCATCACCCCACACTCCTGTAGTTTTACGTGACTGCTGATACCGTGATCATAGCCACGTAACCTCCAGCTTTAAGTGGAACCCAAACCATAGGGGCTTGATTTTTCTCTTTTTTTTAATGCTACGTGCATTGGCTGGGGTTCGAACCATGGCCGCCTTGGTGAGAAGCCAGTGACTATGTGCCACTCGGCTATCACGCCTCTGTTTTGTTTTTACAGTTTGGTTTACCTCGCACCGACACAGATAGGTCTTATGGAGACGATGGCATAGAGAAGGAAGATGGGAAACACTGAGATCGGTAGCTGCAGTCACTTAAGTGCGGCCAGTATCCAGTATTCGGGAGATAGTGGGTTCTAACTTCACTGTCGGCTGTCCTGAAGATGCTTTTCCGTGGTTTCCCACTTTCACACCAGGCAAATGCTGGAGCTGTACCTTACTTAAGGCCACGGCCGCTTTCCTCCCACTCCTAACCATTTCCTGTCCCATCGTCGCTATAAGACCTATCTGTGTCGATGCGACGTAAAGCAACTTGTTACAAATAGGAAACCACGGAAAACCATCTTCAGAACTACCGACATTGGGGTTGCATCTGCCGAATGCAAGCTCACAGCTGCGCACCACTAGCCGCACGGCCAACTTGATCGGTACGCCACTATGTATGTATGTATGTATGTATGTATGTATGTATGTATGTATGTATACATCTTAGACCGTATAATAATAATAATAATAATAATAATAATAATCGTGGCTCAATCGTGAAGCAAACACATAAAGGGTCTCTAAACTACAAAGAGCGTACAGACTCAATTGGAGCAGATGTAATAAAAAAATCTATATCCCAAAATGCAAAATAAAGACCCCATAACACTCTAATCAAGCCTGAAGCACTGTGTACATCTCAAACACTGATTATTGGGGGGCAGACCATTGGTAAAAGATGTGGGAAAAGTAAGAAAGAAAAATCTTAAGGCAAATTTTTAGACCAGTCTGTACAGGGGAAATTTGGATGATAAGGAAATCTCATGTCCAGTACCAACACTCAGAGAAAATCTCAGACACATTTAGGAAAAGATGTTTGAAATTTTATGGACATATTCTGAGAGTGAGTAATCAGAGATCGACCAAAAGAATTCTGAAGCTTGCTCTATCAATGAAAGTAAAAAACAACTGGCTGCTCTAAGTTGGACAAGATCTTCAGGAAACAGGCATCACCGATGACATTGTGATACACAGATCTAAGTTCAGAAAATTAGTCGACATCATCCAAGCACTGCCACCAACAAAACTTGGTCAGAAGATCGCAAGGAAAGCCACAGCGAGAAGATGAAGAGATTTTGGAAGAAGAAAAAGGCAGCGACATCAGAAATATAAGTTCAATGGCTCTCCTTAGTTGGGCATAACGTAGAAAGAATAATATTATAATCATATTATTATTATTCTTTGTTTTACGTCGCACACACACAAGAGGAGTGGACTAGGAAGCAACTGTGACCTGGTGTAAGAACGTAAATAAATTGAAATCAAATGTTGATAACGAACGATTCATTTGCATTATTTCGCAGAGTTGGTTAAAGAGGTTATTTTTCAGCGGCGGCTCGTGGCCAAATTTTCAGAGCGTTCACAACAAAATTTGTGTTCACGTCTGAAATATACAACAGAAGAATGCAAATTAGTATAAAATCACTTACTTAAATCATTTGACTAAAAGTTCCTTGTACGGTTGCTTCTCTACTCATAATATGGTAGAAGCCTTATAACCGAGGATGCATTTTCCCGAGACTAATCTGTGGGTGTACAAGAAAAGTAAAATTACGACTGCTGGGTTGAGGCTCTGGCTTTCTGATCCCGTGATTACGAAAACCTGTTCAGAATTAGCTACTAGCGAAATCTTCCGGCGTTATTATGCAATAGTAACTTCTGGGAGCTGTGACCAACAGTAACATGGGAGGTGGCGGACCCTTGTGGTCAACTCTAATACTATCTCTGGTTTGAGGGTGGTTGTAGACGGAAAGGCACATTCCTTACCGTGTTCCTCGCTTATGGATATATCTGTACATAAACCATGACGTCATCTCCATGCGCATGCGTATAGTCTTAAGGTTCGTAGCAAAATCTCCAGTGTGCTCCCTGGCATTGTCAGTCGAATCGAACAGCTGTCAGTGTAACGGAGCTTCGATATAAGTCGAATGCTTTCGATCGATTGACGAAATCAGGTCGAAAAAAAGGAAACCACTTTGAATTACCGGTATCTATGAATGCGTGTATATGCGTTACAACTGGGTGTTCACGTGCTCATGTGCTCCTGAGAGCCCACCGCCACTGTTATTTGTATACAAATCTACAGCCCGTGCCCTTCTCAAGTAAAACACCGACGTCTAATTAGTTCTACAGTCTGTACCGTAACCGGTCTAGAAAGCCAAGCATAACGGCCGAGAGGATTCGTCGTGCTGACAACATGGCACCTCGTAATCTGCAGGCCTTCGGGCTGAGCAGCGGTCGCTTAGTAGGCCAAGGCCCTTCAAGGACTGTAGTGCCATGGGGTTTGGTTTTCGTTTGGTTTGGTGTGTGCCGTAAGAAGTCATTGATCTGAATGTTAGTAGATGTAGTTGGCCGAGTACTACACTACGTATCTTAAACTAGTGCCTTCTATTTCAACACACTCTATTTATACAGATGTAAAGCCCGCGCACCTCTGAAGGTCACTGTTGCTAGGTAAAACATTTTGTGACTTCACTTCCGTTACCCTACACATTTTGTCATGTCACGTCAAATCACGCAAATTTTCGGATGACCCACAGCCCTAAAACATATTCATACCAAAATAAACCATGGATAACCATCTTCAGGGCTGCCGACACTGGGTTTCGAACCCACCACCTCCCGAATGCAAGCTATCAGATCCGTACCTCAAACCGCTTAGCCAGCTCGCTTGGTTTATTATTATTATTATTATTATTATTATTATTATTATTATTATTATTATTATTATTATTATTATTATTATTATTTATTTGCGGGCGTGACGCCAACGCGACCGCGGTTCGGAATCCACGTAAGACTGGAGGTTTCATAATATGATCGCGATATCGTCAGTCACGCAAAACAGTAGGGATTTTTTCAAGTTGCTTTACGTCGCACCGACACAGATAGGTCCTATGATGACGATGGGATAGGGAAGTGTTAGGAGTGGGAAGGAAGCGGTCGTGGACTTAATTAAGGTACAGCCCCGGACATAATTTGCCTCCTGTGAAAATGGGAAACCATGGAAAACCATCCCCAGGGCTGCCGACAGTGTGGTTTGAACCCACTATCTCCCGAATGCAAGCTCACTGCTGCGCGCCCCTAACTGCACGGAACAGTAAGATTGCTTCGCTTCTATGCAATCTGTCTGTAACTATAACACAGGGCCTGGTTAGTCTTCTCCATACTTCAAGATACTTAGTATGCCCGTTCTGTGCGGCTTGCCTCTGCTTGTAATCCTCGATGCCTCCTCGCAGCCACTAGGCACTCCAAGCCATACGGGCAGGCTGTGGTGAGATGCAATCTTAGGTAACGCAAAGCCTTCAGTGCTACGGAAATTACGTGAGTCATAAGAATGACCTCGCTAGGTCAACAACACACATTGTAACCTACTTTCTAGCCACACTTCGCCCGTGCAAATCTAATCTCTCTTCAATTGACAGCTAACATGCTTTCCGCGGACTTTTATTATGCGTCTATCTGTTTGCAGCTGTCACTCAAATGGCTTATCTAACATCATAATTCAGTTTCTTGTCTTTCCTTGTGAGCTGTGGAACCTAGAAACATTGCTCACAGCTGCAATTTGCCTCTCTGACTTAGATTAGCCTTTGATATGCAGGTCAAGTGTTGGGTTCTTGCCAACGAATCCGATCTCGTATTTCGATCTAGAGCTCTGGCGTGACAAATGTACTTCTTTCAGCAAATCTAGCATTGATTTCGCCAGGATTATTTCAATTGTACCAATCTGATCAGGCACGATGACCTAGATTATTAGACCGCTTTAAACGACAAACATCATCATCATCATCATCAAGCATCAGTTCGATTTGTCAGCGAGTGAGTTGGCCATGTGGTTAGGGGCGCGTAGCTGTGAGCTTGCATTTGGGAGATAGTGGGTTCGAGCCCCATTGTCGGCAGCCCTGAAGTTGATTTCCGTTCTTTCCCATTTTCACAACAGGCTAATGCTGGGGTTGTGCCTTAATTAAATCCACTGTCATTTCTTTCCCACTCCTAGCCCTTTCCTATCCCATCGTCGCCATAACACCTATCTGTAAAGCAAATGTGATTTATAATATCTAGAAAGATCTACAGCAAATATGAAAGAGCCAGCCGTAGAGTATTCAAATACTACTCCGGCTCCTTGGCTGAATGGTCAGCGTTGCTGCCTTCGATTCAGAAGGTCCCGGATTCGATTTCCGAACGGGTTGGGGATTTAACTGCATTTACTTAATTCCTGTGCCTCGGGTACTAGGTATTTGAGATCGTCCTAATGCACACCTCTTCATTCACACACAACACCCTATACTATCAACTACTACAGAAGCACGCAATAGTGGACATGGAAACGAAAATCCACAGCCTCTTTCCAGTAATTCGACAGGGTCAGGAATGAAATGAACGAAGCCTCCATCTAGCGGCGAGGATAGGAAATGTGCCGGTTGCAGAAGCCTGCCGCACTCCTTTCGGGTAGTGATTACGATTAATGACTGACAGATGAAATGAAATGTTATTGGAGAGTTTTGCTGGAGTGAAAGATGACAGGAAAAAGCGAAGTACTAGGAGAAAAACCTGCCCCGCCTCCACTTTGTCCAGCACAAATCTCACATGGAGTGATAGGGATTTGAACAAAGGAACCCAGCGTTGAGAGGCCGGCGCGCTGTCGTCTGAGACACGGAGGCTACCCAAGGAGGGTGAAACACTCCTCGAATGTTCTTGTCAGCAATGTTATGTGTTGAACGTCCCTCAGTTGCTATGAATTCTCAGGGACGCCAGTGTATCGGAAATTCACCTGAAAAAGGAATTCCAATAGTACTGTATATCTACATAAACGGGTCTCTTATATTTAAGCACTCTCACATGCGTCAGGGTTTGATACTGCAACTTTGATTATATAAATCGATGACCTAACCGAGACTCCTGTTCAGCATAGCAGGTGAGGCCACCTTGGCGAGGTACTGGTCCTTCTCCCCAGTTTTATCCCTCGACCCAAAGTCTCACGCTCAAGCACACTGTCCTTGAGGTGGTAGAGGTGGAATCCCTCGATGAGAGGTGAATTGTTTCCCACGAGTATTATTTCACGTGTCAGTGAAAATACCTAAAACGGTTGAGGAGCTCGCCTTCTGACCCAAACATGTCAGGTTCGATCCTGGCTCAGTCCGGTGGTGCTCAAATACGCCAGTCTCGTGTCGGTAGATTTACTGGCACGTAAAAGAGCTTCAGCGGGGCTAAATTGCGGCACCTCGGCCGAAAACCGTAGAAGTAGTTAGTGCGACGTAAAGCCAATAACATTATTATGATAAAATCTAAAGATACCAGGCTGCCGTATTTGATACCTTCAAACACCGTAGATCTGAGCCGGGATCGAACCCACCTTCTTGAGCTCAGAAGGCCAATGTTCTGCCGTCTGAGCTACTCAGCCCGGCAGCGACAAAATATGTAGCCATCAGAGATTCATTCGCTCCACGTCAAAAACGACTCCATCTACCATAATACTACGTCATATGTTTGCAAATATTTTTTTATTTGCTGTCATGTGTTTTGAAACCCATTATGCATGCATGAAAATAGTTCTAAATCAGTCCGAGTGCAATATGACGTCATTCAGTTGTACTTCCGTGCTTCGCACCTTCCGTAATACGCAAGCAGAACTGCATGGATATTTGAAATAACTCGTACAGTTTTATGGAATATTCTATAATAGAAATAATAATAATAATAATAATAATAATAATAATAATAATAATAATAATAATAATAATAATAATGTCCGCCTCTGTGGTGTAGTGGTTAGTGTG
This sequence comes from Anabrus simplex, assembly GCF_040414725.1. Classification (NCBI taxonomy): domain Eukaryota; kingdom Metazoa; phylum Arthropoda; class Insecta; order Orthoptera; family Tettigoniidae; genus Anabrus; species Anabrus simplex. The sequence goes on along the minus strand of NC_090266.1, from coordinate 1,145,926,556 downwards.
ATTAGCTGCCACCCCCGGAGGCCCGGGTTCGATTTTCGGCTCTGCAACGAAATTTAAAGAGTGGGACGAGGGCTGGAACTGGGACCACTCGGACTTGGGAGGTCACCACAGCCATCCTCGAAGTGATTTTCCGTGGTTTCCCACTTCTCATCCTGGCAAATATCGAGATGGTACCTAGCTTAAGGCAACGGCCGTTCTTCCCTCTTCCTTGTCTACCCTTTTCGATCTGCCCATTCCCTCACAAGGCCCCTGTCCAGCATAGCAGGTGAGTCCACCTGGAAGAGGTACTGCTCCTCCTCACCAGTTGTATCCCCCGACCCAAAATCTCACGTCCAGGACACTGCACTTGACGCTGCAGAGGTGGAATTCCTCGCTGAGTCCGAGGGAAAAACCAACCCTGGAGGGTAAACTGATTAAGGAAGAGAGAAGAGAAATAATAATAATAATAATAATAATAATAATAATAATAATAATAATAATTGCTGTGCTGAGTAATCCTCTAAACTCAAATTTATCATGTAAAAGAATTCCTGCGGACAAAATGTGGGCAACTCGGCGTCTCCAAAATCGTAAAATTAGTTTGTGAGACGTAAAATCAGTACAATAATAATAACACAGTAGGACCGCGATTATCCGGCATGCTAGGTGATCTGCCAACGCAGAATTATCAAGGTAATTGTTTTTTAAAACCTGGTTTAACCAAGGTCATATAAACAAAAACTATAGTTTATCGTCGCCATAAGACCTGTCTGTGTCGGTGCGACGTAAAGCAACTAGGAAAAAAACTATAGTTTTAACGTACAAAAACGAATGAATGTTATTTATTTAACTCAGCAGAAGATATTACAGTATAAAATAATTTAAAGTATTTAGTAGTGTAAAAACAAAATTGAATTAAAAATCAAATATTGTATTGCACATCTAAATCAGTTTAAGGCTCAGCGTTTTACCAAAGTTTAATATAAATAATTTTGTAGGCTTATTCTTCTCCTTCTTAATCGGTTTACCCTCCAGGGTTGGTTTTTCCCTCGGACTCAGCGAGGGATCCCACCTCTACCGCCTCAAGGGCAGTGTCCTGGAGCGTAAGACTTTAGGTCGAGGGATACAACTGGCGAGAATGACCAGTACCTCGCCCAGGCAGCCTCACCTGCTATTCAGAACAGGGGCCTTGTCGGGGATGGGAAGATTGGAAGGGAGAAACAAGGAAGAGGGAAGGAAACGGCCGTGGCCTTCGGTTAGGTACCATCCCGACATTTGCCCGGAGAAGAAGTGGGAAACCACTTAAAACCACTTCGAGGATGGCTGAGGAGGGAATCGAACCCACCTCTACTCAGTTGACCTCCCGAGGCTGAGTGTACCCCATTCCAGTCCCCGTACTACTTTTCAATTTTCGCGGTAGAGCCGCGAATCGAACCCGGGCCTTCGGGGATGGCAGCTAATCACACTAACCACTACACCACAGAGACGGACTGTAGGCTTCTTATGAAATAAAATACCACCATGGCTTTAAAAAACAAAGGACAAGTTAATTTCAATCAAATAAAAATGGTTAAATACCAAAAATTTGGCACAGTTCAATCTGAACCACTGTCTATAGACGTAGCAAAGGTGTCTGATGCTGTCGGGGAGGGGAATGTGTCGGACTGGTATCACTAATGGAATAGCTTGAATTTTCTTCTGAGCCCTCTGAATTATTGTAGAGATACTTAATTGTTTTTTGACCTGAGCTCTTTTGGATAAAAATTATTTTGTGTAATGTAGAGTTCCATGCCTTCAGCAACGTCATATTGCTGGCTCTTCCCTGCGGTCCGGCTCCATGGCTAAATAGTTAGCGTGCTGGCCTTTGGTCACAGGGGTCCCGGGTTCGATTCCCGGCAGGGTCGGGAATTTTAACCTTAATTGGTTAATTTCGCTGACACGGGGGCTGGGTATATGTGTCGTCTTCATCGTCATTTCATCCTCATCACGACGCGCAGGTCACCTACGGGTGTCAAATCAAAAGACCTGCATCTGGCGAGCCGAACATGTCCTCGGACACTCCCGGCACTAAAAGCCATACGCCATTTCATTTCATTTCATTTCATTTCTTCCCTGCGAATTTCACAAAGGTGAAATATCGCAAAGCGTCAGCCCATGAGATGTGATTGTACAGGAAAGCTGTTCAGCATAGCAGGCGAGGCCGCCTCCCCAGTTGCATCGCCCCGACCCGAAGTCTCACGCTCCAGGACACTGACCTTCAGGCTGTAGACGTGGGACCCTCGCTGAGTCCGAGCAAAAAACCAACCCTGGAGGGTAAACGAATTAAGAAAGAAGAAAAATGAATTAAAATAAATCACTAACTAAATTAATAAAACTAATTAATATTTAAAATGCTCAGGCACGCACACAATCATACTTCAACGATTCAGTCAGCTGTCCTCAGCAGGTAGTCTCGGCAGACGACATCAAATCTTGGTGAAGAGCTAGTTTCTCTGACCTGAGGTGGGAGGGAATTCCGTAGTCTGACGCCGGTCACCACAAATGATCTATTAATTTTATTTGTGCAGTGCATTGGAATAGAAAGAAAAGAGCTCCAGCTGGACTGAGTGGCTCGGACGGTTGCGGCGCTGGCCTTCTGGCCCCAACTTGGCAGGTTCGATCCTCGCTATGTCCAGTGATATTTGAAGGTGCTCAAATACGTCAGCCTCGTGTCGGTAGATTTACTGGCACGTAAAAAACCATCTGCGGGACTAAATTCCGACACCTCGGCGTCTCCGAAAACCATGGGACGTAAAGATAAAAAACATCATTAAAAGAGCTCCAACGGGTATTTAGGTCTGAAAATATGATTAATAGGGGAATTTAGAATAAATATACAGCGGCTGATTTTCATCTAACAACTAAACACCGTCGGTAAAGTGTGTAATTGTCGACGTTATAGGTGGGATTGCTGCATTGTTTGATGATGATGCTTGTTGCTTAAGGGGGCCTAATAACTAGGTCATCGAACCCTAACGGCACGAAATGAGACGAAATGTAAGGACAATTAAAAATCCATAATCCTCCACTTACCAGAATTCAAAACGTGAGGACAAAGAATGAATAGATGAAGTTAAAACAATCAGTGGATCCGACCCGCAATGTCCCACATTCCCAGAAAGTAGCGTTAAACAATAGTATTACTGACCAAGGGACTGCTGCTAAAGCACAATACTGAATCGATGATGCTTGTAGTCGAAACAGGTCCAAAATCCAGGTCATCGGCCCCTTGTAATGGTAATTATCGCTAAGAAAGTAGAACCATGGCATTTGTCATGTTGCGGTACTAATCAAAAGTAGCGTAGACTCACAGTACTCCACACATTATGACACTACTCACAGGTAACGTAATGCGCGGATGTAACACAGACCTATGGTGTTTCGCACATTGTGTCATTATTTACAGGCAACGCAAACCTATGCTGTTCTTCACATAAGTGGACTAACCACAGGGACTCGTACTATCCCGTGGTGTTCCTCACATAGTGGGTACTAATCATAGGCAAAGCAGATCCATGGTGTCGCTCATATAGTGGTACGAATCACAGGTACTGTAAAACGCATCCTGAGCACACACTGTCGCTACTGATCACTGATCACAAACCTATTGTGTACCTAACATTGTGGTACTACACGCAAGTAAAAGTGACCCATGGTGTTCCCTGCGTGGTGGTACTAATTACAAGTAGTATCTTGGTTCTAATTTGATCATCCCTTGGTCGCCCCTTTTAGTCGCGTCTTATGACAGACAGGGGATGCCGTGGGTGTATTCTTCATCTGCATCCCCACCCACAGTGTGCTGTGTGTTTGGTCCGCGAGAGGTATTCTACTTCCGTCCAGTCCGCCGGCAAGCCGGTTAGGACCTCCCTATCTGCCACCTGAGACGCGCCACGTGGAAGTATCACCTCTCCCCCTGCTATGCCAGCGTAGTAGGGTTGGGCAGACCGGAACATTCACTTGTTCCGCAACATTAGGAGCTTGAGGCGGAGTGTTTCGGTACAGAGTGCCGAGACACGGGACACAGGACACAGGACTGTAACTGCGTCCTAGAGAGAACTTCGAGAGGCAACAGGACATGCTCCGCTTCAGCTGGAATGTGCCTTAACCGAACGTGCTGTGCCAAGGCCGCACTAGATAGATTAGCTGTGTCTGCCTGTCGATATCGGCTGTGTGCCACCCTGTGTTGGAGTGTCAACATTTTTTCATCCAGTTATATCTTTAATTCCAAAGCGATGACCCATGTTTTTCTTGGGCTTAAAAGTTTCCTTAAAGTCCAAATTAATTTTTAACATCAATCCCCGAGAAAGTGTTGAGGGAAATTTTCGAGATATTGAAGAAAGTAAATGGAAGTTGAGAGGGAAGGAATTCGAAGTGCAGAGAGCATAAGATTGGGACACAGGCGAAGCAGCTAAAGCAGTGCAGCGCAGAACAGATTTTTGTAATCCACACAAATCATTGCACCATCGCAAGTTGACAAACAGGGCAGGACAGAGCAGAGCACCTACTTCCGCCTACCACGCGCAGAAACAGTTTCCTGCGCACGTGTCACGCAGTTAGTTAAGAAATGGAGGAGAAAATTACCAGAGCCGTTCGGTCTCACTATGTTTTGTAGGTACTATGTGAATCATGTGGACTGCAATGCAGTATGTATGTATGTATGTATGTATGTATGTATGTATGTATGTATGTATGTATGTATGTATGTTCGTGAGAAAATGGCTGAACAGAATTTAATGAAAATCGGTATGTAAATTCGGGGAATAAGGCACCACAGTCTAGGCTATAAATCATTTTATTCACGCTTGGTAACAAGGTAGTTTAGAGAAAGGCCTAAAATGTAATCCACCGAGCAAGTGGCCGTGCGGTTAGGGTCGGGCATCTGTGAGCTTGCATTCGGGAGATAGTGGGTTCGAACCCCACTGTCGGCAGCCCTGAAGATGGCTTTCAGTGGTTTCTCATTTTCACACTAGGCAAATGCTGGGGCTGTACCTTAATTAAGGCCACGCCCGCTACCTCCCCAATCTTCCACTCTTCCGTCGCCGAAAACCTTCGATATGTTAGTGCGACGTTAAACAGCAAACAAAAGAATGTAATCCTCATATATCTATGAAACAATCCGTGACCCAAGTTCTCGCAACATATAGAATTTAAGACAAAGATCTAATGCTGATTATGGAAAGCATCATCGCCGACTCCGTCGCCGTCATCCATCACATTTATGTGAAGAGATAAATACGGAAAATCATTTATCATGTCTTCTCAAATATAAATGCAAACGCGTTCACAACAGATTGTCAATGTTGATTGATTATAGTATCTTATGTCTTGTGACAACTAGGTGAAAATCTAGCAGTACATTTGTAAATACATATTTTCCCTCTCCCCCACTGTGATCCTATTAATGAATTTACCATGCAAGGTGGTCGTGCGGTTAGGATCGCCTTGCTATGAGCTTCCATTCGGGAGATAGGGGGTTCGAACCCCACTGTCGGCAACCGTGAAGATAGTTTTCCGTGGTTTCCCATTTTCACACCAGGCTAATGCTGGGGGGCTGTACCTTAATTAAGGACACGGTCGCTTCCTTCCCATTCCTAGCCCTTTCCTATTCCATCGTTGCCATAAGACCTATCTGTGTCGGTGAGACGTAAAAAATATAAAAAATAATCATGAATTAAATTCTTTGCTTAGTCCATATGAACGCCGAACATCGGTAACATAGAAATATTGTTCAGTCTTGTAAACTGGCGAAGGTGGTTGTTTTTATTGCGATTGTCTTAAGCTGAATAACCGCGTTGCCATCAGCACAAAGGAAATTGTGAAGATGACTAACAAAATGAGAAAAATCGCGAATGCTTGAAGAAAAAGAAAAAAAGAGCATCTTTATACTGGATGCCCCAGTATCACAGAGTCTAAAGAAAACATGTTATTTCTGAAAACCGACGAGACCCTGCGTGGTAATGTACGCTCACGTCCACTTCGCAGTTTCGTAAACTTCGCGCTGTTCTGCTCTGCTCTTCCCTGCTCTGCGGCCAACTGCTTCTCAATGTGCGCCCGGTCTAACAACACGAAAGTACAACAATGTATTCATCCAGTTATATATTTAATTCCAAAGCGATGGCCCATGTTTTTCTTGGGCTTAAAAGTTTCCTTAAAGTCCAAATTAATGTTTAACATCAATCCCCGAGAAAGTGTTGAGGGAAATTTTCGAGATATTAATTACTCACTAATTACTCACAGTACAGGCCAATACATTCAACTGGTGAAAATATTCTTGAATTGGTTACTTTTAAACACCTGCACTGCCGTTGTAACCGTGTTATGTGTATTTTATATTGACCGGATAAATCTTAACCTAAAAGCAGCCTTTAACGTGATTATTGGGCGCGAATTTCAGTGTTTCGACAGTTCGTTCACGTTCCCTGCAGCTTTATCCTGGACCATGGCCATAACTACACACAGGCACACACAACACAGCACGTTCCGTACAGGCACATTCCCAGTTCCCACTGGCGCGAAGCATGTAATGTTGCCTCTCGAAGTTATCTCTACACCGCGCAGTTACAGTCCCGCGTCCCGTGCGCCCGCTGCACAGTTCAACTAGTAGGCGAAGGGCAGTGCACAGTGGCGCTTGTGATGGGACAGCGAGTCAGTGTCTCCGGCTCGCTTGAGAATGTTTCGGAACAATTGACACTCGGTGTTCTAGAACAGCGGAACAAAACTTTGCACCGGCGCATTGTGCCGAAACAGGGACATAGTGCCCAACCCTACAGCGTAGTAGGTTCGTGGCTGCATTGTTTAAGCAGCTCAGTAATAGCTTCGTGATCCTATTATGATTGCCTGAGATTGTGTGGCGTTTAGTATAAGAGAATTTCGTTGTGCATATGCACTGAGTCGTCGGAGTTCATTGTTTGTAACTCCTATTGCTTCACCTAAGACTGAAGTCTTGCAGTGTCGATAAATTTGAAGATTGTCAGTATAGAAGTGGTGTGTGCTATTTCCTCTCACGGATGGTTAATACAGAAAAGTAAGGGACCAAGAATACTACCCTGTGGGGCACCATTTAGGCCCGTATTCATCAACATCATTTACTTTTGCTGTTATCATAGATTTCCAAAATTCGGATAATGTCATTATCTCGGATAACGGTCACTTCCTTATTCACCATAGAATTTATTATCTCGGTTTACCAAAACTAAGTTTTCGTTTCAGTCTGAATTTGAACCGTAAATTCTTCATACTGACGCACGGAAAAGAAACGACTACGGGCTGCCGCCACTATCAAAATGTAAACAAGTTTTCGATTCCATTCGGGGTTTGCAAATAATTTGTAGCCTATGAATTATGTCCGCTATTGAGCAGAACCGAAGAAAGAAGCCCAATATGACTTTCCAAGAGAGTGAATTGTTACTGAATTTGGTGCCAGAAAGCATTGACAACATAGAGAATAAGGGAACAAATTATAGCCTACACGTTGTATATTTCACTCAAAAAAATAAGGCAGCGTTCCTTAATTCTTCATTAAAAAGTCACCCAGTCGTGTACCGTACAAGAGTGGTGAGAAGAAACAGACCATCCGTGATATTGTCATATTGTCACCGAATGTCCTAGGAGGTCATACTCCGGTCAGCTGAAGGAGTTTGTGTGTGCTTCTGACGGGGTTGTACAATGGTTTGGACAGCTTAGATTTAAGTTTATGAACTGTTTCAGAGATTGGTTGATTGTTTAAGGTGTTATATTGTTTGTTATATTTTTTAATATTTGTATGTAGAGTTATGTACTAGCCATAAGCTAAATAAATAATAACCGTACAAGATATTAGCTATAATCCAGAATTCATCTTAGGCCTACTTATGTGTTGGGAATTCCAAGTTATGTTCGATGGTGGTGGTGGTGGTGGTGATAATTATTGTTTTAAGTGGAAGTACAAGTAATCAACCATCCTCGGTTATATTCGATCATGGATAACACGTTAGATAACCTAAAATGTGTCTGAAAATCAGTGTCATCATAGTCCTCGAAATAATCCACGTAGGACGTTTATTACTTGCATAGTCTTGATCGTATTACTCGTCGCTGGATTTTCTCTTTCAATTATATATTCCAGCCGTCTACGAGCTGCCATTTTTGAAGGCTATTATCTTAGATTTCACATTAATTTTTCCGGCCAACCACTCTCCGTTAATATTTTAAACCGAGATAATACCCGTTATCCGAGATAATGTTGTTGGTGAATACAAACTTAACTGTTATCTCGGTTCACGTAGGGCTCTCTAAAGACTAGGTATGCTCGCCCGCCATTATGGTTCATTCCTGCGCTACGTTGGTAACGCAGTTGACCGCCCCAACCTTGCATACGCCTCCTTTTTACTGTTCTCCACGCTAGAAAATAATGCTAAACTAACATACTGCAAAAATACTCATTCTCAGCATTACTCAAACGGTTACTCAACATGAATATTAGTATATTTCGTACATTATTGTGTAATTTTCACTCGAGACGGTGATTGTAAAAGCAAGGCCGTTGATAATTTTCCATTTAATAAATTAACTATGCATGTACTCTCACTGGATAAATATTAGGAAAAATAGCTTACTAATAAATCAGTTTTATTATTATTGCATTATTAGACTATTGATAAGTAGAATAGGTTGTTCGTAAGCTATGCGCCGCGGTACCGTCAAATGAAATTAGGTACACCGTCGTATTGATATAGGCTACTGCCATTCTTAAATCGCGGTACTTGACGTGGTAATCGGTCAGTGCCGAAGATATATAAGTTGTGATATAATATTTTGATACGATATGATCTTAGTTGGTATTTCATACCTACGTGAAATGGATTCAGCGCTGTTTTCAATGTTGTCGAAATAATAAGAATATTCTTCGAACAAAATAACGCTGAAATGTGATGTACGAGGGATTCTTTAATTTTATTCCTGTCTTTTAAATAGTCCCTTCTCTTATTTAGCAGTATTTAAAAAAGACATTCTAAGTTATGTGCAAAATAAACTTAATTTTTGTGGAGTGTTATGAATCTCATCCGCTTATGCAGTTGTAATGAACAGGGGATTTTAGTTTATTCAACCGAACGTTCATTAAACAGTCCGGCTCCATGGCTAAATGGTTATCGTGATGACCTTTGGTCACAGGAGTCCCGGGTTCGATTCCCGGCAGGGTCGGGAATTTGAACCATAATTAATTTCGCTGGCACGGGGGCTGGGTGTATGTGTCGTTTTCATAATTTTATCCTCATCACGACGCGCAGGTCGCCTGCGGGTGTCAAATCAAAAAGACCTGCATCTGGCGACCCGAACTTCTCCTCGGACACTCCCGGCACTAAAAGCCATACGCCATTTCATTTCATTTTTTCATGAAACAAATGTATTATTATAAACTACATTCGGGAAGAAAATAGGAATAGTGTAACTACTTCTATAGCTGAATCTTCTCTCCCAACCTGAATTATTGCAATGATAATCAGTTACCAGTGACTTGTAAGGGGAGTGACCCAAATGTTGAACATTTTGACTTTGGCAAAGTTAGCAGTATATTTTTTCACGGAGATTCCTCTGGTTTGATCAGAAGTAGTATTATTTCTTAACACGACTCACCTTATTAAACTTCAAAGAGTTACAACATTGGTTAACTTGTCAGGCAAGTACATTTAAGAAATATATGATATTTAAGTAATACTTTACAAATGTACTGTCTCCTTTTATTGCAGTATTTACAAAACCATAACATTCCATTCCTTGTTTACTTTTTTATCGTTTCCGAAGCATACCCATGCATTTTACCTCGTTTCCGTACATTCTTGTTAAAGTCAGCATAGGATCGAATTTTGAAGAAGTGTCTAACATTTTTTTTGTTCAAATTACAGCACGTTGGAGAACATTTTTTGGTACATTTATCATTCAAAAATTTCTCCGTTACAAGATTTGCACCATTTTGCATTGTATAATGCTTATAGTCCCTATAGAAGACCTCACAGTTACAAATTAATTTCATAACTTCACAATTGAATTTCTTTAGACCACCCAAAAATTACGAATGTTTCAGAGCCTGAGTCAGAAAGCTCATAGTTTAAAACCTGTCTGCATATAGGCCTACCGCAGACCTTGATTTTCAATAATGCATTTCTTGTACTTCAGTACCAACAACATTAAGCAAATTATTTGTCATGTGAAGTTAGTTTTGACAAATATTGTAATTATGGTGTTTGGATGTTGAACTCCTGTTGCCGGACTTTGGGGTCAGAACTGAGCATTGAATGATCAATGTGACTGAATTAAAGAGGTGTAGGCCTAGTAATGTCAATGGGAGCTGGGTGCAGGTTTAAGTCAGCAGTTGAAGTAGGTGTCAGAGGCAGTGGAGGAATAACGCTGACCAGAAGGGAATGTTAACAACCTGTATCCTGCAGTAGAGACACTACCACTACTATGTAATAAATATCCACACAAATATAGCACTATTCTGTCCCTGCACGCGGTGATTAAAGCAATACGTTCAATGTGACGAAGCGAGAGCTCGTAGGAGAAACTATAGTTTGATCACATGGCCCAATGCGCATGTATGAACCAAAATGGCGGCTAAGCATACCCATCTTATAGAGCCTTAGGTTCACGTAGCTTTAAACTAAGATAAAAGCTTTCACCCGCGTTGGTTAATACAAGCCTCAGAGGGTTTGTCGTTTACCGTTGCATGCTATTGACGGTAACTCAAATAAAAACTAAAAAACTTTAGTGCAGCTAGGTCGAAATTTAGTACAGTAATTCCACCTTCTTTATCATAGTCTGAATTTTTACAATGAATATTAGCAAAAGTATATTAAAGTGTGTATGGTTCCATTCGTAGCTACCGAGCTCGATAGCTGCAGTCGCTTAAGTGCGGCCAGTATCCAGTAATCGGGAGATAGTGGGTTCGAGCCCCTCTGTCGGCAGCCCTGAAGATGGTTTTCCGTGGTTTCCCATTTTCACACCAGGCAAATGCCGGGGCTGTACATTAATTAAGGCCACGGCCGCTTCCTTCCACTTCCTAGACCTTTCCTATCCCATCGTCGCCATAAGACATATCTGTGTCGGTGCGACGTTAAGCAAAATAGCGTACGTACATTCGTAGCTGTATGCGCTCCCATATAGTTCCCGCTTGCAGTTCCCTGCACATAAAAGAAGAAAAATATTATGCTTAATACCAGCACTCCTCGTTTAATACGCATATTTTTATTTACGGGTGTACCTGAAACTGCTTATTGGATATTCACGTAGTTCTTTTGAACAAACTTATACATTTTGAAAATCACCTATCGTCACATTAAATTCTCAGCCTGTGACACGATTACAGTGTTTCTCCGCAAATTGAATTACTCTAACTTAAAAACTTGAACGCTTCTCCATAACTCACTTATAAGCGAAGTTGCCCTGGAAATGGCCTCGATCTTATACAGGTGTCATTAAAAAACACCGACAACGCTTAGTATGTTGTGCGGGAAGGCAAACTGATCCGTTTTCAAGAAGAAATCCATATCCAGAAACGCACTGCTTGGACACTGCGCCGCATCGAAGTGTGAGATTGGTGTGCGTTCCACACGTCGTCAATAAACCCAACATGTGTAGCACATCGGGATCATTACAAACGGCGTTCGAACTGTGTACCTCCTACGACATTGCAGAGGTGGTGCTGAGCCTCACGCACATGACCCAATACGTGCGGTTGACTTTGAAGAATTTCAATCGCTCCATCGACTCGAGCAATGAGGTCCTCCGCTGACGTTACAGGAGTGTCCTAGACCATACTCTTCATACTACCCACGAGGAACTGACCGACTTCTCTTAGTCGTCTCCCAATGCCCGCGAACGTGGGATGATGTGGGGTACGTCTGTTTGGAAAACGTTCCGCATACAATCTTGCAGCAGCTCTACCACTACAGTCCGCTTTGCCGTATGCAAGCAGCATGTCAGTCATTCCCGCAGCTGTGTGCTGGTACATGCCACACTGCTGTTAACAACGTTACTGCACTGGCAGACTATAGTACTTTAGTAACACAGTAGGATGCGCGCCAGGGACTCTGTGGAGGAATGTAGCCCATGCGCAGGGATGTTATTAGGCTGAAGTCATTCATCCGCAGTACGCAGATAGCTAAAGGGTTGCATACCATCCGTATTAAGACACAAAATCGGAAGTCATTTTCACAACCGTTCTCAGACTTCGACGCTCTCCAACGCCCTAACCGTGCATTTCCGGACAGGGGCTCCTTCTTGGAAACCTATCAGTCCGCCATCCCGCAGAACAGACCAAGCCTTGTCGGTGTTTTTGGAGACACTCTGTATATTGCGTCTCGAACATGACATAAACTGTTATAATGAAACTGCAACCAGTTCAACAGTGTCATATTCCATCTACTGTACCTCATCAGGGCAGGAAAATTTCTAGGATCCGGAATTACCTACCTTTCACCAAAAAACTAGTCCGGCTACATGGCTAAATGGTTAGCGTGCTTGCCTTTGGTCCCGAGGGTCCCGGGTTCGATTCCCGGCCGGGTCGGGGATTTGAACCTTCATTAGTTAATTCCGATGGTTCGAGGGCTGGGTGTGTGTGCTGTCTTCAACACTAAAAATTCATCATAGGTAGGGCCCCATTCTCATAAACGTGCAGGTCACCTGTACGGTGTCAGCTCGAAAGACCTGCACCAGGGCTCTTCGGAGGCCACACGCCATTAATTACCAAACAACTGCTGCAAGTAAGGTAAAGGGGAGCAATGCGCACAATGTGCATGTTTATCCAGTACACATTGACGCAAATATGTCAGGGTTTCTTATCTAAGAACACCGAACTCGATAGCTGCAGACGCTTAAGCGCGGCCAGTATCCAGTATTCGGGAGATAATGGGTTCGAACCCCACTGTCGGCAGCCCTGAAGATGGTTTTCCGTGATTTCCCATTTTCACACCAGGCAAATGCTGGGGCTGTACCTTAATTAAGGCCACGGCCGCTTCCTTCCACTCCCAGCCCTTTCCTATCCCATCGTCGCCATAAGACATATCTGTGTCCGTGCGACGTAAAGCCAATAGAAAAACATATCTAAGAACACACATCCAAGCGTGGCAAAGTTAATTTCCAGGTTTGATTCATAAGGCCTCCACATTCTTTTTATTTTTACAATTTGCTTTAATTCGTACCGACACAGATAGGTCTTATTCCAACAATGGGATAGGAAAGAACTAGGCTCCGGAAGAAAGCGACAGTGCCCTGAAGGTACAGCCTGGTGTGAAAAGAGAAAACAACGAAAAATCATTTTAGCGGCTGCCCACCATCTCCCGAACATAAGCTGGCAGCTACGCGATCCAAACCACGCAGCCACTCGCTCGGTGCCTCCACATACTTTTTCATGAAGGTAATTGAAAAGCAATACACTTAATAAATAATAATTCATGAAATAAATATTACAAGACAGCGAACAAAACACGTGTGCATGGTCAGAGCTGAAAAAGAGACTGACATATGTTCTAATAATAACAGACTGTGTATTGGCCACATAGCTGTGAGGATTTGTATTGAGGAGTACAAACTTCCGTTGTATAGCCCACTAAATAAATACATAAATAAATAACCTTGTGAATCCCCTAAGGGCTATGGCCTCCTGGAATCCAGTTTAAATTATCAAGTGAGCAGGTCCTGAGAAGCATTATTATACAGGATATTTCGTAGTGTGTTTCGTGAGGACGTATTACTGCATGTTGTACACTTGTTTGGTCTCACCTCCGAATTGATGCAGTTGTGTCTTTCGAGATCAGCAATCCGCAAAACGTATTGTTACATTATTATTGACATTTCCCCAGGGAGGTTTGGGATTCATTCTTGGTGAAAGTGTACCCCTCCACATTTCATTCTTCCATAGCTTCTCCTCTGAATGTTGTAGACGTGTCTTTTAATTTCTTCAGCGTATCCCCCGTTGGAAATTCTCTAGTACATACTTTACATGTGCATGTCATCCTTTCACTATGTGTTCCATGATGACCCTCGTCAAATCAACCCCTGCTGGGCAAACACGGGGGCCGGTATTTCGGTCGTATGCCGCCGCCTTTACTCGCCGGTGGGCGTCTCAGCGTTACCTCTCACCATGGCATGGCAGATCTGTACGCTTTCTTCCCGGCATTCCCCACTTACTCAGAGGTGTCCAGACATTCCATTAAGTTGAAGAGTTATTTATATTTATAGGGGGCGGATGTTGTTGAAATGACATATTTTCCCCCTTTGCATTATCTGTCTATCAATGTTTTCATTCCCGATGTGGGGCGGGTCACCTAGAGGGTTACGCCCTCACTCTGGGCCAGAGATGCAGGTAAGCTGAGGTAGAGATGAATGGTCAGGGATAGGGTAAAGAATGTGAAGGAAGAGAAAGGGATGGTTGGCTTTTTGTCTCTTTTTTTTATGTTTTATTGCCAGTGGCTTTATTGTATCAGTACGCTTGGAATGCATAGGGATACTTGTTATGTACAATAAAAGACATTATATACAAGAAATGAGCGTGCTTCTTAATAGCTTGATAAAAAACACCGAGGTATAACTTGCATCTTCTTCCTCTGAGTCAGTAAACCTAATGGATCTCGCTATCGGTTACAGGTGTATAATATAACCAAATTTGTATGTTCGGCCATTTATATTAAAATTGAGAATAGTGAGTGGTGAGTAGATCACTGTGTGTGCAAGAGCTTCTTTCTGTTGCTTTGCATCAGAACGTTGCTTAGTAGCATAGAAATTAATTCTTCTAAATAACGAAGTATACTAACGCGTTTTCATTTTGCATTCTTTTGCATGTTTTGCCTATTTGGGATGATCAGTCATTATTTCACCTTTCAGGAGAGTTTTAGGTCAACATATAGCATTTAGAAGGACATTTAAATCATTTTTAAAAACTTTTTAAAAAAAATTCGGCATGTATTCTTTATTGTCTCAGACTGATAAAAATCCGCATGTGACAATATAAGAAATATATACATTTTCGTTACATATGGTTAAATGTTTGCCTGCTGCCATTTCTTGATGGATACAGTACTTCTGTATCCATCCCTTGGCACAGGCCAGAGTAAAGTGTAGCTTTCACCGAAGTCCCAGTCTCATCCATGGCTGTGACAATATGGAAGCTGCTGGGGTATGGGTGGTGCTGAGTAATGACATTCAGAGCATGACTAGTGCATGAGTGTTATGAAAGGTGTTGCTCATAGGGTCAGTCGTGTTGCAATAGCACTTTCTGACCCAGTGAGGAAAGCAATGGCAAACTACCTCACTCCTCGTCTTGCCTAGTATGCCTCATTTTGGTGCTGCCATTGGTTTTTGCGGTTTCCTTATAACCGCATAACCTTTGGTGGTGCTATTTGAGGATCCAACCAGCCTCTGGGCTGATGACCTAACAGACAGACATGGTTAAATGTGCTAAATGTCTTTCATGGCCAAGCCAACTGACCAGAAGTTGTTGATGACTAAGAAATGGACAGGAAAGAATTTATAACACCCCCTGTGGGTGGAGGATGCAGACGAAGAATACACCCACGGTATCCTCTGTCTGTCGTATGAGGCAACTAAAAGGGGCCACCAAGGGATGATGAAATTAGAACCATGAGAATATTTGTGATTAGTACCATTACGTGCGGAACACCAAGGGGCGACGTTACTTGCGACTAGTACCAAGGCCAACTGCTAGTACCACCTTGCGAGGAAAACCATGGGTCTACGTTACATGGGAGCAGTACCATTATGCGAGAAACACTGCGGGTCTGGGCGTTGTTTGTGATAAGAGCCATCGTGTGTATTCCACCGGTCGTTTCCACTGTGTTCAGAATGGGCCTGCGTTACCTAAGCGTAGTACCACTTTATGAGAAACACCATAGGTCTACATTGCCTGTGCTTAGTGCCACTAAGTGAGAAACACGACGGGTTTGGCTGGCGCCCGAGATTAGTACCACTATGTGAGTAAAACCATGGGTCTGCGTTGCCTGAGAGGAGTAGTAGTACCGTTATGTGAGGAACACCGTGAATTTTTGTTGCCTGTGGGCATTGCCTTAATGTGTGATACACCGTGGGTCTGCATTACCTATGATTAGTACCACTATGTGAGCAACACCATGAGTATACGTGACCTGTGATTAGATCCGCTACGTGAGGAACATCACGGGAATACCAGCACCCGTGTTAGTCCCACTGTGTGAGGAACACGGCGAGTCTGCGTTGCTTGTTAGTAGTACCCTTATGTGCGAAACACCATAGGTTTGTGTTACCTGTAATTGGTGCCATTGCCACGAACCTGCTACGCAGGTGTAGCAGGGGGAAAGGTGATACTCCCACGTGGCGCGTCCCAGGTGGCGGATAGGGGGGTCCTAACCGGCTTGCCGGCGGACTTGAGGGAAATAAAATACCTCTCGCGGACCAAACACACTACCCCCTGCGGGTGGGGGACGCACATGTAGAATACACCCGCGGTATCCCCTGCCTGTCGTAAGAGGCGACTAAAAGGGGCGACCAAGGGCTGACTGAATTAGAACCATGAAACTAATTTTGAATCGTACCATCATGCGGGGAACACCATAGGTTGCCTGTACTTGCGAGTAGTACCACTAAATTCGGTACGAAATAGGTTTGTGATTAGTAGCAGTAAAAGCCTGGCCTGGTGGATTCCAGTACCCGTGCGTCGTACTCATGTGTGCAGCACCGTGGGTCTGCGTTGCCTGTGATTGGTACCCACTATGTGAGGAACACCACGGGAATACCGGCGCCCGTGTTTAGTACACCTAGGTGGGGAACCTTCTCGGTTTGCGTTGACTCTGAGTTGGGCCATTGTTTGAGACACACCATAGGTCTGCGCTACTTGTACGTATTGCAATACTTGTGAGTAGTACCATCTTTTGTGGAACACCGTGAGTCTTCGCTACTTCTGATTAATACCCCAACATGACACATACCATGGTTCTATTTTACTCGCGACATGTACCATTCTGTGGGGCCTTAGACGTGGATTTTGCACCCCCTTTAGACACCAAGCATCATTGTGCTTTATAAGTGGTTCCTTGGTCGGTAATAATGTTATTTTCGATCTGTATTGAGTCCGATCCACTGGTTTTTGTTTGTTTGTTTTGTGTTTTGTTGAGTTCCTGTCCATACATTCATTCTTCATGCCATATTTTATTTTTATTTTGGTCAGTGGATGCCTTTGCAATTTTTGTTCTTTCCTTTCGTACCATTAGGGGCCGATGACCTTTGATGTTAGGCCCCTTAAAACAACAAGCATCATCATCATCATCAATTGGTGCCATTGTGTGTGACAGACCATGGGTCTACAATGCCTGTGATTACTACCACCGTGCGAGAAAAACCGCGAGTCTACGTTACCTGTGCTTAGTACCACTATAGGAAGAACACCATGGTCCTGCCTTACCGGTGACTATAAATGAGCGGCCGATGACCTGAATTTTGCACCTCTTTATATGAGTATCATCCCAGTAATGGAGGCATTGTGAAGTGGATCCACTGATTGTTTTGTTTCACGATCATTTTTTATCATAATTCAGTCAGTCAGTCAGTCAGTCAGTGGTTACATTTTGACGTTTTAATTATCATTTCATTTCGTTCACCTCGTACCATTAGGAGCCGATGACCTAGCAGTTAGGCCCCTTTAAACAACAAACATAATCATCATCATCATCATAATCATCGGGATTTATATAATTATTTTTAATATTACAATTTCATTTACGTCACACCGACACAGATAGGTCTTATGGGATAGGAAAGGGCTATGAGTGGGAAGGAACCGGCCGTGGCTTTAATTAAGAAGGTACAGCCCCAGCATTTGCCTGATGTGAAAATGGGAAACCACGAAAAACCATCCTCACGGCTGCCGACAGTGAGGCCCGAACCCACTATCTCCCGGATGCAAGCCACAGCTGCGCGCACCTAACCGCATGGCCAACTCGCCCGGTCGGGATTTATAACCATGAGTCTTGTGTATCCGAGATATGTGCAGAAACCCCTAATAACTGATAATTAGGAAAAAGTATTTCCTATGTCTCAAGCACCAGCCATTCACACCCGCCCCTACAGCCAGTCGTCCACACCCGCGTACCTCAAGGCCTAGAGTAAGGTTTTACATGTAGGCGCTTTCTCTCTTTCTGCCTATGTGGTTTTTCCCTGACCCTTCAATACCACACCTTAATACTATCCTACGAATAAAAACTCGCCTGGTAACGTGTCTAACATGGAAACAGGCAGATACTCCTTGTATCATTTCCCACTCTTCCCAGCTATCTCTTTCTACTTAGAACTAATAGCATGTCGGAGGCAATGTAGATTGCAGCGATTGCAGCGGGTCCTCTAGAAACCATTTGCACTTACATACTACGATCCTAGAAATGGACGAACAGTCGTTTTCGTTGCTCAGCTTTGAAAGACGCCCTTTCCACGTCGTGGGCGTGAATTTATTCGCTGTTGACGATTAAGATGCCAGGTACCTGGACTACATTTACGAAATAAAAAACCTACGCCTCAACCCAGGATCGACCTCTCGACTTCCTGCATGGTAACCCAAAACTCTATGTAATGCACCAACTGTACAGCACGACTAATACGTGCTGACAGAGGTAGTTGCCCTACATGTGGTTACAGTGTTGCCAGATTGCCACTCTTCAACGTCCTTTTTCTGCCGGATATACTCGCAGGACGACCTTTTGCGAGAGACATTTTTTTTTTTATTGCTGGCATGTGAGGAGTCGCGCTGCGACGCCCGAGTGCGCGAATTTCGCTTCACCCTGTATATGTCCTCATTCGTGATGAAAATCCCTCTCGCCATTTAGAGGCTAGCTTTTATCATCGGGCTCCTGTTAAATTGTAAATAATACTTTCAGAAATTAATTAAACGGAGGATGTCGCACAACACAACAACACTGTGCAAAATCAAGCAGTAAACTTGTTCAATTTTGTGATTATATTATTTTTTGTTTTTTGTTTTTTTGCTTCTTGTTTTACGTCGCACCGACACAGATAGGTCTTACGGCGACGATAGGATAGGAAAGGGCTAGGAGTGGGAAGGAAGCGGCCATGGCCTTAATTAAGGTACAGCCCCAGCATTTGCCTGGTGTGAAAATGGGAAACCACGGAAAGCCATTTTCAGGGCTGCCGACAGTGGGATTCGAACCTACTATCTCCCGAATACTGGATACTGGCCGCCCTTAAGCGACTGCAGCTATCGAGCTCGGTTATTTTTTTTAATAACAGGAATTTTACTTTTTTTTAAAATGGAAATACTGTCATGTCCATCCAAGGAGTTGTAAATCGCAGCTTGTACGCTTAAAGTTTGTACCTTTGTAGATTGTAACAAAAAAGTTATAACGTATCAGTTGTCTTTGAATGAATAAATATTCTTTCTTTCTTAATATGTTTACCCTCCAGGGTTGGCTTTTCCCTCGGACTCAGCGAGGGATCCCACCTCTACCGCCTCAAGGGCAGTGTGGTGGAGCGTGAGACATTTGGTCAGAGGATACATCTGGGGAGGATGACCAGTACCTCGCCCAGACGGCCTCACCTGCTATGCTGAACAGGGGCCTTGGTGGGGGATGGGTAGATTGGAAGGGAGAGACAAGGAAGAGGGAAGGAAGCGGCCGTGCCTTAAGTTAGGTACCATCCCAGCATTTGCCTGGAGGAGAAGTGGGAAACCTCGGAAAACCACTTCGAGGATGGCTGAGTTGGGAATCGAACCCACCTCTACTCAGTTGACCTCCCGAGGCTGAGTGGACCCCGTTCCAGCCCTCGTACAACTTTTCAAATTTCGTGGCAGAGTCGGGAATCGAACCCGGACCTCCGGGGTGGCAGCCAATCACACTAACCACTACACCACAGAGGCGGACATGAATAAATATAAGAAAATAAAACTGACTCTTGGGCTGTACTATGGTATACCTAACATTTATAGACATATTTTAAAAGACCTTTGTAATTATTAATCAAATTTTTATGTAAGCTTTGTCTTTTTTTGCAGCCTCCAAATGGGGGAAGCAGAAATACATAAATGCATTTCAAAGTTGAGCGCAGTATAATTCAATCCAGAATTTCTTGAAAAGGTCATTTTTTATTTTTACGATTATAGCGCTTTGTTTTAAATACTGCGCCCCAATCAGCATTTCGCTGAGTATCGGAGGAGAGCTTCGTAGTCACAATCGAACAACACTGATTCACTTCCCTGCAAAGTGTGTTCGCTCTCTCGCTTCACTGTGACGTATGCTTGTTACGTAAGCTGCCTGCATCTACGTCATGCTAGTCCGGCCGCACTGGGCTGGCCTCAACGGGCGCCCAGCTTAGCACCTCTGAGCTACATGATCGTGGTTCACATGGGTGTGCGCGGTCTCTAAACGTTTGAGCCCTACTTCGTATTATCCAGTCTTTAAGAGTCGAATATTTTACTATGGTCCAACTAACGGTACTGTATACTGTGTTCTCATTCTTTAATTGATGTATTTAATAAAACTCCGTGAAAACTTTGTTCCTAGGAACATGGAACACGCCTTGACAGCCATGTTAGTAGGATATGTATTACTGTAGAATTGTATTCGAACCGTCAGTTAGGCCTCTCCGGCTATTTAAATTGTCCGCCAGCTCTACTGTAGTGAAGCCTACTTCTGAACACACGAACTCTCTGATGGAAGACCTTTGGACTCTTAAGGAACAGATGTCGGTACTGGTGATTCACTAGCGCAGTCTATCATTCAAGAACTTGAACCAATATGAAGAAATGTTTGTTTCTAATTTTCATCATGTTATCGATATTCTTTTGTTTGCGTGTTGCCATCCCTGCTAGTAAAGTGGTTCTCCAGTCATACTGCTTCTCTCCTGAATCCTATCACGTCTTCTCTTTCTTTTTCCTTCTGGTATGTTCGGCTCGGTAGCTATTTAAAGGGAGGGTTTTGCTGTATTCTTGGTCTTGTCCAGCCCCAATGAAGCTTGTATTGTGCGACTGAGAGAAGGGTCCTCTGAAAGAGGGATTATGGAGATGGAGGTCCGGCTGATGTGAGAAAAGCAGTTATAAGGCAGGCACAATACCAACTATATGATTGATCTGCGTGTGCACTTAGGGAAGATTTCTACGACCCGTTTTTGAATGTAATCTTCAGTTTCAGTTCACTATTACATTTTAATTGTAGCGTTTTCTCTGGTAAATTTTAAATTCAAGCAGGACTCCGTTCTCCGTCTTCGAACTTCGAATTTTGCCCTGATGGGATGTTGTAAAATAGTATAAGGAAGCACGAGTGATGTACCCTCGTTAATCTTCCTCTCAACTTAAATTTGGTGACTAAGTTTTTCCGACCTTTAAATGCAATTCATTCCTTTCGGCTTTTAACGTTTTTCCTTTACTTGGTCACCGAGTAGTATAGATTAGCCTCTGCTTCGTCAGGTCTTATGCCCAATTAGGTAATATGTGAATTTATTCTAGAGTGCTTGGGTTTCGCCTCCATTCGTTTTGGTTTCTGGCCCTTTCGTAAAATGTAACAGTTCTTTGTCTTTCTTCTCCATTTTTGTGGCCGTGTAGCGTGAGCCTTTTGTTCTTGTTATTTATGGATCGGTAGATCCTATTTCTTGTGTATTTCCATGCCCTGTAAATAACGAGTGTACTCATGTTTTTCAAGCAAAGTGTTATTATCTTTCAAAGTATAATGTAAACTTCTAGCCCATTTGTTGGCATCATTGTAAACTTTGTTAAAAAATGGACCCCTGGGTTTAAGACCCTTTTAAAATTTTGTAAGTATAACTACTGGGTTTGAGGCCCAACTTTGTAAATTTTAAATGTGTACATTTTATCAGAAACTACAGCTTCATTTTATAACGGTATTTAACATACCTTGGCCAATCTGTACAAGTTAGTCTAACCCCTTATATTACGGCGTGAAAAGTCAAACTCTTCATGAGTAAATCTGTAAGATGTGTGAACTTACGTGCTCATGGAAATAAATCTCTCTGAACTGTTGAGATATTTCTTGAGAGTGATCTCTGAGCTGTCCGGCTCCATGGCTAAATGCGTAGCGTGCTGGCCTTTGGTCACAAGGGTCCCGGGTTAGATTCCAGGGGGTCGGGAATTTTAACCATCATTGGTTAATTTCCCTGGCACGGGGGCTGGGTGTATGTGTTGTCTTCATCAACATTTAATTCTCATTACGACGCGCAGGTCACATACGGACGTCAAATACAAAGACCTGCACCTGGCGAGCCAAACCCGTCCTGGGATATCCCGGCACTACAAGCCATACGACATTTCATTTCATCTCTGAGCTTTAGAGCTCTCCTGGTTAAATAGCTGACAAGCTCTCCTTTGGAGTTTAAGGTTCTAAATTGTGTACATTTCTGAGCCTAGGACTCTATTTGTTGTTGTTGGAGCATTTGTTATTTTCTGATTGTTTGTTAATTTGTCATTTTGGTGTGAAAAGAAAGAAAATTTCTCAAATTTAATACATTTTCTTGAACTTCAAATTTTGCTTTGTCCACCCATTCGCCCCTCACGCTTTTTCCCCTACGAAAATTGGACAAATTCGATAGTCGACTCTTACGGAAAGTATTTGTACCTTCTCTATAGCATCCCGATATTTGAATCCACCCTTAAACCAGCTTTAAAAATCTAGCAATATTTAGTAATTGAGGAGATGATGATATAATGTGAAATAATAATAATAACCTTGACCGGGTGAGTTCACAGTGCTGTTAGGGGCGCGCAGCTGCGAGCCTGATTCCGGGAGGTAGTTGGTTCGAACTCCACTATCAGCAGCCCTGAAGATGGTTTTTCGTGGTTTTCCATTTTCACATCAGGCAAATGCGGTGGTTGTACCGCAATTAAGGCCACGGCCGCTTCCTTCCTACTCCTAGCTCTTTCCTGTCCCATCGCCGCCATAAGACGTCAATGTGATATAAAGCAAATAATAATAATAATAATAATAATAATAATAATAATAATAATAATAATAATAATAATAGTAATCTTACATGTTTATGTCTCACTAACAACTTGCACAGTTTTTGAAAACCCCGAAGTCCACGATATTTTCTTTTACGTGTCCGGCTCCTTGGCTGAATGGTCAGCGTACAGGCCTTAGGTTCAGATGGTTCCAGGTTCGATTCCCGAACGGTTCACGGATTTTAATCGCGGACACACACAACACATTACAGTACGAACCACCACAGAAAAATACTCAATAATGAATGTATCCCTTAACATAGTGTTTGTTCACATCAGGAAGCGCAGTCGACCGTAAAACAACGCAGTTCTTATCCCACCGACGTGTGCAGAAAAAAGCGGTAGAATAATTTATTTTATGTGCCATTAAATCTAGCGACATAAGGCTGGAGTATATCAGCTGCTTGAAATGCCACCGGACTGGACCGGGGTCGAACCCGCCAACTTTGGGTCAGAAGGCCAGCGCTCCAGTCTGAGTCACTGAGCATGGCGTCATCGTTCTTGTTCTTATTACTTACAAGTTCACTGGATTGATGACTAAAGATGTTCACAGCCCCCATTAATCAATCGAAATGTCGAGAACATGGCCGGGGGGGGGGGGGCGAAGGTGGTCGGGGTCGTCGTGAATGCTGAGTGGCAGAGTCACTGGCTTCTTACAAATGCGGCTATAGTTCGAACTCCGCATAAAACTGGAGGTTCCGCAGCTATGTTCACGTAAAACAGGGCCTCTCAAACGCCCAAGATCTCACACGTGCAAATTGAGGCGCAGAGTTCCTGTGCACAGTGCATCGGTCCCATTCGACTCGGCTCGGACCAACGCTTCGTCTCTGGGCTACTCGGCTAAGCTCGGCTCAACTCGGCTCAGATTTGGAGCGCTACGGAGCAAGTGAGGAAGAGGGAGACAGGCGGAGCGAGCGAGACAGGCGTGGGGAAAGAGAGAGAGAGCGCTATTGCTCCAAATCGAGGAGTGGGGTCTGCACTCTGGTCAACCAAGCGAAGTCGTCTTTTGCACCGTGCACAGTGCATGCACCTCAGCACCCTGAGAGGCCCTGACGTAAAACAACTTTCTTGCGTTCTTAACTGAATCAGTGGAAAAAGAGATTCTTTTCCTTAGTCCAGTGTATTGGTGTTGCAAAGAAAAACATTTGTCAGTATGAATAGTATACCTACTGATTTCCTTGGGAAGATAAGGACTGTGGCCTTGTTTAAGTACAACTCCGGTATTTGCTGGTGTGAAAATGAGTAAGTAGGAAAATCGTTTTCAGAGCTATCTACAAAGAGGTTCCAAGCCATCACCCTCCGAACGCAAGCTTACAGTTACATGGTGGCGTAGATAAGTCTTTTCCTTGTGGAATAATAATAATAATAATAATAATAATAATAATAATAATAATAATAATAAAACAAATTTTAAATGCTCAGGGGTCCATTTAATTACAATTTATGTGGGGGGGGGGGTGGATGAAAAATGAAAATGAAAATCCACAGCCTGTTTTCAGTATCAACCGGGTCAGGAATGGAATGAATGAAGCCCCCATCTAGCTGCGAGGATAGGAATTGTGCCGAAGCCTGTCGCACTCTTGTGGGGCAATGATTAATGACTGACAGACGAAATGAAATGATATTGGAGAGTGTTGCTGGAATGACAGATGACAGGGAAAAACCGGAGTACCCGGAGATAAACCTATCCTCCACTTTGTTCAGTGCAAATCTCACTTGGAGTGACCAGGATTTAAACCTCGGAACCCAGTGGTGAGCGGCCAGCGCACTGCCGCTTGAGCCAGGCTCTTACGGGAGGCCATAAGAATAGTAATAATGATACAAATAATAAAACACATTTTAAACGGATGTTTCTATTATTTGATTGTTTTAGACCACAGAGAGGCTGTCAGGATCAGATTTTCAGTATGCGCCAGGTAATTGAAAAATGCTACGAGAAGAATAGGCAGTTGTGTTTATGTTTCGTAGATCTAGAGAAAGCATATGACAGGGTACCGAGGGAAAAGATGTTCACCATACTGGGGAACTATGGAATTAAAGGTAGATTATTGAAATCAATCAGAGGCATTTATGTTGACAATTGGGCTTCAGTGAGAATTGATGGTAGAATGAGTTCTTGGTTCAGGGTACTTACAGGAGTTAGACAAGGCTGTAATCTTTCACCTTTGCTGTTCGTAGTTTACATGGATCATCTGCTGAAAGGTATAAAATGGCAGGGAGGGATTCAGCTAGGTGGAAATGTAGTAAGCAGTTTGGCCTATGCTGACGACTTGGTCTTAATGGCAGACTGTGCCGAAAGTCTGCAGTCTAATATCTTGGAACTTGAAAATAGGTGCAATGAGTATGGTATGAAAATTAGCCTCTCGAAGACTAAATTGATGTCGGTAGGTAAGAAATTCAACAGAATTGAATGTCAGATTGGTGATACAAAGCTAGAACAGGTCGATAATTTCAAGTATTTAGGTTGTGTGTTCTCCCAGGATGGTAATATAGTAAGTGAGATTGAATCAAGGTGTAGTAAAGCTAATGCAGTGAGCTCGCAGTTGCGATCAGCAGTATTCTGTAAGAAGGAAGTCAGCTCCCAGACGAAACTATCTTTACATCGGTCTGTTTTCAGACCAACTTTGCTTTACGGGAGCGAAAGCTGGGTGGACTCAGGTTATCTTATCCATAAGTTAGAAGTAACAGACATGAACGTAGCGAGAATGATTGCTGGTACAAACAGGTGGGAACAATGGCAGGAGGATACTCGGAATGAGGAAATAAAGGCTAATTTAGGAATGAACTCGATGGATGAAGCTGTACGCATAAACCGGCTTCGGTGGTGGGGTCATGTGAGGCGAATGGAGGAGGATAGGTTACCTAGGAGAATAATGGACTCTGTTATGGAGGGTAAGAGAAGTAGAGGGAGACCAAGACGACGATGGTTAGACTCGGTTTCTAACGATTTAAAGATAAGAGGTATAGAACTAAATGAGGCCACAACACTAGGTGCAAATCGAGGATTGTGGCGACGTTTAGTAAATTCTCAGAGGCTTGCAGACTGAACGCTGAAAGGCATAACAGTCTATAATGATAATGTATGTAATGTAATGTATGTATGTATGTATGTATGTATGTATGTATGTATGTTATAATAGGGAGTATCAGTAGCGCCTCATGGGGGGAATGTTCCCCTTCATTTCCCACCTCCCCGTACCTACGCCACTGTTACCGTACTTCCCAACAGTCTTTGAATACATATGGATATGGCAATAGTTTCGCGGGCCGATGACCTAGATGTTGGGCCCCCTTACAACTAGCGTCATCATAGTTTCCCATCACACCAGGTTGGACCGAGCTCGATAGCTGCAGTCGCGAAAGTGCGGCCAGTATCCAGTATTCGGGAGATAGTTGGTTCAAACCCCACTGTCGGCAGCCCTGAAGATGGTTTTCCGTGGTTTCCCATTATCACACCAGGCAAATGCCGGGGCTGTACCTTAATAAAGGCCACGGCCGCTTCCTCCCCACTCCTATCCCTCTCCTGTCCCATCGTCGCCATAAGACCTATCTGTGTCGGTGTGACGTAAAGCAAATAGCAAAAAAAAAAAAAAAACAACAGGGTGGGGCTGTACTTTAATTAAGCCCACGGCCGCTTCCTTCCCACTTCTAGCCCATTCCTATTAAATCGTCGCCATAGAACCTATCTGTGTCGGGGAGACGTAAAGCCAACTGCAAAGAAAATGTTTCACATCAGTTGCACATTAGACAAAACGTAGAACTTACTACTTAGAAATATATAGGCTTAAATACGATAAACTTCTATTCAGGTCGTAACTCATTCGAAAGGTCCCCTCACAGCCATCTCTCCTTGGAGATTTAATAAGAAGCTTCTGGACAACTGAAAATAGGTGTGGCCGGGCTGAGTGGCTCAGACGGTTGAGGCGCTGACCTTCTGACACCAACTTGGCAGGTTCGATCCTGGCTCAGTCCGGTGGTACTTGAAGGTGCTCAAATACATCAGCTTCGTGTTGGTAGATTTACTAGCACGTAAACAACTCCTGTGGGACAAAATTCCGGCACTTCGGCGTCTCCGAAAACCGTAAAATTAGTTAGTGAGACGTAAAGCCAATAACATTATTATTATTATTATTATTATTATTATTATTATTATTATTATTATTAAAATAATAATGCGATTTACAGTATAATATAATGATATTTGCTGTGTTCTGTAATGGACATCCAGAGGAGGTCAAATGGACCACATGACAAGTTGTGTGGTGAAGGTCTGTCCTCGACTGTTTAGCAACATAGCGTGCATTACACAGAAATCAGGTCACGAACTCGTGTTATACCAACTCCAGGACCATAACTTTATTCGCAAGATTCTAGATTTGGCTCCAGATAATTCTATCAGAAAACATGACCGCGGCCAAACCACAGTAAACTCATGAGACCGGTTCCTCGCCAAAGTCCAAAAGCTAAGTTGTTTTTCGCTCTCTACTTCTCAGCAAGTCGAACGCCCCTATAATGGCCTAATGAGCACCAGCCTTTTTTGTAGATCAAGGGTCGGTGCTCGCGAACATTAACTGGGCATGCGGACCCCTTTTTTTTAAAGAGTATTATCATATCAGGCACCGGAAATTGAGACATTGTGTCCATTGCTGAGTAATGTTAATAATGTCTCACTAACTACTTTTATGGTTTTCAGAGACGCCGAGGTGCCGGAATTTAGTTGCCATGAGTTATTTTACGTGCCAGTAAATCTACCGACACAAGGCTGACGTATTTGAGAACCTTCAAATTACATCAGACTGAGCCAGGATCGAACCTGCCAAGTTGGGGTCAGAAGGCCAGCGCCTCAACCGTCTGAGCCACTCAGCCCGGCTCCAGTACTGAATTATATCGTCACGGCTAATCTAAAACCTCGTATATCCAGAAATCAACATTTTTTTCTTTGCAAGTTGCTTTACGTCGCATCGACACAGATACGTCTTATTGCGACTATAGGACAGGAAAGGGCTAGGAATGGGAAGGAAGCGGCCGTGGGCTTAACTAAGGTGAAAATGGGAAACCACGGGAAACCATCTTCAGGGGTGCCGACAGTGGGGTTCGAACTCACTATCTCCCGAATACTGGATACTGGCCGCACTTAAGCGTCTGCAGCTATCGAGCTCGGTCAACATTCATGTAGGAAGGGAAAAGTATTGATAGAACAAACCTTTCGATACGAATTAATAGATACCATGTTAATGCTCATAGAGAACTCTATTGTGAGTCAAATAATTAACAACTGAAACTTTTTTTTTTACAGTTTGCTTTACGTCGCACGGACACAGATAGGTCTTATGATGTCGATGGGATAGGAAAGGGCTAGGAGTAGAAAGGAAGCGATCGTGGCCGTATTAAGGTACAGCCCTAACATTTGCCAGGTATGAAAATGGGAAACCACAGGAAACCATCTTCAGAGCTGCGGACAGTAGGGTACGAACCCACTATCTCCCGAATGCAAGCTGATTGCTACGTGACCTAAACCACAGAGCCACTTGCTCGGTAACAACTAAAACAATTGATATATGAAAAAATGGCTATTACTAGTATCGGTATTAATTCATTATCAGGCTATTTTGAGATACGAGTTTTGTTACTAAGTTCATGTCTGAAATCATGTCCAAGTCATGAATTTACGAGGTTATATATTAATGCCTTAAAACATCAAAACCTCGTATAGCCAAGTCATGAATTAACGAAGTTTTGTATGACCAGACATATGCACATTACAAAATACGCCTACCCATTTTTTGCCATTAGCAGGAAAATCTGTATTTATTTCATCAGAAGGTTTGATAGACATCCGAGGATTGCTGAATATGTAGCAGTCATGTTAGCAACTTGGATGGTTCCTTCCTGCAATCCCCTCTCTAGCGCCTCTTCATGGTCGAGCCAGGGGGGGGGGGCGTGCGGGCAGACAGGGAAGCAAGTACCTTTCCCTCTTGGCGTGATGGCTCATGCTGTATCTCCCATCCTGCTGGAAGAAGGTGCGGTATTACTGGGCAATGCTCCGAGACCCCCAACGGTTGAACAAGCATGGTCCCAAGTAGATATCTGTTCGAAAGAAGAATATTCAAAGGAACGTTTATACAGTGTTTAAAAAATGGCATTACTCTAAAAAAGTTACATAAAATGAATTTCACTTTTTTATCCGTATTGACAGTTGTACTGTATAAGTTGAAAAAACGAGTATATTTGTTCCACCTAGTCAATAATTCATTCACAATTCAAAATTGTAAAAACATCGCATTAAAACAACAGTACAGTGCATGCTTCGACCTCATTAGGCCATCTACAGCCGTCTAAAAATAAGTTAAAATTAATTAATGAATTGAAAATTGTAAAAAAGAGTAAAATTTACATTCATATCGTGTACTTTTTAAATAAAATAGCTGTGTGTTAAAACATCATTAGATGAAATAGTTGCTTCATGTAGTATGATGAAGTCATAATGAGTCTGACATTGAACAGTTTTATGTAATAAATGACAATGATAATGTAATTAAAAGTTTCTTCTTTTCCATAAATTTGTTTCATGTCAAAAACATTGGCTGCTAATTCATTAAAATTGTTGTTCCACTTTATATGGAAACTTCTAGAATGTTAGAGTTTACACGTGTAGATTAAATTAATTTTAACGTCAGACAGACAGTTGAGTAGAAAATGAAATGCCCTCAGGTCATGTTGCGAGATACGTAATCTAGAAGGAAACGAATCTCGCAACACGACCTGACTTGCGTATTGACTAGGTGAAACAGATATACTAGTTTTTTCAATCTATAGATGTTAGCTGAAAATTAATGAAACTATACCCAAGAACAATCTATTAAGTAAAACACTTAGACGGCATATATTTTTAAGTTTAAATAATCAATTTCAATAAACATATAGAAATGTATGTTTGTTATTGAGCAGCTAGAAAAGTTTAAAAAGTGAATCACACTTCTAAAAATGTTAATACTTACAGTGAAACATAAGGCCACGGCCGTTTCCTTCCCTCTTCCCTTGTTTATCCCATCCAATCTCCCCATCCCCACAAAGGGATGAAGCCGCCTGGACGAGGTAGGTCCTCCTTCCCAATTTTATTCCCTCAACCCAAAATCTCTCGCTCCAGGACACTGCCCGTCAGGCGATAGAGTTGGGACCCATCGCTCTGAGTCCGAGGGAAAAAACAATCCTGGAGAGTAAACAGATGAAGAAAGAAAGACAGAAAGAGGCAGTGAAACATATTGTTACCTCCATTTTTAAACAAATAACATAAACCTTTGTCTCGCACTGAAGACGCGTGTTAAGGCGAGCGCTGCCCACCAGACCGCTATGAATTTACCTTTCAATTCAACGCGCTAAGTTGTAAAAGCTACTGCTCTAAAATTATTCCAAACGTTTCTTTCTGTCAAATATATTTGAAAGTAAACATTTCTGTTAATATACTTTTTGTATACGGAAGCCGACCTCACCCTCCCCCCCCCCTACCATCCCCACAATTCTAACTCCCTCCGAAAAAGTCCTGGGCACACGGCCTTGCATTATTTTAAAGAAAATCAGAACATTTAAACTGTTTACTCATTCTAGAAATTGATACAAAATTGTAATCTAATGTTCTTTTATTTAAATTTGCAAATCTTAAAATCTTAAAAATCTTGTTATGGTTGACTAGTATGAAATATGTATCATATCATTTAAAAGAGTCCGCTGAAAAGGTACTAAATTAACATGCCATATAAGAATTTGAAATATTGTCTGATCCTAAAACAATCGTAGTTCCATTTTTTTTCACAATCTTGCTTTACGTCGCACCGACACAGATAGGTCTTATGGCGACGATGGGATAGGAAAGGGCTAGGAGTGGGAAGGAAGCGACCGTGGCCTTAATTAAGATACAGCCCCACTATTTGCCTGTGTGAATATGGGAAACCACGGAAAACCATCTTCAGGGCTGCCCACAGTGGGGCTTCGAATCCACCATCTCCCGAATGGAAGCTGATAGCTACGTGACGCAAACAGCACAGCCACTTGCTCGGTGTATCGTAGATCCAGTTTTAAAATTCGCAGATCTACGGTTAAGTCCGTAGTGTTGGCAACGCTGAACTGTGTGTTCCCGGAGTAAAGATCAGAGCACATCAGCGTAGGAAGGAGACAGGTCAGCGTGGGGCTTGACGGGGAGTATAATATCAATTTTCATAGTACACACTTCTTGACACACAAAAAGTGTTTAGCTGTAAATATCAAGCATCGAGTAGATTTATAAGAAGGTGGAAGCCATTTTATTTTCAGTTTCGGAGTAGTAATTATATAACTTTGAAGTTTCGCAGCCTATCGAAACTTCAAAGTTATATATCCCCGAGTGGAAGCACTGCTGATAGGCAGGAGCTTACTGTCTATGAGATCTCGTGGCTAGTTAAATACAGAGGTTTATCTCTACCTTGCCAATAAATGGCTTGTTTTCGATACTTAAAAGAATGGCTTTAATGATAACATTCCTAAGGCAGTCCGTATTGCAGAGGGAATATCATCAATTCCAGGTGCCTTGTTCCTATTTAGGACTCTCAAAGCTCTGTCAAATTCTGACCTCAAAATTGGGTCCCCCATTTCATCAGTATCAACAGCCTGTTCTTGTTCCAGAAACATATCATCTACGTCTCTACCTTGATACAACTGTTGGATATGTTCCTGCCATCTTCATACCTTGTCTTCTTTCCCTAGAAGTGGTTGTCCATCTGAGCTCTTAATATTCATACACCTAGTTTTCCTTTCTCCAAAGGTTTTCCTTGATATTTCTGTACGCAGCATCTACCTTTCCTAGGACCATACAATGTTCAACATCCTTGCACTTCTCCTTCAGCCATTCTTCCTCAGCTATCTTGCATTTTCTATCCACTTCATTCTTTAATCGCCTCTATTTCTTTTTGCCCTCTTCATTTTTTGCATTCTTGTACTTTCGTCGTTCATCAATCAGGTCTAGTGTCTCCTGAGTTATCCATTGATTCTTAGGTGACCTTTCCTTCCTTCCTATCATTTCTTCAGCAGCCCTAGAGCCCTCATTCATAACGACTGTCCATTCTCCCTCAATTGTGTTTCCTTCAGCCTCTTCATTTAGTCCTTGTGCAACATGTTCCTTGAAACAGTCCCCCACACTCGTTTCTTTCAACTTGTCCCGATCCCATCTCCTTGCACTCATTTTTTTCAATTTATTCAACCTCATGTGGCATTTCATGACCAACAAGTTGTGGTCAGAGTCCACGTCTGCTCCTGGGAAAGTTTTGCAATCCAACACCTGGTTTCTGAATCTCTGCCTAGTCATAATGAAGTCTGTTTGATACCTTCCAGTGTCTCCAGGTTTCGTCCGTCATTTGTGGTGTCTGAACCAAGTATTAACAAGGACTAAACTATGATCGGTGCAGAATTCAAGCAGCCGACTTCCTCTTTCATTCCTTTATCCCAATACAAATTATTCCTCTATATTACCTTCTATTCCTTGGCCTACCACTGCATTCCAGTCTCCATCACAACTAGATTCCCGTCACCCTTTACATATTGTATTAAATCTTCTGTCTCTTCATATATTCTTTCGGTTTCTTCATCATCTGCTGAACTAGTAGGCATTCAGATCTGCACTGTTGTAGTTGGCATTGGTTTGGTGTCTATCTTGACAGCAATAATTCTTTCACAATGCTGGTCGTAGTAGCTTACCCACTGGACTATTTTCGTATTCATTATTAAACCAACTCCTGCATTTCCCCTGTATGATTTTGTGCTGAAAATTCTGTAGTCGCCTGACAAAAAGTCCTTCTCTTCCTGCCAACGTACTTCACCTTATACCAACTACATCTAACTTAAGTCTATCCATCTCCCTTTTCAGATTCTCTATCCTACCACAGCGATTCAAACTTCTAACATTAGACGCTCCGACTCGCAGAATGTGAGTATCCATCTTCTTGATGATTGCCCCCTCTCGTGTAGTTCCCACCCGGAGATCCGAATGGGGGACTATTTTCCCTCCGGAATATTTTACCCGGGAGGAAGCCATCATCAGAACATCATTCATACAGAGAGAGAGAGAGAGAGAGAGAGAGAGAGAGAGCTGCATGTCCTCGGGAGTTAGTTACGGTTGTAGTTTCGCGTTGCTTTCAACCGTGTAACAGTATCACCACAGCTAAGCCATGTTGAGTATTATTACAAGGCCATATCAGTCAATCATCTAGATTGCCGTCCTTGTAACTTCCGAAAGGCTGCTACCCCCTTTCAATGAACCATTCGTTAGTCTGGTCTCTCAGCAGATGAAAAAATGAAAACCTACAACCTGTTTTCCAGTCATTGACCGGGTCAGGGATGTAATGAATGAAACATATATAGGCTGTTATTACAATGGGGTCGCCACTCCCAAGGTGATTTATTAATGAATGATAAATGCTATGAAATAATAATGGAGAGTGTTGCTGGAATGAAACAGGGAAAACCGGAGTACCCGGAGAAAAACCTGTCCCGCCTCCGCTTTGTCCAGCACAAATCTCACATGGAGTCACCGGGATTTGAACCACGGTATCCAGCGGTGAGAGGCCGACGCGCTGCCGTCTAAGCCACGGAGGCTCCTCTCACTCCATTTGAAAATTAAAAGCCCCCCCTTCCCGCCGGGAAGAGGGGTTTGGTTCGGTTTGCTAGTACCGGTGCGTTATTACGCTCCTCACCTAGCAGTTTAGTGGATGTAATTTATAAAGTCAATTTATTTATGGTTAGTGATATTATTAATGTTGTTGTTTGAGTGATAGCTATTTTGTAGAATAATAAAGGGATAGCTATTTGTAGGGTAATAAAGAATTTTAGTCATTGGTCACCCATCCACTGGGTGACCACACTTGATGTTGCTTAAGTTAACTGCGATTGAGAATTTGTTAATAAGTGATTGTAGTTAATTAATGCGGTTAAATGGAGCTCAAACGATTTATCCACTAAGTGTATGGCTGACACTGTAATTAATGTTACAGATACGCGGCAGTGTTGGGACGGTGACCCATCCGAACACTAGCCACGCCCGAAATATTTACCATTGATGTGGTAACGGGCATTTATCTGGTTTTAAAGCAGGGACTTCACATTTCGTAAACTGTTTTGTTTACGTTTAATGTGAGTATGCAGATGTAATTTGGAATAACAGCATTTATGGAAAACAGCATGTTGCACTTCGCCTCGGTCGTGCCGTGGTTTCAGTGCTTTGAAGGCCGGATGTTTAGGAAGTGAGGACTTGACTTGGTGGTTGGGAGCTAATTAATGATTAGCTGTCTGGAGGGCAAGTTGGAGGGTAGGGTCTGGTTTTGGGACGAAAGTAGATTTAGTAGGAGAAGATTTAGCAGGGTGGATATGTTCGAGAGTGGGGTGACTGGATTATTTATGAGAGGGGTAGGTTTCTTGTGACTGAACAGGTGTTGTGAATGTCTATAGTGCCTTTCCTGTCCCATAGTCGACATAAGACCTATCTGTGTCGGTGCGACGTAAAGCAACTAGCAAAAAAAAAATTGCTCCCCCTCTCCAGGTTCTGAGGATAGGAGACGATCTACTGGTTTTAAGACCAAAAATCAGTGTGATTTAATGGGGTTCGTTTTTGATCGAGCTGCAGCCCACCCGACTTTATAAAGAACATAACAGCAAGCTCCGAACATAATTTAATTTAACTTCATTTATTGCATGCTACAGAATTTTTATCCCAGTCACAGCAGGATTCTTTGTGATACAAAGTGAAATCACAATTCATTAATTTGTAATATTACCGAGCCTAACTTAATTAAATATAATCTAAACTAGACTTAATCTAATCCTAGATATTTATTGAAAAATCTCAGCTACTTTCCAGACATTCTGGATTGCCACAAGGACAAAGTTTAACTTCATAAATAAAAGTATCAAAATCAAATTTGAACAATTAATAACACAGTATACAGTTTACGGCATTAACATTTCGAAATACAAAAAAAGTAATATTAAAGAACAATGCATTGGTTTTAGGACACTAACGGGAATATAAAGGGAACTAATGTGAGTACAGATGTGATTTTAAAATTGACAATGATCTTCGTAAAGTGACAATTACCAAAGACTGATTCTGGACTTCTGTAAGCCGTATCTGTTCCAGAAATTCATAAAAACCTACTTATAGTACCAAGTGCCCCTACCATCAAACCCAATAATTCCAGCTCTTCTACATGGTAATTTCCCCTTAAAATTCGATGATAGGTGTGTAGGTGTTCCTCTTTCCGACGTTGAACTCCTCAGGCTGGCCGGTGTGATACTCCATTCTGGCTGTGGGATCAATTATATAACCTTCCTTGCTGCCGTGAATTCTTTTAAAAAATATTGTTATGTATGTACCGAAATCAAGAGCATTTACCGGGCGAGTTGGCCGTGCGGTTAGGGCCGCGCAGCTGTGAGCTTTCATTCGGAAGATAGTGGGTTCTAACCCCACTGTCTGCAGCCCTGAAGATGGTTTTCCGTGGTTTCCCATTTTCACACTAGGCAAATGCTGGGGCTGTACCTTAATTAAGGCCACGGCCGCTTCCTTCCAACTCCTAAGCCTTTCCTATCCCGTCGTCGCCATAAGACCTTTCTGTGTCAGTGCGACGTAAAACAAATTGTAAAGAGCATTATTTTTTCCGAGATGGACTGTTATAGATATTGCATAGTCTGTAAAGTGGTAAATTTTGATCGGCAGATGTTCTAGCTTTTTATTTGAAAATGTTAAATGAAATCTTGAATTTGGGCGCGGCACATGGAAATTCAGGCCGGAAAGGAACTCAGGATTATCAATGCCCAACAGGGACAGAATAATCCTAGCAGGATGCCTAAATTGCCCAATAGACAAGACAAACACGAAAACTGAATTAGTACTGTGCTACCTACTTCAAGAGGGCATGATTGTAGTGAAAACATACCATAATGGGGGAATGACAATTGATCTAATGTTTGTGTGGGGCTTTGAAGTGAAAGATCAAACTCTATTCATTAGAACACATGGTGCACTGGTGAGGAAGCACATGCCAGTCATCACAAGCATGTGCTGTAACAGAACAACGGAGAGAGAACGCCGAAATGATACGCAGGGATGGACAAGAACTCTAGACGCAAATATACTACAAAAAAAGTTCAGAGAAGACTCAACACATACTTCAGAAAATCACAGAAGGCAAAACTGATGAGACATTGGCCCTCATAGAGGACTATTATATAGAGTGGTCGGAAACAACGTAGCGTTAGAGGGTTGGTCATACTGATAAGTAATTTGAAAAAAATACGTCGGTATCTCGCACCGCTGTCATTTTATCAGCTTTTGAAGTTAACCAATCAGATCGCTTCGCGGGCGAATTCAAATGGGCTTTACAAGATGTTGCTAAATCTGCACGTGGCTTGAGAGCCAAACACTAACACATCGTGCGTTTCGGCCGATGCCACAGTAGCGTGTTTGTTGTGGGCCGAGCCTATTGGCAGGGAGGAACATGTTCAAGTCCCTCCCCTCGAGAAGTTTATTTCTTCTATTGGTGCTCTCAAGCGGCGTGCAGATTTAACACCGCCACCTGGAAAAACCTATCTGAAATCATCCGCGAAGGGATCTGATTGGCTAACTTCAGCAGCTGATAACATGACAACGGCGCAAGATATCGACGAACCTTTTTCAAATTACTTATCAATGTGACCAAACCTCTGACGAACATATCATGTTGTTTCCGACCACCTTGTACAAGGGAAGCGGTTATCATTACAGTAAGTCTGGTAGCCTTCGAGCTAAGGAGTGGTTCAAGCAAGGCAGGAACACTCAAGACATTATGGAAAGCCAGACAGAGTACGACCAGTAACCCCCTTGTGGAATATCAGTCTGCTGGAAGGGAATGTAAAAACCCCTTGAAGAAAAAAATAGTGTTGAACGTGATCATCATCAGCAGCAGCAGCAGCAGCATCAGCATCATTTCCCCTTATCCAGCTCCTGCCGGGTATTTATGGCACTTCTCCATCTTCCTCTTTTCTTCTTCTTCTTCTTCTTCTTCTTCTTGTCCCAGTCTGAACTTCGTCTTCTTATGCCGCTCTTCACTGATTCAATCCACCTTGTTCTAGGTCTTCCTCTTGCTCCCATGCCCTCGCACTTTGCTTCCAGCATCTGTCTTGGAATTCTATTCTCCTCCATCCTCTTTACATGTCCAAACCACCTTAGCTGATTCTTTTCAACTGTCTCATTTAGGTTTCCTATCCCGACTTCCTTCTACATCTCCATTTCTCACACTGTCTTGTCTTCTCTGTCATACTTCTTGGGAGTTTCATCTCACTGGCTTGAAGTGGGACACTATCATATGCTTTTTCTATATCTATGAAAGTCATGACCAGATCCTTTCCATATTCTCAGTTATTTTCCATCAGCTGTCTCATGCTAAAGATTGGGTCCACTGTAGATCTTCCACTCCTGAAGCCATATTGTTCCTCTTGTAACTCTCCTTCAATCTTTCTTCTCATTCTTCTTTCTAATATCCTTTCCAGTATTTTAACTATCTGCGATATAAGTGTGCTTCCGCTATGGTTACCACAAACTCTCTTGTCCCCTTTCTTAAACACGTATTATTTTCCCTCTTTTCCAGTCTTCTGGTACATCCATTGCATACCAACAGGTCCAGCAGCCTTTACCATTTCCATACTGATTTCATCCATACCTGTTGCTTTTCCCATCTTCATCGTTTCTACCGCTAATTCCACATCCAGCATTGTTATATCATCCTCTGCTGTTGAGCCCTCACACAATATTTATTCTGTCTCCCCTGTACAGTCGTTCACCAATGATGGTTAAAATTCCCGAACCTGCCGGGAATCGAACCCGAGACCCCTGTGACCAAAGGCCAGCAGGCTAACCATTTAGCCATGGAGCCGGACTATGTATCAGTAAATAAAATAGTTGCCAGAATTAAAAGAAAACAGCCCTTGAACTGTCACACTTTTGCTTTTCTTCTATCGCTCTTTGAAACCATAAGGTGGTAGTAAGACAGAGTATATTATGCCACGCTGAGATTTTCTGCACAGTGCATTCTAACCCCTTCTTATGGTACGTCACTTTTTCCACTGGAATTTGAAGGTAAATTTTGGAATAAGAGGAGTAATACTTCCCTTTTCAGAGACCCCCCCCCCCATTCATCTTAACAGCATCATACTGTATGACTTTTAACTTTTTACACAGTATTATTACAATAAATCTGACGACAGTTTGCATCATCAATTGAGTCGGAAACCATCTCAGGAGGTATTACGGGTGATTATAAACGAAGGCTTCCAGCGGAAACTTTACCATCTCTCTGTACTCAACCAAGGGGATTAATTCGAATGAAGTTGTCGAACATTTGTGTCCTATGAGGTACAGTAGCGATCAAGATGACTGCAAATGTGTTAGTCGTACGCTCTGTACCGGGCAGATCTTACGATAATAGGCTCTGTGGACGCTGTCACAGAGAGATAGAAACACCTGCAAATGTCCTGGGATCCTGTCCAAATGGTGAACTGCTGCGCAATTCTCGCCATCATACAGTACCATCAGATCCCTGATTGCCGATGGTCTAAGACTAAGAAAAAGGCTTCGTAAACTATGGTCAATTAACTGACGGGAGCAACAGACGAAAATATATCATCGCCATCGACCGTCACACATCAGTAGGCTACATAATCGACCCGACTGTCCGGTTCGAGACAAACGAAGACCAGCCTGAAGAAGTTGACCCTGAAAAAAGACACATATATGAACTCACAATGCTGTACTAGAAAGACAAATACAAGCTCGAGTCAAAAGCATCACTGGCCTAATGATCAGGGCACGAGGAACCATTCCCCAACTACTCACGGCATTTTTGAAAAAAAATTTGGACTATGTGTTGACCTTCTCCACTTTATTGTAACAGCCGCATTAAAGGGGTCGTCAGGAACCACACCTATACACCGCAACAACCACCCTGTTTTCATTTGAAAATGAAAATCCACAGCCTGTTTCTAGTCATTCGACCGGGTCCGGAATGCAATCAATGAAGCCTCAATCTAGCGGCGAGGATAGGAACTGCGCCTGTCGCACTCCTCTGGGGCAATGATTAATTAATGACAGATGAAATGTTATTGGAGAATGCTGCTGGAATGAAAGATGACATGGAAAACCGGAGTGCCCGGAGAAAAACCTGTTCCTTCTCCGCTTTGTCCAGCACAAATCTCGCATGGTGTGACCTTGATTTGAACCAAGGAACCCAGCGCTGAGAGCCCAGCGCGCTGCTCCCTGTGTTCATTTAAGTATTGAAAATATTTTGTGAAAAAATACTCTATTGGTTAAGGTACCGGTACTCTTTTTCCTTGTGGCAGCTTGCAAGTGTTGCAGAGAGATACCTAATATTATTATACATGCAACATACAAAATAACACTATGAGAATAAAATTCGGCGTCCTTACGTGGTTTCCTATTTTCACACCAGCCAAGTGCTGGGACTGTACCTTAATTAAGACCACGGCCGCTTCTTTCCCACTCCTAGCCCTTTCCTGTCCCATCGTCGTAATAAGACCTATCTGTGTCGGTGCGACGTAAAACAACTCGTAAAAAAATGTTTTACGTCCCACTAGCTACTTTTACGGTTTTTGGAGACACCGAGGTGCCGACATTTTGTCTCGCAGGAGTTCTTTTACCTATTTCGCCATGGGACAGAGAGGAACCCACACACACTCAGCCCCCGAGCCATTGGAATTAACCAATTAAGGTTAAAATCCCCGACCCGGCCGGGAATCGAACCCTGGACCCTCTGAACCGAAGGCCAGTACGCTGACCATTCAGCCAACGAGTCGGGCAACCTGCTATGCTGAATAGGGTCCTTGTGGAGGGATGGGAAGATTGGAACGCATAGACAAGGAAGAGGGAAGGAAGCGGCCGTAGCCTTATGTTAGGCAAACCAGGGAAAACCACTTCGAGGATGGCTGAGGTGGTAATCGAACTCCCTCTACTCAGTTGACCTCCCGAGGCTGAGTGGACCCCGCTCCAGCCCGTACCACTTTTCAAATTTCGTGGCAGAACCGGGAATCGAACCCGGGCCTCCGGGGGGTGGCAGCCAATCACACTAACCACTACACCACAGAGGCGGGCAAAATTTGCTATAAGGAGAGATGTGAGAGCCCAGCGTAATATGATGAGAGACTCTACGTTGTACGGCGAGGGTTGTGAAGTGCTCATGTTGCTAGAAGCATTGAGAGTGGTGAGGTTGACGCTGCAGGCCCACAGTAAATCGCCGTTTCTCCATGGCCCACATTTTTTCTTGCAAGTGTACGTATGTTCTTCTATATAACATACCGGTACTGCACCATCTTGTGTACAGTATTTATTCGTATTTAGAACGTGCACTTGTGACTAACGCACATTCACACTTGACGAGTTAATGTCAGTTCAAGGACAGATCATAAAAATAGAAAAGTCAACGACCATTGTCAAATGGGAAATAAACTGCTTAACTACTTCAGGCTGTAATAGAAGCAAATAAAACGCTCCGACGATGACTTACTCACGCGTCAAAAGGTTCCTTGCAATGACATCAGTTCATAGACAGCTACTTTACTGCTTATTGAGGCCGCATTCAGAACTTTGCCACTTCAGTGGATGAATCTTATTGTTTGCATGCGGGAGAGAAAAAATCCACAAAATGTAAGAAGCGACAGCAGTGTGTAAACATGCCTTTCAGATACATTGAAATTTCCCTAAACAAAAATGGCTTTGCTAATTCCCTTGAAAAAGAACGGTCTCAGATTTAAAAATGTTGAAAAATTAATGAAGCATTTCTAGGCAGGCTACGTATGTCGGTGATTAATAGACCTGGTATTTTGAGTGCTAACAGTTTTATTTTACGTGCCTAAAATAGGCTCTCGAATGTGAAAAAATAGGTTCTAAAATATATATTTTTAGGCAGCTTCAATTTTACCTATTTTAAAAGGCATTTATCAATTAAGTCCGCCCCTGTAGTGTAGTTATTAGTGTGATTAGCTGCCACCTCCGGAGGCTCGGGTTCGATTCCCGACACTGCCAAGAAGTTTGAAAACTGGTACGGGGGCTGGGACGAGGTCCACTCAGCCTCGGGAGGTCAACTCAGAAGAGGTGGGTTCGATTCCCACCTCATCCATCCTTGAAGTGGTTTTCCGTGGTTTCCCTCTTCTCCTCCGGGAAAATGCCGGGATGGTACCTAACTTAAGGACACGGCCGCTTCCTTCCCTTTTCCTTGCCTGCCCCGTCCAATCTTTTCATTCCTTCACAATCCACCTGTTCAACATAGCAGTTGAGGCCGCCTGGGCGAGGTACTGGTCATCCTTCCCAGTTGTATCCCCAGGCCCAATGTCTCACGCTCCAGGACACTGCCCTTGAGGCGGTAGAGGTGGGATCCTTCGCTGAGTCCTAGGGAAAACCAACCTTGGAGGGTAAACAGATTACGAAAGAAAGAAAAAGAATGAAGAAGAAAGATTTATCAATTAAAATGCCAATTTTTTTATTTTTTGCCAAATTGACAATAAATCTTTAGGGGAAAATATATAACAAACATCACAAACGTCACAGAATGTAATTTCACCATGCGATGTGAAGTGGGGAAACGTTTATGAAAGCCTACTTTATGTTGCACCAATACTCAATATTCTGTTTGAAATGTGTTTCAAAAATATACTGTTCAAGATGCTGAAAACGAGTCGACAAATATTTTAGTTTTCTTTCCTTCCTTATCCGTTTAACCTCCAGGGGGATACAACTGGGGAAGAGAACGATTACCTCGCCCAGGCGGCCTTGCCTACTATGTTGAACAGCGGCATTGTGTGTGTGGGGGGGGGATAGGAAGATTGGGAGGGATAGACAAGGAAGAGGAAAGGAAGAGGCCTTGGTCTTACGTTAGGTAACATCACGGCATTTGCCTGGAGGAGAAGTGGGTAACGACGGAAAACCACTTCGAGAGTGGTTGAGGTGGGAATCGAACCCACCTCTACTCATTTGACCTCCCGAGGCTGAGTGGGCCCGTTCTAGCCCTCGCACCACTTTTCAAATTTCTTGGCAGAGCCGGGAATCGAATCCGGGCCTTCGAGGGTGGCAGCTAATCACAATAACCACTACACCACAGAGGTGGACTTTCAGTTTTTCGGAATAAACTCAAAGTATTCACAGATTTAAGGTAAGGTAAGGGTTATTCTGCCCGAAGGCAGGTCCGAACCTCCACAGAGGTGTTCCTGAGCCAGAGTTTACGTGCGGGGTGGCCAGTTCCTTTCCGCTCCTCCATTCCCTTACCCCCACCAACAGCGCGTGGCAACCCATCCAACTCCTGACCACGCCCAATGTTGCTTAACTTCTGAGATCTCACGGGATCCGGTGTTTCAACACGGCTACGGCCGTTTCACAGATTTAAATAAAAGGAATTATAGGAATATAGGCAAACGTAGGTTCTAACGTCAATTTAGGCATTTTAGGCACTACAGGACCAGCGTTTCTAACCTTATAAATACATGACCACATCTAACAAGAAGAGGTGGTCTGTGAACGGAGTCGACTCCAAATTAACGACGCTCCGATATACTAAAACATCGATATTTCATTCGAATTCGAGACTGTACTTAGCCTAATTAAAGTATCGATATCCCTGTCTATACACACTGAGTAGCCAAAAGTCACGGGAAGAGGTGTCCCATTAGAAATTGTGGCGTGTGTGATCCCTGAGCGTTGCGGCGTAGCTGAGCATTCTGTCACAGACACAAATGTCGTGATGGTGGAAACACGTCGCGAGTTAAGCCACTCTGAAAGTTGGATGATCACTGGCGCACGGCGCATTGCGGAGATTACACGCGAATTCGGGTTTCCGAGGTCAGCAGTGTCGAGGGTGGATCTTCAATATGGCATGGAGAATGTTATCACCCGCGTAAACCGCCGCACGGGAAGACCACAAGCGTTTAACGAACGGACATAACGTCGCCTCCACGGAACCATACTAGGCGCTCGACGGGCTACTGTGAGTCAGATCACCACCCAATTAAATGTTGGGAGTGAGTGAACCCTTTTCTACCAGGACTGTAAGGAGGCAACTGCACCGCGCAGGCTTCACCAGCCGACGACCAACTCGTGTCCCTTTGCTGACACCTCGACACAGAGCTCAACGACGTGCATGGGCCCGCGAACATCGTCAATGGACCATGGAGTGTAGTATGGTCCGATGAATCCCGGTTCAAGTTGTATCGAGCTGATGGGCGCGTGTGAGTGTGGCGTATGCCCCATAAATCCATGGATCCTGCGTGTCAACAAGGTTGTGTCCAGGCGGGAGGTGGCTAAATTCTGGTCTAGGCGGCGTTCTCATGGTCGCAATTAGGCCCCATATTCCGGCTGCAGGGAGCGCTGACAGGTGCACGTTATATGGACATTCTTTCAGACCATCTGCACCCCTTTCTGGCCCTAGAAAACCCTGATGGAGATGCCATGTTTCAACAGAACAATGCGCCATGTCACCGTTCTGTGGTGGTTGGAGTTACGACTATATATTGGCCCTCATGATCTCAATCCAATCGAGCATTTATGGGATGGTATCGATGCTGGTGTACTCTCCACGATCCCCGCACTAACTACACAAGACCAATTATGGGTAGCAGTGCAAAATGCATGGGTCCAGATCCCTCCAACACCTTGTAGAGTCGATGCCTCGCCGTACTGCAGCCGTTTCGAGGGCTCGCGGAGGAGCAACTCGTTATTAACATCACATTCAGTGTCTTCCCGTGATTTTTGACCACTCATTGTACATAATATAAGAGTGTTGTCTGTACATTGCTCAGAATTTAAAAGGAATGAAATTTCTGCATCGGTCCTGCTCACAGTAACAAGGAAATGCACTTGTTAATTTTCCATCATGTCTGTCTTTCTGTCTGTCTGTCTGTCTGTCTGTCTGTCTGTCTGTCTGTCTGTCTGTCTGTCTGTCTGTCTGTCTGTCTGTCTGTACGTCCATCCCGAGAAAATGGCTGAAGAGAATTCAATGAAAATCGGTATGTTAAGTCGGAGAATAAGGCACTACAATCTAGGCTATAAATAATTGTATTCACACTGAGTAAAATGGCATTTTAGGGGAAGGCTTAAAATTAAATTCCCAAAAATCTATGTTATTAGTGGCCCTGTCGATAATTTCTGCATAACTTAAGTTATATAGAATTAAATTTCCGATAATTTATGGCTTATACTTTTTACCGTATTCATGAATTTAAATTCTTGTTGCCAAGTCCATATTAGTGCCGAACCACGTGAAAAATGAGTGAACAAAATTGAATGAAAATCGGTATATAATGTCGGGGAATAAAACATTACAGTCTAGGCTATAAATAACTTTATTCGCGCTGGATGAAATGGTGGTTTAGGGGAAAGCGCCTAAAATTTCATTTTAAAATACCTATGTTATTAAGTAATTTAATAAAATCTTATACCAGGCGAGTTGGCCGTGCGGTCAGGGGCACGCGGCTGTGAGCTTGCATCCGGGAGATTGTGGGTTCGAATCCCACTGTCGGCAGCCCTGAAGATGGTTTTCCGTGGTTTCCCATTCTCACACTAGGCAAATGCTGGGGCTGTACCTTAATTAAGGCCATGGCCGCTTCCTTCCAACTCCTAGGTCTTCCCTATCCCATAGTCGCCATAAGACCTATCTGTGTCGGTGCGACGTAAAGCAACTAGCAAAAAATAATCTTATTTACAATGTGTACAGGGCTTCATCTAGAATTCTGCATACAATGTAGAATTCCGTAGCGAAACACGGGCACACGAGCGAGTAACAAAATAAAATAAAATATCGATATCTCCGGATTACAAG
The DNA here is from genome assembly GCF_040414725.1 of Anabrus simplex. Lineage (NCBI taxonomy): Eukaryota > Metazoa > Arthropoda > Insecta > Orthoptera > Tettigoniidae > Anabrus > Anabrus simplex. Next base: position 1,145,881,691 of record NC_090266.1, on the reverse strand, counting down.
TGCTCTTTTCCCTCCAACTTCATTTTAAGTTATCTCTTCAGATATGTGAATATTTGTCTAAATACAACATTCTAAATCCCTACCAATCTGGCTTCAAGAAGGGCCATAGTACTACTACTTCTCTTCTGAAGGTTACAGATGATATTCGCGCGGCCACCGATAAGAGGCAGCTTACTATCGTATGTCTCTTTGATTTCTCTAAGGCATTTGGCTCTGTTAATCATGAGGTGTTTCTTGCTAAGCTGAAGTTAATTGGCTTCACCCAGAGTGCTCTGTCGTGGTTTGAATCATATCTGTCAAATAGATCACAAAGAGTCATGTTCGTTGACGGTCGATTCTATAGCTGGGAATCAGTAAACTGTGGCGTACCACAAGGATCAGTCCTCGGTCCTTTATGTGTTTCTATTTATATTAATGACATATCTGAAGTCTTTAAAAGCAGTACCCTTCACATGTATGCGGATGACGTACAAGCTTACTTCCACTTTTGTTCCACTAACGCATCTTCTTGTATAACGCATTTTAACCATGACATCTCTCGATTGATTGAATGGAGCGCAAATCATAACCTCCAATTAAATGTGGCTAAGACCCAGCTTATTTACATAGGTTACACAAAACTCCTGAAAACTGTTGACCTCAAATCCCTCCCAGCAATAAAAATTCTAGAGACAGATATTCATTATAGTGACATCGTTAACAATCTAGGTCTAATTTTCGACAGAACCTTATCCTGGTCTGATCATACGTCAAATGTAATCCGAAAAGTTGTGTCATCCATGCATATTTTGAAACGTAACGTGTCATGTACACCACCTTTCATGCGAAAACTACTTGTTCAAAGTCTTATATTTCCAATAATTGACTATGGTGCAGTCGTATACAACGACTTATCTGAAACTTTGAACATAAAACTACAGAGGGTACAAAACGCATGTGTTCGTTACGTTACAAATGCCAGGCGTGATGAACACATAACACCCTATTACATACAGCTACTATGGTTGAAACTCCATGAACGTCGAGAAATCGTAGTAGCTGTTGCTACGCAGAAAATTCTCAAACTGAAGACACCATCCTACCTTTATAATGCATTTAAACCTATGGAGTCGATACATAACAGAGATAATAGGTTTACAAAAACCACCCTTCAAATTCCCCTTAACAAATCCTTTGTTTGCACTGCATCACGTATCTTTAACGTCTTTAATTTTCACCGTTTCGCAAATAACACTAACTGTACACAACTAAAGCCGTTCTTAACATCTATCTTTCTGGAGGAGTACGCAAGAGGCTGAGATCAGGCATTCTTGTGTCGAACAATCAGAAATATGTATATTTCGAAGAAAATTGTTTCTCTGCCTTAGCTTTATATTCTTTAAATCCATGTAGTCCAAAATAACAAAAGGGCTTAATGATTTACTTTCTTACTTATTATATAATGTATGTCTTAACCTTACTGGATTTGGTATCTGTATTTTCATTTTTTTATGTTTCATGTTTAGTTTAATACTTTAATATTATAAAAATGTAGTTACTGTGATCATAAATCTGTATTGTATTATAAGAAGACGCTACATAAAGGGGCTTTTCAGCCTCAGTGGCATGTAAATCATGATCAATAAATTCAATTCAATTCAGGAACAAAATAGGTTTTTGCCTGAAATCCGATGTCTAGTGGTAAAGAAAGAGACAAGTGGTGAAGGATGAGAATGAATTAGAAGCGAATGAAGAAGAAGAAGAACACAAACATGTGTCACGAACGGTCCATTTCTGGCATTGGCTTGCAGAAACTTCTATTGTCCAGCCGGGTGACGTGCAGATACTGGAGTGCAATGTGATCAGGGTGACAAGCGACAGCATTGACAATCGTATTGCTGCTTGACCTTCGTGACTGCGTGCGCCTCGCAGGTCTCATGAGCCGTCTGTCCAGAATTAAAATCCATGGACTGGCCGGGAATCAAGCCCGAGGCCTTGAAGTAAGGATAAAGTACGCTACTCTTGTTGCCCCACGGGACTGGTAAGAATAAAAACGAATATATCGGTAAAACAGTGAGTGCTGGGTTGAGTGGCCCAGACGGTTAGAGCGCTGACTTTCTGAGCCTAAGTCGATCGGTTCGATCTCGGTTCAGACCAGTTGTATATGAAAGAGTTCAGATGTACCAGGCTCGTGTCAGTAGATTTGACGGCACGTAGAAGAACCCGTGTGGGACATGAATTTTGGCACCTCGACGTCTCCGAAAACCATAAAAGTAGTTAGTGAGATGTAAAACCAACACCATTGTTATTAATACACTGAGTCTGCAATATTATAATGTCCTTGTCTCCTATGTGCACTTCTGCTTAAATTATCAATCACAATTGAAGTTGTTGGTCTCGTAGGCAATCTCTCGCCATCAGTTGACCTGACATAGACGCACCACCAAAACCCACTCTATACTCGGTTTCACCCACGGTGTTCAGTTTTAGCAGAGCCTTCTCCTCTTTATCGGTAACTCCTTGGTATTGTTGCTGATTGTTAGAATCAATAATATCCAGTCTATCTATATAATTATATAAAATAAGAGTTTTGTCTGTACGTGGGTCAGAATATTTAAAAAATTGTATTTCTGTATCGGTCATGTCCATAATAAAAAGGAAGTGCAACGCTCAATTCTCCGTCATCTCTGTATGTATTGAACCCTTGGAATGTCCAAGGGGGTCATGGGTTCAGTATGTATGTACATCGCGAGAGAATGGAAGAACATAAGTTAATTGAAATCGGTATGCAGCGTCGGAAAATAAGGTACTACAATATATGCTATAAATCATTTTATTCAGGCTGGGTGAAATGGTAGTTTATAGGGAATGCCTAAAATTTGTTTCTCAAATATCTGTGTCATATATTATACTGTAGGTCCAATCGATAAACACTACATAACAAAATTTATAGATAATAACATTTACGATCACTTATGTATTATACAGTTTTACCTTACCTGCTATGATGACAGAGATATTCATGACTTTAGATTGTTGATGCTTAGTCCATATCAACGCCGAACCACGAGAAAATGGTTTAACAGAAATTAATCAAAATTGGCGTATAAATTCGGGGAATAAAGGAATATCGTCTAGGCTATAAATAATTTTATTCAGGTTGAGCGTAATGGTAGTTTAGGGGAAGGCCTAAAATTTAATTTTCAAATATCGATTAATACTGCGTAACAAAAGTTGCAGAGAATATAATTCCCCGATCATTTATGTCTCATACAGTTTTCTTTTTTGCTATTTGTTTTACGCCACACTGACACAGATAGGTCTTGTGGTGACGATGGGATACGAAAGGCCTAGGAATGGGAAGGAAGCAGCCGTAGTCTTAATTAAGGTACAGCCCCAGCATTTGCCTGGTGTAAAAATGGGAAACTACGGAAAACCATCTTCAGGGCTGCCGACAGTGGGGTACGGACCCACTATCTCCAGGACGCAAGCTCACAGCTGCGCGACCCTAACCGCACGGCTAACTCACCGAGCATCGCTAACATGGAAATATTATTCACTCGTAATGGTGGTGATTTTGTTATGATCTCCTTAAGATGAAAAAGCGCGTGCTCATTATCATATGTCAGCAGGAAATGTGAAGAAGTTGTGAAGGAACGTAATGAAAAAGGAAGAAGTGCTCCCTTTACATTGGATGCTCTAATAGGCCTATCACAGTCAAAAGAAAACTAGATGTGAAGGCCTACAATATCGTAATATGATACATGGCTTTCTTTTATACCAGTAGGAAGACATGAAGACAAGATCAGCAATACACTGCAAAGGGCCACAGAGAGCAAGGAAGCGAGGACGTCACAACAAGCTGCTGATAGGGAGGGGCGTGTGCCTCAGAATCCGGGGAACAACATGAGTGGTGGACAAAAATTATTATCTTGCACATGCTATGTAATTATCCCGACGACGACGACGGGTACTTGAGCTAGTAAATCATATATTCTGAATTCACTAAGTTAAATGAAATGAAATGGCATATGGCTTTTAGTGCCGGGAGTGTCCGAGGACATGTTCGGCTCGCCAGGTGCAGGTCTTTTGATTTGACTCCCGTAGGCGACCTGCGCGTCGTGATGAGGATGAAATGATGATGAAGACAACACATACACCCAGCCCCCGTGCCAGCAAAATTAACCAATGATGGTTAAAATTCCCAACCCTGCCGGGAATCGAACCCGGGACACCTGTGACCAAAAGCCAGCACGCTAATAATTTAACCATGGAGCCGTATTCCAGTATGGACTAGAACAAGTTTGTTACTTTCATGGGCGTCGGACTCGTTGGCTGAATGGTGAGCGTACTGCGTTTCGGTTCAGAGGGTCCCGGGTTTGATTCGCGGCCAGGTCTGGGATTTCAACCTTCATTGGTTAATTCCAATGCCTCAGGGCCTGGGTGTTTGTGCTGTCCCCAACATCCCTGCAACTCACACACCACACACAACACTATCCTCCACCACAACACGCAGTTACCTACACATGGCAGACGCCACCCATCCTCATCGGAGCGTCTGCCTTACAAGGGGTGCACCCGGCTAAAAACAGCCACACGAAATGTTGGGGACTGCATAAAAAAATTTAGAACGCATCTCAGAGTCTAATTTAGGCAGCTAAAATAACATTACGCACCTAAAAATCCGAGGTCTAGTAATGACTTTCTTTTCTTTTTTTTTTTTTTGCTTTACCTCGCTACGACACAGATAGGTCTTATGGCGACGATGGGATAGGAAAGGCCTAGGAATGGGAAGGAAGCGGCCGTGGCCTTAATTAAGGTGCAGCCCCAGCATTTGCCTGTTGTGAAAATGGGGAAACCACGGAAAACCATCTTCAGGGCTGCCGACAGTGGGGTTCGAACCCACTATCTCCCGATTACTGGATACTGGCCGCACTTAAGCGACTGCAGCTATCGAGCTCGGTAACAATACTTAACCTTCACTCAAGGTAAATGTCTGGGGAATACCGTATTATAATTATCTAGGAAGACAACGAATCAGAAAATCTCGGCACATAGACGTGCATTTTCCTGGTTGATAAAATGGAACTACGCAGAGTCCACAATCAACTGTCATGGAGCAGGTGCTGTATCTCATGATAAAGTTCTTTCACCGGATCTCATTAACTTGTTATAAAACGTCGATAACTTGCTTGAGCTGCCTCATTAGCACTTCTGGTTCCATACACCTGTTGATCAAGATTGGTGATCTGTTGACAGCTTCCACGTCTCCTTGATGTGTGTGTCTCTCAGCACTTATTGATCCTGCACAGAGTTCAGTTCATCATTGGAAACTAGTTCATTTATTTAGCTCCCGTGAACTGTTAGCTGCTCGGTAATTAGTCACAGTGTTCCATTTCAAGGTATTCTTTCTTTCTTTCTTTCTTTCTTTCTTTCTTTCTTAATCCGTTTTCCCTCCAGAGTTGGTTTTCCCTCAGACTCAGCGAGGGATCCCATCTCTACCTCCTCAAGGGCACTATCCTGGTGCGTGAGACTTTGGGTCGCGGGGATAAAACCGGGCAGGAGGACCAGTGCCGCCCCCAGGTTGCCTCACCTACTATGCTGAACAGGGGCTATGTCGGGGGGGGGGGGGGAGATTGGAAGGGACAGACAAGGAAGAGGGAAGGAAGCGGCCGTGGCCCTAAGTTAGGTACCATCCCGGCATTTGCCTGGAGGAGAAGTGGGAAACGACAGAAAACCACTTCGAAGATAGCTGAGGAGGGAATCGAAACCCCTCTCCTCAGTTCACTTCCAGAGACTGAGTGGACCCCGTTTCAGCCCTCGTGTCACTTTTCAAATTTCGTGGCAGAGTCGGGAATGGAACCCGGGCCTCCAGGGGTGGCAGCTATTCACACTAACTACTACACCACAGAGGCGGACACATTTCATTACTTATTGAAAAATCCTGGCACTGAGCGAGTTGGCCGTTTGGTAAGGTGCGCGCAGCTGTGAGCTTACCTTCGGGAGATAGTGGGCTCGAACCCCAATATCGGCAGCCCTGAAGATGGTTTTCAGTGGCTTCCCATGTTTACACCAGGGAAGGCTCTATCTTGATGAAGGCCACAGTCGCTTCCTTCCCACTCCTAGCCCTTTTCTGCCCATCGTCGCAGTAAGTCCTATCTTTGTCGGTGCGACGTGAAGCAAATGGTACTTATAATAATCCGTCCATCCATTACCTAAAGGTTAGGTCGGTAGATGCAGAGTGGGTTGTTGTCCCATAAGCTCTGTGCTCTGACTGGCCAACCGAGCAGAGGAGAGGTGGTCACGGCTCTACCGTGGCTCTACGCCTCTGCATTCGGGAGACGGGCCTGGGGCACAGTGCTGCATTTCTCGCCTGGCCTCGCCCGTCGGCTGTCCTGAGAATGGTTTTCCGTGGTTTTCCATTCTCCTGCACTAAGGCGAATGCCGGGACAGTTCGTAGTATAGGCCACGGACGCCCACCCCCTCAACTTCTCCGCACATCTCCTTCACCGTAACAACTCTCCCGGCCTGAGAGACGGCGTAACCGTCTAAGAGGCCCGCCTCCCCCTTCAGGGGAAGAATGAAAACATTTCGTAGTAGTAGTAGTAGTAGTAGTAGTAGTAGTAGTAGTAGTAGTAGTAGTAGTAGTAGTAGTAGTAGTCTAAAGGCTAAACATTGTCGCCGCAGCCACATCCCACGGTCTTCAGCAGTCCTTTTCATCGTGACATAGGAAGCAAAACCCAGCTGAGTGACTATGTTCCTAAGGTCTGAGAGACGTGGTCTTCCTCTCGACTTCTTCCCTAGGATCTTTCCTTCGAAGACAATCTGGAGAAAGGTGTCATATCGTAGGATGTGTCCAAGAAATTTAGCTTTCCTCTGCTCTTTTGAATAAATTAAGGCCCGCTTCTCATTAACGTCATTCAAAATGTGGATATTAGTCTTTTTCTGTCCAACTCGTCCCTGTCAGCCTTCTCCAGAAGCACATTTCCGCAGCTTCTAGCACTGATTGTGCTTGTCTTCCCAAAGTCAAGGTCTCACACAACCGTAAGTTAGTACACTCCAAATAAAGGTTTTAACAAATTTCTTCCTGGTTTCAATTCCTATGTGCTTATTTAACAATAGATTTTTCCTGATCTGAAACACTTGTTTCACCATAGCAGTTCTTCTTATGACTTATTGTCAGGCACTGATTATCATTGGTAATTACACTACCCAGCTAACAAAAGTCTTTAACCTGATCTATTTTTTCACAGCCTAATTTAATAATAATAATAATAATAATAATAATAATAATAATAATAATAATAATAATAATAATAATAATAATAATAATAATTGTACCGGGCGGTACACCTCCACGCCGCAAATTCAAATATTGTGCCAGTTGAAACCTCTCTACAGGAGAAAGCCTGAACTTTAAGAAACTGTATTAACTCAACGGTTTCTCGGAAGATGTCACTACTGTAAATTTGGTAATCTTGAAGTGTTCTGAACTGTGTCTATTTTGATTTGTGGTTGTTTGCTCCGTATCAAGAAGTTTGAACATTCTCTAACAGATTGTCGCTACCCAAAACTATGGTAACACACTCTGGTGCAATGGAATGAACTTTCTTGAAGAAATATTGTATTCCTACGTTTTATTTTTACTAAATTTTGTTCTGTGGTTTGTGGGTTGGCAATATAAATCCTTTCCTTCCGCCAGTTTTGAAATTAGCCAATCATAAATTTCTGTAATTAATTTCCCACCAATAAGGTGTTTCTTCATCGTCTTGTGTATTAGTTTTTGCTGGTAGCCAATAAAAGTTTGTGGGCGGGTTATCATCATTCATGAAAGGTCTCGAATGTTCCACGAGGGTATATAAACTGCTGATTTTCTTGTCTCGGTGCCACTTCAGTAACATCTTTCTCAGTGTATGAATATATAGCAGGGGGCGGGAAGCGCCTCTTTCTTCAAGCAGCAGTTCATCTATAAGGTAATGGCCTGTTAACATCTTCATTTCGTGCTAGCTCAGCAGTTTAACTCTCGGGGAGGGTTCGAAACCTTTAGTATGTAACCTACCTTTTTAAAATGTAAATTCTTTTCTGTCTGTCTATAAATTACAAATCTGTAAATCGGGGATAGAGAGTGCTTCACCCTCTCGAACTCCCCTTCATTTTTGAAAAAGGAGATGACTACGTTTTCATAACCGTTCTTCTCTTCTTTAATATAGTAAGTTTTCTCATACGTGTCACCTTCCTAGATTGGGATTAGCCCCTGTATTATCGGCCTAACGCCACCTAGGTTTTTTGACACAAACGTTGTGTTGGAGTGCAAGTCATCGCCTCCATTCTATTTTGCACTATGGGCCAGTAACTTAACTTGATGTTTGTTTTCCTCATGTAAAGGCCCTGTAGGTTGGGTATCTAATACCCCTGTTTCTTGGTGTGCCGTGAGGGCAGTCTGAAGTGATGGTTTGTTGTAGCCTTCGATAGGCTTGTAAAATTGAGAGCGGGTTTGCTCTTTTTCTTAACATTGTAATTAGGAGCAAGTGCTCCTCCTACTTACGGGGTTTCTGCCCTTTAGCAATTGTGGTGGTGAGCTGAGAGTTCAGAAATTAATCTTGGGACTCGAAGCCCAAATCTTGTAACAATTGTAATTTCTTAACTTGCTTTCCTGCTACTTGGTACCTGTTACTCTGTTGTTGTTATCTGTTGATTTTGAAAAGAAAATATAACCTTTGTTAAAGTTTTAAATTAACTTTAATTTTGTAGTTGAGACCTATTCCAGCCCGAACCTTCTTTCACGTCTGCTGTTCCACAGATACCTCGGATCAATAATAATAATAATAATAATAATAATAATAATAATAATAATAATAATAACAATAATAATATCCACCTTTGTGGTGTATTGATTAGAGTGATTAGCTGCCACCCCCAGAGGCCCGGGTTTGATTCCTTGCCCTGCCACGAAATGTTAAACGTGGTACGAGGGCTGAAGCGGGGTACACTCAGCCTCGGGAGGTCAACTGAGTAGAGGCGGGTTCAATTCCCTCCTCAGCTATCTTCGAAGTGGTTTTCCGTGGTTTCCCACTTCTCATCCAGGAAAATGCCGGGATGGTACCTAACTTAAGGCCACGGCCGCTTCCTTCCCTCTTCCTTGTCTATCCCTTCTAATGCCCCCCCTCCCCCACAAGGCTCCTGTTCAGCATAGCAGGTGAGGCTGCCTGCCCCCCCCCCCTGCAGTTGTATCCCCGTCCCAAAGTATCACGCTCCAGGACACTGACCTTGAGGTGGTAGAGGTGGGATCCCTCGCTGATTCCGAGGGAAAACCCAACTCTGGAGAGTAAACGGATTAAGGAAGAAGAAGGAAATAATAATAATAATAATAATAATAATAATAATAATAATAATAATAATAATAATAACAATCTTAAAGGACATTTATTCTAATACTCGAGGAGGTCATAATAAAAAATCACGTGTAACAGCTATGTTTACCAAATTATTACAAAAAGAACCAAGCAGCCTCACTATTAACCACAAATGTACGTTACCTGGACACAGCTACATGGAGACAGATTCAGAGCATTCACTAATTGAGAAAAAGAAATAGAAAGAGAGCAACAAGTGTACCTTTCTCCTGACTGGTACACGCATGCATAGAAATGGTGTCGCGATATAAACTAAGCTTGGCGTCCCCCTCCCTCCACACTTCATCACTTACCGCGTTGCTGCAGGTGAACAGCCTGTAATAAAGACTGTTGTGATTGAAATGGGGACAGTGGTGGATGTATAGCAATAAGCACACACTGTGCCTTTAACTTCAACTCTCCCCGTTCACTCCCTTCCCCTCCTTTTCGGTACTAGCCGTCAACACTACCCCTTCACTCACTCCCTTTTTCAGTACTGGGTTAGGGCAGTGTTGATTGTTTATGTCGGGACACCATTTATGTGCATGCGTGTACCAGGTGGTTCAGTCAAACAGTACAAGATTCACTGTTTTATAAAAGAAACAAGAGGATTATCTGAAGTTTTCAGCACTTCTCAAAGGCTCACTTGTGTTGCGAAACAAAGATGAAAAAGGAAATGCTAAGCTGTTCCGTTACTAATATGGACATTTGATTTCACAGTACATTGCAAATGTTGCTGGAGAACGTACAAATCATGTGGCACGAATCTATTTTTGGAGAAGTAAAATTTAAGACGACACTGCCCTTTTTTTTTTTACAAGCTGCTTTACGTCGCACCGACACAGATAGGTCATATGACGACGATGGGATAGGAAAGAGCTAGGAGTGGAAAGGAAGTGGCCGTAGCCTTAATTAAGATACATCCCCAGCATTTGTCTGCTGTGAAAATGGGAAACCACGGAAAACCATCTTTAGGACTGCCGACAGTGGGGTTCGAGCCCACTATCTCCCGAATGCAAGCTCACAGCTGCGCGCCCCTAACCGCACAGCCAGCTCACTCGGTAAGCACTACTGTATCTCTGAGAAGACGTAGAACCAGTACGAGCGAGATTAGCTTGAAGTAAATCACAGATAAATCTGTTACAATTAATGCAGATAAGAAGAAAGATATCGAAATCGACTTTGAATAGGTCGTGTTACGTACATTTAGTACTATCTGCGCACTTTTTAGCGATAGATTTGTGTACGGTTATGAGGAGTAAGAAGGGAGCGCTTTCGGTTCCGTAAGTACTGCCAACTGAATGGAAATTAAATCTGGCATGAATCGATAATATGATCGATCGATATGAATTTTCTAAATCTTTGTTATTTTAAGCCAATAACTGTGTCACACACACATTATATAGCATTATATAACATTTTTCGATGCAAATCTTATTCCTAGAGTGAATTCTATAGTTTGGCTTTGCTGTGTTTTTTTTTTTTGCTAGGGGCTTTACGTCGCACCGACACAAATAGGTCTTATGGCGACGATGGGATAGGAAAGGCCTAGGAGTTGGAAGGAAGCGGCCGTGGCCTTAATTAAGGTACAGCCCCAGCATTTGCCTGGTGTGAAAATGGGAAACCACGGAAAACCATTTTCAGGGCTGCCGATAGTGGGATTCGAACCTACTATCTCCCGGATGCAAGCTCACAGCCGCGCGCCTCTACACGCACGGCCAACTCGCCCGGTGCTTTGCTGTGTAAATAACAACAGTACTAGTACGTAAAGTGTACGCCAGACGTCGCACAGCGATGCATAAGCGATTCATAGTTTGTGTTTCAAAGATTGCCAGTACGAATCTCGAAGATTGCCGAGGTCGACCGCTTCAGCTATAGGGTGTAAATCTATCGCTAAAAAGTGCGCAGATAGTACGTGTTGAAGAGATTATTAAATTAAGTACAGAACAAAAATGGCCATAGCACTGATTTAAATTATTATTTCCTCATTATACAGCGAGCTTCGCGTCGGTTGAGAGTTCCGATCCCACTGGCTAACTTCTGTACAAAATCACTTATCACCCATTTCTTCGTAAAACCTAACATTCGTTTTTGATGATGTGTATCTGGAGAAGACCAATACAAAGTTATCTCTTGTTACGTGCCAGTCTTGTCGTTCACCACTTCAGTAGGCCTACTCCCTAGAAGGGATTAGTGAGTCTGAACGATAACCTCACAACCGGCCTGGAGGGCATTTATTTATTTATTTATTTATTTATTTATTTATTTATTTATTTATTTAAGGGCTCTTTTTAACTACCAGGATCATCAGTAAATATCTTTGTCACCATCCACTCGTATCTTCTTCAGTTCATTCCAGGGCTGAACACAGTAAAAACCTAAATAATGTGAATGAATCCACCATACAGCTTAGTGGGCTGTTGCACCACATGTTTGAAGTAGCCCTGTACCCTTCCTAAACGTTTTAGTCTGAAATACTTCTACCTTAAAAAAATGGCATTTATATTGCTGTCGTATTTTAAGATGTTTAGTGTTGTATCTTAATTATTTTTACCGTGTTTAGCCGAGATACTGCCCCCGGTCGGCCAGCGAAAATATGAGTAAGCCCTATATTTTTTAAAAAAATGGCGTAATATGTTAGGAGAAAAATGCGGTTGGAGATATTCATTGCTGCGCACTATCAGCTTACTTTATTCAACAGTCTTCGTCATATTTAGTGTTGAATATCGTATCTTTTCGGATAGTCATCTTTTCTGCAAAAATATCTTGAACAAATTATGATGGTCCTAGGACCTTCACTTCTTTACAGTTGTAAAGATAATACAGTACTATAGAGAATACAGTAATAACTGTATTAACAATTTGGTCATTTATTAACATGTTCTGGGAACAGATTTATTAGATTTGAGCGACGTCCCCACGTTTAAAAGTTAATTTGAAAGTTACTGTTGTTTCCTCTTCAACACAGGAAACGATCTACGCTTATTAAACTTCGGAAGCGAATTTGTTTGTTCAGTTTATTTTAACTGGCGTCTGAATTTTATGCAACCCTGCATGAACTTCACTCTGCGCACTTTAGTTACAGAAGCGCCGCGCTGCTACCCTACCTGCTTCTCGTGAGAGTTCAATCTCACCGTACCAACGTTTTATAATATTTCTGGTCCATATCGTGCACGGCCTAATAAAGTTGACAACGCAAATTTATTGAAATGCCGAAACTAAAATCATTGATGTATTGATATATTTTTCGTTGTCGAATAAATATAAAATTAATATTTCAATAATTATCTCATAAATATCGTGAACAGCCCACATTATTTACATATGATTAAAAAGCCTGTATTGTGTGTGTGTGTGTGTGTGTGTGTGTGTGTGTGTGTGTGTGTGTGAAACTGTATTCGATTTTCTATATGTAAGAATAAATGAGTCCACTTCTGTGGGGGTAGTGGTTAGTGTGATTAGCTGCCAACCCGGAGGTCGGAGTTCGATTCCCAGCTCTGGCACGAAATTTTAAAGGTGGTATGAGAACTGGAACGTGATCTACTCAGCCTCGGGACGCCGCACCTCAGCCGTCCTCGAAGTGGTTTTCCGTGGTTTCCCACATCTTCTCCAGGCAGATACGGGGATGGTACCTAACCTAAGGCCACGGCCGCTTCTTTTCCCTCTTACTTGCCTATCCCTTCTAATCTTCCCATCTCCCACAAGGCCCCTGTTGAGCACAGAAGATTAGGCCGCCTGGGTGAGGTACTGGTCCTCCCCCAGTTGTATCCCCGACCAGATGGCTCACGGCTCCCTCGCTGAGTCCGAAAACCAACACTGGACGGTAAACAGACTAAGAAAGAAGTGCTTCGGAAGTCATGAAAAATAATACTATACAATGAATTTAACGACTTGTTCTGTGAGCGCTATTACATTTAGGAAAATATTATTTTATAAAATCATTTCTACATCTGTTCCTGTTATAGTTTTCAGAAAATCTCAGTTCATTTCTTTGCGACGTTTTGTCCGACTTGACGTGGAATTTTCAATACGGGTTCCCTCAAAGCAGGTCTGTGAGAATTGTGTGGAATACATTCAGCCTCAAGTAGGCTAATATAACTAAAAATGGACGTGTGTTAAAATCCTATTCCCTCTGTCATCCTTGACGTGGTCTTTCGAGGCTTCCCGATCGGGAACATGTACTGTAGGTTCCTCCTGCTTCCTTACCAATTCTCTTTCTTTAGTAATAGACCTACGCACACCAGTACAACCACCAGGGATACTCAGGGTTACAAAAAGGACTTCACACAACTGAGGGGACAAAACTGTTGACCTCAATATTCCAAGTTCAGAATAACAACAACTGTGATGATTGTTCCTGGTAGTTCAACGTTCTTCCACTTTACCGGAATAGCTGAGAACTCGGTAAGGAGGATTTATTTTTAATTCCAAGACCATACAGTACAAAGACAGATGTTCTAGCTTGCGGTTATTCTCGAGTCATCGTCCGGCCGCTTGTACCTCGAGGGCGCGTTAGGATTGCAAGAAACGACCTTCATTGCAGCTTGCCGTCTGGGGCACAACGGAAATGATCAAAGAACTTTCTAAAACTGTGTCGACATTTCGTACGTGTGACGGAATAGAATGACGAAATACAGAGTTCCATGGAGATAAAGACGTGGTTGACAACCATTTCCAGAACACCGCCACCAATAATACTAATACTACTACTACTACTACTAATAATAATAATAATAATAATAATAACAATAATAATAATAATAATAATAATAATAATACAGAGTTCGATAGCTGCAGTCGCTTTAGTGCGGCCAGTATCCAGTATTCGGGAGGTAGTGGGCTCAAACCCCACTGTTGGCAGATCTGAAGATGGTTTTCCGTGGTTTCCCATTTTCACACCAGGCGAATGCTGGGGCTGTACCGTAATTAATCCCACTCCTAGCCCTTTCCTGTCCCATCGTCGCCATAAGACCTATCTGTGTCGGAGCGATGTAAAGCAACTTGTAAATAATAATAATAATAATAATAATAATAATAATAATAATAATAATAATAATAATAATAATAATACAGTCGAACCTCGATAACCCGAACTCCATTACTTGAATTTCCAGTACCTCGAAATAATTTCAATTTCTCTGCCATGTGTTCTATTCCTCACGTGTACCTTATTGTCCTATTACTCTAAATTCGATTACATGAATTTCTCCATTTCCCGAAAGGAAAGTTTTTCTCCATAGAAGATGAACGTATTCCCGAACTAGAATTTTGTTGGTACAATATTTGTGCAATACGGCATTTAAGGTTACGTGTTATTGTTCGTTAACGTACTACAGTTTATCTTCCCATAAGACTTCAGTATGTTTGCATAACGGCTTATCTGTCCACCATAGGCAGTAGGAGCTGTTTGAACTCTCTCCTGGATCATCACTAAAAAAGGCAAAGCAAAGTCATCTCCGTACAGACCCTTGGAGGGTGGAAGGTAAAGGCTCCTAGTATCCGTAGGATACTCCTACTACGCCCGGCTACCATTGCCCCCAGGAATTACCCTGGTACTCATTTTTGGTGTTGGATCATCACTAAACCAGGCGTTAAATTCACGCCTCATTTCTTATCACGTAGACTGAGTGGACCTCGAACCAGCCCTCAGGTCCAGGTAAAAATCCCTGGCCTGACCGGGAATCGAACCCGGGGCCTCCGCGTAAGAGGCGGGCACGCTACTCCTACACCACGCGGCCGGCTTGTTTTTATATAGCTAAGTAATACTTATGACAGTATCAAGCCGTAGTTACACGTGATTCCATATATATAATTTTTTGCTACTTGCTTTACGTCGCACCGACACAGATAGGTCTTATGGCGACGATGGGATAGGAAACGTCTAAGACTAGGATGGAAGCGGCCGTGGCCTAATTAATGTGAAAATGGGAAACCACGGAAAACCATCTTCAGCGGCTATCTCCCGGATGCAAGCTCAAAGCTGCGCGCCCCTAACCGAACGGCCAACTCGCCCGGTCGTGATTCGATTACGTGCAATCTTCAAAGGTGGGAATTCTATATATTTCGAAATTTCAATAACTCGAAATAAAATTCAGCTGCCGAGGTGAATCCAGATATCGAGGTTAGACTGTAATAATAATAATAATAATAATAATAATAATAATAATAATAATAATAATAATAATAATAATAATATCTCTAGTTTATCCTACTAATTTTTACGATCACTAGAGCAACCCTGATTAATTCAATATTTTGGCCAAGGCTTAGTAATAATATTATTTATTTAGCGCCCCACTAACAATTTTTAAAGATTTCGGAGACACCGAGGTGCCGAAATTTGTTCCACATGAGTTCCTTTACGTCAGAGGGTTGGCATATTTATTCGCATTCAAATACCGCTAAACTGAACCAGGGTTTAGCAAGGTTTGAGACTGGATATCCTTGTTGATGCCACGTGATTTTTCAGATATAAATCCTAAATCAAGATCTACCGGAATTCAAATCTCCGTTCCGGTGGAAAGCTAGCAGCTAAACCACTGCGTCATTACGTTAATGATCATCATCTTCATTATACACTGTTATGACTTCCAGCGTCCAATGTGCGAGCCTCTGGGAATTAAGAAAACGCCTCCACAATCCTCTATTCGCAAGTAACTCTGTGTCTACGCTTATTTCCAAACCTCTTATCATTAACACACTGTCCGGCTCCATGGCTAAATGGTTAGCGTGCTGGCCTTTGGTCACAGCGGTCACGGGTTCGATTCCCGGCAGGGTCGGGAAATTTAACCTTGATTGTTTAATTTCGCTGGCACGGAGGCTGGGTGTGTGTGTCGTCTTCACCATCAATTCATCCTCATCACGATGCGCAGGTCGCCTATGGGAGTCATTTTGCACCTGGCGAGCCGAACTTGTCCTCGTACACTCCCGGCACTAAAACCCATACGCCATTTCATTTTCATTAACACGCTAAAAATCAGTGACACCGAATTTGGGGGTAGAGTTTTCTGCCTGCCCCTCCCCCCCCCCCTCGCCCCAGAATGATCTTCAGGGGCCAGAGTGCCATTTTGCCCCAGCCCCACCCGGCCAAATTCTCCTCCTATATGTTAAATCTCCTTAAAACGTGGAATAGGGTAGTCTTCGAACGCTACTAAGGCATTAAATCTGGAGAAGGTGGTAGATGGTTTTATATCAAGAAATGAGATTAGAAAGCGGGAATTCCCAATGGAAACAGATTAGGCGGAACATCTGGTAGTAGAACTTTTAATATTTCGTATCGTGAAACGAATAACGTACAGTACGATAATATGATATTTATTAAGAAAATGTATTTAGGAAGCGAGTTCTAATATTTTTTTACTTTTGGTTATTTTTGATAGCTTCGTACATAAATCATTCCTTCAAAATATTTACTGCATGAATCAAGTGTTATTTTTTCTGTTTCTTTCTTTCTTTCTTAATCTGTTTACCCTCCAGGGTTGTTTTCTCCCTCGGACTCAGCGAGGGATCCCACCTCTACTGCCTCAAGGGCAGTGTCCTGGAGCGTGAGACATTGGGTCGGGGGATACAACTGGGAAGGATGACCAGTACCTCACCAAGGCGGCCTCACCTGCTATACTGAACAGGGGCCTTGGTGGGGGATGGGAAGATTGGAAGGGATAGACAAGGAAGAGGGAAGGAAGCGGCCGTGGCCTTAGGTACCATCCCGGCATTTGCCTGGAGGAGAAGTGGGAAACCACGGAAAACCACTTCCAGGATGGCTGAGGTGGGAATCGAACCCACCTCTACTCATTTGACTTCCAGAGGCTGAGTGGACCCCGTTCCAGCCCTCGTACCACTTTTCAAATTTCGTGGCAGAGCCGGGAAACGAACCCGGGCCCCCGGAGGTGGTAGCTAATCACACTGTAACGTTCCAGACGTTACAGTGTGATTATGTTAATTTTATTATGTGTAATTAATTCAGGAAGTTAACGTCATGATATTTATTTTGGTATGTAATTGTATTATAATTCATGTTTAATCATTTGCTCACTATCATTTCATTACTTTGTAACTACGACTTGTAAACGAGGGCTGAATATCCTAATATTCACTTAGATTCTTGCGACAGTTGGTTAAAATTAACTTGCAGTAGATTTCAGTTATCTTGCCACATCACCGAGGAGGAAGGGAGGACAAATTTAGACACCAAGTTCTGGGAAAAGCGAGCACGTGTTCACGCGTCCTAACGTAAGCTACCGTCTTTCGACCAGAATTATTCGAACTGATCAACGCCTATATTTTCAAAGGAGCGTCATGTTGCCATGGATACTGAGTGAAAGGACGAATAGAAGAACAGTTGATATCATGATTTTGGCCCGTCAACTCTAATATCTGGAGTGGGGAGAGAGGTGTCATCTGATTGGACCACGTGTAAGCGACCTGTAATTAGCGCGAGAGAAGGTTATAAGAGGGCGTGTTGGAGCTCGTGGCATGACTTATTCTTATTCATTCTTATTCGCTCTCTACATTATTCTACGAGTTATTCTACAGCTTCTACTTGATTTTCTACTTGATTCTTCGTCTCGATACTTAGAAATTCTGAATGAGGGGTGTATAGCCACTCTTATCAGGAAGTACGTACAGCACGGCTATAAGACCGGTTTGAACCAGTCTAAGTCAATAGATAGTTTTAATCTAGATAGAAATGAAACTTCAGAGAACATTTTCAGTAAAGTTGGAAGGATTCTTAATTGAGTATCCTCTCCATATAACCCAAGGTGGTTCTTCTAACTATGACTTAGGGCTTATCTCCAATATATGGGATAGAGCATAATAGGGAGTGTTAGTTTTGAAGTCATCTTCCAATTAGTGGTGGGTGCAATTGGCAAGGCAGGAATGGTACTGAGCTGCAGATGAAGAGATCTCAAAGACGAACGGTGATGTTCCCGCTACAAGGAGGGAAGCTTTCCGAGGACCAGCAGAACAAGACGACATGGTGAGCAAGCGAGTTAAAGATATTGCAAGTTTTCGCGAAGTAGAGTCATTCAATTTTTTATTAAATTCATTTTCTATTTTAAATTCAGTTCTCGTTAAACCGTCGTCATTTATATTAAATATAATAAATAGTATTTTTCTAGTTTACTTTAATCAATTTGCCTTAATTAGCCTTTTAATTTCTAATTCTCCTGCTTAATGATTAGTGCACTATCACCTCACCCCTGTGATAAGAGTCTGTCCAAGCTTGATTATAAATTTTATCTTTAAGTCCTCAACTTAAAGATTGGCGCCCTTTGCTTGCTTGGTTGCATTTCTCATTTGATGATTGTTCTCCGAAAGGGGAAGTCACATAAAATGCCGCTCCAACGTGTGGCGAGAAAAGCATTAAGTACGGAGCAGTTAATAACAGTAACAATATCAGAATTCGTATTATGGGCAAAATTTGGATATCCACGTTTCATTAGGAGTGTTTGATTGTGGGAAGGGTCATGGCTGATCAGACGAAAGAGGAGAGGATGTTGCGCAGTGGACGGGCGATAAAAGGCAATAATGTATTGAGTTCAGAGGAAGAGTTGTGTAGTCTTGTAGAGGAAATTGAAGATAGAAGTGTAAGTAGTATGGAGAGTGAAGGCAAGCAGAAAGAAGTCAGTATGGAGTCAGATGATAGTAGGATGGGGGGCGAAGCGGAAGTAAACACTAACAATGAAAGTAATAATAATGATCAGTTAATGGGAATGATGCAGTTAATGTTAAGTAAGATAGAGGACAGTAAATCTGAAATAAAAAATGAATTGGAACAAATTAAAACAGATGTAGAACAAACTAAATCTGAGCTTAAAAGTGAATTAGAACAAACTAAATCTGAACTTAAAGAACAGTTAGAACAAACTAAAGCTGAATTAAGCAGGGAGATGAGGGGAAATAAGGAGGAAGCGAATCGGAGAATGGACGAACACAGTAAGCAGTTACGCGATCTGGTGGTAAAAAATGAACATTTTAGTAAGCGATTAGAGGACCAGGAAAGTGAATATGTACGGCAAGGGAAAAAGGTAGAAGAAAAGTTTGCGGAACAGAGAAGTGAATTCCTGGAATTAATGGGGAAGGAAAACAACTCTACTAGGGAGGAAGTAATGAGGCACGTCACTAGTATTGATAAGAGAGTTGAGACTCAAAGAGGGGAAATACGGGTATTTAAAGACCACGTCCAACAAGAGATTGACACGGTAAAGCTTAGAATAGAAGATGAGACCCGGGCAAGGGAAGAAAGGTTTGCGATAGCTGAAGAGAATAAGATTGAAATTAGGACATTGAAAGAGAAGCAGGTTAACTTGGAGAGCGAAATTGATAGGAGAGACAAAGAGGTAGAATGCCGGATGGAGAAAGCAGAAAATCAGTTAAAACAGGTGGCAAAGGATAAACAGGTTTTCACGGGAAGGCAATGTCTAGGAAATAGCTACATTAGGGAAATTGAACTACCTAAATTTAATGGGAAACAAACGAACCCCCTAGATTTCCTTAAGATGATAGAGAAACGGTTTGAAAAGCGTCTAGAGGAAGGGTCTATGGACTGGGAAGACGTTATGGAAAATATTGACCATGCTTTTGTAGGAGAAACTCGGTCTTGGTTCATGGTATATAGGCAGACGATGACGAACCTGAAAGAATTCAGAAATAAATTTAGAGAGAAATTCTGGAATGAAGCGATACAAGCTAGGGAGAGAGAAAGGGTGGTATTTGGGAGGTACAAACAGCATGAGGGAGTTACTATGACCGAGTACTTCCTGGCACATGTCATGATTTGTCAGAACTTAGATGGTATAACCGAGGGGTCTGATGTAGTAAGACTACTTTTGAGACATTTTCCGGACAGGGTGAGAGAAGCGGCCTGTATGCAAAAAGTTGGAACTATTCAGGAGATGGAGAACCTACTAGGCAGTTTTGATGCTTTAGGTAACCTTAGGAGTAGAACGGAGAATATTCAGAACTTTAGTCATCACAACGGAATGAGACATAACGGTAGTACACAGAATCACGAAACTCGCAATCAGTTCAGACCTCAGCAGAACAGCAGGAGAGGAGCATCTGAATATAGGACAGGAAATTCCCAACGGAGGCCAGAGCAATGTACTAATGAGTCCAACGTCAATACACAAAGGGAACCTTTAAACTAACGAGAGGCTGTAATGTTAGGTCAGAATTCCAGCCTAGTAAGAAGGTAGCGAAGTGTCTTGCCATGAAAGTGTTACCATATGACCTCGATGTTAGAGACGATTTGTTGTATGAACCCGAGCAGAATAATGGAGATTCAAGTAATAAAGTAGTCAATCCCGTGGTTAAATTGAAAGTTTGGGGGGCGTGGGTTAAAGTTTTGATTGATTCTGGTAGCCAAATATCATGTATTAGTTCTCAGTGGTATGAGTCATTAGTGAAACAGGGTATTCAGTTGGAGGAAATGCCTGTTAAGTCTACTTTCATCATTACGGCTGTTGGAAAGAGGTCTAAGCAAATTTGTAAACAAGTAGCTGTCCCGATCTGTATTAATAATTTTATTAGCGTTCAGATATGTTTGGTAATTCCGCATTTAATATTTGATCTTATCTTGGGATCTGACTGGTTAACGTTAAAATTGGCTCAGTTAAATTACAATGATCTAGTGCTAAATTTGAGGTGGAATCATGAGGATATTAAGGTCAAGTTTGAGGAGGAAATTCAGAGGAAAACGGAAGTTAGTACAGTGTGGAGAATGAAAGAGGTTTCTAAAGTAAATGAAGAGGCTAGTGAGGGCCTGAAGTTGTGTCAGTTGTGGATTCATGAGGATAAAATATGTGGCTTGAAAGAAGCCGTAAGTAGAAATGAGTTGAATGAAGTCCAGAAGGACAAGTTATTTGAAGTGTTATGTGAACACGTGGAGATTTTCTCCGAGAAACCTGGTGTTACCCATCTGTATGAACATTCTTTTTCTGTGCTGGATAAGACTCCATTCAGCGGACCGCGATATCCGATACCACACAAATATGCAAAAGCCGTAGAGGATCAAATTCAAGCTATGTTAGCAGACGATGTGATTGAATTATCAAACAGTCAATATGTTAATCCCTTAATTGTTGTGCCTAAGTCTGATGGATCAATACGTCTGTGTATTGAATACGAGAGCGTAGTGAGAGTATTAGGTTTGCCTGAGGAACCATCTCGTAATGTTGAATTTTACGTCCGACTGGCACGGGAGAACCTGATTAAAGCTGGAGATAAACGTAAAAGGCAACAAAAACGTAAGGTACTGGATAACTTTGAGGTAGGTGATATGGTTTTGGTGAGAGTTCCAATGTTGTCAAATAGTGAGGATAAGGTAACAAAGAAATTTTTTCTTTTATATCAAGGCCCTTATAAAGTACATAGAAAACTAGGACCCTGTGCTTACAAGTTAGCGGATGGCGAGAGCGTAATGAATGGTTCATATAACATTAGTAGTTTAAGGAGATACCTGTCGTGTGAGGTGGCTGAACCGGATTGTGAGATATAGGTCAGTAACTCGGGGAAGTTGCTACTTGTTATGTCAGACTACGAGCGGTATGTGTTTACGTCTCAATTGTGGTGGTATTTCCTAGTTGTGTTTGAAAACAAGGGAGATGTTTGTGTGGCGGTAGATTTACGCGTTCATTGACGATAGATCATCTGTTTTCCGTATGTGAGGCCATGAAATTATATATATTTGTTTTCTGAGATGTTACATAAGGCTAATTAAAGCTGACGACGGCAAATAATTAATTTTCCCGTATGTGCATTTCTAACTTGCAATAGTTTTACCGTGAGCTTAAATCACGTGTGTATGTGTGTGAAGTGTATTACATCCTGCTTCAAGATAAGGTGAAACATTCGAAAGAGTGATAAAAGTGTAAATTATTTGTATCATATGTTTTCCATTTTTTAATGTAAAAGATTGGAAGAGAACGTGTTACTGCTATCTAGCAAAGCATGTCGGAAAGAGGGAGAGTAAAAAGACAAATAGACACTCGGCAGAGTTTGTAATCTGAATTGTATATATATTATGTTATATTCTCTAGGATAATCTTGTTTTTTTACAAAAGTGAAAAGTTGCTCATGATGGGCATAATTTAGCATCTAAACCTCAAGATGAACTGAAATAACAGACAGTCGCAATGGGAAGCAGTCTAAGTGAGATATGGAAAGAGTGAGATATAATTAATTGTATGAAAATAATGTCGCTCGTTATGGGCAGGTAATAGAGGTATTTCAAGTCAATGTGGGAGTAAGTGTGTGAGTTCTCAACTCATGTGATATTTGTTAAGAACTCATGGGGGCGTATGTAACGTTCCAGACGTTACAGTGTGATTATGTTAATTTTATTATGTGTAATTAATTCAGGAAGTTAACGTCATGATATTTATTTTGGTATGTAATTGTATTATAATTCATGTTTAATCATTTGCTCACTATCATTTCATTACTTTGTAACTACGACTTGTAAACGAGGGCTGAATATCCTAATATTCACTTAGATTATTGCGACAGTTGGTTAAAATTAACTTGCAGTAGATTTCAGTTATCTTGCCACATCACCGAGGAGGAAGGGAGGACAAATTTAGACACCAAGTTCTGGGAAAAGCGAGCACGTGTTCACGCGTCCTAACGTAAGCTACCGTCTTTCGACCAGAATTATTCGAACTGATCAACGCCTATATTTTCAAAGGAGCGTCATGTTGCCATGGATACTGAGTGAAAGGACGAATAGAAGAACAGTTGATATCATGATTTTGGCCCGTCAACTCTAATATCTGGAGTGGGGAGAGAGGTGTCATCTGATTGGACCACGTGTAAGCGACCTGTAATTAGCGCGAGAGAAGGTTATAAGAGGGCGTGTTGGAGCTCGTGGCATGACTTATTCTTATTCATTCTTATTCGCTCTCTACATTATTCTACGAGTTATTCTACAGCTTCTACTTGATTTTCTACTTGATTCTTCGTCTCGATACTTAGAAATTCTGAATGAGGGGTGTATAGCCACTCTTATCAGGAAGTACGTACAGCACGGCTATAAGACCGGTTTGAACCAGTCTAAGTCAATAGATAGTTTTAATCTAGATAGAAATGAAACTTCAGAGAACATTTTCAGTAAAGTTGGAAGGATTCTTAATTGAGTATCCTCTCCATATAACCCAAGGTGGTTCTTCTAACTATGACTTAGGGCTTATCTCCAATATATGGGATAGAGCATAATAGGGAGTGTTAGTTTTGAAGTCATCTTCCAATTAGTGGTGGGTGCAATTGGCAAGGCAGGAATGGTACTGAGCTGCAGATGAAGAGATCTCAAAGACGAACGGTGATGTTCCCGCTACAAGGAGGGAAGCTTTCCGAGGACCAGCAGAACAAGACGACATGGTGAGCAAGCGAGTTAAAGATATTGCAAGTTTTCGCGAAGTAGAGTCATTCAATTTTTTATTAAATTCATTTTCTATTTTAAATTCAGTTCTCGTTAAACCGTCGTCATTTATATTAAATATAATAAATAGTATTTTTCTAGTTTACTTTAATCAATTTGCCTTAATTAGCCTTTTAATTTCTAATTCTCCTGCTTAATGATTAGTGCACTATCACCTCACCCCTGTGATAAGAGTCTGTCCAAGCTTGATTATAAATTTTATCTTTAAGTCCTCAACTTAAAGATTGGCGCCCTTTGCTTGCTTGGTTGCATTTCTCATTTGATGATTGTTCTCCGAAAGGGGAAGTCACAACACTAACCACTACACCACAGAGGCGGACTGTTTTCTGTTTACATGTGAATATTGAAACCTCCGTACATAAGACTCGTTAAAAATGTATTTGAGAAACAAGCTTTATTATCGTTCTGCTTTTTCTGTTTGTTTGCGAATATTGTTATTATATAGGAATGTTTGCATTACGAGTTGTTCCTCATTTCACATGCATGTGTTCATGTTAATCATGTCCGGCCCCATGGCTAAATGGTTAGCGTGCTGGCGTTTGGTCCAGAGGGTCCCGGGTTTGATTCTCGGCAGCGTCGGAGATTTTAACCTTAAATGGTTAATTCCCTTGGTTCGGGCACTGGGTGTTTGTGCTTTCCCCAACATCCCTGCAACGCCCACACCACACATAACACTATCCTCCACCACAATAACACGCAGTTACCAACACACGGCGGATGCCGCCCACCCTCATCGGATTCATTTTATTCCTAACTTAGCTATTTGAACAAAACAAAACAAAAAACCCGAATATTTAGCAGTATTACTGCAGCTATATCAATAGTTAATGTATATTTTTATTAATATGTGGTGAAAATTTCAGGTCAAAATATTTATAATTATACGGTCATTTATATTGGAGCCTCCGTGGCTCAGGCGGCAGCGTGTCGGCCTCTCACCGCTGGGTTCCGTGGTTAAAATCCCGGTCACTCCTTGTGAGGTTTGTGCTGGACAAAGCGGAGGCGGGACACGTTTTTCTCCGGATACTCTGGATTTCCCTGTCAGTAGAGGCGCTGTGGGGCTCCTACAGCCCGCCAATCAGAGGCCGCGGAGAGGGTCACGTGACCGCTGACTCAGCAGCGCGGGAAATTTGAATTCGGCGCGCGAAATTTGATTTCCACGTGCTTTTGTTTGTAAACAAAGCCACGTGCTCTTGTTTGTAAACAACGCCACGTGCTTTTTTGGCAGTTGTCAAGCTGACAGCTGCCATCTTTAAACAAGAACACATCGCTAACCTCAGTGCTGCCATCTTTACGGCACTAAACCTCTGGGTGCCACTTTAGGCACGTGGGCGCGCTAAATTTGAAATTCCACATGCTCTTGTTTGTAAACAGAGCAACGTGCTTTTTCGACAGCTGTCAGTGTCCATCTTTAAACAACAGACGATGGCAAACTTCAGTGCTGGCATCTTGACGGGGCAAAAACTTCATGCCTGCCACCTTTGGCACATGGTAGCGGGCAATTTGAAAAATTCTACGCGCTTCTTGACAGCTGTCAGCGGCCATCTTTAAACAAGACAGAATCGTGCTGCTATCTTTACGGCACAAAACTTTATAGCTACTAACTTAGGCACGTGCTCTTGTTTGTAAACAAAGCCACGTTTTTTGACAGCTGTCAGCGGCCATCATTAAATAACAGACGATCGCAAACTACAGTGCTGGCATCTTGGCGGGACTAATACTTCATACCTGCAAACTTTGGCTTATGGTAGCGGGTAATTTGAAATTCCACGTGCTTTTTGACAGCTGTCAACGGCCATCTTTAAACAAGACAGCATCGTGCTGCTATCTTTTACGGCACTGAACTTCTGCCCTTCACAACGTTCTATTATCTTAGAGAACGTAGTTTTTCAAAATAAGCTGCTGTTGTCAAACACTTTAAGACTTTCTTGCTGTTAAGAACATCGATTGCTGTGTTCAGAGCACTAAATAAGTGATTAAGATATATCAAGACTAGAATCGCATACTATAGTCAATGTCGTTACCTACAACAAGTGTTTAGAACATCGATTGTTGTGTTCAGAACACTAAATAAGTGATTAAAACATGTTTACTGCTTTGCAAGAGATACTTTTGTAGATGGATTAAAAAACAAGATTAGAATTGAACAACAAGTGTTTAGAACACTGTCCAAAACATGTTTAGAGATACTTTTTTCTAAAAAGATAGATTCAAAAAATGCCTTCTCAACATACTTACTGAGCTGCTCTTCTGAGCATACAATTCTTAGTTTTTAAAGCAACTTGAACACTCTGAGACCTTGACATACTTACGAAGCTGCTGTTTTCATCACCTTCTTTCTTGACATCCATATACAAAAGTGTAAGATCAGAAAACTGTTGCTTTGCAAACCATAATGAAAATCATAAATTTTTAATTTTGAAAAATCAAGTAGAGCCATTCCCAAATAAATTGGCTTGGCACAGACGATCTCCGTTTTTTTCATTTCACCAGAAATACGGTCACGATAAATAACATGATAGGCTTTGAAGTTTGGTTTTGAGATGTACTTGCGTGCCCCATACCGGCCATCCCATTGATTAATTAAATGAATATCGTGATGTTTGCGTACATTTTTCATGCTTTTGTCATAGATCGTACTCTCAAATGTTCTTGTAGCACGTTGACGATGTTCAGTATTTAAATTTATGTACAGTTTAAGCCTGCTTCCTGCTTAAACGCAACGATACGATGAATACACTCTAACTGTAAGCCGTATTCGAGACATTGAACAAGACGTTGTATGTGGATAACATAGCGCTTTTTCAGAAAAAGAGTAGCTAGCAGTTTACCATGTTTCGATGTATCATTAGGCGGAATCATTTTTTCAACACAAAAAGGAAGGTCGGAATGTGAATTGTGCAGATGGGAAGGGTATGCAAGCGAAGTTTCTAGCACGTAGCCGCTATGAGGATCTTTAGCAGCCTCAAAAACATCAAATGTTGAATTTCAGTTTCTGTTAGCCATACAAAATCTTTACATGGTAATGGCTGTGACATGGCCCACCCATACAGATTATTGACATCGAAATACATCAGATAAGAATCTTCTTTCTCTGCATTACAGTTGTCGAGGTAGGGATTATTCGCGATCGCATGGCTGTTGACAAGCGAAACCAGTCCGCCGCGAATGCCGCGTTCAAAAAACAAAAGCATGCCGATATCCGTTAGAAGATCAAGTTGAACACCGGTACACTTGAGCATCGCATCCCATGACAGACCGGGTGTTGTGTAGTAATAGGAAGGGTCTAATCCGTAAATAGATAAACAAATTTTACGAAACTTTTCAAACACATCACAGAGTAAAAGTGTATCTACCTTGAAATACAAGTCTGCATATTCACCTAATGTCTGTAGATGAAACGTTGACCACACCTGGCAGTCATGTAAATAGTCTTCATCAGAAAACGATACCGTATACTTATCGTATGACGATGAGCTGAGTGACGGTGTACTACATTCACTTAACACACTTGTAAATGTAGACTGAGGAGGTAATTTTGTTTCTTCTGATGTTTGAAAGCTCTGAATATAGACATAAGGCAGAATAACTTTCCGTATACAAAGTTTTAAATTTCTCAGAATCTGGAAATTACTCACGAATGTATTTCAAGTCGTCGCTGGAAAGCCCATTTATAAGTGTTCCAAGTGAGAAGTTCATACTGTACCAGCAATGGATAAGCCCTGTCACATCCTTTTTATAAAATATTTAATCTTTAATCATTAAAGAACGGCTGAGTTGTAACATCGGAAACAGCTACGCGAAGGAATGTTCTAGTCTCTACTGCTCCGTGCAAGTGTGAGGGAGACAGCGAGAGAGGGGAACGATGTTAAGTGACGTCAGCGCCACA
This sequence comes from Anabrus simplex, assembly GCF_040414725.1. Taxonomy (NCBI): domain Eukaryota; kingdom Metazoa; phylum Arthropoda; class Insecta; order Orthoptera; family Tettigoniidae; genus Anabrus; species Anabrus simplex. Next base: position 1,145,853,994 of record NC_090266.1, on the reverse strand, counting down.
TGTTTTTCACCTCACCTATGGAAAAGTCCAGAAATTATTTTGTAACTTCTAGACGGCTTAACACACAAAAATGAAACATACTCGTACACTAACGTGAAGCCCACATTTCAAAGGCATTGTGATAAAAATTGAAGATCAATCCATCGATTAGTTCAGAAGATATGACAAGTAGAAGTTTATCCTACGTAACCACTCATCTGTCGCTTGACACAGTGAACTCGCTTCCAGCGAGGTATATATAGGTCAACGACTTGAGAGGGATAGTCAGTGGAAATGCGCAACCCAATCACACATAAAATTCACTTAAGCAATGGATATTATGATCATAGAGACGGTTGTAGAAGTTGTGTTATTTGCATTTACTCGTAAATTGAATGGACTGTGACACTCGTTCTAATGCTGAATTTACGACATAATTTGTGGATATTATCAACTGTGCTAATGTCTAATTTCATGTCATACCAACTGTGTAGTGAAAAACTGTGCTTTCGACTTCAGAAGTTATCTCATTTTATTACCACAGAAACTTGACGTGTAGTTCGAACTCTGACCTAGACTGTGATATTTCAAGTCACATATTCACTGCCATATTATAAAAGTGCAAGTACAAACGGTTAATATAAACTTATCTCTGTGTGAAATGCAACTCATTATTAAGACTTGACAGTGCTACGTCGTGCAGTATAGTGCCAATTGGACTTTCCAGTGTTCTTACATTTCGTTTTAAAACACCGGAAATCTTGGCGAAGTATCGTAATCTCACACTACTTTGAACGTCGTATCCAGCGTAGGACAGGCGACTTCGAGGGATTATTCGTGGTATCTTCGAGGGATTATTCGTGGTATCTTCGTGGGATTAAGACATGGTGACGTCGTGGGATTAAGGCGTGGTTCACTGCTGGTGCTAAGTTCGACTCTAGGCTGTTCGCTGCAGAAGTTCCAGTCATCAAGCTGCAGAGCCGTATTTCAACTACTCTTACAAGCAGAACTCAGGTGATATAAATGTATTTTACATTTTCTTGAGTGAATAATTACACCTAAACATTAACTGACTTATTAATTAGGCACTCAGTCATTCTCAATATTCATCTGTGCTACGCATATGAAGTGAAAAGTGCCTGGTCTAACAAAATAATTTTTGATCGTGTGAGTTTCAAACCTACTACTTGTTTAAATTGTGGGAGGTCATTTGACAAGACGTTATGTCATATTTAAATGAACTTTAGGTTTCTCTCCAAAACAAGTACAACTGGAAATCAATTTTTAATGAACTTTAGGATGTTCTCTTCGAAATCAGTGTAATCCGAAGTCATTTCATAACAACCTAATTGAACTGTATGGCTTGTCCTACGACAAGTGCACAATTTAAAATTTATGTTTAATTTATTTATATGGACTGTAGGATGTCTGAAACAAGTGATTGAAAATCATTAATTGGACTGTAGGATTGCTAAAGCAAGTGCAATTTGATATTATGTTTAATGGTTTTAAACAGACTTTAGGCTTGCACCAAAAGTGATTGATTTAATTTTCTTTGAATTCTGAAAATCTTGGTCAGTTGACAAAAAAAGTGATTGAATGAAGATTTATGATCATCGTTTTTATTTTTGAATTTGAATCTATGTGTGAAATCTTAGATGAGCTGTAGGGTGTGCTGAAATTATTGGAAGTTGGTATTCATTATGAACTTCATATAAACATCAAGTGGATGTGTAGGACAAAGATTCTATTTTGTTCAATCGTAACAGCGCATACGATTCAGTCATTTAATTTCATTTTGAAGAGATCAATGGAAGATTTAATTTTCGATGAATAAGAAGCAGGGTTATTTTCTTGAAATTATTAATAAAATCTTGTCAAAATTTTATTACCAACTACTATTCGCCCTACGAAATCATCCTTCTCTGTACCAGCTCCAATAGCAACCGTACACAACCTGAGATCCTTCCCATGCTCTTGCCCAACAACTATTTCCTGGTACAATATATTTATAGGAATCTAGAAAGCGAATGCTAATATCGCCTACACGATAACTGAATGAAATAAAGCGTTGATGATTTTTTGCGCAAGCACAGTGAACTTTGTACAATTTAATTGTGCAAATTCACGAACAATGATGTGGCTGTCGTAGCCTGACAAGTTATGGAAAAAGCGTGGAATAAATTTAGGTACACGATATGAAAGACTGCACGAATCATGTGCAGGTCCTCGATATTTCCCGGTAAAGTGACAGTGATCTCTAACCTTAATCTGTGGCAAAAATTATCGGCTGTTTACAGATGTGACATTCATCAGATTCATCATGAAAAATCATTTCATCTCATGTCGTTTGAATGGGCACTGGTTGCAAAATAAGCGTATGAACGCGTTGTGCTAACTATTGTAGTTCTTTTAACAGCCATGCTGTACAGTTTTCTCTGCGATACATCTTAAAAAAGATAGAGATGCATCGTAGGAACAAACGACTTTTTAAGCTACTGAAAACGGAGTGTGCTTTTGCACGTAATCCCTGTAGGGTTCGCTCCAGTCTGGTCGACAACGACGAAAAGGTGCAATAAAACATTCAAAATCTTCATAAACAGTGAAGGGAACAGGTTCCTGTCGGTAATAATTCTCAAACTTCATTTCTGCATTTGCCGTGGTTGGCAGAACAAGTTTCACGGCTGGATGTGTTGCACAATCAACTAAATGTGTAGCTAACATGCTTTCTGTAGTAAAGTACTGCAAACATCTCTCGCATATAAATTTCTTTTGTTTGTGTATTGAAACTTGAGAGTTTAACAGACGCGAAAGGCTAGTTATAAGGCGGTAATGGCTTGTGTTTTCATTGCAAACATATAAAAGATGAAGATGTTTTTTCTGAGAAGAAGCGGTGTAAAGTGGTCCTACAATACGGTCTCCGTCGACACTGTATACAGAAAAGGAAAAATTAGAGTTGTTTTGTCAAACGTAGAAATGTTTGTCAAATCCATAGGAAAAGAAACACCTTCAAAATTTAAAGACTGTTGCATCTGAATAAACATATCCTTATACTGAAATGTTCTTGAGAGTCTATTACTTGTTACCGGTTTCAACGCCATTGCGATGCACCATAGAAAGCAATAGTCATTGCTATTCTTAACATTGATCATTGCTCTCTCATTTACAATCGCTGGAGGAAGTTGAATGTGTCACCTACCTGAATTCAAGGGGTAGCATTTACACGCATTACTTTGAAGATGCAAAATACTTTCAAGTGCCTTATTACTTGCTCCTTCTTCATACTTTTAAAATTTAGCCAGCAATGTGTCGACAATGTCTTTGCGAGAACATTCCGAAATATTATCTGAACATAAGAGTTCCGTCATTTTAAAAGAAATGTAAAACGCTTCATGAATTGCCTGATTATCTTTCAAAAGAATGAAGGAACAAGCAAGGGTGACGTTTAGTTTAAGCGCCGCATGCATTGACAGCAAAGAAGTGACTTTTTCTTCGTAAACATTATAGCAAGAGAGTGAGAAAGAATGTGGATCTAACACATTCAATGAATTTCGTATAATACCGCTTAGTATTCGCGATGAAAAACATGTATGTATAGTTTCCCAATTCGTTGTCATAATTACACACAAAGATTTGTCAAATAGAACGTTGATTTAGTTGTTCTAATTCTAAATCGGTTAGCACACTGAGTAGGAATACTTGGAAGTCCTCACAGACGCAAAAAATTCTTTTACCAAATTTTTGTTTTTAGTTTTCGAAGCGAAATCACTTCTGATTTTGTAGAAGACTGCTGAGCCGCCTGGTTAATCCATTCGATTTTTTTTACAAAAAAGCGAAATACTATTTTTAGATTGTTTAAAAAATAAACATATGAAATTGATAAGAAGATGAAAACATACCTTAAGATGTGCACGTTCAATGTAGATATACCATGCGAAGACAGCAAACTGCGACTCGGATAAAGAAAACAGTAAATATGAATGGCGGCAACGATAATTCTTGTTGTACCTAGAAAAAACTAATGCATCTGTAGTCTGAAGGATAGCCTAGGCGTACTAAGTAAGGTAGTTTTCCTCATCAAGGTAAAATACATGCAACCCTATAAGCATTCGTTTAGCTCGAAGGTTAGTCAGATCCTCAACAGCTAGCCTAAGCATCACTAAGGAGGCGTAGTAGCTTTCTTCACCGAGCAAAAATACATGCAACCCTATAAGCATTCCTTTAGCTCGAAGGTCAGTCGGATCCTCAACAGCTAGCCTAGGCATCACTAAAGTAAGGTAGCTTTCCTTACTAAGCTCAAATACATGCAACCCTATAAACATTACTTCAGCTCGAAAGTCAGTCAGATCCTCACCAGCTAGCCTAGGCATTACTAAAGAGGCGTACTAAGTAAGGTAGTTTGTACCCACATGCATTACACTCAGCTCTAAAAATAGTCGGATCCTCAATCGTACAAAGTAAGGTAGTTTTTTATCGAGCTAAAATACGTGGAACCCTATAAGAAGCGTATTGAGCTAAAAGTTTGTACCCGCATGCATTACACGAAGGAACTCAGCTCGAAGGTTAGTCGGATCCTTAACCGTACAAAGTAAAGTAGTTTCCTGTGGCTTTCCTCACCGAGCGAAAATGCATGCAACCCTATAAAGATTAGTTTTACACTCGGCTCGAAGGTTAGTCAGATCCACAACAGCTAGCCTAGGCATCACTAAAGAGACGTATTAAATTTTCTTTTTTCTTTAACAGATCTCACTAGAATAATGTAGACGGCAGTCGATGTTGACGATTTTCTTAGAACAAAGAAGAAGACGTCGTAAATATGCAAAAATCGACAATAATAATAATAATAATAATAATAATGATAATAATAATGAATGATAATAATAATAATCATAATAATCAAAGAATTAAACTTACCTTTTTTACCAGATAGCAATCACGATGGTCAGCTTCATTCAAAGTAAGAGAATACAGTAAATTGACTGTTCGTTTATATACACATACAATTTTATATGGTCAGCACTTAACACATCAACACTGCGACTGCCATGCGTTTTGCACAGACTACTTCCTGTCGACTGAGCTTGTTGCTAGGGGACAGAGCAGAATAGTAAGTCAGCTAGCACGTACAGTCGTAACAAAAGTTAACCTAAAACTGCTACTTCTACAAAAGAAGCGGTCAGTACTATGCCTTGTCAAAAAACTACTTCTACGATAGATCTCCCTGTAGGTAAGGGTGGTAGAATAACATCTACACTATCCCCTACCTGCTGTAAGATAGGATCCAAGGACTCTTAACATCACCTAGTGTATCCGCTGCCTGCTCTAAGAGTCCCCAGGACTCTTCTGAACTACAGAGTGAGAGTTGACTACTACAAGGCCCTTAGAAGCGGTAGAATAACACTAACGGTATCCCCTGCTAGAGTTCCCAGGGCTCTGAACTTGAGAGTGTAAGTTAGTGACTACGGGACCCTTAGCTGAGTCCTAGCATTGCTTTAAAAATGTGTCGAAACAAACGTTCTGTTTCTGAACTCGAGAGTGTGAGTTGGCGACTACAAAGGCTTCAGAAGCGGTAGAACAACACTAACGGTATCCCCTGCCTAGAGTTCCCAGGGCTCTGAACTCGAGAGTGTAAGTTAGCGACTACGGGACCCTTAGCGGAGCCCTAGCATTGCTTTAAAATGTGTCTAAACAAACGTGCTGCCAGTACAATAACACCTATGATATCCCCTGCGTGACGTAAAAGGGCTACTGAAAGAGGGTCTAAACTCGAGAGTATGAATTGGCAACGATGAGGCTGACGTATTACTAGATTAAACTTGTTAAGCTGCGATTACACTAGCGAAACTCCCTCGCGAAAGTCGCTCGGGCGAAACTTACCCGCTTCGAATGAAATTTCGCACTACCCAAAACAGCGCAATTCAGAGCGAAAAATAGCGCGAGTGGGGCGAGCCGCCTTCGACAAGCCTGAAAGCTTCAGTTCTGGTTTTGCAGCCAACATGGAAACTTGTTTTGTCCCTCCAGCCGCTACAATATTTCATTATCATATAGTAGATTAGTGTCATAAAAGTTCATAAAGTTTCAATAAATTTCAGTTTTTGTAAGAAATTGAAGTGTTGCGTTTTTCGTGCCGGTCAGTGTAATTTCTTCACAATGACCCAAGAATGCTTCAAAATAGGTACCGGTAGGTTCAAAAAAGTAATGAAATGACACAATTTTGCATTATAAACAAACAGTAATTGCTTACCTGATCCAGTGACTCTCCTCTTATTTTCTTTCGATCTTTCGCTTCGATATGATCCCAGTAGCGCTTTCATCTTCCCTTTCATTGTAGAAATAGGAAAGTTTAGTTGAGAACTAATTTCCTTCCACGCATCTTCTCTTTTATTGCGATTGAAATAGTTTTTGTTTTTCGGACTCCACATAAAATTTCGATTTTTCTAGAGCTCGATGAGCTGAAAGCACTGTTCTTGATTCATCCCTCGTGCAATTATGGGGACCACATCGAACTGTAAAAATACAACAACGTTTTTTGTAGTTTTACTAGAACTAGGTAAGAGATCACACCCCGCCTGCTGTAAGAAGGAGCCCCAAGCGACCCTATAGCTCTGAGCTGGTTCCTGCTATTGCTTCTAGCAAGCTCTTTACTTTCATCTAACCTATCCGACCTCCCCTTACTCGCATGCTGGAGGTCGCGGTTTAATTCTTAGCATTACATCTTAGGAGATAAGGCTAGTTCAAGATCGACTTAGAAATCGTACCTAAGCAACTGCTAGTATTCGCGATTTACCTAGCAGGAGACACTCCAAGTGTGTGGAGTGGTCACGTGTGTTGATTGTTCAAGTTATCGGTCTTGTCTGGAGTCAAACCAAGTGCACAGCATTAGTGCGTTAAATTCAAGCTGCATGGAGCTTTATGAAGTGACTGTAGTGCGTGCGGAATGAAGTGAAAGGTGAGACCTCTCAATGAATAATACGGAGTAACTGCCAATCGAAGTCTTGCTGTGGACACAAGAGACTTTTGTAAATAGTCAGCAATTAGTGGAATCGAATCAATGTCGAGTATAACTGTGTGCGCGTGCCATTCCCCATTAAATTAGTTAAATAAAACAGTGCTTAATTCTTAACAATACCCACTATATACCGTGCCTGTCATAAGAGGCAAGTAAAAGATGATTTGGAAATATTCGACATTCAATTAGTACCTTGGGGTATTATGACTTCTTGTAACCACTGTAACGACGTAGCTTCACCGAGAAACCGCACGACACCACATGTATAGCTAAGGACCTAGGCTGTTGAGTTCAGGAATAATTGTGTTATGCCGCCGTACTCTAGGAGAAACCTTACAGCTTCCCATCCATTAAGATGTGTCAAGCTCGTTAAGTAATTCAGCATTAAAGGAATTCTCTCTCTCTACTTAAGCCTAGGTTGAGGAACTGGAACAAAGTGTTCTAAAGCCTCGGGTAACACAACTGAGAGAAGAAATGAGTTTACAATAATTCCGTTTGCACAGAGTGTAGGATAGGAAACAGGCCGTAAAAAGCACAGATCGTGATAATAATAATAATAATAATAATAATAATAATAATAATAATAATAATAATAATGGAAACTGCGTATAGACTCACCCAAAATATCTATAACAAAAAGTGTCTCTCCAAGCATGCTAAACTAAGACACTATAATACAGTTATAAAACCAGAATGCCTCTATGGATCAGAGACACTAATTTTGAACAGGAAAACTGATCTAGAAAATATTCAGAAAAAGGAACGCAAGATCATTAGAAAAATTTTAGGCCCAAAACTCGTAGATGAACAGTACCGCCTTAGAGGGAAACAGGAAATCAAACAATTTTCTAACATTCACAGCGACATCAGAAAACGCAGATTACGATTCTTTGGACATATAAAAAGGATGAACCCAGATAGACTTACCAAGCAAATAGTTGGATTTTATGAAAACCGAAGTAAAGCTAAAACGGGCACAATAAAATGGATTGGCGAAATTAAAACAGATCTCAAACTGGCAGGAATTACACCTGAAGACATCCAAAGCCGGATTATCTTCAGAACCAAAGTTCATAAGTGGCAAGTTGACCAAGAGGAAAAACCAAAGAAGAAGACCGGAACAACATGGTCTCAAGAGAGAAAAGAAGCACACAGCAAACGAATGAAGGAAGTGTGGGCACAAAGAAAGGCAAATGCCTGTCTCTAAGTACTTTGCGTAGTCCTAATGGGCTCATTCGCAATAAATATATATATATACATATATATATAATAATAATAATAATAATAATAATAATAATAATAATAATAATAATAATAATAATGATGATATTGGCTTCACGTCCCACCAACTACTTCTACGGTTCTCACTGTCGCCGAGATGCTGGAATTTAGTCCCGCAGGAGTTATTTAACGTGTCAGTAAATCTACCAACACTAGGCTGACGTATTTGAGCACATTCAAATACCACCGGACTGAGCCAGAATCGAACCTGCCACGTTGGGGTCAGAAGGCCAGCGCCTCAACCGTCTGAGCCACTTATCCCGACCGGTTAAAATAAAGTTAGGAACCAGGCCTGTAACTCGCAATTCTCGTCCAGAGTCAGCTGAGGTAATGTCGTTTTGCAACCAACATTTATTTCCGAGGTCTTTCTGATTGGTCTCAATTCGATGTTTACTTTCTAACAACGTGATGATATGAGTGAAGGGATTATTGTATACGTGCAAAAATGTAACGTCCGCTTTTAGATGGATCTTTACGTTCCATGACCACTAGACACAGGAAAAGCGAGTTTTGCAATATAACTGTGATTCAAGATGACGTGGCGGCTCCATTCCATGCATTTGGGCCACAGGCCTCGTCAACAAGGGTATCACGTTACTTGTCAAATTTGAATCTGGATGACTGAGCGAGTGGCTGCGCGGTTTGGGTCACGTAGCTGTCACCTTGCACTCTGGAGGTCGTGGGTTCGAACCTGAAGAGGGTTTTCCGCGGTTTCCCAATTTCATGCCAGGCGAATGCTGGGGTTGTACCTTAATCAAGGCCACGGTCTATTATTTCCAACTCCCAGTCCTTGCCATGGCCGCCGTAAGATTTATCTGTGTCGTGCGACGGAAATCAAATTTAAAAACACAGGATGAAAACTGTGAATTAGCGGGTTAGTTAATATCCTCATTTCAATAGTCATGATCACGTTTATAACAGCTTGTTACACTTAAGAAAATGGAAATTGCAACACCATGAAGGCATTGGTCGTTCGTGTTGATTTTCAAGATATGGAACGATGCCATGTAGGTATGCAAACGATCAAAGTTTCAGACCCATTGGATTGTTGCTACAGGTCTCCCCACGTGATTTGTCGCGGAGGAACCACTCCAGTATACGGACTCTGGTGTAGCGTAGTTGACTTGCAGTCTGTGCAGTGAAGTGTTCCCCGTCAAACATGCCTCGACGACAGAGAAGAGCACGCTATCAACAGCTGTAGCCGTTTGAGACGGCTCGGATAATTGGGCTGTGTGAGGCTGGATTATCGCTAAGGACTGTCGCTGCACGTGTTGGCCGACAGGCATCTACGGTACAACGTGTATGGCAACAGTGGTCAAATGAAGGTACCCACACTCGTAGACCTGGCACAGGCCCAGCGCGATGGACAACTGTGAGAGAGGATCGCCGCATCATTCGGATGGCCCGGATGGAACCCCATGCAACAGCAGCGCAAATTCGAGCAGCTGTGGCACCCCACGTTACACAACAAACAGTTAGTAATCGCCTGCGTGCAGCTGGCTTACAAGCCCGTGTCCCTGCAGAAGGTGTTCCATTGACCCCACAACAGCGACGTGTAAGGCTGGCCTGATGTCGATAAAGATCGACGTCGGTTGACGAATGGCATAGGGTCGTCTTTAGTGATGAATCGCGCTTCTGTCTTGCCCGCAGTGATCGCCGAAATCGTGTGCGCCGACGTACCGGGGAGAGGGACCGCTCAGATCTCATTGTTGAGAGACACACAGGGCCAACACCAAGCATTATGGTCTGGGGAGCTATTGGCTTTAATGTGAAATCACAATTAGTGCTTGTTGACGGCACTATCACTGCTCGACAGTACGTTGATAGGGTACTCAATCCAGTGGTTGTCCCTATGATGGCGAACATTGCTAATGGGATGTTTCAGCAGGACAATGCCCGGGTTCACAATGCACGCATCTCCAGAGAAGCTCTCCATGACAGCACAACCTTAGAATGGCCCGCCAGATCCCCGGACCTCAGTCCTATTGAGCATGTGTGGGACATGATGGTTTGACAACTGGCCAGCCGTCCTCAGCCACCCACAACTCTGGAACAACTGACCCGTGCAGTGCAGCAAGCATGGGCCACAATTCCTCAGGAAGCGATGCAGGGCCTTATTTACTCCATGCCTCGACGAATTCATCAATGTATTGCAGCTCGTGGTGGGCACATCCTGTATTGATTGTTGTCCGAACTTGCGGTCAGAGGGATTTGAAAGTGTAATCATCGAATCACAACCGAACACTCGTCCTGCATGTACCATTGCAGCAATGTAGCACCACTCTTTCTGGGTGTTGCAATTTCCATTTTTTTCAGTGTATTATAGGACTGCATTTCTACACCATGTATAGGCGTACTTTTGTACTGGGGCTTGGTGTTTTACACTGCCGGTGTTGCCGCCGGAAACATACAGAAACATAGAAATTAGGTAAATTCTTTATTATATAATTTGTATTTTCTCGTCCAAATCCGCCATACTCCCGTAACACATGTCATTTAAAGATATGATTGCTATCTAACGCCGAAGAATTGAACTGATAAATCGTACGCACTAAAAGCGTCTTGAATGTTTCCGACTGACGCCACATTTTGCCTGCTGCGCTTCAACGGCAATCTCGCCCTGGCTGAGTGTAAGTGACCTTTACTGCCATGGCAAGCGTGTGTCGTGCATTATTTCCCGGTTAGACACAAAGGCAAACCGAGATTTCCTTCCTTCCCTTACATTCCCCTATCATGGCTTCTAAATTGACTGGGGAAGAATTCTCATATGATTGTTACTGTGTTGTAGAGAGCCTTTAACTTGTTCTTAGGATCATGTGCATTTAGTGAAAACAATATTCGAACGGCAGAACAAATCCTGAATGTTTTAAAAACTTGAAGACTAAACTACATGGAGGTTTCGAAAGACATTTTAAAGTCACAGGGTATTCAGAATCACTGTGGCTGTTCGTATATTTTGGGCACAGCTTCCAAAATGATAAATACACACGTTTATTACTACTATTCTTATCACGGAGCAAGTGGCCGTGCGGTTAGGCTCGCGGCTTCGAAGCCCACTGTCGGCAGCCCTCAAGATGGTTTTTTCGTGGTTTCCCGTTTTCATACCAGGAAAATGTCGAAGCTGTACCTTAATTAAGGCCACGGCCGCTTCCTTCACACTCCTAACCCTTTCCTATCCCATCGTCGCGACGTAGAGCAAAGTGTAAAAGAAAAGTATTTGAAAAAATACTCCCCGTAAAGCGTTAGTAGAACGCTCGAAAGAACTGCATCCTCTCTTCAACTGTACCAGTTTCGAACCGGCAACACCCAGGAAATACCCAAGTCAGATTCTTGCTGGTGTAGGCTTTCAAGACCGACGTCTAGTGGCAAGTGCCGGATGTGTTCCGAGATGTCATACCGCATTGTAATTTTAAATAAATCGATGTTTCAAGTAGCCTACAATAGACCTTGTGAAGACTGAATGACACGAATAGGATTAAACGATCGAAGGAATCCAATTTCATTATTCAGCTGTAGGTAAGTGCGGCATCTATGAGCATCCATGAGAACTACATTTGGTCAGTAGCGGCGATATGTGGGGCGAGGGGGAAGGGCGACTTTGTGGAGAAAACATTACATGTTTATGCCATTTTAGCCGGATGAAACTAGGAGTTGTTAAAACAGGCAATTTGTATAAGCCCTGTTATCTTATCAGCTAATTATTTTATTTAATTATTAACAAAATGATTAGCGGAAATACGCAAAAAAATATCGTTCGTCGCGGCTTACCGATTTATATTACACATGTCCCGGGCTCTACAGAGTATCATTAAATTAACTCAGTTTCACAAATAAATATCTGACTGGAATTATGTGTATGAGAAACTTCGGAAATAACTTCCCGGGCATCGAAGTCCCACCTTCCCTACTTTCACTGTTTCAATGGCTAAGCTCAAGAGCATACGGGTCATTTGTCTGTTCGCTAAAAGAAAATTGGGCACTAGATATAAATATTTTGAATGCAGGGTAATCCACGATGTGAGAATAATACCTTAACTGCTGAAAGGAGAAGATTTTTGTTCCCAATAAAAACATAAAGCTTTAATTATCTGATAGTCACAGAGTAAATAACAAACATGAGATAATGCCGTCTGGTTACATGCAAATAACATCAATTAATTTACGAAGATCTTTATGTCCTATCAGTCTGTATTATATCTGGCTCGCATTACACTTCTAACACATATTATAAACACGCATTTTAGGAATTTACATATCTCTGGATAACGGCGTCCACTTTATATCCGAGCAATACACGCCGGTATCTCCCACACTAAGGTACATTTAACACACAGTTAAATATTTACATTGAAATGGCACTCCTCGCGAAATGACACACTTACTAGGTATAATAATAATTTCGTGTGGCTATTTATAGCCGAGTGCAGCCCTTGTAAGGCAGACCCTCCGATGAGGGTGGGAAGCACCTGCCATGTGTAGGTAACTGCGTGTTATTGTGGTGGAGGTTAGTGTTATGTGTGGTGTGTGAGTTGTAGGGATGTTGGGGACAGCACAAACACCCAGCCCCCGAGCCATTGCAATTAACCAATGAAGGTTAAAATTCCCGACCCGGCCGGGAATCGAACCTGGGACCCTCTGGACCGAAGGCCAGTACGCTGACCATTCAGCCAACGAGTCGGAGACTTGTTAGGTGTCTATCATGGCTATGAGCTTTTAATAAAATTTGGTTAAGCACATTCCTACATTCACGAATATCACATCACCGTAATTTGCTTATTAGACTGATATTATTTTTTTAATATATTCACAATGTCACTTTAAGCATATTTATGGGATGTCCTCTCCTAACATCTCACAATGCGGATCGAACAACGCTGGTTGAATGTAATACGTCACAAACACAATAATACACATAAGAACATATGTATGAGAAATAATGAACTATCACCTGAAATTACAACAGTAAATATCACACTTCACATACAAGATATACACTGACTGACAGAGCAAATGCAACACCAAAAAGGAGTGGTTCGAAAGGGATGAAAGTTGGGGAAAAAACAGAGACGGCACGGACGAATAATTGATGTTTATTTCAAACCGATATGCAGGTTACACAATGCGAACGGCATCGACTCAGTAACATGTAGGACCACCGCGAGCGGCGATGCACGCAGAAACACGTCGAGGTACAGAGTCAATAAGAGTGCGGATGGTGTCCTGAGGGATGGTTCTCCATTCTCTGTCAACCATTTGCCACAGTTGGTCGTCCGTACGAGGCTGGGGCAGAGTTTGCAAACGGCGTCCAATGAGATCCCACACGTGTTCGATTGGTGAGAGATCCGGAGAGTACGCTGGCCACGGAAGCATCTGTACACCTCGTAGAGCCTGTTGGGAGATGCGAGCAGTGTGTGGGCGGGCATTATCCTGCTGAAACAGAGCATTGGGCAGCCCTTGAAGGTACGGGAGTGCCACCGGCCGCAGCACATGCTGCACGTAGCGGTGGGCATTTAACGTGCCTTGAATATGCACTAGAGGTGACGTGGAATCATACGCAATAGCGCCCCAAACCATGATGCCGCGTTGTCTAGCGGTAGGGCGCTCCACAGTTACTGCCAGATTTGACCTTTCTCCACGCCGACGCCACACTCGTCTGCGGTGACTATCACTGACACAACAGAAGCGTGACTCATCGGAGAACACGACGTTCCGCCATTCCCTCATCCAAGTCGCTCTAGCCCGGCACCATGCCAGAAGTGCACGTCTATGCTGTGGAGTCAATGGTAGTCTTCTGAGCGGACGCGGGGAGTGCAGGCCTCCTTCAACCAATCGACGGGAAATTGTTCTGGTCGATACTGGAACAGCCAGGGTGTCTTGCACATGCTGAAGAATGGCGGTTGACGTGGCGTGCGGGGCTGCCACCGCTTGGCGGCGGATGCGCCCATCCTCGCGTGCTGACGTCACTCGGGCTGCGCCTGGACCCCTCGCACGTGCCACATGTCCCTGCGCCAACCATCTTCGCCACAGGCGCTGCACCGTGGACACATCCCTATGGGTATCGGCTGCGATTTGACGAAGCGACCAACCTGCCCTTCTCAGCCCGATCACCATACCCCTCGTAAAGTCGTCTGTCTGCTGGAAATGCCTCCGTTGACGGCGGCCTGGCATTCTCAGCTATACACGTGTCCTGTGGCACACGACAACACGTTCTACAATGACTGTCGGCTGAGAAATCACGGTACGAAGTGGGTCATTCGCCAACGCCGTGTTCCATTTATCGTTCGCTACGTGTGCAGCACAGCGGCGCATTTCACATCATGAGCATACCTCAGTGACGTCAGTCTACCCTGCAATTGGCATAAAGTTCTGACCACTCCTTCTTGGTGTTGCATTTGCTCTGTCAGTCAGTGTATAAAGAAGAGTTATGACACTTCTAGGTCTGCTGACAGTGATCCATGGTTGTCACTGTTACATGGGGGTTGAACCCATGCATCGTCAGATTTTTGGGGTGCATGCTTGAAATTCCTAGATCCGATTTAATAACAGAAAATATGGCAGGAGTCACTTCATCTAATGCCATGTCGAATACACAACGTTGGTTGCAAGATACAAGTTGCATATGAGATTCAATGCAGTGTTCGGGGAGCGAGCTTATTGTATGAATGCTACAAATCTTCAATAGCCGGGCAAAACTTGGCCGCGCCTCTCTCTCGCACTATGGGTCATAAATAACCTTCTGACAGTAGCCTGTCCCGTCAGCTGTGAGACTAATCTTCCCTTCACTTTCAAACCCTGTGCGATACTTTAACACGCTTTAATACGGCCTATTCCAGGCGCTTCATTATTATTATTCAAACCACGTGCGGCATTTTCTTCACACGTCATGCCGTCTAATCCAGGCGCTTCATAATTATTTTTCTTACAGAACCTCACTTTATCAATGACCTGGCCCTGTAATTATATTAATCGTATTATTTTCTCGTCTCCTCGGTCTGTCATTTAACTCATTTTCACACGAATTAACTCTCCCTCGCTCACACACTAGCATATGAAACCACATTGCACCTTATCTAGAAGACTCTATTACATCAGGTAATTTACATAATACCATAGCACTCGCGTAATCTATATAAACCACCGATCGCACTCCGTGGTAGATCCTCACCTTCTTCTGGTCAGCGGTCTTACAATTGTAAGGGGGAATGGTCTCTACATTACTTGTGAAGCACTGAAACAAATCGAACTTAACATCTGACGACTGATAACGACGATGATCTTGAGTGATTTAAAATATATCATAAAACAGAACTCCCAGTGGAAAATGCTTCACATTTTATAATGCTAAGGCCCTTATAACTAATCCATCCATGGTTTTTATGGGAAGAAATTTATGATCACCCGATCATAGAGGGCGAAAATTTATTTAAAACCCTATTAATAAAAAATTTCCATCCCTTCAAAATACGCCTACGACGCTTAACTATCTTTTCAGTATTTACATGCACTAGAGAAATTTATGTACATAACTTTAAACAAATTACGGGAGAGAAAATTCATGCTAAGAAATTGGAATGTACTTAACACTTCTGCTTGTAGTCTGTCGTCATCGGAGGGCACATCTGGAGTATTTAGGGACTGCGTCCTTCTTAGCGAGAAGTCCCTGGTTCGTCACCTACATGGTCCCGTGCATGTTGTCTCGAACTGTGTTCTTGTGCAGTTGAAAATCTAGATGTTCCCTGGATAGATGAATGCAGGCACTTATGGCGCGACTCTAGTTGATTCCAGTCCCGGCTTCGACGACCACTCAAAACATACAGGCAAAAGATGGGAACTGGTTACTGAATACGGTTTATGCGTGTTCAAGTAACCTACTTGTGGTTAGATCCACTCCTTGGCTCAAGTGAACTAACCCGAATGGCGCTAAGACTCTACGAACCACTATTGATTCCCTTTCCTCACACGGCCTGATTAACGGTTACTTTACTTAACGTGAGTGTCTCCGGATTATGCAGACGTTCTTCTCTTGCTAACACCTTTCAATCAGTTTACTGACCGTCTATCATTGCTCGGTTACTTTTTTGCTATTTGCTTTACGTCGCACCGACCATAATTATGGTACAGCCCCAGCATTTGCCTGGTGTGATAATGGGAAACCACGGAAAACCATCTTCAGAGCTGCCGACAGTGGGGTTCGAACCCACTGTCTCCCGGATGCGAGCTCACAGCTGCGCCCCCTAACCGCACGGCCAACTCGCCCGGTGCTCGGTTACCTTACAGTCGGCCACTAATTATCACCTGAATGTAGTCAGCGTCTCACTAACTCTGAGCGACAACGAGCATTTAGCCGTTCATTAATTATTATTTCTATGACCCGTCACTGAAATTACGAATAGGTATTCCCCTAATAAACCTCTGGGAATTTAAAGTACCTTCACTCAAACACCACCGTAATTATTTCACACCATATGGCATGACTTCGCGGTTCCGGTACAGATCTGATACATTACATGCATTCTTACATCACCCACTATTTTCCATATGCTCTGGATCACTGTGATTAAAAACTCTGGTTCACAACGTATCACACCGACACGTGAATACTACGGTAGCACAGATTACAATGGAATGATGCAGCTAAGTCTGGGTTCCATTTATAGTGGTTTGCCCTGGCGGCTAGGGAGGGGCAGGCCACGCCCCTAGGCAAAGTTTTGCTCCGCTGATAGTCATCTCCGAGCATCGTGAAATGGGTCAAAATTTAGCTCTTGACTCCTACTTTATACTGATCTAATTTCATGTAGGTCCGATCGCTGGGTCGCTCGTAATCTCGAAAGTTTCCTTTATTATGTCCTGAGGATCCACCCGTTTCCTTCGAATGGTCGGACCCCAATATCTGGCAGGAATTTGCGCACTATTGTCTAACGTGTGTCATTACCGCTCCATTCATAAAGTATTACCTTTTCTTACATCATTAATTTGCATAAAATACGCCGGTTCAAATGAGTCCTCAGTCATAAATTTCCATAGGTTATATCTAAAAATGTCTTATTATTATTATTATTATTATTATTATTAATAACAGTTGAATACGGTGAGTTGGCACCAGTGAATGTGCGGGGAAATCGCTAAGAATTTCTATTTGTCGTGTTAACACCTCGTGGGAGACTTTGACGTGTTAACACGGCGTGGTAGACTCCACCTTCTGACCAACATACTCTCCTGCACTTGGCGTGCTGTCTCTCTTCTCTGTCCTGCGAAGTGAGAGCGTAATTCCAAGGGCGAGATGTACATTGCTCTCTTTTGCTCATTGCGCGTAAGGAGACCTCTTGTCTCGGAGCCAACATGGTGCCATTCGTATCCCAGTCTGGGTGAAAAATGCTCATTCTGGCACTATATGTCGCAGAATGTCGCGAAAAACGGCATATATCGTTAGCTGGACCTCATGACATGCCTACGACGTGGTATTGAACGGTTTCAGTATAGTGGGCACTTTGCATGTGCTGTGATGAAGAGTAGCAGAGATATATTTCCTACCAAGGTCATAGACACCGAGGTATGATTCACCCACCTGCCGCGCGCATTCATCATTCTGGCAGTATCTTTAGTGTTTGTTAGTTTCTTAGTGTGTAGTCAAACACTGAATGATATTTAATTGTATCATCACGCCGTATTTCCATTTAATTGTAATACATGTGTATTACTGTTCCTTTGGTGAAAGTTTTATTGTATAGTATTGAATCAAAATTTAAAAAAACTACTATTACCGCACTTAAGTTGGTAAAATGTCAACCTTTACTTCCCTGTCGAAATTCGAATCATGTAATATCCATATATGTGACAGTGGCCCGATGTTGGACTGCGTGGAAAAGTGAGGGCGGGCATACTCGCCGTCAAGTTTCGGGTCGACCACGTCTGACCACCACAAGGGAGGATCGCCGTATTGTGCACCAAGCACATCGTAACCCCTTCACATCTGCGCCTACCATCCGAGAACAAGTGACGGACTCCCTGCAACATTCTGTGTCATCCCGTAGCATTGGTCGGAGACAAGTAGCAGACGGACTAGGGAATTACCGTTGCATGGGTAGGCTGCCGTTAACACCACTACACAAACGGCTGGGTTTGGAGTGGTGGCGGGACTGGGAAGCGTGGACTGCCCAGAATAGCGTCGCATTGTGTTCAGCGATGAATCGCAGTTCTGTCCTATCCCGGATAACCGTCGTCTGCGAGTATGGCGGCGAGCTGGGGAGAGGTACAGCGGTGTTACTCCGGGAGTCATGGTGTGGGGAGCCATCGGATATGACTTCAGGTCACGGCTGGCAGTGATAGAGGGAACTCTGACGGCACAACGATACATCACGGACATCCTGCGTCCTCGTGTGTTACCTCTCATGCGATAGTATCGTGGTACCATTTTTCAACCGGACAATGCTCCTTCACACACGTCACGTGTCTCTATGAACGGTCTGCGTGATGTGGCCAGCAAAATCCCCAGATCTGTCCCCGATAGAACACGTGTGCGACCAGCTCGAACATCAACTCGGTCTCAGTGCCAGTATCCAGAATATCAAGGGCCAGTTACAACAGTTGTGGACCATCTTACCTCAGGAGAGGATACAGCGGTTTTATGACACCCTTCCCAGCCAAATCAGTGCATGCATTCAGGCCAGAGTGGGTGCAAGAACATGCTGATAAGTGGGCTCGTACTGTCAAGTTCTTTGTGAATTTGACTCCATGTTGTAATCACTCTAACAACATCACACACCTTCTGAACACCTGAAGTTTAATTTTGTGTCCTCCTCATTTTCTGTTTGTTACAATTTTTTGTCAGAGAGTGTATTTTTTTCGATTGATACTCTTGATACTCTTCGATTGAAACGCAAGATCGGCATTTTAATTGGTTTTGTTTGTGGTCATATTTCAGGTAATCCCTGGAAATGTGATAATGACCTCACATGGCTGATTGATGACTCGCACAACAGATCTGTGGCCAACAGAGTGGTAGATCGTGATAAGATGGAATGTATCGATGAGGCCTACAAAGGCAAACCAGTAGTTCCTGTCATGGGCTTTATCAAGGTAAGATCTTCTCCTAGCATTAGACATTCTAATACTGCAGTTTTTAATTATCAGAATATGCATGCAGCTATACTAATTTAAAAATACTATTATATGTAATTACGTGAAGATCGAACTGATCCATACATCAAACATTAAGTTCCCAGAAAGAAACTATAATTTAATTTCATCGATTGAATGTGTTGAAAACATTTAAGCTCTTCTGGCCTTTTCAAACGTGAAATTAGCAGCGTTTCGCTCACCAGTTGGATTGCTACATCGCCTCGGTGTAGCAGTGGGGCAGGGTGCGAAATCAGGAAGAGAAGGATCATAGGGCCTAACTACTAGCAAGAAAGCACTTGATCCACTGAGTGTTTTTAGACCAAAACGAACCACGTACCTCAATTAGAACGAAAGATGTGATTGCTTCAATGAGAAAAAATGTTGAAGAAATGAGACGTCAGATTGAATGTGCACTAATAACTTTCCTCAGAATCAATCAATTTCAAAAGTTAAGAGCTGAAATAAAAGAGCTTGATCCACTGAGAGTTCTTAGGCCAAAACGTACTCTGTACCTCAATTAGAGCAAAAGATAGGATTAATTCAAAGCGACAAAAAAATTGTAAAATCAAATAATTTGAGGAAGGCGGAAGTTAAGTGATTTATAGTACCTGATGACAAATCTGTGCACGAATACCTTTCAGTTAAAAAAAGAATGAAGGAAATCGACCGGATAGAATGACCGGACTGACTGACTTTAGTTTTCATCAATTTTTTTAATATATCGATTATGCAGGGAATGCGTTTTGAGGAACTTTATGGAAGAATTGAACACAATTTCTGGTAAGTTGAGAGAATACAGTTTGAAATTATAGAGTTCATTGTAAAGTTAAACCATTTATTAACATCAGTGAATCCGTTGTTCACCATTTTACTCTTATATATTTCTTATCTATTAGGAGAAGTGTCCGGCTCCTGTGCTGAATGGTGCGTCTGCCTTTTGCATTGCTCTGAATAAATTTGTTCTTCTTTCCACATCGAGATTGTTTTACAAGTTGCTTTACGTCGCACCGACACAGATAAGACTTATGGCGACGATGGAATAGGACACGGCTAGGAGTGGGAAGGAAGCGATCGTGGCCTTAATTAAATTACAGACCCAGCATTTGCATGGTGTGAAAATGGGAAACCACGGAAAACCATCTTCAGGGCTGCCGACAGGGGGCTTCGAACCCTCTATCTCCCCAATGCAGACTCACAGCTGCGCGCCCTTATCCGCACGGCCAACTCGCTCGGTCACATGGAGACTGAAATATTTCTTCTTCTAACATTCTACTCGTTAAGTCATACGTTGCGTGTGAATGTTGAGATTGTTGGCGTATGGCCTGCGGAGAGGCCTGTTGCAGGTCTTTTTCTAGTAGACCGGGCGAGTTGGCCGTGCAGTTAGGGGCGCGCAGCTGTGAGCTTGCATCCGGGAGATAGTGGGTTCGAACCCCACTTTCGGCAGCCCTGAAGATGGTTTTCCGTTGTTTCCCATTTTACACCAGGCAAATGCTAGGGCTGTACCTTAATTAAGGCCAAGGCCGTTTCCTTCCCATTTCTAGGCCTTTCCTATCCCATCGTCGCCATAAGACCTATTTGTGTCGGTGCGACGTAAGGCAAATAGGAACGCGCTTGCCTAGATGCCTATATAAGGCCAGCGCACTCTGATGGGGCGATCAGTTGGATTGTGCAGATGCTGACCGGCAGTCACAACTAATAGAAAAATTTCTAGCAGACGGCCTATAGGAGACTTGTATGACTAGCCTACCTAACGATGACAATTTCTAATAATGAAGACTGCACACACGCCCAGCCCCGATCCAGACGATTTAACCAATTAAGGTTAAAATCCCCGAATTGCCCAGGAATCGAACCCGAGACCCCCTGGACCAAAGGCCAAAACGCCAACCATTTTGCCATGGAGCCGGAGAGAATTTTACTGAAGATGATCTGCATGATGAGGGTTTATATATGCGCTTATAAGTTTTAAATTCAAAATCCACAGCCTGTCTCCAGTCATCTGACCGGGTCGGGAATGCATGAATGAATGAAGCCCCTGTCGCACACCTCAAGGGCAATGATTAATGATTGACAGACGAAATGATAACGGAGAGTGTTTCTGGAATGAAAGATGACAGGGAAAACCGGAGTACCCGGAGAAAAACCTGTCTCGCCTCCGCTTTGTCCAGCACAAGTCTCACATGGTGTTTGGGAAATTTTTACTTTTTCTTGTAAATATGTGTTGGTACATATATCAAACAGTTGAATGTTAATAAATATGGTGTTCGAAGATACATTCCCAATATTGGTCCTCCGGCCTGGATATGGATTTCATCGGCAAACTCCATGAACCAGGCAAGTTTTTGTATTTGCAAGGTATCAAAGGATATAATCTAATGAAATACTATTACTTACTGCATCAATTTCGTGAAACATGTTGATTTTTGTGTGTTTTCAATGCATTGCCTTGGACATTTCGATTATGACATCTACCGTAGTGTTTACAAATTAACCCGTACCAAAGAGAATAAGCGACCTGTACAAAACAACGGATTGCACATCGTTATAATGGCAAGTAGCGTCATCTAGTGTGACATATAAGAACTAAAGCACGGACATTCTAACACTGTTACAGTCGTGCCGCATGATTTAGAAGGCGGAAATTAGACGGAATTGACACGTAAAGACGACACCAGTCATTCGTGTTAATTTCTACAAATGCAACATGGATCCCGATACAAAGAGAGCTCTAATGATCCGTTCTTAAAGCCGGTTTAACACGCATAGAAAGCTTTGTGATCTCTGAACTTGATACGGCAGATACAACTTTAATCGAAGTAAAACTGAATAGGCTACTTTCTGTTAAGGAAGATTTCAAACAAATTCAAACTGAACTCGAGCTCAATGATGACGAAAATATCGATTCACATATCGATTACCACCAGGAATTCGAAAATAATAGCGATCTTCTGGAAGCTAAGCTTAGAAAGGCTGTCATTTCCCAGACTTCACATTTAGCTGACGAAGTACGTTCTCTTTCAACCAATGCTGTAGGAAGTCAAATAAAATTGCCAGAAATAAAGCTCCCTACATTTGACGGTACATTAACAACTTGGCTTCACTTCAGGGACACCTTTCAGAACCTGATAGTTAATAACAATGATCTGTCAAATGTTGAGAAGTTTCATTATATGTTATCCTCGCTTAAATGAGAAGCCAAGGATACTATTAGGAATACTGGCATTTCAGACTCCAATTTTACTGCAGCTTATGACCTTCTCGTGAGCAGGTATCACTCGCCAAAATTAACAGCTGCTGAATATATTAAACAGATCCTAGAATCACCGGGTAAAATATGTTCAACCGAGCAGAGATGCGCCAACTCGTAAATAAATTCCGAGGTAGCATTGATGCGCTGAACGCACTAGATACTAAGATAAGCATTCTAGATCTTCTCCTAAACGAGCTCTTACTATCGCGAGTGGATAATAAATTGAGACTAGAATTCGAAAATAAACATTCTCATCTCGAAGCTGTAGAGTTTAAAGAACGTGTTAAGTTCTTGGAGACCGGGCGAGTTGGCCGTGCGCGTAGAGGTGTGCGGCTGTGAGCTTGCATCCGGGAGATAGTAGGTTCGAATCCCACTACCGGCAGCCCTGAAAATGGTTTTCCGTGGTTTCCCATTTTCACACCAGACAAATGCTGGGGCTGTACCTTAATTAAGGCCACGGCCGCTTCCTTCCAACTACTAGGCCTTTCCCATCCCATCGTCGCCTTAAGACCTATCTGTGTCGGTGCAACGTAAAGCCCCTAGCAAAAAAAAGTTCTTGGAGAGACGTTGTCAGACATTGCAACTTTGTGCCTCCAACCCCTCTCCCAGTCTATCGCAAAACCATCAGACAAGTTCAGGGTCAAAAATTGCAGCTCAACAGTCATACATTACAACGTCAAGACAATGTTCCATCTGTTCAGATGAACATCAGCTTTATAGGTGCCCAGATTTTCTTAAATTAGATTGTGATGAAAGGTTCAAAGTAGTAAAGGATAAAATTTTATGCAGCAATTGCCTGAGCTCATCCCACACTTGGAAGGCATGTACATCAAAAACATCATGTAGATTATGTAACAAATATCACCACACGTTGTTGCATCATGAGACTGACCATATATCATCTCCTGCAAATCAAAACAAACTTCTCTAAGAAGCACATCCAAGAATCAGATACTTCTGAGTACGGCTTTAGTAAAAATCAAGGACGGTCAGGCCGGGCTGAGTGGCTCAGACGGTTAAGGCGCTGGCCTTCTAACCCCAACTTGGCAGGTTCGATCCTGGCTCAGTCCGGTGGTATTTGAAGGTGCTCAAATACGACAGCCCCGTGTCGGTAGATTTACTGGCACGTAAAAGAACTCCTGCGGGACTAAATTCCGGCACCTCGGCGTCTCCGAAGACCTTTAAAAAGTAGTTAGTGGGACGTAAAGCAAATAACATCATTATTAAGGACGGTCAGGGAAGATTCCATTCGGTTCGTGCCATACTCGACAATGGTTCGCAGAGTAACTTTATATCCGAACACATGGTGCAACAACTGAGACTGAAAAAGAAAAAGACCAGCGCGATAACACTGCAGTCTTTTGGTGAACTCACATCCCAAGCAAACACAGCAGTGAATATTGAGGTTCACTCAACAACCAACGATTATCACTTCAACATGGAATGTATTGTTCTTCCCAGAATAACTGGCAATATACCTGTCTCACATATCAATTGCAAGGACTGGACAATTCCACAAGACACCACTCTCGCTGATCCTGACTTTCACATCCCTCAGGCTACCAATTTACTGATTGGCGCACAGTTTTTCTTACAGCTCCTGAAACCCGGAAGAAAAAGCCGACAAGGGTACCCATGCCTACAGAACACACAGCTAGGATGGATTCTCAGCGGAGAATATTCACAACTCAATCGAGAAAGGGAAGAGGAGACACCAACCAAGTCGCTCTTTATCAGGTCTGACCTCAACTTAGAAATACACATTCAGAAGTTCTGGAGCCTCGAGGAAGTGAACCACTCACCTGAAGAGAAGGAATGTGAAGCCCATTTCAAGGACACCACAAGAAGAGATGAAACTGGGAGATTCATCGTAGAGCTACCCCTTAAGGGAGAGTTTAAACTTGGAAACTCAATGCAGACTGCCAGCCGACGTTTTCATCTCTTAGAACGGAAACTACAAACTCAAGACGACCTTCGTCAAAATTACATCACCTTCATGAGAGAATACCTGACCCTTGGACACAAGACGGAACTTCAGTCAGAACCCGTTGAAGGAGAAAGATATTATATGCTTCATTACGCCGTTGTCAAGTATTCTAGCAGCACTACTAAAACAAGAGTCGTATTTGATGGATCAGCAAGGACTGACAACGGTACTGCCTTAAACGATATCTTAATGGTAGGACCTACAATTCAAGAAGATCTTTGCTCAATAGTTATGAGATTCCGCACTCACAACATTGCTTTCGCAGCTGATATTGAAAAGATGTA
Source organism: Anabrus simplex (assembly GCF_040414725.1). Lineage (NCBI taxonomy): Eukaryota > Metazoa > Arthropoda > Insecta > Orthoptera > Tettigoniidae > Anabrus > Anabrus simplex. Next base: position 1,145,829,086 of record NC_090266.1, on the reverse strand, counting down.
CGGCCAGATAATGGTTCATCATGGAGAGAACATCCTCAAGATAATCTAAAATCTTATGCTCTTAACACTGTCACATACGGCACGTCTGCAGCATCGTTTCTGTCCACAAGATGTCTCCAGCAATTAGCACTCGAAGAAGCGTCCGAATTCCAGAGAGCGGCCGCGATCCTCAAACGTGACTTCTATGTTGATGACTGTCTTTCTGGAGCAGATACCTTAGAAGAACCCCTGGAGCTGAGAATCGAGTTACAACAGCTTCTCAGTCGTGCAGGGTTTCCTTTGCGAAAATTGTGTTCCAATAGCCCTGGATTACTGAACTCCATCCCAGAAAGCTTACTAGAAACTAAGCACTCGTTAACTGACAACGTTAGTGATATGGTAAAGACCTTAGGGTTGACTTGGCATCCATCCACGGACAAGTTTCAAATAAACTGTAACGCAAATTTCCAATAATTAATGGGTGATACGACGTTCACAAAGAGAATGGTGCTCTCAACGATATCCTCAATTTTCGACTCACTTGGATTTATAAGCCCTGTAGTAATCAGCTTCAAGGTTTTCATGCAACGTCTCTGACGGGAAAGGTCAGGATGGGATGACCCTTTACCAGTAAACTTACTTGATATGTGGTTGAAATTATATGATCAGATCCCCACGCTTAATAGCATCAAGGTCCCAAGGTGCGTTCTCGCTGAAGGGAAAATCAAGTCCATAGACATTCATGGTTTCTGCGATGCTTCACATCACGTTTATGGCGCCTGTATTTACGTGAGGTCTGTGAACAACAAAGGTGACGTTCTTATCAGATTGTTATGCGCAAAATCGAGAGTCGCACCTTTAAAGCAAGTCTCAATTCCCCGACTAGAATTGTGTGGTGCCTTACTGCTCTCCCATCTCCTGAAGAAAACACTTGCCTCTCTACAACTGCCATTCACTAAGATACAGCTTTGGACTGACTCGACAATTGTAATAGCATGGTTAAATGCGTGCCCCACTAAATGGAAGACGTTCGTAGCAAATAGGATTGCAGAAATTCAAGAAATTGCTCCCTCGAATCACTGGTCTCATGTTAAATCTCAGGATAACCCAGCATATCTCGTCTCGCGAGGCATTGGACCAACAGACATGAAGAACAACATGCTGTGGTGGCACGGTCCAGCCTGGCTATGCTTAGATCCCTCAGGTTGGCTGAAACGAGAAACTGTCTCCGACACTAACAAGATACAAGACAAAAGAATATTAACTTCACTTGTTATTGTGCAACATAACGACTCATTTCTAAACACATTCTCTTCGTTAAACCGACTACTCAGGACGATTAGCTATTGCCTCAGATTTGCTTCAAACTGCAGGAGAAACCCCGATGATCGCGACATGTCCCCATTAAGGCCTCAAGAAATAAGTAATGCCCTCAATGTATGTATCAAGACTGTTCAAGCAATATCCTATCATGAAGAAATTCGTTGCCTCGAGCAAGGAAAGAACATTCACTCAGCTAGCAACATTAGGAATTTAAGCCCGACCCTGGACCAACATGGCTATCTTTGTGTTGGTGGAAGACTGTACAATGCATCATCCATCTCTTACGAAGCTAAACATCAACTTATATTACCACCCAAGCATCACCTCACGAAACTTATTATTTTAAGTGAACATCAAAGATTACTCCACGCTGGACCCCAACTCCTGATGTCATCATTACGTGGGAGATATTGGATTCCAAGAATTCGACAAGTCGTTAAAGGGTGCATTCATTCATGCTTGCCATGCTACAAATTAAAATTAACAACAAATCAACAGAAGATGGGAAATCTTCCCAAAGAAAGAATCACCCCTGCAAGACCATTCCTGAACGTGGGGGTAGACTATGCTGGTCCATTTTTTATAAGAATTGGAACACTGCGAAGCGAACGAACGGGCAAGGCCTACGTTGCCATCTTCACTTGCCTTGCCACAAGAGTTGTACATTTGGAAGTTGTCTCAGACCTTACAACGGATGCATTCATGGCCGCACTGCGACGTTTCACGTCACGCAGAGGATGTCCATCAAATATCTATAGCGACAATGGCACTAACTTCATCGGTGCTGCAAAGGAGCTGAAAGAACTGCAAGAATTTCTACAAGATTCTGATCAAAACAGAAATATTGTCGAAGCTGCAACCACAAAGGGGATCGCCTGGCATTTCATCCCTCCATCAGCACCACATTTTGGCGGAGTTTGGGAGTCCATGGTAAAATCTTTCAAGTACCATCTGCGAAGAACTATCGGTAGCACGGTGCTTACCTTTGAATAATTAACTACCCTTTCTTCCCAAATAGAGGCCTGTCTGATTTCTCGTCCTCTAACAAGACTCAGCGATGATCCTACAGACTTATCTTGTTTAACCCCATCTCATTTCCTAACTGGGGAACAAATCACTGCACTTCCTGATCATGACCTTGTTCACTGTTCCATAAACAGACTTTCCAGATGGCAACATCTTCAAAAGATGACGTAGGACTTCTGGAAACAATGGCACAGGGAATATATTAACACTCTGCAGCAGCGCCACAAGTGGACTGAGAAACATCCTCATCTTCGAATTGGAGATCTTGTGTTCATCAAAGATGACAACCTACCACCTCTGCAATGGCGAGTGGGCGTAATAGAGTCGGTTCATCCTGGTGAAGACAACCTCGTACGGGTCGCCACTGTGAAAACAAACTCCTCTATCATAAAACGACCCATCAAGAAGTTGTGTGTTTTGCCTGAAAATGAGAAAGAATACTAAAAGTTTCGAGTTACACAGTGATGTGATTTATACCTTTATGAACCCCCTGACTATCTGTGTTATATGTTTATTCCTGAAGTGAATTATCTTTCTTCTTCCCTTCTTAAAAGGCCAGTGCCTTTTGGTGGCCGGTATGTTTGGGAAATTTTTACTTTTTCTTGTAAATATGTGTGTTGGTACATATATCAAACAGTTGAATGTTAATAAATATGGTGTTCGAAGATACATTCACAATACATGGAGTCTTTCTGTTATTATTATTATTATTATTACAGACGATTTCTAAATCAGAATAGTATAAATCGTTCCCCATGGAAATAACTGTTTTGAAATCCTGAAAAAATGAACGTATAATTTTCTCTATGTGTACTGACAAAAGTTATTCCCATCTAACCATCTTATCTGGCCAATGACGGTGCAATAGTAGTTCAAGAATGTCTCTTTATATGGCATTGGTCTTTCGATGCAGGAATTGTGTGTGTGTTTGTATTACTGTATTTTTGTGCTTTTTTTCAGGCTTTAGAAGAGGAATGCCCCCGGGAACCTCCAAATAATTGTACGTGTTGGATTAATAACATTGTATGGAGTGAAAATAGGGAGTACATGGTTCCGTTCATCTTCGTGAACTGCAGCAACCTGGGGTTGGTGGAACTTCCTCCGACACTTCCCACCAACACGGCAACTGTACTCCTCAAAGGAAATAAGGTAGCTATATACTTCATAATGTGGATTACAGAAGAAACTTGGTAACAATTTAAACGGCTGTCTTTTGGAAACGGGGAGGTCTTCTGGCGCTAGAACGGGGAAGGGAATGGCCATGGCCTACAGTCCTAGTATTTGACTAGCGTTGTCGTGGAATACCACGGAAAGCCATCTAAGAAGAGTAACAGAACGGCCCCACACGACTGCTAGCCTTTGGAGAAAGTGGGTCGACTTCACAGGCCCTTAAGGCCACGCCCCGTTAGCACCACCGTGCGTTACTGAAAGAGCAGGACTGCGGTCAAAACTGTGTTTTCTTCCTATTGCAAGCACAAGGCACCTAATTATAACAAACTACAATGTACACAAAATAACAACGTATCGAACTATACATTTTATCAAACTAAAGACTCTTATAGACCACAAATGAGCAATAACAAGCATTGCAATCACAGTTCAACTGTGATCATTACCGTCCTTTGAACTACGTACGAGGGTGAGACAATAAATAAGTCGCAAACATGTGTGTGCCTTATACCATTTGAAATTACGCGCGCAAGTTTGGCCAGCAGATGGCAGCATATGTATGCTTGTAGTACGACATCTCGCAGGCACTAATTCAGTCAGAGGGTGTTAGTGCACGATGGCACATGTGTTGCATGACTGTACACGAGAAGAACAGCGTGCAGTTGTGCGTTTTTTGTGGGCCAAAGGACTGTCTACAGAAGAAGTGCATCGCGAAATGCATCCTGTCTATGGTGAAAACTGTTTCTCACGGAAAGCTGTGTTCAATTGGATCCAGAAGTTTAACAATGGAAGGAAAAGCATCAGAGATGGGGAGCGTCCTGGTCGTCCTGCGGAGGTGTCAACTGCAACCACATTGCAGCGTATGGATCAACTCCTGACTTATCCCCCAGTGATTTTCATCTGTTTGGACCCCTAAAATATCATTTGGGTGGCCGTCATTTTGACACAGATGATGCCGTAATCTATAAGGTTACACGTTGGCTGCGACAGCAACCAAAGGACTTCTTTGCTGCTGGCTCTCAAGGACTTGTAAAGAGATGGGATAAGTGCCTGAATGTACAGAGTGAATGTGTGGAAAAGTGAAATAAATGTTAGAAAGTTACTTTGATTATTTTTGCCTCAATTCAGTTTTGCGACTTATTTATTGACTCCCCCTCGTAAATATTGTCTAGTTGTTGTTCCCTGAATCTTTTCATTTTGCACTCTGAATATGTGTCTTAGTCGAATGTTGAAGTACAGTTGACATATTAGCCTAATCAGATAAAGGACACGATTGTCTTCTACAGACTGTTCAATGCAATGTTTAGTTAACACATTGCAGACAGATTCATGCAAACAAGTCCTTTAGAACTTGCGATGTCTTTAAGTCTAGCATATTTCTCGTCACTCTCACTATTAGCGGAATTTTGCACTCCCCTTATTCTTTTCTCAGCTCACCTGCACACACTAATTACGTATTTCGGTGGGAAAACCAAATCACCTCTTTTTTAATCCTAATTAGGTGACAATTAACACTCGAATTTTCAACTTCTCTCAAACAACTGTATGCTCCGTTCAATTTCAACCACAACAAAAGCAACGATTTCTTTCACAGCCTCAGAGGAAAACTCACTGATATCCCTTCCGGGATGTTCCTCGAGATAATGATGACTTGATTCAATGTCACTTACCATGCCAAATTCTGAGCGGTCAAAGCATGGAGTCAAGGTGTTTATTCCAACGACCGTGTCTTTCTTCATCGTGAGAGTCAAAATAGGGATGTCCTCCAGGGCTAGGCTAGGCAGTTCGATCGTCTCCGTGCATGGAGTAGTGTGTGAATCAGTATTTTCTGGAAAGATAAAGTGAACTGTTTAGCTGTAGGGTGGTTGTTGGATCTAAATCGAGAATGGAAATATCCAGAATAATTTTAATATGAAATTGACTCACTTTATAAAATGGCAGATATTTGAGCAGTTGTTGCAAGATGACCATATAAACATACACTGACTGACAGAGCAAATGCAACATCAAGAAGGAGTGGTCAGAACTTTATGCCAATTGCAGGGTAGACTGACGTCACTGAGGTATGCTCATGATGTGAAATGCGCCGCTGTGCTGCGCACGTAGCGAACGATAAATGGGACATGGCGTTGGCGAATTGCCCACTTCGTACCGTGATTTCTCAGCCGACAGTCATTGTAGAACGTGTTGTCGTGTGCCACAGGACACGTGTATAGCTAAGAATGCCAGGCCGCCGTCAACGGAGGCATTTCCAGCAGACAGACGACTTTACGAGGGGTATGGTGATCGGGCTGAGAAGGGCAGGTTGGTCGCTTCGTCAAATCGCAGCCGATACCCATAGGGATGTGTCCACGGTGCAGCGCCTGTGGCGAAGATGGTTGGCGCAGGGACATGTGGCACGTGCGAGGGGTCCAGGCGCAGCCCGAGTGACGTCAGCACGCGAGGATCGGCGCATCCGCCGCCAAGCGGTGGCAGCCCCGCACGCCACGTCAACCGCCATTCTTCAGCATGTGCAAGACACCTTGGCTGTTCCAATATCGACCAGAACACATTCCCGTCGATTGGTTGAAGGAGGCCTGCACTCCCGGCGTCCGCTCAGAAGACTACCATTGACTCCATAGCATAGACGTGCACGCCTGGCATGGTGCCGGGCTAGAGCGACTTGGATGAGGGAATGGCGGAACGTCGTGTTCTCCAATGAGTCACGCTTCTGTTCTGACACTGATAGTCACCGCAGACGAGTGTGGCGTCGGCGTGGAGAAAGGTCAAATCCGGCAGTAACTGTGGAGCGCCCTACCGCTAGACAGTGCGGCACCATGGTTTGGGGCGCTATTGCGTATGATTCCACGTCACCTCTAGTGCATATTCAAGGCACGTTAAATGCCCACCGCTACGTGCAGCATGTGCTGCGGCCGGTGGCACTCCCGTACCTTCAGGGGCTGCCCAATGCTCTGTTTCAGCAGGATAATGCCCGCCCACACACTGCTCGCATCTCCCAACAGGCTCTACGAGTGTACAGATGCTTCCGTGGCCAGCGTACTCTCCGAATCTCTCACCAATCGAACACGTGTGGGATCTCATTGGACGCCGTTTGCAAACTCTGCCCCAGCCTCGTACGGACGACCAACTGTGGCAAATGGTTGACAGAGAATGGAGAACCATCCCTCAGGACACCATCCGCACTCTTATTGACTCTGTACCTCGACGTGTTTCTGCGTGCATCGCCGCTCGCGGTGGTCCTACATCCTACTGAGTCGATGCCGTGCGCATTGTGTAACCTGCATATCGGTTTGAAATAAACATCAATTATTCGTCCGTGCCGTCTCTGTTTTTTCCCCACCTTTCATCACTTTCGAACCACTCCTTCTTGGTGTTGCATTTGCTCTGTCAGTCAGTGTACATCTCAATAAGCGCTCTGTATACGTACTCTGAAGCCAAGAAATCCAGTGTTACGGCTACCGGAGCAAATAAGAGTCCCGACGCATCTCTCAGGATACTGAAATAGTCATCAGAGTGAGTAAAAACCTCTGTTATTTCTGCCGTATTGCTTTAGCTCATCGCATGTTTGGAATACTTAGCCCGTTCACATTCTCAGACCTTTCAGTATTTGTTTCTAGAAAAACGCGACGGATGCATTGAGCAACTGAGCTGTGAGTTTTACACTCATCTTCTGCAGTTTGTGAGCGCCCCGCAGTTTATTAGCTAAATGCAGTCCCTCGTTCTCTTGTATCGGGTGGGGAAAAATAAAACGGGCCGGAAAAATATTTACAATAGTACTGACCCGGGATTGACCCTTGTTAATGAACATCACAGAAGATGGTGGATATGGCCTCATCTGAAGAATGAAAAAGTGAGGATCCAAAAGTCCTGATTCCACTTCACTCAGAAACTACCGGCGGAACTCAACACGCGAAGGTTCGTCTGGACGCTATAACGCATGAACAACAATAAATTTGTAAGGATGCAGATGCAGGTCCTTTTTGATAATGATTGGACACGACGATCTCTTAAATTCCACTTGCACAGATAAGTGGCGTTGACATTTCGTCGCACTTCGTTTCAGGCTTTCCTTCACTCAAGCAGTGTTTTCTAGTGTTCGAACTCCTTTCGGATAGTTAGCCGGTTCGAGTCCCGTTGGTCGAAAAAATGTCACCATCAGAATGTTGGCCTGCAGGGAAGGGGAGGTGGTGGTATACAATTTCTAATCATTGGATTGCGTGCCAAAAGCCTGGATTCAATTCCAAAACTCTCCGCAGTGGTCATGTGGAGTGAGGGCATATGACGCTGTTGATGGTGATCTGTCCGTTGGATGGGGACCTTGAGCTTTAAGAAGACCCCTTGGTACTATTCGACACCAGGTTTCACCCTCTCCCTACTATCATATTTCATGTCATCAACTCCTCTGATTAGGTTGACGTCAGGAAGGACATCCAGTCATAAAAACCCGCCACGACAGATTCGTCTCACCTCATACCCGACCCTGTAGAGAAACGGGACAAGGCTTGGACAAGCAACAACTTTGTTTATTCGCTTCGGAGCCAGTTTCACGCCGTGTTGCCACTAAATTTTGCACTGCAGACCTTGCTGGAGGTTTTGCCAAAACATTTCTAATACTAAACTCTTGCTCAGACAGTTCCGCACAAGTTTTCACGAATCGTTCTTCGCATAACACTCGACAATGAACACGCGCTGTTTCATCGTGAGCACCATTTTGTGTTTCATTCAACTGGTCAGTAAACACGCCTTTCTGCACTGCAGAACACTACAAAATCTTTCATCAAAATACTGAACAAGAACAATACGATCAAGGTCAACAGTTTTACAGCGAATGGTATGTTCAGTTTACAATCTAAAATTCAACTTCCGAGGCTTCTTCGAAAATAGATTCCACAATTATGTCTCTGAATGCTTTTTTGTCAGTTTGGTATTTTTCGGAAAATTTTCATGTGGGGGAGTACACGTAATGACACGGCGACGTACTCAGGAGATGCGGGAGATGCTCACGCGTAGACATGTGACAGCAACAGATTGGTGCATCGAAATCACGGTTTCCAGCATTTCCTGTGATGGCCAGTTCTCCTGTTCATAAACAAGGGTCAATTCCACGTCAGTCTTATAAATATTTTGCGGGCCAGTTTTATTTTGTCCACCCTGTAGCTTCTGCAGAAGTACGATGTGGTTGAAAGATACAATTTGTCCATCCTTGTAATACAGAATTGTCTTGTCACCCAGGCTATTTCGGACAAGTTTAAGCATGTGGCACGTATCTACCAAAAAAGAGGAGACTTTCTCACAGGATGAGGAAAGGATGCCAATAAACCATCATCATGCTTGATACTGCTGTCTAATTGATTAGCAATAATTATACAACCTTTGACAATAATGTTCGGTGAATGAAGTCAGATCCGGCAACACTGGCGACACACAACGCTGCACCTGCGTAGCAGCAGGTTTTGACCATCTGCTCCCAACGTTGTTCAGTTGAGCATCGTGTGTGTGCCGTGTAAGACCTGTATGAACTGTGCGTGTTTAGTGCGTTGGTTCTGAACTGTGAACAGGAAAATGAACGACCAAAAGATCAATGTACAGTTTTAAGCTTGGCAAGACACCGAAAGAAACGCATGCGATGCTGGTACGTGTTTATGAAGTGTGTGTACGAGTGGTTCACCCGTTTTCGAGGAGGCCGGGAAAGTGTTAGACAACCCCCGTAGCGGAAGACCGGCGTCCGCCGTCAGTGACGAAAACATTGAGAAGGTGAGGACAATAATCACGAACGATCGGAGATTAACTGTGCGCATGACAGCCGATGAACTGCAGATTAACCGTGAATCCGTGCGACAAATCGTTACCCAGAAGTTACGGAAGAGAAAAACGTGTTCTCGTCTTGTGCCACATCACTTGACTGACGATCAGAAGCAGGCACGTTTAGAGGCTTCACGGGATTTTGTCGAAACGGCGGATACGACACCAAATTCCTTGAACTGTATTGTCACTGAGGATGAAACCTTGTGTCTCAGGTACGACCCTGAAACGAAACGGCAAAGCATGGAATGGCGTTCTCCGGGATCCCCTCGGTGGAAAAAGGTCAGAGCCTAAAAATCACGCTTCAAACTCGCTTTGAAAGGAAAGAGATTTGACGATATTCCTGATATCCAACAAAACGTGACGATGCTTTTGAATACCATCCCAAAGGAAGCCTTCTTGCAAAGTTTCGAGGACATGTATCGCCGATCTCAGCAGTGCATAGTTATGGGAGGGGACTATTTCGAAGGACAGTAAGGTCACTGTCGTGCATTGTTCATCTATGTTGATAGTACAGGATTATTCACCGAACTTTATTATCACAGGTTGTATTACTCACTCACCTATCACATGTCAGTGACACTCTAGCAACTTTGGCATCACTCAAAATTCACAAGCATTGCGTAGCCAAGGAACACCGTTGTTCCCCACTAATCCTATCTGTAAGGAAGTAACCAACAGGCACAAGCCAATGCATTTTTATGGTAACAACCATAAAAACGTAAGGCTCTCTTGCCACCTGTTTATCACATTCTGTTCAGGGGCGTAGTCCACTCAACCCACTTCCTAACTGTCATCTCATCAACAATCCGAGAACATAGGAGAGAAAAATTCTCATTAGCCTTTTCTTTCTAAGCGGAAAGTGCTTCTGTGCAGAATCCTGGATATGTATCTCTGGTACAAATTTGTGATACTACATTTTAGAAACGCACCTATGATGACAATCTTCCCAGAATATTCAATACTGAAGATGCTGGAATTTGTGGTGTAAATTTCTGATGATGCATTCCATCAATGCACCTTTGACAATCATCTCCCCAAAATATTCAGTATTTAAATAAAATAATGTCATTAGTTTTACATGCGTCACACTAACTACTTTTACGATTTTCGGAGACGCCGATGTGCCACAATTTTATCCCGCAAGTGTTCTTTAATGTGTCTATAAACCTACCGATATGAAACTGACGTATTTCAGCACCTTCAAATACTGTATTCACTCCACAGTCAGGCAGACATATTCAGTCCGGTAATATTTGAAGGTGCTCAAATACGGCAGTCTCATGTCCACAGATTTATCGGTATATGAAAGTACTCCTGTGGGATAAATTCCAGTACCTCGGTGTCTTTGAAAACAATAAAAATAGTTTGTGGGACATAAAACCAATAACATTAAAAATTATTATAAAATATCTTATTCAGTATTCCTTATTTCGACTAAAATGTTCCTGTTCTAACACCTTTTACCCTGCGCCTGAATTGGTCTGTCATAATCAGCAAGATCATCCACTATTCAGTCTGTTTTGCTTTAATCGCTGTCAATTTCAATTTACAGATTTCTGACTTGCAACCTCTAGTCACAAACGAGTACTACAGCCGTGTACTCGACTTACACTTGGATGACAACCTCATCAAGTCCATCGCAGTACTGGAAGGAGCCAATTGGCTTCTCCGTTTTCGATTCTTCAGTCTCAGAAGAAACTTGCTCACTCACTTACCAACACATGCACTGGATAATGCCTTGGAACGTAACCACAATGCAGTGAGCATATTGTTGGGATCTAATCCCTGGCACTGTGACTGCCAATTTACTCCTAGTTTTCAGGTAAGTTTTTAGCTGGCCTGCAATGTAAACTCCTGTCTGTTATGGTATCCATATACACAATGTCATTCAGTTCTCTCCCTCTCTGTCCATCTCCCTCTCTCTGTCCATATCTCTCTCTCTGTCCATATCTCTCTCTCTCTCTCTGTGTCCATATCTTTCTCTCTGTCCATCTCTCTCCCTCTCTGTCCATCTCTCTCTCTCTCTCTCTCTCTCTCTCTCTCTCTCTCTCTCTCTCTCTCCATCTCTGTCCATCTCTCTCTCTCTCTGTCCATATCTCTCTCTCTGAATAGGATTTTTTAATGTTGAAAATATTTCTTAGCAGACAAAGAATGTTCCTCAATTGTGCCGGAAGTCGAAGGCTATCTTTCATATCCTCAATATCTTTATTCTGTGCCATAATGAGCTCCCTCGTAGTGTCTGTTTGGCTGCCCTCTTTTATCACCTCCTTGATCTTAGCTATATCTTCCCAATTCAGTGGCCCAGGGTTGCTTTCCACTCCTCCAATTACTAATAACGCAGCAATCACTAACGCTGCCAGCACGATTTCAGAGTATTTTATATCACATTTTAAACCACATACCTGATATTTTATTCGATTGTTCCATCGGCCGATGACCGCTCAGTAGAGTTCTATGCTTATTCCCATTCCGCTTACGCCACAGCACTCAGCACTCCGCACACACGTCTGCTTCGTTCGACTGCCATTAGGGTATATAACAACTTAACTTTAATTAATTGGTCTACGCCCTTTCACTTTACCTACCCTTTCAGCGTCATCTATGTCCACTTCGCTAAAATTAATTTACATTTTGTTTTGGATAACGTCCACCACTTTGTATATAATATCTACTTTCTTCTCACTCCCTTGTAAATGTAAATACATTTCTTCATCCTTTCCTGACTGATGGCTTCCGTCTCCTTCTTCAATATTGACACCTCCTTTTCCAGATTTTTAACTTTTCTCTCTTAACGCCGCAATTTCTTTCTCATTCCTTCCTACCTTTATCACTGCGTCTTCGTTTTGTTTTTTGAATCCATCTCTTCAGACTTCCGAATTCCTTAGCTTGGTCTTGTATCATTTCCTTTATCTGCTCATAAGGGAGTAGTATAATTGGACAGTTCTGGCGCCACCGCCACCTCCGGCTCCCAGTGGCCGCCTCCACCTCAGCCAGTGGCCTCTCACCTCCACCTCAGCCAGTGGCCTCCCAGTGGCCACCTCCACCTCCACCTCAGCCAGTGGCCTCCCAGTGGCCTCCTCCACCTCAGCCAGAGGCCTCTTCCAGTGCTGCCAACTTAACCTAACTAGCGCGAGATAAACAAAGCCACGTGCTTTTTGACAGACAACAACGCACCGCTAACCTCAGTACTGCCATCTTGACGTGCCTAAACCTCAGTAGTGCCAACTTAACCTCACAAGCGCGAGGTAAACAAAGCCACGTGCTTTTTGACAGCCACGTGCTTTTTGACAGATTTGTAAACAAAGCCACGTGCTTTTTGACAGCTGTCATCGACAACAACGCATCGCAAACCTCAGTACTACCATCTTGACGGGCCTAAACCCCAGTAGTGCCAACTTAACCTAACTAGCATGAGGTAAACAAAGCCACGTGTTTTTTGACAGCCACGTGCTTTTTGACAGATTTGTAAACAAAGCCACGTGCTTTTTGACAGACAACAACGCATCGCAAACCTCAGTACTGCTATCTTGATGGACCTAAACCTTAGTGGTACCAACTTAACCTCACTAGCGCGAGGTAAACAAAGCCACGTGCTTTTTGACAGCTACGTGCTGTTTTGACGGCTGTCATCCGCCATCTTTAAACCACAAAGCACTGTGCTGCCCTCTATATCGCAGTAGCTGCAAAATTCGTCACCTGTCATCGACAGTGCTGCCATCTTGACGGGTCTAAACCTTAGTGCTACCAACTTAACCTAACTAGCGCGAGGTAAACAAAGCCACGTGCAGCTGTCATCCGCCATCTTTGAGCACAGTGCTGCCCTCTTTAGCTACTTACCTTTGAAATGTGGTGGCGGATAATTTGAAAAATGCTTTTTGACAGCAGCCATCTTGCATCGCAAACCTCAGTGCTGCCCTCTTTAGCTAGATACCTGTGGTAGCAGACAATTCCACGTGACAGCAGCCATCTTTAATCAAGAGAGCACCGTGCTGCCCTCTATGTGGTGACGGCAAATTCCACGTGCTCTTGTTTGGAAACAAACTCACGTGCTTTTTTTGACAGCTACCATCCACCATCTTTAATCAACAGAGCACAGTGCTGTACTCTTTAGCTAGATACCTTTGAAATGTGGTGGCGGCAATTTGAAAAATTCTATGTGCTCTTGTTGGGAAACAAAGCCACGTGCTTTTTTGACAGCTGTCATCCGCCATCTTTAATCAATAGAGCACTGTGCTGCTATCATGCGGGCAATTTCGTTAGCTGTCATCCGCCATCTTTAATCCAGAGAGAACAGTGCTGCACTCTATGTGGTGGCGGTAAATTCTATGTGCTCTTGTTTGGAAACAAATTCACGTGCTATTTTCTGACAGCTGTCATCCGCCATCTTTAATCCAGAGAGAACAGTGCTGCCCTCTATGTGGTGGCGGTAAATTCCACGTGCTCTTGTTTGAAAACATACTCACGTGCTTTTTTGACAGCTGTCATCCGCCATCTTTAATCCAGAGAGAACAGTGCTGCACTCTATGTGGTGGCGGTAAATTCCATGTGCTTTACAAACCTATGTGCTTTTCTGACAGCTGTCATCCGCCATCTTTAATCTAGAGAGAACAGTGCTGCACTCTATGTGGTGGCGGCAAATTCCACGTGCTTTACAAACCTATGCGCTTTTCTGTCATCCACCATCTTTAATCTAGAGAGAACAGTGCTGCACTCTATGCGGTGGCGGCAAATTCTACGTGCTTTACAAACCTATGCGCTTTTCTGTCATCCACCATCTTTAATCTAGAGAGAACAGTGCTGCACTCTATGTGGTGGTGGCAAATTCTACGTGCTCTTATTTGGAAACAAATTCTACTCGCTCTTCAGCTGTCATCTACCATCTTTAATCAAGAGAGCACCGTGCTGCCCTCTTTGTGGTGGCGGATAATTTGAAAAAATTCTTTTCGACAAGCAGCCATCTTTAATCCAGAGAGAACAGTGCTGCCCTCTTTAGCTACTTACCTTTGAGGCGGTTAATTTGAAAAATTCTTTTCGACAAGCTGCCATCTTTAATCCAGAGAGAACAGTGCTGCCCTCTTTAGCTACTTACCTTTGAGGCGGTTAATTTGAAAAATTCTAGCTGCCATCTTTAATGAAAAGGGCATCGTGGTGCTATCTTGCGGGTAATATTTTACGTCACAGCTGTCATCCACCATCTTGCATTGCTAACCTTAGTGCTGCCCTCTTTAGCTACTTACCTTTGACAAGCTGTCACCCGCCATATTGCATCGCAAACCTCAGTGCTGCACTCTATGTGGTGGCGGATAACTTGAAAAAATCTTTTTGACAAGCAGCCATCTTTAATCAACAGAGCACCGTGCTGACATCTTTAGCTACCACCATCTTACATCGCTTACCTCGCTGCTGCACTCTATGTGGTGGCGGTTAATTCGAACAAGTTTAATCACGCATCGGGTAAGCTAGAGTAAGCACGTGCTGTTGTGATGACATCATCATACATGTTTAGACTTGTCCGTTTTCTTAAGAGTAAGTCGATGTAAAGGAATGTGGTAGCGGTAAATTCGAACGAGTTTAAACATGCATCGGGAAAGCTAGAGTAAGCAAGTGCTGTTGTGATGACGTCATTGTGCATGTTTAGACCTGATCGTTTTCTTAAGAGTAAGTCGGTGTAAAGCAATGCAATAAGTACAACATTTTTTGAATGCGATCAAATATTTATTTACAAATGTACTACAACAGTGTTCGTTTTTGCTGCTGACAAGGTTGGTGTGCTTCTTAACAACGTATGCTTCCGAAATGCCTCCTGCAACATTCAAATTAAACAAAGCATTTAGAAATATATTATACTAAGTATGTTATGCTTTACAGAGAAGATCATGTACTTCTTACCTTGCTGTTATTCCTTTTCGGAATCATCATCATCATCATGAAGTACTAGAGAAAGTTCATTCATACACTGTGTACAGTGTTCAATCCTCGGATTTGGTCCATCCCAATCATCATCACCATTTTCTCCTCGATGCTTGTAATGTCGCTCACAAGTTCTGCATAAAGCTACTTCGATTGACATCTTACTGTGTAGAGGAAGGATGTCCCAAAAATTATGTACGTAAGAGGCAGCGTACGTATATAAAAATCCTGGTGGTAAGTATTGAATAAGATGTTTCGGCATCGATGATCTACGTTTATAGAACATCTTAATAGCCTCACTCACTCGTGAAACATAAATAAGATGTTGCGTATGAGCATGCAAACAGCATGCACATTTACAGTTTTGTTCCATAGCGTACGATGTCGAAGCACACACTAATGAAAATGATAAAGATCTATTCTTATTTATAGTCTCGTAACAATATTCGTTAGCGGATGGTAAGTAACATCACTCATATGAATAATAAGACAATAGGCTGCTGTGTTAGCAGGAATGTTTTCAGATGTTTCAAATTCTAAACGAATATCAACTGGAGATTCTTTTATAGATTCTTCATGATAAGAGCAGTCTATAACTACAATCGGTGCTTTATTTTTAAATTCTTGAGGTGTAAATAGCGGACGATCTTCTTTCTGATAATACGATGATTGAAATTTACAAAACATGTCATAGAGCATCCCAAACTTATTTTTCTCAAAGTTAATGTCGATGTTTTCGTAGGGATACGTAATTCCATTGAGATATAGTCTAACGTGTCTTAATTTGCAGTGATCAAACAGTGAGCTATCTTTTTCGTGATTGAATTTACGATTAGTTTGAAATCCAAAAATAATGTACAAGGGCTTCTCAGTAAAACGTGATGTTTTAACTGCCCAGCTATGCTTGTTTGTAGGTGGTAACACAGGATATTCATGCAGCTCCCAACTTCTAAAACGTATAGGTAATGGTGTATCATTTTCTACAATCTTGAGCAATCGAAGTTTTTCACGATCAGATAAGGTTACATGTGGGATCCGCCACAGTATACGATGCAGTGTTATTTTCGATTCTACAGGTGTTTCTACTGCTTTAAGAGAATTGTAATCACTTCGATCACGGATTAGAATAAGCTCTTGTTTTACGTTGATTATAATACGTGTAAAGTCTTCTGCGAATCCAAAAATATGTTTCAGTGATAACATACCCGTAAAAGTTCCATCCTCATTAATCATCCAGTTGTTAGTAGATTTTGGACACCATCCAGCCATCCGCAAAAGATTACTTTCTTCATCACAGAAAGAAGGGTAGAGTTTCATTGCGCTTGTAATACCAACATTCTTCGTTCGATCTATTTCAACATTATTTACTTCATATCGCGCTTCAGAAAAGAGAAAAGCTAGAGCATGGTTGTTTAGTTGTGAAGTGCTTGGTCCACTTCCATCAGACTTTTCTAATCGTCCTTCAATATAGAGGTAGCTTTCGTGTGGTAAGGTGTAAACATCTTGTTGATTAATAATAAAATGAATTTCATCATTGTTATTTAATCCAAACGTAAAAGGTTGATAAGAATGAAGCTCACTTCGTACTACACCTTCACGACTTTCTACTGTATTCGTAATGTCTAGCATTTCTTCCATTCTGTTGTAGTAGTGTATATCCTAAATCTTGGAGTATCTGCTTATGGGTATCTGTTAACTCGATGAGTCTCTGCACACATGTAGTATGCCTTCGGAATGTACACCGTGTTTTATAGATGGTTTTCATACTGGTTTAAGATGTAGTTTGTAAGCTACGTACGCGTGCTGATCTAAATGAATAAACTGATTATGTTTATTTACAAGTCTAAGAGTAATGTTGCTAATGTGTTTTACAGACACAGGATGATAAAGAACTACTGCTGGTTTCTCACAAATAGTATATCCACGTTCCTCTGTAACAATAAAGTCGTGCAGGACGTGCGAAGGTTGTAGATTACTATTCAAGTCTGTAATAATATTACAAGTAATGTTCACATTATAATCATCGAAGAGTTTTATAGGTTGATCAGACTCGTAACGTACGTTCGGTAGGAGCTCCCTCGATGAAAATCCAAGCAGTGGACCAATCGAATCAGGTTGTGATTTGAAGTCAATCTTAAATGATGATTCAATAACACATTTGTGCGTAATGTTGCTTATAGTGATTGAGAACTTGTAATTATGATTACTAAAACTATCTTCCCCAAACTGATCAATTAACGTACTTTCAATATAGTCGTGAATATCATCTACTGTATAACTACCTGAGGGTAGTGTTAGCACATACTCATCGTAATAGAACTTGTTTAAACCATCACGCACATTATAGATTTTATTGTAGCTTTCAAACGATACTAGTCCAAGACTATGCGGCTGATAACCAAGTTCGATTGGCGGATTAAAATAGATGGTTGTTTCAGGTCCTTCTCCACGTACAGCAAACGTTCTTTCACTGTTCGTCATCACGTAGACACTAATACACTTTCTCTACTGTCTGGGTTTGATATAAGAACATAAGACATAATCGTCCGCACATGCGTGTATTAAAGTTTTGCACACGGTTTTTATTGTAAACAATGTCTGCACTGCTTCCGAAATAACGTATGAGCTCAAAAGGAGGAGGTAAATCTCCATAGCTATCAAAATACCATACTTTAGATTTACGTTTTACATAAGCAACGTAATGAGTTCCAGGTCCACGACTGTCGTCCAAGTTAATTACGGCACTTTCACGTTCACGTGGACGTGCTGGTAGTTGATCACGCATATACACTCCTCGAAAATAATGAATTCCTAGTTGTTTAGCAAACGTAAAAACTTCATCATGCGTTAGAGCTCGATATGGCAGTGCATTCAGTAGACGTTTTTTGGAGAAATGTAGATACCAAGCCCTTTCTTGTATGGCGCTAGCTTCATGTTCACACCTTTGCCTCGTAACGCAATTGCCTCCATCGTCTTGTTATGACGTTCACTCTCTTTCAACTGTTGTTTCGCTTCTTCTACAGCTTTGACAGTTCTCGCTACAGCACTAGCACCACCTAGCAATGACCCTAAAGCTGCTAAGCCAGCAAACAGCGCAGGAAGAAATCCTCCTCGTTTTGGTACAGGAATAATTCGCGCACGTTTACTAAATATTGCTCTGCACTTTGGAGAAATTCTCGCTCTTGCTGCGCGTAACGCCTTAGTAATAGCTACACGAGGATTGTATTCCCCTCGAATAGCTTTTTGCGCAGCCTTTATAACATCTTTCCATCCAACAGTTTTTACTTTCTTCTTCTTCTTCATGTCGTTTGGATATCGTTGTTTCACCATGCTGGACACGACTTTACTAGTCAAGAGCAAATCATAAACTAACCGTTGCCTCTTGTTTCGTTTAATATATATATATATTACTATTACGTACTTTATGATTCAGTTATCATGAAGATTATAAAGCAGCAAGACACGCTACCTGTTACCGACATTGTACCACATCTCTTACCTAGTTCTAGTACAACTACAAGAAAACGTCATGGAACGTTGTTTCCTTTTACTGTGCGATGTATTATATCAGGTCCGTCGGGATGCGGTAAAACAAATCTTTTACTCACACTTATTACTTCTGTAAATGGTATACGATTCGAGAATATTTACGTTTTCGCAAAGTCACTCTATCAGCCGCTATATACTATTCTACAAACTGTAATGCACGATCTAGTTAAAGATGGAATAAGATATTTTAAATTTAATTCACATGAGCAAGTACCATCACCAGACGATGTGCTTCCTAATTCTCTAATGATCTTTGATGATGTCGCAACAGAACAGCAAAACGTTATTCGTGCATTCTTTAGTATGGGTCGACATAAATATGTTGATTGCATCTATTTGTGCCAAACCTATTCTCGTGTGCCCAAGCAGTTGATACGCGACAACGCAAATGTTATTGTGCTTTTTCGGCAAGATGAGCGCAACATGCGACATGTGTATAACGATCATGTTAACACTGATATGACATTCGATGACTTTAAACGTATGTGTGCTAAATGTTGGTCATTACACCGTTACAGCTTTTTAGTTATTGATAAAGAAAGTGATGTACAGCATGGACGATATCGCATGGGTTTCGATCATTTTATATGCATTAACACAGAATTACAGTAACTACTTGATTAAAAACCACCATCATGTTAACATCTAGCAAGGAGATCACAAAACATATCATCCAAGCTCGAAACAATATTCGACGGAAATTTAAAGAGCTTAAACGTATTCAAGCAGACACGGATTTATTTTTAAAAACACAACTAAGTACACCACTCAAAGAAATTTTTAATTCTACTTCATTACCGCAGTCTACTTCAAGTTTTGCTTCTATGCAAACATCATATCATAAAGAGAAGCATGAAGAAGAAAAGCATGAAGAAGATACGGAAGAGAAGAAGCAGGATGTAGATCAAGAAGAGGAAGATAAGGAAGAAGAAGAAGAAGAACTTAATGATGCATCACCATCTAAGCGTGTTGAGTTTTTAACTACAGATGTTATTGCAGAAACACCTACTACATCGACGCAAAATCTACCATCTTTGTCTGAGGTTATGATTACACCAGAATATCGCAATCAGTTTAGAACTTTTATTCAAGATACCTATGGATCTCTCTTTGCACCTTATATAGAAAAACTTTTTACAGGACAAACTGACACTACCTATGGTATTCGCTACGAAGATGACTGTTTCCGGATAGGAAATTCAAATGTTAAGATTAATAGCAACAAACTCATTGTAAAAGGTGTTACCTATAAACCTACGAAAGGACTCTTAGAACTTCTTTTCTCACGAATACCTGACAAGGATATAATTTTACAAGATGATCTTAAAAAGTATAAAGCAATACTTTTTGCTACCGATGCAACACGACGTAATTACAAGAGAACAGAAGCTGTAAATGCGAATAAGAGTTACAAGTATCGTGAGTTTATTTCTAAGCTGTTTCCGACTGCACGTAGTCTAGACGTTATCTACAAGCCTTTGTTGCCGTATGTGGATGTAAGATACTGGAATGACCCAAACTTACTCGTTGAACGATTACAACTTTTAAGAGCATCGCAAGAGGCTGGTCACACTGGTCACGGATCAGAAATTCTAGAAATAGAAAGAGAACTACGTTATGCCGGTATTATTTTATAATGGCTCGTCAAGAGAAGATCTCACCTGTAAAGGTAAACATCGCACATGAGTTACATAAACCAGCACGTCGCACCTACTGTCGCAGACGCGTTATTACACGAGGAAAAGATGATCTCTGGCAAGCAGACTTAGTAGAAATGATTCCATATGCTTCTAGTAATAAGGGCTATAAGTATCTACTTACTGTTATCGATGTGTACTCAAAGTTTGCTTTTGCACAACCCGTGCGTTCTAAAACAGCAGCTCAAGTTAAAGAAGCATTTAAACATATTGTTGAAGAATCGAAACGCTGCCCAAGGCTTCTTCAAACTGATCAAGGTAAAGAGTTTTACAACAAGGATTTTTCTTCTTACCTCAAGTTACTTGGCATTCAACACTACTCTACGTTCAGTAATCTCAAGGCAAGTGTTGTAGAACGCTTTAATCGTACACTCAAAACAATGATGTGGCGAGAATTTACAGCGCAAGGTTCATATCGTTGGATTGATCTGCTACCTAGACTTTTATCTACCTACAACGATACACCTCATCGCACTATCGGAACAAAGCCACGTCTTGTTACAAAGAATACACCTCGTCTAGATGCTATTCATCTTGTAATCAAAACAGCTGATCCACGTCGCTATCGCTTTAAAGAAGGTGATTTCGTTCGCATCAGCAAACACAAGTCTATCTTTGCAAAAGGATACACACCTAACTGGAGCACTGAAATTTTTCAAATCAGAAGTGTTAAGCTTACTAATCCAGTTACGTATTTACTTCGCGATCTCAGAGGACAGCCTATTGAAGGAGGATTCTACATCGAAGAACTGCAGAAAACAAAATATCCTGATCACTATTTAGTTGAACGTGTTATTCGACGTCGTGGTAATAAACTGTATGTTAAATGGCTTGGTTTTAATAACAGCTTTAATTCATGGATTAATAAAGAGGATGTACTTTAAATCTTATGTGTGTTTTCTTTTAATCCTCTACGTTTCCTTTCTTCTAAGTCACTAGGACATGCTGTAGGATTAAACAACACCTGTAATATGTTTTGACAATTCATATTTATTTTAGACTATATACATACATTTTTATCCTTTGTTCATGTTACGGTCTTTGTCACTCAGTTTTTCGTTTTATTGCACCAACAACGACAAGTGCTGCTATATTCTTCTGAGCAGCTAAAGCACTAGGTAATAACACATACACACACACACACACAGCATAACTTTACGAAGCAGATTTTAACAGCTACACTCTATGCAGGCAGCATGTAACTACGTATCAGGCGAACGTGTTCTAGGGCCGCAGGGGAGATGAAGCACGAAGAAAAGAAGATCAATCACTCTATTGATGAGTCCACGCCCAACATGCTTCCTCATCTTTCTCCCAGCACGTTTCTTCACCTTTTCCTTGTTTACTCTCTCCACAGCCATGATAAGTGTTTATAAGCGAAGACAACTCGTTAGTTTTAGGTCCGTGATACAGTTTAATTAGTTGACATGTACGACACTGTCTCACAGAAGGTCTTCTAGCTAAACTCACGTGTTCATGATGTAAACTACACGTTTGAAGCTCTGACAAAACAGGATCTTGAGTCCACTCACGAGGCACCTTATCCCAAATCTTCTTTACAGCATTCGCAGCTACATTGACCAAAAATGCCTTTGGTAATGCATTTAACTCTTCTTCAGTAAAAGTGTTTAGTTTCTTTTTGCATGCATAAAACTTTACGATCGCCTTTTCAACTGCGTTACACTTAGTATCTGTTAGAAATGACATGATGTCTTTACTCTACAAATGTTTCTTTTACACTAAGGTTATTTCGACACTGCACTTTACATATGTTGTTCACTTCCCGACATGCACTGCGACACAACCAATCAAAGAGCATGCATACATGTTGTAAAGACTGTTTAGTTGTTTCTCTACTATGCTCTTTCGGAAGAGTTTTAAATGATGGGCACCCCAATTCATGCATGTCGATAACTTCACATGATGATGGTAGAAAATCACGCAACCATTCTTTCTTTTCACAACCCTTTAAAAGAACAAGATCTGCTCTTGACAAATGTGCATTCATCATTAAAGGTAGAAAACGATAAGGTATTCCTTTTTCTTCCCACTTCAAACCTAAATTGTTTTCAATCCACTGAGTCTGCTTTTTATCTTCATCTGTTTGCAAACAGTAAGGGAACGGTGGACTAAATACTAAACTAACAAGTTTTGGTGCCCACAACACACAGCAATCTAACACAGCCACCTCTTTAAACACAAACTTGTTTCCGTTTACTTTAAAGCCTTGCACATCAACTATTAATGTTTTCGTCATGTTTGCACTCCACACTCTATCACTGTTTCCCGAAGACTAAAGCTTTTAGTCAACGAACGGGTTTAAACATGCATGATAACGTCATCACTGCAGCACGTGCTTACTCTAGCTTACCCGATGCGTGATTAAACTTGTTCGAATTAACCGCCACCACATAGAGTGCAGCAGCGAGGTAAGCGATGTAAGATGGTGGTAGCTAAAGATGTCAGCACGGTGCTCTGTTGATTAAAGATGGCTGCTTGTCAAAAAGATTTTTTCAAGTTATCCGCCACCACATAGAGTGCAGCACTGAGGTTTGCGATGCAATATGGCGGGTGACAGCTTGTCAAAGGTAAGTAGCTAAAGAGGGCAGCACTAAGGTTAGCAATGCAAGATGGTGGATGACAGCTGTGACGTAAAATATTACCCGCAAGATAGCACCACGATGCCCTTTTCATTAAAGATGGCAGCTAGAATTTTTCAAATTAACCGCCTCAAAGGTAAGTAGCTAAAGAGGGCAGCACTGTTCTCTCTGGATTAAAGATGGCAGCTTGTCGAAAAGAATTTTTCAAATTAACCTCCTCAAAGGTAAGTAGCTAAAGAGGGCAGCACTGTTCTCTCTGGATTAAAGATGGCTGCTTGTCGAAAAGAATTTTTTCAAATTATCCGCCACCACAAAGAGGGCAGCACGGTGCTCTCTTGATTAAAGATGGTAGATGACAGCTGAAGAGCGAGTAGAATTTGTTTCCAAATAAGAGCACGTAGAATTTGCCACCACCACATAGAGTGCAGCACTGTTCTCTCTAGATTAAAGATGGTGGATGACAGAAAAGCGCATAGGTTTGTAAAGCACGTAGAATTTGCCGCCACCGCATAGAGTGCAGCACTGTTCTCTCTAGATTAAAGATGGTGGATGACAGAAAAGCGCATAGGTTTGTAAAGCACGTGGAATTTGCCGCCACCACATAGAGTGCAGCACTGTTCTCTCTGGATTAAAGATGGCGGATGACAGCTGTCAAAAAAGCACGTGAGTATGTTTTCAAACAAGAGCACGTGGAATTTACCGCCACCACATAGAGGGCAGCACTGTTCTCTCTGGATTAAAGATGGCGGATGACAGCTGTCAGAAAATAGCACGTGAATTTGTTTCCAAACAAGAGCACATAGAATTTACCGCCACCACATAGAGTGCAGCACTGTTCTCTCTGGATTAAAGATGGCGGATGACAGCTAACGAAATTGCCCGCATGATAGCAGCACAGTGCTCTATTGATTAAAGATGGCGGATGACAGCTGTCAAAAAAGCACGTGGCTTTGTTTCCCAACAAGAGCACATAGAATTTTTCAAATTACCGCCACCACATTTCAAAGGTATCTAGCTAAACAGTACAGCACTGTGCTCTGTTGATTAAAGATGGTGGATGGTAGCTGTCAAAAAAAGCACGTGTGTTTGTTTCCAAACAAGAGCACGTGGAATTTGCCGTCACCACATAGAGGGCAGCACGGTGCTCTCTTGATTAAAGATGGCTGCTGTCACGTGGAATTGTCTGCTACCACAGGTATCTAGCTAAAGAGGGCAGCACTGAGGTTTGCGATGCAAGATGGCTGCTGTCAAAAAGCATTTTTCAAATTATCCGCCACCACATTTCAAAGGTAAGTAGCTAAAGAGGGCAGCACTGTGCTCAAAGATGGCGGATGACAGCTGCACGTGGCTTTGTTTACCTCGCGCTAGTTAGGTTAAGTTGGTAGCACTAAGGTTTAGACCCGTCAAGATGGCAGCACTGTCGATGACAGGTGACGAATTTTGCAGCTACTGCGATATAGAGGGCAGCACAGTGCTTTGTGGTTTAAAGATGGCGGATGACAGCTGTCAAAACAGCACGTAGCTGTCAAAAAGCACGTGGCTTTGTTTACCTCGCGCTAGTGAGGTTAAGTTGGTACCACTAAGGTTTAGGTCCATCAAGATAGCAGTACTGAGGTTTGCGATGCGTTGTTGTCTGTCAAAAAGCACGTGGCTTTGTTTACAAATCTGTCAAAAAGCACGTGGCTGTCAAAAAACACGTGGCTTTGTTTACCTCATGCTAGTTAGGTTAAGTTGGCACTACTGGGGTTTAGGCCCGTCAAGATGGTAGTACTGAGGTTTGCGATGCGTTGTTGTCGATGACAGCTGTCAAAAAGCACGTGGCTTTGTTTACAAATCTGTCAAAAAGCACGTGGCTGTCAAAAAGCACGTGGCTTTGTTTACCTCGCGCTTGTGAGGTTAAGTTGGCACTACTGAGGTTTAGGCCCGTCAAGATGGCAGTACTGAGGTTAGCGGTGCGTTGTTGTCTGTCAAAAAGCACGTGGCTTTGTTTATCTCGCGCTAGTTAGGTTAAGTTGGCAGCACTGGAAGAGGCCTCTGGCTGAGGTGGAGGAGGCCACTGGGAGGCCACTGGCTGAGGTGGAGGTGGAGGTGGCCACTGGGAGGCCACTGGCTGAGGTGGAGGTGAGAGGCCACTGGCTGAGGTGGAGGCGGCCACTGGGAGCCGGAGGTGGCGGTGGCGCCAGAACTGTCCAATTATACTACTTAAGGGAAGTTTTCTTTAGCTACTTTTTTCACCACCTCTCTAATCTTCTCCAAGTCTTCCCAGCTAATGTTGCCACTAGTATTTGGACCGGGGTTCAATTCCACGCCCCCGATAACCAGTAGCAAAGTTATCACCGCAGCCACTAATAGCACCTCGCCCATTTTCCCCTGAACTCCCTTGCTTGCCGTTCGCATCGTAGTCTTCTTCAACCTCTGCTGCCAGCTCCCGATCGCCGCCCGGTACTGCTCGACTCCAACCATGCCTCTCTGTACTCGCCACTCCACACGTCCGCACCTGTTGCTTGCTTAAGCTAGACTGTGATTCCTTCTTCCTCATTTCATTACGTTTCTTCACGCCTTTTTCTCGTTTAGATAGTCGTCGTTACAATTTTCCTTGCTAATTTGCGTTAATGAGCACGCGCTTTTTCATCTTGTATGTATGTTGGGTATTCAGCCCAAAGGCTGGTTTGATCCTCTACAGCTCCACCAACAGCTGTCATAGATAAGCTAGGTGTTACTGAAGAGGCATACTAGGGAAATGAGGAGTGGTGTAGTTTCCCGTTGCTTTCCTCACTGAGCCAGAAGTTGCTATTACATATCAGTCGTCCAAGCCCACTCAAATGCAAGCACCAACCGACCCCATGAGAGATATTTTCACACCAATCATAACAGGGACTGGTTGCATAAGGAACGGTATTACTAGCATCGCTCACACCTCGGTCACTTTCATATTGTCAAAGCCAAGGATGAGACTGAGACAGGTCAGTGAAAGTAACAAATTTATTCTAGCCCATAGCAGAAGACATAGTGCACTGTTAACACTATATCCTGCCAGCAAGGGCATTTTATCACCTTATGACAATGATTACAAAATCAACAGCATCGCCAGTTAACACGACTGAACGATACTTCCATGTTAGCGGTGCTAGGCGTTGGCATGCAGTAAACAGCAAAAGTCTGAATTGTGAATACCTCTATTACCATAGCTGGTACGGAAAAATGTGTGAGACGTAAATGATCGGGAAATTATAATCTCTGCAACATTCGCTAGGTTGTATTTATTGATAGCACCACTAACAACAACGATATTTTAAAATTACATTTTAGGCCTTCCTTAAACTACCATTTTACCCAGCGTAAATACAATTATTTATATCATAGACTGTAGTGCCTTATTCCCCGACATTATATGCCGATTTTCATTAAATTCTGTTCTGCCAGTTTCTCGTGGCTCGGCGTTGATATGCAAACATTTAAATTCATTAATATATCTGTTAGCCAGTACGGTAAAACTCTATGAGAACTAAGTGAGCGTAAATTGTATTATCTATGACGTTTGTTGTGTAGTTTTTACTGATAGGACCACTAACAACGTTATTTGCTAATGAAGTCTTAGGCCTTCCCCTGAACTACCATTTCACCGAGCCGAAATAGAATCATTTATAGGCTAAGTTGTAGTGCCTTATTCCCCGACGTTGCATACCAATTTTTATCAAATTCTATTCATTCATTCTCTCGTGATGCGCGTGAAGACAGACAGAGATGGCGGAAAATTAAAACTTGTGTTTCCTTCCTACTGTGGACATGACCGATACAGAAATGCCATTCTTTTTTTTTAATCTGAGCAATGTGTAGACAAAACTCTTATTTTACAGATATATCATTGCCATGTTGGCTCTCTATGATGGCACAACATCTTGTCAATATTATATAGTATACTCATGTCGATAAAAACAGAACACCTTGAAAGACTAGAGATAGGAAGTTCTTATTCACTGGACATGTTCATTAGTGTGTTTTGCAGAAACGATTAGCATTTCAGTCACCTAGGTTCAGCATGTGTCCTGTTGCCTAGTAGGCACTGGATCCCCCTTAGGCACGGATAACTTATTCTATGCGTGATGGCATCGGCGCTTATAAGGCGCGAATGGCGTCCTGGCGTACAACCATCCATGCTTCAATCCCCAGGTTCCACAGTTCATCTTTGTTGGTTGGCATTGGGTCACAGCGCCGCACCCGTCGTTTCACCATATCCCACACATTCTCGATTGGCGACAAGTCCGGTGATCGGGCGGGCCAGGGCAATAGTCTAACATCCTGCGACAACAAGAAGGTACGTGTTCGTGCAGCAATATGTGGTCGCGCATTGTCCTGCTGAAATATGGCGTCTGGGCTGTCGTGCAGAAAGGGTATGGCTTCGGGTCGCAGGATGTTATTCACGTAGGTCAAACTTGTCACAGAGCCCTGGACACGCACCAACTGTGATTAGTGGTTGTATCCAATAGCACCCTACACCATAAGGCCGCTGTATGTCTTGTACAAATGCAGTCAATGTGATGCCTCTCTCCCTGTCTGCGGCAAACCTAAATGCGGCCATCATTTTCAAACAAACAGAACCTGAATTCGTCCGGAAAAAACTATCTGCTGCCATTCAGTGACGTCGTTCCACACACCATTGTAGTCTAGCATGTTTTTGCACACTAGTCAAAGGTAGGCGGGGAAGTGGACGACGCACCGGTAACCCAGACCGTAATAAACGGCGGCGGACTGTCACTCTTGATAGTGTACGATGAGTTACACTTTTACAATGTTGCGCCAGAGCCGAGGAGGACGCAGATATGTCCTGCAATGCCATTCGGATGAGGTGTCGATCTTCTCGGGGAGTGGTGTGGGTGGAGTAACCAGACCCATCTCGTCATGTTCTAAGGCCTTCTGTGAACTATTCTGTACATACCCGTTGCACTGTCGACTCACTTCGTTCCATACGAGCAGCAATTTCCCGGATGGATGAATCACGTTCTCTCATGTCCGTAATGCGCCCTCTTTCAAACTCACTCATTTGACGGCACGGATCTCGCATACGTCTGCGAGGCATCGTGCACGTCTGCTCAGGTCACACCTTCGCTTTATAGCGACAAAGAGAGCTGGAAGTACATTCTACCAGTCGGTGGTGGTGCGCCGAGATATCGATGTGGGCCTTGAACCTGAGGGCTGACATTGTTCCAGTGCTAATCATACTAATGCACGTGTCCTGTGAATATGAACTTCCCATCTCTAGTCTTTCAAGGTGTTCTGGTTTTTATGAAGATGTGTGTATCTTCTTGTCTGCTTGTTTTTACTTAAAAAAGTGTAAGAAATTACACTCTAAGAAACGTGATGTTCAGACACAACTTAATACCTGCCTTTTTGTTTCAGGATTTATTGGTCAAATACATTAAACTAGTCAGAGATATCTCTGATGTCAAATGTTCCTTTGAAGAGGGAAGTGAAAATTCCTTAGCGAGGGTAAGTAATCCTGTAAGATTTTACAAAAATTTTGATAAATTTCAAAAAGTCCTTCATGAAGTTCTTGTCCCAGGAAATGAAAATTTTATTCATAAACACTAGACGTAGTGTACCGTGATTCACACGACGCCAAACTTGTGTGTACAGAATGCTGGAAGGTGTTTCGAAGGACTCCTTCAGTACTTCAAGTAGCCTCCTTTAGCAGCAATGTAGGCCGCAACTCTCGCATGGAAACGATCGTATAGGTGAGGAATATTATCATGTGCAAAGGAGTTTCGCACACATTTTGCCCGGTGGCACAATTGGATAAGGATAGTCGTCGTTGATATAACACCAGTGGTGACTTCATGTTTTTTAGATGTGAATGTTGAAGCATTAGTAATTAGATATACAAAAAATGAAATAGATAATGTAAACAACAATAATGTGTTCCTTCGTTTGTTGATTACGTTTACGGAGAATATTTCCTAAATTATTTAATTAAGTCACACCTTCATTTTCCAAATACATGGCCAACAGAACAGTTTATTTAAATGTATACACCCACTTAACCACGGTATTTCTGTATGCTTAGAAACACAGAAATTACGTTTCACTGTTTTCCCACCTGCTTTACGAAACTGAAATAAGTTGGATAATGATGGTGTAGCCCGCGCTTCAGAAATTAGTTCCTCTTTTCCTTGAAAGCTTAATGAACTGAACGGTGTTTTCATTAGTCCTTCGATTACACAATCACGAGGTTCACTTACTGGATTTTCACATGTTGATATATTCGCATTACAAAACATTTTACGACGCACGCTTCGGGTCTAGAAAAACCTGATGTCGGACAAACAACCACGTCCTCACTGGCCAATGTCTTGAGCACAGTTCACCTCTAAACCCCGCCTTCCTCTCGCTGCGGTGACGTCACCTACAGCCATGCAGATTCAAGAATAGTTCAAAATGAACCGACCTCATCCTCACAACCCAATATCAGCCTGCTCAGAATAAAACTCTCTTCCCCATAGCGCCTTTCAGTAACGTTGTTAAGTTTGATTTGTCATTTAGTTTCCAGTTACGGCAATGAATGTTAATAATAACAGTTTATATAGATCAATTGTGGAGTGTAAGATGATCCTTACGTCCTATATGGGATAATCGCCACCGGATAACACTGCGTCAACACTTAACGTTTGAATCGCCGGTCGTTCACGAGGAAAACGCGAGAACTATAACTGTACTGGCCAGGATACTAGATGAACGCTTTGAACAGCACCAGGCATTGTCCTGTTGGAATATCCCATATTCCTACTCTTGCCCGAATGGCAGCAGATAGTTTGGGCGCTGTCCATTGTTATGCTACAAGTCAACCGACATTATGCCTAGTTTACGCAATGCCAGTTGATGAGACAGTTGTTGGCTACAGTTGTCCTCTAATTATTGTGGCACAATCACTGGCCAGTCCAGTTGAACGAGAACCCGTTCACACGAGGACGCTATTACCACGCCAGTTGATGACGAGAGATGGCTCAGTGCGCGGCGTCTGTAGTGTCCCGTGAGGAATTAAATTATTTTGTAGTTATATGTGCCTGGCATTCATTGCTCAGTCATGAACAGTTTTGACCTCAATCACACCGAATCCTTGAATGTTAATTTTATCAGTAATCTCAGGAAATGCCGCTTGACGAGCAACTTTGTCTTTGTACAGCTCTTCGTGCTGGTCCCACAAACATCATCCTTCCCTATACAGCTCAACGAATTCATTGTTAGTATCGTCACCCTGCTTTGGAGCCATAATTACGTGAGCAGCTTACAAATAATTTCAAAATTAATGTATTTAAACCTTTCAAGACCACGCAGGTGGCTGCACCTCTGGTTTGACGCAAGCAAACTGGCACAAAATATACAGTTACTGCACTGTCATGTTCGCACGGTGCCAACTGTCCCGACAATACAGAGCTCCAGCTGGGCCCAGTTGGTTGTCCCCAGTCTACTCCTGGAGACAATCGATCGCCTGGGCCATTGCCTAGACAACTGGACTGAAATGTTCACACGTAGCCAATAATTGTAAGCCAGTCAACTGTCTTCTGACAGTTGTCTCATCAACTAGCGTCGTGTAAACTAGGCATTAGAGCCGGGCAACCTGCCTGCTGAGCCCGAGCCTCGCGTAGTGACGGCTGCCGCTCAGCTGGGGTACAGTGATTGAAATTCTCGACCTACTTGGTCCTCAATTTCATTTTGACGTGGGGCTCGTAGAGCGTTGACTTTTTGGTTGTTTTTTTGGTAATATGGTGAGGGCGAGATTAGGGTTGAATGACCTGATTTAGGTACGTTCAGTAGGTTTAGGTTTAATTTGGTAGTGTTGGCGGTTTTTGACGAGGTTCGAACATGGGGTTTTGGTATCGGAGGTTGGATGGTTTGAATTTGATGGGATATGCAGTATTAAAAAGGGAAGGGATTGGGGAGAAGGGACTGTAAGACTACCTTGGTTTGTGGCGGGATTTTTCTTGGTTGCCAGTCGCTCAGCAACTCGGTCCACCAAGCGGTACTGGCCTGAGTAACGGGGGTGGGAGGGGTGCGGTGGGGTGTTCGGATAGGCCTTGTGCTGACTTGGTTTAAGGAGGGGGCGGTGAACTTGTCTAGTAATGCTAGTAGGATTTGGTCTTGGTAGGCTTGCGGTAGTTAAGTGGCTGTGGGTTGGACGGTGTGCGTGGCTTGGTAAGTGCCAGGGCTAACTGGTGGAGGGGGGAGGGTGATATGTTGGTTGTGAGAACTACTGCTTGTTGTTACCGCCCATTCTCGTTGTCCTGACGAGGAAAGTATCGTCGGAAACTCCGTACATACCAAGAAAAAATGACATCATGAAAGAGGACAGGTCATATTCCGAAAATGCCGATACTGCTTTATTCTCTATTCCGGAGGCACATACGGCTACACTGAAACACCATTAAGTGCTCAGATGTTTTGTGCCTACGCCGTTCAATCAGGCCAGCAACGTTGAACCCTGAAGATGGTTTCCTGTGTTTCCCCGTCCTCACACCAGTCAAAAGCTGGGGCTGTGCCTTAATTAAGGCCACGGCTGCTTCCTTCCCACTCGTAACCCTTTCCTGTCCCATCGTCACCATAAGACCTATCTGTGTTGGTGCGACGTTTAATAAATCTACGGAGCACAGAATGGCGATGGAAACTATGGACTAATCCTTATGCAGATCCACAGTTACCGTTTCTCTTGAGATATTAAACTGTTGATCCTCTATTCCTGATTTTTCTACAGCACTTCGCTCTAGATCATGTTATGTTATGTCCTGTAGAAGTGCCGCGAGCAAATATGGACTTTCTCATTCACTTGATAAAAGTAGGCATCTTATCAATTTAAATTACAGTTGGGCCCTCGAGAGTTGAACTCTGACATTTGATTGGCAAAAGCAGTAACCAATATAAATGGTCCGTTATTGGACATTATAAATTTTCCAACTAACTCATTCCTCGTTGTCAGTGTTTCGCCCCTGTGTGCTAAGTTGGGCTCATCAGTTGGTAAATAGCACACCCACCAAGACGCACGGCTAGTGCATACCGTGGAGGCCACTGCGTAGGCTACTTGGAGCCACCGGCAGGCACGTTACCGCTACACCGCAGGGCCGGCAAAATATCAGTATGCTTATTTTAAAGGTCGTAGTGCTTAAGATGCTGTAAATATGTTCATCATCGATAATATATATATATATATATATATATATATATATATATATATATATATATAAAATAACACGTCCTGACTGACTGACTGACTGACTGACTGACTGACTCATCGCCGAGCCAAAACTACTGGACATAAAGAAATGAAATTTTGGCTATATATTCATATTAACATGTAGGTGCTCGCTAAGAGATGATTTTTGTATATTCCATCGCTAAGGGGGTAAAAAGGAGGGTGAAATTTTAAAATGAGTGTATCTATATCTCAAAACTTTAAAAGTTTACAGATGTAAAAATTGGTATTTAGAATTTTCTTTAAAAATAAGGAGACACGTATTATTTTGTTTTCGGAAAATCCCAATTGGAGGGGTGAAAAGGGTGAAAAAGGGGTTGAATGCCTTTAATGCGGATACTAATATATCAGAAACTGAAGATGTTACAGACATGAAAATTGGTATTGGGAATCTCCCTTGAAAATAAAGAAACATATATTTTTGTGTTTTTGGATAATCTTATTAATAGGGGGTGAACAGGAGTGAAAAGCGGGGTGAATTTTTAAAAGACGACATCTGCAAATTATCTCAGACACGCAACATATTGAATATTTGAAAACTGGTATTTGGAATTTCCTGTAAAAGTAAAGAAACATAAATATTTCTTTCCGAAAAATTCGCTTAAGGGGAACTGAAAATTTTTAAAATTAGCATATTAACAGTATATTTCAAAAACTTAACATGTTGCGGACGTGAAAATTGGTATTTTGAATCTCTATTTAAAATAGTGAAACACGTATTATTTGGTTTTCGGAAAAAAACCTTAACGTTGGGGGGGGGGATGAAAGAATTGAAAAATTATTTGAATTATTTGTATAAGAATGTATGTAGGCTATATATACCAAAAAAATCTAAAGATGTTACAGACGTGAAAACTGGTGTTTGGAATCTCCTTTAAAAATAAAGAAACACGCATTTGGGAGGGGGTGATCAACTTGGTAGGGGGGGATGAAAACGGAGATGAATTCCTTTCACGAGGATACATCCATCTCAAAAAATGAAGATGTTACAGTCGTGATAATTTGTATTTGGAAGCTCCTTTAAAAAACCGGGTACTGTTTGTTTTTAGAAAGTTCACTTGAGTGGGATGTGTGAAAGGAAAAAAAATTGAATTCTTTTTCTGGAGAAACTGAAGGTTAGAGACGTGGAAATTGGTATTTGGAATCTCCTTTAAAAATAAAAGAACATGCATTTTTGGGTGGGGGAAAACAACTTAACGGGCGGAGGTGGAGTGAGAAAGGAGTTGAATTATTTTCATGAGGATACTTATATCTCAGTCCGCCTCCGTGGCTAAATGGTTAGCGTGCTGGCCTTTAGTCACAGGGGTCCCGGGTTCGATTCTCGGCAGGGTCGGAAATTTTTACCACCATTGGTTAAATTCTCTGGCACGGGGGCTTGGTGTATGTGTCGTCTTCATCATCATTTCATCTTCATCATAACGCACAGGTCGCCTAAGGGAGTCAAATCGAAAGACCTGCACCTGGCGAGCCGAACATGTCCTCGGACACTTCTGGCACTAAAAGCCATATACCATTTCATTTCATATCTCAAAAACTAAAGATGTTACAGACGTGAAAATTAGTATTTGGTATCTTCTTTAAAAATGAAGAAACATGCATTTTCGGGGGGAAATCAACTTTGGGGCGGGGGCGGTGAAAAAGATGTGTAATTTCTTTTTATGATGATACATGTACCGGTATCTCAAAACTGAAGACGTTACAGTCGTGATAATTGGCATTTTGGAGCCTTATAAATAAAGGAACAAGTATTTTTGGCTTTCGAAAAATGCACGTAAGGGGGAGGGTGAAAAGAAGTGAAAAAATTTAGTTATTTTTATGGTGAAACTTAGATCTCAAAAACTTAAGGTTACGCACGTGAAAATTTGTATTTTGAATCTCCTTTAAAAATAAAGAAACACGCATTTTGTGGGGGTGGAATCGACATAACAGGCTAGGGTGAAAAAAGAGTTGAATTCCGTTTATGAGGGTACTTATATCTCAGACACTGAAGATGTTAGAGGCATGAACATTTGTATTTGGAATCTTCTCTCAAAGTAGAGAAACACGTGTTTTTTGTCTTCGGAAAATCCACTTAAGGGGCGTGATTGAATTGAAAAATTAGTTGAATTCTTTGTATGAGTATACTTATTCTGTATATCAAAAGCTAAAGATGTTAAAGAGGTGAAAATTTGTATTTGGAATCTCCTTTAAAAATAAAGAAACGCGCACTTTTGGAGAGTGGGGAATCAACTTAACGGGTAGGAAAGTGTGAGGGGGGGAGGTGAAAAAGGAGTTGAATTACTTTAATGAGAATACATATATCTCAAAATCTAAAATTGTTACAGACGTAAAAATTAGTATTTGGAATCTCCTTGACAAACAAAGAAACACGCATTTGTTTTTTCGGAAAATCGACGTAAGGGGTGTGGGGTTGAAAATAAGTAAGTAAGGAGTTGAAGTTGAAATCTGTTTATGAGGATACTTTATCTTAAAAATTGAAGCTGTTGCAGACGTGAAAGTTGGTTTTTTGAATTTCCTTTCAAAATAAAGAAACACGTATTTTTGTTTTCGGAAAGTCCACTTAAGGCGGGAGAAGGATGGAAAGAAGTCAAGAAGCAGAAGAAGAAGTTGAATTATTCTTATGAGTATACATTTATCTCAAAAACCGAAGGGGTTACAGACGTACAGACATGAACACTGGTATTTGGAATCTCCTTTAAAAATAATGAAACACGTATTCTTTTGTTTTCAGAAAATGCAGTTAAGAATTGAAAAAGCGGGTGAATTTTTAAAATGAGTACCGGTATATGTACATTATATGTCAAAAACTTAACATGTTAGAGACAAGAAACTTGGTATTTGGAAAGTCCTTTAAAACTACAGGAACATGTACCTTTTTGTTTTCGGAGAAGGCACTCAACAGGGGGTGAAAAGAAGTGAAAAATAATTGAATTATTTTATATGAGGATAATTATATCTTAAAAACTGAAGATGTAACAGACATGAAAATTGGTATTCGGAATCTCCTTTAGAAATAAAAGAACATGTATTTATTTTTTCGACTTCAGATAAGACTGTTTCTCACATGTACAATTCTATGTCGCATGGTCGTCTTAGGCCCAAAAGGTAATACCACAAACATGGTTTACAAATAATTTCTGGGAAAAAATGAAACTCAATTTGTGGGTGAGTGTTTATACTTTAGAAATTTTCAGATATTGTCTTAGTGCAACGCCGAGGAAGGATTACTTTGATCAAATTACGAAATCCACGCCAGCGAAGCCGCGGGTAATTGCTAGTTACCAATATAATCCGCCTTCAATTTAATCATGCCTTAACCCCATAGTATAAACACAAATTCCATTTTATTTCAAATTCATTGTGCATCTGTGGCGTATCTGATGCAGATGCGAATCATTTAATTCTCCATTGTCCTGTATATGAATCGCCCCTTTTTTCGCAGCTACTTAGTCTTCGCTATCCGCAAATACAGTAGAGACAATACGCGACACTTCCGGATTTAGCCTTGTTAAAATGGGAGACAAGTCGCAAGTGGCGCTCCTAATGGCGTGACCTGAAAATTCGCGCTAAATTCAAATATCAATGGAAATGTATATACGGAAATGGATAAATAAATTACGTCTAAAGAGAAAGTGTTACTATGATATTAACTTCAAATTTGCTAAAGCAATTCTGGATAAATGAATGAAGAATTATTTAACAGGTTATTATTTAAAGACTGAAATTAGACATATAATCAAGATGTGAAATGGACTGCGGTGAAAGGGCTTGATCTTTCATTTATGCATTTTCTTAGCTTTAAAATTCCTGCCTGAACGTTCAAGGCTAGATTTGTATTTTTTTTTCTCATTTAAAAACATTGTATCATCACATTAAACCACTTGTCAACAAAAATTTCGGCACATTCCTTACACACGTGATTCAATGAATTTACATTTAAGAGCTGGACAATTTTCCTATTAACTTGAAGCCTACTAACAGAAAGAAAATATATAAATTTAGCCTCAAAAACATTCAAACTTTCCCTATAAGCAATACTTGCCATAATGCTATTGCATTAGGGTAAAGCAAATTTACATCATATTGTTTCAACAAAATATGTACATTTCTTAAATCACCTAGATTTTCTTCAGTGCTTGACAACGCATTACAGCATTCCAAATGGGGTAACTTGGAACACAACCAGCCACACACATATGCATATGTATTTTCCTGAATTAAATCAAACCACAGATCACACCTACAACAACACAACGGTATTGAAGGTTAACTGCTGCACTATACAATAAAATATGAGTATTATATTTTAAGCCAGTTAAAATGTGAGTCGCGCAGGTCAGAAGTTTAGGAAGTACTTAAAAATACCTTTGTAACTGGAAGAATATATATGCAAACACAATATTTACTTACATTTTCTTGTCAAGAGGAAAACGGAATAAAGCCCGTGAATCCTTCTGCACTTCATAGTTATTGCAGCCAAACACAGCACATTTCTAACCACTCATATTGAGAGGAGATATAAAGGAATGCCACAAGCTACTATTTACTTATGTCAACTTAATGCAAATGCATAAATAACGTCAAACATTCCACAAACAAATGCACGTGCTCTTATGACAGAATCAGTAACTCTCAGGTCACTCCTCTTGAGAGAGCTCTAATCCCTGTCCCTCGATATCTCTCAGAGTGTCGCGTATTGTCTACTGTATTTGCCATCCGCTACCTACAAATGTGTCTTGTTTATTATATAAACCTACTCCAGATATCATCAATGCGATCAATACATATTTGGACAATGCAACCATACAGTTGTAAGGTAATACTTCTGGCAACAATGGAGTTCTTAGCATTCTTTCTTTTCGTACATTCTAATAAAATTCGTCAAGTGAGTTCAGAGTTGTTCTATCCTATCTTCTAAGGTTATGAGGTCAAAAGTCCTGCTTCGCTTAGTGTACCTCTTGAAATTTACTAATATCGTGTGTATCTCAAGAAGAAAGGCTATCAGACACGTATGAGATTGGTGATCTGACATTTTGTGTGTAATTTGTGATTTTTTCGGATGTGTAAATGACCCTCTACTTATTTTGATTTGTGACTTGGTGATAAATATAAGCCCATTAATCTTTCAACAAGCAGAAAAGCAGACATTCAAGATGACACCATATGTTGGTCCTCCACTATCGGCAGCCTTAAGATGGTTTTCCGTGGTTTCACATTTTCACACCAGGCAAATGCTTACCTTAATTAAGGCCATGGCAGCTTCCTTCCAACTCCTAGGCCTTTCCTATCCCATCGTCGCCATAAGACCTATCTGTGTCGGTGCGACGTAAAGCAAATAGCAAAATATATATTTGAAGATCGTCAGCATAGAGGTGGTGTGTGTTATTTCCTGTCATTGATATAAATACAGAAAATTAGGGGCCCTGGAATACTGCCCTGCGGGGCAACACTAAGTTTCATTTTCCATTTAGAGGCTTTGTCGTTTACTGTTACACGCTGTTGACGGTTACTCAAATAAGAACTAAAAACCTTAAGCGCAGCCAGGTCGAAATTTAGCAGTTCCATTTTATCATAGTCGGAATTACTATAGTGTCAAAGGCGCTACTGAAGTCAAGAAGGATAAGTATAGTGAGCAGTCGCTTGTACATAGTGATTCTAATGTCTTCAGTAACCTTCAAAAGTGCTGTCGCGGTACTGTGACCCTTCTTAAATCCAGATTGCAAAGGGTCCAAAAGAGCATTTTTATTTAGGTATTCCAGAACTTGCACTTATACTAAACGTTCAAAGGCTTTAGAAAGCGCAGGGAGTATGGACATCGGACGATAGTCAGAGGGTGATTGTGGGTCTAAACTCTTAGGTACCGGTATAATATTGGCTGTTTTCCAGACAGGAGGGAAAGTTCCGTTTAGTAAACAATAGTTCAGTATGTGCGTCAGTATAGGCAGGACAGCACCCATAATGTTATGTATAAAAGTAGCTGCCTCTGTGGATCCGTGGTAGAGTGTCGGCCTCCGGATCCCAAGATAGCGGGTTCGAACCCGGCAGAGGTAGCCGGATTTTTGAAGGGCGGAAAAAAGTCCATTCGACACTCCATGTCGTACGATGTCGGCATGTAAAAGATCTCTGGTGATACATTTGGTATTTACCCGACAAAATTAATTCAATCTCAGCCATAGACGCCCAAGAGAGATCCGGTTTACTCTATGTCCGCTAGATGGCAGACAGAGTAAACCAGAACGTCGAAATTGACGAGCAGACAGCCAGATGGCGTCAAATCGAAATGTCTGCAAAACGGTAGCTGAGGCCATACGATTATTATTAATGTATAAAAGTAATAGGAATATCATCTACACCTGTAGTCTTTGATTTAATCGAGTACAAAGCCTTTTTAACCTGATTTTCTGGGACACTGTGAAATGTGAATGGTGGATTGGCTGGAGGGGAGGGCGGTGAGTCGGTGCAGTTAATTGAGCTAGGTTGAATATTTATTCTACTAAAGTAATCGTTCAGTTCGTCAAGTAGAATGTCAGGGAGTTGTCTGTCTCTGTTGACGTTTTCCTATTCCCAGAGCTCTAAGTTGGTCCCATGCGCGATTAAAATTTAAGTTGTTAGCTAAATTCCGGAAATATATACATTTTTTATTTCTGATTAACTGCTTAGTGCGATTTCTTAAGATGCGGCAAGATTCGAAGCCTGTGTCATCTAGGGTTTGTTTATAATGTCGAAATAACGAGTCACGGTGGGCCATCATTCTCGTGGTTTCGTCATCTAGCCATGGACAAGAAAGGCGAGAAACCTGTATTCGACCTGTGTGTGTGTATTTCTTTTGCCGCATTATTTGTATATAATGTCACTTCTTTATTGCTTATCACATGACCATTATTATAATAACATTACCGTATTTATTCTAAACCAGAATATTGCATCTTTACTCAAACTGTTTATTCTTGCACTCGGAATATGTGAAATGCTGCTGTTATGTTGGGATGGGAGTGACAGAGGTACCCTTTTTTTTCTATTTGTTTTACGTCGCACCGACACAGATAGGTCTTATGGCGACGATGGGATAGGAAAGGCCTAGGAATGGGAAGGAAGCGGCCGTGGCCTTAATTAAGGTGCAGCCGCGGCATTTGCCTGGTGTGAAAATGGGAAACTACGGAAAACTATCTTCAGGGCGGCCGACAGTGGGGTTCGAACCCACTATCTCCCGATTATTGGATACTGGCCGCACTTAAGCGACTGCAGCTATCGAGCTCGGTGATACCCCTTTTATTAAGCATTTTATATATAATGTATATTAATATTAACTTCCGGAGTCCGACTCATTGGCTGAATGACCAGTGTTGAGGCCTTCGGTTCAGAGGGTCACGGGTTCGATGCCGGCCGGTTCGTGGATTTTAATTGCATCTGATTAATTTTTCTGGCTCGGGGACTGGGTGTTTGCCCCAATACTTTCCTCTTCATATTCAGACAACATACTACACGACCAAAGAAAGACACAACAGTGATTACATCCCTTCATTTAGGGTTGGCGTCGGGAAGGACATCCGACCGTAAAACAGGGCCAAATCCACATGTGCGACACAGTTCGCACCCGCGACCCCACAGGTGTGGGAAAAGCGGGGAAGAAGAAGATGGAGAAGAAGATGAAGATTACTTTTAGCTTCCGGAATCTGCACGAATCCGCCACTCTTACTTGATCCAAGGACACTCATTTCTTTTTTTTTTGTTTTTTGTTTTTTTTGTTTTAGATATTCTACACCACCTAAATTCTGGAAGTTTGGACACCTATCAAAATAAAATTATGCATGAATACCCCGCCCCCCTCCCAAACTGAAATCCTGGCTACGCTACTGACTAAACGTACACGTTCTTCCTGAAACATTCGTAATGAACGAGTAAGACGTTGAAATGTTAACCACTTGCAGTCACGTTCAGTGTAATGTGGCCAGAAATAAATCTTTATGAAGTGCGAGTATTCCAAGGTATTCCGAAGTTTGAACGGTAAGTAGCTATGCATTCTGAAAGTGACTGTAATGTATGAACAAGGACGCAGGAAATTATACGCGTGTGACTAAACTCTGTGTCTTAATATCGAATGAGAAGGCGGGAGATGCAACAGTTCCAGTATGCAAGAGACTTCAGCAAGGTAAGGCAGGTGGTTTCCTTCCTGAAATATGTCCTAAAATGACAATTTCCCAAGTAAAGCCATTCATCTGAAAGTTATAATGGCTGAAGATAAGGTTTAAGGAACTTGTTCGACTTCCGGCAGCAACAAAATCTGAGTTTATGAGAGTAGAAAAGTTCATTACTAGTTACGACAATAACCCCCTAACTGCTCAATTAGAAGTCAGATTAAACTTACTAGAGGTGCACTGGGTGAAATATAATGACATTCAAGATGAGTTGGAAGCAGTTCAAGGTGTTACTGACGAAACTGAACGGGGTCAAATGGAAGATAGGTACTGCAATGCTGTTAGCTTCTTCCGCTCTTCAATGAAAAAAGTCGAATCTAATCAGCACGTCAGTTCGGATCCATAAATAAAGGTTAAGCTACCGTACCAGCCAGATATGAAGGGAAGGTATCAGGAGTTCTTGCAATAATATGAAGAGTTGCGTCATATGTCACTAGTCGACAAGAAGGATTACACATTCCCACCATTTTACATGCCACACCATGGTGTTATAAACAAGAACAGTTAAACAACTAAGCTAAGGGTTGTTTTTAATGCGTCAGAACGGAGCGACAATCGAGCTCCATTGAATGATTTGTTAATGGTCGGTGCAACTGTAGATGATGATCTGTACTCAATACTTCAAAGATTCCGACTGCATAGAATTGCATTTAAGGCTGACATTGCCGGGCTGAGTGGCTCAGACGGTTGAGGCGCAGGCCTTCTGACCCCAACTTGGCAGATTCGATTCTGGCTCAGTCCGATGGTATTTGCAGGGCTCAAATACGTCAGCCTTGTGTCGATAGATTTACTGGCACATAAAAGAACTCCTGAGAGACTAAATTCTGGCACCTCGGCGTCTCAGAAAACTGTAAAAGTAGTTAGTGCGATGTAAAGCCAATTACATTATTAAGGCTGAGATTGAGAAAATGTATAGGCAAATTTAAGTACATCGTTTAGACCGACACCTCCAAAGAATAGTGTGGAGAAGTGATCCAAACCAACCAGTTCAAGAGTACGAATTGAACACTGTTACATATGGAACAGCA
The DNA here is from genome assembly GCF_040414725.1 of Anabrus simplex. Classification (NCBI taxonomy): domain Eukaryota; kingdom Metazoa; phylum Arthropoda; class Insecta; order Orthoptera; family Tettigoniidae; genus Anabrus; species Anabrus simplex. Next base: position 1,145,787,566 of record NC_090266.1, on the reverse strand, counting down.
TCGGCGCCATTCCTAAACACAAGATGCCTAAGAAGTTTGACTGCAGATGAATCACTGAACTATCCTGAATCAGCCAGAACAGCCGACAATGATTTTTATGTTGATGACATAATTTCTGGAGCGAATGACTTAAATGAAGCTTTAAGATTACAGAAAGATTTAATAGCAATGATGAGGAGCGGTGGATTTCATCTAAGGAAGTGGATATCCAATCAAAATATCCCACCAGAAGATGTTGACACAAATGTCCCACTGAATTTCAATGACAAGGAAACTAAGAAAACGTTAGGAGTTTTATGAAACCCAGTGACTGACAAATTATTGTTTGATATCCAGCCTAAACCAGACAATATTGTAACCAAAAGGAGTGTTTTGAGGACAATTGCTTCTATATATGATCCTATAGGACTTTTAGGCCCCATAATTGTTACCTGTAAACAGTTAGCAACTATAAACAACATCAAGGTCAACAGTTTTATTGCTAGTACGGAAGGCAGTGACACATTTGAATTCCACGGATTTTCAGATGCCAATGATTTGGCATATGCAGCTTGCTTCTATCTTCGAACCATATACTCTGAAGGAAATGTAAATATCAAACTACTAAGGTCACGATCAAGAATAGCTCCTTTAAAGATGCTACAGCTACCAAGACTAGAACTTTATGGGGCTCTCTTACTTTCAGAATTGTATCACAAGACACAAGGGGCATTAAAGAAGCAATTTCACAACGTTAGATTTTGGTCTGACTCAAGCGTAACCCTATCTTGACTTGTTTCTTCACCGCCACGATGGAAGACATTTGTTGCGAGCAGGGTAAATTAAATTCAAGAAATGACAAATGTGTGTGACTGAGTCACGTCAGTAGCAAGAAGAATCTTGCAGATGTAATATCACGTGGAGTTGAACCTAGGAAACTTAAGGATCTTAGCTTATGGTGGAACAGCTGAGACTGGTTAAAGAAACAGGCGTCGCAATGGCCAAAGATGCAGAAGCCAATAGAAACTGCTTAAGAAAGGAGAACACATAAGAAGGAAGCAACGACCAGTCTTCTGAGTGCAGTGGTTCCTCTCACAGTATTCACCAAGTTGTCGTCATGGCCTAAGTTATGTAGGATTGTCTCCGATTGCTTAAGATTTACTCATAATTGTCGGATAAGGGAGAATAGATTACACGGACCACTGAGTCCAAAGGAACTGCATAGTTGGTATATGTAATATATGCTCAAATGGATTCCTACATACAAGACCTACAAAATTTGACAGAAAACAAAGAACTCTCTACCAAGATTTCATTGAGATCTGTTAATCCTTTTGTTGATGGAAAACTATTGCTCAAGGTGAGCGGTAGGCTACGACCAAGACCGACTACAATAATATCAGACCTTAATGTTACTATCGATTAGGAGGAAAATGGCGACTTCGTGGGCGAGCGTTTGAGACATGTGGTTGGTTCATATCTGTGTTTACATTCTGTTAGTGTTATTTTGATCGAGTTATTGAAGTATAAAGTATAATGGTTTATCAGTATGGTGTTTTGTTAGAAATTTATATGATGGTATTTTTGATGTAGAATAGTGTTTATATTGTCGTGCTTGTAACATAGCACAAAATGGGTCGTTCCTGCTGCGTTCGTGGTTGTAGATCTAATTATACCGTTGCTGAAGCGTTTAAATTCCCTGAAGATAGATCTCTACAGGAGAAATGGATAAGGAATATTCACCGGGAAAATTTGGAAGTCAAAGACCAAACTATCGTACTGGGCTGTGTGTGTAACCAAAATTTGTGGTTAGGGAAGATCTCTTTTCAAACGATAACGGTGAGCCTATTCGTTTTAGTTTTCTCATTCAGTCGGAGTAATTCCATGTAAGTTGACGATAAGTATTAGTTTCTATGTAGAACATAAGTGTGTGAGTGTATTTATATGGGTCACTGGTCACAAGGATCCGGAATTATACGCAGTCATGTGAGAATATATTAGTTTTGATCGTGTTGTGAACTGGATTTAAATCGAACTATGGCAGTGCCTCTCATACATCTATTCTTAAGTTCTCTAAGGAATAAAACATTAAGAGAGAAGTGGATTAGGAACATACATCGTGAATATTTCTACAAAACAGTAGTATGCATATGTCATCTGAGAGTAAGTCTGAGATTAGGGAAGACTATTTTTTCTAATTCTAAATGGTTGACCTATTCGTATTCCTCAAAAAACAATTCATTTAGATATTGATAATTGATATGGTGATGTTCCTTCAGTGTCTATGTGCTTCAAAGTGTCGTGTGATTTAGATGCAATTGTATTTTGAAAGAATCTGTGCTTGCCTGCGGGAACATTTGGCTAGATCTTGGTGTATGACAAAACTTACAGTGTGATAGATGGAGCAATCTGAACACTGTTACACAGAAGAAATAGTGACTTGCAGGGATGGTGGTGGTGGTGATTATTGTTTTAAGAGGAAATACAACTAGGCAACCATCCTCTATATAACATTAATCACAGAGATAGAATGGAAGGGGTCCGACACTACGAAAAATGAAGGTATCGGTCGAAGGAAGACAAGGGCCACGAAGGGCATGAAAATGAAAGACTCCCTAGGCATCCATACGTAATACCATCGGGGTCAGAAAAGAACAAGTGTTGACCAAGGGATGCCGGATATGATAGATGAAAGAGAGGAGCCTGGCACAAGTAAGTGGAAGTAATGCCAGGACTCAGCTGAGGGCCCCGTGGTCGCTCCAGAGTTCAGAGCCCCTGGGGCCCCTTTTAGTCGCCTCTTAAGACAGGCAGGGGATACCGTGGGTGTTATTCTACCGCCCCCACCCACAGGGGGGATTTGCAGGGATTAGATTTGTTTGTAACTCAGGGGTTTTATTGTACCAATACCTTCCGATTCATGCTGTGGATATCTGTTATCAAGCAGTCTACACCAAATTGTAGCTCGTCCATGTAGGTTAAAGACATCATTGTTTAGAGTCAATAGAGCTGTTTTACTCATGTTCTTCAATGGGGAAAATCCTATTATATATTTCGTGTCTGAACTTTTCATTGCTAAGTTTACCACCATGGTTGGAAGTGCTACTATATCATATGTCAACATATGATATAAGAGTTTCCAGTAAGGAAGAACAAGTGTTGACCAAGGGATGCCGGATATGATAGATGAAAGTGAGGAGCCTGGCACAAGTAAGTGGAAGCAATGCCAGGACTCAGCTGAGGGCCCCGTGGGCTGTTCATTGGGCTGGCATAATCATTTCGGCTGTACTTCATTTTCATCATTTTCATTTTCTTCATTTTCATCGAGTGCTGAACATCAGAAATTGTCCACCACTGCGAAACTAAGACAACGCGTTATGTTTCATAGTTCTTATGAGAGTGAATAAATCGAGGAATTTTGCATCTTAAATTATTTATAAACATTCAAAATGATGTTATAAATATCATTTTAACAGTTTTATAATGTATTTCCATCTATCCAGCGAAGTGTAATCTAAGAGAAAACGTTATTTGACTAAGTGACATTTCGAAATAATCAGCTTATTGTTCTCTTTTGCTGTGGGGCTGTCCATCTATTCTAGCAGAATATGCGTGATTCTAGTTGATCATATGTGATGAGTACTTGTTCGCGAGGTGTTTTCATAGGTGCAACAGTGATTTTCCTTATGATGTTACATTTATCATGTTAAATTACCTACCACCGTTTGCAAAATATGTACGCGATCTTTTCTTAATTTCTGGCGGATTGAATCAGATATTCTGTAGCTCTTTCAGTGGCATCAACACAAGTAATTTAATGTGACGCCGGGCTGAGTGGCTCAGGCGGTTGAAGCTCTGGCCTTCTGACCCCAACTTGGCGGGTTTGATTCCGGCTCATTCCGGTAGTATTTGAAGGTGCTCAAATACGTCAGCCTCGTGTCGGTAAATTTACTGGCAGGTAAAATAACTTCTTTGGGACGAAATTCTGACATCTCCGAAAATCATGAGTTGGTTTATCGTCGAAATGAAGTTATTGCGTGCTACCCCAACCTTCATCAGTCGGCAGCTACTGCGCCCACGACGTCCACCATCTTGGTTTTGATATTACGGTCTGATATATTGTAGTCGGTCTTGCTACGACACTCGAACTTATGCTTTGAGCAACAACATCCTCTAATCTTAGTCAAAGCATCATATTACAAAGCTCATTTTTGAGTACACTCACAAGAAACATCAGCATGCAAGAGGACAATTGTTACTAACAGATTGGGATGGACCTTCATTCACTGACTGCAGCAATTTCTGTCGGGTTTAGAAGCGATTTTGATTCACAAGCCGTGAAACGCACCTACGGACCCTCTTGTAAGGATCCTGTTCCGAACACAATTCTGACGTCGTTTTTCGTGGCCACATTTAGTACACCACTACTTGTAGACACATTGAACATACCGCTGTGAAACACTAACAAATCCAGCAACTTCACGCACCGTATGGCCATGGGCACGGCCAAATGCGATTGCTCCTTTTTGCCACTCTGTCACATCCTCACATCTGCCCATTTCGACGTACACTGTCCGCTTGGAATGTCAATGTCTCGCTGATCGCTACTGCCCTGTGCTCAAGTAGAGGCAGTGCGCATGCAGTTGAGCACGGGACTTATTTGCTGCACCATCCATACAGGCCTAATGATCCATCTGTGCGTGCGCACTAGGGTGACTCATTTTTTGTCCAGCAAACTTAGTTAAAATCAACCATAAATACTCACGAGTAAACTGTAACGCCACGTAATTATTCACATATACATTGTAAATTATATAATAACGTACTATCTATTGCATATAAGATAGGTAACTTAAAGGGTCCACCTTTTCAATACAAATAAATGTTATAATGTTCAAGTTACAACATATTTACTTGGAACTAGTTTCAACGCTATTTAGTGTCATCTTCAGGCAAAATGTGAGAAATAGGCATAGGCGTATACATGCACACTTGTACATTACACAAAATGTTATTTCGTAAATGTAGTCCAGGTGGTGTGGTATCTGGCATCTTAATCGTCAACAGCGATTGCAGCGGGTCTTCTAGAAACCATTTTCACTTACATACTACGATCCTAGAAAGGCATGAACATTCGTTTTCATTGGTCAGCTTTGAAAGACGCCCTTTCCACGTCGTGGGCGTGAATTTATTCGCACCAGTTCGTCTACTAGATGCGTTACGTGTTCAGCGTTACTAAGTTTTGTAAATGTAGGATAAATGTGATCTATGAAACGGTGTCTTACTGTATTACAGTACGTATTGTCCGATGGAAATTAGCAAATAATAAAGTGAGCCTCAACCCAGGATCGAACCCTCGAACTCCTGCATGCCAACCCAAAACTCTATCCACTGCACCAACTATACATGTATGTGCTGACAGAGATAGTTACCCTACATGTGGTTACAGTGTTGCCAGATTGCCACTCTTCAATGTTCTTTTTCTGCCGAATATACTCGCAGGACGAACTTTTGTGAGAGACATTTTTTATTGCTGGCATGTGAGGAGTCGCGCTGCGACGCCCGAGTGTGCTAATTTCGCTTCACTCTGTATAAATTATCTCAATTTAGCCAACAATTTCTTAATAAATATTATAAATTCTCATCAAATAAATCTATAAGGAACACTGTAGAATTAGTAAACAAACTAGACAGTTTCAAACTTCAACCATATCATTCAATGCACTCCTTTGATATAATCAACATGTATCCCAGTATAAAAACTAACCCATTATTCCCGATCATCGAAAAAACTTACTAGCTAACAATCAATTAAGTAAACTTGAAGTTCAGGACTTCATGACTATCTTAGAATTACTAATTAACAATACCGGTAATTAGTTTACATTTGATGAGTTTATTTACAAACAAGACGGTTTAGCAATGGGTTCACCGGCCTCGGGAATTCTAACAGAGATCTACCTTGATTTCTTAGAACATACCGCCATCGACGATAACATTAAATCTGCCAATATCCAATTTTCTGGGTTAGGTATGTGGATGACACATTTATAATCCTAGATGAACGCTCTATAGATGCGCCATCCACCCTCAAAAATCTTAACAACATCGATCACAACATTAAGTTTACCTTAGAATCAGAGTTAAATAATTCTATCAATTTTCTAGACCTAACAATCAATAGGCATCCCTCTTCATTTACATATAGTATTTATAGAAAGCCCACTCAAAAGGCCACTACTATAAGAAATGACTCACTACATCCTCAAACACAAAAAGCGGCTACATACAATAGCTTGGTAGATCGAGCATGCAGGATTCCGATATCCAGAAAAAACTTAAATAAAGAACTGAACACCATTCGTTCTATAGCAAAATTTAATGGGTTTAATGAAGCCTTTATTGAAAGAATAATCAATAAATTCAAATACCGCCCAAAAACCACCTTAATAAAAGACAGTACTAGCACTGCCACGTTTTCAACTTTTACCTTTAATAAGGAAATTTACGTCACTAACGTTTTTAAAAAACGCAACATTAAAATAGCCTTTCATACTAACAATAGAAGCGCAGAGATCCTGCATAACTGTACATCAATAAATAAAAGCAGTCCTTTTTCAAAATCAGGTGCATATAGGTTTTCTTGCCAAGACTGCAATAGCTCTTACCTAGGTCAAACAGGACGTAGTTTCAAAATCAGATATGCAGAACATGTTAATGCTATAAAGCACAACCGTTTTTCTGCGGTCGGCCTACATATGAAAGAATTTCAGCACAACTTTACTGAAATAGATCAAGGTCTTGAGGTATTAGAAGTTCTAAACAAAGGTTCTTTACTAGACATCACTGAAAACCGCTATATTCATTTAGATCAATATTTCAGTTCAAACCTAAACCTAAATGATGTCTCCGAGAAACCAAAAATACTACTCAACTTTCTCATTACATTCAAAAATATTAATATTTCGAATAATAGATCTGTCTTTCACATTGTGCATAATACTTTCTTATGCCACGCACTTTCACTGCATCACCCTCACTAATCTCCCCCTCCTTCCACTCCTCACATCCTCCCCTGCCGCTCCTCCTTCCCTCTCCCCTCCTACCCCAACAATAGCTGTTCCCCTGACCTAAGCTGTCCATCCTTAACTGCCAAGTTCATTGCCAAGTTCATCTCAATCCTAAGTTTTTAAAAATGTTATGTACATTTTTGTGACGATTGTGTTTGTTGAATCCTAACTTATGTTTGTACTACACTCGTGGTAGGTGACATAATGGAAGAGTGTCTGCAAAAATTTGAATCTTTAACTGCCAAGTTAATCTCGAACTTCCGCGTGGTTTTATTGTATTGTATGTTTTTTGGAGGATTGTGTTTTTGAGTCCTAACCCATTTTCGTACAGTTTTGATTCACCCTATATGGATAATTTTGATGACTGACAATTTCTGAACTTATAATTCACTATTTTATGTCTCTTTTACTCTTATTGAATCATAATGTTGTAATATTTTGTGTAATGTACAAGTCTGCATGTATACGCCTATGCCTATTTCTCACATTTTGGCTGAAGATGACACTAAGTAGCATTGAAACTAGCTCCAAGTACATATGTTGTAACTTAAACATTATAACATTTATTTGTATTGAAAAGGTGGACACATTACGTTCTCAGTTCAATACGGACAAAAAATGAAATTCTTAGATTTAAATTATCCATTGCAATTAAACACCTCTACTTCACGTCACACCATCTTAAAGATGGAGTTTCTCTAAGAATACGGCAACATATTGCATTGAGTGAGGGCCTCATGGTCCCGTTCCTCTCGTCGAGTGGCAGCGATTGCCGAGGCTAGGGAAGTAGTGTATGTGCGAGAGAGAGACTGAGAACGTGGTAGATGAACTTACCAGCCACCCCGCATCCACCTGCTTCCCGCCACTCACTCCTGTCTATGGAGTTTTCAAATGAGCAAACTTTGACACCCCAAAACTGGTGCTAGATATACGATTGGGCATCTAACTTTGATATGGCAGAATAAAACTTTCCTACTGAAATCGTTACACCAAATCTCAATCAGATCCAAGACTTAGGGATGAAAAGTTTCCTTGTAAGTGTTCAATAGCATACAATAGTGTTGAACAAATTTCTCCTAAATTTTAAAATGGAAAGCTTGGAACTGAGGAGACAAAAGGATGACATGAAGTTTCTGTACAAAACTGTAAATACTATTATAGACAACCCTGAGTTTTTATGCCTCTTGAGCTTTCACATGCGAGGACAAATGTAACGTATCATAATTAAAAAGTCAGAACAACCACTCATAAAAATTCCCCACTCTACAGGCTATGCAATGTCTACAACAGTGAAGTTCAGAAAAATAATTCTTTAGACTTCTGTGTACCTCTGGACCTGTTTTTACAACAATTCAGCATCTCCGTGAAAACTTTCTAATTTGTAATGCTGATTTGAACCACAAAATATATTATCAACATTCTACATTAAGCCCTATCCCGTAAATGTAATTATAAGTGTTAGAACTAGAAGAAAATAATAGTTTAGATACGAAATTATGATGTTAATTTTTTTAATTTTTATTTTACTCTTTCTTGTAAAGATTAAATTAGATAGATGTGAAATACTGTTCCTTTCTCATTGTAAACATAATATTAGAATAGTTCAGATATTAGGTTATTAAACTAATTCGAAGCATAAAAAAACACATGTAAACATTTGCACTGTAATTTGGATTAGAAATCCTGTAGTGCACAATAAATAAATAAATAAATAAATAAATAAATAAATAAATAAATAAATAAATAAATAAATAAATAAATAAATAAATAAATAAATAAATAAATAAATAAATAAATAAATAAATAAATAAATAAATAAATAAATAAATAAATAAATAAATAAATAAATAAATAAATAAATAAATAAATAAATAAATAAATAAATAAATAAATAAATAAATAAATAAATAAATAAATAAATAAATAAATAAATAAATAAATAAATAAATAAATAAATAAATAAATAAATAAATAAATAAATAAATAAATAAATAAATAAATAAATAAATAAATAAATAAATAAATAAATAAATAAATAAATAAATAAATAAATAAATAAATAAATAAATAAATAAATAAATAAATAAATAAATAAATAAATAAATAAATAAATAAATAAATAAATAAATAAATAAATAAATAAATAAATAAATAAATAAATAAATAAATAAATAAATAAATAAATAAATAAATAAATAAATAAATAAATAAATAAATAAATAAATAAATAAATAAATAAATAAATAAATAAATAAATAAATAAATAAATAAATAAATAAATAAATAAATAAATAAATAAATAAATAAATAAATAAATAAATAAATAAATAAATAAATAAATAAATAAATAAATAAATAAATAAATAAATAAATAAATAAATAAATAAATAAATAAATAAATAAATAAATAAATAAATAAATAAATAAATAAATAAATAAATAAATAAATAAATAAATAAATAAATAAATAAATAAATAAATAAATAAATAAATAAATAAATAAATAAATAAATAAATAAATAAATAAATAAATAAATAAATAAATAAATAAATAAATAAATAAATAAATAAATAAATAAATAAATAAATAAATAAATAAATAAATAAATAAATAAATAAATAAATAAATAAATAAATAAATAAATAAATAAATAAATAAATAAATAAATAAATAAATAAATAAATAAATAAATAAATAAATAAATAAATAAATAAATAAATAAATAAATAAATAAATAAATAAATAAATAAATAAATAAATAAATAAATAAATAAATAAATACTGTGAAACTCTGAGGACCCATTCGTGCTTGCCATGCTGATGTTATGCTTCTTTGCTTTCAGGTGAGAGACATCTCTCGGAGTTCCTTGTGTCGAGATCACAGCCATGTAGTACAACCTCTTGACCTGCTGAATGGCTTTCTCGCCTTCCTCATTGTATTCATACTTGGAAAGCTTGCATATGACTACTGGGCCTTCAAGAGAACCGGGAAGCTTCCATGGATTGTTTCCAAGATGCCATGATGCTACGTCAAAACACAAACTCAGCACATTAATTTTAAGACATCTAAGTTATGAAGAGTATTGTAATTGATAATATATTTAAATAGATATGTTAATTTAGGAGGTTGAATGTATTCTGTGTCATCAAAATAGAAAATGTTTTGTGGTGTGCAATTTGTGCATTTAACCGTACATTTTTTACTTTTAAGGACCATGTAACAAGGCATTGAGTACCAAAGATTAAACGTATAAACTTGTGAGACATTGTGTTCCTTAACTGACAAGTTACAACAAATGTATTTATTCATCCCACAAGAGAGTGGTGCTGGTTTGAATATCAGTGCCCTGAGTGTGATTTTATATAGTTTCCCTTCACTCATTGCAGTAAAATTCTGTCTGACTCGTTGGCTGAATGGTCAGCATATTGGCCTTCGGTTCAGAGGGTCCCGGGTTCGATCCCGGCCGGGTCGGAGATTTTAACTTTCATTGGTTGGTTATGTGAACGAATCTGATCTACGAAATGTCACTGTAATATTTGTCTCGAATGGAAGATAATAATTGCTTTTACTCAAATAAAGTGTAAAATCTGCGGTAAATTTAAAAATACCGTCATTACAAGAGAAATATCTATATACTTGAGGGCTGTAGACAGCAGGACTCCCTTATCTTGAATTCTGCTGCTCATGCCGTCTTTTGCTTCTTTCTTGAGGTCCAGGGCTATCACCGATGAATGGGAGTGCTATGTCTGTGAATTCTCATTATCTTTGTCCATATGACTAGCGCAGGCATTTCAAACAGCAAAACAGCATGATCCCTTGACCAATACATATATTACTTTTTCGTTGAAAGGAAAACAGCATGATCCCTGGACCAATAAATATATCACTTATTGAATGGGTTGGGGCACAAAACAAATGAACATCATGAAGAAATCGACACCTAATTAATTCAAACAAATTCAGTGAGCAAAGACATCACACATGAAAATGCTAGACAAACAAAGCACATACGGAAGCGCTGCGACGTAGCAGAAAAAATAGTTGTAATGTAGTAAAGTATGTATCCATATTATTCTCCACATGTAAAATATTTTGTACTATTTCTTAATTTACCGCAGATTTTACAATTTATTTGAGTAAAATCTATTATTACCTTCCATTTGGGACAAATATTACAGTGACATTTCGTGGATCCAGTTCGTTCACGTAACCTCATTGGCTGATTCCAATGGCTCGGGGGCCGGGTGTTTCTGCTGTCCCCAAAATCCCTTCAACTCACACACCACACATAACACTATCCTCCACCACAATAACACGCAGTTATCTACACATGGCAGATGCCGCCCACCCTCATCGGAGGGTCTGCCTTACAAGGGCTGCACTCGGTTAGAAATAGCCACATGAAATTTTAATTATAGTAAAATTCTGGTTTGGTGATAATTTCAAGTCCGGAGATCCCTATCTCAATCGTAGACACTAGCATCTAGCAATTACATACCGGTACAGTGTTAAGTAGTGTAACTGTTGACTCTACAATAACATAAATTATCAGAGATTCTACTCGCACACAAGTGCAAAGGGCAATATCAAGAGTACATCGCTGGACCCTCAAAAGAAATAAAAGATATACCGAGTGAGGTGGCTGCATGTTACAGGAAGATGGTGGGTCCAAATCCTACCTTCGGCATTTGATTCGTGGGACGCTGAACCATTAGAAAAAAAAAAGCGAAGTTAATGCATTTATTTCTGCCTATCAGAAAAAGTATTCTTATTTCTTCACGGCTTAAAATGTTCAGAAATGTATTTTCTGAGAGGATAAAGAAATAATACGAACAGTAGCTCAGACGTCCTCACATTGACTACTGTGATCTAATGTAATAAATCAAAGTAGAAATGTAGCGATGTATGAAGATACGTATAGAAAGGAAAATACTTATGAATTAAAGACGCAATTCTAGGATCCCTAGAAACTTTAAAAGTGGTACCAGAGAACTTCACACCCACAAAATTCATAGAAAATTGAAAATTCTCTCATCAGTCTGAGAAAGCGGAGCCGGGGGTCCGAAATCGGGACTCAGAAGAAAAATGGTGTAAATACTCTAGCGTGAGTGATTCTTCATCCATGGGAAACTTTTATTTCTAAAGCAATGATCTATAGTATTTGTGGGCTTAAAAGTCATCTGCACGTCCAAATTATTCTTTTACATTGAACTCCGAGAATATGTTCAGGGACATTTTCGAGATATTGAGGAGGTAAGGAAATATAATTGATCAATGAAAGAGGCTCCATTTAAGTGATCGGTTGGTTGGTATTGGCGAGAAACCTACAGATACAGCATACTGGGTGGAACGTAACTGATGCACCAAATTTGAATGAATAACCTTTATTTCCTCCACATCTGTACAGTAAAATATACCAAATGGATCTATTCAGAGAAAAAATAAAACAAAATTACAAATTTAAAGTTACATCTTAAAGTACATGTTACTGAGCCTGTGTATCCCACTGCCCTAGCCACGGATACCGTGTAGCCAGAGCAAACTTCATCACCTCTCCCTACTGATGTACAGTAGAGAGAGATTCCCCTCCACCTATGCAGATTTCCAGCAGCAGGGGTTTCCTATCTTATCACTCCTCCTAACCTACTCCAACCTCCTCACGAGTTAGGCCAGGTCACCTGATGCACCAAATTAACACAAGTAATAGATCGTGGAGAGAGGAGTACAATGCTTGCAGCTTGCACCGTTCTCGAAGAAAGTCGTGCTTTAGGAATTTCAAGAATTACAATGCTGTGGCTGGCGTTAGCTACTGATGAAGCTGCCGGGGTAGCTAGACAAGTGTTTAAAACTATTGCAGCCTGCTGTTGTATCTTCTAGGTTGAGCGTCTGCTGTCGACAAAAACAACAGCAACATGCATATCCTATTTCCAGAGGAATGACTAGCACTAGTGCATTGATCTAGTTTTCTGACAGTACAGTACTTCACGCTTTAGACTATTAAAAAATGTATTCAACAATATGAAATTCAGCGTAACTTGGTCTATTCCAATGATGATGATTCCTGCCCCTTATTTGTACCCTGAATATGAAAATCAGAAACCACAGAACACACTCTTCAAGACGGCTGGCAGTGGGATTCAATCCACTCACCATCCGTCTGCAGCAAACTCGCCGGAATAGCGTGCCACTGACAATTACACCATGCTGCTTGGGTTGGTCAGCTTGTTAATAAATACCATAATGAGAACACAACTGTCTGGCTGCATAGCTGAATGGTTAGCATACTGGTCTTTCGCCCTTGAGGCTCCAGGTATGATTTCCGTCCAGGCTAGGAATTCCTATAGCTCGGGGACTGGGCGCTCCTGTCATCTTCAACACTTGTATACAGCACACAACAGAACACGACACTCACAACCACATTAACATGCAGCATTTCTCCTCTAATGGTTGGTATGAGGAAAGACATCCAGCCAGCTCTCCTGACCACGCAAGAAAAAGGGGTGCAATAGAAACAGTCCCAGTGCCGTCGCTGCTCGCTTCTCACCAAGTCACTCCGGGTTTGATTTCTGGCCAGTGCATGTGGGATCTACGAAAGGAAATATCACGTTCTATGGGTCGAATTCCACATAAAAAGTGCCTCTTTTGGTATTCCTTAGAACTAAACTAGACGCGAGAGGTGAGCGATCGTCGGGTACTGAGAACATAATTCACAGCCAGTCGTCTGTCCTACATACACTTCGTGTACTGTACTTTTCTGGAAGGATTGATAGGAGGGTGGTATGTACATACATGTAGTTCACCTCCAGCGGAGCAATGCCTGAAAAGTGCTGCGCCAACTCGAGACAAGGATATGAATTTACTTTTACAAAACTGTTGCAAACTTCGGGCTGAGAAGACTTGCGAGTGAGGAGACGAGCTGCTCGACTAAGCGGTATGTTCAGAGCTGCTAGTAGAGGAATGGCGTGGATTGACATTAGTAGACAAATGTGCTTGAATGTTTTTTTCTCTTTTGCGGTAAGAACATTCATAATATTGGAATTCAAGAGAACAGATTGGTGCATATTTTTGTTTGTATGAAGAGGTGTAAGAGATTGGAATAATTCACCAAGGGAGATATTCAATAAATTCCCAACTTCTTTGACATAATTTAAGAAAAGGGTAGGTAAACAACTGGTAGGCTATCTGCCACCTGGGTGACTGCCCTAAATGCAGATCTTTGGTGACCGATCGTTCGCCGATACGAAGCCCTTCTTTATGGAAATCATTTTAACGTACATCTCTGCAGTTGCACGAGCATTCTGTCCTACTTCGCCGTAAATTAAAATCTTGTCCAGGTATTTGCATGATGTGAACTGTGGCATGGCTAAGCGGTGTGTTCACTAGCTACACACTAGTCATATCCGGGTTATGAACATTAAGTCATAGGTCACTCCTCTCCTCACAACGAGGCTGCCGACCTCGCAGTTCTGTTCGCTTCACAATAGCTGCGTCGCCACATGTTCTTTGCTACCATTCAAATCATAACTTATTAATTTTTTATAGTTGAACATAATGAGATACAGGAAAAATAACCAGTAATCATTTGTTCTGACACATATTTCTAGGTGTTAGTACTCCATCGTCTTATGTTTCGAGCATTAACACTTTACATCACTGATTTCATTTGATATTATAGTGTAACGGTGCAAGCTACGACCTGAAACTTGCGATATTGTGATTCTCTCCCCAAGATCTATTACTTCTGTTAATTTGGTGCATCAGTTACTTTCCACCACGTACATTAAAACATAATTAATGGAGATAATTTGGGGTCGATTTTAAATTAAACAATACACGTTTTAATTAATTAAAATAACCTAAGTGATTGTACAAGGTACACTAAAACCTTGTGCTTAGGAATAAAATATATATGTACCTACACAATGGACCTGGTTCGCCTGTATATTTTATTTTGTACAATAATAGGTATACATCATTCCCCACCCTGATGAAGTGGGTCGACATGTGTCGGTATGAAGTAAAGCAACTTGTAAAAAAAATTTAAAATATATTACTTCAATGACATTCATTTATTTTATCAACATGTGCATTTATAGGTTTTTAAAGCCATTTACGGTGGAGAGAAATAAACAGTTAAACTAGGGACGGGGCTGGACAAAGTGAAGGCCTCTCAACAGGGCGTGAATCAGCTCAGGTAGGAAGGGAAGCTTGTGGTCAAAGTTTCCGAGGATGCGTCTTTGGAATTGGAGGGTGACATATGTATCAAGCTTATAAAAGAGGAAGATGTCGTACAGGTATGAGGTGTGGTATCGGAATGGAAGCAGGAGGGCGTGAGGTTCTATGGAGAGAAGTGGTCGGTAGGGACTGGAATAGGCGACTGCTCTTCAGGCAGTGAGACCGCAGTTGACGGGAAACCATACAAAAAATTTCTAGGTGTGTAGAAGTATAGAGAAACTTGTGTCGTCGAATCAGCGAACGAGTTGGGGTCTCGTCCAAAGTGTGCAAATTTTCAGCACGATCTGCGATTCCCCAGTTCAGACACTTTGGGCATGAGCTGTTGGAAGTGAGGATGTTAGGTGAGGTGTTCATTCTGGATGATCCCAATTTATTTTGATGCAAGTGTAATGGACTAGTACAACTTGGAAACAATTCTCTAACCCATGGGTAAATAATGAAAATACTGAGCTCTATTATTATTTACATAGTTATGTACTGACTTTATTTGGTATAAATCGTGGTCATAATGAGATGTGAGTTTATGTCATGACACGTCTGCTGTATGTAGATTAAATATGATGATGATGATGATGATGATGATGATGATTATGATGATGATGCTTGTTGTTTTAAGGGGCCTAACATCGAAGGTCATCGGCCCCAAATTAAATATGAGTTTATTTAATGCAAGAATGCGTAATTGATAGCATATAATTTATTACTTGTAAATATGATGTATAAATCCAGTATAATATTGTGCAACACACGGTAATAGCCCAGAACAACACATCTTGCCACTAGAGAGTTACAGAACATTTGTAAATAGATTACTGGAGACTCTAGAAATTACAAGAAAACATGTTGTGTCATACTTTTCTAGAAGCCTGGCCAGGCAATGTATATAAAGAGGCAGTCTTGGAAGTTGGAGTTAGAGTTGTATAGTGAGAGTTGTGAGTGCAAGTCGTTAATCGAGTATGTGAATTTATGTTGTGATTTTGTTGCGCTGGTAGTACGTTGACATGCTATTGTGGCAGTCTTCTTCATTGTAGCAGTGTTTTGTTCAAGACGGCAGTTTATTAGTGTGTGTGTGTGTGTGTGTGTGTGTGTGTGTGTGTGTGTGTGTGTGTGTGTGTGTGTGTGTGTGTGTGTGTGTGTGCGCGCGCGCGCGCGCACGCATGTGTGCACATGTCTGATGCCGCCCACCCTCATCAGAGGGTCTGCCTTACAAGGGCAGCACCCAGCTAGAAATAGCCACACGAAGTTATTATATGGTATGGTTATTACTGCAATGCACAAAATGGAAACATGTCTCAACACTGTCTAGTCTTATGCCTTGTTTGATTGACGGGCGACATCCGATACTTGACCGTACACTTCGGCTTTTACAAAAATAAATGTATCTAAACATGATCGTACATAACCATTTCCATGAGTTAGGAACTGTGGTTCAAATATAACTTATTTAACTTGTCGTTTATCAATCAATTCACGGCTGCCTCCCAGGTGGCAATTGTTTACCCATCCTTTTCTTAAATGGCCTTTTCTTAAATATTTTTTAATAACTTGGAAATTAATCGAACATTTCCCTTGATAAATTTTTCAAATCCCTTCCTCTTTGTCCTATAAATTTTTCCTTTTGAATTCCAAATTTATCTTCATATTATGATCTCTCCTACTTTTAAAAAGCTCCGTCCAAGCTTACTCGTCTATTAATATCATTCCATACCATCTGTACATTGACAGCTCGAAGCATACCACTTAGTTACAAGTAACTATTCTCATTTTGGTTCCGTATTGAAGATGACGTGAATCACAAATATTATAATAACTATTTATAGATAATCCATGTTGTATTGAACAGGTGGATCTATAAATAATTATCATAATATTTGTGATTTACATACCACTTAGTTGAGCATCTCGTCTCCTTACTCCCAGCCAAAAGTTTACAACATTTTCGTTGTCAGAAATCGTCCAGAACAAATTGTGCTGCTTTCCTTTGAATCTTTTCCAGTTCTCGTATGAAGTAATCCTGGTGTGGGTCCCATAAACTCGAACCATACACTAATTGATGTCTTACCAGAGACTTAAGCGCCCTCTCCTTTACATCCTTTCTACAACCTCTCAATACCCGCATAACAATGTGAAGAAATCTGTAACCTTTCTTTACAAGCTCGTTAATGTGATTACCACATCGAAGATCATTCCTTATTGGACCAGGAAATGCCCGTATTATTGGTGAATTTCTTATCACTGAGTCTTTTTTCGGTAGAGCATGTTGTTATTACATGGCATGAATGGTAATGGCCCAGAGAGAAATAAAGGGAGAGAGACTCTATATAAAATGACTTAGGTCTTTCTTTAAAAATTGAATTTATTCAGGAAAAGTCAGAATATATCACCTTACAAGTGCGTTTGTATCTGGGGCGTTGGCTTCCTCCAGACGGCATCCTCACCATGGTAAACGTTCCTTACATGGCAGCTTCACACCAGGGTACCACGTTCCCACGTTGGCAGCTATACACCAGGGTACCACGTTCCCACATTGGCAGCTACACACCATAGCACCACGTTCCCATGTTGGCAGCTACACACCAGGGTACCACGTTCCCACGCTGGCAGCTACACACCAGGGTACCACGTTCCCACGTTGGCAGCTACACACACAGCACCACATTCCCATGTTAGCAGCTACACACCATGGCATCACATTCCCACATTGGCAGCTACACACCAGGGTACCACGTTCCCACATTGGCAGCTACACACCATAGCACCACGTTCCCATGCTGGCAGCTACACACCAGGGTACCACGTTCCCACATTGGCAGCTACACACCATAGCACCACGTTCCCATGTTGGCAGCTACACACCATGGCATCACGTTCCCACGTTGGTAGATACACACCATGGCACACATTCCTACATTGGCAGCTACACACCAGGGTACCACGTTCCCACATTGGCAGCTACACACCATGGCACACGTTCCCACGTTGGCAGCTACACACCATAGCACCATGTTCCCATGTTGGCAGCTACACACCAGGGAACCACCTTCCCACGTTGGCAGCTACACACCATAGCACCACGTTGGCAGCTACACACCATGGCACCACGTTCCCACGTTGGCAGCTACACACCATACCACCACGTTCCCACATTGGCAGCTACACACCATGGCATCACGTTCCCACGTTGGCAGCTACACACCATAGCAGTCTCTCACATGCAGCCTGCTGTAGAGGAGTGAGCTTAATCAAAGCATCATTAGTTGCCGCAGAAAAATTCCCCTCACAAATCAAGTTAAAACTGGCGTCAAGGTTATGCAGTTTGGGGTAAAGGAGATGAGAGGAAAGATACAGAGACCCTTCAAGTTCAGTAAGGTGGTCAACCAATCCAGTTGCATGATCTGTGACAAAAACCATGTGGGAGTGAAGCCTATTTACTTCTTGGTCACTCAGATCAGTCAGATACTTAATACCACAGCTGTTGATGTCTTTCATGTCGGACATCTTGAAAAATGTAACAACATCAGTAAAGTAAGCACTCAAGTAGAAGAGAGCCAGAAACCAGCTATTCCATCGGGTTATGACATGTGCAGGAAAAAGCTTTGCTTCCTTTTTTAAGGAAAAAGGCATTTTATAGTGTAGAATATCTAGAATGTGGTATTTTAAAAACTGACCTAACATAGGTAGCTAAAATAATTTTTCTAATGACTCAGGCATTATGGCTAAGATATTGTATATAGATTATTTTTATTAATACTGACAATACCTAGTGTAAATTTTCTGTACTTGATAGTGGAAGAATAAAATATCTAAATATCTAAAATATCTTTGCAGCACCATACTTTGATGTTAAGAATTGTAAATAATTATATTTTTGCTTTCTTGTGTTCAAAAATGCAGACTTTACCATCGCAACCAATTGATTTAAATCTATCATCATTGTGACCCAACTATTGCCAACCAAGCTGATCTTATGTGCCCAACACTGTACATGCATTAAATGATTCCCTATGACCACACTTAATGTTTCAGAACACCGGGTCATGTACGGGGCACTGTCACTAACAAATACTTTAACTGCTTCATATGGTACACTATAACTGCGCAAAGCTTCTAAAACAGCACGAAAGCAGTTTGTAGCATTTCCTGCATCAAGATGGTTCACAGAAACAATGTGCAACTCTCTTTTCAATCTGGCTGGGATTTGGAATATGATGATTAAAACACAACAGCCCATTCTATCTGTAGTTTCATCCAGAGTATTTATTTCTTTTCTGGTGGTCAGATGCAACTTCTAGAAAGGAAGAAAGACCTCAAATTATAGCAAAATAATTGAAAATTACTGGATCAGTTTGGGTACAGGTAAGATAGTTCGATATGGAAATCGCACTCAAATTCAGTATCCTTCAATTTTGCGCGTGGTTTTGATGTCGTAATACCTAAACCGTACCCGATCAATGAAATCGAAACTTACCCGGTAAATATACTTCACATAGAGTTCTCACACGTGGCAGCTCTTCATTTGAAAACTCAGTAATCCAGGCTCTTAGCTCTTTGCTTTCCAGCTTTTCCAGAGGTACAGTATATTTGCTTTGGCAAATACTTCAACTGTGCATTTCAAGAAGTTATCTCTAGAAATTTTTCGTCGTTTACAATTATCTAACTGTGTAAGCACGAAAGATTGCTTTCATTGAGGTGTACTAGCAGCAGGGGTTGAACTTTCGTTATTGCGTTGCTTACCCACGTGTTTTTCAGATTTAATACGTTTCACAATGCTATCTTTTTTTTTTCCCACCCCACTCGGCAATTACAATACTTGCAAAATACTGTTACTGAATCTGTGGCATATAAACCATCTTTTGCATATTGCTGAGCCCTGTCGAGCGCAGTTTTTTTCGTGTGCCCCATAACCTAAATGATCGCTCGACTTTCTACTCTTCACTAGTTTCAATTTTGAACAACAGGAAAACAACGCTGCGTCTATCTCGTTATTTCCATGACACTCAATGTACATTTCGATAATAATCGATACAGATCTTATTCTCCTTGCTGTTCCCATTGTAAATATCGATTAAAGTCAGCAAGCAGCAAGATATACGGTATGCATCATACTTTGAATATTTCTGATGATTTTACCAAAATATGTTGTTTTCGCCAGTAAAATAGTACATTTTCGCAGAATACGCACCAAAATCATATATTCATACTAATTTCACATTTTCGGTCACAATTTGCGTTTTGTCGCACTTCTATTTATGCATAAAAATTATTTTATTCCACATTAGAATTATCGTAAGCTTGGATTCAGTACAAGATTCAAAAATTCGCATTTATCGCAACTGCAATTTTTTTCAGGTCCCTATTTATGTAAATATGATGCAACATCATGTGAAATTTCATTCGTATGTCTTCAACGATTTTTGAATGACAATGAAAACCATCTGTAAAATCTGTAAAGTTATAGACAATGAGTTGACATTTACAAACATATCTCCGGAAAGAGTGGAGGTTTTACTTGCCAGATTAAAGAGGAATGGATATTCTATAGCAGTTGAAGGAGTGTCAGCTCAAATTAATATAAAGTATAATCTTACTAACCGTGTGCATGAAGATCAAGAGCTAGATGAGCCACATCCATCCGCTGTTGTTTCAGTCCACTGGCTTATGTTGATAGAGGTACCACCAAATCTCCCTATTCTGTTCCTTGAAGCAATTGACCTATAGCCTCTATTTCTACACAGTGCAAGAGCTGTAACATTACATTTAATTTCGAAGTTTCAAATATTTGGTCATACAGACAAACAATAGTGGGGGTAATTATTGTTTAAAACTTTCATCGCTATGCGCGTACGGGATACGGGTGCACTGCTTTCCTTGTTGTGAACTGTGCCCGTACACCATACAGGCGAGATTTTTACGCGTGCTTATAGGCAGCTGCACGGATCCCATATGGTTTCCGTTTCTTGCTTGGAGGTAGTAGTTTATCTAGTGTCCACGAGAATGCAGCAGCTATTGGGAAGTTCAACCTGAGACGATAAAAAGGGTAGTTTCTCCTTGCCGTGACATGTACCGAAGCACTCGATGAACCGGGTACTGAGCACACCAAATCTGTCGGCTGTGTTACTGTACAAACATTTCCTCACGCCAGCTCAATGATAGTGACATCTTGGATGTTTCATCGGGAGAAGCAGATTCAGAAACAGATGACAGTGATGAATACTCTGCTTATGAACCAGACAACATATCAAGTTATAGTTCTAGCAAGATTTTTATTTATTACGTCACTTTCGAGTGCAGGCTTTTTTAGCTGCATTATTTTACTCCCAATACAAATGATAGAAATACTTCACCTCTCCCAGAATATGGGCTCATTTTTTCGTTTAGGCGAAGAAATGCGGACTGATGATTTACCTGCACTGCGAAAAGAAATTACTGTAGACAGTGGTGCAAGGAGTGCAAGGTTAGACTGTGCATAGCCCAATGTTTTCAGGGCTACTATACCAAAACAAATTATTCCTAAATAGGTATATTTTGTATTTCAAATGTACTTCTGTTTGTTTGTGGCTAAAGTAGCCACATTAAATGATTAAATTTCATTATTTGAGCAGGCTTATTGGTAAAAGTTGTTAATGTAAATTTTTTCTTGTACTTTTTATATTTTTCATAAGACTAGTACAATTAAAATACTTTAGATATGTACTTTCTGATTAATGTCTTTGTTTTGATGGCTGACACCTTCATATGATACAAAATCAGATACCGGTATGTACTATGTTACACTGTTGTGTAATAAAGTATTAAAATTCAGGAAAAAGATCCAGTTCACTGCCAAGGTCCATGGTATAATATGGTAGTATTGAAAGTGTTAACCCTCATGAGGTATCGTACAGTCCTTGGGACTCCACAAGATTTTTGTTTGTTTGCTATTCTGTGTTAGCCCTAATGCTCTGTGAGCTTGGTTTGCCCAGGAGAAATCGGTACGAGTCACTGCAGGTAGAACAACCGAGGGAAGGTGAGGAACAGGGAACAGTTGCCGAGAAGTTTGGAAGTAGGAGAAAGAGAAGCGGTAGGAAAGGGAAATGTGGAGTAGTGGATAGGAAAAGACAGGTGGAACAGGGTCATGGGATGGAGAAAAGGGAGGAAGAAGTAGCTTCTGCAGCTGTCAGGAAAGATAGGACTGACCAGGAGGGGAGGGGATCAAATGAGGTGGGTAGGGTTGAGGCTCTGGTCATGGGGGATTCTATCGTTAGACATGTCGGGAAAGTGTGTGGATGAAAGGGTACCAGGGTAGAGTGTTATCCAGGAATTAGGTTAAGGCAGATGTTGAAGAAAGTAGAAGAGAAGCAGGAGGGAAAGGAGAAGGTGGTAGTGTTTCACGTTGGTACTAACAACGTAAGACAAGCTGGTATAAGTACCAACATAGTTGGGGATGTGTGGGATCTGGTAAATGCAGCACGGATGAAGTTTAAGGAAGCGGAGATTGTTATCAGTGGAATACTGTGTAGGAGGGATACTGACTGGAAGGTGATTGGGGATTTAAATGAGACTATTGAGTGGGTATGTGGGAAACTGGGAGTGAAATTTCTAGATCCTAATGGGTGGGTAGGAGATAGGGATCTGCACTCAGATGACCTTCACTTAAACCGCAGTTGTACATATAAGTTAGGAAATTTGTTTAGTAGGGTTATAGGGAGGTACATTCAGGGAAACAGGGTGCGCTAGACAGCGGTGTTAAGGGAACAGGGAACTGGAAATCAAGTACGGATGACATAAAACTGTTAGTGCTCAACTGTAGAAGTATTGTAAAGAAAGGAATAGAATTAAGTAATTTAATAGATATATACTTACCAGATATTGTAATAGGAGTTGAATCATGGCTGAGAAATGATATAATGGATGCAGAAATTTTCTCACGGAACTGGAGTGTGTATCGTAGAGATAGGATAGGTAGGAGGGGGAGTATTCATTCTCTTGAAAGAAGAATTTGTAAGCTACGAAAAAGTTAAAGATGACAAGCACGAAATTCTAGGGGTAAGGTTCATTTCTAAAGATAATAGGCAACTAGATGTCTTTGGAGTGTACAGACCAGGAAAGGGTAGCGCAGATGCTGATTCAGAATTATTTGATAAGATAATCAGCTATGTGGGAAACGATAAGGAAAGGAACGTGATCGTAGCAGGTGATCTCAATTTACCAAATGTCAATTGGGAAGGTAATGCGAATGACAGGAAGCATGACCAACAAATGGCAAATAAGTTAATATGGGAAGGGCACCTGATTCAGAAAGTGATGGAACCAACTAGAGGGAAGAATATTCTGGATGTGGTGCTGGTAAAACCAGATGAGCTCTATAGAGAAACCGAAGTAATAGATGGCATTAGTGATCACGAAGCTGTGTTTGTGGTGATTAAAAATAAATGTGAAAGAAAGGAAGAGATTAAAATTAGGACTGTTAGGCAGTACCATATGGCTGATAAAACAGGCATGAGGGAGTTTATAATAAGAAACTATGATCGGTGGAAAATGATAAATAAAAATGTAAACAGACTCTGGGATGGGTTTAAAGCAATTGTTGAGGAATGTGAAAATAGGTTTGTACCTTTAAAGGTGGTAAGCAATGGTAAAGTTCCACTATATTATAACAGGGAAGTAAAGAGACTAAGAAGGAGGTGCAGGTTGTAAAGAAATAGTTAGAAATGGATGTGGAAGTAAAGAGAAATTGAAGGAACTTACTAGGAAATTGAATCTAGCAAAGAAGTCAGCTAAGGATAACATGATGGCAAGCATAATTGGTGGCCACACTAATTTTAGTGAAAAATGGAAGGGTATGTATAGGTACTTTAAGGCAGAAACAGGTTCCAAGAAGGATATTCCAGGAATAATTAATGAACAAGGGGAGTGTATATGCGAGGATCTTCAAAAGGCAGAAGTATTCTGTTAGCAGTATGTAAAGATTGTTGGTTACAAGGATAATGTCCAGATAGAGGAGGTGACTAATACTATAGAAGTATTAATATTTACCTATGACAGCAATGACATTTACAGTAAGATACAAAAGTTGAAAGCTAGAAAGGCAGCTGGAATTGATAAGGTTTTGGGGGATATACTAAATACAATGGGTTGGGATATAGTACCATATCTGAAGTACTTGTTTGATTTTTGTTTGCATGAAGGAACTTTACCAAATGAATGGAGAGTTGCTATAGTAGCCCCTGTATATAAATGAAAGGGTGATAGGCATAAAGCTGAAAATTACAGACCAGTCAGTTTGACATGCATTGTATGTAAGCTTTGGGAAAGCATTCTTTCTGATTATATAAGACATGTTTGCAAAATTAATAAATGGTTTGACAGAAGGCAGTTTGGGTTTAGGAAAGGTTATTCCACTGAAGCCCAACTTGTAGGATTCCAGCAAGATATAGCAGATATCCTGGATTCAGGAGGTCAATTGTACTGTATTGTGATTGACTTACCTAAGCCATTTGATAGGGTAGATCATGGGAGACTACTGGCTAAAATGAGTGCAGTTGGACTTGACAAAAGTGACTGAATGGGTGGCTCTGTTTCTAGAAAATAGAACTCAGAGAATTAGAGTAGGTGAAGCTTTATCTGTCCCTGTAAAAATTAAGAGGGGAATTCCTCAAGGCAGTATTATTGGACCTTTATGTTTTCTTATATATATCAATGATATGTGTAAAGAAGTGGTATCAGAGACAAGGCTTTTCGCTGATGATGTTATTCTGTACAGAGTAGTAAATATGTTACAAGATTGTGAGCAACTGCAAAATGACCTCGATAATATTGTGAGATGGACAATAGGCAATAGTATGATGATAAACGGGGATGAAAGTCAGGTTGTGAGTTTCACAAGTAGGAAAAGTCCTCTCAGTTTTAATTACTGCGTTGATGGGGTGAAAGTTCCCTTTGGGGATCATTGTAAATACCTAGGTATAAATATAAGGAAAGATCTTCATTGGGGTAATCACATAAATATGATTGTAAATAAAGGGTACAGATCTCTGCACATGGTTATGAGAGTATTTAGGGGTTCTAGTAAGGTTGTAAAGGAGAGAGCATATTTGTCTGTGGTGAGACCTCAACTTGAGTATGGTTCCAGTGTATGGGACCCTTACCAGGATTACTTGATTCAGGAACTGGAAAAATCCAAAGAAAAGCAGCTCGATTTGTTCTGGGCAATTTCTGACAAAAGAGTAGCATTACAAAAATGTTGCAAAGTTTGGGCTGGGAAGACTTGGGAGAAAGGAGACGAGCTGCTCGACTAAGTGGTATGTTCCGAGCTATCAGTGGAGAGATGGCGTTGGAGGACATCAGTAGACGAATAAGTTTGGATGGTGTCTTTAAAAGTAGGAAAGATCACAATATGAAGATAAAGTTGGAATTCAAGAGGACAAGTTGGGGCAAATATTCATTTATAGGAAGGCGAGTTAGGGATTGGAATAACTTACCAAGGGAAATGTTCAATAAATTTCCAATTTCTTTGCAATCATTTAAGAAAAGGCTAGGAAAACAACAGATAGGGAATCTGCCACCTGGGCGACTGCCCTAAATGCAGATCAGTGGTCGGTCGGTCTGTCGGTCCCACAGGGAACCTGAAATATTTGTCCTCAATGAGTAAATTCATAATTCCAATATAAATGATCTGTTATTGGAAATTGTAAGTTTTCCAGCTCCCTCGTTCTTGGTTGCCACCATTCCACCCCAGTGTGCCAATTTTGGCTCATTAGTTGGTAACTAGCACACCTAGCAAGATGCATAAAGTGGAGGTCACTGCATAGGTTACTCTGAGCCACAGGCAGTGACAATACTCTATGAGAGACTTGGTCTCTTGTATACACTCTTTGTCAGAAAATTTCCAGGATAAGTGTTGTTCTGACTGGGCGAGTTGGCCGTGCATGTAGAGGCGTGCGGCTGTGAGCTTGCATCTGGGAGATAGTAGGTTCGAATCCCACTATCGGCAGCCCTGAAGATGGTTTTCCGTGGTTTCCCATTTTCACACCAGGCAAATGTTGGGGCTGTACCTTAAGGCCACAGCTGCTTCCTTCCAACTCCTAGGCCTTTCCTGTCCCATCGTCGCCATAAGACCTATCTGTGTCGGTGCAACGTAAAGCCCCTAGCAAAAAAAAAAAAAAAAAATGTTGTTCTGAGGTTGCAATGTGAACAAAGGGGGAAAAAATGTTGGTTTTATATTACCTGGTATCTGTACGTTCAGAGATGGCCTTGGCCATGTTTCCACGCACAGGCACTAGGTGGCAGGGCTGTGCTTTAGTGACGGTGACACAATGGACGCTGATTGTGAACAAAGAGTGAACATAAAGTTTTGCGTTAAGCTCGGGAAAACACCTAGTGAAACGTGGAAAATGATCACACAAGCATGTGGAGGTGATGCAATGTCAATAAGTCGTGTGTTCAAGTGGCAAAAAAGATTTCTGGAAGGCAGAGATTCAGTGCAAGACGATCTCAGAACTGGCCACCCATCTACAACACATTCTGATACAATGGTCCCACATTGAAGGTGCCATTAAGGTAAGGTATGGGTGTATTCTGCCTGAAGGCAGGTCTGAACCTCCACAGAGGTGTGCCTGAGCCGGAGTTTTACGTATGGTAGGGTGGCCAGTTCCTTTCCGCTCCTCCATTCCCTTACCCCCCCCCCCCCCACCAACAGCGCGTGGTAACCCATCCAAATCTTGACCACGCCCAATGTTGCTTAACTTCGGAGCTCTCACGGGATCCGGTGTGTCAACATGGCTACGGCCTTTGAAGGTGCCATTAGAACTAAAAATTCTGTTGTGCTTACAATAAATTTCATGCCTGCCTAGTGGCCATGATTGTTCAGCTGTCAAGTCTATAGGCCTGTTCAAGTCCCATTGGTGGAAAAAATGTCACCATCAGAACGTTGGCCAGCAGGGTAGGAAAGATGGTGATATACAATTTCTAATCACTAGATTGTGTACCAAAAGCCTGGATTCAATTCCAAAATTCTCCACAGTAATCAAACTGAGGGAATATGACGCTGTTGATGGTGATTCAGGATTGAGACATTAAGCCTCAAGCAAACCCCTTGGCATTATTCAACAGAAGTAGGCTATGTGCTGACACTAGGTTATACACACTTTCCCTATCTCATGATTATCACGATTTCACATACAGATGTGCTGGTTGCCCATTGGCGTCAAAGAGAAAGACCTGCACCAGGCAAGCTGAACATGTCCTCAGACACTCCCAGCACTAAGAGCTGTGTGTCTGTTAGATCACCAGCCCAGAGGCTGGTTGAATCCTCAAATAGCACGACCAAAACTATGCAGTTATAGGAAAACCACAAAAAGAAATGGCAGCACCAAAATGAAGCATACTAGGCATGATGAAGAGTGAGGGAGTATTGCCATTGCTTTCCTCACTGGGCCAGACAGTGCTATTATAGCATGACTAACCCTATAAGCAACACCTTTTATAACACTCGGACACACTAGTTGTGCTCCGAATGTCACTACTCAGCACCACCAATATCCCAACAGCTTCATCGCATTTACACATTACCTGGATGTATTTGCAAAACATTTCATTGTTAATGCTATTCCTCTTTTCAAGAACTTTTAAATACAGTTGAAAAAATGTTCAAAGAAAAGCTCATTTCGATATCTTGAGCAAATATTAGGCATGTCCATTTTAGCTGGACCACCCAGTATATTCTGCTTTTCTTATTTGTATCCATAATACAAACATTTATAAGTAATTCTTTTGAATATAGAAAGGAGAGAAATTAACACTTAGCTGCCATGGGGGTCCGATGGGACTGGCAGTATAGGTACGCCGGTCCGACAACAGCTGATTGGTAGGTGATGTGAAACGGAACTCTTATACTAACTTCATGCATTCTAGCGCGTAAAAAATGAACCACAGTATCTCAAGAGACTCTTTGGTAATCCGATGATGTAACACAGTCATCCAATTCGTTTGGCTACACAGCATAGAACACTTACAAAATGACTTTACATGTGATGCTACTTATTGGCCCAATCACATTGGCATATGATTTTACGTAGTAATGACCAAGGTGAAATTGAGAACTTGAATGAATTATTTGACAATGTATTTCAGTAGAGAGACGTGACGATGGATGGTGAAGGGACCCATTCCCTGTGGAAGGCCCACTGGCTGGGTGAGCCCCCTTGTTCAGCGGCCAGTCTAGGCCAGCAAACAGAGTAAAGCAAGTCTGTGTCCTGCAGGCTGCATTCATTGGCATGGCGGTGTGTTACGACGTTCAGTTTCAGCTCCCAGGTTGCATCTAAGTAATCACTCATTTTCTCGGACACTAACACGCAATGGACTTTGATGTAGTGAAGGTAAGCAAACAATGTGGCTTGAAGTTTTTGCGCCAAATCTCCTGCAAAAGGCTAAACAATGGCCAGTGGCCAATCTGATTGGCAGATTTATTTTTAAGTGCTCGAAATGACCAAGAGTAAACATACCGACCTGATCAGGACAGCAGCTGTCAGCGCTTGAATATTAATATTTTTTTCTCGTTTATGTTCATTACTGGTACACATGTACAATAAAATAGGGAAAAAGGAGAAACTATGCTTCTTTCAAAGTGGCAATTGCCAGATGTAGCATGGTAGCTAACGTGTTGAGCCAAGTTTGTCTGTACTTTATATGTTACTGAATTAATTTGACCTCACCTACCTTCTTGCTGTTCCAATGGAAGGGAATGACTTTTTTTTTTGCTATTTGCTTTACGTCGCACCGACACAGATATGTCTTATGGCGACAATGGGATAGGAAAGGGCTAGGAATTGGAAGGAAGCGGTCGTGGCCTTAATTAAGGTATACTCCTGGCATTTGACTGGTGTGAAAATGGGAAACCACGGAAAACCATCTTCAGGGCTGCCGACAGTGGGGCTCGAACCCACTATCTCCCAATTACTGGATACTGGCCGCACTTAAGCGACTGCAACTATCGAGCTCGGTAGGAATAACATTTTATGCAGACAATAAATACTTGGCTTAAGCGATCTGCCATATCCAAAAAAACGAACCATCCAGAGAAACAGCCATAGAAAAGAACACCTGCACCTCTGAAGGATATGGCCGTGGCACAAGAGAGTAAAGATTGACAATCCCAAGCTGGCTTCCATCCTCCAAGGTATAAGCAGCTAGTATAATGTCAAGGAAGCCAATAATGTTTTTAAGAAATAACATAACAGAACAAAAATAAATTATTATTTCTAAAAAAAAAAAAAAAAAAAAAAAAAAATGCTTCAAGTTATGATTATAGTGATGATGAAGTGGGCAAGTGTTAATGAACTGTTTCTTCTTTTCATATTGAATCATGGCTCAATACAACAGAAATCCATTTTTTATACTAAAAATCCAAAATTATAGATGTTTATATTTCATTTTTCTTCGGTTTGGGCAATTGAGTCACTATTTGTATTTGTATTTTATGGTTTCCATATTATGAATCATTATCCACACTGAGGTAACTTTTTACACATGTAAGAATATTCAATTTATAATCTTCAGTGTTTTATAAGTAGGTTATAAACATCCACCTGCCCAATGATGATAATACTATACATTCAAGTTTAGGTGGCATTAAGAGATGAAATTTTGCTGGAATTCTAAATTGAAATGTTCCAGTAAACATACTTAAATGTCATAACACTTTGCAAAACACACCCTGGAAGTTTCAATGTGCATAGCATGTTTTTACTATGTACATAACTCATCATGAAACTGTAAAAATACATTAAGCTAATGCCTTGTCGTTAAAGGATACCTACATTCCCTCCTCGGGATAATGTATATATTATATTTCAACATGCGTCACCATAACATGCAATGCAATTTCTGTGCTGGTTCTCCCTAATACCACCTCAAGTTTACAATCCAAGTATTGTCTATGATGAGGACAGCACTTTCCTTGTGAACTAATAACGGTGTAACTTTACTTGTCTCAGTAAATGCTGGAACAAAAAAGAACAAGACATTAAACACTGTACCTTTTATAATGATACGACGCATATATCTCAATTTTTATTCCGTATTGGCTTTAACAACTAAGGTCAAAGGATTTTTCCCACCATCAAATACTTACTTTATTCTTATAGCTTTTTATATATATGTGGTGAAGCCGTGCCTCATAGCCGGTAGACGGCTGTAGAAGTCGCGTGTCTTTTGGTGTTTTCCATTTTGCTACGATAGACTGCTGGGGAAGTTCGTTCTTAGAGGTCTCTCGTGGCGGTCCTAGGACTCTATTGTTAAGTCTATGGTCAACAGATGACAGGCGTAACCAGTTTGAAGACGAAAGGAATGTGTCCGCTATGATAGGCCTACTCACTTCACGCCTCGTTGCTCCTGTGTGCTCAAGTACTAGTGCTTATCGACTTTGCTTTAAATCGCACCAAAATTCTGAAAGGCCTCATGTTGCCTCGAGTCTGACAACAGGATCTCATCTTCCTGATGAGTGGAGTACGTACAGAACTTGTATTGTCTGCAAAGCGCAGAAGAGGAAGCAGACGAAAATGTGTTGTAATTAATACAATGTAACATTATGCGCCTTACCCTGCTTTTAAATTTATCATACGTAGTTGAATTCTAAAAAATTGTTAGCTATGATGTGCAAATTAATGTAGGTAAACAATCTGTAATTTTGAAATTAATGTTTATGTTAAATTGTAATATGTATTTAACAAAATTGATATATAGGTAACTGAAGATAACATTTACAAAAAAGCAAAGCTTTTACTCCGACAGTGCCATGTCCAAAGCTGTGTATCTAAAAGGAGGATGAGAAGCTTCTACTGAATAAAAACTGCTATAAATATGATCATAAGCATTTGACTAAATATGCATTAAAAATACTTTCAAACTCTGAGTGTGCTCTCTTAACATCGCGAGCCAGCTGCGGATGGGAGAGTGGAGCGAGACAAGTATTCCATGCAGGGGGCTCGGTGAGCAACCCTCTGCTCACGTCCAGACGGTCACGCTTCCTTACTCACTGCGACGGGATGAAAGGGTTAATGATCACTCACTTATACAAAAGGGACATTCCGGAATGGATATAAATATTTTCAAGAAAAGGTCCCAAGCATGTAGGCTTTGGAAAGTGTTGTATAAAACCTGTTTTGAGGTTACTGGAAGACAGAGTTTTGAAAGTAATTCCAGTCAGAATAAAATTCTAACATATCACTTTTATTATTCTTTTTGAATAGCGACGAATTATCAAAAAAGGTATGTCTCAGTGCTTTGGAAGTGATATTTAATGTGTAGTTATGTCAGTAAACATCAAATTGAATGCTGGGGTCAAAAAGACCAATGCTGTAAATACTACATCCTCTCAATTTTTTTCAAAATAAATATTAATTTTCTTCCCAGTTACCACAATGAAAGCTTCTATTCAATACAATATTGCCACATACAAAATAACTTAGTTCATTTATCAATAAGAGCAATTGACGTGTTCAGTGTTTTAATTCTCTACGGAAGAGGATTTTAAGTTCATTTTCATCTTTAGTGTTCTCATTTTTTTATATGCACAAATATTTGTACTTAATATATGTTTTTTAAAATGAAAATATTCCAAAATGGAATGAAACATGTCTTTGTAATGTTTAGCTAGAATTTAACCTGATACATGTTTGTATATACATAAAAACTAGCTATAAGAATAAAATAAATATTGAACAGTGGGAAAAATCCTTTCATCTTAGTTTTGTAATGATGTTCTAAGGCAGGGCCTCTCAAACGCTCAAAATCTCACGCGTGCATATCGAGGCGCAGAGACTCCGTGCACTGTGCATCGTTCCGACTCGGCTCAACTCAACTTTACTCAGATGGTGTAGTGCACTGAGAGCGACGAAGCGTTCGGTGATAGACGGCTTGTTTATCAGTGAAATAGATAAGCGCAAGACAACAACATAATAATGGAGCAACCTGTTTCAAAGAAAGCAAAGACTTCCGAAAGTCCAATTCAATCAAACTGGGAAATTTCGTATTTCATTGTCAGTCGTAACGATAAAGCCAAATGCTTAATCTATGGTACAATAATTATGTGATACGTTAATCAAAAAGATCTATTTTCCAATACAAAGGCTTTGCTCAAATTCTACGAGAATTTGTCGAAGGAAGATTTTCCTAAGCTGCATCAAGAAGCAGCTAAGATTATTTCTATGTTTGGTTCCACATGTATATGTGAAAGGTATTTTTTCCTGTTTTGACTTGTAAGAAAACTAGATTGCGTGCGAGTAGGCCTATTTCTGATTTTAGTTTAAAGAAGGCTCTCAAATTCCTGTCAGCCGGTCCCTTGTTCCAGGCATAACTGGTATCATTGAAAAGATAAAGGAAAAGAAGAGCTAGAGAAGAAAATTGTCTGCTCAAACCAAATTGGAAGAAGAGTGTTTTAACACCGGTTAAATTGTCCCATACAACAGTGTCACCGCTTACCACACATAAACATTTCGCTGTGAGGGGAGGATCAGCGGTGAAGGTGGAGAAGGCAAAGACAGGCCGAACGGGTGAGACAGGTGTAGGGGAAGTGGAGTAGGGGTTTGCACTCTAGTCAACCTAGTGAAGTCGTCTCCTGCACCTTGCGCCTGTGCACTGCACGGTGCATGCACCCTGAGTGGCCCTCTTCTAAGGAGTGCAGTGAAGAAGAAAACTGGAAAGTATGATATGAAAATCAGTGCAGGAAAAAAAACAAGACCATGGTGATATCAAGAGGAGAGAGACAAGGGAAAGGCATTGAGAAAATTGGTGGTCAAAGCCTTGAAATACCTAGGGAGTGAATTAATGCAGAATGCAAGATTGTACATGGAGATTAGAAAGAGGGTGCACCAAGCTCGATAGCTGCAGTCGCTTAAGTACAGCCAGTATCCAGTATTCGGGAGATAGTGGGTTTGAACCCCAATGTTGGCAGCTCTGAAGATGGTTTTCCGTGGTTTCCTATTTTCACACCAGGCAAATGTTGCGGCTGTACCTTAATTAAAGCCATGACTGCTTCCTTTCTACTCTTAGCCCTTTCCTGTCCCATCGTCACCATAAAACCAAATATAGTAGAGACAATACGCGACACTTCCGGATTTAGCTTTGTTAAAATGGGAGACAAGTCGCAAGTGGCGCTCCTAGTGGCTTGACCTGAAAATTCGCGCTAAATTCAAATATCAATGGAAATGTATATATGGAAATGGATAAATAAATTACGTCTAGAAAGAAAGTGTTACTAAGATATTAACATCAAATTTGCTAAAGCAATTCTGGACAAATGAATGAAGAATTATTTAACAGGTTATTATTTAAAGACTGAAATTATACATATAATCAAGATATGAAATGGAATGTTGTGAAAGGGCTTGATCTTTCATTTATGCATTACTTTTCTAGCTTTAAAATTCCAGCCTGAACGTTCACGGCTAGATTTTTCTTTTTCCTCATTTAAAAGCATTGTATCATCGTATTAAAACACTTGTCAACAAAAATTTTGGCACATTCCTTACACACATGATTCAATGAATTTACATTTAAGAGCTGGACAATTTTCCTTTTAACTTGAAGCCTACTAACAGAAAGAAAATCTACAAATTTAGCCCTACAAGCAATACTTGCCATAATGCCATTACATTAGGGTAAAGCAAATTTGCATCATCATATTGTTTCAACAAAATATGTACATTTCTTAAATCACCCAGATTTTCTTCAGTGCTTGACAACGCATTACGGCATTCCAATTGGGGTAACTTGGAACACAACCAGCCACACTCATATGCATATGTATTTTCCTGAATTAAATCAAACCCACAGATCACACCTACAACAACACATCAGTATTGAAGGTTAACTGCTGCACTATACAATAAAATAAGCATATTATATTTTAAGCCAGTTAAAATATGGGTCGAGCAGGTCAGAAGATTACGAAGTACTATAAAAATCTCTTTGTAACTGGAAGAATATATATGTAAACACAATATTACTTACATTTTCTTGTCACGAGGGGAATGGAAGAAAGACCGCGCATTCTTCTCTACTTCATAGTTACTGCAGCCAAACGCAGCACATACCTTTCCTCTCATATTGAGAGGAGATATCAAGTAATGACAAATGCTACTATTTAATTATGTCAACTCGCTGAAAATGCATAAATAACACCAAAAACTTCACACACAAATACACGTGCTCTTATGACAGAATCAGTAGTTCTCAGGTCAATCCGCTTAGAGAGAGCTCTAATAGCTGTCCTACCGAGCTTGATAGCTGCAGTCACTTAGGTGCGGCCAGGATCCAGTATTCGGGAGATAGTAGGTTCGAACCCCACTGTCGGCAGCCCTGAAAATGGTTTTCCGTGGTTTCCCATTTTCACACCAGGCAAATGCTGGGGCTGTACCTTAATTAAGGCCACGGCCGCTTCCTTCCCACTCCTAGCCCTTCCCTGTCCCATCGTCGCCATAAGACCTATCTGTATCGGTGCGACGTGAAGCACCTTGCAAAAAAAAAAAAAAATAGCTGTCCTCGATTCTCACTGAGTGTCGCGTATTGTCTCTGCTGTATTTGATAAAACCTTTCAGTGTCAGAGTGACATAAAACCAATTTTAACAAACGAAAAAAAAAAGGGTGTAACAGGGAAATGCATTCTACCAGTGTATGAAACCTTGTCTGGAATAAGGAAGTACGAGGGAAGTGTAAAGAGATAATGTACAAAAGGTATTATGCACCCATATTGACCTATGACCTATGACAAGTGGAGAGTAGAATTATTTAAGCTAGCGAAATTAAATACCTAAGAAGTATGATGGGAAAGATAGATTGAGCAATTTACTAACTAGACTTCATTGTTCTTCTGACTTGACAGTTTTTGGACAAGAACTATATGACTGATGCCACGTCCTCTCTATTTGCTGCAAATTCTTCCTTTCCCCAATAATGGAAATGCAACTGAAGGGGCGAAGATATCAGATGGTGGAGAAAATTTAAACTGAATCTCAGTCTGTTTTGAACACAGTGTGAGAAATTTACTTACTTGAATGCTTTGATCAAGATGACACTGCTAGAATCAATGCCTAACATCAAAACGACATTACTTTGGAGGTGATGGGGCCAATAATGTCTAAGGTTCCAAATGAACTATTGTCCGGCTCCATGGCTAAATGGTTAGCATGCTGGCCTTTGGCCACAGGGGTCCTGGGTTCAATTCCCGGCAGGGTCGGGAATTTTAACCTTAATTGGTTAATTTCGCTGGCACAGGGACTGGGTGTATGCGTCGTCTTCACCGTCATTTCATCCTCAACACAGCGTGCAGGTCGCCTGCGGGAGTCAAATCAAATGACCGGCATCTGGCGAGCCAAACTTGTCCTTGGACACTCCCGGCACTAAAAGCCATACGCCATTTCATTTTTTCAATGAACTATTTACTTTGAAGGTGATGGGGCCAATAATGTTTAAGGCACAAAATGAACTATTCACGAGATCAGTCTCGGAAATTATTAACTTGACCTCATATGTCCAGTGTTAAGAAATCTTGAATTCATTTTACCCTTTTTTTTTTACAGTCCATACTTAAAAAATAAAATTGATCACATACATACCTACATACATCTGCACTCAGTATGGTTTGTAAGGAACTACTATAATATCTGTTTTGATTCCATTCAAATGCCATATGAAACCTGCAAATTGTAACATTTGCTCATAATATATATTAAATAAATGTTTATGTTAACATAAAGAAATAAATGTGCTACTGGATTAAGGCCACTATATATATTTATTTAATAAAACCAAGATTTCCACCAAATTGCATTGTCCTTCATCACGGTATGTGAAGTTCTGCCTCCGACAGTGAGCAAGGAAATTCTTCGAAAGAACGTGGAAGTCATGACCGTACTATCCACAGCCTCTCCATTAACTGGACTCAAAGATCATTGTGGTGTGCTGTGGTGGTTGGGAGGGAAGTTACTGATTCACTGTACTCTGTCGACATTTTTCGAGTGCGTCCCGCTGTTCCATGGTAGTGTTATGCATGTATTTCTGCAGTACAGGTCTCCGTGTATTTGATAACTTGAAGCCATCGTCCCTATTGATGTTAGAACTGCATGACAAATAACATCAACAGGGAAGACAGCTTGTGGTGGAGGATAGTATTATGTGTGGTGTGTGAGTTGCAGGAGTGTTGGGGACAGCACAAACACCCAGCCCCCGGGCTATTGGTATTAACGAATGAAGGTTAAATTTTCCGACCTGGCCAGGAATCGAACCCGGGACTCTCTGAACCAAAGGCCAGTAGGCTGATCATTCAGCCAATGAGTCGGACAATAAATACCATAATTTTATTACAATAATGGCCATGTGATAAGCTATAAAGAAGTGACATTTTATATAAACAATGTGGTGAAGAAATACACACACATAACATACATATAGAATGTAAGGGGTATGGGTATAGATATTTTGTTAGTTGGTAAAGAAAAATACATGTCACAACATATGCTAGGTAGGGTTTATCTTGTCCTATTAGTTTCCCTCGCAAGCCTGGGATACAGAATATAGTATATAGTATAAAGTTATAGTTTTGTGATACTAATATTTGTACATATAATTTTTATTAACGTACCAGAAACCAATGAAATGGAGCTGTTGCCTTTTCAACACCGTTTTAAGGACCACCGAACCAAGCCGGTATTTGAACCTGTGAACTCGGACTCAGAAGGACAGCGACTCAACCAACTGAGCCACATGAAACGAAGCTATTTGTGATTATTGTTATAAATAGATGTGGTTAGTATTTTTTACAAAATTTTGTGGAGCATTTATTAAGGCGCACATTTTCCAATTTACCTAAATGCACGAGACCGGACGGAAGAACTAGCTGGAAGCTAAAGAGCTTTGCAGGGATGTTGCTTCCTTCTCTGTTTACTTTTCCAAACCAAACTCCATGACATAACAGCCCTGAAGGGCCATCGCCTACCAAGTGACCACTGTTCAGCCTGAAGGCCTGCAGATTACGAGGTGTAGTGTGGTCAGCATGACGAATCTTCTCTGCCATTATTCTTGGCTTTTTAGACCAGGGCCGCCATCTCACCGTCAGATAGCTCCTCAATTATAAGGGCGTGGGCTGAGTATACCTCGAAGCAGCCCTCAGATTCACATAAAAGTCCCTGACCTGGCCAGGAATAGAACCCCGGGCCTCCAGTAAGAGGCAGGCACGCTACCCCTTCACCGCAGGGCTGGCTGTTTACTTTTAGGTCTCCTTATTTTAGAATTTGACTTAAGGAATCCTGCATTCGATTCTTGATACTGACAGAGTTAAGAAAGGCATGGGATGGGGAAGATACAGCCTTGTTTATGGGTGCAATAGAGTTGGCCTTGAGTTTCCCGAAATCAAAATACCTACGACCTGGAAGGTAGTCACCTTCATGGGGCATACGACCAAAGTGGTTCCTTTTTTTTTTTTTAAGAAGACAAATTAAATGAAGAATCTACTTCCTCACAAACAAAGAACGATATCATCAATTTTATGAACAGTTTCAATAATCCAGCTGATTTATGTTAAGAGTACAGAAGCTATGATTTCGATTGTTGGATATAATTACATGGCAACAATCAAAACCATCAATATCTACTGAAGAGCCATCACCGTACTTGGTACGACCGGCTTTCTTTCCATATCCACCAGGCGAGTAGGCCGTGCGGTTATGGGTGCACAGCAGTGAGCTTGCATCCAGGAGATAGTGGGTTCAAACACCGCTGTCGGTAGCCCTAAAGACGATTTTCTATAGTTTCCCATTTTCACACTAGGCATTAAGGCGACACTCCAGAGATAAAAAAAAACAACAATATTTTGTCATTTTGGTGACATTTTTTATGATTGAAATTGAAAGGATTGAGTTTCTTTTTCCTCGTCACAAAAATATTCTGCTGAATTAAAAAAAATTATCGCTGTAATAATGCTTTGTTTGCCAATTGTAATTTTACATTCAAATCCCATTTTTCTCCCATAATATTCTGCCAAATGTAACAAAATTCGTATGGTATATGTATCACAGCTATTCTAAGAAACCCGCATATGGAATTTTTTATTGCAGAATGTTTCAAGTAGTAGGGATTTTTTTAAGTCCAAAATTTTAGAACATAAAAATTACACAAACCTTAGTACAATATTCTCCTTATACAAATTACATACATAAAATCTGATACATAGTGCTTTTAAAAGGAGTATTATCTACCTAATTGCGTATTTACATTAACATGTTAATTAAATTTCACGAAGAAAATAGAATTACAAATTTCAAAAGAAAAATTTATTTTGGAAAAATTATTAATTGTATATGAAAAAAATGTTCGCGATCTCTCTACTTTTATGTAGGTGACATTCCCACAAAGTTTCGTGAAAACCCATTCTTTAGGCAAAAATATCTTTCTATCTCCAGAGTGTCGTTTTAAGGCCATGGCCGCTTCCTTCCCACTCCTAGCCCTTTCCTTTCCTATCGTCTCCATAAGACCTACGGTGCGATGTAAAGCGAATTCTAAATAAAAATCTTTTCACAACCCCTTTCAAGGAAAATTTGTATCCATGCTACTGGCCTGGACTTTTACCCCACCCACTGAAATTAATGTGTGGGTATGCCACTGCATCCACTCACCATTTAAGGTACAAGGTAAGCCCGAAGAATGGTCGGATACTCAAAATACACCACCATAAATGATGCGCTTATGGCTCAAATGTACTAAAGAAAGGTAAGGGACAGGATCTAGTGTTTTAAGTAAAATCCGAATCAATAGAACATGACTTCCCACTTAAAAAATATTTCATTCATCAACAGATCAACTGCAATTGAAGCCTCGGCTGTCTTGATGAAAAGATAGAACCTTTGGAACTGACTTATCACGTCCGCTAATAACAAAATAGTTACCCGCACTTTCGATGGTGTCATTTGAGGTTCCAATCAGTCCCCGGGCATTTGACAAAATATATAGGCCTATCTATAGAACTTAGGCATGCATCCGCAATCTGTCTTGCTACTGTTAGAATTTTAAAAAAACTTTTTCATAACTTACCGAGGATGCACATAGTTTGGATTTTTTATGACAAAACGGCCCATCTTCAAAGAAAGTTACTTATATGGCACAAGATGATGAACTAATGTGCAGCTCACAATCTTGTTACAGTCTTCCCAACGCTGCAACTTAAACACAGAACATCTCTCAACCACATTACAAACCCAGGTTTCCTGGTATATTGTTGTTTCCTGGAACCGATGTGAAAAAGCTGATACGATGTTGTAAGCTTGCAACTGTTTCTGGCCGTGGCCCCCGTTATCTTGGTGGTCACGTTCTGGCCCCCTACTGAGTAATCCCTTGCTAATTGCACTTATCCTAATTTCTTGACATTTGTCAACATACGGTTATTTTCCCAATACTGAGGCCTCTACAGGGAAATATCCACGCACATCACAGTCCTACAGTAAGTGGTTTCCTTTCATTCAAGCAGTACAGATATCGAGATTTATGTATGGCCTAGAGGTCTGCATTATCTCTGATTTTTACCGGCTAGTCCCGCTCGCCTCTCTGGCTCTCGGGAGTATGCGGCCGAGCGTCCTGTGCCGCCGGTTGCCGGCTACCGATCATCAGCGACTGGCCGAGTGCGCCAAACGCTCGATCGGTCGCCAGTAACCGGCGGACTCAGTGCTAAAGCCTGGGTCACACTAGGCTGGTTGCCAGCCGCGAATTAAGGAAGCTGCTACTATCAGCGTGATGTGACCATAGAACTCGCAGCTGGCACAAGCAGCTGGCGAGTATTTGTCAGCGGCTGGCAAAGTAGGACATGTTCAACTTTGGTAGCAGGTAGCGGCTTCAGGAAGGTCACGTGATTCAACTCGCATCCGCTGGCGCCAGCTAGCAGCCCAGTCTGACCACTCCAGTTGCTCACCAGCCACGAATAAAACAACACCTGGTTCCAATTTAAACGGTACAAATGGCTGATTTGAAGTGGTCGGGGAAGGAGATAATTGATTTTTTAAATTTATTTCAAAATTATCCGTGTTTGTGGGACGTTTCGTCCAAGGAATATCTTAATAGGAATGTGAAAGAGGAAGTTTACAATAAGCTGTTACAAAACCTAAAGGATGCTGGGATGCCTGCTACTCTTGACTCAGTTAAGAAGAAGATTAAAAGTTTACGGGACACCTATAGAAAAGAACTTGCAAAGATAAATAAATCTAGAAAAAGTGGTGCTGGTGCAATCGAAGTTTACAAGCCAAAGCTTGTGTGGTTTTCAGCAGCAGAGGTATTCTAGCATGGAGCTGTCAGTGGCAGAGAATCTTCTTCTAATATGGTAAGTAGGTAAATTATGATTCCAATATGTTAATATTATTAGAGTTTTATTAGACTGTCATTAACATACACATGTTATTACATTAATTGGGTAGGGGACTTATTGTCATTTATATCTATTAATAAATGAATAAAAATCTGAAATTAATTATTAAAATAAACCCCAAAGATATTCAACGAACAGTTTATTTGCCAATTTTCAAGTTTTCGTGTTAGACAGTTTTATACTAGGGAATTGTCATCTGGTTTCATACCAATTGATGTCATCTGCCACGGAACAGATAAAGTTGTCATGAACTGATGCATGTACCATTTCCGTACCTGCTCCCCAGCGCGACCACAATTATTTGATTAATAGAAACGGTCTACCGGGGACATGAAAGTCGGTTCAATACGCCAAGCTCCTGGAATTATCACACCTGTGTTTAAGTCTTCATCATCCACTGAACCTGAAGGGAAA
Organism: Anabrus simplex; assembly: GCF_040414725.1. Classification (NCBI taxonomy): domain Eukaryota; kingdom Metazoa; phylum Arthropoda; class Insecta; order Orthoptera; family Tettigoniidae; genus Anabrus; species Anabrus simplex. Next base: position 1,145,746,488 of record NC_090266.1, on the reverse strand, counting down.
TATGTTCTAGAAGAGGTCTGCCTGAGCCAGTTGTGGATAGCACAAGCTGATTTCACTAGAGTTTCTATTGTGTCCACGTTCAGTGGTATAGGCGTGTTAAAAACGTGAAATCTAGCTGCTAAAATGCCAAATGCATTTTCAGCAACGCGCCTTGCCCTGGATAAACAATAATTAAAGACTCTCTCTTGTACTGTTAGTCCTCTGTGTGAAAATGGTTTCAAACAATATGGTGTCAGGCAGAAGGCATCATCTGCTACACAAAGTCCTCCGTTTGGCCAATTAAGAAGATTTTTCTCAAGGGCTATCTTTAACGTAGAGTTCTTAAATACCGTGCTGTCATTAGCTCTGCCATCATGTCCAACATCTATATACCTGAAACAATAGTCCGCATCTACCATGGTAAACAAAACAATACTGTAGGTTCCTTTGTAGTTGAAAAACGATGATGTTGAATTAGGAGGCCGTTTAATTCTAATATGTTTTCCATCCAAAGCACCGCAACAGTGAGGAAAGTTCCATTTATATTCGAATCATTTTTGAATCTCATTCCACTGGCTTGTTGTGTCAGGTACCTGAAAGTAAAGTATAATACTAATGGATAATGAAAATTATACACTCAACTAGCCTGCTAATTGTAATATTTATTATGAATTTCTTTGCAGACCTACCATTAGGCATTCAAACCAGAGTGTTAAATATATTTTAAACAAAAGTCATGTTTACTTGCACTCTGATAATCCTGTGCTTAACCATAGGTCTACAAATAATTTCTCTCAATTATTTAATTGAGAAATTATTGTAGGTGTATATTGTTTTCAGGATATACCGCAGCGATCGATGTGTGAAGGTGAACGATATTCAAACAGTGACACTGTGAACATGGCTGAACAGGGAGCATCACAAGTAGTGGAATCACCTGTACAGTCTGCGTCTGCTATATCTTCGTCATCGACAAAGCGTCCATCCACAGACATGGATCCACCACAACGTGCAAAGGAGTTTAAAAGATGCAAACCGACTAGATTTGAAAGTGCAGTAAATAAATTGCAATCAATCGCAGAATTAACCACTAATGACATGGAAGACCAATATGACAAATTTGCTAAGCATATTGCATCCCAGATGCGAGAGCTCCCTCTCAGAAGTTTCATTATACTTCAAAGCAAGTTTCAAAACCTCATCACTGAAGAGAGACTCGCATCTTTAAATTTCAACAACAGTGAACCACTATCACAAAGTGTTTGCCATTACGACGTTGATGACACAAGTCTTTCAAACAGCACTTCCAATAATGAATCCGATCAAATATACTCTGAACTATCTGATAAAACATGCTTGGACGAGGAACAACCTCCACATGGTTTAGATGTTCTCTCTAAATCATTGGTTGGCATCTGCCCTTTAGAACACGATGCTTAGATGCCAATAAGAACACAAATCGCTGCCCACATTATATTAAATATTGCATTTCGTTCCAAATATTTCATTTCTCGTGTGTAATATTTCATTTATCAACATGTTTTAAATTCTAAATAATATACAATTATTTGTAGTGCATATTCTTATTTAAAAAATAGTTTTACAATACTCTTTCCATTAATATCGTTTAATGTTAGTTGTATGTATTCTAATTCTACTGTATTTTTAGTTTATGAAAAGTTAGGAGTTAATGTTAAACGCAAGCAGCGAAAAATAAATAAATAATATCAGTTAATAAAATATATTGTACAACTTTAGTTAATACCGTACTTGTAATGATGTTTGTCCATAAAAAGTGAAGATCATAATTAGAAGCTATGCTTAGCGTATCCAACAGCTATTACAATAAAAAGGAATTACCGACAGGATATTATTGTTAAAAATACTGATAACTACTTAAAGCTGAATAAAAACTTAATCATGCTTACCTTCATAAATGGTTGGAGAACTTCAAAAATAGCAGCAAGAACTTCAGGTAAAAACACAGAGATTGAATTGTGCGGCACTCTAAACAATAAAGCCAGAGATCTAAAACTATCTCCAGTTCCGAGATACCGTAAGGTAATTTCCAGTTTTATTTTACATGGAATCGCCTCTCTCATTTTAGTACCTTGTTTTTTAATCAGCGGTTCTACTAATTCCAGCAACTCTTGGAATTTAGAAGGAGACATTCGTAAAACATTTCTGTATGTTTCTGGGTCCTCTTCTTTTAACTCCTGGAAAAGTCTTGAAGATGCTCCTAACTCTTCCCTTCTTTGAATCCAAGGTCTACTCCACCATCGTCTCTCCTTGCGGTGACGAAGCATTTCCAAACAAAGCTCCGTCACAGCCATCCTTAATAACCTCCTAATTTCTCGTTTACGTGGACCCACAGACGACATGCTGACTAGAACTAAAAAGCCGCTGCTTGCTGGGTGTGTGTGACCGGGTTGCCAGCCGCTGCTTGCTGGTGCTACTGCCAGCCGCTGGTGATCAGCGGCTGGCAACCAGCATAGTGTGACCCAGGCTTAACCAGCCAGCGAGCTGCGCTTCGCCGGACTTGAGAGTATAGGCCACTACTTTACATTAACCCTCACCTATTTATTTTACAAATGTCTGTCATTTTTTACTATTTCTATAACCTAAATATTACAATTGTATGTTACATTTGAAGTGTGTTAATATGTTGCAGACTATTGGATTTTCGTCTTTGAGGTGATCATATATTCCAATAATTGTAACTTTATGAACTGTAATGTCTTCGTATAGTATTTTGTTCCGTTCGTTAGATGAACGGGGACACAGTAATAGTGGGCTTTGTGTAGCCTATCTCCAGACTCGGCCACATATACACTGTACTAATATCAAATGCAGGATTGTTTTTAAACATACTCATCAATTTTCTTTTAACAAGCGTTAATTTATAAACAAATTATGACCTGTAAATAAAGTTACATGTGAATCATAACTATACAATTCGTTTTTCATCATTAGTGCTGCCTGATGCACTGGAGTCATTTGTGTTCCTGAAGCTACTACTAGCCTACAGCTGGCGGTTTCCGCTTCTTCCTGTGAAGTAAATGAAAGTGGAATCATACATTTATAGAGTTTGAGGAATGTTTCCTTTCTTGTGATTACGTGGTATATTCAGAATACTTACGAAATTGTGATGGATCAATAAGAGCGGGACTAGCCTTGTCTGATTCAAAGCACGATCTTTTCCTGGACAGCATGTGACCGGCCTGGCTAAAATTTCTCTCGCTGGCAGCACTAGTGACAGGAATGCAGAGAACTCTTCTAGCTACTACCGACAGCCTTGGAAATAACTCCGCATGTGTTTTCCACCACTTCAGAGTTTGTCCTTCGACATAGCTACAGTCGGATTTGGAGAGCGAGAGATACCTGACGAGATCATTAGTAGTATCTGTGTGTCCATCTTCGTCGTCCTCATCCGAACTCCAGTCCACCTTGGATTTTTTCATGGGAAGAACTTGGTCACTGTTTGCTTGAATGGGCTCTAGAAATGAACAGACATCCGTAATGCATTGCTGTCACCTTTAAATATGTATAAAACTTAGTTAGGATTACTGGTTACTAAAAGCTATATTTCGAGTGAATTCCTATATATATCGCAAAAAATTACATCAAAACGCACTGTAGAATTTTTAGGCTGCGAAACCCTTCCCAAATATTGTACATTTTAGACGGCATGATTGTTGATCTAACGAAAGGTGGAAGATTAGACAAACATTCGTTTACTAATTTGTTTCAGTGATTCGACCTTACCATTTACAGGCAGTTCCGAGCACAATAGTCGAACTTCAGCATACGTGACTTGCTTTTCTTCTGCTGTGACTTTCTTCGAATGACGTCGTGATGGCCATAGAACCGTGGCAACGTAATGGATAGCCTCCAATTTGCACTTCTCTCTGATGAAGTATGCTGCTATCGTTTTTATTTTCGTCATGCACTGAAAAGGATAAACAATATATACATAATTAAATTCCGATAATTCAACAGGTTTATAAACGATCGTAACTTATAAAAATATTTCTTACATCGTTGTCACTCTCTTCTGGTTCACAATGATGTAACAGACGCGTGTACCAAGGCAGCACACGTTCCAGCGTTGTTACTTTTTCACTTTCCAAATCCAAACTCGCTTCTTTAAAGGGGGTTAGAAAAGCGATAACTTCTCGTACGCACTCTTCATGAAAAGTTTCTAAGAGTTTCGATTGCCCGCGGTATTCTAGTAGATCTCGAATATCGTCGATTTGACTTATGATGGAATTGAGCATTAACAGTATACTGTTCCACCGCGTTCCAGCTTCTTGCTTCACAGAATGTTGCAGACGCCCCGAGTGACCCGATCTCTTCAAATAGCTTACTATAGCTCTCGCTGATAGCAGACACGACAAGATTTTAGGAGCTTTGTTTTCTAAAAACATCTCTTGAAATGTGTGACGAAACGCAGTCATTAGGCAGTGATCAAAGCAAGTCAAACGGTGGTAAGATTCAAGTGCCTTCTTCATATTAGCTCCTTGGTCGGTGACAAAGTAACATTTTGTAAGATCATTCTTGTTACTGTAATTGCTAACTCAAGCAGCCGCTCTTCGATTTCGTGCCGAATGTTCTCTCCTGTCTTAGGTATGTCCGGAAACTCAGTTGTTAGCAATACAAGCGTTTCTAGCTGCCACTCATCGTTGACATAATGCGATGTCACAGTCAAAGTATTTCTCTTCTTGTAGTTATCAGACCACAGATCAGCGTCTAAAACGCACATTTTGTTCTTTAGGGCACATATTAGGTTGGGCACCATTGTCGCCCGTATTTTGTCGGCCTTTTCTTTAACATGCCGCGATAGAGTGGTAGGGTGTGGAAGAAAATCTTCTATATTAACTTTGCCATAAGTGGCGCCAACATTGATGAGCTCCTGCGAATAGTTCTTGAAGCCAATCTTACTACAAGTATTTAACGGTAGCAAATCTATTCCACTCATATCGACCAACTTATCAACACCAACTTTCTTTATGCTGCTTGGTACTGCACGTGTTTGGTGGAATTCTGATCCGCAGTTACTTTTGCAGTGCCGAATCATACCTGTTGTGCTTGACTGGTAAGAAAGTATAGTATCACATGTGGTACACTGCACGAACCCAGAAGAAGCCTGCGTGGCAGGATCCACTACAAGTGCAAACGATTTCCAAGCTTCACTCTTCGCCTCCTCTTCCGACATACCATTCTTCTTGAGGACTAACGAGCCGCTCCTAATTCTCTCCAGAATACTTCTCTTCGTTTCTTGAATGCAGCGTTTACGACCTATATTTGGTTGATCCATAACGCTGTCTGCACTGTTCAAAGCCCAGTCACCAACTGATTTTACATACGATTTCTAATGCAAATCCGCACTGTTGAGCACGCGGCGGGTTTACTGTCACCGGCCGGGATTATGATTACGCTCGAGCGCCCGGCAGTGCTCGAGAGATCATCACCGAGAGGTGGAGGACGACCGGCCACATGGTCCATTAGACGACCACAGCCTTATCGCAGCGTGGGCTTTTCCCAGCCGTCGAGCAGCGGCACGAACTGGGCAATGCTCGAGCGGTTGTTTTCTTCCAAATGCAGAGCTCTAGTGTGGCCCTACTGAGCCTTGTTAGTAGATTCTTTGCCGCTACGTTAATTTAACATTTCGGCGTAAGTTTTTAAGTTGTTTGTACCAAGCGTAAAACAACGGCTGATCCATGCTCTAGTTCCCAGAAGCATTTTGGTGGGGCCCCCCCTCCTACACCAGTGATTCTCATGGTGAAAATATGGTCCATCGTTGATGTTCCAGGTCTGAAACCAGCTTGGTACTCCCCTATAATTCTTTCTGCTCTATTACTAACTCTCTTTGTTATGGCTGTAGAGAGGATTTTGTACACTATACCCAGTAAGGATATACCTTGATAATTCTTGCATTGCATGCATGACCCCTTCTTATGTATAGGGCATATATTTGCTAGTATCTAGTCCTCCGGCATTTTACCTGTTTCCTATACCTTTTTAATTATTTCATATATTCTCCTTGCCAATACTTCTCCATGTTTTACCATTTCTGCTGTTATGCTGTTATGAGGTCATTCGCCGGGGCTTTACTGTTTTTCAATTGTTTTATAATTTCTCTTATTTCTTCAATCGATGGTGATCCCATAATTATCATCTTCATCCTCATCTACATTCTCATCATTCCTCTCTTCCCCCTCACACTCATCTCCATATTTCCCTTCCCCATCTCTCTCCAAAGTTTCCCTACTACCTGATCCTTCTCTTTCTTCATTTATTGGTCTGACAGAAAGTAATGTTTGAAAATGTTTTGCCCTTTATTCCAGAATTTGTTCTTTCCCAAAAATCAGTCTATCTATCTCATCCTTAAGCGTATTCACTCTAGGATGATATCCCTTCTTTATTTGTCCAACACCTTGGAAGAATTTTCTGCCTTGTTTGTTTTCAAAATTCTTCTGCATTTCATCCACTCTCTCCCTTTTGTGTTCCTTATCAACATCTTTGCTATTCTCCATTTCTCCTTAAAAACTGCCATATTATTTCAAGTGGGTCTCTGTAGCCTTCTTAGTCAGGCCAGATTTCTCTCTTCCAGAACCTTACCCAGTTCTTCGTCATACATTTTATTTCTATTCTGTTTCCTTCTCTCTCCAAGTTCTTCATGCGCTGTTGTATTTACTGCTAGCTTGGTTTTTCCCACATTGTATTGATGTCAAGATCTCTGGTTTTTTTCCATCTGTAGTTTTCTTTGCAGCCGGTCTCTATACTCTTCCTCCTTCTTCTCATCCCTTAACAGTTCTACATTATAGACCTTGCTCTGCTCAGCTCTGTCCCTGAGTATAATTGCCAGTCTTTCTTGGAACTTGATCCTCACCAGTATGTAATCTGAATCACTGTCTGCACAACGCATGCTTCTCATATCCATTATATTGGAGGCATGTCGTGCATCTATCAGCACGTGTTGTCTCTGGATCTTTGTCAGACCATCCGGTGATATCCATGTCTCTTTATGGATCTTCTTATGGGGAAAACATGTGCTCTTAATCACTAGCTCCTTGCTAAAGGCAAAATCAATCAATTTCCATCTGTTCTCATTGGATTCTTGGTGTTTAATGTGATATCCTGACACTGGGTAGTTTTCTTTCTCTTTGCCTACTTTGGCATTCTAATCCCCTAGGACAACTTTAACTTAATACTTGGGCAATTTGTCACATACTTGCTCCATTTTTTTTTTTTCATACAACTGTTCTTTCTCTTCCTCTTCGGCATCCTCTGTTAGGGCACAAACACTAATTAGTGATATGTTGGCAATCTCCCTTTCAATATTAACTGGCATAGTCTGGGGCTTATTGCTTCATATTCAATCATATTATGACTGACCGATTTCTTGACCATAAACCCTGTTCCTATTCTATTTTCTTTCTCCCCACTACTGAACAAAATGTAGTGCTGTAAATCTGCCACCTCAATTGTATTCCATCTTATCTCCTGCAATGCTGCCACATCTATCTGATATTTAAGTAATTCCTCCTCCAATTTTCTACTAGCCCCAGCCTGAAAGATACTTCTCACATTCCATGGGGTGATATGAATAAACATGAGTATTTACTCAACATTTCTGAGTATATACTCCACTACATGAGAATAAAGTTCATGAGAATGTACTCACTGACTGAGTATATACTCGTGTCATGGAAGTGGTGTAGTATAAACTCACAATTGTAACAGTCTGAGAGTAAATTCAAATTTGTGGTATGAATAAAAGAGAGTGCATTCTCAGATGGATGAGTATAAACTAAGTCTGTTTAGAGTAGGGCTGCTATGTGTCTCAAGTATGAGCATTTACTGATTTATTGCTCTCAAAAGCATTATGTAAATGGCTGAGTTTATTAATAATGTGGGAACTGTTTCCGGGAGGGACATGGGCATGTGAATTCTAAGAATCTTAAGTCTATATCATTTTTCAAAATTGAATTTATTTGTACAAAGAAAACAACAGGTGCTATTTAGAATATAGTTAAATTAAATGCATTTTTAAGACTATTAGGTCACCCTGGATTTCAATGTGGCAATTCTGGCAGCTGAAGCCTTTCTGCCATATATTGAGAAAATAACTGACAGAATAGGGAGGCTACTGGAGTCCCATGGGGTTAAAACCATATACAGGCCGACGAAGAAAATCCAGAAATTGCTTTTAGGCCTGCTAAAGACAAGCGCCATCTTCTCTCCACAAGATCTACAAGATCTCTCTCTACAAGATCCCGTGCAGCTGTGGCCAGGTATACATAGGCACTACCAAACGCAGCATCGCCACACGATTGAAGGAGCATAACAGACATAGCCGGCTGGGACAAGCAGATAGATCATCCATCGCTGAACACTCGCTGCTAGCAGGCCATGATATACAGTACAGCAACACCAAAGTACTGTCAACTACTGTGTCTTATCATGCCCGGCTACAGAGGGAAGCCATAGAAATCCTGAAGCACACCAACAGCTTCAACCATAATGAGGAATCTGAACGGGTAAACAAAGCCTGGTTTCCAGTCCTGGAAGCTTTAAATTCTGGAGGACACGATAGCCACGGCAGATTGAAAAATGCAACGGGTGATCAGTTGCCTGTCTCCGCTAAGGCAGGTCGATGTACACCGGGCTCCCTAACGCTTCAAACATTGGCCGAAGAACAGCCAATCAGGGACCCCCACCACCACCACCACCACCACCACCACCATCATCATGGCGGACCAATAAGCGAGCAGCGTACCATATCCTACACCATATGAGGAGGTGGAATTACAACACCACTTCATTCCAATGAGAGTTTCGCTGCTAATGAAGTCAGTCGGAACCCTTGAAAATGCCGAACGCAGTCTTCGGTGAAACGTTGGGACATTGTCACTCCTGGACTACGGCCTGCATGCCCGGAAAATGCTGACGTGAAGTTTAAACTAGGTTTACTTTAATCTGGTTTAAGTCTGAGTTTAAACTAACATTCATTTTCCCCACATTGGTTTAAACTTTGTACTAAGTTTAAACTTAGTTCAAAGTTAACCCTTCTATATTGTAGGTTTAAACTGCTGTTTATATTCAGCCTTCTTGACATTTTATTAATGTATCTGTTATTTTCCTAGTAGAATGGTTAATTTTGACTACCAGTATCGCAGTACTTAAATAGAAAACGTACTAAAATTAGAACGTAGTATTAACATTAGAAAATGGAAGAATTTATTGAAGTATTTGATTAAATAGGAAATAATTCTGATGTGCAACTGAGGTCAAGAAGCTGCATTCCAACAAAAGTTTACAAGTCTGCAAATTGGATGTAAGGGAGTTTTTTAACAGATTTATAACTAATAAGCGAACAGCAAGGATTGTCTTGTATCAAAGAAGGATTCGTTTAAAATGTCAACTGCACGAAATAATGCTATTCCGCTAGAAGCAATGATTGTGGTTGCATTAAGATATTATGCAGCAGGCATTTTCTCATTAACAACGGGGACCACAGACCTTAAATTGCAGTCTCCTTATAATTTTATATAAAATACTGTTGGTGGCATGAATAGTGTAAACTGAAGCATGAAAATATTCGTACATAAGTGGTGTAATACGTTCGCTCTCCGTGTGATGTCTGATGTCTGTGGTCGTTAAAGCGTTAAGTCAGCATCGTCCAAAACCGTAATTAGACGGTTCGAATCCAGGTGGTCGAAAGTACTTTTACCATCAGAATGTTGGCCAGCATGGTAGGTGAGGGGCTGGTATACAATTTCTAATGGCCAGATTGCGTGCCAAAAGCCTGGATTCAATCCCGAACCTCTCTGCCGTGTTTATATGGAATGGGGGCATCGAAGCTGTTGATGGTGATTCGTCCATCGGATGGCGACAGTAAGCCCTGAGTAGAGCCCTTTGTGCTATTCGGATAGCAGTAGGCTATGTCGACACCGGGGTTTATCCGCCCCATTCCTAATAATAATACTGTTTCTACGTCCTACCAACTACTTTTGACCGCTTTCAGAGACACCGAGGTGACGGGACTTTGTCCCACATGAGTTCTTTTACGAGCCAGTAAATCTACCGATTGAGGCTGACGTATTAGAGCACCTTCAAATACCACCGTACTCAGCCAGGATCGAACCTACCAAGTTGGGTTCAGAAGGCCAGCGCCTCAACCGTCTGAGCCACTCAGTACGGCGCCCCTTCATACTATCATATTTTGCTATGGGCTTTACGTCGCACCGACACAGATAGGTCTTATGGCGACGATGGGAGAGGAAAGGCCTAGGAGTTGGAAGGAAGCGGCCGTGGCCTTAATTAAGGTACAGCCCCAGCATTTGCCTGGTGTGAAAATGGGAAACCACGGAAAACCATCTTCAGGGCTGCCGATAGTGGGATTCGAACCTACTATCTCCCGGATGCAAGCTCACAGCCGCGCGCCTCTACACGCACGGCCATACTATCATATATTATATATTGTACTTAAATATTTATGGAATCATAAAAATAATAAAGTGTTTCATGATTCCTAGTAAATTAGTAATAAAAAAATTATAGTTAAGAATGTTTCATCCCAAATATTGCCAGCATATCAGCAATATAAATATTAATGCTTAGGAAGAGGAGTATTATGCATACAGTATAGACCGCGCACCTTTTAGCGATATTTCTTTGTACGGGGTGAGGAGTAAGATAGGAGCACTCCCGGTTCCGGTAATACTGCCAACTGAATGGGAGTGAAATCTGAATTGAATCGATAATATGATCGATCGATATGAATTTTCCAAACCTTTATTATCTTACGCCAACAACTGTGTTATACACACATTTTATATAACATTTCTCGATGTGAATCTTGTTCCCAGTATGAATTCTATACTTTGGCTTTGCTGTGTAAACAACAACAATACTAGTACGTAAAGTGTATGCCAGATGTCGCACAGCGATGCACAAGCGATTCATAGTTTGTGTTTCAAAGGTTACCAATACCAATCTCGAAGATACCAGAAGTCGACCTATTCAGCACTAGGGCAAGACCAAGACCAACTACAATTACATCAGACCCTAATGCAGAAAAAACATGGCGGACATCGGCGTGCGATATGAGAGGTTGAGGGAAAGGTTATGCATGTTTATTCCGAGTCACCTAAAGAAAATATCACAAGTCGTGCCTCATGTAATGCAACTCACTAACTCAAAATATGAATAATTAAACACCATAAGTAGCGTTATCGCGTATTGTAAGTCTAAATGAAATTTCAGAGGGGAAAAAACGAAGGGAGAATTATTGTATCAACGTCAGGTTGAAACACAGAGTATAAAAATATTTCACATATCAATCTCCGGTCAGCAAATATGATGTATAGATGTCAACAAAGTACATTATAACCTTACATAAAATACTATGTAACACCACCATTAACCACCGCCCATTATGTAAAACACGCAAACAAATAAGTTGTTTGTTCTTAAAGAGCTGATTTATTCTAACAATATCGCTGGCGATTAGGTTAATGTTGATTCTCGTGTTCTTCTCTGAAAGTATTTTCTTCATTTTTAGTTTCGTATGCAATATGTTTATAGTGTAATGTGCTGTGTGCCTGGATGTAAGTAAGAACTTCAGTGTTCCCGTTTCCAGAAGACTTAGTATTACGGCAAAATTGGGTTAAGAGCATTCGTAAGGAAAACTTCGATCCGAATCATAGGACTAATAATGTTGTGTAAGATAATCATTTTTGAAATCAAATGTATTGTCAGGGAAGATATTGTTTACCCATAGAAAGTGGTGTTCTCATTCGAGTGCCGCGCAAACTTCCGAAGTTGAAACTAATAATGCCTATCCTAGCATTTACACTATCAGCCAACGTACCTTACTACAAAGAAAATTAAATCAGTCCCAGAAAGATCCGGAAAATCATGACCAAGATTTATGATTTAGAGACTAAATTAATCTTAAACGGTGGTGCAACAATGATGTAACTTAATTAATTTTCAATGTTTTACAGTGAACATGCGTAAACTAAACCTAACCCCATTTTCCGTGAGTTAACGTGAGGATTAAGTTATTTTTTATATAGAATACAATTATGCCATCAATTCTGATTAGTTTTAAGGTGACGAGTGCTTTAGAAGGTCAAGTTTATCATACAAATATCGCTTGTACCTACTCAACAATACAGGTGGATTTTGGAGGGTTGAAATTTTGTTGGGGAAATTTGTTTGCGTGTTTTACATAATGGGCTGTGGTTAATGGTGGTGTTACATAGTATTTCATGTAAGGTTAATAATGTACCTTGTTGACATCTATACATCGTATTTGCTGACCGGAGATTCATATGTGAAATATTTTTATACTCTGTGTTTCAACCTGACGTTGATACAATAATTCTCCCTTCGTTTTTTCCCCTCTGAAATTTCATTTAGACTTACAATATGCGATAACACTACTTATGGTGTTTAATTATTCATATTTTGAGTTAGTGAGTTGCATTACATGAGGTTCGACTTGTGATATTTTCTTTAGGTGACTCGGAATAAACATGCATAACCTTTCCCTCAACCTCTCATATCGCACGCTGATGTCCGCCATATTTTTTCTGCATTAGGGTCTGATGTAATTGTAGTTGGTCTTGACTAGGGTGTCCATGTGTTGCTAAAAGGTGCGCGTACGGTACTACATACCGCGAACTAGGTTATGTTATAAACGAGTATGGAATCAAGTAATACATCTCCAAATAATACATCCTCACTGGTCTGTCTGCTGGATCCGAGGTTTGCGAGATTGATCCTGGCCGCGGGCGATGGATTTTAATATGAGATAAATCTCGAGCATGCTTGGAATTTGTTTACTTGAAATTCACATAAGTTAAATGTTGATTTTCTGAGGAAAGGAATATTGCTAAAGGACCAGGATTTTAATATTTAAACGTTCCCGTGTGTTCCGTAAGACAACACAGACATAAAAACACGTATTAGGCCCACGGTTGGCCTACTTGTTTATGGTAAAGCATGTTAGAGAATAATAAGAAATAAAAGTGCTCTCCAAGAAATTGTAGACAACAATGGGTAAAATTATACGACACAACACTTCGCACAAATGTAAACTATTTATTTATCAGCAGAGCCAATGCCCCGCTGAATTTCTACTTTATTCACTACGTACGATAGCATTAAATCGCCACAAACAGCTGATATTAATTCTTCTTCTTCTTCGTTGTTTGTTCTTGGACTCTGCACAGCGCACTACGTCCAGTCACTGGGTTGTAGTGATGGGTAGCTCGTGAATGAGTCGTTCAAAATGAACGCTTCACTCCCATGAAGTGTGAACTAACCACTAAATTTCAATGAACTGGTAGTTCAAACACTTCACAGTTCTCACACTTCACATCATTCACAGTTCAAAAACTTCATATCATTCACAACTCATTCGATTTGTCTGTCGCTCGCTCACTCTCTCTCTTCCCTCCTCTGAGTCTAGCTACGTCATTCATTTCGTCCTTTACTCCCAGTCACATCCTACCTGTCAACTGTGTTATTACCCCATTAAAGATATATAGCCTACGAAGACACTCACAATCCGACAGGGTGAGCACAGCAGACACGCAAATAAAATGCTTGCGTTGTTTAATCTGGAAGTAAAACGTGCGCTGAATCCACAGCCGAAAGAAGATCTTCCTTGCGGTAGTGTTCATCTCATACACAACACTTAATTAATTAAGCAAAACTGCACTTGGGGAATAGGCTAATTAAATAATACACTGACTGACAGAGCAAATGCAACACCAAGAAGGAGTGGTCAGAACTTTATGCCAATTGCAGGGTAGACTGACGTCACTGAGGTATGCTCATGATGTGAAATGCGCCGCTGTGCTGCGCACGTAGCGAACGATAAATGGGACACGGCGTTGGCGAATGGCCCACTTCGTACCGTGATTTCTCAGCCGACAGTCATTGTAGAACGTGTTGTCGTGTGCTACAGGACACGTGTATAGCTAAGAATGCCAGGCCGCCGTCAACGGAGGCATTTCTAGCAGACAGACGACTTTACGAGGGGTATGGTGATCGGGCTGAGAAGGTCAGGTTGGTCGCTTCGTCAAATCGCAGCCGATACCCATAGGGATGTGTCCACGGTGCAGCGCCTGTGGCGAAGATGGTTGGCGCAGAGACATGTGGCACGTGCGAGGGGTCCAGGCGCAGCCCGAGTGACGTCAGCACGCGAGGATCGGCGCATCCGCCGCCAAGCGGTGGCAGCCCCGCACGCCACGTCAACCGCCATTCTTCAGCATGTGCAAGACATAGACACCCTGGCTGTTCCAATATCGACCAGAACAATTTCCCGTCGATTGGTTGAAGGAGGCCTGCACTCCCGGCGTCCGCTCAGAAGACTACCATTGACTCCACAGCATAGACGTGCACGCCTGGCATGGTGCCGGGCTAGAGCGACTTGGATGAGGGAATGGCGGAACGTCGTGTTCTCCGATGAGTCACGCTTCTGTTCTGTCAGTGATAGTCACCGCAGACGAGTGTGGTGTCGGCGTGGAGAAAGGTCAAATCCGGCAGTAACTGTGGAGCGCCCTACCGCTAGACAACGCGGCATCATGGTTTGGGGCGCTATTGCGTATGATTCCACGTCACCTCTAGTGCGTATTCAAGGCACGTTAAATGCCCACCACTACGTGCAGCATGTGCTGCGGCCGGTGGCACTCCCGTACCTTCAGGGGCTGCCCAATGCTCTGTTTCAGCAGGATAATGCCCGCCCACACACTGCTCGCATCTCCCAACAGGCTCTACGAGGTGTACAGATGCTTCCGTGGCCAGCGTACTCTTCGGATCTCTCACCAATCGAACACGTGTGGGATCTCATTGGACGCCGTTTGCAAACTCTGCCCCAGCCTCGTACGGACGACCAACTGTGGCAAATGGTTGACAGAGAATGGAGAACCATCCCTCAGGACACCATCCGCACTCTTATTGACTCTGTACCTCGACGTGTTTCTGCGTGCATCGCCGCTCGCGGTGGTCCTACATCCTACTGAGTCGATGCCGTGCGCATTGTGTAACCTGCATATCGGTTTGAAATAAACATCAATTATTCGTCCGTGCCATCTCTGTTTTTTTCCCAACTTTCATCCCTTTCGAACCACTCCTCCTTGGTGTTGCATTGTCACTGTCAGTCAGTGTAAATCAAAATGAACGGACTTTATATCATTTTTAAAGACCTAACGCTGGAATCGTCTCTCCTATAGCGAGTGCTTTAAGTACGACGATTTAGCTCTTCCACTAGCTTCTCGGCCATCTGTTTCATATCACCACGGATTTCAGAGTTATTGGTGAATCTGCTACACCATCTTTTTAATGACCGAATGAGGAGTATAACTTTTGACGCAGTGACCGGTCTTTCACTGCTCATTTTCTCAGTACAATATTTGAAAACTTTAAACACTTCGCAGGCTTGTGTTATGCTTGCAGTGTCGTCTGCAGAAGCGGTTGTATTGACAATGGATGGGTGAACTTCAATTAAAAAGGAGAGCTACTTGTTAATGACAGCACACTATATAGAAGGTTGTGGTGGTGGTGGTGGTGGTGGTGGTGGTGGTGGTGGTGGTGGTGGTGGTGGTGGTGGTGGTGATTATTGTTTTAAGAAGTACAACTAGGCAACCGTCCTCTATTAAAACTAATCAGAGAGAAAAAACTGAAGGGATCCGACACTTCGCAAAATGAAGGTATCGGCCAAAGGAAGACAAAGGCCACGAAGGGCGTGAAAATGAAAGACTCCCTAGGCCTCGAGTGCTCTAATAACGTCGGGGTCAGAAAAGAACACGAGTTGACCAAGGGAGGTCGGATAGGGTGGATGAAAGTGAGGAGCCTGGCACAAGTAAGTGGAAGCAATGCCAGAACTCAGCTAAGGGCCCCGTAGTCGCCAATCCACGCTACAAAGTTCAGAGACCCTGGGGCCCCTTCTAGTCGCCTCTTACGACAGGCAGGGGGATACCGTTGGTGTTATTCTACCGCCCCCACCCACAGGAGGATAACTATATGAAAGATTCATCAGGGTAGATAAATAGATATTTAAGGCAGTGGTAGTCATATTCATTCTATTTCAGATTGTATTTTAAGAGGAAAAAATATTATGATATGATGAATAACGTTGGTAACTCTGGTGTTTTCTGACAGAGTACAGCTAAAACAGGAATCACGTGGCAGATAAAGACACTGTTGAGAGCATCATGCGAATAAGATGACCCTAGATTAAATATATTTCCTTCGTTATATCTTTTTCTGTTCCCTGTCCCTATCAACCATCATCTAGATGCTGTAAGCAAGCAAGCTATTTGGCCCATAATTACATAGCTCTGCCATCTGTTGGTAATATGATTACGTATTATGAAGCTTTATTGAGTGAGTGAGATACTGTGAACGAAGTCGCTGCTGAACGACATACTCAGCAGCTTCATCAGGCTGGATTACTTCATATACTACTTCATGAACGAACTACTTCATTTGAACGGTTCACAGTAAAGAGTGTGAATGAGTGAAGTAGTTCATAGGAATGAACTGGTTCGACCCATCGCTACTGGGTTGCTTTAAACTTCACCAATCAAAGGAACTGTTACAAAAAGGATAGATTTGAGGGTAGTGGGAAACGGAAGTACACACTAGTGTATTGGGAGAGGTTGTGTAGGAAAGATACATTAGGAATATTCGAGGCGTCTAAACTACAGTTATGAACAACAGAACAAGTTTACATGTATTAGGTTACAGGGGATTTAGCACAAGGACACAGGGTTCTACATCTTCACGACAGTGTGATCTATCACGGCGATTTACTACTATAGACAAACATGATCCTGGGTTGAAGAAAATCGAATTATTTGAAATGAAAACAAGACGGTTCAAGTGGTATTCATGTAAAGTGGAAGAATATCTGAAAATTACAACCTTTTCTATGGTTCTATGCATTTAAAGTATCTTCCAACTTTATCTTCATAAAGTTAAACATTAGAATGAAATTCATTATCAATAACTTAAATGGAAGCACGCGGAACTAAACGAGGTCACAGAGCTAGTTGCAAATAGAGGATCGTGGAGATACTTAATCCACAGAAGCCTGCAGATAGAATGCTCAAAGCCAATAAGTCCGTAAGGAAGATGTGTGTATATATACGTATATGGAAGCGCGTAAAAGAAAGTTAAGAACAACGGCAGGGAACGAAAATAAATTTTAAATGTAAATTAGAAATACGATGAAAACCTGCGTACCTCCTATTACGGAGCGATCGACTTGACCAATCTACTACAAGAATACTTTTCAAAAACGCTGCCTTACATGACCGGTTATAACTGGCGTAAGAAAATGTAATCTCGAGATTTTAATCCCAACTAGGTATTGATATTGAAGCTCATAGATTAATAAGGCTTGACATAAGTCATTGTCGATAACTCTTAAGACTCCCCTTATTAGGCTTTTTGGTGATAATCAGCAGATGCAAGCACAGGAAAATAAGACAATCGAAGTGAGTTTCATACATCTGACGATAGATAGCACCACACTCGAAAGCGAGAAGTGGCTGAAAATCAATCTAGCCAACTTCGTATATCGGTGTCTAGCTCCGAGTAGCTACCTAGTGCTTGCGCGGAGGTGGTTGCACGCAAGCCAAAGTACAAGCCGATTTACACCCCCAAAGTAGTTTACCTCCCGGGCAGCTGCCAGTCACTTTACCAGCAGATGGTAGAACCGGCCCTAATTCAAATTAAAAATATACAAAGATCGATAAACATATAGTCGACAGAATAAAAGAACCATTTTTAAAAATGGGAACTTCACTTTTAAACACGATAAAACGGGCCGCTATCTTTTATAAAACTGAGAACGATTTCTTCTGGCTGCTGGTCAACTCGTCACTCCTTTTATCACATATGAACCTCTCATGATGATCCGCATGCCGCTGGTTCCAAATCGCATTGCGATCGAAGACAGGTTCAGACAGCGAGTGAGCAAGTGATCACTGAACATGTGTATAGAGTGCGAAGAGAGGAAGATTGGGAGAGCGGGTGATCTTAACAGAACCAATCACAGCCCAAGTTACAGGATAGCCGGCGATGTGCCAGGCTCGAAAATCAATAACATCGAGCAGCGAGGCTTGGCGATGTGCCGGCAAATACAGTGGAGACAATACGCGACACTCAGCGAGATATCGAGGGGCAGCTATTAGAGCTCTCTCTAGCTGGTAGACCTGAGAACTAGGTACTGATTCTGTCATAAGAGCACGTGTATTTGTGTGTGAAGTTTTTGGTGTTATTTATGCGTTTTCCGTGAGTTGACATAATTAAATAGTAGCGGGTGTCATTCCTTGATATCTCCTCTCAACATGAGGGGAAAGATATGTGATGTGTTTGGCTGCAGTAACTATGAAGTAGAGAAGAATGCGCGGTCTTTCTTTCGCTACCCTCGTGACAAGAAAATGAAAGTAATGTTGTGTTTGCATATATATTCTTCCAGTGACAAAGAGACTTTTATAGTACTTCATAATCTTCTGACCTGCTCGACCCATATTTTAACTGGCTTAAAATATAATACGCATATTTTATTGTATAGTGCAGCTGTTAACCTTCAATACCGATGTGTTGTTGTAGGGGTGATCTGAGGGTTTTGAAACGTCACAGAAGTGATTTGGATAAGGTGTACAAGAAAGAAGGGACGTTACGCTTATATAAGAATTATAAGATCTGTTCGGATCATTCCCAGGCCAGCGACTTTAGAAATCCTCGACTATACAACCAAGGGTATGTTACATTTTTACTCTAATTGTACGTAAATTTTCCTCAAAGCATCACTATCGACAACATTTTCATACTTTTCTTCCTCTTCTCAGATTAAAGTCGGGATTTTATAGATTTTCTTTCTGTTAGTAGGCTTCATGTTAAGAGGAAAATTGTCCAGCTTTTAAATGTTAATTCATTGCATCATGTGTGTAAGGTATGTGCCGATATTTTTATTGACAAGTGTCGAAATGTGATGATACAATGTTTTTAAATGAGAAAAAAGACAAATCTAACCTAACTATATGAACGTTTGTGTGCATTTTATATCAATAATTATAAAAATAACGTCAAATGCAGTCGTACCACCTGCACATTTTCTTCCATAGAGAAATTTATTTCGTTGAAATATGATAGGACTAGCAATTACCCGCGGCTTCGCTCGCGTGGATTTCGTAATTTGATGAACGAAATCGTTCCTCGGCATTGTACTAAGGCATTATCTGAAAATTCCTAAAGTATAAAAACTCACACAAAAATTGAGTTTCAATTACCCCAGAAACCATGTTTGACCGAGCTCGATAGCTGCAGTCGCTTAAGTGCGGCCAGTGTCCAGTATTTGGGAGATAGTGGGTTCGAACCCCACTGTCGGCAGCCCTGAAAATGATTTTCCGTGGTTTCCCAATTTCACACCAGGCAAATGCTGGGGCTGTGCCTTAATTAAGACAACGGCCGCTTCCGTCCCAGTCCTAGCCCTCTCCTGTCCCATCGTCGCCATAAGACCTATCTGTGCTGGTGCGACGTAAAGCCAATAGCAAAAAAAAACATGTTTGTGGTATTAACTTTTGGGGCTAAGATATAAGACGACCATGCGGCATAGAACTGCACATGTGAGAAACAGTCTTCTCTCAAGTCGAAAAAATAAATACGTGTTTCTTTATTTTTAAAGGAGATTCCAAACACCTATTCATACATGTGTAACATCTTCGATTTTTGAGATATACGTAAGTAGCCCCACAAAAGGAATTCAACGCCTTGATCAGTCCTTTCCTCACCCCCACCATCATATAAGTGTATTTTCGGAAAACAAAAGTACGCGTTCCTTTATTTTTAAAGGAGATTCACAATACCAATTTTCACATCTGTAACATCTTGAATTTTTAAGATATGAGTATCCTCATTAAAAATAATTCAACTATTTTTCACTTCTTTTCGTCCCCCGTTAAGTGTGTTCTCCGAGAACAAAAGGTACATGTTCCCGTATTTTTAAAGGGCTTTCCAAATGCCAAGTTTATTATGTCTAGCATATTAAGTTTTTGACATATAATGCAAATATTCCGGTATACATTTTTCAAAATTCACCCACTTTTCAAATTCTTTTCAGCTCCTTAACTGAATCTTCTGAAAACAAAAAAGAAGTGTTTCATTATTTTTAAAGGAGATTCCAAATACCAATCTTCATGTCTGTACGTGTGTAACCCCTTCAATTTTTTTAGATAAATGTATACGCATAAGAATAATTCAACTGCTTCTTCTTCTGGACTTATTTCCACCCCACTCTCACCTTAAGTAGACTTCCGAAAACAAAAAATAAGTGTTTCTTTATTTTGAACGGAAATTCAAAATAGCAACTTTCACGTCTGTAACAGATTCACATTTTAAGATATCAGTTTTTAATGTTAAGTATCCTCATAAACATATTTCAACTCTTCATTTACTTATGTTCAACCCCACACCCCTAACGTCGATTTTCCGAAAACAACAAATGCGTGTTTCTTTATTTCGAAAGGAGATTCCAAATACTAATTTTCACGTCTGTAACATCTTCAGTTTTGAGATACAAGTATCCTCATAAAAGTAATTCAACTCCTTCTTCACCCACCCTCCATTTCCTACCCGTTAAGCTGATTTCACCCTCCCCAAAAGTGCGTGTTTAATTATTTTTAGAGAAGATTCAAAAACCAATTTTCACGTCTTTAATATCTTTAGTTTTCGAGATATGAGTATCGTCAGACAAAGAATTCAACTAATTTTTAAATTCATTTTCCGAAGACAAAAGAACACGTGTTTCTTTATTTTGAAAGAAGATTCCAAATATACATCTTCATGCCTCTTAACATCTTCAGTTTTTTTAGGTATAAGTATCCTCATAAAAAGAATTCAACTCTTTTTTCACCCCAACCCGTTAAGTTGATTCCCCACCCCCCCTCCAAACAATGCGTGCTTCAGTGGCGTATCCTGGAATCCCCACTGAGGCATGCAACTAGTAACCATGCAGTTAACACAATGTATTAAGTAAATTTCAATTCTACTCACCCTAATTACATGTAAGTGAACTCGAGCCAAACAGTTTTACTGTAAGTTCCTGGATTGAACGTGCGTACACAATTCTTGTTTTCTATTTATAAATTTACGAGAGTCCGCCTCTGTGGTGTAGTGGTTAGTGTGATTAGCTGCCACCCCCGGAGGTCCGGGTTCGATTCCCGGCTCTGCCACGAAATTTGAAAAGTGGTACGAGGGCTGGAACGGGGTTCACTCAGCCTCGGGAGGTCAACTGAGTAGAGGTGGGTTCGATTCCCACCTCAGCCATCCTCGAAGTGGTTTTCCGTGGTTTCCCACTTCTCCAGGCAAATGCCGGGATGGTACCTAACTTCAGGCCACGGCCGCTTCCTTCCCTCTTCCTTGTCTGTCCCTTCCAATATTCCCATCCCCCGCAAGGCCCCTGTTCAGCATAGCAGGTGAGGCCGCCTGGGCGAGGTACTGGTCATCCTCCCCAGTTTTGTCCCCGACGCAGAGTCTGAAGCTCCAGGACACTGCCCTTGAGGCGATACAGGTGGGATCCCTCGCTGAGTCCGAAAAGCCGAGGGAAAAGCCAATCCTGGAGGGTAAGCAGATTAACGGGCTTTACGTCGCACCGACACAGATAGGTCTTATGGCGACGATGGGATAGGAAAGGCCTAGGAGTTGGAAGGAAGCGGCCGTGGCCTTAATTAAGGTACAGCCCCAGCATTTGCCTGGTGTGAAAATGGGAAACCACGGAAAACCATCTTCAGGGCTGCCGATAGTGGGATTCGAACCTACTATCTCCCGGATGCAAGCTCACAGCCGCGCGCCTCTACACGCACGACCAACTCGCCCGGTAAAGAAGAAATATACGAGGGAAGGTAGAGGTCTCCCGGCTTGAACTATTTGAATCTTTTCATCAAACGAACGGCCAGTAAACTGATTTACAATTATATCCGTTTTAGACTCATCCATCGTTAATACCACAATAAGCGCAAAATATAATAAAAGACCGAAAACGACGAATAGCACAGGAACAGCACACACAGAATAAACTCACTAATCAGCAAAACACACAATGAATTAACTCACTAGTAAGCCACAGCTGAAGCACTGGAGGAAAGTCACCTCAGTGGCATTGGTCAGTTTCGTTACGTTGGGTTCTCGCTGGAGGATAATCTGTGGGTCCCGTTCGCTGTAAACATGTCGACTTTCTCCAAGTTGCTAACAGATGGCAGAGGGTAGCACGGGTATGGGGTGACAAATTCTGACCAAGTTTCAATTGCAGCGACATCGTTCGGAGGGTTTCAGAACTACGTCTGCCACCGAATGCAATTTTAAGATTGAATGCCTTGCATCCTTAACTCCGCCATGCTGTCTCTTTCTTCCTAGAGAGGAGTAGACGGCGAGACTACACCAGCACCACACGTAGTCAAGCAACGGAACTAGTAAAGTTGCGCGGACTTTGACTTAAAACAACCTAAAATCGTACATCAGACAGTTCTTTGTGTTATCATAACGCATGCAGTGAATGCCTTGCATTCAAGGAGAATACGCCCCTGGCGTGCTTCTTTATTTTTAAAAGAGATTCCAAATACAAATTTTCACGTGAGTAACCTTAAGTTTTAGAGATATAAGTTTCTTCATAAAAAGAATTAAGTGAATTTTCCGAAAACCCAAAAAACTTGTTTCTTTATTTATAAAGGAGCTAAAAATCCCAATTATCACGACTGTAACATCTTCAGTTTTGAGATATACGTCTCCTCATAAAAAGGAATTAAACTCCTTTTTCACTGCCCCCACCCCCAAGTTGATTTTCCCTCCCAAAATGCGTGTTTCTTTGTTTTTAAAGGAGATTCCAATTACTAATTTTCACATCTGTAACATCTTAGGTTTTGACATATAAGTATCCTCATACAAAGTATTCAACTAATTTTTCAATTCAACCCCCCTTAAGTGGATTTTCCAAAGACAAAAGATTGCGTGTTTCTTTACTTGAAAGCAAGTTCCAAATACAAACTTTCATGTTTGTAATATCTTCAGTACCGGGCGAGTTGGCCGTGCGCGTAGAGGCGCGCGGCTGTCAGCTTGCATCCGGGAGATAGTAGGATCGAATCCCACTATCGGCAGCCCTGAAAATAGTTTTCCGTGGTTTCCCATTTTCACACCAGGCAAATGCTGGGGCTGTACCTTAATTAAGGCCACGGCCGCTTCCTTCCAACTCCTAAGCCTTTCCTATCCCATCGTCGCCATAAGACCTATCTGTGTCGGTGCGACGTAAAGCCCCTAGCAAAAAAAAATATCTTCAGTTTTTGAGATATACGTATCCTCATTAAAAGAATTCAACTCCTTTTTCACTTCACCCCCGCACGTTAAATTGGTTTCCCCCTCCCAAAACTGCGTGTTCCTTTTTTTTTAAAGGAGATTCCAAAGACAAATACCCAAGTCTGTAATTTTCAGTTTTGAGATACAAGTTCCTCCAGAAAAAGAATTAAATTTTTTTACTTCCTTTCAAACTCCCCACTTAAGTGAGTTTTCCAAAAACAAACAGTACCTGTTTTTTTAAGAGTTTCCAAATACCAATTATCACGACTGTAACAACTTCAGTTTTTGAGATGTATATCCTCGTAAGAGGAATTCATCTCCGATTTCATCCCCCCTCTACCAAGTTTCCCCCACCCCCAAATGCGTGTTTCTTTATTTTTAAATGAGATTCCAAATACCAGTTTTCACGTTTGTAACACCTTTAGGTTTTTTGGTGTATATATACATTCTCATACAAATAATTCAACTAATATTTCAATTCTTTCAACCCCTCCCCCCCCCCCGTTAAGGGTTTTTCCGAAAACCAAAGAATGCGTGTTTCCTTATTTTTAAAGGAGATTCCAAATACCAGTGTTCACGTCTGCAACATGTTAAGTTTCTGTGATATACTGTAGATAAGCTAATTTTAAAATTTACCCCCTTTTTCAGTTCCCCTTAACTGGATTTTCCGAGAAAATATTTATATTTCTTTACTTTTACAGGAAATTCCAAATACCAGTTTTCAAATATGTAATATATTACGTGTCTGAGATAATATGCAGATATAGTCTTTTTTTAATAACCCCGTTTTCACACCTGTTTACCCCTTGTTCTTCGGATTATCCAAAAAAAAGCAAAAATGCGTGTTTGTTTATTTTCAAATGAGATCCAAATTTCAATTTTCATGTCTGTAACATATTTAGTTTTTGAGATATAGGTATGTCTCCTCGTAAAAGGTGTTCAACCATTTTTCCCCCTTTTTCCACACCCCTTAATGGGATTTTCCGAAAACAAAAAATACGTGTTTCTTTATTTTTAAAGGAGATTCCAATTGTCAATTTTTACGCCTGTAAACTTTTAAGTTTTTGAGATGTAGATATTCTCATTTTAAAAATTCACTCCCCCTTTCACCCCCTTAGCGACGGAATATCCAAAAAAATCCTCTCTTAGCGAGCACTTACATGTTAATATGAATGTATCCCCAAAATTTTATTTCTTTATATCCAGTAGTTTTGGCTCGGCGATGATGAGTCAGTCAGTCAGTAAGTCAGTCAGTCAGTCAGGACAAGTTATTATATATATATACTAGCAAGATACCCGTGCTTCGCTACGGTATTATACTGAAATTTATAATTGAATGCTTATTGTTTTAGATATATAATCCGCCGAAATTCGCGGTCTGACTCGTTTTCTGCGAGAACCCACCAAAATTCCCGATCTGACTCGTTTTCTATTAGATTACGGCATGTTTCCTCCCATTTTTCAATCTTCTTTTCCAGCATTCGATTTCGTACTTCCCGGGCTAGGCTCAGGTATTCCTCCCGGTCAGTTGGGTCCGTAAATCTTTGCCATCTTTTCCTATAATCATTTTTAATATGGATAAAATCCTTCAGGAGATCCGGCGTGGTGTCATATTGGGTGCCTAGAAGGCACTGAACCCGCGGCCGGACTGCATTCTTAGTCATTACCCGTCCAGGAGCCGTTTCCAGCGCGGTCCGCACATTTGACTACGGTCCGGAACATTATTATTATTATTATTATTATTATTATTATTATTATTATTATTATTATTATTATTATTATTATTGTGTTGCTGGAATGGATGATGACAGGAAAACCGGAGTATCCGGAGAAAAACCTGTCCCGCCTCCGTTTTGTCCAGCACGAATGTCATATGGAGTGAACGGGATTTGAACCACGGAACCCAGCCGTGAGAGGCCGGCGCGCTGCCGAGGATTCTTATAAGTACATTAAGAACAGTAACATCAATTGGTCTCACCTCCTTCTACACCCCACCGCCGTTAAGTTTATTTACCGGCACCCCCCCAAAAAAAAAATTAAAAGAAGGCTTGTTTCTTATGTTTAAAGAAGATTTCAAACACCAATGTTCACGTCTATTACCTTCAGTTTTGAGATATAAGTATCCCCATAAAAATAATTTACTTTTTTCACTTCATTTCACACTACTCCCCCCTTCCCCCTAAGTGAATTTTCCCGCAAAAAAATACTTGTTTCTTTAATAGTAAAGAATCTTCTAAATGCCAATTATCACGACTCTAACTTCTTCAGTTTTTGATTTATGTGTCCTCATGAAAGGAATTCAACTCCTTTACACTCCCGCCCTCCAAGATGGTTTCCCCCCAAAACGCGTTTTTCTTTGTTTTTAAAGGAGATCCAAATACGAATTTTCACGTCTGTAACAACTTTAGTTTTTATTAGATGTATGTATTCTCATTCAATTCAATTAATTTTTCAATTCTTTCACCCCCCCCCTTCATTGGATTTTCCGAGAATACGTGTTTCTTTATTTTTAAAGCAGATTGCAAATATCAAATTTCACGTCTGTAACATCTTCATTTTTGAGATATCAGTAGCCTAATTAAAAGAATTCAACACCATTTTCAGTCACTTTTACCCCCCCCCCTCCACCCAAGTGGTATTTCCGAAAGTTAAAAATACACGTTTCTTTATGTTTAATAGAGATAAAAAATACCATTTTTCACTTCTGTAACATGTTTAGTTTTTTTAGATAAACTGTAAAAATTCTCATTTTAAAATTTCACCCCTTTTGAGTTCCCCTTAAGTGGAGTTTCCAAAAACAAATCACCTATGTTTCTTTAGATTCACAGGAGATTACGAACACCCACTTTTTACGTCTGTAACATTTTACGTTTCCAAGATATTCTGTAGATATAGTCTTTCAAAAATTCACCCAATTTGTCACTCCTGTTTAACCGCCATTAATTGGATTTTCCAAAACTAAAAAATACGTGTTTCTTTATTTTTAAAGGAGATCCCATATACAAATTTTCAGTTCTGTAATATCCTTCGTTTCTGAGATATATGTATCCTCATTAAAGGCATTCAACCCATTTTTCACCCTTTTACACCCCTCCTATTGGGATTTACAGGAAACGAAAAAATACGTGTGTTTATTTATTTTTAAAGGAGATTCTAAATACCAATTTTCAAATATATAACCTTTAAAAATTTTGAGATAGATACACTCATTTTAAAATATTACTCCCTTTTCACCCCCTAAATTGGATTTTCCAGAAACAAAAACATACGTGTTTCTTTATTTTTAACGGAGATCCCAAACACCAATTTTCAGGTCTGTAATATCTTCAGTTTCTGATATATAATGTCCCCTTCAAAATTGGTAAAAATCATTTATTGGAAAATATTTTATTTCTACTGTGTGTTGAAATATTATTTCGTGAACCAGGAAGGGAGTTTTATCACATCGAGTCGGCTGAGCGAGATACGCCAGGTGTCAGGGAATTCCACTCAAGGGCAAACGAGGGGAGAGCGCAGATACAGCTAGCCAAATAACCTTCAAATCAGCCGTGAATGCCACGTGACCAGGCAGAATGTGTGTCAAGTGCTCGATCGATAATAGTGAAGGTGCATGACGTCTGACTATGGCAGCCAATCAAGCGATTAATTTGGTGCGAAGTTAATAAATTAACCAATCGCTTATGAGGAAAAGACGCACCCCTGTCTTAAGACAGTGAATAATGGATTTTCCTAAGGAAAATTTACTCAGAAATTTCTACCTCTGAACACGTCGTGTGGAGAATTACTCTAGCTTCAACTACGGACGGAAGAAGACGCACTTCGCTTGCTGAGGGAACTTCGTCATTCAGAGCCTACAACTTGTTGCAACTGCAGTTCAGATATTTACTGATTCCACCTATAATTCAACAGATTTTAAAAGTTAAGTTTCTTTCCCATCTTATCAAACATCGGTGTGAGTTTTGGACCTTGTCTCAGGCGTGATTTTCAGTTTCAGCTTCACAAGAAATTCCACAGAAGAGATCACCGGTTCGAGTTCAAGTCAGGATGCCAGTCTTCTTTCTTGGTGAATGGTGAGATTTCCAGCGCGCCAGCATGTCTCCAATGCACGAGTAAAATGTAAGGCAGTCCAGGCGGGCGTGACCAGGATCGATGGTGCGTAATGTGGTAATGCACTAGGTCATCAGCCCGAGTTCTGCAACCGACAGTCACCACCAAGTAATATTTAAACTTTGTTATTCTTTCTTTCCTTTTGTAATGTAATTGTAATGACATAGCCTCTACTTATTTGTTTAGAAACTTTCTATTAGTTAGAATTTTTCCATCTCTTCTTTCTTGGTGATGGTAGATGGAGGATGTGTGAGTATTTGAACCTATTAGTTTGTTTGAGTGGATGTCTTCGAGAAGTGTTTCAACTGTCCCGAGTTCATTGTGGCAGGAGAAATAAATGTAAAACGACCTCAACGTTAAACTAGGACTATTTGAATATTTTTAGACTTAAAATGAGATCAAATGGGACAGTAATTTCGTAGATTCTATTATGTCAGAGTTCATTCTTCAATTATGTGACGTATGGTTGATTTTTGTGTGCAATAGAGTCATCTGAAATATTATTGTGCAGTAGCTTCCGCACGTATGATCTTGCGCGGCCAGGGATAATAATATTAATAATAATAATAATAAAAATAAATTAACTAAATTATCGCGTAAAAGAACACCTAAGGTCATGAGCATAATATTAGTTCTTATTGAATATGGTTGATGTGCGCTCATTTATAGTAATTTAGGCCTGGGAAATGGCAGTATCTGACCGATACAATTTTTTTATATATTTGCTGTGTTGTGATGATTAGTTCACTGGTAGATGGATATTATTGAATTCAGCAGTCGAGCTGTGCATCCATTAGTGAGTCAATTTAAGAATAAAATATGTTACTTGATGTAATTTCTTCGTTGTGAGTGCAGATTAATCGTGAATCACAATTATAGTGGAGAAGTAAAAATAAATATCGTAGCTCATGAACCGCGTGCGCGGAATGTTAATTCTGGCCTATGTTTAAGCGATTTTATCGAAAATTTTTGGATGATTTTGTGTTCGTAAATTTTCTCTGAACATCGTCGTATAACTATGTTCTTTAATAAAGTGATAATCATTGCTCTGTCACATTTCCAGTTGATGAGAGGAGGTCACCACGATAGTGTCATCATGAGAATAATTTTCCTAACTTTGTCTAAACATGAAAATTAATAGTCAAGGGCTAGCGTTCGTGTAAATATGTATATAATATTTCCGTGTATCTTTGTGTGAGTGTAGTGTGTGTGATTTGACTGTATTTTGCTTAATGTAAGTTTCCAATCCATATTTGTGATGATGCTCTTCGTTATTTTGTGGAATTTTTGGCCTAATTTACGCCAACTTTAGTGGTTCACCATTTGAATGAATTTAAACCTTTAGTGAATTTTATTCGTTTTTAAGGAAGAATAGGATCTTATTTAACGAATACACATAAATAAGTATAGGCCATGTCAGTGGATTGAACTCACAAAATCAAAAATTGTAAGTGTTAATTAATTAATTATTTCAATTAATGAATAAACATAGATTGACATGAGGTCAAGTTCCGAGCTATTATGTGAGAAGCAACTACTAAATAATTATAAAATAGAGTTTATTAATTAATTTAAAGGTCAAGGAAGACGATTTAACCATAATTTTATGAGAGAAATTTTTTTATTTAATTTTCAAAGAGGAATGAAAATGATCATTTTCAAACTTGTTTAAAATCAAATCTATGAAGGAAGGAAGTTTATTTTCAAGTTATTAAATTATCAATGGGAGAGATCATCTCAAATCAATTATTATTAATTATTTAATTAATTTTCCACTAAAAATATAAATATTATATTTGCAGATTC
Source organism: Anabrus simplex (assembly GCF_040414725.1). Taxonomy (NCBI): domain Eukaryota; kingdom Metazoa; phylum Arthropoda; class Insecta; order Orthoptera; family Tettigoniidae; genus Anabrus; species Anabrus simplex. Next base: position 1,145,717,220 of record NC_090266.1, on the reverse strand, counting down.
AGCCATTTGCTGTTCCGTTTTTCGATGAGGTGTCTATGTGATTACGACATAAAAGAAGACAAATCATATAAACAAAATACCTAGATTTTGTAAATTATTGTGAAGTTTATGAAGAGCAGTAGTGATAATAAATGTGTAAAACCTATTTAGCTTTCTCTCATTTGCCACTAGTTCATCATCTATCCCTGCACTTTAAAATTTTCGCACAGCCGATAAGCGAACGATCTACACCCTGGAGATCTTCGCTCACCGGCCGAGCTGAGCCCGGCATGACGGGTGCAATAAGTAGCCTCATTAAAGGCATTCAACCACTTTTTAGCCCCTTTTCACTCCTCCTATTGCGATTTTCCAAAAACAAAAAAATACGTGTTCCTTTATTTTTAATGAAGGTTCTAAATACCAATTTTTACATCTGCAAACTTTAAAAGTTTGGAGATATAGATTCACTCATTTTAAAAATTCACCCCCTTTTCACCCTCCCATTAATTGGATTTTCCAAAAACAAAAAATTACGTGTTTCTTTATTTTTAAAAGACATCAAAAGTACCAATTTTCAGGTCTGTAATATCTTTAGTTTCTGAGATATAGGTACCGGTATCCTGATTAAAGGCATTCAACCCATTTTTCCCCATTTTTACCCCTCCTATTGGGATTTTCTGAAAACAAAAAAATACGTGTTTCCTTATTTTTAACCCTTTCCGGCCCTTAGCGCCCGAAAGCGCCCGACTGTTCATTTAGCCTTCCGGTCCTTAGCGCCTGAAAGCGCCCGGCTGCATTATCTGCATTCGTCTGCGATCTGTGAGATAGTTTTTTATTTTTCTCTTCAGTGAAGTGTTTATAAGGCATTTATGAACACGCAGTGCAATCTACAAGTCTTAGGAAATAAAGGAAGAGCGATAATCTGTCTTGACGTTGCCTAGGCAACGGTCTTGAACTTCCGCGAGCGCGGGTCAGCTGTTTCGTTCGTGAACATGGCGAGATTGAATATCGCGTATATTGAAACTGAGCTGAATATGGGCGAAAAAAGTGACACAGAATCCTTGACTAGGGGTGCAGGTGAATTTTTAATGAGTGAATAATATATCAACGAAGATAATTTTAGTGATAACAGTGATATGAATGAAAACGAATATCGATAACTCGGACCTGATGGCGATGCCACGGCAATACAAGTAACACAAATATTACGTTTCGTTACTCCGAATGATTAAATGGATGATGTTGAACCTGCGCATAATTCGGAAAGAGTATTAGGGGAAAGATTGTTTTTTACGTATGTTAGGAGGAGAAAAACTATTCAGTGACATAGCCTATTACGCATATAACATTGTAGCATTCAAACAGTCGCATTCCGGTAAAATAAAAACAGAATGGGAAGACACATGCACAGATGAAATAAAATCTTATATACATGGGCATCATTCTACTTCCAGAAGCACGTGATTATTGGTTTTGAGGGATTCAGACAACATAGGAATGTGACAAATGCAGACTGTCTCTGTGTCGAGTATCACCAGGAGGGGGGGGGGCTGAAGAACACATTATGACTCAATAAACAGAGAAATGGATGTGATGGTATATTTTTTAATGTTATTGAAAGTTTGAATTCATTGTGATCAATAGTTTTTAGTGTATTTATCTTTATATGAAACAATACGGACCGTTTCAGTTTTTGCTAAATAATAGGTTGAAACCTGGGGATAAGCGGAGTGAAAATGCGGGCGGGAAAGGGTTAAAGAAGATTCTAAATACCAATTTTTACATCTGTAAACTTTTAAAGTTTTGAGATATAGAGCAACTCATTTTAAAATTTCACTCCCGTTTTCACCCCCTTAGCGAAGGAATATCCAAAAATCCTCTCTTAGCGAGCACCTACGTCTTAATATGAATATATCCCCAAAATTTCATCTCTTTATGTCCAGTAGTTTTGGCTCGGCGATGATGAATCAGTCAGTCAGTCAGGACAAGTTATTTTATATGTATATATATATATATATATATATATATAGCCTATAGATTGTGATTTCAAAATGAATATTTTAGATCTTATGCGACAATGATATGTCTGTAAAATCTATAAATGGCTAAATGAACTGAAAATGAGGGTGATTCCAAATAATCTAATGAAATTACTCATATTTCAGTGAACAATCTATAGGCCTCATCTGAATTTTTCCGGTATTGATCAAGAATATGGTTCTAATCAGTGTGGTTAGTACGAGGAAAGCAAACAAGGTACAGGAATTACGGTACTATCCGCGTAATTTTTAGTGACACTTGTTTTACGGGTATAAGGAGTAAGGAGAAGCTACAACCAAGACCAACTACAATTACATCAGACCGTAATCCAGAATAAACATGGCGGACATCGGCGTGCGATATGAGAGGTTGAGGGAAAGGTTATGCATGTTTATTTCGAGTCACCTAAAGAAAATATCACAAGTCGAACGTCACGAAATGCAATTCACTAACTCAAAATATGAATAATTAAACACCAAAAGTAGCGTTAAAGCGTATTGTAAGTCTAAATGAAATTTCAGAGGGGAAAACAACGAAAGGAGAATTATTTTATCAACGTCAGGTTGAAACAGACAGAGTATAAAAAATATTTCACATATGAATCTCCGGTCAGCAAATACTATATATAGATATCAACAAAGAACATTATTGCGGTAACCTTATATGGAATACTATGTAACACTACCATTAACCACAGCCCATTATGTAAAACACGCAAACAAATGTCTCCAACAAAATTTCAACCCTCCAAAATCCACCTGTATTGTTGAGTAGGTACAAGCGATATTTGTATGATACACTTGACCATCTAAAGCACTCGCCAGCTTAAAACTCACCAGAATTGATGGCATAATTGTATTTTGTATAAAAGAACACAATCCTCATTTTCACTCCACGGGAAATGGGGTTAGGTTTAGTTTACGCATGTTCATTTTAAAACGTTGAAAATTTATTACATCATTCTTGCGCCACCGTTTAAGATTCATTTAGTCTCTAAATTATAAATTTTAGTCATGATTTCTGGGACTGATTTAATGTTCTTTGTAGTAAGGTACGTTGGCTGATAAGGCAAATGCTAGGATAGGCATCATTAGTTTAAACTTGGGAAGTTTGCGCGGCACTCGAATTAGATCACCACCTTCTATGGGTACCGTATATAATGTCTTCCCTAACAATTCATTTGATTTCAAAAATGATAAAATGATTAATCCACACAACATTGTTAGTCCTATGATTCGGTTCGAAGTTTTCCTTAAGAATGCTCTTAACCCAATTTTGTAATACTAGGTCTTTTGGAAACGGGAACACTTAAGCTCTTACTTACATCCAGGCACACACCACATTAAACTATAAATATATTGCATAGGTAACTAAAAATGAAGAAAAAAAACTTTCAGAGAAGAACACGAGAATCAACATTAACCTTATCACCACCGATATTGTTGGAATAAATAAGCTCTTTGAGAACAAAGAGCTTCTTGCGGCACTGAAAGAGGATCTGTCACCTTCTTAAGACTATAAATAAATATAATGTACGATAAATGTACGGCTTACACAAATCAAAACAAACGTATACTAGCACTCCAGCTGCCGCCATTATGGACAGTTTCGATAGGTCGGTTAAGGTCTGATATATTGTAGCTGGTCTTGCTACAACAGTACCGGTAATACTGCCAACAGAATCGAAATGAAATCTGAATTGAATCGATAGTATTATCGATCGATATGCATTTTTCTAAACCAGCGTTTCCGTGTAGGAGTTCTCGGTTTTTCCTGTGATGTGCTGTTATTTTCCACACTCATGTTCAAGCTTCACCTACATTTTTAATTTGCTGTGTAAATAAAAACAGTATTTAAGGTATTGTTTTTAATCCGCCAGATGTCTCAAGGTGATGCATAATCGATTCCACAACCCAACAGATGACTGTGTTTGTACACTGTGTAAGGAAAAGTGCGACCGCTACCATCTGCTAAAGTGCAAGAACAGAATAAAGACTCTAACAGAATACAGCACAATGTAAATTGGCACAACAAACTCAATACTCATTCGAGTGCTCCTTATATAATTAATAATCGATTCATATTTTTTTTGGACCAAGATATTGCCAGTACGAATCTCGAAGATACTCGAGGTCTACCGATCCAGCACTAGGGAGCCGAATTCCTCATCACAAGGTGTTGCCTAGTCCCGCGCCACTTTCGAGTCACGACGAGAAGAGTAGCAGCAACTTTTCGCTTAAGCAGGAAAACGACAAGTTCAAGTTCCTATATTTGCTGGTGGAAGCAGCGGTGGCCGTGCGACGTGAGCCTCAACTTGCCCTGCAAGTATAAGACCGTTGTTATTCCGTAATAAGAAATCTACACTTGGATGCTACATCTTATTGTTGTCAGAAACAAGTTCACCCGCACTGATAGATTGCCAAGCACCTTACGCTTACAACGAACTCGTAACCAACAATTCTGCTGGGAAGAGTTCTACATTTCTATGCAAATTGTTGTTAGGCCCTACTATTTTAAATGTAGTTACAGTGTATTTTGACTAGACGTAAGTTCATCAGACTTAAAATCAGGGCAACAATACAGTTACCTAAGGACCTGTTTGCTCAAAACGTTTTACACCAATGATCGTGCTGTACAAAGGAATATTGTTTCTCCAAGGTGTCTTCTAGTTTGCGTGTTTGTGAGAACGAGTGAATGAAGTAACGGAAAAGACTGGACGTGTGGCCGGGTATGTGCTAGTGTGCGTTAGTGAAAACTGATCACTTCTCAACAATCGCTGTATATTTTTAAACAAATGGGAGAATGCACCCCTGCCGTATTTTTATTTAACACTCTTGATCTTCCTTTGCATGTACAAACCTGCCAATCTTGACATTTTAATTGATTTAAGCCTTCTGGTCTACTTTTAGCAGTTACTTTAATAAGGCATGTGTTGTTGCTAACCACAGAATTATAGACTTCAATTGTGACACTTTGATTGTTGGGAAATGGTATTTGACTAAAGAAGTTGTCTGTTTTAAAACAAATGGTTACTACCGGTACCAGGAAAACAATACTTGTAGAAACTGTATATTAATATGTACCGGTAGCCTGTACAAAATGTTGATTCTCGTGATTATTTTTACACAAGACAAGACAACTCCATAATATAGTCTGTATAGAATTGTTACTTGCAGTGTCCCCACTGTCTTTGTCTTTTCCATTTCTCAGGTACGGTATATTTTTGAACACTAAGAAAGTGCAATAGCCAGTGTGAGGTGCTTGTGATACTTTTCATATCAGAAAGTTATATAATTTCAGTAACATTTAAGTTACATCCCATTTCTGATTCGTCAGTTGTGTTCATTCACACTTGAATAAGTGATATAACATAATTTTTGTTTTCTTGTGTGTGTGACTTTTATATTTTATTATAATTATAAATAAGGTTGGTTTCCTTAAACTATCCTAACACACCTCCATTTTATCAGAATGTGCCCCGTGTTGAGGGATGTATATTGTGTCATATGACTAGTGATAAATAAGGAAGTTCTATCAAGTAGTGAGGGCTGAATCATGATGCTCTGTAAGAAAAATAATATTTAGTATATAGCCTATTAGAAACATTGCCAGAGACACAGAAGAAACACTGAAACCGGCTTGATGATTCTTGATGTTGGAAGAAAAGACACAAATTAGAATATTAAAGCGGTTAGGAAACAGGACAAAGACAAATGGAGAAAAGAAACCCAGTGGGTGAGTATAAGAAATGGAAAGGAACAAACAAATGACAAATCAAGTTGTATATAGAAAGACAGGAACCTCATAATAAGTCGACAAACTTGACCAAATCGGTCGTTAATTGGTCCGTACTGACCTGTAATAACAATAATGTAGAACGGCTGATTGTTTGGTCCGTCCTGTGAATATATTATTAATACTTGAATAATTTATAGTACCGGTACATGTTTGTATTAATTATTTAAATATTAGTAATATATTTTGGGGCCGATGACCTTCGATGTTAGGCCCCTTAAAACAACAAGCATCATCATCAATAATATATTGACAAGAAGGACCAAACAATCACCCGTTGTACATTATTGTTAACCACATAATAGGATAAATACAATGACAGGTAGCATTGGAAGATAGATCAACAGCAAAAATGCAACAAACATGAAAGGACAATTTCCTTCTTATCTATTCATGTTCCTAACTTTGTATATATGACTTGATTTTTTCACTTATTTATTCTTTTTTCTCCTTTGTTGTAGTCTCCAAATTATTTTTCTTAAATGAAGATCTCATTTTGTTCTTGCATGAAGTAGTAGTTTGTGCATGACTTATTGATGCTGCAGAATGCAAATCCTTGTCAATTTTTGACATACCGGTACCGGGTACATACACATTTATAATTTTTTGCATAATCTGTTGCACTGACATCTGTTGTTAATTTCTCTCTCAATACTTGCTCAAAGATGATCATATTCCTAACTCCTACATTGTAGTATAACATTTGAAATTTTTTTTTCTCTCCTGTAAGCAGTAGCAACGATTGGGGGGGGGGGGAGCAATTGCCCCCCACATCATAGAAAACACATTATATTTTCTTTACATTTTAGCCGATTGAAACTATGAATTACAGGAATTATTTAAAAAAAGTAATTTGTACAAACTCTGTTGTCTTATCAGCTCTTTCCTTTGTTAACTTAAATTATTAACAAAATTATTGGCAGAAATATGCACAAAATTACGTTATTTATGGCCAACCAATTTGTAAAGCGCCACAGCCAGTAGTGGAAACTTTTGCATGTGCTGTGAGGAAGGGTAGCAGGAGGGTTGTTGTTGTTTTTGCCAAGATCATGGACACTGAGGTATAATTCACGCGATTGCCACGCGCATTCATCTGTCTGGCAGTCTCTTTAGTGTCTGTTAGTTTCTTAGTGTAGTCATATACAAATTATTTTTAATTATATAAAACACGGTACTTCTATTTAATTCTAATACATGTGTAATTATTGTTCATTTGGAGAATGTTATATTATAGCTTATTGAGTCAAAATTAAAAAAAAAAAGTTATTACCACACTTAGTTGCTAAACTGTCGGCCTTCCTCTCTGTTGATATAGATGTTGATTCCCATAGGGGACCTGAAATATTTGTTCCAATTGAGTAGATTTATAATACCAATATACACTGGCTTAGCAAATGTCATGGGATAATCACCTAATAGCGTGTGGGGCCTCCTCTGGCCCTGTGAACTGCAGTGAGACGCTGTGGAAGTAAGTCGACAAGTCCCTGGTAGTCCTCTAGACACAGCTGACACCAAATTGTTTGCAGAGCGCCCGCCAATGCTGATCTGTTCGTGGGTGCAAGATCCATGGCACGGAGCCTGCGTTCCAGGACATCCCAGATATGCCCGATGGGGTTCATATCAGGGCTCCTGGGTGGCCATGGCAGTCATTGGACCTCCGCTGTATGTTCCTGGAACCATTCCCGGGTGACATGGAAGCGATGTGTCAGCGCGTTATCATCTTGAAACACCGCAGAACCGTCTGGGTGCTGGAAAGCCAAAAAATGGGTGGGGATGGTCTCCGAGCAGCTCAACATACCGCGTACCATTCAAAGTCTCTTCCAGAACAACTAGGGGGGCCATTCCATACTAGGAAAATGCACCTCAGACCATAACAAAGACACCAGCGCCCTGGACCACACCTTCGAGGCAGGCGGGATCCATCGTTTCATGTGATCTGCGCCACACACGGTGCCACCCATTGGCATGGTGCAGTTGAAATCGTGATTCGTCCGACCATATCATGTGACGCCATTGTTCTAGTGTCCATCCCTGGTGACCGGCGACAAATGCGCATCGTTGTGCCCGATGACATTGGGTTAATAGTGGCACCCGTGTGCGGCGCCGGTTCTCACACCCATAGAACCCATGTTCCTATGGATTGTCCACTTGGAGACGTGTCTAGCATGGTCTGTGTTGAATTGAACCATGATTAGTTGCACGGTTGCCCATCTGTCACTATTGACAATCCGTCTCAGATGTCACGGTCATCGAGGGTAGCTGGACAGCTGGTTGTTCGTCTGTTGTAGACGGTGACACCTGCATTCGACCATTCACGATACACCCTGGGTACATTTGATCGTGTGAACCCGAATTGCCGCACCACTTCCGAAATCGCACTTCCATCCGTCGGGCACCAACCACCATACCCCGTTTGAACAGTGTCAGCTCATGACAACGTTCCATGTTACACCTGTCACATGCACAGCCACTGCTCACAACATCTCCTATACAACTGCCGCTGGCACAGGGGGCGTGTGCTGTGCAGACAACACACCTGCTCATCAGTGCTCCGCTATCCCATGATATTTGCTCAGTCAGTGTAGTTGGTCCGTTATTGGACACTATAAATCTTCCAGCTCTCATTCCTGGCTGCCAGCGCCTCGCCCCAGTGAGCCAAATTGGGCTCATCAGTTGGCAAACAGCACACCTACCAAGATGCATGGCTGGTACATACCGTGGAGGCCACTGCATAGGCTACTTGGAGCCACCAGCAGTGACAATGCACTATGAGAGACTTTGACTCATTTTAAAAAATTGATGCCTGCCTGGCCATCAGATGATATAGATGTTGATTTTTTTTTTTTTTTTTTTTTTTTTTTTTTTTTTTTTTTTTTTTTTTTGCAAGTTGCTTTACGTTGCACCGACACAGATAGGTCTTATGGCGACAATGGGACAGAAAGGGGCTAGGAGTGGTAAGGAAGTGGCTGTGGCCTTAATTAAGGTACAGCCCCAGCATTTGCCTGGTGTGAAAATGGGAAACCACAGAAAACCATCTTCAGGGCTGCCGACAGTGGGGTTCGAACCCACTATCTCCCGAATACTGAACACTGGCCGCACTTAAGTGACTGCAGCTATCGAGCTCGGTGTTGATATATCATATGATATAGATGTTGATATGTAATAGATGTATTGAGACAGTCTCTCATAGTGCATTGGCATTACCGGTGGCTCCAAGTAGCCTATACAGTGGCCTCCATGGTATGCACTGGCCATGCATCTTGGTAGGTGTGCTGTTTATCAACTAATGAGCCCAACTTGGCACACTGGGACGAGGCACTGGCAGCCAGGAATTATTTAGCTGGAAGATTTATAGCATCCAATAACGGACAACTATATTGGTATAATAAATTTACTCATTTGGAACAAATATTTCAGGTCCCCTATGGGAATAACATCTATATCACCTGATGGCCAGGCAGGCACCAATTTTTGAAAATGAGACAAAGTCTCTCATTGTGCATTGGCACTGCTGTTGGCTCCAAGTAGCCTACGCAGTGGCCTCCAATGGTATGCACTAGCCATGTGTCTTGGTAGGTGTGCTGTTTACTAACTGATGAGCCCAACTTGGCACACTAAGGAGGGCAAGGTGCTGGCAGCCAGGAATGAGTAAGCTGGAAGATTTATTGTGTCCAATAATGGACCAACTATATTGGTATTATAAATTTACTCATTTGGAACAAATATTTCAGGTTCCCTATGGGAATCAACATCTATATCATCTGATGGCGAAGCAGGCATCAATTTTTGGTAATGAGACAAAGTCTCTCATAGTGCATTGGCACTGCCTGTGGCTCCAAGTAGCCTACGCAGTGGCCTTCACGGTATGCATCTTGGTGGGTGTCCTAAGTACCAACTGATGACCCCAACTTAGCACACAGGGGCGAAGTGCTGGCAACCAGGAATGAGTTGGCTGGAAAATTTATGATGTCCAATAATGGTCCATTTATATTGGTATTATAAATTTACTCTTTTAGGACAAATATTTCAGTTTCCCTATGAGAATCAACATCTATTTTTTGGTAATGAGACAAAGTCTCTCATAGTGCATTGGCACTTCCAGTGGCTCCAAGTAGCCTATGCAATGGCCTCCATGGTATGCACTAGCCATGCGTCTTGGTGGGTGTGTTAAGTACCAACTGAAGAGCCCAACTTAGCACACTGGGGCGAAGCGCTGGCAACCAGGAATGAGTTGGCTGGATAATTTTTAATGGCCAATAACGGACCATTTATATTGGTATTATAAATTTACTCATTCGGGACAAATATTTCAGGTTCCCTATGGGAATCAACATCTATTTTTTGGTAATGAGACAAAGTCTTTCATAGTGCATTGGCACTGCTGGTGGCTCCAAATAGCCTACGCAATGGCCTCCACAGTATGCACTAGCCATGCATCTTGGTGGGTGTGCTAAGTACCAACTGATGAGCCCAACTTAGCACACGGGGGCAAAGTGCTGGCAACCAGGAATGAGTTGGCTGGAAAATTTATAATGTCCTATAACGGACCATTTATTTTGGTACCTATTATAAATTTACTCATTCTGGACAAATATTTCAGGTTCCCTATGGGAATCAAAATCTATATCATCTGATGGCCAAGCAGGCATCAATTTTTGATAATGAGACAAATCTCACATAGTGTATTGGCACTGCCGGTGGCTCCATGGCCTCCTCGGTATGCACTAGCCATGCGTCTTGGTGGGTGTGCTAAGTACCAACTGATGAGCCCAACTTGGCACACTGGGGCGAGGTGCTGGCAGCCAGCAATGAGTTAGCTGGAATATTTATAGTGTCCAATAACTGACCAACTATATTGTTACTTTACCTCTCTATCAAAATTACTCAGAATGCACCAAAAGGCTTACCACCATGTAGCTTTTTTTTTTTTTTTTTTTCAGTTTTGATGTATATACCCTCTCCCCTCCCACTATATTTGACAAACAACCTGGGTAATTTTGGTTGTCATTACATATTTTGCCCCCCCCCCCCACACACACACACACTTCTAATTCCCAATCGTCACTACTGTTTGTAAGGGTGATAATTTTGTTATAAGTTGTTTACATGCTGCACCAGTAGCGTAGCCAGGATTTCAGATTGGTGGGGAGGCATTAAGGTAGATCCTCATCCAGAATTTTATTTTGATAGGTGTCCAGATTTCCAGAGTTTAGTTGGTATAGAATACCTAAAAAGGAAATGAGTGTGCTTGGATCCAAGTAAGAGTGGTGGATTTGTGCAGATTCCAGAAGCTAATAATAATAGGCATTATATAAGAAAAGGCTTAATAAAAGTACATTAGTTAAAACTCCTGAGGTGTCTGGACTCCTTGGGCGACAGCCACACACACCCCCCCGACATTCTCTATTACTCCCATCCCAACATAACTGCAGAATTTTATTTATTTCAAGTATAAGTGAAATGAATGGAAGAATAAATAGTTTGAGTAAAGATGCAATATTCTGGTTTACAATAAATACGGTAAAAATAATTTCATGTGGCAATTTATAGCCGAGTGCAACCCTTGTAAGGCATACACTCCGATGAGGGTGGGCAGCATCTGCCATGTGTAGGTAACTGTGTGTTATTGTGGTGGAGGATAGTGTTATGTGTGGTATGAGAGTTGCAGGAATGTTGTGGAAAGCACAAACACCCAACCCCCAGGCTATTGGTATTAACCAATGAAGGTTAAAATTCCCGACCCGGTCGGAAATCGAACCTGGGACCCTCTGAACCGAAGGCCAGAACGCTGACTGTTCAACCAACGAGTCGGACAATTCTTCTTTTCCTATCGCTTTTTCCCGCAGATGTGGGGTCACAGCTGCGTACTGTGTCACACATATGCAGATTTGGCCCTGTTTTACAGCCGGATGCCCTTCCTGACACCAACTATATATCTATATATATATGGAGGGATGTAATCACTATTGCATGTTTCTGTGGTGGTTGGTAGTGTTGTATGTTGTCTGAATATGAAGAGGAGAGTGTTGGGATGGACACAAAAACCCTGTCCCCAAGCCAGAAGAATGAATCAGACGTGATTAAAATCCCTGACCCGGCCGGGAATCGAACCCGGGACCCTCTGAACCGAAGGGCAGTACGCTGACCATTCAGCCGACCTGAACAATAAATACGGTAATTTTATTATAAAAATGGTCATGTGAGAAGCTATAAAGAAGTGACATTTTATACAAATAACGTGGTGAAGAAATACACACACAATTTATATATATAGAATTGTAAGGGGTATGTGTACAGATATTTTGTTTGTTGGTAAAGAAAAATACCCATCACAACATATGCTAGGTTGGTTTATCTTGTCCTATTAGTTTCCCTCACAAGCATGCGATACAGAATATAGTAGTATAAAGTTACAGTTTTGTGACGCTAATATTCATAGGTATAATTTTTATTAACATACCAGAAACCAATGACATAGAGCTGTTGCCATTTCAACACTGTTTTAAGGACCACCGACACAAGCCTGGATTTGAACCTGCAAACTTGGACTCCGAAGGACAGCGACTCAACAAACTGAGCCACATGAAAAGGACGCGTTTGAGATTATTGTTATAAATAGCTGCAGTTAGTATTTTTTACAAATGTTTTATGAGGAGCATTTATTAAGGCGTACGTTTTCCAACTGCCCTAAATGCACAAGACCGGATGGAAAAACTAGCTGGAAGCTGAAGGGCCTTGCAGGGACGTCGCTTTCTTCACTGTTTACTTTTCCAAACCAAACTCCATGATGTAACAGACCAGAAAAAACATTGCCTACCATGTGACCATTGTTCAGCCCAAAGGCCTGCAGATTATGAGGTGTCATGTGGTCAGCACAACAAATCTTCTCCGCTGTTATTCTTGGCTTTCTAGACCGGTGCCACCATCTCACCGTCAGATAGCTCCTCAATTATAAGCACGTGGGCTGAGTATACCTCGAACTAGCCCTCAGATCCAGGTAAAAATCCCTGACCTGGCTGGGAATGGAACCCAGAGCCTCCAGTAAGAGGCAGGCATGCTAACCCTACACCGCGGGCTGGCTGTTTACTTTTAGGTCTCCTTATTTTAGAATTTGACTTAAGGCATCCTGCATTTGATTCCCGGCACTGACAGAGTTAAGAAAGGCATGGGATGGGGAAGATACAGCCTTGTTTGTGGGTGCAGTAGACTTGGCCTTGAGTCTCCTGTAATCGAAATACCTATGACCTGGAAGGTAGTCACCTTCACGGGGCATTGTACCAAAGTTGTTCTTTTTTTTTTTTTTTTTAAGAAGACAAATTAAATGAAGATCCTACTTCCTCACAAACGAAGAACGATATTATCAATTTTACGAACAGTTTCAATAATGCAGCCAGTTTATGATAGGAGTACAGAAGCTATGATTTTGATTGTTGGTTATAATTACATGGCAACATGGCTTTCTTTTCATATCCACCGGGAGAGTTGGCTGTGCAGTTAGGGGTGCACAGCTGTGAGCTTGCATCCGGGAGACAGTGGGTTCGAACACCACTGTCGGCAGCCCTAAAGATGATTTTCCATGGTTTTCCGTTTTCTGTACCTTAAGTACCGGTACCTTATGTAAGGTGACACTCCCGAGATAAAAATTGATATTTTGGTGAAATTTTTTATGACTGAAATTGAAAGGATTGAGTTTTTTTCTTGTCACAAAATTATTCCTCTGAATTCAAAGAATTTATCACTATAATAATGCTTTGTTTGCCAGTTGTAATTTTACATTTAAAACCCATTTTTCTCCCATAATATTCCGCCAAATGTAAATTTGTATGGTATATGTATCACAGGTATATTAAGAACCCTGCATATGGAATTTTTGATTGCAGAATTTTTCGAGTAATAGGGATATTTAAGTCCAAAATTTTAGAACCTAAAAATTACACATCCTTAGTATGATATATCTCCTTACATAAATTATGTACAGATATACGATATGTAGTGTTTTTAAAAGAAGTATTATCTAACTAATTATGAATTTACATTACCATATTAATTAAATTTCGTAAAGAAATTGGAATTAAAAATTTCAAAAGAAAATTTATTTTGGAAAACTATTATTTGTATATGAAAAAAATGTTCGTGATATCAATACTTTTATGTAGGTGACATTCCCATAAAGTTTCGTGAAAATCCTTGTTTTAGGTAAAAATATTTTTTATATCCAGTGTGTCGCCTTAAGGCCATGGCCGCTTCCTTCCCACTCCTAGCCCTTTCCTTTCCCATCGTCGCCATAAGACCTACAGTGCAATGCAAAGTAAATCTAAATTAAAAAATAATAAAATTTTCACAACCCCTTCCAAGGAAAAGTTGTATCCACGCTACTGGCCTGGACTTATACCCCACCCACAGAAATTATTTTGTGGGTACTCCACTGCATCCACTCACCATTTAAGGTACAAGGTAAGCCCGAAGAATGGTCGGATACTCAAAATACACCCACATAAATGATGCTGTTATGGCTCAAAAGTACTAATGAAAGGAACGGGATCTAGTGTTCTAAGTAGAAGCTGAATCAATAGAACGTGACTTCCCATTTTCAAAATGTTTCATGCATTGACTGCGATTCAAGCCTCGGCCGTCTTGGTGAAAAGATAGAACCTTTGGAACCGAGTTATCACGCCCGCTAATAACAAAATAGTTACCCGCACTTTTGATGGTGTCATTTGAGGTTCCAATCAGTGCCCAGGCATTTGAACAAATATATAGGCCTATCTATAGAACTTAGGCACTCAACCGCGATCTATCTTGCTAGTGCTAGAATAAAAAAAGTCTTTTTTGTAACTTACTGAGGATGCACATAGTTTGGCTTCTTTATGACAAAAAGGTCCATCTTCAAAAAAAAAAAGTTACATATATGGCACAAAATGAGGAGCTAACGTGCAGCTTACAATCTTGTCAAAGTCTTCCCAACACTGCTACTTAAACACAGAACATCTCTCAACCATGGTACAACCCCAGGATTCCTAAGATATTGTTGTTTCTGGGAACTGATGTGAAAAAGCCGATACAATGTTGTAAACTTTCAACGGTTTCTGGCCGTGGCCCCAGTTACCTTGGTGATCAGGTTCTGGCCCCCTACTGAGTAATCCCTTGCTAATTGCCCTTTTCCTAATCTCTTGACATTTGTCAACACACGGTTATATTCCCAATACTGAGGCCTCTACAGGGAAATATCCCCACACATCACAATCCTAAGTGGTTATCTTTCATTCAAGCAGTACAAATATGAAGTATTATGTATCGCCCTACTGAGCCTTGCTGGTAGATTCTTTGTCGCTACGTTAATTTAACATTTTGGCATAAGTTTTTAAGTTGTTTGTACTGTACGTAAAACAACTGCTGATCCTTGCTCCAGTTTCTGGAAACATTGGGGGGGGGGGGGGGGGGGGCATTGTGCTGCACCATCAGTATTTGGTTTGGTACTGTATGTAGAATTGTTTGTAACATACACGAATGAAATTGTGTACCCTTCAGATATTTATTTTGTCTGAATAACATTAATTACTCTACTGCATGTGAGTTAAGAGTGGAAACAATCAAAACTTGATCTGTCCTGCACCATATATTGGTTTTGTATTTGATCGAGTAGAACAACAAATTCTTATCTTATAAGCTTACTAGCAATTACCGCGGCTTCGCTCGCCTAGATTTCATAATTTGATGACAGAAATCGTTACTCGGCCGCTTCCTTCCACTTCCTATTCCCACATCTGTAATATCTTCAGTTTTTTAGATATACATAATTATCCCCATAAAAAGAATTCAACCCCTTGATCAGTCCTCCACCCCCCACCCCCCATCTAAGTGTATTTTCCGAGAACAAAAATACATGTTTCTTTATTTTTAAAGGAGATTCCAAATACCAATTTTCACGTATGAGTTATTATGAGTTTTTTAAGATATAAGTATCCTCATAAAAAATATTTAAACTATTTTTCACTTCTTTTCACCCCCCGTTAAGTGCCTTCTCCAAAAAAACGAAAAGGTACATGTTCCTGTACTTTCAGATGACTTTCCAAATACCAAGTTTCTTGTCTCTAACGTGTTAAGTTTTTGACATATAATGTAGATATACTGGTACTCATCTTAAAAATTCACTATATTTAGGCCCCTTTAAACAACACGCATAATCATCATAAAGAATTCACCCACTTTTCAAATTCTTTTCAGCCCATTAACTGGATTTTCCTAAAACAAAAAAATATGTTTCATTATTTTTAAAGGAGATTCCAAATACCAGTTTTCATGTCTGTACACCTTCAGTTTTTGAGATAAATGTGTACTCATAAGAATAATTCTTCTTCTTCACTTCTTTCCACCCCTCTCCCGCCTTAAGGAGACTTTCGGAAAACAAAAAATGCGCGTTTCTTTATTTTGAAAGGAAATTCAAAATACCAACTTTCACGTCTGTAACAGCTTCAGTTTTTAAGGAAAAGTATCCTCATAAACATATTTCAACTCCTTATGTACTTGTTTTCAACCTCTCACACCTTATGTCGATTTTCCAAAAAAAGCAAATGCATGTTTCTTTATTTATAAAAGAGATTCCATATACTAATTTTCACATCTGTAACATCTTCAGTTTTGAAATATAAGTATACTCATAAAAGTAAGTCAACTCCTTTTTCACCCCCCTTTCGACCCATTAAGTACCGAGCTCGTTAGCTGCAGTCGCTTAAGTGCGGCCAGTATCCAGTAATCGGGAGATAGTGGGTTCGAGTCCCACTGTCAGCAGCCCTGAAGTTAGTTTTCCGTGGTTTCCCATTTTCACACCAGGCAAATGCCGGGGCTGTACCTTAATTAAGGCCATGGCCGCTTCCTTCCACTTCCTAGGCCTTTCCCATCCCATCGTCGCCATAAGACATATGTATGTCGGTGCGATGTAAAGCAAAATAGCTACTCGTTAATTTGATTCCCCCCTCCACAAAACTGTGTGTTTCCTTATTTTTAAAAGAGATTCCAAATGCCAATTTTCACGTCTTTAACATCTTCAGTTTTTGACATAGAAGTATCCTCATGAAAAACATTTTTTCACTCCACCCCTGCCCATTAAGTTGGTTCCCCCCACCCACCCACCCACCCAAAAATGTGTGTTTCTTTATTTTTAAAGGAGTTTCCAAATACCAATTTCCATGTCTGTAACCTTCAGTTTTTAGATAAAATTTTCTCCAGAAAAAGAATTCAATTTTTTTTACTTCCTTTCCCACTCCCCACTCAAATGAATTTTCCATAAACAAACAGTACCCGTTTCTTTAAAAGAGCTTCCAAATACCAATTATCATGACTGTAACATCTTCAATTTTTTTAGATATATGTATCCTCGTAAAAGGAATTCATCTCCTTTTTCATCCCCCTCAATGCGTGTTTCTTTATTTTCGAAGGAGATTCCAAATACCAATTTTCATGGCTGTAATGTCTTCAGTTTTTGAGATATAAGTCTCCTCATAAAAGGTGTTCAACCCCTTTTCCCTCTTTTTTCACTCCCTTAATGGGATTTTCCAAAAACAAAAAAATATGTGTTTCGTTATTTTTAAAGGAGATTCCAAATACTAGTTTTCATGTCTTTAAACTGTTCAGTTTTTGAGATATAGATACACTCATTTTAAAAATTCACCCCCTTAGCAATGGAATATCCAAAAATCCTCCCTTAGCGAACACCTACATTGTAATATGAATGTATCCGCAAAATTTCATTCCTTTATGTCCAGTAGTTTTGGCTCGGCGATGATGAATCAGTCAATCAGGACAAGTTATTTTATATTGATAGATTCTTTCTTTGAAACTTACATGGAGTGCATGTGAAACTGGTGGACCTAAAAATTGTACTTGAAAATGAAAATATATCTTCTTTATAATGACATCTGAATCCAAACCTACACATTTCAGTGGATAATCCAACCTGTCACATTTTTGTTTTAGTGAAAAGGTTTTTTTTTTTCTTTTAATAAGGCTAATGCAACAAGTTTCTCTTGCCAAGTACTACAGGTGATGAAGGAACTTCATTGCATTTCCAGACAATGATTTATTTACTTGTGCTTCTTTAGTCTCTTAGAAGTTGTACCAGTAGGTTATTTCTTGGTGTACCATATAGCATGTTCAGAATTATTTGAACCAATATTTCATGTAAGGAGTTACTTTTAAAACACACATTCTCATCCCTTCATCAGCTTGAACTGGCTTCTGAAGAAATACATCTTTAAAGACACTAGACGTGAGAAGTTGTTCAAAAATCACATTGGTTTTTCACTTCTTTGATAAGAGTAAGCTTCCCTGTATTCAAAGATATTTAATACTAGCTGTTCTGAACTTGTTGATGGGTTAGATTTTGTAACTGCAGCAGTGATAACTTGTAGCGGTGATGAGAAATGGTGGAAGAGAGCACGCCTCAACTAACAACAACAGTCATTCAGTGTAATGTTATTGTTGAAACTGTAGGTCATTGCATTTTTTCCTTCCAGCTTAGGCTTAGGCTTCAAACCCCACTGCCCATGATGATACCCGTTTTCTCTCATTTTTTGAGTGATCGTTCCTTTGCTTTTATTTCAAAAGTCCTTTTCATTATCTTCCTGATCAATAGAGATAACGACGAAGCGGCATTTCAGCTTATAAAACAGTTACAACCACCGTCACTAGTGAGTTAATTACTCTGACGTCTGTACAGAATTTCCACATTAGTGAAGCTACAGTGAACAAAATTCTAAATCTGTGAATTTCTCTCTAATTATTGCTCTTACAGTAAAAGTGTATCCAAAAACAGTGAAGTGTGAGAATTAGATTTTCTATACATATCTTTATATGCAACTGTTTGACAGAACTCATTTCTCCAGAGATATTTGTAAGTTCTGAAAATTGTAATAAATTTTGCAAATATCTCTTCTGCTTCTTCTCTTTTTATGGCCTCATTGGACCACTTCAGTCAATCATTTTCTGGTCATCTACTTCAAAAGGTTTTCTTTCCGAATTGCCCAGTACCTTTTCATTCGTTCTGATATTTTCTGCCATTCCTCATCTGTAAATACCCTTTCATTGAATGTCGTCACGAATTTTATTAGTGAAATATTGGTTCAAATCATTCTCAACATGCTGTTCACCAAGAAATAACTTACTGGTACATCTTCTAAGAGACTAAAGAAGCACAAGGAAATAAATCATTGTTTCTTTATATTGGCTCCTTTAAACTTTTGTTTTTTGCATATCAGATTCCAGAGCTTCTATATAATTTTTCTTGGTAATCTGATTTCTGGTGTCCTCATAATGTGACCAAAGAAAGATCCTCCTCTTCCGCATATACCTGTGATGGGCTCCAGTTCTGTGTACACCACTTCACTTGGCACTATCCATCTTTGTCCATGTATTTGATTTTTAAAAAAATTATGCATGTTCTAGCTATTCTCTCTACTCTTAGGATTTTGTCAATTCTGTTTCTCTGAGTGACTTTGAAAAGAGTTTCACTTCCATATGTCACCTCTGGTTGAACCACCATGTTGTGATGTTTTAATTATTTTTTGATCAATTGATATTTTTTATTGTATTTAGACCATGTTAATTTTTGAGATTTTATAATTTTATTAGTTCTTTCTTGCCATCCAGGTTTCTCGTCCAAGTTGTATGTTGTAATTTCTCCTAGGTATTTAAATGCTTCACTAATTTTACTTTCCTCGTAGTTACTGTTATGTGGTGTATTACTAGTGTATCTGCTACCATTATCTCAGTCTTTTAGAATGATATCTGGAGTCCTATTTTTTGTGCTTTATTTTGTAGACTTATTTGATTTCTGGCTTCTTGAATGTTATTAAGCTAGCAACGCGTAGCCATCTGTGAATCTGAAGCAATTAAGAGTATTTGATCTTTCTTGGTTCCAATTTTTATGTTCCTAGGATTTTTCTTGTGGCATTTCCTCATCTCGTATTCTAGAATACTGTTGAAAAGAAATGGCAATAAACCATCTCCCTGTCATAACATTTTATTCATAAACGGCTCAGATATTTCTCCTCTGAATTTTACTTTGGATATGGTGTTTGTTAGGGTTAATGTTATAATTTTTACTAATTTGGGATGAAGTCCAAAATTCCTAAGTATCTTAATCATTGAAGATCTGTGGATACAATTGTAAGCTTTTTTCTGAAGTCTACCAAGACTACAACTTGTTTTTTGCCTTCTTTTATAGACATCCAGGGCCTAAATCTCCTTGGTATCCTCCAGTTCTAGTTGATCTGTACAACAGTTCTGTAGAATTCTTGACATTACTTTACATGTATTTATGTAGATTTGCATCTGGAGTTAATTTTTCTCCTTTTTTGTGTAATGGATGTACTGCAGTCCAATGTTCTGATAGTTGTTGTTTGTTGTTGTTGTTGTTGTTGTTGAGAGAGCGTATGGGCTTTGTTATTTCACCCGGTCACAAGTTTTGAAATAGTGAGAATACACTGATAATGACAGAACCAACTCAAATATCTTCACTGATAAGTGCACAAGTACAGAATGGAACAACACTGAGAGACACAAAACTAAAATAAGCAGTAGAAAAACAAATGAAGTGTGGAGAAAAAAAACACAGTGGAAGCAGGAGCATTTGACCTTGGGTAGATCAGAATTACGGAACTTTACAAAACAATCTGGGCATCATCCAAATACTGACTGATCACGTATTTACAGCAGCTGACGGACTAGAAAGCAAACAGGAGACATTGGTGGGAAGGGGGTGACGGAGTCTTACGAGACGAGAAAGAAAAATCATGCGAGGAGAGTCATACACCAGGCATTGAAATAATAGATGATTCGCATCAGCGTTCGGTGTTCCACATATACAGGAGGAATGGGTGGTGAAGTGAAATCTACTATGTTTATACAGAGGCGTTAGCGCATGATTGAAATGAAGGTGAATAATGTTAGTAATATGACGGCGAGAATAATTACCCTTCGTATATCAGGGATGAGTTGGAATAACAGGCTGGATATTGTAGTAGAATCATCCTTTATAGAAAGCAGAATGATTCCAATCTTCTTGCCACGGATGATAGGCTGTATATTTTAGAAGAGGATACAGTTCTGGTAGTTCTTAGTTTCAGATTTTCATTATGTTTTGGTGTAGTACTTTCACTGGTTCTGATATATAAGAGAGAAGTAAAGAGACGAAAAAAGAGGTGCAGATTGGAAAGAAATAGTTGGAAATGGCTGTAGAAATAAGGAGAAATTGAGGGAACTTACTAGGAAATTGAATCCAGCAAAGAAGACAGCTAAGGATAACATGATGGCAGCATAATTGTCAGTCATTTTAGTGGAAAATGGAAGGGTATGTACAGGTACTTTAAGGCAGAAACAGGTTCCAAGAAGGATATTCCAGGAATCAATAATGAACAAGGAGAGTATGTATGTGAGGATCTTCAAAAGGCAGAAGTATTCAGCAAGCAGTATGTAAAGATTGTTGGTTACGGGGATAATGTCCAGTTAGAGGAGGTAACTAATACTAAAGAAGTATTAACATTTATCTATGATAATGACATTTACAATAAGATACAAAAGTTAAATACTAGAAAAGCTGCTGGAATTGATAATATTTCGGGGGATAAACTAAAGACAATGGGTTGGGATATAGTACCATATCTGAAGTACTTATTTGATTATTGTTTGTACATAAGAGCTATACCAAATGAATGGAGAGTTGCTATAGTAGCCCTTGTGTATAAAGGAAAGGTTGACAGACATAAAGCTGAAAATACAAGACCAGTCAGTTTGACATGCATTGCATGTAAGCTTTGGGAAAGCATACTTTCTGATTATATTAGACACTAACAATTACCCGCGGCTTCGCTCACGTGGATTTCGTTATTTGATCAGAGTAATCGTTCCTCGGCATTGTACAAAGAGACTATCTGAAAATTCCTAAAGTATAAAAACTCACCCAAAAATTGAGTTTCATTTACCCCAGAAATTCTTTGTAAACCATGACTTTGGTATTACCTTTTCGGGCTAAGAAGACCATGTGACATAGAAATGTACATGCGAGAAACAGTCTTCTCTCAAGTC
The DNA here is from genome assembly GCF_040414725.1 of Anabrus simplex. Classification (NCBI taxonomy): domain Eukaryota; kingdom Metazoa; phylum Arthropoda; class Insecta; order Orthoptera; family Tettigoniidae; genus Anabrus; species Anabrus simplex. The sequence continues at coordinate 1,145,695,326 of NC_090266.1, read as the reverse complement.
AAAAAATAAATACATGTTTCCATATTTTTAAAGGAGATTCCAAATACCTATTCCCACATCTGTAACAGTTTTTGAGATATACGTCCCCATAAAAAGAATTCAACCCCTTGATCAGTCCTTTCCCTACCCCATCTAAGTGTATTTTCCGAAAACAAAAATACATGTATCCTTATTTTTAAAGGAGATTCCAAATATCAATTTTTCCCGTCTGTAACATTTTCAGTCTTTAAGATATGAATATCCTCATAAAAAATAATTCAACTATTTTTCACTATTTCTCACCCCCTGTTAAGTGCCCTATCCGAAAACAAAAAGGTACAGGTTCCTGTATTTTTAAAGGACTTTCCAAATACCAAGTTTCTTGTCCCTAGCATGTTAAGTTTTTGACATATCATGTAAAATGAAATGGCGTATGGGTTTTAGTGCCGGGAGGTCCCAGGACGGGTTTGGCTCGCCAGGTGCAGGTCTTTTGATTTGGCGCCTGTAGGCGACCTGCGCGTCGTGATGAGGCTGAAATGATGATGAAGACAACACATACACCCAGCCCCATGCCAGGGAATTCAACCAATAATGGATAAAATTCTCTACACTGCTGGGAATAGAACCCGGGACCCCTGTGACCAAAGGCCAGCACGCTAAACATTTAGCCATAGAGCCAGATGACATATAATGTAGATATACCGGTACTCATTTTAAAAATTCACCCGCTTTTCCAATTCTTTTCAGCCCCTCAATTGGATTTTCAGAAAGAAAAAATAAATAAATACGTGTTTCATTATTTTAAAAGGATATTCAAATACCAGTTTTCGTGCCTGTACATCTGTAACACCGTCAGTTTTTGAGATAAATGTATACTCATAAGAATTATTCAGCTTCTTCTTCCTCAATTCTTTCCACCCCTCTCCTGCCTTAAGTGGACTTTCCAAAAACAAAAAATATGTGTTTCTTTAATTTGAAAGGAAATTCAAAATACCAACTTTCACGTCTGTAACAGCTTCAGTTTTTATGATAAAGTATCCTCATAAACGTATTTCAACTCTTTATTTACTTATTTTCAACCCCACAACCCTTACGTCGATTTACTGAGAAAAACAAAAACAAATGCGTGTTTATTTTCAAAGGAGATTCCAAATACTAATTTTCACGTCTGTAACATCTTCAGTTTTTGAGATATAATTATACTCATGAAAGTAAATCAACTCCTTTTTCACCCCCCTTCCTACCCGTTAAGTTTATTCCCCCTCCCCAGAAGTGCCTGTATCTTTATTTTTAAATGAGATTTCAAATACCATTGTTCACGTCTTTAACATGTTTAGTTGAAATGAAATGGCGTATGGCTTTTAGTGCCGGGAGATCCTAGGACGGTTTCGGCTCGCCAGTTGCAGGTCTTTTGATGTGACTCCTGTAGGCGACCTGCACGTCGTGATGAGGATGAATTGATGATGAAGACAACACATTCACCCAGCCCCCGTGCCAGGGAAATTAACCAATGATGGTTAAAATTCCGACCCTGCCGGGAAACGAACCCGGAGCCCCTGTGACCAAAAGCCAGCACGATAACCATTTAGCCGTGGAGCCGGACAAAATTTTTAATTTTTTGAGATATAAGTATCCTCACACAAAGAATTCAATTAATTTTTCAATTCATTCACCCCTTTAAGTGGATTTTCCATAGACAAAAGAACACGTGTTTCTTTACTTTGAAAGAAGATTCCAAATATAAATGTTCATGCCTCTAACATCTTCAGTTTTTGAGATATAAGTATCCTCATAAAAAGAATTCAACTCCTTTTTCACCCCAGCCCGTTAAGTTGATTCCCCCCACCAAAATGCGTGTTACTTTATTTTTAAGGTGATTCCAAGTAAAAATTTTCACGTTTGCAACCTTAAGTTTTTGAGACATAAGTTTCTCCATAAAAAGAATTACATTTTTCACTTCCTTTCACCCTCCCCCCTTAAGTGAATTTTAAGAAAATAAAAAAAAAAATTTCCTTGTTTATAAAGGAGCTTCCAAATGTCAGTTATCACAACTGTAACATCTTCAGTTTTGAGATATATGTATCCTCATAAAAAAGAATTAAACTCCTTTTTCACTGCCTCCGCCTCCAAGTTGGTCCTCTCCCCCCCCCCCCCCCTGCAAAATGCGTGTTTCTTTATTTTTAAAGGAGATTCCAAATACTAATTTTCACGTCTGTAACATCTTTAGTTTTTGAGATATAAGTATCCTCATACAAAGTATTCAACTAATTTTGCAATTCATTCACCCCCCCTTAAGTGGATTTTCCAAAGACAAAAGATTGCGTGTTTCTTTAGTTTGAAATAAAATTCCAAATGCAAATTTTCATGCCTGTAACATCTTCAGTGTTTGAGATATAAGTGTCCTCATGAAAAGAATTCAACTCCTTTATCACTCCACCCCCGCCCGTTAAGTTGGTTTCCCCCCACCCAAAAAATGCGTGTTTCTTTATTTTTAAAGGAGATTCCAAATACCTATTTCCAGGTCTGTAACCTTTAGTTTTGAGATATATGATTCTCCAGAAAAAGTATTCTAGTTTTTTACTTCCTTTCACACTCCCCACTCAAGTGAATTTCCCCAAAACAAAGAGAACCTTACTCGTTTCTTTAAAAGAGCTTCCAAATGCCAATTATCATTTCTGTAACATCTTCAGTTTTCGAGATATATGTATCCTCATAAAAGGAATTCATCTCCGTTTTCATCCCCCTCTACCAAGTTGATTCCCTCCCCCACCCCAATGTGTGTTTGCGCGTTTCCTTATTTTTAAAGCAGTTTCCAAATACCGGTTTTCATGTTTTTAACATCTTTAATTTTTTTGGTATGTATACATTCATACAAATAATTCAACTAATTTTTTAATCCTTTCACCCCCCCTACCGTTAAGGTTCTTTTCTGAAAACCAAAGAATACGTATTTCCTTATTTTTAAAGGAGATTCCAAATATCAATTTTCACGTCTGCAACATGTTAAGTTTTTGAGATATACTGTAGATACGCTAATTTTAAAAATTCACTCCCTTTTTCAGTTCCTTTTAAGTGGATTTTCCAAAAAAGAAATATTTATGTTTCTTTACTTTTAGAGGAAATTCCACAGTTTTCAAATATGTAATATGTTACCTGTTTGAGATAATTTGGAGATATAGTCTTTTGAAAAATTCACCCCCTTAGTCACTCCTGTTCACGCCCTATTCATCGGATTATCCAAAAACACAAAAATATGTTTCTTTATTTTCAAAGGAGATTCCAAATTTCAATTTTCATGTCTGTAACATCTTCAGTTTTTTAAATATAAGTCTCCTCATAAAAGGTGTTCAACCTCTTTTCCCCCATTTTTCACCCCTCTCAATGGGATTTTCCAAAAACAAAAAAAATACGCATTTCTTTCTTTTCAAAGGGGATTCCAAATAACAATTTTTACATCTGTAAACTTTTCAGTTTTTGAGATATAGATATCATTTTAAAAATTCATCCCCCTTTTCACCCCCTTAGCAACGGAATATCCAAAAATATTCCTTTAACGAGCACCTACATGTTAATATGAATGTATCCCCAAAATTTTATTTCTTTATGTCCAGTAGTTTTGGCTCGGCGATGATGAATCAGTCAGTCAGTCAGGACAAGTTATTTTATATATATAGTTGTTTGCAAAATAATAACTGTTTCGATAGAGGGCAGTTTGGGTTTAAGAAGGGTTAGTCCACCGAAGCTCAATTTGTAGGATTCCAGCAAGATATAGCAGATTTAGGAGGTGACAAATGGATTGTATCGCGATTGAGCTGTCTAAGGCATTTGATAGGGTGGATCACGGGAAATTACACGCAAAAATGAATGGAATAGGACTAGACAAAAGAGTGACTGAATGGGTGCCTATATTTCTAGAAAAATGATCTCAGAGAATTAGAGTAGGCAAAGCTTTATCTGATCCTGAAATTATTAAGAAGGAAATTCCTCAAGGCAGTGTTATTATACCTTTATGTTTCCCTATATATGTATAAATGATATGAGTAAAGAACTGGAAAATGAAAAAATCTCAATCCAAGTAAGAACAAATAGATTAGCTAAAGCACAAAAATTAACATGGGATATCTACAAAAAGAAATGTCTATCAATAAATACAAAAATAAAACACTACAACACAGTTATAAAACCGGAAGCTACATATGCAGCAGAAACACTCTTTTACCTGAATAAACAATCAAAGACTGACAGACTTCAGAAAATTGAAAGGAGGATTGGAAGAACCTGTATCAACAAAAAATATCAGAAAGATGGACAGTGGCGGTTAATACCTAACAAAGTCGTGTACAAAGAGCTAGAACCCATTACAGATACTATGCGTAAGAGGAGACTGGGATTCTTTGGACATATCATGAGGATGCAGGACTCGAGACTTCTGAAACAACTAGTACAACACAATCTCGTCTCAAAAAATACCACAACAGGATGTAAATGGATCAGAGAAGTAAGAGAGGATCTGAAGGAAATAGGCCTTACAACAGAAGACACCAAAAATAAGATAAAATTGAATACAAAACTCAAGAATACAAACCTCCGCTTTACCCTTACACAAAACAAACCAACAACACGCACATTTTCAACTGAGGAAAGGGCACGAAGATCGGAGCGTCTGAAGAAGTACTGGGAGGACCGCAAAGCCCGAACAATCCCTTCAAAGAGACCTGAACGACGGACTGACTAAAGTGATCCTATGTGGTCATAAAAGAAGAAGAAGAAGAAGAAAGAACTGGAACCAGAGATAAGGCTTTTTGCAGATGATGTTTTCTGTATAGAGTAATAAATAAGTTGCAAGATTGTGAGCAACTGTAAAATGACCTTGATAATGTTGTGTAATGGACAGTATGCAATGGTATAATGATAAACTGGGTTAAAAGTCAGCTTGTGAGTTTCACAAATAGGAAAGGTCCTCTCAGTTTTAATTACTGCATTGATGGGGTGAATGTTTCTTATGGGAATCATTGTAAGTACCCATGTAGTATAGGAGCTATACCAAATGAATGGAGACTTGCTATAGTAGCGCCTGTATATAAAGGAAAGGGTGACAGACGTAAAGCTGAAAATTACAGGCTAGTCAGTGTGACAAGCATTGCATGTAAGCTTTGAGATGTCATTCTTTCTGATTATGTTAGACATGTTTGCGAAATGATCTTCATTAGGGTAATCACATAAATATGATTGTAAATAAAGGGTACAGATCTCTGCACATGGTTATGAGGGTGTTTAGTGGTTGTAGTAAGGATGTTTTTTTGCTATGTGCTTTACATCGCACCGACACAGATAGGAATTATGGCGACGATGAGATAGGGAAGGCCTAGGAGTGGGAAGGAAGCGGCCGTGGCCTTAATTAAGGTACAGCCCCAGCATTTGCTTGGTGTGAAAATGGGTAACCATGGAAAACCATCTTCAGGGCTGCCGATACTGGGATTCAAACCCACTATCTCCCGGATGCAAGCTCACAGGCTACGCAACTCTAACCGCTTGGCCAACTCGCCCGGTGGTAAGGATGTAAAAGAGAGTGCATATACAGTAAGTCTCTTGTAAGACCCCAACTAGAGTATGTTTCCAGTGTATGGGACCCTCACCAGGATTATTTGATTCAAGAACTCAAAAAAATCCAAAGAAAAGCAGCTCAATTTGTTCTGTGTGATTTCCGACAAAAGAGTAGCGTTACAAAAATGTTGCAAAGTTTGGGCTGGGAAGACTTGGGAAAAAGGAGATGAGCTGCTCGACTAAGGGGTATGTTCCCACCTGTCAGTGGAGAGATGGTGTGGAATGATATTAGTAGACGAATAAGTTTGAGTGGTGTTTTGAAAGTAGAAAAGATCACAATATGGAGATAAAGTTAGAATTTAAGAGGACAAATTGGGGAAAGTATTCATTTATAAGAATGGGAGCTAGGAATTGGAAGAACCTACCAAGGGAGATGTTCAATAAATTTCCAATTTCTTTGCAATCATTTATGAAAAGGCTAGGAAAACAACAGATAGGACATCTGCCATCTGGGCGACTATCCTAAATGCAGATCAGTAGCGACTGATACATTTATATGATCTTCTCCACTTGCTTTGTAGCTCTTTCAAAGCTTTGCAGACTTCATGGATTATGGGTTAGTTTATTTTTTCTGCTTGTGCTTTAATTGGGGTTTCTGTGTTTATTTAAAGAAGTTCTGGGGGATCTTTTACAATGTAGTAATTTGATAAATGTTTCTGCTAACATTTGTGCATTTATTTACTTCCTTCCCTTTTTTTTTTTTTTTTTTTTTTTTGCTATAGGCCATCTTTTTAGGCCATCTTTTTATTTTTATCTTTTAACATTAATGTTGGGGATCAAATCTTCATAGTTGTCTGCTAAATATTTTGTAGTAATCTCTGGAGTTTGTTTTCTCGCTATTTATGTCTATCATTAGAAGTATATGTTTTGAGAGACTTTTTGGACACTTGAAGTACAGTTTTCTATTTCCGCCTGTAGTGCATGTTAAACTGAGACACTAAATACTTGTGGCCTGCATCCCTATTCCACTGTGTTTTGGTATAGTATGATGCAGTATTACTTGAATACTTGCTCATTGTGGATTAACAAAACAATTTTGAGATCACAGAACATACATGTACCTGAAGCACTCATAAAATATGTTTGTACCAGACTGGAATACAGCGTCACTGGTCAGGTCTGCACTGATTCACTCGCTGAACTAGTGCTGTGGTACTTCCTAACGGGTGATAACAGGAAGTTGGGTAATATTTGGAATGTCACGTTTCTCAATAGGAAGGCTGCTACTTGAGATCTTTATTTTGAAATTCATCTGGGACTGCGCAATGAATCGCAGGAAAAGTGAATGCGTCAAATATGCACACATTTCTTTCCCCTCACTTTGAACCAAAAAAGTTGGGGTGCATTAATTATGCGAGAAAATACAGCACTGCTGCTCTGCTGTGCTCTTGATATTAATAGTGCGACTTATTGTTTTTATCATTATTGTTACAGGGTTACTGTGGTGAACAGAGGTGAAAGAAGGTGCGGGCATGAATGGGTCTATATGAGGCAATTAGAAGATTAATTTAAAACTTGAAAATCAGACCTATATTTCTTTTCTGCATGTTTTTCCTTTTTCCAGATGATAAATTTTAACAAACAAATTGCTCAGCGACAGAACAAAATTTCAGATACAGAACTAGCTCAGTAGCTTAGAGACAAGGTTCAGAAAAATAAAACAAAATTGCGCATTAACAATATGAGCTTTATAATGTTACTTGAGCAATATTGCTCCATCCACTCAATAGTCAAGGAGACAGGTCTCCCAATTTCATTTACAGATTATTCCTAATATACAATCTTCCAAGAGCACTTTTTGCTCCACAAAATTATCTAGGAAACCACAACATTACCGCCTTCCAAAAGGCACCATTCAATATTTACACTAACACCTCTACAAGAATACAAAGAGCATCTATGGTCTGTGAATTTATCTAGGAGACTGCGTTTCGAATATTATACCCTTACTGCCTTCTCAAGGCAACCTTCAACTTTTACATTTACAACCAGGGCATCTTTGCTCACAAAAATTTACACTTTACAGGCCTCTTGAGGCACAACCTTCATTTTACAATTCAAACAGTATTCACTGTCTTAATCACTCCAACAGTCTAACCTTTTAACATAAATGATTGAATTTTACAGGAATATTGAATACCCATTCTGCCGGGCCTTTGTGGGAGGAAAAAAAATACAGGTTAAAGTTACTGGCCCAAAAATCAAAATGATGTGGAGGCAGACACTTACACTCCTTGAAATTTGCTCCAAAAGATTAAAACCCTATTTGGGCTTCAGCCCCGCAGTACAGAGGCTAAGCCTATACTCCTGAGGTGAGTAGATCGAGAAAGTTTCAATTACGAAAGCTACAAACAGACAGAAAACAGTTCCAAGGTCATAGTCGCCTCAAAGTCAAGTTGATAGGGAATTTGAGAGGGTGTCACACTCTCTATTCCCAAATTTTGGCTAAGTTTCTTAGGCTAGTTTTGAGGTTTACATTAGAAGATGAAATTTACGTTATTGAAGATAGAAAATTTAAGGTTACGTTATTAAAGATAGGAAGCCTCCCCTTGACCTAGTTTTCAGAGTCTATCACGTAGTTATTAAGTGGCTGCAATTACCTTAATCGGCTGGAATACACGATGATGGGTGAGACGCCCCCGCCTCCTCTATTAAAACACACTCAGTTGTCTGGGTGATCAATAAGACAAAGTGGCTCGAAAAGGTGCCATCTTTTATACCCGAGAGGAAGGCTCTAGAGAGCTCTGGCCTAAGGCCCGACACACCTCCAAATTTTATTGGATGATCAAAAAGATACAAGATGGATGGATCCTCTTGGCTAAAAAAATTAATATACAAAATTTTCTATTGGTCAATACTTGAAGTTGACGGACAGGGATAGAAGGGTTGCAAACTGTAATACACCAAAAACAAAGAATAATCAACCCTGTTTAGGAAACCTTAAAAAAAAAAATTACTATAGGATTTTAATCGTTCATCTTCACACCAGAGGGCATAACATAAATTGTTTTTTGGTAGAGACATCTGTAGAGAAAAGTCCAAACTTCTTGCGCTAGTTGTTGCGACCTTCATATATCAGATGGCATTCATCAAGGCGCCTCATTTAAATGAAAGGGGTGGGTGTACCTCACGGTACAATTATCATTTCTGTTATTAGGAGAATGTCTGCTAGCTTAGTATAAACTACCAGCAAAGCACAGTGTTGGACCTCTTTGCTGTAGCCTTGTTAGAAGTTCAGTTCTATCCAGCTTTGCATGTCTTGCATACAGATATGATGATCAGGAACGTCTTGAAAGATATGTTGCGGTTACCACCAATTTCTCTTTTATTGATGTTTTCTGTACACATGTTCCCCAGTTACTGAGATGTCATTTTAAAAAATAGATATGAGACATCACCAAAATGTTTGTGTAATAAAACACCAAGCTAATGTAGTCGGAAATTCACATAGTTGTTGATGTATTAACCCAATCACTGCCAAACCCGTATATATACATTTTTGAATGCCGTGCCACGTCCACCAAACCTGTATATATACGTTTTGGTGTCATGTGTACTTCACCGATCTCACAAATGAACGTGATATAATTTCATGCTTTGAGATTCCGTGAAAATGCTCAAAGAAGTTCTGTACTGCAGATATACCACTCCATTTCAAGGTGTTTTGAAAGCAATCTGGTGTTATTTCATCTTCGTTGAAGTGGAACATCTTTCCCGCTTATGTGTAGCCATCATGGCGTCTTGAAGTATACATTCATCTCTGGTTGACAAAGAAATAGAATGTTTCCTCATAAATAGTGATTCTGGAGAGCTATATTTTGATCATGACGGTGGAGAATATCTAAGTGGCGACACTGAACTACAAGAAAGTGTGAGACAAAGTAGTAATGATGGGTCTCATGCGGAATTGTCACCCCTTCTTCTGATAAAATATTTTTTTCCCCAAATGTAAATGATTTTGATAATACCAGTTCTTGGATAAAGAATTTTATATTATATTTCAGTAATAGTATCACCAAGCGGAGTAGCCACGTGTATTAACATGCTACGGCTATGGAGCCAAGCTCTGCACTCGGCAGGCGACTGGGTTTGAACCTCATCGTCAGCTGTCTCGAGCTTTTCTTTTCTTTGTGGTTTCCCTTTTGCACTCCCAAGTAAATGCCGGGACAGTTCCTATTCATGAGCCACAGCTGATTCCTTCCACTTCTGTACCCAGTTTCATTCATTCATCATCATCATTCATTTCATATTCATTATCTTCTCAACTGAGGTTTGCGTCGGAAAGGGCATCCGGTCGTAAAATATGGTGTAAAATATTATAATCTCACTTCATCCCCGACATCGTATTGGGCTGCAGGGCTAAGGGGATGACATGCATTCCATTAATAGTATCAGTAAATATGTATCTGTCAAAGTGCTTCTTCCTTTTAAAAAAACCCGGCCCACAGGGTTCAGCTGGTCATCAAAACTCGGCAGTGAAACGGTTAAAATAATGTTGTAATGAATACTTATATCATTAAAATGCATAGATCTTATAGACCAGCTGTGAAAATTTAAAAACTTTTGTTAAATTCAGTGTCTCTGTTAGGCCATCAATGTCTTATGATGCTATAAAACTGTGCTGTTTATTTATTTATGATACCTACTTTACATACTTTGAGATGAGTAATGGAGCGACCTTGTCTTATGTTATTTGTCAGATATATAGCAGTGCGGATCCAATAGCCCTGTTGCAATATTTTTAATTTTTTATGAGCCTGCCATGTTGTGCAACATTCTTATTTATGTATATCGTAGCACTGTCATGTGCGTCACTCTGCGGCTTGATAAGCCCTGAATTATATCCAGAAAACATCAATGTTAAGGATGTATTTTAATGCTAGTCTTTAGATATGTAACATCATATGCTGACAATGTGTAATTTTGTCTTGGATCTTAAAAAGTATGGATTTTGATTGCTGATGAAGAGAATGGTCTAATTTTTCTCAAAACATGTACGTAATATGTAGATCAACTTTGTTTTAGGGAATGTAATAAATATTGACACATTTCACCAACTGATGAGCCCAACTTAGCACACTGGGGCGAAACGCAGGCAACCAGGAATGGGTTAACTGGAAAATTTATAATGTCCAATAACAGACCATTTATATTGGTACTACATTCTGCTTAGTCGAGCTCCTTACTTCCAAATTTTCCCACCTCAGAGTTTGCAATATTTTTGTAACACTACTTTTTTGTTAAAATAATTAAAATACACAACGATCCCATCTGATCGATACTGTTTATTTCCGTAAGGCAAATTAAAAACTGTAGAACATTTTTCATCAACTTTGTAGACATCTTCAGCTACATATGTTTAGGCTTATTGCATAATTAACAAGGACACATCCCTGTTATCTTAATCTTTAAACACACATTAAAAACATTAACGAAAACAGTTTTTTAAATGTTAAACTAAATTATACTAAAATGTACGTGTCATGAAAAAGAGAGGAGGAGGAGGGAGGGGACATTCACATATAACATTGATACGGAAATTGCGGATGATTGCTTGCAACACTACTTTTTGTTGGAAATCACCCAGAACAAATTGTGCTGCTTTCCTTTGAATCTTCCTTTAGTTCTTGTATGAAATATTCCTGGTGGATAGTCCCATACACTAGAACCGTACTCTAATTGGGGGTGTTACCACTGACTTACATGACCTCTCCATTACATCCTTACTACAATCCCGTTTATGTGATTAGGACTACCCCAATAAAGATCCATATATTAACACCTTGTACTTACAGACCTCCCATGAATTACTGTCATCCCATTAACCCAGTACTTAAAACGGAGAGGAATTATCTCTTTCATGAAACTTACAACCTGAATTTTTTCACCCCATTTACCATCATACCACTCTCTACAGTCCACCTCACAACTTCATGCAGTCCCTCACAGTCCTGTAACTTCTTTATTACTCCACGCGGTATAACACCTGAAAAAAAAAAAAAAAAAAACTTTATCTGTGATTCGAGTTCCTTACTCATATCATTTATACAGGGTGCGGCAGAAATACCTGACGAATTTCAAACGTAAATGACTCAGCAACGCAACAAGCCATTTAAATATTTATTGCACAGTTGGAAAGAGTAGTGTTTGCCATTTACGTCACCTACACATATGCACTAGGTTTTGAAAATAATGTCATCCAAATGCCGACCGTCCTGTTCAATGCACCTCTGAAGCCTCTCCCTGAGTTTCTGAACACCCACCATTTTGTACGGATTGAACTTCATGTCTAGGTGTAAAATCTTCCTTATGATGCAATCCGAGAGTCCCATAGCACCTGAATGCCTACGCACCGAACATTGAGGAGATTGTGTAACAGCGTGTCTCACTGCATGGACGGTCTCTGGTGTTCGGACGCTATGAAGCCTACCAGGCAGTTCCGTTTTCACACTCGAACCATTTTTTTTAAACTGTTCACCCATAACAGAATGGTGTTCCTGGTAGGAAGTTTCTCATGTCAACGTAATCCAAAGTGTCCACAAATCAAACACTGTGTTGTGGTAACAAAGTCAGCATTTTTTAAATAAATCTCAATCACAAAACCTCGGTGTTCACTACTCCATACCATGCTAGCGACTGGCTGGCTGACTAGCCCGGACGAGACGATGCACGTGTTCTCCAAGGCAAGGGCCAAGACCGCGCGCACCACGACAATAACACCTGTTTGCAAGCTGTGGCCAATACGACCTTTATTTCACTCCAATCTACTGAATGTGACATAAATGGCAAACCCTGCTCTTTTAAACTGCGCAACAAAATTGTGAATGGCTTGTTGCGTTGTTGAGTTATTTACGTTTGAAATTTGTCAGGTATTTCTGCCACACCATGTATATATAGCTTTCTCAATAAGGTAGCCATAGTTCAAATCTCAGGCAAATCATAAATCATTTTTGACAGTGAAAATAGTGCCCTTTTAATTCATATTCCATGTGAAGTAGTGTATCTTTAGATCATTAGGTAAATCATCATGTAAAACTAAAAGCCTGCTTTGCAGTTGAAATTGCTTCAGAAACAGCACCTGGTGAGGGTGTCTTAAACTTTAAACTCTTCCTTGTAGTAAAGATAACTGAAATTTCATATTTCCATTTGACACTTTTTCATTTTCTTGTATTTTGTCAATCCATTCTTATTTGTATGATTTTTTTTATTTTTTTTCCTTTCTACTTTCTAAATAATGTTACTATGGTTTTAGAAGTATTTTTCTCAGAAGTACTTTAAGTGCCACTTTGTTTGATCTGAGAGTTCCTTACTCCCTTAAATGATAATTTTTAAGAACTTGACCCCAGTATTCCTGTTCTTACTCCAGCCATTAATGATATTTTTCTTCTTTCTTCTGATCAGGTATGAGCAGTCATTGCTCCCATACTTCTAAATCAGAAGATACTGAAGTGCCAGTTCTGATAGAAGAGAATTCAAATTGTGCTGCCAGTGAGAAGGTGAAATATGGTGAACTGGTCGTCCTTGGCTATAACGGAAGTCTGCCTGGTGTACCTCAGCATCGGCGTCGGCGAAGCAAATATGTTCTATACAGGCGAGACTCTCCAAATGGAATAAAGCCCTCTGGACAAAGTGCTGGTCCTTCATCTCTTTCATCCAAAGCCACCATAGGCACAAAATGGTTTTCTATCGCATGTGAGAATCAAGCTTCTGTTATAGAGTATATACCAGATGATACTACGGATATGTTCCAGGTTGGCCGCTCTGGAGATTCAGAGATTGATTGTGTGGTTTGGGATGTATTTCCAGGAAACCCGAGTTTTGATTGCGGAACATCAGGCGTATCTAGATTTGCATGCCGACTGATAGCAGATCGCACCAGGCCTCAGATTGTAAGAATTTATGCAGCTGCATTTAATTCAGCACAACGAATATTTCTTGGTAAGGAAGCTATAACATGGCAAGATAGAAACGGTGAACTCGATGGTTTAACAACCAATGGTGTTATGATCTATAAGCCCCAAGGGAACTTCTTAGGAGGGGAAGTAGAGCCAGGTTTCTGGTGGCGAGAAGTTTCTATAGGAGGCAAAATCTTCTCATTACGCCTACCTCGTTGTTCTCAGAAGAGGGGAAAATTAATAGAAATTGAAAACAATGTTTTGCAGGATGGCACACTCATAGACATCTGTGGTGCAACTTTGTTATGGAGGTCTGTTGAAGGTCTCAAGAAGTCTCCTACTAAAAGTGATTTGGAAGAATCGGTAGGTGAACTGAACTCAGGAAAATCTGTGTGTCCTGTTGGACTGAACACTTTAGTAATTCCACGAAAGATAACTCCTGATATGAATGAAGATATCGATGACAAACAGCAGCCGTATGTTTATCTTAAATGCGGCCATGTTCGGGGATCACATGAGCTGGGTGCAAGGTCCAGCTCATTCCATTCTTGTCCCTTGTGTGGGATAATGGGACGAGTGGTTAAGCTTTGTATGGGAATGGAACCTGCATTTTATGTAGATAGTGGCCCTCCAACATACGTTTTTAATCCGTGTGGCCACATGGCAAGTGAAAAGACTGTGAAGTATTGGGTGAATGTGCCCATTCTTCTGGGGCTAACTGGTTTTTATAATTCAGTATGCCCGTTTTGCAAAGTGCTTCTTGATGGGTACGTTCGCCTAATTTACTAAGACCCTGTATAAGAAAAGTTAAATGATAGTACACCTTCAGAAGAGTATCTATGGTGTATAGGAAGAAATGTATAGGTTGAAGTAATATCAAAATACTGGACTCTCAAGTACTGAAAATCAGTTGAATCATTCACGTCAAGTAATTATCAATTGAAAACAATCTTAGAAGAAACATAAATCAATCAGTTGAATGATATAATACTTGCCTTGTGAGAAAGCCCATGAGATGAATAGTGGGGGGTGGAATTCTGGAACAAAGATGGTAATTAGTTTATTCAGAGAGTACTTTAGTTACCTGCCTTTTTTTTCTTTGCCACTCCTATAAAGCTGGATATGAGTAATTTAAATAGCTACCCTGAAATGCAGAAACTAATTTTGCTTTATAAAATGTGTTTAACTGATATTTTTTTCCAAATTTTCAGGAAATCTACAGTATGGCTCTTAGAGGGTAATCAGTAGCAGGCAGTGCTATCAGGACTATAATTGTATTTAGAAGACTTTAGCATTTTCACTTGTGGATTATAGAAGCTTCCAACAATTATTTGTTTCGTTGAGACATTAAAAAAATTAATTTTGATAGGTCTGAATAGAGCTTAGTGTGTCATTCCATGCTCTGGCTTTTGGTTTCTGGCTTGTACTCAAATACCCAAGTCTCGTCATCGGTAGCGACATATTCCACAAAATGATCATTTCAATGGATTCCAGAAAGTCAAGGCACCTGTCCCTCCTCATGTCCTTTTAATATCCTTCGTCAGGTTTCTTGAAATAATTTTTGAACAGATTTTTCTCATCTTCAATTCATTGCTCAAAATCTGATTAACGGTGGTGTGACTCTAATTCAACTCTGCCCTGATCATTCTGACCATCAGCCGATGATCTGAACGCACAAGATCCTGGACTCTATTGATATTTGCATCGGTTTTTGAAATTGAAGGCCTTCCACTGAGAGGTTAATCTTCAGTTACTCTCTTCCTTCAGCAAATCTTAATATATGATACAGTAAAATACCAGTATAACAACATTTTGGGGACTTCTGAAATTGATTTGTTATACTGAAATAAGTCAGTTCTTAAGAACTCACCTAGTATTATATCTGTTAGTTATTGTTGTTTTTAGGGGTGGAACTACGAGGTCATCTGCTCTGTTATATCTGTTGCAGGATCTATATAAATCCAAAATACCATTATGAGTTACAGTATTGACAGATGTTTTCAGAAAATCTATTTTTACATTGTACCAGCAAGTTTACACATTGTTCCAGAACCTCATTTATTGAAAAAGTATGTGATTTTTTTCTGAACAGATCCAGACACAAAAGCTCGTTCCAAATAGTCACCAACCACTGCACATGAATTTAAAACAGATTCTGGCACATCACTTCATGACACAAGAAAATCTTGAAGGCTACGTGTCATGTTCATTGCGTGCTGAAGAGTCAAGCTCTGTCGATCACAATAATTTTGGTGGTTGTCTTCCTCTTCCTCCTCATCACATGGATCTCTATCATTCATAATGTCCTCCTCAATTTCCTCATTGGTGATTTCTTTGTGGACTATTACATCACTATCTACATTGATGTAGTCGGTAAGACTTACCGTAGATGGCACATCCAACGTTGTACACAAACGCTTCCAATTCTCCTCGGTTTCCGCATCATCCAACACTTCACTTTCTGCGACATCTTCTGTAAAAACCACTCCAGCTTTTCTAAAGCAGTTTGTGATGATGTCTGCATTCAGGGATTTCCATGCAGCATTAAACATCTGCATTGCTCCCAATATGTTGATATTAATGTCTCTATTCATGGCAACGTTGCACAGCATTCGACGGACCACACGAGCTCTGTAACGCCGCTTTACTGCATGGAATTATACCCTGATCCAGCGGCTGCAGAATTGAAGTTGTATTTGGAGGCAAAAATAAAACTTTTACATGCTCCAAATGGTGAGGCACACAGTTATGAGAAGAGCAATTGTCCATTAATAGAAGAATTCTCCTCTTTTCGGCCTTCATCCGACGTTCCAAGTCCAGCAACCACTCTTTGAATAGCACAGATGTCATCCATGCCTTAGAGTTGTGCCTGTATTCACAGGGCAGATGTTTCACCCCCTTGAAGCATCTTGGCTTCCCAAACTTCCCAATTATGAGAGGCTTCAGTTTGTCAGTCCCTGTGGAATTGGTGCACAAAAGAGCCGTGATACGTTCTTTTGAATGTTTAACCCCAAAACACTTATTTGCCTTGAAATCAAGGGTTTTGTTCAGCTTTAGTTTATAAAATAACGCAGTTTCATCCGCATTATAAATGTCTGCCAGCGAATATTCCTTCAAGGCATCCATTACAGTCTCCGGCCGCCATGAAGACGCAACTTCCTTCGGAGCATCATTAGCTTGAGCATTTATAATTTTGTGGGATATGCCATATCTCTCCCGGAACCTATGAAGCCAACCAGCACTACCTATAAACTCAGGTGACCCAAACGAACGTGCGAAAGATCGTGCATGCTCACATAACACTGGGCCATTTATTGGAATGTTTTTACTCTACATTTCCACAAACCACGTATAGACGGCTTGTCCACCTCCTTGTAGCCAGCTGTCCTGATCTTCTTTCGCTGTGGGCCTAAGGCATCAGCATCAATGTTTTCCTCTATCTTACTTTTCTGTTTTAAAAGAGTAGAAAGTGTTGACGGGCTAATGCCATACTTTTTTGCTACTTCTCCTTTCTTTCTGCCTTTCCCTACTTCCACAAGTATTTTACATTTCTCACTCAACAAAAACTGCTTTCACTTCTGCTTATCCATTTGCGATGATATGAACTTATTTATTTAACGAACTCCACACGAACTTTGCAAGATTAATGAAATAACCTTAACAGAAACACTTTGCTTTGAGAATTAAATACGAAAAAGAAACATGCAATGCTGATGCGACGAAACCGTCACGTTCATTGGTGGATTGCAAGCATCTCGATCCTATAGTGTGATGTCTTACATTGGTTGCTGGGCAAAACCTATTGGTTACACCAAGCGTAGTGTTCATTGGTGGATTGCAAACTTGGTGCTCCTACTCAGCTAATAGAGTGACGTCTTACATTGGATGACGGGCGAAGCATATTGGTTACACAAAAGCGATTGCCTTCTTGATGTAACAAGAAAAATGTTGGTCATAAAACAGGATGAATTTTAGTTTTAATTTGAGAAAATATAGTCAAATGGGTAAAGAAAAGAGCTCAGTTTTAATTCTTAAACTGAAACTATGAAATTTGTTAAAATTAAATATTTTAACACACAACAAATAGGGAAAAAGGGACCCAAAAAAATTGTTATTCTGAAAATTTCGTTATACTGGTGTTCGTTACATCAGAATTCTACTGTAATATTGCCACTGTACTAGCCAGTTATTTATTGTTTCTTAGGTGACCAGAGGCTTATAGTTTTTAATCAGTAGTAGTATTTTTATATTATGACAAATTTTAAAGTACCTGATATTTTACAATGTAGTACACTTTATTGATGTCTTAGGCTTTGGGATACACAACTCTGAGAGCCTGTTAAATCCTAAGACAAAGACATACTAAAAGATAGGAACATTTCCTGATTTTATGATTACCACTGCATTGCCTGTCATAAACTCATAATTATAGAGAAGGAAGATAAGGGAATCTTTGATGCTCAAGTCTGTTTATTTCATTCAGGAAAGTACTTGGTACCTCGATCAATGCAAAATGATTATTCTTAATCTGAATGAGATCATGTTAGTGATATGTACACTTTTAACTGTACTGTATGTACACTCAACTGCACCAGTTCTTCCAGTTGGCAACAAATTTTTCAACAGAACAGTTAATGTAACAGTGCAGATATATAGGGCTCACTAAGCATTCTTTCAACTTACCACTTAGCACACGAGTATATCCAGTCTCCTTGGACTGTTTTAGTTCTTCATTTTTGATTTTATCTACTATCACCTTCGACATCTTTTGGTAACACCACAGTTTGAAAATGCGAGTTATTGTTCATGTCTCGCTTTCATACAGTGCCATGTTCCACACATTTGTTCTCAGAAACATCTTTTTTTATATGCCGAGCTATGTTTTAGGGGAAAGAAAATTTTTCTTATATTTGGTCAGAAGAAGAAAGAGAGTAAGAAAAGCACACATTATCTATAGTTCACGAATGTCCTCATGTTTTGAGAATGTATAAAATAAAATTTCAATCTAGCTAACTGTACCATGTTGGGTAATTTTAAAAGGTCTTATGAGTCAGTTGTCTAGACTGATGCCTTTAGCACATCTGATGTTACATGTCTTATGTGCTGTATTTAAGTTCTTCATCATTGTTACTGTGCAAGTGTAGTCGTAACACTAATTTTATACGTAATAGTCATCTTCATTTTGCACATAGGGTAATTTTGTAAATCTGTAGTGATTGAATTTCCAAAATTGCATAACTTCTTCTAACAACATTGAAGCCAGATACTGCTGAAGTTTATAGATATCATTAACCAATTAGATTATCGTTATGCATGTATATCTGATTGAGGTGACCATATGACCTATTAAAGATCAATTTTTCCATGAAAGATAAGATTTCCTAACTTTAAACAACATATATGGGCTCATAGTACTGATTTCTTCGTAGAAATCACATTATCGTCTGTACAAAGGATATTAAGTTATGTAGAAAGATAGTTTTTTATTACTTTTGTTTGATATTAATTAATTTATCCATTTGTGTGTTAATGTATGTTGAATATCTGTCCTCTTTTTTTTATGGTTATGAATTAGTATATTTGTATTAAATAAAAACCAGTTCCATAGTTTTGATGTATTCTCTAAAGTACAATAATAATACTGTTGTGCAAAGCTTGTTGTGATTTGTCATTTTGTATCTTAACATCTTTCCTGCAATACTTTAAAAAGATTAGTAACGTCAACTCTTACTAGCTTTGTCTGTATAGTATAAAGATCATTGCACATCACATTACTTTTTATTCATATGAATGGTTAACTCCGTTCAAAGTAATTTCCTATTAACTGTTATGACTGAAAAAATAAATTGAATCACTAAAAAAGGATTCCCATATTACACCACCTGGCAATAATTTAAGTTAGCTATGGGCATGCCTTAATATCCAGTATCAAATCCTGCCTTATTCTGTTAATCTTCAAAACAAAAATTGGAACCACCTTTTTGTCAGTACTATTTAAATGGTGTTAGTGTGTGTACCGATGATGTGCCAATCTCCAGATATAACCCTAGATCGTCACATTTCTTTTCCAAACACATTTTCCCAACAAAATGGTTAATTGTCCAGTTCAGATGTAGAGGGCTAGTTTAGCATTGTTTCACTTACCACTCAGCACAGTCATCTAAAATCCTCAGTTACTGTAAAGAAGTAATCAGAATCTCCTTGCTCAATATAGGCATGATATCAGCATTTGTGGTGAAGTGTAATTTATTGAGACTACAGATTTTAGAAGAAATTCATCACAAGATATGACAGAAAATTATCTGGTGGGACCCATCCCTCCTGTTCCCCTCTCTTAATGATGTTCATGACTATTCCACATCCAGAGGTGCATGATTTTGAAATTTAGCACTGGCAGCAGTTAGATTTCCTCTTCTATGAAGGCAAATGCAAGAATAATGATTTGTAAGATGTACTATCCCAATCTATATATATATAAAAAATGAGAGTTTTGTCTGTACATTGCTCAGAATTTGAAAAGAATGGTATTTCTGTAACTGTCATGTGCACAGTAACAAGGAAATGCATTTTTTTTCCGTAATTTCTGTCTGTCTGTCTGTCTGTCTGTCTGTCTGTCTGTCTGTCTGTCTGTCTGTCTGTCTGTCTGTCTGTATGTATGTATGTATGATTGTACACGCATCAATAGAAAACGGCTGAAGAGAATTTAATGAAAATCGGTATGTAATGTCGGGTGATTAATCACTACAAGCTCGGCTATAAATTATTTTATTCACGCTGAGTGAAATGGTAGTTTAGGGGAAGGCCTGAAATGTAATTCTCAAATAAGTTATTTATGTTATTAGTGGTCGTATCGATAAATCTATATATATAAAATAAGAGTTTTGTCTGTACATTACACAGAATTTGAAAAGAATGGTATTTCTGTATCGGTCATGTCCACAGTAACAACGAAATGCAGTTTTTACTTTTCCGTAATTTCTGTCTGTCTGTCTGTCTGTCTGTCTGTCTGTCTGTATGTATGTATGTATGTACACGCATCACGATAAAACGGCTGAAGAGAATTTATTGAAAATCGGTATGTAATGTCGGGTGATGAACCATTGCAATCTAGGCTGCAAATTATTTTATTCACGCTAAGTGAAATGGTAGTTTAGGGGAAGGTCTGAAATGTAATTCTCAAATAAGTTATTTATGTTATTAGTGGTCGTATCGATAAATACTACATAACTAACATAACTTTAGTTATGTCGTAAGTTAGTAGTAGTTATGTAAGAAGTTATTGAATTTCCGATCACTTATGTCTTATACATTGTTACCGTACCGCATATAATCGGAGATATTCATGAATTTGGATTTTTGTTACTAAGTCCATATCAGCGCCGAGTCACGAGAAAATGGGTAAACAGAATTTAGTGAAAATCGGTATGTAAAATCTGAGAATAAGGAACTACAGTCTACGATATAAATAATTTTGTAAGACACTCTAATATCACAGAGTCGAAAGAAAACTAATGTGAAGGCCTGCAATATAGAAAGCTCATAAACTTTATCAACAGTAACATTACATTGACCATTGTTTGTTGTGATGTGCATTTTGTCTTCTGTTTCCTCTCATCCCCGATAGATAGGATTATTGCAGTGTAATGAGGTTTTTTTTTAAAATTTGCTTGACGTCGCACCGACACAGGTAGGTCTTATGGCGACGATGGGATAGGAAATGAATAGTGGTGTGAAGGAAGCAGCCTTGGCTTTAAGGTACAGCCTGGTGTGATTGGTGTGAAAATGGGAAACCACGGAATACCATTTTTTTGCTTAACGTCGCACCGACACAGATATGTCTTATGGCAACGATGGGATAGGAAAGGCCTAGGAAATGGAAGGAAGCAGCTGTGGCTTTAATTAAGGTACAGTCCCGGCATTTGCCTGGTGTGAAAATGGGAAACCACGGAAAACCATCGTCAGGGCTGCTGAAAGTGGGGCTCGAACCCACTATCTCCCGAATACCATCTTCAGGGTTGCCGGCAGTGGGGTTCGAATCCACTATCTCCCGGATGCAAGCTCACAGCTGCGCGCCCCTAACCACACAGCCAACTCACCTGGTCGTACCGACTGTAACAGCCTTCCTGTATATTGGTGGGAAGTAGCTGGGGTGTAAGATAACTTTCTTCTTTAGCATGCCATTCTTCTGGTTCATACATTTTCTGATATATCTGGTACGTAACACACTGGTTCATCATAGTATTCGAGCTATACAATCCCTACTCTGAGCCACTGATTGGAATGAGTAGTGTGCATATTTAACGGAATAATGACAGAGGAGTGTTCACGGCAGTCTGCGACCTGGTTATTTCAGTTCTGGAACTCTGGACTCTTAGATCAGCACCGTAGTACTGTTCGTTGAAAGTGAGACAGTGTGCGGTTTTTCATTTGATCGAGTATTTTATATGATAACATTGCTTTCAATCGCTACATTCCTACTGAGGTTTTTGTAATGATCTATGTTGAATTCAGTTAGGAAAACAACAAAGTCAGTCTTTCTGAGAATCCCGTAGCGAAGCACGGGTACATCAGCTAGTCTTACACTATAACTGATACCATCAGGACCAAAAGAAATATTGAAGAGAGATGTCCACTCCAGAGGTTATATGCAAATTCCATTGATATAAAAATTAAATTAAGAACATATAATGCTGTGAATGTAACACATTTTTAAATTACTCTAAATACGGTCTGTTCCACAACATTTGTGCAATGTGCTATACTCGCATGAGAAATTTGTAGATGCAGTGCTGCTGCAGTAAAGTAAATGAAAGAAAAAAGTACTACTACTATGATGGAAACCACAATATTGAGCACAGTGTACACCATTACATGGAGGTATAGTTTTTGAAACTTCAATATTGTACATTATAACCATCTACAGAAAAAACATTGCCACTTAAAAAAATCCTGAGTGTTTGTTTGTTTTATACATTTTGGTTTAGCAATGATATTTTGCTAACTTATGTCAAATTTGCACTTTTTTTGTTTCAAGCACTATAGAGATCTTTCAAGTCATTGGTTGTTCTGTTGTGTGTTCCTTTTCATGTTCCTATCTTTATACGACTTGATCAAGCACTTTGTTTGTTGCTTTCCAATATCCCATTGTAATCCTTTTCTCCTTTCATGTTTATCCTGTGTTCCTAATATTTTACCTCCTGTATTCATCTCTATCTTAAACTTCTTCAAATTTATTTTATTGACATGGCTTTCTTCTTATCTTACACTCCCCATGTCAAGACTGAAGATCTGTCAAGATGGCCCGTCAATGATTTCTCTAGTGACGGGCAACACTGTGGCGAGATCTCGAGACCGATTCTCCTGTGCTGCGATCTTTGCGACGTTCCAGTAACTACGAGTGTACGCTTGACATTACATCAGCTGTTATTGTGTGAAAATAATGATCTCACATGGAAACGTGTGTGCCGATAAATTGTCAAACCGGGCGAGTTGACTGTGCGGTTAGGAACGCGCAGCTGTGAGCTCGCATCCGGGAGATAGTGGGTTCGAACCCCACTGTCGGCAGCCCTGAAGATGGTTTTCCGTGGTTTCCCATTTTCACACCAGGCAAATGCTGAGGCTGTACCTTAATTAAGGCCACGGCCGCTTCCTTCCCATTCATAGGCCTTTCCTGTCCTACCGTCGCCATAAGACCTAACTGTGTCAGCGCGACGTAAAGCAAGTAGCAAAAAAAAAAAGAAAAATGTCAAAAGGCTGGAAATGTACCACGTATTCAACTATGAACCTCTTAATACCATTAATGAAAGAGAAAACAGAATGTCAGTATCTTAAATGGTTCAAGAGTTATTTGAGGTGGACATCTTAGCTGAAAAAAAGCCTGCATAATTTGTGAATAACTGTAGATAGGAAGTACACCTACCTGGATACCTTGCAATTGTTGACAGGATAGCTTCTTGTGATGCAGGCTGAACTGGAGATCTTCTATGTGGTGATTCTCCTTCGGCGATATAGTGTGCTTTTAAGTGCCGGATCATACCAGAAGAATTTCTGTTGACATATTTTAGTTCTTTTGAATAAACAACAGCAGGCTGTGTTATGTGGCATTGGTAGTCAAGATAACCTACATCCATGACTTACGTTGCATTTCGGACATCGTTTTAAAGTTGTCCTGGCCGGGCTGAGTAGCTCAGACGATTAAGTTGCTGGTCTTCTAACCCCAACTTGGCAGGTTCGATCCTGGCTCGGTCCGATAGTATTTGAAGGTGCTCAAATTTGTCGCCTCATGTCGGTAGATTTACTGACATGTAAAAGAACTCATATGGGACAAAATTTCAGCACTTCGGTATCTCCGAAAACCGAAAAGTAGTTAGTGGGATGTAAAGCCAATAACATCATTATTATTAAAGTTGTCGCATACAATTGCACCGTCATAATACCAAAGTACCTAATTATGACATTGTAAGGCATTATTTCCTCTGAAAGATAAAAAATAAGTTGCCTAAATCGACCCATTTATGTTCACTGATTTCCTGAGCCCTATTGATGTTTGCTGGTCAATGTTAGGCTTGATGGTACTGGCAGATACTACTTTCATTACTGCATTGAGATGTATGTTTGTTAGCCAAGATTGGAATAGAGATTTGTTGATCTTCAGCCTGGAAAAGAACTGTTGACATTTGTAAGTACTTCCAAAGATTGACAGGATTTCTGGTTTTTAAAAAGCCAATATTTGGAACTTTAACTATCGTTGTTTAGACGTTACTGTTTCGTGTTCTCATAACAAACTACTTTTATTCTATATACCACTTAAGTATACTTACAGCTTTCAAAGTATTTCATAGTTATGCTATTAATTTCAGCCTCTCATCACCAGTAATACCACTGTATTGATGTGCATGATTCAGCTCATAATGATGCCTAACATTAAACTTTTTACAGACAACATGCTTTTTACACATTAAGCACTAAGGTTCTCCTTCATATTCACGACTCAGGAAACTGTTCATCCATTAAAGGTAAAAATCTACTATAACTTTTCCTTTTGCCACTCTCATCCTGCTTCGTCCTTTTGTTTCATGTGGCAAGAAAAGCCTAGAGAGAAGTGCTGCCTGCACATGTGCAAGGTCATTTTTAGGCTGTGCAATGTCTCACTGCGGGCACTGTTTGACGTGCCTGATGTACACCTATTTGTCAAAAGAAATGCAGCAAACTCTGAAATTTTAGATTACATGTTCCACTCGTGTGTAATGGTGGTTGCAAATGCAGCAAGGCGCATCTTGCCCCGTCTCGAGTTTGAATAATGTACACCTCTAGTACCCAAGTAGGCATACCTACTGTAGCCATCAGTTTCTCTACTTAGCCTACTCATTTGTGTACATACCACTGCATACAATGCCAGACTGTGTATCCTTTATAACTGTTACACTGCATCAAAATAGACCTTGGTAGAATTAAAAGAAATGACGCCCTTGTCACTTGTTGGCATGTATTTATGGAATGGAGAAGTCCCGTGGTTGGCTATTCGCATTCTCTGTACAAACAACATTCAGCTCCACCAACCTGTAGGCCTTCGATACGCTGCTCGCCACACAATATGGGATCAACACTCTCGAGATCTCTCTAAATTTCTCACAAAAAACAGTGCCCGCGCCAGTGTCAACAAATCTCAGATGGCCCAAAACTAGATCTCTCCTTTAGATACCATAAGGACCAAAAGGAAAGTCTGTCAAAGAAAGCTGTCCACTTGACATCCTCCTGATGAAGCTGTGAAGTAAAAATGAGCTCGTTGCGGGCTGAGAAGAGATGGATGTAGAAGAACTGAAATTGATGAGAGAGCTTATCTGTTCAAAGA
This sequence comes from Anabrus simplex, assembly GCF_040414725.1. NCBI lineage: Eukaryota > Metazoa > Arthropoda > Insecta > Orthoptera > Tettigoniidae > Anabrus > Anabrus simplex. Next base: position 1,145,669,997 of record NC_090266.1, on the reverse strand, counting down.
TGGCAGTATATAAAGATGTGGCCATTGTCCCTGTCCTTCTATGTCTTCATATTTGTCCTTGTGTTATCTTTCTATTGCTGCCTCTTCCTGCACTGACCTATCATAGTGTTCGTCCTATTGTGTTCCTTTACATGTTCAAATCTTGTAGTTGCTTAAGTGTCCAGAGCCTCACAGTGCAATGATATTGGCTGCATATAAATTTCCCTATTTCCTTCAAAGTCAGTACAGTCAGTATTAGCATGGCCTTCCCTGCCACAATCTTCATTATAGATGTCGTCCTCTTCCTCCTCCCCCTCCTCTCGAACTGACTAAAAAGTCATTTTTATTTCCCCATTCTCGCATTTGGTTGGAAGGTCTGAGTCAGTTTCGATACAAGTGTTCATGTCTACTTTCTAATCTGCTGCATAAATTAACTGTTTCATTGCTTCCATGCTGTCAGAAATATCAGATTCTATTTCACAAATGTCATTACCTGAAAGAAACCCAGATATCAGGCAATGGTAACGAACTGTTGTCACATCTTTCCATGCATTTATCACCCTAGAAATAACGTGGTGTCCTTTATCAGTGTTTGAAGGGTTCCTTCATCCCCGATAGTTCTGATACAATGTTGTCCGTATTGACAATGAGTACTGAATGGTGGAAAGTATACACCGCTGTGCATAACATAAAGACGAGATAGATAAAGCAATATAATATATCAATTTCTCGGTTGGAAATGAATGAAAGTGTGGTAAGATGTCGCCAGAGGTCTCCAAAACATGCCTAGAAACCTGGCATAAGGTCAGTACGACTATAGCGCCAAATGGGTCTGGTCCCACAAAACAAGGCAGTTGAAGGAATGGGACAAGACAGCGTGAGTCAATCAGCGAGCTGTTCAGTGCACTGTGGTAGTGTTATTCATTACAACATGGTCCAGAGACAACATTTGGATGACTTCACTCGGGGAAGAACCATTGGAAAACTAGAAGAAGGATATTGCTCACAGCATTGTTTTACGTGCATGGAGAGTATTCCGAACCACAGGCACTGCTGCCCGAAGGAGAGGAGGGGGTCGACCACGGTCAACTACAGCAGCTGATGAGCTCTACTTTGTCCAACAGGCACGGAGAAACTCACATCGACCAGCAGGTGCAGTTGCTACCATATTTAACAGGACTGCAAGCCACCCAATCTCATGTCCGCAGTGGCATTGGCAGCTGCATGGGGGTGGTCTGTTTGCCTGACAACTATTTCATTGTTCCATTGACACCCACACATCAGCAGCACTGTTTGCGATGGTGCCAAGAGCATCAGGTCTGGACAGACGAGGAGTGGGGTCGCGTGCTCTTTTCAGTTGAGAGCAAATTCAGTCTTGAGTAGTGATTCTAGATGTACCCTCATATGACGGAGTTGGGAACACTGAAATGCACCCAGGAACATTATAGAACATGATAATTTTGGTGGTCCAAGTATTACGGTGTGGGGAGGCATAATGTTGCATGGACGTACTCCCTCTAAATCTTTGAACGGGGTACGCTCACCAGTCAACATTATTGTAACAGTGTACATCTTCCCCATGTGTGTCTTTTCAGGGGCACATTCGGCCCTGAATTCATTTTTTATGGATGAATGCATGACTGCATCGAACAGCGCAAGGATATTCGGTGAATGGACTGGCCTGCCATTCCCCCAACTTAAAAATCCCGTCGAGCATGTGTGGGACATGTTAGGCAGACGTACTGCAGCACGTCCATATGCACCAACGACCATCCAGCAGTTGTCAACCGCGCTGGTGGAAGAATGGAACGCCCTACCACAATTAAATAATCACAATTAAATTGAACACAATGCAGGGCATGCATCGCTGTACATGGTGATTACACACACTTTTAATGACCATCTCCCTTCTTTTGTTAAGTTAAGAGGACCATCATGAGTCACAGAAACTTCCGTGTAATTTATTGTCTCTGTATAAACCTGTCGTTTCTGTTCGTCTTATTGCACATTCCTTTCATTTGCCTACCATACCGTACTGTAGCAGTTCTTCCTATGTATGGTTCAAATTTCATTAAGCTATGTTGCTTGGCAGTAACACACCATGCGAAAGTTACTTTCATCCTTATGTTTTGCACAGCATTCCATTTAAAGGAATAATTATTTTATTACACACTGAACAAATGATGGCATTATAATGAGGGATAACTGTACATGATTATCAACAAAGTCATTTGCTATTCATAAGTTTACAATTTCAGCGATCAGTCGGCAAGCCTCTGAATTAAGTAATCACCTCAGCAACACTCTATTTGCTACTAGAGCCTAACTGTTAAACTACAAATTAAGTCAGATTTCTCTACTCCTCCACAAGGGCTTCTTCAAGAGATTGTACTTATTTCAAATTTCTCTAATTTGCAGAATAACCTGTGGCACTAATATCTCATCAGTATACTGCTGAGCAGTTAGTGATCCATTCTGAATGATGACAAGGTCAGTTTTTGGTTCAAGACTCATACCTCCCCAAACCATTACAGTTTCACCTCCAAAAGCAACAAAGGATCAGACATTTTATGGATGGAATTGCTCTCCATATCTTCTCCAAGCATGTAGACAACCATCTAAGTGACTGAAAACTGAAGCGTGACTCATTAGTAAAAAAGCATACAGCAACATTGTTTTAGCTGCCAGTTACTGTGGTCTCTTGTGAATTGCAGTCTCATTAAATGATGTCTTCACAGGCCAGTCAGTTTGACATGCATTGCATGAAAGCTTTGGGAAAGCATTCTTTCTGGTTATATAAGACATGTTTGCGAAATTAATAACTGGTTTGATAGAAGGCAGTTTGGGTTTAGGAGAGGTTATTCCACTGAAGCCCAACTTGTAGGATTCCAGCAAGATATAGCAGATATCCTGCATTTAGGAGGTCAATTGGATTGTATCGCGATTGACCTGTCTAAGGCATTCGATAGGGTAGACCGTGGGAGACTACTGTCAAAAATGAGTGCAATTGGACTTGACAAAAGAGTGACTGAATGCGTGGCTCTGTTTCTAGAAAATAGAACTCATAGAATTAGAGTAGGTGAAGCTTTATCTGTCCCTGTAATAATTAAGAAGGGAGTTCCTCAAGGCAGTATTATTGGACCTTTATGTTTTCTTATATATATCAACTAGCAAGATGCCCGTGCTTCGCTACGGTATTATACTGAAATTTATAATTGAATGCTTAACGTTTTATACGTAATCCTCCGAAATTCGCGATCTGGCTCGTTTTCTGAGAGAATCCGCCAAAATTTGCGATCTGACTCATTTTCTGAGAGATTACGGCCAAGTTCCTCATTTTTCAATCTTTCTTTCCAGCAATCGATTTCGTACTTCCTGGGCTAGGTCCAGGTATTCCACTCGGTCAGCTGGGTCCCTAAATCTTTGCCATCTTTTCCTATAAGCATTTTTAATATGGATCAAATCCTTAAGGAGATCCGGCGTGGTGTCGTCTTGGGTGCCTTGGTAGTACTAAACCCGCGGCCGGACTGTATTTGTAGTCATTACCCGGCCAGGACCCGTTTCCAGCGCGGTCTGCACATTTTGAGGACGGTCCAGAACATTATTATTATTATTATTATTATTGTTATTATTGACGTTCAGGACCTCACAACAGATGCAAGACCGCTACTTGGTTGTAAATTACATCTGCTGCCATTGTCATTGTTGACTATGTGACCAGCACCATTGTCGCGCGTAGACAAGTGCGCGGGATTTATGGCGATATGAATGATATACTTCCGTGCATTATTGACCTTATTATAGAGGTGAACAATTGCACCGCCAATAGCATTCCTATCGTTTATTTCAAATGTGTTTAAATTTTTATTTATAGGCCTACACTAGGAGAATCTGCTGTAATCTAATAACGTTCTCCAAAGGAAAAAATGGCTCTTGAAAACAAACCCAGGAAAGATTAAAAATGATTGGTTTATGATCAGAATAAGTACATTGAAAATCCACAGCCTGTTTCCAGTCATTCGACCGGGTCAGCGGTCTAGCGGCGAGGATAGGAATTGTGCCGGCTGCCGAAGCCTGTTGAACTCCTCTGGGGCAATGATTAATGAATGACAAATGAAATGATATTGGAGTGTGTTGCTGGAATGAATGATGACAGGGAAAACCGGAGTACCCGGAGAAAAAACCTGTCCCGCCTCCGCTTTGTCCAGCACAAATCTCACATGGAGAGAGCGGGATTTGAACCACGGAACCCAGCGGTGAGAGGCCGGCGCGCTGCCATCTGAGCAACGAAGGCTCCTAGTAAGTGCGTTATGGACAGTAAAATCAATTAATCTCAACTCCTTTTTCACCCTGACGCCATTAATTTGATTTACCCCTCCCCCCAAAAAAACAAAAAGAAGGGTTGTTTCTTTATGTTTAAAGGAGATTCTAAATACCAATATTAATGTCTGTTACCTTCAGTTTTGTGATGTAAGTATCCCCATAAAAATAATTCACTTTTTTCACAATCTCCCCCCCCCCCTCCTGAGGTGAACTTTCCGGCAAAAATACTTGTTTCTTTAATAGTAAAGGATCTCTTAAATACCAATTATCACGACTCTAGCATCTTCGGGTTTTGAGATATGTGTCCTCATAAAGGAATTAAACTCCTTTTCACTCCCTCCCCCCAAGATGATTTCCCCCCAAAACGCGTTTTTCTTTGTTTTTAAAGGAGATCCACATAAAAAATTTCACGTCTGTAACAACTTTAGTTTTTATTAGATATAAGTACCCGCATACAATTAATTCAATACATTTTTCAATTCTTTCACCACCCCCGCCCCTTCGTTGGGTTTTCCGAGAATATGTGTTTCGTTGCTTTGAAAGCAGATTCCAAATACCAAATTTCACATCTGTAACATCATCAGTTTCTGAGATATCAGTATCCTAATTAAAAGAATTCAACCCCATTTTCAGTCACTTCTACCCCTTCCCTCCCCCCCCCCCCCCCCCGGCTGAAAAAGTGCTTTTAGCAAAAACAAAAAGTGCACGTTTTTTTATTTTTAATGGAGATAAAAAGTACCATTTTTCACTTCTGTAACGTTAAGTTTTTGAGATACACTGTAGAAATTCTCATTTTAAAAGTTCACTCCCTTTTTAGTTCCCCTTAAGTGGATTTTCCGAAAACAAATCACCTATGTTTCTTTACCTTTACAGGAGATTTCAAATACCAATTTTTACGTCTGTAATATTTACGCTTCTGAGGTATACTGTAGATAAGGTCTTTCTAAAAGTTCCCCGAAATTTGTCACTCCTGTTTAACCACATTCATTGGATTTTCAAAAAAAAAAAAGTTTTTCTTTATTTTTCAAGGAGATACCAGATACTAATTTTCAGGTCTGTAACAACTTCAATTTCTGAGATATAAGTATCTTCAGTAAAGGCATTCAACACTTTTAACACCCCTTTTCACCCCTCCTATTGGGATTTTTGGAGAACGAAAAAATACATGTTTCTTTATTTCTAAAGGAGATTCTAAATAACAATTTTTACATCTGTAAACTTTTAATGTTTTGAGATATAGATACATTCATCTTAAAAATTCACCCCCTTTTCACCCCCTCACTATTTGGATTTTTCAAAAGTAAAAATTACGTGTTTCTTTATTTTTAAAGGAGATCCAAAATACCATTTTCCATGTCTGTAATGTCTTCAATTTCTGAGATATAAGTATCGTCATTAAAGGCATTCAACCTGTTTTTCACCCCTTGTATTGGGATTTTCTGAAAACAAAAAAATACATGTTTCTTTATTTTTAAAGGAGATCCTAAATGCCAATTTTTTATATCTGTAAACTTTTAAAGTTTTGAGATATAGATACACTCATTTAAAAAAATCACCCCCTTTTAATTGGATTTTCCAAAAACAAAAAAATATGTGTTTCTTTATTTTTAAAGGAGATCCCAAATACAAATTTTCAGGTAACATGTTACAGACATGTTTCAGGTCTGTAATATCCTGTAATAGTTTCAGATATAAGTATCCTCATTAAAGGCATTCAACCCCTTTTTCACCCTTTTCACCCCTGCTAAGGGATTTTCCGAAAACAAAAAAAGTGTGTTTCTTTATTTTTAAAGGAGATTGTAAATACCAATTTTTACATGTGTAAACATTTAAAGTTTCTAAATAATAATACACTCATTTTAAAATTTCACCCCCATTAATTGGATTTTCCAAAAACAAAGAAAATACGTGTTTCTTTGTTTTTAAAGGAGATCCCAAATACAAATTTTCAGGTCTGTAATATCTTCAGTTTCTGAGATATATTTATCCTCATTAAAGGTGTTCAACCCCTTTTTCACCTTTTTTCGCCCCTCCTATTGGGATATTCCTAAAACAAAAAAATAAGTGTTTCTTTATTTTTAGAGGAGATTGTAAATACCAATCTTTTACATCTGGAAAAATTTAAAGTTTTGAGATATAGATATTCTCATTTTCAAAATTCACCCCCCCCTTTTCACCCATCAATAAATTGGATTTTGCAAAAACACAAAAATACGTGTGTTTATTTTTAAAGGAGATCCCAAATACAAATTTTCAAGTCTGTAATATCTTCAGTTTCTCTGATATAAGTATCCTAATTAAAGGCATTCGACCCTTTTTTCACCCTTTTTCGCCCCTCCAATTGGGATTTTCCGAAAACAAAAAAATACGTGTTTCTGTATTTTTAGAGGAGATTGTAAATACCAATTTTTACATCTGTAACCATTTATAGTTTTGAGATATAGATAAGTTACACTCATTTCAAACATTCACCTCCCTTTTCACCCCCTTAGCGACGGAATATTAAAAAATCCTCCCTTAGCGAGCACCTACATTGTAATATAAATGTATCCTCAAAATGTCATTTCTTTATGTCCAGTAGTTTTGGCTAGGCGATGATGAATCAGTCAGTCAGTCAGTCAGTCAGGACATGTTCTTTTATATATATAGATGATATGTGTAAAGAAGTGGCATCAGATATAAGGCTTTTTGCAGATGATGTTATTCTGTACAGAGTAATAAATAAGTTACAAGATTGTAAGCAACTGCCAAATGACCTCAATAATGTTGTGAGATGGACAGTAGGCAATGGTATGATGATAAACAGGGTTAAAAGTCAGGTTGTGAGTTTCACAGATAGGAGAAGTCCTCTCAGTTTTAATTACTGCGTTGATGGGGTGAAGTTCCCTTTCGAGATCATGTTAAATACCTAGGTATTAATATAAGGAAAGATCATTGGGGTAATCACATAAATGGGATTGTAAATAAAGGGTACAGATCTCTGCACATGGTTATGAGGGTATTTAGGGGTTGTAGTAAGGATGTAAAGGAGAGAAGATATTTGTCTCTGGTGAGACTCCAACTAGAGTATGGTATGGTTCCAGTGTATGGGACCCTCACCACGATTACTTGATTCAGAAACTGGAAAAAAATCCAAAGAAAAGCAGCTCGATTTGTTCTGGGCGCTTTCCAACAAAAGAGTAGGGTTACAAAAATGTTGCAGAGTTTGGGCTGGGAAGACTTGGGAGAAAGGAGACGAGCTGCTCAACTAAGTGGTATGTTCCGACCTGTCAGTGGAGAGATGGCGTAGGAGGACATCAGTAGACGAATAATTTTGAGTGGTGTCTTTAAAAGTACGAAAGAGCACAATATGAAGATAAAGTTGGAATTCAAGAGGACAAATTGGGGTAAATATTCGTTTATAGGAAGGGGAGTTAGGGATTGGAATAACTTACCAAGGGAGATGTTCAATAAATTTCCAGTTTCTTTGCAATCATTTAAGGAAAGGCTAGGAAAACAACAGATAGCGAATCTGCCACCTGGGTGACTGCCCTAAATGCAGATATAGATTGATTGATTGATTGATTGATTGATTGATTGATTGATTAATCACAACTGACTAACTTTTTACAAAGCTCTTAGTCCAGTACAGTGCTATTACATGTGCTTCGTGTGGATATCAATTCATAATTTTATCGTCATTTAAACGAAGTTCAGATTTTGCTATAAATTCATTTTCGAAGTTATTAATTAATTTGAATTCACATTGCCCAGAGGAACTTTAGGATTTTCAAGTGTTTATTTAATTTTTCCATGACAAGTGTGTGTTCATTTTTGTGGTTTAAAATTTAGAAAGACTGTAGGTCAGCACCATAAATAATGAACTGATCCCAGGTGCAAATTGATATTTTGTGTTTACATTCAAATTAGAAAGACTGTAGGTTATTCATGTTCTATGGAAGAGTGATAATCATTCTTGATATTCTCAAGCAAACAGACTTCAAGAAGATCATAACATAAATCTTTGATTTTAAATTTTTGGCAAATATTAACTACAAATTTGAGTTCTCCATTCAGATTGCAGGGTGATATATCTGTGGATAATATTAATAAATTTTACAAAAAAAAAAAATTACCATCTATTATTCGCCCTGCGATACTATCCGTCTCTCTCTGTACCTGCTCCATAAAAACACGGAACACTACTCGAGATCCTTCCCATGCTCAAACCCCACAATCATTTCCCAGTACAATATATATAAAATAACTTGTCCTGACTGACTGATTCATCATCGCCCAGCCAAAACTACTGGACATAAAGAAATGATTTTTTGGGGATACATTCATATTAACATGTAGGTGCTCGCTAAGAGAGGATTTTTGGATATTCCGTCATTAACGGGGTGAAAAGGGGGTTGAAATTTAAAAACGAGTGTATCCAATCTTCTTTAAAAATAAGGAAACAGGTATTTTTCGTTTTCAGAAAATCCCAATAGGCGGGGTGAAAAAAGGTGAAAAATTGGTTGAATGCCTTTAATGAGGACACCTATATCTCGGAAAATGAAGATATTACAGACCTGAAAATTGGTATTTGGGATCTCCTTTAAAAATAAAGAAACAAGTATTTTTTGTTTTTTGAAAATCCAATTAATGGGAGGGTGAAAAGGGGGTTAATTTTTAAAATGAGTGTATCTATATCTCAAAACTTTGAAAGTTTACAGATGTAAAAAGTGGTATTTGGAATCTCCTTTAAAAATAAAGAAACACGTATTATTTTGTTTTTGGAAAATTCCAATAGGAGGGGTGAAAAGGGGTGAAAACTGGTTGAATGCCTTTAATGAAGATATTTATATCTGAGAAACTGAAGATATTACAGACCTAAATATTGGTATTTGGGATCTTCTTTAAAAATAAAGGATCATGTACCGGTATTTTTTGTTTTGGGAAAATCCAATTAATGGTGGGTGTGTGAAAAGAGGGTGAGTTTTTAAAATTAATGTATCTATATCTCAAAACTTTTAAAGTTTACAGATGTAAAAATTAGTATTTAGAATCTCCTTTAAATATAAGAAACACGTATTTTTTGTTTTCGGAAAATCTCAATAGGAAGGGTGAAAAAGGGGTTGAATGCCTTTAACGAGGATATTTATATCTCAGAAGCTGAAGATATTACAGACATGAAAATTGGTATTTGGGATCTCCTTTAAAAATAAAGAAACACGTATTTTTTTGTTTTTGGGAAATCCAATTAATATGAGGGTGAAAAGGGGGGTGAATTTTTAAAATGTGTGTGTGTGTGTGTGTGTGTGTGTGTGTGTGTGTGTGTGTGTCTGTATATATCAAAATTTTTAAAGTGTACAGATGTAAAATTTGGTATTTAGAATCTCCTTTAAAAATAAAGAAACACATTTTTTTTGGAAAATCCCGATAGGATGGGTGAAAAGGGTGAAAATGGGTTGAATGCCTTAAATGAGGATACTCATATCTCAGAAACAGAAGATATTGCAGACGTAAAAATTGGTATTTGGGATCTCCTTTGAAAATAATGAAACACGTATTTTTTTGTTTTTGGAAAATCCAATTAATGGGGGTTAAACAGGAGTGACAAATTGGGGTGAATTTTAGAAAGACTATATCTACAGTATATCTAAGAAATGTAAAATGTTACAGACGTAAAAATTGGTATTTGGAATCTCCTGTAAAAGTAAACAAACATAGGTGATTTGTTTTTGGAAACTCCACTTAAGGGGAACTAAAAAGGGGTGAAATTTTAAAATGAGCATTTCTACTGTATATCTCAAAAACTTAACATGTTACTGAAGTGAAAAATAGTAATTCTTTTTTATCTCTACTAAAAATTAAGAAACATGTATATTTTGTTATCTGAATAACCACTTGGGTGGAAGGGTAAAAGTGACTGAAAATGGGGGTGAATTCTTTTCATTAGTATACTAATACCTCAAAAGCTGATGAGGTTACAGACATGAAAATTGGTATTTTGAATCTCCTTTAAAAATAGAGGAATACGATTTTTTTTTTCGTAAATCCACCTAAAGGGGGGAGAGAAATTGAAAAATTAGTCAAATTATTTGTATGAGGATACTATTATCTCAAAAACGAAAGATTTTGCAGATGTGAAAATAGGTGTTTGGGATCTGCTTTAAAATTAATGAAACACGTATTCTCCGAAAATCCAACGAGGGGGGGGGGTGAAAGAATTGAAAAATTAATTGAATTAATTGTATGAAGATACTTACATCTAATAAAAACTAAAGATGTTACAGGCGTGATAATTGGTATTTGGATCGCCTTTGAAAGCAAAGAAAAAAACGTTTTGGGGGGAAATCATCTTGGGGGCGGGGTGAAAAGGAGTTGAATTCTTTTTATGAGGACACGTCTCTCAAAAACTGAAGATGTTAGAGTCGTAATAATTGATATTTAGAAGATTCTTTACTAATAAAGAAACAAGTATTCTTTAACGGGAATTTAACTGAAGTTGGGGAGTGTGAAAGGAAGTGAAAAAAGTGAATTCCTTTTATGGGGATACTTATATCTCAGAACTGAAGGTAACAGATGTGAACACTGGTATTTGGAATCTCCTTTAAACATAAGGAAACACGCCTTCTTTTGGGGGGGGGGGATAAATCAACTTAACGGCAGTGGGGTGAAAAAGGAGTTGAGACCAATTGATTTTACTGTTCATAATGTACTTATTCTGATCATAAACTGATCATTTTTAATCTTTTCTGGGTTCGTTTTCAAGAACCATCTTTTCCTTTGGAGAACATAAAGTTAGATTACAGTAGATTCTCCTGGCATATAAATAAAAATTTAAACACATTAGAAATAAACGATAGGAATGAAATTGACCGTGCAATTGTTCACCTCTATAATAAGGTCAATAAATCTCGGAAGTATATCATTTGTGTCACCAGAAATCTCGCGCACTTGCTTACGCGCGACGATGGTGCTGGTCACATTGTCAGCAATGACAATGGCAGCATATGTAATTTACCATCAAGTAGTGGTCTTGCATTTTGCTGTGGGTTCCATACCATCAATGATGATAATAATAATAATAATAATAATAATAATAATAATAATAATAATAATAATAATAACCTAAATTCAACTAACATCACCCACCCTAATAGGTGAATAATTGAAAAATTAATTGAATTAATTGTATGAGGATGCTTACATCTAATAAAAGCTAAAGATGTTACAGACGTGAAAATTGGTGTTTGGACCTCCTTTAAAAACAAAGAAAAAAACTTTTTGGGGGGAAATCATCTTGGTGGGCGGGGGTGAAAAGGAGTTGAATTCTTTTTATGTTAACGGGAAATTCATTTAAGAGGGGGGAGGGTGTGAAAGGAAGTGAAAAATGTGAAATCTTTTTATGGGGATACTTATATCTCAGAAATGAAGGTAACAAACGTGAACATTGGTATTTGGAATCCCCTTTAAACATAAGGAAACATGCCTTCTTTTCTTGGGAGGGGGGGGGGGGTTAAATCAACTTAACGGTGGTGGAGTGAAAAAGGATTCAAGACCAATTGATTTTACTGTTCATAATGTACCTATTTTGATCATAAACTGATCTTTTTTTTTTTATCTTTCCTGGGTTCGTTTTCAAGAACCATCTTTTCCTTTGGAGAACATAGAGTTAGATTACAGTATATTCTTCCGGCATATAAATAAAAATTTAAACACATTTGAAATAAACGATAGGAATGAAATTGACCGTGCTATTGTTCACCTCTAAAATAATGTCAGTAATGCACGAAAGTATATTATTCGTGTCGCCAGAAATCTCGCGCACTTGCCTATGCGCGACAATGGTGCTGGTCACATTGTCAGCAATGACAATGGCAGCATATGTAATTTACCACCTGTAGCGGTCTTGTATTTTGCTGTGGGTTCCAGACCATCAATAATAATAATAATAATAATAATAATAATAATAATAATAATAATAATAATAATAATGTTCTGGACCATTGTCAATATGTGCGGACTGCGCTGGAAACGCGTCCTGGCCGGGTAATGACTACAATTGCAGTCCGGCTGCGGGTTCAGTACCGCCAAGGCACTCAAAACGACACCACACCGGATCTCCTCAAGGATTTGATCCATATTAAGAATGCTTATAGGAAAAGATGGCAGAGATTTAGGGACCCAACTGACTGGGTGGAATACCTGGACCTAGCCCGGGAAGTATGAAATCGATTGCTGGAAAGAAAGATTGATAAAAGGAGGAACTTTGCCGTAATCTCTCAGAAAACGAGTCCGATCACGAATGTTGGCGGATTCTCTCAGAAAACGAGTTAGATCGCGAATTTCGGCGGATTATAATTATATAAAACGTTAAGCATTCAATTATAAATTTCATTATAATACTGTAGCGAAGCACGGGTATCTTGCCAGTTTTATATATATAGACTAGCAATATACCCGTGCTTCGCTACGGTGTTATACCGAAATTTGTAATTGAATGCTTATTGTTGAATGCCGAAATTCGCGATCTGACTCGTTTTCTGCGAGAATCCACCAAAATTCGAGATCTGACTCGTTTTCTAATAGATTACGGCAAGTTTCCTCCCATTTTTCAATCTTTCTTTCCAGCAATCGGTTTCGTACTTCCCGGGCTAGGTCCAGATATTCTACCCGGTCAGTTAGGTCCCTAAATCTTTGCCATCTTTTCCTATAAGCATTTTAAATATGGATCAAATCGTTCAGGAGATCCGGCGTGGTGTCGTCCTGGATGCCTTGGCGGTACTGAACCCGCGGCCGGACTGCATTCTTAGTCATTAGCAGTCCAGGACCCGTTTCCAGCGCGGTCCGCACATTTGACGACGGTCCACAACATTATTATTATTATTATTATTATTATTATTATTATTATTATTATTATTATTATTATAGATGTTCTGGACCCCACAGCAAGATGCAAGACCGCTACTTGGCGGTAACTTACATCCCCTGCCATTGTCATTGTTGACAATGTGACCAGCACCATCGTCGCGCGTAGGCAAATGTGCGGGATTTCTGGCGATACGAATGACATACTTCCGTGCATTATTGACCTTATTATAGAGGTGAACGGACGGTCAATCTCTTTCCTATCGTTTATTTCAAATTAGTTTAAATTTTTATTTATATGCCAGCAGAATCTACTGTAATCTAAGAACGTTCTCCGAAGGAAAAGATGGTTCTTGAAAATGAACCCAGGAAAGGTTAGAAATGATCGGTTTATGATCAGAATAAGTTCATCGAAAATCTATAGCCTGTTTCCAGTCATTCGACAGGGTCAGGAATGGAATGAATAAAGCCCCCGTCTAGCGGCGACAATAGGAATTGTTCCGGCTGCCGAAGCCTGTCGCACTTCTGTGGGGCAATGATTAATAAATGACAAATGAAATGAACTGATATTGGACAGTGTTGCTGGAGTGAATGATGACAGGGAAAACCGGAGTATTCGGAGAAAAACCTGTCCCGCCTCCTTTTTGTCCAGCACGAATGTCACATGGAGTGACCGGGATTTAAACCACGGAACCCAGCTGTGAGAGGCCGGCGCGCTGCTGCCTGAGCAACGGAGGCTCCTTGTAAGTACATTGCGAACAGTAAAATCAATTGGTCTCCCCTCCTTTTACACCCCACCGCCGTTAAGTGTATTTACTCCCCCACCAAAAAAAAAGAATGAAAAGATGGAGTGCTTCTTTATGTTTAAAGGAGATTCCAAACACCAATGTGGTCACGTCTATTACCTTCAGTTTTGAGATATAAGTATACCCATACAAATAATTCACTTTTTTCACTTCCTTTCAAACTCCTCCCCCTCCCCCTAAGTGAATTTTCCGGCAAAAAATACTTGTTTCTTTAATAGTAAAGGGTTTTCTAAATACCAAATATCACGACTCTAACTTCTTCAGTTTTAGATTTATGTGTCCTCACGAAAGGAATTCAATTCCTCTTCACTCCCCCCACCCCCACACACCCCAAGATGGTTTCCCCCCAAAAACGCGTTTTCCTTTGTTTTAAAAGGAGATCCAAATACCAATTTTCACGTCTGTAACAATTTTAGTTTTTATTAGCTTATGTATTCTCATAAAAATAAGTCAATTAATTTTTCTATTCTTTAACTCCCCCTCATTGGATTTTCCGAGAATACGTGTTTCTTTACTTTTAAAGCAGATTCCAAATATCACATTTCACGTCTGTAACATCTTCATTTTTGAGATATCAGTAGCCTAATTAAAAGAATTCAACACCATTTTCAGTCATTATTAACTACCCCCTCCACCCAAGTGGCATTTCCGAAAACAAAAAATACATGTTTCTTTATTTTTAAAGGATATTCTAAGTACAAATTATAACATCTATAAACTTTAGAAGTTTTGATATATAGATATACTCATTTTAAAAATTCACCCCCTTTTCACCCCCTATTAATTGGATATTCCAAAAACCAAAAAATACGTGTTTCTTTATTTTTAAAGGAAATCTCAAACGCCAATTTTCAGGTCTGTAATATCTTCATGTTCTGAAATATAAGTAGCCTCATTTAAGGCATTCAACCCCTTTTTCACCCTTTTCCACCCTTCCTATTGGGATTTTCCGAAAACAAAATAATACGCGTTTCCTTATTTTTAAAGGATATGCTAAAGACCAATTTTTACATCTATAAACTTTAAAAGTTTTGAGATATAGATACACTCATTTTAAAAATTCACCCCCCTTTTCACCCCCATTAATTGGATTTTCCGAAAACAAAAATATACACGTTTCTTTATTTTTAAAGGAGCTCCCAGACACCAATTTTTAGGTCTGTAATATCTTCATTTTCTGAGATATAAGTATCCTCATTAAATTCACTCAAACAATTTTGCAGCCCTTTTCACCCTGCCTATTGCGATTTTCGGAAAACAAAAAAAAATACGTGTTTCTTTATTTTCAATGAAGATTCTAAATACCAATTTTTACATCTGTAAACTTTCAAAGTTTTGAGATATAGATACACTAATTTTAAAATTCACCCCCCATTTCACCCTCCCATTAATTGGATTTTCCAAAAATAAAAAAATACGTGTTTCTTTATTTTTAAAAGAGATCAAAAGTACCAATTTTCAGGTCTGTAATATGTTCAGTTTCTGAGATATAAGTACCGGTATCCTCATTAAAGGCATTCAACCAAAATTTCACCCTTTTTCACCCCTCCCATTGGAATTTTCCGAAAACAAAAAAATACGTGTTTCCTTATTTTTAAAGAAGATTCTAAATACCAATTCTTACATCTGTAAACTTTTAAAGTGTTGAGATATAGATACACTCATTTTAAAATTTCACCCCCTTTTTCACCCCCTTAGAGACGGAATATCCAAAAATCCTCTCTTAGCGAGCACCTACATCTTATTATGAATGTATCCTCAAAATTTCATTTCTTTATGTCAAGTAGTTTTGGCTCGGCGATGATGAATCAGTCAGTCAGTCAGGACAAGTTACTTTATATATATATAGATATCCTGAGTCCACCCAGCTTTCAATCCTGTAAAAAATAAAAATGTTGGTCTGAAAACAGGCCAGTGTAAATATAGTTTTGTCTGGAAGCTGACTTCTTTCCCACAGAATACTGTTAAACACAACTACAAACTCACTGCATTAGCTTTGCTGCACCGTGATTCATTCTGACAATACTACCATCCTGGAAAAATAAACATCCTAAATACTTGAAATGATCTACCTGTTTCAGCTTTGTATTCCCATGCTGACATTCAATTCTCTTAGGTTTCCTACCTTGCGGCATTACTTCAGGCTTGGAAAGGCTAATTTTCAGCTCATACTCATTGTATCTTAGACTGCAGGCTTTCAAATCTGCTATTAAGAAAAAGTTGTCAGCATAGGCCAATTTGCTTATTACATTTCCATCTAACTGAATCACACCCTGCCACTTTATATCTGTTGGTAGGTGATCCACGTAAACTACAAACAACAAAGGTAAAAGATTACAGCCTTGTCCAACCCCTGTAAGTACTTTGAACCTAGAACTCCTCCTACCATCAGTTCTCACTGAGCCGAATTGTCAACATGTCAACATAAATTCCTTTGACTAATAATAATAATAATAATAATTATAATTATTACATAATCCCCCCCAATCTGGCAAACATCATTTCCCTTGGTACTCTGTCATGCTTTCTCTAGATAAACATAAGTGTCTATTCCTTTCGTAGCATTTCTTTAATCACCTGATGCATACTGAAAATCTGATCCTTCCAAAACGCCAGTGAACCCCTTGCATGGTTTACTGATCAATAAAATACCTTGATAGTTGTTTGTAATCGTTCTTGTTCTCATGCTTATAGGTAGATGCAGGCTTTCAAATCTGCTATTAAGACAAAGTTGTCAGCATAGCCAAATTACTTATTACATTTCCATCTAACTGAATCCTTCCAAAATCACTGCTTGAACATCAAGCAGGAAGTTGCTGCTAGAATTAACATCATTTGCAAGCTGACTGGAACAGCTTGGGGTGCACATCCAGATGTAGCGAAGACATCTGCCCTTGCATTGTACTATTCTGCAGCTGGGTATGCTTACCCACTCTGGCATAAATCTTGCCATGCCAAATCGTGGATGTGGCACTTGACGAGACATGCCAAATTATCACTGGCTCTGCGTCCTACACCTCTGGGAAAGTTCCACTGTCTTACTGGTATAGCACCTCCTAACATCCGTCGAGAAGTAGCTGCCAGGAAAGAGAAGAAAAAGGCTTTCGTCCAATCACAAGGAACCTAACTAACATTCTATGCTAATTTTATTACTCTATGAATCCATTTCAGCCCTACCTTCTCAAGAACAAACAGGCTTTTTCTACTTCAAAAATTAATTGGGTTCCAAAATCACTGCTTGAACATCAAGCAGGAAGTTGCTGCTAGAATTAACATCATTTGGAAGCTGACTGGAACAGCTTGGGGTGCACATCCAGATGTAGCGAAGACATCTGCCCTTGCACTGTACTATTCTGCAGCTGGGTATGCTTGCCCAGTCTGGCATAAATCTTGCCATGCCCAAATTGTGGAGGTAGCACTCGACGAGACATGCCAAATTATCACTGGCTCTGCGTCCTACACCTCCGGGAAAGTCCCACTGTCTTTCTGGTATAGCACCTCCTAACATCCGTCGAGAAGTAGCTGCCAGGAAAGAGAAGAAAAAAGGCAATGACATCTCACAGTTTGGTTATCAGCCAGCTTACCAATGTCGTACGTCATGAAGCAGCTTCTAGGTACATCACAACAAGCAAGAATTAAAGAGTGGCAGGCAAGAAGTCAGCACCTAAATGAACGTTTAATGCCAAATGAACATTTTCCTCCTGGTCACACAGCAGATTGGGTGACTTGGAAGTCGCTCAACAGACTACATTCAGGTGTCACGAGATGCAGGTCAAACCTGAAGAAGTGGGGCTTGAGTTTTGATTCCAGTTTGTATATGAATGTAGAGAACTGCAGACCACAGCACACTACTACAATGAGGTGAATGCCCAGCCTGTTAATCCTGCAACAACACAGTATAGTTTGTGTGCTTTTTCTTTTTTCTTTTTTTCAAAAATGTAATGTTTCTCTTTTCTGACACAATATATAAATCCCTGCCTTCCCGCTGGGCCTACATTTCAGCATTTCTGGTCTAATTTACCCAATCACTGACTGTACTCGTATCCACTGACTGATCTACATAGACATATTTTAAGCACCTGTGTATAATTGCAGTGGTCTCCTGCTCCACAAAAGGAACTTCAATCACTACTCTCTTTTGTGCATCCTCCATATTCAGTAGTGATTTTACAACAAAACTATTATGTTACAAAGTTCAGTTGTTCCTCGGCATTCTCTTGCCATTTATGCTACAGTCTCTCTGTATGCCATCCATTCTCTTTTTATATTCCGACTCTACTGTTTATCTATTCTGTGGAACTTTTTAAAGGTCTAATTTCCTCATCCCAGAACTTTTCTACCCTTATCAGTCTGCATACAGATTTTACTTTCTCTATCCTAGGCCTAGTGATATTTAGTTCTCTTTGCATGAGACAACAGTCTGTATCATCCACATATCCCTGGGATACTTGTACAGAGCGGACGAGAAGTCCCCATACCCCTTCAACTGTCTAGTATCAAATGTTATTTAGGTAGTGTTACTTATGTATTAAGTGTCCAATATATCTGTATGTTCCCCATCATGCTGTAAACACAGTTCTGTATGCCTCCATTTTGTTCCTGACATATTTCCAAGCATGTCCGGTATTATAATGTGAAATGCATCCTCAACAGCCCTGCAGAGTTCTTCGTGTGTAGCATAACGACATGCAGATACATGCGCCTTAAGGATTCCCCATAACAAGTTGTCAGGTGTCGTGAGGTCAGGACTCCTTGGTAGCCATTTCAAGGGAGCTGGTGTTGCTAGTAAACCACGACCTATCCACCGTCCAGGGAAATGTTCGTTTAGGAACTCGCGCACTGCAAGAGCGTAGTGAATAGACGCTCCATCTTGCTGCAGCCATATGCGTTCTGCGAGGCCCTTTTCCTCGCCCACCCTGTATATTCCTAATAGGTTTTCTGAATTCAAAGTCAGTTGTGGTATAGTCCATTATGGATCTTTGCCCCTAACCTGCCATGTGTAGTGGTGAATAACCTTGTGCTTGAAGAATGAATTGACAACTGCTAATCCTATACTAGTAGAGAAGTCCAGTGAACACACATATTAACTTCCATATCTTCCCCACATTTACCCATTACCTTTTATACCATACAGTACTGTTTCCAGTTTTTGCATTAAAATCTCCCATTTATCCTGTATTTTCCCTTCAACTCTGACTATGGCTTCTCTCAGTGCTTCATAGAACTTGCCTACTTCATCCTCATCCACTCCCTCACGTGGTGAATACAGTGGGATGATTATCATCCTAATTCCTACAAATCTATCCATGCCATTCATTTACATGCCTAACAAAAGCTCTTTTGCATGCTTTTTTTTGTATTGAATAATCCCAACCCAGTGTCTGTCCATCCCATTTTAACACCTGTTAAGAACACCTTATATTCTATACCTTCATTTCCTCCCTATAGCCATATATCATTAACTCCTGACACATCCAGGCACATCCTCTTTGGTGACTTGGCCAGCTCTACTTTCGGTCTTCTATAAACCCCATTATTGTCAATAACTCTCCACAAAATTCCGTTTTGTTTGTGTAACCTTGCCAGGATACAAAAAATGTACATTTAAATTAAACTGGGAATTCTAGTTAATTTCAAAATCAAAGTTCAAATCATGATGGTTAAAAAAAGGATAGGGAAGTGGTATGACCTAACAGAATTTGAAATGTAAACTTATGTGGTTTGAGATCCCAAATAAGAAGTAACATTTCTAAGATATATTTAAAAACAAATAGAAAACATTTAAGTTAATTTACACTATTTTAAGAAATCAGAAGTAGAAACTTGACAATTAACTTCCATTACACAAATCTAAATTGCAAAAACATGAATAAAACTGAGAAATACAAATAATTTACACTATTGCTTCATAACAGTGGCGGCTCGTCTGGGAGGCGCTAAGGCGCGCGCCCCCCACGGGGTTCCATTAAAATGGGGAATTTTAATCTTAAATGTTAACAAGGGAAATATTTTACTATAAGATTATTATCAAGGGCGCGAGTTGAACTGTACCGCGGCCCGATACGCTGCTGGCCAAGGATCATGCTGGCCCAGCGCAGGAGGGCGCTCTTCCATAGCGGACCAAAAGCTCCGAGTCTCGCTTGACTGGCCTTGAGGGAGCCAATCAGAGGCACGGTAGAGATGTGCTGTTCTAACGGAGAATCCGGCGCGTTTCTGCCGCGGCCCATCGTTCCAGCCAACCTACCCGAAACATTGGTGATTTGATTTCTATTTAACAGGGGTCAATTTGTGTCATTTCTCTCCTAAAACTAGGAACTATTTTACTGAAGCACTTATCTGAGTTAAATATGCCAGTAAATATTTAAAATAGTCTTGTAATTTTTAGGATTATTAACTAACGAAACGAGTAATGACTGTAACTACTGTCTCTTCGCACTTGACTCATGTTGGCCATACTCACTGGAGAGCGCGATGTTTAGCTTTGTGTTGATGAATGATCTCGTGAGGTGACTGTGACGAGGTGAAATTAGGAGAAAGGTTGTTATTTATATGTAGGCGTAGTGTTATGTTTGCACTTCGTACAGTATGATTACCGTCGAACATATTAAAGAACTTACGTTTTCTTCTCTTTCTATCGAGAAGAAAGTCGAACTGAAGGAGTGCGGTAGGCCGACACCAGACTTCTCGTTGAAAAAATCGGAGATCAAGAAAAATGAAAATTGGGCTTTCCAAAGACAAATTAATTCTCCTGACGTATATAACAAGAACCCGTGGATATGTGGAAGTGATATCTCAGAAACCTTTTACTGCTTTCCTTGCCTGCTATTCTCCCGCTCTAGGAAAGGAGATAAATGGATCACCACAGGGGTAAGTGATATCAAGCATATTAATGAGAAAATTAAAAAGCATGAAAGATCCCAAGAACATATCACTAGTACTATGGACTTTGAAATGCTTGGTAAAGTCAATGTCGTGTCTTGTTTAAGTGATCACTACAGTGAAACTATTCGTAA
Source organism: Anabrus simplex (assembly GCF_040414725.1). Taxonomy (NCBI): domain Eukaryota; kingdom Metazoa; phylum Arthropoda; class Insecta; order Orthoptera; family Tettigoniidae; genus Anabrus; species Anabrus simplex. Next base: position 1,145,649,035 of record NC_090266.1, on the reverse strand, counting down.
ACATAATTCGATCGTGGACAAGAACAGGCAAATATTAAAGAGACTCATCACTTGCGTACGTTTTTGTGCGGAATTTGAATTGCCGCTCCGAGGCCACAATGAAGAAGATAATTCTTTAAATCCAGGTGTATTTAAGGGATTAGTTAACTTCACGGCTGATCTGGATAGCGTAATGAAGCAACACTTAGAAACAGCTAGTGTATTTAAAGGAACGTCAAAGATAATTCAAAATGACATTTTAAGTTGCATGCTGGCAGTGTGTAGGGAGGAAATATCTGAACAGATTAAAGAGGCTGAATTTCTTGGTATACAGTGTGATGAAACAACCGACATCTCGAACCATTGTCAGTTGGTCATTGTTTTAAGATACCTTCACGACGGCTCGGTACATGAAAGATTCTGGGGATTCTTTTATCCTTCTGACAAATCGGCGAATGGAATAACAGAAACCTTACTGGAACAGATTAATCCCCTGGTAGGCCATTCTCGCGATAAGTTGATTGCACAGAGCTATGATGGAGCTCATGTTTTTAGCGGCTCTCTTGGTGGAGTTCAGGCAAAGGTTCGTGAGCACTATCCGTACACATATTATGTGCATTGCTATGCCCATAAGCTTAATCTTATCATGGAACAATCAACAAATCATATTCCTAAAGTGAGGATTTTCTTTTCAAATTTATCAGCGATACCTGCATTCTTTTCGAATTCGTCTCAGAGATTGGATTTCCTCGAAAATATCGTTAAGAAGAAAATGCCGAAAGTTGCACCCACGCGCTGGAATTATAACATAAGAACTGTGAACGTGGTGTACGAAAACAGAGAAAATCTAATAGATTGCCTTGAAGAAATTGAAGAGAAATGTAAAAACAAGATCACATTAAATGAAGCAAGTGGCTTAAGACGTATTCTTTGTGATCCTGAATTTGTTTTCTGGCTATATGTGTTCCATAGTCTATTTCCTCACGTTGATCTTCTATATAATCAAATTCAGACCCGAAACAAAGACAGTGTTCAAATAAGAAATTACATTGATTCTTTCGAAAAACACGTAATGAGAGAAAGAGCACAAGTTGATGTAATTCACAGGGAAATTGAACAAAACTTTCCAGAACCGGATCGAAAGAGGAAAAAGGATGATATTTCTCCACATAGTAGACGAATAGTGTCGGCCAAAGAAATATGCAACGTGGTTTCTATGCAAGTAAGAGAGAGATTTTCATTTACTGGCCATTTGGAAGTTTCTGTTTTATTGAATGATGTTCACTTCGAGGCACATTCTACCAAGTTCCCACAGGAATCTTTTAACCATGTCTGTTCATTTTATCCTATGCTTGAAAGAGAAAAACTCAAAACAGAACTTCAAGTTATGTACCGAAGAGAAGATTTCCGGAGTATTAGAGGAGCAATTAATTTGTTTAATTTTCTGAGGAAAAATAGATTGTCAATTGTTTTTAGTGAAGTTCATAAACTTCTCAAAATTATCATTACCAGCCCCATGACAACGGCTGAATCAGAAAGATGTTTCTCCACGTTGAAACGCATAAAATCGTTTCTTAGGAACACAATGAAAAACGAGAGGTTGAACGCTTTGGCAATGATGTCTATAAGCAAAGATATGATACAATCAACTCCAGACTTTGACAAGAAAGTGTTGGACAAATTTGTGAAATTGAAAGAGCGGCGAATGGATTTTTCCTATAGAAATTAGGGTTAGTTAATTAGGTCTGTGTAAATAATTTAATTAAATATCAAACCATCTGTTCACGTTAATTATGTTAGGAAAAAGTGTCGTGATTTTATTGTGAAATTGTGAAATAGAAATAACCTCTTCGCGAGACGTTGGAAATTTCTCAGCAAGTATCTTCATACTGAGCGCCAGGAATCGGAACAAGAGACATGCAGAGAACAGGCAGCCTGTGCAGGACTTTATTTGCGGCAGGGTGGTCAGTTCTTCTACGCTCTTCCACCCACAGCATTAGGTGATTTTCTACTTCTTATGTCGAGGATGGGGTAGCAGGAACCAAATGCTATCAATGCTTCATATTTCTCTGGCTGAGTTGGGCATCAAACCCGGGACCTCCTGTAGAGCAACCAAAAACGGTAACCGCTGGACCAGAACGTGATCAGAGGATGAAGGTATGCACTATATTGTACTAAATTGCATTAATAATAATAATAATAATAATAATAATAATAATAATAATAATAATAATAATAATAATAATAATAATAATAATAATAATAATATTGCCTTTGCCAGCAGGACCTAGTGTTTACAGTGCACTATGTGTTCTGGTATGGGCTAGAGTAATTTTGTTACTTTCATTGATCTGTGTCTGTCCTGTCCTTGGATTTGACAATATGAAAGTGACTGAGGTATGAGCGATGCTAGTAATGCCATTCCTTCTGCAGCCAGTCCCTGCTATGAATGGTGTGAAAATGTTGCTCATAGGGTCGGTTGGTGCATACATTTCAGTGGGCTTGGCAGACTGATATGTAATAGCAACTTCTGGCTCTGTGAGGAAAGCAACGGGAAACTACCTCACTCCTCATTTCCCTAGTACGCCTCTTCAGTGATGACTAGGCTATCTGTGACAGCTGATCGCGGAGCTCTTGTGGATCCAACCATCCTTAGGGCTGAAGACTGTACATACATACAATAATAATAATAATAATAATAATAATAATAATAATCATCATCATCAACATCATCATAATCATCATAATTGCATATGCATTGCACCGTATAGTGTTCGAAGTGTGTATCTTGATAAAATAGTTTGAAGAACTTGAGATATTTGTGGAATTATGAAACTAAGGCGCGCCCCCCACTGCTGATATCCACGAGCCGCCACTGCTTCATAACCCAAAAACGTTCAGACTTTGAAAAAAAAATTAGAATAGCCTGAAGGGCAGAAATTAAAACATTTAACTGATCCGGTATGTTGAGTGCATTACGACATTATTTGCTGAAAAATTAACAATTTCAGGGTAACATACCCAGAAAAAAAGTAGTGAAGATTTCTCTTCTAATTAAACATTGGGGTGATCCTATTTGTACAAGATACAAAATGCATAAATTTCAAATTACAGGTTTTAAAAGTAGCTTGTACCATTACAAAATTGAAAGGCAGAGAGAATCACATTTGTAAATGAAAATATCTTATCCTGTGGAGACATCATCTTAAACTGACACAGAATATTACGGAGGTCAACCAAAATGGAAACATTACATTTAAAATCAAAATGAGGATGGCAGTAGTACGAACTTACTACTCCATTAATGAAATTCCCATAAAAATTTAAAGCCAGTGGATATCAATGGGGAAATTCCTGCACGTACTGTAATTATTAAATTAAGTTAAATCGTTGAACCAAAAAGCAAAGGGTGCTTACCAAGAGACAGCATTTACCTGGTGTGGAAAGGGGGAAACCATGAAAAAATACTTTCAGAGCTGCCGATGATGCAGACCAAGCCCATCGTCTCGTGATTGTAAGTTTACAGGTACACGGTTCATACTGTGCAGCCTACCTGCTAGGTGTGGACAGTATTAATATACAAAACGTTTCAGGAGACATAAAAGATGAGTGTGATCGATAAAACATTCATCAATTTTAAAAGCAAGCTTTCCCATTTGCTATCAAAGACATGTCAATGCCAGGAAGCATATCAGATTTTCCATTATGTGTGAACACATGGATGACCATAACGACTTATGCATCTATAGATCAGGATTTGAATATTTTAAACACATTACAGAAAGGCATCTTGCTCAATATTTATGAAAAAAATTTACAGTCGATACCAGTTTGATAAACCAGTCTTTTTTTTTGTGTTTTTGTTATTGATAAAAATGTCATTTCTGTAAGTTCTAGGCTGTACACTTAAGCAGTTAATTGACAGAATAAGGTGAAAACTTTAAGAAAACATGCATGAAGTAAGACCTGCATTTGCAATACAGTATTTGTGGACTGGGGCTGAGAGGATTTTTCCTTCTAATGTTTACACAGTACAAAGAGCAATAATATGCCAACGAATCCAGCAAAATACACAATAATAAGTGAGGAAAGAAGTAGCAGCAATGTAAATTGATTAATAATGTTCCACACGATCTTGGCTAATAAATGAGATGTTCTCTCTGTCCTTCCAAATCGTCGAGTGAGATACACCCAATTCCTTCACGATGCTGACGTTTGTTTCCCCATTTTCTAATTGCCATATTATGTGTGCTGTTTCTTCATAATGAGCACTTTCCCTTTCTTTTGTGACACCTTCACAGCGATGCTCTTGCCTTCACTATTTAACTGACAGACTGATTTGAAATCTACACTCTACTGGAAACAAGAGTGTGAAAATAAGCTTTTCAGCAAATCCCAAATACAAATCCGCACTGGATGATATAGCCAATACATTTCTCTGAAAATGTGATAAAAATGCGTCGTTTTATATGATATGTCGTACTAAGCATTTTTAAATACACTGTTAACATAGAATGTAGACGGGACCGTTAGATTTTGCCGTTATATCCAATACGACATAAAAAGCGATGTTGCAATAAATGGTTTCGACTGTATGTGCATATGGATCATAGAAATAATCCAAATTTAAACCTTAATGAAATATCAGAGAAAGTTATTATATCATATGATGAATTGAAAATGAAAACCTACCACCTGTTTTCCAGTCATTGACCAGGTCAGGGATGTAATGAATGAATCAGATATAGGCTGTTAGTACGATGGGGTCGCCACTCCCAAAGTGATTTATTAATGACTGATAGATGCTATGAAATGAGAATGGAGAGTGTTGCTGGAATGAAAGATGACAGGGAAAACCGGAGTACCCGGAGAAAAACCTGTCCCGCCTCCACTTTGTCCAGCACAAATCTCACATGGAGTGACCGGGATTTGAACCACGGTATCCAGCGGTGAGAGGCCGACGCGCTGCCGTCTGAGCCACGGAGGCTCCATATGATGAATTATTAAACATAAACAATAAACAGTATAGCAATATTCCATCTATAACACAAAATACATCTTTTTTGTTTCCCCTCCCAGCCTCTGGGCCGGCCCCGTGGTGTAGAGGTAGCATGCCTGCCTCTTACCCTGAGGCCCCGGGTTCGATTCCCGGCCAGGTCAGGGATTTTTACCTGGACCTGAGGGCTGGTTCGAGGTCCACTCAGCCTACGTGATTAGAATTGAGGAGCTATCTGACGGTGAGATGGCGGCCCCGGTCTAGAAAGCCAAGAATAACGGCCGAGAGGATTCGTCGTGCTGACCACACGACACCTCGTAATCTGTAGGCCTTCGGGCTGAGCAGCGGTCGCTTGGTAGACCAAGGCCCTTCAAGGGCTGTAGTGCCATGGGGTTTGGTTTCCCAGCCTCTGGCACTCTTCCTTTACCTCCCCTCCCTTGTGCCATCGCTAGTACTTCCACAACAATCAACCGATGTGCCAGTTCATTGTCAGCTCAGCTGGGAGGTAATATACAGCAATTTCAGGCCAATCTGGTATGAGTACATAGTAATTGTTTCTTTTTCATACAAGTACAGCACATTGCACAAATGCAGTACTGTATTACCACAATGAGCGGTATATCAATATCCTCAATGGATGAGATGGAAAAAAAATTCAAATATCTAGATGTTACTCTTAATGACAAAATTTGATCAGATGCTTTAGATGCTAGAACGGAAAGCTCCATTTGCCAGCCTTACTCCATTGCAGTGTTTACTATCTAGAAGGTTCAGCATAGAGCTGTGCTGAACCATAAGCCACACTAATATAGTCCACATGGGAAAGAACCATAGTCATGTACAAACATAGCAGCACACCCCCACAAAGTGCTACTGAGAAACTTAAGCATGTTAACCCCTTCGGTGGGCGATGCGGTGACATCCGCGGCTACAAGTCGCTTGCTCGGTGGGGAACGCGGATATATCTGCCGATTCGAATTATATTTTTTTCTCAGTTGCCTGCCTGCAGAGGTTTATTTCCTTTTTAGCAGCGTATTCTGGATGAGTCTGCTCTCTGATGTGAATTTTTTCAACTATGTTCTCCCAATACCAATGTGTCATCCACGAGTTGCAACATAAAGAACGCAGCTGAGTCCGGGCAAGAACGACCTAAGGCCTAATAGCTCCACGCTGAAGCTTTAGCTCATCGCCTCATCGTCCCTTGGATGTAATAATATTGCTGTAGAAGGGATTTCTAGAGATTATGACACTGAACAGACTTCTCTGATGACATTTTAGAACTGTGACCTGATTTATTATCCCCAGTCTTGAGTTCATCCTTCACGACTGGAGTGTGCGTTTATCGTGAATTACACAACATTTTATTATCGTACGCATCCGTAATACAGTCCTATTTCATGATTTCCGGCCACACTACTGAGACCAGGGTTCTATTCGATCATTTTTCTTACATCTTTTCCGCTAAAATATCTATAACGAATTACCGGCCCCACTGTTAGAGGAAGATGATTTACGGGTCATGATAAACAAAATTTGGAATTTAGTGGGGAGAAGTGTGATATTAGTGAAGTAAGTTCTGCTGAAGGGGAATTCATAAGTGACAGGAATTTACCTGGAAAAAGTACTGCAAGCTCGAATATACAGGGTTTGGGTGTAGCTGATGCGAATGTTCAGCAGTCCCAAAAGAGATAACACGTGTTCAATTCCAGTTCAAGTAGCGATCATGACAGTGACAGTTGTGACGATAATACTGATTACAATCCAACCATTGCAAGTTCTTCGTCAACTTATACTGAATATGGACAAAGAAATTCCTGCTTTGATCCAAATTTCCATCGTGATGTAAAAAGAGTGTTTTTAGGGAAAACAAAACTGAGCGAAATATTTTGATTACCTTCCTATGACGAGATATGCCAGAACATAGCTGAACAGACAAAAGATGCCGAGCAGGAAATCGCACATAAATCCCAGTTTAGTAAGACAAAACGAAGGAATCAAGACCAAGACCGTGTCCGGACAAATAAGGACGAAATAAAGCTTCTTATGGCCATACTGTTGCTGCAGGGGATTGTAGAGAAAACTAAATTAGGACACTATTTCTCTCAATCACTTGTTCACTACGCCTACTTTCTATGAACTGATGACACAGAAGAGAATTTTTTCTCGCAGATTGAGTGGCCTGGCCAGCCTCCTGACCCCAACTTGGTAGGTTCGATTCTGGCTCAGACCGGTGGTATTTGAAGGTGCTCAAATACGTCGGCCTCTTGTCAGTAGATTTCCTTGCATGCAAAAGAACTCCTGCGGGACTAAATTCCGGTACCTCAGTGTCTCCGAAAACTGTAAAAGTTGTTAGGGGGACGTGAAGCCAATAACATTATTATTATTATTATTATTATTATTATTATTATTATTATTATTATTATTATTATTATTAGATTTTCCTCCACAGCTTTTTACATATCTCTGACAATGAAGTGAATAATGCACAACTTCCTCCCAAAATATATGAGATAAATCCAGTATTTGACCACCTGTTAGCAACATTTTCGGAAGCTTATACCCCTGGTGGCAAAATGTCAATTGATGACAACCTTTTGCTATGGAAAGGGTGGCTAGAGTGGAAAGTTTACATAACAAGAAAATGATCACGTTTCGGAATGGAATTATATAAATTATGCGAAGGCGAGACAGGTTATATAACATGACCTGCTTCCGTGTGTATCATAATGAACGGCTGTAAAAGACATAACACTGTGAAGACTGTAAATATTACCTTATTGTAGTGTAATATAGTCCGTTTATGTCACTTATGAATTGAAGGTAGGCTATATAAACTCGATCCCTCGAAAGCACTAATCAACATAACAGAAAAATTCGTGAGTATTATAATTTATTCCGTTGTACATCTTTTAAGTACATGCAAACTTTGTAAATCTACAATTTACATATGCAGAAACATTTATTTAAGGCAAAGATTGATAGTAAACTGCCTAAAATATTCAGGTGAAAGTTACTGTATAAACAAAAACCAGAGCTTTTCTGTTAGGAAGAAGCAATCTTGATTTCACAGTGTGAAAGCACTTGGTACGTTTTTGTACAAAGTATTGAAAAATTAAAATAATCAAATTTTTCAACAATTAAATACATTATATTCAAGTAAATATTTCTCTTTTGGCCCTTCAATAGTTCATTTTAGTCTAAGATTGTTTTTAATCAAGTAAATAAATATTTTCTTCAATCAGGGAAATCGCTCCCCACCTGGGAGTGAGCTAGTGTGAACTGAGCTCCCCGCTTAAGGGGTTAAGTATCATCATGCATGCTACCTTCAACGGACGAATGTGGAGCTGCTTAGTTAGTCTCTTATCAAAATGGAGACCCAGAAATCTGCAGGTGCCTATCACTGGTAGGACACAGCTTTCCAAGTGGCGTTCTAGTTCAGGATGCATAAACTAATGTCGACAGATGTGTACAACTAAGGTTTCCGCCGCTGAAAATTGAAAACATGTTCTAGAGCCAATCTGTCGACTTGTTAATAGCTTGCTGTAGCCATCTCTCAGCAACTGCCATCCTTCTAGAGCTGAAATGAAGTGCCAACATGTAGGCATACAGCGACGGAACAACTGCAGGCCCAACAGTGGCAATTATGCAATTAATAGCAATCGCAAACAGTGCGACACTCGGTACAGATTCCTAAGGAACTCCATTTTCTTGAATGTAATACTGAGAATATGCATTCCCTACACAGACTCGAAAGAGACAGAAGGACATGAAGTTCTCAGTATGCTTAAGTATTCAGTATTCGGGAGATAGTAGGTTCGAACCCCACTGTCGGCAGCCCTGAAGATGGTTTTCCATGGTTTCCCGTTTTTACACCAGGCAAATGCTGGGGCTGTACCTTAATTAAGGCCATGAATGTTTCCTTCCTACTCCCAGCCCTTTCCTGTCCCATCGTCGCCATAAGACCTATCTGTGTTGGTGCAACGTAAAGCAACTTGTAGAAAAAAAATTATAGCTTGTGTCATGAGTTGGATGTGGATATCAGTTGTTGTCTCTAGCGAAACCCGGGCGAGGTACCTCCATGGCTAGTCCCACTGTCAGATTCACAGCTAGATCTACTCCGTGGACCTAAGGTGGATGCCTCTGTTCATCGGACGTAATTCCAGGACTTCGTTCACCAGTATCTGGACACGTGACTTGTCTTCTCAGACTGTTCTAAGATAGGAGAGTATGTTGGATGCTTGTTCGTCTCCAATGATGTCAGGGCTCTTATGTGTACCAACTCTCTGCAGTCTATTGATACCTGTTTCCCCCATAACACCCACTGGTGCAGCAGATTCATGACCTTCTAGCCAGGGTACGCGAAGCTGGCAGCAGAATCATTTTTGCGTAGGTTCCAAGCCACATGGGGATTGCAGAGATCAAGCTGCAAAAGAAGCAGTACATTTACCACCTAGATGTATGAACATACCTGCTAGGAATATTTGTTCTCAACTGTTTTGAACCATTTTGTTATTGTAGGAATTGGAGTGGCTAGCTATCCGAATTCCTAACAAGCTGAGAACAATTAAGAAGACAACTGCCGTGTGCTGGTTGTCTTTCCGGCCTTCACAGAAAGAGGCCATAGTTTTGTGTAGGCTGAGGATAGGTCATGGAAGATCTACACACTCATACCTACTAAAAAGGGAAGACCCCCCAGTGCGTTCTTGTGCAACTGAATTCAATATGGCTGTAGTCTATAATCTTCATATCCATATTGGCGAACTACACAATTATAAATAGGAAAGGAATTCCACCTTATCAATACTTGTTTATTATAATTATTATACTACAGTACCAGTTTCGACCCCCAATTTCGGGTCATCCTCAGCTGAACAATACACTCACATATAGTACATCAAGCAATGATTGATATTACTTTGTCTGGGGAATACCATATGATAACAAATGTTTGAATACGTCCAAGTGGGGCATGTCAAATCGGGAACTGACATGTGTGCCACTATGTGTGACACTGTAAGTATATGTCTATAATAGCATACTTTAAACTTGAAATTGGTTTGTACAACACTATCTTAACTTAAAGCTAATTTATAACTATATATGGCTAAAAACAATTATATAAGAACACTTCATGCACATAAATGTTTGTATCTTGCGTATACCTAGTTCATCAGTTGACTTCTGTATCTGAGTCTTTTGTCCTGGTTGTGCATTTGGTTGATGCTTAAATAATATGATTTGCTTGTAAAATTGTCCTATTATTTATATAAAAGATTTTTATCTTCATATATGTGCATAGAATAAAACACTTTCTGAAATTTAAAAATGAGTTTGAGGTGTGTAGTTACAATTAGGATAAAATGTATGTATACAGCTCTGCTGTGTGTTGAATCTTGTTGTTTTATGTTAAAATTGAATCATATTGTGCTGTGACATTGATAAAATTTTGAGTGGCATTAGACCCAAGGTGGTAGCTCCTTTCCCATCTGTAGCTGTGCATTGGTGTTATGATTATCTGTGGAAGATAAGATTGAGTTTTGAGTGATATTTTATATTGGAGGAATGTCTAAGGAGTGTGTGTGCTAATTTAAATATGTACTTACTATTGTTGGCGTGGTTGAGTTGCGTGTTGTATAAGAGCTTGCTGTGTACTGCTTCGTGTTCATCTTGGGCTCACACTGCCTACTATGAGGGGAGAGGGTAGAGGGGTAGGGAGAGTTGCTGTTGTGGGGGCAGGGGTGGGGCTAGGTGTATTGTTCGGTGGTTCTCTGTCACGTGTCATGTTTTGTTTATTGATTTTCTTAAGGTAACTGTTTTTTAGAGCAGGGATGACTTATTGAAAATTATGTTAGTTTTTTCTGTGATTTCGTAATTGAAATTTGGATTAGTATATTGATCTAGAGAGATGTAAAATTCAACTGTTATATTGAGCAGGGGGCCCTTGGGTTTTATGTTCAGAATTTGCATGTCATTTTCAATATTCGTGAACATGTGTTTGTAATCTTCGATGTGTTGACCAGTTGAGAAAAAATGATTGTGTTTTACAGTGTTTATATGTTCATTATAGCGGGTTAGAAAGTTCCTGCCGGTATGTCCGACGTAGCTTGTCTCAGAGTTATTGCATTTAATACGGTATACCCCTGAGTGGTTGTATTTATTATTGCTGTTAATTGTCCTGATGTTGTGTATAATATTGGTACTGTTGTGTGTAGTTTTAAATGCTGTTCTTAACACTTTCAACACAACCATATTTTAACATTTATCCTGGCTGTGAACTGGGTCTTATTGCTAATTTTTAACACGTTATTATGGAACAGCGAAACATATTACATGCCTGATTTTTGTACCGTATGAAGGTGTCAACCATCCAAAATGAAGATGTTAATCAACAAGTGAATATATGAAGTAATTTAATTATACTAGTCTTATGAAAAACATGAAAAAAAATAGTACGGAAAAATTTTTTTACATTGAGGTTATACCAATAAGCTTGCTCAAACAATAAAAAATAATCATTTAATGTGACTACTTAAGCCACAAATAAACACAAATGCAGTGGAATAAAATATTTACCTATTTAGGAATAGTTTGTTTTTGTATGGTAGTTCTGAAAACATTGGACTATACACAGTCTTACTTTGCACTCCTTGCACCACCATCTACTCTCTTTTCTGACGTGCTTACCACTTTCCTTCTTGCCCCTGTCTGAGCATACCTTGCAATAACGAGTAGCATTCACTTTATTGTTCGTTGGAGGAACCTTTTCTGGAAAATGGCAAGCAAAAGTTCTGTCAACACTGGGGGAGGGAGTAGGTTCCAGCCTGGAGATGTCTCCTTCTCCTTTAGCTGCTAACCGCGAACTGATCACTCTCGTGTAATCCACAAGAGATATCTTTGATTTTGAGATCTCTTTATATAGAATGAAACCATTCACAACAGACATAAGGAACAAATGGAAGAAGAGCTTTTTCCACCATTTCATTGTCATGTGTGCAAATGGGTAATAACTGTTCAGTTGATCTGCTCTATCAACACCAGTTTTATTTATATTGTAATTGATGACTACGTCAGGCTTTAGTTTCTGTACGACACCACCCTTCGATCTACCAGAAACAAGTGTAGTGGAAGCCTTATGTTTTGTTGAAAGGCATAAAACATCTCACTTGCTCTTCCACTTCACAGCAAGAAGGTGCCCTTTCCTCAAAAATATAATCTCGTCCTTCTTCAATTTCTTTGTCTTGAACGTTGGTGGTAAACCCTTCCTGTTTTTCATGACAGTTCCAACAGCCAGGGTTTGCTTTTGCTACAGCATATTCAGTAGGGAGGGGCTAGTATAGTACCTGTCCATATAAATACAGTGGCCCTTACTGAAAAACTGTGAGCATAATCTATCTACAAGAGCCTGAATGCTGTTGTCAACGTTCCCTGTGGATCCTGTATATATTTCACAATTCAGTACGTAGCCTGTTGCCGCATCGCAAAGTACATACATTTTCATACCATACTTATTGGGCTTATTCTTCATATAAACCCTAAACCCTACTCGACCACGGAAGGGACATATAGCCTCATCTACTGTTAGGTTCTCATACGGCTGAAAACTGGCAATGCATTTGTGCACAAAAAAATCAAAGAAAGGCCTGAGTTTATGTGCTGGGTCATGATTAGGTTCCCCCTTCTCGATGAAGGTGGCATTGTCATTTAGGTGCAACTGGCAAATCCTGACTGATGAAAGGGATCAGTAGACCAATAATCACTAAGTTTGGGTAGCTTCACCACACACATATGCAAAATTGTTGCAAAAAAACAGTAAATTTCGTGAAGTTTTAGTGCAGACCACCGGTGCCACATGGAATTTTCCTTCAGTTTGCCCTGACGTTTCATTGCCGCAATTGTCGTACCCGCATATCTGTTAGTTTCTGTTTTTATATTTTTGATCACATCGTCACTAAAAAAATTACTGAAACAATCCATTTTGTCACTCCCCGCGCAAAACTGAGTAGAACCAGATGCCGACTGGAAGACAGGTAGCTGTGGTTGGTCATTTGTTTCTGACCATTCATCATTAGGTTCAGATGATCTAGCAGATGTTCCCAGCACAGATGAATCATCAGCCTGCACCTCTTCGTCTAAACGAAAAAAAATAAACCCAAATTTCTGTAGGTGAAGTATTTCTATCGTTTGTATTCAGAGTAAAATAATACAGCTAAACATTTACGTTCCAAAGTGATGTAATAAATAAAAATCATACCTGAACTATCGCTTGATACGTTATCCAGTTCGTAAGCAGGGTCGTCATCACTTTCATCCATCTCTGAACCCACTTCTCCCGATAAAATATCCAAAATATCACTATCATTGAGCCGGCGTGAAGACATGTTTACACAGTAACATAGCTGATAGTGTGACAGATTTGGCGCGCGCAGCACACGGCACACCGAGTGCTTCGGTAAAGGTCACGGCAAGGAGAAAATACCCTGTTTATCGTTTCAGTTCGAAATTCCCGATAACTGCTGCATTCTAGTGGTCACTAGATGAACTATTACCTCCAACCAGGGGATGGGAACCGTACGTGATACATGCAGCTGGATATAAACACACGAGAAAATCACGCCCGTATGATACGGGCGCCGTCCAGAAACAGGAAAGCAGCGCGCCCGTATCCCGTACAGGCATAGTCTTGAAAGTGATGTTTATTTTAAAAACATTGGTTGTGGGATATATGTGTACATTATTGAAAGTAAATAGTGCATAATCTTTCTTGGGTTTGTCTACTTTTGTTAATTTAGTTTTGGGTTGAAATTTTATTTTATGAATAATTCTATTTACCATTTCTTTCTTGTATCCATTGTTTTTAGCTATGTTATGAATTAGTTGTAATTCTTTGTTTAAATCTTCTTTTGTTAATGGTATATTAAATGTTCTATGTATCATACTGTAGTATGCTGCTCTTTTGTGTGTGTTGGGGTGAACGGAATCTATTTTAATTGTGTGTGAGGAGTGCGTGGGTTTTCTATATATTTTGTAAGACAGGTGGTTTTCATGTTTAGTTATTTTTATGTCCAAATAGTTTAGGGTACAATTGTTTTCGGTTTCTTTGGTAAATTTTATGTGGGGGTCTATTGTGTTGAGTTTGTCCAATATAATGGTTTCATCTGTGAACCTGTTGTCGATGATGATGAAGATGTCATCAACAAATCTACACCAAAAAAATATATTGTCTATTTTACTAATTGATGTGTGCTCTAAATGGTCTATATAAATTTTGGTAAGTATATCAGATTACATGTTATAAACCTCATTTTAGGTCCTTATTGAAAATTTACAGTTCAACAACAATAAAGGTGTTTTAATTTGTTCCACCTATTCAATACTTTTATTTTCACTTATAGTGGTTACATAAATAGAGTTTTAGTTAAATGGGACATGTTTCGCTCTCAATTAAGGGCATCTTCAGCCTAAAAACAATCATCAATTATTTCTATTGTTTGTTTTGTGGGAATGTTGGGATACATGTTTATTATGTCAAATGTTGCGAGAATGTGGTGTTGTTCTATCTTTAATACTTTCGTTTTATTAAAAAATCTATTGAATTCCGTATTGTTTTATTGGCTGAGAATACGTTATGCTTTTTAAGGAATTTTTGGATAAATTGTGAGAGTTTATAGGTTGGGCTTGCTCTGTAGTTGATGATGGGTCTCATTGGTATATGTTCTTTATGTATTTTAGGATAAGCGTTAGCAGTTGGTATTTGGGGATTCATTACTATAAGTTTTGTGGATTCTGCTTCAGTTAAAAGGAAATGTGTATTTAAAAAAAAAATAAAGCCTTGAAATTACTTTGTATGTTATTATTTGGATCTTTACGTTTGATGAGGAAAGTATTGTCCTGAAAACAATCTTTAGTTTTCGTTATATATTGGTCCTTGTCGATGATAACAGTAGTATTGCCTTTGTCAGCTTTCGTTATAAGTAGGTTATTCTGTTTTATTTTATCTTTGAGTTTGTTTATATGCGATATATTGACAGAGTTATTGTTTTGGATGTTACTGTATGTATCATACTGTAGTATGCTGCTCTTTTGTGTGTGTTGGGGTGAACGGAATCTATTTTAATTGTGTGTGAGGAGTGCGTGGGTTTTCTATATATTTTGTATGTTGTATCTTACTTTGTATCTTACTAAAATTCTGTTGTAATTAGGGTAGACTTAACTGCAGTTAAGAATTGTGTAATTCTTGGGTATTATTCTCTGTTTCCAGTAATTAACAGCAATTTTCATCGTGTTAGCGTGTTATAAGAATAAAAATAGTACAATTAAGTAGTATTGTAGTGTAGTAGTAGCCTATATTAAATAACTTACTGTCGTGTGTTCTTTGTGAACTAACGTAGACAATATTTCTTTCCTTTCATTTTTATTTTGCACAGAATAAGTTATCTTATTTTTCTTTTCTTTTCATTATTTAGTGAGAGCTTGAGGGAGATAATTAGGATACTCTCAGAGGATAGGAAGGAAAGTAGGCCTCCAAACAATGTACAGGATACAGTCAGTGAAATAGAGGGATTGGAAGGAAATGGAGGAATTGTGGAAGACAGGTGGTCTAATGTTTTAAGGGGAAGGAGATTGCAGGCTAAGGGCTCCATTCAGGATCAAAATTCAGGACAGGTGTCGGTGAGAAATCGGTACGAGTCACTGCAGGTAGAACAACCGAGGCAAGATGAGGAACAGGGAACTGTTGCCGAGAAGTTTGGAAGTAGGAGAAAGGGAAGAGGTAGGAAAGGAAAATGTGGAGTAGTGGATAGGAAAAGACAGGTGGAACAGGGTCATGGGATGGAGAAAAGGGAGGAGGAAGTAGCTTCTGCAGCTGTCAGGAAAGATAGGACTGACCAGGAGGGGAGGGGATCAAATGAGGTGGGTAGGGTTGAGACTCTGGTCATGGGGGATTCTATTGTTAGACATGTCGGGAAAGTGTGTGGAGGAAAGGGTACCAGGGTAGAGTGTTATCCAGGAATTAGGTTAAGACAGATGTTGAAGAAAGTAGAAGAGAAGGAGGAGGGAAAGGAGAAAGTGGTAGTGTTTCACGTTGGTACTAACAACGTAAGTCAAGCAGGTATAAGTACCAACATAGTTGGGGATGTGTGGGATCTGGTAAATGCAGCACGGATGAAGTTTAAGGAAGTGGAGATTGTTATCAGTGGAGTACTGTGTAGGAGGGATACTGACTGGAAGGTGATTGGGGATTTAAATGAGACTACGGAGTGGGTATGTGGGAAACTGGGAGTGAAATTTCTAGATCCTAATGGGTGGGTAGGAGATAGGAATCTGCGCTCAGATGGCTTTCACTTAAACCGCAGTGGTACATATAAGTTAGGAAATTTGTTTAGAAGGGTAATAGGGAGGTACATTCAGGGAAACAGGGTGCGCTAGGCAGCGGTGTTACGGGAACAGGGAACTGGAAATCAAGTAGGGATGACATAAAACTGTTAGTGCTCAGCTGTAGAAGTATTGTAAAGAAAGGAATAGAATTAAGCAATTTAATAGATATATACTTACCAGATATTGTAATAGGAGTTGAATCATAGCTGAGAAATGATATAATGGATGCAGAAATTTTCTCACGGAACTGGAGTGTGTATCATAGAGATAGGATAGGAAAGGTAGGAAGGGGAGTATTCATTCTCGTGAAAGAAGAATTTGTAAACTACGAAAAGTTAAAGATGACAAGCATGAAATTCTAGGGGTAAGGCTCATTTCTAAATATAATACGCAACTAGATGTCTTTGCAGTGTACAGACCAGGAAAGGGTAGCGCAGATGCTGATTCAGAATTATTTGATAAGATAATCAGCTATGTGGGAAACGATAAGGAAAGGAACGTGATCGTAGCGGGTGATTTCAATTTACCAAATGTCAATTGGGAAGGTAATGCGAACGCCAGGAAGCATGACCAGCAAATGGCAAATAACTTAATATGGGAAGGGCACCTGATTCAGAAAGTGATGGAACCAACTAGAGGGAAGAATATTCTGGATGTGGTGCTGGTAAAACCAGATGAACTCTATAGAGAAACCGAAGTAATAGATGGTATTAGTGATCACGAAGCTGTTTTTGTGGTAATTAAAAATAAATGTGAAAGAAAGGAAGAGATTAAAATTAGGACTGTTAGGCAGTACCATATGGCTGATAAAACAGGCATAAGGAAGTTTTTAATAAGCAACTATGATTGGTGGAAAACGGTAAATAAAAATGTAAACAGACTCTGGGATGGGTTTAAAGCAATTGTTGATGAATGTGAAAATAGGTTTGTACCTTTAAAGGTGGTAAGGAATGGTAAAGATCCACTATATTATAACAGGGAAGTAAAGAGACTAAGAAGGAGGTGCAGGTTAGAAAGAAATAGAGTTAGAAATGGCTGTGGAAGTAAGGAGAAATTGAAGGAACTTACTAGGAAATTGAATCTAGCAAAGAAGTCAGCTAAGGATAACATGATGGCAAGCATAATTGGTTGCCACACTAATTTTAGTGAAAAATGGAAGAGTATGTATAGGTACTTTAAGGCAGAAACAGGTTCCAAGAAGGACATTCCAGGAATAATTAATGAACAAGGGGAGTGTGTATGCGAGGATCTTCAAAAGGCAGAAGTATTCAGTCAGCAGTATGTAAAAATTGTTGGTTACAAGGATAATGTCCAGATAGAGGAGGTGACTAATACTAAATAAGTATTAAAATTTACCTATGACAGCAATGACATTTACAGTAAGATACAAAAGTTGAAAACTAGAAAAGCAGCTGGAATTGATAATGTTTTGGGGGATATACTAAAGACAATGGGGTGGGATATAGTACCATATCTGAAGTACTTGTTTGATTTTTGTTTGCATGAAGGAACTTTACTAAATGAATGGAGAGTTGCTATAGTAGCCCTTGTATATAAAGGAAAGGGTGATAGGCATAAAGCTGAAAATTACAGGCCAGTCAGTTTGACATGCATTGTATGTAAACTTTGGGAAAGCATTCTTTCTGATTATATAAGACATGTTTGCAAAATTAATAATTGGTTTGACAGAAGGCAATTTAGGTTTAGGAATGGTTATTCCACTGAAGCCCAACTTGTAGGATTCCAGCAAGATATAGCAGATATCCTGGATTCAGGAGGTCAGTTGGACTGTATTGCGATTGACTTATCTAAGGCATTTGATAGGGTGGATCATGGGAAACTACTGGCAAAAATGAGTGCAATTGGACTTGATAAAAGAGTGACTGAATGGGTGGCTCTGTTCCTAGAAAATAGAACTCAGAGAATTAGAGTAGGTGAAGCTTTATCTGTCCTGTAAAAATTAAGAGGGGAATTCCTCAAGGCAGTATTATTGATCCTTTATGTTTTCTTATATATATCAATGATATGTGTAAAGAAGTGGAATCAGAGATAAGGCTTTTCGCAGATGATGTTATTCTGTACAGAGTAATAAATAAGTTACAAGATTGTGAGCAACTGCAAAATGACCTCGATAATGTTGTGAGATGGACAGTAGACAATGGTATGATGATATATGGGGATAAAAGTCAGGTTGTGAGTTTCACAAATAGGAAAAGTCCTCTCAGTTTTAATTACTGCGTTGATGGGGTGGGAATGAGTTAGCTGGAAAATTTATAATGTCCAATAACGGACCATTTATATTGGTATTATAAATTTTACTCATTAGGAACAATTATTTCTGATTCCCTATGGGAATCAACATCTACATCATAAGTGGTATGTTCCGAGCTGTCAGTGGAGAAATGGCGTGGGAGGACATCAGTAGACGAATAAGTTTGGATGGTGTCTTTAAAAGTAGGAAAGATCACAATATGAAGATAAAGTTGGAATTCAAGAGGACAAATTGGGGCAAATATTCGTTTATAGGAAGGGGAATTAGGGATTGGAATAACTTACCAAGGGAGATGTTCAATAAATTTCCAATTTCTTTGCACAATTATTTAAGAAAAGGCTAGGAAAACAACAGATAGGGAATCTGCCACCTGGGCGACTGCCCTAAATGCAGATCAGTAGTGACTGATTGATTGACTGTAAATTTGAACAACTATATGTGAGTGTATTTTTCTGCTGAGGATGACCCGAAATTGGGGGTCAAAACCGGTACTGTAGTATAATAATTATAATAAACAAGTATTGATAAGGTGGAATTTCTTTCCTATTTATAATTGTGTAGTTCAATATGGCCTATATCCTCACAGGTTGCCCCGATATCTGGGCTCCGACAGAATCTCGGCCTGCTGGAGACACTCGAAGTTGTACTACCCAGGGATAAGAATACTGCTGATTTTGTCATTTGCTTTGTTTGTGAGAGTGGATTAATGAACATGTACTTTTCAAATATTTTGTTACTCAGGGAACTTAAATTCCCTTTTGATGAGTTCGTGTGTTTTTCGGCTCAATAAAATAATATTTGTTTTATTTTTTAATTTTCAAATTTCATCACTGATTATTTAGCGTTATATTTTAAATTTTGTTTTCACTTAATTTGTTTAGAGAGGATGGTTACCTAGTTGTACTTCCTCTTAGAAAAGAACTGTCACTGCTGCAGTTTTTAAGACCACTACCAGTTAAATGACCACTGAATGCAGCATTATATCCATCCTCTCATTACATTTTTAGCACTATTTGATGATATGCCTATTAATTTAATTCAATTCTTAGAAAAAAAGTTTTGTGTCAATATAAATTAAAAACATTAATAGAACTGCTCAACCTGAGTCACCATCTAAAACTGGGAGAAAAGAGTACTACTGAAAAGTATCTTTTAGTGCCAAATTAATTTCTCTTTGGTTTACATTTATATTTTATTGATATTTCAACTTTTCTAGGTTAACAATTACTTGTATTTCATTACAGCATCAGAGATCTGGAGAAATTCAGCTCACCTACTACTCAGCTCCTCCTGGAGATGGAGAGGCTAGTGAATATTCAGTCCAAATGCTGACAGAAATTCTTTCTAGATGTGAGCTCTTCGAAGTCTTGCCATTATTAACACCACACAGAAAGTTTCATCGATCTCTCTGTTAATTGATTCTTTGGTATGGGTAGGGTAATGATTTTATGTTTATTTTCCTTTGACTTTACTGCATTTATGGATAGATTTTTGTGACCATTTCATGCAAAATATTTTATTAATGTTTAATGAGGAGACTACAAGCTCAACACAGGCATATTTTAAGAATATACACTGCCTGACAAAAAAAAAAAAAAAAAAAAAAAAAGGTTAAGCACCCAGAAGGAATGGTCCGATATTACCCCATTTTGGTATACATGCATACCATTGATGTGTGAGTAAATGATTAGATTTACAAGGATCTGTAATGTGTAGAATGCCCACCAGAGTGCACTCATAATGGCACCGTCCTGTTGTCAAGTTGTTACCAATCTACTGCTGTGAGTCAGAGAGTTAAGCAAGATGTGCAGAGAGGCCTACGTAGAGTACGAAATACCCCACGATGCATCACAGATGCACTAGACAGCCTGTCCACCAACTGACAGCACCTGACACTGGCCACATTGTGGGACTGCATGAGGCTGGTTGGTTATATTGTGCAATTGCCAGGCATGTGGGCAATTCAGATGTCACAGTGGCCCGATGTTGGACTCAATGGATACATCTGGTCACCCATTCACATCGTGCAGGTTTGGGTCGACCAAGAGAGACCACTCCAAGGGAGGACCGTCGTATGGTGCGTCAAGCATTGCGGGATCCCATAACATTGGCACCTGCCTTCCGTGAACATGTACTGGAGACAACTTATAAATCTCATTTTCGCCCCATATTGGCATCAACTCAACTAAGATTAGGTTGAAGGAAGAATCCCATCTTCCAATACTTATTTGCTTTTTATTGCTGGTTTATGTATTTATAAAATATATTTCAGCTTAAAATCTAGTTAAATTATTTAAAGAAGAAGTACACGATTCATTCGTAATGTGGAACATCTTCAGCTAGAAAAGGGATACAAAAATTGGCATAAATGAAATAAAAAACACTAATGATGATGATGATGATGAGATAAAATGTTCCTTCCTGTTACGCTAAAACACTCAACGAGTCATTGTTCAAAATGCTGGAGAAGTATGTATTTTAATTATCTTGTATATGAGGATAGACTTGAAAATTTTAAAATGTAAAATTTAAAATACAATGACCAGGAGGAAACTCTTTAAGAATAACCGAAGTTGAGGTTAAGTCTTGATATAAAGTTTTAAGATGTTGAAGGGAGTCTGTAACAAAAGGACAGAAAGAATTGTTTTAGAAAGAAGAAATAGATAAAAAAACCTTGTGAATATACAGTAGTAAAGTGTCGAAGGAACAATCAAAATGCTCACCTTCCAGCTGATCCCGCTATGTTTACTTCTTTCCTTACGTCATCAGCTGACTGAATGTGTATGTTACGTGGTTGGCCTGTGAGCGGAGCGTGAGCCGAAAGAGGGGAAACAGAGAAGAATGTAGGAGAAATGTCTTGGGGAGTGAAGCTGACGGAAGGGAGATATACGGGATGTATTTCGGATCCTTTTTGATGGCTTTCCTATGTAAATCTGAATTGGAAGCCTCTTCTAACCGTATATTTATATTATCGGTTACCTCATTTACATTCTGACTAGGATTTTGTTTTTTTATCAATCTCATTATAATGTTTTCTAAAATATTCATCAACTTACCCTTATTAATTCGCAAAATGGTTAAGTCTCTGTTGAGTTAAACTACGATTATATTCAGTCATGTGTAAGCTCGTGGCCGAATATCTCTTGCATTTTTTGGCATTTACATGTTGCTGGTATCTCACTAGGAAATTTCATCCTGTTTGCCCAACATAAGAAATGGCACAGTGGATATGTCATCCTTGATGTCACATACACTGTCATCGTAGATGTGGACTAAACTTAGACACATTTCAGGTGTACAAGGACCATCCTTTGCACTGGGAGTTTCATTTGCAGGCACACTTGCTAATTATCTAGCAAGTCATTTCACAGATATGTCTGGTTCTGGGAATTGCAATTCTGATTTCCTTCCTCTGAAGTGCAAGGCAGAACACCACCATCAATTTTTGCCTCTCACACTTCATAGGATTATAACGTGCCCTTTACAGAGTAGCAACTGTGCAACGTCTTGGCACTTTTCAAGGACCCGTCTCCCAGACCAGATAATGTCCTTAACTAGTGATGTGCGCGAGTGATGCCTGGAATCGCGGTACTCGACTCTTTTGAGTCCGAGTCCAGGCTCGGGCTCGTTTCGCTTGCGAAGACTCGATGACAGCATGACGTCACACGTTCGCTCTCTCGCCCGCTGTTGGATGGATGGAGCATAATGTACAAGTGGTCGCTGAGGTTTCATGGGATTGCGATAGACCAGTACGATATAAATATTCTTAATGAGTGAGCAAAATAAATAATCTGAATTTGATGATGACTTGCGAAAAGATAATACTACAACTACATACGCATAATAAAGTATGAAAATATCTGTTCACGGTGTCTCTCACCCACTCTACTGAATATGCCATCTATTCTAATAATGATAGCATAGTTATCTGGACTTCTGAGCCCAACTTGGCAGGTTCGATACTGGTTTAGTCCGATGATATTTGAAGGTGCTCAGATACGTCAGCCTCGTATCGGTAGAATTGCTGGCACATGAAAGAACTCCTGAGTGACTAAATTCCGGCACCTCGGCATAAAAATGTACGCAGTTGGACGTAAAACTCATAACATTATTATTATTTAAAATCACTGTCACGGTGTCCTGCTCCATGGCTAAATGGTTAGACTGCTGGCTTTTGGTAACAGGGTCCCGGGTTTGATTCCCGGCGGGGTCGAGAATTTTAACCATCATTGGTTAATTTCCCTGGCTGTTGCTTCATCATCATTTCTTCCTCATCACGACGCGCAGGTCGCCTACGAGTGTCAAATCAAAAGACCTGCACCTGGCGAGCCGAACCCCTCCTGGGATCTCCCGGCACTAAAAGCCATACGCCATTTCAATTTTTTCACTGTCTACAATCGTCCGAGGGGACAGGTGAATAGTTTATACTTACATCATACTTTCAGCAGATATAATGTAGGGTATTAAGATTAGGCGTCCGGAATGTGATGTATGTACACAAAGCAAATCATCAGACAGAACGTGGTTCTGTTCTAGCTAAACAATGAACGCAATGAACAAAATACACCCTCCGTTTTGACGTTTATCATTGCAACACATGACTGTGCAAAGGAACAAAACCGAGTGCAGTCTTTAGAAGTTGAGCGAAGGTCGAAGAATAGCGGCGGGATGTAAGCAGTTTTTTTTTTTTTTTTTTTTTTTTTTGCTATTTGCTTTACGTCGCACCGACACAGATAGGTCTTACGGCGACGATGGGATAGGAAAGGCCTAGGAAGTGAAAGGAAGTGGCTGTGGCCTTAATTAAGGCACAGCCCCGGCAATTGCCTGGTGTGAAAATGGGAACTCACGGAAAGCCATCTTCAGAGCTGCTGACAGTGGGATTCAAATCCACTATCTCCTGGATGCAAGCTCACAGCCGCACGCCCCTAACCGAACTTTGTGTTTCTGTGGTGATTTGTAGTGTAGTGTGTTGTGTTGTGTGAATATGAATAAGAGAGTGTTGGGACGGACAAAAACAACCAGTCCCCGAGCCAGGAGAATTAATCAGAAGCGATTAAAATTCCTGAACCGGACGGAAATCGAACCCGGGATCTTCTGTTCCGAAGGCTGGTACTCTGTCCATTCAGCCAACGAATTAGACAATAACTGAGTGATACTACAGCATATGTATGTTTCTGAACACCCTACACATGTATCTTTGCAATAAATTCTCTGGTAGTAATATTGTCATTATTTCGCACAATATTATTACACGTTTTCCTACAAGGACGTCGCGGGAATAATATTTCATAGCTATCAACAAATCCCTGGTGGCTACTTCCAGGCTGCACAGTAATAAAAGTAATAATAATATCAATAATAATAGAACGCTGCCGTTATCGTCATTAGAAAAGATCCCCACCACAGTGTGGAAATTGTCCCCACCTACGCTCATCTTCGGTCCTACGTGTCTATCTTTCAAGTTGACGGTTTGTTAGTAAGTCTTAAATATTTTGCCTATGATGATAATAATTATCGTAACAATCAAATTATTGACGACCGGACTCAATGAAACCAATCATCAGCAGTAAACATATTGCAATTCACATCACAAAAATATTATGTGGTTGACCCTGAATGCCGTGCAATCCAGTACAATAGATTATAGTTCTAAGATATGTCCACAGATAGTGACACTAGTATGCTTGGACTCGAGTCTGGAGTCGAGTATACCGATTCTAAGAGCACATTACTCGATTCCGTCGCTAGCCCATCACTATCCTTAACCAGTTGTTGAAACACCTCAGCCTGTTATATTTTCTTGGTGTGTTCAACCAAATCTGGATAGAGAGAGAGTTTTCATCACAGTGGCAAGAGGAGATAGTAATTCCTGTCCTCAAGCCTGACTAAGACCCTAAATGTGCATAAAGTAACAGACTTAAATAAAATTCAGGAAACTCAATTGTCAAAAATTACCAGTGTTCTGCCCCAGTGCAGCATGGGCTCATCAGTTGAATACCACACCTTCCCAAGGTGCTGGCCGTCTAAGACGCCACTAGCAACACCACTGCAAGCTATAAATGATATAAGCACAATGCAGTGCTGACGTATTAAGGGAGAATTACATTTCCACTTTCTATATATGCCCTCCTGGGCTAGCACAACCAAAATTATGGCTTCCGATTGAGAGAGCTAAATAAAATACAGGAAACTCGATCGTCAACTGATATAGCAAGTAATTCTCCCCTAATACATCGGCACTGTGTTGTGCTTATCACGTCACTACCGGACTTAGCATCAGCAGTCTAGATAAGTACAGAAGTTTCTTCATTTTGTAAATTCATTACTTGCTCACATTATCACCTAACTCTCTATCATTGACATGTTTATGCAATGTATACAATACTGTACATATATCAAGAATCTTTATTTGCCATTGAACATATACAATGAAATTGGCTTTGTCAACTGATAATAATTTAGTGCTTAATATTACTAACATTATGCATTTCTAAGAATTCAGAGGTATTATAAAATGGATTTTCTATTAACCAATCATACATTTTCCTTTTAAAATTACTTAAAGGAGTGGACCATGCAGAATGTGGTATTTTATTAAATAATCTTAAAAATCTGATTTTATGTGAGTGAGCAGTTTTTGACAGCCTGTGAATTGGGAGGTCAATGTCTGCTTTGCCCTGAGTATCATGAAGGTGAATGTTTTCCCCAGTACTGAATTAATTTGGTTTTTTTTTAACATATGTCAAAGATATATAAATATACAAATTTATAATTGTCAGTATTTTAAGCTTATTGAAGTGAGGTCGACAATGGTCAATTGCACCAGTAATGTGTGACTGGAAGATATCAAAATATGCCATCCTTAGGTAGTCACTGCTAACTAAATCCCTCAATTTCCATATCAAATAGGCCACTCGTGATATTCTTTTACAAACATGATCAATGTGGGTTTCCCAGCTCAATTTGGCATCAATATGAAGACCCAAAAGTTTGACTGACTTTCAATATCTTTGGATAATCCTAGTGTGAGAAATTGAGTTTTATCCTGATTGCAGAAAAGCCTATTGGATGAAAACCAATGCATTGCAGTTGCAAGAGCTTCCTGCGACATGTGATGCAAACCTGAGATGCTCTGGTGTTTTGTAATGAATGTTGTATCGTTCGCATAGAATATAAGAGCATGAGCTGTGACATTTTGCGGTAAATCATTGACTGCCAGAATGAATAAATATGGGCCAAGGACAAAGCCCTGTGGCATACCAGTTGTAACTTTCTTCAAAGTGGAATACCTATTTTTATTTAAGTATGACTTATGTTCAGTAAGGTATACTCGAAACCATACATCTCAAGCTTTGCAAGTAAAATTTCATCACATAACACCAAAAGAGATGGCCTGCTTGTTTTCAAAAGCTGTTAATATCTGATTAACAATTACAGGAACAGCAGCAGTAGTAACATTTACCTTGTCGAAACCCAAACTGACTGTCGGATAGGAGATTGTAAGTTTCAAAATAGTTGCTAAATTGCTTGTACAAAAATGATTAAAATATTTTAGAAATTATTGGAACAAATAAGACTGCATGATAGTTCTGAAGAAATTGTTTGTCCCCACTATTAAATACTGGAATAACTCTAGAAATTTTAAGTAAATATGGAAAAAAACCAAACTCTAAACACTTATTAAAAATAAAAGCTAAGAGGTTCAGAAATCAAATGTATTATTCTTTTGATGATGTAATTAGATAACCAATAACAATCCATACTCTTAGAGTTTGATAATTTTAAGCTAACTTTAATTACTTCATCAGATGAGATTTCAACCCAATGGAAAGTGTTTCGGCACTGGGGTTGATTGTGAAGAAAGTCACTCGCAGCTGTACATGTTGCCTTAATTTGATCTCCGATTTCTTTTACAGAGTTCAAGAAATAATTTTTCAGGTCTTCAGGATCGAGAAATGTGTCTTGAGTACGAGTAGGGATGTTTTCTTGTACTATAACATCCCATGCTGCCTTACTTTTGTTGGGTGCATTCTCAATATATTTTTCACAAGCTAAAGTTTTGGCATGGATAAGTTTTCTTTTATATAACTTTTTACAATTAAGATAAGCTTTATACACTCCATTCTGTTCAGTTCCTCCTTGACAAGAGTTTTTATAAATTATATACAGCAAAAGCATTCTTTCTCTATACTGAGTCAATTCATCAGTATACCAGTTCAACTTCTTGCTTTTAAGTTTACCATTATGACTAATTTTTACCAGTGGTGAACATAAATGCCACAATTCAACCAATTTATCTAAAAAGTTTCCAAATATAGTTTCAATATAATTTTCTCCCATTTGAAATGCACTCCTACTTACTGAGTGGAGAAAGCCCCCCTCCCCGGTGTGTACTTGTGGCGGTCATCTGACCGTAGTACATGTACGCATCCTTACAGAGTGTGTGGGCCTGGTCGATCTGAGCTATCGTCTAAAACATTCGAGTACCATCTCCCTCATTCTACAAGATGAGCAGTCAGTAGACCTCGTCATCCATTTTATGAGGAATAGTGGTCTGTTTCATCGTGTTTAAAAGAGTAATTTCCTTTCTTTGTTTGTTTTTAAGTTTTCTTTACTACATTTTTATTTTTAGCCATTTTTTGCATTTTTTAACATGGTGTTGTCAGCTTTAAGGTGAATAAAATAAATGATTTCACTTTAAAGGCAATGCCTTTCTTCAATTTTATTACATTTTAATCTATTTTAAATCATTTTATGGCAAAATAAAGCATTGCAAATCAGGTCCACTGATTATTTTAAATTCATAATTTTTCCTCATCATTATCATTTTGTTAAAAATCCTAGTCAGTGGTTAAATTTTAATCTATTATTTTACTTCATTTCCTCTAGTACTTTCAGGGGCCAGTGACCTAGATGTTGGGTCCCTTTAAACAACAAACATCATCATAATAATCATCATTGTTTACTGTCCCCCTTCCCTCCTTCTCTCCCTTTCTCTGATGATGCTGCTGGCACTACCGTAGCAAGCGACTGTATTGCCGGCTTAGTGTCAGTTCAGATCAGAGGATACTGGTTTATCTGGCAAGCGGTGAGCAGCATAACATAGCTGATAGAGAATGCGTAAATAATTTCCATACTTCACCATTGCCTTTTTTGTCTTGTTGATTATATGGGATGCTGTGGAAATACGTAAAAATCCAAACAATTTCAACAGGGACTGGCTATCAGTTAACATGTTTGTTGCTATTGTTACACTGTTGATATTAAGCGTGAGTGCGTCACAAGTCACCAATGTCTCGTACCGTACTTCGCTGGTGTGCGTAATGAGGCACATGTGACTTGTCCTACGGAAGTAGTTCTGCAGGCTGCCAGTAGATGGCGAAAGTATATTACTTTGAAATAATGAAATTGGCAGCTACAAGTCATGTCAAGTTCTCACGTTCCTCAGCAGGGTGACCTGCTTGGTTTAGCGGCAATAATCATTGAAGTCCACGAGTCATCCATGCCTCGTGTAGCACAGAACAGTGCATTAACATCCTTTTCTACATGTTGGTAAAGGTTGATTTACATGAGCATAAATGCATATTTAGTCAAACAATAAATGAACAAATTTATTTGCTTTATAATAAAGGCACTGCAAATAAAATTAAAAATAATATTTTTCAAATAAAACTGTTCTCTATTTCAACCCAATTGTCTATTTTTTTTCACTGATCTCGACATTCTCTAAACTGTTTACAATCATAATTTCGCTAAATTTATTATTATACAATGGCAATTTTTATTATGAACAGATTAAATTCAATTTCAGCATTTATGAACTTTATTAAAACATCCAATCCACATGAATGGAACTATGCAGCGTCTTTAAACTTTTCTGGCTGGTCCTTCCACCTTTAACAGAGTGTGTGCACGTCTCCTCCCAGGACTGACGACAGGTTCTGTCTGTGGTTCAACCAGGCTTTTTGCGACCTTCTGTTGAAATTGCAGTAGTGGCATTTTTTCGCAGACGTCATGGCGTGAAGTACCCAAGCATTAACCAAGGTTGTTCCAGTGATATCTTCTAGGACTACTTTCCTGTACCATTTTAATCCTCTCCATAGACCTGAATAATAAGAAGACATTTGATCGCTGAAATCGATCCACTTTAGCTCCATTGTAATCAAGAACAGAGAGAAGTTTCCTGACAGGTTCACTTCTCTACGGCTATATTACTATGGCTCGGCAGTGTTGAAAGCTTTAGAACAGGTCGCTTATCAACTGACTCGAGTACTGTGCTGATGCATCTTACCCGCCACCTCTCCCTTTCTTCATTTTCTGTTTCACTATCATTGGTAATCCATGTCTAATGCTACAAAGGGTCCCACACACAAATGTTTCGTTCCTCAGAAGTTCTTCTGCCAGAGGTACACTGGTGTAGAAATTATCAGTATAGAGGATACAGCCTTCATTTAGAAATCCACTTACTGTAGAAGCTCCATTACAACAGAATGAGCATGACCTACTGCGCTTTCATTCACACTGAATTTTCCTGCATTTTCTAACAGCGTAGCCTTCTTTTGTACACAGTTTATACACCCTAACTCCATATTTGTGAATTTTGTTAGTAATGTACATTCTGAAAACTAAACAGCCCCTCCAAGGAACCATAGTTTCATATACAATCATTTCTTTCTCTATTGTCAAGGCATTCTCAAAATTTTGGTTTAATTTATCAAGAAGGGGTTGGATTCACTAAAGATGATCGCCTGGTTGATGATTTGCTTCATTGGGTGTGAAGTGCCAGAATCTCAAGAGCAGAAGGAAACGATCCCGTGGCATTACCCGTCTTAATTAGTCACACATCGTATAAGTAATTCTTAGACCCGTATGTGTTAATACAGAGGGGACCAGAAAAATGTAGACACTCTTTGATAGTAAATATCTTAGGAAAAAATGACATATTGTTGCAAATCTTGCTCGGTAGCATAGTCCATTGTTTCCTCAACATATGATAAAGGTAAAGGGAATGGTGCGACGATCTTGGCATTTTCCAGCAGATGACAGTGCAGCAATGAATGAAGTAAGATTGCCGTTTGAGCATTGCACGGCCGTACTGAAGTGGTACTGGAAGTATGAAAACATGATGGAGGTAGAACAACAATGGCGTATGCCACCAACATGTACAACAATTTATCGTATTCGGGATAAATTTGACGGTACTCTTCAGGATGTGTATAAGGAAAGGCGTGGCTGACCAAAAACATCTACAAGTCCAACTTCTAGTGCTGCTGTGTTGCAGCATTTTACTAGGTCACCTCAGAAATGTGTGAATCAGGGTGCACGTGAAAGCGAGGTAATAATAAATAACACTAGAATGTTTATATTTTTCTCCTACCTAATATAAACATTCTAGTGTTATTTAATACAAATACTTTCAATACGGACTCAAGAATGAATTTTATCACGTGTAATAAAGTGAGGTAAGCCGCTCAACTGTACAATGAAAGTACACATTCCAAGATCACTGCACGATATGAATGAGGATGACCCAGATCGAAGGGAAGGCATGCTTCGTGAGGATGAACAGTGTGCAGGGATGGTTATCCGGTCTGATGAGGCGCAATTCGAACTGAACAATACTGTAAACAACCACAACTG
Source organism: Anabrus simplex (assembly GCF_040414725.1). Classification (NCBI taxonomy): domain Eukaryota; kingdom Metazoa; phylum Arthropoda; class Insecta; order Orthoptera; family Tettigoniidae; genus Anabrus; species Anabrus simplex. The sequence continues at coordinate 1,145,618,775 of NC_090266.1, read as the reverse complement.
CGTGTACTGGGCTCCTGAAAATCCTCACATTCACGGGGACAAACATGTTAATCTATCCATTGTTAATGTGTGGTATGGTCTGTCATCGCATGGTTTGATTGGCCCATTCTTCTTCTTTTTCTTCTTTTTTTTGCTAGTGGTTTTATGTCGCACCGACACAGATAGGTCTTACGGCGATGATGGGATAGGAAAGGTCTGGGAGTGGGAAGGAAGCAGCCGTGGCCTTAATTAAGGTACAGCCCCAGCATTTGCCTGGTGTGAAAATGGGGAAACCACGGAAAACCATCTTCAGGGCTGCCGACAGTGGGATTCGAGCCCACTATCTCCCGGATGCAAGCTCACAGCTGTGCGCCCCTTACCACACGGCCAACTCGGCCAGTACCCATTCTTCTTTGAAGGTACCGTAACTGGTGAGGTGTATCTTCATATGCTGCAAACATCGATTTTACCTGCTATCCGAGAGATGTTTGGAAAATAAAGTTTTTACCTACTACCGCAGACAGGTCAGAGCCTACTTGGATGGAAATCTACCTAAACGATGGATAGGTTGAAGAGGAGCTGTTGAATTCCCACCATGGTCTCCACACCTTACACCTCTTGACTGTTACTTATGGGGGACCTTGGAAAATAAAGTTTATTGACAGAAGCCAGCTGAGAGAAAATATTGAGGCGTCCTGTGTGGCTATCACACCAGCAGCACTGACAGCCATAGTTCGGTCAGCAGTTCAGCGGCACAGACGTCGTTTGGCAGCTAATGGGAGTCACATTGACCACATAAAATAACTTTCCCCGTGCATGAATTGAAACAGTACGTCATTTTGTTCCATTAATATTGAATATCAAAGAGTGTCTACATTTTTCTGGACCCTTCTGTAGTTGGGTTAGAAACAAGACCCATACACATGATAATTCATAGAAACTGTTTTATTTCCTCAACATTAGTTTTCCTTCCATTTCAAACTTCTGGACTTGCTTTTCTCATTATGACTTTGTTTAAACTGAATGGCATATCTGTTGGTTTCTTGAACCATCATTTCTAATAGACTGTCATCCACGAAGTGAGAGTACCTCTTCTAACTGCAACTGAACCTTTGTTTCCCCAGGAAAAACAGTGAATCCTAAATCATTCCTGGTTATATCACCCCAGATGCAGTCTGATTTAACTGGCTGTGTTTTAGCTTGTTTACTGTCACTTTCACTGTGGCTATCATTTACCTCTGTGTCGGTTTCAGAGGACACTGATGAAGATGATGAACTTGATAATGAAAAATTGGGATCCTAATATCACTACATTCGATATTTTCATATCCTAAAAGATAATCAACATCAGATGCCTCTAATGGTTCCTCTGAACGAGATCTCCTGGTTTGTGTTGTGACGAGTCCAACTGGAACACTCTTTGGGTAGCTGGAAGTCTGCTAATCTACGTTTCATCTGAGACAATTCACACACATTCCTTAGCTTTCTATGCTTATAGTTGAGAATAAGATGAACTTCTTACCGTGATGCTGCATAGAAAAGATGCCCAATCCTATAGTTACTTCTTGCGCTGACAAGAATATCCACACACTGTCACAACAGATTTCCGCCAGCCTATAATGACGGTTACAACACTGTAATACTCAATTAACAATGTACAGCTCCACCGCAGTTGAGCAGAATGTCTAGTAAAAATGCGAGGCACTGGTGACTCGTATAACAAATAGTAGAAGCCGTATTACATCCATGTGTCACGAGTCACGCGTGCCTTGTTGTATAAGCGTAATCAGTCACTACTGATCTGCATTTAGGGCAGTCGCCCAGGTGCCAGAATCCCTATCTGTTGTTTTCCTGCTGGGCTGAGTGGCTCAGACGGTTGAGGTGCTGGCCTTCTGACCCCAACTTGGCTGGTTCGATCCTGGTTCAGTCTGGTAGTATTTGAAGGTGCTCAAATACGTCAGTCTCGTGACGGTAGATTTACTGGCACGTAAAAGAACTCCTGCTGGACTAAATTCCAGCACCTCGGCAGCTCCGAAAACTGTAAAAGTAGTTAGTGGGATGTAAAGCAAATAACATTATTATTTTTATTATTATTATTGTTGTTGTTTTCCTAGCATTTTCTTGAATGATTTCAAAGAATTTGGAAATTTACTGAACATCTCCTTTGGTAAGTTATTCAAATCCCTAAATTCCCTTCCTATAAATGAATATTTGCCCCAATTTGTCTTCTTCATATTGTGATCTTTCCTGCTTTTAAAGACACCACTCAAACTTATTTGTCTACTAATGTCACTCCACGCCATCTCTCCACTGACAGGTCAGAACACACCGCTTACAAAAAGTTTCAAATAAATTTATTATAAACCACCATTCCAATACTGTACAGCCATTAAATTTAAGATACAATTGTTACACAGATGTTAAAATGGCTCATGTTTCGCTTAAACTTAGTAAGCACCTTCAGCCACATTTAATTCCAAGTTAAGTCAGGGCCCTGAACCAGGTTCCTCAATTACAAGTTTTGTGGATCTTAACTTTGAGATTAAGATATCTGTTTTTCATATCTGTCTGGTTGGCTGTTACATTACATGTAACTCATTATGATAACTGTATTGGAGTTCAGAATGTAAAAAGTTTCAAACAAATTTATTAAAAACCACCATTCCAAAACTCTACAATCTTTAAATTTAAGATACAATTGTTACATTGTTACAACTCGCCCGTGCATCACATTTCAGTGTTGTACGAGTCACATGTGACTTGCAAAGCAGTGAACGTGTTAAGTAACAGACGTGGTTGCCAGCCATTAAGGATTTATGCAGGTAGTTCTCTTCCCTGTACTTTCACTATTGTTATTTCGTTTGTACTGTCACTATTGTTATTTCATTTCATTGGTTTCCAAATTTGTACTCTCCTCATTACCAGATGGTTCACTCTATGCTATGTGCCATGGGTCATGCTTTCATAACCTGTATACACCTGTTACTGTATTATTCTTAATTCTTTTCACTACCATACCTTCAACCTCGTTGTAGTACGTCCTTCTTCTCTCCCACCTGACTCGCTCATATTTCTCTTTTTTCCTGCTACAACAAAAGAACTAAAAGCAATGGTTAAAAATAAAGATGGAAAACTGCTCTTTCAAATCAAAAATGTATGTGACCCATGGAAAGAATACCTTGAAGACTTATATGATGGAGAAGATATTGTCAATATTGGAGAATATTTGGAGGATGTGGAATCATTTCAAGAAGTCGACAGGGGACCGCCCATCACTACAGCAGAGTTCAATGCAATACTCTCTAAACTAAAACAGAACAAAGTCACTGGTGTGGATGCCATTCCAGCAGAACTCTTGAAAAACTGTGATGATACCATGAAAAATGATTGGCTTGAAGTGATTACTGAATGCTACAAACAAGGAACCTTACCAACGGATTTTATTAAAAGTAGAGCAATTACACTCCCCCAAAAAGGAAATGCATGTGATTGTTCGAATTACGGAACATCAGCGATCCTTTCTCACATTTCTAAGATTTTACTTATCATCACTAAAGACAGAACTGAAAGGAAAATAGAACAACAATTGGATAACAATCGATGTGGCTTTAGAACACAGAAAGGAACTAGGGGGACTATATTAGCATCACGTCAAATTTTGGAAAGAAGGATTTGGAAAAAGCCTTCAATAATGTTGAGTGGAAATTGCTTTTTCAAGTAATGAGGAATACGGGACTTGACTGGAAAGACAGGCACCTTATTCTGAATATATATAAACCTCAAACCACAGAAGTTAATATTAATGGTACTACAAGAGAAGCAAAAAAAGAAGAGAGGTACGACAAGGTTGCTCACTGTCACCATATATCTTTAACCTGACAAGGCATTACCTTTAGTAGATGATGATGACAGACTTTTCCTTACTATTACTAATAAAATGTTTTCATTCTCTCCCTGAAGGGGACGGCGGGCCTCCTAGGTGGTAACACCGTCTCTCAGGCCAGGGAGATGTGATATAGCGAACGAGATGTTCGGAGAAGGTGAGGGGGTTATACTAGGAACTGTCCTGGCATTGGTGATTTGACTATCAATCGATTTATTATTTTAGTATTGATGTTTGTGTTGTCAATAATATTTTTGATTATTAGACCAAATTTGATTAGAATTCCTTTACCGGAATTTCAACATTGGGATTACCTTTCTGTTCTGTTATCTAGTGCAGGAGAAATGAAATGAAAGAGTATGCCAAAGGGGTGAATTTTGATGGTATTCAGGTGCACAGTATCTGCTTTACAGATGACATTGCTATCTTAGCTAATTCAGAAAAGGTAATGAGTAAGATGGTAAGAATTTTCAACAAATCCTTAGAAAAACTTAAACTAAAAATAAATATAAAGAAAACAAAATTTATGATAGTAGACCAAACAAAGTTGACAGGTAGAAAAGACTTAAAATTAAATAACACACCGATAGAACAAGTCACAGAATTCTCCTATATGGGTAACAGATCCCTCTCAGAAATCCAGAAAAGAATAGTGATAGCAAAACAAGCCTTTCAAAATAAGAGAAACTTATTGCTAAACAACCACCTCAGCTTGGAGACCAGAAAGTCATTTCTCAAGACCCCTTTTTGGAGTGTTCTGTTGTATGGATGTGAAACCTGGATATTAGGGGAACAGGAAGAAAAACTTGAAGCTGCAGAAATGTAATTCTTCTCCAAACAAGTTGTATGGATATAAACAAACAAATGACCTTCCTTTAAAGAATTTAAAAGATGATCGATGTTAATTACAAATGATAGAGAAGAGGAAAACAAAGTTCCTTGGACACGTACTGAGACATGACTCTCTTCTCCAAACTGTCACTGGAGGTAAAGTACTGGGAAAGAGATCCAGTGGATGTCATACATCAGGAACTCCATCGGTGAACTGGCATGTGGTGGTGCATACAGCAACATGAAAAGGCTAGCAAATGATAGTCAGATGTGGCTACAGCAACAAGGCATTGCCTTTAGTAGATGATGATGACACACTTTTCCTTACTACTACTACTAATGAAACGTTTTTATTCTCTCCCTGAAGGGGACGGCGGGCCTCTTTCGTTCTGCGATGCGATTTTATTTTACGTAAATAAATATCACACGAGAACACATTCACTTCCTTATATAAATTACTTTATTTACACTGTACGTCACAACACACAATTACATACAGGAGCAAATGACGCTGTATACAACACTCAATAGCGGAGTACCCTGAAGTCAATTCTGACAAGTACAGATATCAACAACACTGACGTGCGCACTATAACATACTCTCTCTTGAATTCACCGCCTCACTCACTTGAGTACAATACTCGGACTCCACCTCGGAGCCCAACAGTCACTCCCAGTCCATCACTTGCCTGAATCCTAAGAACTAAGAACTAAGAACTGACTTCACTGACTGACAGCTCGATATTTATACTATTTGATCAACCATCTAGAATGATCGACTTCTGAAAGAGTTCTTACAACAATCTAATGGAACACACTCGAAACATCGATTGACCAGCTAGACGAATGGGTACTCAAACTTTTCTCTACTATTTAAAAATGTACATGGAAATATCTACAATATTCGTAATGTCTCTAGATGTATCTGGATAATAAATCCTTACAGTAAGTTTCCAGAACCCTTCCTATATACCAAATTATAGTACAATAAGTCTAACATATGAACATTATTAATTTTCTACCGCTTTCGACTCTATAGATTTTGAGGTTATACACAATACATATTTGAGGTTATACAATTCTATACTACATATTTACAAGAAAATCATATATTAATCATATTTAACATTTAATAAAAGATCATTTAGCCTTATATAAACTATAATTAAAATATATTAAACACAATAATTGAAGGTTTTTCGTCAGTTACGATATCGTACCTACGACACCTCCTACGTGGTAACGCCGTCTCTCAGGCCAGAGAGATGTGCTATGGCGAAAGAGATGTTAGGAGAAAGTGAGGGGGTTGACGGCCATGGCCTATACTAGGAACTGTCCTGGCATTGCGCCTTAGTGCAGGAGAATGGAAAACCACAGAAAACCATTCTCAGGACAGCCAGTGGTAGGGACCAGCCCCTCTCTGTCTTCCAAATGCAGAGCCGCGGTCACCCTTCCTCTGCTCGGTTGGAGTGCAGAGCCGTTGAACCATGGACCAGCCATGGTCATCTGTAGGCTGAAGCCCACTCTGCATCCGCCGAGAGATATACACTGACTGACAGAGCAAATGCAACACCTAGAAGGAGTGGTTCGAAAGGGATGAAAGTTGGGGAAAAAACTGAGGCGGCACGGACGAATAATTGATGTTTATTTCAAACCGATACGCAGGTTACACAATGCGCACGGCATCGACTCAGTAGGATGTAGGACCACCGCGAGCGGCGATGTACGCAGAAACACGTCGAGGTACAGAGTCAATAAGAGGCGGATGGTGTCCTGAGGGATGGTTCTCCATTCTCTGTCAACCATTTGCCACAGTTGGTCGTCCGTACGAGGCTGGGGCAGAGTTGGCAAACGGCGTCCAATGAGATCCCTCACGTGTTCGATTGGTGAGAGATCCGGAGAGTACGCTGGCCACGGAAGCATCTGTACACCTCGTAGAGCCTGTTGGGAGATGCAAGCAATGTGTGGGCGGGCATTATCCTGCTGAAACAGTGCATTGGGCAGCCCCTGAAGGTACGGGAGTGCCACCGGCCGCAGCACATGCTGCACGTAGCGGTGGGCATTTAACGTGCCTTGAATACGCTCTAGAGGTGACGTGGAATCATACGCAATAGCGCCCCAAACCATGATGCCGCGTTGTCTAGCGGTAGGGCGCTCCACAGTTACTGCCGGATTTGACCTTTCTCCACGCCGACGCCACACTCGTCTGCGGTGACTATCAATGACAGAACAGAAGCGTGACTCATCGGAGAACACGACGTTCCACCATTCCCTCATCCAAGTCGCTCTAGCCCTGCACCATGCCAGGCGTGCACGTCTATGCTGTGGAGTCAATGGTAGTCTTCTGAGCGGACGCCGGGAGTGCAGGCCTCCTTCAACCAATCGACGGGAAATTGTTCTGGTCGATATTGGAACAGCCAGGGTGTCTTGCACATGCTGAAGAATGGCGGTTGACGTGGCGTGCGGGGCTGCCACCGCTTGGCGGCGGATGCGCCGATTCTTGCGTGCTGACGTCACTCGGGCTGCGCCTGGACCCCTCGCACGTGCCACATGTCCCTGCGCCAACCATCTTCGCCACAGGCACTGCACCGTGGACACATCCCTATGGGTATCGGCTGCGATTTGACGAAGCGACCAACCTGCCCTTCTCAGCCCGATCACCATACCCCCGTAAAGTCGTCTGTCTGCTGGAAATGCCTCCGTTGACGGCGGCCTGGCATTCAGAGCTATACACGTGTCCTGTGGCACACGACAACACGTTCTACAATGACTGTCGGCTGAGAAATCACGGCACGAAGTGGGCCATTCGCCAACGCCGTGTCCCATTTATCGTTCGCTACGTGCGCAGCACAGCGGCACATTTCACATCATGAACATACCTCAATGACGTCAGTCTACCCTGCAATTGGCATAAAGTTCTGACCACTCCTTCTTGGTGTTGCATTTGCTCTGTCAGTCAGTGTACATTTATAGTATGGTTGTACAAGTACACAAAATTTACAAATAATCAAATGGAAATATCCAAATTTGACAACCATTCCAGAGCACATGGTGTCACTTGGTGTAGAGTCTTCAGACCACCGTCAAATGCACATAGTGGGCACTCCTGAACAATGTGTTATATAGTTTGGTCTTGCACTCCACAGTCACAGGCAGCAGATGTACGGAAACCCCATTTCCTTAAGGTGTTACCACACCTCCCTTGACCAGTTCTAATGCGGCTCAGCTTACAACCAGGTTTGGCGTGGTAGTTGGAATCCCTCTCAGAGTCTTGCAGAGCGGCCCAGTCCATGAGCTGCTTCACCAACAGACTGCAATGGGCTTTGAAAGGCTCGAACATTCGAAGCCCGTGACGTCATCGCATGGGCCGGTCTGGGCCAGTGCTATGTCATTCGTACGCCATGAGCCAAGGAGAGCGCTGTGGTAGTTCTATGGGCTGACTGCTTCAATGTGTACAGTGTACTGCGTGTCAGCGGAGTGTATTGCATTACGGTCGAGTGGAGATGATCAAGTTTGCTGTGGTTTTCAGTTTGACTTCTCCATCTATCCTGTTATCAGAAACAAATGTGGACTGTAGTTCCAAAAGAAAAGAAACCATGGCAAAAAAAATGTGAAGTAAAAAAAAAAAGAAAAAAACGAACTAAAAAACGCACAATACACGACTTCTGAACCGGATCCTAAACTTAAAAGTCGTATTTGGTTGGTATTCAAGCCTGCAGTTGACGGTGATGAAAAAAGACGTTAATTTTGTGTGCTGTATGATCTGCGGTGAACTGTATGTACACACTAGCAGTTACCTGCTGCATCTTGCCCTCGCGTGGATTTCGTAATTTGACAAAAGTAATAATTGTCTGAAAATCCCTTAAGTATAAAACCTCACTGAAAAATTGAGTTTCATCTACCCCAGAAACTCTTGTAAACCACGTCTGCGGTACTGCCTTTTGGGGCTAAGATGACCATGCGACATAGAACTGTACACGTGAGAACGTCTTCCCTCCAGTAAAAAAAAAAAAGTTTCTTTATTTTTAAGGGAGATTCCAAATACATATATCCACATCTGTAACATCTTCAGGTTTTGAGATATAAGTATCTGCATAAAAAGAATTCAACCCCTTTATCAGCCCTTTCTCCACCCCCACCTAAGTGGATTTTCCAAAAAGAATTCCATGCCTGTAACATGTACAGTTTTTTTACATAGATATTTCGGTACTTATTTTAAAAATTTACCTGCTTTTTCAATTCTTTTCAGTCTCTTAAGTGGTTTTCCGAAAACAAAAAATAAGTGTTTACTGATAAAGGAGCTGCCAAATACTAATTATAACGACTGTAACATCTTCAGTTTTTGAGATATTTGTATCCTCATGAAATTCAACACCCATTTCAACCTCCCCTCCAAGTTGATTTTACCCCAAAAAAATTAGTGGTTTTTTATTTTAAAATCTGATTTAAAATGCCCATTTTCACGTCTGCAACATCTTTAGGTTTTTTTTTTAAATATAAGTAACCTCATACAAATAATTCAACTAATATTTCAGTCCTTTCATCCCCCTTAAGTGGATTTTCCGAAACCAAAATAATACGTATTTCTTTCTTCTTAAAGGAGACTCTAAATACCAATTTTTACGTCTGTAACAACTTCAGTTTTTGAGATATCAGTACCTTAATAGAAATAATTCAACCCCCTTTTCAGTCCCTTTTACCCCCCACGTTAAGTGTTTTTCCCCAAAACAAAATAATACCTGTTTTTATTTTTAAAATATTAAAAATATCAATTTTTACATCTGTAACAAGTGTTTGAGATATACTGTAGATATGCTCATCTTAAAAATTCACGCCAACCCACTTTTCAGTCCTTGTTACCCCCTCAAGTGTTTTTTCTGAAAACAAAATAATACATGACTCTTTATTTTTAAAAGAGGTAATAAATACCACTTCACATCTGTAACATGTTACGTTTTTAAGATATATTGTAGATATGCTCAGGGATTATGTGCACAAATTTTGGTTGGCAGCTATGCCCAAATGTACACGTATAATCTCGCTGCTGTAGAATCCTGGAGCTGACATCGCCATGGTTACGGCAGTTCATTTCTTTATCAGATTCCGAGAGCAGGGGTAGTGTGGTGCCAATATCTCCCTAACGGTTGGTTTTAGGGCCTTAAACCATGGTTTTCGGACCCATAGGGCTTACTGAGTTTTGTTCTTTGCGTCAAGGGGCTTAAAATAAGCTTTGTCTCGTCCTAGCATGACAAATTCAATATTTCGCCTATATTAACCTATTATTTTTATATCTCCCCCGTCGCCGCCCACCTCGAATTGTTTTGAAAATAAAATAAGCCCATATCCCTCAGGGATAATATACAGGGCGTCGCAGTGCGACTCCTCACATGCCAGCAATAAAAAAATGTCTCTTACAAATTTTTCGTCTTGCAAGTATATCCGGTAGAAAACGGACGTTGAAGAGTAGCAATCTGGCAACACTGTAACCATATGTAGGGTAACTACCGCTGTCAGCACGTTCTTGTCGTGCTGTACAGTTGGTTCAGTGGGTAGAGTTTTTGGTTGGCATGCAGGAGGTCGATGGTTCGATCCTGGGTTAAGGCGCATTTTTTATTTGCTAATTTCCATCTAACATTACCTACCGTAATACAGTAAGGCACCGTTTCTGAGGTCACATATATCCTACATTTACAACATTTTGTAACGCTGAAACAACATATACCTGGTTAGACTAATAAGAAATAGACAGCTGAATTTTTTTTTTTTTTTTTAAGGATTGTTCTTTTTAATGTATCAAAGTTGTCAGCACTTCAGCTGGTTCCTCCTCTATTGTAATCTACTTATCATATGCTTGTAAATATGTTCTCTAGCCAATCAAACCTGGGGGTGTGTATGGGAATTCAGCCTATCAGCATATTGTAGTTTAATTTCATCTGAAACTTTCCCCTACTGAACTATATAAGCAGGGAACTTTAGGGCCATCGTGTGAATTGTTCCATTGTTTGAGAGAGCAACTTGACAGAGGCCATAGAGGGCTAGGGAGGCAGGGGTGCGGCTTGCTTGAATATGATCCAGCAACACAAGGTAATGGCAGAATTTACCTAAACATGTGATCATGCCTGAAGGTAGTTTGAGGGGAAGGTTTCAGCCATTTCTTAAAGTCATTTTGTACTTTGGTGGTTTAAATGTAGCGTCAGTGGGTAGGGTCTGACACATCCCACTCTGATGAGTCTAGTGTCAGACCTAAGACAAAACGCTGGTTAATAGAGCAAACGCCTGAAAAGCCCTACATCTGATTTTTGATCTGATCTTGATATGCTCTATTGGTGGAAAAATATCTAATTCCCTCCATGGGAATTTAGAATTTCCATTCGGAATTGCTAGGCGGGCATTAATTCCAATGTGGAGTTTTATCTCCCGTGTGCAGTTATCAGACTGTGCCTCTTATAATGGGCTTCTGATAAGTTCACCTGCATACACCCCAGCGTCAGTGGGTAGGGTCTGACACATCCCACTCTGATGAGTCTAGTGTCAGACCTAAGGCAAAATGCTGGTTAATAAAGCAAGCGCCTGAAAAGCCTTACATCTGATTTTTGATCTGATCATCTATTTTGTTTATGTTAAGCAAAAGGAGTAGTAAATCATGAAAACTGTAAAGTTTCAACACACACATTTATTCGAGAAAATGTTTAGAAATTACAGCACAAAATGTGGCTTGTAAAATTCCTTCGACACAGAGAAAATAGCAAGTAATACAAGGAATGGAATGCAAAATATAAGGTTAACTGTCTGAAATACATAGTTAACACTAAAAATATACAGTATCAATCAGCTGTTGCACACACATAACTCACTAGGAAGCTCCGGGGGAAGTGGGAGGGGGGCACTTGCTTTTATCCGGAGCACACCCTTCGCAATAAGTGAAGCTGTGTTCTGTAGCCAAGCATCATGAGGAGTATTCACCTCTTTAGCTGCAGTTTTCACAGTAGGGAGATGTATGGAAACTATGTTTCTTCCCCTAGTTCTTACATTTCCTGGTGGAGGATTCTTTTTCCAAACGGTGCCACCTTTGCCTTTGTAAATGTCTAACATATGAGCTAACGGCAAATCGTCGTCTCCGTCACTTTCAAAACCTAATTCGTCACTTTCACCCTGCTGTTCAGTTTCCGAGTCATGCTCACTTTCATTTAAATTATCCTCTTCACCGTCGCTAAAGTCACTGCCAAGAGAATTTTCATCACTGTCAACGGAACCAAATAAACGTCTTATTCTATCCTCTTCCATGGTGATATTATCCATTTTCTTGTCAGATAAGTTTCTCCCTAGGGGAAACACAAAATGAAAATGAAACTCATACAATATGTCTAACACAGCTGTGTTGCAACCACTAAGGGCACATATCTTGACAATGCACTGAAACAAAGAAGATGTTACGCAAGCACACGCGCGGGGTGTATTTCACCCTCAGTCCAACTTTGAAGGTGTACCCTCCTTGATGACTGCGTGGGAACTGTCTGTACTTGGCCGAGCATTTGGTGGGGAAGGTGCTAGGAACGTACCTAAAACAGCTGAAAAACAAATTGCGCACTGCGTCTAAGTATCTAACTCAGCTTGGATGGATTTTACCCCGGCGCGTGTGTTTGAGGGTTAAAGGGACTGTAAAAGGGGATGAATTCTTTTTATGAGGATACTTCTATCTCAATTACTGAAGATGACACAGACATGAACATTTGTACTTGGAATCTCCTTTTAAAAAAAGAAACACGTATTCCTTTTTTTTTTTTTTTTTTTTGAAAATCCAATTTAGGGTAAGGGAGATAAATTAATTGAAAAATGAGTTGAATTCTTTGTTTGAGGATACTTATATCTCAAAAACAAAGGATGTTACGGATGAGAAAATTTATATTTGGAATCTCCTTTAAAAATACAGAGACACGTATTTTGTGGCAGTGGAGGGGGAGTGGATTTTAATTATTTTTATGAGGATACAAATAAGAAGTGGACTTAAAACAATATGCGCCTAAGAGGGTTTTGTCTGGGGGGGAGGGTGAGGAATGATGACAAAATATCCATTTATATGAAAGTGTTTGAATTATGAAGTTAACATTTCAACCGATATCCTAGGCGTTAAATAACAGAAGGTATGAAACCAATTTAACCGCTTAGAGAGTTAAATGGGGGTTAAGATCTGAAAACAAATATATTTACTCCCTCCTCTGTACCGGTTTAACGTACAAAGACAAAAATTCCAATTTCACATCCTAGGTGTGAAATGAGAAATATTTTTAACGTACCAATCCTAATGTGTTAAATGAAGTTAGCTCGGTAAACGAAATTATTCATCCCTCCAAAACTGTTTGACGTACAAAGTTGCAATTTTACAAGAAGGGTGTTCTTTTATGTCCTAGGAGTAAAATATTGTATACTTCAAAATATATATTTTTTTGCAAGTTGCTTTACGTTGCACTGACACAGATAGGTCTTATGGCGATGATGGGAGAGGAAAGGGCTAGGAGCGGGGAGAAAGCATCTGTAGCTTTAATTAAGGTAAAGTCCCAGCAGTTGCTTGGTGTGAAAAAGGGAAACCACGGAAAACCATCTTCAGCGCTGCCGACAGTGGGGTTCGAACCCACTATCTCCAGAATACTGGATACTGGCCGCACTTAAGCGACTGCAGCTATCGAGCTCGGTTTCAAAATATTTCTCCCCTAAGGGGTTTAGATGGTGGTTGACCCTCAAAAACACATTATCCATTCTTCCAAAACCCTTTCAGCCACTAACTTATTTTTTTTATGAAGGCTGGTCTTCTATACTCTAGATGTTAATAAATATTTAAAAACATTCACCCCTTAAAAGTATTCATTCCTCCATTACTGTTCGACGTATAAAATCAAAATTTCACAGGTTGGTCACTTTGACATCCCAGATTTTAAATAAGATACGGTTTAAAACATTCAAATTCTTCGTATGTGGTTCAAATGAGTGTTAGAACTGAAACTGAAAATAAATAATCATTACCCCAAAAATGTTTGACGTATGAACTGAGGGCGTATTTTACAGGCTTCTCTGACAGTGGACTCTCTAAAATGTAAAACTTTGATTTTTAATTTTAAACCGTAGCGGGGCATGGGTATCTTGCCAGTATATTTATAAATCTTCCAAAATTTTGACCAAATCATCTGAAATTTTTGAGTCTTCCAAAATATTACTTTTGCATCTGGCAACACTGGGACAATTAAAAACCTAAACTGTATGAAATGTGGGCTAAGGGAGTAATGAATAATAATAATAATAATAATAATAATAATAATCCTTCAATATGTAAATTATATGGAGGAATATTGTAATGAGACTGTTTTTGTCGTCTATTGAAACAAACCAGCTTACTACACAATCGATGAACCAAGAAATGTGAGAGAGCAAGAGAAATGGAAAAGATCGCACTTTAACACACATGCAGAATAGTGCTTATCAGCAAATTGGTTATTTCCCGAGTTGACTCAGTTTGCTATCAAAAGGAAAGGGGAACATGTTTACAGTCTTAACGACTAAATCGCACCATGAAGGATCATAATAATGTTATTGTTTTTATGTCCCACTAACTACTTTTGATGGTTTTCAGAGATGCCGAGGTGCCGGAATTATGTCCCACAGGAGTTCTTTTACATGCCAGTAAATCCATCAACACGAGGCTGACGTATTTGAGCACCTTCACTAGCACCGGACTGAGCCAGGATTGAACCTACCAAGTTGGGGTCAGAAGGCGAGTGCCTCAACAATCTGCACCTCTCACCCTGGCTGTGAAAGATCAGATCACTTCAAAAATTACCAGAATTAGGAAAAGGCTAGAAAAACAACAAATAGGGAATCTGCCACCTGGGTGACTGCCCTAAATGCAGATCAGTATTGATTGATTGATTGAATGGAAGAAGTATAGCTCACTTTCCCAATGTGAAAATCTTGATAAAGAGAAAAGGCCTTTTTCCAAAATCATTTTAAACTAACATTGCAAGCACAACAAGAGACACAAATAGCTCTTTCTTGACTGACTCTCATACTATTTACTTGAGTGGGAGGAGTAGATTATACTCCCTGCCATGTAAGCTTATATACTAAGGGTACAACATTACCCTTTCTCCCGTGTCAATTCTGAATGTGGTGATTTATAGTTATTTTCTAAGTGCTGGGTTTGATTCAGTATTGATAACCATACAGTTTAGGGACCCTACTTGCGGACATGTCGTCTTACAGTTAATCTTACACCATGACGAATAGAAAAACCAAGTGTGAGGACTTGGCCGTTATAGCATGGTAGTTTGTGACCCCGCCACTGCAAACGATTCTGTCCAACACGTGCTCCAGGAGTACCAGCAAGCCAAGTATAGGAAAGTGCAGGAGACGTTACTGTGCGAGGTATCTCAGTCAATAAGTTGAATTTCCTTTGCTTTCAGTTCCTAAACTCAGTTCATTGTGTGTTGAGTACTTCAAGCACGTATCCTATGTGGCTTGGTTAAATTAACAGTTTGACATGCCGTACTGTTTTGTGCCTAATTGTAAGTCAGGCTATGGTAGAGTAGTTGATGATATGCAATTCTTTTCACCACCAAAGGATAGAAATACATTTGAAAAGTGGGCCAGAGCTATTCCACGAAAGGATACTGAGTTAATGCGTAAAGGTAGAATTTGTCAAGTTCATTTCTCTGATGATTTGATAGTAAAATCAGGTGATTTTATAGTGAATAGTGAAAAAGTGGCTATCTCTCATGTGAGATGGAAATTACGTCTAGGAGCAGTGCTCCACATTTTCCCTAATTTGCCGAAATACCTTTCAAGTGAGATTAAGTCCCGTGAAACTCTCAAGAGAAAAAAAAATAACCCTAGACACCACCAGGAAAAGAAGAAAGAAGATTGAAGATGGGAGTGCAGCAGCGAATGGAGGGTTAAAAGGTCAGTCTAATGTTGATTAAAATTTGGGTTATTCTAGTGTACTTTTTGATGTCGAAAAGACAATATTATCGCTGAAATGGTGCCTAAAAAATGCTAATCGAAATTTAATTTGAGCTAGATCCCTATAAAGCAGGCTTTAAATGTAGGAGGATATTTCGAACCTAAACAGGAGGTGATCTTGACCTCTTATGTCAATCAGATGTGTAAGTTAGCCTGGAATGTGGAAATGCATACCAAGACAGTGAAACAATCAGTGGAAACTTCCAATCAGCAAAAATTTGTTGTTCAAGGTGCAGTAAATATCAAATACTGGGAAAGCTTTGTACCTGAATTTGACAGCGCAGTTCAAAACTCTTTGATTGAGAAGTGTTTAATGTAAAATTTGGCTGGGTGTGCTGTTAATCACTCTTCTAAAGTTATTAAATGTTCTCCCTGTACCCATTCTCTACGTGACAATAATCAAAGTACATTTTCAGTTCTCACCAAAATAAAAGACTATGGTTCAAGCAATAATGAAGTGTTTTTAACACGCACTTCAAAAAGTATATGTGACATTCTTTTCCAAGCCGAGACGGTAATTAGTGGAAAACTGAACTCAAAATCGCTGTGGGGTGAAATATTTTTTGATTGTATCTATTCCATAGACAAAATTTCAGTTGATCCTTCAGGAGCTGGCTGTTGTCTTCAACATGTTATAGATATAATCCCCAGACTTGCTTATCATTATCTGAAGTGCCGATTTTTTTTCAGAATGAAAGAATCCAGCGAGATTTACAATCTCAAACATCCGCCAAGTCTTCACGCAAGCTTTCGAAAGTCCAGTAACCAACAAACTGAGTTGGTAAGTATAGTATTACCTTTAAATAGTTCATGGGTGTTTGTTTTAATATGCTGGGAGTTATATGTTATTTATCTGTATATGTACACTCGAGTAACCTGTGCTTTAGGCAACATGTGATGAAGGCCGTAGCTCTTATTTCCCTCTATGATTTTTTCCATTGTACTCTGCCGTGGTATAACAATTGTAATCTCTCATTCTTTTTAAAGGACAGTGTACCGAGCTCGATAGCTGCAGTCGCTTAAGTGCGGCCAGTATCCAGTATTCGGGAGATAGTAGATTCGAACCCCACTGTCGGCAGCCCTGAAAATGGTTTTCCGTGGTTTCCCATTTTGACACCAGGCAAATGCTGGGGCTGTACCTTAATTAAGGCCACGGCCGCTTCCTTCCCTTTCCTAGCCCTTTCCCATCCCATCGTCGCCATAAGACCTATCTATGTCGGTGCGAC
The DNA here is from genome assembly GCF_040414725.1 of Anabrus simplex. Lineage (NCBI taxonomy): Eukaryota > Metazoa > Arthropoda > Insecta > Orthoptera > Tettigoniidae > Anabrus > Anabrus simplex. The sequence continues at coordinate 1,145,601,849 of NC_090266.1, read as the reverse complement.
GTAAAGCAACTAGCAAGAAAAGGACAGTGTATATACTTATCAGTTACGGAGTAATATGCTTCCTCTGGCCTCATTCCTAAGAGCAGCTGATCAGTGCTGTGTAGCTAGCCCACTCTAGTGATGCCTGGCGGGACGCTTGAACTCGATGAGTCCTCACACTTGTTCTTCTATTCGTCATGCTTACACGTTGGCACTATATAGTCATGGGTTTTTTTTTCTTGACTTGCGATATTTACATACTGCTACTGCTGTATTATGAAAATTACTATTGCTACATTTGCAGGTATAAGCAAAGCACATTTTCTTTTTCTGTAGGATTATAAATCTGTTTGGTAATATCAGGCAAGTTTAATTATGGCATGTTCGAACAATGCATTTAATAATGTAGTTGGTGTTAAATGACAAAAGCAGCATTTTAACAACATGGTCTTATTTCGTCCAATTCGCAAGCATAGAATACAATTAGGAAGTACAAGAAACAAGCAAAACCTGCAAGAACTCCTCCGAAATGGAAAGCAACATTACCTCTTCTTATAAAGATCAGTTCAGTTGAAATGGAAGGAAATTTCATTATCAACCTAACCTCGGTTTTTTATTTTTTGCTAGGGGCTTTACGTCGCACCGACACAGAGAGGTCTTATGGCGACGATGGGAAAGGCCTAGGAGTTGGAAGGAAGCAGCCGTGGCCTTAATTAAGGTACAGCCCCAGCATTTGCCTGGTGTGAAAATGGGAAACCACGGAAAACCATTTTCAGGGCTGCCGATAGTGGGATTCGAACCTACTATCTCCCGGATGCAAGCTCACAGCCGCGCGCCACTACGCGCACGGCCAACTCACCCGGTACCTAACCTTGTCTTGTCACGGTTTGCAGACTTGGCCTTTGTACATTCTTATTGACTTGCGGCAAATGTACATGTAATACATTTGCTAGTGTGTATTATTAAAGCGTGGTTTCACGTAAGTCCGACAAGTAATAGCAAATTTCAACAGGGGAGCTGAATTATTTACACCAGGCAAACCCTGAAGAACACAGTTATGCTAATGTATATATCAAAATAAAGGCAGAATTATAATTATATAGCATTAAATTAAATGAGGGTGAGAGAGAATGTGTATTTCCTTAATTCGTCACCGAGTTTGAAAACTGACTTAATTATGAATATTTTGATTGATCATTTATTTTGGTAAGGGAATTTTCATTACTGATATTTACATTGGGGTTAGTTCGTTGATGGTTATGTCTCGTGCTTTCAATATGTAACTAGTCAAGTTGGCAGCAGTGATGAGCCATTAAAAACGAGAATAGGGCAGCAATATATGCTTTATAGTAATATAACTTTAGGTGACAATACTGTAGTTCAGGAAATGAGCAGTGAGGCTGGTCTAGTGACAATGTATAGTGGTTATTTTCTTTGCCTACCATTGTCACTGAGAACACTTTATTTCTCATAATTTAAAAATATATGGTCACAGATTTATTTACTTTCAGATTGAAAATCTACAGACAAAGTGCTTTTACACAAGTCAGTCCATTTGGCCACTCTCTCAAATTAATAATAACTAAAAAGAGCTTATTGATTTAAATATATATTTGTAGAATTTTAGTAACTTGAGGTAACTGAGGTAAAGCTACTTCCTCTTCCTCACTTACTCCGCAAAGTAAAGAAAATGTATATGTAAATAGAAACCCATATGCGATGTATATAACTTGTATAAATCAGAATTGTAAGAAGGATGGGTGCAACTGCAGGTGTATGTGGGCGAATGTGTATGCGTGCGCGTGTGGGAGTGGTTGTGAATGAGTGTGTATACAGGGGTCTGAGTGAGAGTATAAATGGCTGGGTGTTCTTACTCTAATATTTTCAGGATAAATCAAGATAATTATTATTCTAAGGGTACAGTGTTTGTAGTGTAAATATGTAAATTTAAAATTATCTACACAAGTATGTATGTAAATATTCAGTAGAGTTTATGTACACATGTGGAGATGGAGGCACTTCTGTGTATGTGGGGCTTGCCCTTTCTCCATCTACCACCCCTAAATTGTACATGTACAATTTAAGGAAAATAAATAATAATAATAATAATAATAATAATAATAATAATAATAGTACGCACAAAGTTTTTATTATTAAACATTTTTCGTCACCTGTTTTCATAGACTGCCCAGAAATATTTGAACTGAAAAGAGCGTATCCAACACAACAACTTTCAAAACAATTAATGGTCACTTCCTACCAATATGTTTAGGTCCATAGTTGTTTTTTCTTGGCAAATACATACAGCTTTTTTTCATTCATTCAAGTAAATAAAGCAACGTACTAAGTTAAATAAAGCCTCGAGATATTCCTTTTTACAAATATTTATTTGCAATAAACATAATTAATTCTGGCATACATCAGTGAGAGCAGATTGTAAACATAAAAATATGGCTTATCAGAAATGGCTCCAAACAAAGGCTGATGCAGACAGGGAATTGTACATAGATGAAAGAAACAGAGCGAAACAAATAGTTGTTGAATCCAAAAAAGAAATCGTGGGAAGATTTTGGTAATAACCTGAAACGGCTAGGTCAAGCAGCAGGGAAACCATTCTGGACAGTAATAAAGAGTCTTAGAAAGGAAGGAAAAAAGGATATGAACACTGTTCTGAGTAATTCAGGTGAACTCATAATAGATACCAGGGAATCACTGGAGAGGTGGAGGGAATATTTTGAACATCTTCCTAATGTAAAAGGAAATCATCCTGGTGGTGTTGCGAACAGCCAGGCTCATGGGGAGGAGGAAAATGATGTTGGTGAAATTATGCTTGAGGAAGTGGAAAGGATGGTAAATAAACTCCATTGTCATAAAGTAGCAGGGATAGATGAAATTAGACCTGAAATGGTCAAGTGTAGAGGGAAGTCAGGTATGAAATGGCTTAATAGAGTAGTATGATTAGCATGAAATGTTGGTAAGGTACCTTCAGATTGGACAAAAGCAGTAATTGCACCTATCTATAAGCAAGGGAACAGGAAGGATTGCAACAACTATTGAGGTATCTCATTGTTTAGTATACCAGGCAAAGTATTCACTGGCATCTTGGAAGGGAGGGTGCGATCAGTGGTTGAGAAGAAGTTTGATGAAAATCAGTGTGGTTTCAGACCACAGAGTAGCTGTCAGGACCAGATTTTCAGTATGCACCAGGTAATTGAAAAATGCTACGAGAGGAATAGACAGTTGTGTTTATGTTTCATAGATTTAGAGAAAGCTTATGGCAGGGTACCGAGGGAAGAGATGTTCGCCATACTTGGGGACTATGGAATTAAAGATAGATTATTAAAATCAATCAAAGGTATTTATGTTCACAATTGGGCTTCAGTGAGAATTGATGGTAGAATGAGTTCTTGGTTCAGGGTACTTACAGGGGTTAGACAAGGCTGTAGTCTTTCATCTTTGCTGTTCATAGTTTACTTGGATCATCTGCTGAAAGGTATAAAGTGGCAGGGAGGGATTCAGTTAGGTGGAAATGTAGTAAGAAGTCTGGCCTATGCTGACGACTTGGTCTTAATGGAAGATTGTGCCGAAAGCCTGCAGTCTAATATCTTGGAACTTGAAAATAGGTGCAATGAGTATGGTATGAAAATTAGCCTTTCAAAGACTAAACTGATGTCAGTAGGTAAGAAATTCAACAGAATTCAACGTCAGATTGACTGTGTATTCTCCCAGGATGGTAACATAGTGAGATTGAATCGAGGTGTAGTAAAGCTAATGCAGTGAGCTCACAGTTGTGATCAACAATATTCTGTAAGAAGGAAGTTAGCTCCTGGACGAAACTATCTTTGCAAGTTGCTTTACGTCGCACTGACACAGATAGGTCTTATGGTGACGATGGGACAGGAAGTGGCTAGGAATGGGAAGGAAGTGTCCGTGGTCTTAATTAAGGTACAGCCTCAGCGTTTGCCTGGTGTGAAAATGAGAAACCACGGAAAACCATCTTCACGGCTGTCGACAGAGGGGTTCGAACCTACTATCTCCCGAATACTGGATACTGGCCGCACTTGAAACTATCTTTGCATCGGTCTGCTTTCAGACCAACTTTGCTTTATGGGAGCGAAAGTTAGGTGGACTCGGGATCTCTTATTCATAAGTTAGAAGTAACAGACATGAAAGTAGCGAGAATGATTGCTGGTACAAACGGGTGGGAACAATGGCAGGAGGGTATTCGGAATGAGTAGATGAAGGTTAAGTTAGGAATGAACTCGATGGATGAAGCTGTACGCATAAACTGGCTTCGGTGGTGGGCTCATGTGAGGCGAATGGAGGGGGATAATGGGCTCTGTTATGGAAGGTAAGAGAAGTAGAGGGAGACCAAGACGACGATGGTTTGACTCAGTTTCTAACGATTTAAAGATAAGAAGTATAGAACTAAAAGAGGCCACAGCACTAGTTGCAAACAGAGGATTGTGGCGACATTTAGTAAATTCACAGAGACTTGCAGGCTGAACGCTGAAAGGCATAACGGTCTATAATGATTATGTATGTATGTATGTATGTATGTATGTATGTATGTATGTATGTATGTATGCATCAAACTTCATCACAGCTAAAAAACATGAAAAGGACAAGTCAAAATCTTTCCATTATTAACTTTATCGAATGAAAATAAATATAATGCTCAACAGATGTTTTGAAAGAAAAAAGAATTGTTAGAGTGGTGTGACTGAAAAAGAACTAAAATGTTCTTAACCAGTGCGTGTTCTATCAACTTGTAGTTTTCAGCAAATTTCTTGAAAATCACTTTGTCAAATTTACATAGCTCCTAGAGATTACCTGAAGATGATTCATAGTGTGCTTTGATTTTTCTGACAATGTCCAAATTTTCACTCTTTCATTAAACACCTATTAAGAACCATCATACTTTTCTGTCTTTTTCCCCCCTTTAACCCCAGCTTGAGCATCAACAATTCCTTAACCAGTTAATCCCACTTTCCTTTTAGACTCTTGTCTATTTCCTTCCTTCCTTCCTTCCTTCCATAAGCCTTATTGATTTGATAGCAACTAATTAAGCACCAGTTAATTTCCCAAGGTGTTTGAAAGGTATGACAGTAGAGATGCTTCGTCACTGGGTTCTCATCCAAGGCGGCTGAGGTACAAATTCCGGTCAGTGTACGTGGGATTAAAAAAAAAAAAAATGTCCTAATGGTTAGAATTCTGCATAAAACTTGAAGTCCCATAGCTATGATCATGATATTCATTGTCACATATAACTATAAGTTTGCTTTCTTTGTAAAGAAAAACGTTCTTAATAAGTTTTAATGTTTGTGAAGTAGAGTTACATTTATTTACACACTATTCCAGTGAGTGTTTAACTCAGTCAAAGGTACCAATAGCAATTGAGTAATCTTACAAGGAGAGGCCACACCCTGTGTCCAACCGATTTCAACGAGCTTCTATGTACTTGTTGGGGGGCACACTATATTAACTCGTGGAGAAGGGTTTAGGTTAATGCGATTTAGTTTTAGAAAAAATTGAGGTCAAATGTCACGACGTAGGATCCGCTTCGGACCAAGTGGAGGTGATGGAACACTAAAAGGCGAACGAATTTTACATAAAAATGTCAGGTCCGCAACCTAATTATTTCCGAAAAAAAAAAAACTGATGAATCCGTGATTCCAATGCAACGCATATATACATGGACATTTACATTACAGTGAACTGGAGCAGTGGGTGATTGGTCACCGTACTTATCTGCAAACCACGATGACGTGTGAGTTCCCTCGCAGCTATATTTTTTGTACAGTATATACTTTGTTTTTCTGGGTTTTTTTTCTTTCTTTCTTTTTTTTTTTACATGTTGCTTTATGTCGGTGTCTTATGAGAATGTTTAGCCCTATATTAATTTCAGGTAGAAAATAAAATGTATTGCAATTTGCATATTATTTTATGGTTTTATCTTCACATTCGCTCAAATAATAATTTATTCAGTACAATAAATATAACCATGACGAGATTCAAACTGACATTGTCAAGGTTCATCGACAAGTACGGTGACCACTCGGCCACCCCTCTGGTTAACTCTCGGCAGTGTAACTCTCCAAGTAGATACGCGTTGCATTGGAATCGGGGATTCATCAATTTTTCAGAAATTATAAGGTTGCGGACCTGACTTTTAAAAATAAAATTTGTTCACCTTTCAGTGTTCTATCACCTCTACTTGTGCCAAAGTGGATCCTGCGTCATGACATTTGAACTCAATTTTGACTCCTACATGAGTTACTGTTGAGTATCTGCCAACAGGTACATCACTCGCAATATGTCTCAAGATGTTCCTTTCTATTCCAAATTAACTTATGTAGCTGATAATTCATAAATAGGGAGGCGACTTCAGGAAACCACATCTTGAACCACTTCCTGAGGAAAAATGTCATATTTAGACAAGGAGACAAGATCCTTTCTAATTATATAGGAAAACAAAATTAACTTTATAGTACTGAAAAAGTTTATTAATTCAATATACTGTGAGAATCATTTTACATAAAAATATACAATTGATGTTAAAAATGTTGAAATGGTGGAATTACATAAACCTCATTATTTTAACAGCTGTGCACATGTGCTGTAATAGCTGCTCCATTCCTCTTTATTTGTTAATAAAATATAATTTCTTAATCCTAAATCTTTGGCTTCAAGTAACTAGCCTTTAAACTTTTAATGTTATAAAAGTATCTGAATCAGAGTTTTAATCACCACATGTCAAGAGACAGTATGGGTGGTCAATACAGAACAAAGAGCCAGGTATTATCATGTTACACTTTGTAGATTCAGTAAATTACTTTCCCTTATCCATGTGTGTACTACTGTAACTTGCTGAGACTTCAAATCTTCATTTCTAAATACAACATACTATTAAAGTTGATACAGATTAAGGGTTTAATAGATTTGCACATCCCCAACCAGTTTGAAGAATCCAGGGAAAGCAGCACCTTGTCTTATCTAAAGCTATAAGAAAAGAACTAGTACTCTTTGGCACAACTTGTCATACATTACATTTCCTGTTAATACCAGCTAGTATGACAATAATTACAGCAACAATAATACTTTAACATGAATATAAGTGAGGCACTTGGTGAACATTCCAATGTCCTTCAGCACACCTGAGATTTCTGATCTGAAGTTACTGATATAAATAAAGCTCCAATAAACTACATTAAAAAGATTGCTTAACATCAAATATAAAAGATCTATATGAGGAAACTGAAGCAGCTTTAATTTTTTTTTTTTTTATTAGACTCAAAACAAAATATGAAAATGGGTTATATTATCAATTTTTATGGCAGGAAAATATGTTCTGCAAGATATTCAAGAAGTTCACTAAAGTTAATACTTAAAGGCCTTCCAGTAATAGAATGTGCAAAGAGGCATTATGAACTTCCACCTTTCTTTCACAATCAGAAAATAAAAATGTAACAAAACAGTACTGCTATGCAGAATTAGCTCAAATGCTGATCAACTAGTACTGAATCCAAAGTTGCAAACTGTTTAAGTAGATCCATTTCTCACTGTAGTCCATTTCTGTATTCTCCTTAAACAGCAAATACATTTATGTGCAGTGATCCTCTGAGCTATGTGCTCTTATTGCTGAGGAAAATACCCTGCAGGACCTCATAATCGAAGATTTTAACTGTTCCTTTTACAAGTCTGGACAAGTTGAAATATACTTACAGGTTGTACAATTATCAGCAGTGAAGCAAATTTCCAAACACTGCCCTTAAAACAAATCAAGATCTTTCAAAATGGAATATTCTATGAGATAATCCACCTTAAAGCCAAGATATCTCCCCTTGTGACAATCATGTTTTTGGTCTGCTAAAGAAAGCCCTTTAGAGTAAGTACTTCACCAACGATCATGTGGTTCCCAATACCGTGGAAGTGGTTCAACCAGCATCCTTCACTATGGAGAGTAAGGAAAAAGCTCTTCAGCATTGGGACAGGTATCTGAATAGTGGGCGCGATTATCTGTAGACTCTTGAATTATCATCAGTATCCTGTTATTTTTATATAGTGCAAGTTTCTACACACACGACTATGTTTCAACTGAAAAACCCTTATATAATATAAAACTCTGCAGCAATGTAAAATTAATCCTCCATTTAAATTTCAAACTTGGAAAATGAACTGCACACTGAAAGAAAGCCAATCATAATGTTCATAGACAGGATTGTCATAAAGTAAATCCACTCTACTCAAATAGTAGCAACAGTGAATTAGCATCACTGCGTTTTGGTGCATCAGTTCTAATACCTATGCTTGTTTCGAGTTCACAGGTTTACATGAAGCTGTTGGTCGTCTCGTAGCATGAGAAGTCAAAGAGAGTGAACACAACAATACTCGAAACACAAAAGGACAGCACTAGAACTAGCATGATACTGACAGTTCACGTGTACCACTTGCCCAGTGTATTTCGTGTAGTTTGAGGGCAAATTGGAAAAAAATTATGAATCTTTTTACTTAAAAATTTCTGGAAACTGATTAAAAGGCTTCAATGAGAGATAGTGTGTTGAAGTTCTGTCACTTCATGGATTTATATCTTGTGGTACAGTAGTCAACATTCAGAAAGCACAGGAACACCTAAAAAACTGAACCTATTTAGTTAGGCTTACTGAAACTTACAATGGATGCAGTAATTACATCTACCACAAATGCATCTCAGCCCTCTTAGGACACAGGCAATGAAAGTAAACTGAGAATTAGCTTACATAAAACGAACAACTTGAGCAATTATATTGACAGTTATCAATTAGTTCATATCACGATACTTGAAGGGAATGACTATAGACCATCTACACCACAGTGGTTCCCAACCTTAGGGTGGAGTGTTGAGAGATTTACAAGGAGAGTATAGACAAGTTACTCAGAAGAAAAAAAAAAAGAAGCATATGACCTGATCAATAGACATTTTCTTTTTGTAGAGTTGACAGCAACGATTACCTTGACCTTGCCTTGGAACAGCCATGCCATCATGTCGCAGCAGACACACATGAGATTCATCAGACTGCATTTTCATTGGATGTCCAATAGATTTATTCCCAGTGGGCACATATTGTACAGTTTGGTTCGGTATTTGTCTTCTGTCCAATCTCTCAACATGTTGCTTCCAGTTTTCCCTCCGAGTGTTTATGAGGTCCAGTTCAAAATGCCTTTCACATATGGTAATACCACAGCAGCAACCATTTGTCCTTGTTCTTCTGTTCCAACACCAGAGTTTCCTTTTGGATGAAATACCCTAAACATCTCTCTCTCATTCTCTAAAGGTTTCCCTTCTCTAGAAAGGTTTCCCTTCAGACTTCTTTCTCTTTTGCCAGATACATTGGGTGAATTACTCTCTTTGCTCATTGGATTAGAGTGCTCAGGACAGTTCCCAGCTGCTATGGGAGATGGTGTAAACTGGCATTCGAGTACCTGTTAGTGTCGACAGGCTTCCAATATACCATAAGCATCACACTACCACATGCCAAATGGATCAAAAGATAATTCAAGAACGGGAGTTGATCATTTTCCACAATTCCCATGGCGAACAGGATGTTTGTGTGAATCAAACTCATGCGATGGAGAAAATAATCCAGCTTTTAACACACATGGGTCCAGATGAACAAGGCTTCATCAACACAACGTTACCAATTAGTAGTATAAGATTAGCTACTGTACCATCGTGAATTCTAAAATCCACCTGTTTTTAACAGGTCGACCAAGAAGGGGGTTCAGGTAGATGGAAGTAAACACTCTGAAGCGTGGCTGGAGTGAAAGTACGTTCCAAGTTTGATCTTGAAGAGTTAGAAGAAGAAAAGATACATCTAGTTGAGAAATGGTGGCTGCAGGAAACCCAATAGCTGAAACTTTGCCTACTGAGATGCTGGAGAGCATCCTCTCCTAGGTTAAGAGTCTTCAAGCAATGTGCAATATTGCAGAGTTAGAAGAATTTAAGAAGACGGAAGGAAGAAAAGATTTGTCTTGTTCAGAAATGGCAGATGCAGTAAACCCAATAGCAGAAACTTTGCCTAATGGGATTAGGAAAGCATCTTCTCCTTGGATAAGAATTATCAAGCAATGTCCGAACTTGCAGAGATAAAACTGGACAAGACAGAAGGAAGGAAAGATCTGTCTTCTTGAGGAATGGTAGCTGCAGTAAATCCAACAGGCTGAAGCTTTGCCTATCGAGATGCTGGAGAGCATCATCTCCTAGGTTAACAGTTTTCAAGCAATGATCGATCTTGCAGAGTTAGAAGAAATTAATAGGACGGAAAGAAGGAAAGATTCGTCTTGTTGAGAAATGGTGGATGCTATAAACACAATAGCTGAAACTTTGCCTACCGTGCTGCTTGAGAGCCTCTTCTCCTAGGTAAGGAGTTTTCAAGCAAGGTTCGATATTGCAGAGTTAGAAGAATATAACAAGACGGAAGAAAGAAGAGTTTCGTCTTATTGAGAAATGACAGCTGCAGTAAACCCAATAGCTGAAACCTTGCCTACCGAGGTGCTGGAGAGCGTCTTCTCCTATGTTAAGAGTTTGCAAGCAATGTTTGATCTTGCAGAGATGGAGAAATTCAAGACGGAAGGAAGAAGAGATTCGTCTTGTTGAGAAATGGTGGCTGCAATAAATACAATAGCTGAAGCTTTGCCTACCGAGATGCTGGAGAGCGTCTTCTCCTACGTTAAATTTTTCCAAGCAATGCTCGATCTTACAGAGTTAGAAGAATTTAACAAGACGGAAGGAAGAAATGATTCGCCCTGTTGAGAAATGGTGGCTGCAGTGAACCCAATAGCTGAAGCTTAACCTACCGAGCTGCTGAAGAGCATTATCTCCTAGGATAAGTTTTCAAGCAATGCTCGATCTTGCAGAGTTAGAAGAATGTAACAAGACGGAAGGAAGACCAGATTCGTCTTGTTGAGAAATGGTGGCTGCAGTAAACACAATAACTGAAACGTTGCATACCAAGATACGGGAGAGCATTTTCTGCTACGTTAAGCGTTTTCAAGCAACGTTCGATCTTGCAGAGTTAGAAGAATTAAATAAGACTGAAGGAAGAAGAGATTCGTCTTGTTGAGAAATGGCGGCTGAAGTAAACACAATAGCTGAAGCTTTGCCTATCGAGATGCTGGAGAGCGTCTTCTCCTACGTTAAGAGTTTCCAAGCAATGTTCGATCTTGCAGAGTTGGAAGAATTTAACAACACGGAAGGAAGAAGAGGTTCGTCTTGAGAAATGGCAGCTGCAGTAAACCCAATAGCAGAAGCTTTGCCTACCGAGATGCTGGAGGGCATCTTCTCCTAGATTAAAAATTTACAAGTACAGTTCAATCAGCACATTTAGAAGAATATAACAAGACTGAAGAAAGAAAAGACTAGTCTTGTTGAGAAACGGCGGCTGCAGTAAGCAAAATAGCTGAAACATTGACTACCGAGATGCTAGAGAGCATCTTGTCCTAGGCAATGAATTTTCAAGCAATGTTCGTATTGCAGAGTTGGAAGAATTAAACAAGACGGAAGTAAGAAAAGATTCGTCTTGATCAGATATGACGGCTGCAGTAAACCCAATAGCTGAAACTTTGCCTACCGAGATACTGGAGGGCAAGTTCTCCTAGGTTAAGAGTGTTTAAACAATGTTCGATCTTGCTGTTAGAAGAATTTAATAATGGAAAAAAGAAGAGTTTTGTATGGTTGAGAAATGATGGCCGCAGTAAACCCAAAGGCTGAAACTTTGCCTACCGAGATACTGGAGAGCATTTTCTGCTACGTTAAGCGTTGTCAAGCAATGTTCGATCTTGCAGAGTTAGAAGAATTAAATAAGACTGAAGGAAGAAGAGATTCGTCTTGTTGAGAAATGGCGGCTGAAGTAAACACAATTGCGGAAACTATGACCACCAAGGTGGTGGAGAGAATCTCCACCCAGGTTACCAGTTTTCAAGCAATGTTCGATATTGCGTCGTTAGAAAAATTCAACATGACGGAAGGAAGAATAGATTTGTCTTTTTGATAAACGACGGCTGCAGTAAACCCAATAGCAGAAATTTAGCTTACCGAGATACTGGAGAGCATCTACTCCTAGGTTAAGAGTTTCCAAAATAAGTTCAATCTTACAGAGTTAGAATAATTTAATAAAATGGAAGAAAGAAAAGTTTCGCCTTATTGAGAAATGGCAGCTGCAGTAAACCATATAGCAGAAGCTTTGCCTACTGAGATGCTATAGAGCGTCCTCTCCTAGGTTAAGAGTTTCCAAGCAATGTTCGATCTTGCAGAGTTGGAGGAATTCAACAAGACGGAAGGAAGAAGAGATTCGTCTTGTTGAGAAATGGCGGCTACAGTAAACACAATAGCTGAAACTTTGAGGACCGAGATGCTGGAAAGCGTCTCTTCCTACGTTAAGATATTTCAAGCAATGTTCGATATTGTGCTGTTAGAAAAATTCAACAAGACTGAAGGAAGAAAATATTTATCTTGTTGAGAAATGATGGCAGCAGTAAACCCAATAGCTGAAACTTTGCCTACCGAGAAGCTGACGGGCACCTTCTCCAAGGTCAAATGTTTTCAAGCAATGTTCGATCAGCAGAGTTATAAGAATTTAACAAGACAGACTAAAGAAAAGATTAACCTTGCTGAGAAATTGTGGCCGCAGTAAACAAAATAGATGAAACTTTGCCTACTGAGATACTGGAGAGAATCTTCTTCTAGATTAAGAGTGTGTAAACAATGTTCGATCTTGCAGAGTTGGAGGAATTCAACAAGACGGAAGGAAGAAGAGATTCGTCTCGTTGAGAAATGGCGGCTGCAGTAAACACAATAGCGGAAACTTAGCCTACCAAGATACTGGAGAGCATCTTCTCCTAGCTAAAGATTTTCCAAGCAATGTTTGATCTTGCAGAGTTAGAGGAATTCAACAAGACATAAGGAAGCAAGGACTTCTCCTGTTCAGAAATGGCGGCTGCAGTAAAATCAATAGCTGAAACGTTGCCTACTGAGATACAGGAGAGAATCTTCTCCTAGGTTAAGAGTGTCTAAACAATGTTCTATCTTGCAAAGTTAGAAGAATTTAATAAGACTGAAGAAAGAAGGGTTTCGTCTTATTGAGAAATGACAGTTGCACTAAACTCAATAGCTAAAGCTTTGCCTACCGAGATGCTGGAGAGCGTTATCTCCTAATATGAGTTTTCAAGCATTGTTCAATCTTGCAGTGTTAGAAGAATTTATTAGGATGGAAGGAAGGAAAGATTCGTCTTGTTGAGAAATGGAGGCTGCAGTAAACACAATAGCTGAAACTTTGCCTACTGAGATACTGGAGAGCATAATCTCCTAAGATGAGTTTTCAAGCAATGTTCAACCTTGCAGTGTTAGAAGAATTTAATAGCACAGAAGGAAGGAAAGATTCGTCTTGTTGAAAAATGGTGGCTGCAGTAAACACAATAGCTGAAACTTTTCCGACTGAGATACTGTAGAGCATCTTCTCGTAGGTTAAGAGTTATCAAACAATGTTCGATCTTGCAGAGTTAGAAGAATTAAATAATGGAAGAAAGAAGAGTTTCGTATGGTTGAGAAATGGTGGCTGCAGTAAACCCAAAGGCTGAAACTTTGCCTACCGAGATACTGGAGAGAATCTTCTCCTATGTTAAGAGTTTCCAAGCAATGTTCGATGTTGCAGAGTTGGAAGAACTTAACAACACGGAAGGAAGAAATGATTCACATTGTTGAGAAATGGTGGCTGCAAAGAACCCAATAGCTGAAACTGCGACCACCAATATGCTTGAGAGCATCTTCTCCTAGCTTCAGAGTTTCCAAGCAATGTTTGATCTTGCTGAGTTAGAGGAATTCAACAAGACAGAAGGAAGAAAAGACTTGACTTGCTCAGAAATGGCGGCTGCAGTAAACCCAATAGCTGAAACTTTGCCTACCGAGATGCTAGAGAGCATCTTCTCTTAGGTAAGGAATTTTCAAGCAGTGTTCGATATTGCTGAGTTAGAGGAATTCAACAAGACAGAAGGAAGAAAAGACTTGACTTGCTCAGAAATGGCGGCTGCAGTAAACCCAATAGCTGAAACTTTGCCTACCGAGATGCTAGAGAGCATCTTCTCCTAGGTAAGGTATTTTCAAGCAGTGTTCGATATTGCAGAGTTGGAAGAATTTAACAAGACGGAAGGAAGAAGAGATTCGTCTTGATCAGATATGGCGGCTGCAGTAAACCCAATAGCTGAAACTTTGGCTACCGAGATACTGCAGGGCATCTTCTCCTAGGTTAAGAGTGTTTCAACAATGTTCAATCTTGCAGAGTTAGAAGAATTTAATAATGGAAGAAAGAAGAGTTTCGTAAGGTTGAGGAATGGTGGCTGCAGTAAACCCAATAGCTGAAACATTGCCTACGGAGATACTGGAGAGCATTTTCTGCTACGTTAAGAGTTTCCAAGCAATGTTTGATGTTGCCTAGTTGGAAGAACTTAACAACACAGAAGAAAGAAATGATTCATCTTGTTGAGAAATGGTGGTGGCTAAAAACCCAATAGGTGAAACTGCGACCACCGAGATGCTGGAGAGCATCTTCTCCTAGCTTAAGAGTTTCCAAGCAATGTTTGATCTTGCAGAGTTAGAGGAATTCAACAAGACGGAAGGAAGAAAAAACTTAACTTGTACAGAAATAGCGGCTGCAGTAAACCCAATAGCTGAAGCATTGCCTACTGAGATACTGGGGAGAATCTTCTCCTAGGTTAAGAGTGTTTAAACAATGTTCCATCTTGCAAAGTTAGATGAATTTAATAAGACGGAAGAAAGAAAAGTTTCGTCTTATTGATAAATGGCGGCTGCAGTAAACCGAATAGCGGAAACTTGGCCTACCGAGATACTCGAGCATCTTCTCCTAGGTTAAGTGTTTTCAAACAATGTTCAATCTTACAGACTTAGGAGAATTTAAGAAGATGGAAGGAAGAAATGATTCGTGCTGTTGAGAAACGGTGGCGGCAGTTAACCCAATAGCTGAAACTGCGACCACCGAGATGCTGGAGAGCATCTTCTTCTGGCTTAAGACTATCCATCAATGTTTGATCTTGCAGAGTTAGAGGAATTCAAGAAGACGGAAGGAAGAAGAGATTTGTCTTGTTGAGAAATGGAGGCTGCAGTAAACACAATAGTAGAAACTTAGCATACCGAGATGCTGCAGAGAGTCTTCTTCTAGGTTAAGAGATTTCAAGCAGTGTTCGATATTGCGCTGTTAGGAAAATTCAACAAGACAGAAGGAAGAATAGATTTGTCTTGCTGAGGAATGATGGCTGCAGTAAACCCAATAGCAGAAAATTAGTCTACCGAGATACTGAAGAGCATCTACTCCTAGGTTAAGAGTTTCCAAACATAGTTCGATCTTACAGTGTTAGAAGATATTAATAAAATGGAAGGAAGAAAATATTTGTCTTGTTGTGAAATGGCGGTTGCAGTAAACCCCACAGCTGAAACTTTGCCTACCGAGATGCTGGAGGGCATCTTCTCCTAGATTAAATGTATTCAAGCACAGTTCAATCAGCAGAGTTAGAAGCCTTTAACAAGACTGAAGAAAGAAAGGACTAGTCTTGTTGAGAAACGGCGGCTGAAACTTTGCCTACCGAGATGAAAGAGAGCATCTTCTCCTAGGTAAAGAGTTTTCAAGCGATGTTCGATATTGCAATGTTAGAAGAATGTAACAAGGCGGAAGGAAGAAAAGATTCGTCTTGTTCAGAAATGGCAGCTGCAGTAAATGCCAACAGCTGAAACTTTGCCTACCGAGATACTGGAGAGCATCTACTCCTAGGTTAAGAGTGTTTAAACAATGTTCGATCTTGCAGAGTTAGAAGAATTTAATAATGGAAGAAAGAAGAGTTTCGTATGGTTGAGAAATGGTGGCTGCAGTAAACCCAATAGCTGAAACATTGCCTACGGAGATATTGGAGAGCATTTTCTGCTACGTTAAGAGTTTCCAAGCAATGTTCGATGAAGCATAGTTGGAAGAACTTAACAACACGGAAGGAAGAAATGATTCATCTTGTTGAGAAATGGTGGCGGCAAAGAAAAACCAATAGGTGAAACTGCGACCACCGAGGTTCTGGAGAGCATCTTCTCCTAGCTTAAGGGTTTCCAAGCAATGCTTGATCTTGCTGAGTTAGAGGAATTCGACAAGGTAGAAGGAAGAAAAGACTTGACTTGCTCAGAAATGGCGGCTGCAGTAAACCCAATAGCTGAAACTTTGCCTACCGAGACGCTAGAGAGCATCTTCTCCTAGGTAAGGAATTTTCAAGCAGTGTTCGATATTGCAGAGTTGGAAGAATTTTACAATACGGAAGGAATAAGAGATTCGTCTTGATCAGATATGGCGGCTGCAGTAAACCCAATAGCTGAAACTTTGGCTACCGAGATACTGGAGGGCATCCTCTCCCAGGTGAAGTGTGTTTAAACAATGTTCGATCATGCAGAGTTAGAAGAATTTAATAATGGAAGAAAGAAGAGTTTCGTAAGGTTGAAAAATGGTGGCTGCAGTAAACCCAATAGCTGAAACATTGCCTACGGATATACTGGAGAGCATTTTCTGCTACGTTAAGAGTATCCAAGCAATGTTCGATGTTGCATAGTTGGAAGAACTTAACAACACGGAAGAAAGAAATGATTCATCTTGTTGAGAAATGGTGGTGGCAAAAAACCCAATAGGTGAAACTGCGACCACCGAGATGCTGGAGAGCATCTTCTCCTAGCTTAAGAGTTTCCAAGCAATGTTTGAACTTGCAGAGTTAGAGGAATTCAACAAAACGGAAGGAAGAAAAAACTTAACTTGTACAGAAATGGCGGCTGCAGTAAACCCAATAGCTGAAGCTTTGCCTACTGAGATACTGGGGAGAATCTTCTCCTAGGTTAAGAGTGTTTAAACAATGTTCCATCTTGCAAAGTTAGATGAATTTAATAAGACGGAAGAAAGAAAAGTTTCGTCTTATTGATAAATGGCGGCTGCAGTAAACCGAATAGCGGAAACTTAGCCTACGAGATACTCGAGCATCTTCTCCTAGGTTAAGTGTTTTCAAACAATGTTCAATCTTACAGACTTAGAAGAATTTAAGAAGATGGAAGGAAGAAATGATTCGTGCTGTTGAGAACCGGTGGCGGCAGTTAACCCAATAGCTGAAACTGCGACCACCTAGTTGCTGGAGAGCATCTTCTTCTGGCTTAAGAGTATACATCAATGTTTGATCTTGCAGAGTTAGAGGAATTCAAGAAGACGGAAGGAAGAAGAGATTTGTCTTGTTGAGAAATGGCGGCTGCAGTAAACACAATAGTAGAAACTTAGCATACCGAGATCCTGCAGAGCGTCTTCTTCTAGGTTAAGAGATTTCAAGCAATGTTTGATATTGCGTTGTTAGAAAAATTCAACAAGACAGAAGGAAGAATAGATTTGTCTTGTTGAGGAATAATGGCTGCAGTAAACCCAATAGCAGAAACTTAGCCTACCGAGATACTGAAGAGCATCTACTCCTAGGTTAAGAGTTTCCAAACATAGTTCGATCTTACAGTGTTAGAAGATATTAATAAGACGGAAGGAAGAAAAGATTTGTCTTGTTGTAAAATGGCGGCTGCAGTAAACCCAACACCTGAAACTTTGCCTACCGAGATGCTGGAGGGCATCTTCTCCTAGATTAAATGTATTGAAGCACAGTTCAATCAGCAGAGTTAGAAGACTTTAACAAGACTGAAGAAAGAAAGGACTAGTCTTGCTGAGAAACGGCGGCTGAAACTTTGCCTACCGAGATGCAAGAGAGCATCTTCTCCTAGGTAAAGAGTTTTCAAGCGATGTTCGATATTGCAATGTTAAAAGAATGTAACAAGGCAGAAGGAAGAAAAGATTCATCTTGTTCAGAAATGGCAGCTGCAGAAAACCCAACAGCTGAAACTTTGCCTACCGAGATACTGGAGAGCATCTACTCCTAGGTTAAGAGTTTTCAAGCAATGATCGATCTTGCAGCGTTAGAAGAATTTAATAACGGAAGAAAGAGTTTCGTCTTGTTGAGAAATGGTGGCTGCTGTAAACCCAATAGCTGAAACTTTGCCTACTGCGATGCTGGAGGGCAACATTTCCTAGATTAAATTTTTCAAGCACAGTTTGATCAGCAGAGTTAGAAGAATTTAACAAGACTGAAGAAAGAAAAGATTAGTCTTGTTGAGAAATGGCAGCTGGAGTAAACAAAATAGCTGGAACATTGTCTACCGAGATGCTGGAGAGCATCTTCTCCTAGGTTAAGTTTTCAAACAATGTTCGATCTTGCAGAGTTAGCAGGACTTAACAAGACTGAGGGAAGAATGGATTCACCTTGTTTAGAAATGGCGGCCGCAGTAAACCCAATAGCTGAGACTTTCTCCTAGGTTAAGAGTTTACAAGCAATGTTTAATCTTGCATAGTTAGAAGAATTCAACAAGACGGAAGGAGGAAAAATTTGTCTTGTTGAGAAATGGCGGTTGCAGTAAACCCAATAGCTAAAACTTTGCCTACCGAGATGCTGGAGAGCACCTTCTCCTATTTTAAGATGACGTCGGCAATGCAATCTTGTAAAGAGTGCTCCCAGATTTTATTAGAAAATGAAGTGAAATAACCTGTAACATGCACAGAAAATGTTACAAATGGTGAGAAGGACAGTCAAGTTATTCTCAGTAGTGAAGGTAATCGCTCCTTCTCTCCAGAAAAATACATTTTTATTTGTAATACCTATGAATGCGAGTGTGTGTTTAGGTCTAAAATGATGCCTTCTTCTGTCCATGAAAGTGTTGGAACATCACACAGAATAATGGAAGTGCTACATGATGATTTGATAGAAGCAAACCTTGTAATTAGAAAATTACGGTCTGAAAAGGCAAATCTAATTGAAGAGGTGGAAAAACTAAAAAATTGCGATGGTGTTGTCGTTGGCGCGTTGTGGAATGAGGTTGCGTCGTGGCAAAGGAAAATAATGTTAACTGGGCCTTATTCGTCTGGACATCATCCTGCAGTCATGAACAGATTCAGTGTTTTATGCAAAGTTCGGGAAGAGCAAGGAAATACTTCTTTCTCCCACGACGTGAGTTCTCTGATGAAAAAACACCGAATTCACACCGATAACGTGATCAAGAAAGTAAGGAAGGAGAAGAAGCTGAAACTGTTTGGCAACAGTCATGGTCGATGCCTTTCAACAAATCTAGCAGAATTGCAAGCCGAAAGTGAAGTGACAGGTTTTATTCAACCAGGTGCCCCCCTTTCAGAAGTAGTGAAACCCCTCTTAAGGAATGCTCATAAACTTTTGTCAAATGACTTCATAGTATTATCGGCAGAACCAATGACATAGCGAGAAATGAAGGCCATCAGGCTGCAATTATTCTGAAAAGGACTCTAGGTAAGCTGACCCATACAAATGTGATAGTGACAAACGTGCCCCATAGACATGATTTATCCGACTGGTCAACTGTGAATAAAGCTGTGAAGGACACAAATGAGAAATTCAGGCAAATATGTAGTCATTTCAAAAATGTTACACTATCAGACATCAGTGCATCAGATGAGGCATGGCATGCACTTGAATAGACTGGGGAAGCAATATGTAAGCAAGTTAATAAGTAACATCATTACAAGTAGGGATTACAAGACTGTCCTAGAACTACCTAGTCCAGGAAACATGTGTTAGATTCTGGACCCAATAACATTTCAATCCAGATTGTGGGTCCAGAATTAAGTAATGACTTGGAGGGTGAGAATAGGCAGTTCAAAATATTTCATCAGATCATTCAATTTCTTAAAAATAAGATTTTAGAATTATAAGTAATTTTAAATTCAATACAGGATGATATGTTTATCTGTTTGGATGAATCAGATTGTATAATAAGCTTCCAAATAAGATTAAAGATATTAGTCCCTTGAGTTCATTTACCACACCTTTAAAAAAATCTCCTGTTGAATAGCTGCTTCTATAATACAGAAGAATACAATGATGAAGTGTTGGTAATGATGCTATTACTTATTAACTTGTAAACGTTCTTAATATCTAGTATATAGCCTTAAAAATATGTTGATGTCACATTGATTATGTACGTATTAACACCACATTCATAGATTTTTATTTTGTCTTGTAAATAATATTGATTAATAATATTATTTGTTATTTTTAAAAATTAGGATGTGATGTCCTAACATTGAGGTATTTGGTGTTCTTGTGTTTTTTTCCTTTTTCTTCTTTTTTAAAATGTTCATTATTGTTCATTATTATTGTTAGTATTAAGAAATCACTCGACAATTCCTATACTGTTGGCATATTTTGAAATATGTAATTGTACAGTCTATGGACGCTAAATAAATGAATGAATAAATAAATAAGTATTAACAGAGATATCAGAGAATTAATTTTTAGACCTTCCCCTAAACTACTATTTCACCCAGTGTGATAAAATTATTTATAGCCTAGATTCCACTAAATTCTGATCAGCCATTATCTCATGATGCACATATTATAGACAGACAAATAATTTAAAAACTGCAATTACTTCTTATTCTGAACATGACAGGCACACAGACATCAATTTTTGAAAAATTCTAACCAAAGTACAGAAACATTGAAATATAATTCTAACCAATATACTGAAACATTTTTATTTATATAGATTATTCTGAAATATCAGTGTTTCTGAGAGGGGGCTGGGGGCATGAGATTGCACAGCTTAGAAAGGAAACAGTTTGGGAACCACTGATCTACAACACTCGTCAGCCTACAAGCAACAACAAGAAACCAAACAGAAAGGTGTAAACACAAAAATGACCATGACATTTAATAAAACGTAAACTGCCCTAACAACAAAATGATATAAATACAAGGAAGCAACCATGTCACATACTTTAAAAGCAACTTGGATCCAGTTTAGGAAAGACTACAATGCAACTGAAAACAACTAAACACAAGTTATCAATTCAGCTTGATGATCAGTTCAGCCTAAAACAGTTCTTTCCTATAGACAAAAAACAAATTTACATAATTGCAAGATTACAATAAATGAAAAGTTTTCACATAAAAAAGTGCACATTCATGGTTATACATTAGAAACATAACAAAAAATTAAAGTTTTTCACAAATTAAATATTTAAAATGTAATATATGCCTAGAGAAGAAACAGGTACTATACAAACAACAGAAAACAAGAACACTAAGATTAATTTTTATCACAAAAGTACAAAATTACCCCTAAAAGCAAAGCCTGTGCTCTTCAAATGGGGAATGTGTACTTAAATACTGATAACTGCTGTGCAATGAATAATGAATCATAAAGTATACAGACAAAATATAACAATGAGTAAAGTTGGGTCTTTTTATGTTTGAAACTAACTGCATGATTCAAGACCACCAATAACGCTGAAAATATTTCTGCAGTAAGTTTCAAAACTACAGTATGCCAGTAACTTAAGCATAATTTCAACCAATATGTGCAATTTGTGTAGAAAAATTTAGCTTCCAAATTCTACATTCACCCAACAGTATCATCCACACTTCAAGATCATAACAGAATGACTTTCTCTATTTTCTCATAAAACATGTAGCACAACAGATAATCTATACAACTTAATAAATATTATTCTAAAAACTTAGTAATAACATAATATAAAAATCTGAAATTGTACTACTTTAAATAAAAGAGATACTGTAAGATTTTCTCTGGCTTTACATGTCTATTCCCTTCCTATAACCTTCTCTTTCATGAGGTTAGATTATTTTTTTTTGCTCCAACAGTCAACTTTAATCAACTTGGCATTTTCCTGCTAATGCTCACAACAGTGATACAAAACAGGCAATTAAATCCATAAATGGCTATGCATTTCCTGGATATGCACTGAGAACATTGCTGAAGTCAAAGCTGAGAGTATTAGATGCAGACTTATTTCTTATCGCCAACAATCCATCTGCTCTCTCGCGGGCATACTGCGCTAGTGAGCAACCATGCGCACACGCTCGTTAATAATGACAGACTGTAGCAGTGCCAAGTGATAGTTCTGTAGAAAATAACACCAATGACCATCGTCAAGTTGTACCAAAGTGGTGGGATATATTTATGATGAATGAACCAAGGACCACAGGTTAGACCACAAGTAGAATAAATGGATGGATTTTGTAAGTTTGATGTGTTATGCAATGACTTAAATACAAACATAAATAACTACCATACTTTTTAACATTTCTTTAAAATTTCCTGGTTTAATTATGCAGTTAAGGGTTTTGTGTTGCAAGAAAGACAGCAGCAAAAGGGATAAGAAAGTCAGTTAACCCCTTAACTGGTTTTGACGCCTAAAGACATCAACAGCTGTCGCATGAGTATTGGGTTTGACACCTTTGGGCGTTTTTATACTTCTAAATGTGTTCTTATGTAGTGTTAGCTCCCTATGGGCGTCTCGTTATTCTTAATCACTTCTGCCATCTACTATCGTAATTTAAAACTAATTCCATTCATATTAGATGTGATTATTGCTGTCCTATTAATTTTTATCCGGTCTCACGCCAGTCGGGTAGTTTGCGCCTAGGCGGCAGTCCGACAGCTGTCTCGTGTTGCCTCGTATGGTCCGCGCCAAATTCTTCGTAAAGAATTTGTGTATATGTACACTGAAATTACTAAATTTGCGAGTTGTTGGTTGTCGTTGTTGTTGTTACAATACAGTTGTTCTGCGAACTCCATTGTCCATGTTCTGATAACTTTTTTTAAATTGGTCTGTATATGGTGGTAAACTGTTCCATGAGACGTGAACATGGCTTGGTTAGGAAAGACGTCGAATTATCTGAGAACCCACCGACCGGAAGTAGGAATCACTCAAGAAAACGTTGTGTTGTGTGCCTGTCAAACCATAGGCGACGGGAAACGGTCTACTGCTATGAGGAATGGGACATGGCACTTTGTGCTTGCCCGTGCTTCCGTATTTACCACATTGTGCGCAATTTCTGAATGACCTATGAACCAGAAAGTATATAGAATTCTGAATGACCTATGAACCAGAAAGTATGTAGAACCTATCGATGCATATCTGAAAACTTGAAAAATGTCATAATAATAATAATAATAATAATAATGAAAGAAACACTTTTTATATTCACTTTTGTATGAACACACTGTGTATGTATTTACGGGTTTACAAGAAAAACGGTAAAAACATAATGCTATTGAATTTCTACTATATTACTAATATTTTAAACAAATAAAGTAAAATATATTTTTCTGTCGAGTATTTACATCTGCCGCACGCTACTGTACCCATTCCAAAGTGCACGTTGCGCTGAATAATTACCCACTGGCTGGGTGACGTTATGAAACTATTCCCCAGTTATGGGGTTAACTCTCAAATGATTTCAACTGACACAGACTGTATAGAATTCTTAGTTTTCAAATTCTGCAGTCGAATGAGAACATCACCCGTAATTAAAATGGTGATAAAAAATCAAATGATAATGAGCAATTTCCTCAATATTTCTGAAAATTTTAAACATAAGATAAACTATATCTGTGCATCAATTATTCTAAAACACAGAAATCCCAGTATTAATAAACATACTAGCTCACTTTTGGCTTTGGCCAGGGTTCTACCACACATTTCCTTCCTGACACATGATATTTCAGGTGACTCTGAAGTCAATGAAATTGAACCACAGATGTAAAGGTGGATACCATTGTGTAATTACCCCTTCCTCCCTCCACAAATAATGAAATTATTTTGATAATTTCAAATTAAATAAAAAACATGCAAAATTTGTTGCTTTACCAGATCTATTGCCACTCTGTAATTCACACATCTTGTAACTTCCAAGTTTTAACATAAATGAGCAATCTGTATAGAATTTTTAGCTTTTAGACACCAATGTCAGCTGACAGGGGAGGAGGATAAAAGGGACACTTTCTCAGTTTTATGAAAACATGAAGCACAATAAATAAACTATACAAATTAACACATTAATGGAAACATTTCATTTTAATAACATTGTAACCAATACTTTTGTTGAAAGTGATTTTTAAATGCAACAATGTTGTATCTGTTTTGCTGCAAGTGATGGGAAACTGTTTTTGTCTGAAACAGCAGTTGGTACCATTACAGAGGTTTTATTACTAGTTGCTTTACGTCGCACCGACACAGATAGGTCTTATGGCGACAATGGGGCAGGGAAGGGCTAGGAGTGGGAAGGAAGCAGCCGTGGCCTTAATTAAGGTAACAGCCCCAGCATTTGCCTGGTGTGAAAATGGGAAACCACGGAAAACCAACTTCAGGGCTGCTGACAGTGGGGTTCGAACCTACTACCTCCCGAATACTGGATACTGGCCACACTTAAGCGACTGCAGCTATCGAGCTCAGTACAGATGTTTTAAATTACTGCCCAGTAGAACAGCATTATAACCTGAAGTATTATGGCTGAATGTTGCTTCATTGATAAAAAAAATGCTCAGAAAAGACTCAATAAAGAGACAGCAGAAAGTTAATCTTGTTAACTAGGGGAAAAAAGGACAATGAAAGACAGCAGTGTCCATAAATTTCAAAAAAGGAAGCATTCTGTTCCTGGAAAATGACCACCTAATGTGGTATGTAAAATGATGTAATAAGTGGAACTCATAAGCAGGGTTTCCTATGAAAATGTAACCAAGTGAATAATGATTTGGATCTCAGTGTTTGATAATGACCTGACTTGCATAAGTACAACTCAATGAATGTTTAAATTCATTTCTGCAGAATTTTAATATTAACCAATATCAATTTCATTTAAGTATTTCTTAACATTGCAAATTAAAAGTTGCACACAATAGTAGTGTGAGATAATTATGCCATTGAGAATCTGTAAATGAAACGTAATGTGTTTAAACCTTAACACTACATCGCATAATGATGATACCTTCCATATCACTGTCTGTTAATAAACAATGTGATACAAACAATATAATGTAATTTACATCTTGCTTGTGTCTTTGTTTACTTGCTGTCTCTTAATAATATGTTTGTTTACTTTAAAGGTATTTGTTACTGTACATTACTTGAATGACTGTTGTCAATGCCTATTGCATTTTCAGGCTTAACGACTGCTTGTATGTATTATTATTACTGGCCAAGCATTAAAAAAAATTGTGTTCTATACAATTTAGTTATTATTGGTCACAATATTGTTTGGCTGAATTATTACATTAGTCAAACTCTCAACATTCACCGCACATATACACAAATGAGATTATTTACATTCTACTATATTAAATTAACAACATAATATTGCATGTCTTTCAACATCTGGACGATGTATACAACCATGCATTAACATACAGACTACAGAGAACTGATTATAATGATTTCTAATTACCGTATTTACGCGAATAATCCCCGCTGCTGAGCAATCCCCGCACCCTAATTTTAGTAAGGCTCACTTTGAAAAATTTAAATGAACTAAAACTCCTTCCACTGAAAGAGTAACACAGACATAAACATTTCATATCACTCCGTGAAGTCCACGTGGTCTTTACGCAAATATGAACTTGTAAATTTATGGATACGCTGCTTTGACTGAACATATTTGAGAAATATATTATCACTGCCATAAAATGGACTTGCCATGAAAATTATCAAGGAGGCCTAGGTATTTCATTAATCTGAACTTGCAGTAGGCTCAATTCCCTGTACATCGAAAGATTCGTTGTCTCTTGCATCACTAGTATCCTCTCCTAAATAACTTACAAATTTGTTACACACCATGTCTAAAACACTTTTCCCACGGGGTCTTTCCTTTACACGACCAGTGGTAGATAATTCTTTTTCGTGCAATGTAAACAGTTGAAACAGACACACCGGCAAACTTGGATGTTAGTTTTACGATAGGGTAAAACCTCGTTAATTCGAAGTTGCCGGGACGCAAAAATCAAACTTTTATTTACATGATTTCGAATTAACCGCCAACTTGCACTTCAGAAATGCCAACCCATAAACGTTATTTTCTCCAGCAGGTGTGTCAAACTGATCGTACAGATCCTGGTAACAACGATCTACTGCAGCAGCCGCTGCTCTTTTCGCTGCTGATTTCAGCACTTTGTATCTCTGAAGGTCAGTATCCAGGTGTGTCTTCCACCAAGCCTTAAAGGCTACCTTTTTCTCTGTGATATCTTGTTGGACTTCATCCCACCACAAGGTCTGTTTATCAATGTATTTTCGCCTGGGTTTTGTTTTTCCCAGAGTTTCTGCCTGATGTATCTGCTTTGCAGCATCTTCCCTCATGTCCTCAACTGACTGGTCAGGCTCCATTAAGAAGTTGGATAATCTGTCTTCATTTCGTTCTTGTGGACATTAATTTTCCACCACTTGATACGCTCAGGTCCAGTTTTAGGTGTCTTAGGACGTTTAACAGTTTTACAAATATCCAGAACAAGCAAGCGGTGTTGGGGGGCAATGCTGTTACATGGGATCAGATTGGTATCCATTACCATTTTCAGATCTTGTTGTCGAACCATCCAGTAATTGATCTGAGTAGCATGACCTCCACTGGTATATGTAGCTAGATGTGTTATCCATTTAAGTCTCCCCCAAGGAAAATTAACTCATCTGGGCAAATTGTTCCAAGGTGGGCATCGAGACTATTTCATAACTCATCCTTCTCATCTTCCGTGCATCCAGTTTGAGGTGCATAGCAAGATATGATATGGGCAGTTAATGATGCTAAATCAATCTTGACAGACAGGAGCCTATCCGACACTCTGAAGACACTTGTGATGTTGCCACACCATTCAATGTTGTGCTGGTGCCATGATAGATGAGTTTGTAGCCATAATAATGAAGATGCATATGAAGGCATTATTGGTCCATATGGATTTGGTAATAGAAATGAGGAGGGTGAACTTCTGCTTGATCTATGTACACGAAACCAGTTTCTGGTGAAGAACTCATGGTTTCAGGAACGGGATAGCCACAAGATAACGAGATACAGCTGGGATGGTCAGTATAGATCAGTGATAGACCTTATCACAGAGAGGTCAAGTGGAGAAAAGGTGCATGATGTAAAAGTGATACCTAGTGAGAGCCTTGATAGTGACCAGACTCCTCATTGCAGACCTAAGAGTCACCAAACCTATTATTAAAGTAAACAAGAGGAAAAAGCCACGAATTAAAGACTGGAAATTGAAAGATGTGGAAGTCAAACAGCAGTTTCAAGAGGAAATCAGAGCTAAAATACCAATAACAGACACAAAGAAAGGTAATGAAGAATGGAATGATTTTAAGGCAAGTCTGGTTGGTAGTGCAGATAAAATATGTGGAAGAACAAGCAGAAGAGTTAGAGGGAAAAGTACATCTTGGTGGAATGATAAAGTGAAAGAAGCCATAATGAAAAGGAATAAAGCCAAAAAAGTTCTTGATATGGCTAAGTCTGACAGAAGAATCAACAGCGGAAGAGATGGTAAAGGAATATAGATACAGAAAGTTGGAAGTCAAGAGAATTGTACGGGAAGAAAAAGAGAAAAGTTGAAAAGAATTTACAACTTAACTGGAAGAAGACAGTAAAGGCAATATGAAAATAACATATGGAATAGTAAAAAGTAAAAGATCAGATAAAGAAGTAATTACTTACAGCTCTGGAGACAGCAGATGGGATATAGTTCGCAATATGAAAGATATCACGGATACAATGGGGCAGTATTTTGACAAGCTCCTAAATGGCCCTAAAGAGATCCCTGTTGAGGATGGAGGACAGAAAACAATAGGGGAAGATATCCCAATTACATGGACAGAAGTAGAGCAAGCTCTCCATAGGATGAGAAGTGGTAAGTCAGCAGGAGCTGATGAAATTACAGCTGACATGATTAAAGCTGCTGGTTCGCCAGGAATACAGTGGCTGTATAGAGTTCTCAGAACAATATGGAAGGATAACGAAATACCTGAAGATTGGACAAAACGGGTGATAGTTCCTATCTTTAAGAAAGGGAGTAGAAGGAAAAGTGAAAATTACAGAGGCATTACCCTCCTATCACACAGCCTTAAAATTATGGAGATCATTGAAGCTAGAGTAAGGGATATACTAGAGTCTATCTTTGAAGAGGAACAACATGGCTTTAGGACTGGAAGAAGCACAACAGATGCTTTGAGGATGTTGGCAGAGAAACACTGGGAAAGAGGAAAAGGACTTAATTATTGTGTTTATGGACCTTGAAAAGGCATATGATAATGTTCCTAGATCAACTATTTGGAAGTACCTTATTAGAAAGATCCAAATGCTATATACTAATTGTAAAAGCTGTGTCAGAATTGGAGATGGTCACTCTGAATGGTTCAATACAACCAAAGGAGTACAACAGGGAAGTGCCTTATCACCTCTTCTATTCATAGTTATGGATACCATTTTAAAGGAACTAAAAGGAAAAGGTAATCTTCAGGCTCTGGCATTTGCAGACAATGTGCCAATATGGGATGAAACAGAGAAGGGAGCGCAAAATAATCTGAATGCATGGTGTAAGAAGTTTGATGATTATGGAATGAAATTGAACCCATCAAAAACAGTAGCATTGAAAATCAGCAGACATAATACAGAATGCAACATAAAAATACAGGACCACCAAGTTGAAGTAGACCAATTCAGTTATTTAGGAAGCATAATGGCTAGTAATAACAAGAGATGAGATAGAAATAACAGAGTGACCAAAGGCTCTAACTTTTACAGTATCGTCAGACACCTACTATGGGATGAGAAGGTCCCACAAAGAACAAAAATGACCCTGTACAAGTCATATTTCATTCCCATCCTTACATATTCTCTGGAAACCTGCACACTAACATTAAAGGACTGTAGTAAGATTCAAGCCTGTGAAATGAAATTTCTTAGAACTGCCCTCCAAAAGACCTGACTTGATTATGTGAAAAATGATGAGATCCGATCTAACCTAGGTCTAAATGAATCGATGGAGGAAAGACTTAGGTCATCTAGACTTAAATGATTTGGGCATGTTAAACGAATGAATAGCACAAAGTTACCATGTGCTTATTTGGAAAAGAGAATAACAGGTAGAAGACCAGCTGGAAGACCAAGAAGAAGATGAATGGACCAACTGAGGGAAGACGTGGAAAGAAGAGGATGGAATTGGGAATCTGTCTTGGACAACAAAATGTTTTTTAATAGGCAACTTTGGAAGACGCTTGTTTTCAAACACCCTACCCGGCTCGCTGGAAGGGCAAACCGATGATGATGAATAATGAAGATGCATAGTGACTTGGAAATCTAGCTGCAGAACTTCGTCAAAAGTAGCAATACAGATTTATTTCTTGACATGCAGGAAAAAACGTCTTGAAGATTAGAAGTTTTTTCATTCGTTGTTATTTAGAAAAGCTTGATTTAAACAGAACGAAGATAAATATGATAATACAGTTGATAAAGAAAATAAACCATGGGACTATGGAACATATTTATTGTCACACAGAAAAGAGAGTTTGTCAATAACTTCACAGTCCAGAATATCACACTGTATATCACTGAATTCATAATGGTTTGTAAGCAAACAATACTAAGAATTTCCTGATTTTTACCATGATATAGCTACCTGGTAGTATCCAATTCCTTCCTTCTAAAACCTAATAATTTTGTAAATATCATTAGCATTTGGGATAGCCAGAAAGGTGACAGTTCCAGAAAACAAATTTTATGCTAAAAAAAGGATTCAGAAAGCAATGCTGGAAATTACGCTAGAAGTGGTGCGTGCAGCAATATACAAGAGGTGGAATCACTTCAGAAATTGTCTCACAGTAAAGGGTGGATATTTTGAGTAATTTGTGTCTGGTATACTGCAGGTAACCAGTACAGAATTACATACATGAACTTGTAATATTTCCGTACACTAAGCTGCCTTTGAATGAGGAACAGAAGTTATGGCATGACTAGGTATTGTATAATTAAAACCATAAAGTTACAATTTAAATTAGGACATGCAAGAAATAGATTTTATTTTCTTCTAATGGAATATACAGTGCACCAGGTAAGTCTTCCCAAACGGCTCCGAGCTGAAGAATGAGCTAGTAACAAGTTATGTTGACAGCATGAACTTGCGCTTGTAACAAAATAAAACATAATTTGTGCACTCACCTACAATCATAAACGCTGACAGTGTTGTCCTCATTGTTAAAGGCACAGTTCAATACATTTACACATATTGTTAAAAGACAAGCAAAACCATGCCTTGTCTGTAAAGACAGTTTCATTTAAAACTTTGAGTCCATGTCAAGTTATGGATGTCTGGAACCTTTCATGATACAGCAACCTCTTTGTGTGATCAGCTTGTTTTAATTCTTGAACCACAGTAAATTTATAAGGGTACATTTAAAGTCTTTTCTTACAGCTTTAACTGCTATCCACTTAGATATTCTGGACTCTTCTGCTAACTTGCGGGTTGATTTCTTCAAGTTTTTCGTCTATTAAAATCGTAAACCTGCTACTTCTTGGTATGTCATGAACTGAACTCAATTGGTCGCCAAATTGTTTGCATAAATTTACATTTCAAATCACAAAGGCCTCTTCCCATTCATGACAATAATCTGGCCTGACTTATGCTGTCAACTTAATGCTTGCTCTAACCGCAGACTGTTAGACTCGCAGCAGGGAAAGTTCCCTAGCGCACTGTATACAAGTATGTTATCTGTGCCAGTAAGCATTCTGAAAGAAATTAAATTGGACAGTTATGCATTCTATCAGTAAGATTATGGTAAGAAGCTACATCTATTCCTGTAAAATGGAAGTTACCACAGAGAGAATAAAGGTAACACATATATGACTACATACTGTATATCCAGAACAGGTTACTCAGTTATATTACCTATTTAATTACCGAATTATGAAGCTCTGATGGCAGTAATCTTCTCTCCTTTTATTCAATATTAAAACTGTGCAGCATTTCATAGATATTGTATGAATACTCCAAACTTTTGACAAGATAAAAATCCAAATGCCCACATGAATATCAGTAAAATGGAGAAGGGTTAAAATAATGTACCCATGTATTTTTGTAGCAAAGCTTCAGGATGAACTGATTTCATCGTAACGGGTTATTATGACAATCGTTACCTGTGCTTCATATTAGAGAATTAACAATTACCCATTCAAAATTATCAAAATTGATAAAATATGCCCTTCATCATTAGTTAATCCAGGACTTCATACATCATAATTTTGTCATCCAAAAACTAAAAACTATCAAACAACAGAAAGTTATAAGAGTTAATAATTAGAGAATAATCAGCTAGGCATATCTGTATACAAAACTTTTCATTCCATCAATGATTTTTAAAAAATATGGTACACATTGGGAAAAGTTTATGCAACATTTAGACACTGATACACATTATTAAAACAATTTTAAAAAAGGAAAGTGACAGGAATTTAAGAAATTTTATCTTACTTGCATAATATATCTTCTAAAAACTATGTCTAATTGTCAATTTTTAAAACCTGACAGAAGCAGAAAAAGGTCCGAGATACACTCACAACTGATGGCCAACACAAAAATAATAATCAGTCTTTTTTTCACATGACATTTTGGTCATGATAAAAACACCATGGTTGGTGTGCTGAAGGCTATAGTCAATGATGAACTTTTAGTCAAGGTCATCTTCAAAGAATAGTGCAGCAACATCTGCGATGGGCAATGGACTCCCCACAGAATCAAGAGGGTCATCTTCTTGAATCAAGCTTAACTGCCTTTGGATCTTCCAATTGTTCAAAACGTAGGTGTACTGCGCAACCTTTTCGATATCACCAAGTTTGTGATATACATGAATGAGTCCCCTATAGTCATACTCTAGACCAGAGTAACTCTCACCAAAGAGTTTCAAACCTAAAATTTTAAAAATATCAGTTCACTACAATGATATGTACATTTGAAAGGAATTAAATCTAAATACTTTAGAGACTTTGGTATTTATTCCCTGAAAATACTCGTAATATTAAAACATTTGATTTCTGATGTTTCACGGAAAATGCTTCTCGTCTACAAAAGTGTTATTGTAAAATGAACTGTGCCAAAGTCTTTAAATACTGACTGATTACCTTTAATACATAAATAATCACACATTTTAAAAACATAAAATATCACTGCTAAGAACAACTTCTGAAAAGAATCACACAACAACACAGACAGAAAAATTACCATTCAAAGTCTAGAATGAATTGAAATGATTTGCAGTTCAATTGCTACTGTTCTCATTGTTACTCTTGAATTCATATGTATATATTTCCAAACTTATCTTACAATCCAACAGTGATAGATCTGTATAGTTACCTAATATACACTGAGTGGCCAAAAGTCACGGGAAAGGGTGTCCCATTCGAAAATGTGCCGTGTAATACCCGAGCTTTGCGGCTAGCTGCGGTGTAGCTGAGCAGTCTGTCACAGACACCAGTGTCATGAAGATGGTAACACGTCGTGAGTTAACTGACTTTGAACATGGGATGATCATCGGCGTATGGCGTGTTGGTCATAGCACTGAAGAGATTACGTGCAAATTTGGCTTTCCGAGGTCAACAGTGTCGAGGGTGAATCTTCAATATTGCAGAGAGAATGTTACCACCCACGTAAACTGCCACACTGGAAGACCACAGGTTTTCAACGAACGGACTACACGTCGCCTCCGCACAACCATACTGGGCGCTCGACGGGCCACTGTGAGTCACATCACCGCCCAGTTGAATGTTGGGAGTCACGACCCCATTTCTACCAGGACTAAAAGGAGGCAACTGCACCGTATAGGCTTCACCATGATATAGATGTTGATGTATTAGGCTTCACCAGCCAATGACCAACTTGTGTCCCTTTGCTGACACATCGACACAGAGCTCAACAACGTGCATGGGCCTGCGAACACTGGCAATGGACCATGGAATAGCAGCAGCGTGTGGTATGGTCTGATGAATCCCGATTCTAGTTGTATCAAGCTGATGGGCGCGTGAGAGTGTGGCACGTGCCCCATGAAGCTATGGATCCTGTGTGTCAACAAGGTTGTGGCCAGGCAGGAGGTGGCTCAGTTCTGCTCAGGGTGGTGTTCTCATGGTCGCAATTAGGCCCCATTGTCCAGCTGCCGGGAACCCTGACAGGTCCACGTTATGTGAACATTCTTTCAGACCATCTGCATCCCTTTCTGGCCCTATAGTACCCTGATGGAGATGCCATGTTTCAACAGGACAATGCGCCATGTCACTGCTCTTTGGTGGCAAGCAGGTGGTTGGAGGAGCACTCCAGTGAAGTTATGACCATGGTCTGGCCCTCTAGATCCGCCGATCTTAATCCAATCGAGCATATATGGGATGCTGTCGATGCTGGTGTACGCTCCATGAGCCCCGCATCAACTTCGTAAGACCAATTGTGGGTAGCAGTGCAAGATGCATAGGTCCAGATCCCTTCAGAACGATTCCAACACTGTGTAGATTCGATGCCTCGCCGTATTCCTGCTATTTTGAGGGCGTGTGGAGAAGCAACTCATTATTAACATCACATTCAGAGTCTTCCCATGACTTTTGGCCACTCAGTGTACATTTATTGATACAAAAACAAATGGAGAGAGTTGAAGTCTTGTTGATAGCCGTAATCAAAAGTCCACATTAATTTCAACAAAATATAACACTAGGAGGCTACGAATCAAAATTTACACTTGGTTGACAAACCTACAGAGCTAGGTAGGTAAAAGGGAGGGGAAGGAAGGGGAGAAGTTGTGGAAGAAATCTGTATGAGTCATTACAGGTAGAACAGCAGAGGGAAGATGGAGATCAAGGAAGTGTTATAGAGGAGGGGTGGGGCAATATAAAAGGGAACAGTAGGTATGGGAAAGAAGGGAGAAGAATATAGGCTCAGCAGGAGTCAAGGAAGTTAAGGGAGACCAGGGAAGAGATCTAATGAGAGGGGTGGGATTGAGGCTCTCGTCATGTATAACTCAATTGTTAGGTATGAGAGGAAAGTGTGTGGAGGAAAGAACACCAGGGTAGAGTGTTATCCAGGAATTCGGTTAAGGCAGAAGTTGAGGAAAATAAAAGGAAAAGAGGAGGGTAAGGAGAAAGCAGTAATTTTCTATGTAGATACCAACAACGTAAGGCAAGCAGGAAGAGGTCTTAACATAGTTGGGGATGTAAGGGATATGCTTATGGCAGCGCAGAGAAGTTCAAGGAACCAGAGATTTTTATCAGTAGGATACTGTGTAGGAGGGATACTAACTGGAGGGTGACTGGAGATTTAAATGAGATTATAGAGTGACTATATGGGAAATTGGGCAAGAGATTTCTTGATCCTGATCGTGGGTTCAGACTGTCTTCACTTCAACTGCAATGGTACATGTAAGTAAGGGGGTTTGTTTAGAAGAGTTATAGGGAGGTACTTTCACGAAAATGGGGTAACTATGGAGCAGTATACGAAGAAGGAAGTCAAGGAACGACATAAGATTGTTAGTGATGAACTGTAGAAGTATTGTAAAGAAAGAATTAATTAATTTAATAGAAATACATTTACCAGATATTGTAATAAGAACTCAATCATGGTTGAGAGGTGATATTATACATGCGGAAATCTTCTCACGGAACTAGAGTGTGTATCATAAAGACAGGTTAGGAAAGATAGGAAAAATCATCAGCTATGAAAAAGTTAATGAGAAACATGAAATTCTAGGTATAAGACTTATCTCTAAAGAAAACAGGAAACTTGATGTTTTTGGGGTGTACAGACCTGGTAAGACTGGCACAGAGATACAGAATTACAGTAGAACCTCAATAATTCGAAATCAGTTAATTCAAAATCTTGCCTAATTCAAAGAAGCTCTCGTTCCCGGAAACATGTTGCATGTTATTTAAGTTGTTTAATTCGAAATACGTACAATTCATAATTCGAAGAACAATATCAGTCCCATTACCAGAATTCAGACTTTTAATTCAAAATTGCCTTTACATTAAAAAAAATATAGTACTTTACAGAGTAATTTAATTTTAAAATTTCTCATCACCATGAAAGAACGCATCTTCCAGAATATGCAGGGGTAGCTTTCCGCACTTTCACTCACTTTGGTGTGTCTAGAGTGTGCCTCATATGTGCTAAGTTTGAGTGAAATCTTAATACTTTCGTATACAGCGTTTTAAGGAACGCCACAACATTACATAGCAGGCAGTGATCGTAGAAACATAATCCGCGAACAATGGCAATGCCGACATTTGACAAGCAAACATGGTTCATATAATCAATTTGTACGCACCGAACAATATTGTCATTGCTGATGAAACTGCATTTTTTAATTTTTTTAAGCCGAGCCCAAACGGATTTACGGTTTTAAAGGAGAGAAGTACCAGCTGGGAAATTGTACAAGGGTAGGGGTCACTGTATTGTGTTGCAATGCACATGGAAGCGAGAGATTTCTTTCCCCTGTGATATAAAAGTTCGATAAGCCACGATGTTTTAAGGGTGTCGAGCACTTTCCGTGCAAGTACAAGGCATCTAAAAATGCAAATGGTACAGTAATCCAACATCTAAAGCATTTGCACAGGAGAGCCAGCATAATTTGTCCTTATCTTTGATTTTTTTATTTCGTTGTGTGAGGTTATGTTTGCCAGTGTTTTATCCAAGTGAATTATTTGAATAAAGTAAATGTACCTTGTTGGATACATTTCGGAAATAGTTTTTTCCATGGCATTTGAAAGGTTTAAACTGAGAATCAAGGTGATTGCATGCATTAATGGGTCTTAGAATACTTTGTGACATGGCAAGATTTGGGATTTCTGAATTACGAGACAAGGCGGCCATGGACAAGTGCCATGGCGGGATATTGTACAAGGATAGTCACGGTTTACAGACGGAAGCGAGAGACTTTCTCCCCTCGTCATAGGAAAGTTCGATAAGCCACGATATTTTAAAGGCATTGGGTACTTTTGTGCAAGTACAAGGCATCTAAAATGCATACAGTACAGTCATCTAATGAATAAAGCACTTGCACAGAGGAGCCAGTATAGATTTCTCCTGATCTTTGAATAATTTTTTTCTTTTTAATTTCACTGTGTGAGTTGTGTTTGTCTGAGTTATCCAAGTGCATTTTTTGAATACTGTAAATGCACCTTGTTGGATGGATACATTTTGGATTTATTTTTTCCCATAGCATTTGAAAGTTTAAACTGTGAATCAAGGTCAATTGCATGCAGTAACAGGTCTTAGAATACTTTGCCACGCCGCAAAGGTTGGTATTTCTGAATTACGAATTGGCGGTTAATTCAAAATCACGTAATTCGAATCCGATTTTTGCGTTCCAACAACTTCGAATTAACGAGGTTTTACTGTATTTAATAAGATAATCAGTTATGTGAGGAACAACACAGAAAGGAACATTACTGTACAGGGTGATCTCAACTTACCAAATGTTAAATGGGAGGGGAACACGAATGACAAAAGGCATGACCAACAAATGGTGAATAGGTTAATCTGGGAAGGACAGCTGAATCAGAAATTGATGGAACCAACTGGAGGTTAAAAAATAGATATGGTGCTAACAAAACCAGCTGAGCTCTATAGAGAAGCTGAAGTTATAGATAGCATAAGTTATCACGAAGCTGTTTTTTGTCACAGTTATGAACATTATGGAAAGGAAGGTTGTGAAGGTACGACTGTTAGGCAATACCATATGACTGATAAGAGAGGCATGGGAAAATTTAAACAGCAATTATGATCAGTGGAAAATGGGAAATAAAAATGTAAACAGCCTATGGAATGGGTTTAAAGCAATTGTTGAGGAGTGTGGAAATAGGTATGCACCTCTAAAGGTGGTAAGGAACTACCGTAATAAGGAAATAAGAGAGATTAAGAGAGAGATGCAGGTTAGAAAGAAATATAGCTAGGAATGGTTGCAGGAGTAAGAGATTGAAGGAACTTGCTAGCAAATTGAATATAGCAAAAAAAGTCAGCTAAGAATAACATGATAGCCAACATAATTGACAGGCATGTGAATTTTAAGGAAAATGCAAGGATATGTACACGTACTTTCAGAGAGGAACAGGTTCCAGGAAGGACATTCCAAGGATCATAAATGGACAAGGCAAGTGTATATATGAGGAATTACAGAAGGCAAAAG
The DNA here is from genome assembly GCF_040414725.1 of Anabrus simplex. Lineage (NCBI taxonomy): Eukaryota > Metazoa > Arthropoda > Insecta > Orthoptera > Tettigoniidae > Anabrus > Anabrus simplex. The sequence goes on along the minus strand of NC_090266.1, from coordinate 1,145,564,758 downwards.
TATTCAATCAAGCAGTATGTAAAGGCAGGTTGGGTATAAGTATAATATTCAGGTACAGGAGGCAACTCATACTGCCAAATTACTGAAATTTAACTAGGATAACGAAGACATTTAAGAGTACAAAAAATATAAAAACTGAAATCTAGAAAAGCAGCTGGCATTGATAAGATTTCTGGGGATATTTCTTTTTTTTTTTTTTTTTTTTTTTTTGCTAGGGGCTTTACGTCGCACCGACACAGATAGGTCTTATGGCGACGATGGGATAGGAAAGGCCTAGGATTTGGAAGGAAGCGGCCGTGGCCTTAATTAAGGTACAGCCCCAGCATTTGCCTGGTGTGAAAATGGGAAACCACGGAAAACCATCTTCAGGGCTGCCGATAGTGGGATTCGAACCTACTATCTCCCGGATGCAAGCTCACAGCCGCGCGCCTCTACGCGCACGGCCAACTCGCCCGGTGGGGATATTTCTGGGCAATGGGTTGTGATATAGTGCCATATCCGATATAATTATTTGTTTACTGTTTGCGTGAAGGAGCAATACCAAATGAAAGGAGATGGAATAGTAGCACCAGTGTAAAAGGGAAAGGGTGATGAACATAAAGCAGACAATTACATGCCAGGCAGCTTTACCTGTGTTTGTAAGCCCTGGGACAGCATTCTTTCTGATTACAAAATTATTAACTGGTTTAATAGAATGTAGTTTGTGTTAAGGAAAAGTTATTCATTCCAGTGAAGCTCAACTTGTAGGATTCCAGGAAGAAACAGCATATATTTTACATTTAGAAAGTCAAATGGCTTTTAATACGGTAGATTAAAAATTAGGGCTATTGGATTACACAAAAGAGTGCCTAAATTTCTACAAAATAGAACTTACAGAATTAGCATAGGTAAAGCATTACCTGATCCTGTAATGATTAAGAAGAGGGTTCCATTTTACATTTAGAAAGTCAAATGGCTTTTAATACGGTAGATTAAAAATTAGGGCTATTGGATTACACAAAAGAGTGCCTAAATTTCTACAAAATAGAACTTACAGAATTAGCATAGGTAAAGCATTACCTGATCCTGTAATGATTAAGAAGAGGGTTCCAACAGGGCAGTATTATCGGATCTTCACGTTTTCTTATACATAAATGATATGAGTAAAGAATTAGAATCAGAGACAAGGCTATTTGAAGATGATGATATACTGTATAGAGTAGTAAATAAATAAGTTACAGGGTTGTGAGAGACTACAAAGAGACCTCGACAATGTAGTGCGAGATGGACAGCAGATAATGATATGATGTTAAACGGGACTAAAAGCCAAGCTGTAAGTTTCACCAAGAGGAAAAGTCCTCTCAATGTTAATTACTGTACCTCATGGCTATCACTGTAAGTACCTAGGTATTAATATAAAGAATTATTTCAATGGGATAATCACATTGACGAGGTTGTAAATAAAGGATGCCGATCTCTTCACATAATTATGAGGGTATTTAAGGGCTGTAGAAAGGATGTACGGGAGAGGGCGTATAAGTTTCTTGAATTAAAGTATGGTTCCAGTGTACGGGACCCACACTAGGATTACTTGATACGAGAACTGGAAAAGATCCAAAGGAAAGCAGCACAATTTGGTCTTGGCAATTTCCAACAAAAGTCCGTTCAAAAAAAAAATTAGCTTTATGCCACACCGAGACACAGGTAGGTCTTATGGCATCGATAGGATAAGAAAGGGCAGGGATTGGGAAGGAAGCGACCGTGGCCTTATTTAAGGTACATTTGCCTGGTATGAAAATGGGAAACCATGGAAAACCATCTTCAGGGATGCCGACAGTGGGATTCAAACCCCCTATCTCCTGAATGCAAGCTGACAGCGACATGACCCAAATCGTGCAGCCACTTTCTCGGTCAAAAGTGTAGCGTTACAAAAATATTGCAAACTTTGGGCTGGGAAGACTTGAGAGTAAGGTGATTAACTGCCTGACTACGTGGTATGTTCCAAGATGTCAGTGGAGAAATGGTGTGAAATGACATTAGAAGTCTAATAAACTTGAGTGCAGATTTTAAAAGTGGGAAAATCATTATATGAATTCAAGAGGAAAAATTGCATCAAATATTTTTATAAGACAAGGAATGAGGAACTGGAATAATTTATCAAGGGATAAATTTTCAAGTTCCTTGAAAACATTTAAGAAAGGGTTAGGTAAACAACTGTCAGGGAATATGACACGTGGATGACAGCCCTAAATGCAGATCATTGATTGACGGATTGAAGAACTGACTCACAAGATAATTTCTCTAAAAGTAACCTCATATACTCCTACAGGAGCTTGTTATACAAGTATCATACATAAGAACTATGTTCAAGGGTGAATATTTCAACTTGCCACAGTAAAATTTACTTCACTTAATAGTACGTAATTAATAATACTGCCACACCAATAAACAATAACATACAATGTCAGTAACAACACAAAAAACTTTAGTCATACAGATCTCTTAGCATCACATTGCAGACGAAGTATAATATACTCATGTTCATAAAAAACAGAACGCCTTGAAAGACTAGAGATAGGAAGTTCATATTCACAGGACATGTTCATTAGTATGTTCTGCAGAAACGATTAGCATTTCAGTCACCTAGGTTCAGCATGTGTCCTGTTACCTAGTAGGCACTGGGTCCTCCATGGGCACTGATAACTTGTTCCATGTGTGATTGGCATTGACATGTATAAGGCGCGAATTGTGTCCTGGGGTATAGCCATCCATGCTGCATTCACCTGGTTCCACAGTTCGTCATTGGTGGTTGGCAATGGATCACAGCGCCGCACCCATTGTTTCACCATTTCACCCGTTGTGATCGGGCAGGTCACGGCAACAGTCTGATATCTTGTGACAACAAGAAGGCATGTGTTCGTGCAGCAACATGTGGTCGCGCATTGTCCTGCTGAAATATGGCGTCTGGGGTGTCATGCAGAAAGCATAGCTGCCAACTTTTAGGAAGATTTTTTAATTCTTGGATTTCATATCATATATTGTGCCATGGTCTAAGTGAAAAAAGGACATGATAAAAGGCATACATATCTACAGTTACAATGTGAACTGACCATTAAATTTTAAATTTTAAACTAAAAAAAGCATAAAAATGGTTACAAGAAAATGTTCCTAATCACTCTCATTTATGACACATACATATGAATAATAATACAGTCGAACCTCGATATCTCGAATCTCTTACTCAAATTTTCAGGATCTTGAAGTAACTTAAATTTTCCGACAGTTTGTCCTATTCTTCACGTGTACTTATTTATCTATTACTCAAAATTCGGTTACATGAATATCTTGCTTTCTGAAAGCAAACATTTCTTCCCTTGAAGCAAAAAAATACTCTGTACCTCGAATTTTGTGCAACATTCACTGTGCAATACGGCATTTGTGGTTTGTTAGGAACAGTTAACAAGTAGAGAAAGGGTTACAGTGAATCTGAGGGCTAATATGACGGAAACCTAAAAACTCAAACTTCTAGTGATCAGAAAATCGGCAAAGCTTCATTGTTTCTCGGGTGCTGAATAATTACCGGTCACGAACGAAAGCAAGCCCAGAAGTCATGGATGACAAGCTCCATTTACGAAACTCGGCTGCGTGGTATTGACAAGAAGTTTCAACGTTAAGGGAGGAAAGGTTAACCGTAACAAACAGAAGAGTCTAAGGGATTTTTTTTCCAAAGGTGTTAACGAAGCAATGTTTCTTGTTTCACTACTGTACATACTGTATCCTGTCTTCTAAAATGTTACTATAATAAGTGTTATAATTAAAGCGATGCCGTAAAATTGAGTTTCTTTGGTATATTTTTAAGTAGGTACTGTTAAAAATAATGTAGATACATATGATTCAATTATGTGCTATACATGCTCAAAAACTGTATTTTCTATATCTCAAAATTTCGATAACTCGAAATAAAATTTATCTCCCCACGTGATTTGAGATTCCATTGTATTTATATCACACAGACACACGCAACAGAACGCATAATAATTTCCTTTATTAGACTGTAAAATTAATGTAAATTTATTTTTATAGGTATCTCTGAACACTTGGAGATAATGTTTGTTATGATTTTTGGCCATAACGTGAAGAGAAAATACCAGAAACTGCCACCGACAGCAACTCCCTGAAATACATTCAACTCGTTAAAATTGAGAAGTAGGAATGTACAAAAACGCACTCAAATACGCAAAACTACCACATACAAAACAGATCGGTATGTGTCATACATTATTAACATAAGACTTTGACAAGGGGAAAAGTACAGAACCACTAGTAAAAACACGTGGCTTACAACTCCAACTAAATTACACACAGAAACGCTGTTAACAGTGTGCGAACCACACAATAAGAAACTCATTCTTTCATCCCGATTAACTGAGTCTCTAGCACGCGCGCTAGCCTCTCTCGCTTGTAGGACGATTGCCATTCCGAATCCCCAGCTGTAAAGCATACAGGCTGCTGTAGCAAGCAGGAAACACAATACATGAAGGTGACAGACGATACGCTCGCAAAACAAAGCATCAAATAAATAGACTGAAAATGAGGTTGGGTAAATTACATAAGCACATAGAAATTAAAAATAAATCTGAAAATTGGAGACAAGTTAAAAAAAAACGGAAAGTTTCCGGGTAAATCGGAAGGGTTGGCAGGTAAGAGAAAGGGTATGGCTACGGGTTGCAGGATGTCATTCACGTAGGTCAAACTGGTCACAGTGCCCTGGACACGCACCAACTGTGATTTGTGGTTGTACCCAATAGCACCCCACACCATAAGGCCTTGAGTTGCCGCTGTATGTCTTGTGCGAATGCAGTCAATGTGATGTCTCTCCGCTTGTCCGTGGCAAACCAAAATGCAGTAATCATTTAAAAATAAACAGAACCTGGATTTGTCCAAAAACTCTATCTGCTGGCATTTTTGTCCCCAGTGACGTAGTTTCGTACGCCACTGAAATCTACCATGTTTATGCAAATTAGTCAAAGGTAGGCGATGTGGAATATGTGCTGGTAATCCAGACTGTAATAAACAGCGATGGGCTGTCACTCCTGATAGTGTACGATGTGTTACAATGTTTTCCTGTTGCGCCAGACCCGACGAGGACGCAGATCTGTCCTGCAATGTCATTCGGATGAGGTGGCGATCTTCTCAGGGACAAGTCTGGGGTGGTGCGACCAGACTAATCTCCTCGTGATCTACAGCCTTCTGCGAACCATTCTGTACACACCTGTTGCACTGCCATCACACTTTGTCCCACATGAGCAGCAATTTCCCGCATGGATGCATCATGTTCTCACATGCCAATAATGTGCCCTCTTTCAAATTCACTCATTGGACGGTATGGTTCTCGCATACCTCTGCGAGGCATCCTACACGTCTGCTCAAGTCACATGATACATTACCTTTGGTTTATAGTGATGAGAGCCGCAGGCGCATTTTAGAAGTCGGTTGTGGTGCGCCGAAATATCGATGTGGACCTTGAACTTGAGGGCTGACATGGTTCAAGTGCTAATCATTTCTTCAGAACATACTAATGCACATGTCCTGGGAATATGAACTTCCTATCTCTAGTCGTTCAAGGTGTTCTGGTTTTTATGAACATAAGTGTAATAAAAGGATAAAACTTGTGCATGTGCTCATAAGCAGCAATCTGTGATTGATTGCCCATGAGTAGCTACCAACAAGGGAACTGTCTGTTCTTATAAAAGGCAACTAGAAAGGCCTAAGCAAAACATGCACAGGATCAGCTGCAGATGATTGCCAAAAATAACTCTTTGCAATATGCTAACCTCTACACCATGGTCACAACTCCAGAAAGTGTTTTACAAACTTATGGAATAACAAAATATTTGTAAGATTTAAAATACATACTGATATCAAGAGACCGATGGTAAAGCTCTTCCGCCTTGCGGTACTTCTTCATATGGTAATTGTACAAACTTGCAAGGTGGCCAATAGAAAGCCCAACTTCATAATCAGTACTCCCCAGGAGATTTTCTTTGATGGCAATAGCTTTCAGGTGCATTGCTTCAGCTTCCTATAAAATAAGCAAAACATCAATATTTTAAAATGCGTCTTGCAGCTACCTCAGTTACAATAACATTTAATTAAGAAAAACATAAACAAGGGCAATGAGCTAGTAGAGGAAATTTAACCAGGGTGGATGCTATGCAATTGAATTCCTGGAATTTTGCTCTGAAAGAGTTTCTTTAAAGTACAAGTAAATGTACTCTTGAATTTAACCATTCTGAAATACTGCTTAATTATCTTGCAGACTTGTACACAAGAGATGAACCTCACACAAAGAACATTACAACAAGATGTCGATACATGATCCTCTCATAGAAAGCAAGGTGCAGCATGCAACACAAAAACTAGTCTGTAATACTTCTGTAAAGACCTAAACATGCTAATGAGGAAACACATCCCTCACATGTAGAAGTGCCCGAGATTGAATAATAATAATAATAATAATAATAATAATAATAATAATAATAATAATAATAATAATAATAATAATAATAATAATGTTATTGTTTCTACGCCTCACTAACTACTTTTTGACGGTTTTCGGAGATGCCGAGGTGCTGGAATTTTGTCAATAAACACCCACATTTATCGTCAATATTTATGTTTTCCATGTTGTGTTTCCGTCTATGTGGAATACTTCAGCAAGGTTTAAACAATGTTGCGAGTGCAAAGTTTACATTGCCTAAAATCCCTTATTATGGCAATTTTCACATCGCTTCAATATTATGTTGTATCTTTTCAACCCACACCTACAACAACAACAACAACAACAACAACAACAACAACAACAACAACAACAACAACAACAACAACAACAACAACAACAACAACAACAACAACAACGGGTTTATGTCTCAGTAACTACTTTCACAGTCTATGAAAATGTAGATGTGACAGAATTTCAACCTGCAAAAGTTTTTCTAAATGCTGGTAAATCTACCAAGACGAGGCTGACGTATTGATCAGTTTAATTATCACTGGACTGAGCCAGGATCAAAACTGCCAGCCTGGGCTCAGAAAGCCAGTACTCTTAACTATCTAAGCCACTCAACCCATACATGCCTGGCTCCATGGCTAAACGGTTAACGTGTTGGCCTTAGGTCACAGGGGTCCCGGGTTCAATTCACGGCAGGGTCGGGAATTTTAACCATAATTGGTTAATTCCCCTGGCACGGGGACTGGGTGTGTGTGTGTGTGTGTGTGTGTGTGTGTGTGTGTGTGTGTGTGTGTGTGTGTGTGTGTGTGTGTCGTTTTCATCATCATTTCATCCTCATCATGACGCGCAGGTCGCCTACAGGCGTCAAATCAAAAGACCTGCACCAGGCCTCTCCGGGGGCCACACGCCATTATTATTATTATTATTATTATTATTATTATTATTATTATTAACCCATACATAACTGTCAGATTGACTTCAGTTGATGTCAACTCATCAAAATTGGTGAAGTTTCCAGTGTAACATTTCACAATATAAAAGCATACATATATCTTCATTACAGACTGTTATGCTTTTCAGACTCTGTGAATTGACTAAGGACCTCCACAATCCTCTATACTGCCGTCATCAAGAGAACCGAAACTGATTTAAACAAAGATCATTATGTATCTATCTGCGGTCTCCACGTTGATTGCAGAATCACTGGGCTACTGTACTTCTGAGCACATGGCAAGACCAAATGGTATAGTCTAGGAACTGTCATTACCTCACCTCAATGCTGCGATTACATCACATTGTTTCTGGATGACACTGATGCCAACACGTAGATTAAATGCCATGGTGGTACGGATTACGAATTATATTCACTGTCCACGAGGAATAAACAACAAGCGAATGACAAATCACATCTGGATATTTAACATCTCAGAAAATAAGTAATGAAAGATTGATGGGTTTCAAGTTATCACCGTAAATACATAATAAATCATTCACAACAGCACGTAATAAGAAAAAATCAAGCTTTTAATATTTCATTAAAATTAAATTGGCCGGGCTGAGTGGCTCAGACGGTTGAGGTGCTGGCCTTCTGACCCCAACTTGGTACGTTCGATCCTGGCTCAGTCCGGTGGTATTTGAAGGTGCTGAAATACGTCAGCCTCGTGTCGGTAGATTTACTGGCACGTAAAAGAACTCCTGCGGGACTAAATTCCGGCATCTCGGCTTCTCCGAAAACCGAAAAAGTAGTTAGTGGGACGTTAAGCAAATAACATTATTATTATTATTATTATTATTATTATTATTATTATTATTATTATTACTGAAATTATATTGTAGTAATAAGTGAAATATAGTTTTGAAGGCAATATTAACCAAATTGCTTCAGGTTCAAATGGTCCCGTAAGCAGATGTAAATCGTTCTAAACACGAGTAAGCCACCTGTTCAGAACTACTGAGCACCACTCTGAAATAAATGCCATAAATGCAACAGCAATCAGAATTTTCATGCACAGATTTCAGTGAAGCAATCAAAACAATTGTACTCAACAATGATGTTAGAACAAAAATTTTGTGTGGTAATCTCGAAACATTCGGGTGTATGTACAGACACTTCACATTACTCATAGTCTCTCAAAAAACTGGGGTCTCAATACATTTATCTTTGCTCTAATATAATTGGAAGCATGGCTTAAAAAAATCTGGGACATCTGAATCGAGAAGGCAAGTTAGGCCTTAATTTCATCCTCATTAGTGTCAAGCTACTTGTCACCGTCTTATGCATGTGTGTCCGATAATTGTTCCAAAGTGTAAATATTTGTTTCCCTCTCAGTGTGGGAAGTGACGGGTCCACAACCTCCAAGAATACAGACAACTCCGATATAGAATTATCTAAGTATTTGTCTCTCAGTTCTCCTGATACCCCTGGAGAGCCTGTAAAGTGTTGTATATTTGGTTGGTTATCCCTACTACTAACCCATACGCAGTAACTGTCTTTATTTCGCACGCGGGGCTTTAGGTACGATTTCACTGTCAGTCGTATCTGAAGAAATAACACTTTCACTTCAAATATCTTCTTCAATGTTATCATAATCGCCATCACTGTCCTCCGAATCTAAAACACTTTCAATTAACTCAGCAATAGCACTGCTGTCGCTTGTACTACGCACGGAGCCATGGCTAGGAGAACGACTGACACCTGATGAAATGTTCGTGCTTCCAGAGGCTACAATTAGGCAATAAATAACGGTGCAAGTTCTTAGAAGGGGAGCTTTAAACAAGCCACATTGCTGTTCTATTCGTAGAAGGTCGCAAAAGGGAAACCCTTGCAGGGGTGATCAAGTATAAGCTGGTACATACGACTCAGCGCAACGTGTGAATGTCTCGTCATTTGAGTTACCTAGTTAGCGCTTGCGTGAACACCACATCAAAAAAGTCAAGTGGGTTAAAAAGAGTACTTTAACTAATTACAACTGAATAAAGGACGAACACCTTCCAAGTCTGCCTCCTCTTCTCTCCTCTTTCTCACTGCTGTTAGTATAATTTGAATTAATACAAGATAGTAAAAAATCACATCACACAGGCTGTTCGATTCCCAGATAGAGCTCTTCCACCACCACCTGATGAATAAAGGCACGCCACATTTCAACCGTTACTCTCACCAGAGTTTCATTAATGTGCTGAAATCTACGAGTTTAAAGGTATTATTCTTACGTGCAACATATCCCTTGACCAGGTTCTGCACCAACTCAGAGGAGTAAAGCTTCTGTTGGGCCTTCATGAACAAATGATGTCATAGAGGTTAGAGATCCAACATGGCACATCAAACATGAGCACATGGGTACACGGCACTCTTCAGTTTGAATTGCTTGTGTATATTAACGAGTGACAATTAATACACATTGGCCCTTGCATATTTTGCTGCTGATGCTGCTGCTGCTGATGATTATGACGACTCGATTAAAGGGACCTAACAGCTAGGTCGTTGGTCCTAATGGTTTGAGGTGCAACAAAATGAAATAATTAAAACTTTAAAATGTATCCACTGACTAGAATCTAAAACGTACTAATCACAGGTAATGAAGACCCTTGGTGTTCCTCACATAGTGGTACTAATCACAGGCAATGTAGAACCACGGTGTATCGAACATTATTGTTCCACCCACAAGCAACACAGACCCATGGTGTTCCTCACATAGTGGTACTAATCATGGGCGATGCACAAACCCGTGGTGTTCCTCACATAGGGGTCCTAATCACGGGCTCCATTTGATTGCAACTCTTGGCACCTATTCCCGCTAGACACCAGTTTGTGCAGCCTAGCGCACACTCCCTCACCACGGTGGGATGCACACAATGGTACTGATCACAGGCAATGCCCAGACCCGTATTCCGCACATAATGGTACTGCTCCTAGGTAATGTAGGCCCATTGTATTCCTCACAAGGTGCTACTAATCGCAAGTAAGGTCGACCTATGGTATTCCTCACGTAATGGTACTAATCTCAAGTAATCTGATGGTTCTAAGCCCATCATCCCTTAGTCGCCCCCCTTTGTCACCTCTTACGAGAGACAGGGGATGCCGTGGATGTATTCTTCGTCCGCATCCCCTACCTACAGTGGGTTCATATTTTGCTGACAAATTATCTGAGAAATTATATTTTGTACTTTTTACATGTAGGACCGCATTATGTCAGACTTGGCTAATGAACTACTTTGATGTCTCCGCATAGGTGTTCTGTGGTAGCATCAGCCAATAAACATTAACATGACCATGTTCTCATGTTTACAGTAGGATGTTTCTTTCGATGATTGCAGTATATTTGCAACTAGCCTTGTTTAGTTCCACACCTTTTATCATTAAATCATTAGAAACCTCTCTAACCGTCATGGCCGTGGTCTCCCTCCACTTCTCTTACCCTCCATGGCTGAGTCCATTATTCCCCTAGGTTACATATCCTCCTCTGTTCGCCACATATGACCCCACTATCAAAGCCAGTTTATACATAGTTTTATACATCCGAATACAATTTATCGCGCCCGTAAGTCGTCCCCGGAAATGAACGACGTACTAATCCTCGCTGATGATATAGATGTTGATTCCCATAGGGAACTGGTAATATTTGTGCCGAATGAGTAAATTGGTACTAATCCTCTCTCTCGAGCGTGTGCAATATGTACAACAAAATTACGATGCCATTTATATTGTCAGCGATTTCAACCTAGAAATTACGTGGTCCAGAAATTCTGCACCTGTTCCAAATAACCTGCTCGCAAATAGATTCCTTTCCGCTCTCAACAATTTATTCCTTCATCAATAAATATTTGAAGCCACATGTATTATGCAAACAACACGCTCAACCCTTCATCTTTTCCTAAGTAACATACCACAAACCATCCAATCCCTTAACATTATTCCTTGATTCTGTGACCATCAGCAATTCTCGGAACAATGGCCCATATAAAACCATCCCCCAAACTCCATACCAGAACAGTTTATAATTTTGCCCAAACAAAATGGAACGATCTATCCACTTTACTATCCAACCACCTCCCTGTTCTCACCTCAGATTTCACTGGCAGTACTGACATAAACAAGATATGGCAAGACTGGAAGAAAATTTTCTTCTAATGCATAGAAGAAACCACACAAATTGTAAATATAACCAGCAGAAGGAAATCCCCATGGATTACCAAGGAGATAGTGCGAGAGATTTGAAGAAGGGACCACCTGTACCAGAACTGGAAAAGAAACCCAACTGATTGTGAGTGGGAGAAATACAGGCCGGCTAGGAACAAGGCTAAACAATCTTATCAGAGATTCCTACGATTCTTATATTCACAGTCTCAACACCGACTAAGGAACTGTGAGCTTTTCTAAGAAGTAAAGGTTGCAACAGAGCTCCATCTGTATTTAAACGTAACGGGATGGCAGTCTCCACACCACAAGAAATTGCAGACATCTCCAACAGGAAATTTAAAAATAACTTCTCCGCCCCTACTGAGGATGAGAATATGCTCTATTCATGGACAACATCTACCCCTCTCTTCCCTCCAACCAACGTGTATTTCTCAACAAATGAAATCAAGGAGAGCCTTCTGAAAACAAGACCACACCCCGCGACTGGGCCGGATCGAGTACCAGCAAGAATTCTCAAGAATTGTGCAGCCGCCTTGGCGGCACTCTCTTCAACTACTCCATAAATACCGGGCCTGTGCCTACTGAGTGGAAAGAAGCCAACGTAGTCCCGATTTTCTAAGATGGAGATAAGGAAAATGCACATGATTACCACCCAGTTTCAATAACATCAGGGGTCCGTAAATGTATGGAACGTCTAGTTGTTAAATGTATATTGAATTTTCTCAAGGAGAGAAACTTTTAACAAAAGTCATTGATAAGGGCCTTATTTTTTGGTGAAATAAAACTGTTGATTTCGGTGTTAAAACTAACACTATTTCGGTAGGTATTTCGTGAAATAAATTGTCATACTGATCGATGTTTCTTGTGAAATATTCCTTATGGTATGGGGTAAATCTAACTAATTTTGTGATTAGGGGTTTTAAAGTGAACACTTGTAATGTATTAAATTGTTATTAAACCTCAGAACAACCAAATATACAACATGTTATGGAAATAAATACCGGTAGGCCTATATAAATCACTGAAACCTCGAAACGAAGTTAGGCGGAAGTTAGGAATTTATACATAGCCTACACTTTTTTGCCGGTCATGTGGTGTAGGGGTTGCGTGCCTGCCTCTCGCCAGGAGGCCCCGGGTTCGATTCGCGGCCAGGTCAGGGATTTTTCTCTCGACCTGAGGGCTGGTTTGAGATCCACTCAGCCTACCTGATTAGAAACGAGGAGCTATCTGACGGTGAGATGGCGGCCCCGGTCTCGAAAGCCCAGAATAACGGCCGAGAGGATGCGTCGTGCTGACCACACGACCCCTCGTAATCTGCAGGCCTTCAGGCTGAGCAGCGGTCACTGGGCAGGCCAAGGCCCTTTCAGGGCGTTAAGTGCCGTGGGGTTTCGTTTGGTTCTACACGTTTTTACATTTTGAATGACTTGTCTCCAAAGTAAAAACTACGCATGGTTTCAACATTATCAGGATTCAGAGTTGTGCGACAGTCAGAAAGCATATTTTTGTAAACAAAGCAGCCCCTTTCACTGACCACATTAGACGTCAGAAACCATAATGCTTGCGAACACTTGGTGCAAATTTACTCAGGTCTTCTATCGAACCTCCTAAAACTTCACTAACAATGTCTTCTTTCTTCTCTTCTATCAGACGTGCTTTCACTGCATTTTGCAAAGCCATATATCCCTGGAGGATATTTATGGATATGCTGGTGCTGCCCGGCCGGGGATGAGTAACTCGGACAGTTAAGGCGTTGGCTTTCTGAGCCCAAGTTGATAGGTTCAATCCTGGATCAGTCCGGTGCTCAAATACAAGCCCCGTGTTACTAGTTTTATTGGCGCGTAAAGAACTCCTGTGGGACAACATTCCGACATCTCGGCGTCTCCGAAAACCGTAAAAGTAGTTAGTGGGACGTAAAAACAATAACATTATTACAACTCAACCAGGCGATTTTTTTTTTTGCTATTTGCTTTACGTCGCACCGGCACAGATATGTCTTACGGCGATGATGGGATAGGAAAGGCCTTAATTAAGGTACAGCCCCGGCATTTGCCTGGTGTGAAAATGGGAAACCATGGAAAACCATCTTCAGGGCTGCCGACAGTGGGGCTCGAACCCACTATCTCCCGATTACTGGATACTGGCCGCACTTAAGCGACTGCAGCTATCGTGCTCGGTGCGATTTATTTACAATAGGCCTACTAATATCGTCATATTTTATAATAAAGTCGGTATTATTTACCTTTCCTTTTATATTCATCCATGTCCTCATGCCATGATTATCCAGTTTTTCTATAGAAATGCTGGTTTACATGAATGCTTTTGTTGTGTCTATTACAAATTGTTCTCTACCACTTTTCAACTCTGTTGCGATGTGTAAAGTATCGCCGATTGTTATTTGACGCTTAAAATTATGTTCATTTGCTTCATTCTTCTTCTTTTTGTGTGTTTCTGATTCTCTACAGTATTTATCGCACGTCTCTCTTCGTTTTCACGTAATGCGAACATTACACTACTTACACATTAGAATCTTTCTTGCAGCATCAAATATATAGAAGGCCTCACTGTTGTATTCCTCGGCCCTCGGAAAAACTGTTGTGACTTTAGTTTTCAGCATTTTTGTACTTAAATGCTGGACATTTGCTGATAAAGTTTCATAAGTGGCGAACTCTCACTCCGAAAGAGTATAATGCCCACTACTGTATCTACAACCGATCTTGCTACGAACACAACGCCATTTGCTGTAATCGATAACAGATATCGATTTTTAATGATTGCCTTAGAGATCGCGGAACACATACACATACCTCCGAATCCGATACACAGGGCTCATCGCTTTGTGTGAATTTGTGTAGAGAATATACAGCGCTATCAATCAACTGAGAAGGAAACTACTATAGTCAAGTTCTCAGAAGCATTTAAACGTTTATTGGAGATCTTTTCCGATACGATTTCGCATTTTTCGTACCAAGTGGGGTATATTTCGTGATTATTTGCGCGATTCGTGTAATAAATCAGATTTCGCGATATTTCGCGAGTTCATTTCGCTAAAATACGTTACGGTACCTACAAGGTCATATATAGGCTAGAAAGAAGATATGAAAAATTTTGTGCGTATCGCTATTACCAAAAAATACGGCCCCTAGTCATTGATGAACGGCAGTTCTCTTTGGAGCAGACTGATGTCTCACAAATAGACTGTGTGACTGACTGGAGCAAAGCTTTCGACCAGGTGTAACATCAAAGACTTCTGTTAAAACTTAACTACGGCATTGAGGGTACACTGCTGGCATGACTGAGGTCACTTTCGGTGGGTTGAACGCAGTGGGTTGTGAACGGAGGAGCCAAATCAGACCAAACCACCATTACTTCTGGAGTAATTCAGGGCAGTGTGATAGGGCCCGTACTGTACACGATTTATGCTCTCGACTTACCGGATTGTGTAAATTCGACCATGGCGCAGTCATTTACAGAGCCATGAAAACGATGATATCATACAATTCCAATCGCATCTGGTTATTATAGCTCTGTGGTGCAAGGTAAATAAAATGTATATAAATACTAAGAAGTGTAAACATAAAAGACTAAGCAGAGCTAGACAACCCCTCCGGAACCTACCTACTGTATGAGGAATCCAACTACCGAGTTCTAACTCCATCAAACTGTTCGGTATTCACATTACGGACATTCTGAAATGGAATAAGCACGTGGAGGAAGTGAGGTGCAAGGCATACAGAACGCTAGGTTTTATCTGTAGATGTCTCGGGAGGAAGAAGTAAAGCCCTACGAACGGCTTACATTTCCCTGGTGAGGCCCATACTACTCTATGACCTTCCTTCCTGGCATCCAACGACAATGAAAAATATGAGAAAACTACAGGGTGTCCAGCGATGAGCAGAACGTTTAATTAACAAACACATCCCTTTAAACACAGCCAGTTCATTGCCACCAGTGAACTCGTTATGTACACAAATAGACTTAGCATTCCTTAAGAAATCCCTGACGGACAACACACACCTCTCCCCTTTCCACCGCCTGCAGCTTCATTACCGCTCTGTTAAAAGAGGCCAAAGAGTTACTCTTGTCCCTCCCTTCACCAGAACAACCTCATATTTAAATGGCTTTTACGCAAGGTCTGCTCGTACCTGGAATCTTCTACCATCTGCTTCCTCTTCCTCAGTGAAGTACAGAAAATGTATATGTAAATAGAAACCCATATGTGATGTATATAACTTGCATAAATTAGAATTGTAAGAAAGATGGGTGCAAGTTCAGTTGAATGTGTATGCGTGTGTGTGTGAGAGTGGTTGTGAATGAGTGTGTATACAGGGGTATTATTGTAAAAGTACAGTGATTGGAGGGTAAATATGTAAATTTAAAATTGCCTACATATATGTACATATTCAGTAGAGTTTATGTACACATACATGTGAGGATGGTGGCACTTCCGTGTATGTGGGACTTGCCCTTTCTCCATCTACCACTCCTAAATTGTACTTGAACAATTTAAAGAAAAAAGTAAATTTAAAAAATAATGATAATAATACACTGCTGCCTGTACTAGCAATCCAGTCTCGCAACTTTCATGCCAGTTACTTCCAACCTATGTATAATAAGACTGAGTCCACCCAGCTTTTGCTCCAGTACAGCAAAGTAGATCAGTCTTAGAAACTCTCGCACCTCTTTTCAGGCTCCAATACATAAGATTGGAGGCTTACAGCACAGGATGACAAAATCATGTCATTGGCAAACATATCTGCCACAACGGCTAAATGATTAGCATGCTGGCCTTAGGTCTAAGGGGTCCCAGGTTCGAATCCTGACCAGGTTGGGATTTTAATCTTTATTGATTAATTCCGATGGCTTGGGGGTCGGGTGTGTGTGTGCCGTCTTCAGCATTAGAATTCATCATAGGTAGGGCTCAACCTCACAGGCACGAAAGTTGCCCGTAAGGTGTCATTTAGAAAGATCTGCACTAGGCCATTCCAGAGGCCAGATGCTATTATTATTATTGTTGTTGTCATTGGCATACATAAAACTGCTTACTACATTCTGACCAAATTGAATCCCTCCCTGGCATCAGTAAATGATCCATAAAAGCAAACTCAACTACAGAGAAACCTCGTTACTGTGTTCCTCATTAACATGTTTTCCTGCTTAGCACATCATAAATTAGAAGTCCCGATTCTTATCGTACTAAATCTATATAAAATGTACCTCACTTATCGCATCAACAATTTTCACTATTACCCCTTAGTACGATCACATTTTTCCTAAACCTGAAAATGTTAGGTACTGTATTTGCCATCCCTTTAGCTAACTACCGAGAATAAAATTTCGCAGCTGACCATGGTCCTGTAAACATCAGATTTAACAATAAAATTGATGACTTGGTAACACTGCTGATTATCTTTGGTAAATGCATTGCAAATACAGTATTAGGCCCATGAAATTATTTTCCTTTTCTGTTTTTTGTATTGTGCGTACTGAAGATTTCTTACAACACCTGAGAGCATTCCCTAATTTCAGATTAAAAGAATTAAATTACATTTATAAAAATTCATGCAAAGGTGCATCTTCTATTTACCTGAAACCGGCTCATGCTTTGGTACAATCGACCAAGGTTGCCAAAGTGCTTGGCAGTCTGTACGTTCCGCTCCCCAAAAGTACGGAGGGCCAAATCCAGTGCAGATTTATGGAGTTCCTCAGCATTCTGGAGGAGAATGTGCGTTCCTAGGATAAACATATAAGTATATGTGAAACATAACATAGTTGCTTAAGTGGGCTGATTAATCTATAAAATCATTCACAATACATTAGGATAGTGAATATATATACAGTCTGGTTTACCATCACTTCTCTAAACATTGTCGTAAATCAATCAACAATTTTAATCCTAACTTATAAATGATGTCATAATTTTACATCACACCAGTCCAGCACTTTGTGACTATACTGAGACAGGATTTTCCCACAGGTCGGTAATAGAAAAAGCAGGCTCAATACAAAACATTTCATTGCCAACAACTAGAATATTAATTCTGATTCACATAATTTCTCATAATCCTAAGGAAGTTGTCCAAACACATACAGAAGCATTCAACTATCTATTACACACATACTGTCATTTCATTTCTGTCAAGCATGAAGAGCAATAAATAAGAAAAATAGTGGCACACACAACTGACAGTCAGAAAAATTAAATTATCGTCCTACAGCAGGATACTCACATGTAAATTACAATTTCAACCTTTTCCTTTCCAAAACTAGATTAACCATTAAAATTGGGCAGATTGCTTGCAACCCAGGCAGTATTTTAAATTGATTTGCTCAAGTTTGTACTTTCAAAGTGCAAAACCAACTGTATTTCAAAAAAGTAGTACTTTTATGATTCTTTCTGAAATAACCCACAGATAATTATTGTTGTTTTAAGCAGGAAACATTTATCAGCTCCTGACATACCACTCAGAGGAAACATTTCTGCACAATGCTTATCAATATTTTTTTTTTTGCTAGTGTTTTAACATTGCATTAATTGGGATAGGTTTTCAATGACGATGGGATTGGAAAATGGTAAGGCAGAGAAGGAACCGGACATGGCTTTATTTAAGGTACAGCCCCAACATTTGCCTGGTGTGGAAATGGGAAACTATACAAAACCACCTTGAGGGATACCAAGGGTGGGATTCAAATCCACCATCTGTCGAATGAAAGCTCACGGCCAAGCAGCCAACTCATTTGGTCATCAAAATTTATACATCCCAAGAAATACAGAACTAAAAAGTGTTTTGCATATTCTAGTTCAGTGCACATTTTTATTTAGCAATAATTATGTGCGAAGCTTATACAATACAAAGAGTGCATATAAAGAAACACAATATATGGTCAGCTATGCAAAGGCAACAGAAACACAACAAAAGCACAAAGCTGGTTATGAGGAATTTTGAAAACAAAATAATTGTTCATTGTGTGGCAGATCATTACTGTGTACAGCTACCACCAAACAGTCCAACTTGTTTTGGAGCAGATTACGTATACCATTCTTGGCCAGAAGCTTTGGTCAGTTGCTGAATGTCAGTAAGAGGATTAGGAAGCTGGCCATTTGCTCTCTTCACTTCACACACTGTTTATGTGCGCAGAATATGCTGGCCAACCCATGCCATGCAATGCAATGCATCTCTAGGAACTCAATGACCACTCTGGCTCAATGGGCATGAGCGTTATCATCCACTAGTGTATAGACATTGCCCACAGTGACAGCAAATCCTGTAACTACAGGTTGGAGGACGTTTATGCATACCAGACCAGTCATGTTAACCTGGATAAGAATTTGGGGTGAACGTTGACCAAACCGATCCCATAACCACACCCCAAAACGTGATGGAACCTCCTTGCTGATGAGGGTAATCCCACTGGATCGCCTCCAGATTCTAATATTCCACTTGTACAGATGCAAAAATATGGTGACCTCAACAGCAAAGAGAGTATGCTTATAGGCCTAATGTTCTTGATGCTACGGGCAATGAGTTGTTTGTTGCCCGCTGCACAAGAGCTGCCCTATGGTGTGGTTTACAAGGAGAGCTTTTGGCACAGGTCTCACTGAATAACAGTTTTCCAACATGCAACCGATTTTGCACTGTCTGATTTGACACACTCTGGTGACCCTCTGAGCATCATGGGAGAACGAGGTGGCGGTAGCAGTGGGTCCACGGCATGTTAAAAGCAATTAATACCGATCCTCCCTGAGAGCTGTTTTGCATAGTAACTGTCTCTCCCTGAACTATTTCCAAACTCTGGAGACATAACTCTGACTCACTCCAATATGAACAGTGATATCCACTTCTTGCCATCATTCTTGCAGCAATGTCACAATTTGAGTGCAGTTAGCAGCAGAAAAAGTTATTCTTGCCACGTTTACCTCAGTTCTACATGTGCTGTCTACAGACCACTGACCTTACAAGTGACAAACTGACCAACATGACAAGTGCCCCCTATCAGACAAATATCGGACCTAATTTGTGTTTAGCATCACCATGTGTCTCAGACACTGGCTTACAGTGCATACTGCAGACACATTTGAGATACCGTGACATATTCTGCAGTGAAATCATATGCGAAACTTCCTTTGAGCACTGTACATAAATTTCTTCCACTGTCACTAGCTCTTAATTCCCTGCGCGTGTCCATGCATGGGTTTAAGTTTAGTAAGGAACCTTGGATGTTTCTTGACATTCAATCTGCGCAAAGAATCAAGTTCACCCTTGCAGTATACGCTTTTAGCTGTCCATGATTGCCAATGGTACTGACGAACACGAACAATCAGAACCACTGCCTTCATTTTATATTATTTTCTTACCTAGACTATCTCCATTACAATCAATTATATAGACTGGAAATGGCAAACAAAAATTAAAGCTGTTCAAAAAAACATTTTTAAAGACTACCTGAGGGCCTGAGAATTGCATCTTGAAGGAATTGTTCATAAACAACGTTGGACTGTTAATTTCAAAACAATGATATTCAAATCACAAATGCACTTTTGAAGGTATTTGTTTGGAATGTGACATTGTATGGAAGTGAAACATGGATAATAACTAGCACAGAAAGAAAGAGAATAGAAGCTTTTGAAATGTGGTGTTTCAGAACAATGCTGAAGGCAAAATGGGTAGATTGGATCACAAATGATGAGATACAAAATCAAACTGGTGACAGGAAATCTGACCAGAAAAAGACATAGAATGATAGGACACATCTTGAGATATCTAAGACTGATGATGATGATGCTTGTTGTTTTAAGGGGTTTAACATCGAAGGTCATCGGCCCGTATATCTAAGACTTGTTCAGATCATTTTTGAGGGAAGTTTAGTTTTTAAGAACAGTACGGGTAGACCAAAGCATGAATATGACATACATGTTCTATTTGCACTGAA
The DNA here is from genome assembly GCF_040414725.1 of Anabrus simplex. NCBI lineage: Eukaryota > Metazoa > Arthropoda > Insecta > Orthoptera > Tettigoniidae > Anabrus > Anabrus simplex. The sequence continues at coordinate 1,145,544,203 of NC_090266.1, read as the reverse complement.
ATTAAAAGGTTAGCACAGAGATGCATGGAGAACAGCATCAAACTAGTCCATGGACTGATGACCCAAACAACACAATAGTGGAATCACAGCCACAGGACCAGTTTTATGAGGAATCTGAACCAAAGTGACATGACTTTTCATTCTTATTAAATCCCACATGCTTTGTCCAAGATTCAAATTGCAGCTGTCTTGGTGAGAAGCCAAAGAAGAAGACATTTGGCCATTCTTACTGGGGATAATCATGATCAGCCCTCTCTCAAAAAATATCATGCATACCCGCCAACTTTACAAAACCAAAAATCAGGAGATTTTGATATGAAAATCAAGAAAAATCAGGAGATACAATTGGTCAAAACTGCTTATTCTTCATGTCTTGTGCAATACAGTACTATGATATATTTATAACACTTATTGTCTCAAAGCCCGACTGTTGCTATATGAGGCTACAAGGCTAAAAATTACACATCTCTATTCCCTCACAGGAAGTATGTGAGTGAGATGATCGGTCTCTGATAAGTGTTCCGAAAATAGTATGAATTCATGCTCCACATGTGTGAATCAGTCATGCCATTACTTAGCAAACGCATAGATTAATATATTGCATCAAACGCCCATGCGATTATGCGAAGCAAAATGCTATTTGTATCAAATACAGTAGAATCTCACTCAACCGACGTTCGCTTATCCGACATTCCGTGTTATCCGACACCTGCAGGCTTAATTTGAACTTTAGGTGGAAGCAATTCTGGGACACCCGGTGTAGAGGGTGCGACCGCGGGACAAGCACCGGCAGTCATTGGTAGGATTGTTCAGTGTAGTATTGGTTGGGTGCGGATGTTATAGTTTTCATATCCTCTGTGAGTATGGCGAGTAAACGGAAGAAAGTGATTGTTTCTGTGGAAGACAAGTTGAGTGGGTTAAAGAGACTGGACAAAGGGGAAACTCTTCAAAAAGTGGCTTCAGATTATGGTGTTGGGCGAGTTACAGTGGGAGACCGAAACGATAAGAGGGAAGAAATTGAAACGGGGTGTTCTACCAGAGCAACAAGTGATGCACTGAAAATTAGAAAAACAATGAAGAATGTGTGTACGAAAAAGTAAGTGAAGCACTATTTCTTTGGTTCACTCAAAACCGGGAAAAGGGCCTGTCAATATCTGGCCCCATTCTGCAAGAAATGGTGGTGTATTTCCAGAAGGAGTTAAATGAAGGGGACCCTAATTTTAATGCCAGTGCTGGGTGGCTTGATCGGTGGAAAAAACGGTACGGCATTGGGCAGCTTAATATCTATGGTGAAAAACTGTCAGGTAAATCCGATGAGGTTGTGAAATTTAAAAGGGTACTTCAAGAAATAATTCTTGCTGAAGGATTAACCGGTGATCAGATTTTTAATAGTGCTGAGACCGGGCTGAATTTCAAGATGCTGCCATTGAAACTCTCACGGGCCAAGCCAAGACGTCTACACCTGGCTACAAGCATAGTAAGGAAAGAGTTACTGTTCTTGCCTGTAGTAATATTACTGGTAACTTAAAAGTAAAATTGCTTATGATCGGCAAAGCAAAGAAGCCTAGGACATTTAAAAACATTTCTGTTAATGTTCTTCCAGTCAATTACATGAATCAGAAGACTGCCTGGATGTCTTCTGACTTCTTAAAAGACTATTCTTTACACAATTAGTTCCAGATGTAGAAAAATTTCTAGCTTCAAACAATCTCCCTAGAAAAGCTTTTCTTCTACTAGACAACGCTCCATCACACCCAAATGAAGAGCAACTTAGAAATGGTGACATCAAGGTCATGTTCCTCCCTCCTAACGTGACGTCATTATGCCGCCAATGGACCAAGGTGTGCTGGAAACACTGAAGAGGAAATATCGGTGGAAACTCCTTTCAACCCTCATAGAGAAAATGGACAATGGCAAGGACATGATAGAAAAGTTAAAACAAAGCAACATGAAAGACGTGGCATACTGGATAGCGCAGTCTTGGGAAGAAGTTGAAAGAACGACGTTAGAAAGTCTTGAAACATATTGTTGAGTAAGGTTGAACATCGAGAAGAGGTGGTACAAGAAGACATGGAAAACATTGTTCCCTTCCTGAATTGCATCTTGGCTGTGAGGATGCTACGACTCAAGATGTAAGTGGTGTGCACAAGATCAGCTGTTTGAACTAACTGTCCCTGATATTATTGGTTTTGTGAATGCTAACGAAAATGAGGATAATGAAGAAGAAGAATGAGGCATTGCAGAACAAAAGGCGGAAACGTTGACTCACAATGAAGGATTATCGTCGATGGCGGGATCTCGCAGCAAGAAAACTTGAATCAGCAGGCAAGCAGACATTGTTGACCAGTTTCTTTTCCTAAGACATTTGGAATGTTTTCGTTCAATACCGCATCTGCTGTACAATTGAATTGGTAAGTCAATAAATAGAGTACCGTGAAACACATTAATACAGTATAGCCTTCCTGTTTGTTTTAGTTAATTTTCAAAGTTATTCTGTATTATCCAACATTTTCGGTGATCCGACGTACTCCAGGTCACGTATAGGTCGGATAATCGAGACTCTACTGTAACTAGCTGAGGTACCCGTGCTTTGCTACGGAATTCTCTGAAAGACTGTCCTTATAGTTTTCCCAACTGAAGCCAACAATCAACACAGGTCTTTACAAAGACGTCAGTATGAATGTCACAATTAAAAGCAAAGCTGTCGTATGAAATATTCGATAAAATGAAAAACACATTTTCTCACTTTTAACGAAAAGTACTACGGTGTCGATCTAACAGTTCAAAGTTCCAGAGCTAGAATGACCAGGCCGCAAACAACCACGAACACTCCTGTGTAATTATTCCATTAAGTGTGCACACTGCTCATTCCAATCACTGCCTCAGAGCAGGGATCGAATAGCTGGAATACTATGATGATCCAGTGTGTTACGTACCAGTAGTATTAAAAAATTTATGAACCAGAGGCAGGCTGTTATACCCATATTTTCCTCGGTGCTTGACAACACAATACGGCATTCAAAATGGGGTAACTTGGAACACAACCAGCCACACTCATATGCATATGTATTTTCCTGAATTAAATCAAACCAACAGATGACACCTACAAAAACACATAAGTATTGAAGGTTAACTGCTGCACTATACAATAAAATATGAGTATTATATTTTAAGCCAGTTAAACTATGGGTCGAGCATGTCAGAAGATTATGAAATAATATAAAAATCTCTTTGTCACTGGAAGAATACATATGCAAACACAATATTACTTACATTTTCTTGTAATGAGGCAAACGGAAGAAAGACTGTGCATTCTTCTCTACTTCATAGTTACTGCAGCTTACCACAGCACATACCTTTCCCCTCATGTTGAGAGGGGATATCAAGGAATGACACATGCTACAAGTTAATTATGTCAACTCACTGAAAACGCATAAATAACACCAAAAACTTCACACACAAAGACATGTGCTCTTATGACAGAATCATTAGTTCTCAAGTCAATCCGCTAGAGAGAGCTCTAATAGCTGTCCCTCGATATCTCGCTGAGTGTCGCGTATTGTCTCTACTCTATTTGCTGTGAACGAACACGAACATAGCACGCGAGAACGAGAGATTGACAAGGTTTCAATGAACAACCAAGACCGACTCCAATCCTCAGACAGTAATATTAAAAAACCATGGCGGCCAAAGAAGCCGGATTGCTGGTATTGGCTAACACGAAAACATCACTTATATACATATTATACAAACGGCGGTAATTAAACATGATAAATGTAACATCATATGGAAAATCACTTTTACACGTATGAAAACGCTTCGCCAGAAAGTACGCACCACAGTTAATCAACTAGAATCACATATATTCTTCTAGAAAAGAGACCACCAAGCTGATTATTTAGAAATTTCAATTAGTCAAATAACGTTTTCTTTTAGATTTCACTTCGCTGGATATATGAAAATACATGATAAAACTGTTAAAATGATATTTCTAACATCATTTTGAATGTTTCAAAATAAATTAAGGTGCGAAATTCCTCAATTTATTCGCTCTCATGAGAACAGTAAAACATAATTTGTTGCCTTAGTTTAGAAGTGGTGGACAATTTCATAAATTCAGCACACAGTGAATGGGAAGTACACCCGAAATAATGTTATTGGCTTTATGACACATTAACTCAATATTTTATGGTTTTCGGAGACGTCGAAGTGCCGAAATTTAGTCCTGCAGTAGTTCTTTTACATGCCAGTAAATCTACCGACACGAGGCTGACGAATTTGAGCACGTTCACATACCACCGGACTGAGCCAGGATCGAATCTGCTAACATGGGGTCAGAAGGCCAGCGCCTTGGCCGTCTGAGTCACTCAGCCCAAGTACACCCGAAATGATTATGTTAACCCAATGAACGGACCGCCCTGGTAATGTTAACATCATGTTGACATATGGAATAACAGCACTTCACACAATGATAGTAATCTTAGTAATGAAACGTTCAGACACTAAAGATATAATAGGTTTTTACCCATTAAAGAACATGAGTTCAAAAACTCTATTGACTAAACATTGATATTTAACCGCATGGACGAGCTTCAGTTCGGCGCAATCTGCTTGATAACAGATAACCACAGCATGTATCGGAAGGTGTTGGCAGTGTAAAACCCTACGTTACAAACCCAGCTAATCCCTCTAAGCCACTATTTCTTCTGTGTAACAGTATACAGATTGCTACCTCACTTAACTGCATATAATTACATATCCTATATGTCCTCTGACTCATATAAATACACTCGCATACTTATATTCTACAAAGAAACTAACATTTATCGTCAACTTTCATAAAATGACACCGACTACATACGATAACAACAAACCAAAACAAACCCACATTTTCAACAATTCCGGCTACTCGATTCGCCATCCTTGAACGATCGAGAGTAGCATTAAGGTCTGAGGATTGAAGTCTGTCTTGGAACATCGCACATTTCTCGCATTAAAAAATGTCGATATTTCGTTTGAAAGCAGCCAATGAGTGAAGGACTTCCAGCCACTGGCGTAAAAAAAGCTGAAATGGTGGGATTTGAAAACAAGCGTTTTAAATCCGCCAAAAAGCCATTGAAAATCAGGAGTCTCCCGCCTAAATCGGGAAACTTGGCAGGTATGATCATGTAATAAAAGAAAGAGATAGAAAGAACTATCACTACTCTCATGAGTGCCAAACTTGCTGATATTTTCAGATAAGAGAACAAAGATGGTCAAGTATTATTTTCTGCCACAATTTTCTTAGTGCATTCATTCTTCAGACATTTTTCCTCATGTATAATCTTGAACAGGTTGCATATACTAGGAGCCGCACATACTTCGATGAACTTCAGCAATCAATTGTTGTTTGAGTCATCAGTTCATAGACTTGGCTGATGCGGCTCTCACTCTATGCTGTCCTACCCTATGAAAACCTTTTCATTTCAGCCTACTTACCTACTACATCCTACATCTACTTGTTTATCATATTCATGCCTTGGTCCAATCCTACAATTCCTTCAAAAACTAACTGAACCAACCAAACCTGGGTGTCTCAAAATGTGTCCATTCTATCTCTTCTTCTAGTTGAATTTCACCAAATTGTTCTCCTCTAACCAACTCAATTTAGTATCTTTTCATTCGTGAACCGATCTACGCATCTTATTTTCACCATTCTTCTGTAACACCACATTTAAAAAGCTTCTATTCTCTTTCTTCCTGAGCTAGTTAGTGTCCATGTTTCACTTCTATAAAATGCCATGCTCCACAAAAAAGTCCTCAAAAACCATCTTCCTAGTATGAATATCAATATCTGAAGTGAGCAAATTTATTTTCCTAAGAAAGGCCCTTCTTGCTCGAGCTAGTCTACATTTTATGTCCTAATTACTTCTACTGTCGTTCGTTATTCTACTAGCCAAATAATATTCCATCTACTTCCTTCAAGACTTCATTTCCTAATGTAATATTTTCTGCATCACCTGATTTTTTTCAATGCATTCTGTTACTTTTGCTTTGGATTGATTCATCTATATATTTTCATCTTGTGCTCTTTCTCCAAGATTGTCTCCAAACCATTGAGCAATTCATCCAGATCTTCTGCTGACTCAGATAAAAAATAATAATATCTCGCAAATCTCAGAGTTTTGTTTCCCTTTCCTTGGATTGTGATTCATTTTCCAAATTCCTATTTCATCCCCTTTACAGTCTGTTCTGCATAACAATGAAAAGGAGGAGGGGATAAACTGCAACCTGCAAAGATCTTCATTGGGGTAATCAAAAATAAAGGGTACAGATCTCTGCACATGGTTATGAAGGTATTTAGGGGTTGTAGTAAGGATGTAAAAGAGAGGGCATATAAGTCTCTGGTAAGACACCAACTAGAGTATGGTTCCAGTGTATGGGACCCTCGCCAGGATTGATTCAAGAACTGGAAAAAATCAATAGAAAAGCAGCTCGATTTATTCCGGGTGATTTCCGACAAAAGAGTAGCATTACAAAAATGTTGAGAAGTTTGGGCTGGGAGGGCTTGGGAGAAAGGAGATGAGCTGCTCAACTATGTAGTATGTTAGAGATAATATAGATGTTGATTCCCATAGGAAACCTGATGGCCAGGCAGGCATCAATTTTTGGTAATGAGACAAAGTCTCTCATAGTGCATTGGCACTGCCGGTGGCTTCAAGCAGCCTACGCAGTGACCTCCACTGTATGCACAAGCTGGTGGGTTTCCTATTTACCAACTGATGAACCCAACTTAGCACACTGGGGCAAAACGCTGACAACCAGGAACGAGTTAGCTGGAAAATGTATAATGTCCAATAACGGACCATTTATATTGATATTATATTAAGTGGTATGTTCCGAGCTGTCAGTGGAGAAATGGTGTGGAATGACATCAGTAGATGAGTAAGTTTGAGTGGTGTCTTTAAAAGAAAGAAACAATATGAAGATAAAGTTGGAATTCAAGAGGACAAATTGGAGCAAATATTCTTTTATAGGAAGGGGAGTTAGGGATTGGAATAACTTATCTAGGGAGATGTTCAATAAATTTCCAATTTCATTGCAATCACTTAAGAAAAGACTAGGAAAACAACAGATAGGGAATCTGCCACCTGGGCGACTGCCTTAAATGCAGATCAGTAGTGACTGATTGCTCACTCCTTTCAGGATTGCTGCTTCTCTTTCATAGCTCATAATTCTTATCACTGCAGACTGGTATTTTTTTCTTCTTCTTTTTATAAAATTTGTTTTACGTCATACCGACACGGATAGGTCTTACAGAGACGATGGGATAGGAAAGGCCTAGGAGTGGGAAGGAAGTGGCCGTGACCTTAATTAAGGTACAGCCCCAACACTTGACTGGTGTGAAAATGGGAAACCAAGGAAAACCATCTTCAGGGCTACCGACAGTGGGGGTTCAAACCCACTATCTCCTGGATGCAAGCTAACAGCTCAGCGTCCCTAACAGCACGGCCACGGTAGGCTGATATCCGCTCAAATACTGTAATCCTTCTTTCTCAGTACCGGTATTTGATCTCTATCACTTTTAGAATATGAATGCAGCAAACGTCAATTTACTGTCAATTAGTACGCACAAGAATCTACCTGGATTGTGTTCTGTTCACTTACCGACTGACAGGCTGAGAGAGAGAACTTCCCGCCTGGTTCACAGTACTGAGAATCTGGGAACAGTAATAAATGTTCACAAAAGAAATGAAATTTGTAATATTATACAAAATTTCAATCACAGCTGTGTCCCCTTGCATTACTCTCTGCATTTTTCCACTTTGTGGAGCACTGCTATAGTGTACCAGAAAAAAAAAAAAATCTGTTTGATACCGACACACCTGATCAATTTGAACTATGATACAGATTTTAAAAATACATCACCGAGATAACACAAAATCTCATTAAGCTAAACATCACCAAAGGGAATGAAGAACTGAAATTACAAATTAACATAATAGCAGCTATGAGGTCCACTGGTGGACCAAGCTGACCACTTCTCGGCAGCGAGATCCGCTGGCGGTCTCATAAAATGTTGTACATAATGGAGCCATAAATGTGAGTCATTCCAGATTATGATTTTGTACTTTCTGGTTCGTCTGTACAGAGCAAAATAACATCTGATGAAGTAGGAAAGTGGCAGTTTTTATGCAGTATTGTTTGTTTCGACTGAACATCCTGTTGCAAAGCAACATACTGAAGTTTCTGCAACTGTATGTGTGTTCTGCTGACATTATTCTTGCAATGACTCTGTAGGCAAATAGAATCTCAACGAGTATACCAGTGGGTCTCAAAGTGCATTACTCGTGGACAATACGACCCGCCAGGTGGTCTATCACATAATGCACCCATATGTCTCAAGGATGTACTTAAGATATATAATAGTATGTAATTTATCCATTAGAGCTCATACATCCCTGACTTTCTACTTCATTCATAATGAATACACCCTCAAAACAATATGCTGTTATCAATGTGTTAAGTAGTTGAAATTCATCAATTTTCTACTTTTGCAACAGCTGATAAAATTATTGAATCTCAAGAAACAAATAAATACTTTGTTATAATCGCACAGTCACAGCTAACATGCACAGGCACTTTCATCCTATGCCACTGTAGCTATCGGCAATTCACCTTCAATGTCCCATTTTGCTCCACCAGATTAAAGGGGAAAGAACGCTACTGGGGGCCCTACTGCTGAGCTGCAATTAATTTCATCAAGTAAACATCGAATGTACGATGGCAGACACAATAAATTGAAATAGCTATCTCAAGCCATAAAATCCAAAAGACAGCAATATTCTTTTCAGTCATTTTGCCTTATATTAAAAATATTACTGGTCATAACTGTTTAAATGTTTCCCTGAACTCTTAGCATATCCTCTAAAACAGGAACCCAATCAACACAACAGCAATACATATTAATTAATTAACTGTGTTCAAAAACATTGAATACATGGGATTTGGAATGTGTGATGAATGGTTGGAAGGATTTAGATGAGTAGAGTAAGGCTAAAAAATGCTGGCATTTAAAGTTCCTGGAATCAACGGCATCCAAAGATGGACATTACAGAAATAGGAGAATACAGGTAAACTGAATGGAATAGCATATAAAACAGTGGTTAGACCTGCAATGATTTATGGCGCAGAGACATAGGCATCAGGCAAATTTAGGAGAAGAAACAGAGTGGCAGAGATGAAGATGTTAACCCTCCAGTACTTGAGTGGGGTAAAAAACAATTACTCCAACCTTTAGAAAACGACTGTCAATTTTTTTCTACCATTGACTGTAACCTGGCCTGCTGCATACTTTTCAAGGATACTGTGTGGCACCTCCCGAGTTGGCATAAATCTTTGGATGTTGGTACGTTTCCAGCGGGGAGACAAAGGTGACTGAGGGGACATCTTGCCCCATGCGAGCACCGGAGAAACTAAATTGGCAAACTCGTGGTTTGTCAATTTCCATTCATGCATGTGTATTTATTGTGAGAATGACTTGTTACTTGAGTGTAAACAATAAATGTAAGTCATGATATAGTTGGCATCATTAACAGGGACCCGGAACAAATTTGCCAACTCTTTTCTGAATTATTTGATGAAGAATTAGTGGATCCAGAAGATGATGATGAAGGGAACAATATAAAATGAAATGGTGTATGGCTTTTAGTGCCCGGAGTGTCCGAGGACATGTTCGGCTCGCCAGATGCAGGTCTTTTGATTTGACGCCAGTAGGCGACCCGCGCGTCGTGATGCGGAAGAAATGATGATGAAGACAACACATACACCCAGCCCCTGTGCTGGTGGAATTAACCAATTATGGTTAACATTCCTGATCCCGCCAGGAATCGAACCCAGGACCCCTGTGACCAAAGGCCAGAACACTAACCTTTAGCCGTGGATAGAGACATTAGAACATGATTCACTTTCAGAACCGAACATTGGTGACTTACCTGAAGAGGACAGTGTCGATATATCAGGGAGTGAAAATGACGATGTATCGAACAGGCCCTGCCAGAACTACATTTACGGACGTGATGGCATGACTAAATGGAGCATAGTAGGCCCTCCTAAAAACACTCGTACACATGCTCACAATAAAGTTTCATCCTACTTGCTTGGTTCCAGGCTGCACACTTGTGGCGTTTTGGATCCAATAACATTATTTAATTTTTTGAATTTAATTAAAAGCATTATACGAATAATGAACATTTTCATACAATGAATAGTGATAAATTTTACGAGAGACAGAGATGCCAAACTAAGCCCAGAGAAAGTAAGGGCCCTAAATGATCTATTATTACTAAACAAGTTGGACCCCCAAAATATAGTTGATCTGTCAGACACTACTGGGCTTGGTGTTGAAATGTTCAACACTATGTCTTACAACCAGATCTGCTTTTTTTAAGGTGTCTCACATTTGATGATGTCCGAGATCGAAATTATCGACGTGAGATTGACTATAGGTGGGCTGGTGAAAGGTTGCACATAACAGCTGCGCACAGTGTTGGTTACACTGCAATGGCGCACGAAGCAATGTTGCCGCCGCAACAACAGCTGATTGCACGACACGCGAGTTTTTAAAAACATGGGAAAAAAGCTTTTGATGTCATTGCGATGATACACAATACACATGAAATCGGCCGACAATAATCGAACATTCAACACACCGATGAAGTTCACAATAAAATATTTCACCAGAAATAATTATACAAGATAAATATACAAGGTACTTATTATCGTGATGTTACAAAATACGGAAGAAATTGGCCGACAAGAATCTCACTTTAAATACACCAATAAATGTTAGAATAATATACACCAGTGCTAACACAAAAGGTTTCTAGTAAAATCTACAAAATTTACGAAAATTCAGAGAACTTATTTTCATACCTGATTCACACAGCTAGAGGCTCGATACCCTCCAGATCACTGCCATCACTATCGTCGCTTTTGTTGTCATTGTCATCGTCGTCTAGGCAGATCATCAACTCCTGATAGTCACTGCCATTGCCGAGTTAATGAATGTTATGACATAGCTAACTTTCTTCCTTCACAAAGCCGCATCCTTTCGAGCAATACTCTCCCGGAACAGTCCTTCCACTTCAATAATTGTGAAGGACTTGTTGGGTTCATAATGTTTTACTTCACCCCATACAATACCAACTCCATGAGGTTGAAGTGACAGTGGTACAGCAGCAATCTAATAACCTCGTGGCCTTGTTCCTTCGCTACATCGTTGACTAATTTAGTCATACATATATGCACTGGGATATTTCTTTACTGCAGCCATTCCACTAGCAGTTCTTTACGGGCGCTCAAAGTAGGGGTCTTGTCCATTATTACGGAGTGGTAAGGTGCACTGTCCATAACGACAGAAGGGTCTCTGAGTTGTAATAACCGTACACATGTTTTCATATTGCACCAGCCTGGAAAGAATTAGTTCCTGTTACAGGAGATAGCTTAATTCGTTTCTTTCCCAGAGTGCTGTGAAAGAAGTCCCTACTATCAGCCCTGTTTCCGCTACAGCTATGGTCCCCTGTCTCTCTTTCCTTCTGTTCATGGAAGCAAAGACCTGTCTGAATAATAGTACGCTTTGAAAGCCCTAATGTTTGACATATGCGTTCCACAACTTGATCTGCAGGAACAGAGACACGGTTATACAAGCGTACAAATTTTCTCTCCCTCTCGTAAAACTCAAGAGTTCTCTGCACAAATTCCAATGCCCGACTATTAAGGGCTACTCCGCAGCACAAAGGATTATCACTTCGCGGTTCATGACTATGTTGTTGTTTCCGTGACATCGCACTGCATTCGTTAAAATAAAATTTCACAATTACCTCACAAAGGAAACAAAACTTTCATAAATGCGCGAATCACACCTAACCACGTGCTAGCGGCAACAGACAAAATGGCGACACTTCAATACGGTAGCTAAGCTAGTTATATAAGGCACGACTATACTACCCGTAATGCCAACAACAATCAACTGAAAATAGTTTGTATTTATTTTGTGGCTTGCTTAAACAATATTTTTTTAAAAAATGGTCATATTTGTGTAAGCAAATACAAGATTATAAGTACTATACGGAATTAAATATGAATTAACATGAATAAAATGCGTAACTATACCTAAGATAAAAAGTAGTAGTCGTCACCATCCTATGTCACCGCTAAGTGAACGTTATATAATTGCAAATTCAATTTGGATTTCTTCCTGTAATAAGCTTTGATTTCATTTTTAAGCCAGGATTTAGCCCCATTAGAATGGCAGTCATTTTATCAACACATGGAACACAAATTAACGTACGCACTTAGTAAGAAACAGGATACATTGAATAAGAAATTGAATCATTTGATAGACACACAAATACGTCGTAGTAAACAAACGAAACAAGAACAAATTAAAGGCCCATCGGACACTGTTACTCCCACGGTAGTTAACTTGACCAAGGTAAAATTTACGGAAGGAGAGAACGACCTACTTAAAAGGGGTCCAAAATACAATTGGCCTAATAAAGATAGAGAAATAGACATCATTAACACAGTTGCAGAAGCGGAGGCGAACATATCAAAACTCCCACGCAATGTAGAAGACGAAGTAAGATTGGCGTTAAAGAAGAGATTACTCAGATTGGCTAAAGAAATTTATACCAATTTTGATCCCAAAACACAGAAAACAATAAAAAACATGAAATCGAAAATTGAAGATAACAATATTATAGTAACCAAGGCTGACAAGGGGGGGTGCGATCGTTTTGATGGATAAAGATACATATATCAAGAATACTGAAGAATTTTTTTATAATAACAAATACACATTAGTAACTAAAAATCCGTTAACTAAAATTCAACGCAACTTAAAGGCCTTACTTAAAAGATCCACATCTCTCTTTACTGAACAAGGACAATTAAAACTTGTCAATATGAATCCTAGGCTCCCGGAAACTAGAGCTTTGCCCAAAATACATCAAAAAGATATTCCGATTTGTCCGATTATCAACTGCCGAAATTCTCCCACGTATAAAGTCTCCAAATACATTCATAATTTTTTGAAAAGACATTACACTTTTAATAATAAACAACCATTAAGAAATTCCACTGACTTGTGTGACATTTTGCTTAAATTTTGCGTGCATCCAAACCAGATGACGTGTTCGTATGACGTAGTGAATATGTTCCCGAATATTCTGACAGATAAAACTGTTAATATCATTCATGATAATATTTGTAAACACAGTAATCTTAGTAAAATGGAAGTAGAAGAATTCACTAGATTGTTAAATTTCGTATTAGACAATAATTACTTCTTATTTAACAATAATATTTATAAACAGAATGGATTAGCAATGGGTGACCCAATATCGGGCATCCTTGCCGACATATTTATGGATTCAATCGAACACAATGAAATAATAGCAAAAATTAAAGGAATTGATTTATGGTTGAGATATGTAGATGATACATTTGTAATCATAAACAAAGATGTCACTAATAGTCAAGAAATCTTAAATAAATTAAATGAAATCGAACCTAATTTGAAATTCACAAAAGAGGACGAAGTCGATAACTCATTGAATTTTCTAGATATAACAGTTACGCGTAAGGTTAACACTTCTGATTTCCAAATATTTAGAAAACCGATACAATCATCTACAACTATAAACAATTCTTCTTTACACCCGAGTTCACATAAACAAGCATCTTTTCACAGTCTGATTTATAGAGAACTTAGAATCCCTCTATCTCCCAAGAATTTGAAGAAAGAATTAAATTATATTAGATACCTCGCTAAACAAAATGGTTTCAAAATAGAAATTTAAGAAAATTAAGAACAAGTTATCTACGAATATGATACCAGAAAAGACCAAAAAAACTGAGTATGCTACATTCACTTTTAATAATCCAGCTATACACCAGATTACTAATGTATTCAAGAAACATAATTTTAATATAGCTTTTAGAACTACTAATACTAACCAGTCCATATTCTTTAATCATAAAAATATTAATTATCATAAAAATCGTTATTTGGGATCGGGAGTATACAGACTCAAATGTACTCAGTGTAATTTTTCATATGTTGGACAGACTGGGAGAAGTTTTATGACAAGATACATGGAACATGTTAACGCGAAAAAACATAGGAAATACTCAGCGATGAGTTTGCATATGAGGTAGACTGGTCACAGATTTGAATCCATAGAGAAAGACTTAGCGATAATTAGAAACATACAAAAAGGGAGAATGCTGAACGAATTAGAAAGTTTATTTTGCGATAATTAGAAACATACAAAAAGGGAGAATGCTGAACGAATTAGAAAGTTTATACATCTATTTAGATCAGACGTACAACAAGCAACAGAACCTTAATGAAACCACGGACAATAAAAGTATGTTACATGAATTAATGCCAAAATTATTAAAGTCAGTTAGTTCGAATAAATTTAGGATACCTAATATATTTAATTCTTCAAACTCTAATACTCCTCCCATACCCACAGATATTAGGCCTACTTCCACCAACACGGTTGACTCCGCCCCTTTGTCAGCCTCGTCACAATTGACTCCACCCATCCTCTCCTCCCTTCCGCACTCCCCTACTCCTTCCCCTCCGAGTTCACTGCCACCTCTGCAGCACAGTTACAACACCAGACTCAGAGCCAACAGACGGGCAGCAATCAACACAACAGTAGATAACAAATAACAACTTCCACTTACATGTAAGTCCTCATCTGTTTCAATTTTATGTTAACCGAATTCTCTCCTTACGTTCATTTCTTCTTTTCCTTCTCTTACAGAAAGCATTATTCCTGCATCAACTGACATTTTCTGGCAAGGTTTCAGCCATTTTTATTACCTACCGGTGCTAAGGGCCACTTACAATTTTTCAACAGATGCTTCTGTCTCACTTGCTGACGAATTTCATCAGCGGCCTTGGAAAGATTGTATTCATGACAATCAAGTTTATGCTTGTGTTCACGCCCTCATGTCGTTGGCTTTATATTATTACCACTTTGGTTTTCCACTAATATTTTATATGAACTGTTTTTAATTAGAATTTTAATAGAAGAAGTTTTAGTCTCCGACAAGATTATAGTTTAATCATAAGACAGTTTTCCATTAACATCTTTATATATTGTATCACTTTTCACATTTTTATGTTCCGAATTTTAATAACTGACTAAACTTTTAACTTCCACTTTTAATTAAGTTGTATTGTTGATGATTGTGTTTAGGCTGAAGGTGCCCTTAATTGAGGGCGAAACATGTCCCATGTAACTAAGAATCTGTTTATGTAACCACTATAAGTGAAAATATAAGTATTGAATAGGTGGAACAAATTAAAACACCTTTATTATTGTTTAACTGTAAAATTTTCAATACGGACCTAAAATGAGGTTTATAACATGTAATGATTCATCATCGCCGAGCCAAAACTACAGGACATAAAGAAATTAAATTTTGAGGATACATTTATATTACAATGTAGGTGCTCGCTAAGGGAGGATTTTTTGGATATTCCGTCGCTAAGGGGCTGAAATTTTAAAATGAGTGTCTCTATATCTCAAAACTTTAAAAGTTTATGGATGTAAAAATTGGTATTTAGAAGCTCCTTTGAAAATAAAGAAACACGTATTTTTCTTTTTCGGAAAATCCGAGTAGGAGGGGTGAAAAAAGGCTGAAAAAGTGGTTGAATGCCTTTAATGGGGACACTTATGTCTCAGAAAATGAAGATATTACATACCTGAAAATTGGTATTATGAATCTCCTTTAAAAATAAAGAAACAAGTATTTCTTTCTTTTTTTTTTTTGGAAAATCAAATTAATGGGGGTTAAACAGGAGTGACAAATGGGGTGAAATTTTAGAAATTTTAAAAATAATTGTATCTATATATCAAAACTTTAAAAGTTTACAGATGCAAAAAAGTGGTATTCAGAATCTCCTTTAAAAATAAACACATATTTTTGTTGCTAAGGGGGTGAAAAGCGGGGTGAAATTTTTAAATGAGGATAACTATATCTCAAAAACTTAAAAATTTACAGATGTGAAACTTTGTATTTAGAATCTCCTTCAAAAATAAGGAAACACATGTTTTTTTGTTTTCGCAAAATCCCATTAAGGGGTGACAGAAGAAGGAAAATTTGTTGAATACCTTTTGTGAGGATACTTATATTTCAAAAACTGAAGATGTTACAGACATGAAAATTGGTATTTGGAATCTCCTTTAAAAATAAAGAAACACGTATTTTTTGCTTTTGAAAAATCCAATGAGTGGGGGGTGAACGGGAGTGACAACCACGGTGGAATTTAAAAAAAATCTAGCCCTACAATGTATCTCAGACTACTTTACATGATACAAACTCGAAAACTGGTACTTGGAATCTCCTGTAAAAGTGAAGAGACAAAGGTAATTTTTTCGGAATATCCATTTAAGGGGAACAAAACAGGGGGTGAATTTTAAGAATGAGCATATCTACAGCACATCTCAAAATCTTAACATGTTACAGAAGTGAAAATTGGTATTTTTAATCCCTTTCAAAAATAAGAAACATGTATTTTTTGTTTCCGGAAAGACAACTTGGGGTGGGGGTGTAGAAAGGACTGATAAGTGGGTTGAATTCTTTGTATTAGGATACTGATATCTCATAAAGAAACGTATATTATTTTTGTTTTCGGAAAATGCACTTAGGCTGGGGTGAAGAAATTGAAAAATCAGTTAAATTATTTGAATGAGTCTACTTACTGTATATCTCAAAAACTATAGATGTTGCAGAGATGATAATTGGCGTTTGGAATCCCCCTTTAAAAGTAAAGTAACACATATTCCTTTGATTTCGGAAAATCCAATCAAGGGGGTGAAAGAATTGAAAAATTTATTGAATTATTTGTATGAGGATTCTTATATCTTATGACAACTAAAGTTGATACAGACATAAAAACTGGTATTTGGAATCTCCTTTAAAATAAAGAAATGCATATTTTGGGGATAAAATAAACTTGAGGGGCGGGGGAGGTGAAAAGGAATTGAATTCCTTTTATGAGGACACACATATCAAAAACTGAATATGTTGCAGTCGTGATAATTGGTATTTAGAAGCTACTTTATAAATAAACACGTATATTTTGTTTTTGGAAAATTCACTTAAGGAAGGAGGGTGAAAGGATGTAAAAAAATTGAATTCTTTTTATGTGGATACTTCTGTGTCAAAAACTGGTGGTTATGGATGTGAAAATTGCTGTTTGGAATCTCCTTTAAAAAGAAACAAACACGTATTGGGGGGGGGGGGGGGGGTTGCGATCAGCTTTATGGAGGTGGGTTGAAAAAGGAGTTTAATTCTTTTTGTGAGGATAATTATATCACAAAAAAAAAAAAAAAAAGATGTTACAGACGTGAAAATTGGTATTTGAATCTGCATTACAAATAAATAAACAAGTCGTCTTTTTTCGGAAATCCACATACGGGGGAAAGAATTGAAATATTCGTTGAATTATTTGTATGAGGATACTTATATCTCTAAAAGATAAAGATGTTACAGGCGTGAAACTTGGTATTTGGAGTCTCCTTTAAAAATGAACATGTATTTTTTTGTTTTTGTGAAATAGACTTGGTGGGGGGAGGGGGAGAAAATAAGGAGTAGTTTAATTCTGTTTAAGAGGATACTTATATCTCAGAAACTGAAGATGCTACAGGCGTGAAGTTTGGTATTTTGTATCTCCTTTAAAAATAATGCAACACGTATTTTTTGTTTTCGGAAAGTCCACTTAAAGGGAGAGGGGGTGGAAGAAAGGGAAAAAGAAGTTGAATTAATTTTACGAGGATATTTATATCTCAAAAACTGAAGATGTTACAGATGTGGAAGTTGGTACTGTTCTTTTAATCTCCTTTAAATATAAAGAAACACATACTTTTTTCCTTCGGAAAATCCACTTAAGGGGTTCAAAATAATTGTAAAAGTGGGTGTATTTTGAAAATGAGTACTGGTATATCCACAGTATATGTCAAAACATGTTAGAGACATGAAACTTGGTATTTTAAAGTCCTTTAAAATACAGGAACACATACTTATTGTTTTCAGAAAAGGCACATAGCGGCGGGTGAAAAGAAGTGAAAGAGAAAAAAATATTTTTTAATGAGTATGCTTATATCTCAAAAACTGATGATGTTACAGACGTGAAAATTAGCATTTGGAATCTCCTTTAAAAGTAAAGGAACATGCATTTCTTTTTGTTTCGGAAAATGGGAAGGACTGATAAAGGGGTTAAATTCTTTTTATGGGGGATTCTTATAGCCTATATCAAAAACTGAAAATGTTACGACATGGAGATAGACATTTGGAATCTCCTTAAATAATAAACTTTCTTTTTTCCGATTTGAGAGAAGACTTTCTCATATGAACAGTTCTATTCTGCATGGTCATCGCAGCCCCTAAAGGCAATAACACAAACGTGGTTTACAAAGATTTTCCAGGGTAAATGAAACTCAATTTGTCGGTGTATGTTTATACTTTAGGTATTTTCAGATAATTTCTTAGTACAGTACCGATGAACGATTACTTTCATTATTTTACGAAATCCACGCGAGTGAAGCCGCAGGTAACTGCTAGTCTTCCTATAAATACCTACTCCATGTGATTACCATGACATCATATGCACCTGATAACACAATTGTGAGCGATCAGAATACAAATATGTAGTTTGGTTGAAATAAGTCCAGCAGTTTTCCACTTTTAGGAATATACAAACATATAGATAACCAGATAGACAGACAGACACCAAAAAGAAAAGTTCTACCTCATGTTACCTCAGTGTTCAGATACATTAGGTGAGGGTAATTTTCAAGCGGAGCGAAATATTATGCATCCTCTGATTTTCTCATGATAGGAATCCGTCAAATAAGTGTACATGTGCGAGGGTGTAGAGCATGAAGCTCGCAGAAAATAGTAATAGTCATTTGAAGAGTAAGAGAAATTATGTAAATAACAAAAATTATTTAAAATGAACGGGCATTTCACATATAGTCTACAGATTTTACATATAATCAACAGTGTGAGAGAAAATGGAAAAACCTCTTGTGTTATACCAATAAACGCCCAGTCTATTCAGTGATTTTTAATTGATATGCATATCAAAACCTGCTCCTGGATGAGTACACTATAAATATGAATTCTGGTGGATATATAATTAATAGTGTAAGAGAAAATGGGGAAAAAAAGAAAACTTGTCTGGTCTTCATATACACCCCCCAGTCTTTTCAGTGATTTTTAAATGATATGCATATCGAAACCTGCACCTGGATGAGCACTCTAAATATGAAGTTTGGTCGAGATATAATCAATAGTGTAAAAGAAAAATTGAAAAAACCCTTTTGGTCTTCCTATAAACCCCCAGTCTATTCAGTGATTTTAAAATGATATGCATATCGAAACTCGCTCTTGGATGAATAAACTCTATATACATAGTTTGGTTGATATATAATCAATAGTGTAAGAGAAAATTGAAAAAAATTCTTCTAGTCTTCCTATGAACCCCCAGTCTTTTCAGGGATTTTTAAATGATACGCGTATCAAAACTTGCTCCTGGATGAGTAGACTCCAAATATAAAGTTTGGTCGAGATCCATTCAGCCATTTACCTGTGATGGTGGAACAAACAAACGGATGAAACGACAAACACGAAAGCTAAAAGCTACTGATATGATCTTAAAATGACCTAAAACAGACATACATATATTGAAATTCGGCAAAATAAATAAAATTTCAGACAATGGACCCCCTAGAATTTTATTATAAGATTAAATATAACAAATGTTAGTGCATTTCACACACATGGGGCAACAAACTGCTGGTTTAGTTCAACAGCACATCAAAAGACATTCGTGACGAAACTCCTCAAAAAACCATGATGTATGGAACAGCTCATGCCATACAACCAATACAGGGTAGTGGCATAAAGAATAAAGAGGGTAGTTACATGGATAATGATACATACAGTACAATGGGCTCCCATGCCAAGAAATAGATGAAACTGTAACATAGGTACGGAGTCCCATTTGTGCACTATAGATTGTCATGTCAGCATTTTCCGGGCTTGTAGGCCGTGGTCCAGGAGCGAGTGAATGTCCCGATAGCTTCGCTGCTATCGAAGTCAGTCGGAACCCTTGACAATGCTGAACGCAGTCTTCGGTGAAACGTCGGGACATTCACTCGCTCCTGGATCACTGCCTACAAGCCCGGAAAACGGTGACATGATTTGTAACGCCGGCCGTGAAAGCTTCAATTGCTACTATAGATTGTGTCAACAGGACAGCTGATCCAAACAAGTGATGCAGTGATCAATTATAACTGATATGGACAAGCATCATCATCTAAAAAGGAACTATAAACTGGAAAGCCTGACATTCTGCTGGAGATGCTATCTTTGTAATCCTGACTTCCAACAGAACCACAACTGAAACATAAGTGTAGAAGGGTCTAACAACATGCTGTCTCAAGCCAAAACACCACTTGTTGTCTAAACCTTGACTTCTCTATAAACAGAACACTTAGTCCCATCATTCCCTGCTTGTACCGTGATGTTCTCCGCACCACGATAATCTGGATAGTCTGCATGCAGTGGTCACTAGAACATGTCTTATAGGGCTCTGGATACATGGTCCCACTTGATACAAGCATCTCTCAACAGGAAACCTGGTATGACCCATCACCTGACAGCTACTCTCCAGTCCCTGGCTATATCATCTGCTGTATTCTGTGTTGTCGGGCAGATGGGTCCTAATAACAATTTTCTTGAGACACTTCACTCCTTGGAGATACATGGCTGATATTTCTGCCTTACAGCAACAATTTCTGCAAGACCCTGGAAGACGCTTTGTAGGATGACCAAGGCATGGGACACATCATCCGAGTGGCTGTCTCCAGTCCTCCAAAGATTTTTTCTTTTCACAGGATATCATAGGTACAGATTCTTCGAATCACAGCAGTAGACTGCACACAAGTTTCACCTCAGGAATAAGCACACTAAATAATCTGTTCTGTTCTAACTACTACACGCCTTCAGTTTACGAAGACAGTATTCTTATATATATGTTGGAAAAATTACATGTAACTGCTTTAATTCTGGTGTAAACAGTGTAGTCCTTCACTGCATTGCTTATCACTAAAATCCTTCAAATTCAAGTGTATTATAACTACTAGATCTCCAAAACAGTTTCCAAAAAATTACTAAAATAAGGCTTGAATCATCAAATCCTTCAAGTGTTATATTCAAATAAGCCAGTTGTTCAGGGAATAACTGTCCATTGAGTGGCAAAACTGGTAACTTAATGTAGCATAAACTCCAGCACTGAGCTCATTATATGGTTTCAGTATGGTGTTAACTAAATATTTCAATAGATAAAAATTCTAAGCAATATTACTCAAAGTTGACATCACTGTTATCATCATCTTATGCCACTTTAGCACTGTACCAATAACATGTTTTGAATACAATGCTGATCCGCTTAATACTATCAGAGTTAGTAAGTAGGCCTATAAATCATTCTAGGGGCATTGCTCAATGGCAGTAATACTAATATCATTGTGCTAATGCCTCAAATTCCAGCACTGTACCCATAACATGGCTCGAATACAGGGCTGATCCGCCGAATGCTTAAAACTATAAAACATTCTGGAGAGTTTTGATCTCAAGTTGCTGTCAATAATATCATGCTCAAGCAACATCAACTAAACAGTATTTTTAGCATTACACAACACAAATAGATTGTCAGTTCACTGATTTGATTGGAAGATAATGTATATTCAAGTAACCCTAGCACATTGCAGAGAGGACAATGCTCAATGGTAGTGGCAATGATGGCAATGGATTTGAACAGAACTCTTTAATCTGGTGCTCTACAACAGTGTCAGTTACATTTGTACCAATTAACAGTTCTACAGATACTGGTTCTTAGCAAGTTTTCCTATTAGCAGTTAGTAGCACTGGTGGGATCAAAAAGTAAAATGATCGGATATACATGACTAAGTTTGAACTATATCAAGTCTGGTGGAAACGGACCTGAAATTTTTTGATATCACAATACTTCAATTATAATGCTTCTTAAATGTATTCTATAACTTAATGTTCACTTTTACAAAATCTTTCTTTTTTTTCTATTAGATTATGTCACACCGACACACACCATCTTACAGCAACAATGGGATAGGACAGGGCTAGGACTGGCATAGACGTGACTGTGGCTTTAATTAAGGTACAGTCTGGTGTGAAAACGGGAAACCACCGAATACCATCTTCATGGTTCCCGACAGAGGGATTAAACTCACCACCTCCCGAATGTAAGCTCACATCTACATGACCCAAACCACACAGCCAACCTGCTCAGATTTTACAAAACCTTAGTAGAGCATTGTGTAAATAAAGTTTAGTAACAATCTATAGTACTGAACATTAGTTCTCCCGAATCACTCACTACCTTGTTCTAGCTTCTAGTATATAAACACTTTGTAACACACTGTTGGAGAAAGTGGCTGTCTGTTCTCATCACAAATATTCTCTTTTATACTGGCCTATGTGGGGGCGTTAAGTCAACAGAGCCTGTTAAGAGTAGATGAAGCAAAAGTAGAAGATAAGAAATTCTAGTTTTCCAATTTCTGTGCTTATCTGCTTTCTTCTTAGTCCCCACTTCCTATTCCAAGAGACCCCTCAATGAGTGTTGAAGCTCGCCCTCCTGATAAAGCTAAGAAGCAAAAACAAGCTCATCAGGGCTGAGAAGAAATCGATGTAGAAAAATTGGGACTGATGAAGAGAGAGCCCATCAATCTGAAGCTGGCAGTGTGTGAAAACAGATCTTGTCCTTTTGTGTTTTTATGAAAAAAATGAAATGTCGTATGGCTTTTAGTGCCGGGATATCCTAGGACGGGTTCGGCTCGCCAGGTGCAGGTCTTTCTATTTGACACCCGTAGGTGACCTGCGCGTCGTGATGAGGATGAAATGATGATGAAGACAACACATACACCCAGCCCCCGTGCCATTGGAATTAACCAATTAAGATTAAAATCCCCGACCCGGCCGGGAATTGAACCCGGGACCCTCTGAACCGAAGGCCAGTTTACTTTGTTTTATATTGCTCCCTCTTCTGTCATTGTATTTACTATATTGAACCCTACCAGGCAGCAACCTCAGGACTCTATTTACAGCACATCTGGTGCACCAAGTACGTTGACCAGGCCATGAACCGGGAGCCCACACCAAGGAGAGGCTCGGTTTCTTACGCACAGCAAACAAAGAGTGGGGAGCTTCGCGCATCACTGTATGACAGAGAAACGCCGGTCGCAAGCCGGAGGGAGAGAGAAATTCAAAAACCCACACTTAGGCAACTTGGTCAGGGAATTACTCTTACCACTTGTGAAGAAACAAATATGAGATGCTCCAGGATTGGAAACCCCAACCAATTCATATCTAGCCCATAGGGCCGATTTGGATGGGATAAAAAGAAAGATTAGCTAAGAGGTAATTTACGGGGTAATGCCCAACTATAATATGCAGTGATTCAGCGATCTAATAGAAACTGCAAAATTAGGGCAGATCGTTAAGAGGGAGTGGGTCATTTCAACAAAGGACTGTTAGCTGGGGGTCCCCCTGAGCCAATGGTGGGGAGAAAGTCTTTAAAACCCCAGGGTGAGAAATTACCCTTGTCTTGCATCCTCCTGAATCAACAGAGATACCAATCATCATCACAGAGTCAGAGCTGCGAGATAAATGGGTCTTTGTAAGTGGAACATTTTATTTCATAGTTGTTGCTATTACAGAAATTACAGTACACGAGTTGATGTGAAAGAGACTTGGGGGTAGTAGTGCATTTTAAGAATAACACGAACAATTGCAGTAAGTTACAGAGACACTGAAATGAACCAACTTCTTGAAATCAGTGCGAAGTAATATCACCCTACGGGTGGACGAACTCCTTCCACTCAGTATTAACTAATATTGATCAGGAGTGGACAGACATAATCCAGTCGGGAAAATAAGCACATCCAACGCTTACTGATAGTTCATTATAGCAAAACTCACGAGTTCCAGAGTCACACGAGGTAATCGTGAACTACAACATTTGATGACACACATATTAATTAGTTATTACGCCAAGTGCTGGGCGGCAGTAAATAACCTGACTTCCTAAAGAGGCCAATGGCTTCGGGCGGATGAGCTCCCTTAGGTAGGGTGACAGTCCCCTCAGCGGAGGAAATGACACTGGAATCCATCACTTGAAGACCCAACGGCAAACAAGCGAAGGAGGAACCTCTCACTTCGGTTCCCAACGGTTGTGGAGGCGGATGAGATCATGCCAGACAGACTGGCTGTGAAGGCGCTACTCAAGAGCTGGTAGTGGTTGGGGCATTCTCTTGGCCTTAGGGTGGGAAACTTCCCCTAAACGCGGATGAACCACACATGGTCAATGGCAGACCAGTCATTCGGACAGGGCGACCTTACTAGACTGGAATGGCGGATGAAGGCTGTAGTGATTAAGTATCATTAAATCATCTAGCATCTGCTTGCCACTGAACATAATTCCTGGTCATCAAGTAGGGTGCGTTTGTTGATGAGAAACAACACTCTAAAAGAATTCACGCACAGCAATCTTCCAACAACGTATGACTTCTTCCAAAAGTCCTGCGGCAATCAAGAAGTTGCGACGGAGGCAGGATTGTGATGTCTAGAAGCCTCTAGTGATAACTTGGCACGTAGGTGGTAGATGTGTGATCGGTCGTCTTGCTTAGGGCTGTGGCTGTAGAGGAATTCGGTTTCTGCATCTATGTCTGAGCAGTCCTATTTAGGGTCCACTCTGCTCACCTCATGTGGGGAAGGGGCTAGAAAAGGTGCCCTAAACATAGTCAGCCACTAATATTACCGATCGGATAACTGAGTCTGATGGTATTACCTTTATGCGGTCAAGTAAGAAATTAATTTTGCAACATGGAATGTACGAACACTCAATGATGACCTTGAGAGACCCGAAAGGAGAACAGCTATAGTGGGTAGAGAATTAAGAAGATATAACATCGACATAGCAGCACTCCAGGAAACCCATCTTGTTGATGAAGGTCAACTGAATGAATAAGGTGCAGGTTACAGCTTCTTCTGGAAGTAGAAAGCTACAAGTGAGCAATGATTACATGGAGTAGGCTTTGCTATCACAATCTTCTCAAGAAATTGTCACAACTTCCCACTGGACATAATGAACATCTTATGACATTATGACTTCAGTTAAACGAACAACCAAAATGCCACAGTGATCAGCGCATATGCCCTCACACTAGTTTCTGATGATGACATCAAAGAATCATTTTATTCAGATCAGGATGGCATCCTGTCAAACATTAATCAACAAGACAAAATAACCTTACTAGGCAATTATAATGCCAGAGTGGGCAAGAACAACATTGTATGGAATGGTGTCATTGGCAAGGATGGAATTGGCAGTGAAAACTCTTAATGGCATTCAACTCCTCTCAAAATTTGCTGAACACGTTTTAACACTCACTAACACCATTTTTCGCCAAAGGAATCGCTTTAAAGCTTCATGGCAGTATCCTAGGTCGAAGCACTGGCACCTCGTTGATTATACTGTAATGGTTATAGCGTCCGCCATGCCAAGTTGCTACGCGCTGAGCTCATCACCCATCGCCCCACCCCCTCAGGCTCGAGCGCGCCAATCGCGAGCAACATTTAAGTGCTGGGCGGGCCCTTCTCTCTTCTGTCGGTGGTCGCGCCGCATGGAACGACGGAAATTACTCGAGATTAATCTGGAGTCTTCTATTTCGCGAGGTTCCTGAATCCATCGAACATCCGGACTATTCCAGAAGGGCTGGCGCAGGTATATAAGAGCAGTTACTTGCCTGCAGTCAGTCAGTCAGTCAGTCAGTGAGAGACGGAGTTAGTGAGTAAGAGCCAGTGAGAGCGAGATTGAGTTCGCTGGAGCGCAGTCAGTGATGGCCTGGGAGAGTGCAGCCTGATGGAGCATCTGCCTGCTGCAGCCGAGGGCTCATTCCTGTTTCCCTGATGTCGTGTGTGTGTGTGTGTGTGTGTGTGTGTCCCTTGAGGCTGGCTGCTGGAGGAGAACCTGGAGTGTTCTGGAGCAGCGCGAAGGGAACACTGGGTGCCGACGTGTGCGGACTGCGAACTGGGTTCGACGGATTGAGTGAACAGCAGATACTATCCCGATCTGCGAGACTGACGTGTAGGCTGTGGACCGTGACAGCGCTAGTGAGTGTGACTAAGTGGCTGAGTGAGTGTAGTGTACTTAATCGATGACTCTCTGTGTGTGTGTCATTGTAGATGGAACATGAGAAACTAAGAGAGAGCACGAACCGTGTGAGTGTACTTGCTTAAGTTGTAATCTCGGCTATCGTGTGTGTGTGTGTGTGTGTGTGTGTGTGTGTGTGTGTGTGTGTGTGTGTGTGTGTGTGTGTGTGTGTAAAAATCTGTAATTGTAGTGCTAAGTTAATAAATCTTAGAAATAGGTTGCTACCAGGTTCTGTACGCATTTATGTACTTATTTACCCCGCCAACATGGCACAATATAATTGTCCGCAAGAGAGATCTTCGCGACCAAAGCAGTGACAGGAGCGGATGACCGTTGGACAGATCACCGACTTATCAGATCAGTTATGAATTTGTCACTATCCCCTCAGAGGAGAAAACGGAAGAGCTGTAAACACGCTTTTGATACCGTGAAATTTGGGATTCCAGAATATGCCTCACAATATAGAGAACTGCTTCATCAGACACTGTCGGAGGAGTATCATCAGGATGTAACAACACTGAGAGAGCCTGAAGACCACTATTCGGGATGCTTGCAAAGAAATGATGGGTTATAAGACCAAGAAACACCAAGACTGGCTTGATGAAAATGATGAAGAGATTGAAGCATTTATTTCTGAGAAGAGAAAAGCCTTGCAAGCGTGGCGAAAGGACATGAACTGCCTTGCAAAGAAAGAAGCCTTTTGTCTTGCCAAAGCAAATGTCCAAAGAAGAACCTGTGTGTTCAAGAATGCTTGGTGGACAACCAAAGCAAAAGAGCTGCAATATCTAGCAGACAAAGATTCGCGACAATTCTTCCAAGCCACGAAAGCAGTTTATGGTCCCACCACCTTTGGTAGAAATCCACTCTGGTTCAGTGAAAGGAGTACACTTCTGAAAGATCACTTCTCCATCATGAATAGATGGAAAGAGCATTTTGAATCAGGAATCAGTTGTTGTTGAACAGGTGTACGAATCTATAGAACAAGCACCCATCAAAGAAGAATTTGGCTCCCTACCAACACTGGATGAAGTAAAGCGTGCTGTTAATCAAGCAAAGCAACACAAGGCCACCGGTCTTGATGGTATACCTGCGGAAGCTGTCATAGAAAGTGGTGAGGAACTCATAAGATACTTACATGAATTTATTGTTAAAAATTTGGAACAATGAAGAAATACCTCCCGATTTCAGAAATAGTCTTATAGTTGCAATATTTAAGAAAGGTGATCAAACAGACTGTAATAACTATTAGGGAGTATCATTAATGTCTTCCTTCCTTGGGAAAGCTTACTGCTCGAATTTTGGCAAATCGTATGCTACCCTTAGTGGAGGAAATACTACCAGAGAGCCAGTGTGGATTCAGGCCTCCTAGAGGAACCACGGATATGATATTCAAAGCTCGTGAGCTTCAAGAAAAATGCAGAGAACAAAATAGACCTCCTCTTTATACTGCCTTCACTGATCTCACTAAGGCATTTGATTCTGTAAACCGTGATGCTTTGTGGAAGATTTTAGGATTGTATGGTTTTCCACAGAAATTTATTTCTGTCTTGAAACTGTTCTACACTGATATGACGGCAGCTGTTATCGGTACCAACTCTTTTGGAGAGCCATTTTGTATCAATACCAGTGTTAAGAAAGGCTGTGTGACTGCCCACCCCCCCCACTTCGTTCTCATTATATATAGCCGCTGTTATGCAGCTCATTAAGGACATTCTTCCTCCAGGAATACAGATAAATTATAGACTGGATGGGAAACTGTTTAATTTGCTGTAGAAAGTGTATGAGTCTTTGCCCTTAGATGGCTCAAATTCTGTGCCTCCAGTATTGGGCTGTTCAGTCACCTACGGACTCAGAGATGAAGAAGAATTCTGATTGGAAGACCAACGTACTTGTTTTCGCATGTTTGTTATTGATTGATTAATTACATTGGAATTATGACTTTACTCTTTCAGAACAAATATTTCAGGTTCCCTATGGGAATCAATATTATCACTTGATGGCCTAGCAGGCATCAATTTTTGTAAATGAAATGAAGTCTTTCATGGTACATTAGCAGTGCCAGTGGCTCCAAGTAGCCTACACAGTAGCCTCCACGGTACGCACTAGCCATGCGTTTTGGTAGGTGTACTGTAGTAGTGTCCAAAAGTTAAGTATAACCACTAAACAAGGCCATACCGCCTGATAGGAATGTCAGGCAGATTGCTGAACAAACAGAAGCTGAATCACACACCATATATCACACAACTTGTCCAAAAAGACAGTGTCAGAAAGGTTCTGATAGCTAAGGTACACCTTTGACAACAACTAACAAAACTTTGCAATGTCTTCCACAACAAAATATGCTGTTAATAGGGTGTATGGTTATCCCTAATGACCACACAAGCTTCGCAGAGACGTGGCATGCTATCAGATGGTCCAAGAGCTCTTGTGGCAGTCGATCCCATTCCTCCGAAAGGGCAATGCGAAGGTCTTGGAGGGTCCTTGGTGGAGGCTGACGGGATGCATTTCGCCTCTTCAATGTATCCCAGGCATGCTCTATAGGATTCTGTTCCACAGACCTCGCTGGGCAGTCCATGCGATGAATGTCTTCCCCAGTCAGAAATTCATCCACCAGAGCAGCGCGGTGTGGTCGGGCATTATCGTCCATTAAGAGGAAGTCTGGACCAACCACACCTATGAAGAGTCGAACATGTAGTCTCAGTACCTCATCCCTGTATCTCTGAGCATTAACAGTGTTCCTCGGACCACCCATGAAGATGTACAGGTCCGTACGGCTATTCAACATGATATAGATAATGGGACGAAGTGTCTCGTAGTGCATTGGCACTGCCGGTGGCTACAATTAGCCTACGCAGTGGCCTCCACGGTATGCACTAGCCAGCGTCTTGGTAGGTGTGCTAGGTACCAACTGATGAGCCCAGCCTGGCACACGAGGGCGAAACGCTGGCAACCGGGAATGAGTTGGCTGGAAAATTTATAATGTCCAATAACGGACCATTTATATTGGTATTATTCAACATGATGCCGCTCCACGCGATGACGCCACCACCACCACCATACTGGTCCCGTTTCATGATGTTCCTGTGGTTGTACTGGCTACCCGGTTCCCTCCAGATTACTGTGGATTGGGAATCGTTCTGCAAACTGAAGCGGGATTCATCTGTGAAGAGCACATGCCTCCATTCATTCATGGTCCAGTTTCGATGTTGACGGCTCCACAGTAAACGGGCCCGTCTCTGTGCTGGAGTGAGCGGGACACACACCGCTGGACATCAGGCAAACAGCCCTGCTGTTCTGAGCCTCTGGTACACAGTTTGCCGTGAAACGGCAACCCCTGAGACTGCTGCAAGCTCCGCCGACAATTATCTTGCAGGTGCACTCCGATTTCATCGGGCGGTTAACCCATTTCGCTACAATGACTGGTACAGAGGTCAGAGTTGCGCATCCGTTAACATGCAATGACGGGTACAACCGTCGCAGTGTACTCAAGTCAGAAATACGTCTGTCTGCCTACCGATTTCTTTCGATTGTGATGTTGTGCTTTAGAATTACGTTCCTAGATAGTTCTAGCGTGTTTACATGCCAATGATATTATCTGAAGGCCATTTTGTCAATGTTTATTTTGCTTCAAAAGTTGGTCAACTTGTCGTGTAAATATCGCGAGGAGGAAGAGGAATGAATGCAATTTCACTTGATAGTGGTGATGAAGATAACTCAGAATTATCTGATAGTAGCTTTAGCAGTGATAGTGCATCTGAGAACTGTGACTCCGCTTGTGAAAATGATAGTGAGGATGAAGATAACTTCATAAATAACCTCACCACATAGAACAATTCTAAATGGAGTTTGGCCACTAATGTTCCGAAAGGCAATGCGTGTGCAGTTGTTGGGGAGCTAAATACTATAGTCAGGAGGTGTCTGTGTGATAATGCTACAGAATATAATGTCGTGAGTCGGTTCCTCACCGACACTTTTTGGGAGGGAATTTGCAAGGAAACCAATGCCTATGCAAATAAAATTCTGGAAGATGTCACCCTTCCTGATTACACCACTATAGGAGGTTCATCTCAAGGTGGCACTGGAGTCATTTTCCTGAAAAGATTGTTCCTACAGCAAGTAAATCAGCCATAAAGGAGATGAAAAGTCTGTTTTGAGCGTGGAATCCAGAAGGAATCTTTCTTTGAGTGCAACAAATGCAATGTTGCCCTCCATGTGGATGAATGTTTCAAGATGTACCATACCTTAAAAGACTTCAGTTAATGGCGGCGTCGTGCCATTATGTTGTCACTTTCATCACGAGGCTACACTCCACACGCTATAACAGGGCAAACACGACTGAGGGAATATGGGGCGCAGGCACTGGCTGTGTTTACCTGGCGGTTACACTGCTAGTCAAAGCAGGGAACACTCCTTTCCTATACAGAGTGAACATGTAAGGTTGGTAGGTGCATATGTCATGCGATCTGCCGTCTATTTCCTGTTGCCCTGTTTACTTGTAACTTATGCTTAACTCTTGGACACTAGTGTAGTTATCAAACGATGAGCCCATACTTGCACACAGGAGCAAAACGCTGGCAACCAAGAAAAAGTTAACTGGAAAATTTATAATGTCAAATAATGGACCAACTACATTGGAATTACAACATCTGGGCGATACGTGAGTGCAAAGATGTGACACAGGAGTCATTATTAACAGAACCATTGTCTTGTGCCGCAATGAAACAATTTCAACACCTCAAGAAGAAGGTGACAATGTAGTATGATTGCTGACATCAAGATGAAACCCAAAACCTTCTGTGACTAGCGCTATGATGTACTAGATCACCCATGGCAGCCCGTATGGGGCCGATATTCATTGCATGATGAAGACAAGTTATTATTATTATTATTTATTACTTAGGAGATTAAGTTTTTGCACTTGGCTCCATAGATGTGAAAAATAATTAGTTATTAACAATGCATCACAGAGATTTCTTTGTTTGATAGCTGGAGTGAGACTGGGTCATGCATGTGTATTTAATGGTTTCTTTTGGAATGGTCTAACTATGGCTGTGTAAATGTTAGTAATCACAAGTGTTTAGCTGTCTTTTACATAGTGGGATTTAACTGTGTAGTTAACGTGGTCAACTTAGTGAGTGGGACCTTAAGACTCGTGCTAGAATCGAACCAGAACCAGGAGTGTGGGAGATAGTATGTATGTTGGGTATTCAGCCCGAAGGCTGTTTGGATCCTCAACAGGTTCACCATTAGCAAGGCATCCAGCAAATTTAGAGTACGCATGTTATTTTCTTCTTTCTTTTAACATTGCAAGAGATTTTCAGGTACTGGCAGATGAAGTGGGCACCGTCCTGCATGCCATGCTGACTTGTTTCCAATGGATAGATTTCTTAAACTTAACCAGTGGGGCTATCTCAATGTTTATGTGTAGCTGTGGGTTTCTTAGATAGGGCAAAAGACCACGGGGATTTATTGGCACGATCCTCGAATAAAGGGGAGGTTCACAATTAAGTATTTATTATTTTCCACCTAGTCGATACAATGATTGCTTAAGGCAATTTAATGGTTAAAAGTGGTACATGTTTCGTATTTTATCAACATCTTCAGCCACATAACACTGTTTAGATGAAAAATATATAAAATTGACAAAGTAATGCTTAAGAGGAAGTGTCCTTAAAATTAACATAAGATAGGTGTCGAGGCTATGAATTGCGGAATGCAATAATGTGAAATAAATGAGCAAAGAAAGGCTGACTATCATGGAGATATTTGATGAAATGAGAAAGCAGATATTATATCGAGAAGGTGAACTGTCCTTGTTAAATATGGAAGTACCATGCTGTGAGTATTTTACTGGAAACCCAGTAAGTTTGTGTGAGTGAGAGAAATACAAGAGGTACCGGTATGCGTCCAGTTCACCAGCAAGCCAGGGAGAGTTACAGTCTGAGGAAATAGCTTCAGAGATTTCAAGGTGCACTGAAAGCAGAAGACAGTATTTAGAGCCCCCCCCTCAGCTGAGCAGTGAAAGGAAAGTGTGTCATTAGGCCAGTCGATCTCATGCATCTCCGCTACGGTTTTCATAGCTGGTGTAAACAGTGAATGAATGGGATTACCTTGCCACCAGACCAGCGGTTATTCGAAAATATTTGGAGTCAGCAATTGTGGAAAAGGACTCACCAGGATGAGAGTTCGACTTCCACGTGCTCTTTGGGAAGGGCCGCAACTGTGATCTTGTCTTCTATTCCAGGTCCCTGTGTCCTCATCCTTTTCATTTCCCCTTGTCCAGCTCCTGCCAGGTCAGGGTACTGAAGGTATTCCATCACTCATCTTTAGGCTATTGTTATGATGGGGTTGCCACATCCAGGTCCCTGTGTACAGTCTTATAAGCCAAGTGTCATCCCATGTTGCATGTTTATTGTTCATTTTATTTCTTCTTCTTGTTTTGTTTCTTGTTGTGTGCGCCACATGGCATATGGTCAGGGGTTTATCCCACCCATGTTGTCGTGTACATGGTCACAGTGTAAATTCAGTGCTTTAGGGGGCATTTGATGCCGGTCTTAATTACATTTGTTTTATGTTGTGGAACTGTTGCTCCCGTGGATACGTGTAATTCAGTGCAAAACTTGTCTTTCTCCTACATAAAATACACTACCTAACAAAAAAAAAGTTAAGTACCCAAAAGGAGTGGTCCATTTCAGTATACATGCTTACAATCGATGTGTGACAATTATAACCATTAAATTAATGTACTAATGGTCCACCTCTTCAATACTATAATATGCAATATTTTTGAATTACGAGGGTAATCCCAAAAATAAGGTCTCCTCTATTTGATAAATACAGAACTCTATTCGTGTGGCTGTTGGTCACAATATTGTGAAGAGTGCTTCCCGCGCTCGCATATAAACATGCGCACACCGCGCTGCGGCACTTAGTCTTGGCTTGGCCGCCGTTGAGAATGGAGCTCCCGTTGGATGTTACCGCCAAGTGCGAAGTACGCGCAGTTATTTGGTTTTTGAACGCAAAATGTACTGAACCGATTGAAATCCATCGAAGTGTATGGTGAGTCGTGCATGGTTGTCAAAAATGTCTGTAAGTGGTGTAGAGAGTTTGTAGCCAGTCGGACTGAAATTCACGACGAATGAACAAAGGAGCGGGAGACCGTCAATTTCCGTCGATACAGTTGTGGAAGTTGAGAAAAATAATGAGTGAAGATCGGCGGATCACCCTGGATGATCTCTGCACTTTGGTTCCTGAGGTTTCCCGAAACGCCGCTCACAACTTCCTGAACAGCATGGCGGCGAGCTGGTACGACATGAGCATACAAAAACTGTCACAGTCTCTATAAAAATGTATCGACCGAAATGGTGATTATGTAGAAAAATAGCTAAATGTTCAAGCTGTAAAATTATGTAAACCATTGTAGGAATAAACAGGTCTATGTATTTATTTAAAAAAAAAAACAGGAGATATTTTTGGGATTACCTTCATATATTACTAAACTAGGGACTAGTTTCGGCCTTGGCTGGCCATCTTCAGCCTTAATGTAATACATCTAATAACTAAACAAATGTACAAACACACAACTCACATAAAAACAAATGTACAAACACACAATTGACATTAAAATCTGGGATGAACTATGTGTAAAATTTGAAAAATAAATTAGGCTCTAAATTCTTAGCATCTGGAGTATGCTCATCATCCAGACTCTTTCTTGCATTAATATTCATAGAATTGTTAGTTCCATCACTGCTAACCATTGCAATTTCAATTGCAAAACGGGAACTGATAAATGTTGATTCTGTAGTTAGATTATCAATCACAAAATCTACTTGAGTGGTATTAGCAGTATGCAAGCCACTGGATGCCACTGTTAATAACCACCAGCTGACGCAGAACTGCTAGATGGTGTTTCCACATCAACTAACGTAAATAAAATAAAATGTTCCCATAGTGCTTGTTAAAATCATGCTGAAATGCTGTTGGACATTGTCAGGACAGCACATGTAGATATGGTTAAAACTGACACGTTCTTAATTTGTGGCTGGTATAAATTTGCAATTCATTGCAGTGACCATGAAGTTAACCTGAATAAATGATAGATAAAATTAATTAATTGAAGGAGGGAGCGTGTTAGTCAAATGGCATAGGTTATATGAGACTTGCCTCTCGTTGCGGCATGTGGTGCGTGGCCTATTGTTGTGTGCCTCATACTAACGGTTGTGAGATTCAAATGAAAACGAAGGGGTGGGGCAAAGAGAGAGAGGGAGGCGGGCAAGGGGAGAGGTCGTGAAAGGAGAGGGGGTGGAGGGGAAGGGGGGGTGGGAATTAAGGTGGGGCCGAAGGATGTGGGAAAAGAGATGGCTGCTGAGGAAAGGTGCTGTAAATATTATGAAAAACTGAATTATGACTTGTTGGTTTGACGTTTCTAAAAATGTCATCTACAGTCCGTCAAGATCCTTCACACCCCCAAATTCACAAACGAGCAGCGTACAACAGCATGGTGTACCGAGCCTTGTGTTCCAATGTCTAAAAGAGACCTCAAAAATGAGTTGAACACCATTCATATTATAGCTAAATCTAATGGATACAACAGTTTCTTTATTGAAAAAATAATTAATAAATATAAATATTGCCCCTTCTAGCACTTTGAAAAAAGATAAACAAAACAACTCTTCCCTTTCTATCTTTACGTTCAACGAACAAATTTACAATGTTACCAACATCTTTAAAAAGCATGATGTAAAAGTAGTTTTCAAAAACAACAATAGGAATGCAGAAGTCTTACATAATGCCAAATCCATAAACAAGTTCAATAGTTTTTCAAAATCAGGAGTATACAGGATTATTTGCAATAGTTGTAATTCTTCTTACGTCAGACAAACCGGGAGGAATTTTAATATAAGGTACTCAGAACATATCAATGCCCTGAAGTACAATAAATTTTCAGCTGTAGGCTAGCATATGCATGACTATAATCACAAATTAACAGACATAAAACAAGATATGGGAATTCTCAAAATCATCAACAAAGGACCCTTCCTTAACATTACTGAAAGCTGCTTCATACATATAGATCAATATTTTAACCTGAATCATAATCTTAATGACATTTCAGAAAAGCCAAATATCCTATTTGACCTAATTCCCATTTTTAGAAACGTCAAACCAACAAGTCATAATTCAGTTTTTCATAATATTCACAGCACATTTCCTCAGCAGCCATCTCTTTTCCCACATCCTCCAGCCCCGCCTTAACCCTCCACACCCTACCTCATCATTCCCTGACCTCTCCCCTTGCCCCACCCCCTCACCCCTTGCCAAGCCTCTTTCCCCTTGCTTTTCCATTGAATCTCACAACCATTAGTATGAGCCATACAACAATGGGCCACGCACCACATGCCGCAAAGAGAGGTCTCATATAACCTATGCTATTTTACCAACATGCTCTCTCCTTCAATTCATTAATTTTATCCAATTTTATCTATCATTTATTCAGGTTAACTTCATGGACACCGCAAAGAACTGCGAATTTATACCAGCCGAATATTAAGAATGTGTCAGTTTTAACCATATCTTCATGTGCCGTCATGACAATGTCCAACAGCATTTCAGCATGATTTTAAGAAGCACTACAGGAACATTTTATTTACATTGGTTGATGTGGAAACACCATCTAGCAGTTCTGCATCAGCTGGTGGTCATTTACAGTGGCGTCCAGTGGCTTGCATACTGCTAACACCACTCCAAGTAGATTTTGTGATTGATAATCTGACTACAGAATCAACATTTACCAGTTTCCATTTTGCAATTGAAATTGTAATGATTAGCAGCGATGGAACTAACAATTCTATGAATATTAATGCAAGAAAGAGTCTGGATGATGAGCATACTCCAGATGCTAAGAATTTAGAGACTAATAATTTTTTTCAAATTTTACACATGAACTGGGATGAACTATGCCGAATTAACTTCTTAGATTTGACAATAAACAGACTTCCTTCTTCCTTTACATACAGTATCTATAGAAAACCCACCCAAACGGCGACTACAATAAGGCAAGATTCTTTACATCCTCAAATGCACAAAAGCGCCACATATAACAGTTTGGTGGATCGCGCTTTTAAGATTCCCATGTAAAAATCTAATTTAAATAAAGAGTTAAACACCATCCACTCAATTGCTAAATTCAACGGTTTTAAACAAGAGTTCATTGAACGTACAATCAACAAATTTAGACACCTCCCAAAATCCACCTTAGAGACAAACCCAGTTATGACACCTTTTCAACTTTCACTTTTAATAAAGATATATATAGGGTCATAAACATTTTTAAAAGACATAACGTCAACATCTCTTTTCAAACTGGTAACAGAAGTATGGAGATTTTACATAACTCCATTTCAGTAAACAAGTCCAATCTTTTTTCTAAATCAGGTGTCTACAGGTTTTGTTGTAAGGACTGTACTGTTCATATTTAGGACAAACTGGACGCAGCTTTAAGATAAGATACGCTGAGCATGTCAACACTATAAAGCACAACAGATTTTCCGCTGTGGGCTAACATATCCATGATCTAAAACACTCCTTTAATGGTATAGAGCAGGACATTGAAATATTGGAATCTTTAAGTAAAGGTCCTTTGCTTGATGCTACCTAACATTGTTATATACATTTAGATCAGTATTTTAATTCAAATCTTAATCTGAACGATATTTCCGAAAAACCTAAAATACTTTTCGATTTCCTTATAGCATTTATTAAAAATATTAAAATTCCAAGCAACAGTTTGGTCTTTCGCATCATGCGCAACACATTTTCTCGCTATCCGCTTCCACTATAACCCCCCCCCCCCAGATTCCCCTTAATCGCTCCTCCCAGCCCCTCCCCTCAGCTTCCCCTCCCTCTCCCCACCTGGCCCAGCCTATGGCACGCCCTTGATCAGAGCTTGCCGTAACACACAGCCTCTCTCCACACTTCGTGCCATTCAACAGCCATCCGAGGTGGGTGTCATTTAAATATATAATTACATGATTTGATTTTCCATGTTGCCCATTCCCCCGCCCCTCATTCATGCACGTTCTTATAATTAACATTTTTATCTTTATTGTTTAGGTCCCGCATTGAACTGGGAAATACCGTCCTTTTAGCGTCTTATGGACTTCACTTATAACACGTTTCTACCTCATTTGACATGCTGCAGTAATAAGCTAATGGAACCAGACACAAGCAACTGTTCACAACTGTGTCCTTCAAGATTGATTTCGTTACTCGCAGAACTACTATCTTTACACTGTACACAGTGCAACATGTCTTAAAATCAAGCTGTTTTTATCAGATATTAAGTGCAACAAAAAACGAACCCAGGACTCTCAAGATCCCAGTTTGGCAGAAATTCAATCATTATATATCTTCTTAACTTATTGTATTCAACCCAAAAGTCTTAAACTTGCTAAAGAGAAGATAAATATTCTAGTCATTTTATTCAGGAATTATTTTAAATGCAGTGTTGTAATGTATTTTATATTGTGTAAATGTAATTTTTATATGATTGCCCATTTCTATGATCTATGTTCGACTGAAGATGGCACCACACAGCATTGGAACTAGTATCGAATAAATAATTGTTGTAATTTAATCTAAACAACAAATTGTTTTGTACTGAAAAAGGTGGACCAATAAGTTCCTTCAAAACTTCATTATTCTCCCTTCAATACGGACCCAAGATGAAATTTTTAACTCTAAATTCATTTAATAATTATTATTGTTATCACAATTCAATACGGATCAAAACCGTGAAGTTTATATCCTATGATGGATGTGTGAGTAAATTATTAGATTTACAATGATCTGTAATGTGTAAAACGCTCACCAGAGTGCATTCATGATGGCACCGTCCTGTTGTTCATAAGTTTTTACCAGTCAACTGCTGCGAGTCAGACAGTTAAGTAAGACGTGCAGAGAGGACTACATACAGTATGAAGCACCCGCGATGTCTCGCAGATGCGTTAAGACAGCTAACACCAACTGACAGCATGTCAGAGGCCGCATTGTGGAACTGCACGAGGCTGGTTGGTCGTATCGTGCAACTGCGAGGCATGTGGGCCATTCAGATGTCACAGTGGCCCGATGTTGGACTCAATGGGTACATGAGGGCACCCAATCACATTGTGTAGGTTCAGGTTGACCAAGAAACACCACCCCAAGGGTGAACCGTCGTACGGTGCGCCAAGCATTGCGAGATCCCATAACTTCGGCACCCGCAATCCACGAACATGTACTGGAGACTCTACAACATCCAGCGAGTTCCCGCACAGTGTCTTGATGACTCGCATCCATGGGATTGGGGTCCTACCACACCATGCGTCGGTTGCCATTGAACCAGAACACCAACGCCTATGTTTGGAGTAGTGCCTTGACCGAGAGGCATGGACAGAGGATGACTAGTGTTGCGTCATGTTCAGTGATGAGGCCCGCTTCCCCATAATCTCCGATGACCATCGTGTGCGGGTTTGGCAGCGTCGAGGGCAGAGGGCAGATCTTGCCCATATTGTGGAAAGACACACAGGCATAATCCCTGGCATCATAGTGTGGGGAGCCATAGGAGATGCATTCAAGTCACGTCTAATAGTGCTTCGGCGGACTTTGATGGCACAGAGACACATCACAGACATTCTGCGTCCGCATGTCCTACCCCTTATGGCACAGACCCCTGGGACAGTGTTCCAACAGGATAATGCACATCTAAACACAGCATGCATGTCTATGGACTGCTTGGAGCATGTTGAGGTCCTGCCATGGCCAGCTAGATCCCCGGACCTATCCATCATTTTAGTTTATTTTATTTTTTTTGCTAGTTGCCTTACGTCGCACTGACACAGGTAGGTCTTATGGCGACGATGGGATAGGGAAGGCCTAGGAGTTGGAAGGAAGCGGCCGTGGCCTTAATTAAGGTACAGCTCCAGCATTTGCCTGGTGAAAAAATGGGAAACCACGGAAAACCATCTTCAGGGCTGCCGACAGTGGGATTCGAACCCACTATCTCCCGGATGCAAGCTCACAGCCGCGTGCCCCTGACTGCATGGCCAACTCGCCCTGTCCTCTCCATCACTGAACACGAGTAGGATCATACAGGGAGGGGACTACGCCCCAGTACCAACCTGCGAGATCTGGAGGGATAGTTGCAACAACAGTGGACGAACTTGCCTCAAGAGAGGATCCAGAGGCTGCCTGACACCATTTCGAACCGCATAAGGGCATGCACTGCGGCCGGGAGGGGTGCACGACACCCTACTGACCTGATATAGATGTTGATTCCCACAGGGAATCTGAAATATTTGTCCTGAATGAGTAAATTTATAATACCAATATAAATGGTCCGTTATTGGACATTATAAATTTTCCAGCTAACTCATTCTTGGTTGCCAGCGTTTCGCCCTCGTGTGCTAGGGTGGGCTCATCAGATGGTACCTAGCACACCTACCAATACGCTGGCTAGTGCATACCGTGGAGGCCACTGCGTAGGCTAACTGGAGCCACCGGCAGTGCCAATGCCAATCAGATTCCCTGTGGGAATCAACATCTATATTATCTGATGGCCAAGCAGGCATCAATTTTTGGTAATGAGACAAAGTCTCTTAGTGCATTGGCACTGCCGGTGGCTCCAGTTAGCCTACGCAGTGGCCTCCACGGTATGCACTAGCCAGCGTATTGGTAGGTGTGCTAGGTACCAACTGATGAGCCCACCCTAGCACACGAGGGCGAAACGCTGGCAACCAAGAAGGAGTTAGCTGGAAAATTTATAATGTCCAATAACGGACCATTTATATTGGTATTACCCTACTGACCTGGCGCCAACATTCCACCTGTGACTGCCAACGGCCTTGTCTTTTTCATCCCATATTGTAATCAGTTCAAGAAAGGCACATGGACTTTCAGCATATGTAGTTTCATTCACTTTCAAGCACTCCTTCTGGGTGCTTAACTTTTTTTTTTTTACTATTTGCTTTACGTCGCACCGACACAGATAGGTCTTATGGCGACAATGGGATAGGGAAGGCCTAGGAATTGGAAGGAAGCAGCCGTGGCCTTAAGGTACATCCCTAGCATTTGCCTGGTGTGAAAATGGGAAACCACGGAAAACCATCTTCAGGGCTGCCGACAGTGGGGTTCGAACCCACTATCTCCCAAATACTGGATAATGGCCGCACTTAAGCGACTGCAGCTATCGAGCTCGGTGCTTAACTTTTTTTGTCAGGCAGTGTATGTGAGAAGCAAACGGTCCAGGGACCAAAGAAATGATAGGACTCATTTGATCATTCCATTCCATGAAATGACATAACCCACATTCCAAACAATCTGTAATGGTCATTTGAGAGGAGCGCGAGACCCCATTAAGTTTGCTTTTCGTGTGTAAAAGCTTGTAGTTTGTGCGTTACTATTTTTTGGGTTTTCCATAATTTTACCTTAGCAAAATAAATTATTTTTCATCCGATAAACGATAGTTTTCATTCGTAGTTTATGTACCTTCTGATCCTGTCCATGATTACTGATATTAGTTAAGAGTAGACTTCGAGGGCCTATCCAGACGTTTCACCCCTGAGGGAGCTAGCCAGGCACATTTAGGGCAGGCGGTGCAATATGTTCCTATTCATATTCCTACCTTTCTACATTATTACTTAATACAGCAGTAATGTACCATATTAAAATAGCTCTTTATCGTTAAGAACATCCTTTCCTTATTTTGAGGAATTACACTAATATAATACAAACTATTTTTCCATATATAGGTTTTCATAATGTATGGCCAAGGCCTACATACACACATTACATACATAGAAAATTTTAACCAATAATGTTTTTTATCTCCATATATCAAATTCTGAAGTGTTGGAATTATTTTAATATAATATGATGGTTCAAAATATTGGGGGATGACTAAGAAATAGTCAGTTACTTACCAGCATCATGCACCATGTTATCCAATGCAATTTCCTCCAATATGAGAGCCTTCACTCTTCGCACAGAAGCCAGCAACAAGTGATTACGAGGCAAGAGTTTCTCCATAATAAAAAGGGCTTTATCAGCATGCTCGCTAAAATTTTAAAAAAAGACACAATTCATTAATTTAAAATATAAATACCCATTCTAGAGTTATTCTACCTTCACCCGTTTAAATTTTCAATTCCTTAAAAAGCGTATATTATCAGAGAAAAGGTTAATTAACCATTGCATAATAGTTTATTTTTAAAAGCACAAAGTAATTTGCTGACAATTAGATTTAAAGTTTCATCCTCCATACTGGTTCACAGTGAAACTAGATTTACAGTACAATGAAACACTACTGATCAGGATCAGATAAAAGTAAAACACCCAGAAAGCAATATTGCAGGGGGAAAAAAATGCTAACCATTGGGTATAACCAAAGAGCATTGATGCTCCAGTAAGAAAGGTGACAGGAGCAAAATATATATGTCTCGCAAATAGATGGATAACAGTACAACCAAAAATGTTTGATCCATGCTTTCTTTTTTTATTATATTTTTTTGTGTGTACTCTACCTACACGGTTTTACATGGTAAGTCGCAGCTCTCGAACAGTTTCCAGAGAGGCGTGTGTGCCATGACCTTAGAACAAACATTGTGGAATGATATAGTGGACCTAGAACTGATTAGTTCTGAATACAGAACCTATTCGGTATTTGTACACAGTTCATTGCAGCCCTCCAACTGATCTACAAGATCCTCCAATCGCTCGTCATTTCTCCAATATATATTGAATGGCATTTTGCAGCACAACACCACACTGCAATATACCATGGCCATGGTTCAATAGGCTCTAAAATGTACTCACACCGTCCTTGATCAGTGAGGTCACCAAACTTTTGCCAATAGAGTACATGTAGGACTAGCAGGGGCAGTGTCTGCTCTGATATCTCTGACCTACAATAACCCTTATAAAAGTCTGTGTACAGTCAGAGGAGAGATGTAGATGGAGGAATGTACCTCAAGGCAACATAAGATAATGATGCCATGTATCAATTAGTTATCAACTGCCATAGAGAATTATACTACTTATAAACTCCTGTGCGAACCTCCATAAATACTCTTACGTAAACCCTCTTTTATCTATAATTTTAACCATAATGGCCACCAATGGTCCGTACTGACTTAAATCAATGTTATTAATTATTTAAAGATTTGCCTTGTCAATATAATTCAATAAAATCTGAACAGTAAACCATCTTATACAAATGCAGGGGTAAGATTTACAGATCACTTCCAATTCACTTTTTTTTCTTTCTTTCCTCCAACAGAAGTGAAATTAACATGTTTCTAGGCCTCAAATCAGGTGTTTCACTCCATAATTAATTATGCACTTTCATCAATATGGGTTAGTTTTCTACAAGATAACTTGCTGCTGCTTCTCCATATACAAGGTGATTTTCAAATTCTGATTACACATTTCTAGAGGTTGTAGATGGTTTTTTTGTTATTGGCTTTACGTCACACCAACACAGTAGGTCTTATGGCGACGATGGGAGAGGAAAGGGCTAGGAGTGGGAAAGAAGCGGCCGTGGCCTTAAGGTACAGCCCCAACATTTGCCTGGTGTGAAAATGGGAAACCATGGAAAACCATCTTCAGGGCTGCCGACAGGGGGGTTCGAACCCACTATCTCCCGAATACTGGATACTGGCCGCACTTAAGCGACTGCAGGTTGTACATGGGACCTGGTAAATCAAGTTTTGAATAGGCATCCATGTAATGCACCGCATCCATCCTGGGAAGAAAACTTCATTTAATCTTCATCTGCCTGCACTAGCTCCAGCTGCAGCACAAAAGATTTAGCACACTATAGGAATTTTTGAAAGAATATCGGAACATACTCCTCAGATACGAAGTGTGAATCGAAGATGGTAGTGGTTGTGTATGTGAAATGTGAGATTGAAAAATTCAAGTCTACTCCTTTTTCTTTTTTAGCACGAAAATGGCATGTTTCTGGACATGAACTCCATTCA
Organism: Anabrus simplex; assembly: GCF_040414725.1. Classification (NCBI taxonomy): domain Eukaryota; kingdom Metazoa; phylum Arthropoda; class Insecta; order Orthoptera; family Tettigoniidae; genus Anabrus; species Anabrus simplex. Next base: position 1,145,500,862 of record NC_090266.1, on the reverse strand, counting down.
AAATTTAAAGCAGATCTCTTCTACAACAGGCAGAAGTACATAATAGACATTAAGATTCACCCCGAATACAGCTTTGAATGTTGTGGTTTTCGTTCCTCCTACCGGGCGAGTTGGCCGTGCGCGTAGAGGCGCGCGGCTGTGAGCTTGCATCCGGGAGATAGTAGGTTCGAATCCCACTATCGGCAGCCCTGAAGATGGTTTTCCGTGGTTTCCCATTTTCACACCAGGCAAATGCTGGGGCTGTACCTTAATTAAGGCCACGGCCGCTTCCTTCCAACTCCTAGCCCTTTCCTATCCCATCGTCGCCAGAAGACCTAACTGTGTCGGTGCGACGTAAAGCCCCTAGCAAAAAAAAAAAAAATTAAATAAATAAATAAATAAATAAATAAATAAATAAATAAATAAATAAATAAATAAATAAATAAATAAATAAATAAAATTCGTTCCTATGCATTTAGTGTATGTGAAATCAGTCCGATAACCAGTGTGCATTTTATACATATAATTATACCTAGGATTAAGAAGGAAACATCTATGCCATATACACTGATGAGCAATTAGAGATACTTGGCTGCCCTGATGATGGCAGTGATGTAGCGTGAAGGTATTGAAGGTGTTAAAGAGAGCCATACTGATCCACAACTGCCACACAACCTCCCACAATACATTAAAATTGGTCGGAGCAGAGTCCAGGGAATGCAGATCCTCTTCATAGCATCTCAGATGCCTCAACTGGATTCAAGTCAGGTGACATTCAGGACTAGACAAGCATCCTCATATCTGTGGAGTATTAATGAACCACTCGACCACAATTCGGAAGCGATGGACTATTGGGTTGCCTTGTTACGGGAAAGTTTTCTGCAGGTACAGTATTTTTGAAAGAGTATCAGAACATACTCCGCAGATACAAAGTCAGAAATGCCAACTATTATGATTCAATCGTAATAATTATGAATTACCCATCATAATCACGCCTTTATGAATGACACACCACAAATTACGAATTGTTGTTGATTTTTAAATGCAAGTATATTGAGTGTTCAAAAGGATACACAAGCAATGCCATTACAGCTTGAATTATCAGAATATTCTTTTCAGATTTCTCAGTAATCATTTATACCCCTGCTGTTTCCTGTCCCTCGTTTAAGAATATTTCGAGTTTTCACGCACCGAACGCAGTGTGTGCTTCCAGTACCGGAAAAATAGCCACCTGTGAATGGTATATCGTGCGGAGTTGATGTCTTTGCTTGTCACATGATCAGACTTCCATGCAAGTATGAGAGTTGTTCTGTCTTTATTTTGGCGGTAAAGTGGTGACAAACTCAGTTTCATTATGAATACTGTGTGCGTGACTGTTCAAGAAGTATTTATTTCGATTTTGGTTGCCAAATTTACATATTTTGCTCTTCTAGGATATATGCTAATTGTGTGTTATGAAATGTGAAGTTTGAAATAATGAAGTGATTTCTTGTGCAGGAAAATACGTGGTGACGTCACCATGACTAGTGACGCTAGTTAGAAACCAAAAATACTTCAAAAATTTAGGGAGGAATACTGAAAGAATGGCCCTGTTCACTGCATTTCTCAAAATCTCCTTCACACGTGTTTTGTAGTGTGTTTCAGTTGCGCACGGTGGACGAGACGACTGTCATAAACACGTGGCTAGCAAAATTCATACAGATACAGTTAAGCTGAGGGACACAAACAAGAATTTAACCATTTTTGCTAAATCCTCAAAAGATGAAAGCTCAGTAACAAACGCGGAGTTGTTGTTTACAACTTTTCTTGTTGAACACAAATTTGCCTTTAGCCTGCAGTGACCATGCGGTATGTCTGCTCAAGAAAATGTTTCCCAATTCAAAAACAGCTTCGAAGTACGGTTGAGCGAGAACAAATCGGGAGTGCTAGTTAAAACTTTGGCTTCTACAGTTGAGGGAAAGGTAGCAGAGTTAATGAAGTCCCAGCCTTTTGCCCTGGCAACAGACGGCAATAACAATATGAATGAAAAAAAACTCTACCCATTAGTTGTGATGTTTTTCGATGGGGAATCTACACAAATTTCAACGATAATTCTTACAATTCGGGAATCCAACGACAATACAAGCAAAGGAATATTCAATGTTTTGGATGATGAACTGAAGAAGAGGGGGATTCCATGGGATAACTGCGTAGGTTTAGCATGTCATAATGCAGGTACCGTGACTGGCGTTTCCAAAGTGTGAGCTCTTTTATTTGTAAAGAAAATCCTAATATTCATATGCAAGGCTGTGCTTGTCATCTTGTGCACTTAGCTGTTCAAAAGTGGTGCAGTGTACTTGTAAATGTTAATATTGAACAGTTTTTAATTGATATTAATTACTATTTGCAGACGAGTTCAAAGAGGCAAAATGCTTCAAAGGTATGCCAGGAAGTCTTTGGTGAAAAGCCTCACAAAATTTTGAAGTATGTTTCTAGCAGGTGGTTATCTCTTCTGCAGTGTGTATCAAGGGTCTTAGAACAGTGGAACCCTTTAAAAATGCTCTTCTGTGAATCAGATTCTGACAAGGCCAATTCAAAATTTCTGAAAGTTAAGGAACAATTTGAATATCCATCTACTAAGCTTTATCTTTTGTTTCTCAGCTCTGTTCTTCCTTTTTTCAGCCCCTTAAATGTATTCCTCCAACAAGAGACACCACTTATTCATAAACTTCATTCAGATTTAAATGAACTTTTCAGTGACATTGTTCGCTTTGGGAGAGCATCCTCTGTTCCAGAGTCCGATAGTAATTTGCTTGATTTGAAATGCAGTTCTGCTAAATCACAGAAAAGTGACAGTGAGTTGGTCATTGTGGTATAAGGGCAGTTTCTCTAGATGAAACTGATGATGATGATGATGATGATGCTTGTTGTTTAAAGGGGCCTAACACCGAAGGTCATCGACCCCTAGATGAAACTACACTGAAGAAGTTTTATTCCCATGTGAGACTGTTCTATACAAAAACGTGAGTACATTGTCAACAAATGGCCAATTAGGGATAAGTTTCTCGTGCATGCTGAAGTTGCTGATGTTTTCCAGAGGAAATCCAACAGTTTTTTATCAATAGAATTTATGATTGGCCAGCTTCCTAAAATTGTGTCATCAGAAGAAAATGATTCTTTGGAAACCGAGTTTAGTCATTTCCAATCTGATAGATTCTCTTTTGATCAGGATGAAAGGACCGACAGACTTTGGTTCAAAATATCGAAGATCACTGATGCTTCAGGTATAAGGAAGTACCCTTCACTGAGTAAGCTAATGATAGCTATTCTCCTAGTACCCCATAGCAATGCTCCAGTGGAAAGAGTGCTAATATAAACATATAAACACCAAACTGTTAAGTGGTCTTTTAGTGCAGAGGATGAACATGATATCAAAAGAAAAAACATGTCACCAGTGAACGATTACCAAACAGGAACTACAAGCTGCTAAGGGGGCAACTACAGTACTCAACAAAAGAAATGATCCTTCAACCTCCACTCAGATATGTACTGCAGATCACCTGTTACTCTAGCAGGTAAGAATCATACACTGTTTATATGCCAGTCTTCGAATACGTTACATCTGGTTGAATTGTACGTTGTTCATTGAATTTTTTATGATGTGTATGTTAGCGAGATCTCGAAAATAAATTCTGCCGCTGTTGTTGATTTGTTTATCTATAATAGCTATGGTATCATCAACATAGCGATGCCAAAGACAGAGTCCGTTAATGTTATTAACACGTTCAGTACCTGCTTCTGAGCGGGACACTTGAATGCCTGGACCAGCCATTTTCATGCCCGGCCCTCTTGATGTGCATCACTTAATACAATTTACAATTACTCCTAAACTATAAATGTTAGAAACAGGATATTTTGTGCTTACCTCTAGTAAATATTTAGGGTGTGATATCTGGTGTCACAGGTTTCAAAATACGTATAATTTTATACAGCCTATTTGTATTTTCGGCATAATGATTACTCTCACCGAAGTGAAGACATGAAAGCATATGAAGGAAGCGTATTCGGAACATTGTATTAGAAAATATCGAAGTATGAAAAACAGGGTCTTCGGTCCAGTACATTTATATATCAGGATTCTGGACTAATCGGTTTCCACGACTGCATGATCGAATTCTTTGTGAAAGGCCGGGGCACCGCACTTATCACTTGACTGAAAATACTCACGTATCTCAAAATATCCTGCTTATTTTGTATTTGAAAGTTTATACCTGAATTCTCTGTAAATGGTGGAACGGGTGGACAATAACTAGGATATGTATCAGACACTTCACTTTTTTCTATAGGGCTATCGATTCGGGAATCGGAATTTCCTTGTCACTCTCACTATCACTACCTGAGTCTATTTCAGGAATAAGTTTATCACCAGAATAATCATTGTGAACAATATCTAACAGTTCTTCTTCCACAAGAAACTTTGTTTTATAAGCTATTATACTCATACCTGCCAACTTTTAGAAACCAAAAATAGGAAGATTTTTAATTCTTGGATTTCATCACATATATTCCACCACAGTCTACGTGAAGAAAGGTCAGGATAAAAGGCATACTTATCTACAGTTACAATGCGAATTGACCATTAAATTTAAAATCTTAAACTAAGAAAACATAAAAATAGTTACAAGAAAATGTACCTAATCACTCTCATTTATGACATTTACATACGAATAATATTTGTCACACCGACACGCGCAACAAAATGCATAATACCGTATTTTCTCGCGTAATTAAGGCACACTTTTGACGAAAAATACAGGCGAAAACAAAAAAACTGTCCAACACGAGAACGGCCGAGCATCGAAGGAGGGACCCTGCTACATTACCCCAAACCATTTGTATCCAATCTTGTACGAGTGACGTGTCCATCCACCCTTTTTCTTGAATACGAACGTGGATCACTGGCGGAAATTTTGCTTTAGGCATTGTTTTTCGGTTTAGAACAATGTAAGGTGCAAGCTTTCTGCCATCAGCTGTTACAGCAAGCAATGCAGTACATCGTTGTTTTTTTGCTTCCGGTAGCGCGTGCAATAACACTGTATGTTCCTTTCTTATCTATTGTTCGACTTATGGTATATGGAAACTGATTGGCGTCAAACCTGCCGTTCCTAATAAAGGAGATAAAATATTCCTTCACTTTACGCTTCTCAATCACAAAGCGCTGAAAATGGTTTAAATCATTCGTCACTTTTATGCATAATGTTGTTCTTTGTCGAAGAGAAAGTCCATTTCTCTTCATAAAATTAATTCAGCCTCGGCTAACCTTCAAATACGAGACAATGATTCCACGTGCCGCGGCTATTTCTCATTCATTAAAATGCAGCATTTTGTGAGAAACGGCTTAACCAACATTGCGTAACAAAATCATATAGTTAAGCAGATAATCCTCTACTTGCGGAAACTTGCCGCTTTTTGATCCGCGAAATGCTTTGCGAGACTTGTTGGCCGCTTGAAGTGCACTTCTGTTACCGCGGTAGCGCACGTTTCATTTGGACACCGAAAACTTGCTGCCCGCTGCTCTATTCCCGTATGTTTCGGCGTAACTGATCACCGCAAGTTCGTATGATGCAGTATTAATCGAGTACGGTACTGTGGACTGACAAACAATTTTGAGATCACATAATGTCCCGTACGCGAAACACTCGTAAAACTAGTGCAGTGGAATTTCCTGCCGGCTAATACAGCACGTTGCCTGTATTTGGAATGCCCGCTTTCGCAATAGGAAGCCTGCTACCTGAGTAGTTGGCATCTTTATTTCGAAACGCATCCGGAGCTGAGTGATGGGTCTTCGAAGTTGTGGGTGTGTCAAATTCCACTTTGGACCCAAAAATATTGGGATGTGTAAATTATGCAAGGGCGTCGATTACGGTATGCGAGAAACTACGGTAGTTTCCTTCAATATCCGGTAAAATGTACAGAAATTTATAGGCATAACGAGAAAAGAAAATACCAGAAAATGTCGTAGAAATGCAAGAAAAAACACGTGGCCTACAACTCCGACGAAACTACGCACAGAAACGATGTTAACAGCGCGCGAACAACACAATAACAAACTCGTTATTTCGTCCCGATTAACTGAGTCGTTAGCGTGCGCTAGCCTCTTGCTTGCAGGACGATTGCCGCCCCGAATCCCCAGCTGTATATATAAAGCGCACACTCTGCTGTAGTGAGCGAAGGCGACGGACGAAACACTCACGAAATAAAGCATCAAATACGCTTGAAAATTAGGTTTCGTAAATTACACAAGCACATAAGAATTTATCCTTTATTCTAGGGGAAGAGTATTGGCCGTACTAGAGGTTATATTAGTCCAAAATCGGAAGAAGTAAAAATAAATCGGAAAATTGGAAGACGAGTTAAAAACCGGAAAGTTTCCGGGTAAATCGGAAGGGTTGGCAGGTATGTATACTACACTCGGTAAGAACGACACGCACTACATTGGAATCTCAAGTACCGTCTTGACACGCGAGGAAGTGCTGAGATATTCCTGCTAAAACAGCTAAGATAAACATGAGCCCACTCAACGCGGGGGTTATCTCAAAAATGTCAACCAACTTCCTGCTACAACCAGTAACGCTGACTAAGGTGTAAGAATGCATAGATGACTAATATAAACAGCAATTCTTCGCGCGGAACATTAAACGTCTTACGCCGTCCACGGTCCGCAATGAGTTAATAATCTTACTATGTTCGAGATTATCTAAGTATATATCGGCTAGTATTCCAGATAACGGGTCTCCCATCGCTAGACCTTCCTGATTATAAATTTTCTTATTAAAGGTAAAGTAGTAGTTGTCTAAAACGAAATTAAGTAATTTTAACCATTCATCAATTTCGATTTTACTCAATGTGTTATGTTTCAACAGATTGTTTTTTATGATGTTAATAGTATTATTGATAGGGATATTAGTATACATGTTGGTGATGTCAAAAGAACATAAAATGTGGTTTGGTTGCAGACTGAATTTATTTAGGGAATTGCAAAGTTCGATCGAGTTCTTTATGGGGTTGGAGTTGTGAAATTTGAAATGGTTTTTCAGGAATTTGTGTAGGAATTGAGAAGTTTTATATGTAGGACTATTTATACTATTAATTATAGGTCGAATGGGGACATCCTTTTTATGAATTTTGGGCAATGATCTGACTGTAGGTAATTTTGGGTTCATTACAGTTAATTTCTGATAATCTCGATCATTTAAAATGAAATTAGAATTTTTAAGAAGGTTCTTTAAGTTACGCTGTATTTTGTTTGTTGGATCTTTTTTAATTAAGGTATAGGTATTGTCTGAAAAAAAAGTTTCAGTTTTATTAATGTAATCTTGTTTATTCATTATTACTATGGTGTTGCCCTTATCTGCTTTTGTAATTACTACGTTGTTATTATGGCTTTTGGATTTCAGGTTTAGAATTTGTTTCGAGATGTAATGGTTATTATTAGATGTTATCTCATTAATCAAAGTTGGGAGTTTCTTTTTTACTTCATAACGTACGTCATTTTGTTTATCAATATTAGTTTCGGTTTAAGCGATGGTAGTGATAATGTCTTCTGCTTTTTTGTGATTAGGCCAATTATGTTTGATGCCTTTATCTAATAGATTTAATTCTTGGTTAGAGAAAACTGTATTAGATAGGTTGATTGTAGTGGAAATGTTAGTCAAATGGGAAGGGGACACTTTGTTGTTTGTATTTTGGTCAGGTGTTTTACATTTGTTTTCTTGTAGACAAAGTAATTTATAGTTTAGGGTTTTCTGTTTCTTATCTAATATGTAAGATAGTTTAAGGTCAATGTACCTTAAAAATGAACTCCATTCAAGTGGGGGTAATTTCTGAGAGATGGTCAAATGAATCCTATATAATTGTAAATTTAGTAGAGATTTCTTCTTGTATAATAGTTTAATTTCATGTTTCAACCATATGCTGTTTACTTTCTTCTGAGTGGCATTAGATTTTGATAGGGATGACTTTTTCTTTGCAAAGATTTGAGAAATTTAGGTACCAACTCTAATTTCAAGCAATCTTTAAGAAACGTGATATCTCTAGAAATCTTGCCTATTTTAATTCTCAGGTTCAAATACTTGTTAGGTTTTACTATTGCCTGGTTGGCATTGACATTACATGTAATAAATATAATTTTTGGTCCGTATTGATGATATTTGATTGGAATAATAACAGTAAGTTATTTATTAAATAGACCACCTAATCAATACAAAGTCTAGTCTTGGATGATTTACATTCCTTCCAAATGTGTAATGGACTAGGGGGGTTAAAGAGCAGTTAGGCAGGTAAATAAAGTTAAACCAACAAACACATTTTTATCTCCAAATGCTCTGCAAATAGACAAAGTTTAGTTTCCAGCAGTATAATTATCTTCTCCAATATCAGCTTCCTATTTGCAAATATTGTTGCTCAATTCTGCTACGAAAAGTCCATAAATGAGAGAAACTGTATGCTTAGAAAAAGGAATGAGGTTATTTTCTCTCCTCAAACTGTACTTCTTTGATTGCTTACCAAATTTTTACAAAACCTTGATCCATATTACCTGCAACAGAATGCAACGAATAAGATCATTTGCCGTAGTCGTTACAATTTTGACAGGCCAAGGGATAGAAATAACAGATTTTCTTTAAAAATAAAACATGCTTTCAAACTGCTACTCTAATAACTACAGCTACTAAATTAATCTGTCAAACAACATCCAGTCATATCAGTGCATTTTCCTGCTCCAACAATTCAATTAATATTTTATTTTTCTACACACAAAACGTCCATTCATTATTGCATAACATTCAGGTTATTTATTGAGTATGGAAGCATGAGTTATCCTAATCCGAGTTGTATTCAACTGTTGTGTCCATGTTATTTTGTCATTATTGCTAAGACCTGTTCAACTCTATTCAGCAAATGGTAGATTAATGTATCCAATGACAAAAATTTACATCCAAGGGTGATTCAATAAATAAGGAAATAAGACTTCCGGTTGTGAAAATGACTGCATCCTACATATACAAGGTGTAGGAGAAACGCCTTCCATATTACTGGCAATGATAAAGAGGATCAGGACAATTAAGAGGAGAATAAGAACCACTCAGAGTGAACTGGGAGAAAGTACGGTAATGTAGTTTTGTAAATTTATCAGGTGAGAATCTCCACAACCATTCTGCTTGATCTCAGTTCAATTATTTCTTTCAAACAACAGTGTGAGGGAAGGGAGTATTGTATTTGTGCAAAAATTCACTATCCAGTCTTTTTATGTATCTTGACATTTCATGACCATCAGCCGAAAAAAAAAAAAAAAAAAAAAAAAAAAGACTTTTACAACGCAACTGTGATTTAATATGTCATGGGGCCTCTTTTCGAGGCACATGGGTCACAGACTTAAACTATGTTACTTGCCCGATTTGGATCTGGATGAAAACTGTGAGTTAGAAGGTAGGCTCATATCCTAAGGTTACCAGATTTTTAAACATAATCTCAGGATGGATATAAACACAAGTAAAAACTACTTTTTTTATTGTGCTGTAAGTTAGTTTGCCATTCAGTTACATTGTTTCATATACATTTTTAAAGGATGAAAATACTCCTCCTGCTAGCATACTAAAAATATTAATTCTACTTACATACTAATTATTTACGCGCTTCATATTATCACTTCCACGACTCAAGACACTTTCATGCTTTTCTCTTCCCATGTGTTCTACAACAGAGGTTTTCCCACTGTTCCTGCTTGTTTGGCATAAAGAAAAAAATGGCAGCAGATACATTTACACCTTGACACAGAAAAAGAATCACTTTTGACATTGGATCATTTGCTGAACACGTTCATTTTTTAGATACTTTTCAAGCTGTATAAATTGTTGAAATAACGTTCATCACCATGCAGGTGTACTGTGTGCTTACTGACACTGTTAGCTTTGTAGCATACTTTGTAGTATACTGAAAAGCTACACACTTCAATCAAAAATAAAACAGAGAAATTTCTAGGTACTGATACTTGTAGCTGTCCTATGTCATATTTTAATAGAGGAAACCCAAAAAGACATTACATTCCCTGCCCACCCTCAAATTCAAATTCACCATAATCTGTATGTCTGTGCAGCAAGGCTGTGCACACACTCCTACAAAGGTACAGGGTAAGAGCTTTGACTTGTTGCTCCTATCCAAAGACTGAATTTTGTAAATTTGCACACACTGCTACAAAGGAACAGGCTAAGAGCTTGACTTGTTGCTCCTATCCAAAGATTGAATTTCTCTAAGAACTAAATAGAAATAAAGGATGTTCTCATTTATTTCTGTTTTCCTATTTTTGACATGATAGGTCAAAATTTGTTTGCAAGATGCAATTTTAAAAGAAAAATTACTGAAATATAGAAGGGAAAAAAGCTGGTCATCACTTAAAAAATAACACTTTATGATTCAAAGAAGACCTACAAATATGAGATCCTTTATGTCATTCAGAAATTAGTTACAGAAATATATGCCATCAGATACAGATCTTATTGACATAAGACAGGGTATGGTAATGAGTGCATCAGTAAACACTACAGCAACTGTCCTCTACTATGGTGTATGGTCTCCTCAAATGACAAACACCGCTGCACACCTATGTGGCACTCAATGAGATTATTAATGAGCCGAAGGGGAATAACGTGCTACTCTGCCTTACCGGCAGCTCTCAGCTCTGCACAAGATGTGGGAGATGCTGGTCTAGCTGCAATACATCGGCCTAATACATCCCACATGTGCTCAAACACGATTTAAGTCCGGTGAGCAAGCTGGTTATGGCTGAAACTCGATACTCTCCTGGTCCAGCATGTCATCCACCAACCCAGCTCAGTGTGAACAAGCATTTTCATCCACAAAACCAATGGCACCAGCATTAGGCATGATAAAAGATCAGAGGAACCAGTCTCTTTATTTTATAGCTGTAAAATTGCTATCGTGGATGATGCGGAGGTCCACATGTCTGCCAATACTGATTTTTCCCAACACAATGTCAGAATCTTCCTTGCATTAAAACTGGGTTACTGTGTATTGCATATTCACTCCAGAAGAAAACATGCTGAATATCAGGTTCCACACTGAACAGCTACACGTCAGAGAAAAGAATGGATCTTCATTCAGCATGTGGTCCTGACCTCGATGTTCTTCCGCCCAAGTTTCTACAAGCTGTACAGTGCTTTCTTGTTAATGGGACACACGCCATAGGCCTATGTGCACATAGGTCACCCGCACAAAGACTATTACGGCAATGCCAATTTTTTCACGACTGCGCTATTACCCTGCAAAAATTAACACCACAGCACTAGTTCTATAAGATGTACAGAGCAGTAGTGTATTTTTATGGGGTTGTCATTCTTATAAGGTATTTTAACTTGACTACCAGGTTGTTAGGATGTTCCTAACATGAAGACAGACACGATTTTGCAGCCACCCCCTTAGTATGGAGATCAAATACTGCACAATGTAATTTCCTCCACCGAATGGCCATTACCTCTTCTAGCGGCTGATGGCACCTCTATAGAGTCAAAGTATTTACTGACATCCAACAGACAGCAGAGAATTACTGATACTACAATTCATTCCATTATCATACCAAATTTCCAGTGAGATAAACAATGACAGACGAGAAATGAAGAAAAACAGACAGAGAAGATTTGGATTTACTAAATGGATGAATGCCATGATGATGATGATGATTATTATTATTATTATTATTATTATTATTATTATTATTAACAATATGAGCAGTTAGAAAAGGATCAGCAACATATCTCTATATATAGCAAACTTATCATGCCAACAGTGAGGGATGTACAGTAAAGTACTATCACACAATCTATTGCCTAAGATATTCCTAGATATTAATGTCTGGACTGAAAAGTGTCATGAGCAGAGTTGAATCAGTGAAGTCCAAGCCATGGCAGTCCCCTGGGAGGTATTTGGTTTACAGCTCACTCAAACCAGGCAAATGCATACGCCATTACATACACTCATAAGTAACACATTACAAAGACCGATGTACCTCACCCTCCTTTTGTGCAATAAGAGTATCCATGGCTGCTCAACATGTTGTAGAATACTTCAAAGTAATGCTAAAAAGAGATTAAATGATTCTATTTAATATTATATAGATTTTACACAGAGAAGAAATCCTCCATGAATATAACTTCTGTTCTATTAACTGTCAATTAACAAGGCCAATCTGCACATTTCATAATGTCCTCTGCTTTTAATATATGCCAGGTACCTATCTCAAAGTCTCATTAAGGCCTGTCTAGAAGAATTGTCAAAAAAATCTCCAATCCAGTATAATGTACGAAGAAAACTTACTTTATTTGTGACAACATGTCTTAAAATAACTACATTTCTATTTGAACTGATGAGCCTAGATATTTACTCTTTTTTCTTTTTTTTCTTGCTAGTTGCTTTACATCACACTGACACAGGTAGGTCTTATGGTGACGATGGGATAGGAAAGGGCTAGTGGTAAGGAAACGGCCGTGACCTTAATTAACGTACAACCCCAGCATTTGCCTGGTGTGAAAATGGGAAACCATGGAAAACCATATTCAGGGCTGCTAACAGTGGGGTTCAAACCCACTATCTCCCAGATGTACGCTCACAGCTGCACGCCCCTTGGTTCATGCGCCCATGAACGTATGATTTATTGGCAATTCTCACTATTTTCGGTACTTTTCTACTTGTTTGAATTTAAGCATGATGTTGCGCTTACCTTTAATTATGTTACGTTTAGTTATTTTTCGTTGATTTATAACAAGTTCCCCTTGGCGTGCACTCATGTTACAGGTCATACAAACACTGTTTGCTTATTTCTTCCTTTCGCTTCGCTAACCTACGTCATTTTTACGTCGCCTGTTGATTGGTCACATTACCTTCACATGACTGCTTGCGTCACCGGTAACTTGTCTCCTTCTGGTACCGAAAGTGTTCTTCAGCGTCTTTCTATTTTTTCATTGGTTATTTCTGTTTTTTCCCTTGCCTTTATTATATTATTAATTGTGTGGAAATTATGAATATTTTTTTTGGACTTATCTTTTTTCATTATTTTGTATTTTATGATAATGTTCCTCACGTACTTTTTAGTAATTACTACTGTTAGTCTTGCAGCACTACTTCTTGTTGAATCTGGAATATTCTGCAGTGCTTTTTAAGGACAGCTACTCAACATGCTCCACCCCACTCTGCTCTGCACTCTGCACTGGACTCCGAACCTGGACTCCGTTCCAAGGCTCGACTTGAGGACTCGGCGTGAGGACTTGGCTCCTCACTTTGCTTCGGGCAGCCCGCTAGAACTGTCAATTCGCAGCAACGTCCATGGGGACTACACACCCAGCCTGCAAGCCTCGCCGCGTGTTTGGAAGCGGCATTTCTCATGACATGTAATCACTTCGCCCTGCTTGGGGCCGTTGACACGGGCTTGCCCTCCTGTATAAACAAAACTATGTCAATTGATATAGATGTTGATTCCCATAGGGAATCTGAAATATTTGTCCTGAATGAGTAAATTTATAATACCAATATAAATGGTCCGTTATTGGACATTATAAATATTTTCCAGCTAACTCATTCTTGGTTGCCAGCGTTTCGCCCTCGTGTGCTAGGGTGGGCTCATCAGTTGGTACCTAGCACACCTACCAATACGCTGGCTAGTGCATACCGTGGAGGCCACTGCGTAGGCTAACTGGAGCCACCGGCAGTGCCAATGCACTACGAGACTGTCTCATTACCAAAAATTGATGCCTGCTTGGCCATCAGATGATATAGATGTTGATTCCCATAGGGAATCTGAAATATTTGTCCTGAATGAGTAAATTTATAATACCAATATAAATGGTCCGTTATTGGACATTATAAATTTTCCAGCTAACTCATTCTTGGTTGCCAGCGTTTCGCCCTCGTGTGCTAGGGTGGGCTCATCAGTTGGTACCTAGCACACCTACCAATACGCTGGCTAGTGCATACCGTGGAGGCCACTGCGTAGGCTAACTGGAGCCACCGGCAGTGCCAATGCACTACGAGACTGTCTCATTACCAAAAATTGATGCCTGCTTGGCCATCAGATGATATAGATGTTGATTCCCATAGGGAATCTGAAATATTTGTCCTGAATGAGTAAATTTATAATACCAATATAAATGGTCCGTTATTGGACATTATAAATTTTCCAGCTAACTCATTCTTGGTTGCCAGCGTTTCGCCCTCGTGTGCTAGGGTGGGCTCATCAGTTGGTACCTAGCACACCTACCAATACGCTGGCTAGTGCATACCGTGGAGGCCACTGCGTAGGCTAACTGGAGCCACCGGCAGTGCCAATGCACTACGAGACTGTCTCATTACCAAAAATTGATGCCTGCTTGGCCATCAGATGATATAGATGTTGATTCCCATAGGGAATCTGAAATATTTGTCCTGAATGAGTAAATTTATAATACCAATATAAATGGTCCGTTATTGGACATTATAAATTTTCCAGCTAACTCATTCTTGGTTGCCAGCGTTTCGCCCTCGTGTGCTAGGGTGGGCTCATCAGTTGGTACCTAGCACTGCCGGTGGCTCCAGTTAGCCTACGCAGTGGCCTCCACGGTATGCACTAGCCAGCGTATTGGTAGGTGTGCTAGGTACCAACTGATGAGCCCACCCTAGCACACGAAGGGCGAAACGCTGGCAACCAAGAATGAGTTAGCTGGAAAATTTATAATGTCCAATAACGGACCATTTATATTGGTATTATAAATTTACTCATTCAGGACAAATATTTCAGATTCCCTATGGGAATCAACATCTATATCATCTGATGGCCAAGCAGGCATCAATTTTTGGTAATGAGACAGTCTCGTAGTGCATTGGCACTGCCGGTGGCTCCAGTTAGCCTACGTAGTGGCCTCCACGGTATGCACTAGCCAGCGTATTGGTAGGTGTGCTAGGTACCAACTGATGAGCCCACCCTAGCACACGAGGGCGAAATGCTGGCAACCAAGAATGAGTTAGCTGGAAAATTTATAATGTCCAATAACGGACCATTTATATTGGTATTATAAATTTACTCATTCAGGACAAATATTTCAGATTCCCTATGGGAATCAACATCTATATCATCTGATGGCCAAGCAGGCATCAATTTTTGGTAATGAGACAGTCTCGTAGTGCATTGGCACTGCCGGTGGCTCCAGTTAGCCTACGCAGTGGCCTCCACGGTATGCACTAGCCAGCGTATTGGTAGGTGTGCTAGGTACCAACTGATGAGCCCACCCTAGCACACGAGGGCGAAACGCTGGCAACCAAGAATGAGTTAGCTGGAAAATTTATAATGTCCAATAACGGACCATTTATATTGGTATTATAAATTTACTCATTCAGGACAAATATTTCAGATTCCCTATGGGAATCAACATCTATATCATCTGATGGCCAAGCAGGCATCAATTTTTGGTAATGAGACAGTCTCGTAGTGCATTGGCACTGCCGGTGGCTCCAGTTAGCCTACGCAGTGGCCTCCACGGTATGCACTAGCCAGCGTATTGGTAGGTGTGCTAGGTACCAACTGATGAGCCCACCCTAGCACACGAGGGCGAAACGCTGGCAACCAAGAATGAGTTAGCTGGAAAATTTATAATGTCCAATAACGGACCATTTATATTGGTATTATAAACTATGTCAAGCCGAGTACCTTCTACTTCGCACCAGCTGGCCTGTTCAGCAATTCTATTTTATTAAAATTCACTAATGTCAGCCTGGAGTTAGCATTCTGCTTTACTTTTATGGACACTTTTAATCTACGTTTGTCGGCATGTTCGATCTAGAAGATGACATTTTCTACTGAGCTGGTTTGCCTAAAAGGATTTGTATTTTACACTGCAGTGTTGGACTATTAATCTGATAGCTCAATGTCTTCATTATTTTTAATTTTATCTCCCCGGTGGAGAATTTAATGTTGCCAGTCTGCCTTAAGTTCGTAATTAAATTTCGTGTCCTTTTCAATCTATTGTTAAAGCAACCCATGTTTTTTCTATTTAGCTTCGTCATTTGATGTTTTTGAATATTCATTTACTACTATGTAAAGTTTCAATACTGGTTTGGCTTGCGCCAGCCTTTCACATTTAATGCAATATTCAGATAATTCTGAATTTTCTCAGTTTCAATTTATAATCACTATCATGTGCACGGCCGGTGGTCAGTTCGGCTCAAGGCTAGGTGTACGTCACTTGAATTTCGTATTTAATCATGGATCAAATTATTCAAATAATTTATTGTTGGTTTTTTTTTTTTCTGAAAGATTATAATAAATGTTGTTGACTGCTGATCCTTTATCTTTCATTCCCGTAAAACTGGGAATTACTCCTTGTTCTTTCCTGGTTTTACCACCCCTAACCGCACAGCCAACTCGCTCGGTTTTACTCTTCTAGTAAGTTGGGACAAAAATGGGTAAGACCAGTTTTCATGAATGAATAGAACAAACTTTGAACTCTGTGTTCTTAAATTTGAGCATCAGCAATAAATATAACTCGAACTTTATTCAATAACATTTTTCTAGAAAAAAGGAAAAACAAGAAGGTAAAAAAAAGCTATTGTGGAGTTCACACGACTAAAGTTTCGAGTAAGATGTTTCAACACCACGTTTTAAGCAACCTTATAGCTACACACAACTGTTAATATCATGATCATATCCAAGGAATGTCTAGTTATATGTGAAATCTGAACCAAAGGGATGTGACTATTTAAAAAATTGCACATGCATTAGCTGGGATTTCAATCATGACCACCTCGGTGAGAAACTAGTGAGTGATAAATGTCATTCAGCTATTGTGCTCCACTTGCTTCACTGTATAGCTCTACTTTTAATCATAAATCTGCGATAACAACGTCAAAGAGACATTTGACAGCCTAGTGGAGGTTGTATTTGTTGTTTTAAGGTGCAAAACAACATGTTTATCAGCTCCCTCTAAGCAAGTTAAATGGTACATTTAAAAAAAAATGATTCAACAAAATAATTCAGAGGAAAGAAAAAACAGCATTATTCAGTACCAAAATTGAAATAAACACATCAAAAGGGAGCATATCTTCTCTGAGTAAACATACACTTAAAATTTGGAATGCTTTACAAAATATGCCCTCACCCATAAAGCGAACGACAATAATCATTAGCTGCTACGAAATCCGAGTGTTTCCAGCGTGTTAGGATTTTGTCTAAGGTTAGAGAGACATGCACACACACTTGGCGAGGAAGTGGGCTGCATTGGAATCAGTTCCACCTGAACACATTCACGGGGTGCTCCCTCCTTAGGAGATAAGAATGCAGAGATCATTCTTGATCTCTCCTCAACTCGTATAAAACTAAAGCACCCCCTCCTATCCCTCTCTCTCTATGAAGACCAAAAAGAGGGCCACCACATCAGTTAACCTATTAATAGCCCTCAGCTTGCTGGGATGCTTTACATCCCAAGATGCCAAAATTATTCAGAGAAGCAGCAAAATATCTCTAGCAGGCAAGACTGCAAGGGCCACCACATCAGTTATCCTTTTAATAGCCCTCAGGTTGCTGGGATGCTTTACATCCCAAGATGCCAAAATTATTCAGAGAAGCAGCAAAATATCCATAGCAGGCAAGACTGCAAGTCAAGGTCACTGTAATACCCTCTTTCACATCACGGTCAGCAAATTCACTTCCTACAATTCTCTTGTGGTTAGGAAGCAATGCAATGGAGATTCGGGTGCTGGCATATAACAACTGGCAAAAAGTCATGGATATGCTCTACCAACAGATGCTGTGGAAAACATGAATCTATAGATTGCAACAAGCAGCTTGAAGAGTCAGTACACAGGGATAAAAGTGATTTGTGTGTGTGTGTGTGTGTGTGTGCGTGCGTGCGTGCGTGCGCGTGCGTGTACAAACCGCACAGCTTCCCAGATGATGAAAACTTGCATTATATGTGCTACCAGTAATAGGTAGAGAGATGTTTGTGTTGCTCTTATTATAAACAAGTAAGCATACAACATTCTCATTAACCCTACATCTGCTCATGAATAACAGTCGTGCAAGCATGAATGAGGCTTTAGAAATATCTCTGGTAGACCGAGTTCCACATTGTAGATCTAACAGTACATTCAGCCATGGAACTCACTAGTAATCAAGACAAGGTTGCCGCTTAGAGCCATATCCAACTCACAACACAAGCTATCAAAGCAGATCCCGACCAGTCATGCGGTTTTCAGCTGATTGTCATACTTCTGACAATCTCCTTTTCCACCACTTTTTCCCCCCACAGCTGTGGGGTCACGGGTGTGAAATGTGTTGCACATGTGGATTTGGCCCTGTTTCACGGCCAGATGCTCTTCCTGAAGCCAACCCTATATGGAGGGATGTAATCACTATTGTACGTTGTCTAATTATGAAGAGGGGAGTGTTGGAACAAACACAAACACCCAGTCCCCGAGCCAGAAGAATTAATCACACAAGATTAAAATCCCCTACCCAGCCAGCAATCAAACTCTGTACCCTCTGAACCGGAAGCCCAATGCTGACCATTCAGCTAAGGAGTCGGACTGTCATACTCTTGACAATGCTGGGTATTAAATAGACTCTGATGATGATGATGATGATGATGATGATGATGATGATGATGATGATCGACATTAATGAAGAAACCATGCAAGATAGAATAAAATTCAGAATCTTAATTCACAAACACAAATTTTCTGTAAAGCCCACCCGTCTAAATACAGGATGGACTAAACAACGTAAAATGGAACAGAGGGAGAAGATGAAGAGAAATTCAGTAGAGAAGAAGAAAAACCAAGAAAGTGCTAATAAGTTCAAATGTGCTCCTTAATCAGGCATAACGAATGAAGAAGAAGAAGAATATAAATAACAACAATCGCACTTATAAGAAACTACTGGATCTCTTAAAATATTACTAGGCATCATCATGCTGCAAGAACTTAGATTTCCTTTAATTCATAGTAATAAGTACTGTATTCATTAATACGTACACACTGCGCAAAATTCTCTCCAAAATATTTCACAAGAATTTCCAAAGAGTTAAATAATTTAATGTCATTTGCTTTACGTCCCACTAACTACTTTTATGGCTTTCGTAGAAGCCGAGGTGCCGGAATTTTGTCACGCAGGAGTACTTTTACATGTGAGTAAATCTACCAACACAAGGCTGATGTGTTTGAGAACCATCAAATACCACCGGACTGAGCCAGGATCGAACCTGCCAAGTTGGGGTGAGAAGGCCTCAACCATATGAGCCACTCAGCCCGGCTTTCCAAAGAGTAGTTACGTGAGGTATAAAATATATTTGGAGATGAAAAAGAAAGAGGACCATATTAAAAAGTAATGTAAAGCAATTATTTCTAAAGGTGCAAAGGGTAAACAAATCCACAAAGGAAATATTCTCATATTTAAGTCCTGGGGTGATTCATTCTATGAAGGACAGAAGCTCTTTGAGTTTTACCTATACGACTAACAGTACTGACTGGCATTCGACAGCTTACTCACTTCAAATCATAATATCACCAGATTAAACTGAGAACCAGGAAGAGAAACTCAACAGCTGACTGGGATGTTCACCAGGTAAATGCATATGAACAAGCAATACGTACAGAAACTCTAAAAGCAGTCCATTCCAGCTACACTATCAGACTGCCTTAAGAAGGCCTAACACAGTCGAAATGTGTCAATGGTCAAATGACCATGAAGGTGATCACGACTGTTTACAATTGGCCAATATTCCAAAACAAAATATAAAGAACAACCGTAACTTCCACTCTACAGTAATATGGACATGACAAAGCAAAGCTTACCGTGCTCGGATGAACCTTCCCGAACTGTACTCGTAGACATAAAGCGCATAGGCTAGATCCTCGTGTGCGATTGCGACATGTAGATTCATAGGTCCAAACATGGCCAGACGGATATCAAGTGCCAGCTAAAAACAAAAGGAAGTATAAGAAGATTAATTTATCAATTTTCATAGAACTTTGAAGTTTTTCAGTCTGTTGACACATTCCTGTAAAAAATGGACTGTTCCACTTATAACTGTCTATTTTTTACAGGTATGTTATAGTGTTCTAAGTGTTACATTTTGTGTTTTGACAGATTGAAAAGCTTAATAAAAGTTCTACTGACTGTGTCAACAATGAAAAATTGGCTTCATTTTTGACAAATCAATTTTCATTCAAAAAAAGAGTTTATACATCTAGACTGTGTAAGTAGTTTCTGAATTATGACAGTGAGCTCATAAATACATCAGTATCCACTTTGTTTAGCAATCATGACATTCTTTCAATTGCTCCATGGAATGCATAGTTCTGTACTAATTTGTGGACAGTGTATGATTAAACCTTGTGCACCTCTCTGGTATGTGGAAGTTTATTTTTTCTAGGAGTTCTGGGCAATCCACTGAGGAATGGAGCAATTTAGAAATAAAAAGTGTATCCAAGGATTCATAGCATTTTGACAGACTATGCAGATTTAATGACTGTTGTAGGGCTAATATAATCAATGTTATTATATGGGAACCCTGCTTTAAATCAATATAAACTAAGACATGTATGTTGTATTGAATCTAATCTATGGAGAGAGGTCTGATGAAAAGGGCTTCATACAGATGTACAGTATTTAAGTACAAGACGTATTTAAGTGTAAGCTGGATACATTCAGCAAGTGATAGCTGGCTAAGTTGGAAAATTCTCTGAAATATCTAGTAATGCAGAACAGTCTTTGTAATTTCTTGCAAGTATATCCAATATATTAATTAACTCTTAGTGCTAGGCGGCCGATCTATCGGCCATGCGAGCTGCAGCTAAAAATGCCGGGGGCGGATCTATCGGCCATGTTTTTCTTTTGCCTGTATCTTTGTTCCGTGCTGCACAATGGCAGCACAAGTAATGCCAATGGAAAGATTGAAGTTTTTACTCTCTGGAAATATCGATAACGTGCGATATTGATATCAGTGAAGTTTTATAAAAGCTTTCTTTCAACGCATTGCAAGTTTAGCACATGGTAGCGCCACACTCTCCTGCTTAGTGTCACTTGCTTGTTATCTCACTTGTTTATACATTAGTTCATTTACGTCCGAAGTGTAAAGATGGCTAAGTATATGCAAGAGGATGAAATATGCAATGTTATAACATTCAGTGATCCATTACAGGGCGATTTATTGCCCGATGACAGCAACGACTTTGCATCTTCTGACAACGGTGATATTTCTGCAAGTCCGCTGCCTAGGCGATGCCATGTGAAGAATGTATCTCTCACGCAGGTAGGAATAATTCTGAGTAGCTCTGATAGTGAATGCGAACTGACCCATGCTTCCTCAGATTCTGTTGATAGTTCGAACCGTGGAAGTTACATGTGACACAGGTAATCCGCCTAACACCGGAGGTAATTGTGTATTTAACCTGCGTGTGCATAATTTTGTAAAAATTTGTCGTTCTCAAAAACTATCAAGAATTACATAAGACTTGTTTTTCTTGTTCAAAATTAAGTGAATATTCTCACAAAGGCATCATACCCATGATAAAAATACAATATATAAGTAAAAATGAGGTCAAATTTGAAATTAAAATTTTTCAAAAAATAATAAAAATTCAAACATTTTTAAATTAAGAAAATGAAACTATTGCAATTATAGTGACACTCATGTGTTCTCTATTCACCTGTGTGCTGTGGAAAAAACCCCAGGGATTTACCTCCAAAAATGTAAGTAGGAGAATGTTTTTCCTTAGTGTGTGCATTTTCATTAAAATTGTCTTGGCATTCTTAGCGCAACCACTACATTACAACCTGGTATCAAAAAGGTTAAGAATGTTTAAATGCAACAACTCTGATGAAACCCAAAATGCAACCTTTAGAACACTACAACATACCTGCAAAAAATGAACAATTATAAGCAGAATGATAAGATATATAATTACACTGAGTTGAGATTAAAAATAATGGCTTCCTTCTTAACAAACCTATGCTATCTAGAAATTTTAGTATGTTTATGCTCCTGTTATTTAAACTTTTGCCGGGCTGAGTGGCTCAGACGGTTAAGGCACTGGCCTTCTAAACCCAACTTGGCAGGTTTGATACTGGCTCAGTCCGGTGTATTTGAAGGTGCTCAAATACAACAACCCCGTGTCGGTAGATTTACTGCCACGTAAAAGAACTCCTGCGGGACTAAATTCCGGCACCTCGGCGTCTCCGAAGACCGTAAAAGTAGTTAGTGGGACGTAAAGCAAATAGCATTATTATTATTATTATTATTATTATTATTATTATTATTATTATTATTATTATTATTATTATTTAAACTTTTAGTGCCAGGATCTTATATTGTTTTTTTAAGCATTTATTTATTTACTCCACTTCTTCATACACTGCCATTCTGTTGAAGGAATTGCAAAATAAAGGGACAGCCATATGAACATACACTGTCCTGGCCATGGTTATGTCTTTATTGCTACCTGTTTTCTTCTGACACTTCTCCAATAGAAACACCACATTTTTTTGCAATTTGACAAATTGTTAAATCTGCTTCTCTGAGTGCTACAATTGCAGAATGTTTTTCCTGTGGACACGTGCAAAACCATTCATTATTTTCAATACATCATAGCCAGGGATGAGTTTTGCCTATTTGCCTATTTTATTTGTGTACAAAAATATACACTTTTAAGACATAAACCAGTTTTAGGCTCTTTTTAGCGAGAATTTGATGGTTTTATTGTGCGTATAAATGCCTATATCAGGGGTCCATGCCTATTAGAATTATAATTGCCTATTTAATGCCTTTAGACAGTCTTTTAAAGAAGATAATTTTCTTACAATGCATTATATTCTAGCTGGTGTGGTAGAAAGAATTATTTGCTCGTTTCTCAACATATGCTTTCCCCACTAACAATAAGGAGAATTCTCAGAAGACTCCACAAACAGCGCTTGGAGAATTTCCATCAGAACAAACAAAAGCGTGCATGCACACACACACACACACACACACACACACACACACACACGCAGCTTACCTCCCTCTCACTGCAATTTGTTGAACACTTTGTCTTGAGATCGGGTCGAGATCTACTTTGAATAAGTTTGTTTGGCAATGTGCAAAGAAAAAATCTTACTGGCTGAAAGAGTGGATCACTGGCGATCCCAACTTCACTATCAATGGAAGGGTATTCTTCTGGCGAGTTTGCAGTAAGGAGATAAGGTCCCTTGTATCCTTTTGTGATTGACGACTATGAATGAATTTTGTTGTAACATTCATAGGCCTATTCATTTTTGTGGTAAGTTGTTTTGTTGCAACGCTATATAAGCAGTGAACTTTCAAAAATTTATATTGCTAAAATACTCATAATTAATTTCAGGGCGTGAAGCTAGAACATTATGTTGAAACAACCGTGGCGGTCTCTTGTCACAGAATGGATTAAAATTAAAACCTGGTTTCTGAACTAGCAGCGTTCTCCTTAGGACCATTTTAACGGGCGCACCGCCCTGCCGTTTTTACAGACCGCCCGGTTAATATCACCTAAAATATATGCTAGTTAAATAATATTAATGCATATTTGAGTCGTTGGGTGGTCCAAATTAACATGTAAATACTGTAAAACTGTTAATTTAAATGATAAATCATTATTGCCAGCATAATGGCATCAACTACATCGGAGATCAAAAGATTAGCTTGACCAACCAGTAGTGTCGTGCGCGAGTGGGGTTTGGAATAGCATGATATCGCATGCGAGCCCTCTATTTCGCATGACGTCACAAACCCGTATGGCAGTCCACATATCCTCAGCAACCGAGTGGTAGGCCTAAGTCCTTTGTTACATGATTTGGAACGAGCAATAGAACACTAAAAGTTCAAAATACTCTTATGTCTTGTTTGTGATAACGTTTGCCTGTCTGATATTATTGTTAACATGTTCCCTGCTTTGTGAGTCACATGTGAGTCATACAGTATAAGAATGTGGTGCTGGACGAAAATAAACATTTTATTCTTATGCTGCTACGGTGGTAACTTTGTGTAACAGTACAACAGCGAGTCACAGGTGGTATCTATGTTGTTCTATGGCATAGGTGTATGTTTAACAACTACCTTACACCATGAGGCATGGGTGATTCGTGGCGCATGGATGTAATGCAGATTTTACTATTTGCTATACGAGACACTAGTGCCTTGCATTTTTACTAGATGTCCCGCTCAACGGCAGTGGATAATAGGAGCTATACATTGTTGATCGAGTATTACCATGCTGTAGCCATCATTATGGCCTGGTGGAAATATGTTGTGACAGTATGTGAATACCATCGTCATCGTATGAAGTAACTACAGGATTTACAATTGGGCAACTTTCCTATGCAGCATCACAGTAAGAATGTTACTTATATACAAATTTCATCATCTTATTCTCAACTGTAAGCATAAAAGCTAAGGAATGCGTGTGAAATTTTTCAGATGAAACATAGATTAACAGACTTCCAGCTACCCAAAGAATGTTCCAGTTCGGACTCTTCACAATGAACCAAGAGAAACCATTATAGAGGAGTCGGATGTTGAGAATCTTTTAGGGGATGAAGATATCGAATGTAGTGATACAAAGGATAACCATTTTTCATTGTCAAGTTCATCATCTTCCAACAGTGTCCTCTGGAACCGACACAGAGGTACATGATAGTCACAATGAAAGTGACTGTGAACAAGTTAAACAGACTGCAGTTGGGGTGATATAACCTGGAATGATTTAGGCTTCACTGTTTTTCCTGAGGAAGCAGAGATTCAGTTGAGGTTAGAAGAGGGACAGCCCACTGATATACACTCTCACTTCGTGGATGACAGCCTATAAGAAATGATGGTTCAGGAAATCAACAGATATGCCAATCAATTTATACAAAGTCATAATGAGAGAAGCAAGTCCAGAAGTTTGAAATGGAAGGAAACTAATGTTGAGGAAATGAAACAGCTTCTAGGAATTATCATGTGTATGGGTCTTGTTCCTCACCCAACTATTAACTCATACTGGTCTAAGAATGACTTACATGATGTGCCACTCGTTAGAAGGATAATGCCATGGAATAGTTTCCTTCTTCTCTTGAGATTCTGGCACTTCGCAGACAACGAAGCTAACCAACAACCAGGCGATCGTCTTCATCAAATCCAGCCCCTCCTTGATAAATCAAACCAAAAATTTGAGAATGCCTTGACAATGGAGAAAGAAATGGTTATAGATGAAACTATGATTCCTTGGAGGGCCGTTTAGTTTTCAGAATGTACATTCCTAACAAAACTCACAAATATGGAGTTAAGGTGTATAAACTGTGTATGAAAGAAGGCTACACTGTTAGAACAAGATCTATGCAGGAAAATCCAGTGTGAGTGAAAAGCGGAGTAGATCATGTGCTCATTCTGTTGTAATGGAGCTTCTTTTTTTTTTTTTTTTTTTGCAAGGGGCTTTACGTCGCACCGACACTGATAGGTCTTATGGCGACGATGGGATGGGAAAGGCCTAGGAGTTGGAAGGAAGCGGCCGTGGCCTTAATTAAGGTACAGCCCCAGCATTTGCCTGGTGTGAAAATGGGAAACCACGGAAAACCATCTTCAGGACTGCCGATAGTGGGATTCGAACCTACTATCTCCCGGATGCAAGCTCACAGCCGCGCGCCTCTACGCGCACGGCCAACTCGCCCGCTAAATGGAGCTTCTAAGTGGATTTCTAAATGAAGGACGTATCCTCTATGCCGATAATTTATACACCAGTGTACCTCTGGCAGAAGAACTTCTGAGGAACGAAACATTTGCGTCTCAGAGTAGCAATAGACGTGGACTACTAATGATAGTGAAAAAGAAAATGAAGAAAGGAGAGGTGGTGGGTAGGATGCGTCAGCACGGTACTAGAGTTATCAAGTGGGCAGGCAAGCGACCTGTTCTGATGCTTTCAACACTGCCGAGCCATAGTGACTGTCTGGTAGACTCTGGAAAGGATAACAGAGACAGTGAACATGTCAATAAGCCTTTCTCTGTTCTTGATTACAATGGACCTAAAAAGAAGGTCGATTTCAGCGATCAAATGTCTTCCTGTTATTCAGATCTGCGGAAAGGTTTAAAATGGTACAGGAAAGTAGCCCTAGAAATTATGATTGGAACGGCCTGGGTTAATGCTTGGATACTTCACACCATGACGTCTGGGAATAAAATGCCACTACTGCAATTTCAAGAGGTCGCAAGAAGCCTTGTTGGACCACAGACAGTACTTGTCATCAGTCCTAGAAGGAGACGTGCACACACTCTCTCAAAGATGGAAGGACCAGCCAGAAAAGTTCGAAGACGTTGCATGGTTTGCTATAACGCTCAGCGAGAATGTGGCACATCGAAAGACGCTGCCAAGAAAACAAAGCAGGTGACATGCCCATCGGTTCAAGCCGACTTGGAGAAGTGGCATCCATTAGAATTGTGGAAGAAGTTAGGGGAAGTCTCGAGCAAATATGTGGGAAGGTAGCCGCTGTCTGGGAAATAGGGTCCTACAACAAAATCCAGGGTGGAAAGAGATAGCAAAGTGGCCAAGTGAGGTAGATGAAGCGGTCGACCTAGAGACAGATGAACTGGCTCCAACGAAGTTTTGTGCCATCAGCACACGTGATGTCAAGAGATCATTCTCAGAATACAGACACATTCTTCATGACAACAGAACATAATTGTTACCTGAAAATATTGAAACGTTGTTAGTTGTAAATTCCTTCCACTGTCATTGAGTGTACTATTAAATTATACAGAGGGGTCAAAAAAATGTACTCACATTTTGATAGCCCATATCTTCTGACAAATTTGACTTGCAGGTACAATTTTTGGCACTGAGAGAGAGAGTACAGTAGACCCTCGATTATACGTTCCCGGAAATTAAGTTTTCCCGTATTATTCGTTAAAATTACGTGGTCCTGCGAGCATCCTAATTAAATCACGTTGTAAAACTCCCGCATTATCCGTTCCTCGAAGAAACGATTTCCCTGATCAACCGTCCAGAAATTTCAGTCCCATTAAAGCTAAATCCTCGATCACGCGTTTTTCAAGAAACTGTATCTTACGAAAGGACAGCTACGGCATACTTAAGGATCTTGGTGTTGACGTTCCATCATTGCTGTAATTTGAGACAGTACTGTACTGGAAAAGTGATCGGTGGTGAACTTGCATAAAGGATCATCTTAGCATCGCATTTGGGTAGTAATGTTTAGAGAATCCTCGGAAATCATAAAGCAGAGAGTGCCCACGACAATCGGAAGGAGACAGAGCACATTTCGACAGCTCTATTTGAAGACGGAACAAGTTTAGTCAAATGTTCATACTTGCAAAACATCTACTGTACGGTACATTATGTCCAGGGTTGGATGTGTATTTTTTTACTTTTTTCCCAGTGTATCGCTGAACAGGTTTTCGGCATTTCCCTCAGGGCACTGTATAGTCACTGGGCTTTCAGGCAGGAATCGAAACTGCTCCTTCTTAAGTACCGGTAACACAAATTTAGTATTTAATATTGTCGTATACGATTGTTATCGAGACCGGAACAGATGTTGCACCTTACATACATAAAGCCATGGGAGATTTTGGGATTGCCTATTACTGTTTTTGTCCTAATATAAGACTGGGAATTTCATATTTTTGTGTTAAAATGTTATAAAAGCCGCAGTCGTTTTATTTACGCACGTTACATTTAAAAATTTTGTATCATTTCGCACTCGTACTGACTTGTGCAGCGAGCGTGCTTTCCAGCTGAGCTCAAGGTCGCGAAGTGGTAATGATATTTTTTCTCTTTCCAATTTGATTGTGATTAGTGATGGGCAGAACTAAATATAATGCATTCGAGAACTTGAGGATTTATACTTTTGAAACCATATTCTCAACTTCAAGATAACCTTTAAAAGTCGATGTAGGCCTATTTTACGCGGTATAAGATTTCCATAAACTGACTAGGAACAGTATACCGGTGACAAAATTATAATGGAAGATTTAAAAAAAGGAAAGGATTTTGTTATCATGTTGGACGCTTTTGTATCTAATGTGCTTTATTTTATTAGATTAGAGAATGAAAACTGCTTGTGGTCGATTGTTGTTTGGCTTGGCGTTACGGGTATTAGATTTTTCGAAGAGTTTGGCTGATCAAAGTTGCTGAACTGAAAGTTTTCAAAGGAATATGACGAAGTTTTCAGAGGAAACTGACAAAGTTTCCCCGGTAAAACTGAAGTTTCAAGATTTTTAAATCGTGTACCAGTAATAAACGGAATAAACGTAATAAATGCGGTCTAACTCGCCTGCCTCTTACCCGGAGGGCCCGGGTTCGATTACTGGCCAGGTCAGGCATTTTACCTGGATATGAGGGCTGGTTCCAGGTTCAGCCTTTGTACGATTACGGTACCTTTAATTGAGGAGCTATATGATGGTGATATGGCGACCCCGGTCTAGAGAACCAGGAATAACGGCCGAGAGGATTCATCACACTGACCGTGCATCACCTCGTAATCTGCAGGCCTTCGGACCGAGGGTAGTCGCTTGGTAGGCGGAAGGCTCATTGGGGCTGTAGTTTGGTTTGGTTTAGGGGCGTTTGTAGAATTATAAGTATACAGTACATATTTCATTTTTGTGATGTTTAGCCAAATTGTTGATGGTTCATTCGTTCCCGGATTTTCCGTTTTCCCGTGTTGTACGTTTTTTTTCCGTGGTCCCTCCAAAAACGGAGATTCGAGGTTCCACTGTAATGTTATATGTTTGAAACAACCACCAGCAGCTTCTAAACAACGCCGATGGCACCAAACTGCAGACTGAATTACAGCTGTCCGTGTATCTGACGTAATGGCAGCATATGGCACAACGATGTGAATGGTTTGAGCACATGGTTCGCGAGGATGAGGAATTGGAAGGGAAATTTGTGTGGTCTGAGAAGGCTCAATTCAAACTTAATGGTACTGTCCGCCAGAACGGTGTCTACTGGTCTCCTGTAAATCATTACGTTCATGTGAAAAAATCTTCGCATCACGTGCTGCCATTACGCCAGATACACGGACAGCTGTAACATGGTCTTCAGTTCAGAAGCTGCTGGTGGTCGTTTCAAACATATAACATTGCTCTCTCTCAGTGCCAAAAATTGTACCTGCAAGTCAAATTTGTCAGAAGATTCAGACTATCTAACAGTGAGTACATTTGTTTGGACCACATTAATTTTTCGTTGACTATTTTGTTGCCTATTTTACACAATGGTGCCTATTCATGAACCTATTTCGGCTATTGTTAATGCTTATATGCCTGCCTATTTTATCCAGTTTTTGTGCCTATAAATCCTGACCCTAATCATAACTGTTAGCTGGTATTTTAAATACGAACATAAAAAGAATTTAATTTATCCAAAAAATATCATCATTTAAGCTTAACACATTGGAGATGGCCATATTTGAATGTGCTACCCTCCAGAAATTGCAGGATTTTTTGAAATTTTTTCAATGCTAGGGTAAGCCATGATTATAACAACTCTCAGAATATTTAGAAAGATCACACTTTCTTCTACATAAAAATGAGTTTTTATTAACATTTTAGCACAGCAATTTTTAAATATAAATTTATGAAGATAATAAGTTTTACCAAAAAAAAAAAAAAAAATCTGACGCAGCTGTGGATACCAGTTCGGTACCTTACACTTCACACGAATTTGATATTAGCTCATTATCTACATTTACTTGTCTGAAGGGCCAGAATCATTATGTTTACTTGGTGTGCAATTGTTATCCTCATCCCCATTTCCAGAACTCGTGTCTTCCATAGGAACATTGTAGAAATTTCGTACACATGAATTAGACATGCCAAATATTCACAAGAATTACATAAAGAAGCCTGCGTCTCGAACACACATTCTTCCTGTCAGCATGTACTGTACGTACTTTCCTGCCCATTTCACAGCTGAGAGTCAATGATGACACAGCCCCAGGTTATGAAGGAACGTAGCTGTGTTATAAATGTCTTAAAAGTAGAGCTCCCGACTTATGCTCCTAACTAGTACATTTTATGCTTATAGAAGCATTCAACAGTATCTTAGCGAAGTCACAGCTCGCTGAAATGGCAGCTACTATTTTATAGGTACAGTGAAACGTGCCCGTAGATTCTCCAAGCTCCGTCAGCAGCAATGAAATAGCACGCCCGCAGTTTCTACGAGCAGAGTCTCCAATGTGTTAAACACATACAATTTGTTAAGTAGGAAGCCAAACTTTCCAGTGTCGACTTATTCAAATAGGACAAAAAAACTTTCCAGTCTGTCAAACACACAATTATTCAATAAAAATTATAACACTATAAACATACCTGTAAAAAAATACACATTATTACACAAAAAATGACATGTTTCGTTCTACAAGAACATCCTCAGATTCTATCAAATCACTTAAATCATGCGTAAATGTGTACAGTATTGTTTACGTTGCATAAACTTGTCAATGATAGAGAGTTAGGTGATAATATGGTACGTCGTAGATCTAGAAAAGGTATTCGATAATGTTGATTGGACCAAGCTATTTATGATTCTGAAGATGATGGGGATCAGATACCGAGAACGAAGAATTATCTACAATCTGTATAAAAATCAGTCTGCAGTGATAAGAATCGAGGGCTTTGAAAAAGAAGCAGCAATCCAGAAAGGAGTGAGGCAAGGCTGCAGTTTGTCCCCTCTCCTTTTCAATGTTTACATAGAACAGGCAGTAAGGGAAATCAAAGAGAAATTTGGAAAGGGAATCACAGTCCAAGGAGAAGAAATCAAAACCTTGAGATTTGCCGATGATATTCTTATTTTATCTGAGACTGCAGAAGATCTCGAGAAGTTGCTGAATGGTATGGATGAAGTCTTGGGTAAGGAGTACAAGATGAAAATAAATAAGTCCAAAACAAAAGTAATGGAGTGCAGTCGAACGAAGGCAGGTGATGCGGGAAATATTAGATTAGGAAATGAAGTCTTAAAGGAAGTAGATGAATATTGTTACTTGGGTAGTAAAATAACTAACGATGGCAGAAGTAAGGAGGACATAAAATGCAGACTAGCACAAGCAAGGAAGAGCTTTCTTAAGAAAAGAAATTTGCTCACTTCAAACATTGATATCGGAATTAGAAAGATGTTTTTGAAGACGTTCGTGTGGAGCGTGGCATTGTATGGAAGTGAAACATGGACAATAACTGGCTCAGAAAGAAAGAGAATAGAAGCTTTTGAAATGTGGTGTTACAGAAGAATGCTGAAGGTGAGATGGATAGATCGAATCACGAATGAAGAGATACTGAATCGAATTGGTGAGAGGAGATCAATTTGGCTAAATTTGACGAGAAGAAGAGTTAGAATGATAGGACACATCTTAAGACACCCAGGACTTGTTCAGTTGGTTTTTGAAGGAAGTGTAGGGGGTAAGAACGGTAGGGGTAGGCCAAGGTATGAATATGACAAGCAGATTAGAGCAGACGTAGGATGCAATAGTTACGTAGAAATGAAAAGGTTAGCATAGGATAGGGTGGCATGGAGGGCTGCATCAAACCAGTCTATGGACTGATGACTCAAACAACAACACAAGCAATACTGTACATATTTATGCATGATTTAAGTGCTGATAGAATCTGAGGATGTTCTTGTAGAACGAAACATGTCATTCTTTGTGTAATAATGTGTACTTTTTACAGGTATGTTTACAGTGTTGTAATTTTTACTGAAATTTTGTGTGTTTGACAGACTGGAAAGTTTTTTATGCAACATTACACATATACAATACAAACAGAAAAATTATATTTTGCTTTCATCAAAGTATCCTCCCCCATGATTTAATCATTGCCTCACAAACTCGAGCCATGCAGCTTATCAGTTCTTGTAGGTATTCCGGGACTACATTATTCCACGCATCCTTAATAATGTTCCAGACATGTTCCTTGCCTGACGTATGAACTTCCTGGATATGCCGGTTCACTTCACTCCACCACCATTTCAATAGGATTATAATCAGGGCATTAAGGCAGCCAGCCCACATCTTTCAGAACCTTCTGTTCTTCATTTGATGCAATGTCCTTCATACAATATGCTAACCAATATTCTGAGTCATCATCCTGTTGCAAGTTGAGCCCTTTCCCTATCAGACGCAATCCACATGATCCGTACGTCCTATTTTCACAGCGTCTCAAACTCAATCGCCTCAAAGCATCCCCAAACTTAATAGAACCCCCACCATGTTTAATTGTAGGTAGAATACACTGCTGGACCACACTTTCTCCTTCACGCTGGCAAACGAATAACCTCTTACTGGTACCAAAGACTTGGAACTTCGATTCAATTGTAAGTACAACTTCCTTCCAATCATCAGGTGTCCAATTATGGTGTTTCCTAGCCCATTCAAATCTCTTCTTTTCATTGATTAGCTTCAGAAGGGGTTTCCCTGCTGCCACACGTCCTTTTTACTGTTGCAACAGATGTATTCACCTTGTTCATTTCTACTAGTTCTGCGTGTTGTTGTGGCACAGTTTTGAACCTATGAATCTGTCATTACTTTAAGTTTTTTAAAGAAGTTGCCCTGGCCGTGTTAAGTCCTGCTGTCTTCTAGCAATGAAGGGTGTACTGTACTTCCCCTACAGACACACCACATTGTTTTGCAATTTAATGGTAGGTAATGCTTCTTCGAGTGATACAATTGCAGAAGTTTTTCCTGTGGATATCTCCAGTCTTGGAGCCATACTAAGGATTCACACCCTGCAATTGTCACTTAAAGAGGCTGAAATGCAATCAACGAAGTAGAATGCATTCTAGAAAAACCTGAAGTTAATCATGGACTTCCGAACACTACGGGGAACAACAAAGACATGTCCAATGCGCCTTCAACCTTCAACTAGGTAAACAAACATACTTGCTCAGGTTGTTATGGTTTATACACAGAGCACACATGTGGGGAAACTGAAGCATAAACCTGACATTTCTACAAATGCTTTACTATTCCTTTACTTCCTCAACCATAACCAACAGATTTATACTGCATTTACAGGGAATTTTATGTAAATTATTATTTGTATTGAATTTAATGAACATGCATATAAAAATGGGAAAAAGCAAACAAGAAAGTTTACAACAGTGGTAGAAGATGAGGAAATTAGAATTGAAACAGAAATTTCAACAAATAACAACAAACTGTAGTAATATAAAATTTTCTATGAAGAAAAAAAAGGTACACCTACAGTGAAATTACCCATGCCTTGTTCTGTACTTAGGCTGACTTGGCTACACAGAAGCAAAAGCTGGGAGCAGTCAAGGATATCACTTTTATGAGCTGAAAGTAGCAATGATGTTTGCTGATATGAAACGGTTTGAAATCAGGAGTGTGAAAGAAAAGAAGGGTCAAATAAGGAATGAAATATTGGATGCAACTGTATTTATCAACCAAATGTAAATACAAGAGCAGAAATTATCTTAGAAATAAGTGGACTGCACTGTAAAAGGCATAGGTAGATCTAGGTGAAGATTTATTAGACTCCACATTAAATGATTTTAAGTTAAGAGGTACAAACCAAAGGAGGTCATATCAAATGAGGGTTAGTGTAGATGTTCAGTTCATTTGAAGATGCCTGAATGCCATGTGTGGGTGAAAGTACTCCTGTACGCATTATAAAATTACAAGTGCACCCAACAGTAGCACAACTTACCTCATAGATGGACACACTCTGACGAACACGATCGTGATTTATCAGGAAAAATCCATAATCCATAAGGGCATCCGCATACCGAGGATCGTTCACATCGAATACCTCATTGGCTAGACACAATACTTCACGAGCCAACAAGGCAGCTCGTTTGAATTCCCTCTTCACCACGCAGGCTTTGGAAGCTTGGCGAAATACCTCAATGATTACACATGGGGGCAGTTCAGTCGTAATTGCTCTCAAAGATTCAACTGCCCAATAGTGTGCCTGTTTGGGTGGAAACACACATTTAATTAGCAAGTAGATATAATTATCTTTACAGTTTATCACTATTAGGAAATAAGATTTTAATGAAACAAACTTGTAGGCATGATCGGTCAGATATAGTGATAATGTACAGGAAACCACTTTATTTCACGAGACAGGAAGAAGGCAAGTGGCAAAGTCAGACTTTTCAGATTTTAAATTACACCACCATCCCTTGATTGTATAGTTCAATTATGCCTCAACGTAAACGTGCACTACTGAGTGTACCAGAAACCCTGGTCTAACATTGGTTTTGAAGTATTCCAAAGGTTAAAAAACGTGCCGCACACCAGCGAGCAGTGGGCTACAGCGAAAATGTGGCGAGTGACGTGGAAGCCAGTTCAAACTCACCCAGGCTACGATACGTCACTGGTCGATTTTTCCATACCTTCTACCCTTAATAACTCTTATTTAATTATGATACAAATTATGATACACCCCATTTTAATACCGAAAATACTACCAAGTTTCATTAAAATTCACCACAGATTAATAAAGTTATTGATAGAGGAACGAAACAGCTGCAGTCTCCGCGACCCCAGTATAAAACGGGACACAAATCAGTCTTGTCCCCCAGTCGAACCTGTACGGTTCCTTGCTGGTGGTTGTCATTGCTATGATATGTCGAAGTTATAGAGTACGAGTCTTCGATACTCTGCAAAAATAATGGTGAAAACACATACTTAATATTTCTCTGTCTACGTACTTAGCCATGTAGTTAGCGAGTGTGATAATTTGAACATTTTCAAGAGACTAAAATCTTGTGTATCAGAATTCTTATGTTCGTAAACTGTGCATCGATATTTTTAAGAGTTTTCACGAATAAAACTTTGAAATATTAGTAACTTTCTTGACAGTGCTAGTCTTCATGGGAAATAGTTCCACATTATTGGTGAACTTATGATATTGTGTAAACGAAATAGATTTTCACTATTCAGAAATTGAGTTAACAATATTATTCCACCTCTTTAAACACAATCTTGTGAATGAACAGGGCTAATTTTCGCTCAATAGTTTGCATTCTAGCAGTGTCGTATATAAATGTAAAAGTGCGTGTGAATGGGACTAATTTCACACATTAGGCATTTTACTTCTACCAGCCACTTGAAGTGATTGTCATTTAACTCAGTGTGAATAATATTCCCATGGCATCTAGCAGTGTTCATTTCAATGAATAAACTCTCCAAATAACTGAAAATAGAATCAAAGTGATCTTGAAATCCTGGAGGACCCGACGAGCGTTTGAGTCCTCAATTCTCCGAACATTTAGAGCACTATTTACCGTTGTTTTTTGTATACTTAATTTCACAAGTGCAAGTGATATTAGGAAGTGTGCAGATTTGATTTCATTAACAATCGGCTGCAAAAATCTTGTTTTTCGTCTCAAGTCAGAAACTAGTGCAGTTCACTTTAAAGAACTGTCTTGCCGTTTGATTTCATTGAGATTCAACATGAAATACGAGCATTTCTTTAATCCCTTCATGGGAACAGTGAAAATGAATTATAAATTACACCTCCATACTCGTCCATCCTACAAGTCCAGGTGACTTACACATGCTTGCTCCATTATTCCACATGAATGAAACCTGCAACTTGAACCCCAAGACATTCCAGAACATCTAGAACTTCAAGACCGTCCGGAGCAGCCCTCGAGGGATTGGTACGTGGTTCCGTGGTGCCGAGAGATGTTCGACGCGGGACATCACCAGCAGCAGGACGGAAGCACATTGTGCCAAGTGATCTCCAACTGTACTGAGGTGATGTTACGTAGGTGGTTTGAAAAGTTCTCGGAATGTACTGGAATTAAGTATCTTACCTCGGTGGAACTGCTTTTATTTTTCAACACAGTCTCCCTGTAGACTAATGCATTTGGTCCAGCGATGTTCCAATGCCTTGAACCCATCTCGAAAATGAGATTCCTCCAGGCCTGCAAAATACCTCTCCAATTCGGCTGTCAATTCTTCCCTTGCAGAAAATCTCCGTCCACCGAGGAGAATTTTCAGCTTGGAGAATAGATGAAAGTCTGATGGTGCCAAATCAGGTGAATAAGGTGGATGTGGCAACAATTCGTACCCCAGTTCATGAAGTTTTGCCATGGCAA
The DNA here is from genome assembly GCF_040414725.1 of Anabrus simplex. Lineage (NCBI taxonomy): Eukaryota > Metazoa > Arthropoda > Insecta > Orthoptera > Tettigoniidae > Anabrus > Anabrus simplex. Next base: position 1,145,464,754 of record NC_090266.1, on the reverse strand, counting down.
TAACACTTGTGTGCGGCGGAGCGTTGTCCTGATGAAAGATGACTTTTTTCCTTGCCAAACCAGGCCTTGTTTCGCGTATCTTTTCCTGTAGTTGGTCTAGGAGGTTTGCATAGTATTGCCCCATAATTGTTTGGCCAGTAGGAAGATAATCTATCAGCAGAATGCCTTTTGCATCCCAGAAAACTGAGGCCATGACCTTTCTGGCCGAACGCACTGCCTTTGTTTTCTTTGGTGGTGGTGAATCAGCATGTTTCCACTGCTTTGACTGCTGTTTTGTCTCTGGGGTATAGTAGTGGACCGAAGTTTCATCTGTAGTCACAAACCGGCGCAAAAAATCTTGTTGGTTGCACTGAAAACGGGCCAGACTTTGTTCGGACATTTCCAATCTGGTGCGTTTATTGTCCAATGTCAAGAGCCGCAGCACCCATCTTGCAGATAATTTTTTCATACCCAATTCTTCGATTAAAATATAATATACCCATTCAGAAGACATCCATACAGCTTCAGCAATCTCCCGCACTTTCAGTCGACGATCCTCCATGATCATTTTATGCACTTTTGTGATAAATTCTGGGTTCGTAACACTTTTTGGCCGTCCACTACGCAGATCATCCAAGCTCTCCCAACCAAATTTAAACTCGCTGGTCCACTTGACAACAGTTGAAAATGAAGGAGCAGAGTCCCCCAGTGTCTTCTGAAAGTCGGCATGAATTTCCTTTGCTTTCATACCTTTCTTTACAAAGTATTTAATCACTGCTCGAATCTCAGTTTGTTTTTTTTTTGCTAGGGGCTTTACGTCGCACCGACACAGATAGGTCCTATGGCGACGATGGGATAGGAAAGGCGTAGGAGTTGGAAGGAAGCGGCCGTGGCCTTAATTAAGGTACAGCCCCAGCATTTGCCTGGTGTGAAAATGGGAAAAAACGGAAAACCATCTTCAGGGCTGCCGATAGTGGGATTCGAACCTACTATCTCCCGGATGCAAATCTCAGTTTTTTTTCCATTGTCACAAATCACTACGCAGGAACAACAACAAAGAGTCATCACTACCACACTCCTGCAGCTAGAGCACTGACGCGTCACGTGTTCACTCACAAAGGATGTGTGATTATTGCGCGGGAACCTCGTTGCTCTAGCACTGACATCTAGTGGTGATTCCGAGAACTTTTCAAACCGTCCTCGTATCTTGACTGTGTTTAATAAAACAGCAGTTTAAAATAGACATGAACTTCATTCAAAGTAAAAGACTCTCACTCCCTGTACCTGCTCCAATTTAATGTACCGTACACTCCTTGCGTTCATCTCCTGCTCTTCAAGCACGAAGTATGTGTATTTCCTGGTACAATAGCAATAAGAGTTAACAATGAATGACAACATCACTACAGTTTTTCCAGTACACAATTTCCCTCAGAGTGTATTCAACCAAATTTATTCATTCACATTCTTTGTTAAACTATGCTGAAATTGAGCTGGCTTGTGAACCACGGGCAATGACAGAGTAGTTATGATGGTCGATATAACCAGATACTATTGAATAGGAGTGGTCATACCTAACATACCAAGCTGCAGGCCTCCTTGTATCCAGGGAACTCAGACTATCCAATCCACCATGGTCCCTAACTCTCAGAGTTAAAAGCTCACTTGAACTACATTTAAGTTACTTTCTTTGTTTGTTTTACATTGCACTGATACAGAATGGTCTTAAGGCAACGATGGAATAGGAATGGGCTAGAATTGGGAAGGAAGCGACCATGGCCTTAATTAATGTACAACCCTAGCATCCGACAGGTGTAAAAATGGGAAACGGTACAAAACCATCTTCAGGACTACCAAAACTGGAGTTCAAACACCCAACTCCTGAAAGCAAGGTGACAGCTATGTAACCCAAACAAAGTAGCCTACTCGCTCGGTATTTACAATTTTACGACGAATAGAGAGCTGTAGTAAAGATCATGAGAAAAGAGGGTCTAGTGCTCAGGAGAGATTTGAGGGCTGGATAAAGGGGTAAATGTGGAGAAATTGACAGAAGTGACAAATTATAACATGACTTCTGTGCGACGCTTTATTCAATCTTCAAGCTTAAGGCTATCCACCACTTTCCTTGGGACAGCAAAAGTATTAGATCTAATTATATAATTACTGCTTTGTCTGGTTCTGTAGCTTCCCTTCCCATAGGGTTATTATTATTATTATTATTATTATTATTATTATTATTATTATTATTTATTTTCCTTAAACTGTACATGTACAATTTAGGGGTGGTAGAAGAGAAAGGGCAAGCCCCACATACACGGAAATGCCTCCATCTCCACATGTGTACATAAACTATACTGAATATTTACATATAAACTTATGTAGACAATTTTAAATTTACATATTTACACTACAAACACTGTGCCCTTAGAATAATAATTATCTTGATTTATCCTGAAAATATTACAGTAAGAACACCCAGCCATTTATACTCTCACTCAGACCCCTGTATACACACTGATTCACAACCACTCCCACACGCGCACGCACACATATTCGCCCACATACACCTGTACTTGCACCCATCCTTCTTGCAATTCTAATTTATACAAGTAATATACATCGCATATGGGTTTCTATTTACATATACATTTTCTTTACTTCGCGGAGGAAGTGAGGAAGAGGAAGCAGCTTTACCTCTGATGGTATAAGGTTCCAGGTACGAGCAGCCCTTGCGTAAAACCCATTTAAATATGAGGTTGTTCTAGCGAAGGGAGGGACAAGAGTAACTCCTTGGCCTCTTGTAACAGAGCAGTAATTGAGCTGCAGGCGGTGGAAAGGGGAGAGGTGTGTGTTGTCCGTCAGGGATTTCCTAAGGAAGGCTACATCTATTTGTGTACGTAACGAGTTCACTGGTGGCAATGACCTGGTTGTGTGTAAGGGGATGGGTTTGTTAATTAAACGTTCTGCTTGTCGCTGGATACTCTCTAGTTTCCTGATATTTTCCGTTGTCGTTGGATGCCAGGAAGGAAGGCCACATAATAGTATGGGCCGCACTAGGGAAATATAAGCCGTTCGTAGGGCTTTACTTCGTAGGGTTGGCATTCCAGCTGTAAAACAGGGCAGAATCCACATATCCGTCACAGTTCGCACCCATGACCTCACACGGAAAAGCAACAGAAGTAGTAGTAGTTGGTTCTGTACCTCGATGGAGGCATGCTGACCTTTGAGCCAATGAAACTAATCTGGGGCAGGCTGTGGGATTTTAACCACAGATAATACCTATAGTTCATGGTTGGGTGTTTGTTCTCTCTCTCAGAGAGAGAGAGAGAGAGAGAGCAAGAAAGAGCAGAAATACTCTACCTCCACAAAGGGCTGTGATAGACACACAAGTACTACGATATTATGTAACAGCCTTTCAATTTGGAAGACTGTAAAGAATGTACAGCAGCCGCTTTCTTGATCAGTCTGCTCGGAACCAGACCCTTGATAGATAAGGAAAGGGACTGTTAAATTGACAAAATTGAAACAACTGGTCTATCCAGCAATTTATAGCACTATAATTTAAGATGTTTTAAACAATATTTTCAAGCATATTACGCCCAGAAAATGCCTAAAATTGGCATCCGCTATTGTAAGCGATAAGCAATATGAAATGCAGTGCATCTTGGATGCGAGCGGGTCGGGGTGGGAAACAGTGCTCACAACCATGGAAAACCAGAAGCAACATTATTCACAGCATGGCTGAGTGGCTTAGACGGTTGAGGGTTGGCCTTCTGAACCCAACTCGGAAGGTTCGATCCTGACTCAGTTCGATGGTATTTGAAGATGCTCAAATACGTCACCTTCGTGTCAGTAGATTTGCTGTCATGTAAAATAACTCCTGCGAGACAAAATTCCGGCATATCCGAAAAACGTAATTAAAATAGTCAGTGGGACATAAAAACAATAATGTTATTATCTGTTACATTATTCACAAGGCTTGGCCAGTTAAGAGGGCATCCACTGTACTAGTATTCACCGAATTTTCAAAACCCAGACCATTATCTGAAGTAAAGATAACATACCCAGAGATGTAAAAAATGATGTCTTTGTCTTCAAGGATAGAAAATCTTCAGACTAAGGACCTTACCAGTAAATAAAATGTTCCAAAAAATAAATATTAGGTCCAGGATATCAAAAAGGAATGGATGGCATAGAAAGATAATACAGTCAGCAGTACACAAAGTAGTAGTACTAGCTTTTCTGTATGCAGAATTGACGAGTTAACTGTCTAAACTGCAGCAGTAATGTTATCAAGCGGAGATGAGTGGCAGAGACAGAGTGCATCTTAATGAACTCAGTGATAAGGAGCTTGGGATATTATCATAGGTCATAATATTTAGTTTTCTTCCAGCTCAGCATATTAGGCCATTTGAGGCCTAGAATTTCAATCCCACCAATTAAGTCCTTCCCCCCTCCCCCTCCTCACTCTTTGAGTGAGCACTCCTTCATGTTTCTCTTCTATTTAGATAGTCATCTTTATCTTTCAGATCATTGGGCCGATGACCTTTGATGTTAGGCCCCATAAACAACAAGCATCATCATCATCATCATCATCATCTTTCAGATCATTAGGGTTAATAAAGTACATAGTTTTGTAACTTAAAAAAGCAATCACAACTACCACCATTGCCAATTAGTTTGTATTTCCCTGACAGTGATGTTTGCAGCTGACTGACTCTGTAATAAAAACTTAAATTTGTTATAATCTTCATTATTATAGCTCTAATAAGTGTTCGAATGTGGATAAAATACGTAAATAACAGTTCAACACTAAATATATACACATCAGATTTAAAAGATAAGAAATGGTATCTTTGAAATCATTTTTGTTATTTACATGTTTTAGATAGAACTAATATTTCTGGAGATATTTGGAAGTTTGGGAAAATTGCAATAATCAAGTACATCTCATACGGTAGAACTGCATGAAACATAAAAAGACTGGGCTTTATGTTTTGTACAACTTTAAAAACAAAAACAGAGAGAGAGAGAGAGCGAGAGCAAGAGAGAGAGAGAGAGAGAGTTATGGAAGAGAACCTGAAAGAAGAGGACCTGGGTTCAAGACAGGACAGAAGACAGACTGCTGATCAAGGGCACTGATGATATAGATAAGACAGAGCACCCTAAACTGTCAAGATATGAAGGGGGAGAGGCAGAGGGTGAGAGGCTAATGATGACAAGAAGTAAGAATAAGGAAAGTAATGGAGGAGGAAGTGGGAGTAAGCTGTAACTAGAATGGAAAGTAGGATTCATAAATACAGAAGGCCTGCTAGGAAAAAGAAACAATAAAGAGGTGATAAAGGTAGTTGAAAGTTATGAGATTGTAGCACTATTGGAGACTTGGATACAACCGGGTACGGAGATAACTTGGGGGGGGGGGGTTTCACAGTTAAAAGTAAAGCAAAGAAAAAAACATAAGGAGAAGGGACGAGCACCTGGGGGAATAGTAGTGTTAATTAAGGAAGAAATCAACGAGTTGGTGGAGGAAACTGAGAATGATTTAGATGAAGTATTATGGTTAAGATGTAATATAGGAAGAGAGGAGGGAAAAGAAAGAAAGACATGTATAGCGTGTGTATATTGTCACCCCAAGGGATCTCCGTACGTGAATGATAAACTGCTGGAGGAGCTACTCTTGAAAGTCAGTATAATCAGGGAGAAGTTTGAAGAAGATGGGATATTACTGATGGGTGACTGGAATGCCAGGATAGGGGAGCTATTCCCAATGTTCTAGAAAGAAGAGGAAGTAGATTTAAGGGTAGAAAGAAGAAGCAAAGATAAGGAAAGAAACAGCTATGGGGGGTTGCTATTTGAGTTCTGTGAGGCAGGAAAATTCTACATTTTAAATGGCTTTTGGGAGAGGGACAATGAAGGAAAATTGACATATATAACTGCTAAAGGGGGAAGTGTGATTGACTTAGTGTTGTGTTCGGGGGATATACTAAGGAAAATTAGGACTGAAATTGCAGACTGGATAGAGTCACACCACGCACCGATAGGGGTATGGCTAGAAAGGAATATAGCGGAAGAAAGGACAGGGCTTAAAAATAGAGTGGAAGAGAGGGGCAGAAGCTATTCCACATATATATGGACCGAGAAGTCTTCTAGAAACTTAGAGGACTTTATGAAACAGGAGGTGCAGCTAATAAAATGTGGGTGGGAAGCGGCGTTAGAGGAAAATAATATAGATAGGGCATCAGACCTAATTGAGTATCCTATGAGGGCGGCACAGATGAAGAAAGGAAGGGATGGGAGGAAGAATGGTTTGGATGGGTGGTACGAAATTGTAAGATTCTAAGGGGCCAAGTTCTAAAGGCTTTAAAAAAATATAGACTAAGTGAGGATAGGGAGGATAGAGAAGCTTTCTGTAGGTTAAGGAAAGAATACAAAAAGAAAATTGATGAGAGAAAGATGTCATGGATTACAGAACAAACAGAGGTGATCAACAGGGAACGCAAATTAAACCAAGCAGAGAGAGTATGGGAAAGAATAAACAGAATTAACAGAGGAAGGAAAAGGGTTGAGAAAGCTGTAATCGGCTATGACCAATGGGTAACCTACTTCAAGGGCTTGTTAGGCACCAGGAATAGGTGGAAATGTGAGGACGGGATGAAGAACACTTGGAGTAATTTAGAAATTAGTATAAACGAACTATACAAAGTGATATCTATAGAGAAAATACAAGAGGTATTAGGTAAACTTAAGAACAAATCGGCAGGGGGTAGGAATGGAATAAATAAATTATGCTGGAAAAAAGTGTGGAATTACAGGCAAATTAGGGAGGGAATAGTTAAATTATGCAACAGGATCTTTGACAGCGGCACCATTCTAAAAGAATGGGAAGGCGGAATCATCTGCCCAATTTACAAAAAAGAAGGAAGCAAGAACACACCAAGTAACTGTCAAGAAATAACGTTACTAGACTCGCCGAGTAAGACTTATGCAGGGGTTTTGGCTAATAGGTTATCAAGCTGGGCAGAAACCCAATCAATAAAGTCAATATTTCAAGGAAGATTCCAAAAAGGGAGACAAACCGTAGACAATATTATGACAGGATGATACTGAATAAATATTTAAGTAGAGAAAGAGGATGCGTGTACCTAGCGGCCATTGACTTTGAAAAAGCCTTCGATACGGTTAGCAGACAAGTACTGGTAGAAAAAATAGGCAGGTTAGGGGTCTCAAGAAAAATGATACAAGCTATAGAAGCGTTATATGGGAAGGTCCATTGCTGCGTCAGGGTAAAAGAGAATTTAATCATTCAGCCCATAGACTGTAAGACGGGGCTAAAACAAGGCTGTAAACTTTCGCCGCTGCTATTTTTACTGTTTATTAATGACATTTTGAAAGGGCATGGAAGAGAAAAACGGGCAGTGTCTGTTATGAACTATCTAGATATACCGGGCTTGATTTTTGCAGATGATGTCATATTAATGGCTTCGACGAGGGGCAGTCTCCAAAGGAGTCTGGGGTAAGCTATCAGAATACGCAAAGAAGTGGGCATTAAAAGTTAACTGCAACAAATCTAAGGTATTAACTATAAGCAAAGTCAAGAGGCGAAAAGTGAAAAAGAAATGGAAGTTACAGGGAGAATACATAGAAGAGATAGTATATGTATGTACGTTCAGTCCGTCAGCGATTCCGCTGGTGGGATCCTCAACAGCTCTGCCATCAACTGTCATAGATGGCCTAGGCATCACTGAAGAGGCGTACTAGGGAAATGAGGAGTGCACCAACCGACCCTATGAGGAGTAGGTAGTTTCCCCGTTGCTTTCCTCACCGAGCCAGAAGTTGCTATTACATATCAGTCTGCCAAGCCGACTGAAATGCATGCACCAACCGACCCCATGAGCAATATTTTCACACCATTCATAGCAGGGACTGGCTGCAGAAGGAATGGCATTACTAGTATCACTCATAACTCAGTCACTTTTATTTTGTCAAAGCCAAGGCTAAAGCTGAGACAGATCATTGAAAGTAACAAAATTGCTCTAGCCCATACCAGAAGACATAGTGCACTGTAAACACTAGGTCCCACCAGCAAAGGCACAGAAGAGGTAGACAAGATAGAATACTTAGGAGTGGTACTAAACAGAAGGGGGAGGGATGATCATATCAAAAAGGCAAAGTGGACAGGGGTGGCAACACTTTCAAAGGTCAAAATCTTAATTGCAAAATTCCCGGGGATAAGCTATAGGATATTGAGACTGGTGTATAGGACGACAGTAATGAGTAAAGTACTGTATGGGGCAGAAATTTGGGGGCTGGAAAAAAAAAAAAATTGGATTCGCTAAATCAAGTCACATAAGTTTAGTAAAATATGTATGAGGCTACCTCAATGCACCGTGAACGTGGGAGTGGCATTATTATGTGGAGAATACATGCAAGTAGACTGCGCTCGGAGGGTTCTAAACTATCTGATGAGACTGAGGAGAGGACAGGGTGGCGCAGTGGTCCAGGAGGCCTTTAAGCAACACGAAAAGAGTATGTACACAGAGAGTTGGTTGATGTTAATTAAAACCTATGTGGAGAGGATAGGGTTAAGTTATATCTGGACGGAGATATGGAAGGGTAAAGGGAGCAGGGGGCAGAGAGCGATGATAGCCAGAATTAAGGACATCAAAAAGCAAGGGTTGTTAGAGGAATGCGGCAAGAGAGCTTCTCTGAGTTTATTCTACAAGGTACGCCAAGTCTCTAAGATTAGTATAAAATTTGGAAATAATATATGGAAAGGGGAGTTGATTTGGTAGATAATGGGGCTGCATAAGAATAAGGGTTGGATCAAGAGAAATGACAACTCAGTATGTATTCGATGTGAAAAGAAGATGGACGATCTAAATCTGATTGGGGAATGTGAGAAAACGGAGGTTTTGAGAAAGAAATTTTTAAGTGAGAAACAAATAGCGTGGTGCAAACATAAGGATATTACAAGAGTTATTGCTTGGTTAATTAAGGAGTGGAACAGTGAAAACAATTTGAACAAATATCTAAGTGCCGTGAGATATCTGTGTGAAAAAATGTATTTAGAAGATTGCATAGTTGTAAATAGTGATGATGCAAGTAAACAAACAAATCTGTGTCTAAATAGTTAGATGGTAGACCAGAGTCAGCAAAAAAGAAAAGGGACTAGCGCACTCAGCACAAAGTGATGTGCTATCGGGGCCAAGCGACAGTAGCAGAGATACCAACCTTCGAAGGGGGTTATCAGTAATCCCATTTTTAAGTGTGTCGACCCCCCCCCCCCCGCTGTAAATGTTTACGAGTCAAATCCAAAGCACCCCGTTTGCCCTTTCCTAAAGCAACCTATTCTAAAGTATATCATATTACAAAAAAAATTTACTCATTACTTGTTAGTTCTGCGATAAAAAATTCTTTGTAGCTTGTTTCGCACCCAGCAGCTGCTTTCCAGTGTAGGTTTGCTTGACACATACTTCTCTCTGACATGACATTTTCATCTTGAGAACCAGAAGTGATTCCAGTGTGGATGTACTTAATGTAGGCCTGAATTCTGTCTGATTTTTCCTAACGACACTGAAAACTCTTTCTGTGGGAGAGTTACTATGAGGTACACTTAGTACTGCAAATACAACATTACTTAAAGTTTTATACTTAATTTGTCCACTTTCATTTTTAAGCTTTGCAATGTTGCCCCAATTCACACCAATGTTAGGTCGATGTACAATATATTCCGCAAAAGTATCACACTGGTAAACTACAAATTTCTCTTCAAGTTTGTCATGTTCACTTACTTTGACCAAAGTTGGGAATCTTCGAACAAAGTATTCATGAGATGAATAGCAAACCTTGATTCTGAGAGATATGTCTACAACTTCGGCATGATGAAGAAATTCATCATCAAGGGGAAATTTCCTGTAATGTAACTGCAAGCTGCCATATAAAACTCTCTTACAGAATTATAAAACATGTCTTCATCACAGTCATTAACTTTCAAGTATGCCCTAGCTTTTGCTCCAATTACCAAGTCCTCATTGGCTTTCTGGTATTTCCTCCTCTTGAATTCAACACTCAAAAGGGAGGTAGTTTCTGACTGAATAGAACATGGCTGAACAAATCTGACCAAAAGGTCAGTTAAAAGAACAGTAAGTTTCCTCCTAAGAAGATGCATGGCTGAAGTATCCTGTTGCCGAAATATATTCACCAAGTTAAAATCAGGAAGTGTACTCTGTAGAAAGTAGCAAAACAGTTTTGTGTGTGGGTCTTGTATGAAAGATTTCACAGTTTCAAACTGCTTGGTGGTCTCATTTTTATGGTGGGTCTCACTACAAAACATGAGTCTCAAAGCTTCCCACTGCTCAAGAACTCTATCATTAGACTGAAGAAGTGAGAGCCAACGGGTACTAACATATTTGAAAATTTTGTGACCCTCTGTGCCACAAACAGACTGATAAACTTTCAACATGTTTTGCCTTTTAGAACTCTTATCAAGATAGTAATATAACTGAACCAAAAAGTTCTCTACATTGGCTGGTAATTGGGCTGCTGCTTTTTGTGCACAGATGTGTATGAGATGACATCAACAACCTGGGACATAAACAGAAGAATGCCTGTCCTTCACAAATTTGACAACACCTTTATTTGCCCCTATCACTGTGTATGCATTGTCAGATGAAAAAGAAATGCAATATCCCCATGGAATGGCTAAAGAAGACAATTCACTATTAATAACAGAGAAAAATTCCTCACCAGTATTGTCGGTACTCTCTAACAATGACAACGGAAGAGTTGATATTTGGCATCTCTGAACATTAAAGAAAGAGACAACTATAGGATAAAGTTTAACTGCATTTGAATCCGTACTACCATCAGTAGCCAAAGAAAAAGGCATTATTTGACAAAGTTCACTTATTTCCTTTTTGCCTCAGATGCCGTGTATTGAACTAAAGCAGAGGTTTTAGTTCTTGCACAACCATATTTCTGAGATATTTTAGAGTCGGGGAACATTGATCTAAACAAATTTCCAGCGTGATCTGAGACTAATAAATGAATATTATTCTCCAAAAGAAATGATGTGAACAGCAATTTGGCATTGTCACCGCCGTTTCATTACCTTTCACGAAGATCGATGAAACAGACTGGTTTTGTAATTTTGATTCACCGTACGTGTGATGTTTCTTGGATTCTATGTGTAGTCTGCAATCATCACGTCCGCCGTGAGCCACAGAGAAATCACACGAACACACACTGCAGAACACATGGTTTTCACTAACACGAAAAACAAGTAGGCATGGCCATTCCTTTGTGTAACCGTCTCAATATTTCTGTAACACTGCTATCTTCTTAGAAGAAGATGCAATTTGACAATTGCTCCGCTTCATTTTAAAAAACCAATCACCTCTGTTCGAATCAACGACTAGGAAAATTAGAACTGAAATGCGCTAAATATACCACTCGTTCTATGCACCGAATGCGCGCACTGGAGAACTGCAGCAGAGCGAGGAGTAGTGAGTAGCAAGGAGTAGAGCCTACCTCACGGCCGACTTCATGCGTCATTCTAGCTAAGAGAGCAGCGTATATGTATGTAGCTGGCCATGATTTCACAACTCTCGCGGGAAACAAAAGGAAGTGACGACCAAATAACTGCCAAATATGTTAAGTTGCCAACTTACAAACAATGAAATGAGGAGGGTTGACCAGTAATGCTCTAAGGGATTGAACATTTTTTACTTCTTTCCTTTTTTTCGTAGAAATTAATTTTTATCGTGACAATGTTTGATTTTCCGTAATAATTTCCCCTTCGACCGTAATGCCGTAATCACAAAGTGAAATCCGTAATCATTACGGGCAATCCGTAATAGTTGGCACCTCTGCAGTAGTACACCAAAATACTAGGTCAGTTGGCTCCGGGCACTAAACAGATGAACAAGCAACAGTCATTCTATTATTATTATTATTATTTCAAATTTCGCAATGTTGTGAGCAATCTTGCGACTAATGGCAAACGCCAATTACTTAGTTTCCTTTAGGGTATACCCTACTCCTTCAAGCATGCCTGTTTATTTTATTTGTTTTTGAGTTTGGTCCATACATTGTAATAAGCCACTGTAATTGGGACAATAAGACCTGTAGTGTGATAGATAGATAGATAGATAGATAGATAGATAGATAGATAGATAGATAGATAGATAGATAGATAGATAGATAGATAGATAGATAGATAGATAGATAGATAGATAGATAGATAGATAAATAAATAAATAAATAAATAAATAAATGTATTGCCTCTAGGCATATTTACTGTTTCTCCTGAAACAGGATAGTATTACAACCAGTAATGGAAGCACAAAAAGTAGGCCAGTCCAATGGATACCATTTGTTTACTGGCAGGTTTTATACTAGCATGGAATGAAACCTACAGGGAACTTCAGGAAAGAAGCATATCACCTTACTTGAACTGTACAATTAAACAGCAAGGAACTGCCACTGCATTTACAATGTTCAAATAATGCACTTGGATAAATCGCTGAAAAAATAACCTCGCGCAACGAAAGAAAAAATCACACAATTCGAAGACGAGGATAAATGATGCTGGTTCCCCTGTGCAAATGCATTATTTTTTTGATTTCTGTACTGTTTGTATTTTTAGATGCTTTGTACTGGCATGGAAAGTGCCCGACACCCTTAAAACATTGTGGATTATCGAACTTTCCTATGACGAGGGGATAAAGTTTCACAATTAAAATATCAAGGAAGGTTCAACCTTTTCAATACAAAACGTGTTGCATAAGATGTTCACAACATAATATTTATTAAATAGTTAGAACCGGTTTCGACGCTCATTGCGTCATCATCAGCTACAAAAATCACAAATGGGCAAAGTACATGTCATAATTGAACATCAGAAGAGTGGACAATTTTACTACTTTGTTTTTACTACATCGTTTTATCATCATATTCAGACTTTTTTGTTCAAAGCATCAGTTCAATTTTATGCACAATACTTACCCATCAAACCACTATGCTTTTATGTGTCACATCAAATCATCATATTTTACTCAAGTTCTTCTAGCTTTTAAGAAAAAGCTGTCTACCATTTGTATTCAGCTATGCAAGAGTTATTAATGCATTTTTATGACATGTACTTTGCCCATTTGTGATTTTTGTAGCTGATGACGACTCAATGAGCGTCGAAACCGGTTCTAACTATTTAATAAATATTATGTTGTGAACATCTTATGCAACACGTTTTGTATTGAAAAGGTTGAACCTTCCTTGATATTTTAATTGTGAATCTCAGTTCAATACGGGAAAATGAAGTTTTTAACTTATAATGACAAAGCTAACCAAGCAAAATTTAAAGCCCATCAATACATGGCAAAACTGGGCAAGGACATTCGTTTCTTAAAACAATGTCTATTATACAATTTAACTCCGAACTTTCTTAAAAATAACTCGAAAAAAATACAACGAAAATCTCCTCAACACTCGAAAACCCAAGCCAAGGTAAATAAAATCTGGCTTAAGAATGAAATAAGATTTTTATACAAGAAAAAATCTTTTTTAAATGAACTATATGAGACGCACCTTGAGACAGCACATTTACTTTCTAAAGCTCAATGGAATATATTCCAAAATAAAATTGCGGACAAACTGTTCTATATACTTGAACAAAAACAAGCAACACATGAGAAGGAACTTAACAACCTTAAAAATAACGCAAGGCTGAATAGTCCAACTACAACATTTCCTAACGAATCGAGTACCCGTAACCTAGAGTCTTTAATAGAACATTTTCATCCCCCAGTAGCTAACTTAACAGAAATAACACTTTCAGACAAGGAAAACGAGATCCTCCAAAAAGGACCAAAACACAATTGGCCTAATCCAAATAAAGTCAACATCACTACCACACTATTCATAGAATCCGAAACAGCCATAAATAAAATACCTTTAGACGCACAAGATGAGGTTAGATTCGATGTCAAACGAACTTTAAACAAAATCAATAACCTAAAAAACAGAACAACTCCCACTAATATTAGTTCACATAAAAAAAACTTCGCAGAACGAGAACACATTACAAAATTCGCGAAAAAAATTAAAGTTCATAACCTTATCATCACAAAAGCTGATAAGGGCAATACAACGGTCATCATGGATAAAAATGATTATATCGAAAAAACAAAGTTTTTTCAACACTGGTTCTTTCTCTTTAGTCAAAAAAGATCTGACACAGCAAATCCAACGTCTCCTAAAACAAACTTTAAAAAATACATCATTCCTTTTTACAGAACAAGAAAAAACAAGATTAATTAATATGAATCCCGGCCTGCCTACCGCTAAAGCTCTCCCCAAAATCCATAAGACCGGCGTCCCCATACGCCCCATCATCAACTATAGACCTAGCCCATTATATAAACTGGCCCAATTCATACAAAAATTTCTTAGTAAAAACTATAAATTTCAGTCGAAAAAATCTGTAAAAAACACCATCGAACTAATCGAAAAACTGAATAAATTTGAAATACTACCATTTCACACCCTTCACTCATTCGATATTAATAATATGTATCCCAGTATCAACACCAAAAAACTCCTTCCCATAATACAAAAAAACCTAAAAACATATAGTGGGCTAAGTAAACTAGAGATCCAAGACTTTATGCAGGTCCTAAAACTCGTAATACATAACAACTATTTCACATTTGATAAATGCATTTACCAACAAGATGGACTGGCTATGGGGTCGCCGGCCTCAGGAATTTTGACTGAAATTTACATAGATTTCCTAGAAGACACTGCAATTAATATCAATAACACTTTTTCAAATATACACTTCTGGTCTAGATTTGTTGATGATACTCTGGTTATTCTAGATGACAGAACGGTTAATGCAGCTACCACTCTTAATAACTTAAACAAGATTGATTCTAATATAAAATTCACATTAGAATCCGAGTCCAATTACTCGATCAATTTTTTAGACCTTACAATTAAACGACATCCTTCTTCTTTAGAATACAATATCTACAGAAAACCAACCCAAACAGCGACTACTATCAGAAATGACTCTACACATCCACACTTACTATAGTATGGTAGACTGTGCACTAAAAATACCGTTATCCAAGGAAAACCTAAAGAAGGAATTGAACACCATTCGTGCCATTGCTAAATTCAATGGTTATAACACCTCATTCATAGAACGCATCATTAACAAATGTAAACATAGACTAAAGACAACATTAACCAAAGAAAGACATAACCTTGCCCTATTCGCCACCTTCACCTTTAACGAAAACATACACAGTGTAACGAATATTTTCAAGAAAAATAATATTAAAATTTCTTACAGAACCAGCAACAGAAACATAGATATAGTTCACAATTCCAAATCAGTTAACAGGTCTGACATTTACGCAATGTCAGGCGTTTACCGTTTTCAATGCAAAAACGGTTTTTCCTCATACATCGGACAGACCGGGCGCAGCTTCAAAGATAGATACTTAGAACACGTTAATGCCATCAGATATAATAGATTTTCCGCAATAGGCCAACATATACATGACTTAAAGCATAATTTTACTACCATAGAACAAGACCTAGAAATTCTCAAAAACATAAATAAAGGCCCTTTACTCGACGTTACGGAGAACTGTTTTATTCACCTAGACCAATTTTTTAACCCTAACTTAAATCTTAACGAAATCTCAGAAAAATCCAACATTCTTTTCGACTTCCTAATAGAAGTCTTTAGAGGTATAAAAACCACGGGAGGAAAATCGATCTTTCACGCTCTCCACAGTACTCTTTTACGTCCCACACCACTGCCACTCCGCCCTCCTGACCCGCCTTAAACTCTGCCTCCCTACCCATCTCCTCTCCACTCCCCCCCCCCCCTCTTCCACCCCTCTCACTCTAACTTCGCTACTCAGTCACACCCATCTCACTTGTCCACAACTCTTCTTACACCACACACTCAGCACGCTAAACAAGGTGAGTCTCATACTCTATCATCCTTGGCCGCGACTCCATTTAGACTTTCATTTCACTAACTTAGTTTTTCTTTCCTTTCTTTTAAGACTCACCCTGTTGAGCTGAGACTAATTCGAAGATCAACCTTATTCAATCGCCCAACATCAGGTATCCCGGCCTCGACAAAATCTTTTTGTTGGTATTGCTATATAACATCGGACCTGGACTTATGTGCCTGAATTGAACATCAGAAGAGTGGACAATTTTACTACTTTGTTTTTACTACATCGTTTTATCATCATATTCAGACTTTTATGTTCAAAGCATCAGTTCAATTTTATGCACAATACTTACCCATCAAACCACTATGCTTTTATGTGTCACATCAAATCATCATATTTTACTCATGTTCTTCTAGCTTTTAAGAAAAAGCTGTCTACCATTTGTATTCAGCTATGTAAGAGTTATTAATGCATTTTTATGACATGTACTTTGCCCATTTGTGATTTTTGTAGCTGATGATGACGCAATGAGCGTCGAAACCGGTTCTAACTATTTAATAAATATTATGTTGTGAACATCTTATGCAACACGTTTTGTATTGAAAAGGTTGAACCTTCCTTGATATTTTAATTGTGAATCTCAGTTCAATACGGGAAAATGAAATTTTTAACTTACAAGGGATAAAGTTTCTCGCTTCCATGTGCATTGCAACGCACTACAATGACCCCCATCCCCCTACCGTTGTACGATTCACGGCTGGCACTTTAGCTAAATTTATAACTTCTTCGTAATGTTACTATCTGGTAAAGATTTTCATGTATGTATGTATGTATGTTTAGTCCTCAGACCGAAGGCTGGTTGGATCCTCAACAGCTTCGCCTAGGCATCACTGAAGAGGCGTACTAGGGAAATGAGGAGTGAGGTAGTTTCCCATTGCTTTCCTCACCGAGCCAGTAGTTGCAGTCTGCTAAGCCCACTGAAATGCATGCACCAACCGACCCTATGAGCAATATTTTCTCACCATTCATAGCAGGGACTGGCTGCAGAAGGAATGGCATTACTAGCATCACTCATACCTGTCACTTTCATTTTGTCAAAGCCAAGGATAAAGCTGAGACAGATCAATGAAAGTAACAAGATTGCTCTAGCCCATACCAGAAGACATAGTGCACTGTAAACACTAAGTCCCGCCAGCGGAGGCATAAGATTTTCATAGTAATTTGAATATAAAATATGTGTTTGCTGCAAGGTGATTCAGGTATTTATAAATCCCATATGATGATAAATGATCATTGCAGATGTCCAAACTGAGGTAATATGTGAATTATATAGATATGCGAGTAAATTGAATTAGTTAAACAACCTGTGAGAATGGAGTCTTCTCTGTAAATTAATAGAATGGATTTGAGATGCAGTAGTATGATATGGGAAGGTGAAGCTTGTGAGACGTCTGAGATGTTGGAATGATAAAAGATTATAATAATTATGGCTGTTGTGATATATTGAATTAGGCTGAATATATAGCCAGATAATGAATAATAAGAAGTGATGGCTCTCAAATGAATGCGTACTTGAGAACGAGCCGAGATGATAGAAAGAAAGAAAGAAAGAAAGAAAGAAAGAAATAAGGAGTACAATGTGTTTTTGTAGCCGCAGACCTGGACACACAGCTATTGTCATACACTGACGGATTTACGACGTAAGGATTTGCAGGGTCTGAGGGGAGACTGTGTTGTTTCCAACAATCTTAGTGTCTACCTCCAAGCTTCCTTTCATTTGCCAGTACAGTATCGATCCCATTCTAATGATACTTTATGAGTAACGTGAATAATTTTATGATTTTGCAAAGGATGACTCCTCCCCAGTTTCATGCATTAAATTAGCTCGTGATAGGAGTTTCATATTTTTTACCTCGGAAGATGAAGAACTTGAGTTCGACTCATGATGGAACCATGGGTTTAACCTGATACTATGGCTTGATTAAGCCATATCTTCAAGATGTTTTTTTTTTTTTTTTTTTTTTTTTTTTTTTTTTTTTGCTAGGGGCTTTACGTCGCACCGACACAGATAGGTCTTATGGCGACGATGAGATAGGAAAGGCCTAGGAGTTGGAAGGAAGCGGCCGTGGCCTTAATTAAGGTACAGCCCCAGCATTTGCCTGGTGTGAAAATGGGAAACCACGGAAAACCATTTTCAGGGCTGCCGATAGTGGGATTCGAACCTACTATCTCCCGGATGCAAGCTCACAGCCGCGCGCCTCTACGCGCACGGCCAACTCGCCCGGTCTTCAAGATGTATTGTGTGATATATGTTTGATATTTTTCTATGTAATGTGTTTACGTGTTTTATTATTCCCGAAGTGTTTTATGGTGATGGGTTCGATACAAGCGTTGATTTTACTTTGAATATAATTTGTTAGGTAAACCCAGGATACGCGTATATGTTCAGTGTAATATATAACTGTCGTGGTCAAATAGACCATGTGTTTGATATACGGCTATGCAATCTCGTGTGTAAAAGTAGATGTACTATTGGAATGCATACATTCCACAACCATGATATTTAATCAACTGTATGATTCAACAAGAAGGTGCCATTTTTTATTAGCCTATTAAATTAATAGATGCCAATTAATATCACTGTTATAGATAAATAAATCCACGTATCAGTGCGTATTAATCAAATGATTTAAGGTATGCCAAGCGACAACTACAAATGTGAATAAACTAAAAGGACGTTAAGGCATACTATATATAATTATTGCTTCTGCCTTGATTATTTCTTTGTTTATGTATTGTAATATGGCATCATCTCGTGTAGTTACCGAGTGATTTTATCAGTATAATAAAATGTTTAGCAAATATTTTCAACGAAGATTCTTCTCATTTAATAATATTAGTGTATTCCTCTCACATTATAGAAAACCCTACTTTCATTATATTTCATATAGTGTCTATTTTCTCTTACGAACATTCCACTGCCAGTATGCTTTGTGAGCTCCAGCCATTGATGCAATGGAAGTAGGGAGGACGAGACTTCAAGCCCGGGAAATGACTTCCGAAGGTTCTCATCCAACAATTCCATTTATACATCTGTTTGTGAAACCGAATTATGTAATAGTTGCCCTGATATGCCCAGGATGGGTACACTAACCAGTGCACAGTGATACGTGTAAAATCGTCAGATAGTGACAATACAGTAGGTATTAAGGAGATTGAGGCTCTCAGAACCAGCGACTAAATTGCGAGTGTCACTGTTCTGAAATATATGTCTCAAACAAAACATCCACATTTCAACATAAGTTGCTGTAAACATCAAAGACAATTTAAAATAAAACATCCTTTTAAGTATAATTATACAAAGTGAAAAGCATGGGGCATTAGTGGAATAAATGAGATCCACCTATACTGCTAAAATGGTTAGTTAGGAGTAATCCCAACCAGTTAGCTGTTGGGACATGAGTTGTTCAATTTCATTTTGTATGGTGAACAAAAGGATATTTTTATAATATTTATCTTTTTATTTGATCCTTCGCTTCCTAACTGCTCGTTTATCAACAGTAGTATACACTGATGAGCAACTGAATTAGAGATACCTGGCTATACTGAAATTCAAGTTAAGAGTTTAGGAAAAGTATCCTTCCGCATGTGAGCACGTCCCCTGTTCCCCCTTCCCGTCTCGTCCTGGTTCTCCATCTCCGCCACAACCAGCTTATCATTAACGCCGTGCGTCCATCTGACAAGTACAGTACTTCATTCTGAAATAGTGAAGCATCAAACGAAATCACTGCCTTTCACATAGCTGTACTTTGATTACATAGCATACCTATTTATTCCTTTATTGACCATGTAAAACCTACAGATTACTGACCAATTCCGAGGCAAGAGAAGCAAGAATTATTTTTGTTTCATAATGCGATTTGTGTGAGGCACATGGAGACTTACAACATACGTATACGATTCCGCTCTCGTGCAACGACTGTCAGTGGCAGTTTCTCATAGTTAAAAAAGCTGAAAAACCCACCGGTGAGTGGGATTGCAAAATACAATGCTTCCAGGAATGTTGTAAATATTGTAGTCTCGTCATTCGGAAGGTAAAAACGAACTCATGATCCTCTCATGACAACATTTCTGTAGGTAGAGGGCGGTTGCGAATATAAAGTAAAGTACACATTATTATTATTATTATTATTATTATTATCATCGAATACGCCAAAGATCCTATTCCCATACCGTGTTAAGGCCCTTCCTGTTTTATTTACGGCGAGTGCTGAGCTGACACATCGTTCTTTCCCTGGAGACTTGGATTTTCCATTCCAAGCGAACGGCGTAAACACTGTACACAGAAATGCCGATCAGCTGCGCGGACTTTTTCACGTCTTCCACAGTCCACAGTGGATTCTAATCTCGTAGGCTACTGTAAACGTTTAAAACAATTTGGTTTAGATTTTCTACTTTATTTTCCTCTACTTTTGTTAGCTTTAAAGTATTTCACAGGGAACTCAAGCGTCACAGCATCACACACGTCTTGCTCACAGCTGGCAGCCATTATGAATACTGAACAGTGAACACGCTGTTGCAGCCAGTATTGCCAACAGTTTTCTTGGATCCATCTTCAACGTCCCACCTATTATGCGAACTTATCAACAGTGGAATGAACTCGAACAAACTTACTAAGTACACAGTGCAATAAGATATCAATATCATATTAAATTATTATTATTTTGCTACATACACCACTGAGAACAATAACTATTCACAGCCATCTACGTATGAAATATAAGAGTTGGTAACGAACCCGAATAACATACAACCTGTGATATATTTTCCATATTTATACAGGGCAAAAATTTTTATTCATCAAGTCAGTTCACCAGAATATCTAACCAAACTGAAGGAAGCTCCTGACTTCAGGAACAAGTAACAAACCTAGGGAACTATTTGGCGCTGCGGAAGCCTTTTCACCGACCAGAAGTCTGACTAACATCAAAGGGACCGCTAAGGTCTTAAGTTGACTCTCAGTATAGTAGTGCGAAGTGCTTTCACCCTGATGATAGCAGTCACATGGCATGACATGAACTCCAACAAGGTATCAAAGGCATTACAAAGCCATGCTGAAAAATGACCACCGCACAACTTCCCACAATGCAAGGAGTTTGGCTGGAACAGAGTCCAGGGTGCACAGATCCCTCTCCATAGTATCTCAGATGTGTTCAATAGGATTAACGTTGGGTGACTTTTGGGACTAGACAGGTATCCTCACATCTGGAGTGTTCACTGAACTGATCCACCACAATTCGGGAGCAATGGGCCGGTGCATGGTCTTGCTACAGGAAAAGGTTTCCTGCTGGGTGGCACAGGTAGACAAATGGGTGAACATGATCAGACAACAGGTTCCTATATCATTGACCAGTAAGGGATGATGGCAGATATACCAGGGGTCCCATTTCATCCTATGTGAACAGTCCTCGTACGATGATACCGTCACCACCAGCTGGCCACCACACACTGGCAAAATGGACCCATTATCTCATGTGCTGGATGACGGATTGAAACCCTGCCATCATTGTGCACCAACTGGTACCTCGACTCATCTGACCCAACGACCTTTCCCCATGGGGTACTTCAAAAGTCCAAAAGTGGTGATCATTAGCCCATATCAGTTGTGCCTTCTAACTGGCAGTGAGCATAGGTACATGTGTGGGATGGTGACTCCTGTACCATATTGCAAGGAGATGGTTCTGGATGGCATAGCTGCTTACACTTTTGTTGTTGTCCAGCATTGAATTCACCAGTGATCTCCTGCACTCTAGGCCCATCCATCACCACTTACCATCCGAGTTAGCCGGTGGTGACTTTTATCATCAACACGTACTCCACAGCAGTTGCCCCCGGTGGTGGTGGTCTTCCCCAAATCCAGGTACGCGTGGAAAACACTTGACACGGTGGCCCACAGAAAGCCCGGTGTCTGCACGACTTCAGAGATGGAATGATACTATACGCTTGACACTGATAATCTGGCCACAATCAAATGCACAGAAATCTCATGCCTTGCCCATACTGTGGTCAAATGTTACTCACAGGGCCAGTACAAGGTCTGACGACATCACACTTATGTTCTACGCTCTACTATTACATTTAGCAGACCAACCACAGCACCATTTTTACAAAATGGTACTTCAATTGCTCATCACTTCATACACCAAACGTAAAAAAGATTTCAATATGTGAATACTTCTCGGAACAACATGATGCACTTCGTTACAGGCCTAAAACTTCATGTAAGAATTACTGAACTGCAAATGCAAGCCATTTAGAGGTCAAAAGCTTTCAAGAAAATATAGAGGGAAAAAAAAAAAAAACAGAATACACCACCATAATCGTTGACATATCTGTGCATTTTTACTTTCACAAACATCATATTATTTACTTTATTTCTGTCTTTCCCTTCGAAATGAATTGCATTTTATCATATACAGCAAATTATATCGTACTTCCATGTAAATAATTTGCGACTAATGCAAACTGTTCCTCTGAGTATAGGTTTTTTGGTGTCCTTGTGGTGATGATGATGATAATAATAATAATAATAATAATAATAATAATAATAATAATAATAATAATAATAATAATAATAATAATATTGGCTTTACGCCCCACAAACTACTTTTATGGCTTTCGGAGATGCTGAGGTGCCACAATTTAGTCCAGCAGGAGTTCTTTTACGTGCCAGTAAATCTACAGATACGAGGCTAACGTATTTGAGCACCTTGAAATACCACCGGACTGAACCAGGATCGAACCTGCCAACTTGGGGTCAGAAGGCCAGTGGCTCAACCATCTGAGCCACTCAGCCTGGTGGTGTCCTTGTGAGATTGACTGAATGAATAAATGAATGAATGAATGAATGAATGAATGAAAATCATTACATAAATTATCTTACCAGACTATACTCGCTGCGATTAAAGTGTAGGGCAGAAAATTCTTTGTACAACACTGCAAGATTTGCAGTAACGAAGTCTCCCTGCAGTCCAACTACAGTTGTCACAGAAGCATTGTACGTGACGTCCGCCTCCTCAAAATGGCAATACGATGACTGCACGTGCAAGAGTCTACAAGAAACATAACAGAATACATTTAGATTTTGAATATAATAATAATAATAATAATAATAATAATAATAATAATAATAATAATAATAATAATAATAATAATAACAACAACAACAACAACAATAACAATAATAATAATAATAATAATAATAATAATAATAATAATAATAATAATTGTACCGGGCGGTACACCTCCACGCCGCTAATTTAAAATTTGCGCCAGTTGAAACTCCTCTGCTGGAGGAAGTCTGAACTTTATATACGCTATTAATTTGCTACCTTCTCAAAAGATGTCACCACGTGGAAAATTTTGAGTTTTTGAACTGTGTCATTTTTTATGTGTTTTTGTTTTGCTTGAAGTAAGAAGTGTGAACTTTCTCTTCTAGAGGACACTACTGAAGATCAACAATAGTGCACCCTAGTGCGAAGTCAAAGAACTATTTTGTTGGAGAAATTTTTATTTCAAATGTTTGTCTTTGCTAAAAATTTTTTCAGTTATTGTTTAAGTTGGCTGTATACCCCTCTCTTTCCCCTTGTTTTGCATTTAACCAATCCCGAATTTCTGTTATTAATCTCTGACCAATCATAGGTATCTTCCCCCAACTTGAATATGTTGCTGTATCCTACCCAATAAAAAGTTTGTGGGAGGGTGTTTTCATTCCCCTGACACCTAGAACCTTCCGCGAGAGGATATAAACTGCTGATTTTAGGGTCTCCGGGCCACTTCTGTTCCATCTTTCAGTGTATTAAGTACATAGCAGGAGGCGGGAAGCGCCTCTTTCCTCGGCAGCGGTCAACAACAAGGTAATGGCCGATTAATAACTTCTTTCTTTGCTTGCTCAGCAGTTTAACTCTCGGGGCGGGTTCTAAGCGTTCCACCATGTAACCTTTTCCTAAATGTAACTACTCTTTTCATATATTCTCTTTTAAAGCTACATACTGGGATAGAGAGTGCTAACCCTCTCGAGCTCCCACTCATATTGTTTTGAGGTGGACTTATTTTTCTCAACCTATTCTCGTTAACGTTAAACAAAGTATTCTCTTCTTAAGTCACCTCTTTAGTATGGGATTAGCCCTGGTATTATCGGCCTAGTGCCAAGTAGGTCTTAATCAAAGTGTATTAGGAGTGCAAGTTCGCCTCCTCTCAAATTGTTACCTTAGAGGTCATTTAATTAACCTTCTTTTCATTTTATAGACCTCAGTAGATTGGGTATTTTAACCCTGTGTTATGTCCGTTGAGGACAACTTGAAGGTGGAGTTTGGTGTGGCCTGGGAGAGGCTTAAATTTGAGAGCGAGTGGCTCTTTTGAAAATTGAGTGTTGTATGCCTCGTGGAGGCTTTTCAGTGTAATTTGGAGCTAGGGCTCCTAGGCATGAATGGGGTTTTCTGTCCCTCTGTTGAAACTTGTGTTTGGAGGTAAAACTGAGCTGATTGCCCAGGCATTGTGTTTTCAGGGCTCGAAGCCCAAATCCTGTAAATATTGTAACTACCCTTTGACTTGCTACTTTGTACCTGCCATGCTTGTTATTTCTTTGTTTTTGAAAAGAAAATATAACCTAGTTAAATTTTAAATTAATTTTACTTTAGTAGCTTGAGACCCGTTCACCACCCCGCACCTTCTTTCACGCATAACTACCACAAAAACACGGTAACAATAATAATAATAATAATAATAATAATAATAATAATAATAATAATAATAATAATAAATCTGATGAATAGGAATACATATTCAAGTTACGAAT
Organism: Anabrus simplex; assembly: GCF_040414725.1. NCBI lineage: Eukaryota > Metazoa > Arthropoda > Insecta > Orthoptera > Tettigoniidae > Anabrus > Anabrus simplex. The sequence continues at coordinate 1,145,439,944 of NC_090266.1, read as the reverse complement.
GTTCCCCTTCAAGCTACATACAAGTCATTACCCATATTACTACTGAACAATCTTAAATTATAAATCAAGTAGCTCGTGTATACAGATAGGGATGCCAACTCCCAGATCAACTCAGGAACATTTGGTTGCTGTAGGAGTGACGACATAGTTCGACATCAACCACTGCAGTTTTGATGTGTCATTTGGTTTCAAGTTTGGGTGTGTTATTCAGACTTTATCAATGTTTTAAATTAACATTGTAAATTGTGACATACCAGATTGTTTAATTTATTATTGGTTACATGTGTGCATATGTCTTCCAACTGGAGCATGGCTGAAGATGACCCAATACATATGGGGTCGAAACTAGTCCCAGTTTCATAAGACAATATACAAGCTAACAGTATTGAATAGGTGGACCGTTTGATAGTACCACCAACTACTTTTACGTTTTTTTTGGGGGGGGGGATGTTTCTTTGAGACATCGGGGTGCCAGAATTTTGTCCCACAGAGTCCTTTAACCGTACCGATAAATCTACTGACACAAGGCTGGCATATCTGAGCACCTCAAACCTGCTACCTTGGAATCAGAAGGCCAGCATTTTACAGTCTGAGCTACTCAAAATGGCAAAAGATTGTTTACTTCATTCACATTATGTGCATGTGATACATTGTACACTGCATTTGTGCTGGGCTCAAGAAATGCTATTGTCTTTATGTTACATTACGTTATTATTTTATCATGCCTCAAATATTAATGATCAACATCAAAGGTAAAAACCATCAAACGGGATTACATTAGCTAGCATCCTTGCTCATACCAATAATCCATATGTTCTTCATTTTCAACTCTGCAGTTAGTCTACTAATCTTGTAACTTATGAAATAGACTGGCAAATTCTTGGATGATCCCGTAATTGGATTTCACAGGTGAATCTTCCTTCATTTCTTCTCCGTACATTGATTTTCTTTCTCTCATGTTTCATTCCAGAAGTCTAGTCTCCACCAAACAAAATACGGGCAACATTTTCTTCTGTACAAGATTCTAGTCCTACAGTAATTCTTCAGCTGTACTCTGGAGCAGATAAGATCTTTGTGAGCCACAGCATCAGAATGCTCCAACTGTTTTCCAGTTAGCTTTACTTTGCAATGAGACTGTCAGTGTTTGCTGGACTACTTTCCTAAATTACATGTGATTATCTAGGTCAGAAGTAACCTGTGTTTGTAGAATTTCTTTCTCGCTCTTTGAGCTACTCCTTTCCGTTCTTGTTAGTTCGGGGTACATGGCCGAAATGTGCTTATTTCTCCAAAGCAAACACTGAACAGAAGACTCACAGTTATTAGCAAAGTGATAAAGCCTTGCAGAGAAGTAGCAACACACTTTCATCTTTTGTCTTCTAAGTATACTAAGTTATGCTGTATTATTTTTACCCTGACTGAAATTATTCCCACAATTTCAGGGTGAAAGAAATGGTAAAAACCAAGATGACCAAACGACACTCATTTTCCTTTTGACTAGCTTAGTGGACATTGATTTGTTTTGTGTGGAATGACCAGAGTGTGTTATATTATCCTTCCTTCATGAAATATATACTGAATAAATTAAATATTTTATGTATAAACAGAATATGGAGTGGGATATCATTTATAACACTACACAGTTTTTTTCCTATGCCCAGTGAAATAAATCTAAACTGTCAAGACATTGAATTAAATTTACAAAAATTGTAAATTAGTTTACACTACTGCGTGTATTTCAAAATTCATACTGGTGATGATGTAACAGATCTACATCGGCCTTCAAGTATAAATATAGTGCTGAACAGGTGGGGACCATTGTTAGGCCAAGGACACACATTGATTCCGGAAAATTGGTACTCCTCACCAGATTCATTTAGAAAAACAAAATCAAATGACAGGCAGAGAGAAAAGACAGAAAAGGTATTCCTTGTGACATCAGTAAGAATGAATTATTTTTTTTTTTCAAGAATTTGTTTAAGTCGCACAGACACAGATAGTCTTATGGCAATGATAGGATATGAAAGGGCTAGGAGTAGGAAGGAATCGGCCATGGCCTTAATTAAGGTACAGCCCCAACATTTGCCTTGTGTGAAAGTGGGAAACCATGGAAAACCATCTTCGGGGCTGCCGACAATGGGGTTTGCTATTTGTTTTACGTCGCTCCGACACAGATAGGTCTTTGGCGACGATGGGATAGGAAAGGCCTAGGGAGTGGAAGGAAGCGGCCGTGGCCTTATTCAAGGTACAGCCCCGGCATTTGCCTGGTGTGAAAATGGGAAACCACAGAAAACCATCTTCAGGGCTGCCGACAGTGGGACTCGAACCCACTATCTCCCGATTACTGGATACTGGCCGCACTTAAGCGATTGCAGCTATCGAGCTCGGTAATGGGGTTTGAACCCACTATCTCCCCGATGCAAGCTCATAACTGCGCGCCCCTAACCACAGGGTCAACTTGCCCAGATCATCAGTAAGAATGAGGAGAGCATGAAAACTGGTCTGTCAACTTCTTAAGATTGAAGTGGATGTTTATTTTCTCTCTATGAACACAAATCAGCAGTTATCACAGGGAGTCATTTAAGAAGGATACAGAGCAGACACCGAGAAAGGAGGTCAAGAAACCCAACCATGCCCTTGAATATGCAAGTGCTGACTAAAAAGACTAAGTGATGTTCTGTTTCCTATCATGTAATGCACTGTGAAAGGATATTAAAAACATATTTCTCCACCTCCTAGACGTGTGTATTTTCAACTCCTTCCTTTCATACCAAAAGATGACTTTAAAAATGAAGACACGGTATTCTGGCTTCAGAATCACAAATGCCCAACAGCTGCTGGAGACGGTACAATCACCCAAGTTCAAGGTAGATCTCGGGAAGCACCATACCCATTTGACTACAGGCAAAAAGGTGAGTTCATTTCCTCATACATATTCCCTGCACCAAAGAAAAGGCAAAGAACATCACCAAAAGTTGCACTGTTTGCTACAGAAGGGGGAAAAGAAGTGAAACCTCTTGACAGAGTAAAAGGAGTGGTGGTGTTTCTCATTTAGAAGAATTTTCTGAGGGCTACCATATCCATCAATCTGTGAGACAACGTAACTGGTGGGTTCACATACAACAAAATTTTGAGGGGAAAGGTCATTATTGATTATACAGTAGAAATCCGCCATAACGAGTACGGCATATAGTGAGAACTCCGTTTTAACAACAGTTTTCTTCTGCCCCTTGAAAATCCCTATATTAAACTGTGTTATTGCGAGAACTCAATCACTGATGCATCCGTTATTACGAGCGATTAACCGTGCATTATATTTCCGTTATCGATATTTATGCACTCCAGAGATAATGTTGAATGCGATCGATCATCTTCGGTTAGTTTTTCGCTATGTGCACTAGCAAGCTCTTTCGTCGACGATCGACTTGTAGGCAATGTCGGAGTCGATTAGTAATACTTGTCGACTACTGTTCTATAAACATCATTCGAAATGAACGGGAACACGTTTCAGTAATAAATGCGTAAATAATGTGGCGACAGCAGTAATTAACTCGTTAGAAATAAAGGCTGAAATAAACGATCACGTAATTTTAATGCTATGTAATGAAATTAAGTAAGAATGTGAACCACCTCAAAATACGGCGCAGAGTGGATGATTGATTTGAGAGGTTAGTTCATTCAGTAAAACCTCACTGGGATGTTTCTGCAGAGAAAAGAGAATGTGTTAAGGGAGAAAACGTACTGTTGAATTCACAAATAAAAAGTGTCCAACAGTTATATGTAAACACTTAATATGTGCTTTTTCCTTCCCGACGTGTGCATTTTGCGTCGTGTATGTATAGATACTGTGAACGATATAGGCTTATCTATCGCTTCTATAAATGTGAGACGAGTGTTAAAAGACATGAAAATAGACGAGAAAACAAACACGAAAACCTCTGATATTTAATAATCCCAGAGGAAAAGGTTTTCATGTTTGTTTTCTCATGAAAAACACCAGACAACAGATATAAAAATGCTTCCAATGGTGCTCATAAAAGCATCAGCACATTATTGCAGATCACACTCTTTTTCTAAAACAAATTTCAGCTGAAGACTCATATTTCGAACCAATGGGTTATTAAACATTTTTTCTGGCCATGTATCATTTAGAGGCTAAACTCAGCCATGTGCCAGAGAATGACTTTGACCATCAACTTTAATGCAACAACACTTCGATCGACAAGAGTCAAAACTCTAAGGTGCAAGTTTCAACATACACACAACCCTTGAAAGATGTAGATGCCTGTCCTCTTACCGGATTTTAATTTCGTCTTCATTAGTCAGCGATTTCACGACTTTTTCAGTAACCATACCACAAGACAAATAAGCACCACGCTAGTCAACTTCACACGATTACCTTCCTATTCCGTACATATGCTATCACGCAACAAATATCCGCTACCCTTCACTGTATCACTCCACACAGAATAAATTTCTAACTTCTGAATAGAATACGAAATACAAGGGCTTACTGGGTTATTCAGCAATACCAATGAAAACCAGAAAGCAAAACTGAGCTTTCCTAAGGCTAACGGCTCGCTTCTTGAAGGTGTAATTTACCCTGTAAAGTGTAGGAATTCAAGGCCATTTCCCTTTTTTTTGGCACAACATTCCCAGACCTGCCTCCTGTGGTAAAGGCTCTAACCTGCACTGGAAATTACGTTCCTTTTGCAAGGGATGACAAAGAACATTTTCAGAGTTAGGAAAAATGCAATCAATTTAAACAGTAATACTGAATATTTGTGACGCGATAAGCAACATATTTTTATATAGATTTAATACGACATGAATCGGGACTTCAAATTTACGAGGGGCTAAGCGAAAAATCGTTTTACGCATTAACGAGGTTTCACTGTATTTTCTCGCATAAGGTTAAACTGCGGAAAGGCTATTCCCGTGTAAATTTATAGCAAAAAGTTTATCATTACTCCAATGGCGCTTGAAATATGTTTTCACAGTTCATATGAGGTTAAGTTACGTGATGCCGTTTGAATAAGAAAACTGAACAGATTCCCACAGAAGCCACTGGAGAGGTAATACTAAACATTTTCAAAATGAAATTTAACATAAGCCTTCACATCTCGGAATTTTAAAAAATAACTAACGAGTAAACCATAGTATGAAAATACGTGAAAATAAGGTGTTGAACAAACGGATTTCCGCTGCATACCGATTTCGATGTGTGAGAGCTTTAAACCATAATTTTGCGAAAATTGGATATAACGATAATTTGCTATAGCGAGTAAATTTTCCGCAGTTATGAATTCTCGTTATAACTGACTTCTACTGTATATGGTTATATTTTTTCTGTGAGCATGTTAGTCAGCTCTCAATATATTTAAATCCAGTATTACTGGGCAAAGGGTTCTGTTTCCCCTTGCGAATGCTGTCCTGTACCCCTATTTTCTGAGTAGTTATATGAACAGACTATACAAAAATCTACAATACACAACAGAATTTAAATCCAAAAGATCAATTAACTTCCTCGACTCTGTTATTACAAAAGAAAACAGCCAGAAAAATAAATTAATCATATACAGAAAGCCCACAATGACAGATTCTATGATCCAAAACATTTCAAATCAACAAACACAAGTACTAAATATGCCAATTCCTGTTACAAAGACTCATCCTCACACTGTAAGGTACCTAACAGCTGCAAGCAATTACAACCACACTCTCATTGCAAGCCTCCTCCTCCTACACAAAAGAAGAAAAGAAACACTTTACACTCCCAAACCCAACAACAAAGATATATGTTAGTTACACTATCAGCTTAAAAACAATACACAGAACCTTTAACAGAATTCTTCCCAAAAACAACATTCAGCACACAGGCATATATAATTTATCTGGTAATAAAAAAGCAACCTTGCAGTTTTACACAATTTTTGATATTGTGATTTTCTGTTTTACATGGAATATACTCCATCAGGAAGTAACTTTTCCATTTCAAAAATCTATCATGCCTTGGCTGGGATTCAAACCACGTCTACCTTAGCGAGTAGCCAGTAGAGATTTCAATAACCGAGTACATCCCCTATGGGAAGAATAAAATTAACCATGCATCATAGCAGTCATTAGTGTATGGACGTTACAGGAGACATAGCAGATGATTATTCTTCAGCTTGCTACAGCCGTCTTACGCATAGTGATGTCCACAATGAGAAGGTAAAATAATTATATTCTATACAGGAATTTATGTAGGAAAGGGAACAACTTTGAAGGCTGCATACACGTTTCTATGGCAACAATATTCATATTACTTCTTTCCATTCCACAAATGTTCCCATCAGGTAGACTGTGAGGAAGATGAAAATGGAAAATGAGACAAGTGATGAATGAGGTCACAGAGCTATCCTTTCCTAAGCTAATAAGAGTACACACTGTTCCTCAATCATTAAGTAACAGCCTGGTCAATGAATCATTACTTGCTCTTGTTCAATACATAATGCACTGTTGTTGTTTGAGTTATCAGTCCATAGACTGGTTGGACAACTCTCCCCATGCCACCCTATTCTGTGCTAACCTTTTCATTTCTACGTAATTATCTACATCTGCTCTAATCTGCTTGTCATATTCATACCTCGGTTCACCCCTACTGTTCTTACTGCCTACTCTTACTTCAAAAACAAACTGAACAAGTCCTGTGTGTCTTAAGATGTGTCCTATCATTCCATCTCTTCTCACCAATTCGATTCAATATCTCTTCATTCGTGATTCGATCTGACCATCTCACCTCCAGCATTTTTCTGTTACACCACATTTCAAAGGCTTCTATTGTCTTTCTTTCTCAGTAATTGCCCAGATTTCACTTCCATACAATGCCACGCTCCAGATGCAAGTCTTCAGAAACATCTTTCTAATTCCTATATCAATGTTTGAAGTGAGCAAATTTCTTTTCTTAAGAAGGCTCTTCCGTGCTTGTGCTAGTCTGCATTTTATGTCCTCCTTACTTCTGCCATCTTTAGTTATTTTACTACCCAAGTAACAATATTCATCTACTTCCTTTAAGACTTAATTTCCTAATCTAAAATTTCCTGCGTCACCTGTCTTCGTTGGACTGCACTCCATTACTTTTGTTATGGACTTATTTATTTTCATCTTGTACTCATTACCCAAGACTTCATCCATACCATTCAGCAGCTTCGAGATCTTCTGCAGTCTCAGATAAAATAACAATAGCATCGGCAAATCTCAAGGTTTTCATTTCCTCTCCCGGGATTGTGATTCCCTTATCAAATTGCTCTTTGATTTCCTTTACTGCCTGTTCTATGTAAACAATGAAAAGGAGGGGGGACAAACTGCAGCCTTGAATCACTCCTTTCTGGATTGCTGCTTCCTTTTCAAAGCCCTCAATTCTTATCACTGCAGACTGATTTTTATACAGATTGTAGATAATTCTTCGTTCTCGGTAACTGACCCCATTCATCTTCAGAATCTTCAACAGCTTGGTCCAATCAACATTATCAATTCCCCCCCCCTAGATCTACGAACGCCATGTTCGTGGGCTTGTGCATCTTAATTTCACCCACTAAGATCAGACTTAAAGTCAGGATTGCTTTACGTGTTCCTACATTTCTTCTGAAGCCAAATTGATCTTCTCCCAACACAGCTTCAACTTGTCTTTCAATTCTTCTGTAAATAATACGTGTTAAAATTTTGCAGGCATGAGATACTAAATTAATGATGCGGTACTTTTCACACTCGTCAGCACCAGTTTTCTTGGGAATAGGTATAACAACATTCTGCGGAATATTGGATGGCACTTCTCCTGTCTCATATATATTACACACTAAATGGAATAAACTTGCCATGCTGGTTTCTCCTAAGGCAGTCAGTAATTCAGAGAGAATGTCATCAATTCCAGGTGTCCTGTTCCTATTTAGGTCTCTAACAGCTCTGTCAATCTCTGACTTCAAAATTCAATCTCCCATTTCATCAGCATCAACAGCCTCTTGTTCCAGAACCAAATCTACATCTTTACCTTGATACAACTGTTGGATATGTTCCTGCCATCTTTCTGCTTTGTCTTCTTTCCCTAGAAGTGGCTTTCCATCTGAGCTCTTAATATTCATACACCTAGTTTTCCTTTCTCCAAAGGTTTCCTTGATTTTCCTGTATGCAGCATCTACCTTTCCTAGGACCATACACTATTCCTCCTTAGCTACCTTGCACTTTCTATCCACTTCATTCTTTAATGGCCTGTGTGCTTTACTGCCCCCTTCATTTATAGCATTCTTGTATTTTCCTCTTTCATCAATCAGGTCTAGTATCTCCCGAGTTATCCACTGATTCTTAGTTGATCTTTTCTTCCTTCCTAACATTTCTACAGCAGAACTACTGTCTTCATTTTTCATGACTATCCACTCTTCCTCTATTGTGTTTCCTTCAGCCTTTTCATTTAGTCCTTGTGCAACATGTTCCTTGAAACAATCCCTCACACTCTTTTTATTTTTGTTTTTTCAATTTTTCTAGATCCCATCTCCTTGCAATCCTTTCTATCTTCAATTTCTTCAACTTCAGATGGCATTTCATGACCAACAAGTTGTGGTCAGAGTCCACGTCTGCTCCTGGGAAAGTTTTGCAATCCAACACCTGGTTTCTGAATCTCTGCCTAATCTTAATGAAGTCTATCTGATACCTTCCAGTGTCTCCTGGTCTCATCCACGTATACAGCTGTCGTTTGTGGTGTTTGAACTAAGTATTGGCAAAGACTAAATTATGATCAGTGCAGAATCCAACCAGCCGACTTCCTCTTTCGTTCCTTTGTCCCAATCCGAATTCTCCAACTGTATTACTTTATCTTCCTTGGCCTACCACTGCAATCCGGTCTCCCTTCAAAATTAGATTATCGTCACCTTTTACTGTATTAAATCTTCTCTCTCTTCATATATTCTTTCAATTTCCTCATCTGCTGAACTAGTAGGCATATAGACCTGCACTATTGTGGTGGGCATTGGTTTGATGTCTATCTTGACGACAATTATTCTTTCACTATGCTGGTTGTAGTAGCTTACCCGTTGCCCTATTTTCTTATTCATTATTAAACCAAATCCTGCATTTCCCCTGTTTGATTTTGTGTTGATAATTCTGTAGTCGCCCGACCAAAAACCCTCCTCCTTCCTGCCAATGTACTTCACTTACACCAACTACAACTAACTTTAGTCTGTCCATCTCCCTTTTTAGATTCTCTAAACTACCACAACGATTCAAACTTCTAACGTTCCACGCTCCAACTAGCAGAATGTCAGTATCCATCTTCCTGATGACTCTCGTGTAGTCCCCACCTGGGGATCCAAATGGGAGACTAGTTTAACTCCAGAATATTTTACCCGGGAGGAAGCCATTATCAGTACAACAATCATACAGAGAGAGCTGCATGTCCTCGGGAGTTAGTTACGGCTGTAGTTTCCTACTGCTTTCAGCCGTGTAGCAGTATCAACACAGCTAAGCCATGTTGAGTATTATTACAAGGCCATATCAATCATCCAGACTGCCGCCCTTGCAACTTCCGAAAGTCTGCTACACCCCTCTCGATGAACCATTCGTTAGTCTGGTCTCTCAAGAGATACCCATCCGATATGGTTACATCTGTAGCTTAGCTATCTGCTTCATTAGGACCCGCAAGCCTCCCCACCGTGGCAAGGTCACATGGTTCGCAGGGGAGGACATAATGCATTACAAAAGCTTTTATCCAGACAAGGTTTGGTTATTGTTATTTCTTTTTATAATAAAAGGGTTTTAATGATTAACAACTATTGTTTCTGATATACATTACAGAATATATGAAGATATAGAAGATTTAATACAATATGTAAAATGTGACGAGAATCTAATTGTGATGGGAGACTGGAATGCAGTGGTAGGCCATGTAGGAGAAGGTAATACAGTTGGAGAATTTGGACTGGGTCAAAGGAACAAAAGAGGAAGTTGGCTGGTTGAATTCTGCACTGATCATAATTTAGTCCTTGACAATACTTAGTTCAAACACCACAAACGACGGCTGTATACGTGGATGAGACGAGGAGGCAATTAAAGAATGAAGTGGATAGAAAGTGCAAGGTAGCTAAGGAGGAATGGTGTATGGTCCTAGGAAAGGTAGATGCTGCATACAGGAAAATCAAGGAAACCTTTGGAGAAAGGAAAACTAGGTGTATGAATATTAAGAGCTCAGATGGAAAGCCACTTCTAGGGGAAGAAGACAAAGCAGAAAGATGACAGGAACATATCCAACAGTTGTATCAAGGTAAAGATGTAGATGATTTGGTTCTGGAACAAGAAGAGGCTGTTGATGCTGATGAAATGGGAGATTGAATTTTGAAGTCAGAGATTGACAGAGCTGTTAGAGACCTGGAATTGATGACATTCTCTGTGAATTACTGACTGCCTTAGGAGAAACCAGCATGGCAAGGTTATTCCATTTAGTGTGTAATATGTATGAGACAGGAGAAGTGCCATCGAATTTTCCGCAGAATGTTGTTATATCTATTCCCAAGAAAACTGGTGCTGACAAGTGTGAAAGGTACCGCATCATTAATTTAGTATCTCATGCCTGCAAAATTTTAACACGTATTATTTACAGAAGAATGGAAAGACAAGTTGAAGCTGAGTTGGGAGAAGATCAATTTGGCTTCAGAAGAAATGTAGGAACACGTGAAGCAATCCTGACTTTAAGTCTGATCTTAGTGGGTGAAATTACAGGGTGTCCACCAAATCCAGATTTTGAAATTCCCTGACATTTCCCTGTTTTCCAGACATAAAAACAATTTTTTCCCTGACACACAATGACAAAAAAATTAAATTATGATAGGTTTCCAGGTATGGCCGTAGTATTAAAATACATTTTAAAACCTTAACATGCAAAAAATAAATGAGTAATTAATGTACATATTAAATTTCAAAACTTGCAAGTTTAATTTAGTCCAATTTAATTCAGTTTAAGATTTTAAAAAGTTATTACCATTACTGTTTCAGTGAAGAAATTTCTTCATCTATAGCGAGCAACGACTGTCGAGCTTCTGCCATCACCCTCCGCTTCTTTTCTTCTAATTCTTTCAGCAACAAAGTGGCCTTTCTCTTATTTTTTTGCAAAGAATCTTCTGCTTCCAATGGTTCACGTTTCTCCTTTAGATTTTGAATATACAGGGCATGAGCATTCCTTGCAGCATGGAGCATGTTCTTATTAATGGAGACCTTTTCAATTCCACCAAGGTTTGAGATAGCATCATATACTCTTCTTTGTGCTACAAGGGATTCTTGTAGCATGTTCTCTACAATAATTTCTTTATTCAGAGAAAAACCACGTTCAAGTGAAGCATTTCCATGAAACAATATTAGTATCATCTTGAGAAATGAAGCTAACTTTTCGGTGTTCAAATTTACTGTTGGCAAGACAGTACGGAGCCAAAAGTGATCTAATCTCTCGTTTTTAGAAGACAAAGAATTCATTACTTCTTTGAAAGTATCATTCTCACACACAGAAGTGAACTCCCTTTGTATATGATCAGCTTCATTACCCGAGATCCATTTGTTTTCAACAAAGACATTTAAAGCTACCCTTAGCCGTTTGCTGCTTAGAGGTTGCTTGGCTACACTTGGATCAAAACAAGAAATTCCTTTAGTCAGTTTATATGCCAGTGGTGACCGTTCCAGTATCTTCTTGCACAAAGCTACCATTCCTCTTAGACAATCTGTGCGAAACACTAATATATCTCTATCGTTTAATCCAGGAGTGCCACGAAGTGCTGCTCTAGCAGCATAACCTATGTCAATTTTAGATGCAGGCAGAAGATTTTCTTTACTGTCTAAATTAATTTTGAGGACATTTCCTGAAGACTGCAGTGACTCAGACTTAACAAACCTTGTCATGACATTTTTTATTGTTGCAATGAGAGATTCATACAGGAGTGGTGCAAATGGAAGATCTGTCTGAAACTGTTTTAGGAATGGTTCCAAATCTCCAACAAGAGATAATAAAAATGACAACTTGGCCTTAAGTAGCTGATCTTTAACTGAAGTTGATACTATTTTGAAGCTGTTACAGTTTGGGATTTTCTTGTCTGTGTTTGTTCCTTCCACATATTTGTCAACATTAGGTAGAATATCTATAGCACGTTCAATGACTTTCGAATTTTCAAGCCATCTTATAGCACAATATTTCAAAGGAAATACGTTTGAACCTGAATAATGTGTATAATCAGCACGTCTTGCAGGAACGTAGCAAAACAAGAAGTGAAGAGCACGAAGAAACTCGGCAATATTCCACTGGGTTTCTTTTACTGCTATTTTATATGAATTGTGCACAGTATGCAAGCCACAAGATCCAATGTTCACAGAAATAGGAGCATCTGGATCATCACTTAATAAATTACCAATATCCTGAAGGAACTTTTTATTAACATTTGGACCATCCATTGAAATTTGTAAGAGTTTTTTTAGATTGAGTCCCTGCAGTGCTCGCACAAAACCGTTTAACAAATCTGAGGAGGTAGAGTGACCAAGAAACACGGAATCAAAATAAGAAGTGCGTACTTCATTGGTATCAGGATTGAAACTACGAACTACAAGATCCATTTGGCCCATCTGAGAAACTTTATTCAGTGACTCGTCAAAACCAACGGTAAAATGTGTGCACTTATGACACATCTCAAGAACTTGCTTATGAAAATAGGGGGCCAAACCATGAGTGATTGTATATGCAATTTTTGTTCTGTGCAGTTGAACTTTCGAAGCTATTTCAGAGTCTGGAAACATTACTGTGAACAAACGTACACTAGCTTCACTAGAACGTAAAGAATGGTGTTGCATGACCGTATGCATGCACCATATAATCTCAGCTTTGGTTACTTGCTCTCTTGAAAGATAATTCTGTAGACATCTCGTCTCTGGTGAACCTTCTTTAATGGAAGAAGAAGAAGAAGCAGGAGAAACAGCAGCAGTGGAGTCATATGTGATAGAGTTCGTTGTGGTAGCTGTGGCAGGCAGAGGACAATTTGTGTTTGCGGCCAGGGTATTATCTACTGAGTTTAAGTCATTTTTTACTTCACTATTCAAATGTTCTTTTTTAAAATAACTTGAAAGGGATGATGAGAACTGGCTGAAGTTGACACTACTGGCATGCTTCTTTCCTACCATGTGACTTTTTAATGCCTGCCTCCCCATGTTGCTAAGAGAAAATGATGTTTTACATATTATGCAATATGCTGAAAATTTGTCCTGAGGCATGGGTTTCAACCACGTTCTGAAAGTATCATCAAGCAGCCACCTTTCATTAAACAAAGTTTTCCTTAGCTTTGATGAAGACATTGTTAGCTGAGAAAAGTAAGTATATTGTAAAAAGAAAAAAATTAAATAGTCCTATACTCCGCACGACTTTCTTGTAAACTGACAGTTCGCAAAACAAGTGAGCACTGCCTTACCTATGCCGCCAGCACTCTATTGCTTCAATAGCAGTTGATGCACTCGTAAAATGTAATACCCTACTATGAAAATCACACAAAAATACAAGTGAAAACAAATTCACAAAACTTCCTACCAATATCATACACTAAAACAAGAATAGGTACATTATTATAAAGTGTAAAAATAAATTATTCGCGGCTAATGACCGGCATAAGAAGGAGGTTATGGCTGATCGATACCACGGTGTCAATTTTTGCCGAGTCACATTCTTGCCGCTTGTCTTGCACGAACTATACAGAGGTATGGTACACAGATGAACTATATGGTAACCAACACACGGATGTAAATAAAATTACAACTACATTGAACACTATTAAACCTATATACCACACACGCCGAGTTAGGTAACTTAACCACGTGGTGATGTAGGCAATACAGTTGGCAGACAGGTTTCAAGATTGCGCTCAACCGATATAAATCGATATGAATGGTGGTTTGGGATTGACTGGATCAAGAACGAATACATACAAATATACTTCACAAACTCAAAATCTCCTAACCAACAAACAACCTTCATCTTACAGTGTGATGTCACTTTATTTTAAATCTTGTTCTCTATTCATAAAATTACGCGTGATATTACAAGCTACTAGACGTGCCTGAAAACTACCGAACCCCTCTCACGAAAGTTAGGTTAGAAACTCAACATGGCGCGGCCCACGGTGTTACCTACATCAGCGCATTTCATCATAATAATAATAATCATGAACACTCAATGAGTATTAAGTTTAAGTGAATTTCGCACTTTCCTGCATTCAGTCAGTGTTTGTTGTCTTGCTTTTATACTTTACGAGGTAGTGACTATGGCACACGTCATTACACACTAAACAAACAGTCATCCGTTGGGTTGTGTAATTTTGTCTATATGCATATTTTGTTGTGGAAGCCATGTATTTAAGCGATTAGAAAAACTGAGAACGCAATATAGGCCTAATTCAACATGCTCGCCATTCCCCAACAACACAGCATATTCAATAGTAAGCAGATCATAACATTGAAAATTCGATCGATCAATCGATCTATCATAGTCGCTACTGCTTGCTATAGCCTATCCATACAGCTACTGATGCTATTGGTTACTTCACGTTCGAGATCACACTTGATTTTTTAAATGTTTGTTCAGTTTTCTTTACAATTTATTCCTGGCATAAAAGACATGCCCTAGATTAATGTTATAAAAACTGAAAAATGTGCTTCTATTAAAGGATAAATACGGTATGTCAATTTTATATGGCAGAACGAATTTCCAGATTTTTTCGGAATTCCCTGACATTTCCCGGTTTTCCAGTCATTTTTCGAATTCCCTGACATTTCCCGGTTTCCCCGGTTTTCCATACCGGTGGCCACCCTGAATTAAGATGCACAAGCCCATGAACATGGCATTCGTAGATCTAGGGGGGAAAAAATAATTGATAATGTTGATTGGACCAAGCTGTTTAAGATTCTGAAGATGAATGGAGTCAGTTACCGAGAACGAAGAATTACAGAAGAGCCTCGATAATTCAAAATCCCGCCTAATTCGAAGAAGGTCTCGTTTCCGGAAACATAAGATACAGTTTTGCATGTTATTTAAATTGTTTAATTCGAAATACGGATAATTCGTAATTCGAAGTACAATGTCGGCCCCATTACCGAAATTTAGACTTTTAATTCAAAACTGCCGTTACATTTTAAAACAGTAGTATGTTACAGAGTAATTTCAACTCGAAATTTATCAGCGTCATAATAGAACGCGTGTTCCGGAACGTGGAGTGGTACCGTAGTTTTCCGCATTTACACTCACTTCAGTGGATCTACAGTGCGCTTCATGATTACTAAGTTGAATGAAATCGGAATTCTTTTGTTTTCAAACTTTTAAGGAACGCCGTAATATCACGCAACGGGCAGTGTGCGGGAAAACAGAATCCGCGAACACTGGCGATGCCGACAGTTGACGAAAATAGTAATAATTTTAAAAAAACTGGCTCATATAATAAATTCGTAAGCACCGAACAATATTGTCATTGCCGATGAAACTGCATTACTTTATTTTAATGCGAGCCCAAACGATCATATGGTTTTAAAGGAGAAAGTGCCAGCCGGAGAATTGTACAAGTGTGAGGGATGGGGGTCATTGTGGTGCGTTGCAATGCACATGGAAGCGAGAAACTTTATCCCCTCGTCATAGGAAAGATCGATAAGCCACAATGTTATGGGCGTCGGGAACTTTCCATGCCAGTACATAGCATCTAAAAATGCAAACAGTACAGAAATCCAAAAAATAATGCATTTGCACAGGGGAACCAGCATAATTTATCCCCGTCTTTGAATTGTGTGATATTTTTCTTCCGTTGCGTGAGATTATGTTTGTAAGTTATTTACCCAAGTGCATTATTTGAACATTGTAAATGCACCTTGTTGGATACATGTTGAAAATAGTTTTTCCCATGGCATTTGAAAGGTTTAAACCGTGAATCGAGGTGATTGCATGTATTAATAAGTCTTAGAATACTTTGTGACGCGGCAAGTGTTTACATTTCTGAAGTACAAGAGAAGTGCCATGGCGGGAAATCGTACAAGGATAGTCATCGGAAAGTTCGATTTTAAGGACATCGGGCACTTTCTGTGTAAATACAAGGCATCTAAAATGCTTACAGTATAGTAATTCAATGAATAAAGTACTTGCACATGGGAGCCAGCATAGATTTCTCGTCTTTGAATCCTGCTTTTTTTCTTTCTTTTGTTGCGTGAGGTTATGTTTGCCAGCGAGATATCCAAGTGCATTATTTGAATGCTGTAAATGCACCTTCTTGCATACATTTTGGAAATAATCTTTTTTCATGGCATTTGAAAGGTATAAACTGTGAATCAAGGTTAACTGCGTGCAGTAACGGGCCTTAGAATATTTTTTAACGCAGCGAGGGTTGGTACTTCTGAATTGCGAATTGGCGGTTAATTCGAAATCACGTAATTCGAAGTCCGATTTTTGAGTCCCAACGACATCAAATTAACGAGGTTTTACTGTATCTACAATCTGTATAAAAATCAGTCTGCAGTGATAAGAATTGAGGGCTTTGAAAAGCAGCAATCCAGAAAGGAGTGAGGCAAGGCTGCAGTTTGTCCCCCCTCCTTTTCAATGTTTACATAGAACAGGCAGTAAAGGAAATCAAAGAGGAATTTGGAAAGTGAATCACAATCCGAGGAGAGGAAATCAAACCTTGAGATTTGCCGATGATATTGTTATTTTATCTGAGACTGCAGAAGATCTCGAACTGCTGAATGGTATGGACGAAGTCTTGGGTATGGAGTACAAGATGAAAATAAATAGGTCTAAAAGAAAAGTAATGGAGTGTAGTCGAACGAAGATAGACGATGCACTAAATATTAGGTTAGGAAATGAAGTCTTAAAGGAAGTAGATGAATATTGTTACTTGGGTAGTAAAATAACTAAAGATGGCAGAAGTAAGGAGGACATAAAATGCAGACTAGCACAAGCACGGAAGAGCTTTCTTAGAAAAAAAATTTGCTTACTACAAATTAGAACGATGTTTCTGAAGACTTGCATCTGGAGCGTGGCATTGTATGGAAGTGAAAGATGGATGATAACTAACTCAGAAAGAAAGAGACTAGAAGTTTTTGAAGTGTGGTGTTACAGAAGAATGTTGAAGGTGAGATGGATAGATTGAATCACGAATGAAGACATACTGAATCGAATTGGTGAGAGGAGATGGATTTGGCTAAATTTGATGAGAAGAAGAGATAGAATGATAGGACACATCTTAAGACACCCAGGACTTGTTCAGTTGGTTTCTGAAGAAAGTGTAGTCGGCAAGAACAGTAGGTGTAGACCAAGGTATGAATATGACAAGCAGATTAGAGCAGACTTAGGATGCAATAGTTATGTAGAAATGAAAAGGTTAGCACAGGATAAGGCAACATGGAGAGCTGCATCAAACCAGTCTAAGGACTGATGACTCAAACAACAACAATCATGCATATTTCAATTACACTCACTTTTGGCAGCATTCCAAGATCTGAAGCCAGATCCGTCCTTCTTTCCTAGCCCACTTGAAAATTTCTTGACAAGCAAGAAGGATTCTCTCGCTTTCGGCAAACCATCCTGCATCACTTAGGAAGCCACCTGTAGACAAAATAACAAGATTATTATTTTAAAGATATATATACAATTTTCTTAAACTTGCAATAAAGTCATTTATTAGCATAATACCAACTAAAATAAAACTTTCTCCAATTCAAGTCTAACATTGGGATCAAGCTTGGAGCTCAAGGGAATTAAAAGGACAGATCAACGGTTCTTAGAAAACAATGCCTGTATTCTACTGTTGGTATGGATGGGCGAGTGATCATGTTGGATCGGTATTACTTCTTCTGGATAACACATAGCCACACTCAGATCCATAATATTCAGAAGTCTGCAAATATTGGTCTGGTGTGAGGCGACTACATCCAATGACACATTCAGACCAGATAACATCTAACCCCACCAAGAAGAGGAGACTATGTGAACTCCGGGTGACATACCTCTGGTTGTGTTGGGCTCCCAAAGTCCAGATGAACGAAGTCTCATCTGAGGTTATCTCATAATTCCTATCAACTTGGAGAATGTGATCAATGCAGAATGCCTCAATTTACCGCTAAGTGGATCTGATAGCGTACTAACTTTTTACTTTTTACAATTTTGTGTACATCACACCAACACAGATGGGCTTCATGGTGACAATGGGATAGGAAAGGGCTAAGAGTGGGAAGGAAGCGACTGTTGCCTTAATTAAGGTACAGCCCCAACATTTGCCTGGCATAAAATTCGAAAACCTCAGAAAACCATCTTCAGGGCTAACAGCAGGGATTGAACCCACTATCTCTCAAATGCACGCTCACAGCTACATGACCCAAATCATGCGCCACTTGCTCGGTCCTACGAATAATGTATGAGCAGCTGGGAAAACGGGCATTTTGCCCAAGCCACCGACAAAGAACTGTACCTGCAATGAAGTTTGAAATGAATTGTTAGAAACCTCTTTGTCATCCAATTTCTCTGACACATGCAGCTGCCTTTGTCATCTCTGGACAGACCTAGAATGAATAACAAACACACCAAGCTGCCCTCCTTATAAAACTCCATGTCAAAAGGGAGTGATTTTGCATCATGTGCTTGCATTCATGGACCAGTTCAGGTAGGTAAGTGTAGGGGTGTTCATTGCCTGATGTCACAATGACAGAGTGAATCATCATACATTCATATTCATTACATTGCCCATCAGCAATCAGTCTGGGAGATTCTGTGAATTTACTAAAACACCTCCATAATCCTCTACTTGTAACTAGATCTGTGGTCTTATTTTATTTCTATACCTTTCATCTTTAAATCAATAAAAACTGAGTCTAATCATTGTCATCTCCATCTCCCTCTACTTCTCTTACCATCAAAAACAGAGTCCATTATTCTCCTAGGTAACCCATCCTCCTCCACTCGCCGAAAGTTACCCCACTGCCAAAACCGGTTTGTGTGTACAACTTCATCCACATAGTACATTCCTAACTTAGCCTGTAGCTCATCATTCTGCTTACCCTCTTGCCATTGTTCCCACCTGTTTGTACCAGCAATTATTCTTGCTACTTTCATGCCTGTTACTTCTAACTTATGAATAAGATATCCTTAGTCCACAGAGTTTTCCCTACCGTACAGCAAAGTGTAAAGTTTCCTCCAGGAGAATGTTGATCACAACTGCGAGTTCACTGCTTTAGCTTTGCTGCATCCTTGATTCAATCTTATTTATTATACTACCATCTGGGGAGAATACTCACCCTACCTGATACACCTGTTCCAGATTTGTATTCCCAATCTGAGATTCGATTCTCTTATATTTTATCCCTACCGATATCACTTTAGTCTTGGAAAGACTAATTTTCATTTTATTCTCATTGCACATATTTTTTAAGTCCCAAGGCTTTCAGCGCAGTCTCCCATTAGGACCAAGTCATTAGCACAGGCCAAACTGCTTACTACATTTCCACCAAACTGAATCCCTCCCTGCCATTTTACTCCTTTCAGTAAATGATCCATAAACTATGAATGTCAAAGGTGAAATATTACAGCCATATCCTTACCCTGTAAGTACCTTGAACCAATAACCTATTCTACCATCAATTCAACAAAATGAAACTCTCAATAAAAATGTTTTGCGAGCCCATATACCAATCTGCACAGCATTAGGTATGTTTACAATGTAGCTAGCTACCTGTCAGTCTCTCCAATGGTCCTAAAATACTTTCCTGATCACAACAGAAGTTCAACTTATTCACGTTTTACGTCTTAAGACAAAACTGTTTACAACAGCTACTGTGTAAAATTGTTGAGAAACTACATACAGTAATCAAGAAGCAAGTGGACAGAAATACTACCAAATACTATGAACAATGCATAATTTCTGGAAAACATTTTGCAGCTGCTGTGTAAAATTGTTGGGAAACTACATACAGTAACCAAGAAGCAAGTGGACAGTAATACTACCAAATATCTACAACTGATTATTTGGGTGTTTGAAAAACCATATAGATTAAATTAAATATTATCTATATTAGTATCAAAGTAAGGATCTTTATTATACTTAACCATTATTACATAATTTGATTATAATAATAATAATAATAATAATAATAATAATAATAATAATAATGTGAGGAAGAAAAAGATCTATAATTCTCGCGATTTCCTCGTTAACAACCAGCGTACTTTGAAGACTAGCTAGCCAGAGAGTAAAATTCCTTGTCCATGGAGTGCCAGGATTTCCCCAGATTGAGACAGCACTGTCAACTCTCCACCGAACACTGTAAGTTGGAGAACAATTGGAATAATAACTGATGGTTAGAGTGAGCAGCAAGACTTGACAGAACTGTGCAACAATGGAGACCAAACAAGCAAGCCAGCTCCAGGACTGGCATGCTTTTGAAGTACTCCACGTGGATTGTCACTGACAAAGTAAGCATACTATTGGCCTTTTTTTTTTGCTATTCGAACCCATTATCTCCCGAATACTGCATACTGGCAGCACTTAAGCGACTGCAGCTATCGAGCTCGCTACCAGAAAATGTAACATGGAACAAAATGCATAATGGTTTCCTTTATCAGACTGTAAAATGAACGGAACTTCTATTTCATAGGTATCTCTGAACACTTGGAGATAACATTAGTTATATTTTGTGGCCATAATGTGAACAGAAAATACCAAAAACTGTAACCGACACAACTCCCTGAAATACATTCAACTTGTTAAAATTACGAATTAAGAATGAACACAAATGCACTGAAATATGCAAAACTACCACATACAAAACAGATCAATATGTCTCATACATTAACATACGACTTCGACAGGGGGAAAAGCACAGGACTGCAAGAAAAATCATGTGGCCTAAAACTCCAACAAAACTACATATGGAAACAATGTTAACTGCGCATGACCACACAATAACAAACCTATTCTTTTGTCCCGAATTCCCAGCAGTAAAGCACACATGCTGCTACAGTGAGCGTTAAACACGATACACTCGCCAAATAAAGCATCAAATATACACGACTGAAAATCAGATTGCGTAAATTACACAAGCACATAAGAATGTATTCTAGGGAAGAGTACTGACCATACTGGAAATTACATTGGTCAAAGATAGGAAGAAGTAAAAATAAATCGTAAAATCGGAAGACGAGTTAAAAACGGAAAGTTTCAGGGTAAATCACAAGGGTTGGCAGGACGTGTTACAAACCTAGTGCCACTGCCAGATTCGTAATCTTTAATTTCCGTAAGAAGTGAAAACTGACTTTCGCTTGCATGATGGAGAGAAAGGACACAGGATGTACACTTGATAAATTTTGAGGATTGCCTAACAAAATACCCAACCACATGACAAGCAGTTTTATATCAAAGGATACGGGAAGGGGTTCAACTCCAGCAGAGCACTTCTCCAATCTTTAATACATAAATAGTCTTGAATAACAAGGATGTTCAAAGTTTTCACCATTCACAATGAAACAGTCCGGCTTTATAATTAAATTTATGAAAAAGTGCAAGTCACATATATCTGCTTTCTGCCGACAATTGCTTATATGGGTAGCAAAATAATAAAATAATAAATAATAAACATTTTCTTGTACACATTATATGATACTTTCAATACGCACCAAAAATGATTTTCATTACTTGTAATTGCTTATCTATCCGCGGTATAAGTCTCGCCCACTTCGCAAACTTTATTTTCTTTTGGTGGTGTAAAAAATAGTCCACCATCAAGCTTCCTTTTGTAACCCGATTAACAATTAAGAACAAAACAGTACAACATTTTCTGGAAATAATAGAAAACTAGTTGATTGCACAGATACTACCACAGACTTTTGGAAAATATTATAACAAGCAAATTCCCTTGATAAGCCTTCAAATTATCACCATGATTTTACGCACGCACAATATTACCTTCATCAATAATTTGGCACACATGTTGTTGCAGCTGATGTGCTACAACTGCAGCACCATACTCCAGCACAGAAACCACTTCCAATGTTGAGAGAGCAGAGTGATCACATTAGGTATACTATTTGTCAAGATTAAACTAAACCACTTTTATGTTCAACAACAAAATATATTCTTAAAAGGAAGGATTTGCCACTGGTTCACCACTGTATGTGTATGTCCAGTCTTCCGCCTTAAGGCTGGTTGGATCCTCAACAGCTCCGCCATCAGCTTTCATAGATGGCCTAGGCATCACTGAAGAGGCGTACTAGGGAAATGAGGAGTGAGGTAGTTTCCCGCTGCTTTCCTCACCGAGTCAGAAGTTCCTATTACATATCAGTCTGCCAAGCCCACTGAAATGTATGCACCAACCGACCCTATGAGCAACATTTTCACACCATACATAGCAGTGACTGGCTGCAGAAGGAATGGCATTACTAGCATCGCTCTTACCTCAGTCACTTTCATATTGTCAAAGCCAAGGATAAGACAGAGACAAATCAATGAAAGTAACAAAATTACTCTAGCCCATACCATAAGACATAGTGCACTGTAAACACTAGGTCCTGCCAGCAAAGGCAAGGTTCATCATTATCATGAATAATTGCAAATATTTTCCTAAAAATACTGAAAACAAACTCTAAGCGACCAACATTACAAAGGGATCTTACGCAGGAGCAGAGGACGATGATGTAATATGTCTGTATCACAGTGATGTCACACTTCCTAGACATACTAAACTTTTCACACCAGGCGTGTCGGCCGTGCGGTTAGGGACATGCAGCTGTGGGCTTGCATCCGGGAGGTAGTGGATTCGAACCCCACTGTCAGCAGCCCTGAAGATGGTTTTCCGTGGTTTCCCATTTTCACACCAGGCAAAACAGGGGCTGCACCTTCCCATTCATAGGCCATTCCCAGACATGCCAACTTTCAAAAGTGAAAAATCAGGAGAAATTTCGCAGTATTATGACACATCACTGATGGCAGAACATGTACAAATTCATTATAATTCAATACATTAACAATTCTATTTGCCCATATTTATATATTTCATCATTTACATGTGAATACTAAATACTGGACATACCTGAACTGTAGGAACATGTGACTTCTCATCCTTCAACATGGTGATCACTTTACGATTAATTGTTGTTCAACACACCAGTAGCTGATTTAGCCCTCTTCAGAAACTCGGAACTAAATTTTTGCTCAAAGCACTTGCCTTGCTGAACTGATTTCAAGGTTAAAAGTTTCTCCAAAGTTTGTTCATACAGCAAGGATCTGAACTGTGTTTTTGTCTTTGTGACTCTGCTAAAAATCCTTTCACATTCTGCATTGCTGTGGAATTGATAAAAAGCAAGCATCACCTTAGAGAGTCTGTCATATTTAAGTACACTATCAGCTGATTTCATCTGACCTACCAATGCCCATTGAACATCAATTCTTCCTTTTGCCAGGTCTGTTTCTTCGAGCTGAAAGTTACAGAACTGGGAGTGCAGAATATCAGTTTCTTTATCCAAATGTTCTGTTTCACTAGTCAAAATGTTCGGACACTTTTTAATGAAAAATCTAAGGCTAGAAAATGATTGCCTTACTTATAACAGAAATATTTGCAACTTCTGCATTAATTAAAACTTCATCTTTGAATGGAAATTTGTGTACCATGTAGTCATACAATGAAGAGAAACACTTTCTAACAGACTTAAAGAATATGCACTTTTCCTCAGACTTCAATGTGTTCACTAAAACAAACGCAGAGTTCCCTATCATCAGATTACAATCATCTTTTTGATTTGCTGGAGTATGATAATCTACATCAAGGAGAGAGGAGGATCTTTTAATAACGTGTGGTTACACAAACCTTGCCATCACATTCTTCAATAATTCCTCCAAAACTGACCTCAATAAGTGGATGTGCGGCATACTTGACTGAAGAGCTACGTTTGGATTCTCAAAGATATCCATAAAACTTGAGAGAAAACGGCAAAAAGATTTATGTAAATTTGATGAAAGGAACATGAAAAGTTGTTCTTCACGTGACAATGCATGGCTCTTAGTGTCATAAGTAGTTTCATATTCAAAGTTCAAAGTTCCCATCATTTTACCCCTCTGATTAATGTTAAAAGATGTTTTTCGAGTTCTACTTTCACTTAAAACAATAATCAACTCCACCATCAACACACTTCCAATTCTTGCTTTGCGTTACTAGGGATTGTCTGAAATACTCTGAACTTTTCTTTCCTCTTTGCACTCCTTTTCAGATAATAAAATATATCAATTATACTTTCATCAACATTTACGGGCAAGCACGCCGCACCCTTCTCGGCAGCAAGATTAATTAGGTGACATGAGCAGCTTATAATGATCCTGTTACTATTTTCCCACTTCAAGCATTCTGCCGCACCATTCTTTAATCCTACCATTACTGGAGCATTATCAGCACCAAGAGCTAGGCAGTTTTTTTAATGGAATGCAGAATTCCCAAAAAGTTGAGAGCAAAAAATTGGCAATATTAGCTCCAGTAGCATCCCCTTCTAAATTGGGCACAGAAAGTAGACAACTCTGAATTTCATTGAGTTCAGGCCTAAAAAAAGTTACAACAATGGGATATATCTTCAAGTCGCTTTTATTGCTACAATCAGTAGCAACAGAAAATTCATTCACCTGCAAATGTGATACAATTTTCGCCCTTTCTTCCATGCACATTTCTGTAATGATAGCCGCTGTTTTCGTTCTAGCACACCCATATCGTTTAGCGATTTTCGAATCAGGAAACATTTTGTGAAACAAAGGTCCCGCATGATCGGAACAATTTACAGGCAGGTTATGTTCTACTATAAATGACGTAAATAACGCCTCGGCATTCGTCACAGGATTTAAATCTTGGTTTTTACATGAAAAGTTCAGTTTCTGGTTTCTTTCTACACACTGGACACTCTCCTTATGTTTTTCCATTTGCAAATGCTTGAGTGTATCACATTTCCTGCCATGTGCAACTGAAAAATCACACCTACATACAGTACAGAACGTGAACGTTGGTCCCTTTCTGGATTCACTCAAACACGGAAACTCTTCCCTATAAGCACTTTTTAACACTGCATCATATTTCTTTTTTGACATTTTGGCCAAATCAATATTAAGACACAACACAAGCACTTCTGCAGGTCTTGCCCCTGGTAGAACGACTATACTGTGCTACTTCTGAGGTTAGGTTAATCCAAAGAGAATGTTATTCGCTTGACTCGCTTGCAAAGAGAATGACTGTATTATAGACCAAAGAGCAGCACATGACTGGCCACCGTGCCCCGTAGTGCAATCTGGTATCATTATTAGAACTAATATCGACCAGCCATATATCGATAGAACGAGGAAATCCACGGGAGTTTAAAATAATACGAAAATTACGGATAATACTCTGAAAATTGGGAGATCGGACCCGGCGATCGGGAGATCGGGAGGAACGATGAAAAATCAGGAGTCTCCCGCTCAAATCGGGAGACTTGGCATGTCTGCATTCCTATTCCATCGCCGCCATAAGGCCTATCTGTGTCAGTGTGAAATAAAACCATTTCTAAAAGAAAAAATCTAAAAGAAAATGTTTTTCACACAGTTAATCACGTTCACAATGGAACCAAAAACAAATGGGTAGATGAACGTTATAATTTGCCATACAGGATATACAAGAAACCCACTCAAACTTCACACACAATAGACAAAGAATTCAATCAACCTGAACACACACAAATTAGAGGGACTGAACACAAATTACACTTAAAGCAACAACAATACCTATAAACAAAACAGATTTTAATAACAAAATTATTAATAATAAAACAAATCACAGAAGTATTATGTTATATATTTTGTTCCAGTACAGATTATGTGCTGGGATCATCTGCACCGTTTTCAAGCAATTACTCAACATCTTCAGTAGTTAGTACTATTTACAAAAAAGACAGTTCTTTCAAATCTATATTCAATTTTTTAAATATATATTTTCAATAATCTATTGAATTTGTAGCCTTCATCCCTTTTGAAGCAGCTCCAAAATTAAAAAGTGAACATTTATTGCTAATTTCTATAGTAACCTGGTGCCTCTAGTTTCTTCTACACTTTTCCATCCTTAAACACAACCATTTATTCCTTCAAAACTTCTTCACATTGACTACCAGCTCCTCAGCGGGTGATTTAAACCTCCAGCCCAGCCTTTTTAAATCCCCTCATCTCTAAAGTGTCCGGCTCCTTGGCTAAATGGTTAGCATGCTGGCCTTTGGTCACAGGGGTCCCGGGTTTGATTCCCGGCAGGATCAGGAATTTTAACCATAATTGGTTAATTCCCCTGGCACGGGGACTAGGTGTGTGTGTTGTCTTCATCATCATTTCATCCTCCTCATGACATGCAGGTCGCCTACGGGTGTCAAATCAAAAGACCTGCACCTGGCGAGCTGAAGTTCTCGGACACATCCGGGCACTAAAAACCATACGCCATTTCATTTCATCTCTAAAGTGCACTATTTTGTCCCAGTGGGGACATGTTTTTAGCCTCTCCCCACTACATTTTTGGCCTGGCTATCTTGCCTTTGAAATCAGTGTCATTTAGAAATTTAATTCCCACTTACTTCTAATGTTATTTCCTGTGCGGCTTATGCTCCTAAGTTGAATTGCATCCTCTCTGTCCGCCGAGTTATATTCCAAAGTTTATATACGATGTATTCCGCTCCTATCTCTGTTATTTTCCGGTCCGGTGTTGGACCAGCTGTAGAGAGAGTCTTTCTCTCCCGAGGCTCGTTCGCTATCCAGCCAGTTTCTGCTTCGCGTTGCTTGCCTGGCCTGCTTAAAGTGCATTGTTAGCCATGTTGGAGACTAGTGGTGTTGTTCGTTGGCTCGTCTGTAGAGCATCGAACTATCTCAACATGCCCGGATAGCCTGTAAAGGATGAGATCTTTATGCCCTCAAGTTTTGACTAATTTGCTGGGTGTGGACGTCCACAACTTATTTATTTGCTATATCTAACATTTCATGAAGTTGTAAGTAATTTCTCTGCTGATGCCATGTGTTAGCATCCTTCCATGGATTCAATGCAAGTCATTTCCTACAAATTTATTTTTTTCTCCTGGAGCTGGACTGCCTCATCTTTGAAACATTGGTGGAATTTATGCCGTCCTGTGGGTATCAATTTTGATAGATCTTCAGTTTTATTGAACCTTAAAATTTCAAAACATGTATATGTATCAGCTTACTGACTTCACAGATTAAACCTCCGTACGGGAGGAAGAAATCTCCAAAACCTGTCTATGTCTCTAAATTTTTCTGCGAGGAGATGCTTTGTTGTAAATGTTATTTCTGTTTTGGATCAAGAAAAAGGTTTAAGTGTTATGAAAATAATTTTATATTTTATTAATGAGGGATGATATAGAATGCCTTATCTTAAATAAAAAAGGGAACTGAAAGAAATGGAGAAGAATGAAAGGAAAATTCTAAAAAAAAAAAAAAAAAAAAAAAACGTACAGCCCCTCTGGTTTTACAACAACATTGTAGTGTTTAATTTTGACTCTGTAGGATATCGCCTGTTTATTGTACCTGTTCTGTGTCAGTCTGTAGGCCAGTTCCAATTTTCTACCTCTTTCCTTGTTTGCCTCCTTGTCTAGTCCGTTGGGTTGGATCAGTTCTCCAAAATACTTAAATTTTCTACTCTTCTAACCTTTCCACACTTCACTTCCATGCTTTTCTTTTCTCTCTCTGATGTCGGTACTCCATGTACTTCGTCTTTTCGTAGGAGACTTTGAGACCTGTTTTCTTTGCAATGTCATGAAGAAGCTCCAGCATCCTTTGGGCATCCTCTCTGTTTTGAGCTAGGAGAGCAAGATCATCAGCAAAAGCCAGACATTTAATTTCCAAGTTTTGTCCCTTGCGCCCAAGATGAATTCCTTGTATGGCTTCTACTTTCAGAGAGTTTTCCCAGGTTTTTAGGACTTTCTCCAATACAATGTTAAACAGGATCGGTGATAATCTTGGACCTCAGAAAACGACGGGTGGTACTTGGAGGAAAAGGAGAAATGAGGATCTCTACAAGTATTCCGAAAAGATCACGGACACAATGCGAAAACAAGGACTGAAATTTTACGGACATCTCCTTGTCTGACTCCTGTCTTTATTTGGAATGGATCAGAGATTTCTCCAGCGAATTTAATTTTTGAGATGGTGTCTGTCAAGGTTTGTTTTATCATTCCTCTTGTTTTCCTGTCGATTCCAAACTCTTCTAGGGCATTAAATAATATTTATCAACTGAGTCATATGCTTTTTGGAAATCGACAAAGATTACCACTCTATTTCATAAACACCAAGCCGGTATGGTGATGGATATAAGCAATGCACGATTCACTCTGAGTCTTTTCAGTACTACTGACATAGATATGATGAACATGGTGCAACATACTGAAGAAGGAGTCAATCTTTGACTCACCGATTCAATATCTGCACTGCTATGGTTGCATTCTATCCAACACCAACGCCTCAGAAGGCTAATCCACCATCCCAATACATCATGATTATCCTGCAGGACTAACTGCCATAGGTTCAACGTGACATATTCAGGCTGTCTATAAGCACACAAATAACCAGTGCATACGTTCACGCTACGTAACAGAAGCTCTCGAGACTTCTTTTCGTATGTTACTCTCCGAGGATATGATTGGCTCACATGGCATCCAGCAGTGATGAGTCAAAAATCATGCCATTCAGATGATACAGTTTAAATTGAGTTGATTCTTTATTTTTCTCCAGATCTACATTATATGTATATGATCAATTAATGGAGAGCAAAAATAACAAGTCTGACCTAAACCAGCTCACAAAAAGAAAAGGAAAAGAATGCCCCCAGATAGAAAGACATATGAACAAAACAAGAAATAATAATAATAATAATAATAATAATAATAATAATAATAATAATAATAATAATAATAATAATAATAATAATAATAATATGACAATGCAGCAAAATAAACACTGTTGTATGGCCCAAGATCAACCCTTATTGGTGGTCTATTGGCCATGGCAGAAGGCAGTATGATAATAAGAAACTAAAATAGTAACATATTTACTGTGTAGAGTACACTAGTGTCAGCAGACAGCATCTGTGATTTAAACAAACTGCATATCACTTCTGGCTGGGTTCGCAACTCAGCACAATCCATCCTGTACACTGACCTATCTGTTGCTCTACTTAAGTTGCAAACACAGCTTTCGCGTTACATCCACTGTCATGCCAGCATGCAATTATTCCCCTTACGTTTCATTACTAGCGTCTACTGTTAAACTCCAGTATCTAGCTACAGCACCAAGTACCTGATACCTCGCTATTATTTACAAGCTCACCAAACCTACCATTGTGTCGCTGATTCACAATCATCCTCCAACCTCAGATTATACCACCTAGTCTTATTCTTCCACCACATATCAATTACGTCCTCAATCTCAACCCAATTTTGTTTATTCAAAATTTCAAGTCCATCTCCTCATTAAATTAAACCATTGCACTTACCATTCCATGCACATAATCACTCTTGGTGGCCTTCACACAATTAACGTCCTTCCTCCAATACCATTATATCCATCAACCACTTCTCGTAATTTACATACCATATACTAATCATAATCACATACTCATGATACCTCACTATTATTTACAGACTCATCCAACATACCATTGTATCACTGAGTCACAGTCAACCTCCATCTCAACTTATACCACCTGGTCATATTCTTTCACCACATATTCATTTCGTCCTCAATATCAACCATACTTATTCTCTTTAAAAATTTCAAACCACTCTCCACAATAAATTAAACCACCTCACTTGCCATTCTATACATTACCAACCATACATCCTTTTCATCCGCCACCCTTAACTCATCACCATTGAAGACACTTTTACAAAAACAGCCATAGTCCAAAAATTGGATTTTTTAACGGAGACCACTACTCTGTACTTTGCAACATGCTGCACCGTTGGACATTCAAATGCATAACAAAAACGTCCATAGTTCCATTATAAATGCATGTTTAGATTTACCCTGTTTTACAAAAACAGCCATTGTCCTTTGACTTTGTTACAAAAAGTGCCAATGTCCAGAAAAATCTTGATGACATATCGTTATCAAGTAGACAGTGACTTCAAAATGGCTGACATAGATAGTGATGATGTGTATACTGATCCTGCAAATTCAACAAATTGGAAGCGTAAAAGGGCTAAACAGGAGATAAAAGGAAGATGTAATTAAAAAGAAGAAAGTATCTGGTGAAGCACACATTAATCACCAAGGCAAAGAGGTTGCCGCGCGAACAACCGGACCAGATTGCAGATAAACATAACCGTACTTTACACATAATAACAACGATGTGCGTCATTCAGCTAGCATTACATGTAATTTATTTATTTGTAAGTGTTCAAGATTGCAATGCATTGATAAACTCAAGGCCGAAAAAAGGGTCAATATTTTACCTCTGTTCAACAAACTAGTAACTAAAGACGAACAAGATTCTCATCTGAGTGGTCTGATATCATTTCATGCTCCATACAGAAGGACATCTCGAAAATCTGGTCACACGGATAGTGAAGGTTATGCAGTAATAGGTGAGAAAACAAAAATCGTGCAAGCTTCTGCTATAAAGTTTGAGCATCAGACAAAGAGATTTCTGTTTGTGCTACGGCACTTGCCTCTATTTTTGGAATCACACGTGGACGGGTGCGAAGGATTCAACAGTCGCTGGTTAATACAGGATGTTCACCCAAGGATACGAGAGGAAAGCATGATAACCGTTTTAGAAAAACTCCTCCAGCAGTTATTGACCTGATTATTAATCACATCCAGGCTTTTAAAGTACGGCAATCTCATTATTCTAGAAGAAATCGTAACAGAATGTATCTTCCTGAAACTCTGAATGTGAGAGCAATGCACAAACTCTTCTTGAAATCCCATACACTGAATGTGTCATATCTCATTTAACTAAAAGTATTTAAAGAGAAATTCAATATTCCATTTGGCCTACCAAGAAGTGATACGTGTTCAACATGCGATTCACTGCAGCTGCAGATCGATTCGGCTAAAACTGAGGATGAGATCAACACGTACAAAGTTGAAAAGCAAGTCCACCTATGTAAAGCTGATAAGTTTTTTGAAATGAGGAGAAAGTTCAAACGTTTGGCTCAGAGGAACAAGATTACCTGCATCTCTTTTGATTTCATGCAAAACCTTCCTCTAATAGTAGTGAGGTTTTTTATGCTCGCCAACTGTGGTACTATGTATTTGGGATTAACGACATGGGGACGAAGATGGTCAGCATGAATGTATATGATGAAATGACTGCCAAGAAAGGCCAGAATGATGTAACTTCAATGCTACTTAAGCATTTCAATATATATGGCACCAGAACTGAAACATTGGTACTTATTAGCGATGGATGTTCAGGCCAGAACAAGAATCAAGTTATGTTCCGATGCCTCCATGCTCTGGTTCATTTTTTCAAGGTGTTCAAAACTATAAAATACATATTCCCCATTAGAGGTCATAGCTATCTCCCCAATGACCAAGATTTCAGTCTCATTGAGGCTAAAAAGAAGAAGCATACTGCAGAAATCCAAAGTGATTGGGACAAATTGATCAAATCTGCTAGTGTGAACCCTTCACCGTTTAATTTAGTGAATATTAAACAAGATGATATTTTTGATATGGCATCTTCTCTGTCTCCATATTTTTGTAAGCATTGTAAACCGCCTATGAAGCTTAGAAGTGTGAGAATGGTCAAAATATCTACAGAGACATCAGATATTGTAGTGCGTTACTCCTACAATGGGCTATGGGAACACAATGTTGTACGCAATGCTCAAACCCACCCCACAACACTGAACCTTGTATCCAACTACCATGGACCACTAGCACTGAAATCAGCGAAGTTGCAGGACATACGAAGACTGGCTTCGTTGCTTACAAAACCTCAGAACAGAAACTATTATATGAATCTTGAAGCCAAAGTGAGAGTAGAAAATGTTGAAGTGTTATACGACATTGATCCTGATGATAATAGCGGCGGTGATAAAGGACTACAATAAATCAGTGGACTGCAAAGCATTAAATTTCATGTTTGATTTTGCACAAAAACAACCAATGTCCAGTGACTTAATTTCAATTTTGTGTTTTTCACATTCAATACAATTTATAAATTTAATGTAAAGTGTACTGAGAACGTAAATAAATGTTTGATATAAAATTACGTATGCAATGATTTAATGGAAAGAAGGGACTGGACAGTTTATTTACTCTCCTGAAAAATTCAATTTTTGGACAAAGGCAGTTTTTGTAATAGTGCCTTCAATTTTTACAGCCACTCTACTACCTTATTCACTAACAATTGACTTAGTCCATAAAATCATGTACCAGCCATCTCCACACATTAACTTAATCATGGAACCTCGTGATTATTTACAAACTCACCAAACATTCCACCGTATCATTGAATCACAATCATCCTCAAACCACTTGTATTCACCAACCAAAATATCTTAACTATAGTCGTATAAGCCTCTCACCATATTAAATTATGCCACTACATTTTACCATCTCACTATATTAAATTATGCCATCACATTTCACCATTAACTCTTACCCTTATCACCTAACCATTTTTTACAATCACTCTCTTCCTTACTTACTAATCAAATACCCAACTCATCCTAATTACAGCCTTCCAATGCCATCTAAATTCACTCCTCTCATTCCAACATAGAACTCTGATCACTCTATTGCATTTTCGATACATTTGACATCAATCAAGCTCACTATACATTTCAAATACAATGACAGCAATTAATATACACACTTCACCACCTACCAATTTAACTACTTAATTACTCTTATCTCAGCTACAAATAACACACACACTCCACTATTCTCATGTGCTTAACCCGGCAACGCTGTGCGGTACCGTATAGTACCAGTGCGCCTTACTTCTGATTTTCTCATACTGATCCTTACTCGCGCCATAAATCTGGCAAATTCGCTTTACATTGTCAAGGAGATACTCTTTACAATGCCTAAAATCAACAAAAGGTTTTATTTGAGTATTTGTTTGCTGCAACAACTGCTTGTAATTTGAGATCGTGTCGAGAGGAATAAAAATGACTGCCCGTCTAAAGTAAGTTACTTTACTTTGTTTATAAATATTGACAATGCGATTTTGTATCATGTGCTTTATTGTCTTGACATATAAGTCCATGAATTGAAATAACAAGCAATTGGTCAGCATTCCTGTGTTAGCTGTTATGACATAAATTATTCCGTTGGTACCGTATGGTACCGCACGGCGCTTACCATGCCTCTGTTTACTTTCTCCTCCTTACTTCTAAGGGTAACAATTCATACTCTAGTTGCAAATAATGATTTATGTGTGTCATAAAACTCTATAATTGTAGATTTTACTTTTAAAAATTAAACGGCATGACATACTGAACCACTGGAATCTAAGGTATTATCTGAGGAAGATTAAGGGGGTCTCGCAGATAACCTTACGGGAGGTCAATCACGGGCACCAGCAGAAATAGTGCTAAAGAAACAAATTCCGCACAGGAGTAGATAATCCATGTCCGATAATGATTCATGGCCCAGGAAGAGAGCGAAATCATCACCCCATCCACCAGGTACCTGGATGGCGTATGGCCCACTTTCACTCCAATTCCATAGTGCGAAATTTTCCACTTTTCGATATATGATGCCGACCGAAATATTTGAGGGTTTTCTTTACGATGAAATTATGAATTTCTTGTGCTCAGAAGTCAACAACTACCGGTATACGCTTTTTACAAACGAAAAATAACCCCGAAGAAATGAAAATATTCATCGGCATTTTCCTTCTAAGTGGCTATGTGTAAGTACCACGATCAGAAAAGGGTAGGTGCAAAATATTTATTACGACATATATATTTGGGTGGTATTTTAAGGCAAATAGATGCAGTTGTTTACACTTCTTAGTGTATCTGACACCTTGAGATTCAATGGCGTACATCAATATATCGCTCCGACAAACCAAAGCCGGAGATGTGCGGCGAACGAATGCGAATTCCGCAGCCGCACAGAATGCGTCACGTGTAGTGTGGGCGTTTGTGTAAACAGCATTTTGCCATTCTAAACTAGTGAAGAGTGGAAATAGGTGACTAAGTAAGAAAAGCTGAAGTAATATTACTCGTATTTCCTAAAGATATGTCACGTCTGAGCTAATGTTATATTTCGGAATTCCCAAAGGGATATCACAAATAAACCTATAAACACCGTTTCTTCTTTTGTTTATTGCTCAGTAATTTGTAAGTGATATTCTGTAACAACATTAAGCATTCGGTTTCATGGTATTCTAAAGAGGTAACAATTTTTATGTTCCAACCAAAAGCTATGTCAAGCGCCGTGCGGTACCGTACGGTACCAGGCCCTCATTTAAAAACCAACGATTCAATTTTTAGAAAAAATGACTTTTAAATGTTCTCTGATATGTGAATGCTGGGAATATTAAATAAAAATTTAAAAAACGAAAATTGAAAACTCCGGCGTTCCCGAGTTAAACAATTTACTTACTACTGCTGCTTGTTTTTTTACTTCTTGTCACTACGCCTTCGTTCAATTTACTCTTCTTAACCCACATCTCCTTGAGGCTCAAGCTTCTCCTTTTAGCCAAGGCACCTCCTGCTTCTGTTTCATCCCTCAAAGCAGTATTTTTACTTTGTTTATGGGCACTTGCCACATCTTCTGCTTCCCCCACCCCGACATTCACTCCCTGTATTTTCCTTTCTTCTCTCACCCTGTCCTCCGTCCTCAGCTTCTTAACTACTGCCCTGGTCTCCCTCCTTATCTCATTTGCTGCTTCTCTGGCTCCTTCTACGATCCCTTCGAAGATTGTATGCACATCCTTCTCTGCCCAGCTAATTTCTTCTTGCTGCAAGCTCTGTTCCAATGCTTTCAGATTCGTCACTGTCCAATTTCGGGACCAATTTCCGTGGCTCACTACCAGTGTCTGGCCCTTAATATACGCTCTCAACCCCTGCAGTTTTGCCCTCACTAAATGCTTCTTCAAAATTCTGAAATTCATAATCTCCTCTCTTCCCAAATCCCTCTTAATCCCAATTTTCTCACTCCATACATTACCAGCGTTCCTTATCACTACAGTATATCTGTCATCAATGAAGTTAGCAGCGACACTTTTCTGGGTCTGCGCCCTCTCACCTTGCCTATCCTCTCCACATTGACCTCACTGAAGTTGATTTTCATTTTCTGTTGAATGGCATCCACCACTTTGTAGATAATGTCTACTTTCGTTTCCGTCTTGTCTTCCTCCACCCCATAAATAAATATGGATTTCTTCTTGCGGACCTGGTTGCAAACTGCTATTTCTTTCTTCAAGTTTACCACCTGCTCTTCCATACTTTTTATTCTTTCCTTTAGTGACACCAGTTCTCTCTCGCTGTCCTCCATCTTTGCCTTAGTATCTCTGGTGTATTCCTGAATCCACTGTCTCATCTTTTCGTGCTCCTGGACTTGCTCCTGTAGCAATTTCTTTAACTGCTCAAACGGGCATAACTCCTCCACTACCTCCTTTTTCCACCTTCCTTATAATTTCAATGTCTTCCTAGCTCATGTTGCTACTACTCT
Source organism: Anabrus simplex (assembly GCF_040414725.1). Lineage (NCBI taxonomy): Eukaryota > Metazoa > Arthropoda > Insecta > Orthoptera > Tettigoniidae > Anabrus > Anabrus simplex. Next base: position 1,145,404,245 of record NC_090266.1, on the reverse strand, counting down.
GTGGCCCCGGATTTACCTCCACTCCTCCAATGACCAGCAGCACAGTAACCACCATTGCCGCAAGAACCACCTTCTCCTTCATTGCCATCTCTACCTTACATTCTTTTTTATTATGCGATCTCTTCCTTATTCTTCCTTGCCATCTCCTGACAGTGACCCTGTACTGTTCAATGCAGATCATCATCTGAGCTTCCTCCACACACTCCACTTGACCCGACTGCTCCCCCACTCTTTCACCACTCCACACAGCCGGCACACACTGCACGACACGTCTGACCTCCATGCTGGATTAAGCTAGACTGGATACAGTTTAAATGGTCAGAAATTTATCAAAGAAAAAATCCAAGGAAACTCTTGAATCTGAAAATATCTATAGTGTCTTTTACTGATATAAGAATGAATCACAAATTATGGAGTAAATACAACTCATCTAACATAGTTACCGTAATAAAAATCAGACTACCGTAATGGTTGAGACATCTGATGAGAATGCCAGAGAAAAGAGTTCTGAAAACAGTGTTCCAGAGTAAACATGGTAGAAAAGAAAAGACAGACCCAGAATGAGATGATAACATGATGTAGGAGGAAGATTTCAGGAAAAGAAGAGTAAGGAGATGGACAGCAGCAACTGTTGATCAAGAAGAATAAGCAGCAGTAGCGGAGGAAGTAATGACCTAACTATAAGGGCTGCATGGTAAAGAAGAAGGCATTCTACTGATTGTGTAATATCATGCCCTTACTTACACAAAATTTATCCCCTGAATATCAATGGCATCTTTGGTACAATGTGTAAAATGAATCTTGACACAAAAATTACGAAGTATTAGGTAATTTGCTCAGTCTGTCATTATATTAAAAAGTCTGTGTGTAGCAATTAGCCTTTATTCTTTACAGTCCTGCTCCTTGGATAAATGATCAGTGCCAGGGCCTTTGATTCAGAGGGTTCCGGATTCTATTCTATGCTGGGATAGAAGATAATTAACAGTGTCTGATTAATTCCTCTGACTTGGGAAATGAGCATTTGTGTTTGTCCCAACACACTCTTCATCTTATATACACAACATATCACACTAACAACCATCATAGAAACGCACAACTATAAACACATCCCTCCACATCAGGAAGGGCATCCGACTGTAAAAGAGGGCAAAGTCCACATGTGCGACACAATTCACACCCGCAATCCCGACAGGATGTGGGAAAAGTGACAAAAAAAAGCAGCCTTTATTCTTAATACATATCCTGAAACTAGAAATGCACAGGAAAAAAGAAATACAAAACAATACCGAAATTATACCAGCTGGTAAATAGGTAATCATGTGATCACCTATGATTACATGGTAGATTACACTTAAGATAAAGAAATAAATGACATAAAATATTTTAAAGGCAAAGATTTTTAGCTTTCATAAACGTCTAACGGTCAAACTGCAATGTCGTAAAAGAAGACAGAGGTGAACATATGTCCATCAAATATTTGTCATCACAACATGCCATACAATTGCCACCTTCTACTGCATCGACATGCTCCCTAGAGAATTCATACGTAATCTGACAGCCTAAAAGCTATTAATAATGCAACATATAAAGGAAAATTACCTAATCGAAGTCCAGTTTCCACCAGACGATCAACTTGTACCTGTGTATCCTCCAGATCTGCACACAGGTTTTCATAACCCTTTGCCAATGAATTTGGGACACCTCCACCAAATTCAACAAGAAACTAAGATTAAAAGAAAATAAGTACCATAAATTTCTGTTAATATATATTTAAAACTTGACAATAGCCAGGGCAGGTCACAGGACTAAATTCAATGTCGCTTAGTTTATACAACTGCAAAAGAACATCATCTATCATTGTTGAGATATGCAATCTGTTCATACAGTAGAGAAGAATCTGTTCCACACTCCAATGCTAGAAAGAAAACATTTCTCTTAATTAATCACAATCAAACCAAGTGTTATAAAAGGCAAAGGAAAAGAAAAATCATTCAACCACGATTTCCTGAAGTACTGAATGTTAAAGCTAGCTGCCTAGCTTTTACACATACATGATATAGATGTTGATTCCCATATGGAATCTGAAATATTTGTCCCGAATGAGTAAATTTATAATGGTCGGTTATTGGACATTGGAAAATTTGTAATGTCCAATAACGGACCATATATATTGTTATTTTACACATACATACATACATACATACATACATACATACATACATACATACATACATTACAGTTGGCCCATGTTACAAAAGTCTGATAGATATCATCTTCAAATAAGCTGATACAGTAGAACCTCGATAATTCGAAATCGGTTCATTCAAAATCTTGCCTAATTCGAAGCAGCTCTCGTTTGTGGAAACATGAGGTATGGTTTTGCATGTTATTTAAATGGTCTAATTCAAAATATGGATAATTCGTAATTCGAAGAACAATGTTGGTCCCATTATCAAAATTCAGACTTTTTACCTGAAAAATGCCTTTACGTTTTTGAAATATAGTAATTTTACAGAGTAATTTAAATTCAAAATTTATCTGCATCATGACAGAACGCAACTCCCGAAATGTGCAGGGGTAGCTTTCCGCACTTTCACTCACTCTGGTGTGTCTACAGTATGCTTCATATTTGTTAAATTCGAGTGAACTCATAATTCTTTTGCATTCACAGTTTTACAGAACATCAACATATCACGTAGCAGGTAGTGTGTGGAGAAGCAGAATCCGCGAACACTGCTGATGCCGACAGTTGGCGAAAAAGTGTGACTCGCATAATCAATTTGTACACACCAAACAATATTGTCAATGCCGATGAAAATGCATTGGTTTTTTTATGCCACACCCAAACGGACTTATGGTTTTAAAGGATAGAAATGCCAGCCGAGAATTTGTACCAGGGTGGGGGCTGTTGTACAGTGCTGCAATGCACACGGAAGCAAGACACTTCCTACCATCGCCATAGAAAAGTTTGATAAGCCACGGTGTTTTGAGAGCGACAGGCACTTTCCGTTCAAGTACAAGGCATCTAAATATTGCAAACAGTACAGTAATCCAAAAAGTAAAGCACCAGCCAGCATAATTTGCCCTCGTCTTTGAATCGTGTGTTTTTCTTCCTTTTGTTGCGTGAGGTTATGTTTGCTAGTGATTTATCCAAGTGTATTATTTGAATAGAGTCCAGCTCCATGGCTAAATGGTTAGCGTGCTGGCCTTTGGTCACAGGGGTTCCAGGTTCGATTCCTGGCAGGGTTGGGAATTTTAGCCATAATTGGTTAATTCACCTGGCATAGGGACTGGGTGTATGTGGCTCCTCCATCATCATGTCAACCTCATCACGACGCACAGGTCGCCTACGGGAGTCAAATAAAAAGACCTGCACCTGGCGAGCCGAAGTCCTCGGACACATCCCAGCACTAAAAGCCATACGCCATTTCATTTCATTTGAATAGTGTAAATGCACCTTGTTGGATACATTTCGGAAATAGTTTTTTTTCTAATGGCATTTGAAAGGTTTTAACTGTGAATCTGTGTATTTTTTAAAATACTTTGTGACGCAGCAAGGGTTGGCATTTCTGAATTACGAGAGAAGTGCAACAAAGGGAAATCGTACAAGGATGGAGTCACTGTACTGTGTTGTAATGCAGACGGAAGAAAGACTTTCTTCCCTTGTCATAGGAAAGTTTGATAAGCCACGATGTTTTAAGCGCATCGTGTACTTTCCGTGCAAGTACAGGACATCTAAAATTCATACAGTACAGTAATCCAATGAACAAAGCACTTGCACAGGGGAGCGAGCATAGATTTCTCGTCGTCTTTGAATCATGCTTCTTTTCCTTTCGTTGCATGAGGTTATGTTTGTCAGTGAATTAATCCAAGTGCATTATTTGAATACCGTAAATGCACCTTGTTGGATATATTTTGGAAATAGTTCTTTTCCAGGGCATTTAAAAGGTTTCAACTGTGAATCAAGGTTAACTGCACTCTGTAACGGGTCTTAGAATAATTTGCGACACAGCAAGGGTTGGCATTTCTGAATTATAATTTGGCAGCTCATTCAAAATAACGTAATATGATTTTCAATTTTTGCGTCCAAACACTTCAAATTAACAAGGTTTTACTGTATATGACTTTTCTTTGCTGCTTTCAGTAAACTAGCGGCTTGTGCAGCAAATGGAGCCAAAAAAATCACGGTTCCAAGACAACAAAATGACTAATGCCAAGGTGACAATAACCTAGCACATGGATATCCTGTTAGGAATTATTCTCTGGCCCAGTTACCTCTGAATAAGCTTCAATTTGAACAATTCATAATAGTCTTATAAATAAGTGACTTCCTAAAAGAAATGGCTTTCTTTAAACATCAGAACCTCCCATCCCCACCGTTGTAAGCAACATTGTTGCTGCTGGTATTGCTGTATGTTCTTGCATTTCCACTAGAGTCCAGCACTTGTCCTCATGTAAACACTAATCGATCACCATTATCTGTACATCTTTGTCCATGCCTAGGCGAGGCAAATCGGCAGTTAATACTCTACGGATTAAGCCCAGCTTTACAGCTGGTTGCTCTTCGTAATGTCACCCCTATGTAGAGGGATGTATTCACTATTGTGTGTTTCTGAGGTGGTTGATATTGTGGTGTGGTGTATATAAACGAAGATGTGAAGTAAGATAATCGCAAACATCCAAACCTTAAGCTAGAGGAATTCACCAAATGCAGCTAGAATCTCTGTCCCAATCGGGAATCTAACCAAGGGGCCCTGTGAAGCGAAAGCCACTTTGCTGACCGTCCGCACAAGAAACTGGACAATGTTTTCCTTCAAATACGACTACCATTAGTACCTTATAATGAATGCATGAATGGATGAATGAAACCTTATACATGTTACAAAAGAACCACAATGTTCATGTAGTTGTCAAGAGTCTAACTTGATCTCGTAACTCTCCGTGTCCCATGACACTAGATTTTGACTTATGAACACACGTTTTGAAAAGACAATTCAAGTATCAGGAAGGTCTTATCTAGTGACTTGTTGATGGCCGTAGCTAGATCCTAGTTTTTTAAACAGAAAGCAAACTTATTTAAGCGAGTAGCAAGAATCTCACAGCCCACACAATGGTTCTGCGGTGAGATTTTCATCAATATTAGAGGTATGGCCTATCAGAATCCCTGAAATGTATGCGACTCACCTACACAACCGTGGAGCGGGCAAGATGCCAAAAAGTGTGCTTATTTTATTTATAACTGTTAGCTTCTTCAGTCTACTAAAACTGATTTTGAATAAATACATTTATAAACTACCTGAAAAAGAAACAACTTAATTAAATGTAGGTATAATTCTGTTACCGTATGTTTTACGTAGGTCCAGTAATAAGTCATGCCAACTAATTTTTTTCTTGCGAACAGGAGAAAACACGGAAAATCTAAGATATGCATTTGGAAATATATGTTATGTACTTGCGTATGATGCCACTAGATGGTGTATGTAAACAACAGTGTGGTTCTAAGCATCCCCCAAGTTCAGTATGTGAGCTAGAGCATCACAAAATGGAAGTCAACAAGCAGGAGCAACGATCATATATTAAAATAGCAGTTCTCCATGGCAGAGATGCACACCAATGCCATGCAGAGCTGCAGGAAGCCTTAGGTGTGCATCCCATGCCTTATAGAACAGTGGCGAGGTGGGTGGAAACGTTCAAATGGAGTAGAGTATCAACTGCCGATTTGCCTTGCCCAGGCCGTCCAGTGTCCATGGACAAAGATGTACGGATAATGGTGATCGATCAGTATTTACATGAGGACAGGTGCTGGACTCTAGCAGAACTGCAAGAACGTACAGCAATACCAGCGGTAACAATGTTGCTTACAACGATGGGGATGGGAGGTTCCTCCACACCCGCCTTATTCGCCTGATCTGAGCCCATGTGACTATGATCTATTCCCCAAAGTCAAGAAGCCATTACATGGACAATGGTTTGCTAACAAAGAGGACATCGTAACAGCATTTCGGAGAGAGGTGTCACACGTTAGCGATACACATGCAGCGAATGATATTCAGCGCCTGCCCCACCGCTGGCAACGCACAGTGGAAGCCTTGGGTGATTATTTCGAAGGTCTGCAACCAGTGGAGACCTGTCCTTTGCGCGTAGTCTTGTGTATTTGTTGTCGATATCATAATAAAACAATGTTTACCAATGGCCTGTGTTCTGTCACTTTCCTACGAGAATCTCCTGAAGTCAGAATTTGTCTTCAGGCACTATGCATAAGTACATGCCCTATATTTCCAAGAAGCATATCTTACATTTTCTGTGTTGTCTCCCATTCACGACAAAAACAATAGTTGCCATGACTTATGACTCGACCCTCGTATTTTTCAGGTAGTTTATAAATTTATTTATTCAAAGTTAGTTTTGGTGACTGAAAAATGTAACAGTTATAAATTTCCTAAGTCGAAACTGAAAAGAGATGACTTCAGATAATGCAAAAAGATAAATAAAGCATTCTAACTCATTAGTACTGCGAACTCCAGGCTCTAGTCATAGCAAATGCTAATCTAACATGGAACAGCTTTCTTCTTAAAACAAATGGAAGATAAGCACAAAATTATATTAGATGTTCAAAACTTGATTGGACTCGGCTAGGTAGAATGATGCTTTAAAACTATGACTGTCCAGTTGGTCAGCTCTTGGTGACACAGTGCTTCCTTTCGCTTTAACATCTCTAGCGCCTGAATGATAAAACACACATTCCATTCTAAATTCATTGTATTCTTTTTGTACAGTGTTCTCATTTTACAAGAAAACTTTGTAGTATTATACTGCCGACCAACTTCTGGATCTGATTCATTTTGAAAAAAGCAACTACACAAGATGCGTAAGGAGATTTGCTAGTAAACATCCTGATCCTAGCATTCCTATAAAATCTTGCATTTCAAAGTGGATTAAAAGACTGGCATACAACAGTTTCAGTTTGTGATGTACAGGGGATGTGGAAAAGACATGTTTTAACTGAAGATGAACTTGGGGATATTCCGGCGGAGTTAGAAGCAAGTGCCAGAAAATCACTCAACCATCTAGTGCAGGAAAACTAATGTATCCATAGGGTTGCCCACACAGCAATGAGACTGCTGAAATTTTGACCATATATGGTTTGTGCAAGAACTTCACTGTACAGTTTTCACCACTAGAATAAGGATCGGCAAAATTTCTTCTAAATAAGTCACAAAAGCTTGATCTACCAATTCAATACAGTACATATGACATTTAATAACAGAACATGTCTCGACCCTAATTGGGCCTTCTTCAGCTGAATGATTAAGCTGAAATAATGTATTAAACAAGATAAAATACTAATTTATAACCAACATATTGATAATGGTCAATACATCCTAACACAAAATTCCTAAAATGACATAATTCAACAACATACTGTAAACCAGGATAATGACCATCTTTATACATCCGGTATAGGACTTCAAATACAAATCTTAACACGTGTCAACCTATAAAATTCTACTAAAAATACTGGTCACACAAAAAATAAAAGTAAATAAAAATAATGTCCACAAGTAATAAACTCTTAAAGAACACCACAATGTCTAGAGTTAAAAATTCTAGTATATAATCTCCTTTGAGCAGTAAAATGTTCCATCAATCACTGAAGTGAACAAACATGCAGCCTTATCTTGATCAACATGGATCTGAAGAAAGTACTGTTGTGATATGTACATGTATTCAATCATCAGATTAATTTATCTCATGGAGGCTTAACATGTAAACATTGTGAGTGTGAGATTGATGTTAAGCCTCCATAAGATACCGTATTTACGCGAATAAGCCCCACCACCAAATAATCCCTGCACCCTAATTTTAGGAAGTTTCATTTTGAAGAAATGAAATGAACTCAAATTCCTTCCAACTAAAGAGTAACATAAGCATAAACAAACATCACTCCGTGAGGTCCACGTGGTCTTTACGCAAATATGAACATGTAAATTTACGCATATAGCTCCTTTGCCTTAAATGATAAAAATACATTATCACTGCTATGAAATATATTTGCCATGAAAATTAGCAAGTAGGTCTATTTACGTGACAGATATTTCATTAAACTGAAATTGCAATAGGCTTGATTCACTGTAAATAGGAAGATTCGTTGTCTCTTGCATCACTAGAATCCTCTCCTAAATTACTTACAAATTCGTCGCACTCAACGTCTAAAACACTTCTCACATGCGGTCTCTTTTTACTTGGGATAGTGACACGACCGGTGGTGGATAATTCTTTTCGTGCAATGTAAACACTTGAAACAGACACACTCTCACATTCGGATATTAAGTTTTGCGATACAGTAAAACCTCATTAATTCGAAGTCTTTGGAATGCATAAATCGGACTTCGAATGACATGATTTCGAATTAACCGCCAACTTGTAATTAAGAAATGCCAACCCTTGCATTTCCAAAATGTATCCAACAAGGTGCATTTAACATTATTCAAATAATACACTTGGATAAATTAGTGGCAAACATGACCTTACGCAACAGAAGAAAAAAACATGATTCAAGGACAAAGACAAATTATGCTGGCTGCCCTTCTCTTCGCAAGTGCTTAATTATTTTTTGGTTTACTATACTGATTGCAGTTATAGATACCTTGTACTTGCAGGGAAAGTGTCCGACGCCCTTAAAACGTCTTGGCTTACCGACCATTCCTATGATAAGGGGAGGAAGTCTTTCGCTTCCGTCTGCATTGCTGTCCGTTTGGGGTTAGCATTTTTTTAAATGCAGTTTCATCGAAAATAATGTTTGGTGCGTACGAATTGATTATGATTGTGAGCCACGCTTCTTCGCCAACTGTCGGCATCGCCAGACTTCGTGGCTTCTACTTTTCCGCACACTGCCTGTTACGTGATATTGTGGAGTTTTTAAAATGCTGAATACAAAACAATTTCTTCAAATCCATCCTGATCAAGATAAGGCAACGTCTGTTTACTTCAGTGACTGATGGAACATTTTACTGCTCAAAGGAGATTGTACACAAGAATTTTTAACGAACATTACTCAGAATATACATTCCAGTGTTCTTTTAAGATGATTTTATTACTTGTGGACTTTATTTTTTATGACTTTTAGTTTTTGTGTGTCCATTATTTTTAGTAGTGTTTTAAGATTCGTATTTGAGGTTTAACACGTTGACAACGGCGTATCGTTTTCCAAGTTTAGAGATACGTGAACTCTAATGGATATATTACGTACTATTACATATCTTAAGTAAGACCTATAGGCATTACGGTGCACTGTGTCCACCGTGTGCTGAGACCACCCAGCGGGTCTCATCGTCCACAAGTAACACACGGGATTCGCGCGCTCTGTGACCCGCCGGCGACCTCACTGAAATTGGCGGTCTTTATGCAGAACAGTCAGGTGGTATCATAAAGTTGCGCTGGAACTTCTGCTTGGAACGGCTATTGTGAATGCTCTCATTTTACATAATGAAGTAATGGGGAAGAAATTGCAAATTGGAAAATTTAGAGAGAAGTTGGTCGTTGGAACTTTGGGGAACAGTGTGAGAACAGCAGCTACTCTCTCCACTTCTCCCAAACGCCATAATATTTTGAAGGAAACAGAAGAAAAGGATGGCCGAAATAGGGAAGTACATAAACGTTGTGTCAGTTGTTACGGCAGAACTACTGAATATCCATGACAGAACTTATGCTCAGAAGTACTGCAAGAAAGTGTCCACGTACTGTGAGGACTGTCCCAAGAGGCCACTGTTGTGCCTGCTTTATTTCCATAAGCAACACTGAAGTGGTACCTCACATTGTTACATGCATTCCCTTTTTTTTACCATCGGTGTATTAGTTTAACAAAATATTAACTGTTTTAATAATCCATATGTACGATATAATTTTCTTTATATTTTTGTTATTATTAATAATAATGATGCTGTTAAATATTCAACTCCAATACAACCGATAGTTATGATTTTCTGAATAATGTTAACCTGAATGTTTCTATTCTTATATTTGTAGATATTTTCTTCATAGAAAATGATTTAAGTAATGGAACATGCATATTGAATAATTTCTTAATTATCCTAGCTCCTATGTACTCCCTGCATGTACCACTGTATACGAAGTTAGTTTGCCTTATGTAGAGACGAACCAGAAAGGACGAAAGCATAATCTGTGAACGGCACACAATTTGGCTCCAGTACATATATTGTGTCACAAGACCACCAGCGGGTCTCATCGTCCAGAAGTAAAGAGTTGGCGTGACCCGCCGGCGGGTCTCATAGTCGCCAACGTATTAATACTGAATGTATAAAGATGTCAGTATCCTATTTTATAATTTGTTGAATTATGTCAAATTAGGATTTCTGTGTTAGGTCTTACTGACCAATATTGGTTATAAATCAGTATTCTGTCTTGTTTAACACTATGCACTTAGCGGTAGTAATATTACTACCACGCGGTGTGCACCCAAGTGTCACTGTTAGTAATACTACTACTACCACGAAATTTGAAATTCACTCACTCGAAAGCTATTAATGTTATCGATTGGTTTTTGTTTTAACGTGTTGTCAATTTCATTTACTATTGATAGGTGGTGTTATCAATCGATAGTGATTGGTGGTGCAGCTTTGGGACAAAGTTTCATAGCCATGTGTGCTCAGCTAGATCTTACGTAATTGCTGACATATGTACTCCTCGCACGCTCTGGCTCGATAAGCTCAAATTTTTGCATGCGTGTTCTAATGATTGATGATATGACTTTACAGATTTAGAATGAAAGTGCAGTGAGTCAACAGTCTACAATCGTCTCTCAAGTAGTCAATTTATGCTGTATACTGAGATATGGATCCCGGACCCAGTACAAGTAAAGGAAATCCTACGCGTGCATACAGCCACAGATTATTACGGAACTTGTAAACGATTCAGATTCTGATCTGTATGGAAGTGATTGTGAAGGAGAAAATTAAAATCTACACGCCCCTGGAATTAAAATGAAATGGCGTATGGCTTTTAGTGCCGGGAGTGTTCGAAGACATGTTCGGCTCACCAGGCGCAGGTCTTTCGATTTGACATGTGTAGGCGACCTGCACGTCATGATGAGGATGAAATGATGTTGAATATGACACATACACCCAGCCCCCATGCTAGAGAAATTAACCAATGATGGTTAAAATTCCCGAACCTACCGGGAATAGAACCCGGGACCCCTGTGACCAAAGTCCAGCACGCTAACCATTTAGCCATGGAGTTGGACACAAGCCCCTCATCACCAGAAGAACCAGTTGCAGAAAGACGAAGGGAGGTGAGAAGCACGGGAACACAATTGAAATAAGATATTGCTCCTGTGAAAATGCCTGCTTTTTCTTCCCCTATCAAAATGTTGTGAATGTTTGGCAGATGATTTGGGAGTAGTGTTGCTGCTGAAATTACTAAAGAACCATGAGCACCATCTGGAGGAAGGCTAGTAGGTAGAGATTATTTTTCACACAGAATAACTGCAATGGGCGTGAGAAAGGAAGAACACTCGCAGCGTACATGCAAGGTTTGCTACGACAAGTTCAAACACAACATCGGCCGTGCTGTGAAGAAAATTATGACCGTATATAACTGTAAATATGTCGTAGGTCTCTGCATAGGAGAATGTTTCGAGTGTTACAATACCAAAGCTAGGGCCCAGTTTCTTCAACGAATGCTATGTGTAGAGACAGGAATTTGCCTATTTTATTCCTGTGTTCAGAAACGTAGGCTTTTGAGATATAAATCCGTTTTAGGGTCTTTTTAGCTGTTATTCGTTGGTTTTACTGTGCCTATAAATGCCTATTTCAGGGGTTTGTGCCTATTTGGAATATAATTGCCTATTTGATATCTTTTGACTGTATTTTAAAACAGCCGATTTTCTTCCAGTGTATTATATTGTAGCTAGTGTACTCGGCAGAAATATCTTCTCTTTTCTCAATATCTGTTTAACCCACGAGCAAAAATGGGAATTTTCAGAAGTCACCAGAAATAGTTCTAGGGTAATTTCCATCAGGAGAAACAAGGAACAATTTGACCTCTAAGCCTTCAACCCCTCCAACCTCCTAAGACATATGCGAGAACAAGTCAGCTTCGAACTATGTTGCACAACCCATATGCCCTGTACTTTCCTTTCGATGAGAACTGCTGTACGCGTACGCTTTACGTTCAGAACGTGTTGTGATTCATTGTGAAGTGGAAGAAAAAGAAGTGTGTTTGCTGCAATGCCCAAAGAAAAATCATCAAAGCCCTACTGGCTGAAGCAGTGGATCACAGAGGATCCCAAATTCATAACGGATGGAAGGGTAGTCTCTCAAGCTTGCTGTAAGGAGGTGTTTGTTTGTTCCTTTTATCTTTTTTGTGATTGAGAACTATGATCGCATTTCATTGTAGGATATATAGGCCTATTAATTTATGTACTGTGGCAAGTTGTTTTGTTGCAATGCTGTATTAGTCGTGAACTTTCAATAATTCATATTGCTAAAATACAAATAATCATTTAATTACTGAACGAGGAGTTAGAACGCTGGTGGTCTCTTGTCACAGAATGGATGAAAATTAAATCGGTATTTTGAACTGTGATTCATTTCCTGTGAAAATAGAGATTTGCAACTGAAAAGCAATTTTTAAAACTCCCTTTAAAAATTGCAAATTCTATTACACTTCCACTAAGCCTTCGTGAAACACAGGTTGCAGATCCAATGTAGCCCAGCTAGGACGATGCAACAGCGTGTTTTATAAGATTGCCAAGACTGTCTTTTCAAGATCAGGCCAGTGAAAAACCGTTGGTTTGGATTGGTGAGGTCCGGTTAGTAACCGTTGTGCTGGGGGTGGGGAGGGGGGAAGTAAAGAGAGACTGTGGGGCGTAAGCTCCCAGGTTAACAAGCCTCTAGCATCCCCTCTTGAGTCTTGCCAAATTGTGACAAAATTAAGGTTTTTTTTTTTTTTTTTTTTTTTTTTTGCTAGTGGCTTCACTTCACACCGACACAAGGAGCTCTTATGGCAACGATGGGATAGGAAAGGGCTAGGAGTGGGAAGAAAGCAGACGTGGCTTTAATTAAGGTACAGCCCCAGCATTCGCCTGGTGTGAAAATGGGAAACCACGGAAAACCATCTTCAGGGCTGCCGACAGTGGGATTCAAACCCACTATCTCCCGGATGCAAGCTCACAGCTGCGCGCCCCTAAACGCAGGGCCAACTCGCCCGGTAAAATAAGGTTATGGTCGCATGTCACAACAGTTTCAAATTGCGCGGTTTTTAATTTTCAACCAGTGTGGCGGCCTTATGGGCACACATTATGCAGGATCTATTGCAGGCAACAGAAACTAGTCTTCATAACAGCTGACCCGACTGACCAAGGACAGCGAATAGAAACAAATAAAATGTTCATAAATCTGAGATTTATAGTGCCTCCGTTTTCATTCTTCTATATAAGTAAAAATACTACTAGGTGGGTCCTTGGCAAGCATAAAGAACTGACCTCTCCTCTACGCTACTCCGGCATCGTTTCACGTCTTTTTTATTATATTTTTCACCTGGTGAACTCGACACGATACTGCCAAATTATAACTGAAAATCCTTGAGGTCATATTTCCATGTAAATTACTAATTCCCTTGTTCCTACTTTAAAGTTTTGTACTTCTAGAAACATCATCTCTAATATTCTATTTTATTAAACAAATGCATGATATATACTAAACATTACTGCTCATTAGTCCAACTGTAGAAATTTAAGATATAGGGACAATGTCATTTATGTCAATTTTATTACTTTTCGGATCAAATGTGAGAAAAATACCACATAGATCAACTTAGAAATACAGCGATGCATCTTGATACGAGTACAGAAATCTGTAATCAACTCAGCCTTTCTACCAGTCCACTTTGGGCAGCGACCAACAACCATTTTCTTCAGACCTATGCACTGCAATGTTGGGAGCTAATATGTCCCTGCATAAACCGGAGCATCTTCGAATTTCAACAAGCTGCCGGGAGCAATCACCAAGTTGGAGAAGAGTGGCATGCACCTGGTGGAGTCATTTAGGATGGTGAAAGAAGTCAGGGGGAGTTCTGACTGAACCTCTTGGAAGGCAGGCGCTGTCAGCGAAATAAAACCAGATGAAGTGACTTCATTGAAGTTTTGTCCAATCACCTCATGTGATGTTGAGAGATCCTTCTGTCAGTAAAAAACCATTATGCATGAGAGAACAAGATTGTTACCAGTAAACATTGAAACGTTGCTTGTAAATTCCTTTTATAGTAACTGAGCGTTATTAAATTTGTTGCCTATTTTACACGTTAGTGCCTATTTTGGCTAATTTAAGAGCCTATATGCCTGCCTATAATTCTCGTCTCTAGTTTTGTGTTAACTCTGCTGTTAAGGAGACTTAACACATAATTTAACAAAATGGTCGTCTCATTAAGAATTGTTAACTCTAACAAATTGTTAATACTTCTGTTAAATTAACATGGCAGCAGCCCTGTGTTAAACCTCTTAATAGATGCTAAAATTTCAAAATGGAGGCATGTAGAAGACGTAATTTTGAAGCTTCACTGCTGTATGAAGACTATTTATAAACTGATAAAGGGAAATGACGACCCACACTAAGAAAAAACTACTTTTTGGAGCTGTCAGAAGAAATATTTCTACAATGATATCCAATTACCAAAGCCATAATGAACAAGGTACTAGAAGAAATTGAAAATAGGTTTGAGTTTCCAGCAGACTGAAACTTATCAGTGTCTCCAGTGCAGCAGTAGCTTATAGTTTTCATAAGATGAGGTCAGACCCTGCATCCAATCAATTTCAATGAGCTAATTAATGTACGTGGTGGGGGACACTCAACAGTAACTCGTGTATAAGGGTTGAAGTCAATACGCTTTCGTTTTCGAAAAAATTGAGGACAAATGTCATGAGGCAGGATCCGCTTCGGACCAAGTGGAGGTGATAGAACACTGAAAGGCGAACACATTTTACTTAAATATGTCAGGACCGCAACCTAACAATTTCCAAGAAATTTATGAATCCACAGATTCCAATACAACGGGTATATACCTGAAGAGTTACAATACGAACTGCGACGACATGAGTTCGAGTCACGCCGTAGCTATATTTTTTATACACATTAAATTATTATTCGAGGGAACATGAAGGTAAGAATGGGCATAGAAATATTAGGAAAGCTGCAGTGAACTTTATTTTCTACCTCAAATTAATATATACACAGAGACAGATCCAGTAGTAACTGTGAGAATGTTTAGGCCTATATTAATTACAGAAAGAAAATTATGTGTACTGCAATTTGCGTAATATTTTTGTTCCCATTTTTATCTCCATGTTCCCTCCAATATTAATTTATTTTGTATAAGAATTATAGCAGCAACGAGACTCGAACTCACATCTACGAATTTTGCAGACAAGTATAGTGACCACTAGGCCAATATTTGGTTTGACTGTGATGTAACTCCAAGTATATGTGTGTTGCATTGGAATCGGGGATTCATCACTTGTTCAGAAATTATTAGGTTGCGGACCTGACATGTTTAAGTAAAATTTGTTCGCCTTTTAGTGTTCTATCACCTACACTTTGTCCAAAGCAGATCCTGTGTCATAACATTTGACCTCTTTCTTCTTAAGTGAAAGCGTATTGAAACCCTTATACACGAGATGGGTGCCAGCCCTCTCCCCAGGTACATTGAAATTCGTTGAAATCGGTTGACCATAGGGTCTGGCCCCTGCTTGTTAGATATTATGCTTGAGACACTTTTCATGTAATTGTAGGCGACTATGTTCACGAGTGCAGGACAAGAGTGTGTAGAATTCTGCAAAGAATTTTGCTGCCATTGCAGCATTACATTATTTTCCCTGGAGTAAAAGACTGCCCGAAAATCATTCAAAACATATCAATTATCACATTTACCCGGTGATCTAGGAGCATTAGATTGCACTCATATAAGAAAAATATTGAATGTTGTGATACAGCAGTCCATTCTTTCATTTTCAAGCACACTTGCATACTTTCAAATTAAAATTTGTAACATTTGTCTTGCATTCATCATAATAACGCTTTTGTTGCCTCTTACTACACATGTTCACGTCTTAGCAGTCTCTGCTAACCATAACCTATAATAATGTCAACCACGTGTGACAAAATACTATTACAACATACCGTTAGGAGCACTTTATATAAAGAAACAAAAGACGCTCACTGCCAAACACGTTCAGAATTCTCATGGAAATGTGTTAATTTGTCTAACAATTGTTTCATAACAAATGTTGGTTATGTGTTCATGAAACAGGGCACTTTTAACCGAAGTGTTAAATTAATAACATTTGTTAGTTAACATTTTTTACGTAAAATTTAACACAGAGTTGGAGAAACCGGGCCTATGTACTGGGAATAACAATGTGTAATTCTGTTGTTCAGTTACTGCAAACCATCAAACTTTTCTGAGTGAATTAGAAATTCAAGTGCATGAAAAAAAGATACCAGAATAGACCAATACTGTCGCCTGATTTCATTTCCAATCCTCAAGGTACGCATTTTTCAATTGATTTCATGTGATAGTCCACTTTTTCTAGAATATGTATATAAATTTGTTTATTTATACTGCATAAACTGTCAAAACTGCGACTTTTTTTCTGAGAGTTTAAATCATGCCGGCACAGGGTAGGGACGCTACCTTGACTCATCCGGGCTCGTAGTGTTAATACATTATTTTAGCTTAATTATTCAGCTGAAGAAGGCCCAATTAGGGTAAAAAATTATTCTATTATTAAATGTCGTATGTACTGTACTGAATTGGTGAATCAATGTTCTGTGATTTCTTTAGACGAAATTTTGCCCAAAAATAGTGTAAGTCAATACATATCATAACATGAAGTTTATCACATGTAAGAATAAGGTTCTATAAATGTTTCCGTGAAAATGTTTACAATGGAAATTTGGATCCACAGCTAATGTTTTCTTCTGACTGGGCATGGTTCCATCTTTCTAGACACAAATTCTCAAAATGTGCAATTATGGAGCATTGAGAACCTGCACAATGTACAGGAAGTGCAATTGCAGCCCATTAAAATAGCGGTATAATGTGCAGTAAGCTCGCGGTGGATAACTGGACTTATATTTTTTTAATCGCATTAATTCAGATGTGTATGCAAAAAAAAAAATTTACATCCAATGTTTGATGAACTGACACAAGAAAAGGATTATGGATATTTTCAAAAGGATGGTGACACTGTCCATATTGCTTTTAATTCTAAAGACAATTTATGCCCAGTTTTTGATGACCGGATAAGTAGTGCAGGTTTATGGAATTCTAGATCAGCCAACCTAATTTACTGTGACTATTATATCTGGGGAACCCTAACGGGCAAAGTTTACCAAAATAATATCTGTATAACAGAAGAACTGAAGGTCGAAATAACACATGTAATACAGTCTATTATCGAAGCTAAACTACAGAAAATGGCATAAAATTTGTTTAAGCTACGTGAGGCACGTCTTACTGCAGACAGAGAAGATTTCAAAAGTATATGAAATAAATGGCAAGCAATAAACCTGTACACATTTACAGTATTTTTAATAATATTTAAATTCATGGGGTTATTTTATTCTGTAATTACTATATGCCTTGATTAGCCGGTAGTAATGGAACACGCACCTTGCAGGTAAGCGTGAGCTGAATTCCGCTGTAAACTAGTTTCTTGATCTTTCTCCTGTCACCTGGCTTCCCACACTTCAGTTGAGAGAGCCAGAAGTTGGCCAGCGGCAGAATGATCCAAGGTTTCCTCATAAAATGAGAGCACTGTACTTGTAGCTCTCTCAAATTCTTCTCTATAATCCATCTTGGCCTGCCACGCGGGACTCATGTGATGACTGTATGGGTTCCATTGACATGGTCGTGCTCACCCCGCTGTCACCTACTAACTGCGGTAAACAAATAACAGTGCCGCTTCTCCCAAGTGCAATTGCATTTTGAACATGTAACAGTAACACCAGTTCAATTCAGAGAAAGGAATATAATTTGTACCTGGGATTGCAGGACTGCCTCTTCTGTTCCTCTTGGGACTTCTTCCCAAAACATGGAGGTCAGCGCGCCCTGTAAAAACATCTACTCTATCAAGTCTGCCTATGGTATTTCAAAAAACATCAGTAACTAATGAATTATATAGAAGGTCTTAATAATTGAGTAACTCCAGCTTTACAATACTGTACAATATTATTCCTTTTTATTTATTTTAAAAAGGGACATGTTTCGTCTCTTCATTGCGAGACATCTTCAGCCCAAAAATTATTATAATAAAAACACGATATTTCTGGTAACACTAAAAACAATGACATCCTTAAATTGTTCAAGAGTCAAAATCACTTAGTCTATCATATGTGAACATGGTTAAAACAGAGTTCATGTTGTTAAAATGTTCTCTCTTCATAGGAACAAATTACTAGGTGGAAAAAGTTGCATTGAGTTTTGATTCTCAAGATAAAAATCAATGTGAAGATCAGAGTGTTGTAAAAGTGGAAATAATATCTTGAATTAGGTTAATGTCATCTCAAGCTTATGGATACTTGAAAGTGCACATATCTGGTTCAACATGGCCTGTTTTTCCTAGGTGGAATTTCCCAATATACTGATTGTGTAACCAGACAAATTGTGTGGTCCATATACTGGGGGTATGCAAAATATTCTGAAAAGAAAAAGGAAAGGAAAAAAGTTAAGAGACTTGTGCAAATTCTAAGGTAAATGAGATTTTTATTGCGTCTGAGTACTTACTTCTCCGCCCTGTTTTTCATCCTCTCTTGTCTGGCCGGCTAGTGGGCAGTCCTGTGTGAGACTGGTGCTTGCTGTTGTTTGTATGCGAGGAGCGGTGTGTTCCAGAGCGGAGGTGAGGGGAGTGCTAGTAGGAGGAGTCGAGTAGAGGGGAGAGGAAGAACTAGAAGTGTTTCAGAGATTTCATTTTGGTTGTTATTAGAGTTACTTCTCTGGTAGATGTTAATAAAAATATTTCCATATATGTTAAGGAGAGTGCCTTTATTAATTATTTTTAGGATGGAAAGATCTTGTTCAATGTCGGAAAATGAATGATTACAGTCAGATATGTGATTGCAGTACTCGTGGCTCAGAATCTGCCATATTTTTTTGTGTTAAAATGCTCTAAGTAATAAACAGAAAAACTGTGTCCTGTCTGCCCGACATAACTAGCCGGGCAGTGGGTGCAAGTCAATTTGTAAACTCCTGAATTTGAGAATTTAGATTTAGTGTTGATTTCATGATGATTGCACCAGCTGTTTCGGTTTTTTTTTTTTTTTTTTTGACAAAAATAAGTTAAGTGGCAATGGGAGCATGTAAGTAATTTTTCACACAGATACAAATGAATAAATTACTCCACTTCACCAGTGATTCTCCTGCTATACAGGGTGATAAACTCAGAAAAGTTAGACAAGTAATAGAATTACTTTTAGACAGGTTTCATGCAGTGCAGCTGCGGAACGTGTTACGTCGCTGAACAAAACGTCTGATCTCTACCCGTCTAAAAGAACACATCGATCACACCAAGAACCAAAACACAAATATTTCAGCTGTAACCAGCATTCCTACAAAACAAGACAAGGAATATCATTTGACAACACCACGAACCTAGCAGTTATCCCTTGGAACCTTGAAAGGAAAATCCATGAAGCTATCGAAATAAAGAAAAACCCGAATATGAATTTAGAAGGAGGTTATAAAATCAGCAATACTTGGATCCCTATCATCCATAAAATTAAGAGATACAGACCTCAACATAAACACGCAAAACGAACCTCTACTTACATAATAGCGCGGGCAAGTCCCTCTACCTGGCTGTGACACATGCGTTCCAGAATTCTCACGAGACAACCAGGGGGCTTATGTCAACCAGAGAGGGTAGGATATATAAGGCCACGGTCAGGAACCACACTCTTGGTGTGATTGCTGCCTGGGAGACTGATTACCTCGGATTGATATTTCAGTCGCCTTGATAAAGAATACCGCAATGTATTCAAAATGTCAGCAAACTGTACGGAGTGTACAGAAAACAACACTGTTCAACCAGGAAAAAGAAATAATTCTACACACCGTGGAATCTTCACTTCTAAGATACTGTGTTGTGTTGCTTGAACTTCATACGTACCTACACAATTTTTTTCAGCTCTTCTGACAGTCACATAATGGCATAGAAACTGTAGAGACAATAACTACATTTTGCCACCACAATTCAAAACACGCTGCCCAATAGGCTATGCGATATTTTTATGAAACTAAAACTACAGTGATTGTGAATCTTTCTTCTACGTGCATAGAAAGTTATAGACATATTATGTCAATATCTGAGGTATTATATTTATAACATTATATCAGGATTTTTTTAAAGTTAGTTGCAAGAAAATGTCAACAGTAGTTAAAAATTTGTGTTCAGACTGTACAATATGCATTGTCAGACATTTCCGCTAGCTTTATGAAAGGAACTCACGTAGAGTTCAATGTCAGTAACACATTTCCTCGTGCTTGAGAAGACGTGCAGGCAAGTGTCTCGCTATGAATTTAAAAAAGCAAACAGCTGCGGTCTGACATCAGTTTATCTTGTAATAAAGATACAGACCTATTTTTTTAAAAAGTGCATGAGATATACAAGTAATATATTCTGAATATTTAGATCATATCACTCGTAACGATGGTTTCAACAAGTGGAGGCATGTTGAGCAGTTGAAGATTTACTAGATATTGATTTCAGGTTTGGTAATGTGATTTAGAAAACAATATTGGAGAAGCTGGTAGTTCAAGTGGCAAAAAGTGAAGCAGATGAATAGGTATCTTCCTGTAGGGTCGATGGAGGAGACCCGTTTAGCAGAGGCAACTGATGGAATGGCAGGTATTCAAACACATGCAGGACCAACTGAAGTGGTATAAGTAATTGTTCCTTTACATGTTGGACATAGCTATTTTTCAACAGCCTGGTCATTTGGAGAGCCCAAAATGTGGGGAAGAGAATGACATTACTTGATTTCCATCTTGCAGTAGCACGCGGCCTGACAGAACTGCACCACATGCCACGCCCCATCCACACAGAGGGTAAAAGTCGATAAAGCCCCTTACCCTTTAGGCTAGAAGAGGGATATTTCATCCCCAAGGTTCCATTCACAGACAAGAAAAAAAATGTTAGCCAGTGATGTATGGGTCATAAGAAAGGTGTTAGCGAAGATGTAAAACCAATATGCGCTGCCTGCTCAAATGTACCCTTGTACTTCAACCCCTGTTTTGAGGCATACCATGCTAAATTCGACATGTAACATTTTAAAATACAAGCATATTTTATTAGTATTTGTGATAAATCTATTTCCGTAGTGGGCACTTTCTGCTTGATGAATATTTGTTGTTACATGTTACAAATCTCATGACTGATCCGTATTGAAATGCACATTAATTCAACAATGATACAAAAGTTTATTGAGATCCACCTATTCAATACACATTGGGCTCTTAAAGATTAAGATTTACATCTTTTCATCTAATTTAACGGGACATGTTTCGCCCATTGTATGGGTATCATCAGCCATAATCTCATGCCTAAAATATAAAGATTGGAATCCTGATTACTCTAGTCAAAGTGTTACAAAAGAAATATAAGTGTTATAAAAATGAGGAAAACTTGTTTAAAGGTCCCAAAATACAATTTACACTTTTTTTTTTTTTTTGCTAGTGGCTTTACGTCGCACCGACACAGATATGTCTTATGGCGACAATGGGATACGAAAGGCCTAGGATTTGGAAGGAAGCGGCCGTGGCCTTAATTAAGGTACAGCCCCAGCATTTTCTTGGTGTGAAAATGGGAAACCATGGAAAACCATCTTCAGGGCAAGTTCACAGCTGCGCGCCTCTAACCGCATGGTCAACTCACCCGGTATTTACACAATTAAAACATGTTTTTAAAAATGTGTACGAGAAAAATGAGTAATGTTGGTGCAATGTTACATTGAAATCCTTAAAATATTTTTAGAAATAGCCAAACTGTCCTTATTTACGTAAACGATAAAGTCTATGGCTAAAATTATGGCCTTGAGGTACAAAATCAAATAAATGGATTCTGGTTAAAGGCAAACCAATTTGAAGTCATAGGATGGTTACAATGATCCGTAAGTGGCCTAATCATCTAAGAAAGATATTAAAGGCCTATTATCATAGAATGTACAGCTGTGTGATTGACAGACTTGTTGTTATTATTATTTTTATTTTTGCTGAAAAATGATCAAAGGTTTACAGCTGAGTGTTGCCGTGTGTGTCTTTACTGGCTGATACGATTTTTTCTTCGTTGTGCTAATAGTCAAATGGGAACACTCATGCTTGATGTTGACTATAGCTTGAATGTTGAGAACGACTATTGATGGATGTGTGGTGAAGAATCTGTAATGAGAGGAGGGTAGAAAGACAAAGTTTAAAGATTTAAAGAAAAGACGACTATATTTGGCAGGAAATGTTGTGTGTACATTTACTTACCCTCTTGATTTTTGTGGTATGAACTAGTTGCCTTTGCCGCATCAGAACGAGTGACACTTGCATTTCTTGTACTGTATCTGTGTGGATACAACAAACCTCGTCCCAGATAAACCCAAAAATTCTAAGTTTGCCACTTTCACCTACAATAAGCTAAGTATTTACCAGGTAACAAATCCCTTAAAAAAAAGCAAAATATCAACATTGCCTTTAGGACAACAAACACTAACCGCAACCTCTTTCTCAATCACAACACACTCAACTCAAACAGTAGCATCTATTAAAGTTCAGGCATATACAGACTCAAATGCACCCAACGTGACATTTCGTATATCGGGCAACCAGGCCGGAGTTTCTTTACAAGATATGAAGAGCACTATAATGCCAATAAACACAACAAGTTCTCAGCCACGAGTTCTCACATGAAGGATACAGGGCATTGTTTTAAAACTATCGAACAGGACCTTACAATTATCAAAAGGGTGGGTAAAGGGCAATTAATGAATTAGAAAGCATTTATATTTATTTAGATCAATACTATAACAAAAACCTTAATCTCAACGACTTAATTGAAGTAAAAAAATCCTTTATACGAGATTTTGCCAAACTTGTTACAATCACTAAATTTAAATCAAAATTAAGTTCTTAAAAATCTCAAAATAACATCCACAAAAGCTCCCACCATTCTATTAAAGGTAACTCCCTCCGTGCCCGCCCCTACTAACCTCCCACAGCCAGCAGCGTGTAAGCTTAACGCTCCGCCCATCTCCTCTCCCGCACCACACACCCCTCCCTCCCTCAATTCCAGAGATACAATACAAGAAATGCAAGTGTCACTCGTTCTGACGCTGCAAAGGCAACTAGTTCATACCACAAAAATCAAGAGGATAAGTAAATGCACACACAACGTTTCCTACCAAATATAGTCGTCTTTTCTTTAAATCTTTAAACTTACAGATTCTTCACCACACATCCATCAATAGTAGTTCTCATCATTCAAGCTATAGCCAACATCAAGCATGAGCGTTCCCATTTGAGTATTAGCACAACGAAGAAATAATCGTATCACTTAGTAAAGACACACACGGCAACACTCAGCCGTGGACCTTTTATCATTTTTCGACAAAAATAAGAAGATTGTGGACTCGCTTCACAAATATGTGTTTAATAACAACAACAACTCTATAAATCACACAGCTGTACATTCTATGATAATAGGCCTATTATAAACTTTCTACAAAAATATTTAATGTCTTTTTTAAATGATTAAGCTACTTAAGGGTCATTGTAACCATCCTACGACTTCAAATTGGGTTGCCTTTAACCAGATTCCATTCATTTTGTACCTCAAGGCCATAATTTTAGCCATAGACTTTATCGTTTATGCAAATAAGAACAGTTTGGCTATTTTAAAAATGTTTTAAGGATTTCAATGTCAGATTGCACCAACATTACTCACTTTTTTTGTACATATTTTTAAACATGTTTTAATAGTGTATATTGTATTTTTGGACTTAAAAGTTTTCCTCCTTTTTATAACACATATATTCCTTTTGTAACACTTTGACTAGAGTAATCAGGATCCTGATCTTTATCTTTTAGGCATGGGCATGGGCAAAACATATCCCATTAAATTAGATGAAAAGATGTAAATCTTAACTTTTAAGAACCCAAAAGGTGAATCTAAAAATCTTTTGTAACATTGTTGAATATTTGTTGTCTGTAACGGGTGAATGGGTTAAAAAGTTGCATAAATAACAGCTACGGAAATTCATATACATTTCCTTGGACCACTATGTACATATCTAGTTAATAAAACATACATTTAAAATGTTGGAACACTAAAAGAGTTACTTGAATTAAGGGTTATAAAAGACACTGTAAAACAAATGAGTTTTAAAAATATCTACATACATACAGTACATACTTACTTCATTATGGACAGTTATGCCTTTCAGCATTCAGTCTGCAAGCCTCTGTGATTTCACTAAAGTCCACCACAATCCTCTATTTGTAACCAACTCTGTGACCTCGATTAGTTCTATACCTCTTCTTTAAATTATTAGAAACTGAGTCTGACCATCATCTTCTTGGTCTCTCTCTACTTTTCTGACCCGCCATGACCAAGTCCATTATTCTCTTCGGTAACCGAACCTCCTCCATTCACCTCACATGACCCCACAACCAAAACCAGTTCATGTGTACAGCTTGATCAATAGAGTTCATTCCAGACTTAGCCTTTATCTCCTCATTCCAAGTGCCCTCCATTAATTATTTCCACCTGTTTGTACCAGCATCATTCTTGCTACTTTCATGTCTGTTACTTTTAATTTATGAATAAAATATCCTGAGTACACTCAGCTTTCATCACTCCCGTAAAGCAAGGTTGGTCTGAAAACAGACCAGTATAACATTTGTTGCATCCAGGAGCTGATGTCTTTCATAAATAATAATGCTGATCACAACTGCAAGCTCACTACAATAGCTTTGCTGGGCCTTGATTCAATCTCACTATACTACCATCCTGCGAGAATATATTTCCTAAATATTTGATATTATCTACCTGTTCCTGCTTTGTATTCCCAACCTGACATTCAATTCTCTTAGGTTTCTTACCTACTCACATAACTTTAGACTTGGAAAGGCTAATTTTCATATCATACTCGTGGTACCTATTTTCAAGTTCCAAAATATTAGACTGCAGGCTTTCATCACAATCTGCCAGTTATATCAAGTAGCCGACACAGGCCAAACTACTTACATTTCCATCTATCTGAAACCCTCCCTGCCACTATATATGTTTCAAGAGATGATCCATGTAAACTATGAACAACAGCCTTGTAATGTAATTTACTATAACATAGTAACTCTGTACCTCAGATGCAGAAGAGCAGATGCCCAATTTTCTACTTTCTGCAGGAGAGCAAATAAACTAAACTTGAAAAGACTTCTGTTCACGTTCCAGCAAATTTAAGGCTACTAATCCAGTGAAATTTATATAAATTATTGACTGGTACTTATTCTACAATACCGTAATGCCAAAAAATTTATAGTTTCAAAAACAAACTCTACAATCTGAAGAATATTACAAGTAATGAATTTCATTTCAGTTCCGTATCAACTTTAAATATCTAGGATAAAATTTGGTGCTTGGAGGAAAGAGAAAATCCTGGTTACATTTTTATTCTCTGTGAAGAAATTTACGGATCTCAAAAGTTCACTCCGTTCCTCATAATTTTAAAGTATTCATCCAGCCAACCAATAGTTGTGGTAAACACAGTTGGACCCACACCTGTTACAACTAGATTCGTCTTACAACAAGATTGAAGCAATGAACATTTCTAAACATGGATTTTTATTGTAATTGCCAATTGTATTTTATCTAGTTCAACCTTTTTATGTATCAGTGTTTTTATACATGTTTTTCATCCTTGTGTTATTTTAAGCTGAAGATGACCTCTAGGTTAGGTCGAAACATGTCCTACTATGCAGCATTTTGGACAGACCAATTTATTAAATGGCAAGAATTTGTACTGAATAGGTGGACTTAAAACATGTAAATTCTTTTTAGAATGTTATACTAAATATCTGAATAATAATCAACAATGGGATTTCTGCCCCTCTGCTTTTTAGTCAGGTCAAGAGCACGTAACAATAATATTATTTATATGCATGAATATTGGTAGAAAACAAAATTATGTTCTCCATTATTGTTTCTTCAAGTTCTGGTAAGTAACAGTCATTACAAAATTTACATTAAATGAAATAAACCTGACAATTTGACTTTGAAATAGCAAAGTAAGAATCATAAACATCAGAAGTCTTGATTGTCCCAATCTGTGGAAGTGTCTTCTGGAGTCCTTTAAAAAAATCGTGGAAAACTCTCTGAATCCCATGCAACAATTTGATGATATCCCTGTACTCCTGTGTAGTTACCGGGTTTGTTTCTTTTCTGAACAACAGAAGCTGATTTGACAGGGTAATATTTTGCCTTGCGTTCCCATTTAAGGTAAAGGATTTGAAAGTTTCTACATTGAGCAATGCAGAAGAGTTTGACTACACCGTTGTTCTTAAGTTACATCCAAAACCTTGACAGCTTGAATTCTTCTAAATTATTTTTCTTCCCAATAATGGAAAAACATTCAATCATGTATGTGAAGCAAAATTCTTGAAATCCTCGAGCACCACCTCTATCACTTGTATAAGTTTAATTGTAGATCCACATGTTCCAATAAACTGCGCACAGTCTCTTGTTACAGCGATTTCAAAATTCTTTATAAGGCTGGATTTTTTCTTTTTGATAGTCACATGGATGTGATCTGCCACCATGTGTGTGTCTTTTAAGTAGATACTTGTGACTAACTATCTGAAGTGACTATACTTCACTTAAGAGTCTCATATACGCAGACAAGCTTAAAGTTTTGATTCTTAGCAGCACAGTTATCTGACCATACTGTAAATTCTTCTGTACCTTGATTAATTTGCTTCAACACCCACTTCACAACGAAGGAAACCACTCAATTTCCTCCTCTGCCAAACAATGACTCGTTCCATATGATAAAATGAGACGTAAGAGTCCACAATTTTCAGACGTAGAAAGACTGTTCGAGATTTTTATTCGGTTCCTCTTGCGTCTGTAATGCGGCTTCTTTGAACTGAACCTGCAGAGAGTCATAAGCATCACGTGTGTCCGTTGTTGGAACTTTAAATCCAAGACTGAACTTCTCAATTTTAAATTTTCTGGAGAACCCCTCTTTAGCAACATGTTTTCTTTTTTTCCCACTGTTGTCAAATTCACACTTTTCTAGGTGGAGCTTATATATGATTGATAGACTTAGTTCTGGTCCTAGATATTGCCTTTTCATTTTTTCCCTGTTGTAGTGGGACTACTAGCAAAGAAAGCTCTGTGTACGTAATATAACAGATTTTTTAGCTTCCTCAGTTAGCTTGTTTGGTGGTATGTGCTTCCCCCTACCATCAAATGATATCAAACCTGACTCCAGCTTCTAACATAGAGCCACTCTTGCAAACTTGTCACTTATTCCCAGTATGCTGAGGAACATAAGCTTGTACACTACAGGTAAAGGTTTCCTTCTCTAAGTATTCTCTGGGATCCAAATCTACACTATGTGGACAAAAGTCTCCAGACACCACTGCTGTTCATTCCACAGATGCCAGCTATGTAATTAACAGCATGTAGAACCTCCATTTACTATTATTATATTGTTTAACCTTCGCAAAAGGCTTTCCACTAAGTTCAGATACAATGAATGTGGAATTTGTTTCTATTCTTCCTGAAGCATAGTGAATACCATATTTATTTGATTATAAGCCAACACCAATTGTAAAACAACTCCCAGGAAATCAGAACAAAAATTTTAAAAAATGAAGGACAAAAAGCATAAGGAATCAATTTTCTGACATTTAACTGCTTAGACAGTCATCACCATCAGATGGCTCAGATTTTTTGTCACTTCTTTCTTTGTCACTATCTTTGAACACAGTGCCGTCAATCGCATTCGACAATGAATATTTTTTAAATCCACGACAGACAATTTTTCATATAATATTCAGGTAGGCTACAATGCTGGAAATTTTACTTAGTATTTCTTTCATTAGAAGAACGTCAATAGATTATCCATGACTTCTATGAAATATTCAGTTTTTCTAGTGTTTTAGGTGCCATAGATAATATAATTATGAGGATCCAGTCACCTAGAGGCAACAGTTTTTCAAAGGATTGATGATCCTAACCTACCAAGTAGGGATGGATCTGGCCAGGTTCTGTAAACGACACAATAATATTTAGAAACTCCCATATTGGAGCAGGGTTTGAAGTGTGAGTATGTTATAAAGGGATCCTGAACCATGTGCAAAGAATGATAGAGGTCTGTAAAAAAAATATAGTTTCCCATTCTTAGCTAGGCTTTACGATCCAAAATTTTTGAATGTTGAGACAGCTTGCTTATGCTGATTTCACGTGCCACATTGTACAGCTGTATGGAAAGTGAAAACAAAAGAAAAAAGCACATCGGATCACACTCAAAAACCACTTTGGTTCTGACACTGTCTTCTAGATTTGCACTGTTCTTATCCCTCATGAGAGTTAACGCATTATATAGGTAACATTTTTTAGCAAAAGTTTCAAGAATTACAAAAATCTTTAAAATGTTCTGCAGCAGCAGATCGTGTTAACTAACAACTTGTATATATTTAACAACTGTTCAAGAAACCATGCGTGAATGTACACGATGGTGAAAACCTATTTATGGAGGCTTCTAGTGCTATTTTCTGGAACATTTTCCTATTACATCGATAAAAGGTTTCACCTACCTTACCGGCCATGTTAACATGATACAGATTCTAAGCCAAGGGCCATTTTCTGAACCAAGAAAGAAGAAAAACATATGTCATCTTAAAACCGGGCAAATACGGCAGTTTTTCTGGGTTGTTCGGCATTCCCTATCAGTTAATTTCTTTGTCCTACCAGAGTTTCCCTTAGTATTCCACTTCACAATAACATAGCCAAGAGCGGACATGGACACTTAACTCCCGGAAAATATCTCTTGACGGAATGTCTGAACCTGTGGGCCCCTACAATCGTGCCCCGTTCAATCTCTTTCAATCCTCTACGTTGGCTCATTTTGACAGAAGACACGTCTATAATGTTGATGCATTGTACCTGCACCTATGTTAGCCTCGGATGCATAGCCAAACATCACACAGAGCACATTCAGTGGGGTGTCCAGAGACTTTTCACTACATAGTGTACATGAAAACATTAGGAATCTGCCAGTGTTATTTTAAATCTTTCTGGAAACAGGCGACTTGTGCGGTGAACTTTTAAGCAGAACTCTTTTTGCAGCACTTCTTTTCCCTTGATTGTGATGTTTCATCCTCTTCCTACCTTTTTCTGAAGTATATATGAGGAAATTTCTAACATTTTGTAATTCGGTCAAGATTGTGGATTCAGTCACGGGAGTGGTCACTGCCTCCATCTGAGGTTTCTGGTTTAAAATCCGGATCAACGATACAGTTGCACGATTCAGGTTCACTGGTGTCAAATGCTGTCACAGGAGCAGCAGCAGATGATGATTCTTGAATGTGTCCTGTCAACAGAGATGATATAGGATCACGTTTGAGAAAAGGAAGTTCTTAACAGAGTACATGAGTTAAAACTTACTTTGGCCAGAAAAAAGTTAAATGAGATTTAATAAGTTCCCTATGCTGTGCAAAAAAATCCTTTATTCTGAGAGATTCTATTTATACTTCAATATGGTGTATGTATAGGACTTCTAAGGTTCAAGCGATATTAATAAATTCTTCCCAGACTTGGTAACGTTACATTTGTGCATTAATGTGTTTCTTCTTCTTCCTGACTTTTCCTCCAATTTATTGGGGTCAGCACTTCATTTGGATATTGCCTAGTTTTATGGCCAAATGCCCTTCCTGACATCAATCCTGTGTGGAGGGATATATTCAAAATTTGCATGTCCCTGTGATGGTTGGTAGTGTGTTGTGTTGTGTGCAGATGAACTAACATGTATTGTGCCATTTCACTGTTCTCCAAAAGATACAACCGGAACAAAAATGGAGTCTAAATTATCAAAACGACGACTTTTTTTTAAAACGTCTGACACTATTACAAACTGAGGTAGTAATATTTTTTTCAAGCGCTCGGCGAAAGAACGGAACATGGAAGGCGGTGATAAAAAGAATTACGTATGAAGATTGTTACGAGTTATCATCACAGAAAAATTTTAACATTCGCTCAACTTGCTTATAAGAAGAACGTCACAGTCGACTACCAGAAGGAGAAAATATCATCACATAAGAAATATTTGTTCACGGCTGTTCTCTACAGTATTAGCGGTATAAATTATTTCACTCCGCAAAATTAAATTGCTCTGGAAAATATAAAAGATTCCACCGTGATACGTCACACTACACTCCTTAGATGACGTGTTAGCCGATATCACCAATTTAGAACGGCTAAAGGATTGGATAATCGGCAAGAACATTGAGAAAAGGAAATATATATAAAGAAGCAATCTTCACATTTTGAGTGGAATAATTACCTTCGCCTATCCCAGACTGTTAAAATAGGTTTGATATCAACTCTTCCAAGATCGACATTTATTTATCATAGGCAAATAATAACAGAAAATAGCCATAAGATGACGACATTGACTGAAACGATGTATTATTCTGTTCCAATTGCTCAAGCTACTACCATGATGCAGGAAGAAGATGAAGGCGAGACTGCCCAGATGAAAGCAGCGCAGGATGACATTGCCAGCCCACGTTGACCAGTAACCAGATGAGACGGTCCCGAATGTTCCCAAACACCTAAGGGAAATGCAAGGAGCTATGTCCGCATGTCCAGCCACCTGGACATGAGACGACTATGGGAGTTGCAGAGCAAAGATAAGTTCACTTAAAGTCCAATGTACAAGTAAGAATTTATTCATTCCCTTTTTATTAAAGTGCTATTCTAGTTAGTGTCAGTGCGATAATTATATACGAGTAGATGGTTACCAAAGTTAGGTTAAAGGATGTTAGGTATTCATCAAGCCTAGACATCAAATCCACATGTAGGGCACAGTCATCCAGTGATAATAAAGCCTTAGTTCGTAACGCTGTCGGTGTAATGTGAGAGGAGGTTAATTTTTAATTTATTGGTGAATTTCATACGACGACGAGATAGAAGTTAGGCATACGTGAGAACTTACGTTACCGAATGATCGTAGAAAGGAGATCGTATGTAGGAAGTGCTTACTATATATAAGGATGTGGTAATATCTTTTGGAATTGAATGGATTAAAACTATGACAGAGTAGATAAGTTCACGAACCATGATCACGGTAAGAAATACGTCGAGTTAGAATGTGATAATGCATATACTGTGAAGTGAAATGTGATATTTATTTGAAATGTGAAATGAGGGTTATTTAATGTGAGTAATGAAATGAGATATGGTAATTAATGTTGGTGATAGGTATTGTTCTTCGTGAATATGGTCATGGTTGTGCTGTTATGGAAATAATGTTCCAAGTTATGTATTTTTGAAGTTATTAGAAAATTTATTCTGTCTTCGGTCAACTATTTATCCATGAGTAAGCCATGAGTAGGATAGAATGTGATCTAAATGCCGTCCGTATGTTGACATTTATGTTAAAGATCACCAAATGATTCATAATGAGGATGAAATTAAATTAGCTGACATCCGTGAATATCTTCTAATTATAAGATTTTTCTCACATGTTAGGCAGACTTTGAAGTTTATTCTACGGCAGTACCCAATAACACTGGTGACTTAACCGCACAAATAAGAGTAATTAATTTGAAGTAGAGTCTTTTCACAATGTAGACCACATAATTATCGTATATTTTGATGGAATTATGATTACATACATTTGATAATACAGTGTCATAGCATGGATACGCACTTGAATTTATGAATGATCTCAAGTTAAGAGAATAATTTGCCTAATTTTCTAGATGTAATGTTTGATCATGATCTTTTTAAGAGTATACATTGGCTTAAAGGAGGGTTATCGATGCTGATGCAAGATGAAGCGTCAAGAAACATGAGCATAACTTGAAAATACAACATCTGTCAAATATTATGAATGTTATGAGGATATTTTTCCCAGGTTAATTTGGTTGTGTACCTAGACACAAAGAATGTTGATCAAGAGAAGTTAACGCATGTCCATAAATTAACGTAAATGAGACGAGAGAAACAGAATATTTGAATTTAATTTTTTTGAGATTTCAGTTAGGAAAGATGTGATTCAAATTTTTTTTTGAATAGATTTATGACCAAATATGAAACTGCGTCCTACATTTTTCTAGGACAATCCTCAATCTACAATACTGTACATAGTATGTTGTGATGTAAATTTTCATTTTCTTTCCTTAGATGCATCTAATAATCTAATTATCTAATATTCTAGTTATCTAATATTCTAATTATCTAATCTTTTAATTATCTGATATTGTTATTACCCAATACTTTTATTATCTGATACCTTTATTTAACTTATTTCTTTTCTTTTCAACTAGATATTTTCCAGACAAATAATTCTTCAATTAAGATCTTTTAAGGTCATGATTATTTGTTTTTCGAGCATCCTAATTAGATATTTCATTTCTTTTTAAAGACTTTTAACATAATGTTATCAGAAATGAACTCTAAGATAAATGCATAGTTCGACACTCGTTACCTTTTATTCCAAAAAGGGACTATGATGATCTTACTACTGACTGAACTTAGTTCATAATAAATGAAATATGTCAAAAATCAACCCTTCTTTTAATGACTTTTAAAGTTTTTTTTTTTTTTTTGCTACTTGCTTTACGTCGCACTGACACAGATAGGTCTTATGGCGACGAAGGGATGGGAAAGGCCTAGGAGTTGGAAGGAAGCGGCCGTGGCCTTAATTAAGGTACAGCCCCAGCATTTGCCTGGTGTGAAAATGGGAAACCACGGAAAACCATTTTCAGGGCTGCCGACAGTGGGGCTCGAACCCACGATCTCCCGGATGCAAGCTCACAGCCGCGCGCCTCTACGCGCACGGCCAACTCGCCCGGTGACTTTTAAAGTAGTTCCTTAGCTGTAGGCACTTATATTTTTGGCGATCTGATAAGGTATAGGGAATTCTAACTAAGAAAACGAGTAGGAGACGTCCTTCTGCGGGAGTTAGATATTTCCACGAGTATAAATCGGTGTTCTTTCCTCTCAGTTGGAACTCATAGCCCGTAAAAGACGAAATGACAATTATTATCATAATTTGAGCTAGCCTGGATCTTGTGCGTCCTTACCTGGACGCAGGAACGGTGCAGTATTAAGATGAATACAAAAACCCAATCACAGAGCCAGAGGAATTAATCATACAAAGTTAAAATTCCCAGCCCAACTGGAAATCAAAACTGGGCCCTCTGACCTAAAGGCCACTCCACTCCACTGACATATCAGCCAGACTGTGACATTAATGTGCAATTTTATATAATACTAGCTGATGTACCCGTGCTTCGCTACGGAATTCTACATTGTAAACGAAATTCTAGTGTACACGTTGTGAGCAAGATTGTATTAAATTGCATAGCTCTTAACGTTACCCTAGAAAGGTGACGGGGAAGTCAAACATATTTTCTCATATGAAAAGGGAGTTTTCACTGTAGTGGTAGAACCGTTTGCATACCATCAGTCACAATCAGGTTGGGGAGTTTTCATTATAATGGTAGACACTCACTCTCCACCTGCGTTTTTACATCCTCAGAAAGACTGTCTAAGTGGTTTTCCCAACTGAAAAGGACATACATTACAATGACGTCAGTAGGAATGGCGCGATTAAAAGCAATGGTTTCATAGGAAATACTGGATCAAATGAAACACCACACATTCTCTCACTTTTAGCGAACAGGACTACACTGCCGATCCAACAGTCCAAAATTCCAGAGCTGGAATGACCTAGCTGCAGACAGCCGTGATTCGTGAACACTCTTCGTTTTTTTTCGGCGGGGAGAGGGTCGAATAGTGGAGACTCCCAGGGCAAAAACTATGCCCTTTTACTAATCCTTTTCCTAGGAGTACCCGATGAGTCGGAAAATATCAATTCACTACACTGGCGACGGAAAAATCTATCTGACTTGGAGGCAAATTTTTCCTCCAAGCCAGAGGAGAAACCCCTCTTCACTGATAATTTGGAATAAAATGAATGTAGAATTTAATAAAAGTGAAGAGGAAGAAGCTTTTCTTAAGAAACAGCTCTTTTCAGGGTTGAATTTTGAGTTATTTAGTGAATTGTCATGCTATAACTTGGAATAGGACTAAATTGTAATTCTAGACCAGGCCATACTACTAAACTACTACTACTATTACATCAGCCTCTGCCTTAAGTATGCACACTGCTCATTCAAAACAGCACGTCAGAGTAGGGTTCGAATAACTGGAATACTATGAGGAACCAGTGTGTTACGTACCAGCTGTATCAGAAAATGTATGAACCAGAGGAATGGCATGCTAAAGAAGAAAGTTTTCTAACTCCCCAGATTCAGTCAGGCTATTATACTCGGTACGCAGCAGTAATGCCATCTATCGGAGTTGAGAGGCAGCATAAGAGACAAATAACATCACAACAAACAATGGTCAATGTTATGTTATTGTTGGTCAATGTTATGCGCTTTCGATATTGTAGGCCTTCACATTTAGTTTTCTTCCGACTCTGAAATAGCACTCATCATAGTCGGTACGGTAAAACGGAATAAAACATACATGATCAGAAATTGTATTCTCTGAACTTTCGTTATGTAGTACTTTTCGATAGGACCAAAAACCATAGGTACCGATTTTTAAAAATTAAATTTTAGGCACCTTCCCCTAAACTGCAATTTCATCCAGGGTGAATAAAATTGTTTATAGCTTAGACTGTAGTTTCGTATTTACCGACTCTATATACCGATTTTCATTAAATTCTGTTAACCCATTTTGTCGTGGCTCGGCGTTGATATGTATAAGACATAAATGGTCGGAAATTTAATTCCATACAATTTTGGTTATGTAGTATGTATCGATAGGACCACTAATAATATAAATATTTAAGAATTACATTTTGGGCCTTCCCCTAAACTACCATTTCATTCAGCGTGAATAAAATTATTTATAGCCTAGATAGTAGTAGCTCATTCTCCGACTTTGTACAGCAGTTCTCAATGAGATAGGACCACTAATGACGTAAATATTTAAGAATTAAATTTTAGGCCACCTCCCCTAAACTACCATTTCACTTAGCGTGAATAAAATTATTTATAACCTAGATTGTAGTGACTGATTCCCCTACTTTGCATACCAATTTTTATTAAGATAAGACCACTAATAACACGATATTAGAAAATTAAATGTTAGGCCTTCCCCTTAACTACCATTTCTGTCAGCATGAATAAAATTATTTATGGCTTAGATTGTAGCGACTTATTCCCCGAATTTGCATACCGATTTTCATTTAATTCTCTTTAGCCATTTTCTAGTGATGCGTGTACATACATACATACAGACAGAAATTACGGAAATGTAAAAAGCGCATTTCCTTGTTACTGTGGACATGACCGATACAGAAATACCATTCTTTTCAAATTCTGAGCAATGTACAGAGAAAACTCTTATTTTATATATACAGACTAGCTGTAGTACCCAGCTCTGCTCGGGTACATTTTTGAAATTGTATTACCTGTTTAAAGTGAATTTTTGTAGATTTTTTTAATGTGAAGTTAACTTGATATTTTATGAACTCTCTTTTAAATTTAGTGTTTTTGTTATGTGTTTAATTTTTAGTTTCAGATTATTCAGTTTTGCATTAAACTTTGTCTTTGTGGCAGCCTAGATTGTCTGAAGTAGTTAACATGAAACAAGTTATAACTGTACGTATTTACGCATCGCAATATGGATATGATGTACACTATTCCAACTGTCACTGGGACTGTCACCAATCAGCCTAGCGACCCCAGAAGTGGATTCAACACTAATCTCGTTCGTTTTGGATATTTTCTTTTTCACTCCTTCTCAACCCTGATGCTGACGGAGGCTGAATGAACTTGGACTTAAACAGCAACCAGAGTGTCTAAATTGAAGGGTTTCTGACAAGAACAACCAATATCGAAAATATTAAATGTTTACGAGAATAAAAAAAAGTGTTGACACTGGTTGTCTTTGCCTGAAATTGCCACGAAAGAAGACATAATATTCCTTAAATTCATTTTGAATGCAGCCAAATTCTTCCTTACACATGTATATTAAAGTCAATGGTATATCACAGTTTATACAGCAATACTTGATAATAGTCTATGTTTGTGGTATAGATATTTGATAGTTTTTCTTACTTTTGCTTTACATCACATGGTCTTGAAAATGTATTAAGAAAATAACACAGTAATGTCATGGTTCACTAACACATTCTCACTCGGTGCACCCATCACTGTCGCCCTTTTTATCTACATCAATATAATCATCAGCAATACATTGTCATTTGACTATGGTTATTTTTACTGGAAACCCAACTAACATTGGTCATTTCTACAAAAGTACCAATATTCCACATCTCTGTAACTTGGTGACTATGGCTGATTTTGTGGAATATGTGATGTACATAGAGAGTTGAGCATACTGATATTCCCATTCTACTAGTATCTCATTTTTGGTAATTTTTGACACTGGTTGTTTTTGCCAGAAACCCTTTAATTAATCTCAGCGACCCTGTAAACTGTGGATTCAAGACTAACATCTGTTGTTTTTGATTATTTTTACATGTCACCCCATCCCCTAGGGGTGCTAGGAGTATCTTACCCCAACAGTATTTTTCTCTAGAGAGTAAGTGATATGTGTACCAAGTTTGGTTGAAAGATATCCTGGAACATACATCCAAAATCTTGGCCATTTTGGACATTCTTTTTGATCTCTTCTCAATGCCTATGCCGATGGGGACTGAACATTGACTTAAACAGCATCCGGGCTGTCACTATTCATCTCAGCAACCCAGAAAACTACAGATTCGACACTAATATTGGTCATTTTCATTTATTTTTACTTGTCACCCCTACTCATCCCCGTCCCTAGAGGAATTTCTTACCCCATAATATTTTTCTCCACATAGTCATATGTGTACCAAGTATGGTTAAGAGGTATACTGGAACACACACATATACATCCATAGTCTTGGGGTCATTTTGGACATTCTTTTTCATTCCTTCTCAACTTCCATTTCAAATGGGACTGAACTATGATTTAAACGGCATACAGAGTGTCACAGTTCATCTCAGCAACCCTGAAAGTATGGATTTGGCACTAATATTGGTGGTTTTCGATCAGTTTTACATTTAACACCCTCCCCTACGGGTGCTAGGGATGTATTACCCCCACAGTAATTTTTGCATATAGTAAGTCATATGTTTACCAAGTTTGGTTGAGAGCTATGCTGGAACAAACATACATATATACATCTGTAATCTCAATTATTTTGGAACTTTTCTTTTTCACCCCTTCTCACCCCATGCTAATCGGGACTGAACATAGACTCAAACGATATCTAGAATGTCACTATTCATTTCGGTGACCCCAAAAAGTATGGATTCTACATTAATATAGGGTTTTTTCTATTATTATTACATTTCATCCCCTTTCCTCCCATCAGTAGGGGTGCTAGGAGTGTCCTACCCCTAGCAGTATTTTCTTTCAGATAGTAAGTCACGTGTGTGCCAAGTTTGCTTCAGAGCTTTGCTGGAATGCTGGAACACACACACATCCATAATCTTGGTCATTTTGGACGTTTCCTTTTTCATCCCTTCTCACACCCCCATGCTGCTGAGGGCTGACATGGATTTGAATGACATCCAGAAAGTCACTATTCATTTCAGCTACCCTGAAAACTATGGATTCAACAATATATTTAATTATTTTTACATGTCATCTCTTCCTCACCCCAACCCATAGCGGTGCTGGTGGTGTCTTACCCCCAATAGTGTTTTCCTCCAGATAGCAAGTTATTGTATGTGTACCAAGTTTGGTTGAAATTGTTCCAGTGATTTAGGAGATGTGGAACATATACACATACACACATATATTTTATTATAACAATATATGTAGGTAGATGCATACTGCAAACTTAGTAAAAATAATTACTCAGTAATATAATACCTACTTCATAAACATTTGAACTTAAAAGGAAGAGAAATTAACCTACCTTCACAACGCAGCGGGTTTGGATTTTCATTCTCACTCCGGGGTGTTGCTTGAGTACTAAATCTCTCTACATCCTGGATAACGGATCCACGGGGCGTGTTATTACTTGCTGTAACAATTGTTAGCATATGACGATTAGTGTGTACACTTAATAACTATGTTACTAAATCACGAACCTTACGCGATAAATATTTGGTTTCAATTGTTTTCCATTGTTGTAGGTTAAGACTGGCTCCAAAATGACTTAAATATCATAGAAACATAAAAACTATTATACTTACACAAGTTCAGACACTCCATGTTCTTCATTATTATCTTTTGCATGCTAAGCACTACCACCAATGATCCTCTCGTACAAAATTTTGCAAAATGTCGATCCACATCAAAATAATGATCACCTATATTCAGGTTCCTAAACAGGTGAGTTGTTAAACAATAGTGCAGCCAACATACAAGGTGCATGCCTTTTTATAAGATAACTCCAACTGCATAATGGCAGATGTGGGACTTCTGCCCTTACGAACCTAACTAATGATAGATGCATTTCTGCTTCTAGGGTGTAAGTGGAAGCTATATTTGTAGCTAAATATAGATAGTGAAGTTCAGCCACTTGCAACATATGCAAAATCTGACATTATTTGCAACTGGTCAACTGCTTTTCTGCCATGTGTGAGGACTGTATTTTGCAGTTTAATGGTGACAATAACTCATTTCTTGTAATAAGTGAAAATCCACACTTCTGCTTCTGAAAAATAGAAATATGAAAAACAATAAAAGGAGACCACTAGCCCTCATAAAACGGATGATGTCTGCTGTATGCTCCCCATCTCGGAATTAGACTGAAAGGCTGTTAGGTAGCTTTAGACCATGGCGCTGAACCACCAGATCCACGCAGAACATGTATCATGGTTAGGGCGGGTCCTATCTCTTCAGTAAGCATAACCAATCCATAGACAGCATAATACCATTGTTCTTTAAAAAAAAAACCAACATAAGATTTCAAACCTTGATTGTTCCCTTTATTGCTTGCTCTCAGCTTACTAGGAGAAAGAATGGCCTGCCTCACCTCCTCCCCAATACACACTAGTACTAGTACAGCTGAGAGAGTATGTCAATAACTGGTACCTCATAGGGCAGTGTGACTGCCTCTCTTGCAGCCAAATCAACATGTTCATTTCCCACTACACCCAGGTTGCTAGGAACCCACATAAATAAAATTCTGGTGCAAACATAAAACAACCAAACCAGTAGGTCATGTATGTGCTGCACCAATGGATGCTCCAGGAGAGCATTTATCAACTGAGAGTCAGTACACAGCAAAAAGCAATGGCGTCCCTTGGACTGCAAATACTGCAGAGCCTCCAGGATCGCATACAGCTCTCCAGTGTACATGCTGCATAGCCGAGACGAGGAAAGATAAAACCCTTTGCCATCTACAACAAACAAAAAATGAACGTTCCTTTCTATCCTTGAGCTTTCTGAAAGTAAAAGACCTGAACATGGATATTAGCTGATAACGGACTTAACGACCCTCCGAAAAATGGATGGATCCGTATTTATCTTCAGCCCGGTACTCAAAACCAGCATTAGCTCAGAGTAACATTCAAACTATGAAGACACCCTACAAGGAGTCTTAACTAAACAGGGCACTAAATGAATGTTATTGGGCGAGTTGGCCACGTGGTTAGGGGCGCACAGCTATGAGCTTGCACCTGGGACATAGTGAGTTTGAACCCCACTGTTGGCAGCCCTGAAGCTGGTGTTCCAAGCAGCGTATACGAGTCCAACACTCGGCCACCTGGATTCCTCGCTGCACACCCTCTTTTCCGCACAACTTGTAAGCAAAGAGAATGCTTGTAAGGAGTCTCGATATCAGTAATAGCCGTGTGAGCGCTAAAGGTGTGGTTTGTATGTGCCATCTGTCGGTTCAGTATTCAACTAAACTATTGGAATGGCTGCAATTGCCAGTAAAAAAAATACCATATATGTATTATATTATCCAGTCCAACTGTAAAAATACGATTAATATAATGACCCTATTTATGTTATTTTCTCCTCTGCCTTATTATTCCCATATATATTTTACCGAACTCGTACGCTCATGTTCATCGACAGTACTGATTATATAGGCTACTTGCTGAACGTATTTCTAATTATTATGAAAGGTATTGTCAATATAATCTGCGGTGTTAAAAGAATCTGATGAAGTAAATTTTAAAAATTAGTATATGCTACATATAGCATACTTGAATAATATTTTATATTGATTTAAAAGTGGCGTCCCTGGTATGTTCGATCTCTAACCTAAGTTTGATGCTTGTTGTTTTAAGGAGGTCTAACATCGAAAGTCATCAGCCCCAAACCTAAGTTTCACCGATTGATATATGCAGGAATTCACTTTGGAAGCTCTTAGTCTGTTCTCGCAGGTTATTGCGCAACGCTACGAAGTACATCCCTCTAAATATTCAAATCATCGACCCTTGCCGCCAAACGCTAGGAAGTAGAACGCGGTAAAAATCCAAATTCGCTAGGAAGTAGTAAGCGACAGAAACGCAAATCGCCGGCTATTACCGCCATTCTAATAATTTAGTCTTAGTTGAATGCCGACAGATGGCACATACAAAACACACCTTTAGTGCTCACACGGCTATTACTAAAACCGAGACCCATTACTGCTCCTTACAAGCATTCTCTTTGCTTACTAGTTGTGCAGAAAAGAGGGTGTACAGCGAGGAATCCAGGTGGCCGAGTGCTGGACTCGTATGCGCTACTGGTGTTCCATGGTTTCCCATTTTCACCCCAGGCAATGGCTGGGGCTGTACCGTAATTAAGGCCATGGCCACGTTTCTTTCCACTCTCCGGCCTTTCCAACCCCATCGACGCCATAAGACCTATCTGTGTCAATGTAATGTAAAACAAACTGAAAAAAAAAAAAAAAAAAGTATGATGTAAACCCTAAAACTGCTATCGAGACATATTCAAACAGGCTGTGTTGCACAAGGACGTGCAATGTACAACCTGGAATCCTGATTATGAAACATTTTAGGGATAGATAGGATGGACTAGCATGTGCCATAAATTTGCAACACAGAACAGCAGCATTTGTTGATGCCTCAGGTGTAAGACTCCACTAGCAGGCTAGCAATGGAACTTGTACAGAAAGCTTCTGCTACCAGCCAAACTCCACTTTGGCGGAAACTGTTCAATACCTTAGGTCAGCCTACCACATTGTGCTACTAAAAAATCGAAAAACATTCAACTTCTTAGAGCAGGACACTTTCAACTTTCACATATGTGGCTCCCATGTTAATTAACTTAGCAACTAAGAGAAGATTTGTTATGAAGTTGCCTGCTATGGAAATTCCGTGTAAAGAATTTGGTGTAAGTATCCCAGTATCACGCATCTACTTTGTCCACACTTTAGATGAAGGGGCAAGCATCATCGTAGATGACGCATACCTTTCCCATGAAGCTTTCTTATGTAGCTGAATAAGATCTTGCACTTTCAAACAGCTTTTCTTAAATGTGAAAAAACTGTCACAGTAGGCTGCCAACGGTAGTGCTTATGAGTGTGATGACGGTCTCTTCGAGCAGCTGCTAAGTTCTTTAAAGTTTTTCGAAGTTCCTTGATTTTTAAATCAGAAATATTTAGAACTAAAGTAATTAGCATGTGGATAATTCGCTTTGCGGTTAATTCACGGGTCTTGGAGAGTTACTTTTTGAAGTATTAATTCTTACACCCACTAATTATCATGCCGAGTAAAATTATCTCTGCCTAGTTTAAAAGAATTTTAATGCGATGCGTAGGGGCTGCCTGGCCGAGGCGGTAAAGGCGTGCTTGGTTCGCCCGGAAGGACGTGGGTTCGAATCCCCGCCAGGAAGTCGTAAAATTTAAGAAACGAGATTTCCACTTCGGGAGGTGCATATGGCCCTGATGTTCACTCAGCCTACACCAAAAATGAGTACCAGGTTAATTCCTGGGGGCAAAGGCGGCCAGGCTTAGAGCTAACCCCTCTACCCCATCACGTGCCGCAATTAAAGGTGGAAGCCTTTACCTTCCACTCCTCCAAGGGCCTTCATGGCTTGTATGGAGGTGACTGTCTTTGTTTTTAATGCGATGCGTGGAGACGAAATCATCGATATTTGAGGAGACTGGACTTTGTTTCACTACGATGTAGCACTATGCCTATATGCACACTGCTGCCAGAATGGTGCAAACTTGGAAATATTCAAGCATGTTGCTGCACGTGGCACAGCACAGATTACCGTAATCTTGGAAGCAGAGACAATGAAAGAGGAATGCACTCGGAATTTACCCTCCCCTTCCCCACAGCCCAAGGTCGCTGAACTGTAAGCCAAGTGAAGGGAAGGTGTGCCGGCAGCAAGTGTATTGTAGGCTACTGTACTTGGGAACTGTCAACGGAGTGCGGAAGTCTTTTCAAAGTTTTGAATAAGTAGTAAGAGTTTTCAATATGAGTGGTCGAAAAATGAAATATAAAAGGTTAACCGTCAGTGAAAACTGAAAATTATAGAAAGACTGGAGAAAGGCGGGGCGTCATCAAAGTTAGCCTGCGAGTTTGGTGTGGGTGAAACAACAGTGAGAGACATGAAGAAGCAAACGGAAACCCTCATCAAATTTTCTGCTAATTGTGATCATTCATCGTCTCGGAAATCAATGAGAACATCGGACTATGCAAGTCTAGACGAAGCCATGATACGGTGGTTTAATCAAAAATGAGCAGAATGTATTCATGTGCCCGGCCCAATGTGTGCTGAGCAAGCAAAACATTTTCACGATGCTCTTGGCTTGGAAAGCGATTTTAAAGCATCTTCTGGCCGGCTTATGTGGTTTAAGAAACGCTACAGAATACGAGAAATTGCTATTCACGGAGAGCGCCTCAGCGCAGACACGGGTGCTACTGTA
Source organism: Anabrus simplex (assembly GCF_040414725.1). Classification (NCBI taxonomy): domain Eukaryota; kingdom Metazoa; phylum Arthropoda; class Insecta; order Orthoptera; family Tettigoniidae; genus Anabrus; species Anabrus simplex. The sequence continues at coordinate 1,145,361,046 of NC_090266.1, read as the reverse complement.
CAGTTCGCACAGGAATTTCAAACATTCATTGAAAAAGAACAGCTTGACCTTAGACAACTTTAAAATGCAGACACGAAACAGGGTTGTATTGGAAATGTTTACCATCCCGAACATTAGTGATGCAACAAGAATAGCAAGCCCCAGACCGCAAAACACCCGAGGAAAGAATAACCATTATGGCGTGTGCTAACGCAAGTGGTGATCATAAATTAAAATTATTAGCGATAAGGAAATCCAGAAAACTCCGCTGTTTTAAACAAGAGAATGAACCTTTGCAGTACTACAATCAAAAGGCAACGTGGATGGACAAAGACATTTAAGGACTGGTTTCACAATCATTTTGTGAAACAAGTGACGGCCTACCTAATTAAGCAGTCACTGCCAATCAAAGCAGCGCTCTTGACTGACAATGCGCCTTCTCATCCACACGAAAGTGAACTTAAAGAAGGTTATATTTACGTGAAATACCTTCCCCCTAATGTAACTTCTATTCTGCAACCTATGGACCAAGGCATTATTGCTGCTTTAAAGAAGAACTACAGGTCATATCTGTTACAACAATTGGTTGAGGAAGGCATCGATATTCCAACATTTTGGAAGGACTTCGGTTTGTTGGATGTTCTTCATGCAGGAAGAATTTTAACGCAAGTTTTTACTGTATCATCCTATGTGGACAATTTTAATTTTAATGTCAACGATATTCTTAAGTGCTGTGCTCAAAACAGTTCTGAATTCTTCACCATTTTAAATGACATATTCGGTTATCCGAATTATTTTAATGTGTTACTTTGTCCTTGTCCTTGTAGCTTTTTCTCAAAAGTTTTTATGGCTGATGATGTCTACAAGGTAGACGAAACATGTCCCGATATAATTAAAAATCATGTAAATATTTAGTTAATAAAGAATCTTAGTATTGTAAAGGTGGAACATTTGACCTAACCTTCAACGTATAAGTGAGGCCTGTAAAACATGTAAATGGTTCTAGGACTCCGTTTTAATCGTTATTTGTCCATCCATCAATCTCACTGTCACTACCATCACTGGCATCTTCACTCGTATTATTGTCGCCGTCAACAGACTTGTCTGAACTAAATGTCGCACTTTCACTTCTGCGCGTATATTTTGATGTTGACGGACACACATCTTCACAATCACTAATACTCACATTTTTGCAATCAATAGGGACATCAGATAAACTATCACTATGCAATTCTCCAAATATTATATCATCGTTCAAGCTGTCTTTGCTACGGCGCCCTATGGTGAGACCTGACAATACACTCAGTGACGCGGTACTGAGTGTTATGAAACCACACTTCCTGTGAAGAAAGCATAGTCAAGGAAAGAATATACCTATCTACATTCCAATCAACAAGGACTTTAGTTTGTAAACAAAATGAAATATTTCGATTAACAAATGGCGGAGAGGATAAAATCACACAAGAATGAAGCAATGTGAGAAAACGTTAATTTGCGTAGCTGGTCGCCCGCGCACCAATACAAAACTACGTTAATTAACGTAGCCCGTCAATGATGTATTAAAACAAAAATCACCACCACCAGAACCATGTTAATGAATACTGTCATTCTTAATTGCAAGCTAACTGCATTAGCTTTAAGGCAACTTGAATCAATCTCGCTTACTATACTACCATCCTGGGAGAACATGCATCTTAAATACTTGAAATTATCTACCTGTTCAAGCCTGGCATCCCCAACCTGATATTCAATTTTCCTGGATTTCTTACCTACTGACATCAATTTAGTCTTGGATAGGTTAATTTTCATACCATACTCACTGCACCTATTATCGAGTTCCAAGATAGTGGACTGCAGGGTTTTTGGCACAATCTGCCATGAAGACTAAGTCGTCAGCGTAGGCCAAACAGCTTATCACATTTTCTCCTAACTGAATCCCTCCCTGCCACTTAATACCTTTCAGGAGATGATCTATGTAAACTATGAACAGCAAAGGTGAAAGATTACAGCCTTGTCTAACCCCTGTAAGCACCCTGAACCAGGAACTCATTCTACCGTCCATTCTCACTACAGCCTAGTTGTCCACATAAATACCTTTGATTGATTTTAATAATCTACCCTTAATTCCATAGTCCTCCAGTATGGCAAACATTTTTCCCCTTCAATACTCAGTCATATGCCTTCTCTAGACCTGTGAAACATAAAAATAACTCTCTATTTCTCTCACAGCATTATACAATTACCTGGCACATACTGAAAATTTGACGCTGACAACCCCTCTGTGGTCTGAAACAACACTGGTTTTCATAGAACTTCCTCTCAAGCACTGATCGCACCCTTCCTTTGGAAAAGCTCAGTGGAACATCTTGCCTAGTGTACTCGTCAAAGAGATACCTCGATAGCTGTTGCAATACTTCACGTTCCCTTGCTTATATATACGTCCAATCAGAAGGTACGTTACTAATATTCCATGCTACCCTTATTACGCTATGAAGCCATCTCATCCCTCACTTCCCACCATCTCTCACTATTTGAGGTGTAATTTCATCTATTCCTGCTATTTTACGACAATGGAGCTAATTTACCATCCTTTCCACTTCCTCAAGCGTAATTTCACCAGCACTGTTGACCTTCCCATGAGCTTGGTTGTATGCAACGTCACCAGAAAGATTTCCTTGTATGTCGAGAAGATTTTCAAAATATTCCTTCCATCTGTCCAGAGATTCCCTGGGATCTATTATGAGTTCACCTGATTTACCCAAAACACTATTCATTTCCTTTTCCCCTCCCTTTCTAAGATTCTTTATCACAGTCCAGAAATATTTCCCTGCTCTTTGATCTAGCCTTTCCACGTTACTACCAAAATCTCCCCACGAATTCGTAAAATTCAATAACTACTGTATTTGTTTCGCTCTGTTTCTTTCATCATCGACTTCCTCTCAAGCACTGATCGCACCCTCCCTTTGGAAAAGCCCAGTGGAACATCTTGCCTAGTGTACTCGTCAAAGAGATCCACCTCCACTCTGGTAAATACTGGACCTGTGTTCACTGGAAAACACTGGAAAATCCTTGTCTGGAGTCATTCCTTATACGCCTTCTCTTTATGTTTATAAGCTGCCCTCACTTTATTCTTCCACCAAGTAGCTTTCTTTTTCCACCTTTATACAGTTGTTCCTAGGCATTCCCTTACTGTTTCTAGTACAGCATCCCTGAATGCCATCCATTCTCCTTTTACATCCTGCTTACCGTCCATTATTTGGGACTTTTCACTTATCATATCCATGTACTTCTGTCTAATTTCCTCATCCTGGAGATTTTCTACACTTACTTGTCTACAGATAGATTTCACTTTCTCTATCCTAGGCATAGCCTACGGCCATAGCCGTGTTGAAACACCGGATCCCGTGAGATCTCCCAAGTTAAGCAACATCGGGCGTGGTCAAGATACGGATGGGTTGCCACGCGCTGTTGGTGGGGGTAAGGGAATGGAGGAGTGGAAAGGAACTGGCCACCCTACCGCACATAAACTTCAGCTCAGGCACACCTCTGCGGAAGTTCGGACCTGCCTTCGGGCAGAATACACCCTTACCTTATCCTAGGCATAGGGATACTTAGTTCTCTACAGATCAGACAGTGGTCCGTATCATCAAAAAATCCCCAGAAAAAGTCAGTTAAGATATAGTCTATTATGGATCTGGTACTCCTACCCTCCCATGTGAAGCGGTGAATAGCCTTATGCTTAAACAATGTATTTGTAACTGCTAAACGCATACTAGCACAGAAGTCCAGCAAACACTTCCCATTCCTATTAACTGCCATATCTTCCACACATTTACCATTCACCTTCTCATATCCATCAGTTATATTTCCAACTTTTGCATTGAAATCACCCATTAGCACATCTTTTCTGTTGACCCCGACTATGATATCACTCAGGGCTTCGTAAAACTTGTGAACTTCTTCCTCATCTGCACCCTCACATGGTGAATACGCTGAGACAATTCTCGTCCTAATTCTTCCAATTGCCAAATCTACCTACATCATTTGGTCATTTATGTGTAACAGAAACTATGTTGCATGTAATAGTATTCCTGATGAACAGTTCTACCCCCACACTCCGCCCTTCCCTTTTTAACACCTGCCAAAAACCCTTTAAAATCTCTTCCTCATTGTCTCCCCTTACCCGAATGTCATGAACTCTTAACACATCTACACGCTTCCTCTTTGCCAACTCAGTCAGTTCTAATTTCTTTCTTCCACTAATATCGATAGGTCCCCATAGAATTCCATTTCGTTCGCCAATTTATTTCCAAGGAGTCCCTCACCTGTCAAATGGGAGTGGAACTCTTTTTTTTTTTTTTTTTTTTTTTTTTTGCTAGGGGCTTTACGTCGCACCGACACAGATAGGTCTTATGGCGACGATGGGATAGGAAAGGCCTAGGAGTTGGAAGCGGCCGTGGCCTTAATTAAGGTACAGCCCCAGCATTTGCCTGGTGTGAAAATGGGAAACCACGGAAAACCATCTTCAGGGCTGCCGATAGTGGGATTCGAACCTACTATCTCCCGGATGCAAGCTCACAGCCGCGCACCTTTACGCGCACGGCCAACTCGCCCGGTGGAGTGGAACTCTAGTTACTCCCATAGTCCAATGCTTGCTTAAAAGGTTCTGAGCATGCCGGGGGAGAATTCTGTTAAGCAGGATGCTACTCATACTTCACTTCGTATAAGTGAGGATCTCTCCTCACTTCAGTTTCCTTACAGTACTGAAGGAATTTTGCTGGTGTGAAAATGGGTAACCATCTTCAGGACTACCAACAATGGGATTTGAGCCCACCATTTCCCAAATGCACACTTACAGCATCGCGACCCAAACCACACAGACAACTAGCTCGGTAACAATATTTCATTCGTAAATTTCTACCACAAACAGATTAACAACAAAAGGCGGTCCTATCACTTAACACTCCCTCTCCTTGCTCGTTATAATATAACCAGGTCAAATATGAAGTAAGATAAACCTTTTGTTTAATTTCTCTGAACAGCAGAATGAAAGATAGTATTTGGTCCATTAATAGTTTAGGTAAGATGGTAAGCACAGAGATAAGGCTTATTATTAACTTTAATTTTTATTATTACCTACTTGTGCATAATTAGGCACATTACTTTATAGTTTAATGCAAAAAAAATATGTTAGCTCCTTATTACATGAAGCATAATTTAAATGGTCTCATCTCTGATTCCTATAATTGAAGGAAAAAGAGAAATAACGAGGATTGCTGTATTTTAATAGAAGTATGCTGATTTATCGACAGGCTGACAAGCAGAATAATAGCTCAGCCTGTAAAATGGATGGATAATGCAGGATACTGAAGTTATAAGTTGAGGTTCAAATCCCAATCACAACCTTTTTTGTGTGTTCAACATTATTATTATTATTATTATTATTATTATTATTATTATTATATTTGTTTGGCATTACAAGCTGTCACGTGAATATCTCACTACAGTGAATTAATGACTGCTGACTATATTTTTACAGCAGCAGAAACATATATTTTCATATATATTTCACTTGTATGAAGGCTTTGTGTTTCGATTACTGCTTGAAGTCTGCAGGAAACAAACATCGCACACCATACACTCTTGAAAACCTCCCAAACATCAAGGGCTATATACCAAAGATCATCTTGGGATCCTGAGGGATGGGGTGGTGGTGGTGATTATTGTTTGAAGAGGAAGTACAACTAGGCAACCATCCGCTCTATAACATTAATCAGAGGAAAAAATTGGAAGGGATCCGACACTTCGGAAAATGACAGTATCAGCCAAAGTAAGACAGGGGCCACGAAGTGCGTGAAAATGAAAGACTCCCTAGGATTCGCAAACCTAGTACCGTTGGGATCGAAAAGAACAAGTTGACCAAGGGAGGTCGAATAGGACAGATGAAAGAGAGGAGCCTGACACAAGTAAGTGGAAACAATGCCAGGACTCAGCTAAGAGCCCTGTGGTCGCCAACCGACGCTCCAAAGTTCAGAGCCCCTGGGGCCCCTTTAGTTGCCTCTTACGACAAGCAGGGGATACCATGAGTGTTATTCCACTGCCCCCACCCACAGGGGGTAACTAAGGGGTGGGGGTCAGGTCAGTTCTTCTTCATGACGCGCTTTGTATCAGCCCACATATTTTCGACTGGGCTGAGATCTGGGGCACAAGAAAGCCAGTCTACAAGACAGATATTGTCCTGTTCAGTGGACAATATCTGGACCATATTTCTCTTACACATGCTTCTACATGAAGCTGAAAAATATGTAACGATTGTTGCACTGTTTCACTCAAAGGCAAAATTTGGACAATGCAAAAGACGGTTGTTTAAGATGAGTACAGCAGTGCCTAAAAGAGCGCAGTATGAAATGGAAAATGTAATTTTCTTAACAAATCCAGCTTGGGATTCAAACACAGATGTGTAGAACAGTCTGCAAGAATATTAATAATAATAATAATAATAATAATAATAATAATAATAATGTTATTTGCTTTATGTCCCGCTAATTACTTTTATCTTTACGGATCTTGGAGACGCTGAGGTACCGGAATTTAGTCCCACAGGAGTTTTTATTACGTGCCAGTAAATCTACCAACACGAGGCTGACGTATTTAAGTACCTTCAAATACCACCGGACTGAGCCAGGATCGAACCTGCCAAGTTGGGGTCAGAAGGCCAACGCCTCAACCGTGCGAGCCACTCAGTCCAGCTCGGCAAGAATCTTACCCATGAAAACACATGCGTGACCTTCAGCGATTATAGGTTGCTGATGTGCAGCTACTTAAACAAACTAACCCAAGTATTCACAAGCATTTATGAAAGGGTATTGGCCCAATATCGAGCCTGCCACATATATAATTCTAACATAATGTCTCCCCACCACTCTGTGAGTTACAGCACCTATAGAGGAGGATCAAATGACTGCATCTGGAGCAGATGAGCCCTACTAGGTTACTGCCAGGACAACTAGAAGATGGATTCAGCGGAAACAGGAAATACCAGTAGATGTGTCGGTAGTGCATTGTGGCGTGTTTCAACACCAACCCAGGATGAGGAGCTGGTGAACCTATCATGTCAGAATCTGTTTCCAAAAGCAGTGAAATTAAAACACAATACTGGGCATCCTGGGTCCATGGATACTGTTCAGAACTCTGTTACACTGCTGGCTTCCAGGATATAAATGCAGCCAGTAAGTCTAAGTTCTCCAATAAACATCAACCCTACAGCCTTGCATCTGCTGAGGAAAATATCAATTGTGACTGAGAAAATGTTATTTTCTAAAAAAAAAAAAAAAAAAAAAAAAAAAAAAAAAAAAAAAAAAAAAAAAAAAATTATAAATAAATGTTTTCCAGTGAACACAGGTCCAGTATTTACCAGAATGGAGGTGGATGTACACCCACGGACTTTGAATGCTTCACAGGATACAAGGTCGGCTAGATGCAGCCCAATAAATTCACATTATGAGTAATATTATGGTCCTCTGAGTGTGGCAACTATATCTACAGGGATTAACTCACTTTCAACAGGACAGACGGTTCACCAAACAGGACGAAATCAATCTTATAGACTGCCTTCCTTGTGCCCCAGATCTCAGCCCAACCGAAAATTGTGTGGGCTGATACAAACCATATCTCATGAGGGAGAACTAATGATGATGATGATCCTAATGGTACGAAATGAGACGAAACTTAATGCCAAATTAAAAGTCCAAAATACTCCACTGACCAGAATTCAAACTGTGAGGATGAAGAATAAATGGATGAATATCATTTTAAAACAATCAGTGGATCCAACCCGCAATGCCTCAGATTCACAGAAACTGACATAAAACAATAGTATTACTGAGCAAGGGACCGCTTCTATAGCACAATACTGAATCGATGATGCTTGTAGTCTAAAGGGGTCCAAAATCCAAGTCATTGGCCTCTTATAATGGTACTAATCACAAGGAAAGTAGAACCATGTATTCGTCATGTTGCGGTAGTAATCAAAAGTAGCGCAGGCTCACAGTATTCCACACATTATGGTACTACTCGCAGGTAATGAAATTCGCACATGTTCAATAACATAGACCTATGGCGTTCATCACATAAGTGTACTAACCACAGGGACTCATACTATCCCGTGGTGTTCCTCATATAGCGGGTACTAATCACAGGCAAGCCAGAACCATGGTGTTCAAATAGTTGTTCTAATTACAGGTACTGTAAAAGTTGACAACACACACTGTTGCCACTAACCACAGACTCATTTTGTACCTAATATAGCGGTACTACACGCAAGTAAAAGTGACCCATGGTGTTCCCCGCGTGGTGGTACTAATTACAAGTAGTCTCATGTTTCTAATTCGATCATCCCTTGGTCGCCGCTTTTAGTCGCCTCTTATGACAGTCAGGGGATACTGTGGGTGTATTCTTCGTCTGCATCCCCTACCCACAGGGGGTAGAGAGAAAGAAAAAATAAGAAAAGAGAATGGATCCATCACTTCGAAGAATGAAGTAACGGATGAAGAAAAGCAAGGGCCACTTAGGGCGTGAAAATGAAAGACCCCCTAGGCCTCGAATGCTCTAATACAGTCGGGTTCGGAAAAGAACAAGAGTTGACCAAGGGAGGTCGGACAGGACAGATGAAAGTGAGGAGCATGGCACAAGTGGAGGCAATGCAATTACTCAGCTAAGGGCCCCGTGGTCACCAAATCACGCTCCCAAGTTGACAACCCCTGGGGCCCCTTTTAATCACCTCTTACAAAAGGCAGGGGATACCGTGAGTGTATTCTTCGTCTGCGTCCCCCACCCACAGGGGGTTGAGGGAGAACTGACCTGACCCTGGGTGACCTTTGGGATCCAGCCCTTGATGCTTGGGTGGAAGTTCCTGAGAACGAGCAGTATATTGCTTGACTCGCAGCTTCCATTCCTCACAGACTTCAAGAAGTAGCCCAACAGAAAGCAAAGGCCTTCATATGTCCCCATGAGTTTCTAGACGAGCTTGTGGGGAGGCCCAGATTCCACACGAAAACATATTTCTGGCTGCTGAAAAAATATTGCCAGCCTTCGTTAGCACAGTATGGTGGCATAGTCTGACTGCCTCCATTCGTCAGTGCTCATGCCAGGCATGTGAAAGAAGTCTGGGTCCACCATTAAGGCTTTTCCTTACCTGTCCTGGACGTGTATATCATATGCTGAGGTTGAAACTCAATGCCAGCTCATTAATAAAGAAATCTGTACCTGCTAGCAAATATGTTAGCCCGATTCACGTAGTTTTGGATAACTGGAGTGTTCTTTTAATGTCTCAGGTAGCTTTCGGTGATTCTGGTCTTTTCAAATTTGCAGAGGTGAGATGTGCCCGTATTTTTCTTATAGCATAGCAGGCTACTGGAGCAATCTTTATGTGAAAGGGCCGAAATGCTGTTTGAAGAGAGAATTTCTCCCAGATTACTCGTGTCAAGTATAGCCTTGGTTCCTGCAATGCACTTTTCCTCTATGTGCTTCATGAATCTTTTCCCTGTAATTTGCAAAGTCAATCCCAGACATTTGAAGGAGGTCACCATTTCCAAATGTATGCTGCCACAGGTGAAGACATCCATTCTTGAGATACTCCCACCTCTTCTGAGCTTGATTTTACTGGTATTTGTATCCAACCCATTCTTTTAGCAACCATCTGTGTATCCTGTCTAGTCCATTCTGCAGATCCGATATTCTTTTTGATAATCCGTGTGATGTCACCCACGTAGAGAAATATTGTACTTTCACTGGACACTACCCTAGTGATAAGATCATAAGTTAGAACACTGAATATCAAAAGACTGGGAGGATACCTCCCTTGGAGGACACCATTCGTTTGAGTGATGTGTTCAGAGTGGGTCACACCGTTACTAGCAGTTAGCTTATTTTAACTATGTATGTTTTCTAGGACTTGCCAAAGAGGGTTCCTTCAACCTAGAATGTATGATAGCTTTTTCATTAGAATGGTTCTGTTGACTCCATCAAAAGCATTAGTGTAGTCTATGAAAACTGCATATATGTGGCCTCCAACTGTTGCTGTAGCATTCCAAATGATGGCAAGAACTTTCTTAATTGCCTGGATAGTGGTCCTTAAAACTATGAAACAATGTTCTGCAGGAATGAATAGCATTACTTGAGATAGGATGTGATTCAATATTATCTTAGATAGTACATTAAAGGGTGCACATTCAAGCGCAATCCTATGATATGCACCTGGTACATATCTTGGTCCCTTGCCCTTGTATAATATCTGTCCAGATTCTCTTCATTTTACGGCTATCTTTCTATGACGAATACATTCGTTGAAGATAGCTGTCCAAATTTCAATTGCTGTTGGTAGCAATTCTTTTAACAGTTCATTGGTTAAAGAGTCTGGTCGTGGTGCTTTGCACTGCTCAGTCCTTAGAAAAGTGTAACCTAATTCCTCAGCAGTTATGGGAGCTATGTCATCCTGAGTTGTGAAGAAGTTCTGCTGTACAATCATCTGAGTCTTTTAAGGCATGTTGGAAAAATGTTCTTCCCAATTTTCAATAGGCATTTGAGATCTGACTTTGTTTCTGCTCGGTTCTAGGAGCAGTTTCAGCTTCTCATACAAAGTATAATTTCAAGTTCTTTCTTTTGAACATACTGAGGTCGTTTCTCTCAGAGTAGGATTTTATATTTCCTTCTCTGTTCAAGCTATTCTGCCAAATTTCTTTTGAAGTGAAATATTCACCACCTGTGGAGTTTCTCTAGAGTAGATTTCCTCTAAGAATAAAATTCTCTGTCGAAACAGGGGTTTACCTTTCCTCCTCGGTGGTCTCTTTCCACCAGATTTCAGTAGGGCTTCTTGGAGTGAATCCAGAGCCTTACTGGCATTGCCAATCTGAACATAAGATGTTACTTAATCTCAATTAACCCAATGAGTGCTGCACCCGCCTATAGACGGGCTGACACGGCCGGTCCATCAGTGCTATGCACGTCTATAGACGAAGCGCGAGAATTTTAATTTTTTTGAGTTTCCCGGTTCACTTTCGAGTGCGTATTTGATCTCTGACATGTTCTGCCATCTGTTGGGCATTATGTAGAACTAACTAATCAGAGATTATAGCTTTTCAGAATCTATGATTGACAATATTGATACACCCAACATACAGCCGTGATTTAGCACCTTGGCTTGGACGTGTCAGACCACATTTCTACCGTGCAGGCGTACATGCCCTCCCCCACAAAACTATAGCCCTGATAGGCCTTGGCCAACCAAGCGACCGCTGCTCAGCCCAAAGGTGTTCATTCCTAAGTGGCGTAGCACAGTTGAAAGGGATGGAGTTTATGTAAAGAAGTAACACTGTGTGCCTAAAGGATGTAGTAATCATAAACTGTAAAATTATCGAAGATGTAGAATACACTAGTAAAAGAAATTTTGGCGCATTAGTTTTGGAGAGACTCAAGTACTTCATCTGTATTAGAAAATGTTATTAGTTTAAGTTTTCTTGGACAAATAATCATACAGGGAAGACTTATAAAATAAATCACTATTAAACAAAAGGAAATTTAATAAAATACAGAATACACCAACAGATTACGAGGTGATGCATGGTCAGAACAACAAAGCTTCTCAGCTATTACTCTTAGCTTTCTAGACAGGAAATGCCACATCAGCATCAGGTTGAATGGACCCTGGACCAGCTCTCAGATTTGTATTTTAATGTATTGCAGCTACTGCTAATGTGGTGCAGCCCTTATAAGGCAGACCCTCTAAAAGTGTGGGCAGCATATGCCGTGTACGCGATACTGCAAGACAGAATTGTGTGCAGAGTATGAGTTGCAAGGATGTTGGAGAGAGCACAAAAATCCAGTCCCTGAGTCAAGGAAATTGACCACTTTATATAAAAAAGGTTCCTACTACAAATTTGAATTTAGTCAGATCTTGCATCAAAATTTTCATTGCTTCCAGAGAATGAACATCCCTTTTGAATTATCTCACTTTCCTATTTTAAGTCTGTATTGTTTTTCAGATGTGTAATACTGAACTGTCAACTCACATGGGAACAATTACACCTGGATAAGAAACTTAGGCTTGAAACATCCTTGACATGCAAACATTGGTCAATAGTCTGTCACTCAGAAATCCATGCCCAAACAGAATAAAAATGACTTAGTACACAATCCTGTATTGACTTCCAATTGAGCTGAACATAGCGCATTAAAATATCACATGCCCTCTCAGCCCAGTTGCACAATACAGCATCAATAGTGTAACAGAAAATCTGAACGAACGCAAAAATCAGCATCAAACTTTGTACACATCTTTTGCAATAACATATTTCTTAGAGTTTTAAGTTTCCATTATTTAAACTACTATTACATACTTTCTCGTTGCTTTATGTACCTTGCAGATTGCCAACATTTCAAATACACTGACTGACAGAGCAAATGCAACACCAAGAAGGAGTAGGCAGAACTTTATGCCAATTGCAGGGTAGACTGACGTCACTGAGGTATGCTCATGATGTAAAATGCGCCGCTGTGCTGCGCACGTAGCGAATGATAAATGGGACACGGCGTTGGCGAATGGCCCACTTCGTACCGTGATTTCTCAGCCGACAGTCATTGTAGAACGTGTTGTCGTGTGCCACAGGACACGTGTATAGCTAAGAATGCCAGGCCGCCGTCAACGGAGGCATTTCCAGCAGACAGACGACTTTACGAGGGGTATGGTGATCGGGCTGAGAAGGGCAGGTTGGTCGTTTCGTCAAATCGCAGCCGATACCCATAGGGATGTGTCCACGGTGCAGCGCCTGTGGTGAAGATGGTTGGCGCAGGGACATGTGGCACGTGCGAGGGGTCCAGGCGCAGCCCGAGTGACGTCAGCACGCGAGGATCGGCGCATCCGCTGCCAAGCGGTGGCAGCCCCGCACGCCACGTCAACCGCCATTCTTCAGCATGTGCAAGACACCCTGGCTGTTCCAATATCGACCAGAACAATTTCCCGTCGATTGGTTGAAGGAGGCCTGCACTCCCGGCGTCCGCTCAGACGACTACCATTGACTCCACAGCATAGACGTGCACGCCTGGCATGGTGCCGGGCTAGAGCGACTTGGATGACGGAATGGCGGAACGTCGTGTTCTCCGATGAGTCACGCTTCTGTTCTGTCAGTGATAGTCACCGCAGACGAGTGTGGCGTCGGCGTGGAGAAAGGTCAAATCCGGCAGTAACTGTGGAGCGCCCTACCGCTAGACAACGCGGCATCATGGTTTGGGGCGCTATTGCGTATGATTCCACGTCACCTCTACTGCGTATTCAAGGCACGTTAAATGCCCACCGCTACGTGCAGCATGTGCTGCGGCCGGTGGCACTCCCGTACCTTCAGGGGCTGCCCAATGCTCTGTTTCAGCAGGATAATGCCCGCCCACACACTGCTCGCATCTCCCAACAGGCTCTACGAGGTGTACAGATGCTTCCTTGGCCAGCGTACTCTCCGGATCTCTCACCAATCGAACACGTGTGGGATCTCATTGGACGCCGTTTGCAAACTCTGCCCCAGCCTCGTACGGACGACCAACTGTGGCAAATGGTTGACAGAGAATGGAGAACCATCCCTCAGGACACCATCCGCACTCTTATTGACTCTGTACCTCGACGTGTTTCTGCGTGCATCGCCGCTCGCGGTGGTCCTACATCCTACTGAGTCGATGCCGTGCTCATTGTGTAACCTGCATATCGGTTTGAAATAAACATCAATTATTCGTCCGTGCCGTCTCTGTTTTTTCCCCAACTTTCATCCCTTTCGAACCACTCCTTCTTGGTGTTGCATTTGCTCTGTCAGTCAGTGTACATTTCAGTACCGGTAATCTTAATCAAGGCTATTAATGTACCCCCAATTGAACCAAGGTAATCAGTCTCCCCAAGCAACTAAAATCAACTGGTCTCTATGCCTTGCGTTATACTGCAACTCCATCTCTGTGCTTATCGGGGATATCTTTGGAACATCCAGAATATGTCTCTCGCCTGGTGGTCAGAAGGGAATTTTCTGATCTCAAGTTACAGGATAGTAACTGGGAGTCAAAAAGTTAAGAAAAATAGAAATGATAGAACTTTGTAATAGTAGGTACAGAATCAACTCCTTAAGATCTTACATACCTGAAAACTCCTGATCAAACAAAATCGTTTATCAGTTATTTTCAAAAGCCGGGCAACTATGTCAACTCTAGAAAATGCTTCACGCAATGGCTGTATGCCACCCTTCTCGTACACCTGCAACAAAAATATTTACAATGGATTATTCACACAAGAGCTTATTTCCAAGAATCATGCATGAAGTCTAGAAATGTATACACTGTAATTCTATGGTCCTGTCAGCAAGTAACACAACAGTGAGATAAATTCTGCAAGTTCTTATGGAAAGACATAGGTAACGTTAATATAATCAGTCTTGGTTCTTGTCTGTCTGTTAGGTCATCAGCCCAGATGCTGGCTGGGTCCTCAAATAGCACCACCAAAGGCTATGCAGTTATAAGAAAACGATATTTAGTTATGTAGTTGCTCTGAGCACCTTCTGGTATCGACTGTAGGACACTAAGGGTGTCCCCTCTCAGAGCTACGAAGAGGGCTAGCTGCAGCTTTGTCCCTTTTGCTCCAACGGTTAGCAGAATAAGCTGCCTAAAATTGCTGCAGGTATGTATGCCAGTCGAATGAACTCAGTACTGGCTGATTTCAGAGAATAGTCCACTGAAGTAGGAAAAAGTAAAGTTTAAAATAAAACTCACAATATGTTTTTATGATAGATAAAACATGACATTTTATTAATTTTATGATATGAATTAATTTATTGATGTCTTTCAGTTTTTAATTGTGTGCTTAATTGAACCTTTATGTAGAGGCTAAATTCATTTGATATCTCTCAATAGTTTTAGGAATTCCTGTTTATTATGATGGAAAGTTATGAAAATAATTATAGTAAATGTTAATTCTAATGCTCTTTTTCTTTGCAGTAAAGTACTTATTTAGGTTATTAACAGTTTATATAAGGTGTAATAAAACGATGACTTTACTGCTGCAGGCAGCGTAAACACGCAACGAGAAAGGTATAAAAGTTCCTGTAGACGAAAAGTGTGCACTCAATTTGAATAAAACTTAGTATGCAAAGCCAATACTGCACCCCCATTCAAGCTGCTATATCATTCATTTAAAATTTTAAATGGATTCATATGAAGCTGATAGTAAAATACGTCATGTTTACAGCGTTCTTGTGAGCAGGCGACTGGGAAGTTCCCCGCTGCCGCAACACACTGGCGACAGGAATTGGTTTCTGCATCACACTCGCTTGTAAAGGACGTATTTTAGAATAGCAATCGGTGTTCGCAATGAGGCGGTATTTAATAATGCAGCTTATTCACAAGGAACGTTGTAAATGGTATTGCGAGAAGAAAGATGACACCTGCCCAGTTACACGTACGCCGCCAACAGGTACGAGAATCGGTGAAGAAACACAGAGCTCAAAAAACTTCAGGGCTTATCAACAGTTACTTCCGGTTCTACAAGTCCAACAAAATCATCAACATTGATTGCAGAGCCGAGTACGCCAACGTCTGGTTATAATGCAAAGAAACATTGGGAAAAGCTGTAAAGCGGTCAGAACGCGCTTTACCAGTGAGTCCGCAGAAAGAAAACCTGGCAAGTTGTTGCTGCACTGAGTGTAAAATTTTGTGTAAGTTCATCTACCTCCAGCAAGCGCAGGAAGTCTTCACTTCCAAATCAAGAAGTTCTTATATTTTGCAATCCGGATGATATTAGTTGGCCATCTTCTCGAGCAAGAAATTTTATCTCCGTAAAGGACAGTTCTGGAGAAAATTTTTACAAGACAAACGAGTCATGTGCGTCACAATGCAATACATATACGAAGATTTTAAACAAGAATACCCACATCACGCAAAAGGGTCGGTCTTCTTTTTGTGGATTTCGACCAAAGTACATTTCTGTGCACTACCAGGAACACATGATATTCATTATGTGGAGCCATTCAAAAATATATACTTCAGGCAAGAAAATACTACCACACCTCTCTACATCCAAACTACAAGCAGATGACAAAAATCCACCCCCGTCATACAGCTTTTGAAATGGGTGACTTCGTACTTGGAAAATACAGTGGAAAGAAACATTCAAAATATTATGTTTGTACCATAACTAGTAATGGTGATATTTATTCTGTAACCAATTTTAGCAAGTGCAACAATGAAGCTGAACTGTTTTGTGAACCACCGATGAAAGATTAGCACTTTTTAAATGTAAGTGAAATCGAAAGAAAATTAGCGGCGACTAGTGGGAAACTGTATTTTGATGAGTCTATACCAGAAGCAGAATGAACAAAAAAATTGCATTTTATTATATTTTTTTCCGACCAAGCTTTCATTCAAACTGATGGCTACTTATGCGTAGAATGTTCAGTTGTTTTAAATATTTTTGTTCATTTAACATTCACTGTTATTAGTGTTAAATAAATGTGTCATAATTCATAAAAACACTTTAAGTAGGCCACATGTCAATACCAGTATCTGTAGTTACATACCTTATTATTATTATTATTATTATTATTATTATTATTATTGTGAGGAGGAATGAAGCTTGTAGTAATATGTGACCAATAATCTCAGTATCATAAGCCACGGGACCTCATTTTTTACACGAAATCCGAACCACCAGACGAGACTTTCACCTCAAAAATCACACATGCATTAATCGGGACTCGAATCAGTCCGTCTTCATGGTTCCAAGCAGCTTGACCGCTGCTCCATCACACCCTTTCTTTATTATTATTTACTACGATATTAAATATGTAGTGATCGTATTTGCTGCGGAGTTTAAGATTTATTAGCCCTCATGCCATGTTGCCATAGCACTGATTCGCGAGTAATCCCGCAATGCTGTCAAGTAAACATGCGACGATCGCCTTTAACTATATTACGCAGACATTATGCAACTTACACATTTGTTTTTTTTTTTTGCAAAATGTACCTTTGTCCTTCTTGGAAACAATACCTTGACACTATCAATAAAAGTTGCCACAATTCGCAGAATTTAGAGAAAATGTAAAAGTATGTAAAATCCAACGTGCCTTCCATGTAAACACCGATCACTACATTTAAAATTTTATAAAATTGCATACATCAGGTTTACAACAATGAAATTTGTGGAGGTTGTTAAGTATCATCTGGACGTTATTATGCATAAATCTCAATTTGTTTAGACGGTAAGTTTCATATATACAACCTGTGACAGTAAAGTTTGGTGAATGAAGGCAGAACGGTCAATCCGTCAACACTGGCGACACACAACACTGCACCTGCGTAGCAGCAGGTTTTGACCACCTGCTCCCAACGTTGTTCAGTTGAGCATCGTGTGTGTGCCATGTAAGACCTGTTTGACACAGTGCGTGCTTAGTGCGTTGGTTCTGAACTGTGAACAGGAACATGAATGACCAAAAGATCAATGTACAGTTTTGTTTTAAGCTTGGCAAGACACAGAAAGAAATGCATGCGATGCTAGTACGTGCTTATGAATATCAAGCACTGCCCTTGAAGTGTGTGTACAAGTGGTTTGCCCGTTTTCGAGGAGGCCGGGAAAGTGTTTCTGAAAACCCCCTTAGCGGAAGACCGGCGACTGCTGTCAGTGACAAAAACATTAAGAAGGCTAGGACATTAATCACGAATGATCAGTGATTAAATGTGCACGATAGCAGATGAACCGCACATTAACCGTGAATCCATGCGACAAATCATTACCCAGAAGTTAGGGAAGAGGAAAACATGTTCTCGTCTTGTGCCACATCACTTGACTGACGATCAGAAGCAGGTATGTTTAGAGGCTTCACAGGATTTTGTCAAAACGGCGGACGTAACACCAAATTTCTTGAACTGTATTGTCACTAAGGATGAAACCTGGCGTCTCAGGGACGACCCTGAAACGAAACGGCAAAGCATGGAATGGCGTTCTCTGGGATCCCCTCGTCGGAAAAAGGTCAGAACCGATGCTCATCACCTTTTTCGACAGTCAAGGCATTATCCACTAGGAATTTCTACCCGAGGAAAATATGTTGAATGCTGCACGGTACATTTAATGGTTGACCCGTTACATGAAATGTCTACGCAGGGTACAAGCCCAGTACGCACAATAAAGTTCATAGCTTTTTGTCCATGACAACGGTCGCCCACACACAGCCAATATCGTCAAACAGTTTATGGCAAAAAAGGGGGAGGTGCAACTTGAACAGACCCCATACTCGCCACATCTCAATCCTCAAGACTTCTTCCTATTCCCACGACTCAAACTCTCTTTGAAAGGAAAGAAATTTGACGACATTCCTGACATCCAACGAAACGTGATGAGGCTTTTGAACACCACCCCAAAGGAAGCCTTCCTGCAAAGTTTCCAGGACATGTATCACCGATCTCAGCGTGCATAGTTATGGGAGGGGACTATTTCGAAGGACAGTAAGGTCACAGTCGTGCATTGTTCACCTATATTGATAGTACATGACTATTCACAGAACTTTATTGCCACAGGCTGAATGTTAAAAAGAAACATAGAAATATAAACATGCGACGCCTGGCATTGGCCTACTACAGACATTGGCCCCTTTGCACTGGTCCTGTCTCATACAGTATCACGTAGCTGGGTGACTTCCTTCTGCAGATCCTGGCAAATAGTATTAAACTTTTGGTCAACTACATCTATTTTCTTGTCAACTGTGCCTATCTTTTCATCAGTTTCCTCCTAAATCGCTTGTTGTTCTGTGTTCATTCTTTCATCATGTTCTTACATTTTTGCTATTTCTACCTGCAGAACATGCTGCATCTTATGGTGACCCTCATCAAACTTACGCCGTCCATCTTCCATGTTATTCTTGCCTTCTTTTATCCTCTCTGGCCTCATTTTCTGCCCTTGTTCCACACTCTTCTGGCCTCCTTCCATTTTTCATCTGGCCTTGTTTAATCTTCTCCTCCATCATCTTCTGGATTACATCATCATTATTT
This sequence comes from Anabrus simplex, assembly GCF_040414725.1. Taxonomy (NCBI): domain Eukaryota; kingdom Metazoa; phylum Arthropoda; class Insecta; order Orthoptera; family Tettigoniidae; genus Anabrus; species Anabrus simplex. Next base: position 1,145,342,011 of record NC_090266.1, on the reverse strand, counting down.
TGAAGAGGGCATTTAACAGACCCTGTAGTTTTGTGTGGCTTCTGTCTCAACGGCATGCAGAAAATTATCACAAGCTGAAACCAAGAGATTCATATGTGTGAGTATTCACTGTCCACGGATGTTCTGGAATGCTCCCAACAGTGGTCAAAACCTGTAGTATCTAGTCCGCTTTATTATAATTATTATTATTGTTACAGAAATATCGTGGATCACAGAGGTGTAAGAAGGTGCCAGGGTGAATGGATGGACAAGGAAATGACCAGAGCATAAGTTAAAGCACTAAATTTGGAAACTGTATTTGTTTCCTTCTTTTTTTCTTTTAACTTTAAAAATCTGATAAAAAGGCGATCTGAATAAACAGTAACAATATAATAATGAACTCCTCAGCTCCAATAACGGTGACTTAAAGTCCAAAAACAGGTACAGAACTCGAGAGAATTATCAACGCAATAACATACAAGCAATGTGCATTATAGCACTGAAACAAGTACACTATTATAAGAACATGTTTGCTCCACTAACTTATATAGCCTAGGAGTCTGAGCTCCAAATTTAATACAGTCCAGCCACTCAGAGGCATGAGTTTTTAATAGCGCCCTTACAACCTGTAGGTTGTTCTTAACAGAAGTATTTACACATCTTTGCCCTGATGTGGGCTTATTTATCACTCGACAGTTTATTACACCCTGGTCTATAAACAATAACAAAGTAAACAGGGGCAATAAGTGCACATACTAAATGGCCTTAATGTAAAAAGAAAAAGTTTAACGTGATTGGCCAGGAACAAAAGGTTATGAGACAAGACACTTGCACTCCTCCTACAATATTTTAAAACCCTAAGTGGGCTTATGGCCCAAAGATACAGAGGCTAAGACTATTCTATGCCGGGGAGACTAAATGAGAAACCTTAAATTCCAAAAGAGTGTTAAGAATTTTAGATAATTAGAAACTTTAAGTCACCTCACAACAAGCTGAATAGGAATCAACAGAGGATAATCACTTTTTGTTCCCATAGTTTATGCGTTTCCCAGTTGGGATTTGAACAGAGTCCTCAGACTTGCCAGACATCTACATTTAAACCTTGAAATTAGAATTTTACATGAATAAAAGAAGTCTGAAACCTTCCCCTCAAGCTATCTGCCAGAGCTATCACATGTTAAGAAAATTCTGCCATTATCTTGAGTTGCTGGGCCTTCCGCACGCCAAACTGCTGTCCCTGTCCCCAAAGAACTCGCTGCACTCACTAAACTGGAGTAAAGATTATGACGACACAGCCCTAACTTGCCCAGCTTTTATAGTATTTCGAGGGAAATATACCAGAACTCTTTACAGAAAGGCTGGATGCCTGCACACACCCCCAAATTTAATTGGCTAGAGAAAATATTCCAAAAATTCCTGACTGATGGGTAACTATAGAAGAAGGAAGCAGTATGAGTGTTGACAACATTGATACATGAACAAAACAATCTTCAAAAACTAAAGTTATCCAACTTTATTCAACTTTCCCTTAAGCACAGTTTACCTGCACGGAGAAATGGTACCCCCGCGGTACAGACCTCCATCCCCTAAGGTTTTATCACAGTGTGAACAGCTTTGAAATCTTGAATCTTACAATACATAAATTTTAGGAGAAAACACGTATATGTTAGAGAATATCTTGAAAGAGAGTATGTTCTAATTTGTTTTTGTTTTTTCTAAGTAAAATAATCTTGATGTCGTTTGCAAAGTCTGTGCTGTTGCGCCCAGAGTTGGCGGCATGAGCGGCCACCACTGCCAATGTCAGGATGGGGTCACCCGGACCCCATACCCTGAGATAAAATCCCGCTGTATATTGTGGGGAGCAGCCAAGGCGAAAACTTGACTGGAAAAAACTTGTGTGACACATGGAGGACTGAGTTAAAGGCTAATGACAACCATGTAAGGTGGTGTCCCGATGAGAGTGATCTTTGTGGTGGAAAGCAATAAGGGCAGATCGCAGATTACGATTAAACCGCTTGGCTAGAGATGGCTGTGGTTAGTACGCAGACGTCGTGATATGTGAAATACGAGATCAAAACAGAACTTACAAAATAAATTGGAGGTGAACGCCTTAGCGTTACCAGAAACAATATATTGACAGGGTCCAAAAGATGCGAAAATAGTACTGAGACAAGAAACAGTGGACTGAACAATGGCAAACCTAGTCAGAAACAGTCAAGAAAAGGGTGTGAAACCATCCACATACAGAAGAATGAATTTATTCCCATTCCCTTTAGATTGAGGGAAGGGTCCGACGTAATCGATGTACAATCGCTCGATAGGGTGAGATGCATGGTGTGCTGACAATAGCCCTAGCTTAGTAGACAACGTGGGCTTGCTAATCAAACAAGACTTACATGCTTTAACCAGCTCCCCAATCTCGCCGTCTATACTCTTTCAGATAAACATTTCCCTTACCTCCTCTCTAGTTTTGAAGATGCCCTGGTGTCTCCCTAATGGGGTCTCATGGTAATACTTGAAAATCATTGGCACTAGAACAGCCAGAACCACATTTTTTATCTTCTGATCGTGCCTCGAAGGGCAACACAGAATCCCATTCTTCAAAACATAAGGGACAACATGTTCCCCAGAAGAAAGGGTTTCCATAATAGGAGCCAGTACTGTATCTTCACGTTAGTATTTCGCTATATCATGAAATAGCATAGGGGCATCAGTCAAAATGGCACTTATACTAGGAGATGTGGAAATAGAAGGTGAAGGACTTTGCTCCGGATCAACAGAGTCAGAACTGCCAGAAAACATTTCGCTTAATCCATCTGCGACCAAATTCTCAGATCCCCGAATGTCTCGCACGTCAAACTGAAACACAGAAATCCGAACTGCCCGTCGGGCGATTCATCCGGTACAATGGGGCCTAACCAAAAGCCAGCTCAGAGCTCGTTTTTCGGTCTCTAATTCAAACTTAACACGCTCAAGGTAAAGAAGGAATTTTTCTAAGGCAAATAGGATGGCCAGTCCTTCTAACTCGTATATAGAATAGATGGCCTCTTGAGGTGACAAAGTTCTAGATACACAGGCAATTGGCCACCTTCTGAGTTCCGATTCCTGAAGAAGAACCACAGTGACCGCAGATGAAGAGGCGTCTACGTGTACAATGAACTTCTTGGAGAAATCTGGCATAGCCAAGACCGGGGCATTACAGAGAGCTAATTTCAGATCCTCGAACGCTGCTTGCTGCGACAGCCCCCATTCAAACTAAGCGCCTTTCCTGCGGAGAAAGTTTAGTGGTGCCACCCTATTAGCAAAGTTGGGGATGAATTTCCTAAAGAAATTCACCATGCCAACGAATCTAGCAACCCCTTGAAATTACGGACTGCATGCGTTCTGGAATGATCGACTAAAACTCCATCAGGGGGACACAATGTGCCCCAAGAACAACATAGATCGTTTAGCAAAAGAAACCTTCGACAACTTACCCGTCAATCCAGCTTTACGAAGGCGTTTTCGAGCTTCCTCTAGATGAGCTAAATGTTCTTCAAAGGTCTCAAGGAAAACAAAATCATCTAGATAACTGTACAGATATTCAAATTTAATATCGGAGAATACCCTATCTAGCAGCCTAGTCAGATCCGCCGTGCCTGTGGGTAGCCCGAAAGACACGCAGTTGTATGCATACAGATTCCAGTCGGTAGCGAAAGCAGTCAGATGTTTTGATTCTTCCACCAGAGGTATCTGATTATAGGCTTGGTTAAGAACTTGGCCTTATGAAACCAAGAAAAACATGAACGCAAGCCAGGAAGGGGCACTGATTGTACAACAATCTAACGATTTAACGCCCTGTAATCAATTACTAGCCTGAAGCCGCCTTGAGGTTTTGGTAATAGAAAAATGGGAGAAGAATACGCTGACTTGGAGGGTCGAATGATATTATCCCTCAACATTTGGTCTATAAATTCCTTAAGGGCCTTCATTTTCAGCGGAAATAACCTGTAGGCAGGAAATCTTACGGGGATCAAATCCGTAACCTAAATCTTATATTCAATTAAGTCAGTCACACCTAGATTTTCCGAAAACACATCGGAATTGACCGACACAATTTATGAAAGCTACCTTTTTTTTTTTTTTTTTTTACGTCACACTGACACAGATAGGTCTTATAGCGACGATGGGACAGGAAAGGCCTAGGAATGGGAAGGAAGCGGCCGTGGCCTTAATTAAGGTACAGCCCCAGTATTTGCCTGGTGTGAAAATCAGAAACCACGGAAAACCATCTTCAGAGCTGCCGACAGTGGTGTTCGAACCCACTATCTCCCGAATGTTAGCTCACAACAGCACGGCCCTAACCGCACAGCCAACTCGCCCAGTAAACAAATGCAACCAGCCTGACCCTCAGGTAGATGCCTAAGGTCTAATGACATCTCGCTCCGGGTAGGCAAAATAATAGATGATACAGAATTACATGTCAAAAAGATAAATGAAAATTGCTCCTAAATTTGATTCTGCAGGATTTACTTTGAAGATCGAGCACGACACTGGAATGTCACCTGAAATCTGCTCCTAATATCACAGGGCATGACAAATTTTTAGCAACAAATAGATTTCCATGTGAATTTTGAAATCCGAATTTTGACATGGATAAATACTAAAATTTCTAGGGGAGAATAATTAGCCAAAATACATTTTACAGGAGGAGAAACATGTTCAGAAAATGTACAATAGTACTTCAGCTTGAAATACCATTCTACCGAAATGGACACAATACTTCCGGATTCTAAAAGGGCCATGACCGGTTCATTATTCATCTCAATTTTGAGGAAGGGCATGAAGCCTGGTGTATCGGAGGCAATTTTGAGGCAATATTTAGGACCCTCAAAGATGGTGTTAGACGGTCAAAGTTAATCAATTGAAGACATGAGTGCAAGAACTAGATAATGACCACATTTAGCAAAAATTAGCTTTTGACTTCTATTTGTAGCCTTAACTGCCCTCTATCAGTTACTATAGAAGTTAATTTCAGAAAGTGCCTATTTTTCTCGCTAGATGGCCTTGAAGTTTCAACTGGTTCCTTTCTGAGTGCAAGACTTGGATAATAACCGGAATTATCTAGTTCTTGCTCTCAGTTGCCCTCGTGATGAAGAAGAGTAAGGAAGGTGGCTGTATGCAGCGAGTTATTGAGTGCTGCAAATGCAAGCTTTAATTCAGAGGTAGGTTCCATTAAGAGCTGTATTTTAGTGCTAAATGTATAGAATGTATATTACAGAATATTCAGTTTAATGTTACATTGTATTATACAACAATATTTTAGACTAAAATATTATATTCCAATAAATGTGGAAGTTTGAAGCCCACACTTTATGCTTTTATAAATGATTGTAATTTTTAGATACCGCTACCAAGTTCTACTGATTCTTCTCCGGTAAAGAGTAAGAAAAGAACAAGAAAAGAATATAACTGGCAAAGGAATGTTAGGAAACGAAATATGTTGAATGGAGAAGAATATATATCAACAACAGGGAAACTTGTGCCTGCAAAGACAGTTGCTCCAGATTGTTTTTGTAAGAGAAAATGTACAGCCAAGTTCTCCAAAGATATTAAGGAACGAATTCTTAGAAATTTCAACGAAATGAGTGAGAAGAATGCTCAGGATGAATATCTCATGGCCTTAATAATCTCACATAATATTCAAAGGTAAGCTTTAAATAAATATTAGTTTTAGAGATATATTTTGTAGGAGCATTGAACACACAACAATGCTATATATTTTTGTTGCAGAAGGCAGAAGCATGAAGTGGAGAAGGAAGAGGCAGCTTGCTGCAAGAAGCAATGAAACTGATAGTGAAGATGAGGATGAAGAAATAGGTGTAGAACCATTATGCAGAGAACTACATTCCGCATGAAATTAAAACTCTGCAAATTTTTACTGACAACTGTGCAGGGCAAAACAAGAATATTTTGATGGTTCAGTACTTAAGTACACTAGCGGCTTCGGGAAGATTTGTCAAAATATATCACCATTTTCCAGAACGTGGACATTCGTTCATGCCCTGTGATCGTACCTTCGCACAGATTGAGAAGCTAAAATGCAAGAAAGAGTATGTGTTTGTCCCTCAGGAATGGTGCGATATTGTTTCATTTGCTTCCCAAAAATTTGCTATGGTGAAAGTACACCAGGACATGGCATTTGATTTTAAACAACACTTGGTGTCACATTTTAAGAAAATAATAAAGAATGGTACTGAATCATTCAGAATAAGTACTGTAGGTACTATAAATTTGTTTATGAAGGGAGAGAGCTGTCTGTTTCCGGTGGTCAAAACACTTTTGTTCATACAAAATTTTGTCTGTTCAAGACGAAACGTACTCCAATATTGCATCCCGCCAAGTTGTACCAAACTCCACTGCCTTTGAATAACAAGAAGTGCAGAGATGTGATGAAATTGGCACAGAGTATATTCCTCCTGTACACATGAAATGGTATTCTGATCTCAGATGTGAATGCGAGGATGAAGAATATGGCTCTGAAAGTGAGGCATCATGCCACGAGTTCTAAAAACGGTTTTCAACCATATTTTACGTAATACGTATTATGTATGTCATGCACTGGCCTTTCAAAACTCAATATTTCATAATTTAAACATTAAAACATGTAATGGCATTCATTATCCAATTTCTATTCCGTTTTTACATTCCTTAAAACATCCGAGTGCAAGATATGGATAATTCCATCACACATTTTCTCGTTTTTTTTTTATTATTTCTAAATGGAGTAGTGGGTTAAAAATTGAAACATTAGTGTATATTCATATATACTTTCATATTAAACTGAAACCTTTAATGAATTATAGGATTTATATAGTTTTCAATGTTTTTCTCAGAACTTAACTTTTGGTTATTAGCTAGTTCTTGCACTCAGGTCTTCAATTGTTGTCTGGGTCTGTGAGTGGAAAGAGTGGCTATGCTGCCCCATTAAATGTCAATACAGAAGAGGACCCCAAATAAGTCTTTTAATAGTAGGGAGTCGGTTGTGCAACAACAAGCTTCTGCCCCATCCGAACACGTTGTAAACCCTGCTGGTAATCCACATCATCTTCCTCCTTTTTTTACTAGTAATTCCACTTTCGAACCTCCTCAACCTCCGACGCCTCTCCGGTCATATCACCGGGCTTTAGCAGCTTACCCCAACCTTTAGTCATGTTGCTTAAGGGAATTTCAAAATTTTCCATGATTTCAACAAATGACGTCATAACCTTCCTAAGATTTGTTGTAGACTTTAGGACCCTGCTTTGGTGTTTGCTCTGTCACTCACAAATCATGCAAATAATTTATCCGTACACTGTTGGTGTCTTCTCAGATAAGATCGTCGAGGCCATATCGGAAAGGAGTTCAGTTGAAACATTTCACGCTCATTTGTTGGCAAATTTTATTCCCGCGAGAGCTCTATCATCACTGATCAAAAATATTACTTCAGAGTCCAAGGGCTACATGAAAATCTAAGGATTTCATACAGGACATGAATTTTATACTAGCGTTTTTATAAAGCCTTGCATTATTCCGAAAATCAAATTGTACAGACTACATTGAAGGAATGACTGCTACGTTGGTTTCCCCATCCTTGATATGTTTCTTCACACCATCTGTTGTGTGGCCGCGGTAACTGTCGAGAACAAGCAAGCTCTTTTGTCCCAATAATGCACCAGGGCGACGTTGCCAGGCACACTTTACCCAGTCTTCCACAAGTGAACTGTCCATCCAGGCGGAGTTCTGAGATCTGACAATAACACTAACGGGTAGATTTTTAGGAAGCGTCTTTCGCTTGAGAACAATGTATGGCGGCAATTTGGTTCCGTCGGTGAGAATACATAACATTACTGTACACCGTTGTTTTTCGTTACCACCTGTTCTAATGGTACCACTTTTCGCACCCTTAACATTCACAGTCCTGTCCACTGGCATTTCAAATTAGACTGGCGTCTGATCTGTATTGCCAATTTAGGAAAGCAAATATGCATTTCCCTTCCGAAACCAAATTACGTGACGCTGAAACGACAATAACTTCTACTCGTAGGCACCAGGAAGACACTGTGAAATTGAGGTACGCCTTCGCACACTCAACCCATTTCTTTTATAAAAAATACAAACCCATCCTCGGCTTGCCTTAAACCCTTCCGATGAAAGTTCCTTTGCGATCTCTAATGCTTTTAGCTGACATATTTCCGTTGATACACCATATCCCAATTCCTGCCTTTCTGTCACATATTTATAAAGTTTTTTTTTCAATTTCTGGAAACTGTACACTCAGTCCATGAAAAGCTCTACGATCACCACTACATGTCACTAGCACATTTTTCTTCTTTATTCAATCGCAAATACACAACTCGTCAATAACGTATTTCCTAACGGCGGCACAATTTCCAATAATTTCGGCTTCCCGAACTACTTTCAGTTTCTCACTCGCAGTAAAAGATCGCAAGCACTTTGTGGAATGCATGTTGATACTCCGAGAACGTGCGCCAGACTGACGCCAAGCGCGGAAGTAGTGTATACTGAGAGCGGAGCGAGTATTGTTGCCAAGCCGCACCGGCGGTGATGCCCGATTTACACGCATTCAGAAAGATAAATTTGCCAAAATTTTATATAAGACCCGCACCCAATTTTGGAAGCGATATTTTCACAAAAACAGTACGGGTGGTATTCGAGATTATACAGTATTTCTGTTTCAAAATGCAGTATCCCTGCTTCTGAAAGAAGTAAATGGTGACAAAAGCTAGCCAAATTTTAAATATTCAACTCTCTTGTTTACCCGCTTACTCTCCTCTACTCCAATGAATTCTCATTTGACATTTAAAATCAGCCTTGTCAATACTTAACCACAAGGTTTAAGTTAAAAAACACTTACTCTCCTAGCGTTACAAGCCCACGAAGGGCCCTGTCTCTCCAACAGCAATCGCCCATTTATTTCAGTCCACAGCTCCCCTTCTCCAGCTTCAGATCCCCAACAACTCCAAATTTCTCAAGACGCTGTCCAACTATCTTATCCCTGGTCTGCCCAGTCTTTGTTGGCCGAGGATCTTCTTTGCTGCTAAGTCCTGGGCCATCCATATAATGTGCCTCAGGTACCAGAGTCTCCTCATTTGGCGTCTGCAACAATCACGAAGTCAGCGTAGAGGCCATACACTTCTTAACTGGTCCTGATGCACTACTCTATCCAATTGTTAACCGCGCCAAAGATCTTCCTCAAGATCTTTCTCTCCAACATTCTTAGAAAGTTCTTGTCACGCTCATTTAGGATTCATGTCTCGCATGTGCACGGCACCACTGGATGGATTATAAACCGGTACATGGCGTTCCAATCTAATAAACACCTGTTCCCAGTTGCCATTAACTTCTTTCATTACAGCCTTGCTGAACTTGCCGTCATCAGTCATAACCCCAGGAACTGTAACACTATCTCATAGGTGTCAACTGCCCATTCCACGCCTCTCATGCCATGGAATCTTTTTTCTGTCTTAAGTGTTCACCCTGTACTTGGTTTTGTCCTTGTTGATCCGCAAGCCCTGGTGTTGTAATACCTCGCTCAAGTGCTGCAGAACTTCCGCCACGTCGTACGCACATCTTCAAAGCAGAACATCCTCTGCGAAGGCCAGGTACTGGACGATTCCATTACAAATGGTACTTCCTGGGTTCAAAGGTATTCAGCGCATAATGTGCTCCACACAGAGGTTAAACAGAATGGTTGACAATGTGTCAACTTGCCTCAAACCTCCCTGCACTTCAAATTACCTGGATCTTCATTTTGGCCCTGGTATCCTCACAGTCAACAGGACAACACTGGTGGTATTCAGTGGCACCTGCATCTCTTCCAACACCTGCCACAACCTTGACCTGTCCACACTGTTGGAAGCCTCCTTGTAGTCAAGGTAGTGGTAGAATGTGAACTGTTAGTGATCTGTTGTGCCAGAGCCCATAATGATGGTCTCCCAGTTGCCTCTGCAAAGGGCTCGAGTCTCTTAGCCAGCAACTTTGAAAAGTTCTTGTAATCACACTAAGTAGCGAGATTCTTCGGTAGTTGCTGCACACCGCCCTTCTTGCATTTGGGACAGATAAGCGCTGCGCTCTAGTCCCTCAGAATTTCCTTGTTCTTCCATAGAAATTGAATCACGGCGTGCATGCTATTTACAAAATATTTTATTCCATACTTCAACAGTTCTGCTGGTATGCCATCCTCCCTTAGCACTCTGTTATTGTGAATGAGGTAGATTGCCTCCTTCACCTCACTGCTCATCACTTCCGAGACTGGCTCGTGCTCATCAATAGGTGGGTGGCTAGCAGCTACCTGATCAGGTATACTTGCCCCCAACTCCTCAGTATCCAGGAGCTCTTCGAAATGCCCCGCCCATTGCAACAGGATCTCCTCCTCTCCAACCAAAAGACTCTTATTGTCCTTGCAGTATTGTGTGCTGAGGTGATTTCTCTTGTTCCCTAAAACATGGCATGAATCTCTCTACTGTTATACAGCTCTCTGATGGCCTCGAACTACCCCTTTTCTCGCTGTCTTTTCTTCCTTCGCATCACCCTCTTTGCTTTTACCCGCACCGCATGGCAGTTTTTTGCTGACGTTGTTGGTCTTTGTAAGGTCCTATCCCTTACTTTGGTCCTCCTATGGATGGCTTCTTTGCATTCTGCATCAAATGACTCGGATCTTACACGTGGTTCTTGAAACCACACAGATTCTATCGCTGCATACGGAATTGCGTCTTAGTGTGCTCCCAATAGATCATCTATGGCGGTGCCTTCTTATCTCTACCTCTGGCCTCCAAACTTGGCACGGACCATCTTCCTGTACCCATCCTTGATGGACATGTTATACTTCAAGATTCTGACATCGAAAATCCTCACCTTCTAGAGATGAGCTTTCCTGATGTTGGCTATGTGTTGTCTGTACTTCATGACCACCAAGTAGTGACCCGAGTAATTGTCTGCACCTCTCCTGATCCTAACATCCATGACATCTGACCTATGCTTCCGGTCAATGAGGACATGGGTCAATATGGTCCTGTGTCTCTCCATCAGGGGACTTCCATGCTATTGTATGGATCCTCTTGCACAAAAGTAAGCACTGCTAATGCTCTTCTGCTGGTATGCCATCCTCACCTAGCACTCTGTTATTGTGTATGAAGTAGATCGCCACCTCCACCTCATTCCTCATCACTTCAGAGACTGGCTCATGCTCATCAACAGGTGGGTGGCTAGCAGGTCGATGGCAAAGTCCCCTAGTCTGAGGCTATTGCTGTTGCTCCCTGCATGTGCGCTCTCATGCCCAATAGCTGGCCTGAATACCTCCTCCCTTCCTCCCCACCTTAGCAATCATGTTGCCAAGGATGACCTTGATATCATAATGCAGCACTTCAGAGTACTTTCTGTCAAAGAGACCACACAAGGTGTCCTTTTCTTCTTCAGGGGCATCTTCAGTTAGTGCAAGCGCACTGAACACTGTCAAACTGACCAGGGAGAGCTTCAGGCTCAACGAGCACAACCTCTCGTTCGCAGGTTTGAACTCCAACACTGCTGGCTTGAGTCTCCTGGCAACCAAGAATCCTGTGCCAAGCTAGCTCCACACTCTCCCGCAGCAGAAAATCATAAAATCACCGAGTCCATGATGTCAGCACAGTTTTATCGGACTTCCTGCAATACGCAAATGTGGCTTTTGAGGACTTCCTTCAGGTTAGTGAAGGCTCCTGCTCGGAGAATCCTGCGGACATTCCAACTGGCAAACACAATTGGCCAATTGCAGAAACGATGACTGGTTTTAGGCCTTAGACAACCTCTACCTAAGCAATGTATAAGTTAAACAAGATGTTCCATTGCATAAACAATGTTCAGATTGTGTTTAGCTAGATGTCGTTCAAGCTTCAACATTGGTTCAAAAATGGGAATAGAAGTATCTTCCAGTAACTCCTTGCTTGTCGCAACCAATGAAATTTGTTGGTGCACGAGCCAAACTTTAGTCAGCTGTCGTCTTCCTACATATTACACAAATATGGCTAAATATGGCTAAATATGAGCATGACTTGCCCACAGATAAGAATATCGCTTTTGGTGGAAATGAAATCTCATGAAATTATCGGGAGTAAAGCCACTGTACGAGATATTTGATTATAGTGTTGTTATGATGAATGTAATCGAAATAGCATCAGTGAAGAGAAGATGAAATTAAAGCACTGTGCAACCAAATTAGTTGTACAGACCATATAGATAAAGCTTGCATTCCAGAGATTGTAGGTTCGAAACGCACCATCAGCAGCCCTGGAAATTGCTTTGTGTAGTTTCCCCATATTTGCACCAGGCAAATATTGGGGCTGTTATTACACCCACGGTTCTTCCTTCCCAGTCCTTGCCTTTCTCTATTTCATACTTGCTGAAATCTTTTTTGAATTAGCGTGACAAATATCTGCAAAAAGAACCCACACATGCACACACAACCTATTCTGTAACGTCACTAGCCTATTATGTGCGCTTACTCGACAGTAAATGTAATATAATTGAATCCCTCCCAATTGACGTATGTAACAGCCCTCTGACAACTGGGACAAGTTATTCTGATATGGATGTAGTCAATGTGACCTATTATTCCAGGGAAATTATCCCAAGGAAAAAAATATATATATTGGTAATCAAGTTGACAGTTACCGGACTGTCCCTTGTCAGTCTCATACCTCTTGGAAAGCAAAAACATATTTTGAACTGTACCTCCCATTACATTTCAAATGAATTGCTGCGATATCGCAGCAGATGACCTACAGGAGGCCGGAATGGTTTCAACATGATAATACAAATATGTTTATAGTACATAACTTCCGATTGTGACTCACTCCTGAAATTAAGGGTTCAACCGTGTTCTCGGCAATGTTTAAACGTGGCCTCTTGAAAATCGGCCTTACACAGTGCCTAAGTAATAAATAACGTCTTCCCAATGTGGCAGCCATACTTATACATCAACCGTAAACATTGTCTACCAGGTGCATGCATAAGTCTTTTCCGGTTTCACTAATAGATGGCGCTAGTGAGCAGTACGCAGCGTATGAATTTGACATATATGTCAGTTTGTTCACCAGACATTAGCCTACCAACACACACAAGCTGAGTCCGCCAAACACTAGAGTCTGTTGTATCGTTCAGTGATCATGTCGACGTTTGTGCCTGAATAAGAACATTTGCGGCACGCATTGCTTTTCTTATTTAATCAAAAGAAAAAGGCTGTGGAATAGTTTGCTGGTAAAAACATATGGTGAACATGTGAGACATGGTTTCGACAATTTAAACGTGGTGATTTCAATGTTAAAGACAGTGCGCGCCCTCTGGAGGATGACCCAACTCAAACTTAACAGCCATTGGCACAAGCATTAAATGTGTCACAAGAAACAATCAGCAGACGTTTACGAGCAATGGAGAAGATCAGTAAACTCGGTAAATGGGTCCCACACGATTTGAATGAACGGCAAATGGAAAATCGCCGTTACTTGTGAAATGCTGCTTCAACGCCACAAAAGAAAATCATTTCTGTACCGAATTGTGATGGGTGACGAAAAATGGATTTATTTGGAAAATCCAAATTGGAGAAAATCATGGTTGTCACCTGGCGATGCCAGTCTTTCAACACCAAGGGCAAATAGCTTCGGCAAGAAGACCCTGCTTTGTGTCTGGTGGGACCAGAGCGGTATCATTTATTATGAACTCTTGAAGCTCAGCGAAACAGGCAATGCACAACGCTATTGCCAACAAATGATTAATTTAAATCATGCATTGATCGAAAGACGACCAGAATGGGCCAGAAAATCTGGCAAAGTGATTTTGTTGCACAACATGTGCCATCTCACACAGCAAAACCAGTGAGACACCTTGAAATCGCTTGGATGAGACATTCTTCCATGCCCGCCGTACTACCCCGACCTGGTGCCATCTGACTATCAGTCAGGGTGCGGAACGACGTGGCATGTGCAGTCATTGAGCAGCTCCTGGAGGAAGGATGGATGCTACTAGAGTTATAGACGTCAAGTGGCATCAAGAAATGCACCATCCACAGGATATTGTGCACAGAGCTGCAACTGAGAAAAATTGCATTGCGGCAGGTACCACATGCACTGACGGAAGTTCAACGGTGGATGCAATAAGCAACATATTCCAACCACCTAGCACACTGGCAACAGGATAGCAACCACTTCCTGACAGGTCATCCAGAGCATTGCTGATCACTGGTTGCCACAAGTCCTAGCTGAAACTTTCCTACCTACCATGCTACTGTACGATATGGGAGGGTATTATTCCCAAGGGCTTCCACCAATTCACTTTGACATTCTCTCGCATTTCTCCCATGGAGAACGGCTATTTTGATGTATGCACACTGCTAAACACGGGTTACTTCCACCTCGCACGGCGCTTGCCACACAACTGATTTCACAGCGCTCTATGTCCTACTACCAGCAATCACAGAGCCATCTGTTGTGAATACACACTATGACTGCATAGCTTCCTCGTGACAAATAGCAGTTTGTGACCTGCTCACATATCTGCAAGAAAAAAAAATAGTTGCAATGACTTTTGCCCCAACACTCGTATTAAGCTGAAGGAGCAATGGTCATTTACCTCTCCGATATCTCAAGGAATGTGTTAAGAACTACTTTTTCTAGTGGCTTAATGATGTCGTACTAACACGTTGAAGGTTTTTGGTGATGGAATGATAACAGTTATAAATTATTAAGACATGTTGAAGGAATAGAAGATCACAAGTGGAAAGCAGATCAATTGCAGGAAGACATCAAACCAATAATCACTAGGTAGGTCTAACAGTAGTTCTCCAGCAGTGTCAGGGCAGTTCTGATGACACCAGTAAACAGGCGTCCCAAGACTCGCAAATGGAGGGTGTTGAACTACTGTCGGAACAAGGCCAGAATTCGCCGGCACAGCTATGACGACATACTTACGGGACCTCCTGGGTAGGAAGGGTTTCGGGTGGGGAGAAATCAAAACATACTGAAGAAATTTCGCATTTACTTTCTATGTCTTCACCTTCTTTCAACTCCCGCCTGTATTTCACCGGCGTCCATTTAACCTAATTTATACGTACTTATTCCACTTACATATTCGCATACTATACTCATTTTACTTACCTGTCATAAATTCCTGGCGATAGGTCGTCTTGAACCAGCGATCTCCAACTCCGTAGTCCATCAGGTTATCCACTCAGCTAACATGTTACTTGATAATTTGAGGTATAAACGATGTATATAGAGATACATATAGTACATTACCAGTAATAGAGATGGCATTGCAAAGTAATTAATAATTACCCCCAAAAGATGACTCTGTCGTCTCTCTCTCAACTGTTGCCAACTTAACTTCTACGAGGAACAAGAATACATGAAACTCAAATCACGAGTTTCAATACCGACACTGTGATTATTGTTTGAAGAGGGAGTACAACTAAATAACAGACGAAAACAAACCAGTCGTGTGTCGTGTCTCCAGCTATGTTATAGTCGTGATTACTGTCTTAAGAGGAAGTAGGCTTACAACTAGAAGAAAGCAATTGAGTTGTGTGTCCAGTTCTGTCATAGTCGTGATTATTGTTATAAGAGGAAGTATTACTAGACAGAAACAATCGAGTTGTGTGTCCAGCTCCGTAATAGTCGTGATTATTGTTTTAAGACGAAGTACAACTAGCCAAAACAACTCCTGTTTGGTGCTGTATCCATACTAGCAATTATAATTTTAAGAAGGAGTACATCTACGTAAACACAAGAAGTCCATCTTCTGTCCACTCCTCTGTCAACTTATGGTGAGTACCCATATATTCATATCCTGTCTCAGTGATTGCAGTATACTCGTATGTATAGTGTTGCCTTCCCATTCGTGACGTGATCACCAAAAGTGTACTTCCAACAACAGTCGCTGAATTAGCAATGCTGTCGCACCTAACCTAACCTAACCTCTCACTACCAGTGGTTTTCTTTGGATCACAACCTAACCTGTCACTATCAGTGGTTTTCCGTGGATCACTCCGTTCAATTAGCAATGCTGTCGCACCTAACCAAACGTGTCACTACCAGTGGTTTTCTGTGGATATCAACCTAACCTGTCACTATAAGTGGTTTTCGGTGGATCACTCCGTTCAATTAGCAATGCTGTCGCACCTAACCAAACCTAACCTAACGTGTCACTATCAGTGGTTTTCGGTGGATCACCCCGTTCAATTAGCAATGCTGTCGCGCCTAACCAAACCTAACCTAACGTGTCACTACCAGTGGTTTTCGGTGGATCATAACCTAACCTGTCACTATCAGTGGTTTTTGGTGGATCACAACCTAACCTTCACCATCAGTGGTTTTCGGTGGATCACTCCGTTCAATTAGCAATGCTGTGGCACCTAACCAAACCTAACCTAACCTAACGTGCCACTACCAGTGGTTTTTGGTGGATCACAACCTAACCTGTCACTACCAGTGGCTTTCGGTGGATCACTACCTAACCTGAAACTATCAGTGGTATTCGGTGAAACACAATTGCTTTCGTAAGGGATGCTAGAGACCTGTTGGTCTCTTCGCGGTTCTAACCTGGGGGCTTCCCTTTGTTTGTCCCCAGACCGATGGTTTTGCCACTAGCCGGACCTAACCAAACGAGACCAATACTTTTCGTACTTGTCGGACGTGCTTAATACTCCTAAAGTTTTCGCGACATCAAGTCAGCCCCATCATATCGTACTGTTAATACCTATTTCACGAACCAACTAGTCAAGTTGTAACCCAATCTAGTGCCTGTAAATTGTGTTACGCAGTCTCAAACAGCTAAATATAACAGACCATTAATTCATACATTTAGCGGCCGCTACAAGTCCCTTCGAATTATCCGCCATGTTTACAAACATCAGCTCGCCAAACACGTCATGTATGACGTCATATAGACGCACAAGCAGCGGCCGCGGAGCCCGTGCTCGCCCCTGCCGGCGGATCCTGGACTTATACCCTACTGTCTGACCGGGGCCGACTTGATGCCTCGCTGTACAAAAATAATATGAGTCACCACCTTATCAATACACTAATTTATTTACTTCCAAACTGGTAAATAAGGTCAAGACCGGTTTCGACCCCTAAGGGATCATCTTCAGTTGACATACACAAAAATATCTACAAAAACATCACATATAATGATTAATGTTTAAGTTAAATTCAATTGTCATTAGAATGTTGGTAGGTACATCTTAGTTTGGAAATATGTGTTATATGAGATTTATAGGCCTACTCTATTTGAGCTGTTATGTATATAGTGTTATGTATACAGTGTCAAAAGTATTGCATTGAATATAATTCATCAATTTGACAAAATGCTAGTGAACTGATTACTAAGATAGTAAAGTATGTACATTTTCTGGGAGGTACATGCTGTTCTACATGTTATCACTTTACAATTTATATTACACAATATGAGTAAAATTATTTTTGCATTTGTACACATTGATAATATTAAGTCCAATGTAGGGTCTTCAAGATGTACTATTGGACTGTCAGTATCCTAATTACATTTTATGTAGTGGTTTATAAGGTTTTCTTGTTCACTTTTATAGTTCAGTCAAATGAAAAATGTAGAAGGACTTTGTTGATTTGGATCCTTATGACTAAAGTATTGGTATATAGTACCTTGTTGACATGGATCCTAATACTAAAATACAAGTTTGTAGCACCTTCTATTCTTGTTTTATGTCTTAAAATAGAGTTGTACCTTGGCACTGTTTGTTTTGTTAGGTGCAGGCATGTAAAAATCTTGTTAAAATGAACCCTTACCGGCCTTGACGCACTGTAATCAGAGTAGTCTCATAGCTCGACACGTGGCACTAGCGACCTAAGTTTTTACGGTAGAAATACATACTCCTCTCTGGAAGAGATATTGACTGCCGATTTATCGTAATTTAGAGGTATGGAGAATGTTACATAGGTTAATACTATTAAAATGATTAATCCTAAAGGCTACTTTCGTTGATACTTGCCAAAATGTAGAGCTGGGTTACGGTACACAAGCCGGCTATCTCCAGTTCACTCGTAGGAACAGTCATATGCTATTAAA
Organism: Anabrus simplex; assembly: GCF_040414725.1. Classification (NCBI taxonomy): domain Eukaryota; kingdom Metazoa; phylum Arthropoda; class Insecta; order Orthoptera; family Tettigoniidae; genus Anabrus; species Anabrus simplex. Next base: position 1,145,323,921 of record NC_090266.1, on the reverse strand, counting down.
TATGTTCATTAGCGTACAAGGAAGGAGTAGAGGTGCAAAAATACTAGGTTTTTGTACTATTACCTGACATATGGAACACCGAAGAGGACACTGTATAGGACTGGTGGAGCACATGGCGACCATGTTTATTTGGTGATGGAGAGGTGATGACGTCATACATGACGTCACAGGGTGTGAAGGAAAGACAGGGAATTAATATCCGAAAACTCATAAACATGGCTACCCTGACAAGGGAGTCGTAGCGCGGCCGTGGCCTTAAGTAAGGTACAGCCCCAGCAATTGCCTGGTATGAAAATGAGAAACCACGGAAAACCATCTTCAGGGCTACCGACAGTTGGATTCGAACCCTCTATTTAACGGATGCAAGCTCACAGCCACGCGCCCCTAACCGCATGGCCAACTTGTCCGGTAAGAGAGAAACTGACGAGGCGAGAAACAAAACACTCATGAATGGCATAGTTAACTTTAGGCCAAACCACTATATTCTTTATATTCATATTCATGATCTGAAACCCCTCCGCTGCCCAGCTTGGTGCTGATCTGGCACTCTGATGGAATCAGACTAGGCCTAAGTGCATTATTAGTACCCATGTCGATTGCAATCTTACAAACTAACAGAGTTCAATGGGACATCATACAGAACTACTCAGAGGGTGTGATTTTAACCCACTTATCCTCTCAATTGCTGAAATCACCTGTTTCAGTCCCTCAAACCAGTCTTCAACTCGTAACGCCGGGAACAGAGCGCAGGCCAACCCGGCTGGATACCAACAGAAATAACCAATACAGAAAATCGGGATGAAACAGAAGGCACACTTATAACCACTGTAATAGTTGGTTAAAAAAAAAAAATACATACGTTGCAGTCGTAACATATTACCTGTCCTTCAGGGCCCAAAAGTTGAGGAGGTAACGTAGCATCGAAAGTTTAGCACGCATGTTATTATCGTACTAAACTGACAGTCACCCGTACGTCTGATTCCTGTGTCATCAACTACCTCACACTACACATGTAAACCAACTAACCTCTAGTATTCTACAGCATCGATCATGTTAAATATTCTACAGTGAAGTAAACTCCACACAATATTTCAATATTCAGGTATCAATAAATGTGTAATAATTTCTTTCTTGGGTACAGGAAAAGAATGTGCGTTCATTAGTGAAAAATATGCAGTCACTGATTGTAATGTGTAAAAGTTTGTTTACCTCGTAGATTACATCGAACAGCACGGAATCTGGCAGCATTTCAAGATCATGTTTGTAAAAGCTGTATCGCGATGTTACCACCTCTAACGCAGCTTCGTACAATGTACAGCATTTCTTCTTTAGACGCGATGCCATTTTTAAAGTTTACCCAGAAGAAACTCAAAAAAGCATAACACGCATTCACCACAACCGCTTCGGGCGCGCACAAAAAACTACTGACTGACTAAAGGAGCAGAAAGTGTCTCTAACAACAGCTACCATCTAGTAACGGTAACGACTTAAAGAGCAGAAAGGATCTCAAAGAACAGCTACAATGTAGCAACGGTAACGTAATGAAAGACTGATCCGAACAACGGTTTTGTACAGTTATTAATAAAAACACTGCGTTATTATCTTTAAAACTAAACTCATCACGCTAAAAAAAAAACTTTTTTACACCACAATTAACAATATTTAAATGTTTGACAATGTTTTACAGGAACGTCAATATTACAGTTAACAATCAAATACGGTACGTTTTCGATTTTCGGAAATAGCTTCGTTCCCAAAGCGTTCTTTTATTGGCATGGTAACAATGGATTCTTCTATTACGTAAACCAAATGCTATAGTTGGGTCGTTGCCTACGAGATATACAAGGCCGGGAAGTGTGCCCAGTTCTGAGCATAAAACCCGTTCCCAACTAGGTTCGCAGTACCGCCGCCAGATATCTCGACATCGTGCTATAGTTCGCATTTGCTGTAGTGAAGTGTTTTATTGCGTTTACGTATAGATTTCACTTTTTTTGCTAGTTGTTTTACTTCACACCGACACAGATAGGTCTGATGGCGACGATGGAACAGGAAGGGCTAGGAGTGGGAAGGAAGCCTTAATTAAGGTAGGCCTACAGCCCCAGCATTTGCCTGGTGTGAAAAGGGGAAACCACGGAAAACCATTTTCACGGCTGCCAACAGTGGGGTTTGAACCTACCATCTCCCGAATACTGGATACTGGCCGCACTTACGCGACTGCAGCTATCGAGCTCGGTTTCACTTATTGTAATGTTCAAATGAACTCCAAGTAGATTTCATATACACTATAAAATTTGGTATATCGTACTGTAAGTCCAATTCGTCAAAGAAAGGAGAACATTGGAGTTTTCAATCGTTTCCTGCCGATCCAATTTAAAAGGAGAAGTGGAGAATTGCTGTATTCAGGCGGGGGGGTGGGGTGAATTAGGTACCCTTTGGTCGCCTGGGACGTCATCCAGAGCCTGTAATTTACATTTTAAATCTTGAGACTTCAGTTGATGGGCTAGAGATTAATTAGATCACTTCACTGCCTCCGACTTCCGCATCAAAAGGCACCTAAGAATTATGTCGGCTTTTCGAGTGGAGAAACTGGAATAAAACTAGAATAGGTCTGAACGTAGTTTAAAATTATTGTAGTGTATTGTAGTATCTGTACTTACTCTGAACGTAGTTTAAAATTATTGTAGGGTATTATAGTATCTTATTAGAAAATAGTGTTTTTATTCTATTACTGTGAAATATTTGTTTAGTATAGTACCGTTTCTGTGGTATCTGTAGTAACTCTCTTAGCAGAATTCTGTTGTTGTAATTAAAGTAGACTTAACTGCAGTTAAGAATTGCGTAATTCTTGTGTATTATTCTCTGTTTCCAGTAATTAACAGCAATTTTCATCCTGTTAGCGTGTTGTAGGAATAAAAAACCGTACAATTAAGTAGTATTTAGTGTAGTAGTAGCCTATATTAATTAACCTATTGTCGTGTGATCTTTGTGAACTAACCCAGACAATATTTCTTTCCTTTCATTTTTATTTTGCACAGAATAAGTTTTCCTCTCCTTTTCAGTATTTAGTAGAGAATGGCTAAGGAGTGCGAGTGTAGGAACAGTGGGTGTGGCTAGGCATTAAGTAGCATGAGGGAGGAGTTGGAGAGCTTGAGGGAGATAATTAGGATTCTCTTAGAGGACAGGAAGGAAAGTAGACCTCCCTCAAACAATGTACAGGATACAGTAGGTGTAATAGAAGGATGGAAAGGAAAGGGGGAATTGTAGAAGACAGGTGGTCTAATGTATTAAGGGGAAGGAGATTGCAGGCTAAGGGCTCCATTCAGAATCAGGATTCAGGACAGGTGTCGGTGAGAAATCGGTACGAGTCACTGCAGATAGAACAACCGAGGGAAGATGAGGAACAGGGAACTGTGGCCTAGAAGTGTGGAAGTAGGAGAAAGGGAAGAGGTAGGAAAGGGAAATGTGGAGTAGCAGATAGGAAAAGACAGGTGGAACAGGGTCATGGGATGGAGAAAAGGGAGGAGGAAGTAGCTTCTGCATCTGTCAGGAAAGATAGGACTGATAAGGAGGGGAGGGGATCAAATGAGGTGGGCAGGGTTGAGGCTCTGGTCGTGGGGGATTCCATCATTAGACATGTCGGGAAAGTGTGTGGAGGAAAGGGCACCAGGGTAGAGTGTTATCCAGGAATTAGGTTAAGGCAGATGTTGAGGAAAGTAGAAGAGAAGGAGGAGGGAAAGGAGAAGGTAGTAGTGTTTCACGTTGGTTCTAACAACGTAAGACAAGCAGGTATAAGTACCCACACAGTTGGGGATGTGTGGGACCTGGTAAATGCAGCACGGGTGATGTTCAAGGAAGCGGAGATTGTTATCAGTGGAATACTGTGTAGGAGGGATACTGATTGGAAGGTGATTGAGGATTTAAATGAGACTGTGGAGTGGCTATGTGGGAAACTGGGAGTGAGATTTCTAGATCCTAATGGGTGGGTAGGATATAGGGATTTACCCTCAGATGGCCTTCACTTAAACCGCAGTGGTACATATAAGTTAGGAAATTTGTTTAGAAGGGTTGTAGGGAGGTACATTCAGGGAAACAGGGTGGCCTAGGGAGCGATGTTAAGGGAACAGGGAACTAGGAACTGGAAGTCAAGTAGGGATGACATAAAAATGCTAGTGCTCAACTGTAGAAGTATTGTAAAGAAAGGAATAGAATTAATTTAATAGATATAGGGTCTTACTAATAAAAAGTCCTTATACCGTTGTTTAACTCTTGTTTAGTTATACAGTGAATAAACCCTGTATAAGCGTTTTACATTTTTCTTACTAATAAACGAGGTATTCGCATTGTATTACTACACAGCACGTATACACTGGTTCCAAGGAGTAGGAATCTCTTCCTGCAGTTCACTGACGTATTTCGCACGTTCACCGCCTTTATGATCGCTTATGCTGGTTATCTACGAGCAAAACTTTCCGGAAAGTCGCACAGTAGCACGGCATATCGAAAAGGCAGTGGCAACACTAAGTGAGACAGCTGGAAATTCGCTTATACTGGTATCGACATTTCTTCAGCTTGCTTGTGTAATGAACGCCAAAAAAAGAAATGGAATGGCTTAAGAATAGATCAATAGCTCCTAACTGGGATAGTACGGAAAACGTAAGCAAGTGTAATTGAATCGGCGAGTAAAAAGGGTACACATTCCGAAATCCTTACTTTTCAGGAGAAAGGAAAACCTGTTTTGTAGCTAAACGAAAGTTTAGATCAAAAAACTTTCTATTAGGCATTTATACATCATATTTCTACGTATTCAACTACAAAGTATGGAAATCATATTACGTACGGTTTTCAAGTTATACCATTTTTTATGTCAAGGAATATGTCCCTTTTTATACTCAAATTTGAGAAAGATTTAAGATCTTTGTAGAGGCAGATAATGTATAATAAACTCGCAATTTAAAGTCTATTAAGCAGTAACACCTTATTACACAAACATACGCCCAACCATCATTTATTTTATAGTTATTCATTGTCATTCCGTGAGACAACTGGAAATTGACTTGTATTGATATCAACATTTCTTCAGCTTGCTTGTGTAATGGACGCTAAAAAAGAAATGGAATAGCTTAAGAAAATATCAAAAGCTCCTAACTGGGGTAGTACGGAAAACGTAAGCAATTGTAATTGAATCGGCGAGTTGAAAAGTGTACACATTCCAAAATCCTTACTTTTCAGGAGAAAGGAAAACCTGTTTTGTAGCTAAACGAAAGGTTAGATCAAACACGTTTCTATAAAGGCCGGTCTCCACTGATTAACATTTAACAACAACATGTTAAATGTTAAAAGTGTTAAATGTTAACTGGTGACACCATCAACATGTTAAATGTTAAATGTTGAATACTGTTTCATTTAACATTGTGTCCACACTTAATAAACATGTTAAACTTGACTTTCTTTGTTTATATATAGGTAGTTCATCATATCAATTTATGGTAATACATTTAGGTGGTGTCTGGTATTTTCAGACAAGGACAATGGACTCAGATGAAGAGGATTTTGCCTTTGTTATTGCCACTGTTGCTTCTTGTTACGATTTAGAAATGCAGTTCTATTAGACACATTTCCTCCCGTCATCCTGCTCATTGCTTCAAAAGCAAACCATTTTGAAGTATAAATTTTGTCCGCTCCCGTCCCGACTTTTCTGATTTTTTTTTTTTTTTTTTTTTTTTTACAATACTCGACTGTACTGGTAGCGGAGGAACGCTAGTTTTTTTCGATGCACTCGCGGGAACAATCATAGATAATTTAGAATTCCTGGAAAATGTCGGCTTACTTCGCTTTATCACTGGATTCCTATGAAGGCCTTTCTATTATATCATTAATTAAGTCCAAAGTAATCTTACTCTACTCCATTTCTGACTATAAATTTTAGTATAGTGCAGAGAGAACGACACACGTGCGCGTATCGGTACCAGTACTATATTTGTAGCTTATAACAAAGAGAATGAGTGTTGCAGAGTGTTGTAACTATAATCCTACTTCACGAGAAGCACATCGTTTGCATCGTTTGGCTATCTGTTGACATGGAAACGGAAAGGAAGTTGCCGAAGCTGTGCCAACATCTCCCGAACAACGAATTGACTTGACATGTTTTCCACTTGGAGCGGAAAACACGCCAACATGTTAAAAGTGTTAACCTCAGCATTCTGAGTTAACATGCAAAGTCAATTGGAAGACACAATCACAATATACATGTCAATTGTAACATGTTAAATTTAACATGTTGGTGTTAAATGTTAATCAGTGGAGACCGGCCTTTAGGCATTTATACATCACATTTCTACGTATTCAACTACAAAGCATGGAAATCATATTACGTATGGTTTTCAAGTTATGCAACTTTTTATCTCGAGGAATATGTCCCCTTGTATACGGTAGGTACTCAATTAAGAAAGATCTTTGTAGGGGCAGATAGTGTATAATAAACTCGCAATATCAAAGGTCTATTAAGCTGTAACACATTTTTACACAAAAATACGCCCAACCATCATTTCTTTTATAGTTATTCATTGTCATTCCGTCTCTTTAAAGTGTTTTACTTTACGAAGATGTCTAGCTTCCATAACCTCTGAATGGTGAACAGTATGTCTTCTATGTTTAAAATACCGTGAAGATCATCAACGTTATCGTCATTCTTTCAACGTGTGTTCAATGTTAAATGGATAAGTCGAATATTTTACAACGATTATATTACTGTCGACAAATAAATACCACGAAAATAAACTGCTCACTCGTTTCTTTTTTTTTTCCGCTACACGCTGCTATACAACGCTTATACAAGGGTCCTGGACTGTATAAGCAATTCAGTGAATAACTATAACAGATGTATACACAGGAGGCTTATACACGGTTTATTAGTAACGAATTTCGCGTAAACGGTGTATAAACCTTGTATAAAAGTTATACACCGTTTATTAGTAAGACGGATATACTTACCAGATAGAGTTGAATCATGGCTGAGAAATGATACAATGGATGCAGAAATTTTCTCACGGAACTGGAGAGTGTATCGTAGAGATAGGATATGAATGGTGGGAGGGGGAGTATTCATTCTGGTCAAAAAAAGAATTTGTAAGCTACGAAAAAGTTAAAGATGACAAACACGAAATTCTAGGGGTAAGGCTCATCTCTAAAAATAATAGGCAACTAGATGTATTTGGAGTGTACAGAACAGGAAAGGGTAGCGAAGATGCTGATTCAGAATTATTTGATAAGATAATCAGCTATGTGGGAAACGATAAGGAAAGGAACGTGATTGTAGCGGTGATCTCAATTTACCAAATGTCAATTGGGAAGGTAATGCGAACGACAGGAAGCATGACCAACAAATGGCAAATAAGTTAATATAGGAAGGGCACCTGATTCAGAAAGTGATAGAACCAACTAGAGGGAAGAATATTCTGCATGTGCTGCTGGTAAAACCAGATGAGCTCTATAGAGAATCCGAAGTAATAGATGGTATTAGTGATCACGAAGCTGTTTTTCTGGTAATTAAAAATAAATGTGAAAGAAAGGAAGATATTAAAATTATAACTATTAGGCAGTACCGTATGGCTGATGAAAGAGGTATGAGGGAGTTTTTAATAAGTAACTATGATCGGTGGAAAACGGTAAATAAAAATGTAAACAGACTCTGGGATGGGTTTAAAGTAATTGTTGAGGAATGTGAAAATAGGTTTGTACCTTTAAAGGTGGTAAGGAGTGGTAAAGATCCACTATATTATAACAGAGAATTAAAGAGACTAAGAAGGAGGTGCAGGTTGGAAAGAAATAGAGTTATAAATAGCTGTGGAAGTAAGGAGAAATTGAAGGAACTTACTAGGAAATTGAATCTAGCAAAGAAGATAGCTAAGAATAACATGATGGCAAGCATAAATGGTGGCCATACAAATTTTAGTGAAAAATGGAAGGGTATGTATAGGTACTTTAAGACAGAAACAGGTTCCAAGAAGGACATTCCAGGAATCGTTAATGAACAATGGGAGTGTGTATGCGAGGATCTTCAAAAGGCAGAAGTATTCAGTCAGCAGTATGTAAAGATTGTTGGTTACAAGGATAATATCCAGATAGAGGAGGTGACTAATACTAAAGAAGTATTAAAATTTACCTATGACTGCAATGATATTTACAGTAAGATACAAAAGTTGAAAACTAGAAAAGCAGCTGGAATTGATAAGGTTTTAGACAACGGTTTGGGATATAGTACCATATCTGAAGTACTTGTTTGATTATTGTTTGCATGAAGGAACTCTACCAAATGAATGGAGAGTTGCTATAGTATCCCCTGTATATAAAGGAAAGGGTGACAGACATAAAGCTGAAAATAACAGGCCAGTCAGTTTGACGTGAATTGCATGTAAGCTTTGGGAAAGCATTATTTCTGATTATATAAGACATGTTTGCGAAATTAATAACTGGTTTGATAGAAGGCAGTTTGGGTTTAGGAAAGGTTATTCCACTGAAGCACAACTTATAGGATTCCAGCAAGATATGGCAGATATCCTGGATTCAGGAGGTTAATTGGACTCTATCGAGATTGACCTGTCTAAGGCATTTGATAGGGTAGATCATGGGAGACTACTGGCCAAAATGAGTGCAATTGGACTTGACCATTATCTGATCTGTAGTGAACTAATTATCTCTAGGCCTAGGCTAGAGAAAGTGAAATCTGTCTGCAAACGAATAAGGGTAGAAAGGTTCCAGGACGAGGAAATTAGAAGTACATGGATATGGCAACCTTTAAAGTTATTTTCGTGCCATACGCAATGAAGTACAAAATAATTCCGGTATTTAAGACAGATCACGTCATTGTCAATAAATCTCACCGGTGGCGCTAAACGTCAGACTTCAACTTCTTCTTCCTTTCTGGACAGTAATAAAGAATCTTAGGAAGGGAGGGAAAAAGGAAGTGTACAGTGTTTTGAGTAATTCAGGTGTACTCATAATAGATCCCAGGGAATCACTGGACAGGTGGAGGGAATATTTTGAACATCTTCTCAATGTAAAAGGAAATCATCCTGGTGGTGTTGCGAACGGCCAAGCTCATGGGAAGGAGGAAAATGATGTTGGTGAAATTGCGCTTGAGGAAGTGGAAAGGATGGTAAATAAACTCCATTGTCATAAAGCAGCAGGAATAGATTAAATTAGACCTGAAATGGTGAAGTATAGTGGAAAGGCAGGGATGAAATGGCTTCATAGAGTACAGTCACGAGCGAGACATCGGGAAGTGCGGACGTGTGAATGAGCTGAGGTGCGCAATATGGGAATAACGATACAGCAATACAGGCTAAGAATTGGAAGATGGCATGGTGCAAGGTAGTGTTGGAAGGAAGGTGAAGTTGAGAGAGGAAGAGAAATTAGTGGTTATAAAGGACTGTTGGAGATTATGTTGTGTGCGACGGTAATTGCGACGCTGCTGGTGGTAGGAGGTATAGAAAAAAATCCGGGTCCAAACCAGGGACCGTTCGGCTGGGAGGAGCTTGAAGAGATCAAGAGAGTGGTGAAGGAAGCAAGCAAAGGAGAAGAAATTAAGGAAATGATGCAGGAACACCAGGCAACCCAAATGAAGGAAATGAAGGACTTAAAATGTTTTATAAAAGAAGAAATTGGAGGTGTAAATGACAAGTTAGCGGAGATAGAAGATGAGGTAGGGAGCTTGAAAAAGAAGGTGGTGGTACTGGAAGAGGAATTAACAGCAATGAAGAGAGAAGTGAGGTTAGCGAGGAACGAATCAGCAAGAAAAAATGTGTTTGTGTATGGTGTACTTAAGGAAGGAACAGAATCAAAAGTGGAATTAGTATTGAAAGTGGTGGACATAGTTTCGAACAAAATGAAGATAAACTTTTCTGAAGTTGTATAGATGATATATATAGAGTGGGAAGGAACAAGGGACATAGGCCGGTGAAGTTAAGATTAATATCAACTCTGATGGCTGATATACTTCTGAGGAATGCTGGAAAATTGAAAGGATCGAACATTTATTTGAAGGCTGAGATAGAGAAAGAAGACAGGATGCGGTCGGATGTCTATAAGCGGCATATGTGGCGTGCTAGAGCGCAGGGATTGCGAGTCAAGATAGTGGGGAGGTGTCTGGTTACTTCAGGCAGAAATTGGTCGCGATCGTGGACACAGGAGGAACTGCTGAGGATGGAAAAATGTGAGGAGGAAATGAGTTGCAGAAATCGAGAGCAGGGCGAGATCAGTACGGAGAAGGAAGAGAGAAGAGGGGACTGCGGTGTCAGCGGGCATGTAGCGAAGACAGCAGAGTCCTTGGTGAGTCAGAACAGCCCAGGAAGGAGTGAATCAACAAGTAGGACACTAGACCGAAGTGAAGTGGATACAGGTAGTGAAGAGGTGACGGGAAGGGAAAGGAGTCAGGGTAGTGACTCAACCTCCCCGAATAGGAATAATGCAGAAATAAACCTGGAGAGAAAGCAGGCGTTAAATAAGGCGAGATCCTTAAGTTTAAAAGATGTATGGGGTGGGAAACAAGGCTCTGGCACGGAAAAGGGGAAGGATGGGGGTGAGAAGAAAGAGAGGGATGGGGTGGAGCCAAAAGGAAGAATCACGAGAAGTAAGGGGGGAAGTGGTGAAATGCAGAAGTATAGGGAGGGAGGGGGAGGAAATAAATAACTAGATATGGTGATAGGGATGCTGAATATTGAGGGGTTGATGGGGAAGTTAGGGAAAAAGGAAATTGTGGATTTAGTGAAAGATTTTGAGATTATTGCTCTAGTAGAGACGTGGTTAGGGAAGGGGGTTGAAATTACCTGGGACGTTTATAGAGTAGTTAACGTGTTAAGGAAAAAATAGGGAAGAGGGGCCGAAACCCAGGGGGCATAGTAGTTTTAATAAGAAATGAGATAGCTGAATGGGTGGAGACGTTACAGACTAGGGTAGAAGGGGTAGTGTGGTTGAGAGTAAAAATGGGGAAGGGGGCAGCGGAAGCAATTTGTCTGGCACTGCTTTATAACCATCCGAGCGATTCAGTGTATGCAAATAAATATTTTTTTGACGAACTGATTGAAGAAATAAACACAATTAAAGGAATGTATGTAGAAGATGGGATGATTTTATTGGGGGATTGGAATGCGAGAGTGAGCAATAGAGTACCGGTATACGGGAAAGAAGTAAAAGTAGACGGGGTACTGCAAAGGAAGAGTAAGGATAATGTTGTAAATAGTTATGGAGAAAGGTTATTAGAGTTATGTGCCCTAGAACATTTATTTATTTTAAATGGGTGGATGAAGGGGGATAGTGTGGGAGATTTGACGTATATTACAACAAATGGAGGGAGTGTGGTGGACATAGGAATAAGCTCAGAGATAGCGTTAAGGAGAATAATAAGTTTTGAGGTGTTAGAATATAGGTTGACAGAACATATGCCTATCAAAATAAAATTGAGAACGTTGGTCGCTGATGAGAAGGGAAAGATGGAGGAGGATGCTGAAAGGTATAAAATGGCAGGGAGGGATCCAGTTAGGTGGAAATGTAGTAAGGTATAGGAATGGAGGATGGAAGTATGCATGGGATGATAATACTAAAGAGAAATTAAGACGGCATTTGAAAGAGGAGGGAGATATATTAAGGGTAGGAATTGAAAGGGCGGTAGAAGGGAATGATATGGATAACGTGCTAAAATTAATTGAACTCCCTGTATGGAGGGTGGGGAAGAAAGTGAGGAGAAGGGTAGAGGGAAAAAGAATAAAATGAATGGATGGTTTGATGAAGACTGTAGGAGAAAACGAGAGGTTGTAATGAGAGCCCTAGCGGAGTTTAGGAAGGAGGGTGTGCAAGAAAAAAGGAAGGAATATTGTAAATTGAGAAGGGAATATAAGGAGGTATTGGATGAGAAGAAAAGAGGATGGAAGGAGGTGGAAGCTGAAAAAATAAATATTTATTGTAGAGAGAAGAAATTTGAGAGGATTTGGGAGTCAATAAACAAGATCAGAAGAACGAAACCGGAGGGGAAGGGGGATAAAATAGGAGAAAACGAGTGGGTTAGGCATTTTAAAAGGCTTTTAGAAGGGGAGAGGAAATTGGGTAGAGAAATAGACAAGTCACAAATTGGAAGGGAACTGGAAGTAGGCATTACAATATTGGATGGGGAGATAACAAGGCAGGAGGTAATTACAGTATTAAAAAATGCTAGACCCAAGGCTGCAGGAGGTGTGAATGGTATTTCCAATAGTGTATGGAAAGAGGTAGGGGCAAATGAACCGATGTTGAGAGGGATTGTGAAATTCTTTAATAGGTTGCTGGAAACGGGGAAATTTCCTAGAGAATGGAGGAAGGGGGTATTATGCCCTATTTATAAAAATAAAGGAGCTAGTAGTGATCCAAACAACTATAGAGAAATTACACTCCTAGACTCGCTGTCAAAGGTGTACACAGGGGTTTTGGCGAATAGGATAACAAATTGGGCGGAACAGTACGGTAGGATATCTGAGTTCCAAACTGGATTTAGGAAAGGATGTAATACAGTTGATAGTGTTTGGATTCTGGACACTTTGATTACAAAGTATGTGAGGATAGCAGGGCGTAAATTATTTATAGCAGCGATTGACTTAGAAAAAGCCTTTGATCGGTCAGAAGGGAGGCGCTATTTTTGAGATTAGGGGAGGTTGGAATGTCGAAAAAAATGAGGGTTGCAATTGAAACTATTTATGAGGAAGTGTTTGTGATGATTAAATTGCAGGATGGAAGGTTGAGTAAGTGTTTTGAATCGAAAAGCGGGGTGAGACAGGGATGTAAGCTATCCCCGATATTATTTATATTATTTATAAATAATATTTTAGAGGGTCATGGTGGAGACGCATGGCAATGCCCTTGGGTAGGGAAAATGGAGGTTCCGGGGTTGCTATTCGCGGATGACCTATTGATTTTGGCTTTGACGGCAAATGGGTTGCAAAAAGGGTTGGACAAGGTAGTTGAATATACTAGGAAATGGTCTCTCAGAGTAAATGTAAGAAAGACTCAGATAATGGTGTGTAGGAAAAGGGGTGGGAATAAGAATAAGTAAGTCTGGAGGCTGGAGCAGGAAGAAATTAAACCAGGGGGAAAAATTGAGTACCTAGGTGTAATAATTAGTAAGAATGCTTCTTGGAAAAATCAGTATAAGAAGGCAAAACTTAAAGGAAGAGGAGCGCTTGCGGTAGTAGGAGTATTAGAAAAGAAATTTCCAGACGTTAAATACAAAATTCAGAAAACGGTGTTTAAATCACTGGTAATGGGCAAAATGCTATTTGGGGTTGAAGTATGGGGAATGGAGGAAGACAGGAGTGAACTAAACCAGGTGGTGGCGAAATTTAGCAAGATCATAATGGACCTACCGAATTGTACAGCCAATGCCGGGGCCAGATTAGTCTGTAAAGAATCGATAGAGGTTGAAATAGCTAAGAGGGTGTTCAAGTACTGGATTAGATTGGAGGAAGGGAAGGGTGGGGCGTTAGTACAAGAAACGTTTAATTTTCAGAAAGGTATGACGAATGAAGGTTACTGGGTGAATAAGTGCAAAAAATGGTTACAAAAGTTTGGATTGGGGGTATATGGAGAGGTCTGGGGGGATGGTAGGAATAAATGGGTATGGGAAAAGATAAAGGGAAGACTACTAGATATTGAAAGACAGAGCTTAATAGGGGAATGTAGAGAGAGAGTCTCTTTATCAGTATTAAATAAATTGGTGGAAGTAATAATCCCGAAAACGGAGTTTGAGGGTAGAAGGGATAAGAGAGGTTTGTATTGGTGAGTATTGGGTGTTCCGAGGAATAGGGGGTGGGTAGGTAGTGAGAATAGGGATAGATGTCTGTTATGTGGAGAGAAGTGGGAAGACCTGCATATTTTTAATCAATGCCGACCTTTGGCGGAGATAAAGATCAAACTACTAAGTAAGAAGGAGCTGCATATGGTAGGGGAAAGCTATAAGATAACATCTTGGTTATGTAGAGAGTGGGAGAAAGGAACGAATATAGCGAAATTCTTAAATGTGGCCAGAGCTATATTTATAAAGAAATTGAGGGAGTAACAGGGGTTGTGCAGATAATGTGGTTCGTGCTGAGGGAGAAAGGGGGAAGGCATTCTGCTCAGAGGAATGGATATCCGCCCTGAGCAAATGCGGGAAGGGTATCATGGTAATCATGATATCAGAAGAGGGGGCTATAGTGTTAGGGGAAAGGGGGAGAACACCTTGCCCTGTGGAAAGGTGATCCGCCTGGGGCAAAGGGAAAGCCTGAGAAAATTAGGTAAGCGTTGAGAAAAAGGGAGGTTGAGTAGGTTTGAGGGTAGTGTAAAGCTTAGGTGGAAGTAAAAAAAAAAGCGAGTTGACTGAGTGAACTAATGGACTTGGAATGGAGTACTGTCTGTTGGTGTGTAAATGAGGAGTGAAAAAATGGATTGTTTAAGTGTATTTGTGTGAGGAGGGAGTATATAGAAGGTATATGTGATAGAATTGTGATAGATTAAGTGGGAATGTAGTTAAGGAGAAAATGTTGGCAGTATGGAAATTATGAAAGTAGGTCATTTGAAAAAAAAATTTAAAAATTTAAATGGTGTAGATGCCTTGATGAGGGGTGTAAAATTGAGGGATTCTTGATGTTTATGTATTAAGTTTAATAGGATGGAAGAAATGGGATCTAACAGTTTGATGTAATTGAGGTGTTGTAAACTGAGAAGTCGGAGTGAACTAATGGATTTGGAATGGAAACTGTTTGTTTGTGTGTAAGTGAAATGTTAAAAAAAAACAAGTCAAATTGTTTTAAGTGCGATATAAAATGACTGTTAGTTGATGTTTAAGTCTGAAGCTTAATAAGGTGAGTCGGTTTGATATATGAAGTGTGGTGCGGTAGGTGGAGAAGACTGAGTGAACTAATGGACTTCGAATGAAAAAAGTTTGTCTGTGTTAAAAAAAGTGTTAATTGTTTTAGGTGCGTTGATGAGGGATTTTAAATTGTTGTTAGCTGATGTTTAAGTCTTAAGTTTTATAAGGTGAGATGTAGATAGCGGGAGTAGTGCGTGAGAGGTGAGGGTGACGTATCAAGGGAAGAGGGAGGGGTGGGGGACTTGACCCCACTCCAAAGAAGTTAGACTTGAGCATGTCTGCACGGAAATGAAAAGGATAGGGAAGGTAGTCTGCTGACAATGGACAAGATTATGTGTGACGTACATAGCGGAAGTGTGTTGCAGGCCACCTGTTGGGTCTGGTTTCAGCCAGGGTGGCTTGTAACACATGATAAGGAAAGGAACACAGTGTTTGTCAGCGAGGGTCGATGAGATACGATACCAGTTCTCATGTGGCAAGGCTGGTGGCTGCTGTAGACGGGTTGGTGGGCGTGTGTTCCATGCCAGGGCTGTTGCAGCGACCAGTCTAATTAATTTTTTTTAGGTGGTAGTCAGGGGTTGGGCTTTGGGTAGTTAGTAGTGCGGTATCGTCCTGCATGTGTGCTGGCTATCCGCGTACGTGTGGGATGATACTGAGTAGATGTAGAAGTAGTAAATGTAGTTAAGTAGTTTTAAGAGAGATGTAGTTGCTATTATTGCTTGTTTTCCTTTGTTTCGCTCTGTCTGTCTTTATTGCCTGTAAGCCGATGGTGTACACTAGGGTGGGCAATAAAGATATGTATGTATGTATGTATGTATGTATGTATGTATGTATGTATGTATGTATGTATGTATGTATGTATGTATGTATGTATGTATGTATGTATGTATGTATGTATGTATGTATGTATGTATGCTTCATAGAGTACTAAGATTAGCATTGAGTGTTGGTAAGGTACCTTCATATTGGACAAAAGCAGTAATTGCACCTATCTACAAGCAAGGAAACAGGAAGGATTGCAACAACTATCGAGGTATCTCACTGATTAGTATACCAGGCAAAGTTTTCACTGGCATCTTGGAAGTGAGTGTGCGATCAGTCGTTGAGAAGAAGTTGGATGAAAACCAGTGTGGTTTCAGACCACAGAGAGGCTGTCAGGATCAGATTTTCAGTATGCGCCAGGTAATTGAAAAATGCTACGAGAGGAATAGACAGCTGTGTTTGTGTGTCGTAGATCTAGAGAAAGCATATGACAGGGCACCGAGAGAAAAGATGTTCGCTATACTGGGGGACTATGGAATTAAAGATAGATTATTAAAATCAATCAGAGGCATTTATGGTGACAATTGGGCTTCAGTGAGAATTGATGGTAGAATGAGTTCTTGGTTCAAGGTACTTACAGGGGTTAGACAAGGCTGTAATCTTTCACCTTTGCTGTTCGTAGTTTACATGGATCATCTGCTGAAAGGTATAAAATGGCAGGGAGGGATCCAGTTAGGTGGAAATGTAGTAAGCAGTTTGGCCTATGCTGACGACTTGGTCTTAATGGCAGACTGTGCCGAAAGCCTGCAGTCTAATATCTTGGAACTTGAAAATAGGTGCAATGCGTATGGTATGAAAATTAGCCTCTCGAAGACTAAATTGATGTCAGTAGGTAAGAAATTCAACAGAATTGAATGTCAGATTGATGATACAAAGCTAGAACAAGTCGATAATTTCAAGTATTTAGGTTGTGTGTTCTCCCAGGATGGTAATATAGTAAGTGAGATTGAATCAAGGTGCAGTAAAGCTAATGTAGTGAGCTCGCAGTTGCGATCAGCAGTATTCTGTAAGAAGGAAGTCAGCTCGCAGACGAAACTATCTTTACATCGGTCTGTTTTCAGACCAACTTTGCTTTACGGGAGCGAAAGCTGGGTGGACTCGGGATATCTTATTCATAAGTGAGAAGTAACAGACATGAAAGTAGCAAGAATGATTCCTGGTAAAAACAGGTGGGAACAATGGCAGGAGGGTACTCGGAATGAGGAGATAAAGGCTAATTTAGGAATGAACTCGATGGATGAAGCTGTACGCATAAACTGGCTTTGGTGGTGGGGTCATGTGAGGCGAATGGAGGAGGATAGGTTATCTAGGAGAATAATGGACTCTGTTATGGAGGGTAAGAGAAGTAGAGGTAGACCAAGACGACGATAGTTAGACTCAGTTTCTAACGATTTAAAGATAAGAGGTATAGAACTAAATGAGGCCACAGCACTAGTTGCAAATCGAGGATTGTGGCGACGTTTAGTAAATTCATAGAGGCTTGCAGACTGAACGCTGAAAGGCGTAACAGTCTATAATGATAATGTATATTATTATTATTATTATTATTATTATTAGTAGTAGTAGTAGTAGTAGTAGTAGTAGTAGTAGTAGTAGTAGTAGTAGTATTTTACGATTCTTTCTTCTTTGTTTTTAGAAAATCATCGTCTGATGTCAACATTATTTCAGTGACCATTCTTCATCTGCACATCTTAAGGTAAGACAAAACATTTGGTTACATCTTTAGAAAGCAACTTCTACACTAGCTGATGAAGATCTTCGAGCTGCATGTATTTTAGCTAGGCTAGCTATTGACAAACCGACTAACCTTCTGGCCGCCGACTCATTGCCCTTTCATTTCCTTTCATCACTACGTGCGACGTAAGTGCTAACTTTTCCAGGCTCTGTTTCAAGCTACAGGCATACATTCATATTTTTTTCTAGATACATAAAGAATTATTATCGTCACTTATCCCAGATGCAGTTTGAAGGCTTCAATCGTCATTCATCTAAGTCGCAGTCTTGAAACGTGCACATCTTAAGGTATGTTTCGATCCTTTTATCGATCTTATATGTTTTCTGCCTTTTTAAATTCTAAAAAATAGTATTTCGCTTTTTTGTAGAAGAACCATGGAGAAGATTAGCCAGATAGGTCATATTTCAACTCCAACCGTAAAGCCGCTGACGAGTCTACCGCTAAATTAGCAATTTAAAGTCATTTCGCTACAAAAATTAAAAACAAAATTTGGGGAAAGAATTTTATGCGTCTGTGAGGACTTTCAAGTTTTTCTACCCTATAGATTTAGTGTGCTAACTGATTTAGAAATAGAAGAACTAAACGTTCTATTTGCATTGTATATTCCGGAATAGAGAACAAATCTTGTGTTATTAGTTTTGTTGATGCGTAATAAATTGTGAAATTATACATACATGTTTTTTTCGCGTATTGTGTTAGATCGAAATTCTTTTTTACTCTCTTGCTATAATGTTTTTGTAGAAAAATTTGCTGTTTATGCATATAGCGCTTAATCTAAACCCTAGTCGTGCAACAAATAACAAATTAGTCGGTTTTTTAGTGCAGCTTCCAAGTAAGTTTCTTTTCGATTGGTTTCTTCGATATAGCTTTGTTAACTGCACAGAAACAAAAAAATTTGGTGAAAGAATTTTGTGCGTCTGTCAGGACTTCGAAGTATTTCTACCCAGTGTGCTATACGAAATTCAGTTTTTCTTATTAGTCAGCTCAAAGAACGACCCGATGCCCTTGTTGACGGTCCCCATATGACAGACTTAGTCATCAGCAAGTGTTGTTTTTCAATATTCACTATCAAGCATTCTAAGTTTTGTTTTCCTTATCGGTTGGTTTTTCGATATGGCTTTGTTCACTGCAGCATGTATTGTACTACTGGAATTTTGTCCTGCAAGTGTTGTTTTTTCAATATTCACTATCAAACATTCTAAGTCTTTTCTTATCGGTCGGTTTTTTAATATGGCATTGTTCGCTACAGCATGTATTGTACTGCCGGAATTTTGTCCTGCAATGTTGTTTTTTCATTATTCACTATCAAACATTTTGGTTTTGGGATATGGCATTGTTCGCTGCAGCATGTATTGTACTGCCGGAATTTTGTCCTGCAAGTGTTTTTTCTTCTATATTCACTATCAAACATTCTAAGTTTTGTTGTTCTTATCGGTCGGTTTTTTTGGATATGGCATTGTTCGCTGCAGCATGTATTTTACTGCCGGAATTTTGTCCTGCAAGTGTTGGAAATAAAACATTAAGTACGTGTCCTAGATTTTCTAATATCCGCAATAAAACATTCTGCAGCTTGAAGTTTTTCTGAGAAAGCATGCATTTTTTGCTCTTCTTACTTTTTATAGTAGCACGTTCTGCTTAGTCGGTTTCTTGACTGTTGCATGTCTATAACACTCAACATTCACAATCTGTTAAAAAAGCAAAAGGCGTATGTTAGCCGTTTACACCTCGTGATGTACTTACCTCCAGAAATGCTGCAAAAAAAGATTCAATCACGTAAACATTATGTGTATACGATCGATCAAAATAAATGTTTATTGCTTCCTCAAACGTGTATAGGATACCGGTAGTAATTTCCTTACCAGTGTTCCATGGGAACAGCATCAACTAAAACTGGTACACACAAGAAGGGTAAAGGTACTCGAAGGTTGTAAGATAAAAACATGTACATACAAGAATTGCATTAAGAAGGGAGAGAAGTACACGAACACCACTACAGCAAACGATTCAAGATAAAACATGTACATACAAAATGTAATAAACAATGCAGAATTGGCAAATTCTTTTATTTTAGATTAGGTATTACCATCTCCTCCTCCTCCCGCTCCTTCCTCTTAAATACTCGGAGAATAAGAAGCTGTATGTCAAGAAAGAAGGTGTTCAGCAGATTCGTAAGCATGTTATCGTCTTAGAAGAACAGCTCAGTAAGTACGCTGAGAAGAGATTTTTTTCTGAATAGTGTTCGATTCTAGTTTTGCAATTCAGTGTTCGGAATATCGAGCTATAGTATGCGATTTTGTGTTCTCAACACTTGTTGTGATTCTAGTCATAATATGTTCACATCAGCCGTATGTGTTCAAACATACACAATGACGTCATCGCTGCAGCACGTGCACACTCTTGCCTGCGCGATTCATGTTCGATAGAGATATGCCTTGACAGAGGAGGAGGAAGAGCAGCTCAGTAAGTACGTTAGGAAGAAAAAAGTTATCTCTCTGAACAGTGTTCGATTCTAGTCTTGCAATGCAGTGTTCTACAACATCGAACTATAGTATGCGATTTTGTGTTCTCAACACTTGTTCGTCATCAACTATAGTATGTGATTCTAGTCAATGTTACGTGTTTATGCGATAACTTGCTCGACTGCTAGGGGCTTAAATGTAACTAATGTATTTCTAATAGCACTAGGCGTTCTGTTTAATTTCACTTTCCGTGTTTGCGATAAGAGAATAGGGTTTGAATCTATGTTTTTCTATTGTAAGTAAATCAGATTATCATTTACCGAGCGAGTTGGCTACGCAGTATGGTTGTTGTTCTGTACTTTTTGATTTTCGCACAAGACAAGTAATAGAAGGCAAATCATTGAAGTTGGACTTTTGTTGTATGCATATTATCGTTTACCGATCGAGTTGCCTTCGCAGTATGTGCACTGCCTTATGCATAAGAACGCGTTGTTTGTTCGATAGAGATATAAAGCTATGCCTTAACCGACCGGGAAGAGGAAGAGGACGTTACAACATCCGCTATCTTGCACAGGCTGTTCAGAATTCTAGTCTTTTTCTCTGTTCGAATCCATCTTCCTAGAACAAAGATATCCCCTGACATGTTCTGAACACATGTTGTATCGTGTATCGTGTTCTATTCTAGTCTTGTTATGTTTTAATCACTTATTTAGTGTTCTAAACCCATCAATCAATGTTCTCATCACATATTGAAGTTAACGACATCGAGTACAGTATTCGATTCTAGTCTTGTAATCTGATCTTCTTAGAAAAAAGGTATCCCCTGGCATGTTCTGAATACATGTTGTATCGAGTACAGTGTTCGATTCTAGTCTAGTTATGTTTTAACCACTTATTTAGTGATCTGAACACATCAAACAATGTTCTGAACGCATGTTGAAGTTAACGACATCGAGTACAGTGTTTGATTCTAGTCATGTTATGTTTCAATCACTTCTTTTGTCATCTGAAAGTCTAAACATGCACAATGATGTTATCGCTACAACACGTGCACACTCTTGCCTTCGCAATGCAGGTTTAAACTTGTTCGATAGAGATATAAATCTATGCCTTGACATAGGAGGAGGAGGAGGAGGCGGAGGAAGAGAGGAGACCTTAACAGCCTATGTATAGCCGCCATTGTTTAAAGATGGCCGCTGACAGCTATCAAAAAAGCACGTAGAATTTTTCAAATTACCCGGCACCACATTTCAAAGGTGTGAGGTTTAGTGCTGTAAAGATAGCAGCACGATGCTCTGTTGATTAAAGATGGGAGCTGTCAAAAAACGCACGTGGAATTTTTCAAATTACCCTCCACCACGTGTATAAGGATGAGGTTTAGTGCTGTAAAGATGGCAGCACGATGCGTTGTTGTTTAAAGATGGCGGCTGACAGCTGTCAAAACCCCGTGGAATTTTTCAAATTGCCCGCTACCACGTACCTATGGTAGTAGCTAAAGATGGCAGCACGATGCTCTGTTGATTAAAGATGGCGGCTGTCAAAAAGCACGTAGAAATTGCCGCCACCACGTACCTAAGTTAGTAGCTAAAGATGGCAGCACGATGCTCTGTTGATTAAAGATGGCCGCTGTCAAGAAAGCACGTGAATTTTTTCAAATTGACCGCCATCAAATTTCAAAGGTAGTAGCTAAAGTTGGCAGCACGATGCTCTGTTGATTAAAGATGGCCGCTGTCGAAAAGCACGTAGAATTTCGAATTTCCCTCCACTGCATGCATAACAGCAGTCGCCATCTTGTGCAATAGCCTCTAAGCTAGCTTTCTTCATAAGAGCCCATGTGTAGCCGCCATGTTGCGCTAGCGTCCCTAGGGAGTCTCATAAGTGCAACAGCCGTCTCATAAGAAGCTATGTATAGTCGCCATCTTGTAGAATTTGAGAGTCGCCATTTTGCGCCAGCGTCCCTAGGGAGTCATAAGAGCCTATGTATAGCAGCCATCTTGCGGCCGCCATCTTGCGCAAGCACCCTTAAGGCGTCTCACAAGGAGCCATGTATAGCCGCCATCTTGTAGCCGCCATATTGTGCAAACGTCCCTAGGGCGTCTCATAATATTCTATGTATAGCACCATCTTGACGTCACCATCTTGCGCAAGCACCCTTAAGGTTTCTCATAAGGAGCCATGTATAGCCGCCATCTTGCGCAAGCGTCCCTAGGGAATCTCATAAGAGTCTATGTGTAGCATCCATGTTGCGGTCACCATCTTGCGCAAGCATCCTTAAGGTGTCTCATAAGGAGCCGTGTATAGCCGCCATCTTTTGCAATTGGCGTCAGGAAGGTCATCCGGCCTTAAAACTGAGGTTAGGCTTGCTGTCTTAAGCGTAAAAAGCAGTGGCGTATACTGAGGGCTATCAAGGCTATCAGTGAAACCCAAATCTCAATTGAGAATGATGGAAGTCTAAAGCACATTGTAATGTAAGCATCTGAAACATTGTTCCATTTACAAAACTTGAAAGCAGTGAGAAAAACGTCGCACATATTTCTGGGAGCAAGGGTTCGGAGACTGATATTGCAGCCCAGGCCCTCCCCAACTCGCCGCACGCGGCTTGCTGCTGGATATCGTTAGGAGCAGGGGCCGGTGGAGGATAGGTGTGCTAGGCTTCGATCCGTCAGATCGCCACTGCTAACTATCAACCATGCGTTACTCATCGTATATACTTCCTCACCTCATACTTCTGACTTAATGATATAGATAAGAGAGTGTGGGAATCCCTCACTCCCGTTTACTACTACATCCTTGTAGGAAGACTGCAGGGCTGCTGTTAGAGGAGCAATATAGTTTTATTTTTATTGGTACATCTACTAAAATGAGATGCCATCTTTCGGGTTTAGTGTTTTCTGTTGTTGGTTGAAATTGAACCCGTAATCATGGGTCGGACACCACCATTGATGTCCAGGAAGCTAATTAACCAGTGAACGATGGGTACGACCGCTGTAAAATAATAATAATAATAATAATAATAATAATAATAATAATAATAATAATAATAATAATAATAATAATAATAATAATAATAATAATAATAATAATTGTACCGGTTGGTACACCTCTACGCCGCACATTCGAATTTTCCGCCTTAAAGTACTTCTCTACTGGAGAAACCCTGAACTTTAACAACTGAACTAACTCTACCGGTTATCAGAAGATATCACTGTGTGTTTTTGCTTTTGTTTTCCATTGATCAAGAAGTGCGGACATTCTCTAACAGATGTCTCTACCAAAAACTATGATAACGCACTCCGGTGTAAAGGAATGAACCTTCTTGGAGAAATTTTGTATTCATAAGTTTTGTCTTTACTAAATTTTGTTCTGTCATTTGTGGGTTGGCAATATTAATCCTTTCTTTCCGCCTGTTTTGAAAGTAACCAATCAGCAATTTCTGTAATTAATTTTCGGCCGATCGGGGCTTTCTTCTTCAATGTTGTATGTAACTGTGTACTGTAGCCAATAAAAGTTTGAGGGCGGGTTGTTATCATTCATGAAAGGTCTCGAACTTTCCACGAGGGTATAAAACTGCTGATTTTCTTGTCTCTGCGCCACTCGAATAACAACTTGCTCAGTGTGTGAATATGTAGCATGGGGCGGGAAGCGCCTCGTTCTTCAGGCAGCAGCTCGTCAACAAGGTAATGGCCTCTTAACATCTTTATTTCTTGCTAGCTCAGCAGTTTAACTCGCGGGGAAGGTTCGAAACCTTTAATACGTAACCTATATCTTTAAATATGTAAGCCTTTTCAATCCTTGTAAAAACTCCACTTAACTTGAACTGTAATTCGGGGATAGAGAGTACTTTACCCTCTCGAGCTCCCTTTCATTTTTGGAATTTGAGGTGACTACGTTTTCGTAACCGTTTTTCTCTTAAGGTGTTAAACTTACTTTGCAGACTAGTCACCTCTATAGACTGGAATTAGCCCCTGTATTATCGGCCTAGCGCCACATAGGTTTTAGCAAGCTTTAGTGTAGGAGTGCAAGAACGCGCCTCCATTCGTATTTATGTTTGGGCTATTTAATTAATCTTTAATTTGCTAGTCAGGCCTCGGAGGTTGGGTACTAGATACCCCTGTGTCCTCATAATTGTGCCTTGAGAGGCAGTGTAGAGGAAAATATGTTGTTGCCTTTAACAGGCCTGAGAAATTGAGAGCGGGTTAGCTCTTTCTGATGTGTTAGATGTGCCTCTAGGAGGCCCAATATGTGTTTTTGGAGCTAACGCTCCCGGTAATGAAGGGGTCTTCTGCCCTTTGAATAGTAATTATGTAACTTGGTATTCTTGAGCTAAAGTTCAAAGATTGTCAGATTGAGGGCTTGGAGCCCAGGACTTGTAAGAACCCGAAACTCGGGCTTTCCTTGTAAATCTACTCTTATACCTGATTTTGTTATTTCCCCTAGTGGAAACTGGTTAAAATTTTCTCTAAATCTTGGACTTTTTGGTCGGGTACCTGATTTAATTTGTTGTTATTTGTTGCATGCTCAAAATTCTATGTCACCATTGTTAAATATCGAAAATATAACCTTTATTGAAATTTTAGATTAATATTTTGGCCTTGTAGTTTAGACCCATTCCAACCCGCACCTTCTTTCACCTCTGCTGTTCCACAGATACCTCGGAACAACAACAACAGCAACAACAACAACAACAACAATAATAATAATAATAATAATATAATTATAGTATTATATATATAATATAATCATAATAATAATAATAATAATAATAATTATTATTATTATTATTATTATTATTATTATTATTATTATTATTATTATTACTAGTTGCTTTACGTCGCACCGACACAGATAGGTCTTATGGCGACGATGGGACAGGAAAGGGCTAGGAGTGGGAAGGAAGCGGCCATGGCCTTAATTAAGGTGCAGTCCCAGTATTTGCCTGGTGTGAAAATGGGAAACCACGGAAAACCATTTTCAGGGCTGCCGACAGTGGGGTTCGAACCTATTATCTCTCGAATAATGGATACTATCCGCACTTAAGCGACTGCAGCTATCGAGCTCGGTAATAATGATAATAATATTAATAATAATAATAATAATAATAATAATAATAATAATAATAATAATAATAATAATAAGGGGCATGGCATATATATAGGCTTGGTGTTTACCTAATGGGGGCAAAATGAATGGCAAAGACGTCATAAATACCCAGTCCCTAAGCCAGGGGAATTAACAGTATGAGGGGTTGATTCTGGAAACTGAACCGGGGCCATCGGACCAAAGGCAAAGGTTCTATCCATTTAGCCACAGTGCCGGACTTTTATTTGCTAAACCTTTGGCTACCATCTGCACTGACCAGGGGTTGCGCATTGGCAGCAGCAGAGGCTGGGGCAGTAGATTGTAAAGCAGCATTGACAACACAGCAGGCTTCTCCGTTGGCTACTGGCTGCAGCTCAAAACGCTGAAGGGTTGACTTTCACTAAACCAACCATCGAAAAGGAGTAACCTAAGTCTAGTGTTAGCCCATGTCTTAATCCCAGTATACGCCACTGGTAAAAAGTTAGGTTAAGCCCATCCAAGATGGCGGATGTGAGGTTAGGCTCGCTCTCTTAGCCAGCGCAGTCAGTGCGGCGGAGGCCTCCCCCCCAAGAGCGTGTGGTGGCGGCGGCGGAGGGGCCTGCGGTGGTGGTGGCGGTGGAGGCCTCTGCGGTGGGACCCGCGGTGGCGGTGGTTCCAGAACTCTCCAGTTATACTACTGCTATGTTTTTTTTAACCACGGGGGGCGTGGTCGTTGGCTTCAAACTATAGCCACAGAGAGTAGTGTAGCGGGCAGCTCCCTGTATTCTTTACTCCCTGCAAGAACGACTTAAGAAACGGGCCTTTGTTTTCTCCAGATTCTTGAGGTCCTTTACACTGATATTTTGCCAGATGATTTCTATACCGTAACGCAGGATCGGAATGATTTTAGCTTCGAATAGTTTTAAGGCAGAAGGGAGACAGGATTTTGACCTCCTTGATGTCGAACATTCCCTTGGTCGCTCCTGTGGCTCTCTCCATAATGTGTATTCTACTGTAAAATGACTTTGTTGTTGGTTAGAGGGTTACTCCCAGGTACCTGAAGGAGTTCATAATTTCCGATGGCTTCTCTTTTTATCAAGATAATGTCTTCCTTCGATCTTCTCCCACCTTTTCTAAACATCATTTAGACTTTCTTTTTTCATGTTTACTTCCATTTTATTTCGGTCCGGCCAATTTATAAGGAGGTTAAAGTTATCTTTGTAAGTCGTTTTGTTTGTTGAACCAAGGGCCATGTCATCAGCATGGATATGCAGCACAAAATTCAAACTGACTGTTTCTGATGACGACTCATGCGTTATTGCAGTGTTTCAAACTATCATCAGATGGTTGGCTAACGATCAAAAGGAATCACGTATGAACAATTAACTCCGCGAACCGCATGTGCATTAAGTTAATTTAGTGGTGCTACTTGATTAATTTTTTATGCACGCAAGCTTACAACGTGTTCCTCTTACTGCTTCATTGTCATTTCACTGAACTTCCTCATGTATTTTGGTGTCTGCGATACTTAAGCACGAGTAAAATCCGGTAATCTGTGAAATAATTACTTTTTCATTCACCCATAATAAATTAAAAAGTTTCTTCTTCCTTTTGTCTTTTAATCTATTCAAAGTTATAAATGAACGCACTGATAATATGGTGTAATGCGAGTAATATTTTATCATACAATATATAATTACGGTACGTTATATTTAGAGTCGAATGTAATAAAGTATATTGATTTTTTTACAATTTGCTTTACTTCGCATCGATACAGATAGGTTTTATGGCGACGATGGAATAGGAAAGTCATAGGAGAAGGAAGGAAGCGGCCGTGGCCTTAATTAAGGTACAGACCCAGCATTTGTCTGGGGTGAAAATGGGAAACCACGGAAAACCATTTTCAGGGCTGCCGACAGTGGGGCTCGAACCCACTATCTCCCGGATGCAAGCTCACAGCTGCGCGCCTCTAACCGCACAGCCAACTCGTCCGGTATTGCATTAATTAACATGCTTGATAAAATATATATTTTCGTATGACCTGAAAGCGACAACTATTTGCATGCACTGTCCAGGATGTCCGATTATATCAAGTAGTACAGAGAGTAATGCCAGTAATGATGAAATCCCAGATCCGAGTGACGAGGACCTGCTGGAATTATTTAAAGAAAGGAGACCAAAATCAAAAAAACAAGAAAATATGAACACTATTTCGAAAGTGCGGTACCTACGTAAAACAACGAAGAATTTATTGAATATTTTCGTATCAGTCGAGATGATGTAGAAAATTTAAGGCAGCAGTATTCCGTTTCACATTTCTTTGCATACCGTACCAGTCACTAGTTAATGGAAAAGTCAGTGGCGAAGCGTGAACTAAGTAAGGGGTAGACAGAAATTTTTTAAAACTATTTTAATCATATTATATATGGAATTTTGTTTTTGACGCATACGGATCTGTATTCAATATTATATTAATGACTTCGAAACTAAGACAAACCCTATAACCCTACGTGCATTCTATTTATTTTTAAATATACCTAGGTAGACTAAATATGCAGCGGGGAGTTGTCAAATTACAACGTACTTTTAGAATAAAAATATAGCAATATAATTCTTTGAATCTTTGTTATATAGATTTCATAAGATAAATAAGAAATAAATATATTTTTCGTACAAGTCACCTTAAACAATATTCTTGCAAATGAATTCAATCCATATACACACTTTGGAGTTCATTATTAGGATTGTAAGCCAATAGTTGTTGGGGTTATAATAGCGTAACTAATATTGCCGGGCAAGAAAATGCATGTACCGGTACCTTAAGAGTTTAGATGCATTTATTAGGTGTAAGTTTGCTATACTTCGTGTTTGAATATTATTATTTTATTTTAGACGTGTCTTATAATAAAGAAGTAAATTCAAATTAATTATGTTTAAATGGTACCCCGTATGGTAGCCAATAAGAGCACCTTCATAACCGAGATTCAAATAGTAGCCAATGAGAGCAAGAAGGGACGCTGGTAAGTCTGTCTACTGGGCGGAGATATCTCGCTATAGGAAAGTCATTACATTTCTCGGGGGGCCCCCGAAGCCCGCTCACCCCGCGTGACCATCGACTCAATCTACATGGCCTCCGACATGCTATTATTTCTAAGAAGAAGAAAGAGACAGCAGGGAGGAGTGGGAAGTGATACAAGGAGTATCTGCCGGTTTCCGAGCCAGACTCGCTACAACGGCATGAGTTTGTGTTAGGTAAGGTGGTGTTGGTGTATGGTATTGAAGGGTCAGGGAAAAACCACATAGGCAGAAAGAAGAAATAGCCTACATGTAAAACCTGACATCTTTTGATAGCACATGCAAGGATGTGGGCTGGAAAAGTCTAGAGGTAGTGTTAGTTAGGAACAGGTAACATGCACAAGTCATAAATCCATTCCTCGCCATTCCGTCTGCCAGGGGATCAGCCCGTCTGGGCACTGCTGTGACTAGCGCGGGCCTTGCCGGCTGCGGAACCATGCGTCGAGTGCCACTAGGGCTCGCCGCACACCACCACCTCCTTGGGGTCCCTCGTACCCAGTCTCCGATCCCGGAGAATGAGGCAAAGCCCGCCGAGGCGGGGGCCTCCTGGAAGGGGGTGGGTCATGGCGCCGGGCCTCCTTCCTCTCTGCCCGTGCTATGGCCCGGTAGACTGGGCAACTGCGATGGGAGGCCGGGTGGCCCCCCGAGCAGTTTGCGCACACCGGCGCCTCCTTAAGTGCTGCGCAGGCCGTGTTGTGGTGATCACTACCACAGCGGTTGCACCTTACTTGGAGCCCACAGCTGACCTGACGGTGGCCCCACCTCAGACAGCGGAAACACTGCAAGAGCTGCTGAGGGGGGGTTTCACTCTCACCTGACTGCCGCTACCCGCTGAGGTCCTCTCCTGATTGGCTCCTCGGTAGACTGCTGTCCTGGGAGCAGACCTAGGTTGCGGCGGGGCAGCCCTCTCCTGATGGGCCGAGGAAAGTCATAGTTCCACCACAGTCTAAGGGTACGAACATACCGAAGATGCATTGCAGCTCGCGGTCGCGGTTTACATCGCGGCCGATGCCTAGATGTCACCTCCTGGTAACACAAACACACAGTTTTAAATGGAACAGTTCATGTCAAAGATGCTCGCTTCCATTCACCATCGCGATTTACCAGAAGGTCTAGCGCGATGACAAGAAAGTTTGTGTTCTCATCGCTGTCGAACGGGAGGCATCGATGTAGCTTGCTCCTGATTGGCTTGTCCAGATTGAGATCACGTGATATATCCCCCCGTTCTACTGTGCCCTTGATCCAGGTGTTCACAGAGCCCGCGTGTGTATTCGCGTGGTAGTTATTGTACTTCACAGTATCGTATCAATTTTTGATTCCACATTGTTGTATATGTATTGGAACTTCTCAAGGGACATTCTCGTGTATGAATGGAATCTGTCCGGGTGGTGCTTCAGTTCTTCAGATAAGTTGTGATATTCCCCCAGCGCCTGCATTATTTGATTCATAGGATGAGCATACCACTGGCGGGCTGACTGATTTGAAAGTAGCCACCATCGTGTGCTTATGCACAATGAATCACTATCTCCACTGTTACTTGAATATATACTCTATACTTGTAAAAGCTCAGCAATAGAGGATATATTATCTTTAACTTGAACGCGGAGATCTAAACATTACGTCCACTCACTGTAAACACATCTCAGAACACTGACAGGTAAACCTCCCCGGTATGTTCACCCTCCATCGAACGCGACGTAAACCGCGACCGCGACGTAAACCTCGACTGCGACCGCGAGCTGCGATGCATCTTCGGTATGTTCGTACCCTTATATATGAGGCGTCCAGATGCAAAATGCAGTAAATCCACTTTTGCTCGAAAATGAGTTGTTGCCACCATTTCGTTCTCTATGCTGTCGTCTGTTGATTAGACCCTTAAAACTCAAGCAAAACTGCTTCCGTCTGCTTTAAATCGCACCCCGAAAACAGCCTATAGATGCAAAAGTGTATGTATCCACATCTGTTTGCAAAGCAAAACTGAGTGAATCCATTTTCATCATAAAGAAGCAGAACTTGGTGTATCCTGACCAAGTGCCATTACTTAAGGTGGTTTGCAGGTGCAAAACTAGCTTAATACACACTGTGTCCTGCGTTTGAATAATGCTATTTTACAAGTTTTTTTTCTCCATTGATGTTAGTTCTGAGCTTGTGCACAAGGCTAAGGCAAAAGCTTTTTATGATGAACTGAAAGTTGAGGACAATGGTGAAATAACCTTCACATTTGATTGCCAGAAAAACCTTACATTGCCTAAGTTGCAAGATCAAAGTGCTTATGATACACGCCAAATGTACGTGTACAATGTTACGATCTGCCAAGGCCCATCAGGTGTGTGGAAAAACCAGGGAAATGCATTTATTTACACTCGGAAAGAAACCGATTTTGCAAAGGGATCTAATGAAATTGTGTCCTGTGTGAATCACAGGTTAACATCAACAGATTTGAATTGCATCCCCACCATCCACCTAATGTCGGACAGCTGTGTAGGGCAAAACAAGAACCAGACAATGCTGGGTATGCTGTGCTTTTGGCTAACACGAGAGGTTCCTGTCAGTGTGAAATGGGTGAAGATCTTCTATCCAATGGTTGGATATTCTTTTCTACCACACGATAGAATTTTTGGTCGAATAGAAAAAGTTCTCAGGTCGAAAGTTACTGTCATATTACCGAGTGAGTACTATGAAGTATTCAAGGATGACGGAATAGTTTTCCAGCTGGGAGCAGATGTCGTCAATCGGTGTTGGAAAGATGCATTTGCTGATGTCGTCAAGCCCTGTGGTCAGTGGCACTTCAAATTTGCTCTTGTAAAAAGGGCTGTGACCACCAGGAGTAAACATGGAAACGCACTAGTAAGAGGTGAAGTGGCCTACAGAATGAACTCTGGTGAAGGGAGAGGGATATGCAGACGTGGCAAAGCCTACTCGTCTATGAAGCCGAATGTTATCCATATTGGAAGAGCCTTAAAGGAAGTGAAAGTTAGGAACATTGATTTTCTGCTTAGAAAGCATTTCGGGGAGACTTGGGAAGAAAACGAAGATCTTGTTTTCTATAAGAATCTGATGGATTCTCGACCAGCTGTGAACAATGCAGAGGAGGACTCAGAGTTTGAAATTCATCCGGAAGACAATTAGTTGCCTGTTTAATTTCGATGGGACAGGACAGGACTTGCAAGGTTGCGGCCTTTTTTACTTCTTGCAGACTATCATTTGATGTCATATACTATGTAATCACACTTACTTGTAGTCAATAAATAATTTCTTTTGTCATTTGAACCAGCATTAAGGCATCTTCTTTCCAATTACGGTGTGATAATATCTCTACAGAAGCAAACCTACCTAGATCTAGATCCATGAAAACAGGAGCAAAACTCGGTGAATCCAAACAATTTTAGGTAATAACTTAAAAAAATAAAACCCCAATATTTTAAAGATTGTCATAAAAATAGTCCGTAAATGAATATAAATCGACCGAGCTCGATAGCTGCAGTCGCTTAAGTGCGGTTAGTATCCAGTATTCGGGAGATAGTAGATTCGAACCCCACTGTCGGCAGCCCTGAAGATGGTTTTCCGTAGTTTCCCATTTTCACACCAGGCAAATGCTGGGACTGTACCTTAATTAAGGCCACGGACGCTTCCTTCCCACTCCCAGCCCTTCCCTGTCCCATCGTCGCCATAAGACCTATCTGTGTCGATGCGACGTAAAGCAACTAGCAAAATATATCTACAATGAAAAGGAATTTTGCGTATCTGCGAGCCAAAGGAAGCAAGACGTTTTTCGTGTTTCCTGAAAAAAATGTTCTGGTGCACTCACAGCGTTTTGCTTCTGGACGCCTCATATAGAGTCGAGAAGCTCTGATGATATTTTTCATCCGATGCGACAGCGGCGAGGTAGAGGCAACTTGCTAGCAGACAACAGGAAACGAATTACCACTACAGTCTAAAATGGTCACAACTTCTGTACCATTCATGCAAATAATGTCCTGACAAGGTTATTGTAATCCTTATGAAATAGTGGAGGAGGTCAAATAATTTATTTCGATGAGGAATTCGAGGATAATATCGAAATACTTATTTAATCTTAAGGAGTTACTTTTCTTTACCGTGGACTATAACATATAGCATATAATAGCTTCTAGAGGGCAACCGGTTCGAAATAGGTATATACTATCGCGGACTTTTTTTGTAGAGGTTTCTATGCTCTACAGTTCGTACGCTTACACTTGGGGTCTATCGTTGACGGTTCAGGCAGCGTAAGCCAAGAAAGCAAGTGACCGACCGACATCGAACCTGCCAAGTTGATCTACGAAGGCCAGCGCTCTACCCATAGCGTTAGTCTTGCTCTATCTGAAAGCCTTGAAAATCGAAGGGAACATACACAGAATGGACAGCGTCTACTTTCGCCTACGTGCTTCGTGAAACTGACGCGAGCCCGAGCATTGCCGAAGTGAGACGAAAATAAGTCAAGCGGGGAATACATTAATGACATGTGGAACTAACTAATATTATAAAAATAACTGAATTAACTAGACAATATTTCGTTCACAAAATATTGTAACATCTTTTGATGATAATAATAAATAAAATCATGAATAAAAATATATAAATAAAATTACTCAAAAACTTAATAAAATTAATAAGCATAATTAACCGAAATGTCCGTAGTATGGGCCCCAGAGTTCACCAGAATGGATCCCTCGAATTTAGATAAGAGCATGATAAACTTTATATCCCAGGGCGTGTACATAATGCTGCGTACTGGTACATCTGCTGCAGGCCTTACCTAACCTCCTGAAAACGACTAATTAGGTAGGAACTGCACCTAGGTTCATCAATAACACTGATTCTAAAAT
This sequence comes from Anabrus simplex, assembly GCF_040414725.1. Classification (NCBI taxonomy): domain Eukaryota; kingdom Metazoa; phylum Arthropoda; class Insecta; order Orthoptera; family Tettigoniidae; genus Anabrus; species Anabrus simplex. The sequence continues at coordinate 1,145,291,056 of NC_090266.1, read as the reverse complement.
AGCTAACTATATTCTTAACAAATTCCGTGCATGAGCACCTCATCAACATACAACATTATACATATAATACACACATAAAATATTGCTGGAAGACTCCATATTTACAACAACAACAATAATGAAAACCGTGGGAAAACAAACGTGAGAACTAAGCTATCATTTGTAGATGGTCCGATGAACAATGTACATGTATGAAGATAAATACCCTTCACTGTCTCTTTATCAATTCGACTTACCGATTCTCATAATCGGCAGTTATCACATCACACAGATACTGTACCTTGTACTACTGTGTTCACATATTTTAACACTTGTAAAGATATATACACACGTCTGTCGATCCTCAACATAAATTATGGAAAGTCTGAGATAGCTTTCACCAACATATAATGCTAGGCCGCCACAAGTGCTACAATACTTAATGCGCAAGCACTCTCCACAATCAGCCACTTTCTACGAACATAACAAGACTACGCTCCACAAACGTTTGAAGTCCAGTCCATTGGAGCCGTGTCACTCCAGTACCGTGTATCAGCACCACTTCCTTCCCGTACAGTGCCTCAGTTGTAGTTGTAGTTGTAGTTATCTTCCTTCTCGTTCCTTTACAATCACCTCTACAATCACCCTTACAATGTTTCTCGGTTGCCGCCGTATGATCCACCTTTATAGACATCAACATCCCCCTCCTCTCAGATGAGACGTCTGGATTGGTGCTTGCCCACCAATCATGAGTGAACCACTTGTCAAGACCAAGCCCTGAACTACTTCTTCCTCCCAAGACAATAACAAACTCTGGGGTATATTCCATGAATCACCAAACTTTCCTAATACAACAACAAGCTCATCTCATCAGGCTGGGATATATACATGACTCATGAATTTCCCGACACAAGTACATCACAACACTGGGGCAGCCATATGACTCATTCAAATTACCAGAGTTATTAAAGCAATGTTTTCCCACTCATGCAAAACAAATTACTCATACCTACATATGTGGATATCTTCCAGCTTATAAATATAAATGACAAAACATACAAATGAAATACCGATGATAATAATAATAATAATAAATCGAATACTGACAATAATATCTCTAACTTCTACATATAATTCGGGGGTGTGATATATGTACTATCACAATGTTAAGGATACACGCTGTCTACCCTGTCTCCCCAGACGCTTCGCCCCTGGGAAAAGTAGGGACTTTACAAGAAATTCTTACTTATCTATGGTATGTAGACCACCAAATTGCTTCGTTCCGAGGTATTGTTGATTAATTAAGCATTACATTGAGTGTCTTGTGTAATATCATCAGGAAAATCACTCTCTTTTTTGGCAGCTTATCATTTCAAATTATAACTTGGCCAAAAGCGGACGAAAAAAGGTAGAAATAGAGAGAGAGAGAGAGGGGAAATTTCGGGAGAATGGTTTCCCTGGTGTCATTAATGGCATACATATAAAGACTGTCAAGCCATCTACTGGTCCCACCGAGCACGATAGCTTCAGTCGCTTAAGTGCGGCCAGTATCCAGTAATGGGGAGATAGTGGGTTCGGGTCCCACTGTCGGCAGCCCTGAAGATGGTTTTCCGTGGTTTCCCATTTTCACACCAGGCAAATACCGGGGCTGTACATTAATTAAGGCCACGGCCGCTTCCTTCCACTTCCTAGGTCTTTCCTCTCCCCATCGTCGCCATAATACCTATCAGTGTCAGTGCGACGTAAAGCAAATAGCAAAAAATAGTCTACTGGTCCCGCTTCGTGTTTGAACATGAATCACTATTCAGCTATATTTATTGATCCCTTTTTAAAGATTGCGGGCAACTAGCAGGACGCCAGAGGAATTTTAATGTGAAACTCTGCCGAAGCAGGTGTATTACCGAACACTGCATTGGCTTATTAAAGCAAAAGGTGAGGAAGTTGTATCACATTAATTTGAGGGGTGTACCTGACATTGTTTATGTCATTAGAGTATCTAGTGTACTTCACAATTTGGCAGTGAGGACAATTTCCAGTATCAAGAAGTTGAAGGAGCGAATCCAGACTAAGACGGAATTGAAATGAGGTTTTTTTTCTGATCGTTCACATTTTTAGCTAAGAGTTTCCACATACGCTTGTAATATCTCATCTAATTTCCATGGAAGCTAATTTTAAACAATACGTTTTATAGAAGTCAATAAAAGAACGGGTAACAACAATAATTCACCAGTTAGTTTACTACGGCTGAAAAAGAGAGTTCGATAGCCGCAGTCGCTTAAGTGCGGCCAGTATCCTGTATTCGAGAGATCGTGGATTCGAACTCCACTGTCAGTAGCCCTGAAGGTGATTTTCCGTGGTTTCCCATTTCTTTTCTGCTAGTGGCTTTACGTCGCACCGACTCAGATAGGTTTTATGACGACGATGGTAGAGGAAAGGCCCAGGAGTTGGAAGAAAGTGGCCTTGGCCTTAATTAAGGTACAGCCCCAGCATTTGCCTGGTGTGAAAATGGGAAACCACGGAAAACCATCTTCAGGGCTCCCGACAGTAGGATTCGAACCCACTATCTCCCGGATGCAAGCTCACAGCCGCGTGCCTCTATCCGCACAACCAACTCGCCCGGTGTTTCCCATTTTCACACCACGCAAAAGCTGGGGCTGTACCTTAATTAAGGCCGCGTCCGCTTCCTTCCCACTCCTAGCCCTTTCCTATCCCATTCGTCGCCATAAGACCTACCTGTGTCGGTGCGACGTAAAACAACTTGTAATAAATAATTTTAAAAACCTACAACCTGTTTTCCAGGCAATGACCGGGTCAGGGTTGGAATGAATGAGGCCCCCATCTTGCGGCTAGGATAGGAATTGTACCGGCTGCAGAGGCCTGTCGCAGTCCTCTGGGGCAATGATTAATGACTGACAGATGAAATGAAATGATACTGGAGAGTGTTGCTGGAATGAAAAATGACAGGGAAAACCGGAGTACCCGGAGAAAACTCCCCCCCCCCTCCCAAGCAGAACCCACACAAATACCCCGTTTATTGATGTCGATAAAAATACAGAAACAGTGGGCAATACAGCATAGGTTTGTTGTGAGTGCGGAAGGACTCCTTGAACTTGTGACGGTCATGTAAACACAGTTGCTTGACAAGTGTCAGACTGGTCGTAGGTTTAGAGTTCATTGACCGGAGCACTTATGTAAAAATTATACGGTGCCGAAGAATAGGCAACAATCAAAGTATTGATAGCTGTGTCTCATAACAACACTGTAAACCGACAAGTAAATAATTAAAGGAGATGAACATCGTGGGGAACTTAACCTCCTCAGTCCATATGTAGCATATGCTCTACATGTGGTTTTGTCTACTTACAATAAAACAAAATAATTTAAGGAAAAAGTAATAATGGAAGGAAAGTCAACTCTGAGTCTTGATGCAGCATATATGCTACACGAATAAAACAACTTAGTGAAATACACTAATTTTCTATGGTGAATTTTAAAAAAATATTTGATCAAAATATAACACATCGAATGCATTAACATCCTCGGACTGAAGAGGCTAACCTACAATATAGATAATAATAATAATAATAATAATAATAATAATAATAATAATAATAATAATAATAATAATAATAATAGTGCGGAGCCTCCGTGGCTCAGGCGGCAGCGCGTCGGCCTCTCACCGCTGGGTTGCGTGGTTCAAATCCCGGTCACGCCATGTGAGATTTGTGTTGGACAAAGGGGAGGCGGGACAGGATTTCCTCCGGGTGCTCCAGTTTTCCCTGTCATCTTTCATTCCAGCAACACTCTCCAATATCATTTCATTTCGTTAATCATTCATTAATCATTGCCCCATAGGAGTTCGACAGGCTTCGGCAGCCGGCACAATTCCTATCGTCGCCGCTAGAAGGGGCTTCATTCATGATCAGGGAAGATCATGTTCTATTAACGGGGAGGCACTGTTTTATAGATTTAAATTCGGTCAGGTTGCCATTTTTTAAAAGTTCACTTTCTTGGCTTTATACTTATTTGTCCTCATTCCATTCTTGACCTGGTCAAATGACTGGAAACAGGCTGTGGATTTTCAATAATAGTACAATAAGAAAAATCAGAATATGAGATAGAATCATTACAATCAGTATATGCAAAGAAATATATATATATTAGGAGACCTGATATTCCGGTGTAGATTTAGAATAGGTAGAGATGAAATATTGATAATGATAAGGAATAAGAAAAACGATGATAATAATAATAAGAAGAAGAATATTACTAATAAGAACAGTTATCGTAAGTAGACATATAAGTGGAGAATAAATGTGAATACGGATAGTTGATAGTAATAATAATAATAATAATAATAATAATAATAACAAAATCGTAAAATGACGTGTAAAATTAGCAACAGTGGAAGCAAATCAGTGTGCTGATAGGTATGTTAAAGTAAACAAAAAGAAAATACAAAAAAACAGTAGCTGCAGATGTGGAATGCACCAATGTGCTCAGGAGCGTGAAAATATACTATTGTAGAGGGAGAAAATCAATTACAAGTACAAGGTGACAGTGGTGGGGAAGGGGAGGGTCCGACTAATTGGTTGAGCAGTCAGCGTTGAGGCATTCGCTTCAGAGGGTCGCGGGTTCGATTCCCGGCCGGATCGAGGATTTTAATCGCCTCTGATTAATTCTTTTGGCTTGGTGACTGGATGTTTGTGTCTGTCGCAACACTTCCCTCTTCATATTCACACAACACACTACACCACCAATCACCACAGAAACACGCAATAGTGATTACATCCCTTCATATAGGGTTGCGTCAGGAAGGGCGTCCGGCCGTAAAACAGGGCCAAATCCACATGTGCAACACAGTTCGCACCCGCGACCCTCACAGGTGTGGGGAAAGCGGTAGAAAAAGAAGAAGTGGTGGAGAAGGGGAAGCTAACTGACTGGGGGGGATGAGAAATGGCAAGAGTACGGGCGTGGTTGAGCATGGCGGTGGCTAAGGGGGAAAGAGTGAGGGATTCGGTGATAAGTGGGTTGTTATGAAGAGTACCTTTGGTGAGATACTGGAGATGAAGTGAATTGATGTGTTCGAGGTTGTTAGGGAAGGAGTAGAAAGGGATGGAGTTTGCTTAAGGTGTATCGAATGACAGGTGATGAGCTATTTGGACAGCATGTCTGCCAAGTTTGGGCAGTTGTATATATTGTCGGAGGTCAGCAGTAATCCACGCAAGAGAGGCATAGGTAATGACGGGACGAATAAAGGATTTATAGACATTAATGATTTGAGACGGAGTGAGGCCCCATGTACGCACGGTAAGCATACGGAGGGGCCGAAAGCGGGAATAGGCTCTCTTATAGACAGTAGCGAGATGGTGGTTCCAGCGAAGGTTATTTTGGAATTTGACGTCTAAATATGTTAGTGTATTAGTTTCTACTAAGGAGGTGTTATATAATGTTAGGTGGAGGCGGTGACGAGGACGGCAAAGACGGGATTTTTTTCGGAAGACGATAAATTGCGTGTTGACGGGGTTGACGGAGATATGCCAGGTAGTAAACCAGGATTCTAAAAGGTCAAGGTGGGTTTGGAGTTTGTTAGTAAGTGTTGGAGTTGTGTTACAAAGAGCTACGATTGCGAGATCGTCGGCATGTTGGTATCATGAGTAAAGAGAAGATATAAAGTAAGGGACAACAGACTGCCCTGAGGAACTCCAGAAGTGATTGGGAAGGAGTAGGAGGAGGTATGGTGTATAATTATACGTGCGGTACGGGAGCGAAGAGTAAATAAAACGAATGAGTGTGATAGAAAGAGGCAAGTGTCTAAGGTTATATAGCATGCCCGGATGCAAACGGTATAAAACGCCCGGTTGACTTCTAGACACACCAGAGCTGCAGGTTTGCGGGGGCGAAGAAAGGCGTTGAGAGATTATGTAATATGAAATAAACGATCATGGTTAGAGAAGTTGGCCCTGAAACCTGCTTGGGAAGAGGGTAGGTGGTTAAGGGAGGTAAGGTAATGGGAAATTCTCCTGGCGAGGATTCCCTCAAAAAACATTTGAAAGAATTCAATGCACGACTACTAATACTACTACTACTACTAAAACGTTTTCATTCTACCCCTCAAGGGGATGGCGGGCCTCTTAGACGGTGACGCTGTCTCTCAGGTCGGAAGATTTGTTGCGGTGAAGGAGATGCACGGAGAAGGTGACTGGGTTGGCGGCCGTGGCCTGTACTAGGAACTGTCCCGGCATTCGCTTTAGTGCAGCAGAATGGAAAACCACGGGAAACCATTCTCAGGACAGCCGAAGGCTGGGACCAGCTGTGAGGTCCAGCCTTGTCCCATCTCCCGAATGCAGAGGCGTAGAGCCACGGTAGAGCCGTGGCCACCCCTCCTCTGCTCGGTTGGCCGGTCTGAGTGCAGAGCTCTTGGACCATGGATCTGCCGTGGCCACTTAGGGGCCGAGACCCACTCTACATCTACCGACCTCAGTGCACGTCCTTATTTATTAAAGGTATTTCATGAAGTTGCGCCGTGCAACTAGGGAGTTTGGACAGCATTCTTCTGCCGGTACACCGCATCGAGTCGGGTCTGCGGCATACTCCGCTGCCCGGGTGTGACTTGGGATACGTTTCCCGGCAAATAGTCACTGTGGGGTTATTAGTTGCTTACCCTCTCACGACCAGTGTGAGAAAATTAGTAGTGAAAAATTTTAGTTGGCAACAGTTTTCAAATCATCACCAAATCACTGACAGAACAAACCTTATACAAGCGAACTTACGAATTGGTAGAACCGTCGCCTACGGAAGATAAGCAGCTGACGGTGGGCAGCAAGCCAGTAGTTCGACAATCACTCTCCAGGTTCGTTGGTAAGCTCCCTGCTTCCTCAACTTTTACACGCACACAGATCGTACAAATTAAGTATCTTTACCTTAAATAACCTCATACCTCACACTGATATCTACAAGTCTTCATTTCTACACTACCTTCTCAAACTGAACATGGAACTTCAGTAACCCAAGTTTTTTGAAAGTAGGTAAATAAATAGATGCCAAATTAAGGCTGCACTTATTTAATACATAGAAATTAAAACGCTTTCTTGGTTTTCCCGTTAAGGTTTAACTTAAGTTTTAAAACCTTCCTATTGAGAGGTTTCTTATTGAGTTGTATAAATCGCTCGCACTTCTGGTTTGTGGCAATGTTACTTAAAGTACCTTTGGATTTTTAAAAATAAGATACTGACCGGGCTGTCACGAGGCTTGTCGTGAATTACATTGAAAATACATTTATTTTAATTCCTGGAATGCAGTCCATGCCCTGTAATTCAAATATCATGGATGCCAAACCATTTTCAGGACGTGTCCAGGAAATTTTCTCTCTCATGCAAACTGTTTCTCTCCTTTACTTTTTCCTGACATAAAATTTCCGTGCTCTTTACGGCATCATTCACTTCCTTGGAAAATAGGCCTACGATTTTTGCTCTAGCAACAATCATCTCCAAATTCATTGGATAGACCATCTCTTGTGTTAATTTTCTCACACTGGTCGTGAGAGGGTAAGTAACTAATAACCCCACAGTGACTGTTTGCCGGGAAACGTATCCCAAGTCACACCCGGGCAGCGGAGTATGCCGCAGACCCGACTCGATGCGGTGTACCGGCAGAAGAAAGACGAGCACTCCAGCACCACTCCTCGCAAGAAGCTCGTCAGTAAATCTACCAACGTCACTCCAGTTGTGCAATCTACTCGTGCTATACAGAGTACAGACAGTGTTGACACTATCTCCGAGATACTTCAACAGGTGCAAGTTTCAGACGACATGTCTCAGACGAACAATGAAGTGTTAACCACCGCCATCCAGGCCCTGGCCGATCGTTTAAAAGAAGTGGAAGCACGCATGGACTCTTTTTTAGACGACGAACAGCCCGCTTTCGACGGCGGTACGGACGACCAGGACCCATCGCACAACGACGAAATACCATGGCACAAGTTGCAGGCTCCGACCTACGACAAGGGACTTCCGCTTCCATCAAATCGCCCTCGCTCTAAAAGACCAACTTGCAGTCATTCCAACAGGGCGAGACCACCACGACGCAGCTACCACCCTTTGGGCCATCAGCGCCTGGCCACATCTAGACCAGGCGCAGAAGAAGTACTTCTTCAATCGAGCCAACTTACCATATTTAGCGATGGCTCAGGGATGTGACGTCGCAGTGCAAGTGGACCGAGCCACCGAGGACCAGGTCGCAGTTCTCCCCGAAGGCTTCACCTACACCCCGACGCCACGCCCGACAGCGGTCTCCCTCGGGGCCACCTCAATCAGGCCGGAACGAGGACGCGGATCACGCGGGGCGCGGCGAAAAGTCGACAAGACATAGTGCGTTCCGTGGCCGCAGGACAACGATGGACCTCACCCCGCCGGCTCCTGCGCCAAACAACTCTACCAGCCATCCAACGATCTCTCACTGGACTGCCTCCGGATATGTAAGCTATGTTTTGAAGCCCCCTCTAGGAGGCACATCAGTGTAGATTTTTCTTAGTATCTTCGTTTGCAGAGAATAGCTTTGTCATCTGACCCTTCTTGGTCATAGGATGGTTGCAATTTATGTATATATGTTCTATTTGTGTATTCTTTTGTATTTTAGGCCCTTCGGGACATTATTAGCTCTGTCTTGTACGTTGTTTTATTTTAGATATAATAAAGAGCAAGGGGGAGGGGGGCGCACCCTTCAGGGGCCCCTTCGCTGCCCTCTCGCGACTAACGCCTGTGCTGCTTCTCCTGCACGTGATCCTCCCTCATCTATATAAGCGGGAGTGAGAGGCAGCTCGGAGTCAGTTGGTCGTGAGAGGGTAAGCAACTAAAATGTTGACAGGCCCATGGATAGAATACACAGTAGTTCGTTAGCCAGCTTGTCTTCAATGCTCAGTGCATCTCTGTCGACATCACTCATGCCAAGAAACATGTCTAAGTTTGTACAATATTGCAATTTGCCGTGCGCGTAGAGGCGCGCGGCTGTGAGCTTGCATCCGGGAGATAGTAGGTTCGAATCCCACTATCGGCAGCCCTGAAGATGGTTTTCCGTGGTTTCCCATTTTCACACCAGGCAAATGCTGGGGCTGTACCTTAATTAAGGCCACGGCCGCTTCCTTCCAACTCCTAGGCCTTTCCTATCCCATCGTCGCCATAAGACCTATCTGTGTCGGCGCGACGTAAAGCCCCTAGCAAAAAAAAATTGCAATTTCGCTTTAACCGCCATTTCACCAATGAGTCACCAAACGTATTCGTTTCAATGAATCAGTGACTTCTCTTCCTCAATCAGTGTAGTGGCCTCTGTCCCGCACCCCACACATGTTTTAGGGCCTTTAGGTGAGGCAAATGCAAAATTTGCATATCCCTCAGATGCTTGTAACTCGATGACAGCAAAACACACAATATTATATTGTAGCCTCATGTTATTTACACTTCCTTTTCCCCAAACCTTCAATTTGTTCCGTTAAAAAGTTGGCTTTAGATCTCCACGATCAGCTTCCCTACAGTATATAGGCTGAAAAGAATAATTTCAAAGCCATGTTGATTTCGTTGTTCCGTCAGTTTGCAAACTCATTTTCCACGCAGCATATTTTACTTTCTAATTTTGAAATAAGAACGTCTTGCTTCGCATTTCTTACACCCATTCTTAGCTTCGCTCTTAGATTCTTGAAAGGCATAATTTTTATTCTAGGAGAACACTGTGGCCTATTGCCATCATTCGTATAATTTTCAAGGAACTGCGGTGTCATCAAGGCTGTGTTGATATCATATTTCATCCTCTTATTGAGTCCACTGCTTACTTGTTCATTATAGCGCCGTTTCGGAGGATTTCTCTTTTCAGAAGTTGCCTATTTGTGTTTCGAATAATCCTCGAAAACGGAGGGCACAACTTGAAGGAGATGTTTCTTCCTAGAAGAACTAATACTGAGGTCGCGAGCTCTGACTTCTGCATATAGCAGAGCTATCATTTCGTGTCTAAAGGCTTAGTGCCTTGCCGTGAAATAGCTAAAATCCATTGTTGTCTTATTGCGGCTTCAGATGAGAATTTATGAAGCGACATTCTTTCGGTTACACTTTGTCTCGATTTACAAAAGATGAACGATGCAATAGACCATTTTATAAGAACCGGTATATTTACTAAACTCGCTACATAAATCTGTGGCTCGGTTCTAAAAGGGCCAATGCCATTTTTTATCGAAACTGAGATATTAACTGATACAAACGCGTTTTATCCTGGCTTGCAACATGTTAAAAGGGCCAATGTCTCTGTTAAGTACTAAACGAACAGTTAACGTTTAATTAAATAAGCCTTTGCCAATAATGTTAGATTGACAATAAAGAATAGAGACCTGGCAATTTTTAAAGAATACGGTAGAAGAAAATAGTGTTTAATAAGGTGACTTCCACAAAGAAAGTTTTAAGTTATTTAAAATTAGTTGTTGAAAAAATAATTGGAAAACTATAAGCAAAACTTCAAATGTTCATAGCTCAAAAACAGGTTTTTTGACATTGGTCCTTTTAGAACGAAGTCACAGAAATAACAGCACATTAGTGTTGTAACATCAACTTAAAAAAACAACATGCCCATACAAACAGTATCGACAACAATTAGTAGTAACGCAGTTAAGCATTACTATGGCTCCCAATTAGTGCACTATAGCAAGGTCTGTCTAGGGAGGTCTGGTCACGCTACCACAATCCTTTGCGGTAGCGGTCATATTGGGTCTTAAATATCGTTATTATATGGGCGTACCCGTTGTAATTATGCGAGTTATTACTTGTATTATGAAGGAAAATGGGATCCTGTGCCGCACCAAATTGTCAAAATAAGAGAACTGACGGAATAAAAGTGTTTCGCTTTCTGAAAGGTAAGCGAAGGAGAGCTCAGTGGGTACAAAACTGTAGGCATGACAAATGGCAACCTACAGATAATTCCGTCTTGTGCGAGGTTACTGAAGTTATACATTCGTATTATTCCTGAATAATAATATGTTTATATGAACGATGCTTTATATTTATAGGTCTTATTATTTATTTTCACTTTGGGAGTGGCGACCCCATCGTACTAACAGCCTATATCTGCTTCATTCATTCCATCCCTGACCCGGTCAATGACTGGAAAACAGGTTGTAGGTTTTCATTTCATTATTTATTTTCTTCTAGCATCATTTTGAAGAATCGCAGTTTGAACTAAAGAGGGCAGATGGACGGAAACTACTCAAGAGAATTCCATCCCAACAATTTTCAACGTCCCTAAACCACCCAAGTCTGACATATAATAGGAAACCTCCCAAAGAAAGAGAATAATTGTCTTTCAAAACAAGCAAGAAAAGTAACAGGAAATAAATAATAGTAGTATTGATGTTTATAAAAATAATCCTTTTCATGTCTCCGGCTCCATGGCTGAATGGTTAGCGTGCTGGCCTTTGGTCACAGGGGTCCCGGGTTCGATTCCCGGCAGGGTCAGGAATTTTACCCATAATTGGTTAATTTCGCTGGCACGGGGGCTGAGTGTATGTGTCGTGTTCATCATCATTTCATCCTCATCACGACGTGCAGGTCGCCTACGGATGTCAAATCAAAAGACCTGCACCTGGCAAGCCGAACGGACGCTCCCGGCACTAAAAAGCCATACGCCATTTCATTCCATTCCTTTTCATGTAAACTACAGACAGTATCATCCTAACCCTACATGCAACGTAGAAATGTTTCACAGATATTTGAAACGCTTGTTCCTATTCATTTACCAATTACAATCCCAACAAACAATAGGCCCATCACTTCAAACTAACAATTCGTGTCCAGCTTGCCATTATTACAACAATTTATATTTCATTCATATTAAATGCGCTCTAGAGTAAGTTACATTATATGGCTGGACAAATACTTAAATGATCACAACACTCGCTTCACTCGCACTAACCAACTACTGTAATTTAATGTACCGTAGCCTAACATAATATCTAATGTAATCCCTAAAATAGCGTAACCTAGGTTAACTCAACTTAATAGTGACTGAATTTTTATTTCTTATGGAATCGTGTCTATGAAAGGCTTTAATTTTAATAATAATAATAATAATAATAATAATAATAATAATAATAATAATAATAATAATAAGAGCCCCGTAGTCGCCAACCCACGCTCCCTAGTTAGGAGCTCCTGACGCCCCTTTCAGTCGCCTCTTATGTCAGGCAGAGGATACTGTGGGTGTTATTCTATTGCCCCCACCCACAGAGGGAAATCTATTTTGGATTATGACTACGAGGCCCTTAGCTGAGTCTTAACATTGCTTTTACTTACTTGTGTCAGGCTCTCACCTATTCTAGCCCATCCGACCTCCCCTGGTCAACACTTGTTCCTTTCCGACCGCGACGGCATTAGCGCATTCGAGGCCTAGGAAGTTTTTAATTTCCACGCACTTTGTGGCCTTCATCTTTCTTTTGCCGATACCTTCATTTTTCGAAGTGTTAGACCATTTGGCATCTGTTTTCTTCTTATTAGTGTTTATAGAGGATGGTTGCCCAGTTGTACTTCCTCTTAAAACAATAATCACCACCACCACTTTGTACGATATAGCTGCATGGGTTATCAATAAACTAGTTAAGAGTAGCTAAGAACATCACTCTTGGTGCATATGCGCAGAGTATTTTTGCCTTAGAACCCCAAGAAATACCACATGAATAGATACCGTCAGCCGGGGTGACTACGGTCCCAGGGGTGACTATGGTCAAAACTGAGGAAAAATGTTATTGAGGCTTATTTATATATTATATATTTTTAAAATCTCAATTTTCAAATTTCCCTCCAATCTAGGCACATTTTTCTTTCCAGAAAGGGAAAGCTTGTGATTCTAACCTGAAATGCGTTTTTCTGACTATCATTTGTTTCAACACTTATTTTTTGACAAAAACAACAGTTGGCTAAACTGTTCATTGTTGCTCCTAGGTCATCACTTCTAAATGTCATCTGGAGGTGTAGTTTACCTTTGTTTATTCCTTGTGAAGGTATGTATGTAATTTTATCTTTATAAGAAATTGTTTTGTACCTTAAAAGTGCAAATTTATAAACAATAGTACAATTGTCTTGTTTTTTGGGGTTACTATGGTCATGAGTATCAACTCATTGCAATTGTCTTATGGGTTATATTACATTACTCTTGTTAAATATTGTATACAATTAATATAATTATATTTTATTATTCATTTGTTTTTTTTCATACTTCATGTTTGTGTCCTTTTTATTTCAGTGTTAGTGGCAAAATGGTGACGTCTGTCCTAGAAACTGACAGTAATTCTTCAGTTGTGAGTGATATTGCTGAGTCAGTTTTAAGTTTCTTGGAAGAAATGTGCTATTCAAAGTAAAGAAATGGCCCCACAAGAAAGAAGAGATGTTTTGTTGAGCCAGGAAAAAGTGTCTCTTTGGAGGATATTGAACCCTGTACACCTCTTCAAGATCAGTTTCAAGCAGGAACATGTGGTGAAACATCAGTGCTACCAGTCTTCAGAAAGAAGCAGAAAAGGCATACAAGAGAAGATTCATCAGACTCTGAAAATGATGTTGAAATTCATTTAAATGGAAGTAATGAAGAAACTTGGGAAGAGATGAAAGTAGGCATGATGGCAGCAGAAGAAGATAATGATGAATGCTGTAGGAAACCAACAGCAGGAGACTATGTTCTGGTTGAGTTTAGTACCAAAAAAACAAAACTGCATGACATAGTAAAGTGATAGATGATGATGGTACTTGTAGAGAACATGAAGTGAAAGTTACATTTCTTAGAAGATGTCAAATATTTTGTGTGACCAAAGGAAGCATACATTTCTGTTATCAAAATGAAATTCTTAAAATAAGTTACTACTGCCTCCAGTTGAGCAAAGGTGGGGGTAAGCTAAGCTTCTATATAAAGTTTACTGGCTTCAGCTTGAAATGAGACAATTATAAATGAAAAGGACAAATTAAATACATTTTGAAAATTTTTCTTTAATGTTTGTCATAATTGTAATTTTTTAGCTTTAGACTATAGTTACATATAAGATTTCTTACATTATTATGCTTGTAAAAACATGTTCTGTTTGACCATAGTCACCCCCTACTAATTCCTGCATATTTAGTAACAATTATTGAGTGATTTTAATATATGACCATAGTGTCCCCACCCCATGGGGTTACTATGGTCACTACATTTTCAGATGTGAGACAATTGCCGGATGTTCGAAAAATTTATTTTAGTAAGGAGATGATACCCAACACTTTATACTAAATCATATTTCATTTTTACATGGATATCTCATAAAATATGCAAGATATTCACAAAAAACTGAAAAAAGTGACCATAGTAACCCCAGTTGACGGTAACAAGAGTTATCATACATAATTTAATGCACTCAACTCAAAAGGCATTCAGTATTTGTCAACATACTGGGGTAACCTTTTAGAAACGCAGTATCGGTAAATACTTTCTTAATAAAGAAAACCCTGAAGGTAATTTATACAACTATCTTTTTAGTACTTTAAGTACAGTAGGCCTACTTCAAGTTCAGTATTTCATGTACCGGTAATCATAATATGACACAGGTAGGCCTACTGTACAGATTTCTATGTTTCTGTCAGTAAGATTACGTATTTTTTTATTTTTTTGCTATGGGCTTTACGTCGCACCGACACAGATAGGTCTTATGGCGACGATGGGATAGGAAAGGCGGAGTTGGAAGGAAGCGGCCGTGGCCTTAATTCAGGTACAGCCCCAGCATTTGCCTGGTCTGAAAATGGGAAACCACGGAAAACCATTTTCAGGGCTGCCGATAGTGGGATTCGAACCTACTATCTCCCGGATGCAAGCTCACAGCCGCGCGCCTCTACGCGCACGGCCAACTCGCCCGGTGATTACGTATTTGACAGATTAAATTAATAAGAAACATAGTAAGACCGAGTTGTAAGGAAGTAAAAGAGTAGGACATGAGCTTTTCTGTTGATTCTTGTTTCTCAAATAAAAAATAAAAAATAAAAAAATAAAAAAATAAAAAAATCGGGCTCTGTTAATTATCTTCCTATTCAAATAGCTGTGAATGTATTCATATCATTTAAGTATTATACAGTTATATATACATGAACAGTAGATGCCCAATTAAATTATTTGTGAAAAATAGTTTGTATTTTGTTTGTATTTCAATGTACGGTACCGAAATCCTCTAAATTCAAATACACTTGACTTTGGTTACGCTCGCTTAAAGATCCAATATGGCCGCTCCATAAGTAGCATTTGTGACTTGACCTCCCTAGACAGACCTTGCACTATAGGGAGCCTACGAACGATAATAGTGGCTAATTGAGGAACTACATAGAACCAAGCATTACAGATGAGCCGTCTCCATTTGTCGGCCTTTATAGTATCACGTAGGCGACGGTTTGAACTAGGTCGTTGTATGGTCGTTAGAACTTGCTATATGTTCTATATGGAATCAATGTTAATGGGAAATCACGCGTCAATCAATCAATCAATCAATCAATCAATCAATCAATCAATCAATCAATCAATCAATCAATCAATCAATCAATCACTACTGATATGCATTTAGGGCAGTCTCCCAGGTGGCAGATTCCCTAGCTGTTGTTTTCCTAGCCTTTTCTTAAATGATCGCAAAGAAATCGGAAAATTATTGAACATTTCCCATGGTAAGTTATTCCAATCCCTAACACCCCTTCCTATAAACGAGTATTTGCCCCAATTTGTCCTCTTGAATTCCAACCTTATCTTCATATTGTGATCTTTCCTACTTTCAAAGACACCACTCAAACTTACTCGTCTACTGATGTCCTCCCACGCCATCTCTCCACTGACAGCTCGGAACATACCACTTAGTCGAGCAACTCGGCTCCTTTCTCCCAAGTAATCCCAGCCCAAACTTTGCAACATTTTTGTAACGCAACTATTTTGTCGGAAATCACCCAGAACAAATCGAGCTGCTTTTCTTTGGATTTTTTCCTGTTCTTGAATCAAGTAATCCTGGTGAGGGTCCCATACACTAGAACCATACTCTAGTTGGGGTCTTACCAGAGACTTATATGCCCTCTCCTTTACATCCTTACTACAACCCCTAAATACCCTCATAACGATGTGCAGAGATCTGTACCCTTTATTAACAATTATATTTATGTGATAACCCCAATGAAGGTCGTTTCTTATATTAACACCTAGGTACTTACAATGATCCCCAAAAGGAACTTTCACCCCATCAACACAGTAATTAAAACTGAGAGGACTTTTCCTATTTGTGAAACTCACAACCTGACTTTTAACCCCTTTTATCATCATACCATTGCCCACCTTCCATCTCACAACACTATCGAGGTCACCCTGCAGCCACTCACAATCTTGTAACTTATTACTCTGTACAAAATAACATAATCTGCAAACAGCCTTATCTCTGATTCCACTTCTTTCCACATAGGTTATCATTGATATATATAAGAAAACATAAAGGTCCAACAATACTGCCTTCAGTAATTGCCCTCTTAATTATTACTCCAATTCTCTGAGATCTATTTTTTAGAAATATAGCCACCCATTCAGTCACTCTTTTTTCTAGTCCAATAGCACTCATTTTTACCCTATCAAATGCCTTAGATTGGTCAATAGCAATACAGTCCATTTGGCCTCCTGAATCCAGCATATCTGCTATATCTTGCTGAAATCCTACAAGCTGAGCTTCAGTGGAATAACCTTTCCTAAACCCAAACTGCCTTCTGTCAAACCAGTTATTAATTTCGCAAACATGTCTTATATATTCAGAAAGAATGCTTTCCCAAAGCTTACTTGCAATGCATGTCAAACTGACTGGCCTGTAATTTTCAGTTCTATGTCTATCACCTATTCCTTTATACACAGGGGCTACTGTAGCAACTCTCCATTCATTTGGTATAGCTTCTTCAACCAAACAATAATCAAATAAGTAGGTATTTCAGATATGGTACTATATCCTAACCAATTGCCTTTAGTATATTCCCAGAAATCTTATCAATTCCAGCTGCTTTTCTAGTTCTCAACTTTTGTATCTTACTGTAAATGTCGTTATCATAGGTGTGCGCCTCCGTGGTGTAGTGGTTAGCGTGATTAGCTGCCACCCCCGGAGGTCCGCGTTCGATTTCCGACTCTGCCACGAAATTTGAAAAGTGGTACGAGGGCTGGAAGGGGGTCCACTCAGCCTCGGGAGGTCAACTGAGTAGAGGTGGGTTCGGTTCCCGCCTCAGCCATCCTGGAAGTGGTTTTCCGTGGTTTCCCACTTCTCCTCCAGGCAAATGCCGGGATGGTACCTAACTTAAGGCCACGGCCGCTTCCTTCCCTCATCCTTGCCTGTCCCATCCAATCTTCCCATCCCCCCACAAGGCTCCTGTTCGGCATAGCAGGTGAGGTCGCCTGGGCGAGGTACTGGTCATTTTCCCCAGTTGTATCCCCCGACCCAAAAGTCTGAAACTCCAGGACACTGCGCATGAGGCGGTAGAGGTGGGATCCCTCGCTGAGTCCGAGAGAAAAACCGACCCTGGAGGGTAAACAGTGTGATTCATCATGGCATTCAGCTACAAAAACGTACAAGATATATAAAGGAGTTTATTAGTCATATTAGTAGAGTTATACTGTTAGTTTGCTTTCCACCGGCGAGTTGGCCGTGCGGTTAGGGGCGCACGGCTGTGAGCTTGCATCCGGGAGATAGTGGGTTCGAATCCCACTATCGGCAGCCCTGAAGATGGTTTTCCGTAGTTTCCCATTTTTACACCAAGCAAATGCTGGGGCTGTACCTTAATTAAGGCCGCAACCGCTTCTTTCCCGCTTCTAGCCCTTTCCTATCCCATCGTCGCCATAAGACCTGTCTGTGTCGGTGCGACGTAAAGCCACTAGCAAAAAAAAGTTTGCTTTCCTGAAGGAAATGAACTACTGACTCTGCCATTTGAACTGTAGAGTTAGATAGATAGATAGATAGATAGATAGATAGATAGATAGATAGATAGATAGATAGATAGATAGATAGATAGATAGATAAGAAATGGGTGAGCCCTGTCTTCGCAGAGCTCCACACGTAGGTCTATGAAGACCCTTTGTGCCCCTTAAACAGGTTTGCCTAGTCCAGCCCTAGTGCTCCTATAAAGGATACCAGTGTCCGGATATTGGCATTCCTGATGTCTTCCAGGCTCACAAAATGTGACCCAAGGTATCGATGTCTAGTGCTAGCAAGAGCCTCGCACTGACATAACACATGCGCGGAGGTCTCCTCCTCCTTACCGCATCTTCTACACATCGGATCCTGGGTGATTTTCATGATGTGTAGGTGTCTCTGTAAGGTATTGTGGCCTGTTAACAGTCCAACTACCATTCTCATTCTGGTCCTATTCAAATTCATTAGGACCTTTTTATAACTTTGGCTAGGCCCTTTGATAAGTTCACGTGCCTGCCTTGCTATAGTTAACCTCTTCCAAATATCTAAGTGAGACTGGTTTGTCCACTGGGATATTACCAGTCTCACGCTTCGGAGTGACACTCCCAGGAAGGGCTCTGGTCCTGTGAAAGAACCTTTTGAGCCTTGTTTCGCTAGTTTGTCAGCTTCTTCATTTCCACTGATACCTGTGTGCCCAGGGACCGATAATAGGGTAACTGAGCTAAATTCACACAGCTGATCTAACATCCTTTGGCATTCCCATACCAGTTTTGATGTTGTTTTAACTGCACATAGTGCTTTTAGCGCTGCCTGGCTATCACTACAAATAGTGATGCGTCTTCTGTGTCCAGGCATATTCCATATATATACAGCACAGGCTAGTATTGCGTATACTTCAGCCTGGAGAACAGTAGCATATTTACCCATAGGAAGGGAGAGCCTTGTCTTAGGCCCCCAGACCCCGACGCCTGTGCCCTTCTCCGTCCGCGAGCCATCTGTGTACCATGTACAGCTCCCAGACTTAAGATGGGCCCCAGCATCCGCGGCCCACTCCTCCCTTGTGGGTATCACCACTGTAAATTTATAATTCAAATTAAAGCTAGGCTTCATCAGATCCCCGATCATCATTGTCATAGGGCAAGTCTGGTGAAGCCTTGTAAGAATAGAGGCATGACCTCTATTCGGGTTTTTGAAGGACCATCCTCCGAGTGACCAGAGGCGATAAGCACTCATTCCCGCAATTACCTTAACATATAAATGTAAGGGGGGAAAACCTAGGATGGCCTCCATTGCACATAATGGTGTAGTATCCAGTGCCCCTGTTATTCCTAGACACGCAAGTCTTTGGACACTGTTTAACTTGGTGGTCACAGTTTTACTCTCCGAACCTGGCCACCAGACTAAAGATGCATAGGTGATCGTGGGCCGTACAATAGAGATATAGAGGCACTGGACCACCTTAGGTCTTAGGCCCCAAGTCTTCCCGACGGCCCTACGACAGGCCCACATAATCTTGCGAGCCTTATCCACCTTATAATCTATATGTTTCTTCCAGCTCAGTCTTGCCTCAAGGATTACCCCTAGGTACTTAACTGAGGTTGTCTTCACTAATTTTTTCCCAAACAGGAAAGGCTCTGACAGTCCGTCTAGCCTCCTCCTCCTGGTAAATACCACGAGCTCCGTCTTATCGGGATTAACCGACAAGTCTGTCTCGTGGCACCATCTTTCCATCCTACGTAGAGAGCTCTGTACAAGCTCGGAAACCGTGCTGGGGAAATTTCCTACCGCCATCAGGCTTATGTCATCTGCATAGCCTTGGGCGTATATTCCTCCAACATTTAACCTGGTAAGTAGTTCATCCACTACCAGACACCATAATGTTGGTGATAATACTCCTCCCTGTGGACACCCCCTGTCTATATTAGCTCTCAGCATTACAGCGTTGAGGGTAAACAGAACTTGACAGCCCTGCAGTGAGGCCATAATCCATTTTATGAGCATACTGCTCACTCCTCTTCTCTCTAGACTACGTTCTATGGACCCCAAAGATGTATAGTTAAAGGCCCCTTCTATATCTAGGAATACAACCATAGCAAGTTGTTGCTGATCCAAGGCACTCTCCAGCCTAGAAACTAGCTGTAGTGCCGTCTCAACCGACTTCCCTGGGTCTATAATCCTTAGGTCTAGTATATGAAGACCTTCCGGGTTTAAGTATACAAACCACCTTCGCCTGACGCCACAAGGAGTACACGTACCCCATAGTGAGACAGGCTCTAAAGATTCTGACCAGGTATAGTATAAGGACCCCCCCACTCTTCCTGAAGAAGTGCCGGGAAGATCCCATCCACTCCTGGGCGTTTGTAAGGGGCAAAGGATTCTAATGCCCACTTAACCCTTCTTGGGGTAACAATCTTTGCGGCTTCCTTCCAGCCACTTTTATCGGGTCTGAAGGATCTGCTCGATTCTACCTCACTATTCGTGACACCGAACCTGTTAAGTGGGCATCAAGCAGTAAGTTCAGGGTCTCCCTCTCTGTGGATGTGTATCCACCCGAAGGCGACTCCAATGAGCCCAGCCTTGCCCTTCTATCCAAGGTTAAAATTTTATGAAGCCTTGCTGCTTCATGTTGACTTTCAATGGAGTCACAAAACTGTCTCCAAGATTTCCTAGAAGCCTTTTTGACTTCTGACTTGTACCTTCTTTGTGATTCTTTGTAAGAATCTAGGCTTTCTTGATCCTGAAGTTCCCTGTATTTATTCCAGAGCCTTCGTGTATTTCTCCTCAGGTGTTCAAGATAACTATTCCACTTGAAGCTTCCTGTTACTCTTTTTGCCTTAACAATAGGGCAGTTTAATTCATAAGAGATAACCAGTGTCTGTGTGAGAAAACTCACACTGAGCTCCAGCTCCTCTTTGTTTTTAATTATATTTGAGGGTCCTCCCTCCAGTCCCCTCCTCACGTCCTCCCTAAAAGACGTCCAATCGGTTCGTCTAGGGTTTCTATAAGACGGGACCTCAAGGGAGCCCTCTATATAAAACACAATGTGTCTATGATCTGACAAGGAATGCTCCAAAGAAACCTTCCAGTCTTTAAATTCCTATATGATTCCCATGGAACCCAGGGTAGGATCTATGATCCCCTCACTCCTATTATTAATGAAGGTAGGGGTATCACCAATGTTCATGATCTCAAGATCAGTTGTACATAGAAATTCTATGAGGTGCTCTCCCCTTCGGTTTGTATATTTACTTCCCCAAATGGTGTGGTGAGCATTGGCGTCACATCCTACTATAAGGTTTAATCCCTGTTTCCTACAGTATATCACCAGTCTCTTGAACTCATCCGGCGGGGGTGGAGATTCAGAGTCTCCTGGGAAATATGCAGAGCAAACAACCAAGTCTTTTGGCTGTCCGCCCTCTTCATATCTCACTAGGACTGCTACCAGGGGCCTATTCCACGAACGAACTTTGCAACTTTTCACTTTTCACTTTGCACTTTGCACTTTTCAGTTCAGATTTTGTTCCACCATCGCTTTTCAGATTTAGCTTGCAAAGTGAAAAGTGAAAAGTTAGAAATCTTTTCACTTTTCAAGCCTGTTATGTTCCTCCATTGGTACCGGTACAGAAATGCAAAGTGCAAAGAAATGAAGTGAAAAGTTTTCATAAATCTTGCAAAGAGATGATTCCCTTTTCATATGTTAATTAACAAGTATGTACATTAGTTTCTCGGCGTAGAATTTGGTTTAGTGATATAAACATGTTACGACGTGAGCTTTTGTTAGAGTCAAGTGAGGACAGTGATGCAGAATCCAATAATAGAACGTCCAAAGACAGGATAAATTTTCATAACCTCACTTCGACGTAATATCGCGAGTGATTTCGTATTATCCCAATAGAGGCTGACTATATTCTAGAAATGATCGGTCATTTATTGAAACATAAAAAAGTAAATTCCTTTCCGAAAAAGAACAAATTCTTATATGTTTACATTTTTTTAGTAAATGGCGCCCAGCTTTACTGTGTAACAGAAATGCATGGGACATCAAAATCAATTATTTGCAGAACTGTTACCAAAGTCGTAGATGTTATAGTAAATGTAATATTTTCTAACAGGACGTTGGCCTGATAATCCGCTTCATATAGCGACGGGATTTCTAATGAAGGGTGAATATCCTGTGTGTATATGTGCTGACTGTACTCTCCTTAACATTGATGTGTGTCATCATTTGAGAGGTTATCTTTAAAGTTGTCAAAAAAGGATGTCATGTTTCTCCTTGACAACTTCCACCACAGCCAGCTTCTTATAATAACCTTTCTTTCCCATGATAAAAACTTTAACGGTACGACAATTATACCGCTAAGTTCGCCGCGAAAAGTAATGCATTAAAATCATAGAGTATTAGACCTATACAGTTTACTCATGGAATAAACTCGATCGGATCACTCATTCGCAAAGACTTTTCGCTTTGCGAAGAAATTGAAAAGTACAGCCTAGTTCATGGTGGAAGAGAAAGACTTTGCACTTTGCAAGAATTGGAAAGTGAAAAGTGCAAAGTTGAAAAGTTGCAAAGTTCGTTCGTGGAATAGGCCCCAGGTCTCTAGTAATGAAGCCTGGTATAGCCCAGGCGTTGTGATCTTTAACTAGTATAAATGTTCTAGGCTTCTTTTCTGCTATTCCACTGAATAAAGTGAAACCTGCACATTTTAGTCCCATGATATGCCCCTGTCTAAGCCAGGGTTCTTGTATCAGGGTGACCGAAAACCTGCCCTTCTGGATACTTCTAATAAGTACCCTAGAGACCGCTATACAATGTTGTATATTTGCTTGTATGAAAGTAATCATTCTTACCTTCATGCAATACTTTACCTTATGCGGTCTCCGGAACGTGCTGCTCCGTCTCCCGCGATGAGTCTTGAGGCTTGGCTGGCCCAGCTTCCTGTCCGGGCTCCCGCTCTTCGCCCCTGTTGGTCTCAGTATTGTCTGTGGTGGGGTTGGTCCTCTGCTTGTCACGCTTGCCCTCCACCAAGGTGAAGGTAGCCACATGCACCCCGCAGAAGATCTTCTTCCCCACCACTTTCTCCACGTCTCTGGAGTCCATGCTGACAACAAGTCGGACACCTCTCTTCTCCTCCTTGCGGTCGTAGACCCTCCAGCTGATGGGATTTAAGCCATGGTTCTGGCGTGCCATTCTTCCCAAAAGGACATTATTGTCCTTTGGTTGTCCTGGTATCCAGACCATGACTCTCTTGTAGGAAAGAAGTTTATCCATGCCCACAATTGTGAGCCTGGCTCCTTCCCACGGTTGTATACCTGTAACAAGACTGGAAAGCCATGCTACAGTCTCGTCATTTTCTGCTATAATGACGGCCGCACCTCTCGACAGATAGCAATCCAGGAACTGAGGCTTAATGGGCCCCTGCTCCGGAAGCTCATCTATCAGATTGGTGATAGCTTCTTCCACAGCTTCCACCTGTTTCTCGGTTAGCTGCTGGTCAGGATATCCTACAGTTACTACGGCCATCCTGATCCCAGCTTTAGCTATCCTGGCGTATTCCACCTTGGGTTTTTTGCGGGTCTGCAGGTCTTCTTCTGGGGTTGCCCCCGACAGAAGTCGTTTCCCCGCTGGCATCTTGGTGGGTGGGGTCCTCTGTGCCCTAGAAGCAGAGCCCTTTTCAGGGTCCCCGCCTCTTGTGCCCATTGTATCCCCCCATAGTTGTTACTGTCGTGGTATTAGAAGGCCCTTCAGCTCCCGGAGTTAAGCCCTCTTTGGCCTGCTCCCGGGCCTTTAAGGCCCTCTTATATCTCCTCTTCTCAGCGCCAGAGCGCTGTTTCTTCTGTTTCTTCTGGACCTGTAGATTGCCCACCTCTTGAGTGAGCCCTCTAACTGTCGAAGATGAACTATCCGAGGGTATCTCCGAAGAGTCCCCTTCGGTTGTTGTTATAGTGTTTCTCTCGGAGGCCCCAGAAGAGCTCTCCGGTTTATGGATGGCTACCGTATTCATTCAAGTCCCATGAGTAGCTAGGGAAATATATGTCCGCCCAGGCAGAGCCCCGCATACCTGGGTAAGGCTACTTACTTCGAGAGGGCGCCAAGTATCTCGAAGGCTCCGTTCAAGACACATCTCCCATGTGCCATGCACCCCATCGGCACGGGTCGCATTACACCTTAGGGTTGGGCGGTGCTTTAGATTCCTCCTCCTTGTATACCGAACGGTTACCCAATAGGGCTCCATTCGGCATCGCAATAAAGGAGCTACTAGTCCCCCTAACCACGAAGAGGATCTTCAATTGAAGAGGGTAACCAGGGTTAGCCCCCTACAATTGTAGAAGCACGCACGAGGGGGAACTGTAGAGTTATATAATAGGCAAGAGAAATTCAAGGGAAGTTGAAAACCCAATTGCATTAATTTCTGAATAAAGTTGCTTCGCTAATGATTGCATTTCTCACATTGGAAAGAAAGGATGGTTGGTAATACCGACTTCTTTACCACATGGTTATATGTCGTTTTGTGTAGGAACCGGTAGAAAACCAAGGATTTTTTGGAATAGTCTACAAAATACTAAATAAATGTTTCCCTTTATACTGAGACTCACGTGTTCAGTTAATATTCTTTGAATAACGTTGTTTCGCACGTTAATAAGATGGACGAAGTTATCGATTCTGCACGTCATGTGACTGTGGCGTATTCTTGATGTTGACGGTTGCGCAGTAGGTGTTTAAGAACCTTGCGCAGTAGACCAAGATTTTCAATGACTCAGTATTTTGTTCTTACTCTGTGTTTGTAAGGTACCGGTACTTAAACGCCATTGATGGTTTATCGTTAACTTTCAGAAAGCACTGAACGCTGAATAACTGCCATAATCTTTGCTGGATAATCATTTCCTACATCCAATCTAACTTCTTCAGAGACATTGAGTAGGTATGATTTTCGTGTAATGAACTCATTATCAGAAGCCAAAGTTGTAATTACCATAACCTACAGGCATGAATATCTGAAAATAATTATCATGTGCTTGTAATAATATAAAGAAACGATCTTTATTGTTCTGTATCGTCTGTTGGCATATTAGACCTAAATATTTGCCACCAATACAAGCGGAGATTGCAGAATACAAAAATTGTTAACTATTTTCAGGTTACTGACGTTATTGTAGTACACGATTGTCACATTATACTTCGATTCCAATTAAATGCCATGGGAATACTTTCACCGTGAATCAAACTTTAGTTTACCTTCTACTTGAGCTTAGCAATGATTCACCAGTTTTCTTTTTTTATCGTAATGAAATGGTTCTGAAAATCAATACCGTAGTATGTTTATACTGTAATAACAATACGTTTTGACAAATTAACCCAACTTAAATTAACATATCAAACTGTACAACTCAAAGTAGTAAGGAAAGGAATTGGGATAGGAAGGGGTAGACAACTTAAATGTATAATATTACGCAACGCAAAGGCAAGGAAAAATATGAAAATTTTCCACTTCTTATGTAGGAAGGAAACAAACAGCTGGCCTACATAACCTATAGACATCCGCTACTCGCTCGATATTTCTAAACATATGGTAAGTTACATGCCAATTTGTACACCGTTACTGTATATTATTTATTTGAAAGTATCTATTAAAAATGAGTATATGCATGGAAAAAATCTATGACGAAAATTTATCAAATAAGGTGCTTAGTTATAATGCTGGCCGAACAAAAGAGATCTATCCTTCGTAGAAACCTCGCCATAACCTATTCTAACTATTTCTCTCAGATATAAAGTAGGCGAGTGGTAGTCTTTTGATAGTTGCACGTGTATATGATATAATGGAGCATGTAGTACGTTTGCAAGTGATCCTGCATTGGATGTCCTTGCAGCCATATTCTGAAGCTAAGGAAGCCGAATTTCATTTTGGTGAAATTAAGTTTTATTTCAAATCTTGTTCAAGCAACTTATACTATGTAGTAGTACATACATTACTATGAATGAAGCAATTATGAGCAGCAGATTTTGTTGTTACCTGAAGTATTTATTTAAAATGGCTTCATTCTTAGAACTGTCACTTCCCTGCACCTTATACAAGGACAAACAAGAAAACATAAAAGGATAGTGCAATGTTTTCATGTTTGTCCTTGTTTCCTCATTCTGTTGTTTTCTCTTTTATGTCCCTATCTTCTACATATCACTCATTTTTGATGAAGTATTATCTACCTAATTCCAAATACTCATTAACATTTCCATGAAACCTCATGAAAAAATGGATTTGAAATTTTCAAAAATCCATATTTCTTCCAAAACTGAAGGGTTGAATATAAGAATTTTTATAACTTTTCAGGAGAGCAAGAAGAAAGTTTTTAAAATCTGTATTTTGTGACACAATATATTTGAAATCTCTATCTTAGAAGGACATGTATATATTTTATTGAAGCATGCCATTGGTTTTATTTTAAAGCAATGTATTATTTGTAAAAAAAAATATATTAATGCAGCTATATATAATCCTATGGCCTGTTGCCATTTCTTGATGGATGCAGTATTTTTGTATCTGTCTCTTGGCACAGGCCAGAGAAAAGTGTAGCTTCCACCAAAGTCCCAGTCTCATCCATGGCTGTGACAATATGGAAGCTGCTGGGGGTATGGGTGGTGCTGAGTAATGACATTTGGAGCACGGCTAGTGTCGAGTGTTATGAAAGGTGTTGCTCATAGGATCAGTCGTGCTGCAGTAGCACCTTCTGCTCCAGTGAGGAAAGTAATGGCAAACTACCTCATTCCTCATCTTGCATAGTAAACCTCATTTGGGGCTGCCATTGGTTTTTGCGGTTTCCCTATAACTGCATAGCCTTTGGTGGTGCTATTTGAGGATCCAAGCAGCCTCTGGGCTGATGACCTGACAGACAGACAGACAGACAGACAGACAGACAGACAGACAGACAGACAGACAGACAGACAGACAGACAGACAGACAGACAGACAGACAATCCTATGTTACAGTTACAGTTTATAAAACTTTGAACATTTTCTCTCTTCGTACAATTTATAATGTCTTTATAGTGCTATTCATAGCACAGTTTATTGCAAATACAAACTAGTATAGGTTTCTAGTACTTAAGTGTCTCAAGATCCAATTAAGTCAATGTTTTTCCTTTGGTCTTCAGCTGTGATTGTGCATTCCCCATTCTTCGTGTTTTCCTATTGTGCAAAGAAATTATACCGGAATTCCAATTTTTTGTTCACTGGTACAAATTCCATTTGCTTTTTTGGGATCTTTTATTTTAGCTGGATTTACTGGTACTTACAGTTAGTGTCCTTCTAATCCTGTATAAGAATTTGTATTTTAAAGGCTTAAAACTGTGAAACAGCACACCATACTTTACTGATAAAAATAAATAGGAAAACATGTTTGACACATTTCTCATAAAACGACAGTTAGTACCCTTATAATACTCAACCCTTCATCTGTTAATGATGTGGTTTTTTTTTTTTTTGCTAGTGGCTTTACGTCGCACCGAGACGGATAGGTCTTATGGCGACGATGGGATAGGAAAGGGCTAGGAGTGGGAAGGAAGCGGCCATGGCCTTACTTAAGGTACAACCCCAGCATTTGCCTGATTTGAAAATGGGAAACCACGGAAGACCATCTTCAGGGCTGCCGACAGTGGGATTCGAACCCACTATCTCCTGGATGCAAGCTCATAGCCGCGCGCCTCTAACCGCACGGCCAACTCGCCCGGTGTTAATAATGTACGAGTATGATGTCAATTTTCAAGATGTCTCTACTTTTATTTAGGTGACATTCCTACAAATGTTCCTGAAAATCCATGCATTAGTTATATAATTTGTTTATCTCCAAACGGTCACATTAAACAGCTAGTTCCAAGTCCGAAGTTTTGTCACCAATAAATATATCTCAGCTGTATCACAACCAGGAGTGAAGCTGTTTTCAATTGCTTTGCTCGGTGGGCTATGAAGTGCTATTGCAACACAGCCGGCCATCAGTCATCAATCAGACACCACTGACCTTCATTAAGTCTGTTGAATCAAGTAATCCGTGAAGGGTTCCATACACTGGAACCATAACTCTAATTGCGGTCTTATCGACAACTTCAATGCTCTCTAATCGATATCCTTACTACGACCCTTAAATAACCATATGATGAGATCTGGAATCGTAATGTAGTAAGGTGATGTATTAGCGTTCCAGTCTTTGAAGACATCCGTACAAAAACTCCGCATAGTTGAGGAAAGTAGACCTCTTGGTGGCATACAGGGAAAGTGAAAGAGGATGAAAGTTAAGGGGATGGTGTTATATAAGAGAGCTGAGATAGGTGGTAGATGTGTTATAAATAGCAACGCCCTAGGTATGTAAAATAATGGACTCTGAAGAAAATGACCAATTTCCGTTAATGATGCTCACTTGCAATGGTCGTTACCGATAGTTCTAATTGCTCATTGTGCTATAATACAGTTATCAGAACACTGAATAAGTACAAGGCAACAAAAATAAATAGTAAGAGGAGAGTTAACAAGTTGAAAAGGATATTTGCGTGGAGGTGAAGCGGGAAACCACAGAAAACTACTTCGAGGAGGCTAAGGGGGAATCTAACCCACCTCTACTCAGTTGACCTCCCGAAGCTGAGTGGACCCCGTTCCAGCCCTCGTACTACTTTTCAAATTTTGTGGCAGAGTCGGTAATCGAACCCGGGCAGCCGAGGGTGGCACCTAATCACGCTAACCACTACACCACAGAGGCGGACACGAGAGGAATAGGCTATATGTTCAGAAACTCTGATAAAGTCAAAAATTAGTCCTCACTTAATGTTCTTCATAGTTATCAGAAATTTCATGACTTCATTAAGGGAGATTCATCATTATTGATAAAAGGCTAGAAGTGAAGAAAAATGCGGGTTTAAAACATTTTATGTAGAAAATGGAACAGCAAAATACGGTAATAGTGTGCCTACAATGTAGTTATAGTCCAGTCAATTACAGTATATCTCAATGGTTGTTTTTTTTTTTTTTTTTTTTTTTTTTTTTTTTTTTTTTTTTTTTTTTTTTTTTGAGCGAATGTCGGTATGTCGTGTCGACATGACCTGTCCCTTATTAGCATTTCTAAAACCTGGCAACCCTATGCCAATGCCCCCCCCCCCCCCTCGCCCCCAATGGCGCAAGAGCCCGGAAGAGCCATGGCCTACCAAGCAGCCGCTGCTCAGACCGAAGGCCTGCAGATTATGAGGTGTCGTGTGGTCATTACGACGATTCCTCTCGGCCGTTATTCTTGGCTTTCTAGACCGGGGCCGCTAATCACACCGTCAGATAGCCCCTCAATTGTAATCATGTAGGCTGAGTAGACCTCGAAGCAGATCCAGGTAAAAATCCCTGATCCGGCCGGAAATCGAACCTGGGGTCTCGGGAAGAGGCAGGCACGCTACCCCTACACCGTGTGGCCGGCCCCTATTGCCAATACCACTACTAAATTGTTTTAAGAGACCTGCACCTGGCGAGCCGAACATGTCCTCGGACACTCCCGGCACTAAAAGCCATACGCCATTTCATTTTCATTGTTTTAATTCCGTGCTCTGATTGGGTACAGCCGGCTTTCTCGAGGGTGGCGCACGTCTGCCACCTGGGCGACGACCTAAATGCAGATGATTGATTGATTGATTGATTGATTGATTGATTGATTGATTGATTGATTGATTGATTGATTGATTGATTGATTGATTGAAGCTTTGCTTATGCAAATGTGACTCCCGATTGAATAAACGGATAAAGTATTAGAATTTCATCGGTTCGTGTCAAGAACTCCAGTTTCAACTTTTGCAGACAACGAGACTCCAGTAGCCTACATTTTATTATCCCCAGACGTTTAATTCCTTTCTTTCTTAATCTGTTTACCCTCCAGGGTCGGTTTTTCGCTCGGACTCAGCGAGGGATCCCACCTCTACCGCCTCAAGGGCAGTGTCCGGGAGCGTAAGACATTGGGTCGGAGGATACAACTGGGGAGGATGACCAGTACCTCGCCCAGGCGGCCTCACCTGCTATGCTGAACAGGGGCCTTGGTGGGGGGATGGGGAGATTGGAAGGGATAGACAAGGGAGAGGGAAGGAAGCGGCCGTAGCCTTAAGTTAGTACCATCCCAGCATTTGCCTGGAGGAGAAGTGGGAAACCACGGAAAACCCCTTCCAGGATGGATGAGATGAGAATCGAACCCACCTCTACTCAATTGACCTCCCGAGGCTGAGTGGACCCCGTTCCAGCCCTCGTACCACTTTTCAAATTTCGTAGCAGAGCCGGGAATCGAACCCGGGCCTCCGGGGGTGGCTAATCACACTAACCACTACACCACAGAGGCGGACACGTTTAATTATTAACTCAAAAGTAGCATCAGGTGTAGGTCTGCGTGTGAACATTACGGAAACTGAACTGATGACATCCTGCGGTATACAGTCGTAGTTGCAATTGCCACAGAAGGTAGAATATTCGTTCACTCTCTTTGGGAGCGTGAGTTGTATTATCTCTTGCTTCTCACGAAGACGAATGCTTTTCGAAACCCGGTCACTGACTTGGGTTTTTTAAATGAAGTCTCGTACTTTCGGTTCAGGTTCCACGGAAATCTAGAAGAGGTCGGGCTTAGTAGCTCAGGCGGTTACGGCGCTGGCATTCTGACCCCAACCTGGCAGGTTTGATCCTGGCTCAGTCCGGTGGTATTTGAAGGTGCTGAAATACGTGAACCCCGTTTCGGTAAATTTACCGGCACTTAAAAATACTCCTGGGGGACAAAATTCCGGCACCTCTACGTCTCCAAAAACCGCAAATGCGTTAGTGGGTCGTAAAATTATTATTATTATTATTATTATTATTATTATTATTATTATTATTATTATTATTATTATTATTATTCAGTCTGGAGATCTCGTGGTTATGACCACGATATCAATAGTGATGTAAACCTACAAGTTGGTTGTATACCCACTTATCTTAAGAGCTTCTTATCTGCGTTCAAGCAAAGGGATAGGCAGTGGCAGATCTAGCCCGTTTGGACGCCGTGACGCCGTGACGCCGCTGTGTTTTGTTTTTGCTTTTTGTAAGAAGGGGCATCTAGTGCTTGACCATTTTCGTAGTAGGTCTAACCTCTTTGGCGCCGTGGAAAACTGTTGTAGAATGCTACAAACTACCTCCCCATAATTCCAGGAGGGCAAACTTCTACTCTTCAGCCACTCAACTCCACAAGTAATGTCATTCATCTGAGGGGATCGGAATATGAATAGAGAAAACCAACAACTTTGTAAATGGTGATTAGGAGGGCAGCGATGTGAGCAGTGATGTGGGTTGTGCCAGTGATAATGATACATTAAACGTAACAGTAAAATCAATTTGATTTGAAAGGCTGTTGATAGCGTCTTTACATGTGACATTGCGAATCCAAAGGATACATGGAGACATGCTTGTGCTGGGACTCAGCGAGGTATCCCACCTCTACCACCTCAAGGGCAGTGTCCTGCAGCATGAGACATTTGGCCGGAGATACAACTTGGAAGTAGAACCAGTACCACTCCCTACCAGCCCCACCTGCTTGGCTGAAGAGGGGCCTTGAGGGGATGGGAAGATTGGAAGGGATAGGCAAGGAAGAGGGAAAGAAACAGCCGTGGCCTTTAAGTTAGGTACCATCTCTGCATTTGCCAGGAGAAGAAGTGGGAAACCACGGAAAATCACTTCGAGGATGGCTGAGGGGGAATTGAACCCCCTCTACTCAGTTGATTTCCTGACACTGAGTGGACCCCGTTCCAGTCCTCGTAGCACTTTTCAAATTTCATGGGAGAGCCAGGAATCGAACCCAGACCACCGGGGGTGGCAGCTAATCACACTAACCATTACACCACTACGCCTGAAGTCGTAATAGAGCAAAATTCTCTGCCAACATCAGAAATTACAATAGTTATATTTTTATTTATTTTTTTACAACTGGCTTTACATCACACCGACACAAATAGGTCTCATGGCGATGATGGTATATGAAAAGGCTAGGAGTGGGAAGGAAGTGGCATGGCCTTAATTAAGTTACAGCTCCAGCATTTGCCTTGTTTTAAAATAGGAAACCACGGAAACCATCTTCACGGCTACCAACAATGAGGTTCGAACCCACTATCTCCCGAATGCAATCTCACAGCTGCACACCCCTATCCGCACGGCCAATTCATTTGATAGTTTTTTAACAAAGTTAGTGTCTGTATCTCTGTTATTAATAATCCCAGAATAAAGCGTAGCACAGTATTTTACAAACCCCCTAAGACAATTTAATAATATGCAAATAGAACTTTGATATATTCGGTGAATTAGAACTTATTTTGGAGTAACATCTTGGGTGAATAACCCTGTATAAACACTCAGATAATTTCAGTAGAAAAGCAGAAGAACTCTACCTCATGATATTTAGTACCTTACCTCAATCACATGTACAGGCGAGACAAGAAACATCATTGGCCAGAAAAGAGTAAAAACCCAACTCACTATACTGTTACAAATAAAACTCTGTCTGTTTTATTCCTCTAAATTATTTCAGATTGACTCAATAAATGCACACACAGACATACACACACAATTCTAATCCATCACTAATTGCTATCTGTAATCCAGTCTCTCTTCCTTATGGCACAGCGAGCAGTCCGGCCTGTCACTATTAGCTGGGGATGGCTAATCCTTACGTTCACTACCCCAAGCCCAGTCATCTCATACAGCAGCTGTGGGTAGGCCGCTAGATTTGAATACAGGACTAAGAACTACACGATACACGATGACTATTGCTTGGTTCGACTCCAGAGACAGACCAGTAATTCACACAGTCACATGCAGTGAACAATTAAATAGCAACAGCTTTCAACAACAGGATGATACTCACAACAGCAAATATTAAAACAGGTCCATTTACCTCACACTCATGATAGCAGCTTCCCTCGCAGACACACAGCAATCCTCAGTCCACAGAAATACACACACACACAGTACTCACAGTTTTCCGTTCTGCATGTTGTCTGCAGTCCAGCTACTCGCTTGACACTTCAACACACACACATAACCACAGCTCCTCGTTCAGACCTCGGTGGGATACTAGCAACAGCCAACACCTCTGTCGCCCTCAGCCCGGCTTATAACAATGTAACAGGTTTGATGATAGTCATTTTTGCTGCTGATTTGTAAGGCAAGACTATTGAGTGGACTAGAAAGTTCTGACTGCTTTTACAGATGTATGCTTCATCATTCTGTTGTAATATTTTAAAATACATGATACAAACCTCATGTAAGATAACAGTTGGCTGTCTCAGTAAAGCTTGATAGCAATTACTGAAAGCTTGTTGGTGAATGAATGGTTTGTAGTACAGTAGTAGAAATGTGTCGCACAGTGTGCGCTTCTACTATGTTTCCTAAAAACGTTCTTACTGCTCTGTCGGGAAAATACATCACCTCAAACTGAACAACTTGAGCTTGAGCTTTGATGTTCTTGGCTTAGGATGGACCAGAAAGCAGGAACATTCCCCTGAACAAGAGAGATGCTAGAAAAAAGCTTGCCACATCATCCAGCTTACTACAGACCTTAACAGCATTAACATAGCATATGAGCAGTATGCTTGTAGCCATTTAAAAATTCAGTTTTACCATTCATTATGTAAAAATTGGTAGCAGCCCTTGAGGTTTGGTCATGGGGGTTCACATATATAATTTTTAAAAGTTACAACATCAATATAGAATTTTGATATTAACTCATTTCAAGGTAAAATAAATGAAAAATTAGCCCATGAGGCTAAAATAAATGCTCTCCGGAGCCAAAAACGTGGAAGTGGTGGAAAACTTGAATTGCTGGTTTTCTGGGGAATACTAACACTGTTTTCTGCCATTATAAAATATTTTAGCCTGTTATTGCTGAATACATTCATTAAACATATTTGCCATAACACCAATTTTTATAAGTAAGCAAAAATCTGCACCACACAAAAGCAGCCTTGTAACAATTAGTGAAAACTATTTTCTTAAATATACATCAGCGAAATCTCCTCCATCCTCTTTTAATGAAACAAAGATGAACCCTGCCTTTTTGCCACTAGTTCCATGCAGGTTTGGAGAGCGGAGGATAGTGTGAATGACAAGAATGATACATAAGGATGTAAGGATGTAATGGAGAGGTAATATGAGTCTCTGCTAAGACCCCAACTACAGTATAGTTCCAGTTTATGGGAACCTCATCAGGATTACTTGATTTAAGAACTCGAAAAAATCCAAAGAAAAGCAGCTCCATTTGTTCTGGGTGATTTCCAACAAAAGAGTAGCCTTATAAAAATGTTGCAAAGTTTGGGCTGGGAAGACTTGGGAGAAAGTATATGAGCTGCTTGACTAAGTGGTATGTTCCAAGCTACCAGTGGAGAGATTGCATAGAATGACATTAGTAGATGAATAAGTTTGAGTAGTGTTTTTAAAAGTCGGAAAGATCACAACATGAAGATAAAGTTGGAATTCAATAGGACAAATTGGGGCAAATAATCATTTATAGGCAGAGGAGTTAGGGATTGATAAAATTTACCAAGGGAGATGTTCGATAAATTTCTAAATTTTTTGCAATTATCTATGAAAACTAGGTAAACAACGAATAGGGAATCTGCACCTGTGCAACTGCCCTAAATGCAGACCAGTGGTGAGTGATTGAATCCAATCAATCAAAGTATATAGGAAGGGTAATATCAGCACAGAGATGGGAAGTATGCAAGCCACAACTTATTGTGGCAACTTCCATATTCTTTTAAAGCACATTTTTTTCTACAGTTCTTAACAGTTTTACTTCACCCAGAACTATTTTAGAAGCTTTTTTTGCTTTGCTTGGCATAATGAACATCCACAGATACAAGTATTCCACCCGGTTGGACTGACATTAATATCTCCCTTATGTTTCAAGCCAAGAAAGATGATTAACAAGCGGTATCCTTCCTGATTTTACACTTAGGAAAATAATAATCAGGAAAATAAGCAGCTTTTTAAGGACAGGGGTTAAGTGAAACATTGAACCTAATGAGAACCTGCACATAGTAGAAATTATTACAATGAAGGGTTGCCTGGAATAACATTATAAGTAAATTTTCACAATGCACAAAACAAGGTTATTTTATACCTACAGTGTATATTACTGAATAGAAAATAGAATAAAAGTACTATTGGCTTCAAACTAGTACATACATTTGCATGAATATAGTAGCACATTAAACAAGGCATGTAATATGATATTTTTCCAGTGAAAATGCTATTTGTCAAAAGGTGACTCATAACATTAGTCTAGGCATCCATTCAATTTTTTGGAATTGAACTGACCTCACTTCTGTTTTGATCAAGTATTCCTGTCCTAGGGAGTCAGTTGTTGATGATGACTACGGAGAAGGTGGTTAGAGGTGTTTCAACAAAGAAATTCATTTACTTCTATCAAACAATGGTGAAGGTGGTAAAATTCCATAAAATTGTATAAAATTTTGTTTCATTTCTACTTAAGGAAATATTCAAAATGACCGAAACAACCAAGTGCACCATCATGTTACAATTGATGATCCTATGTGGTTACAATATTAATTTTTTTTGCAAGTTGCTTTACGTCGCACCGACACAGACAGGTCTTATGGCGACGATGGGACAGGAAGGAGCTAGGAGTGGGAAGGAAGCGGCCGTGGCCTTAATTAGGTACATCCCCAGCATTTGCCTGGTGTGAAAATGGGAAACCACGGAAAACCATCTTCAGGGCTGCCGACAGTGGGGTTCGAACCCACTATCTCCCGAATACTGGATACTGCCCGTAATTAAGCGACTGCAGCTATCGAGCTCGGTCAATATTAATTTACTTTCCTAAAAATTTATTTTCAACTTTTTTCAATTTTCCTTCACAGTGGAGTGTTTTGGAGGGCTATTTATATTGATAAACAGGCTGTACCAAAAATGGATGAATAGTAACCTTAAACGTCAAGGAGTTGCTTAGGCTAGAGACAGTACATAATTTAATTGAGTAAATAATTATCTAATTTTAGTTATGTATTAATAACTAAACAGTTAATCATTTAATTTTGTTGTGTTCTAGCTTCTCGTGGAAATGAAGTCTCTCATTAATTTATATACATGGTGAACAAATTGCCGTTGCATAATTTTGGAATATTTTCTGTTACAGGCTGAACAGTGTGTAGAGAACAACTTTTATCACACATGGAGAATTTCAAAAGTGGATCTGTGAAGATGGAAGAACAACAAAGTCCTAGAAATGCTAATGCAAGAAATCTCCCAGTAGATAGCTGTAACAACAGTGTGATATGTAATACTGAGAGCCACATTCAAACAGAGAATAAAGCTGAGCAAGATCACAATGAATTAACCCAAAGCTTGAAAAGGATTACAGAATTAAGTCTGTCGTCTATGATAAAGAAACTGGATATTAAAGAATCATCTACAGGTATGAAGAAACATATCTGTAGATTAATAAGAGAAGAACTCACGAAAGTTGTCAACAGTGAATTTATAGAACACTCACTGAAATTCTCTGAATCTCAGTTGCAAGTGGGAGGGATTTTACATAGCCATGGTAGTGTTAAAACTATTACCAGAAGTGCTCAGACATTGTGCAGAGGACCTATACTTATTTTAGACAAAAGTAACACATCCTAGAAGATAGACTACCAGCACAAAAACATTTTGTTTGAAAACTGTTTTCTCAGCAGAGGTGTGTTTTTTCTGCCTTTAATTCATGCACTCTTGGCTGGACACTGGACAAACAAGCTAGTGGCACTTGTACAACAAAGCAAGTGTGTGTCTTTATTTATGGTATGGTTGGGTTAAACACAACCAGGACAAGTAAGAAACAGGCCATCAGGCCATTAAGTTCTGATATTTCTACATGTCTTAATCTCGCTTACATGCTGTGTGAATAAATTGCGAAGCACTGCTGTAGAGATGAAGAGGCACATAGCTGCTTAAGTTAGGAACTGACAGTACATTTATTTACAGCATATTATAGTTCATTAATAGTTTAGCTAGTTTTCATTTTAAAGTCTTACTTTTTACTTAAATATACATTGGATATTCTCTTTGTGACTAATGGTAATAATATTGTAAATTAGCATTCTAAACAATGAATTGCACAGTCTTTTATGATTCAAATAAAGTTCTTTAAGTACCATACCATGTTTAAAAAAATGTATTGTTTCGAATTGCATATTTCTAATTATGATTAGAATATTAACTTATTATGCATCAAGATTTCATTGTCAGTAGCAACACTTCTTATGAATCTGACACTCTCCTGCTGAGGGCACTTGTAGCAGAAGAGATAATTGGAAAATTTTTATAGGTGTTAAACGGATGTGGAGTGGAGTTGCTTAACTAACCTAGCCCCATGGCACTACAGTCCTGAAGGGCCTTGAATTACCAAGTGACCGCTGCTTAGCCCGAAGTCCTGCAAATTACGAGGTGTTGTGTGGTCAGCACGACGAATCCTCTCGGCCGTTTTTCTTGGCTTTCTAGACTGGGGCCACTATCCCACCGTCAGATAGCTCCTCAATTCTAACCACGTAGGCTGAGTGGACCTCGAACCAGCCCTCAGATCCAGGTAAAAATCCCTGACCTGGCTGGAAATCGAACCCAGGCCTCCGGATAAGAGGCAGGCACACTACCTTTACACCATGGGACTGGCCAATGTTCATCAATTATTTCACAATAAATGTAAATTGAAGAAAAGTTTTTAAGTTGTTCTTTTAGCATTTCAAAACATTCTCATCTGCATTTGTTAGCTTTATTCACAGACTTGGAAAATCTTGTACCCCATTGCCAAACCTGTGTTATAGCTCTGTATTACTCTCTATAGATGAAGATAGAATTCTTTTAACTTCTGGCAGAACAGAAAAGGCAATGTATGATCAGTTGCCTGTCTCTGCCAAGGCGGGTCGATATGTGTCGGGCTCCTTAATGCTTCAATCATTGGCCAAAGAACAGCCAATCAGCGACCACCTCTCCAGCATGGAGGACCAATAGGCAAGCAGTGTTCCGTAGCCTGCACAATACAATGAGGTGGAATTACAACACTACATAATTCCACTGAGAGATTCACTGCTATGGAAGTCAATGGGAACACTTGATAATGCCGAACGCTGTCTTCGGTGAAACGTCAGGACCACCACACCCTCCTGGACCACGACCTACAAACCCGGAAAACGCCAACATGATTTGCTTGGAATTTAATCTAGGCTTTTGGCAAGCAATCTAGAGATCAGAAATTTTGTACCACTGCCTCTCCTACCCTGCCAGCCAACATTCTGATGGTGAAAATGTTTTCGAGCAATGGGACTCCAACCATCTGACCACGGTGTCAGGCCATATAGACTTCAATGCCGTAACGATCATGGCCACCATGTGACTTCGCTGCGAGGAGTCAATGAATAGTCTCCAATCTGCCCTTGATGCAGTTTTTTGCAAAGTCCATTCATCACAAACCATTGGATCATCAACTACAAAATATCCCTTTAAATTCTCATTTGGGCCGATGACCTTCAATGTTAGGCCCCTTTAAACAACAAGCATCATCATTATCATCATCTAAATTCTCATTCCTCACTTTCACATCATTCTGGAACATTATTCTTTCCTTCAGTCTAGAAGCAAGATGTTCTGCTTTGTCATTCAATAAAGAAAGGTATCTAATTAAATCATTCAGTTCCTGCTGGTTAGAGAGTTTTGGGTCTGGTTTTCTTTTTTTTCTGCAAGATATTTAGGATCATCGTCATCATCATCATCTAAACTCTGATGAGGCAGGAAGCCATCATCACATTCTACCTCATCGAGTACCAAAGGAGGAACAGGAATTGATTGTGAAGCCTGTAATACTGACACAGCAAAAATAGCAATCAATGTGATCCTTTGGGAACAGCAAAAGGCACTGATGTTTCTCTCCTGTTTGTCCAGTTATTCAATCCTTTTGAACATGAAGTACATATTACATTTGGTGCCCAGTCTTTGTCCTGGTCTCCTAGTGGTATTTGAAAATATAATCTATATAACTGATTAAGAGCTGGTGTGATAGTATGTCACTGAGACTTTGCTCCATGGCTAAATGGTTAGCATGCTGGTCTTTGGTCACAGGGGTCCTGGGTTCGATTCCCTGCAGGGTCGGGAATTTTAACCATCCTTGATTAATTTCCCTGGCACGGGGGTGGGGTGTATGTGTTGTCTTCATCATAATTTCATCCTCATCATGGTGCGCAGGTCACCTACGGGAGTCAAATCAAAAGACCTGCAACTGGCGAGCCGAACCCGTCCTGGAATCTCCCAGCACTAAAAGCCATACGCCATTTCATTTCATTGCTGAGACTTTGGTGTGAATGATAGAAACCGGTCCTGCAGATTGTGTATTTTTAAATGCAAATACATTGTACTTGTAACAAGTAGTATTGCTTAGGTGGAATTACCCCGTTATATAATTGGTGTGAATGAACAACAAACATTGCAGAAAGTGTTCAGAAGATTCCTGCACATACGAGACATTATGTAAAATAAGGCATAAAAATATGCTAACTACAATATTTCACTCTTTTACCAGTGCACCAACTTAAATATACACTTCACTAATGCTTTTCAAGACAAACAGCTTCATCTAACAACCAAATTTTAGGGTAAACAGCTTTTGTTATATTTACTACTAGTTCTAAATATTTTCATTCCTCCTCTGAAGCGGGAGGTCAGCCTCCTAGAAGATGACGCCATCTCTCAGGCCAGGAGATTTGTATTGAAGAAGGAGATGTGTGGTGAATGTGAGAGGATTGGCGACTGTGGCTTAAACTAGGAACTGTCCCAGAATTCGCCTTAGTACAGGGGAATGGAGAACCACAGAAAACCATTCTCAGGACAGCCGACCCTGCGGACCAGCCCCTCTCCATCTCCTAAATACAGAGGTATTAGAGCCATGGTAGAGCCGTGGCCAGTCCTCCTCGGCTCAGTTGGCTGGTTTGCAAGTAATCAGCTTCATTTTCCGTATCAAATTCTAATCACAGAGACTTACAACAATTGAAAATTTTCCACCTTTTTGATACTTTTTATTTGCTTTTTAGCAAATTAATTATAAACAGTACATGTTTTGTTCCTATTTGAGAACATCTTCAGCTGTTGTATAGCTTAGGTGAATCACTGAGTTTTTGAGTACATTATTTTTAAGTACCTTGTTCATCTTAAAAACTATTTGAATATAAATTGAATTAAAATGATATTAAAACAATGTGGTGGTTAATGGGTTAGTGAAATGAGACAGGACGAATACATAGTTGGCCTATTTATAAAAAACTATATCCATTCATTTGAATAGTTGTTGTTAAAAGTTTCAACTCTGTTACACTAAAAATTTCTGTTTGTCTTCCAGTTAAGAGGTTTTTTAAATGTATAAAAAGTATCAAAAAGTGGAAAATTTTCAATTATTGTAAGTCTCAGTTGGCTAGTCCGGAGTGCAGAGCTGTCAGACCACGGACCAGCTGTGGCCACTTGTCTTGTGGGCCGAGGCCCATTCTACATCCTCCAACCTGGTTATATTACTACTAACAATGCTTTCATTCCCCACCCTAAAGGGGTGGGGCGGGCCACCTAGAGGGTAACGCCCTCTCTCTGGCCAAGAGATGCGGGCAGGTTGGGGAGATGTGATGGAAGAAGGAGGTGGGTAAAGGATGTGAAGAAGTAGGAGATGGGATAGGAATTATGTCTATGCCTAGGGATTGAACAAACACTTTATTTAATTCATAAGTACATAGTAAAGCACATAGATGATTTACGGAAGGGTGTGAGGGAAAAGGTGTTGTGCAAGGGGAAGAGATGGAGTTTGGAAGGAAGTGACGGGTAAAGGTGCAAGGTGAGGAGATGGAGGGTGGCTGTCATATGATTGAGGGAAGCGATGAGAAGACGAAGGAGTTCAAATGTTGGGAGGGGTGGAGGGATGAAACTAGTTGGAGGAAGGGGTGGACACACTGGTGGAGATAGGTAAACAAGAGGAGGAACTGGCCGGGGGTGAAGAGACGTTTGATCAGGGGGTTGGCGACCGGGTGAGGGTGGGGAATGAGAGGGTTCCACTCAATAATGTTGGCCGTGGACACTGGCACCGGTGGTGATTTGCTGGAGGACGGCCTCAGATGTAGACAGTTGGAGCCGAACCAGAAATGTTGGACCATGGGCATTCCAAATCCGGATAGCACATCGGACCGGAATGCCCGTTGCACGAAGTTCTTGTAGAACGTCCCTGTCGGAAATTTCAGGTGGAATTCCACGTAGTACACAGCTATACACAGCTAGAGGGGACTGTGAAGATGACTGGGTTGATGATGTCTGGACGGCGGCAGCTGCGGTGTGGCTGGCGAAGATATCGATGGCGAAGCGGCGATAGTTGAGTCCGGCATGCTAGCAGGGAGTTGCTGAAGGGCAGTGGACGAAGAAATTGGGAGAGATGACGACATAACAGGTGATGGGTCACAAGTGGTAACTGTTGTGACAGGAAGAGAACAAAGGATACTAGCGGACGTCGTGGTGGTGGTGGTAACGGTGGTGGTTGTTGGGAAGGAGGGTGTTGATGGCTGAAGCGTCCTCCAGGATGAGGGCTCGTGAACAACTGGGACAAGTGTTGGTGATTCGAAGAGTTGGGCTTGAATGTCCAGAGGGGTTGGCACCACTGCATAGTTCTTACAATGGATCGTCGCGCCGGAAGCGAAGAGGCGGCGGAGGGCGTCCTCTCCGCTGAGATGCACTAGAATCTGCGTAGAGGGTGTAGAGGTGTGGCCAACCGTCAGTCTGTAGGCGTTATGAACCAGGAAGTCAGCGGCGAGTAGGTCATCGATGATATCTTCTTCGGAGATGTCTGGATCCACTCCGGGGATGATACAATAGGCCATGGTCGTGGGGAGATCAACAGCCAACGAGGCATCAACCTATATGCTGATTAGGGTCGGCTAGGTAGCAGGTAAAGATGAAGGCCGCCCGGCCGAGCAAAAATTGGAAGTTGCGACGGCGGAGAGTATGTCCACTTTTGTGTATGTGGTCAAGTCGTCGTGTGTTTGACTGTACGATCTGTGTACTGGTTATATTTGTTATATCAATTTAATATAATAAAACAGGTCATGAAATAGCAGCAGGTATTATAGAGATCAACAATATAATAACATATTAGCAATATTGTGCACATTAAACATTCTATCTGTTGGAAAATAAACAGCTATAATGGTTATAATCCATCTTTTATTCCTACACCAAACAGGGTCAAATAACCCCTTAGGTTTAAATAGAAATTCAGATAAAATTCCATTTCACCCTTATTTCACCTTTAAGGACATTTTTGGATTCATCATTATAGTTGCCATTCTACTATTATTAACTCTTCTCGAACCTTATATACTAGGAGATCCTGATAATAGGAAAAAATCTAATAACAGATTTGAAATCAGCAGCCCAAACTTAGTCAAATCCATGTATTAGTTCTCTTGATAATTTTTCTTTGGTGACCATATAATTACACATTCATGAATATTGTGATACTAGCTTCAGAATTTATAGTAGCAAGAAATTTTGCTGTTAGAATGACTAAAGAGGAATGATTTTGATAATTTGCAACTTTTCAGCACTGAATAGGATCTTGAGATTTAATGCACTTCACTGACATA
This sequence comes from Anabrus simplex, assembly GCF_040414725.1. Taxonomy (NCBI): domain Eukaryota; kingdom Metazoa; phylum Arthropoda; class Insecta; order Orthoptera; family Tettigoniidae; genus Anabrus; species Anabrus simplex. Next base: position 1,145,248,443 of record NC_090266.1, on the reverse strand, counting down.
TTTCATTTCACTGATAGCAATTTTGGTGCTGCTGTCAGCAGGTGTATAAGGTGATGTTCACCACAGCCAAGTGTACCTTGATTATTTATAGGCAGAAATAATTATACCACTGGGAAGTGGTTGTGAGAGGTTGGTGGAAGCTAAATCATTGCTGATGGAAAGAGGCAATGCCATTGGCCAGGCGTGAAAGTGTGAGGGCTTCTTTTGAATACCTTTGGTGAAGTATTTATAGCGTAGTGACTGAATAAGTGCCAGGATGGTCAGGAATGTGTGTGGAAGTAGAAAATTGACTGAGGGAGTGTCGAGATGAAGATGGTAGGCAATTTGTACTGCATGTCAGTCGAGTTTGTATCGTCTAGTATGTTCAGTCGGATGACCGGTGGCATATATAGCTACGAATCACATAAATAATTTACAAATATTTAAGATTTGTTTGGATTTCAATCACCACATGTGACCAGTAAGGAATTGAAGGGCTCAGAAACAATTAAGGTCTTTTCAATGAATTTCGGTGAGGTGGTGGTTCCATTTTAGGTTATTTTGTAATTTGATCCTGAGTTAGGTTAATAAGATGATCTCTATGAAGGAAATGTTATACATGGTTAAATGGACTTTGTTATGTGGGTGGGATAAACAGGACTTTAAAAAAAATTATAAACTGAATTTTGTTTGGATAGACTGAGATGTGCTACGAATTTAGCCAAGTTTCTAGGTTATTTAGGTAGTTCTGTAACTTGAAAGTGAGTGAGGCATAGGTATGACCACATATTGATATAGACTTAGAGGTGAGAATGTAGTAAGTATACATAATATATAGAAATGAGGAGAGAGGAGAACCTTGGACTGAACCCGAGGTTATGGTGAAAGTGTAAGTTTGGGTACCCTGAATGTTAATTGTTGCTTTGGATAATAGGCCTTGATAACACACAAAATCAAAAGCCTTGTCAATATCTAAGCACATTAACAATGCAGGGCAAAGTAATTTTAGGCGACTGGTCAGAGACAAGGTGATATGGAATAGGCGATTTTGGGTGGAGAAATGGTCTCGGAAACTAGCTTGGGATGACGGATGTAGATTGAGGGAATGTAAATATCGGTGCATTTGTTTGCATAATATACCTTAATTAATGTACATGGAAAAACATCTTCATGGCTGCCGACAGTGTGTAAATATTACATTTTATTCCATTTTTTTTTTTTTACTGAAGGTGAGATGGATAGATCGAATCACGAATGAAGAGATACTGATTCAAATTGGTGAGAGGAGATCTTTGTGGCTAAATTTGATGAGGACACATTTTAACACACCCAGGACTTCTTCAGTTGGTTTTTGAGGGAAGTGTAGGGAGTAAGAACAGTAGGGGTAGAATATGACAAGCAGATCAGAACAGATGTAGGATGCAGCAGTTATGTAGAAATGGTGAATACAAATACACTTTAATAACCTTATACAGTGAGGTACGATCATTTCAATGTATTTCTGAAAAATGCGCCATTGTGAATAGAGTATGCTGAAAGCACATTGAATACACCTCCGAGCTCGTGACAATTGATAATTAATTGAAGGTAGTTATATATTTCCGAGCACATGGCTTGAGCAGGTACATTTTCAATGGATTTGCCTCATCTACATTGAGAACTTTTGGTAATATTTTGGAAGAAGATGGATATTTGCAGTCTGGGGACAAGTTGAACGCATTGTTTTCGAGGCTTGTGCATAGTGAAGAAGCAGCAAACATACTGCCGTGACTCTGGCTACCTCTCGCACCTACGTCAATACAATATTCCAGGTCAGAAACACCTTCAAGGATTACTGAGAAAACCTTTCTTGTAGTTCTAGAATTTCAATCCAGAATGTGGGAGACATTTTATTCTGCAGCGATTTCCATCAAGTGCTCCTACACAATTTGGGAAGTTCCATGTAAGTCCCAAACCCCCGTTCTTGATTGCTTCAATCGTTGAGTAATGTGCACGGGGAAATGCTATTCTACTTCAGGTTTCTCCACAGTAATCTACACGTGTCTATCACAATGGACTTCATGGTTGAATATCCCATTCAGAAAGAATACGCCAGCATTTTATGAAGTGCCGGTGGCTAAATACCCAAAAAAAATATCAAATTAATCTATTAGCAGCAATAGCTGTAACTTATTATCAAAATGTATTTAAAACCATATAGTACACTTTACAGTAAAAAGGAGGCAACAAGTTTTGTTTCCCTTAAATAAATAAAAATAAATAAAATTATTAAATTAAATGTCCGACTCTGTGGTGTAGCGGTTAATGCGATTAACTGTCACTCCCTGAGGCCTGGGTTCGATTCCTGGCTCTGCTACGAAATTTGAAAAGTGGTACGAGTGCTGGAACGGGGTCTACTCAGCCTCAGTAGGTCAACTGTGTAGAGGGGGGTTCGATTCCCACCTCAGCCATCCTCGAAGTGGTTTTCCGTGGTTTCCCACTTCTCCTCCGGACAAATGCCAGAATGGCACCTAACTTAAGGCCACGGCTGCTACTTTCCCCTTCCTTGTCTATCCCTTCCAATCCCCCCCCCCCCCCCCGGCAAGGCCCCTGTTCAGCGTAGAAGGTGAGGCAGCCTTTCGAGGTACTGGTCCTCCTTCCCAGTTTCATCCCCCAACCCAAAGTCTCAAGCTCCAGGACTGCCCTTGAGGAGGTAGTGGTGGGATCCCTCGCTGAGTCCGAGGGAAAAACTAAAGCTGGAAGGTAAACGGATTAAGAAAGGATTAAATTAAACACTGTTAAGTGATGAGTGCCGCCAAAGCTGCCAATTCTAACAGAGAGAAATTATACATGTACCCTAGTATAAAAATGAGGTAGTGTCTCTTGTTTGTGTGTCTGTTACTATTTAACTCAAAACGGCACGACCGATTATTTTGCATCTCTTCCCTTAACATAATTATTACATGCTCTATCCCAAATGACACCCACACCCAGCCACCCCAGTAACTCAGAAAACAAGTTTATTTCAGAAGTACCGTATTTTTTTTGTACTTTTCCATAGGATGAAACTCGAATTAAATTGAAGAACGTGCGAGATAATTACAGAAAGGAATTTTATAAGACGGTGAAAATTTAAGAAAAGTTATTTTTACAGAATAAACTTGTACGCACGCGCTATGTAGTCAATGTCGCGTCCTATGTCTGCAATACCCGCCCCGCCGCTTCCTGTGTGCCCTTCCACTATTCACCCAAACACGTCTTTTCAGAGAAGCCATTACGGTATGTGTGTAGACGCTTACTCAGCAGCGTCAACAGGCTAGTCTCGAACATTCTGGCACTCCTTTTGTTTGCGACGAAAGCTTTCTCTGAAAATGAAAACGTACGCCTAATATATGAATATGAAACTGTAGGCAATTCCCGTTCAGCAGCCTCTCACTGGTCTAAGGATTGCAATTCATTTGCTTATTATATTTTGAACAAAATACCAAATAACGGTCAGTAGATGCAGAGAGGGTCTCGGCCCTCAGATGGCCACGGCTGGTCCGTGGTCCAACAGCTCTGCACTCTGACCGGTCAACCGAGCAGAGGAGGGGTGGCCACGACTCTACCGTGGCTCTACGCCTCTGCATTCGGAAGACGGGACAGGGCTGGACCTAACCGCTGGCCCCAACCGTCGGGTGTCCTGAGAATGAATGGTTTTCCGTGGTTTCCCATTCTCCTGCATTAAAGCGAATGCCGGGACAGTTCCTAGTATAGGCCACGGCCGCCCACCCACTAACCTTCTCCGAGCATCTCCTTTACCGTAACAAATCTCCCGGTCAGAGAGACGGCGTTACCGTCTAAGAGGCCAGCCTCCCCCTTCAGGGGAGGAATGAAAAGCATTTTAGTAGTAGTAGCGTACCAAATAAGCCGCGGTTTTTATTTAGAAAGTACACATGTCGTCATATTAATACAATTATACGGATTCGTTTAAACCATGCATGCACGCCGGAATATCCTTTACGTCTAAATATTATAGGAAGAAACGTATGTAGCCTACACGTGGAAAGGAAATTGGTAGTACGGTATGTATAAATCATATCCTCTTCCAATGCACGACATATGAACAACAACGTCCTAAATTAATAAACAAACTACCAGACTCAGGCTACCAACTTCCGCTGAATGTTTCATGTTTAGTGTACCATCCGTCAGTTCTCATTGCAGACGTATTAACAAACATTTTCAGTGAATGCAATATCATAATCTTTAAAAAATCTTCAATTTAAACAAGTTATAATTAAAACCGTGCCAGGCTGAGTGGCTCAGACGGCTGAGGCGCTGGCCTTCTGACCCCAACTTGGCAGGTTCGATCCTGACTCAGTTCGGCGGTATTTGGTGGTGCTAAAATACGTCAGGCTCGTGTCGGTAGATTTACTTCCACATAAAAGAACTCCTGCGGGAATAAATTCAGGCACATCGGCGTCACCAAAAACCGTAAAAATAGTTAGCGGGACGTAAAGATTTTCCATTTTCCTGTACTAAGGCGAACGCCGGGACAATTCCTGGTATAGGCCACGACCGCATCTCCTTACACGTAACAAATTTCCCGGTCCGAGAGACGGCGTTACCGTCCAAGAGGCCCGCCTCCCCCTTCATGGGAGGAATGAAAAGCATTTTAGTAGTAGTACCAAATAAGCCGCGGTGTATTCTTTATTTTTATTTAGATCCGGTCATATTCGTTAGTAGAAAGTCGCCGTGATGGGTCACATTGGCGTGAAGATTTAGAATATTGTGTCCCTGTGTTATGTAAAGAAAAAAAGAAAACTAATGGAAATCTATCAAAATATTAAATAACTGACCTAGTATTTTCCCAACATGAAATACCCCCAATAAAATTTTATCTTCCTTTATATAATTCATAACTTACGTAAGGTGGTAGGCTACATATAGTAATACAGTAACTAACCCGCAAACCAGTGACTGGAAGTAACTTTTCAGAACGAAGTCCAAAAAAACTAACCAAGAAGAAGATTTGCTTATTTTTACCTATTCAAAACAAATTGCGATGAGCAGAAGCGACTTGCTGTACCGGCTTGAGGAATTATTCTCGTGAATTCCTTGTGCAGTTCATTGCACGGTTCATGACATCCTTTTATCATCTGGAAATTAAAGTAAAGAATGCATGTATGGTGAGGGAGAATTTCAGATCCTCGTACTTTCGGCCTGTAGCGAGAAATCTTAATGTAGGCGAAAGATGATCGAAGGGATTGTAATTACTGTTTTCCTTCGCAATATTTGGTTTTACCCCCCAAAGAGCTCGCTATATATTTCCTCATCCATCCTTAGAATTCAAGTATATCAAATGTCCGAAGTTTGTAATCATAAATATAAAATGTGAGTGTGTATGTTATCCTATTTCCAAGTTTCTTGGCAAATCATTAAGACTGAGCGAGTGTGGGCAGCCAAATCTCACAGAAGTCTGCATGTGTATAGGGCCCTTCATAGATCCATGTTGAATTCAATTTTTTTTAAAAAAATCACACAATATTCGCGCAGCTTTAGACAGCGCTATGTTGTCCATGTCGCGGCCTATGTCAGAAGTAACCGCCCCGCCGCTTCCTGTGTGCCCTTACCCTGTTTGTGATAACACGTCTGTTCTGAGAAGCTATTACGTGTCTAGACGCTTACTCAGGAGCGTCAGCAGGCTAGTCTCCAACATTCTGGCACTCCTCGAGGGCATAATTTCCAGTAATGGGAAAAGTACATAATAATAATAATAATAATAATAATAATAATAATAATAATAATAATAATTGCTTTACGTCCCAGTAACTACTTTTTCGGCTTTCGAAGACGCCGAGGTGCCGGAATTTAGTCCTGCAGGAGTTATTTTACGTGCTAGTAAATCTACCGACACGAGACTGAATTATTTGAGCACCTTCAAATACCACCGGACTGAGCCAGGATCGAACCTGCCAAGTTGGGGTCAGACTGCCAGCGCCTCAACTGTCTGAGCCACTCAACCCGCCAAAGTAAAAAATAAAATTATTTTGGGCTCAATTACAGTTGCCTGAGAAAAAATGCTCAATTACGATTACTAATTAATTTTAATAAATTATTATTATTATTATTATTATTATTATTATTATTATTATTATTATTATTATTATTATTATTATTATTCTGCGCGAATGGGTCACTTAGGAACACGCGGAATCAACATTTGTTGAGCATTCTTCCTTGTCCACTAGTTTGTCATTTTCATCGCTTGTTGTAATTTCTGCTCCTCCGACCAAGTATAGTACGTCATGTTGGTTTCTTCTCGTCTTCCTCAAATCCCCTTGTGAGAACAATTTTCCTGATTACTTTTCCATCCTGCAGATTTGTGATCCTAATTCAGTGAGATACCTTTGCTGGCGAGATGTAGTGTTTACAGTGCACTATGTCTTCTGGTATGGACTATATCAAATTTGTTACTTTCAATGACCTGTCTCAGTCTCATCCTTGGCTTTGACAATATGAAAGTGACTGAGGTATGAGTGATGCTAGTAATACAATTGCTTATGCAGCCAGTCCCTGTTATGACCGGTGTGAAAATATCGCTCATAGGGTCGGTTGGTACATGCATTTCAGTGGGCTTGGCATACTGATATGTAATAGCAACGGCTGGCTCGGTGAGGAAAGCAACGGGAAACTACCTCACTCCTCATTTCCCTAGTACGTCTCTTCAGTGACGCCTAGGCTATTTATGCCAGCTGTTGGCGGAGCTGCAGAGGATCAAACCAGCCTTCGGGCTGAATACCCAACATACAACATACATACAATTCAGTGAGGTCTTTCTCTACATGTTTATACGATTTTCATCTCGTACGTTTGATTTGCAAAAATTTGTGTATTTGACAAGTAAAGTATATTGTTATTCATTCTTTCCAAATGGCTTATAAATTGAATTCGTCACAGTATCATTGTGTCAGTAAGTTTATTTATTTATTTATTTATTTATTTATTTATTTATTTATTTATTTATTTATTTATTTATTTATTTATTTATTTATTTATTTATTTATTTATTTATTTATTTATTTATTTATTTATTTATTTATTTAATTAATTTATGGCGAGGTTAGGGCTCTTGGCCCTCTCTTATACTTAACCATATTATGCGGCTTGATAATGAATACAAAATTAATATTCAAACTCAACACACTGTGTATAATATAATAGTATAACTTAATATAGACTAAACCTAAACGATCTACATCTTTAAGAATATTTCTGACTTGGGTTTGGGGAAATGTATTCCATTTTTAATTCTTGGCCCTAAGATTTTCCCCATGATTTTTATGTCCTTAATCTCCAATTGTTCCTTTAAATTTTTGTGATGTAAATTGAGGGTTTCTGAAGCATAAAGAGGGGCTGCCTGGCCGAGGCGGTAAAGGCGTGTTCGGTTCACCCGGAAGGACGTAGCAAAATTTAAGAAACGAGATTTTCACTTCCGGAGGTGCATATGGCCCTGAGGTTAACTCAGCCTACACCAAAAATGAGTACCAGGTTTACTCGGGGGGGGGGGGGGGGGGCGCAAAGGCGGCCGGACGTAGAGCTAACCATTCTACCCCATCACGTGCCGAGGTTACGAATGGTGGAAGACTTTACGTTCCACCCCTCCAAGGGCCTTCATGCCATGTACGGAGATGACTTTGCTTTGCTTTGAAGTATAAAGAGCTTCAGGTTTGATCACCGTTAAGTGAAAAATGTTTACTGTGCCGTGTATCGGATTACTGTATCAATTCCGTAACGAATTTTCAAAGAGTAATAAGTAAAAATACAAGTACAATTACTTCACAGAACGCGAGTCTTTAGGGAATTACTGACATTTTTTCACATGGTGATGGAATGATAACGAAGTCTGCAAGGAAAATATACATTACTCCATTTTGAGTTCTTTAGCATAGAGACGTTAAGTAGCTATCATCACTAGGTGAGACTAGTCGGACTTTCAAAATGATTGCTCCCAAGCAGGCGCGCCGACTTCGGGTAATTATTGGTGGGGTTATTATTATTAATTGCGTGTGGCTATTTCTAGCCGAGTGCAGCCCTTGTAAGGCAGACCCTCCGATGAGGGTGGGCGGCATCTGCCATGTGTAGGTAACTGCGTGTTAGTGTGGTGGAGGATAGTGTTATATATGGTGTGTGAGTTGCAGGGATGTTGGGGACAGCACAAACACCCAGCCCCCGGGCCACTGGAATTAACCAATGAAGGTTAAAATCCCCGACCCGGCCGGGAATCGAACCCGGGACCCTCTGAACCGAAGGCCAGTACGCTGACCATTCAGCCAACGAGTCGGACATTGGTGGGGTGGGTGGGGTTGAGGCGCTGGCCTTCTGACCCCAACGTGGCAGGTTCGATCCTGGCTCAGTCCGGTGGTATTTGAAGGTGCTCAAATACGCCAGCCTCGTGTCGGTAGATTTACTGGCACGTAAAAGAACTCCTGCGGGACTAAATTCCGGCACCTCGGCGTCTCCGAAAACCGTTAAAGAGTAGTTAGTGGGACGTAAAGCAAATAGCATTATTATTATTTTAAAAAAGGCAAAAGAACAGAACAGCAATAGAGCTTGTTTCTCAAATACATTATTGAGCGAGTCTCATATACGGAGTTTTCAATAATATTGATTCATTAATACAGTAAATATTTTGAAGGAATGTTTTATTTACGGAGCTATCAAAATTCATCACAAAAAATAGAACTTACTTCACAAATATACTTTCTTAATAAATATATAAATTTTTTTCTTTCTTTCTTAATCCGTTTATCCTCCAGGGTTGTATCTTTCCCTAGAACTCAGCGAGGAATCCCACCTCTACCGCCTCAAGGTCAGTGTCCTGAAGAATGAGACTTTGGGTCGGGGGATACAATTGGGAAGGAGGGCCAGTACATCGCCCAGGCAGTCTCACCTGCTATGCTGAACAGGAGTCTTGTGGGGGAGATGGGAAGATTGGAAGGGATAGACAAGGAAGAGGGAAGGAAGTGGCCGTGGCCTTAAGTACCACTTTTCATATTTTGTGGCAGATCCGGGAATCGAACCTGGGCCTCCGAGAGTGGCAGCTAATCACACTAACAACTACACAAAGGAGGTGGACAAATATCCTGTTACCGTACTGAATATAATGCATTTCATGATACGAAATGTGAAAAGCTCTACCACCAGAAGTACCGCCTGAACAGCCTACATTGAGAAAGACCGAGCTCGATAGCTGCGGTTGCCTAAGTGCGGCCAGTATATAGTATTCGGGAGATAGTGGGTTCGAACCCCACTGTCGGCAGCCCTGAAGATGGTTTTCCGTGGTTTCCCATTTTCGCTATTTTTTCTATTGGCTTTGACGTCGCACCGACACAGATAGGTCTTACGGCGACGATGGGACAGGAAATGGCTAGGACTGGGAAGGAAGCGGCAGTGCCCTTAATTAAGGTACAGCCCCAGCATTTGCCTGGTGTGAAAATGGGAAACTACGGAAACCACCTTCAGGGCTGCCGACAGTGGGGTTCGAACCCGCTATCTCCCGAATACTGGATACTGGCCGCACTTCAGCGACTGCAGCTATCGAGCTCGGTTTTCCCATTTTCAAACCAGGCAAATGCTGAGGCTGTACCTTAATTAAGGCCAAGGCCGCTTCCTTCCAACTCCCAGCCCTTCCCTGTCCCATCGTTGCCATAAGACTACCTGTGTCGGTGCGACATTTGTAAAAAAATAATAATAATAATAATAAAAAAAAGTATTTCTCTGAAGTAATTCGATAAAGGTTACAGAGTATAGTTCAGTAGTTACTGAGAAATAAAACCCATTTAAAGTACGAAAAACTAAGTGGTTCATGATAAAGCATCTACGGGTACCACCTTCTCCAGATTTAACGCCTTAGCAGCCTCCAAGGGCTACCATACTCCATGTTTTAAGGGGACTTAACATATATTAGGAGAGTGTTTAGGGGTGGCAAAATGTCACCCTGCTCCCCTAATATTTGGGGTGGGAGGGCAGAAAACATCTTGCCCCCAAAGTCAGTGCCACTGCTCCCAAGCAAAATTTGCATATCACTTTCCTTTTTTCATTATTTCCATGATAACTAATTAAAAATATTTGTTAAAAACAGGGGAATGCTTTAACACCTTCACCGTCACATGTTTATTCTGGTCCCATTCTAGACCACGTAACTCCTGTGGCTGGGGGTGGTAGAATCACGTCCACGGCCTGTCGTAAGAGGCGATTAAAAGGTAGAAAAAGTATTCTCACCCTGAGCCTTATTTTCACTTGCTTGTGTCACGGGGGGGGGGGGGGGACACGAACGTGATACGGGCCCGCCTGCCAAAATAAAAATTCGCGCCCCCTCAAAAAAAATGTAAAACCTATGAATAACTTAATCTCAATTTAATTACCGCAAATAATGCAATAGAGGCCTATTGTCAAGTTATATGAACAAATCTATCATTCTTTATGTAACATATTTATTATAACGTTGAACAGGTTTCAATCGACTGCCTCCGTGGTTTAACGGCTAAGCTATTGAACTTCCAACCATGAACCATACTCTGTAACCTTTACCGAATTCCCGGTTATAATAATTTATTTGATTAAAACACAGAAAAATATAACTTACAAACAAAACAAAACCAAAAATAATGTGTGAAAAATATCAAATCGCACAGCTATTCTTCTTCTTCTTCTTTATCTGTTTACCCTCCAGGGTTGGTTTTTCACACGGACTCAGCGAGGGAACCCACCTCTACCGCCTCAAGGGCAGTGTCCTGGAGCTTCAGACTCTGGGTGGGGGATACAACTGGGGAGGATGACCAGTACCTCGCCCAGGCGGCATCACCTGCTATGCTGAACAAGGGCGCTGCGGGGGGATGGGAAGATTGGAAGGGATAGACTAGGAAGAGGGAATGAAGCGGCCGTGGCCTTGAGTTAGTACAATCCCGGCATTTGCCTGGAGGAGAAGTGGGAAACCACGGAAAACCACTTCCAGGATATCTGAGGTGGGAATCGAACCCACTCAGTTGACCTCCCAAGGCTGAGTGGACCCCGTTCCAGCCCTCGTACCACTTTTCAAATGTCGTGGCAGAGCCGGGAATCGAACCCTGGGCCTCTGGGGGTGGCAGCTAATCACACTAACCACTACACCACACAGGCGGACGCACAGCTGTTAAACCTATTATTAACTCCACGCAAAGAGAGCTCGTTCGAAATCGAGTCGACTGATGTTACTACACTAAATTCTAATATTGGTTGTCGAACTGTTGTTGAATAAATGCGTGGCTCTGCGAAGTTTGTGCATCATATGACCTCAGGTGCACTACACAGCAAGAACGTATAATTTTGTAATTAAAATATGATACTTTGGAGAGACGGCAAGGGCAAGCATTTGTTTATAGTGCTGTGCTGTGTTACACTCAAGACAATAAGCTGCTGCTAGATGCTATTTGCTTTACGTCTCACCGCCACACTTAGGTCTTATGGCGACGATGAGATAGGAAAGGCCTAGGAATTGGAAGTAAGCGGCCGTGGCCTTAATTAAGGTACAGCCCCGGCATTTGCCTGGTGTGAAAATGGGAAACCACGGAAAATAATCTTCAGGGCTGCCGACAGTGGGGCTCGAACCCACTATCTCCCGATTACTGGATACTGGCCGCACTTAAGCGACTGCAACTATCGATCTCGGTACTGCTAGATGCAATCAAGTGACAATTCCTCTACGTACAAATTGTAAAATAATAATAATAATAATAATAATAATAATAATAATAATAATAATAATAATAATAATAATAATAATAATAATAATAATAATAATAATAATAATAATAACCGAATTATTTGGACTGATTCTACAAAATCACCCTTATCATTTCCGTGCAGAGTGACATTAGGGTAGAGAAATATTATATTTTCGCGAGGAGACCGCGGGCTCTTCAAAGGTCAGGGCCTGCCTGCACTGCTAACGTTACGCCCCTGGACCTCACTGATGTCTGTTCCTCCGCCTGGCTAGTCCACAAGTTTCAAGAGGAAATAAACCTCTGTGGCTGCTTTCAGTGTTGCAAACAGGGCCCATCACGTGACAGGATCCTCATTAGAGATGTGAGCACCGAGTTCGATAGCTGCAGTCGCTGAAACGCGGCCAGTATTCGGGAGATAGTGGGTTAGGACCCCACTGTCGGCAGCCCTGATTATGGTTTTCCTTGGTTTCCAATTTTCACACCAGACAAACGCTATCTTCCCAATTTACATTTTATAAATTGAAATCACTCACTATAATCACGTTCCTTTCCACATCCTCACATAGCTGATTATCTTATGAAATAATTCTGAATCGGTGTCAGTGCTACCCTTTCCTGGTCTGTACACTCCAAAGACATCAAGTAGCCTAATATATTTTGAGATGAGCCTTACACCTAGAATTTTATGTTTGTCGTCTTTAAAACTTTTTTTGTAGTTTACAAATTCTTCTTTCACCAGAATGAATACTTCCCTTCCTACCATTCCTATATTATCTATACAATACACCCTCCAGTTCCTAGAGAAAATTTCTGCTTCCATTATATCATTTCTCGGCCATGACTCAACCCCTATTACAATACAATATCTGGTAAGTATATTATATTACTTACTTCCATTCCTTTCTTAAAATTTATCTTTCAATACTTCTACAGTTCAACACTAACATATTTATGTCATCCCTACTTGACTACCAGATCCCTGTAACCTTATCACCGCTCCCTAGACCACCCTATTTTGCTGAATGTACCTCCCTATAACCCTTCTGAACAAATTTCGTAACTTATACGTACCACTGCGTACTGTTGGACCTCCATTCCCTGTCGGATCGGAAGATCATTCACATATAGGCTGCAGAGGGTGGGGGACAGAATTCCTTCCGGCGGGACATCAGCTTTTAGTGCCCTAGGGGTGTATTTCCCCCCTCACAGGAAATATAAAATTTCCTGTTGGTCAAATATGACTGAATAATTTTGATTGGGTGATTTGGGATTTTATACATCTCAATAAGTTTAACAATGAGGTTATCGTGCCAGTCGCTACATCGAAAAATATTGCTGGCAAGCTACGGCATACATTGCACAATCTTGTGGCATACTGTATTAAACATAGTGCCACAAGAGGAGCACTACACTTACACCAGTAGTGAAATTGTTCCGGTCGCAGTACTTTTTATGTACCCTGGTGTCCATTGGGCAGGTGAGAAAATGTCTCTCGAATAATTTGGATATATGTGATAACAGGGTTATCAGTCTGTAATCTTGTGGGAATAATCAATCATTCCCTGGTTTTGAAATGGCTGCAGCAGCAAAAGAGAAGTTGGGGTCTACTTCTCTTGCAGGAGGGAGAGTCCTGTTGTTCTGATTTCTCAGGTTCTTTCGTACCATCTTCTGCTCCATAATAGAGTGGAAGATGTTGCAGCCTCTCCAAGATGGCGGGTGTTTGCCCCTGCAGTTCACATATTTGGTTGGTGCCCCTGGGGTTAGGGGGCAGTGAGCGGCTGAATGGTTTCCTCCACATTTGATGTAACGTACAGGCATCTTGCAGTAATTAGCAGTATGCCCCCACCTCTGACATTGGAAAAATTGAGATGGCCCCTCATGGCCCCTGAATGCCTTTATGGATACCCGAGACCCACACAGGTATCGTAGGGAGTATATGGTCTCAGAGACCTCATCATTTGGGCGTGTGACACTCATGATGCTTAGAGGTATCAGTTTCTTGGTTATAGCATCACGCCTAGTGAACTGTTACACGTCCTTGGCCTAATACCTAAGGGGTATGAGTTCTTTCCTGACCCTTCCACACCTATGGTGGAGACAATATTTTGAATAATAAACTTCAGGAGCCTTTGACTCTGAAGCTGGTGATTGTAAAATCCCTAATTGTTTTCCGCAAAATATTGCTTCATGAGCTGTTAGTCCTGCTCATTTGAGGCATGAAATTTTGCGCGTCCCTGGTGTGGATAGCATGGATATAGCCAGTGCATTTTGTTTTCATACTCCGACTGATCAGCAACCACTATGGAGTGTAATAAATTTCATATTAATCTGTAGTGAAGAGCAATATAGTGTAAAACAAAAGCTAAATGTTTCCAACTATTCAATACTGTTTGTTGTAACCTAAAAAAAAAGTCACACATATTTGTTGAATGTAGTTCCTGTCTTACCAGAGACCATCATCAGTCAAAATCAAAGTTAAGGCAAAACATGAATATAGATAAAATGAAATTTAATGTAGGACAAGTAAAGATTTGAAAAAACACTCATCACAAATACATGTCCTGTGCAAGCTCTCAGCTTTCCTCCAATTTGAAGACTGCACCTCAAGGAAGACAAGGTAAAGTACTAAAATACCAGCATGTGAGGAATCTTCTAGAACTCAGCTCAGCTGAAACAAGTGTGAACAGAATGATGATGGAAAAGTGATGAGATGTTCATTTGTTTCCAGTATGGATCATTGAAGAAGCACTTAAAATACCAGCACTTGAGGAATAATCTTCTAGAACTCAGCTCAGCTGAAACAAGTATGAACAGAATGATGCTGATGGGAAAGAGCTAAGATGTTCATTTGTTACCAACATAAGAAAAAACATAAGGTGGTGCTGAGGGATGTGGACTGGTAGGTGATTGCTGGAGGGAAAGAAAGGGGTTTAATGTACCGGTACTTAATTCCTATTTATTGAAAATTGGAATTAATAGATCAAATAAAGAGGTTTTTTTCCAGATATTTCATTAAGATTGAAATTGGGGTTCAAGAATTGATCCAGGTGGATGAAACAATTCTCAAAGGTATTGAGCAGAGAGCCATTATTAACCAGTTTTAAGATTTTTAGATCTTGATCAACATTCGTAAATTTATGGTTTGAGTCCATCATATGTTTTCCCATAGCTGAAAATCTATTATATTTACATGAATTTACATGTTCTAAGTACCTTGTGTCAAAGTTTCTACCTGTTTGGTCGATATAGATGGATGAACAGCTACTACATTTAAGCATATAAACACCTGATCTATAGAATTATTTTTATTATTATTATTATTATTATTATTATTATTATTATTATTATTATTATTATTATTATTAATATTATTATTATTCTTGCGTTCCGGCCTTCTAAGGACCACGTTACAATTTCAATTGTTCCTCCTTAGTTGTTCTTTCCTTTTCTTCCAGTATTCTTTCATTGTTTCACTGTGTTTCTTTTTCCTGTCTTCAGTCCACTTTGTGCCTGTTTTCCTTTCCTTCCTCCCTTGGAATCCTTCCATTTGTAAAACTTTCTTCCTAAAAATCTTTCTTTCCAATAATTCTTCTTCTCGTATGTTGTTCCTTTCCAGGTCTTTCTTTCCCAAAGGTACTTGAAGATTCGTTTAGTTAGTCTATTGTCATCCATTCTGTAAATGGGTCCAAGAAATAGCAATCTCCTTTTTCTTATTGTTTCTGATATGTTTTCTACATTCTGGTAAATTTCATTGTTACTTCTTAATTTCCAAAACTCTGCAATTCTTAGAGGACCTAATATTTTCCTTATAATTCATCTTTCTAATATTTCTAATTTATCAAGCTTGTAGTTCAGTGCTAGACATTCGCTGGCATAAAGGCATTCTGGTTTCACTACTGTGTTGTAGTGCTTTATTTTAAGTTTTCTTGATAAGCACTTTTTGTTGTAAGTATTCTTAGTAATACCATATGCTCTTTCCATCTTCTGTATCCTCTCCTCTTTAGCAGATTTTTCTAAACCATTTTCTTGAATTGTCTCGCCCAAATATTTGAATTTCTTTACCTTTTCTATTTGACCAATATCCATTACTAAAAACTTTGGGGCACTCTTTATATTCGTCAAAAATTTTGTTTTCTCGGCAGAGATTCTCAAGCCTGTCATGTTGGCTGTCTTTTCAAGGAGATTGACTTGCATTGCTGCATCTGTAAGGCTTTCTGAAAGTATGGCAAAGTTATCTGCAAATGCTAGGCAATTTATTGCAACACCTTTGTTCTTCTTCCCCAGCATGAGTGGCAATATTTTAGATTCTCTCAGTTTTTCATTCCAAATTCTTACAATTTTCTCCATGACACAATTGAAAAGGAGTGAAGATAGACCATCGCCCTGCCTGACACCTGTATTTATTTTGAAAGGTCGAGATACTTCACCCATAAATTTTACTTTCGAGATAGTGTCTGTAAGTGTTTCACGAATTAGGTTTGCCAATTTAGTTTTAACTCCAAATTCACGGATTACTTTATCTAGGGTTTCCCTATCAACAGAGTCAAAAGCTTTTTTAAAGTCAATAAATGTTACAACAATGTCTTTGGAGTTTATTAATCTGTGTCGAATTATAGATTTCAGGTTGAAGATCTGTTCGGAGCAAGATCTTCCTTCTCTAAATCCACCTTGATATTCACCCAATTGACTGTCCAGTGTCGATTTTACTCTATTTAGTAGTATTGTTGAGAATATCTTGTAAGCAACTGGCAAGAGAGATATACCTCTGTAGTTGTTGACATCTTGTTTGTTACCCTTCTTGTGTAATGGGTGTATTAGAGCCACTTTCCAATCCTCTGGGATCTTTTCTGTTTCCCAAATTTCTTCAAAGATTATTTGCAGATCTTCTATAATTTTTGGTTCAGCCCATTTTAAAAGTTCAGCTGTTATGGAGTCTTCCCCACTAGCTTTGTCATTTTTAAGATTTTTTATTGCTTCCTTTATTTCTTCTGCTGTTGGAGGTGAATCAGCTTCTAGATTTTCCTGAATTTCTGAAAATTCTAATTTATGATTTGGCTCAGGGCAGTTCAGCAGTTCTTCGAAGTGTTTTGCCAGAATCTCACAATTCTCGGCATTGTTAAGGCCAATATTACCATTTGCATCTCTGAAGCAAATACTCCAGGATTGATAACCTTTCAGATTATTCTTAAAGGTCTGATAGAAATTTCGGGAGTTATTTCTTACAAAATTATTCTCAATTTCTACTAGCTGCGATTTTTCAAAAGATCTTTTAACCTGCCTTATTATTCTTGTTGTTTCCTTTCTTTGTTGTTTAAATAGCTCATAGTGTTCATTCTTTCCGGAACATTTCCATTTTTTCCACTTTTTCGTTCTTTCCATAAGTGCTTCCTCACATACGTTATTCCACCATACTTTCTTTTTAGTTTTAACTGATCCAAATACTTTGTTCGCTGCACTATTAATCTGTTTAGATAATTCTGGCCATTTGCCATGCTGAGTTATTTTAATTTCTTCCTGAAAGTTTTCTATAGTTGCTTGTGTAATGTTGAGCCTATCTATGTTGCATTTCATTAATTTTCTCGGCCTTCTTTGATTCCTGCGAGGTAGAAGCTTTAGCTTAATTTTAGAGAGGTAATGATCAGAGTCAAACTCCCCACTTCTTATTACTTTAACATTCATGATTTCCTTAATACTTTTTTGAGAAATAGCTACATGGTCCAACTGAAACTCACCTAACATCGGATTTGGGGACACCCATGTTGTAGCCTTTCTTGGAAATTTCTTAAAGAAGGTCGACATTAATTTTAGGTGAAAGGATTTACAGAGATTAATTAGTCTCATGCCATTTTTGTTTGTTCTTTTGTGTGCCGGATATGCCCCTACTGTTTTGCTGAAAACTTTTTCTTTGCCTATCTGTGCATTAAAATCACCTAGTAGAATAATAACATTTGATTTTGGAATTTTCGACATTTCATCATCTAGAAGACTCCAGAATTCTTCCGTTTTACTTGGGTTCTTGCTATTATCTTCATTTATTGGTGCATGACAGTTAACAAATGTATACTTTTTGTTCTTGCATTTAAGTGTGAGAAGAGATAACCTTTCTGAACTAGATTTGAATTCTATAACATTATCAACTATTGCTTTATGGACATAGAAGGCGGTACCTAGTAGTGGCATTCCTTTCATAATTTTGATTGCTGGTTTACCTTTAAAGATTCTATAATTTTTGGTTTCTGTTACATTCTCATCCATAAACCGTGTCTCTTGAGCTGCTAGGATCTGGATTTCATGTCTATCTAAGAAAATTTCCAGTTCTTTCTGTTTGCCGGTTTTTAGCAAGGAATTTACAATAAGAGCGCCTGCAAAGAATTTCCTCTTAAATTTAAGTCTGAAAGGATTCCAAGGATGCTCCGACTCACCCTTATTGCAGATGTTGGGACTCCCCAGAACCCAAGGTCCCGATGCATTGCATAACGCAATGGTGGATTTCTCTTCTGAGCTACCACCTGGGGTAGTGCTTTCATTCAGCGGACTTTCCATTCTGCAATTGAAATTGTACATTGTACAAGGTAGGAATATAATCCCAGGATAAGATTGGATTGTTAGTCCGAAATTATTTTTTATTCGTGCTTTACTCCACTAGGTTCTTCCGCTCTCTCCGCCGTTGGGACATTAAATTCCTCATCCGCCTTCGAGACCGTTGACCAGGTTTCACCTGTAACCCTAGGCAGGGGCCGTTACAGGGTGCTACCATCCGGAGCCAGATGGACCCAGGTTTTTTTTACGAGGTTGTTACTCCTCCCCCTCCTCTTTCCCCATCACTTGCAAGATGAGGCCCCGGGCTTGGGACCGGCAATGGCGGAGTTATTATTATTATTATTAATATTATTAATTGAGTTTGTGTTGTGTAGAATTGCTGCATTATTATTGTCTGTTTTAAAAGATATTTTTATATCATGTTTTTGGAAAATGTTGGAAATCTCCACCTGCCTTTTTACATCCTCAGAAAGACTGTCTTAGTGGTTTTTCCCAACTGAAATGAACATAGGTCATTACAATGATGTCAGTAGGAATGGCACGAGTAAAAGCAATGATTTCAAATGAAATACTTGATCAAAAGAACAACCACACATTTTCTCACTTTTAACGAACAGAGGTACACTGCCGATCTAACAGTCTAAAGTTCCAGAGCTGGAATGACCAGGCCACAGACAGCTGTATTCCGCGAACACTCTTATTGTTTTTCGGGTGGGAGGGGGTGGCGGCGGTCAAATAGTGGAGAGTTCCAGGGCAAAAACTATGCCCTTTTACTAATCTGTTTCCTAGGAGTACCCAATGAGTCAGAAAATCTCAATTCATTACACTGGCGGTGGGAAAAGGAGAAACCCCTTCTTCACTGCTAATTTTGAATAAAATGAATGTAGAATTAAATAAGAGTGAAGAGGAAGAAGCTCTTTTTAAGAAACAGCTACTTTCAGGGTTGAATTTTGAGTTATTTAGTGAATTGTAGTGCTATAATTTGGCATTTGTCTAAAATGTAGTTCTAGACCAGGCCATACTACTACTATTATTATTACTACTACTACTACTACTACTACTACTACTACTACTAAGTGAGCCTCTGCCTTAGGCTTAAGTGTGCACACTGCTCATTCAAAACTACATGTTAGAGTAGGGATCGAATAGCTGGAATTTTATGATGAACCAGTGTGTTACATACCAGCAGTACGGTATCAGAAAATGTATGAACCAGAGGAATGACATGCTAAAGAGGAAAGTTTTCTAACTCCCCAGGTATTTTCCATCAATATTCAGTCACGCCGTTATACTCGGTATGCAGCAGTAATCCCATCTATCAGAGTTGAGCGGCAGCATAAGAGACAAAGAACATCACAACAAACAATGGTCAACGTAATATTATTGTTGATCAATTTTATGCACTTTCAATATTTTATGCCTTCTCATTTAGTTTTCTTCCAACTCTGAAATACCATTCTTATTACAGTCGGTACGGCAAAACTGAATAAAATATAAATGGTCAGAAATTGTATTCTCTATAACTTTTGTTATGTAGTACTTTTTGATAGGACCAATAACATGGGTATTTAAAAATTAAATTTGAGGTGCCTTCCCCTAAACTACAGTTTCATCCAGGGTAAATAAAATTGTTTATAACTTAGACTGTAGTTTCTTATTCTCCGACTTTCATTAAATTCTGTTATCCCATTTCCTCATGGCTCGGCGTTGATACGGACTTGGCAATAAAAATACAAATTCATGAATGTCTGTGTTATCAAAACCAGTATGGTAACAATGTATGACATAAATGACCGGCAATTTAATTCTATATAACTTTATTTATGTAGTATTTATTGATAGGACCACTAATAATATAAATATTTGAGAAGTAAATTTTAGGCCTTCCCCTAAACTACCATTTTACTCAGTGTGAGTAAAATGATTTATAGCCTAGATTGTAGTCACTCATCTCCCGACTTCACATACCAATTTTCATTAAATTCTCTTCAGCCGTTTTCTTGTGATGCGTGTACAAACGTACATACAGATAGAGAGATAGACAGACAGAAATGACGGAAAAATAAAAAGTGCATTTCCTTGTTACTATGGACATGACCAATACAGAAATACCATTCTTTTCAAATTCTGAGCAAAGTACAGACAACACTTTTATTTTATATATATAGATTCCATCAATGTAATGTTTATTATATCCATTGGCCTTGGCTATGTTTCTGATGGTGTTTAATTCTTGTACAAGATTTTTTCTTGACATTGGGATATTGAATGCATGATGAATCATGCTGTAGTACGCAGCATGTTTGTGGACTTGTGTATGCAAAAAAACGTGATGAATGGTGTTTATGGTTTGTGTAGGTTTTCTATAAATTTTGTAGCTGAGGGAATTGTGGTGTCTTGAGATAGTTAAGTCTAAAAAATTGATTTTATGTTCAGTTTCTGATTATAGAGTGAATTTGATATATGGATCAAGCGTATTTAAGTTTGAAAGGGTGGTGGTAGCGTCGACTAAGTTCTCATCCATTATAACTATAGTATTATCTATGTATCCGGCCCAAAACTGAATGTTGTCAAAAATATTATTGCTAAAAATTCTGATATGTTCCAAATAATCAAGGTAGATTTCAGTCAAGATTCCCGAGGCCGGTAACCCCAACGCTAGACCATTTTGTTCCTTCTTCTTTGCCTATCCTTTCCAATCTTCCCATCCCCAAAAGGATCCTGTTCAGCATAGCAGGTGAGGCAGCCTGAGAAACGTACTGGTCATCCTTCCCAGTTGTATCCCGACCAATGTCTCACGCTCTAGGACACTGCCCCTGAGACGGTAGAGGTGGGATCCCTCATTGAGTCCAAGGGAAAAATAATTAAATTATTAAATAATAATAATAATAATAATAATAATAATAATAATAATAATAATAATAATAATAATAATAATAATAATAATAATAATAATGTATTTATTCTCCTTTACAGTCTTTTTCAATTACTTGGTGTTGGGACTCATGTGAGTTAAGCCCACTTTTGGAGCTGGAAGCCTCCAACCGTATGAGGAGTGTTTTATTGACTAATGCGTGTTTCTGTAGTTATTGGTAGTGTGATGTCTCGCATACAAATGAAGATGTGTATTGGGTCGAACGCAACCACCCAGCTGCTTGGCTAGATGGATTAAAAAGACGCGGCTAAAACTCCCAACCTGGCCAGGAATCGAACCCGGGTTCTATGAAGTGAAGGGCAGTACATTGACTACTCAGCCAAGGAGGCAAACTATAACAATAATGTGTTCAACATCATTATCATCAGGTGTCTCCATAAGGGAACGTTTATGCTGCAGCTTCGCTGTTGGCACATCGCCAAGCCTCGCTGCTCGATATGAGGCGATGATGAAACAAACCAATAGATCTCAATCGGAGCTTTTACCCTGGAGCTCAGCTCTTAGCTGCGCTGCTCGCTGCTATCCTCGCCATATCGATGGTCTCAGACATGTTAGTTTTTCGAGCCTGGCACATCGCCGGCTATCCTGAAGCTTGGACTGTGATTGGTTCTATCAAGGTCACCTGCTCTCTCACTGTTCCTGTCTTTGCAATCTATACAGATGTTCTGCGATCATTTGCTACCTGAACCTGTCTTCGAACAAAATGTGATTTGGAACCAGCGGCATGTGGATCATCATAAGAGGTTCCCGGGAATAAATGAAGTGACGAGATGACGAGCGGCCAGTAGACCTCGTTCTCCGTCTTATGAGGGGTAATGGCATGTTTTATCAAGTTTAAAAGTGAAGTTTCTATTTGTTTTTTCATTTTTCTTTTATTGTTAACTACTCTTTTATTCTATTGACTACGTGTTCATCTATCTTTGTTTATTTTTAATTTCAATTAAATATATGATTTTACTTCTATGTCAGTGCCTTATTAAATTTTACATACATACATACATACATTATCATTATAGACCGTTATGCCTTTCAGCGTTCAGTCTGCAAGCCTCTGTGAATTTACTAAACGTCGTCACAATCCTCGATTTGCAACTAGTGGTGTGGCCTCATTTAGTTCTATACCTCTTATCTTTAAATTGTTAGAAACCGAGTCTAACCATCGTCGTCTTGGTCTACCTCTACTTCTCTTACCCTCCATAGCAGAGTCCATTATTCTCTTAGGTAACCTATCCTCCTCCATTCGCCTCACATGACCCCACCACCAAAGCCGGTTTATGCGTACAGCTTCATCCATCGAGTTAATTCCTAGATTAGCCTTTATCTCCTCATTCCGAGTACCCTCCTGCCATTGTTCCCACCTGTTTGTACCAGCAATCATTCTTGCTACTTTCATGTCTGTTACTTCTAACTTATGAATAAGATATCCTGAGTCCACCCAGCTTTCGCTCCCGTAAAGCAAAGTTGGTCTGAAAACAGACCGATGTAAAGATAGTTTCGTCTGGGAGCTGACTTCCTTCTTACAGAATACTGTTGATCGCAGCTGTGAGCTCACTGCATTAGTTTTACGACACCTTGCTTCAATCTCACTTACTATGTTACCATCCCGGGAGAACACACAACCTAAATACTTGAAATTATCGACCTGTTCTAGCTTTGTATCACCAACCTGACATTCAATTCTGTTGAATTTCTTACCTACTGACAACAATTTAGTCTTTGAGAGGCTAATTTTCATACCATACTCATTGCACCTATTTTCAAGTTCCAAGATATTAGACTGCAGGCTTTCGGCACAATTTGCCATTAACACCAAGTCGTCAGCATAGGCCAGACTGCTTACTACATTTCCATCTAACTGAATCCCTCCCTGCCACTTAATACCTTTCAGCAGATGATCCATGTAAACTACGAACAGCAAAGGTGAAAGATTACAGCCTTGTCTAATCTCTGTAAGGACCCTGAACCAAGAACTCATTCTACCATCATCCTCACTGAAGCCCAATTGTCAACAAAAATGCCTTTGATTGCTTTTAATAATCTGCCTTTAATTCCATAGTCCCCCAGTATGGCGAACGTCTTTTCCCTCGGTACCCTGTCATACGCTTTCTCTAGATCTACGAAACATAAACACAACTGCCTATTCCTCTCGTAGCGTTTTTCAATTACCTGGCACATACTGAAAATCTGAACCTGACAGCCTCTCTGGGGTCTGAAACCACATTGGTTTTCATCCAGCTTCCTCTCAACGACTGATCGCACCCTCCCTTCCAAGATGCCAGTGAATACTTTGCCTGGTATACTAATCAATGAGATACCTCGACAGTTGTTGCAATCCTTCCTGTTCCCTTGCTTATAGATAGGTGCAATTACTGCTTTTGCCCAATCTGAAGGTACTTTACCAACACTCCAAGCTAATTTTACTACTCTATGAAGCCATTTCATCCCTGCCTTCCCACTATACTTCACCATTTCAGGTCTAATTTCATCTATTCCTGCTGCCATATGACAATGGAGTTTATTTACCATCCTTTCCACTTCCTCAAGCATAATTTCACCAACATCATTTTCCTCCTCCCCATGAGCTCTGCTGTTCACAACACCACCAGGATTATTTCCTTTTACATTGAGAAGATGTTCAAAATATTCCCTCCACCTCTCCAGTGATTCCCTGGGATCTATTATGAGTTCACCTGAATTACTCAAAACACTGTTCATTTCCTTTTTCCCTACCTTCCTAAGATTCTTTATTACTGTCCAGAAAGGTTTCCCTGCTGCTTGACCTAGCCTTTCGAGGTTGTTACCAAAATCTTCCCATGACATCTTTTTGGACTCAACAATTATTTGTTTCACTCTGTTTCTTTCATCTACATACAACTCCCTGTCTGCCTCGGCCCTTGTTTGGAGCCATTTCTGATAAGCCTTCTTTTTACGTTTACAAGCTGCTCTCACTTCATCATTCCACCAAGATGTTCGCCTTTTCCCATCTTTACACACAGTTGTTCCTAGGCATTCCCTTGCTGTTTCTACTACAGCATCCCTGTATGCCACCCATTCACTTTCTATATCCTGAACCTGCTTACTGTCTACTGTTCGAAACTTCTCCCTAATCATATCCATGTACTTCCGTCTAATTTCCTCGTCCTGGAGATTTTCTACCCTTATTCGTTTGCAGACAGATTTCACTTTCTCTACCCTAGGCCTAGAGATACTTAGTTCACTACAGATCATATAGTGGTCTGTATCATTGAAAAATACCCGGAAAACTCGTACATTCCTAACAGATTTCCTGAATTCGAAGTCTGTTAAGATATAGTCTATTATGGATCTGGTACCCCTAGCCTCCCATGTGTAGCGGTGAATAGCCTTATGCTTGAAGAATGTATTCGTAACAGCTAAACCCATACTAGCACAGAAGTCCAGCAAACGCTTCCCATTCCCATTAGCTTCCATATCTTCCCCACATTTACCAATCACCCTTTCGTATCCTTCAGTTCTATTCCCAACTCTCGCATTGAAATCGCCCATTAGCACTATTCTATCCTTGCTGTTGACCCTGACCACGATGTCACCCAATGCTTCATAAAACTTGTCAACTTCATCCTTATCTGCACCCTCACATGGTGAATACACGTAGACAATTCTAGTCCTAATTCCTCCAACTGACAAATCTACCCACATCATTCGCTCATTTACGTGCCTAACAGAAACTATGTTGCGTGCAATGGTATTCCTTATAAAGAGACCTACCCCAGACTCTGCCCTTCCCTTTCTAACACCCATAATTTCTTGATTTTAGAGGAAAATAAGACATTGCGTGTTAAATCCACTGATTATTTTAAATTCATAATAACTTTCCTCATTATCATTTTTCTAATCCTAGTCAGTGGGTTAATTATAACTTTTAATCAATTTTGTCTCATCTTGTACCATCAGGGGTTGATGACCTAGATGTTAGCCCACTTTAAAAAACAAGCATTAACATCAACATCATCATCATCATGAAACTGTGGAATGAATTGGCAAAAGAATGCGGAACGATTATGTTAGCTTTGTTTTTACTTTTATTCTTGCTATTTAGGGACCTCTATCATTACAAGCAGGTGATTTATATGAAGTACCTCGACTTTCATGGAAAGTTACAGTTATTTTTTTAAACTGTAAATGCATTTTGTTTAGGATACCTAACTAAAGCAAAATGAGGTACACTATAACCCCTTATTTTACATTATTCAGAAGTACATGATTAAATTACGAAACGAAGCATTGGTAACTTCATTTTTCAATCAACTCCCGCAGTTGAAAAGCACTGAATATTCCAGGCGAGGCATTTTACACTTTTTATTACACATTCAATACAACAAATAATTGTAAGATACACTCGCCAACAAAACTGTGACTCACTCGTTAAAAAAGTCTGAAATTATTCCGCACTTCTAAAGTTTCAGCTGGAGCTGCATTGTTCCTGATTGACGGGGTAGCTCTTGGAAGTACGTCCAGCAGCGTGAGCAACAGCAATGCTGCAGGGCGAAAGCTCCATGGTGAGCAGCCTGGCTATAGTCAGCAACGAGGTGCTTGGGGGAGCATCCATGTGCCAGCAGCGAAGCTGCAGCATAATCGTACCCTAAGGAGAGTGCAGAGTTGACAGCAATCAGACGAGTCCTGATAGTGGACTTTCCTTCCGATATGGAGGCCAGATGCGATGTGAGCAGCGCTCTGCCACAAAAAGCAACTCTATCCTATGTGAGGGAAGGCCTCTACACAAACTGACAAGCAGTGGTACACGCTAGGATCAAGACATGGGCTACCACTAGATTTAGGTTACCCCTTTTCTATGGTTGGTTTTGTGAATGTAAATCTTTAGCGTTTTTAGCTGCAGCCAATAGCCAATGGAGAAGCCTTCAATCTTGACAAGGCTGCTTCACAAGCTACTGCCCTAGCCTCTGCTACTGCCAATACTCAATATCTGGTCAGAGGAAATGGTAGTCTAAGGTTTAGCAAATTAAAGTCCTTAGCAAATTAAAGTCCCGCTTTGTGGCTTATTGGATAGAATGCTAGCCTTTGGTCCGATGGCCCTGGTTCAATTCTCAGAATCAACCCTCTTGTACTGTTAATTCCCCTGGCTTGGGGACTGGGTGTTTATGACGTCTTCGCCATTCATTTCATCCTCATTGGGTCACCACCAAGCCTATACAGATGCCATGCTGAAGTATTATTATTACCGATTATAATTAAATGACAAAAATGAATTTTACAGCATTACCAGCGGTCGTACCCATTGTCCACTGGTTTATTAGCTTCCTCAGGAGATCAGTGGCATTGTATGACCCATGATCAAGGGTTCGATTCCAACCAACAAAAGAGAACACTAAACCTGAAAGATTGCATTTCATTTTAGCAGATCTACGTATAAAAAGAGAACTATATTTCTCCTATAACAGAAGCCCTACAGTGTCTTCCTACAAGGACGTAGAAGTATACGGGAGTGAAATAACAGCATTCAACCACAATAACCCACAGTTACCTACACATGGCAGACGCCGCCCTCCCTCATCGGAGGGTCTGCCTTACAAGGGCTGTACTTGGCTAGAAATAACCACACAAAATTAAATTAAATTAAATTAAATATCAAATTGTATTTAGTTCAAACGTATTGCAGATCTGCATGGTATAGATATAAAAATGGATCATTTTTAGACAGGGATTTTTTTTTACAAGTTGCTTTATGTCACACCGACACAGAAAGGTCTTATGGCGACGATAGGATAGGAAAGGACTAGGAGTGGGAAGGAAGCAGCCATGACCTTAATTAAGGTACACCCCCCCAGCATATGCCTGGTGTGAAAATGGGGAAATCGCGGAAAATCATCTTCAGGGCTGCTGATAGTGTGGGTTTGAACTCACTATCTCCTGAGTGCAAGCTCACAGCTACGTGCCCCTAACCACACGGTCAACTCATTCAGTAGCATATATTATATAAAAGAACATTATTGTGAATGGTTCATGAGTATTTAGGCCTCTATAAATAGTACATACAAATAATACCACGAACAACAAAAAAATATATACACGGTCTATAAATAAGATAAGTACGAGGACAATAATGAACATTTCCTAAATAACTTAGGGGTCTATACCACACAAAAAACTGTCATTCACCACACTAACCCTACATCATTATTTTCTTTCTTAATCTGTTTATCCTCCAGGGTTGATTTTTCCCACAGACTTAGCAAGGGATCCCATTTCTACCGCCTAAAGGGCAGTGTCCTGAGTGCGATACTTTTGGTACGGGGATACAACTGGGAGGAGGGTCAGTACCTCGCCCAGGCGGCCTTACCTGCTATGCTGAACAGGGGCCTTGTGGCGGGGGATGGGGGGAGATCGGAAGGGATAGATAAGATAGAGGGAAAGAAGCGGACATGGCCTTAAGTTAGTTACTAACCCGGCATTTGCCCGGAGGAGAAGTGGGAAACCACGGAAAACCACTTTGAGGATAGCTGAGGTGGGAATCGAACCCCTCTCTACTCAGTGACCTCCCGAGGCTGCGTGGACCCCGTTCGAGTTCTCGTACCAGTTTTCGAATTTCGTACTAGGAGCTGGGATTCAAACCAGGGCCTCCGGGGGTGGCAGCTAATCTTACTAGCCACTACACCATAGAGGCGGACATTATTATAATTTAATTGTTAAACCTAAAGGGATATTCAAGCGTGTGTCCAACCCTTGTCCTGTTTCTCTACGGGGTCGGGCATCAAGCAAGATGAACCTTCGTAGAGAGATTTTACGACCGGATACCCTTCCTGACGTCAGCCTCATCAGAGGAGTTAATGAGATGAAATGAATAACGTTATATATGATAGTAACAAAGTCTACTTCTGTCAAATAGGTCTGTTCAAGGCTGAACGTCGCCATCCGACGGACGTATCACCATCAACCGCGTAATATGCCCTCACTCCACTGTGGAGAGATTTGGAATTGGATCCAGATTTTTGACACGGTCAGTAGCGTAGCCAGGATCAACCCTTGGGAGGGGGGTTATAGTTACAAAATGCTGATAGAACATAATGAATGTGCATGTGAGTGTGTGGTGCGCATACACCTTACAAATTAATTAAAATTGAGGAGCTATCTGACGGAGAGATAGCGGCCCCGGTCTAGAAAACCAAGAATAACGGCCGAGAGGATTCGTCGTGCTGACCACACGACACCTCGTAGTCTGCAGGCCTTCGGGCTGAGCAGCGGTCGCTTGGTAAGCCAAGGCCCTCCAAAGGCTGTAGTGCCATGTGGGGAGGTACAAATGATAATGTTGATATTCAGATTGCAGTGCACTACAAAATCTATATACGGTATATAAAGTAAGAGTTTTGTCTGTACATTGCTCAGAATTTGAAAAGAATGGTATTTCTGTATCGGTCACGTCCATAGTAACAAGGAAATGCACTTTTTACTTTTCCGTAATTTATGTCTGTATGCACAAAGTATGCATGTACACGCATCACGAGAAAACGGCTGAAGAGAATGTAATGAAAATCGGTATGTAAAGTCAGGGGATGAACCACTACAATCGAGGCTGTAAGTCATTTCATTCACGCTGAGTGAAATGGTAGTTTAGGGGAAGGCCTAAAATTTAATTCTCAAATATTTATATTATTAGTGGTCCTATCGATAAATACTGCATAACTAAAGTTATATAGAATTAAATTTCCGATCATTTATGCCTTATACATTTTTACTGTCCCGGCTATGATAACACAGACGTCCATGATTTTTTTTTTTTTTTTTTTTTTTTTTTTTTTTTTTTTTTTTTTTTTTTTTGCTAAGTCCACATCAACGCCGAGCCACGAAAAAATGGGTTAACAGAATTTAATATTTAATGAAAATCGGTATATAGAGTCGGGGAATAACAAACCACAGTCTAAGCTATAATCATTTTTATTCACCCGGGATGAAATTGTAGTTTAAGGGAAGGCGCCTAAAATTTAATTTTTAAATACCTATGTTATTGGTCCTATCGAAAAGTACTACATAACAAAAGTTATAGAGAGTACAATTTCTGTATTTTATGTTTTGTTCAGTTTTACCGTACCGACTATGATAAGTGTGGTATTTCAGAGTCGGAAGAAAACTAAATGTGAAGGCCTACAATATCGAAAGCGCATAACATTGATTAACAATAACATTACATTGACCATTGTTGTGCTGTTCTTTGTCTCCACTCAACTCCGATAGATGAGATTACTGCTCAGTGTTGCCAGCTCATAAATCTTTTCTCCGCTAAATTTTAGTTGAAAATCCGCTAAATTCCGCTAAATTTCGAACTGAAGCAAAGTACATATACCTGCTGTTTTAATAAAAGAGATTAACTCAACACTCACCAGTTTCAGAACAGGAGTTCATCATCTACACCCCGCACTAAACGCTCTGAAGCAGATGTGCTGGGTTGAGGCAAATACAGTAGAGACAATGCGCGACACTCAGCGAGATATCTAGGGACAGCTATTAGAGCTCTTTCTAGCGGGTAGACCTGAGAACTACCGATTCTGTCATAAGAGCAGGTGTATTTGTGTGTGAAGTTTTTGGTGTTATTTATGCGTTTTCAGTGAGTTGACATAATTAAATAGTAGCGTGTGTCATTCCTTGATATCTCCTCTCAACATGAGGGGAAAGATATGTGCTGTGTTTGGCTGCAGTAACTATGAAGTAGAGAAAAATGCGCGGTCTTTCTTTCACTACCCCCGTGACAAGAAAATGAAAATAATGTTGTGTTTGCATATATATTCGTCCAGTGACAAAGAGATTTTTATAGTACGGTACTTCATAATCTTCTGACCTGCTCGACCCATATTTTAACTGGCCTAAAATATAATACGCAAATGTTATTGTATAGTGCATCAGTTAACCTTCAATGCTGATGTGTTGTTGTAGGTGTGATCTGTGGGTTTTGAAATGTCACAGAAGTGATTTGGATAAGGTGTACAAGAAAGAAGGGACGTTACGCTTATATAAGAATTATAAGATCTGTTCAGATCATTTCCAGGCCAGCGACTTTAAAATTCCTTGACTATACAGCCAAGGGTAGCCTACCTATGTTACATTTTTACTCTAATTGTACGTAAATATCCCTCAGAGCATCATTATCGACAACATTTTCATACTTTTCTTTCTTTTATCCCTCTTCTCATATTAAAGCCTGGATTTTATAGATTTTTCTCTCCGTTAGTAGGCTTCATGTTAAGAGGAAAATTGTCCAGCTTTTAAATGTTAATTCATTGCATCATGTGTGTAAAGAATGTGCCGATATTTTTATTTTTATATTTTTATTGACAAGTGTCTTAATGTGATGATACAATGTTTTTTAAACGAGAAAAAAGACAAATCTAACCGTAAAAGTTCAGGCAGGAATGCTAAAGAAAATAAAGTAATGCATAAATGAAAGATCAACCCATTTCACAGCAGTCCATTTCACATCTTGTTTATATGTCTAATTTCAGTCTTTAAATAATAACCTTTTAAATAATTCTTCATTCATTTATTCAGAATTGCTTTAGCAACTTCGAAGTTAATCTCTCAATAATACTTTCTTTCTAGATGTAATTTATTTATCCATTTTCGTATATGCATTTCCATTGATATTTGAATTCAGCGCGACTTTTCAGGTCAAGTCACTAGGAGCGCCACCGTCGAATTGTCTCCCATTTTAACAAGGCTAAATCCGTAAGTGTCGCGTATTGTCTCTACTGTATTTGGTTGAGGTCCTGTGGTTTCATATGAAGCCAAATGGTAGTGTTCTTGTTCAAAATATATGCTGGCAGTTCACAGCAGCAAAACACATACGGAAATTTCAAATGTATTTCGAAAGTTATTTTCACTTTCAATAATGTTTTCATTGTTTTTGATAAGTGCGGACAGAAATAACATCAAATAACTTCGCATTTATATTGCACTGCCAATAGATGTACCGTCGGTATTTGGGATCACTGGGAAGTTAAACCAACTAGTCTTTTAAAGTTTAATTATTTAACTACGCTCTACGAAATATCTGACTTATTTTTAACCTTTTCTTTCGACATATTGACGCACGTAAGCAAAGGAACCTTATGTCAAAAGAAACACGTCAACAAACACGACACTACCCGGCTCATCAAGAATACAATAACGATTGTGACAAATTCTGACTGAGCTGTGGGCCTGAGCTGGTGTAGAAAACGAGTGGTAGTATGAAAGATAAGTTCAATACAATGGGAATGAGTAGACTATTATTCCGTAGTAAGTTCTATATTATTTTTATGCTGGTGATGAAGGACGATATTGTTACCGCTGAAAATCGCTGAAAGAAATTTGAAAATCCGTCAAAAAATCCGCTGCCCGCTAAATGGAAACTTTATCCGCTGTTCCATTTTAAAATCCGCCAAATTTGGTGGAAAATCCGCTGAGTTGGCAACACTGTTACTGCTGCGTACCGAGTATAACAGCCTGACTGAATATTGGCAGGAAATAGCTGGGGAGTTGGAAAACTTTCTTCTTTGGCATGCCATTCCTCTGGTTCATACATTATCTGATACTGCTGGTACATAACACACTGGTTCATCATAGTATTCCAGCCATTCGATCCCTACTCTGACGCACTGTTTTGAATGAACAGTGTGCACACATAAGGCAGAGGATCACGTAGTAGTAGTAGTAGTAGTAGTAGTAGTAGTAGTAGTAGTAGTAGTAGTAGTACACTAGTGTCCAAAATTCAAGCATAAGTTACGAGTAAGCAGGGAAACAGGAAATAGACCGTAAATCGCACGACATATGCACCTACCAACTGTACGTGTTCACCCTGCATAGGAAAGGAGTGTTCCCTGCTTTGACTAGCGGCGTAGCAGCAAGATAAACTCAGCCAGTGCCTGCGCCCCATATTCCCTCAGTCGTGTTTGCCCTGTTATAGTGTACAACTGTACCGAATGTAGCCTCGTGGTGAACGTGACAACATAATGGCACAACGCCGCCATTTGGACCCCGTTTTGCAGGGTAGAATACTCGGCCGCCTGGAAGAAGGCCAGACACAGACCGAAGTCGCCGTATCCTTCAATGTGCCACAAAGTGTCATTTCCAGGCTTTGGAGACGATTTTGAGACTCAGGAGATGTTAGTCGTAGGCCAGTACCAGGTCGACCAAGGGTAACCACTCCACAGCAGGACCGACATCTGGCCTTAACCGCCCGACGAAATCGGAGTGCACCTGCAAGACAATTGTTGGCGGAGCTTGCAGCCGTCTCAGGGGTTGCCGTTTCCCGGCAAACTGTGTACCGAAGGCTCAGAACAGCAGGGCTGTTTGCCCAACGTCCAGCGGTGTGCGTCCCGCTCACTCCAGCACAGAGGCGGGTCCGTTTACTGTGTAACCGTCAACATCGAAACTGGACCATGAACGAATGGAGGCATGTGCTCTTCACAGATGAATCCTGCTTCAGTTTGCAGAACGATTTCCGTCTCACATTAATCTGGAGAGAACCGGGTAGCCGATACAACCACAGGAACATCGTGAAACGGGACCAGTATGGTGGTGGTGGCGTCATGGTGTGGAGCGGCATCATGTTGAAAGGCCGTACGGACCTGCACATCTTCATAGGTGGTCCGAGGAACACTGTTAACGCTCGGAGATACAGGGATGAGGTAAGTAAGTAAACTCGTGTCCTCATCCTGAGGTGGTGCAGCTCTTTTTGCAGGCACACCCCCAATGGAGGTGAGCTGCATGTACCATTCCAACCACATACTAGCCCTCCTGCCATTCTTAAATTCCTGGCAGTACCGGGAATCGAACCCGGGCCCCCGAGGACGGCAGCTAATAACACTAACCGTTACGCTACGGAGGCGGACAGGGATGAGGTAGTCAGACCACATGTTCGACCCTTCAGAGATGCGGTTGGTTCAGACTTCCTCTTATTGGACGATAATGCCCGACCGCAGCGCGCTGCTCTGGTGGATGAATTTCTGGCTGGGGAAGACATTCATCGCATGGACTGGCCAGCCAGGTCTGCGGATCTGAATCCTATAGAACATGCCTGGGATGCATTGGGGAGGTGAACTGCATCACGTCAGCCTCCACCAAGGACCCTCCAAGGCCTTCGCATTGCCCTTTCAGTGGAATGGGATCGACTGCCACAAAAGCTCTTGGACCATCTGCTGCGAAGCATGTGTGGCCGTTAGGGTTAACCATACAGTCTATTAACAGCATATTTTGTTGTGGAAGACATCGCCAAGTTCTGTTAGTTGCCAAAGGTGTACCATGCCTATCAGAACTTTTCTGACACTGTTTGTTGTTGTTGTTGTTGTTGTTGTTGTTGTTGTTGTTCCTATCAGGCGGTATGGCCTCGTTTAGTGATTATGCTTAACTTTTGGACACTAGTGTAGTAGTAGTAGTAGTAGTAGTAGTAGTAGTAGTAGTAGCAGTGGCGGCCGGTCAGTACGTGCTACCGGGCTCCAGCACGTAGCTTGGAACTGTAAGGAATATTATTTATGTACCGTACAATTATCCCGGTGCCTTTTCGTTGTTTTGAGTACGATATGAATTTGTGTTTTGTGCAAATCAGGACGAGATCTGTCGAACACCTAGCGCCGTTCTCCCGGGGAACAAGGCTCGTGCTCATGTGAAGTGAGCCCTTGCCTGTAGCCTGAAGGAAGCAATACGCAGACGCAGCCAAGCTTGCAACACTCCCCCTAGCCGGCGGAGTATACCGTAAAACCGGATCAACTTTCACTGATCCCGTTTATAGTTACTTCCTCTCCCGCAAGGGGGTAGAATTACTCGATGTCTCCTGCTACCCGGAGCGCAGCGAGGGATCCAGTCGGCCGTGCTTATGTTGAACGTGGTAAGCGAATCTGCCACTAGAGAGTAGCATCGTCTGGTTTCGAAAGTAAAGCGTAAGTGGAGGCAATCTATCTCACACATGCT
The DNA here is from genome assembly GCF_040414725.1 of Anabrus simplex. Taxonomy (NCBI): domain Eukaryota; kingdom Metazoa; phylum Arthropoda; class Insecta; order Orthoptera; family Tettigoniidae; genus Anabrus; species Anabrus simplex. Next base: position 1,145,214,330 of record NC_090266.1, on the reverse strand, counting down.
TATTAAAATATCCATCTTCCTTTTGTGTCAAAAATAAGGAATTCGTAGGTGAGTCAAAGGACTCACCCTACATGTTATCCCGCATTACAATGTAATTTACTCTGGTGAAATGAAATAGCGTATGGCTTTTAGTGCCGGAAGTATCCGAGGATATGTTCGACTCGCCAGATGCAGATCTTTTGATTTGACTCCCGTAGGCGACCTGCGAGTCGTGATGAGGATGAAATGATGATGACGACAACACGTACACCCAATGATGGTTAAAATTCCACACCCTGCCGGGAATCGAACCCGGGATCCCTGTGACCAAAGGCCAGCGCGCTAACCATTTAGCCATGGAGCCGGACATTTACTCTGGTAACAGGGGAGGTCTCAATGAATCAGTTGGCAGCTCTTTCAGTTGCTTTGTGCGGTTTTTAATCTCGCGGTTATATTACTGGTGCGTGTTTTTTCTGTCATTGTGTTAGTGCTAAAGTTTATACGAAGATTTATCAAATTATTTATCCACTGCAGTGTATATAAAGTGAAATTAAATTAGTGTTCTTAGTGGGGATCTATATTCCCACGATTCTATTTGCACTGATGTAAGTTGCGCCATTAGGTTAGTAAAAACAATATTTCTCCAATGAATTATTTACCGGTATCTCGTAGAAAGTTGTCGAAGAATTCATCTGCTTCCAAATTAATGTTGTTTTTGTTTGTTCTGAGTTATAAATTGTGAGAAAAGTTGTATTATTATTATTATTATTATTATTAGTAGTAGTAGTAGTAGTAGTAGTAGTAGTAGTAGTAGTAGTAGTAGTAGTAGTTGCAGTAGTAGTATTACCAAGTTTGAAGTATGCGTTGTTCATCATGACAATATGCAGGTTTAAAACAGCGTATTTAGCTTGTTTTCTGTAGCACGTAGGACGATTTTTTCACGAGCCGCCACTGAGTAGTAGTAGTATGACCTGGTCTAGAATTACAATTTAGTCCTATTCCAAATTACAGCACCGCAATTCACTAAATAACTCAAAATTCAACCCTGAAAAGAGCCGTTTCTTAAAAAAAGCTTCTTCCTCTTCAATTTCATTAAATTCTACATTCATTTTATTCCAAATTAGCGTGAAGAGGGGGTTTCTCCTCTGACTTGGAGGGAAAAATTTGCCTCCAAAAGCGACTGCAGCTATCGAACTCGGTGACAGCAGATTAAAAGCATTTGGCACTACCTTTCATTTTCTTCTCCAAAAGCATACTGGTATTAATTTGTAAGAAACACTTACGACAATTTAGTTTTATTGTATTAGAAATTAACCCACAAGATGAATGCATCTATTTAATAATAATAAGTTCGTGTAGCTACCCTAGTGTAACCATTGTAAGGGTGGGCGGCGTCTTCCGTCCATAAGGATATCTGTGCTAATGTGGTGAAGGATAGTGTGGTGTGTGGTATACGAGTTGCGGGAAGGTTCCGTACAGCACAAGCACCCAGTACACGAACCAGAATATTAACCTTGTCGAGTAAAATCCACCAATCTGGCCGGAAATAGAACCCGGAAGACCGAAGCAAAGACGCTGGACAATGTATTTAATCAAATGTACTAATGGACAACTTCTGTGGAGTAGTGGTTAGTGTGATTAGCTGCTAACCCGGCTCTGCCACGAAATTTGAAAAGTGGTACGAGGGCTGGAACTGGGTCCACTCAACCTCGGGAGGTCGAGTGAGCAGAGGAGGGTTCGATTCCCTCCTCAGCGATCCTTGAAGTGGCTTTCCATGGTTTCCCCACTTCTCCTCCAGGCAAATGCTGGGATGGTACCTAACTTAAGGCCACGGCCGCTTCCTTCCCTCTTCCTTTTCTATCCCTTTAAATCTCCCCATCCACACCACAAGGTCCTTGTTGAGCATAATAGGTGAGACCGCCTGGACGAGGTACTGGTACGCCTTCCCAGTTTTATCCCCCGACCCCCAAATTTCACGCTCTAGGACACTGCCCTTGAGGCAGTAGAGGTGGGATTCCTCGCTGAGTCCGAGGGAAAAACCAACCCTGGAGGGTAAGCAGATTAAGAAAGAAAGAAAGAAAGAAAGAAAGAAAGAAAGAAAAAAGAAGAAATGTACTAATGTCTAAATACCTCCTTGCTTTATATTTATACTAGCTGATGTACCTGTGCTTTGCTACGGAATTCTACACTGCATACACATTCTTGGTTAGGTAGTATGCATGTTGTGAGCAAGATTGCATTAAATTGCATAGCTCTTAACGTTACCCTAAAAACGCGACGAGGAAGTCACCAAACGTCTTTTCTCATATGAAGACTGGGTAAGGGAATTTTAATTGTGATGGTAGGCCCGCTTGCCTACCATCAGTCACAATCAGGTTGGGGAGTTTTCATTATAATTGCAGACACTCACTTTCCACCTGCCCTTTTACATCCTCAGAAAGACTGTCTTAGTGGTTTTCCCAACTGAAATGAACATAGGTCATTACAATGACGTCAGTAGGAATGGCGCGATTAAAAGCAATGCTTTCATATGAAACCACACATTTTCTCACTTTTAATGAACAGTGCTACGCTGCCGATCTAACACTCCGAAGTTCCAGAGCTGGAATGACCAAGCCGCAGACAGCCGTGATCCGTGAACACTCTTCGTCTTTTTTTTTTTGGTGGGTTGGGGGGGGGCGTCTTGGAGAGAACCAGGGCAAAAAATATGCCCTTTTACTAATCTGTTTCCTAGGGGTATCCGATGAGTCGGAAAAATCTCAATTCACTACACTGGAGGCGGAAAAATCTATCTGCGGCCAGTATCGAGTATTCGCGAGACAGTGGGTTCGAATCTCACTGTCGCCAGCCCTGCAGATGGTTTTCCGTGATTTCCCATTTTCACACCAGGAAAATGCTGGGGCTGTACCTTACTTAGGCCACGGCTGCTTCCTTCCAACTCCTAGGCCTTTCCTATCCCATCGTCGCCGTAAGATATATCTGTATCGGTGCGTCGTAAAGCAATTGTAAAAGAAAAAATATATGTTGTCATACAGCTTTTGCATTTTTAATACTTTTTAGCCGAAGTCTTTTATTGTTATCATTTATACCGACACAATGATGCAGGCCTCTCTGACAAAGCACTTAACATCATACAGTAGGCCTACTCATTATATTGCCGGGTTGAGTGGCTCAGACGGTTGAGGCGCAGGCCTTCTGGCCTCAACTTGGCGGGTTGGATCCTGGCTCAGTCCGGTGGTATTTGAAGGTGCTCAAATATGTCGGCCTCAAGTCGGTAGATTTACCGGCATGTAAAAGAACTCCTGCGGGACTACATTCCGGCAGGTCGGCGTCTCCGAAAACCGTAAAAGTAGTTAGTGGGATGTAAAGCCAATGACATTATTATTAGTACTTATTATTTAACAGAGACTTAAAGAATGTCTGTAATAGTGTTTAGTTAGGTCAGTGTTTTCTTCATTCGCCTTTTTTTCCTGACACAAACATTTTATTTCTTTAAGCAAATCCCTTCGTCTGCAACTGGTCTATTTGGACGTTAACATAAGAATTTTTACTTTTATTAAGGACAGAAGTTCCACTTCAGGTATTTCCGACACTGTCATAGAGGAATCTAACGAATCAAGTTCGATAGCTTATAGAGTAATTGTAAGGACCCTACTCTCATGTAAATAATTTTTTAAAATGTACTTTCTAAATATGCACTTGGACTTATTTCTCACATCAAATGGCTGAAACGAAGAGAAATCCTTTGATTTTGCAATTAAATACTTGCGGAGAGCAATAAAGATAGATAGCAGCACGACGCACAACAAATTTATAATAAATACAACCAATTATGTATATTTGTTTAGTCCGCCACAAAATTTAAAAAGTGGTACGAGAGCTGGAACGGGATCCACTCAGCCTAGGGAGGTCAATTGGGTAGAGGGGGTTCGATTCCCACTTATCCTCCAGGCAAATGCCGGAATGGTACCTAACTTAAAGCCACGGCCGTTTCCTTTGCTCTTCCTTGTCTATCATTTCTGATCTTCCCATCCCCAACAAGGCCCCTGTTCAGCATAGCAGATGAGGCCGCTTGGGCGAGGTACTGATCCTCCTTCCCAGTAGTATCCCCCGACCAAAAAATATGGGCGAGGTACTGGTCCTCCTTCCGTGCTGTATCCCCCGACCCAAACGTCTGGGCGATGTACCGATCCTCCTTCCCAGTTGTATCGTCCCAGGACACTGCCCTTGAGGCGGTAGAGGTGGGGTGGGATTCCTCGCTAAGTTGGAGGGAAAAACCGGCCCTGGATAGTCAACAGATTAAGAAAGAGAGAAAGAAGATTAAAAATATAGTATTTCGTCTATATGCATTGCAGACCCAAAATGTTTAATTTCGTGTGTAAAAACACCCCTCACAACATGATCTGGGCCAAAAGATCCTACATGTATTGTGAACATCGGTGTGCGTTCGGAATCACCGTATGAAAGTCGGGAACAAACGAAACTATTTCCTTCGCATTTTGGGTGGTTGGAAAAATATTCCCATTCAAAAGGGCGTATTTCCTGTGGGGTTTCATTGTCGTATTTAAAGTATGAGAGCTATACCGACACGGAGGTGTATGTGTGGTGGCACCTATTAGCAGGCAGGTGTATCTTCCGCCGCAAAGACACGGTATGACATAATGCACTCATAGTTTGGAAGCGCCTTGTTGTGATCACTACACATTCGTACCTGTGCGATGGTAAATAAATGCCTTTGTGTTATAATTGTGAGGCAGATGTCTCTGCGTTAGTGGACCGTGTGTAACAAACATTATGCAATTATCGTAAGCAGGCATTGTGGAGATATTGGTTGTGATTGATTACAATAAGCTGTTGATGACAGTGTGGAGGAACGGATTGTGATTATATTTAACATGTTGTGTGTGTCATGATCACTTGTAAATTAGTGTAGGCTCTACACCTTATCCCAAATGTATTTAATCCGTTTATCCTACAGGGTTGGATTTCCCCCGGACTCAGCGAGGGATCCCACCTTTACCGCCTCAATGGCAGTGCCATGGAACGTGAGACATTTGGTCGGATGGATACAACTGGGAAGGAGGACCAGTACATCGCCTAGGAGTCCTCACCTGCTATGCTGAACAGGGGCCTTGTGCGGGTTGGGAAGATTGGAAGGGATGGGCATGGAACGGGAAAGGAAGCGGCCGTGGCCTTAAATTAGCTACCATCCTGGCATTTGCCTGGAGGAGAAATGGGAAACCACGGAAAACCACTTCGAGTATAGCTGAGGAGGGAATCGAAGCCCCTTTCCTCAGCTGACCTCCCAAGGATGAGTGGACCCCGTTCCAGCCCTCGTACTACTCTTCAAATTTCTTGGCAGAGCCGGGAATAAAAATAGGTAAATCTATGATGTATTGGTTGCTGTTTTGTTGTGTGCCATTTCCTCGTTCCCATTCAAAAGGTGTTGTCTGGCTCCATGGCTAAATGGTTAGCGTACTGGCCTTTGGTCACAGGGGTCTCAGGTTCGATTCCCGACAGGGTCGGGAATTTTAACCATCATTGGTTAATTTTGCTCACACGGGGGCTGGGTGTATGTGTCGTCTTCATCATCATTTCATCCTCATCACGACGCGCAGGTCGCCTACGGGAGTCAAATCAAAAGACCTGCATCAGGCAAGCCGAACATGTCTTCGGACACTCCCGGCACGAAAAGTCATACGCCATTTCATTTCATTCAAAAGGGGTCATTTCCAACGTGTCTGAACAAAAAGGCTATCTTGTGGTAGCCTGTCAAAAGAAGCTATTTCCATTTCCATTTGGGTACGTCCCATGCGGCTTTTATTATACGTTTCTTGCGTTTGCCCACAACTTTTTTTATGGTGGAAAAAGGAACATTTGAAGAGATACTCCTCAACTAGTCTTCATTGTTTAGGAACGACCAATAAAGCGGCCGCCCGTGCGCGCTGGCTTTAACTTTAGTAGCGTATTGTCGACTCTATATTATTATGTGCTTGTTGGCAACAAACCTACAACAATGATCGTCAAGAATGGCATATAACCGTTGCTGATCTCGTGCAGTTGCTCTTGTGAACTGTGAATGTAAAAATGGAGAGCGAAATCTTCGATAACCATTTCTTTATCGAAGAGATTGAAAAGAGACCAGCTATATGGGACAAGACGTCCGTAGAGTACTCCAACCCAGTGTGTAGAGCACGGGCCTGGGACGAGCTAGTGCTAATATTCAGCGACGCCGGAGATACAGTCGAAAAAAAGAAAGAGTTGGGTACGTATACTTCTATTTACTCATTATTGATGATGATGATGTTTGTTGTTTAAATGGACCTAACAGTTAGGTCATCGGCCCAATTCTGTTGGTGAAAGTCAAAAGCTGTCATATCAAAAAATGCAATTTTTCTGGAGAGAGATTAGAAAGTTTACAGGTACCGGTAACATATAAATCAGATACGTATTTAAACTCAAAATTTATTTCATACTTGATTGTTACACATATTTAGCCATTGAATGTTAAGTGTTTCAGCAGTGCAGTATAAATTCTTCAGTGTACCGGTATTCCGAAAATCATTACCCGAAATGTAGCTTTGTTTACCTAGTATTACATCACATGGCTGCTGATTGTGATAAATGCAATAATACTACAATGAAAACAGTGCATTAAAGTATGTCAATGAACACTTTCTGTCCAGAGCTTTACATCTCTACACTTATTATTTCACTTTTCACTTTCTTTTGGTTGGTTGTGTGGCTTGATTGAGTAGATCACTTCCTGACCCCAAGGTAGATTTAGAGAACATACCGGATAGTCTTTGAGGAATCAGCTTAATCACTGTCCTCTTGTAGGAATCAGAAAATGTGCAATGGCATGTGGCAGATGTGAGCACTGACTGGTAGAGAGGAGTTTTGGTGGTTGAGGGGAACTTCATTTGTCAGCCCTAGAGCGTATGAAAATTTGGCAAGAGTAGGGGGTTCAGGGTAATCCCAAACAATAATTAACTTTATACTTTGAAGGCAAGTGGCAAATTTTAAGTAAAATAGTAATCGCATGACCTCATCCACCAGGAGGCCGGCATAATGAGGTGACGCCAGCTAGACTGCCTGCACGTCAATTTCGATGTTCGCCGGGCTGAGTGGCTCAGACGGTTAAGGCGCTGGCCTTCTAACCCCAACTTGGCAGGTTCGATCCTGGCTCAGTCCGGTGGTATTTGAAGGTGCTCAAATACGACAGCCCCGTGTCGGTAGATTTACTGGCACGTAAAAGAACTCCCGCGGGACTAAATTCCGGCACCTCGGCGTCTCCGAAGACCTTAAAAAGTAGTTAGTGGGACGTAAAACAAATAACAGTAGTAGTATTTCGATGTTCACACAGAGAGTTAGCCATGCAATTTGGGCTGCGCAGCTCTGAGCTTGCATTCAGGAGATAGTATGTTCAAACCGCAATGTCTGCAGCCCTGAAAAGTATTTTTTGTTGTTTCCATTTTCACACCAAGCAATTGCTGGAGCTGTACCTTAATTAAGGCCACAGCTGCTTTCTTTCCACTCCTAGCCCTTTCTTATCCCATCATCACCATAACATCTATCTGTGTCGATGCGACGTAAAGTGCCGTAACCACCTCCATCACAGGTATCATCCAATCCACCATTGTTGCTTATCACTCCGCACTGATGTCCTTCTATGCCAATCCGAACTACATCACACTGCGTCTCCCTTTGTGGCCAGCCCCACAGCGAGAAGAAAGTCACACCCTATACCAGGGATGTCGAACCTTTCCCAAGTGGTGTGCCATTTTAAGTCTGGTTTATTATTCTCAAATGTCTACCGTGTCACTTGTTATTTTCTTTGGTATGGCTGCAACAAACCATCCCCACCCCCACCTCCTACCCCTCACCACCCACCTCGCACCATGACTTCTATCCCAAATTCCAAATTATGTTTCTGTTGTAACCAAGGTTGAGATTTACAAAACACAACTTTATTATTCGCTTCAAATGCAAAATACACTATTTACACAAATAAAACTGAAATTTAACTTGAAGCAAAATGAATTAGGAATCTTGAGAAAGAGTCTATCTTTTGTACACTATATACAAGTTTGCAGTATTTACATCCACTACTATCTAGAAAAGATAGTCCTTGTGATAAGAAAAGTCGATAGTCGAAAACTATCCGAAGTACTGACATAAATGTTTTGGAAAGTCCTTCCTTGCTGAGTTCATAAAAGCAAGTTCAATGTTGGAAGAATTCTTACTTGGCGAAACCAAGGGAGCTTGCATTAATTAGGGAAATATAACGGTATGTAATAGTATGACTGGATATGGGCAGCGGAATAAGAGGAGCGGTGACCAGAGGTGAGACCTCGTACTGCCAGAAATTCAGTCCACCTGGTCGAAGCACATTTTCAAGAGGAGTAGCCTCCGTGCTCGACGTAGGGTGTATTCTGGAGCTGGACACCGGGGCAAATGGGCATCTGGACAGGCTGGGAGTTCCTCTTTATAGTACACACACGACAGTTCAGGCACGCGCACTGAGAGCTGCGCGTCGAGGCTAGAAGAATGACACTTGGCGCGCGTGTAGCTGGCTGGCGGAGCGAGCAGGGAGCGCCGGACATACAACAGTTTCATAATACGTTATTAGCCTTATTACATATATATTGCAAAATAATATATTTGATTGAATGTTCCGTGGTTGTATTTTCCCAATACCACAAAAACACATTTTAAAATATGTTTTAAGAATGCATAACATTATTTGTAAAGAAATATAATAAGCGCCCATTGTAACACACTTCGTCATTAAGTAATATTAGATATGGAAATAAAAAATACTGATATTAACAAAGGACTTTAAGCGACACATCCTTCTCAAGTTTAGTGTGAAACTTGTTGCTGAATCTTAGTAGCCATGTAATTTATGTTGTCTTCAATAACACACAAGAAGCACTTAGGTCTGAATCAAGATGGTTTCTAGCTGTTGACTTCACAATGTTCATTGTAGAAAATAGCTGCTCGTATGCGTACAATCACCCAAACAAAGTAAGTAGCGCTGTAGCAAGTTTCTTCATGGCCGAAAATATTTGTGGGAGGCTGTTTCACTGTTCAAATATTAAGTTCTCTGGCTTCTGGAGAGAGTATTCACCATCAACAGCACACTACTTTCACGAATGTACGAATTTGTTCACCCATATACTGCTTTCCTGAAATCCAGTCAACTCCATTTGTAAATTGACTATTTCTAACCACTCAAAAAATCACTCATTTGTGAAATATGACATTTTGAAATAGAGTGCGATAGTTTCTCGAAATCTCGAAATTGGGATAATCTCTTGGCAAGTATTTGTCTTACAAAATTTAAAACAATGAACAGTTGCACACTAAGAATAATTATGCGCTACTGGCAACCACACACAAGTCTAACTTCACTAAGTGACTGATGTGGGTGAGCGAATGCCTCACTGACTGCATCTGACATTATCTCACTTTACTTCCGGACCTATCTGCTACAAAGCACATCCAAGTGGAACAACAATTTAGATTTTCGTTATTTATTTTTTAAACCTCAAACAAAACACTATGACTATACGATGCCATATGTATAGTCTATAGTACAAGACATATATAAAAACATTAATATGTGCATGTGGTGGGCCACTGAAATCATGTTTGCATGTCACCTAGTGACACGCGTGACATAGGTTTGCCATCCCTGTCCTATACAAATAAATGGATCCAAAACTCCCTGCAGCAGAAGAACCAGCGAAACACCGCCTTGCAGTGACTCCAAATTAAGTACTAGCCGTCACTTCTGCACATCTTGAACCAACCACCATGTACAGTGGACATGGGCATTGACCCTACCTGAACCTCCACCACCACTTCTGGTCTCTCCATCTCCGGAACCAGACATCCTATCAGCAACCCCTGTACCCACCAGACCCCACGAGCAGAGTGACTCATTCATTTCTTCTATTAAACCAAACCCAACCCCATGGCGGAAAAGGCCCAAAGGGTCATGGCCTACCAAGCGACCACTGCTCAGCCCAAAGGTCTGCGAGATGTCGTGTGGTCGGCATGACGAATTCTCTCAGCCATTAATGATGGACAGCAGGCTTCTATTAAACCCCTCTGCCGAATACCGCTCACTCCACACCATTTTCTCTTCCCTCCTCAAAGTTCAACATGCACTGTGAGGTGATAGCAAATATTTACAAAACTTTGAATGGGGTGATTATCAAACTCAACGGGAAAGTGGTGGCACAGAAACTCATACAATCCATACGAGCAGCCCAACTGGACTCCAACAATTCCTTCCAACCACTGGCCCAACCACAAATTAAGACTGCAACCCGGCCACCTAGGCACAGCGCATTCAGTTGCATCATCCATGGGGTGAACCCCACCATCAACAAAGAGACCATCTTTGCCAAACTTAATGCGGAGAGCATTCCAGTCAGGAAGGCCTTTCACTTTAGGAACGCATCTGGATCCACCTTAATGGTGCAAATCCTTCCGGCCACATTATCCATCTGGTCATATTAGATGAAAAATGATAGAGTGGTGGCAAGTGGTGTGTGCATACATCACCATCATCATAAAGTTGAGGCCTCACATTCCCCACTAAGACAGCCCATCCATTATGAGTGATTTCTCACATACAGTGTGCACACCACTGCACACCACCAGACACAGTGCAAAGCTGTAACTCCAAAATGGAGACATTGCTTGCAGCAGCACCAAAAATCAAACAGCCACCACACTGCAATACCTGTGGAGACTCACACTACGTATACTTGTTGCTGAAAGATTCATCCAGCACCTCCTCTAAACTAAGCACAGTTAATGTCACTCATCCAGTATACCCACCACACCCATTCATTCACTTCTCTCAGTCCCCACATTAAAAGAAACGATCGGGTTTACCACCATATCCCTCGACAACATTCATCTCTACAGTCATTCCCTGGTTCTTGCACAGCTCCAAGCTGCCACAAACCAAACCCTAAATGTCCAGTTTCAGATGTCCCACTCCAGCCTATATGCCCACTTTGAGTTTTCCCTTCTTGAGACCCTTGTTTAAACCTGTACACTCACTCCCTTACCTCCTAACCCACCCCACATTCCTTTATCACTACCAAGCATATGAGCAATGTGTCTACTAAAAGAGTTAAAGTGGTTCGTTAGGGTAACAACTTTTATTTCTGAGTTCTAATTTCATTGATCACTTCATTTTCGAAGGCTCATATGTTTCTTTCATTTTCTTTTCTTCTATCATTTCCCTTTTTTCCCTTTTCTTTTCTTTCTTATACTCTTTTTTCTTCTTAAATACTCTTCTGATTTTACACTCATCAATCTATTCAACCACACATTTATTTAGTCATCCATCACCCAATCACAACCACTCTCTATTATCCACATAATCATCCTCTAATCATCAACAGTCATTCATATGTCATCTCATGAAGCATAGCCCCTATACGCTATCAACGATTAGCCATCGATTCTCACCAAACCTAGTCTTTGCCTCACTACCGCAATTTAAATTTATTTGCTTCAATATCCACCTGCCTTTTCTTCACACTGTTTTAAACCACAACTCTTCTTGTAGCCAAATATAGGTTGTAATAAGTATAATTTTTTGTATGTTATTGCTTTACATCCCACTAACAACTTTTATGGTTTTTGGAGACGCCAAGGTGCCAGAATTTAGTCCCACAGGAGTTTTTATGTCCCAGTAAATCTACCAAGCCGGCCCCGTGGTGTAGGGCTAGCGTGCCTGCCTCTCGCTCGGAGGCCCCGGGTTCGATTCCCGGCCAGGTCAGGGATTTTTCTCTCGACCTTAGGGCTGGTCCGAGGTCAACTCAGCCTACGTGATTAGAATTGAGGAGCTATCTGATGGTGAGATGGCGGCCCCGGTCTCGAAAGCCCAGAATAACGGCCGAGAGGATGCGTCATGCTGACCACACGGCCCCTTGTAATCTGCAGGCTTTCGGGCTGAGCAGCGGTTGCTGGGCAGGCCAAGGCCCTTTCAAGGGCGTTAAGTGCCATGGGGTTTGGTTTTTGGTTTTTAAATCTACCGACATGAGGCTGCCGTATTTGAGCACCTTGAAATACTATCGGACTGAGCCAGGATCGAACCTGCCAAGTTGGGTCAGAAGGCCAGTGCCACAGCTGTCTGAGTCTGAGCCACTCAGCTCAGCGAGAGGGGTTGTTGCCCTCTAGGTGGCTCATCTCATCATTTCAGGGTGGGGACCGAAAACTGTTAATTGGTAGAATGAGATAACAAGGGTTGGGGCATAAGTCAGGCAACTATTATTTTTCACATGAAGGTGAGATCTACGAGATAAATGGAAATATAGAGATGGGAGAGGGGAGCGAAAGGTGCTGTGGAATGTATGAATAATGCCGAGTAGGTTTACGATCTGTAGAATATAAAGTAAGGAAACTGTCAGTGATGAAGTCCTTGTGCTATACGATGTTTATTCGCAGAGATTACGGAAACTTTTAAGTAGTCCACATGTAGCCAATGATGCAGGAGACGTCAGATACAAGTCGCCTCACCATGTATGACTCTGAATTCCCATGTTTCACAGCATTGGCAATGTCCTCTTGTGTCCCAAACCATCTCCCATGCAATGGTTCTTTCACTTCGGGGATGAGGTTCAAATCACACAGAGACAGGTCCAGTGAATATAGTGGAGAGGGGTGATGTTCCAGTAATTCCCACCCTGAAGTTGTCTCTGTATAGCCTCTGCTGCATCCGGTCTAGCATTGTCATTGAGAAGGATGACACTATTGAGAAGGTCTGTGCCTTTGTCATTAATGGCACTTCACAGCAGGAAGTTTCTGTAGCAAATTTCTGTTAATGTTGTGCCATGTGGAACAAAATGACATGCAATCACTCTCAATGTTGTAAGCCACAATGACCATCAGCTTCATGGAGGAAGGGTTTTGCCGAAACTTTTTCTTCATGTTGATCCAAAATGTTGCCATTCTGAAGACTGACATTTCATTTCAGGTTCATACAACCTGGCCCAAATTTCCTCCATGGTCACTATTCTCTCCAGCATTTTCTCATATTCCTTATGATAGCGTACCAAATGGTCAGAGCATATGGCATACCGTGTCCATTTTTTCATGTCAGTGAGTGCTCATGTCACCCACCATAATGCAATTTTTTGCAGACGAGGATCTTCCTGTAAAATTTTGTGGATGGTTCACTTTTCATTGTAATTCACTCTGCAATTACTGCACATGGCACATCAGTCCAGACACTAATAGGTCTTACAGACAGTTGCACTTTGCTGCTTGTTTCACATCTGTGCTAAAATGCTGCTTCCCATCTCACAACTGTCCATTATGGAAGGCCTTCATTTCCCACAGCTTCCACAAGCTGTCTATGACATTCTTTGGTACTACAACCCCTGCAGATGGCCAGTTTGATGTATGCATGCTGTTCTTTCCTCGTCACATTCTGCACAGAGCCTAACTCACAACTGCAGTCCCATCGTATTGAGCACAGTCCCTGTCCAATACACTGCCATCTCATGTTGTGTCTATGTGGTATGAGTGTCATGCTTTCCAGGATACATGGCCATTGAATGGTAGTGTTGGCTATTGAGTGTATGATTCAAAGCAGTGTATTGATTCATACAAGGGTCCGAGTGAATCAAATTGCAGGAACGGCGAGCTCACGGCACATGATTCAGATGACTCGGTGCAGACAGTGCTAAGTGGCTGACTCATGGATCAGTGAGACACAATGCAGACACGGTTCATTATCGGCACACTGGACATTGGCAGGGAGCCGAACATCCGCTCCAACGAGACATATTGTACAGAGCCACTACACACTGAAATAATTGTACTCTATAACAGACTCTCACTCTCAGCTCATTTGAAAATAATACCCACTTGCATTCACTGTCCTCTTCTTACAGGGAGGTGCAAATAATAGGTGGATTTATTTGCAGTGTTAGAAAGATAGTAAAAATATAATTGTGAAGTAGCTAGTAAGTAGGTAGGCAATTAGGTTATTCTATGTATTAGTTTAATGAATCTTAGTATTATAATTTAGTTGACATTTGACAATTAATTCAACTCGGCTGTCTAGCCTACCTTACGACTATGAGTGGTGCTCACGATCACTCAGAATTATCTGTTTTATATTGAGAAGAACTGCTCAGTATTCTCTCAGTTCGTATGTTGCATCATTGCACAAGATTTCAATCATTGAATAACTGAGATCGCTGGTGTACTTGGACAGTGAGTAAGTTAGCTGTCTGACCCAGTAACTTAACTAAAAGACACTGAATCAGAAAACTGTGAATACAGTGAAATATCCAAGTTCTTTGAAATCATTTAAGAAAAGACTAGGCAAACAGTTGATAGGGAATTTGTCACCTTGGCGACAGCGCTATATGCAGATCATTAATGATTATGTGTACAGATATTTTTTCATCTAATTCTATACCGGTACACATATTTAGTAGAGTTGTCACTATAGGAGACAGGCTTTGTAACATCAAGACTTGATGCGAAGGGTTGGCTGCAGGAGAAACTTTAATCTGAAAGCTCCATGAAGCATAGGAAAGCAGTTTATATAATGAAGACCAGATGGCAGTAGCGAGCATTGAATGCTGTTGCTGCTGTTGTATCAGCATACACTACACAGATGCAATACGAAATAGTGACTTTAATGTGCCATGAATTGGATCACTGTATCGATTCAGTAACATGAACGGAATTGAATGAACTGATTTAGCTCACTGATCAAATATGGCATCACTATTGTATGGTAGCACCATGTAAATGTAAGGAAAAAGTAGTTGCTGTGGCTTATGCTCCAACACTCATAGATAGCATTTGTGTGCTTTGCAATGTAAAAGTCTTCTTCCTCCTCCTATAACCATATCGTATCTAGCATCAAACCAAATATTAACTGTGAAGGTAATGGGAATGACACGAAACATGACCAATAAATGTTGAATATATTAATCTGGCAAGGACAGCCGAATCAGAAGGTGGTGGATCAAACTAGAGGGAACTAGACGTGATGCTGATAAAACCTGATGAGATCTGTAGAGAAACTGAAGTGACAGATGGTGTGGGAAACACTCTTTCTACCCAAAATGAACTCCCCATTTAATGTAAATCATGTAGATTTAATCAGTTTTATATTCACATGAAGTAGCAGACATATTTCCTTTCATTGCTGTCATAATATCAAGGAATACACACTCATGCTATCTGAGCTCTTTGATAGTTATTCCAAGGAGAAAACAAAACAAAATATTTACAGCATCAGTGTTGTCCCCAGAAATTTTCATTAGCCGGGTGGCAGGAATGAGTAACCAGGCAGGGAATACTACATAAAAAATGAATAAGATAAAATTTCAATTTATTTCCCTCGTGGCAATAATAATAATAATAATAATAATAATAATAATAATAATAATAATAATAATAATAATAATAATAATAATAATAATAATGATGATGATGATGATGATGATGATGATGATGATGATGATGATAATAATAATAATAATAATATGGCCTCAGCTACCATGTAAACATTTTAATTTGATATCTGGCTGCTTGCTCATCATTTTCAATGTTCCGTTTTATTCTGGGCCTACTAGATGTCAGACAGAGTAAACCAAATCTCTCTTGGGAGTCTATGGATGAGTTTTAGTGAATTTTATTGGGTAAACACCAAATATGTCACAAGAGATCTTTCACATGCTGACATCATATGAGATGGAATGTTGCCCTTCAAAAATCCGACTACCTGTGTCGGGTTCGAACCCACTGTCTCTACCACTGATCCTCAGAGGACATTAACAGTAATATTAGACAGGTAAACATTAATACCAACATAGTTGGTCCGTTGTTGGACATTATAAATTTTCCAGTTAACTCATTCCTTGTTGCCAGCATTTCACCTCAGTGTGCTAATTTTGCTTCATCAGTTGGTAAATAGCACACCTACCAAGATGCATGGCTAGTTCATACTGTGAAGGCCACTGTGTAGGCTACTTGGAGCCACCAGCAGTGCCAGTGCACTATGAGAGACTTTGTCTCATTTTCAAAAATTGATTTCTGCCTGGCCATCAGATGATATATCATTGGGCATTAACTAATTTAGTACTATTATCACAAACAAGATGTTAAGTGTTCTACTGCTCATTCATAATCAAACATTGGGACTTACCACTCGGTTGCTGTGGAGTGCCAGATGGGTTTGTGATGTCATGAGGAATCGAGTGCTCTCGTGCGATTCCACACTAATCCAACCACCGCTCACGCACGACACTACGTTACAGTCAAGCTAAACCTTTAAACTCCTATGTAATTGATGCAATTATGCTAATAATAATGAAGATTTATCATTCAAATGAACAGTTTTACAGTATTTACATTTTAATTTGGAGAACGCAATGACTCAAATATGTATTAATATTACGTAACTAGCATGTATCTAGGTTATGTTAGCCAGGCGGTCTGTAAAAATGGCAGGGTAGTACGCCCACTAAAATGGTCCTAGGGAGGAACACTGAACATATTGACATGATGCTGTATAGACTTTTGGGCTTATGCCATGTGAAGAAAATAAGGTGAAATTTTTAACATACTACAGTATTTCGTTCCGCCACTAAAACTGCTCACAGTCTGAGTAAAACCAAGGACAAATTGTCCTCTCTTTTACATCCTGGGGTATACGAAATTCCCTGTACATGCGGTAAGGTATGCATCGGCCAAACATTCCGGTCCTTTGGTACCCGTATCAAAGAACATGAACGTAATATTCGTCTCAACCAACCAGACAATCGGCAATAGCTGAGCATGCTCTGTCGTCAGGTCATGATGTCATGTTCCAAGATGCTCGAGCTCTTACCCACACTAGACACTACAGGTCCAGGATTATATGGAAAGCTGTGGAAATACGTAGAAATCCTAACAATTTCAACAGGGACACCAGCTATCAATTAAGTAATACCTGGTTGCCAGCCATTAAAAATGCACGTAGGTAGTTCCCTTTCCTGCCCCCTTCACTATAGTTATTTCATCTCGGTATTTTTTCCAAATTCGTATGTTCCTCGTCGCCAGATGTTTCATTCCAGGCTTGTGTCTATACCTCACACCTGTATATATCACATGTTATGCAAACCATGTTATGCGAACCGCTTAGTGTGATTGTGAGGGTTCGGTCAGCTTCCGCTTCGAACGCTTGCGTTGTGCCACATCCTGGGAGCCATCTGGTGGTGAATGACTGTACCATTTCCACTTCTAGTATAACGTTCAAAATTTCAAAGGGTCATTGTTTAAGAAGCCTTTCCCGTGGTCAGTCGAGATTTCTTCTGAGGACGTAGAGCACAGTTTTCTGCGAAACGTTAAGAATTTCACGTTATTTTCTTGACACGGCATAAGCCCAAAAGTCTATACAGCATCATGTCTATAAGTACGGGCCATGAAAGTATTAATGGCAACTGAACATATTGTTCTTCACATCCTCCCCACTTTTAAAGGAGAGACACAGATTAAAAGGAACAAACAAAATTAATCACTATGGGCATCAAACGACCTATCTGGTAACTACTGTACAGTCGCTCAACTGAAAGAAACTGCAAAAAGAAGAATATAAAAATTTAAGGAATTCACAAACTGAATTTATTAGGCGCTTTCACTTGTTGACCACTCCTGGTTACCACTACTCCCTTTAAGGAGTCTGAGGAGTCAGTCTGTTCATGAGAGGGAACACTACTGGGGCAGTTATCAGTATCCTCCCTCACAATTTTAGAAGTCACTGTTGTGGATCCTTCCAATATATTATACAACTTTTGCACAGGACAAGTCACCTCACCTGACAATGTTTTCAACCTTGTAACTCTTCCAACACCATCCTTTCCATGATACACCTCCAGAAGCCTTACCATTGGCCAATCGAACCTCTTCTTCCCATCATTTCCAACTGGCACCACATCCCTTTATCCAATGTTTGCAGAAGTCTTCCTCAAACTCTGGATCAACTGACTTAGATACTCTTCTCTAAATCTTGCCCGTAAATCTTCTTGCATCTGTTGTAGAAATAAAAATCTCCTGGATAAGTTCACAGAATCCAATTGATCTAAATCAAGTGTTCCCACACAGACTTCTTCTTGCAGAATACTTGAAGGTGAAAGAGGGATGAGATCTTCAGGCTTCTCAGGCAAGTAGGTAAGAGGACGGAAAATAACCATGGCTTCACACTCATACAGTAGGGTCGCCATCTCTTCATAACACAGTGAAGCTCTCCTGAGGACATATCTCAAAATTATCTTTACTACCCGAATCAGACGTTCCCAACAACCACCCCATCAGGCTGCTTTGGGAGGGATAAACTTCCACTATATTTGCTGCATTATGGACTCTTTTCTTATCTGCTTCCAGATGACAGTTTGAAACAAATGATCTGTACCAGTGAAATTTGTCGCTGTAGAGAACGTTCAGTTTCCCTCGTAGAGTGATTGAACCATTGAAAACTGCTGACCAGTTTCAAGTGCACTGTCCTATTCACAAGAGCATAATCCACCCATTTCTTCCTCCTTTCAGTATCAAGGGTCCAGCAAGGTCTACACCTGTCACCTCAAACACCGCAGTTCCAGGATGAGCATCAGTCTTCTTAGCTTTGTGCCTTTTACATCCAATGAATCTTGATAGCATGGCCCAGATACTCCTTCGTCTCCTTATCACCCAAAATCTTTCTCACAAGCGCGATAGTAACATGTGTGTGTCAACGTATAACATTCTACGATGTCACAAATAAATTAGAAACTGCATCACATGTTTACTTGGTAGTATCATTGGGCATCTGAAGTCTTTATTATCTTTTCTTTCAATGATCTTTGTTTTTACTCATAAAATTCCTTGAGAAGCTTTGAATGTGCAAAGTGACTTCTAGCTGGAAATCCTGGCGACCATTCTGGCAGTCTTGATATATGATGAAAAATACCGTATTTGCTCGCATATAGCTCACATTTTTTGGCAAAAAAACTAAATGAGTGTGAACATTTATGGTGTGTGATATAGGCGGAGATTTGTGTGCAAAAGATCGTATTCCTGAAAAAATATAAAATTTGCATTAGGCTATTGAAACAAGACAACTGGCATACTTACCCTATTCATTGTCACTGCCTTCAGTCTCTGGGCTATTCTCGTGTGCATCATTCTGGTCACCATTCCATACTCCATTATCCTGACTTCCGTCCAACACAATTGCGATGCCCGTCTTCAAGAAACTCTTCACTATAACGTCTGTCGACACCATAACCCATGCCCGCATAACCCAATTGCACACGAATTCAACTGACGGCCTCTTTATTTTGCCTGCTGGCATCAGCTCATGCTCCCCTCCTGCCATCCATTCGGTGTACAATTTATGTATGTTGTCCATGAAGGGCTCGTTGATGGAAACATCTAAGGGTTGTAGACAATGTGAGAGTCCACCAGGAATTATGAGATCAGTTTTCATTTCCTGAAGATGCTTCTTTGTGTCTTCCACCAAGCGTCCACGGAAACTGTCTCATACTAGCGTTGCTGGGCGTCGAAGCAGTGGCTCTTGCTGTACTCCCCACAACGTATGGACCCAGTACTGGACAAGAGCTGTATCAGTCCATCCTTTTTCTTGAACCTTTACATGAATGCCTTAAGGAAACTTCGCTTTAGGCACTGTTTCTCTTTTGAAAATAACGAACGGTGGCAATTTTCTTCCGTCTGCGATTATTGTTAGCATGCCAGTACAACACTGTTTTTCACAACCAGTTGTACGTACAAGCACACTAGATTCTCCCTTCTTGTTGATGGTGGTGTTGCATGGCATGTTGAAGTTTATCGGGGTTTGATCTACATTGCCAATTTGAGATAAGAGGTAACTGTTTTTCTTCTATATTGCTATCACATGGCGATGAAAATCTATGATTTTGTTGCTGAAATCGCTTGGCATTCTCTGGCAGGGAGATGTTCACCTTCGCAGACACAATCCCTTTCATGTCATGAATCTACGGATGCAACTCAGGCTTACTTTCAGATCCGAACAGCTGATTCCTCCTTTAATCACTAGTTCATGCACTTTGAAATGTAGCATCTCGTACAAGATCATTTTGCAACTCTGTAACGTAATGAAGCAACTCCTCTTCCATCTCAGGAACTTTACCAGTTTTCTGCCCTCTGAATGCCTTACATGTTCGGTTGGTGGTTTCTAGTGCAGCTTTCTGTTTAGTCCAGTACCAAACATTAAACTCAGTAACACTGAATTCTCGACTGGCAGCTCTGTTACTATGTTCATCAGCATATTTTATCACTTTGAGTTTAAACCCTGCCGTAAAACTCCCACGTTTCTCTATAACTTAAAGATCAGCCTACATAAGAAAACTTAACTGAGAAACAACAATGAAATGTGAAGACAGAATACTGGTACTTGTTGACAATGCAACAGATGGACGATACCTAATACGCGATCACTTGACTGCCTGGACAAGGAAACGCTCCCAGTTCGCGTGATCAGCTCTGCCAGTCAGGTAGCGATAAGCATATTGACAAAGATGGAACAGAAGGGTGAGAGGGATGGCTGAGTGTGACTGACTGACTAGGAATGTGTCCCTGGGGCGGGGGTTTGCGAGATAGGTATTTTTGCTACAACAGCTAGCCTCGAACATTCTGCAGGTAGAAGGAAATTCAGTTTCTTCTTGAACTGTGACATACAAAGTACCATAACAGTAATTGGTACAGTCCCCATATTTAATGTAGGCACGTCCACGGAATACCCAAATTTCATTTTGTGTCTGTACCGTATGTCTTTATGACAACATCAGAAATTAATGCAAGTTATGTGCAGAGATTTTTTTGCTGCAATTTCAAATGTTAAAAATGGGTTGCGAGATAGATGCGGTGGCGAGTTATATGCAAGCAAATACAGTATTTGGGATACCAAGGAGGCTACCCAGAGAGGACAGCATAAGTCACAGTTTCCTCATCTCTTTGATGATCAACTTCCTGTATGGCACCTTCACTGCAAGGCCACTCTTCTTCCCCCAGCTTCAACCAGGCAGGACTCTCCCACCACTTGGTCTCCTCTAACTCATCCACACTGCAACCTCATGAAGGCAAATCAGCTGGATTACGTCTTCCTGGTACATGCATCCACTCTCCTTTGTGGGAGAATGTCAGTATATTCTTCACTCTATTTTGTACAAAGACACTTCACTTTTCACACTTATCAGTGCAGTGGTGGGATCTGTCTAAATATAGCATTACACATCAATGAGCCCAAGACTCTCTTTAACAGTGGTTAACATTCGAACACCAGTACAGCAGGAAAGTAATTCTAGTCGAAGTGTTGTAGTTCTCTTTAATGGTGCTGCCTTTGCTTTTGCAAACATTAGCAACATTCAACATGATGCTTGCTTATCAAAATTACAATTACAACATAAGGAGATTTACTGGCATCACAGGACGTATGAAATGAATAAGACTTCCTACAGTCGGCCAAGGTAAATCGCCTCAGTATAGTAAAGTAAATTCATGTCCTCATCCCGAGGTGGTGCAGCTCTTTTCAGGCACACCCCCCAATGGAGTTGAGCTGCATGTGCCATTTGAACCACATACCAGCTCTCGTGCCATTCTTTAATTTCTGGCAGCACCGGGAATCGAACCCAGGCCTCCGAGGACCTCAGTATAGTGATACAAGGTAATTGATGTAATTGTTCATTCCACTTTATGAACATCTTTTTTGTTCCTGTTGGTACCTCTGTGTCCTAACTTATTCTCTGCTCCCAAGTTTCTTGCAACAGAATCTTCGGCAACATGGTCGCAATGGTCAAAGATAGAATACATCGTCTTGTTAACAGTTTGTTATGAATTTAGCAGTTTTTCATGACATACAGCAACCCCAGTACTGGAGAGACTGAGTCTTCTGTGGCATGTTCCTTTCCCATCTTTTCAGGTCGAATTTTGCAACTGTCATTGTTTCAGTAGCTTCTTGAATGAATACTTTCAGGTCTTTCTTGGAGTCCATTATGAAGACGCAATTTTCCATGTAGGAGGCGTGCTTCAATCTCTCAGCTGTCTCATTGACCTGCTTGACATTTATCCAGGTGATGGTTAATAACAGCCCTGAGGATAAAGGGACTTTAATTTATCCCAAAGACCACATGGCAATGTTGAAATACCTTGAAGCTCGTTTGAGTATGATGTTCCCACCATAGAAATTTCAATAAATTTCTATCAACCCTGTTTACTGACAGTTGTAGGAATGCTTTTCTTATGTCCAAGATCATACCCTCTGGTCCCTCCCATAAGTTCAGCAGAACAGAGGGGATAAACTTGAGCAAGTTCGGACCTTTATTCAAACAGTCATTCAGTGTCAACTCCCCATTCCTTTTACTGGATGTATCTAATTCTCGTAGTTGCACTGTCCTTAAATACACCCTAATGAGGTAGAAAGTAGTTACTACCTCCAGCCCCTTCATCACATGTCTCTTCTGCAGTACCTCTTTAGCCCATTCTTGCAGTACAGCATCATATTCTTCAAATCGATTTTCACAGTCACATTTTTACATCATTCAGATACATCTCAACTATGGGTCAACACTGTAGTTGTCATTATGCAGTCAGAATTGTATTTCTTCTTTTCAACATGAGTTCTTATCACAATCCACCCAGGTTGTGTTTCCGTTGCTACCAGACGCAATCGAACTTCTGCGTTTGAGCAGTAAACAACTTCCCAGCCGCACCTTATCTAGTGAGAAATTCAATTTCAGGTTGATCATTTCCAAAATCAGTGATCATGATATTCCTTTGTTCCAATTCCATCATACATGACCCTTTGTAGATAATTGCTCTAATCGTACGCTGGCAAGTATCGGTCTTCAACACTACCAACAAGGTCCGGAGCAGAACTTCTTGGGATCCACAATGTGATGCTCAAACGATGGTTACTTTCTCTCTTTCCGTATGTTCCTTGGAGCTGTCACTATACCTATGCACACTATCGGGTGGCAAGTCCAGGCACATTATAACGCTGTGCTTCCGGCTACAAATAATGCACTTCAGGACAGCTTTGCAATCAGCCGACCTATGTCCTTGCTTCAAACATATGAAGCATGCCTTTTTCTTCTTTAAAATGTCTGTCATCTCCACTAAGGACATTTTCTGGGCTAAGAAACACTCCTTGCTTTTGTGTGTCTTCTCACTGAACAGACAAGTTACTACTCTAGTTTGTTTCTCTCCTGTCAGTATATTACGCACAGTAGGTACATTTTCCACCTCCTCTACACTTTCCTTAACACTGACCATCTCTTGTGATTTAACCAGCATCCGGAAACCCACTCTTGCCATGGCTATCATTTCCTCCTCTTCAACCTCACAAGAGAACTATCTGTACAGTCAGATCAAAATCAACAGTAAAATTTTGCAGAGAGGATAAAGAGACTACAAAATAGCAATCTGCAAACATTTAGCTTCCATTTCGAACTGGAAGGTGTCAAAATCTTAATACAAAATCTGTATGACAACCCAGCTACTGGAAAACCCTTGCATCTTGCTGGCTCGCTCGGCGCACAGCAGAGCGGAGTTGCAGTAGTGGTGGAGGGGGAGAGAATGAACTGGCAGGCTACCATGCGTCGAGGTCACTTTATTGTTAGGGAACAAATGTGAAACATAAATAAGGTGCGTTTATCGCATGATAAAAGCACAAATATTTTTGGCACCATGCAGAGCGAATTTGCACTTTAACAATTTCACTCTGGTTGACTGCTCTAGCAGTCGGGAGGGAGCTGTGCTGCGCACCCGGTGGACTACTGTAGCAGTTGTGCTGGAGTGTGCCTCATAGCTCGTCGACTTCTGTAGAAGTCGCATGACTTTCGGCTGTTTCCGTTGCGCTAAGATAGACATCTTGGGGAAGTTTGGCCTTGGAGGTCTCTCGTGACTGACTTGGGAGTCTATAGTTATGGCTGTGATCACCAGATGACAGGAGTAACCAGTTCGAAGACGAAAGCAATGTGTCTGGTATGCTACTCATTTCACGCCTAGTTGCTCCCCTGTGCTGACATGCTTGTGCTTCTCGATTTAGCTTTCAATCACTTTAAATTGTGAAAGGTCTGATAACGGTTGAAAGGTACAGTATACTGTGGAGGCAGCTCTTACCCTCATATTGGGTAGATGATAGTGATTTATCATCTGATTCTGGTGACGGAACAACTTCATTCACACCTTCTTCTTCAGGCACGTTTTCTACTTCAGTTACCACTTCATTCTCTAAAAGGCCAGCCTACTTTGAGGATTGGACTAAAGATGAAGATAGTGAGGATGAAGACCAGGTGCATGAACTGCTGAGCAGAAAAATAAATTGGAAAAAAGAGAATCTGAATCCGAAGAAACATAATTTTTAAGCAGCTAATTCTGAACTGAAAACTTTACTGGACAATGCTAGCATGTTAAGTTTCTTTCAACTGTTTTTTAACACGAGTATCATAACTCTTCTGTGTGAGGAGACTAATAGATACTTTTCTCAGAAGGTGGCTGCAGGTGGAGTTCAGCATTAAAAATAAAATAAATTATATTTATCCTCTTCCTGTCCTCTCCTCACGTCGTGAGCCATAAGCGGATGGGAGAGTGGAGTGAGACAAGTATTAGGCACAGCGGGCTCGGAGAGCCACTCGCTGCTTGCATCCAGAGGGTCACATGACCGTACGCTATGCCGGAGTGAAAGGGTTAAGGCCACATTGTTCTTTACAGTTTTCCTTACTTATTTGAAGGCAATATTTTGCAAGCACTTTGAACTCAGGAGGTCTGTCCGTAGTGTAATTGGTTGCGAACCATGAATATTTAATCATGTCCTTGAAATGCATGGAAGAACATTGAGAATAAATGGAGGATTGCATTTTCCGTATGTTTTTTCTCTGATAAACATTAAATTGAAAGTCTTCAAAAGCCGACACAATGTCTGTTAAATGGCCTGTCATTGCCGGAAGATAAACTTATCCAAGGGCTGTATTGTACCTGTAGTACTGGGAGGAATCTGGAGAATTTCTATAATGTTGCCAGGAAGAATGTCTTCAAGACAGCTTTTATCACTATAAGTAGTCCAGGAATCTAACTGTAGCAAACATTTCTCTTCTGCAAATGGGTATAAGGATTCTTTAAACCAGTATTTGACTTTTTTTCCCCAAATTTTTCCTGATTTTGTGGCTGTTACAATGATATTTCTGGCATGAAACATTTCTTGGGAAACAGTTCCAGTTGCCTCGTGTAGTACAATGAATAAAATCTGGAAAAGGGTACCGGCCATACCAATTGTAGGCACAATTGTGTACGAATGGGTAAGTTCATTAACTGATTATATTTTCTCACGAACAAATGATACCAGCCCGGTTGGAAAATGTGACATATACAGGTGAAAGGACGAGATGGGAAATACATGTGTGGGCATTGCAGAACGTGCAAACATTGTGCCTCACATATTTATTACAGTAGTGTATAGGACAATACTGGTTTCGTGGTACAAAATAATTACAGCCAAGCACAGCACACATACAGTTAACATGACAAAACTGGGTCTAAAGGCCCTCAAAGTATTACCCTGCAACGTTCACCACACGCTGCCAATGATGTGAGAGGCACTGAATGCCATCTGCGTCACCATTTGCTGCACCATGTGTAAATTGGAACATCTGTTGTTGCACAGCATTGGCAGTGTCCTCTCGTGTCGCAGACTGCCTACCACATAGTGGTTCCTTTACATTTCGTATGAGATGAAAGTCACCGGGCGAAAGGTCAAGAGCATGGCAGATGCTCCAGTTCTTCCCATCCCCAGCATTGCAGTTGCCCCCATACACGATCTGCTTTATGTGGTTTTGCATTGTCGTGCAGTATGATTGCACTGTCCACAAGATACAGACAATTATCCCAAATGCCACTTCGTAAATGTTGCACCAGAAAGTCCCTGTAGTACTCTGCACTCACTGTTCTGCCATGTGGAACAAAGTGGCACATGATGACACCCCTGATGTCATACACGACGGTTACCATCAGTTTCATGGGAGAAGGATTCTGACGGAACTTCTGCCACCTTGGTGATCCGGCATGTTGCCACTTTGCGGATTAACGCTTGAGTTTCAGTTCGTATGCCCTGGCCCAAAATTCACCGATGGCGCTTATTCGTGACAGGAAGTGGTCACTGTCCTTTTACCAACGTCCTAGGTGGTCGGAGCATGTTGCAAATCACATCCACCGTTGAATTTCCGTCGGTGCATGCCGTCTTCCTCCAGGAGCTGCTCGACAATGACGTGTGTCATGCCGGTCTGCACAACGACAGGTCGTCCCGAGAATTGCTGATCACCAGTCGCCACACGTCCTTGCTGAAACTTTCCTACCCACCATGCTACTGTACAGTATGGGAGGGCATTATTCCCAAGGGCATCTACCGATTTACTGAGTCTTTGGTAACATCTGACAGCGATGCTACCAATGATATATAACTTATCAATTTTACAGTCTGGCAAAACATGAAAAAAAATACTTTGCACATTGCCATTATAACTAAAGGAAAAGATATTCTAATAATTATGGCACAGTGAACCAATATGTTTGAGGTTTATTAACCCCCAAAGCAAATAGGAAACTCTCCATTTCTTTCAAAACTTAGGAAATTGCTATCCATTTATCTTTCAGTGTTTCACACATGACTACATCCTTCAGTTTTATACATATCATTTAACATATATGGTGAATTACTGCAGCCAATGTAGATTTTCATATCTTGTACGCATAGTGCAACTCACTGTACATTTTACTGAATCCACTTTTCTCAACCCCCGTTGTGCCAAAAGGCTGCTTTCATATTTGTAAATATCCATAACTAAATACCAAATCTCATTAATTCTGAATTACTCTATATAATTTTAATTATTTTTTTAATGCTTCATATATTGAGAAAATCACTCAGAAAATCAGGTAATTTGGAACTAAAGAAAATTTACAGCTCTTACCAAGAAGTCAAACAAGGGGAGTGGCCATGCATGTTAACATGCTACCGCTAGGGAGCCAAGCTCTTCATTCAGGAGACAACTGGGTTTGAACCCCACCATTGGCTGTCCTGAGAATGTTTCTGTGGTTTTCCATTTTCGCTTCCAGGCAAATATTGGGGCATTTCCTATTCATAGGCCACAGCTAATTCCTTCCTTCTCCTCTATACGCTCTTTCATTCACCATTCACCATCATTCATTTCATCTTCATTAGCTTTGCGACTTCACTGGGCCGGAGCCTCATGGGGAAAGGACAGCGCCCATTGGTCTGACACCACTGCAAGTGCTGTCATTGGCCACTATGTCGCTGTGGTCTCGAAGGATGTGAAAACGACTAGCTCATAGGCTAAGAGATTTCTGTATCTGGAGGCTTCCATGAGCTTAAAGTCGCCAATGTATCTGAAAGGGCTGATAGATAGATAGATAAGAAATGGGTGAGCCCTGTTTTCGCAGAGCTCCACACGTAGGTCTATGAAGACCCTTTGTGCCCCTTGGACGGGTTTGCCTAGTCCAGCCCTAGTGCTCCTATAAGGGATACCAGTGTCCGGATTTTGGCGTTCCTGATGTCCTCCAGGCTCACAAAATGTGAGCCCAGGAATTGATGTCTAGTGCTTGCAAAAGCCTCGCACTGACATAACACATGCGCGGAGGTCTCCTCCTCCTTACCGCATCTTCTACACATCGGATCTTGGGTGATTTTCATGATGTGTAGTGTCTCTGTAAGGTATTGTGGCCTGTTAACAGTCCAACTACCATTCTCATTCTGGTCCTATTCAAATTCATTAGGACCTTTTTATAGCTTTGACTAGGCCCTTTGATAAGTTCACGTGCCTGTCTTGCTATGGTTAACCTCTTCCAAATATCTAGGTGAGACTGGTTTATCCATTGGGATATTGCCAGTCTCACACTTCGGAGTGACACTCCCAGGAAGGGCTCTGGTCCTATGAAGGAACCCATTGAGCCCTGTTTCGCTAGTTTGTCAGCTTCTTCATTTCC
This sequence comes from Anabrus simplex, assembly GCF_040414725.1. Classification (NCBI taxonomy): domain Eukaryota; kingdom Metazoa; phylum Arthropoda; class Insecta; order Orthoptera; family Tettigoniidae; genus Anabrus; species Anabrus simplex. The sequence continues at coordinate 1,145,186,301 of NC_090266.1, read as the reverse complement.
ACTGATACCTGTGTGCCCAGGAACCCATAACAGGGTAACTGAGCTAAGCTCACACAGCTGATCTAACATCCTTTGGCATTCCCATACCAGTTTTGATGTTGTTTTAACTGCACATAGTGCTTTTAGCGCTGCCTGGCTATCACTACAAATAGTGATATGTCTTCTGTGTCCAGGCATATTCCATATATTTACAGCACAGGCTAGTATTGCGTATACTTCAGCCTGGAAAACAGTAGCATATTTACCCATAGGAAGGGAGAGCCCTGTCTTAGGCCCCCAGACCCCGGCGCCTGTGCCCGTCTCCGTCCGCGAGCCGTCCGTGTACCACGTACAGCCCCCAGACTTAAGACGGGCCCCAGCGTCCGCGGCCCACTCCTCCCTTGTGGGTATCACCACTGTAAATTTATAATTCAAATTAAAGCTAGGCTTCATCAGATCCCCGATCATCATTGTCATAGGGCAAGTCTGGTGAAGCCTGGTAAGAATAGAGGCATGACCTCTATTCGGGTTTTTGAAGGACCATCCTCCGAGTGACCAAAGGCGATAGGCACTCATTCCCGCTATTACTTTAACATATAAATGTAATGGGGGAAAACCTAGGATGGCCTCCATTGCACATAATGGTGTAGTATCCAGTGCCCCTGTTATTCCTAGACACGCAAGTCTTTGGACACTGTTTAACTTGGTACTCACAGTTTTGCTCTTTGAGCCTGGCCACCAAACTATAGATGCATAGGTGATCGTGGGCCGTACAATGGAGATATAGAGCCACTGGACCACCTTAGGTCTTAGGCCTCAAGTCTTCCCGACGGCCCTGCGACAGGCCCACATAATTTTGCGAGCCTTATCCACCTTATGATCTATGTGTTTCTTCCAACTCAGTCTTGCCTCAAGGATTACCCCTAGGTACTTAACCGAAGTTGTCTTAACTAATTTTTTCCCAAATAGGAAAGGCTCTGACAGTCCGTCTAGCCTCCTCCTCTTGGTAAATACCACAAGCTCCGTCTTATCGGGATTAACCGACAAGTCTGTCTCGTGGCACCATCTTTCCACCCTACGTAGAGAGCCCTGTACGAGTTCAGAAACCGTACTGGGGAAATTTCCTACCGCCATCAGGCTTATGTCGTCCGCATAGCCTTGGGCGTATATTCCTCCAACATTTAACCTGGTAAGTAGTTCATCCACTACCAGACACCATAATGTTGGTGATAATACTCCTCCCTGTGGACACCCCCTGTCTATATTAGCTCTCAACATTACAGCGTTGAGGGTAAACAGAACTTGACGGCCCTGCAGTGAGGCCATAATCCATTTTATGAGCATGCTGCTCACTCCTCTTCTCTCTAGACTATGTTCTATGGAGCCCAAAGATGTATAGTTGAAGGCCCTTCTATATCTAGGAATACAACCATGGCAAGTTGTTGTTGATCCAAGGCACTCTCCAGCTTAGAAACCAGCTGGTGCAGTGCCGTCTCAACCGACTTCCCTGGTTGATATGCATGTTGGTGGGAATGCAGGGGAAAGTCTCTTAATACTTTCTCCCTGATATGTCTATCCACCAGTCTTTCCAAAGTCTTAAGTAGAAAAGACGTTAGACTAATGGATCTATAATCCTTAGGTCTAGTATATGAAGACCTACCGGGTTTAGGTATAAATACCACCTTCGCCTGACGCCACAAGGAGTACACGTACCCCATAGTGAGACAGGCTCTAAAAATTCTAACCAGGTATGGTATAAGGACCTCTCCCGCCTCCTGAAGAAGCGCCGGGAAGATTCCATCCACACCTGGGCTTTTATAAGGGGCAAAGGATTCTAATGCCCATTTAACCCTTCTTGGGGTGACAATCTCTGCGGCTTCCCTCCAGCCACTTTTATCGGGTCTGAAGGATCCGCTCGATTCTACCTCACAATTCGTGATTACCGAACCTGGAAAGTGGGCATCAAGCAATAAGCTCAGGGTCTCCCCCTCTGTGGATGTGTATCCACCAGAAGGAGTCTCCAGTGAGCCCAGCCTTGCCTTTTTATCCAAGGTTAAAATTTTATGAAGCCTTGCCGCTTCATGTTGACTTTCAATGGAGTCACAAAATTGTCTCCAAGATTTCCTAGAAGCCTTTTTGACTTCTGACTTGTACCTTCTTTGTGATTCTTTGTAAGAATCTAGGCTTTCTTGATCTTGAAGTTCCCTGTATTTATTCCAGAGCCTTCGTGTATTTCTCCTCAGGTGTTCAAGATAACTATTCCACTTGAAGCTTCCTGTTACTCTCTTTGCCTTAACAATAGGGCAGTTTAATTCATAAGAGGTAACCAGTGTCCGTGTGAGAAAACTCACACTGAGCTCCAGCTCCTCTTTGTTTTTAATTATGTTTGAGGGTCCTCCCTCCAGTCCCCTTCTCACGTCCTCCCTAAAAGATATCCAAACGGTTCTTCTAGGGTTTCTGTAAGACGGGATCTCGATGGATCCCTCTATATAGAACACAATGTGTCTATGATCTGACAAGGAAGGCTCCAAAGAGACCTTCCAGTCTTTAAATTCCTGCATGATTCCCATGGAACCCAGGGTAAGATCTATGATCCCTTCGCTCCTATTATTAATGAAGGTAGGGGTATCACCAATATTCATGATCTCAAGATCAGTTGTACATAGAAATTCTATGAAGTGCTCTCCCCTTCGGTTTGTATTTTTGCTTCCCCAAATGCTATGATGAGCATTGGCATCGCATCCTACTATGAGGTTTAATCCTTGTTTCCTACAGTATATCACCAGTCTCTTGAACTCCTCCGGCGGGGGTGGAGATTCAGAGTCTCCTGGGAAATATGCAGAACAGACAACTAAGTCTCTTGGCTGTCCGCCCTCTTCATATCTCATTAGGACTGCTACCAGGTCTCTACTAATGAAACCCGGTATAGCCCAAGCGTTATGATCCTTAACTAGTATACAAGCTCTAGGCTTCTCCTCTGCTATTCCACTGAATAGAGTGAAACCTGCACATTTTAGTCCCATGATATGTCCCTGTCGAAGCCAGGGTTCTTGTATCAGGGCGACCGAAAACCCGCCTTTCTGGATACTTCTATTAAGTACCCTAGAGGCCGCTATACAATGTTGTATATTTGCTTGTATGAAAGTAATCATTCTTTACTTTCATAGAATACTTTACCTTATGCGGTCTCCGGAACGTGCTGCTCCGTCTCCCGCGATGAGTCTTGAGGCTTGGCTGGCCCAGCTTCCTGTCCGGGCTCCCGCTCTTCGCCCCTGTTGGTCTCAGTATTGTCTGTGGTGGGGTTGGTCCTCTGCTTGTCACGCTTGCCCTCCACCAAGGTGAAGGTAGCCACATGCACCCCGCAGAAGATCTTCTTCCCCACCACTTTCTCCACGTCTCTGGAGTCCATGCTGACAACAAGTCGGACACCTCTCTTCTCCTCCTTGCGGTCGTAGACCCTCCAGCTGATGGGATTTAAGCCATGGTTCTGGCGTGCCATTCTTCCCAAAAGGACATTATTGTCCTTTGGTTGTCCTGGTATCCAGACCATGACTCTCTTGTAGGAAAGAAGTTTATCCATGCCCACAATTGTGAGCCTGGCTCCTTCCCACGGTTGTATACCTGCAACAAGACTAGAAAGCCATGCTACAGTTTCGTTGTTCTCTGCTATGATGACGGCCGCACCCCTCGACAGATAGCAGTCCAGGAACTGAGGCTTAATAGGCCCCTGCTCCGGAAGCCCATCTATCAGATTGGTGATAGCCTCTTCCACAGCTTCCACCTGTTTCTCGGATAGCTGCTGGTCAGGATATCCCACAGGTACTATGGCCATCCTGATCCCAGCTCTGGCTATCCTAGCGTACTCCACCTTGGGTCTCTTGCGGGTCTGCCGATCTTCTTCTGGGGTTGCCCCCGACAGAAGTCGTTTCCCCGCTGGCATCATAGTGGGTGGGGTCCTCTGTGCCCTAGAAGTAGAGCCCTTTTCAGGGTCCCGCCTCTTGTGCCCATTGGATCCCTCCACTGTTGACGCTGTTGTGATAGTAGAAGTCCCCTCAGCCCCAGGAGTCAGGCCCTCTCTGGCCTGCTCCCGGGCCTTTAAGGCCTTCTTATATCTCCTTTTTTCAGCGCCAGAGCACTGTTTCTTCTTCTTCTTCTGGACCTGTAGATTGCCCACCTCTTGAGTGAGCCCTCTAACTGTCGAAGATGAACTATCCGAGGGTATCTCCGAAGAGTCCCCTTCGGTCGTTGTTGTAGTGTTTCTCTCGGAGGCCCCAGAAGGGCTCTCCGGTTTATGGATGGCTACCGTATTCATACAAATCCCACGAGTAGCTAGGGAAATATATGTCCGCCCAGGCAGAGCCCCGCATACCTGGGTAAGGCTACTTACTTCGAGAGGGCGCCAAGTATCTCGAAGGCTCCGTCTAAGACACATCTCCCATGTGCCATGCACCCCATCGGCACGGGTCGCGTTACACCTTAGGGTTGGGCGGTGCTTTCGCTTCCTCCTCCTTGTATGCCGAACGGTTACCCAATAGGGCTCCATTCGGCATCGCAAGAAAGGAGCTACTAGTCCCCCTCACCATGAAGAGGATCTTCAATTGAAGAGGGTAACCAAGGTTAGCCCCCTACAATTGTAGAAGCACACACGAGGGGGTCTGAAAGGGCTGGTCATGTATATATAAGGCGAGAGACAAGTATGGAGTCAGTTCGTTCAGTCAATCAGTGTGTGAACTCAGGGTGAGCGAAGGGTACTAGTCACGGGTGAGCTCAGTGTGAGCTCCGTCAGTTAGTGGCCGAGTGTGAATACGGCCTGGGTTGAGAACGGCATTCTGTTGGAGTGTCTGTCTGTGGGAGCTGAGGACTCATTCTGTATTCACAGTGACGTGTTTGTGTGTCTCTTGGACCAGCTGTTGGAAGAGAATATTGAGTGTTCTGGTACAGCATGAATGATATCACTGGAATGTTGGCACGGTGCTGTGAACGGAGTCCAATTAGGGTGTGAGAACAGCGGATACCATCCTGAACTGCGAGACTGTCGTGAGCGGGCTGCAAACAGTGGGCTGTGACAGCGGCAAGGAGATGACCATGTGACTGAGTGAGTCTATAGTGCGAGTGATCACAGTCTGTGTATAGCAGTCGTAAATACACAGTGTGTAAGTGTGTGTCACGAGTGTAAGTTGTGAGCTTGGTAATCCTGTGTGTGGGCCAATGACTTTCGATGTTAGGCCCCTTAAAACAACAAGCATCATCATCATCACAAGCAATCCTGTGTGTTTACGTGTAGTTTCAGTAATTAGATAATAAATTTTAAAAGTAGAACGCTACCAGTTTCTGTACTCATTTATTTACCCCACCAGCACGTTACAGTACTAAAGTATGATGCAGAAGTGTATTAAGTAGATTACATTAAACAATTTTCATCATTTTAGTGCCCATTATCATCATTTTTAAATGCTTATTTTTCATTACTTTACTGCCTATTTCCTGAATTTTATGTGCTTATTTGCCCACCTATTTTAGCCTAAATGCCTGAACTTTTGGGCTCTAAATACCAGCCTTGAAAAAGTAGATTTGAAAAAAATGGATCCTGAATAAACCATTCAGAGAAAGGTTCATTAGGAATAATGGATTTGGAAGAACTGACAGGAATGCTATGGAATATCCTCTCATTACACACCTGGAAATGACATAGCGTATGCATGTAATAATATACATCAAACACACAATAACCAGTATCATATATAACAAGCAGCGAAATATTACTATATCATCCAACAAAGTATTACTACATAATGGAGTAAAATAACTGTAATAAATGTAAAGCTTTTAAAAGTTTTAGGGTCCACCTTATTCAATACTGTACAATTTGTTGTGTAGATGTACTGTAATTACAACATATTATGTTTATTCAGAACTAGTTTCGATGCTATACTGCGTCATCATCAGCTGAACAGAGGCATTGGAAAACTGGCAATCATATAAACATTATCAACATTAACATTATGACAAATTAAAATCTTATAATATTACAAGTAAAATAAATATACGTTTAAAAAGATATATTGTTTGCCCTTCCCTTCTCAAAAAGTCGAAGACTTGCGGGTCTGTTGTACCAAATTATTAAAACCATATGTGATCAAGTTTTCTATAATTATTGTAATGTTAAGGTGAATTCAAATTAAAATTCACACGGAAATTTATTAAAATAGTTCCGTTCATAAAACTCTTTGTGCTTAATTAAATACACTTCGTTATTTTGCGTATAGTGCAATCGTAAAAAAAGATTCCAGGAAGTTATGCAGTGTCCTTTTTGACAGTATTTTTCAGTGAAATGAGCCTGATGAGGTGGGAACGTACAAATAAAGTCCTTAAGCTATTATCAAGAACTACTTTTCCCAGTTCAAATGCAGAACCTCAGAAGGTCGTTGACTGAGCGAAGCGTAATATTATAAGATTTTAATTTGTGATCATTTTAATGTTGATAATATTTATACGATTGCCAGTTTTCCAGTGTCTCTGTTCAGATGATGATGATGCAGTATAGGGTCAAAACTAGTTCTGAATAAACATAATATGTTGTAATTACATCTACACAACAAATTGTATAGTATTGAATAAGGTGGACCCTAAAACTTTTAAAAGCTTTGTAATCTCAGTTCAATATGGATAAAAATGAAGTTTATAATTTTAAATAATAAATCTAATGTAATACAAACACATACATACATACATGTATTGTAATCTATAAACAAATTTTATGGTATGTTTCAGGATTGGCGCTGAAGAAAAGATGGCAGAACCTACGAGATAGTTATATGAAGGAGGCAAAAAAATGCAAGTGTTCCAAACATGGTCCAGGAACATCTACGAGACCAAAATACAGGTATTTTGAGAAAATGAGTTTTCTGAGCATTTTGACAGGTCAAATGGATTCTTCAGATACATTGACGTCGGCGGATGATGAGGCAAGCAGCAAGAGGACGTTACCTACAGATGACGACCATTTGACTGAAATATTGGTGCAAAATTTAAACCACAATGAGCTCATAAATTATATGGAAGCGGATGAAGACAGACTATTTTGTTTGTCTCTGATTAAGGAGATGAAAAAGGTCCCAGATTCTAAACGTCTAAAACTCAAAATTGACATTTATAAACTAATTCTAGATAATCAAGAGAAATAATCCCCACCAGTGCCATTTATATGTGTAATTGATGTTGTACCATTGTTATCTGCAAGTTATGACCAACAACATACACTGACTATGCCTGTAATATGTAATATTGTCTTCGACAATTATCTATAGAGACAGCAATAGCCCTATTCCACATCAAGATCTCCCCCATCGTGACATATGCCTTAGAGCAGGGACGGCAAACCTTTTCCGACTAGCGTGTCAATTAACGCCTTGATTATTACTTTTCACCACCTAGTGTGCCATTGGTTATTTTACTTTAAAATCATCATGAAAACCCCCATCATTTGACTTCATTTAGGCATTAGATTTCATTACATATAAATTTATTCCACTGAGTGTTTCATGATTTTATTTTGCAAAACATCACTGAAAATTACGTTTTAAAAACAGGTCAATATTAAAAATAAGATACATCCCTCCTTTAACCTCTTAACATGAAACCCCGAGTATACTTGGGGTTTTATATATTTATATAAAATAAAATCCCGAGTAAACTCGGGAATGTCGCTCATTGATCGGTACCTAATTTAAAAGCCCGAATATACTCGTTTCTTTTTGTTTCTCAATATTTCTGCCAAATGTTTATGAAATTATTACTTCAGGGTCCTATTTTTGCAAACAGATGTCTCTGACTCAACCGTAGTGGATGTCGGTGACTCAAGCAGTTCGTTTTCGTGGCTTTCCCGCCCGAAGTAGCATTGTGTGTTGATCCTTGTTTTAGGGCATTTCACACAGCCACAAACATATGAACAGTATTGAGTGTCATGTTGTATTACTTACCATCTGTTTAGTGCTGAGTTATTCATTTTAGAACCCATAAAAAATATAACGAGTATACTCAGGATTTTAAAACAAGAACTTTTTGGTGGCTTATATTTCATTGTTAAGTTCGAAAAATATATTTTCATTGTTACCACTGTCTTTAGTTTTCAATCTTAGCCCTTTTTAACAATAAAAAAATTAGGTAAAAAAAGATCTCAATTTTGTAAATAATTGGTATGTTAAGAGGTTAACCCAATAAAAGTTGGAAAACAATATGGCCATAGAATTAATTGTGGCATACTTCTTTATTAAAGCGTAATGTTAATATATGCTATGCAGCTAGATTTTCAACCTATTTATTACACGTTAAAGACATGAATAAAATGTTAGTATGTTGTGCGGTGTGCCGCAGAAGTCGTGTTCACGTGTTACCTAGTGGCACGCGTGTCATAGGTTCGCCATCCCTGCCTTAGAGATTATCAGGTAGTACCTAACAAAGGACAGCCTTGGTGTACTAGAACCAGTGAAGGCCATGTATCTCAAGAAAGATCAATGCCTGGCAAAGAACGCTCCTTCAAGGTTAACCCATGAGCTATAATAAGGAACCAATTTCTGGGTTGTCTTTCATATCGACGGAACAAGCTTGATCGAGTGAATGTGCGATACTGCGTTACTTTGGTAGACCGGGTAGACCGAATCCTTATTACTTTAAGAGTATATTATACTTCAATAACAGATGTTAACTCTGCGATAATCATTGTGATAGTACACGTTGTTAAATGCAAAGGCTAACCAAGTCTCTCATTGAGTTCTGTATGACTGATTCTCTTTAATTAATGCACAATGTGTGTGCTATAATCAAAATTAAAATGTAATAAAACCTCCGTATTTCATTTATTTATCTGTTGAATGGGGGACCATAAGTCAGTTGGGCTTATTGTGTTGCTTCAAATCACTCTTCTCGAACTTATTATAAATTCACTAGTAACCTAGTATCTAATTTATTCCTATTGATGTGCTACGTTAAAGTCTGAATAAAATGGGGCTTCATAAAATTGATTACACTAGTAAATATATCTGATATTTAGGCTGAGTGAACTTAGTATTGAAATAGTGGTCTAGTAGCTAGTTGTTGTATTCTTGATAGTTAAATTAGGAGGGAACATCTTCAAATTGGTGGTCGGATGGCATAATGAATATAGCCTTACTTGTGTGAGACAACCTTCTTGTGGAGTAAATGTGTTGTGTGCCGGGCTGAGTGGCTCAGACGGTTAAGGCGCTGGCCTTCTGACCCCAACTTGGCAGGTTCGATCCTGGCTCAGTCCGGTGGTATTTGAAGGTGCTCAAATACGTCAGCCTTGTGTCGGTAGATTTATTGGCACGTAAAAGAACTCCTGCGGGACTAAATTCCGGCACCTCGGCGTCTCCGAAAACCGTAAAAGTGTAGTTAGTGGGACGTAAAACAAAAAACATTATTAAATGTGTTGTGTGGTGTCTGAAAAGACAAAAAGGTGGTGTTAGAAAGCGTTTTTTTAAAATACGTGTTAAGTTTAAAAGGGTATTAATTGATTCCCGATGGCCTCATTGCTGGTGCACTGAGTAACGTTTCTTGCTTGTGGTGAGCTATTGCTTGGTGTGTAAGAGGGGAGGGTAAGAGGTGTGATAGCGTGAGGTGGAGAGGGCATGTCCTGAAGGGGCCGAAGAGCATGTTTTCGTTGATGATTGATGATTTTATTTAAATAGGTTTCTCTTATTAAAGGAATAATAGCGTCATATAGGATGTTTATTTTGTCAGCTATTTTTTCTTCTTCTTGTTCTTCTTCTTTCCGTTGCGGCCTGTTGAGGACCATGTGCCAATTTCAGTTCAGTTCTTCATACTTCGTTGTTTTCTCTTCCATTCCTTCCAATATTCTTCCGTCCTTTCACTATGCTGTTTCTTTCTGTCCTCAGACCACTTCGCACCAGGTTTCTTGTTCAATCTTTCTTGGAATCCTTCCATACTTACTACCCTCTTCCTAAAAATCTCTCTGTCCATAATTTCTTCTTCTCTTATATTATTTCTTTCTAAATCTTTCTTTACTTCTTGAATCCAGCTAGTTGTTGCCATTTTGTCCCAAAGGTACTTGAAAATCCTTTTTTGTTAATCTGGTATCATCCTTTCTGTAAATATGTCCAAAAAATTGCAATCCCCTTTTTCTTATGGTTTCTGTTAAGTTTTCTATGTTCCTGTATATTTCATCATTAGATATTAATTTCCATACTTCTGTTGTTTTCACGGGCCTAAGATTTTTCTTATGATTCTCCCTTCTAGTACCTCAAGTTTATCTAATCTATAGTTTAGTACCAGGCATTCACTTGCATATAGGCATTCCAGTTTTACCACTGTAGTATAGTGCCTTATTTTAAGATTTTTTGATAGACACTTTTTGTTATGAAAATTCTTTGTGATGCCATATACTCTTTCCATCTTGTGTACCCTTTCTTCTACTGCAGATTTGTCTAAACCATTTTCTTGAATTATTTCTCCCAGATATTTGAATTTTGTTACTCTTTCCACTGGACCAATGTCCGTTGCCAAAAATTTTTGGAGCATTCTTGATGTTTGTAATGAATTTTGTTTTTTCCCACGAAGATTCTCAAAGCTGTCTTGTTGGCTATTTCTTCCAAGAGATTGATTTGTGTTGTTGCACTTGTTAGGTTTTCTGACAATATAGCAAAATTGTCTGCAAATGCTAGGCAATTTATTTTAATGCATTTGCTTTTTCTCCCCAAAGTTACTGGCAAAATGTTATGTTCTTTAAGTTTTACATTCCACATTCTTACAATTTTCTCTAGAGCACAGTTGAATAGAAGGGGTGACAAACCATCACCTTGCCTTACCCCTGTGTTTATCTATAGGTTTTGATATCTCACCCATAAATTTCACCTTTTAACCCTTTTCTGCCTGAATTAATTTCTGGACATGGACTAAGTAAAAATAGTATCAAAGGCTGTTTATGGCTGTTTCTATAGTATTTTAATGAACTTATTTTAATACATAATGTAACACAGATAATATAGCATGTGCCATATATGGCACGCTAGGCAGATTATACAGTATAAATATGTCAAACAAATTACGACACTGAATTCCTTATCTTTAGTTGTTTACCACAATTGCCCTATTGGGTGTGGTTTGGTACAAAACATTCTATACACAGACCTATTGCACATTTGATGCATATGGTACGGGGGCGACCTTGACAGGTTTCCGCAGCACAGCGTTTCCGTTTCTTGTCAAGAAATGGTTTCTCCCATCATATATGATGTCTTCTTTGATGCGGGTGGATCCTGAAGAGCTTGCAGTGCGACCTGGCCCTCTCGGTAGCGTTGGGTTGGATGTCAGGTAGCAATGCATAATATGTCTTCTAAACTGCAGCTGAGGAAGATCATTCCCCATTTTCTGGTAGAGGACCCAAGCATTGTGAATGGACACATCTATTAACCATGAAAATATAGGCCACCACCACTTGTTCTCTTGGATGTGTATTCTATACAGTGCGGCGTTTTCGTCCATTCGATCAGTTCCACCAACTTACTGGTTATATTTTCCAAATGCACATGGGCAGGGGACAATGATGTTTTTTTTTTTGCTGTTTTAAGTACCAAGACACACCAGAAGCTGGCCGAACTCCATGCATTGTTGAAGCAATAGTGACAGAAATATTGTCAAGCCACCATGTGATTATTATTTCACTCTCCTTGCTACTCCTGTACTCATAGTAGCCCTCCTCCTTCTTCCTAATCATTTGCTTAGAAGGGATCAGTTCACAGTTTTTAGGGATGCGATTTTCGCAGATTGTTCCTGTACCACCAAATCCATGTTCCCGTAAGTGTGATAGTAAGGCACCAGACGTAAATAAGTTGTCAAAATAAAAACTAAATCTCAAGGGTTTTACTTCCTCCAGAAACCCATCAATCATTTGAATGAAAGGTGCTGTAGCCTTACCGAAAGCCTTCTCATACTGTTCATTTTTACGAGGATTTTGGCCTTGGTACACTTCAAAATTTACAAGGTACCCTTGTACACTATTCAAGCACCATCTCTTATACCCAAATCTAATAGGTTTGCCTTTTAGGAATTGTTTGCAGCCATGTCTGCCATAGTATTTTATCATACATTTGTCATAGGACAGGTTTTGCTCAGGACGGAAATTTGAAATAAATTTCTTTTCCAGTCTGTCTGTGAGTGGCCGGAGTTCCCACATTTTCTCATAATTGTTTATCTTTGTATTATCACACGCATGCAAAAAGTCATAATAGTTTCAAAATTGTCTCTTCTCATGGCGCAGTAAGCAAGTTCATTTCTCATGTCAGCATCCGAATCCCAGTAGCTCCTTCTACTCGGAAGGGGACTGTACCCAGACAAAATAACAATACCAATGAAACATTTCATCTTATCCACTGATATCTTTGGATCAGCATAGTTTTTAAAGAGAGCATAATTAGAAGCCTCTGTTATCAAAAACTCTGTAAGCTCTTTATCCCAAAACAATTCAAATAATTCAACAGGAGATAAGTTTCTATAGGTTGTGTAGTCACTAATGGGAAATACTGGGCTTGTTTCTTTGAGATCCTCTACTTTCCAGTCACGGTATGTCTTCTTATCAACAGCAACGGACGGATGAGAACTCTGATTGCTTACTTATGGGTCAGCAGATATGAGAGAAGGTGATGGATCATCGCCTAGGCGTTCCTTGTTCCTCAATACTCCTTCTGCTCCTGCCTGTAGTTGACAGGGTCCAGGGTCCACCACCATCCTCGTCTGCCGAGTCCTCATCTGCCTCAATATTTGGGTCAGGAGGTTCTATGAAGATGGCATCCATCTCAACTGCATCCTCGTCTACTCCTAGTATTGACAAAACTTCATGGACAGCCAACCAAAACCAATCCAGAAGTAAACATGAGTAATCTGCCTAGTGTGCCATATATGGCATGGCAATGTACATTTGTAAATAGCTCAGTCAATTATAAACAATCAAAAAAATCATTATAATGCACCTAAACTATGGCCTTTACAGTACATTATCATGAGAAAAAATTTCTGCAGAATGGTTCATATTGTTCATAAATAATTGCATAACTTTCTCATGCATTCATTTCCTCTCATCAAGGCACACACTTCTTACTTCAATAATAATAATAATGTTATTTGCTTTACGTCCCACTAACTACTTTTTAATGTCTACGGAGACGCTGAGGTGCCGGAATTTAGTCCCGCAGGAGTTCTTTAACGTGCCAGAAAATCTACCGACACGGGGCTGTCGTATTTGAGCACCTTCAAATACCACCGGACTGAGCCAGGATCGAACCTGCCAAGTTGGGGTTAGAAGGCCAGCGCCTTAACCGTCTGAGCCACTTAGCCCGGCTTACTTCAATAATGCAATGCTACAATAATACACGTAGCTGATAATGAATGACAGTTGAGTCACAGACTATATACAACAAATAAGTGCAACCAACAACGGATAATGAAAATTCTCTTAATTTCTAGTGACAATTATACCAAAATTACACTGTGCAGAAACGGGTAATGGTGTCAGAAGTTAGTTTTGTCAGCTATTTCATTAAGGTTGTTATTGGGATTCATATATTGATCAAGGTGTATAAAACCTTCTTCAGTAATATTGATCAGGGTGCCTTTCAGTATGGTTTTTAAGATTTTCCATATCATTTTTTATGTTGGAAGAGCTGTATTTAAAATCAGTCATATTGCTGAATTGCTATTGCTGAATAACAATTATGTCTATTTGCATTTATATGTTCATTGTAACGAGTGTTAAAATTTCTTCCTGTCTGTGCAATGTAGCTGGCTTGACATTTTGTGCATTTCATTCTGTAAATACCTGAATTGTTGTATTTATTGGACTTATTAATTGATTTCGTGTTGTGAAAAAGGGAGAAGTTGTTTTGTGAAGCTTTAAAAGCTACGTTTAGATTACTGGTATGTCTTTTGAATATATTGGTAATATGGTGTATACTGGTGTGATGTTGTTGAAGGTAAAAGATGCAAAATCATTTCTAGGTTTATCTCCTTTAATTAATTTTGATCTGGGTTTGTGCTTGATCTAGAAAATAATTTTGTTTATAAATTCCCTATTGTATCCATTATTCCTGGCTATTGTATGTATTGTGTTGCTTTCTTTTTTAAGGTTTTCAGTAGACCATTGGATATTAAATGCTCTATTGATCATGCTATAGTATTGTATGCAATGAATTTCATATTGGTCCTATTCAAAAGCAATTAAAAGTAAGAAAAAGCTGACAGCATCTTGGAAAAGCTGTAGCAATCCAACTGATGAGCTCACTGCTACACTGGGGTGAAACGCTGGTGATTTCACAACTTAAAAGCCCTAAAGAGCTTAAATGGTTTCAACATTAGCAATCGATGAAATTAAATCATGGTTTCCTTCTGGGAATGTGATTTTTTATATAAAGAATATTGCTTGTTTAGAAACATTTTTTTTAAACACTCCTGTACTTATAGTATAATTTATGATAATATGTCTTAATGCATGTTCATGTCGGTCAATAGAGCGAGATCATCTCAGTGAATGTGAAGTTATGCTTCTTGAGGTTATTCATTTAACAATTAACAATATTGGAGTGTGTAATAATCCCACTACTATTACTCTTAATTACCTTCACAGAATTACCCTTTAAAAGTGCTGAGCACTAGCCATTATATTTAATGAGAGCATACCTCTTATATTTGCTATTCCCAAGGTGTGGGGTGATAAACTCACACACATTGGAAGCATATAGGAATATTTATTAGGATAGATATAGATTGTGGTCACATTTCCACAATTGAGGATTACAATTTTGAAATTACCTTAACTTTCATTCTTTGCAAAATTCTCTTCTGAAACAAGACATGCAGGACTTCCATTATCTTGCTCCACATTTTCTACAGAAGCTGCAGTGTTCGAGGATTTGACATGGATAAATGAATGGTCTCAGGTCCACTGAAAGTTCTCTGGAATGACTAATTCCCAACCATTTCCTACTTAATAATTTCTTTTTCTTCCTCCCATGTATTGAACAAATACTTGAGTAATGCTGTGTTATTGAGATACAAGCTGTGTCTGAAAACTTCTGTGAATTGTCTCCTAGATTGTACACCGTGCTACTTCGGACGATGCGCTCGCGCATATGCATTGCGAGACATGACACCTAGTGCCCCCTATCGGTCAACTCAACATAGTTAAACGGAGTTAACCACTGCAACACATCGCACAGAGTCAGTGTGAGGACTCGTGTCATTGCACAGTGGAGTGCAGAACGGAGCGACGCGTTAACATGAAGTTTTTTGCTTCCACCTAGGTAAAACGGCAACGGAAACACACACAGTGTTAGAGCACGTTTACCACACTCCAGCAGTGAGTAAAAAGTGCATTTTTGACTGGTTTGAACAATGCCCATCCGCATACCGCGATCCGCGTGACCCATTTTCTCGCTGAACGCCAGTGACTGTTCTTCCACACCCTCCTTATTCTCCGGATTTGGCATCGGCAGATTTTTTTTGTTCGCTGTCTTAAATTAGCCCTGAAAGGCCACCAGTTCCACAGTGTAGCAGGTATCCAACAACACATGACAAGGGTTCTCCGGGAGATTCCAAAAGAAGCGCTTGCTGCCAGCTTCCAGCAGCTTTATAGTTGCTGTCAAAAGTGTGTTGTAGCTAATGGAGATTACTTTGAAGGCCAGTAAAGGAGTTTTGTGTGTAACCTACGTTGTCTTTATTTCATGAGACCATTCACCGAATTTTCAGACACAGGTTGTATTTGTATATAGGTAAACTTCAATACTCCAGATGATCTTATTATACTTCCTCTAGTAGTTTTCAGGTCCTGTCAAAGTTCTTTGCACTGAGTACTTCCCGACCTTCTTCTTAATAACATCTTCTTCTTCCTCCCATGTATTGAAAAAATACTTTAGTAATGCTGTGTTATTTTGATGCTTGTATCTCAGTAAACTTCAATACTCCAGACACTCTTATAAACTTCCTTCAGGAATATTTCCTCAATTTCAATATTTAATTCTACTCCTGCACTACTAAATATTTTGTGTTCTTATTATGCTTACCAGAGTTACACTTCAGTTAGAACTGTATATCCTTTAATATTTCTCTCTTTATCCAATATCGTCACCAGGCATTCTCTATACCGTATCTATCTTTATACCATCTATTTTTCACTCTTCAAATCATAAACCTCCTAACCAAACTCAGATTTCATTTCATTTTTCATTCATCACTATGGCAACACATTTACATTGTTATACAATTAACTTTTCCACCGTCATCCCTACTACAGAGATCATATGGTACCGTAGATAGCTAATCACAGAAGCAACATTTAACATCACGGGGGAACATGCAATATGAAATGTATTCACGAGGCTAATGATAATAATTGTAATTGATGCCAAGGGATGTCAGCAACCCAGACGTACTGTTACAAGTGTATTGAGTAAGCAAATAGTAGTTTTGTTCCGTTACACTGTAACATCAATATGCCCTAAAATTGGGAAAATTTGTTAATCTCTACTTATTAATGTAGATTGTGTATAAATGTTTACTATTTCTTGTTCAAAATACAAATGTAGATTATTGAGTATTTTCTTTAAACATTGTTTAAGTAATAATGTCGCAAAATGTATATAAAAACACTTGTATAAAATTCTATTGAGAAATGTAGATCGATGCCGAGGAAAGTCTGCGACCCAGATTTAGAGTTACAAGTGTATTGAGTATGCAAATTGTAGTTTTGTTCATTTACACTGTAACATCAATATGCCCTTAATTATTGAAAATTTGTTAATCTGTACTTATTAATGTAGATTGTATATAAATGTATACTATTTCTTGTTCAAAAAACAAATGTAGATTATTGAGTATTTTATTTAAACATTGTATAAGTAATAATCTCACAAAATATATATAAAAACACTTCTATAAAATAATGTAGATTGTAAAGGTTTTTTTAAAACCATATTGTATTACCAATATGCTCCTAATTAGGAAAGGAAAATGAAAATCGGGCAACACTCTAAATAAATAATAAAGCAGTTACCCACTTCTCCTCTTCTCACACTTCACTTTTACCCTCTCTCCTGACTCCATTGCTTCTCCCTCAATCCCACCGAAACTCCTGGCCAGAGTGAAAGTGTAATCTTCAATGTGGCCTGCCCTTCCCCTTAAGGGAGGGGAATGAAATCTTTCTTATGATCATGACGATGATGCCTCCACAGTGTTGGGGCATGGAGAGTGGGCTTCGGCCTACCGGTTGCCATGGCTGGTCCGTGATTCGACAGCCCTGCATTCCGAACGACCAACCGAGCAGAGGAGGGATAGCCGCAGCTTATATACATTCATCCTCACCTCCGGTTTTTATTCCACCATTTGGAAACGATCCACCATACTCCTCTTCTCTAAACCTGGAAAAGACCTGTCAGACCCAAACTCATACCGCCCGTAAGAAAATGGCGTCTTTGTGCTACAAAGCAAGATGTATAAAAGGACACTTTGGGCACCCTATGTAAGGATATGACTCTTCAGTTCTCAAGTTTCTCTGCACCAGAAACAATCTGACATTCTGGAGAACATCAGGGAACGTGGGACTGATGCCAGAAAAATTACTGGAATCTGTTGTCAGGGCATTCTGGCAATTGTCAGAGTGTGTGAGAACATTCCATCCTCATGGGAAGAATGTGCGTAGGCTGCTCCGATCAAATCCTGCACATGATTGGTGGTTTGCTTCTCTGGTTTTGGAAGGGTGCCACATGCAACCTTGGTGGTGGGGAGTTGATTTCATATCCTAGGACGCAAAGCTAGCATCATCGATTCTCATCTTGATCCTCTGAGAAGATATACATATCTGTTCTAAGTTCTCGCTGTGAGGGGGCGTTCTGGCCTAAGTAACGGGAAAATGTAAGTTTTATTTTCTTTAATAACATGTCTTAAATGAACTTGTCTCTCTTGCAGGATTTGTCTGGGGCATTCTTGCATCTTCGATGATTTAATGTAATCCGAATAGAGCTTTTCAGAGCTGTGACACATTTTCATTTGGGAGCAGGCAATTTTTCCATGTACACTGACTGACAGAGCAAATGCAACACCAAGAAGGAGTGGTCAGAACTTTATGCCAATTGCAGGGTAGACTGACGTCACTGAGGTATGCTCATGATGTGAAATGCGCCGCTGTGCTGCGCACGTAGCGAACGATAAATGGGACACGGCGTTGGCGAATGGCCCACTTCGTACCGTGATTTCTCAGCCGACAGTCATTGTAGAACGTGTTGTCGTGTGCCACAGGACACGTATATAGCTAAGAATGCCAGGCCGCCGTCAACGGAGGCATTTCCAGCAGACAGACGACTTTACGAGGGGTATGGTGATCGGGCTGAGAAGGGCAGGTTGGTCGCTTCGTCAAATCGCAGCCGATACCCATAGGGATGTGTCCACGGTGCAGCGCCTGTGGCGAAGATGGTTGGCGCAGGGACATGTGGCACATGCGAGGGGTCCAGGCGCAGCCAGAGTGACGTCAGCACGCGAGGATCGGCGCATCCGCCGCCAAGCGGTGGCAGCCCCGCACGCCACGTCAACCGCCATTCTTCAGCATGTGCAAGACACCCTGGCTGTTCCAATATCGACCAGAACAATTTCCCGTCGATTGGTTGAAGGAGGCCTGCACTCCCGGCGTCCGCTCAGAAGACTACCATTGACTCCACAGCATAGACGTGCACGCCTGGCATGGTGCCGGGCTAGAGCGACTTGGATGAGGGAATGGCGGAACGTCGTGTTCTCCGATGAGTCACGCTTCTGTTCTGTCAGTGATAGTCACCGCAGACGAGTGTGGCGTCGGCGTGGAGAAAGGTCAAATCCGGCAGTAACTGTGGAGCGCCCTACCGCTAGACAACGCGGCATCATGGTTTGGGGCGCTATTGCGTATGATTCCACGTCACCTCTAGTGCGTATTCAAGGCACGTTAAATGCCCACCGCTACGTGCAGCATGTGCTGCGGCCGGTGGCACTCCCGTACCTTCAGGGGCTGCCCAATGCTCTGTTTCAGGAGGATAATGCCCGCCCACACACTGCTCGCATCTCCCAACAGGCTCTACGAGGTGTACAGATGCTTCCGTGGCCAGCGTACTCTCCGGATCTCTCATCAATCGAACACGTGTGGGATCTCATTGGACGCCGTTTACAAACTCTGCCCCAGCCTCGTACGGACGACCAACTGTGGCAAATGGTTGACAGAGAACCGAGAACCATCCCTCAGGACACCATCCGCACTCTTATTGACTCTGTACCTCGACGTGTTTCTGCGTGCATCGCCGCTCGCGGTGGTCCTACATCCTACTGAGTCGACGCCGTGCGCATTGTGTAACCTGCATATCGGTTTAAAATAAACATCATTTATTCGTCCGTGCCGTCTCTGTTTTTTCCCCAACTTTCATCCCTTTCGAACCAGTCCTTCTTGGTGTTGCATTTGCTCTGTCAGTCAGTGTAAATACGAAAAATCTCTCATTGAAAAGATAGAACAAAACTTTAGGAAGAATGAAAGCAGAGAGTACTACAGAGCCTTCAAACGCAAACTCACTGGCTATAAACCACCATCTCTATGCTTTGAGCGAAAGGACGGCTCACTGGCGACGTCAAATGAAGAAAATTGCAGCATTCTGGCAGACTACTTCAAGAATTTACTTAATTGCTCTAAACCGCAAAGCCCCATTGAAAAGAAAGAACCCTTACTCAGGTACCCAGATTCCAGACCACCCGACAGAGATGAAATCAAGCGCCACATTGCCCGTCTCAAAAATAACAAAGCGCCGGGGGAAGATTCAGTAGTAGCAGAACTATGGAAATATGCCCAGAGGAATCACTTGATATCTTGCAAAGGCCAATAGAAGAAATTTGGAACAAGGAGACCCTACCCGAAGTTTGGAAAATAGCTTTGATCCATCCATTACACAAAAAAGGCAGCATGAAGAACATCAACAACTACAGAGGAATATCTTTGCTACCCGTGACTTACAAAATTCTATCACTTGCCATCCTGGAGCGTTTGGAAGCACAAGTCGAACATCAAATAGGTGAATACCAAGGAGGGTTCAGAAAAGGTCGCTCATCAGCTGAACAGATCCAAAATCTCAAAACGATCATCAGATATTGTACACTAAGGTCCAAGCAGTATGTGTCTGTTTTTGTGGACTTTAAGAAAGCGTACGACTCCATTGACCGGGAAGTCCTGCTAAACATCTTAAATGAATTTGGAGTTGATTTGAAACTGCTGGCATTAATTAGTGCCACCCTGACCGATACAAAATCCAAGGTGAAGTTCTACGGATGTCTCTCGCATTCTTTTGACATCAAAACAGGAGTCCGACAAGGTGATGGGCTATCTCCGATACTCTTCAACTGTGTTCTTGAAAAGATCATCAGAACCTGGCGGATGAGATTACAGGAAACCAACTACAGTCCATTGAGAATAGGAACCAAATCCAAGGGGATCGCAACAGACTGCTTAGCAATTGCCGATGATATTGCTGTTCTCTCAACAGACATAGAAACCGCTAGAGCTCAAGTTGAAATTTTAAAGGAAATTGCCGAACAAACTGGTTTGCAGATATCGTTTGAGAAAACAGAAGTGATGACTTTTTTTTTTTTTGCTAGGGGCTTTACGTCGCACCGACACAGATAGGTCTTATGGCGACGATGGGATAGGAAAGGCCTAGGAGTTGGAAGGAAGCGGCCGTGGCCTTAATTAAGGTACAGCCCCAGCATTTGCCTGGTGTGAAAATGGGAAACCACGGAAAACCATCTTCAGGGCTGCCGATAGTGGGATTCGAACCTACTATCTCCCGGATGCAAGCTCACAGCCGCGCGAGAAGTGATGACTAACATCAAAGAGGCTCCACCAAAACTCCATACAAAATACGGGGACATCACCCGAGTAGACAAATTCAAATACTTGGGTGAGATCATCATGAAAAATGGACTGAACAAAGAAGCACTTCAGGAGCGAGTACGCAAACTGGAAATAGCCTACCAAACATCCCGCACAATCTACAACAAAAAATGCCTTTCCCAAAACACCAAGATACGTCACTATGAAACAGTTCTGAAGCCAGTAGTTCTATATGCAGCCGAAACCCTGTCTCTAAATGCCAACAAAGGATCCTTGAAGAACTGGAGAAAAGAGAACGCAAAATTGTGAGAGGAATCTTGGGATCAAAGTACAGAAATGGAGTCCATCAAAAGAGATCCAACAAGGAAGTCTACAGCAAAATAGAGAAAATTACCGACACAATCAGAAAAAGACGGGCACGATTTTACGGTCATCTGAAAAGAATGGACGGAAGAAAGTTAACTAAAGAAATATTTCACTTTTTTGATTCAAACCCCAAAACCACAATTCCGTGGTTTAGAAATACCAAAGAAGACCTTCAAATGCTACATATCTCAGCTGAAGACGCCCTTAACAGAGATCTCTTCCGCAAGAAAATATTGACGAACGGGCTAAACCGAGACGAGCAACCGAAGAGAAGATACGGTGCCCCTTGGACAGAGGAGCGTAAGCAGGCCCACTCGCAAAGAATGAGGGAAATTTGGGCTCTAAAGAAGGCCAAGTTCAGTGTCAAATGGAACAAGACTTAACGTGGTCCATGATGGCCCCAGCGAATTATATATATATAATAATAACAATATGAACGACCTCTGGAAAACCACAAAAATATTCACAAAATCAGACTGCCCTACACCCCCGCTAACTAAACCAGATGGTTCTAAAATAACCTCCGACTCAGAAAAAACAGCATTACTAGCAGACACACTAAAAGAGAACTTCAAACCAAACTCCAACAGAATAAACCCCCACCACGACTCCACGGTGAACAACATTTTAAACAACTTCCTCCACACCCCAAACCACTCATCTGTCCTCCCATTTAAAACAACAGAAATCAAAAAACTATCCGACAAAAAAGCTCCCGGACAAGATGAGATTCCTGCACCACTACTAAAACATCTCAGCACTGAAATGATAATCTTAACCCACATTTTTTAATGCCATGCTAAAACTAGAATACTTCCCACAGCAGTGGAAAGTAGCTAAAATTATATGCTTTCCTAAACAAGAAAAAGACCCCAAAAATCCAGCTAATTACAGACCTATCAGTCTACTAAGCATAATCTCCAAGGTATTTGAGAAATTAATATATTCACGCATTAGGAACACAATAAACAATAACTTAATACACGAGCAATTCGGATTCAGACAGCAACACTCTACCACACACCAACTACTGCGCGTCACAGAACATATCACACACGGCTTTCAGCACAACCAAGGCTCATTAGCAGTTTTTCTAGACTACAAGCAAGCATTTGACCGAGTCCATCACCCCAGCCTCATTTACAAGTTAATTAAACTACACCTACACCCCACCTACATTAAACTCATCCACAATTACTTACTAAACCGCACGTTTTACATCTCAATAAATAATAAGAATTCTACAACAAGAGACATACACGCCGGCGTGCCCCAAGGTAGTATACTTGGAGCGATCCTATTTCTCCAGTATATCAATGACATCCCGCGTACAACACATACCCTAACAGCCATCTGCGCCGATGACACAGCCATTATGGCGAAAAGCTGGAACCCTGACATAGCCACTCAGCGAATACAGGAGCATCTCAACCAACTAGAACCCTGGCTCACCAAGTGAAAAATAGAAACCAACCTGCAAAAAACTAAAGTAATACACTTCACACGAAGACGCAAACAACCACAACAACATCTCTACCTATACAACCAACCCATACAACAAGTCAACAGCCATAAATACTTAGGGAACACACTAGACTCAAGACTCAACTTACAAGAACACGTCACAAACACAATACAACGCGCTAAAAAAACACACACTAATGCTCTACCCACTCATACATAGAAAAAGCCCACTCACACAGAAAAACATTAAACTTATCTACACTACATTCATTCGACCCATCCTCACATATGCATACCCAGCCATCGGCTTTTTACCTATTACAAGCATTAAGCGCTTGCAAAGAATACAAAACTGGCTACTACGCCTAGCTGTAAAAGACTATACCGTACCCACAGTCCAACTACATAACATGACAAAAGTCCCCTATATATTGGACTACGGATTACACTAACCAACAATCTCTACAATTCCACTCAATAGCACGACAACCCATTAACAAATACCCTTGGCCGATACGAACCAGACAGAGCTGACACAATCTACAGGCGACCCAAATACGTATTAATAATCAAAGACAAACTCACTAACCCGGACTAAACTTTCCCAATAATGAAAAGCACTAAATCAACACTAGAAGCAAATAAACACACATGCAGCTAACACATAAGATAAGGGCCGTTTTTGCAACCTCTGACTCACCAGCAACTCATGTCCCCGCAGTTAAGCAACATGGGCATGGTTACCCACCTAGGGTTACCATGACAGTCGTGGCGGAGTGCCAACCCTACAAAAAATTTAAGCTGCCGACCACAAATCTAACACCTGCAGAAACGTAATCACCAACACAAGATTAAGCTGCAACCATAACATACGATGCTGCGTTGCAAACTTCCAAACGCAACTTAACGCAAGGCAACCTCTAAATGGACCACCACAAAGAGCAAGCCACATTGTATTCTCATAATGCTGTGCTAGCCATTGCCGCATCTCCCCTGGTCACACATACTAAACATGAAAAAAAAAAAAAACACTCCTCCGGTAACAAAAATCTAACTCGTAAAACACGCCACAAGATACTTAATCACACAAAACACATGCACACACACACACACACGCTCACGCAGAGCACACCAAGGAGAACCAAGCACTAGCCGAGCCAGCACGCTGCACCAGCCAGCTCGCCCACCGCCAAGTTCACCTCAAGCTCCCGCACAGACTGCCAACCAATCACAGGGCAGGACCCAAGCACCAGGCACACAGCGAGCCAGCAGCCAGCTTGCCGCCGCCAAGGGACTCCTCGAGCTCCCGCTCAGCCTGTCAACCAACCAGCGAGCAAGGCCACGCCCAGCAGCCATACCAACGGTTTCCAGCGCGGTCCGACCAATTTGGTACAGTCAAAAGGGTCTTTCCGCGGTCGCCGCCTCATCCTTCGTCGTGCAGCCACGCTAGAGAGCACATCGGATAGACTAGCCCCGAGGCCTGGTACTGGTTACCCAGATATCCAGCCCACAGCCATCAAGAGGAACTCATCGCCGCTAACACTCGCTTGCCCCGTACAGCCGAGGAGAAGCCCGCCACGCAGACAGCCTCGCCACTAGCGCTTGCTAGCTGCGCCTTACCAAGAAGACAACTGCAGTTACCGGTCACTTTAATGACCACAGAGCTTATTTGTCTTAACAGCTTGGTGTCCTGTGCTCGTGCCTTGCCTGTGGCGTAATCCACGTATAAAAAACTAGCCTGACACGACACAAGCAACAAGTTGAAATACCCAGCCCGGTCCGCTACTGCGTTTGACCGTTCCAGTATTTCTTCCTTACCTCTCCCAGCCTTCAACCAATAAATCCCAGCCAAGAAAAATCCCGCCATGCCCAACAAACCAAGATCAAGGAACAAGTCCGGTGGACCGAGTAACTGGACCCCTGTTCCGGACCCTCCCAGAAATTATCAAACCAGAAGCAACACGACCCGTACCCGCTCATTCTTGGACTGCTCGCCCCCCCCCCCCGCTCCCCCATTAGTGACTTCCTTGAGGCCTATACCCAGCTTTGCAACACCCCCAGCCCGACTCTCTCTCACCCCACCGCCCGATCGCCGTCGCCTGCACTATCGCATAAATCAACTTCCACTACGCTCTCTCACCAGGATCTCGAAAGCGCAAGCTATGAAGATCCAGTCCGTTATGTCAAGAATAACTCCATCTTTCCAGTTTCACCCAAGTGCAGCACAGCACTAATCCCTCTTGGTATCCAAGGACCTGTGCCTCTAAACCGGAGCACAATAATTGGTGCCATCTCAGACATCATACCTACCCACGTCGCTGTAATAGAAGAGACGCATAACAATTTACTAATGATTACCCCTGTCCGAGATATTCTCATGCAAGACATTCTGCAAAGGCTCAGTACCCTCCAATATGTCCCCCGCCCTATAGTCATTAACCCAGCGGACTCACTCCAAGATCCTGAGCCTGAAGAAATCGACCATGAGGAGGAAGACGACATCGAAGAAGCAGAAGAAGAAGAAGAAGAAACCACAATAGAAGACCCTCCTTTCTGGGACTGCGGCGTTCAAACTGATTCACCTCCGTCCCTTGCGGACACCTGCTCTCAAACCGACCCTAAAATCACTTACCCTTCAGCTACCACACACGTCCAGACTGATTCTGAAATTACTCACTCTTCAGCTACCACACATGTCCAGACTGACCCGGAAAGCACTGAAAATACACCAATCACACCTGCAATAGAACCGGAGGCACCCCCTCCTGCAACTTTAAACTCTGCCACCCCCGCTCGGAAGAGGACCTCACCCCGCCCTAAGCCTTCTATTATAGTCATGTGCTATAATTGCCTCCAACTGCACCACACTGCTGCCACCTGTACTAACGAGGTCCGCTGTAACAGGTGCGGCGATCACCATCATCACTCCACCTGCCCAGTCCCTCGGAAAGAGGCCATTTGCGCAAACTGCAAGGGCAACCACGCCGCATCCTATCCTGGGTGTCCTTTCCTGAAAAAGGCACTCAGGGCCCAGTTTATTGCAAATAAGCACCTAAGTCATCAGCAACCTGCAAACCAACCACAACAACCATCACTACTCAGCCTAAAGACCCCACCACCTCCCGCCTACAACCTACCACCACAACTCAACCCACCTGCTATAGAGCTTCTTAAATGCCTTCTAACTCTCCTCACCACAGCAACATAAAGCCATCATCTCCCGAGTCCAAACCCATTCCCCTTAAATACTGTATGCTCCTGATATACAAATCCGTCGCACGCCTACAAACTCCTACACACCTCTATCGTCTCCAAAGCAAATGCCCTACCACCCATCGTTCGCCAAATTTGATATAAAACTCCCAAATCGAACCTGCCCTACCCTCTTGAAATACTGGAAGATAGGGCTGAAATTACAATGCCACAAGATGGCATAGTCGAAAACTGCAGAGAAGAACCAACGGAAGAACGAGGACAGCAAGTTGAAACAAGCAACTCACCAACCAGTTGGCATGGGACAAAGGACCCAGAAAGGTCGGCGGTCCCACAAATGATTCATAATAAAACCACGCGACCCCCCTTCGGGGGTCACGTGGTCTTTCTTGCTCTTCAGAGACCGCGGTCGCCGCCAATCACCCGGCCATACTAGACCAGACCAAATCTCCATCCTGCCTTGCGCGGGCGCACGTATACCAGCAAATTTCTCAGAGCCCTCAGTGTGGTCTCTGGTTCGAAACTTGTCCCGTTGTGACACGGTAAAACTAAACCTGCTTCGACCGAGCCCACTGAGCGAGCACCAATCAGCGCGCCGATCCTCTCATCGAATTTGACCGTTCCAGTGTTTTTAATAACACCAAGCACCCCTCCCCCCTACCCTGTCGGGACCACCTCGGTGGGTTGAGTAGCCGAGACACCGACCTTCCCGTCTCACCCCGTCGGGACCCCCCAGGTGGATTGAATAGCCTGGACACCGACAATCTTAAACATGTCCTCAAACTTCATCGATCCTAATTCCCCCTTCCACCAGCCACTTGAAATCCATTCCAGAGCACGTATTGCTAGCTACTATCCCTTCTCTATTCCCCTGTGCCTTGACCGCTACCTCAACACACACCAGCGTCAGAGAGAACTGCACGAAAGCCGTAAACACTTATACGCAGCCATCAATCCAGTTAAACACCACATACAACTCCTGCAGGAACTGCTTAACGGATATGCATTAATATTTTCCTTGGATTCTGAAATCAGCTATGAAGCAATTGACGAACAACTAAAGCTTCACGACATCCGTTATGCGGTTTGTGTAGAAGATCGTGAAGACGCTGATGCTGCTACTCAAACAGAACCTGACATACAACACACAGCAGCTCAGACAAACCCCACACCACAAACACTCACCAAGTTCTCTCAAACCAGCCCAAACAACCCACACAAAACAAAACAGATGACACGGTAACAGATGCACCCATCAATCCCCCCCTTCCCCCTACCAGAAACCGAACCCGGGACTGAGACCCCATTAGTCTCACAACCGGGCAAGGACACAGTAAACAAGTACACGCAGACTGGGAGCAGACGCAAAAAACCTGCTCACAGAACTGCCAGACCACCAACACATAAAACGAACACAACAGAGACTCAAACCCACGACCGCCCTCGCCCCACCCTTGTCACTCAGTGCTTCAACTGCCTTTTACTACACCACTCTGCAGCTACATGCTCAGCCGATACTCGTTGTAACAGATGTGGAGGCTCACACCGCCACACTGATTGCACGGTACCGCGGGACCAGCCGAGGTGTGCAAACTGCCAAGGCAGTCATGCCGCCTCATTCCCTGGCTGCCCCTTCATTAAAAAAGGCAGTGAAAGACCACTACAGACGAGCAAAACACTCACATGCAAACCCTAAATCCACCCCACTTCCAAGCCTCAGCACCCAACCTACATCGAACCCCGGACCCCGCACCTACCAGCCCAGTAACCAGCTCAGCCTAGATACCACCACCATACTAAATTTACTTCTACTCAAACCTACTATTGAACCAAAACCAGAACCCCTCACCCACCATGCCAAGCAGACAACTCATAATATCCTAAACAGTCACCAAGTAAACTCACCCCCCGCCCAGCCAACCTCAAGAACATGTCTTCACTTCCTAAAGCTGCATTAAAAGCACCTCACTTCCTAAAAAGCTGCTGCCTCATCCTTAAAAATTTTAACATCTAGCCTCAAAAGCACTGGAACACACGGAAACCGAGGCGGGAGCACCTTCAAATAGCTGCCAATACAACTATGCTGTCAAACAACCTAACATCCGCATCAAATTTATGAGTTTGGTGGCCAGGCTCAGAGAGTAAAACTGTGAGCACCAAGTTAAACAGTGTCCAAAGACTTGCGTGTCTAGGAATAACAGGGGCACTGCATACTACACCATTATGTGCAATGGAGGCCATCCTAGGTTTTCCCCCATTACATTTATATGTTAAAGTAATAGCGGGAATGAGTGCCTATCGCCTTTGGTCACTCGGAGGATGGTCCTTCAAAAACCCGAATAGAGGTCATGCCTCTATTCTTACAAGGCTTCACCAGACTTGCCCTATGACAATGATGATCGGGGATCTGATGAAGCGTAGCTTGAATTTGAACTATAAATTTACAGTGGTGATACCCACAAGGGAGGAGTGGGCCGCGGACGCTGGGGCCCGTCTTAAGTCTGGGGGCTGTACGTGGTACACAGATGGCTCGCGGACGGAGACGGGCACAGGCGCCGGTGTCTGGGGGCCGAAGACAAGGCTCTCCCTTCCTGTGGGTAAATATGCTACTGTTTTCCAGGCTGAAGTATACGCAATACTAGCCTGTGCTGTAAATATATGGAATATGCCTGGACACAGAAGACATATCACTATTTGTAGTGATAGCCAGGCAGCGCTAAAAGCACTATGTGCAGTTAAAACAACATCAAAACTGGTATGGGAATGCCAAAGGATGTTAGATCAGCTGTGTGAGCTTAGCTCAGTTACCCTATTATGGGTTCCTGGGCACACAGGTATCAGTGGAAATGAAGAAGCTGACAAACTAGCGAAACAGGGCTCAATGGGTTCCTTCATAGGACCAGAGCCCTTCCTGGGAGTGTCACTCCGAAGTGTGAGACTGGCAATATCCCAAAGGATAAACCAGTCTCACCTAGATATTTGGAAGAGGTTAACCATAGCAATACAGGCACGTGAACTTATCAAAGGGCCTAGTCAAAGCTATAAAAAGGTCCTAATGAATTTGAATAGGACCAGAATGAGAATGGTAGTTGGACTGTTAACAGGCCACAATACCTTACAGAGACACTACACATCATGAAAATCACCCAGGATCCGATGTGTAGAAGATGCGGTAAGGAGGAGGAGACCTCCGCGCATGTGTTATGTCAGTGCGAGGCTTTTGCAAGCACTAGACATCCATTCCTGGGCTCACATTTTGTGAGCCTGGAGGACATCAGGAATGCCAAAATCCGGACACTGGTATCCTCTGTAGGAGCACTAGGGATGGAGTAGGCAAACCCGTTCAAGGGGCACAAAGGGTCTTCATAGACCTACGTGTGGAGCTCTGCGAAAACAGGGCTCACCCATTTCTTATCTATCTATCTATCTATCTATCTATCTGACCTACTATTGAACCAAAACCAGAACCGCCCACCCACCATGCCAAGCAGACAACTCATAATATCCTAAACAGTCACCAAGTAAACTCACCCCCCGCCCAGCCAACCTCAAGAACATGTCCTCACTTCCTAAAACTGCATTAAAAGCACCTCACTTCCTAAAAAAGCTGCTGCCTCATCCTTAAAAATTTTAACATCTAGCCTCAAAAGCCCTGGAACACACGGAAACCGAGGCGGGAGCACCTTCAAATAGCAGCCAATACAACTATGCTGTCAAACAACCTAACATCCGCATCAAATTTATCCTAGATAAATTAGCGCAATACATACGGCATAGCATTTGCAGAACCTAAAGCAATACACGCACGGTCAATGCATGAAGGACTACCACATGTACAAGACCATATGCCGTATTCCACTAAAATACCTGTGTCACCAAGCCGGTAGAGTAAAGTACAAGAGCCCAGGCAATTATTCATATACTAAAATATTTTCCATACGCATTTCATCGCAAAATTAATCATCACTTCATCAATTAACTCTGTATTATTACAATTAAACTCGCAAAATTAATTATGCATATACTAAAATATTTTCCATACGCATTTCATCGCAAAATTAATCATCACTTCATCAATTAACTCTGCATTATTACAATTAAACTCGCAAAATTAATTATCTTAAATAATGACCGACAGAGGAGCGCTAAAGCGCACCGGTATCGGTAACTCACTCACCATCTATCTCTCCGGAGATAGATGGCTCATACGTATGCCCAGGTGAACTCCTATAGTTCATGGTGTGTTCCATTACATAATTAATTTTTGGAAGTTCCGTCAAAAGGAACTTATATTATAAGTTAAGCATAACGAGTGTATAATAGCAGTTTATTTAATCGAAGGGCGAGGGACTGGGCTGCAATATCAGTCTCCGATGACTTTCTGTCATAAATACGTGCGACTTTTTTTCCTCGCTCCGTGTAAGTAGTGATGGGTTGCGAAGGATCGAGATTGCTGCCTCTGGAACCGACACTCGCTTATTCTTATTCTTCTTCCTCTTCCTCTTCTTCTTCTTCCTCTTCTTCTTCTTCTTCTCCTCCTTCAAATGCTTTCATTCCCCACCCAAAGGTTGGGGCGGGTCCCCTGGATCGTAAGGCGATGTCTCGGGCCAAGGATAACTGAGAGATGCGAGAAATGAAAAGGTGGGTAAGCGATTTGACAGATTGAATGAGGAGGCTACGGTGCTGTTAATGAAAGAGGATGTCCATAGGCGTGAAGTTTTTAAGGGAGATGGGAAAAGTGAAGGTTTACATAAGAGTGGGGGTAAGGAAGCGGTTGGGAAGGGTTGAGACGATGTGGTAGAGGGCAGTTGTGAAGTATCGTAGATGTTCAAGTGTCGGCGGTGGGGGGAAAGGGATATTAAGTTAGGGAGAAGATGGGCGGACATGGAGTGTAAGGTGAAGAGGAGGATGGTCGAACCGGGTGTGACGGCGAGATGTGGAACGAGGATTTCTAGCGTGGGGAAGGGAACGAGAAGGTTCGACAGTATGGCGACGGCCGTAGAGGATGACACCATAGGAGATAAGGTGGTCAACTACTGCTGCGCTGGTGAGCTGGAGACGGATTAGATACGTTGGACCGTGTGTGTTGAAGATGCGAAATGCCCTCCAGATGGTTATGGCTTGACGACGAAGTTGATGATGAACTTCCGCTGTCGAGATGAGGGGTTCGACGCCGCGAACGACGCAACTGAACAGTGCGGGTGTAGTTCATGTCGATGGCGTTGGGCGGTCGGTGGCTGCAGCTGGTGCGGTTGAAGATGGTGGTAACACTCTTGATGGCGGTAACGGGGGTTGACGGGCTGTTGCTGGTGCGGTTGGAGATGGTGGTGACACTGTGGATGGCCTCAAAGAAGGTTGACTGGCTGCTGCTGGTGTTGTTGAACATTGTAGTGACACTGTGGATGGCGGCAACGAAGGTCGACTGGCTGCTGCTGGTGCGGTTGAAGATGGTGGTAACACAGTGGATGGCGATACAGATGAGGTTAGCGTAGACAGGTGGTAGTTGCGAGGTGTGTCGGTGAGGACTGACGGGCTACTTCTTTTTGCTAGTTGTTTTACGTCGCACCGACACAGATAGGTCTTACGGCGACGATGGGACAGGAAAGGGCTAGGAGTGGGAAGGAAGTGGCCGTGGCCTTAATTAAGGTACAGCCCCAGCATTTGTCTGGTGTGAAAATGGGAAACCACGGAAAACCATTTTCAGGGCTGCCGACAGTGGGGTTCGAACCTACTATCTCCCGAATACTGGATACTGGCTGCGCTTAAGCGACTTCAGCTAGGACTGACGTGGAAAGGAAGGTTGACACAATAAGCGATGGATGGGACGATGTAGTGGTGGTGATAGATTGGGAGGAGGAGGTGTGATAAGAGGACGCTATGGTCGTGGTGACTGTGGTTGTAGGCATGATGGGGGAAGTTATTAGGGATGCTAACGTCCAACGAGGACTCGGCCTATATGCTTTGTTGGGGTTGGCGGGAGCTGATAGTAAAGATGTGTAGCCACCCGGCCGATCAAAAATAGCAGGAGAGTCTTCTGCGACGATTTGTCTATCTCTCTGGCCTAGAGATGCGGGCGGGTCGGGGAGATGTGATGGAAGAAGGAGGTAGGTAAAGGATGTGAAGAAGGAGTAGATGGGAGAGGAATTTTTCCTATGCCTAAGTATTTTACAATGTATTTATTTCATATTTTCTTTTCTTTTTTATTTTTAATTTTTTTATATATACATATAGAACGTACATACAACATACAGTTTGAACAAATTGTATATTAGGAATGTTCTTGCCGTCATACGCCTGGAAGAACATTTAAGAAAATAGAAAATTGAATTTAAATACAAAAATATTTTTTTCCTACCACACTGACACACCAAAAAGTTTGTTTCATAATTTTGAGTGGTTTCATTTATGAGTGAAGAAATGAAAGAAAGATGGAGCTTATTGGCTGGAGTTAAAGAATATGGAGGGCTTTTAGACGAGAGTTTCAAGAGGTGTGAAACTGAAGTGGGAGTTTAAGCCCGAGTAAGTGGTTGAGAAATGGAGGTTGAATGTTTGGTTCGCCGCGGCTTGTAGATGAGTGAGGACTAACGATCTGTGGTTGGGATAAATATTCAGTAGGGAAATGGTTAAGAAGCGGAGAAGATCTTCAAGTGTAGGTGGTGGGAAGAGGGAACGGTTGGATTGTGTGGGCATATCGATGGTTCGTATAGGAGCTACGAGCTCAGGTCTGTTTTGGGGAGGTGCAGGGCGGCTTCTGCAACGGCGTGAATATGCTGGATGATTGCCTCCACAAGTGTGACACAGGGGAGGGTGACGGGTGTTGGGGCACCTTGATGTAGAGTGCTATTGGCTGCAATAACCGCATACAGGATATTTTGCTGTGCACTGAGTGATAGGATGGTTATTGTATGAGAGGCATCGCTCACACCTGATGGATTGTAGTGGCGGGGCTCGGGATGGCTCCACTTTGTGATGGTGTCTGTAGATTGAAACTCCGCTGGCCAGCACTTGGTCCACGTCTTCAGGTATCGGCAGTAGGATTCGAAACATGTAGGTGGGTCCTGTTGAGTACTTTATCCTGAATACCTTTTTCGCTGGGATGCCTTCGGCTTTGAGTTCGGCGAGGATGTCATCTTCAGTAATGGAGGGGTCTACACCTCGTATTACGCAGCTGAGGAGTCGATAGCGTGTAGGAGTAGGCGGAGCTTTAATGGTTGGAAGTGGGAGGCGTTGAAGGGGGGTGCTTAAATCGAGATGATGAGGTCCTATTGTAGTGAGCAGGTTGGCAGCAGCGTCCCCGTTGACCTGGATGATGACTCCGGCAGTAGTTTTCCGGATGTCTACGATATCCTCCCGGCGCATGTTGAAGCGAAGCAGAGTGGCAAATATGGCTTCAGGTGATTCAAAAGCAGGGCAGGGATGTAAAGTAAAAGAGAATGAGTACC
Organism: Anabrus simplex; assembly: GCF_040414725.1. Classification (NCBI taxonomy): domain Eukaryota; kingdom Metazoa; phylum Arthropoda; class Insecta; order Orthoptera; family Tettigoniidae; genus Anabrus; species Anabrus simplex. The sequence continues at coordinate 1,145,152,926 of NC_090266.1, read as the reverse complement.
TGACGGAGTTGTTTGAAGAAATCGGGAGTGGTTAATAGGGCGTCTGGTGCTGGATTCAGCAACGAAGGAGAGCTGGCGAGGAGTAGGTGTTGTGTGTGTCCTTCGCCGCCTGCGAGCTCTGCAACCCGCAATCACATCGACGTTTCTGGTGACCACGAGGTATGGACAGCAGCGCGCTGACGTAATCGTGTGACGTCAGCCAGCGGGTATAAATTGGGCGACGTCTTCTCAACTCCAGGCGAGGGACGAGCTGACTGTCGTAGCGGAAGGACGTACGTGCCTCTCGCTCCGCTTTCTCTATCCTTGCCAGGCGCTCTGTACTTTTCAAGTATTAGCCAGGCAGTTGTACTTATTAGTATATCTTCGAAAGAGCATTTTTCAGTGCTCGCTATTTCTCTTTCAGGAGCTTTATTTTCAGGAGGACCAGGATGGAGAAGCTGACTCTACCAGTGAGACCGACCGACTACGACCACGAGGGAGTGGTGGCGAAACTACAGGCGGAACTCAGGTCGACGGCCGCCCCCGATTTTCGACGCCCGTCGCTGGTGGTGTACAACCGGTGGGGGATGCACACCTACCAGGGAACGAGCCGCATGATCGATCTCCTCAGCATGATCGCTGAGTTCTTGGGAGAGAGTATCACTGAGATCATCGGCGAGGTCATCACCGGCTGGGCAGTCATCATCCGCCCTAAGAACAAGCCCCGCTTCGAGGTCTACGCGGAGCTGGTGTCCCAACAATTCAAGGTCGCCCGGCTACCAGGACTCAGGGAGAAGCTGGATGCCTGGGGAAGCTTTGAGCACGCAGCCACCCAGACGGAGCCGAGGACAGAAGAGACGATGGCGGCGCTCCCGAGCGCCACGATGGCGCGAACCCAGTTGGAAAGCTGTACTTTACGAAGTACACGCAGACCAACAGAGCCGCCAACCAGGATCGTCGACCACCTGCAGACCTCGATGTGCGCCGCACAGGGCAGGGAACACATTCGAGTGTTAGCACCGACCGACGCCACTGCCGCCAGCGATGAGAAGGAAGAAGACGGCGACGCAGCGATCCACCCGCTACCCTGGGGTCACCAGTCCGGGAGGAGGGCCACCAGGAAGAGGCCTCTTCCCCTTCCGAGAAGGGATCCGCGGGAAGAAGCCAACGCCCCAGGACCAGGAGGAAGAAGAAGACGCCGGACCACCAGGAGAGGGCCGCCCAGCCGCAACCCAGGACTGCTCCCAGAACAGGAGCCGAGCGAGGAGCCAATCAGGAGAGGACTTCAGCGGGTAGTGGCAGTCAGGTGAGATTGAAACGACCCCCTCAGCAGCTCTTGCAGTGTTTCCGCTGTCTGAGGTGGGGCCATTGGCAGGAGAGGTGTGGACTCCTAGTGAGGTGCAACTGCTGTGGTGGTGATCACCGCTACACGGCCTGCGCCGCACTTAAGGAGGCGCCGGTGTGCGCCAACTGCGCGGGGGGCCACCCGGCCGCCCATCGCAGTTACCCTGTTTACCGGGCCATGGCGCGGGCAGAGAGGAAGGAGGCTTGGCGCCATGACCCACCCCCTTCCAGGAGGCCCCCGCCTCGGCGGGCTTGGCCTCATTCTCCGGGATCGGAGACTGGGTACGAGGGACCCCAAGGATGTAGCGCTGTGCGGCGGGCCCTAGTGGTATTCGACGCATGGCTCCGCAGCCGGCAAGACCCGCGCTAGTCACGGCAGTGCCCAAACGGACTGATCCCCTGGCAGATGGAATGGCGAGGAATGGGTTTATGACTTGTGCATGATACCTGTTCGCAGCTAACACTACCACTGGACCTTTTTCCAGCCCACATCCTTGCATGTGCTATCACAAGATGTTAGGTTTTACATGTAGGCTCTTTTCTGCCTGTGTGGTTTTTCCCTGACCCTTCAATACCATACCTTAACACTATCCAACCAATACAACCTCGCCTGGTAGCGTGTCTGACATGGAAGAAGGCAGTTACTCCTTGTATCATTTCCCCACTCTTCCCTGTTATCTCTTTCTTCTTAGAAATAATAGCATGTCGAGGCCATGTAGATTGAGTCGATGGTCACGCGGGGGCAGCGGGCTTCGGGCACTCTGCAGTGTCCAGCGAACAGACTACACCGTATGTCAGACACGGAGGTACCCTCTTAAAAATGTGTACTGAACAGGTGGGCTAATTCTGATCGGGAGGTCTCACCTCAGGACATCTTCACCTCAAGTTATCCTGCCTCCCGTATCACTAACATATGTCCTGCTTAGCATTCTGCTACTCATGAACTTTGCTCCGAGCTCCCTTCAAGTTCTCAAACTTCTGCCTGGCATTCTGCTACTCATGAACTTTGTTCCGAGTTCCCTGCAAGTTCTCAAACTTCTGCCTAGCATTCTGCTAGCACGAACTTGACTCCAGGTTCCCTTTATAATTCCCCAAACTACAGATAGTCATCAGCTATCACGAACATCATTCATTCGGACATCCTATCTCATCAAGACAGATATCATTGTACATAGTCTATAAAAATCCAAGTGTATAAATAGGCTATGTATATATCTCTCTGGCCATCAATCAACTAGCTTATGTTGTTATTTAACGTGTACACCACTTCAAGCAGCAAGTCAAATTTCGTTCATTTTTGTACATACTGTGTGAATATTTACAAACTAATAAACTTTTATGTTGTGCTTTGTATATCGTGTCTCTTGTATACAACAGTAAGTGTGGTGGGGGGGGGTCGTAGTTGCAGGTGGAAGGTCTCTCTGCGTTGTTGACTTCCATGGCGAGCTGCGAGTCACGCGACGTGGCTGGTTGAGGGATCCGTTCCGATGCCACTTCCAGGTGTCGTGTGGCTGGTACTTGTCTGGAGTTGATCTTGGAGCCAGACGCGTAAAGTGACATTGCGGTCTTGAATTATCTAAATGTGGAGCTTGTGTGGCAGGAATATATCTGGCTTGATAATTAGAAGCAGCGTAGCTGGTCATCACAGCCGAATGGTAAACAATTTCGGCCGTTTGGTTGTAGTCGGTAATGGTGCTGGTGGTGACGTTGTTCGGCGAAGAGGTGGTGGCCGGGCTATAAAACGGGTATGGAAACATGAGAACTAGTGTTCTGGAGTTCACTCAAAATACGGTGAATCAGAAATGCGGAAGTCGTCGATGATGAGCTCGTCCCGAGGTGAAACCTCCCGGATTTTCGTCAGTCCACTTGATCAGCACACTTTTCTAATATGGAGTGCCCTACGTGGCTGATGTATCAGTGTAGAAAACCGTTGGATGACGATTTGTGAAGTCCACTTGTATATATGTTCTTATCCCGACACTCTCGACTCTACTGATGCACTAACGCCATCTAACAACTGTTTTAGGAACTGCTTGGAATTATACTTCCACGTTCCTCCCTTACTACAGGCTTACGATGAATACAAGATGACTTAGTCAGTAATAAATATTGTTTCGGGTTATTAACATCGCTATTGTTAATGATGTAGGTCTATTTTGGCGACGATGATGATGAAGATAATAGTAGTGGTAATACAAATCTGACAGTATACTTTTAAATGATCGTCAATATTAACTTCAATGACGTAAAACAGGGGAAAAAAGAAGGCGAGTGCTTAGAGTTTGATTTTACAATAAATAATTTATCACATACTGTGCATCATAATAGCCGCCTCCGCAGTCTAGGGAGGCACCCGGATCGATTCCGGCCATGTCAGGGATGTTTACTTATATTTCAGCTTTCGTGATGGCAGTGATGTAGTGGCACTAGTCCAGAAAGCCAAGAATAACGGTCAAGAGGATTCGTCGTGCTGACCACACGTCACCTCGTAATCTACTGGCCTTCGAGCTGGGCAGATGTCACTTGGAAGGCCAAGGCCCACCAGGGCTGTCGCGAAAAGGGTCTTTTGTGCATAATAATAATAATAATAATAATAATAATAATAATAATAATAATAATAATAATATATTTTGACAGAATAATCTTCGATAATCGCCAACGAGAACTTGAACTACCGGTACATAATACAAACAACTTTCACTTACTTACTTACTTACTTACTTACTTACTTACTTATCTGGCGCTACAGCCTTGTATGAGCCTTGGCCTCTTCTACGATAGTCCGCCATCTACTTCGATCCTAAGCGGCTGGTCTCCATGGGCGGATGATCATTGCCCTCAGGTCGGCTTCAACTTCATCGCTCCATCTAATACGGGGCCTTCCTTGTCGCCGTCTTTTATCTACTCGGGATTTAACTACTTTTCTTGGCATTCGATCCTCTTCCATTCTTTCCACATGGCCAAGCCATCGCAGTCTCTGTGCCTTAATAAATCTAACTATATCTTCCTGGTCTAATATGTTCTGTATTTCAGCATTCGTCCTTATCCTCCAACCATTTTGGTCTTGAATTGGGCCATACATTCGTCCAATCATTTTTCTTTCAAATATTCTTAATTTATTTGCAGCATCAACTAAAAGGTTCCAGGCTTCTGAGCCATATGTCACTACAGGTCTAATAAGGGTCTTATATATTTTGAATTTTGTAGATTTAGACAATAGACGAGATTTAAATAATGTAAGATTTGCATAATAAGCCCTGTTTCCAGCTATTATTCTACGATGTATCTCCTCACTTATTCTATTATTGTTTGTCAACATGGTTCCCAAATATTCAGAACTTCGTACATTCTCAAAACTATGCCCAGTTATTGTCAGATTATATTGACTTCTTCTGCCCTCTATAACAGTCACATGCATATACTTGGATTTACTGTCATTCACCTCCAACCCCATCCGTTTTCCTGCTTCTTCCATTTCAAGAAACATTTCCTTCAAATTTCTATCATTCCTGGCCATTAACACTACATCATCTGCATACGCACATATTTGTTTAGATGTATATACAATATTTCCGGTATCCATAATGTTTTCAAGGACTTGGTTAATTGCCAGATTAAACAAAGTAGCTGAGAGTGCATCACCTTGTCTGACTCCTGTATTAAGAGCAAACTCATTTCCAATTCTTCCATCCATCACCTTTGCCCTTACTTCTCCTAAAGTGATTCTGAACATCCTAATCAGTTTCTGTGGTATTCCTATTGTCTCCACATATTCATTTAGCTTATCCTTATATATACTGTCAAATGCTTGTCTAAAATCTACAAACAACATATGTAGATCTATATTACGCTCATAGCATTTTTCCATCATTTGACGTACCACGAATATTTGATCTGCTGTGCTCCTATTTCGCCTGAAGCAAAATTCGGTCAATCTTTCACTTACTTCCTCTTCATTCTGTAATAGCTTACCTTCTTTATTTCTGGAGATAGGGGGTTCGAACCCCACTGTCGGCAGCCCTGAAGGTGGTTTTCCGTGGTTTCCCATTTTTTTGCTAGTTGCTTTACGTCGTACCGACACAGATAGGTCTTATGGCGACGATGGGACAGGAAAGGGCTAGGAGTGGGAAGGAAGCGGCCGTGGCCCTAATTAAGGTACAGCCCCAGCATTTGCCTGGTGTGAAAATGGGAAACCACGGAAAACCATTTTCAGGGCTGCCGACAGTGGGGTTCGAACCTACTATCTCCCGAATACTGGATACTGGCCGCACTTAAGCGACTGCAGCTATCGAGCTCGGTGGTTTCCCATTTTCACACCAGGCAAATGCTGGGGCTGTAACTTAATTAAGGCCACGGCCGCTTCCTTCCCAGTCCTAGCCCTTTCCTGTCCCAGCGTCGCCATAAGACCTATCTGTGTCGGTGCGACGTAAAACCAATAGCAAAAAAAAAACCTTCTTTATTCTTACAGCCACTCAATCTTGGCTTATAACCCTTCCTGAAATAATTAATTACATTATAGAATTCCTTTGTCCTCTTCTGTAACCTTTGTGTCTCTATACTCTCTAGTTTCTTCTTAATCATCTCTCTTTTCTTCTTCTTACAGATATTATTAGCTTCACGTCTGCACTTCTCATAATTTTCCCTATTTGACCTTGTATCTTTCTGTAACATTTTTGCTCTTGCTGCATTCTTCCTTCCAATCGCTTCCTCACACTCCGTATCAAACCAAATATTTCTTTTCTTTTTAGCTATACCCAGTGTTTCTTGTGCCGCATTTTGTACGCACCTTTGAACTTTTGCCCACCTTTCCTCTATTCCAGATACTTGTCTAATCGTCTGTGAAGTATTATTCATTTTGACTGGAATTCTTGTTTTCCTTCTGGTTGTTGTAGTTTTTCCAAATTCCATTTCCTTCTTTCCGTAGGTTGTCTCCTCTGTCCTGTTGCCAATTTTTGTCTCACTATTGCTTTTACTAAATAATGATCAGAATCACAGTTTGACCCTCTGCATGTCCTTACGTCAATAATGGATGCCGCATGCCTCGTAGTCACTAGTACATGATCTATTTGATTTACCATTGTGCTTCCTGGCATCTTCCACGTTCTTTTATGTATTTTCTTATGATCAAAGCAGGTGCTTTTAATTATAAGAACGCTCATAGTTGCAAACTGTCCCAAGTGAAAGCCATTCTCATTTGATTCTTCATGTAGTGTATATTTCCCTGCTATTGGTTTCATACACTCTTCCTTTCCCACTTTGGCAATAAAGTCTCCTAAAATGATAATCATGTAATATCTTGGTCCCTCTTCAACAGTTTGTACTAACTCATCATAAAATTGTTCCTTCCTTTCCTCATCCGCATCTTCAATTGGTGCATGTGCTGATATAACAGTTATGTTCCTAAACTTCCCCTTAATCCGAAGCTTACATATTCAAATCCTATTACACTCTTCTTCAATTTCCCATACACTATAAATCCCGTACAGAACTGTCCTGTTCTTTCTTCCGGCCCACTGCAATAGAGGTTATAATCTTTCTTTTCAATACATCCTTGCCCTTTCCATCTTATTTCTTGAATCGCTACTAAGTCGTAACCAAATATTTTTGTTTCATTTACTATTTCTTGCATTTTTCCTGGTTTCAACATTGTTCTTACATTCCATGTCGCCGTGTTTATATCCGCTTTCCTTAGTCGTGTCCTTTTCCTAAGCTTTTGTAGTCTTTGATTTCCGTCCGGTTTTCTCGTAGAAGTCTTCTGAACAATCCTTTTTTACAAGGTGAGACTGTTAACCCCACGCTCAACCCTATCCACTGGCTGGGGACATTGATTTTGGAGCATCCTACTCCTAGACAGGTTGTCTTCACCACGGCTAAGGAGTCCCGTCTACCCCGTCTTACGTCCTCAACTAATTAACCCCAGTGAGAATGGGTTGCCTCATCCGCCTTTTCCACCATTCCGAAGGTCTTCTTCTCTGCTGTATCCGCCGTTAAGGTCTTCACCCGTAACCCTGGGCATGGGTTCCACGTTATACCCCGTGGGACTGGATCCCCACATGAACTTAGCCATCCTTTTACACCGGCCTACTGGAGTAGATGATGCCCACCCTCGCAACGTGGATGCGCCAGGCAGGAGTTACTCAAGTGGAGAACAGGGAAGGTGGCCCTATATCCCTTGAGTCGGGTTAATGGTTGTGTATGGTACCACAACCAAAGGCACAACTTTCATTTACTAATGGACTATTACAACAAATTTTTCTCCAATTATTGTTTATAATATTAATAATGTACTGTGACAGAATCTTAACTAATCGCCAATATGAACTTCAATTACATAATAACAAAACAGCGGTGAGCGTATTACGTATAACATAACAACAGTTTCTTATCAGTTATTGTGCCTAATAATAATAATAATAATAATAATAATAATAATAATAATAATATATCCTGCATAAAGTGTAATATTACAACAATTTTGTACCCATTATTGTTAATAACAATAATAATATTATATGAAGACAAAACTCATAAATAGTCGCTAATGTGGACTTAAATTACATGAAACAAAAAGGTGGGATAGAGTATAAGATTACAACAAATTAATTGGTAATAGTAGACTAATAATATATTCTGAGAGAATACTCTGAAATAGTCGCCAATTCGGATTTAAATGACACATCTATGACGAACATAAAACCAGTTCACTGGAAAATCTTTCCAGGTAACATCGCACTCACAGTGAAAATTAATACCCTATCAATAATATACACAAGAAAGAAAAACCGGAGAGTGCACAGAGTGTTTATGTTTAAAGGTTTCATCTATGTTCGAATTATGTTAGTGGCTTGTTTTCATCTTTTACGTGCAATCCATAATGATTTACCATCGATAACTGTTTATCACTTTCCTGATTACGACAAATAAAGACGTGAAATTAAATGTCCGTGGTCTACTATGCCGATACCTTCTAACTTGACACGTTTAATTTTATTTCAACTACACCCTTACGCTCGTCGTCTTCGTTAACGATACCGTACTTTATTTTACAATACTCTTAAAAATCCCAATAGGAAAATGAGCAGAAACATTCATGATATGTCATGTTATTTTCCGTGCTTCGACATGCTAGCGGCTCCGCAACCGGAGTCAATGTAGCTTGGAGTCTCGAGGCTTTCATCAATAATTACTTTTGAGGTGACGAAAAATGAAGAGCAGATAGTCTATTATGTGACTACAGACAATGTTCATTAAAAATTCATCTTAATTTATATTTATTAGTAAGACCGTTGTCTGCCTTTTTGGTGTAGTGGTTAGTGTGATTAACTGCCACCCCCGGAGGTCCGGGTTCGATTCCCGGCTCTGCCACGAAATTTGAAAAGTGGTACGAGGGCTGGAACGGGGTCCACTCAGCCTCGGGCGGTCAACTGAGTAGAGGTGGGTTCGATTCCCACCTCAGCCATCCTGGAAGTGGTTTTCCGAGGTTTCCCAATTATCCTCCAGGCAAATGCCGGGATGGTACCTAACTTAAGGCCACGGCCGCTTCCTTCCCTCTTCCTTGTCTATCACTTCCAATCCTCCCATCCTCCTACAAGGCCCCTGTTCAGCATAGCAGGTGAGGCAGCCCGGGCGAGGTACTGGTCATTATCCCCAGTTGTATCCCCCGACCCAATGTCTCACGCTCCAGGACACTGCCCTTGAGATGGTAGAGGTGGGATCCCTCGCCCAGTCCGAGGGAAAAACCAACCCTGGAGGGTAAACAGATTAAGACAATGTCCTTTACAAATTAATCTTAATTTATATTAATTTAAGACCGTTATAATACAATGGTGCCGATGAAACAACTAATAATGTAATAATCTATACATATAAAAGAAAAGCAAAAACTACTGGACATAAAGAAATGAAATTTTGGGGATAAATTTATTTTAGGATGTAGGTGCTCACTAATAAGGGGCCCATTCACAGTCGAGCGGGTTGGCGAGCCGGTTCGTGACCTTGGTCGCACTGACCGGCTCGAGGGGTAGTTGAGGGTTGGGCTCGAGGTTGGGTCCGTGAGCGAACCCGACCGGTTCGCCAACCCGTCAGTGTGTGTATGGCCACTACCTGACCGGCTCACTGTGGTTTCATCTGTAGCTTAATTTGGTTTCTGTGTGAGTTAATTAGGCCTACCTCAAATAACAATGACTTTTGAGGAGAATAAGCAGTTCCGGGAAGAATTTATTGAAGTGTACCGGGCGAGTCCTGGAGCTTTCCCATCCTTGCGTCACGCAATGCCTTCCATGTGTTAGTGCGACATTCAAACACTAATAACAATAACAACAACAATAATAATAGTAATAATAGTAATATGAAGAAGAAGAATCCAGGGTCTCCCGATACTCTCCTTCAAATATTATTAGCCTATAGACCATTCTACTATGACATACAGTATGTGTCTCTGTTATTTGTACAGGCTTCAATTTCTAATCAAGTCTCGTATATTCACAGTAACGATTGAAAAATTGAAATAAAACGTACATTACGGGTAAAAACAATGATTTGTCAATGATAATTCGTTAGTCAAAACCATACTTACCTACATACAGGCACGAAGATTTTATATTAATATGCCGGCATCGACAAACGGGTGTAGCAGTTGTATTCGTACACATGGACAGGATGATGCGCACCGTTTACTTGCGATGCACGGAAAAGTCTCAGTGACGCCATACGACTAGTCAAGTGTATCAGTCTCCTTCCTAATGCATCTGTGGTGGAGATGGGTAGGAGTGCAGAGTTAGGTACGGAGCTTAAGAACACTATATATCAACTGCCACTTCAAGGATTTTCATTACGAAAAGTTGGACAGTTGGTCAATAGAATACATTCTACGGTGCAATTGTTGATAAATGTAAATAGACACTACAATATTAAGAACACTCCAAGGAAAACCAGGAGAAAGTGTTTAACTAAAAGGAAAGAACATTTTTTCTTCGGCTGCTAAAGTCAGATTCCAAATTTTCACCAGTATTGATGCAACTCGCGGAGGAACGACCTGGAAATAAGATCAGCAACTCCACCATCCGTCGGATCCTGTATCGGGATGGGTACTATGGAAGAACTCCATGGAAAAAGGCCATACGTAAGTTGAAAAAACAGACGGCTTAGACTGACATTGGCTAAGGAGCATGTGTATAATGAGAAAGAATTCTGGAATGACGTTATTTGGTATGGTGAGACAAAAATGAACCTTTTCTGGTCAGATGGCATCCACAGATATGGAGAAAAATCGGTATGGACAATGATTTAGCAAATACACTCGCAACTGTAAAATACGATGGTGGGTCTGTAATGTTTTGGGGCTGTATGTTAGCCAGAGGTGTGGGTAACATATATTTCATTGACGGAATAATGAACAAGGAGGGCTATAATGCAATCCTAGGGCAAACGTTAAGCAGAGTGCCGAACAAAATGGGGTTTCCACCTGTTTATATGTTCCAGCATGATAATGACCCAATACAAACTGCTGACATTAATAAGACATGGTTGATCTGGAATATTCCTAAGCAGCTAAGAACACCTCCCAAGTCTCCGGATTAAAATCCCATCGAAGATCTTTGGGCTACGTTACAGAGGAATATCCGTAGGCAACGTGTGCGTACGAAGGAGGAATTTACAAGCGTGATTCTTCAGGAATGGCAGAAAATCAGCTCTGACATGTGCAAGAAATTAGTGTATCTATGCGGCGACGATGTGAGGAAGTTACAAATGCTAGGGGACATTCCACTAGATACTAACAAGTTCAAGGAACCCTTTAATTTTTGTTTATTCAAGTGTTCAGTTTGTTTGTACGAATAGGAAAGATACATGATTATGGGCGCGCTTTTCTTTATTAGAAGCTGTATGTTTTGTTAACAAGGTTGCAAACAGATATAGTACGTATATGTTTTCTGAAGGCTTTTTTGAATATATGTTCAGTGAATAAAATCATTTTCAGTTTATTATTTTCTGGCAGTGCGTTGAAGTACTAAAGCAAACAGCTCGTACGAATAGAATAGGTGCATACTGTATATGCCTCTCGCGCCTCTGCACTTAAGTTGTTAATACTGTAAGTATGTATCATACATTACTACAGTAGTGAAATTTTCTGTATTTCATAATTAGTAGTGAAATAACATTTCCCAAACTAATCACTTTCAAAAGAATATTACGTTTGTTAAACGATCTTATAATACATCACAATCAAAATTGTGTAGGCCCACTTACGTGCAAATATTCCGACTGCAACGTATCGAAGATTGCCCAACACGTCTCAGGAATGATTTTCCCAAGTAGCTGAGGAGATATTACACTGCTAAATTTCAGGTCTTCATAACTTTTCCCTGTCGCTAGAAATCGCAATGTTACAAGTGACGTTGTTCTAGTTGATATGACAAGAGAAGAAACACTTAAACTTCAACGAGCACTGAATTCCTGCCTGCGATTTATTTACAATATTGGGTACGATGTTCACATTACCCCATACTATAAGGCTCTCTCATGGCTGAAGCCTGATAAACGTCGGCAGCTGCACATTTTAACGATGGTAGTAGTATAATGCAGGGATTCGGCGGCCTCCTCCTCCTCCCGCGGGAAATTTGAATTCTGGCGGGAAATTTGAATTTTGGCGCGAGATTTGAATTTGTAAACAAAGCCACGTGCTTTTTGACAGCTGTCATCGACAACAACGCATCGCTAACCTCACTGCTGCCATCTTGACGGGCCTAAACCTCAGCAGTGCCAACTTAACCTAACTAGCGTGAGGTAAACAAAGCCACGTGTTTTTTGACAGCCACGTGCTTTTTGACAGACAACAACGCATCGCTAACCTCAGTACTGCCATCTTGACGGGCCTAAACCTTAGTGGTACCAACTTAACCTAACTAGCGTGTGGTAAACAAAGCCACGTGCTTTTTGACAGCTACGTGCATTTTTGACAGCTGTCATCCGCCATCTTTAAACCACAGAGCACTGTGCTGCCCTCTTTATCGTAGTAGCCGCAAATTCGTCACCTGTCATCGGCAGTGCTGCTATCTTGGCGGGCCTAAACCTTAGCGCTACCAACTTAACCTCACTAGCGTGAGATAAACAAATCCACGTGCAGCTGTCATCCGCCATCTTTAATCCAGAGAGCATCGTGCTGCCCTCTTTAGCTACTTACCTTTGAAATGTGGTACGTCACAGCTGTCATCCGCCATCTTGCATCCGAAACCACAGTGCTGCACTCTTTAGCTAGATACCTTTGAAATGTAGTGGCGGCAAATTCTTTATGCTCTTGTTTGGAAACAAAGCCACGTGCTTTTCTTGACAGCTGTCATCCGCCATCTTTAATCCATAGAGCACCGTGCTGCCCTCTTTAGCTACTTACCTTTGAAATGTGGTACGTCACAGCTGTCATCCGCCATCTTGCATCGCAAACCTCAGTGCTGCACTCTTTAGCTATTCTCCGGACCACCTTTTGAGCAGACTAAAGCGGAAGTGAGTGTATAGACCAGGGGATGGAGCGGGCGACAGGGGCAGCGCCTTCGGTGTTGTCACACGGTAGGTGAGGGGGCAAGAGGGGTGCGCTACTCAGAGCGAGTTTTGGCAATTGTGCAGTCAATGCGGAGCTGCTATACTTACTCACTCAGAGGATGTCCTGAACACGTGTGCTTCGCTTTTACAAAAACAGTGCATGTGCGTATTGTGTGCTAATTCGTAATTCTTGTAGTCCCTTGGACGTTTGTAGGTTTCTTCTTACTCGTTATTGGATATTACTGTGCGATGGATCGGAACAAAAATTCACCAGACTGTTATCAGTTGAAGAAGAAACGCAAGATTTTTACTTCTGGCTAGAGAAATATGATTCTGTCTGTTTATAAGCATTTCCGAACGATTAGTATTGACGGCGGGATTAGTTTACCTCGTGTGCTGACCCCGGTTCTGATTCTGACTTGGGTGTGCAGCCACTCGATAGTGACACAGATTAATTACTGCGGCACAAGGTAAGCTAACGCTGAAACCTCCTGCATGATAATATAATAATACTTTTATAGTCCGCCTCTATGGTGTAGTGGTTAGCGTGATTAGCTGCCACCCTCAGAGGTCCGGGTTCGATTCCCGGCTCTGCCACGAAATTTGAAAAATGGTACGAGGGCTGTAACGGGGTCCACCCATCCTCAGGAGGTCAACTGAGTAGAGGTGGGTTCGATTCCCACCTCAGCCATCCTCGAAGTGGTTTTCCGTGGTTTCCCACTTCTCCTCCAGGCAAATGCCGGGATGGTACCTCACTTAAGACCACGGCCGCTTCCTTCCCTCTTCCTTGTCTGTCGCATCCAATCTTCCCATCTCTCCACAAGGCCCCTGTTCAGCATAGCAGGAGAGGACGCCTGGGCGAGGTACTGGTCATTTTCCCCAGTTGTATCCCCGACCCAAAGTCTGAATCTCCAGAACACTGTCCTTGAGGCGGTAGAGGTGACATCCCTCGCTGAGTCCGAGGGAAAAGCCAACCCTGGAGGGTAAACAGATTAAGCAGAAGAAAAAGAATATTTTTATAAAAATATATTTGTAATAGCTAATTTATTGAAATTGTACTGTGAAATTGTAGATAGTACATTAAAATTGTGAAAGCCTCCGTGGCTCAGGTGGCAGCGCGTCGGCCTCTCAACGCTGGGTTCCGTGGTTCAAATCCCGGTCACTCCATGTGAGATTTGTGCTGGACAAAACGGAGGCGGGACAGGTTTTTCTCCGGGTACTCCGGTTTTCCCTGTCATCTTTCATTCCAGCATCACTCTCCAGTATCATTTAATTTCATCTGTCAGTCATTAATCATTGCCCCAGAGGAGTGAAACAGGCTTCGGCAGCCGGCTCAATTCCTGTCCTCGCCGCAAGATGGGGCTTCATTTATTCCATCCCTGACCCGGCCATTGACTGGAAAACAGGTTGTAGGTTTTCACATTTAAAATCTAATTCAGTAAATTAATTGTTTAAAGTTGTAAGCCGTTAAAAAACTGCATGGGATTCTAACACGCCTACGTTAATGTATTAATTATTTTAAATTCATTCTTGGTTCAGTCCGTGAGCTGTGCTGTATTATAGTGGTGGAGTACAAATTTGAATCGCGCGCCGAGTCATTTGGCAACCACGGCGAGTGTGACGAGGCAATGACGTCACTTCCGCTTTAGTCTGCTCAAAAGGTGGTCCGGAGAATAGATACCTTTGAAATGTAGTGACGGCAAATTCCACGTGCTCTTGTTTGGAAACAAACCTATGCGCTTTTTGGTCAGCTATCATCCGCCATCTTTAATCTAGAAAGCACCGTGCTGCCCTCTATGTGGTGGTGGTAAATTCTACACGCTCTTGTTTGGAAACAAACCCATGTGCTTTTCTGACAGCTGTCAACCGCCAGAGAGCACCGTGCTGCCCTCTTTATGCCGGTGGCAAATTCTACGTGCTTTTTGACAGCTGGCATCCGCAAGAGAGCACCGTGCTGCCATCTTTAGCTAGATACCTTTGAAATGTGGTGGCGGCAAATTCCACGTACTCTTGTTTAGTAAAGAAAGCCACGTGCTTTTTTGACAGCTATCATCCGCCATCTTTAATCAATAGAGCACTATGCTGCTATCATGCGGGTAATTTCGTCAGCTGTCATCCACCATCTTTAATCTACAGAGCGTCGTGCTGCTCTCTGTAGTAGCGGGCAATTTGAAAAGTTCTGTTACTTGTCATCCGTCATCTTTAATCAACAAAGCTTCGTACTGCTATCTTTAGCTACATACATTTAACATGTGGTGGCGGATAATTTGAAAATAAATAAAAACTTCCCTTAGCTATCATCCGCCATCTTTATTCAACAGAGCATCGTGCTGCTATCTCTAGCTACATACATTTAACATGTGGTGACGGCAATTTGAAATTCTATCTAGATGCTATCTTTAATCAACAGAGCACCGTGCTGCTATTCCTTTGAATTGTGGTGACGGATAATTTGAAATTCCGTTAACTATCATCATTAAACATTAGTGCATTCGCTAACCTAACCTCTCATCTACTATCTTGAAGGAGATTATACGACACCTCCTCTACCTCCTGCTCTTCCTCCTCCTCCTCCTCCTCCTCCTCCCCTACCACCTGCACCTCCTCCTCCTCTGTCAAGGCATAACTTTATCGAACACGCATCGCGAAGGCAAGAGTGTGCAGCGATATGCATGTTTAGACTTGCGGATTACGAAAGAAACATATCAAGACTTGAATCGAACCCTGCACTCGATGTCGTTAACTTCAACATGTGATTAAAACATTGTCTGGTGTGTTCAGAACACTACATAAGTAGAATCGAACGCTGTACAACATGTTAGGGAATACCTTTGTTCTAAGAAGATCAGATTGAAACATAACAAGACTAGAATCGAACACTGCACTCGATGTCGTTAACCTTAACATGTGATCAGAACATTGATTGATGTGTTCAGATCACTAAACAAGTAGAACCGAACACTGTACAACATGTTAGGGGATACCTTTGTTCTAAGAAAATTAGATTGCAACATAACAAGACTAGAATCGAACACTACACTCGATGTCGTTAACCTTAACATGTGATCAGAACATTGATCGATGTGTTCAGATCACTAAACAAGTAGAACCGAACACTGTACAACATGTCAGAGGATACCTTTGTTCTAAGAAAATTAGATTGAAACATAACAAGACTAGAACCGAACACTGTACAACATGTTAGGGGATACCTTTGTTCTAAGAAGATCAGATTGAAACATAACAAGACTAGAATTGAACACTGCACTCGATACAACATGTGATCAGAACATTGATTGATGTGTTCAGATCACTAAACAAGTAGAACCGAACACTGTACAACATGTTAGGGGATACCTTTGTTCTAAGAAGATCAGATTGAAACATAACAAGACTAGAATCGAACACTGCACTCGATGTCGTTAACCTTAACATGTGATCCGATACAACATGTTAGGGGATACCTTTGTTCTAAGAAAATTAGATTGAAACATAGCAAGACTAGAATCGAACACTGTAAGAACATTGTTTGATGTGTTCAGAGCAAAAGTACAACTTCAATGATTTACCTAGTGTAAAAATCAAAAACACACACTGTGCACATATCGCACAGCTATCTCGCCTATCACTTGCCTAGTATGAAAATCAAAAACACACTGTGCACATATCGCATAGCTAACTCGGCAACACTTAAATGATTTGCTTAGTACGAAAATAAAAAATCTATACCGCGTAGCTAACTCGTTCATCACACTGCTAAGACGCTTAGTAATTGCAGATACACTGATATATGTCATACGAAAATCAGGAAAGCATACTGCGTAGCCAACTCGCTCGGGTCACTCGCTTAGTAATTGCAACACGACTAGAACACTGATACACGTTACTCTTTTTTCTCGAAACACACACACACACACGGATAAGAATGTTCCGAGATACTACATACTTACATGTTTTTTTAAAAAAAATTGGAGGATGAAAGATTATAAATTATACGTACACATGTTGTCTCTTCCAAGTTGTAAGACGAAATAGACGCAGTACTGCGAGTTTCCGCTCTAGCTAGCGAACGGAAGTAGCATGATATCTCAGCAAAAAAAAAAAAAAAATACGCGGGAGCTTGCATACATGCAAGTCAGACACAATGATGGATACCGCGATTCAAATCCTGGCAACTTATGCCGTCAGGAAGGGCATCCGGCGAGCATCTAGCTGTAAATCTCCGATTCTTATGTTAGAAAGGGCAACTTGTTGTAAAACATTCTTAATCCCAGTTCTTTGACGTCAGGAAGGGCAACCGGTCGAAAACAATAGTGTATGATGTAAGAGGCTAGATATTGCCAGTTTTGCGTCAGGAACGGCAACTAGCCTTAAAACAAATTCTTGCGATTTAAAATCTTAGTTTTGCGTCAGGAAGGACATCCGGCTGTAAAACAATAGTTCGTGATACAGCGATTTAAAATCTAAGAAGAGCATCTAGCTGTAAATCTCCGATTCTCGTGTTAGAAGTTGTAAAACAGATTCTTAATCCGAGTTCTTTGACGTCAGGAAGGGCAACCGGTCGAAAACAATAGTGTATGATGTAAGAGGCTAGATACTGCCAGTTTTGCGTCAGGAAGGGCAACTAGTCTTAAAACAAATTCTTGCGATTTAAAATCTTAGTTTTGCATCAAGAAGGGCATCCGGCTGTAAAACAATAGTTCGTGATACAGTGATTTAAAATCTAAGAAGTGCATCTAGTTGTAAATCCCTGATTCTCGTGTTAGAAGTTGTAAACCAGATTCTTAATCCTAGTTCTTTGACGTCAGGAAGGGCAACCGGTCGAAAACAATAGTATATGATGTAAGAGGCTAGATACTGCTAGTTTTGTGTCAGGAAGGGCAACTAGTCTTAAAAACAAATTCTTGCGATTTAAAATAGTTTTGCGTCAGGAAGGGCATCCGGCTGTAAAACAATAGTTCGTGATACAGCGATTTAAAATCTAAGAAGAGCATCTAGCTGTAAATCCCCGATTCTCGTGTTAGAAGTTGTAAAACAGATTCTTAATCCGAGTTCTTTGACGTCAGGAAGGGCAACCGGTCGAAAACAATAGTGTATGATGTAAGAGGCTACATACTGCTAGTTTTGCGTCAGGAAGGGCAACTAGTCTTAAAACAAATTCTTGCGATTTAAAATCTTAGTTTTGCGTCAGGAAGGGCATCCGGCTGTAAAACAATAGTTCGTGATACAGCGATTTAAAATCTAAGAAGAGCATCTAGCTGCAAATCCCCGATTCTCGTGTTAGAAGTTGTAAAACAGGTTCTTAATCCGAGTTCTTTGACGTCAGGAAGGGCAACCGGTCGAAAACAATAGTGTATGATGTAAGAGGCTAGATACTGCCGGTTTTGCGTCAGGAAGGGCAACTAGTCTTAAAACAAATTCTTGCGATTTAAAATCTTAGTTTTGCGTCAGGAAGGGCATCCGGCTGTAAAACAATAGTTCGTGATACAGTGATTTAAAATCTAAGAAGTGCATCTAGCTGTAAATCCCCGATTCTCGTGTTAGAAGTTGTAAACCAGATTCTTAATCCGAGTTCTTTGACGTCAGGAAGGGCAACCGGTCGAAAACAATAGTATATGATGTAAGAGGCTAGATACTGCTAGTTTTGTGTCAGGAAGGGCAACTAGTCTTAAAAACAAATTCTTGCGATTTAAAATAGTTTTGCGTCAGGAAGGGCATCCGGCTGTAAAACAATAGTTCGTGATACAGCGATTTAAAATCTAAGAAGAGCATCTAGCTGTAAATCCCCGATTCTCGTGTTAGAAGTTGTAAAACAGATTCTTAATCCGAGTTCTTTGACGTCAGGAAGGGCAACCGGTCGAAAACAATAGTGTATGATGTAAGAGGCTACATACTGCTAGTTTTGCGTCAGGAAGGGCAACTAGTCTTAAAACAAATTCTTGCGATTTAAAATCTTAGTTTTGCGTCAGGAAGGGCATCCGGCTGTAAAACAATAGTTCGTGATACAGCGATTTAAAATCTAAGAAGAGCATCTAGCTGCAAATCCCCGATTCTCGTGTTAGAAGTTGTAAAACAGATTCTTAATCCGAGTTCTTTGACGTCAGGAAGGGCAACCGGTCGAAAACAATAGTGTATGATGTAAGAGGCTAGATACTGCCAGTTTTGCGTCAGGAAGGGCAACTAGTCTTAAAACAAATTCTTGCGATTTAAAATCTTAGTTTTGCGTCAGGAAGAGCATCCGGCTGTAAAACAATAGTTCATGATACAGCGATTTAAAATCTAAGAAGAGCATCTAGCTGTAAATCCCCGATTCTCGTGTTAGAAGTTGTAAAACAGGTTCTTAATCCGAGTTCTTTGACGTCAGGAAGGGCAACCGGTCGAAAACAATAGTGTATGATGTAAGAGGCTAGATACTGCCGGTTTTGCGTCAGGAAGGGCAACTAGTCTTAAAACAAATTCTTGCGATTTAAAATCTTAGTTTTGCGTCAGGAAGGGCATCCGGCTGTAAAACAATAGTTCGTGATACAGTGATTTAAAATCTAAGAAGTGCATCTGGCTGTAAATCCCCGATTCTCGTGTTAGAAGTTGTAAAACAGATTCTTAATCCTAGTTCTTTGACGTCAGGAAGGGCAACCGGTCGAAAACAATAGTATATGATGTAAGAGGCTAGATACTGCTAGTTTTATGTCAGGAAGGGCAACTAGTCTTAAAAACAAATTCTTGCGATTTAAAATCTTAGTTTTGCGTCAGGAAGGGCAACCGGTCGTAAAACGAATTCTTGCGATTTAAACCCATGCGTCCGGAGGAGGCACTCGGCCTTAAAACATATTTTTAATCCCGGCCCTGCTACGTTAGGAACCACATCTAGCTGTAAAAACAGGAGCTTCAAACATTTACAGTTTTAAGCTTTAGGAACGGGTTATGGGTTACATTTTTTGTTCTACTACATAGAACACTATCTTTGAAGTTGTATCGGCGCAGTCATTCAGAGCGAGGTATGGAATGCATGTGTTGGCTGAAATTGTACACTCGGCTTCCGGCTGTAGTAACCTTGAACGAAGACACTGCATGCTGATGAGCGACTTGTAACTCACGTAGCCCGTGTAAGCTCCTAACATAAATTGTCATGATTGTACGGAGAGGTTAAAACACACAGTGCTAGCATATAGCCCCCCTCCTATCGAAAGAGCCTGCACGGCGCCGGAATGTAGGCTACTCCTGTTGAAGGAGCCTGTACAAGGTTTAACACCCCTCTATCAACAGCCCTTACTTAACGCTAGCTTTTTTTTTTTGCACACCCGCCTCTTAGATCATACACCATAGTTTTACGACCGGTTACCCTTCCTGACTAGGATTTTAAATCGCAGTATACGCGATAAATTTGTTATAGCGGGTTTTATAACTAGATATCCCGGTACCGGCACATAGCCTACTCCTACCGAAGAAGCCTGCACAAGGATTATTGCCTCCATCCGACAGATGAATCACCATCAACGTCTTGTACTCAAAATCATTTTCGAAGGAGTCTGCACAAGGTTTAACGCTCCCTATCAACAGCCCTTACTTAATACTGGCTTTTTTGCACACCCCGCCTCTTAGATCATACACCATAGTTTTACGACCGGCTACCCTTCCTGACTAGGATTTTAAATCGCAGTATACGCGATAAATTTGTTGTAGCGGGTTTTATAACTAGATATCCTAGTGCCGGCACATAGCCTTCTCCTACCGAAGAAGCCTGCACACAGCTTAACGCCTCCATCCGACAGATGTAGGCTTCTCCTGTTGAAGGAGCCTGTACAAGCTTTAACACCCCTCCATCAACAGCTCTTACTTAATACTAGCTTTTTTTGCACACCCTCGAAACTGCTTAAGAATGTAATATACTACCGTAGGGAGAGGATAAAACCCAGTGCTGGTACATAGCCTACTCCTGCCGAAGAAGCCTGCACACAGCTTAACGCCTCCATCCGACAAATGAATCACCCTCAACACTCTTGTACTCACAATCATTTTCGAAGGAGTCTGCATAAGGTTTAACGCCCCCATCAACAGCACTTACTTAATGCTAGCTTTTTTGCACACCCCGCCTCTTAGATCATACACCATAGTTTTACGACCGGTTGCCCTTCCTGACGTCAAAGAACTCGGATTAAGAATCTGTTTTACAACTTCTAACACGAGAATCGGAGATTTACAGCTAGATGCTCTTCTTAGATTTTAAATCGCTGTATCACGAACTATTGTTTTACAGCCGGATGCCCTTCCTGACGCAAAACTAAGATTTTAAATCGCAAGAATTTGTTTTAAGACTAGTTGCCCTTCCTGACGCAAAACTGGCAGTATCTAGACTCTTACATCATACACTATTGTTTTCGACCGGTTGCCCTTCCTGACGTCAAAGAACTCGGATTAAGAATCTGTTTTACAACTTCTAACACGAGAATCGGGGATTTACAGCTAGATGCTCTTCTTAGATTTTAAATCGCTGTATCACGAACTATTGTTTTACAGCCGGATGCCCTTCCTGACGCAAAAGTAAGATTTAAAATCGCAAGAATTTGTTTTAAGACTAGTTGCCGTTCCTGACGCAAAACTGGCAGTATCTAGCCTCTTACATCATACACTATTGTTTTCGACCGGTTGCCCTTCCTGACGTCAAAGAACTGGGATTAAGAATGTTTTACAACAAGTTGCCCTTTCTAACATGAGAATCGGGGATTTACAGCTAGATGCTCGCCAGATGCCCTTCCTGACGGCATAAGTTGCCAGGATTAGAATCGCGGTATCCATCATTGTGTCTGACTTGCATGTATGCAAGCTCCCGCGTATTTTTTTTTTTTTTGCTGAGATATCATGCTACTTCCGTTCGCTAGCTAGAGCGGAAACTCGCAGTACTGCGTCTATTTCGTCTTACAACTTGGAGGAGACAACATGTGTACGTATAATTTATAATCTTTCATCCTCCAATTTTTTTTAAAAAAACATGTAAGTATGTAGTATCTCGGAACATTCTTATCCGTGTGTGTGTGTGTGTGTGTGTGTGTGTGTGTTTCGAGAAAAAAAGAGTAACGTGTATCAGTGTTCTAGTCGTGTTGCAATTACTAAGCGAGTGACCCGAGCGAGTTGGCTACGCAGTATGCTTTCTTGATTTTCGTATGACATATATCAGTGTATTTGCAATTACTAAGCGTCTTAGCAGTGTGATGAACGAGTTAGCTACGCGGTATAGATTTTTTACTTTCGTACTAAGCAAATCATTTGAAGTGTTGCCGAGTTAGCTATGGGATATGTGCACAGTGTGTTTTTGATTTTCATACTAGGCAAGTGATAGGCGAGATAGCTATGCGATATGTGCACAGTGTGTGTTTTTGATTTTTACACTAGGTAAATCATTGAAGTTGTACTTTTGCTCTGAACACATCAAACAATGTTCTTACAGTGTTCGATTCTAGTCTTGCTATGTTTCAATCTAATTTTCTTAGAACAAAGGTATCCCCTAACATGTTGTATCGGATCACATGTTAAGGTTAACGACATCGAGTGCAGTGTTCGATTCTAGTCTTGTTATGTTTCAATCTGATCTTCTTAGAACAAAGGTATCCCCTAACATGTTGTACAGTGTTCGGTTCTACTTGTTTAGTGATCTGAACACATCAATCAATGTTCTGATCACATGTTGTATCGAGTGCAGTGTTCAATTCTAGTCTTGTTATGTTTCAATCTGATCTTCTTAGAACAAAGGTATCCCCTAACATGTTGTACAGTGTTCGGTTCTAGTCTTGTTATGTTTCAATCTAATTTTCTTAGAACAAAGGTATCCTCTGACATGTTGTACAGTGTTCGGTTCTACTTGTTTAGTGATCTGAACACATCGATCAATGTTCTGATCACATGTTAAGGTTAACGACATCGAGTGTAGTGTTCGATTCTAGTCTTGTTATGTTGCAATCTAATTTTCTTAGAACAAAGGTATCCCCTAACATGTTGTACAGTGTTCGGTTCTACTTGTTTAGTGATCTGAACACATCAATCAATGTTCTGATCACATGTTAAGGTTAACGACATCGAGTGCAGTGTTCGATTCTAGTCTTGTTATGTTTCAATCTGATCTTCTTAGAACAAAGGTATCCCCTAACATGTTGTACAGCGTTCGATTCTACTTACGTAGTGTTCTGAACACACCAGACAATGTTTTAGTCACATGTTGAAGTTAACGACATCGAGTGCAGGGTTCGATTCAAGTCTTGATATGTTTCTTTCGTAATCCGCAAGTCTAAACATGCATATCGCTGCACACTCTTGCCTTCGCGATGCGTGTTCGATAAAGTTATGCCTTGACAGAGGAGGAGGAGGTGCAGGTGGTAGGGGAGGAGGAGGAGGAGGAGGAGGAGGAAGAGCAGGAGGTAGAGGAGGTGTCGTATAATCTCCTTCAAGATAGTAGATGAGAGGTTAGGTTAGCGAATGCACTAATGTTTAATGATGATAGTTAACGGAATTTCAAATTATCCGTCACCACAATTCAAAGGAATAGCAGCACGGTGCTCTGTTGATTAAAGATAGCATCTAGATAGAATTTCAAATTGCCGTCACCACATGTTAAATGTATGTAGCTAGAGATAGCAGCACGATGCTCTGTTGAATAAAGATGGCGGATGATAGCTAAGGGAAGTTTTTATTTATTTTCAAATTATCCGCCACCACATGTTAAATGTATGTAGCTAAAGATAGCAGTACGAAGCTTTGTTGATTAAAGATGACGGATGACAAGTAACAGAACTTTTCAAATTGCCCGCTACTACAGAGAGCAGCACGACGCTCTGTAGATTAAAGATGGTGGATGACAGGTGACGAAATTACCCGCATAATAGCAGCATAGTGCTCTATTGATTAAAGATGGCGGATGATAGCTGTCAAAAAAGCACGTGGCTTTGTTTACTAAACAAGAGCACGTGGAATTTTCCGCCACCACATTTCAAAGGTATCTAGCTAAAGATGGCAGCACGGTGCTCTCTTGCGGATGACAGCCGTCAAAAAGCACGTAGAATTTGCCACCGGCATAAAGAGGGCTGCACGGTGCTCTCTGGCGGTTGACAGCTGTCAGAAAAGCACATGGTTTTGTTTCCAAACAAGAGCGTGTAGAATTTACCACCACCACATAGAGGGCAGCACGGTGCTCTCTAGATTAAAGATGGCGGATGATAGCTGACAAAAAAGCGCATAGGTTTGTTTCCAAACAAGAGCACGTGGAATTTGCCGTCACTACATTTCAAAGGTATCTAGCTAAAGAGTGCAGCACTGAGGTTTACGATGCAAGATGGCGGATGACAGCTGTGACGTACCACATTTCAAAGGTAAGTAGCTAAAGAGGGCAGCACGGTGCTCTATGGATTAAAGATGGCGGATGACAGCTGTCAAAAAAAGCACGTGGTTTTGTTTCCAAACAAGAGCATAAAGAATTTGCCGCCACTACATTTCAAAGGTATCTAGCTAAAGAGTGCAGCACTGAGGTTTGCGATGCAAGATGGCGGATGACAGCTGTGACGTACCACATTTCAAAGGTAAGTAGCTAAAGAGGGCAGGATGGTGCTCTATGGATTAAAGATGGCGGATGACAGCTGTCAAAAAAAGCACGTGGCTTTGTTTCCAAACAAGAGCATAAAGAATTTGCCGCCACTACATTTCAAAGGTATCTAGCTAAAGAGTGCAGCACTGAGGTTTCGGATGCAAGATGGCGGATGACTGCTGTGACGTACCACATTTCAAAGGTAAGTAGCTAAAGAGGGCAGCACGATGCTCTCTGGATTAAAGATGGCGGATGACAGCTGCACGTGGATTTGTTTATCTCACGCTAGTGAGGTTAAGTTGGTAGCACTAAGGTTTAGGCCCGCCAAGATACCAGCACTGCCGATGACAGGTGACGAATTTGCGGCTACTACGATAAAGAGGGCAGCACAGTGCTCTGTGGTTTAAAGATGGCGGATGACAGCTGTCAAAAAAGCACGTAGCTGTCAAAAAGCACGTGGCTTTGTTTACCACACGCTAGTTAGGTTAAGTTGGTACCACTAAGGTTTAGGCCCGTCAAGATGGCAGTACTGAGGTTAGCGATGCGTTGTTGTCTGTCAAAAAGCACGTGGCTGTCAAAAAACACGTGGCTTTGGTTACCTCACGCTAGTTAGGTTAAGTTGGCACTACTGAGGTTTAGGCCCGTCAAGATGGCAGCGGTGAGGTTAGCGATGCGTTGTTGTCGATGACAGCTGTCAAAAAGCACGTGGCTTTGTTTACAAATTCAAATCACGCGCCAAAATTCAAATTTCCCGCGGGAGGAGGAGGAGGCCGCCGAATCCCTGCATTATACTACTGATGGTGTTTAGAGTACTGGCGGAAAGTCAGCCACTGTATATTTCTTCTAAATTCACCTTTTTATCATCATTTCACAACTTAAATACACGTTCCAGGTCCACTCTTTCTATTCCAGTGCACCGCACATTAAAATTAATAGATCGTTTGTAGTGACCGGCGCCAGGTTATGGAATTCCCTGCCAGCTCAGATCAGAGAAACTAGTTCTTTACAAAGGTTTAAGATCACCTGCCGAGACTACCTGCTGAGGACAGCTAACTGAATGGCTGGAATATGAATGTGTGCGCGCCTGAGGATTAGTCATTATTAAGAGTTCTTACTATTAATTAGTTTTATTATTAACTTAGTAATGTATTTAAATTTGTTCTCAATTCTATTAATTTTTTGTTTGATTTTAACTATTTTAAATATCTCATAATTTTATTTATGATTTTGATTAGTATGTGGTTAAGTGGAAGAGAGGGCCTCGAGCCCTAACTTCGCCACTGAAAAAAGGCATAAATAAATAAATAAATAAATAAATAAATAAATAAATAAATAAATAAATAAATAAATAAATAAATAAATAAATAAACCTCTCTTCAGCACTGATGGTATCTCTCATGTGTGTCTCCTGTTTCTCTATGTTTGGCCGAATCAACTCCAACAATTCGCAAAAACTGTCGCTATCCATACGCAAAAAGTTCTTATAATCTGCAGGTTCTTGTACGCACAGAGTTCTTAATAGGCTGACATGTGAAAATCGTTGTCTCTCTCTCAACCATTCCTTCATCCGCACACGTTTCTTCTTCTTTACTTCATCAATGCACAAATTCTGCACCAGCTACAGCCACTTTGGAATATTTTCGTTGGGCCATAAAAAAACTTTTTTGCTAGTGGCTTTACGTCGCACCGACACAGATACGTCTTATGGCGACGATGGGATAGGAAAGGCTTAAGAGTTGGAAGGAAGCGGCCGTGGCCTTAATTAAGGTACATTTGCCTCGTGTGAAAATGGGAAACCAAGGCAAAACCATCTTCATTGCTGCCGACAGTGGGATTCGAACCCACTATCTCTATAACAAAAACTAGGCAATGCACATACTATTTGCAATACAGACTGGTGGACTGGTCCGCCAACGGGTTCGCCAGTGTATGGTCACCGTCGAGCCAGTCGGGTTCGGGGTTTGGATTTTATACATGGACGGGCTCGCCAACCGGCTCGACTGTGAATGGCCCCTTAAGGAAAGATTTTCTGGTATTCCGTCGATGAGGGGGTGAAATGGGGAATTAAATTTTTAAATGAAGATATCTATATCTCAAAAACTTAAAAGTTTACAGACCTAAAACTTGGTGTTTGGAATCTCCTTTAAAAATAAAGATACACGTGTTTCTTTTTTCTGTTTTCACAAAATTCCATTAAGGGGGGTGAAAAAAGGGGGAAAATTGGTTGAATACCTTTTATGAGGATACTTACATAAAAAACTGAAGATGTTAAAGACATGAAAATTGGAATTTGGAATCTCCTTTAAAAATAAAGAAGCGCCTATTTTTTTGTTTTTGAAAAATCCAATGAATAGGGGGTGCGCGGAAGTGACAAACGGGCTGGAATTAAAAAATATATATATACCTAGGCCTCTAATATATCTCAGACACTTAACATGTTACAGACTTGAAAACTGGTACTTGGTATCTCCTGTAAAAGTAAAGAGACATAGATAATTTTTTTTGGAAAATCACATAAGGGGAACTAAAAAGGGGGTTATTTTTAGAAAGAGCATATCTAAAATATATCTCAAAAACCTAACATGTTACAGAAGTGAAGATTGGTATTTTTAATCCCTTTCAAAAATAAGAAACATGTATTCTTTTTGGAAAAACCACTTGAGGGAGGGGGAGGTGTGGGTAGAAAGGACTGAAAAGTGGGTTGAATTCTTTGTATTAGGATAATGATATCTCAATAACTGAAGACGTTACAGACATAAAAATTGGTGATTTGAATATTATAAAGAAATGCATATTTTTTGTTTTCCAAAAATCCACTTAGGTGGGGGTGAAAAATGGAAAAATTAGTAAAATTATTTGTATGAGTCTACTTATATCTCAAAAACTGAAGATGTTACAGACTTGAAAATTGGTGTTTGGAATCCCCCTTTAAAAGTAAAGTAACACATATTCCTTTGATTTCGGAAAATCCAATTAAGGCGGGTTATGGAATTGAAAAAAATATTGAAGTATTTATATCAGGATACAGTATTTGTTTTAAAATGCAGTTAAATTCAGAGTTACTTCAACATGAATTTCTTGTTACATTTAAGGTTTACAGGTAGTGTCTGGAGTTCAAGTCACACTGACTCTAAACAGCCATCTGTATCAAAACCTATACATTCTTTCAGCCACCTGGATCCTCCTCCTCGTCGCTGTTTGCACCTTAATTGTCTGGCTGAAGAGCACGGTACGCGGTATGATGGTTTTCAGGGATGTACGGGAGCAGGGACATCAAGTCCTTGTGTTTTGTAGCAGCAATCTTTCTGCCAACAAATGACTCTGCATTTTGTAAATGTGAATGAGCTGTTAAGGGGTTGAAATCTGTTGATGTTATGTGTTTCCAAGGTCGTCCAGTACTTTTGTTCAAAGTCTCTACTTCCTCCTAAACAGCCAATGGAGAGTAGTTTTCTTCCTTCATTTCTTACACATTTTCTAGATTTCTCACAACTACCAGACACAGAATCATCTTCACCATCAAGCATGATGTCAACACTAAAACATGTGACTGAAAGCGTGTGTGCTATTGACTACCACTAGATGATGTAATGTTACCGCTTGGCTTAGCTCCCACTCACACTGCAAGATTGCGATTCAGAGATATTCCAAAATCTTTCTTTTGTACCGTGGGTTCTAATCACATAGGCTGAGTGGACCTCGAACCAGCCCTCAAGTCCAGGTAAAAATCCCTGACCTGGCCGGGAATCAAACCCGGGGCCTCTGGGTAAGAGGTAGGCACGCTGCCCCTACACCACTGGGCTTGCAATAAACATATAATAGTAATATCTATACATCAATAACTCATTTTTTAACAATTTGTGAGTTAGCTCCCTCTCGCATTCTATCAAACAATTGTAATGGAGAGATTTATATTTTACGAGAGTATCGTTAAACAAGAGGAATTTTACATTGAATTAACTGAATTACCAGGACAGGAATATTTTTATTGTTTCAAATGGGATATATTGTTGTATGAGTAATCGTTATATGGAGATTTCACTGCATAATCAAAGGAAGAGACTGTTGGAGATACATAGAAAAGGACTCGTACACACTCTAACGGCGTTATGTGATTTGGATATGCAATCTCCCTGTACATAGTTTAGTATTTCAAATCGTCGCCATAAGACCTATCTGTGTCGGTGCGACGTAAAGCCCCTAGCAAAAAAAAAAAAAAAAAAGTATTTCAAGTATAAGCTCCTGCTATCTAGCGGAGCTACTGGGAACTGCCATATCGCTTGTATTTATGCTTTTGTTTTGTACTGGTTTGTAGTAAGTAAGAATAAAGATGGCAGCCATGACGAAGTAAAGTGATTCAGTGTTTTATTTATTAGTGATATCCCCAACATTTATGGTGCCGAAACAACCCATCTGTTCAAGTTACGATACGTTTCATCACGAACTTTCAAGATTTGGAGAACTTTCACGCCAAGTAACCACGGATCTCCTGTAAAGGGAATGTTTCATCACGCCACACGACCCAGGATCACGATGAGTAGAACTGTTATTTATTCTAATATACAGTGTACTGAATCACTAACGTAGCATGCTATACGGGGATTATACGGCATTATTGCATTGGTGTAGATATTATTTCTGCATGCTTCAAGAATATCGTTATTTCTAAAACAAATCCACGCCGGTCTGTGTGACTAGTGCTGCCACCTACTGGAAACAAGGCGTACTATTACCAGCCCAACTACCTACTGTCACGGGAACAAAGCTCTGCCTGCAGCACGTTCATCTGCACCCTCTCCTCAGCTGTCATAAATCGCCCGTTTGTCACACCGTCAGCGATGTCTATACAAGACCTGTCCCTTCTGAAAAGAAAGCGAACTACTCTGCGAGCAAATTTAACGCGCTTTGTCAATCTTTTAAAAGACAAAACAAATACACCAGACTATGACGAAATAGAATATCTTCGTGATAGACTTCAGAACACTTTGCAATTATTAGTTTCCTCAGACGATGTTATACACGACCAGTTACCCGACACAGATTATGAAACAGATGTACAGGCTTGTGAAAACTATGTCGACAGTGCAACAAGAGCTATACAGCATGCCAACAAAGTTCTTACACGGAAACCAGCAGAGACAAATGCGTCAGCATCCATTCCCAGTTCTAGCTATTATGTTCCACCCCCAGTTGCTCCAGAATTTAAACTCCCGACAATACACATTGAGCCATTCTCAGGTGACATAGAGTCCTGGTCTCGTTTCTGGGAACAGTTCGAGACAGCAGTTGACAACAACACCACGATTCCAGGCATTAGCAAGCACGTGTTATTACGAGGATATCTACGACGGGAACCCAAGCAACTCGTCGATGGTATAGCACTTAGTTCAGAAACGTACGCCCAGGTCAAGACTTTACTTACTGAACGTTATGGCGACAAGGATAAAATAATTCAGGCTCATCTGAACTACCTGGAGAATTTACCACCCACATTATCAGAGAATCCTGATGATCTCAACGTGACATACCTGGAGTGCCACCGTAGAGTTCAAGCCCTCAAGGTGCTCGGCGAAGACATTAATGTTTACGGACGCGTGATTGCCCCGAAGATTTTACGAGCTTTTCCAGCGCCAATCTGCACACGTTGGCTAATTCACGCAAAGCGCAACAAAATCTCCGAAGGTCATATGATGTCTCTGATAGAATTTCTTCGTGAGGAGGTAGAAGCGGCCCTTAACACTCAGAAACTCAGGGGAGAGAGCAGCATTGCACTTCCATCACTTTACCAACCTACAGCAGCTGCTCTCCAAGTCAGTACTAAGCCACAAAAGTTAAGAAGGGAGCAGAACAAGCCCACAATAACACCATTCTGTGCCTTCTACGAAAGCAGAGGTCACTGGGCACAGGGATGCACACAAGTAGTCCTATCCCAAGCTAGGGTGGAGAAGCTAAAACTCTCCACAAGATGCTTTCTCTGCCTCAATCGAGGTCACAATGTCCAGAACTGCAACAAGAAGGGCAGAGTGTCATGCTCTAAATGCAAACAACTTCACCACGTATCCATCTGCAACCAGAGCCAATCCCAGTCAACTTCTGTCGGAAAGATTGAAACAGGGCCACCCAGTTTTTCATTTCTGCAGACAGCCCGTGTTCAGATACAAGGACCAACAGGGGCACACAAAATCACACGATGCCTCCTAGACGCTGGAAGTCAATCAAGTTTTATTGCCACGTCATTATTGGACACTCTACAGCTACCAGTAATCTGTACTCGAGACCTAGCAGTCACAGCCTTCGAAACAACTAGCAATAGCTTTCAGCCACGTCGACTCACCCAATTTGAAATTATCGGATTTTCGACAAAAACCGCCGTCACTATCACAGCTTTCGAAAGTGCCAACACTTATTCATCTCACCCAGCAGTCACTCTTAACCACAGCAATCTGCCACTCGCTGATCCAAAAACCAACGACGCAGATGACTTGCCGATTGAAATCCTTATTGGTGCAGACAATTATTGGAAAGTCGTGAAACTAGATCCACCACAGCCCATCACACCCTCTTTAGTCCTACTTCCAACAATCTTCGGTTGGGTCCTCACAGGCAACCGTTCTGGTACCACTGTCAATCATGTCATGACGAACCACGTCTCAGTCAACAATGACGAGATATCTGACGACTCCATGCGACGCTTTTGGGACCTCGAGACAATCGGCATTCGAGAGACGAAACACAGACAACCAGACGACACGGATGCTGCTATTCATCAAGAGTTCCACGACAATTACCGCATCCACGACGGACGAAGAGTCGTATCCCTTCCTCGCAAACGGGATATAGTCTTATCCGATAATTTGGCAACAACCGAGGCAAGGTTTCGAACACTACAGAGACGGCTACATCAAGACGCAACTTTCAAGAACATGTATCAGACGCTAATGTTGGACTACGTGCTTCGAGAGCAAGTGGAACTAGCCCCCGATACCGCAATCCCTGGAAATATGTTTTATCTGCCACACCATGCCGTCAAGAAGGAGAAACGAGATGCCACTAAATGGAGAATAGTGTACGACGCTTCCTCTCACGAACCAGGATTCCCATCCCTCAACGATACTCTCCACATGGGTCCAAATCTCCTACCCGAAATTTTTGCCACCCTCTTAAGGTTTCGATTGCATCGAAAGGCCATCGCATGTGACGGTACCCAGGCGTTCCTCCAGCTAGCCCTCGACGAAAAAGATAGAGATCTCACCAGATTTCTTTGGTACCGCATCGACACTACTACAGACGGAACCTACACGACAACAGAGGACGTCGTAACGTACCGATTCACCCGCCTACCCTTTGGCCTCACCTGTAGCCCGTTCCTCCTCTCAGCCACTCTCCGTGAACTAGCTACCCTACACTACAACACTTATCCCACGGCAGCGCCTCTCCTAGATGCTTGCACATTTATGGATGACTTCACTGCCAGCGTAGAAGACGACAATAGGGCCGTTACTGTTTATTATGAACTGACAGCCCTCCTGCGCCACATTCGACTC
Source organism: Anabrus simplex (assembly GCF_040414725.1). Lineage (NCBI taxonomy): Eukaryota > Metazoa > Arthropoda > Insecta > Orthoptera > Tettigoniidae > Anabrus > Anabrus simplex. Next base: position 1,145,120,964 of record NC_090266.1, on the reverse strand, counting down.
CCACTCTCCAAATGGGTCACGAATTCCTTGCCATTAATGAACATTTGGAAAGCAGAAACTCGAGAAGTCGTACTGCAGACACGAGTATTAGGTATCGACTGGAATGCGGAATCAGACCAACTCTTTACAACCCCAGGTGACGTCACTGCAAAACTATCCACACAGCCAGCAACCAAACGACAGTTACTGAAAGCCACCGCACGCTTCTACGACCCACTTGGATTATTTTCACCCGTGTCAATCACTGCCAAAATCCTTTTCCAAGATACTTGGTGCCAAGGACTAGCATGGGAAGAAATTTTACCGCCTAATCTCGCCCATCGATGGAACGATTGGCTCTCACACCTACAGTACCTCTCTCCAATCCGAATACCAGGATGGATTGCCATTTCAAATTCCGGTACAGACATATCACTGCACGTGGTTTGCGACGCCTCCGAAAGAGCATACGGCGCCGCATTGTACGTCCGGTCACTTGTCAACGACGCTTACACTGTTCGCTTAGTTTGCAGCAAGGCCAGACTGTCCCCTGTGAAGAAAGTGACCCTTCCCATGCTCGAATTGTTAGCAGCCTTGGTCGGATCCCGACTTCTACATTATTTTTACGAAGCCACTGGAGTAACGTCCATCCCTGCCACGTTATGGAGCGATTCTACAGTCACACTGGGGTGGATAAGAAGTACTCCCAACCGTTGGAAGACATTTGTCTGTAACCGGGTGACTGAAATTTTGACTCATACCACGTCCAGTCAGTGGAGACACTGTCCCGGAATCAACAACCCAGCTGACCACCTTTCTAGAGGACTTCAAGCACACCAACTGGAGTCCTTGGACTCATGGTGGCACGGACCTTCGTGGTTGAATGGACCTTCCTACTCATGGCCCAGAGATGTCACCCCCACTAATATAACTCTACCTGAGGAAAGGAAGACCACTCAAGTTCTTGCAACCACCACGCCAGAACCATTGTTTGCTGCCTCACGATTTAGTACATACTGGAAACTTTTACGAGTTACCGCGTGGATTCTACGATTCGTGAAATGCTTGAAGGAGAAAACTAAGTATTGTCAGAACTTCACAGCCTCAGAAATGGAAGAAGCAAGAACGTACTGGATAAAGCAAGTTCAACAGGAATGCTTTGCTTCTGAACTGCAAGCCCTGAAGAATAATCTTCCACTAGTACGAGCTTCGAAGATCTTTCGCTACAATCCATTTCTACAACATGGTATCCTCCGACTAGGCGGACGGCTACAACACGCAGACATCTCGAACGACGAAAAGCACCCAATACTTCTGGATGGCTCACACGCTTTCTGTAAACTTCTGATAAAACAAACTCATATAAGACTTCACCATCTAGGAGTTTCAGCTATCCTAACTGAACTACGCACAGAATTCTGGATCTTGCGAGCACGCCAAACAATCAAGAAGGTCTTACACACTTGCCTTCCGTGTAAAGTTGTTCACCGGAGGAGACCGACGGAATTAGAAGCACCACTTCCCCTGGATCGTCTACGTCCTTCCAGACCATTCGAAGTAACGGGACTAGACTTCGCAGGACCACTGTACGTTACTTCTGGCAACCTCATGAAGAAAGCCTACATTGCATTATTCACCTGTGCAACAACGCGTGCCTTACACTTGGAACTGTGCGGTGACATGTCGACAGACAAATTCCTACAGGCCCTGCAGAGGTTTATAGGCCGACGCGGTATACCACACACGATCTACAGCGACAACGCTCAGACATTCCATTCAGTGAACGCAGAGTTAACAGACTTGTGGAGAGAACTGACAGCGGCACGGACACACCACTATATGGCCCAACAAGGTATCACATGGAAGTTCATTGTCCCACGTGCCGCTTGGTTGGGAGGATGGTGGGAAAGACTAATTGGCCTCACCAAGCGATGTCTACGGAAAATACTTGGACGTTCCACTATTGATGATGAAGGGCTACTGTTTTGACCAGCATAGAAGCCGTATTAAACACAAGACACAAGACACAACATGATGACAATGGTGGTGTATTGACTCCAGCCCACTTCCTCGTTGGCGATCGACTCACCACGATACCTACTGGACCAGAACCACCTAGGAGAGACCTTGTTAGCACCTTCAGACTACTCCAGCGAATGACTGACGACTTCTGGAAGCGTTGGAGTAAAGAGTATTTGCTACTATTACGGAATTTTCACGAAGTTCGCCAGCCCAGAGACCACGGGTCAAGAATCAGGGTCGGTGACGTAGTTTTACTACAAGAGGATACACGCCCAAGACACATGTGGAATAAAGCACGGGTCGAAGAATTACCCGAAGGACGTGACGGGAGAACTAGAATGGTTATTCTTCGCACCTCGGACGGAAACAATGTGACACGACCTGTCCAGCTGGTCATCCCACTCGAGATAGACCAGGGTGGGGAGGATGTTGGAGATACATAGAAAAGGACTCGTACACACTCTAACGGCGTTATGTGATTTGGATATGCAATCTCCCTGTACATAGTTTAGTATTTCAAGTATAAGCTCCTGCTATCTAGCGGAGCTACTGGGAACTGCCATATCGCTTGTATTTATGCTTTTGTTTTGTACTGGTTTGTAGTAAGTAAGAATAAAGATGGCAGCCATGACGAAGTAAAGTGATTCAGTGTTTTATTTATTAGCGATATCCCCAACAGAGACAATAGGAAGCATGTTTCATTTCTGTGTTGATTAGAAGTACATCTTTAAATTATTACTACATAATAGATTTAAACTTTCTTTCATTCATAACATGAAGGAATTAATCTTAAATAATTTGCATGTGTTGAGTATGACAGCAAAAATTCATAAAATGTTACTTGTTTTAGTTACCAATGTAAGCTGAGAAATCAACTTATTTTACTTATTCAAAACGTAATTGAGCTAAGTCAAAGCTACAGACTTATCGTAACCTGCGTATAGTAAGTGGCATCAGCTAGGCTAGGGAGCCACTGATCAGGTAATCTCAGTCAGATTTTACTTGCAGCAGGAAGGCCAGTTACTTTCCCCTTCTCTTGTAGTTTACTGCATATGGATTACTCATCCAAGTGCGTACCACACATAATGTTGCTTAACTTCTGAGATCACAGGGAGTGTTTCAGCAAGGCTTTGCTGTTGACCTATTTTGAACTGCATTGCATTGTCATTATTAACCCGACAAGCTCTGAAATGAAAGTAGATGGATCCCAAGCCTGTTGTGAGTGTTCTGTATAAACATTTACTAGCTACAGCACTGAAATGAATGTACAACAAGAGTTTGATGAGATTTTCAATTGGTCCCTGGAGTGATTCCAGTACCCTTACCATTTGTCTGTTAGATTCCATGAGCAAGCTGCAACTCTTGAACCAAGGATGACCGAACTGAACACTCGCCGCCGATTACAGTAGTGCAAAACACATTACTTGCGGACTCTGGAATATTTTGTGAAGTGACAAATAATGCTACATGTTGTGATAGTCCAATGGATGTGTACGGATCTGGAAAATCCAAGGTGAATACTACTTACCGGAGTTCATTCTTCCCTCTTTGAAATCTGGTGAAGAAGGCATTATGGTGTGTGCCTCTTCTTCATGGTTTGGTCTTGGTCCACTGGTTTTAGTTCCTCAAACCATGAATGCCAAAATCTATGGAGCAATATTGAGCATTTCTATGCAAAACATCCCTGGAACTGGCCTTTTCTTTTTTCAACATGATAATGCACCTGTTACAACTTATATTAAGTAAACATAGCGGGACTGGCTGGGAGGTAAGCGTTTTTATTGTTCTTCCGACACTTCACCATCGTATATTCACAAGATTTTCTCTCTTTTTCTAAAATAATTTTTCTTTCCTTTTGTTACAGACTCCCTTTTACGCCTTAACACTTTATATCAAGATTTAACTTCAACCTCGGATATTCTTAAGGAGTTTCCCCCTGGTCATCGTACTTTAAATGTTAAGTCTATTCTCATCTACAAGATATTTAAAGTACATACTACAATACTCTAGCAACTTCTCCAGTATTTTGAAGAAAGAAGATAATTTCCTATGGTCCCTTACATACAGATTTTATCACAAACTCGAACATTGCCTTGTCGAGTGTTTTAGCTTAACATGAACGAACATTTTATCTCATCATTATTATTATCATCATCATCATAAGTATTTTTATTTCATATGTGCCAATTTTTGTATCTTTACACGTGTTTATTAGCTGAAGATTTTCCAAATCAGGAATGAAACATGTACTTTTTTAATCATTTAACTAGATTTTAAGCTGGAATGTGTTTTATGATTACATAGAGCAGCAATAAAAAGCAAATAAGTATTGGAAGGTGGGATTCTTCCTTCAACCTGTCCTTAGTTGAATGTACCCATTCATAAAGCGAAGGCCGTAATGGAGTGGTTTGTCAAAATGGGAGTGAAAGAAATGGAATGGCCAGCCCAAAGCCCTGATCTAAACCCAACTGAGCATCTCTGCGATAAGTTACAGAACCTACTGACAACCAGACTACACATCCTCAAAACGGTTTTGGAACTGTTCACCATGTTGCAGGCAAAATGGAAGAAAATACCTGCAGACATTTGCTGAAACATAGTGGAAAATCTTCCTAGAAGATAAAGGCAAAGTGTGAACCTGCATCATACTGACGCCATAGCAGCTATAGTTAAGCGAGCACCTACAGGCGTTTAGTCACTTACGCAAATGCTGCTTTTTTTTTTTTTTGCGTCGCACCGACACAGATATGTCTTATGGCGACGATGGGACAGGAAAGTGCTAGGACTGGGAAGGAAGCGGCCGTGGCCTTAATTAAGGTACAGCCCCAGCATTTGCCTGGTGTGAAAATGGGAAACCATGGAAAACCATCTTCAGGGCTGCCGACAGTGAAGTTCGAACCTACTATCTCCCGAATACTGGATACTGGCCGCACTTAAGCGACTGCAGCTATCGAGCTCGGTTTCTGCAAATGTAGTGTGCTTCTGATACCTATAAAACACCAAAGCCAGCTATACTAAGGTCAAGTCAATTAAATTTGTCATAAATAAGATATTATAAATTCTAAACTTGCAAATTAATAAATAAGATATTATAAATTCTAAACTTGCAAATTAATACATAAAGTACTGAAATGTCTAATAAATTAGGAAAAGTAATCAGGCTTATAGTTTTATGCAACTATTGACTATCACGATAATAGTCAAGGAAACTCTAGTTTTATGAAGCATTCCAATCACAGGGATATTACATTTCATTTCAAAACTTCAACATCCAGATTTGAACTGTGGTTACCTTCGCGAGAAGCCAGTGATGATGTCACTCAACTATCATACCTATAAACTAATAAACTCGTCGCCATAAGACCTATCTGTGTCGGTGCGACGTAAAGCCCCTAGCAAAAAAAAACCTAATAAACAAAATAGGGAAGAATTAGGAACTTATTTACCTTTTTTCCTCATGTGAAAATTGAAATTCTCCCTTTTCTCCCTTTAATAACAGATTCAAAAGGTTTTCATGCTACTACGAGGGCTGTAAATAAAGCAATATGCTTTGATAGAACTCAATATTTAATGAACTAGCATTACATTCCTTCAATGTAGTCACCCGCACAGTCTATTACCTTTTTCCAAATGGCAGGAAGCCGTTGGGGACCGTTGACAAGTCGTTCTCTGTTGATGACAGTGACAGAGCACCCTACTGGGCAGAGTACAGATGCCACGTGAGGAAATCGGTGGCCTCGGAGGGGTTCCTTCAACTTTGGAAATGTTGTATACAAGAACAGGTATACAGGAACACAACTATATTTTATTGCTTCAGAGAGTCTTAACAACATATATACATACATTCAAATAAAACTTTCCTCGAAGCAGTTTCAAAATTATAAACAGTTAACGTTGCTTGAAGACTGAAGTTCAAAAAAACGTACACTTTATATACATATATACATGAATCTATCTTGATGCAAAAGTTCATTGAAAAGCTAGAGTTCTTGATAGTTGAAAACTATCTATTCTATACCGTCATAAGTGTAAACAGTAGCGAAAGCTTGCACTAACAGAATATTAGTTGTTTTTGTAACTTGTCAGGAACTGACAATGAAATACATAATTAGTAGAATACTAATTGATGTGTCATCGGACTCGAGGTGAAACCTCAAACACTCAGAATCAGTCCACCTATTCGAGACACCTTTTTAAGAGGGATAGCCTCCGTGTTCGACGGGCACTGGCAAGTCCTCGCCTTTGGCTGGAAGGCAGCGCCTTTATATAGCTGGCTGATGTAACGGTCACCACCTCGAACCCAGCTCCTCTTCCTCCCCTAAACCCTGCCCTGCCAAGCCTTGACAATTCCACCCTCCTCAACTTACTCCTTATCCAGGTACTCTCGTCCCTTAACCAGTCCATGCCAAGCCGCCAGCTAATTATTAGCTAATCCCCCCCCGTTCACACACCGCCCTGCCCAAGAAGTCAACTCCTCATCATACCCCCTGTTACACCTGCACCCTCTCGGACTCCCCTAACTTCCTCCTATAATTATGTCCAAACTTCAAAATTAGTTATGAAGCAACATTGGGAATGGTCACTTATTGGATGGGTGACCATCCACCTGATGTTGCCTCCCCCTCTTCGTTGGACTCTAACCACAGAGTGCCAACGACCCCCCCCCCCCACTAACCCCTGCCCTACTAAGGGCACCTCTGGCACCACCTGGGGCCCAGGCCATATCCTGGTCAGTTCGATCCCCACACAACTATACCAGTTCACCTACAACCGTTATGTCCCTACTATCCGAATTATGAAATAGCACTCAAGGCCTGAAACATTGGTCGACGGGCTAAAATCACTCATTGGTCCCTCGGAACCTCTGAGAAGCTGGTCTGAAAGGCAAGCGCAGTGCAGACGTCTCGTAGAGTCGAGAACAATCCAGGCTGTTGCGTGCGCGGAGCAGGCGGCGCAGAGCGAGGAGCGCGCAGACACACGACACCCTCCCCTCCTAATTGCGCCGGTACGGCGCGAAGCGGCAGCAGCGTTGGCGGCGGCAGCGATCCTGGGCAGGAGAGTCGGCCGTCTCTGTTGTGTTGTCTGGAGCCGGGACTGGGCGAAGTGGAGAAGAATCTTCCTGAAAGGAACCCATATGAATTAAGTGATCTAGAGCTCGTTCAGCAATAGACTTGGCAGGTTTAACAATACAATCAATAGTAGAATATGGACGATATCGGAGGTGTATCTGGTCCTGGTGGCGGCAGATGCGTTTCTCAGCAGTCTGAATCTCGTAGAGACGATGGCCTAAGGTGCGGCAGATGACACCAGGTAGCCAGAGCGGATTGGACTTGAAGGTGCGAATGTAGACCTTGTCGTTGACATTAAACTTCGTTGGAGAGTGCTTCGGCTGGGCAGGAAGAGGCTGCAACAGAGAAAGTAAAGTTCTGTGAGGGCGTCCATGGAGCTTTTGAGCGAGTGTTACATTGTCAGCGACGGGCAGAGTTCTATAATTTCTAGGAGCTGTAACAAGGCTTGCTCTTTACTTAAACCTGAAGATACGGCTTTCTTCATACTTTTCTGAAAAGTCTGCACAAAACGTTCAGCTTCACCATTAGATTGAGGGTGAAAAGGCGGTGCTAGGATGTGCCGAATACCATTATATGTACAGAAGTTCTGGAAAGCAGTAGCAGTAAATTGCGGTCCATTGTCGAAAATTAGCAGTTGAGGTAAGCCTTCAGTTGCAAATATCTTCTGAAGTGCACGAATGGTAGCTTCTGTAGTAGTAGTAGAATGCATGTCAACTAAGTAGGGAAAGTTACATAGAGAATCTATCACGATGAGCTACATGGAGTTGAGAAAAGTCCAGCGAAGTCGATGTGTACTCGTTCCCATGGAGAAGTAGAAGGAGGCCATGAAGCGAGGTCAGAGGACGGGGCGTTCTGATGAATTTGACATTGTTCACAATGGCGGTGTCAATACCGGGCCAATAGCAGTGTTGACGTACAAGCTGTTTAGTGCGGGATATACCCCAATGACTTTGATGTAACAAGTCGAGAACTCGTTGTCGTAGACTCAGTGGGATAACCACTCGGAAGAGGGAGCCTGTCTCTGAGAGTATAACTCCGGCACGAGTCGTGAGACGATGCTGAAGACGATGATAAGGCGCTAGGCTGGAAGGGAGTTTGTTCTGAAGAGGCCAACCGTTGCGTATGTAAGTACGTACTGTAGCAAGCGTATTGTCCTTATCCGTTGCTTTAGCGATGCAGGTAGCGTCAATGGGAAAGCTGGATACAGTGTCTTCGAGTTCGATGTCCAACTGGAGACATTCTGATTCCTGGGAACCGAAGGTGGTGTCAGGACCCACTGGTAAGCGAGAGAGGGCATCAGCATTACAATGCTGGGATGTGGCACGATAGGTGATCTGATAGGAATAATCAGAAAGGAATATGGACCATCTTTGAAGTTTACGGAGCGAATGCTCAGGGATCTTATTACCAGGATGGAATAAGTGTACAAGAGGCTTGTGATCACTAATGATCAGGAAATGGTTGCCATAGAGATATTCGTTGAAACGGCGAATGCCAAAGATGATAGCTAAAGCTTCTTTTTCAATCTGAGAGTAACGACGTTGATGCTCGTTGAGTGTCTTTGAAGCGAAAGCTATAGGACGTTCTTGTCCATGACGATCCTTCTGAGAGAGAACGGCGCCGATTCCATAATCTGAGGCGTCCGTGGCGAGCGTGAGGAGCTTGCCGGGCTGAAAGTGAGTGAGTTTGACAGCTTGAACAAGGGCTTTGCTGATAGCTTGCCAGGCATGTTGGCATTGCGGAGACCACTGAAATTTAACACCTTTCTTGCGTAAGGCGTTCAACGGAGCTGCAACTGAAGCGAAGCGTGGAATGAACTTGTTATAATAGTTCGCTTTGCCTATGAAAGATTGGAGCTGCTTGATGTTCTGTGGTGCAGGCATGTTGACGATCGCAGAGACATTCCGTTCACTAGGTCGAATGCCGTTCTTATCGAGGATATGACCTAAGTAGTGTACTTGCGGTTGAAAGAAAGTGCATTTATCTAAGTTCGCGCGGAGATCATTTTTTTCAATTTAGTGAGAAGTAAGCGCAGATTATGGAAATGTTCTTGATGATCTTTGCCAGTCACCAGAATGTCATCAAGGTAATGCGCACAACCAGGAATGGAGGCGGTGAGCTGCGCTAAATAGTGCTGGAAAATAGCAGCTGATGAAGAGACGCCGAAAGGGAGACGCTGGAGCTGGAGCAGTCCAAGAGGAGTATTCAGCGTGAGAAATTGCTTGGATTCGTCGTTTAAATGTAGCTGTAGATAGGCTTCCTTTAGATCCACTTTAGATAAATATTGACCACCTGCTAAACGGCGAAATAATTCTTCCGGACGGGGAATTGGAAAGACGTCGGTTTCAATCTGTGAGTTGACCGTAGAGCGAAAATCACCACAAAGGCGTACCTTGCCATTGGGTTTCTTAACGACGACCAGAGGAGTAGCCCATTGACTGGAAGTAACAGGGACCACTATACCGGCTTCTATCCATCTGTTTAACTCTTCATTAACTTGGTCTTGAAGTGCAAGTGGAACAGGACGGGCTTTGAAAAAGCGAGGCTTGGCTCCTGATTTCAGCTGTATGTGAGCAGTGTAGTCCTTGGCGGTGCCTAGTGTAGAGTCGAAGTCTTCAGGAAATTGCTCCAGGAGATCCGTAACATCAGAGGTAGGTTGCAAGGTAGAGACTCCATTGACGTTGTCATGAATTTGGAAGCCGAATAAATTGAAGAGATCCATGCCAAGAATATTAAAAGCTGTGTAGTTGTTGACTACTAGTAAGGTAATGACTTTCTGAATACCCTTAGGGGGCAGTCACACAGGCTCGATCGAACGACTGCGATCAACCGACTAAGAAAACAAACCTACAGAGGGCAGTGGCACCAGTCACACAGCATCGATCGTCAGCGATCAACTACGAGCGATGAAGATCGACTGGTTTGTGAAAACAAACGTGTCCGTTTTTCAGTCGCAGTCGTTCGATGATGGCGGACGCAACATAGTCATCTGTTGATGAAATCGAAACATTAATTTGCTTAGTGTATGAAAACAAAGTGGTGTATAATCCTAGACTCCCTGGATATAGTAATAGGGAGACCGTGAATTTTGTATGGCATTCTATAGCGTCGAGAACTGGGACAAAAACTGGTAAGTAATTATTATATTTTTACGATTATCTTATGAATAGTGTTATCTTAGATTATTTATTGATAAAATATATTATACGGAATAGATTGGTAAAAAAAGTTATGCTAGGAGAACTAGTAATTATCATTCTTGTAACTTAATTGAAGAAATGTTTGGAAAACATAAGCAGTGCTTTCCTAACCTCCATCTCGTACCGGTACCTAATGAAATGAATAGGCCTACCATTGTTCGCTTTAATGACAAATAAGTGTAGGCCTATGCCATAAGTAGGTCTAACATGTATATTTTCTTTGTCACAATATTCTGATTCATTGTTTCAGGAAAAAGTTGTGCCAAAACAAGGCAAATTCTGAAGGCTGGATATCGAACTTGGAGAGATAACATCCTCCCTCTCCTCCCAGGTTCTGCTGTACAGAAAACATAAAATGGGTCTACTTCAACGCTCTCAACTTTCTGGAACTCTTCATTGCTGGAAAAAGGTACAATTCTGTAATATTTATTTTTAAAAGTAGGCCTACACTACAGACCAGTGTTATAGTTGTGAAAGAGTGAGGGGAAGATTCAGTCTGTAGGCCATAAGTTCCACCCATCTGTTCATTAATTTATCAGATATAACTGAAAGTAATATAATATAATCCAACCTAACAATCATCTTACTAAAATAATTATTGAAAGTAACAATTTCTTAAGCAGAAGGCTTGTGTCCAGACTAAAATATAGCTCCAATTTAGAAGAATTGCATTAATATGTTGTTCATTTTTTTCAGTTCTGTAACAAACACATCTATGGAAGTGGCACCTGATGTGTGAGAGCCTTTTCACCAAGCTGAAATAGAGGAGGAGGAAGCAGAAATAATTTGTGTTGGAGGGGTCTTACTCCTACAGATCAGAAATTACTGAAGGGACTTTAACTTCCAGTCCAGTGGCTTCTGCTTCCACAAACAGCTCTGCCAGCAGTTAAAAATAAAAGAAACAGAAATGTGAAAGTGACAGTGACAGTGATGTGTTAAGTGAATATTTAGAAAAGATACTGAAAACTGAAAAGAAAATGTAATCAGTGTTATTTTTAGTGTCTTTGTGATGACATGGAAAGAATGAGTGTACTAGGTCGAAGGGTTTTCAGAGTTAAAATTCAGGAAGTGTTGTATACAGTGTTAGATCAAGAAAGAATCAAATAAAATTTATGTTCTTGAGAAATGTTCTACTTTTTTAATTAAATCAGTTTTTGTTATACTTATCCATCAATATTTATTTGAATCCTCAGTGAGTTATGTGTATTAACACCTGATGGGAAAGAACCTTAACTCCAATTTTTTAAAATTATTAGCATTATTACAACATCTTAATTTGTATATTTTATGTGGTAGAACATGTATGGTTTACAAGGAAAGGAGTATTTTGAAATACATGTAGTAGGTCCCTTCTGTGTGTATGTAGTAAGCAGTTGTACAGCACAGGTGGTCTGAAACCAGACCGGCGTATTGATAGTTCTGTCCAAGAGCTGACTTCCTTCTTTTGGTACCTATACTGTTGATCACAACTGCAAACTCATTGCATTAGGTATGTACAGCACAGGTGGTCTGAAACCAGACCAGTGTAAAGACATGAGTAGTTTTGTCCAGGAGCTAACTGTCTTCTTACAGAATACTGTTGAACACAACTGCAAGCTCATTGCATTGGGTTTACTGCATCTATATTCAATGTTGCCTACTATACTGCCATCCTGGAAGAATACACATCCTAAATACCTATTTGAAATTATCTACCTGTTCCAATTTTGTATTCTCAACCTGACATTCAGTTCTACTACTCTTTCCTACTGCCATCACTTTAGAATTGAAACGACTAATTTTCATGTCATATTCATTGCATCCTTTTTGAAGTTGCAAGATATTAGATTGCACAGTTTCAATAGAGCAAGTCGTTTGCATAGGACAAAATTCTTACTAGAGTTATACCTGACAGAATCCCTCCCTGCCACCTTATACCTTTGTAACTTAGGTAGCCTTTATCTCCTCATTCCAAGTACTCTCCTGCCATTGGTACCTGTCTGCACCAGCAATCGCTACTTTCATGTCTGTTACCGTACTTATAATTTATTAATAACATATAGGCCTACAGGGGGCATCAAGGTAGACCGATTATTTTATTTCTTGTGCTGTAGATCCATATAAACAATGAAAAACAAAGATTTGTAACTATTTTGACAAGTGTTTCTACCAAAGTTTTGTAGATTTTAATCTACAACATAAAAAAACTGTATTTTGTGGGATGTGATATTAAGGGGATATGATGGCAGAACATGTACATATTTATAAAAAGTATATCCATATGACAGTTACATGCTTGTAACAAAAGGTTGAGTAGATTAATTACCCTGTAAGTCAATCCAAGATCTTAAAAGACCCGGTACACCCTACTCTGTCAAACATTAATTTATATAATTGGTATTTACAAACAGTTTTGACAGGCAATGTAAGATATAGCAAAATTAAATCATTTACCACCTGAGCAACAGGCCTAAATAACATTTTACTGTAGATGGCAATAGTATTTAGTTGTTAGAAAGGCACACTCTTCACTTCTAAAAATAGAAGGCAAGGTGCTTGTTATTAGCACCTATTATTTTTTGCAGTGTTTGGTTCTCATTTTGGGTTAAATTGAAGGCAAAGTTTTCATTTTCCTTGAACTGATTCATAAGGAAAGTATTTCAGGATGGATAGATAGGCCTGGTAGTGTTCATATCAGTAAAGAAGTTACATATGAACAATACACAGAAAGGCAAAATCAACATTGAGGTAAGAAAGAGAGTCCTACCAGACCTTTGAGGAAAAAGTTGTTACTCTGTACCAAGGAGTTTACCAGTAACTTGGATGGAAGTGCAGGATTTATATTAATTGGTTTATTATTGTCAAGTGAGCAATTAGAGCAGCTTGCCAGTGCGAAGTTTGGGGGGAGAGTACTTTATGCTTAGTGATGAGGGTAATAAACAAGACCTTGTGTGTAATTTACATGTAGTTGTGACAAGTATCAGTCTATTACACTGCCAACTTATTAGAACAATATTCCAGAAGCTTTTCCTATAGTTATTAAGCTAGTGTAGAGCACTAGCCTCACCTGAACTCCTCAAGAAATGTACACATATGTGAATACACAGAACCCCAAAGAGAATTTACTTTGGAAGAGATGTCCATAGACAACCTTTCTTCACAGCCATTTGGTAAAATTAGCTGCTTTTGAAGCTGCTGTAGTCTTCAATTATATAAATTAGGACAGGATTGTCATTCTTGCAAAGTTTGGATTTGGACCTGGATTCTTTGCACAAAACACAGTAGGCCTACAGAAATTCAGCAACATCTTTGTCATGAAAGCAATATGATACTCTTCTGAACATGGCACAATAACAAAGAAGAGGAGAGGCAACAAGAGATTTGCAGAGGATCATGAGGGAGAGAAACAGTGTAAGGAACTCCAATACTTTTATCATTTTCACAATATTCAGAGCATATGTGCATTTTTTTTCTTTCAAAATTATTTACAGGATTGTAATGAAACTTGACACATTATTTCTACATTAGGTAATGTAAATTTTGACTGGAAGCATTTCTTGATATGTCTATTGTTTTGGTAGGTGGGATCTCACCAAGTGGTATGGAAAAAAAAAAAAGCTGTTAACCTCCATCTAATAAACACCTCAAAATATCATTTGAAAAGACAGTAATTATGCTCCAAGATCCAGCATCATTAAAACAAATAAGCATAAATGGTATTAGTCTTATATTTGAAGTACAATGAGCCACTGTTGTGAGGCTTTTGTTGGAACTTTCACCCTGTCAAGAATTCTGGCTGTAGTGCTCTATGAATGGCATCACATATAATAGGAACAAATCCACTGATGTATTGTGAGCAATCCTAAATCTGTATGAGTCACCAATGTCCAGAAACCTGTAGGCCTAAATAAATATATTTCCACTGGTCATTGTAGCACCTTCAAATTATGAATTCAAATTGATGTAGCTACATAACCGTTTTCAGTCCTTTTTTATCAATACTTTATTAGAATCCTACAGAATGCAAAGAAATGTACCTGCCACTAATCCTTTATTTGATATATTTTGCCACGGACATACAGTAGTTGTTTCGGAGGTGAACATCACTTCTGACTTTAAACCTAAAAAAATCGTTGTGAATATTGAATTTAACGATAGTGTCAGCCTTTCCTCAGAACTTATACTTTTCCTGTAATTTGTTTGCCTGATATTTATTAGTGACTACATTTTTTCCTCTAATTCCTTATACCGTAATTATTGATGAACATTCGGTACTAGTTCCTGAATTTTTCTTCGTCATTCCACAACGAAGGCACACTTTGGTGGAATTCTCCATGGCTCTTTACCTTGTCCACTGCGATCGTCTGGTTCTTTCCTTTCTCCTAATATATTCATAGGTTAGAATCATATTTCCACCCGAATTATCGCTTTCACAACACATTCTTTTTCTTCCGTGAATATGAATACGTCTGTAGCCTGTACGGTACTGGGCGGGAATATCAGCTGTTTCCGTGCAGTCGATCCCTCTCGATCGATGAGCAGTGTGACAAGGTAAATGAATTTAGTCGTTAGTACTCGATGCCAGTTGGTCGCTCTTGATCGTTCGATGCCCTGTGTGACAGCGGGCTTATAGCTGGCTGGAAGAGTGATCTGGCCCTTAATATCAATCTTCCTCTTGTTAAACGTAACAAGCTGCATGTCAGCCGGAGAGCACGAAGGTGAGCCTAAGTCATGATACGTAGCCAGGTTGATGATAGAGACAGGTGAGCCAGTATCTAACTGAAATTCAATAGAGCGATCAGAGAAAGAGAGTGGAACTAGTATCTTGTTGGAATTCTTGGTAGGCAGAATGAGATTGATCTGATCTATTTCCATGTCCTGTCGGGGCTGAGTATTAGGCTTTCGTGTCGAAGAAGTCTTGGCAGGGCGGAGCGAACTGTTACAGACTGTCTTGATGTGCCCGATTTTATGACAACGATCACAAGTGGCTTTGAAGAAACGGCAGTCACGGCGGTCGTGATGTTTGAAACATCCTCTGCAGGAAGGCAGGAGGTGAGACGTCTTCTGGGCAGCAAGCTTTCTTGGAGAAGAGCGAGAGGGAACCTGGCGAGAACGCTTGGCTGAAAGCGATTTGCTGGGGCGGTTCGAAGGAGCAGACGACTGGCGGGCAGGCTGCGAGACTTGAGCGACCTCATGTTTATTAGCAATTTCCGCGGCAGACTTGGTAGTGAGTTCATATACAGTAGCTATACGCTGTACTTCTTCTAAATAAGGGTTACTCTTCTTAACAGCGTCAAAACGAACTTTGTCCTGGGGAGTATGGAGAATGACCATGTCCCGAATGAGAGAATCTGTATAGGGCGTACCACAACCGTCCTTGGAACAGATAAACTGGCAGGGCTTGGCGAGACCACGTAGTTCCGCGATCCACTCGGCATGAGTCTGGTGCGGTTGCTTCCTGCTTTGAAAAAAAATTGTAGCGAGCGGCTACGATGTGCGGGTCTCTAGTATAATGCTCACTGATACGAGCTAATAGCTGCGCGAAAGGCACTTCGGAAATTTGCTCCTCAGGGCTTAATTTTTGCAGTATTTCACACGTCGAATTTCCAACTGAACTGAGAAATAGAGCACGTTGTCGCTTTTCGTCCGTGATTGAATGGCAGATGAAGTGTTGCTGAAGGCGGGCGTAATAGGCTGACCATTCTTCGTGAGCCGGGTCAAAAGCAGAAAATGTTGGGACTGCTGTGGGCTGTGCAGAAGCAGAAAGAGCTTGTATAGCTGTAAGCAATGCTGTTTGTTGTTGTTGCATGAATTGCTGTTGTTGCTGTTGCAAAGCTTGTAATATAGCAGCGAATTGCTCCGTCGTAGCCATGGTGTGCAGTGCGAGAGAGAGAATAACTTATGAAGCAGCGTGTACTGAGACTGGCTGACAACCTGACCTTCACGCGAGCAGCTGGGAGTGAGAGAGAGAGAGCTTGGCGTGCGCCGAACAGGTGTTGGAAGAGGGCGAGCCGTGAAAAGGAAGCGGATTGTCCGTAGTTCGACGGAGTCGTAGCGAGGTAGAATTGTGCTGGATAAATGCGAACTGTTGGCAGAGTGCTGTTGGTCCCGATGTGCTGGTTATAGTACTGATGACGTTGTTTACTTCTTCGCCGAATTTTTGTGGTAAGTGAGGTACGTAGTACTGTGTGTACCTTGTCGCCAATTTCAATGTAATTTGCGAAATCTGCGTGTTAGTTTTGCTCGTCGCCAATTTAAATGTAATTGGCGAGGTCTGCGCGTTAGTTTACCTCGTCGCCAATTTTAGTTGTGTTGTATACAAGAATAGGTATACAGGAACACAACTATATTTTATTGCTTCAGATAGTCTTAACAACATATATACATACATTCAAATAACACTTTCCTCGAAGCAGTTTGAAAATTATAAACAGTTAACGTTGCTTGAAGACTGAAGTTCAAAAAAAACGTACACTTTATATACATATATACATGAATCTATCTTGATGCGAAAGTTCATTGAAAAGCTAGAGTTCTTGATAGTTGAAAACTATCTGTTCTATACCGTCATAAGTACAGCTGGGATTTCTATGTAATTACATATTTTGTTCCTTGCTATTTAGGTGCTGGGAAAAGTCATATGTTCACGAAACACTATATTAGGGTTATAATTACTGAATTTCATTTTACATATTTTTTTATATTTGTGGGTATTCTACATATTCTTAGTGATATTACATAAAATTACATATTTTAGCGTTTTCCTGTTTTCATATATAATAAATTGCTGAATTGAAGTTTCACACTTAATGTGGGGCTGTTGTCTGTTCTCTCAACAGGGTGATTATGGTAATTATGAGCGACAGGTATTTGAGAGGATGATAGGTGCAGGTAGAGACCCTTGCGAAATAGGTTATTCTAAAGGTTCCAATTAGCTGCAGGAAAACTGTTACTTTACATGTGCCAGTCTTAAATCTTTCATCCCTTTTAGAGTTAATTGCTTTACAACTAGCCACTTTCATGTTGGAGTTTCCAGGAATATTTTTCTAAGCACATTTCTGTGACCTCCTTGTTATGTACTTAGGAATTTCCAAATCTGTTGTTAGAGCTGTCTTCCTTTGAAATATCTCAATTAGGTTTTAGTTTCTTTTGAACAGCTGAAGAACATAGTTGATGAACATCAGTTTCCTCTAGAGTCAATATGGCACCAGTAGCGTCCTCGCTGGCTTCAAAGTTAAAATCATGGATTGCAGTTGACGAGTCCTTTGCAACTGATGGCAAAGTAGTGATTTGCCACGCATGCAACAAACATATCGCATGTTCCATGAAATCCCAGCTTGATCAACATGCACGAAGTGCTCTGCATAAAAATACCAACAGTTAGGTCTACAAAAGAAACAAATCCTTTTAACACAGATGCAGCCTTCACCTTCAAGTAACCCTTTTTATAAAGACTTAACGCAGTGCAATGATTGCAGCCAATATTCCATGGTATAAACTTGAAGTGCCTGAATTCACATCTTTTCTGGAAAAATACAGCAAGCAACATGTCCCTAACCAATCAACACTACACAAGAATTATCTTCAAGTCTGCTACGACGAGGTAATGCACAACATAAGACAGCATATAGGAAATTCTTTCATATGGGTTGCTGTTGATGAAACAACAGATGCTAAGGGTAGATTTATTGCAAATCTTGTGGTGGCGAAGCTACAACCTGACAGTGCCTCAAAACCATGTTTGATCTACTGTAAAGAGCTAGACTATACAAATCGCTCAACTATTGCGAGATTTGTGAATGATGGATTAAGAGCTCTGTGGCTGACTGAGATGAAAGAGGAAAAGGTATTAGTGATGTATTCTGATGCTGCAACATATATGCTTAAGGCTGCAACTGCTTTGAAGGTGTTTTATCCCAATATGCTCCATTTTACATGGTTGGCTCATGGACTGCAACGTGTTGCCGAAGATATTAGAGCTAAGTTTCCACAAGTGAATAGATTAATTTTCAGCAACAAAAAAGGTTTTTCTAAAAGCTCCACGAGTGCTATCTTACAAACAACAATTGCCAGAGATACCACTGCCGCCGGAACCAGTATTAACGAGGTGGGGGACATGGATAGAAGCAGTTAAATTCTATAGCGAGCATCTAGATGCTATAAAGACTGTGGTAGATTCTTTTGATCCTGAAAATGCTGTATTAGTGAATCACAAACTGCCTTTAGTGACTCCAAAGTGGTCTCCTCAATCACCTACATCAGGGGCAACATCTGCTGGCTTCAAGAAACCATCAAACGTCTAGAAACATCAGGACTGCCACTGCAAGATTCTATTGCCATCATAGAGGATGCTATTGAAAAACTAAGTGCTGTGCATGGGGAAACTGGTGCAAGTGTATTGAGTAAATTGCAAAACGTGTTGAAGAGAAATCCTGGTTATTCAACATTTCACAGTGTGTGCCGAATTCTAAATGGAAATGACGTTGATCCTCCCGAGACATTTCTCCAGCGAAAATTCCTCTCCTAAAATTTGCCACAGTTACATCATGTGATGTTGAAAGATCTTTCTCTGCATATAAGAACATCCTAAGTGACAAACGCCTTTCCATGACCCCAGAGAACATCGAAAAATACTTAATAGTTCACTGTGCTACAAAATTTAAGGAATAAACGTGCTTTGAGTGTTGAAAATAATAAGTTTCTATTGAATATGTGTGTGATATATTCATATAATATGACTCCAAAGAACACTGAAAAATATTTAATTGTTCACTGTGCTGCAAAATGTAATATAAAGCGTGTTTAGTGTGTTGCAACTGACAAAATGGTAAGTTTATATTAATTATATGATATTACATATTTTGCCCATTCTACATATTTTGCTACATATTCTGGTGCTTTTTGCTACATATTCATGTACATATTATGCCACTTGATACTACATAAAAATCCCAGCTCTAGTCATAAGTGTAAACAGTAGCGAAAGCTTGCACTAATAGAATATTAGTTGTTTCTGTAACTTGTCAGGAACTGACATTGAAATACATAATTAGTATAATACTAATTGGTGTGTTTGAGCCTAGGTGGGACTGAGGGAATACTGTCATCGGGCTCGACGTGGCTGCGGGAAACAGGAGCGGAGGCAGTAACCTGAGGTGAAACCTCAAACACTCAGAATCAGTCCACCTATTCGAGACACCTTTTTAAGAGGGATAGCCTCCGTGTTCGACATTCGGCGTAATCTGGTGCTGGGCACTGGCAAGTCCTCGCCTGTGGCTGGAAGGCAGCGCCTTTATATACCTGGCTGATGTAACAGGCAAGCGCAGTGCAGACGTCTCGTAGAGTCGAGAAAAATCCAGGCTGTTGCGTGCGCGGAGCAGGCGGCGCAGAGCGAGGAGCGCGCAGACACACGACAGGAAACAGGTCAAAGTCACAAGGACCCATGTCTGGTGAGTATGGAGGGTGTTCAAAGACTGCCAAATGCCACCGTTGCAATAAGAGCTTGACATTGTTTGTGTCATGACAACATGCAATGTCATACAACGCGATAGGGTGATTGTTCCACAATAAACATGGACGTTTGAGCTGCATAGCCAAATGCAGATGTCGCCCCAGAAATCGGCAATAGCAGTCACTGTTGACGGTTTGTCCTTCAGGCACGGCCTGCATAAGAATAACACCATCGCAGTCGTACTCCACAATCAGCACAAGCCGATGAGTTGGTCTGGAACCCAACAGGATGCAATTTTCCTCATGTTATGACATTTCGTCAGTATGTGTCACACTGTCTGACGACTGATACCAACCTCTAAGGATAATTAGCAGACAGTACATCGATGGTCTACGGAAATGAGACCACTCGCAATGTCAATCCGATCTTGAGGAATGCACCTGTGCAGTGCAAATCCGCAGTCTCCATTCTAACCAGCACAAAACACCTTCATCCATCATGCAAGCGTCCCATACAGTAATGCATTCTTGCCAAAGGCTCCACGTATTCCTTGATAACATTCTGATGCATTTTTGCCATGGACAACCTCGATTTAATCAACAAATGCTGATCACCTTTTGAATACAAGCGTTAGAGCGGTGAAATCGACACACAGCAACAACACTCTCAACTGCATGCCCATCAGATGAACACTACACATCGACAACAGCACCACCTGACCGTTCCCATATCCTACCTGCGCATGCGCAATCTGTGAGTGTCTGGACTACATGGCCACTTCTTTATTTACAGTCCTCAAAATTCCTCAGGTTTTGTTTTCTCACTTTTCTCACTTTCCTTTAATTAGTTAGAAACTGAATCTTTAAGTATTAGCTATTGGTTTTTCACACCGCACTGACTCAAGCAGGTCTTATGGTGACAACGGGATAGGACAGGACTAGAATGTTGCCTGGTGTGAAAAGAAGAAACCATGGAAAACCTCTTCAGGGCTGCCAAGAGTGGGATTCGATCTCCCGAATACAAGTTTAACCCACAGCCAACTCACTCGATTTAAGTGTTGGAAAGATTTATGGAAGATTCATCAGCTTTATTTAGAATTTTCAAAAAAAAGTTCAAGAAACTTAGTTCAATGTCCAATGAAGGAAGAAGTACATTTTCAGATTGCACTAGAAGAGGTATTTGATTTTATTAACAATGTTGACTGGTGTGAGAATGGGGAACCATGGAAAAACATCTTCAGGGCTGCCAATATTGGGGTTTGATCTCCCGAATACAAGTTTGACCCAAACCGCACAGCCAACTCGCTCGATGTACGTGTTGGAGAGATTTAAGACAGATACATCAGCTTTATCCAGAATATTCAAAAAGTTCAAGAAACTTAAGTAATGCCCAATAAAGGAAGATGTTCATTTTCGGATTGCGCTAGAAGAGGTGTTTGATTTTATGCTCACCAGGAACAAACTCCTTTCGAATAAGCAAAAATTGCCACAGTGCTGGTCGTGTCATCACATTTAATGATGGTGACATGTTCTCATAAGTTTCTCTTATTATCCCTGAATGTATAATTGAAATTAAAAGATTTATATGTTTCTCGTGGGCCCAAAAGGCTAAGGTCGGAGGATAGTACGCCATCAAGTTCGGCTACAAAACTGCCCGCTAAGAAACAGAAAGAAGAAACGGTTATGTCCTTTTGGGAAAGAGTTACCTAAAACCTTTCCACATGGGAAACTAAAGGAGGAAAACGTGAAAGAGCTCTCATCTGTTTTGATAGCGCTGCTAAAAAGCGTGCAACACAAAATCTGACAGAGACAATAAAACATTAGGTGACTTAAAATTGTTTAAAATATTTTCAGAACTGATAAAATGTTTGGTGACACTTAAGAAAGCATGGCAATATTCCAATCTATGAAGAATAATGTGCACTAATGAAATGTTTCACTCAGCATTGTCTCCTTTACATCCTCTTCTAAGAGCCAGTTGTCATTAACACTGTGCTGTAATTTGATGAATATTTATGGCTGATTGAATGTATATGTCTGAAATTAGTCCTATTTACTTAAGTTCGTGTGGATTTTAGTTTCTATTTGGACTCCTTTAAAACGTAGTTGAAGTTTGTTAGAAATGTAGTGTCATCTTTCGATAATAATGTATATTTAGGAGTCTGAAATGAAAAGAGAAGAAAAGGATGGTTGTAGAAGTGAAGAAAATCTAGCTGAGTGTTGGAAATGGTGGAAAAATATCAAATTGCTCACCTCCCCGCTGGACCCACTGAGCTTGCTTTGCGTGTGCTGTGTATTGGTTAGTGTAAGTGTCGAGCAGCTGATCAATGAGATGGACAAGATAGGAAATGGAGGGAAAAGAAGGGGTAGTGTTGAGGTCAACAAGAACTTAAGTAAATAACACTCATTTCACATATATAAGTTCAACCAACCATAAATATTCAACAAATTACAATGCAGTGTTAATGACAATAACAACTGGCTCCTAGAAGAGGAAGAAAAGAAGACAATGCTGAGCAAAACATTTCATTAGTGCATGTTATTCTTCATAGATCGGAATATTGCCATGCTTTCTAAAATGTCACCAAACATTTTACCAGTGTTGAACATATTTTAAACAATTTTACATCACCTCATGTTTTATTGTCTGTGCCAATTTTTGCATTGCACACTTTTTAGCTGAAGATGTCCCACAAATCGGGATGAAACATATAAGTTACTAATTAGACGTTTAGCTAAGTCCAAAATAGATGATAAGCTAAGCTAATGTAATCATTGATTAGCCATTCAAAAGTATTGGAAGGTGGAAATCGTCTCTTAAAGCCAAAGTTGAGTTTAATGCAATACGGAAATCCACAATGAAATTTATAAATTGTGAATCCTGGTCTCTCAGTGGAAGATCCATCTTGTCGATCAACTAAGTCCTTTTATGTTAGGTTGAATGAGGAATTCCACCTTCCAATTCTTCTTTGCTTTTCACTGATAGTCTATGTAATTATGTTACATAATCCAGCTTAAAATCTAATTACATTACATCTAATTAACCATACTTTCCACCCTCCAATTAAGAGTTTAACTGATGTTGTTTTTGAGGACAAGGAAGCACAGCTTATTATGAGACGATCCAATCATAATTCATCTAGTTCATATCACCAGAAGCATATATAACCACCATTAATTGAAGAGGAACAAGTAAAGCTCAACTCCCAGTAAATAAACAAACTGATATTAAATATGAAGTTAAAAGGAAACTCCCAGAGCTATTTAAATATCAGAGTATTAATATTCTCCATTTACCTTCTAAAGACCTCAAAAGTTTGAAACAAACAATAAATGACAACAATCTCATAACCACAAAGGCCAATAAAGGTAATGTGTCAGTCAACACATACAAGAAAGAATACCTAGAAAAAATGAAGCATTCTTTTCAAGTAACACCTTTACTAAAATTAAGAAAAGACCCTACAAACTATATCCAAAGAAAACTGAAACAGTTACTTAAGAACATGAATTTCATTCTTAATGATAATGAAATTTCTGGTTTAATTAGTATGAACCCAAGACTACCTTTAGCAAGAGCTTTAGGTCTACTCAAAATACACAAACCTGATACACCCGTAAGACCGATTATTAATAAAAAAAACAGTCCTACTTATAAAACCTCTAAATTTATTCACAATTTCTTTAAAAAGCACTACACCTTTCACAGTGGAACTACAAATAGAAATTCAATTGAATTTTGCAAAACTACTAAGAACATAAAATTGAAACCATCCTTCACCTAGAATTAATTTGACATTACCAATATGTATTCCAGCATCCCAAAACAGAGACCCTTGACATAATCAAGAACAATTTAAGGACACAAAAAAACTTACTAACAATGACATTGAAGAATTCATGCTACTTTACGAATTTACCCTCAACAACAATTATTTTTCTTTCAGTGACACAGTATACCAACAAAAATATCTCCTGATGGGAGCCCCAGCATCGGGCATCTTAGCTAAAATTTACATGGATTATTTAGAGAATCAGAAAATTCTAAATGATGAAAAAGATATTGTCATCTGGCTAAGGTTTCTTGATGACATCTTTGTAAATTTGGATGAACAAATCAATAGTAGTGCCAATTTAATAGATCAAATTAATAGTTTAGACCCTTTATAGAATTTGCATTAGAAACTGAGAATAATAATAAACTAAATTTTCTGGATATAACTATCAAAAGGAAAAAACCTATCCTTTTCAATTTTCAGAAAGCCAATTCAAACCATAAATACTATACGGAAAGATTCACATCACCCTGAAGCACATAAAAGACGTTATTTTCTAAGCATGTTGAATAGAGCCTTTAATATCTCTTTGTCTAAGAAAGATTTTTTCAGAAAGAAATTAGCCTTATTTAAAAAATAGTGATAAGTAACAGTTAGACAAAAGTCTAGATTGATAGATTAATAAACAAAATAAAAATGAAACTCAAATGCAGCTGAAAAGAGAGCATAAAAAAGAAAAACTTTGCCTCCTTCACCTGTAATAACGGAAATATTTATCAGTTCACTAACATCTTCAAGAGACTTAATTTCAATATAGCCTTTCATACCAGTAATAGTAACCAACATCTAATATTTAATCACCAAAGTGTTGCAAGTAATAATAGATTTTTAAATTTGCGGATATATACACTCAAGTGTATAGACTGTGAATGTGCCATTTCTTATGTTGGGCGAACAGGATGAAATTTTCTAGTGAGATATCAGGAACATGTAAATGCCAAAAAATATAAGAGATATTCGGCCATGAGCTTACATATGACCGAATATAATCATAGTTTTACTACAATAGAAAGAGACTTCCATTTTGCAAACTTTAAATAAGGGTGATGAATATTTTAGAAAACATTTATACTGAGATTGATTAAAAACTAAATGCTAGCCAGAATGTAAATGAAATAACTGATAATATAAACAGACTGTTGGAAGAGGCTTGGAAGAGGAAGGCCATCAAAAAGGACCCGGAGAATCATCCTGTACACCTCCCTCCCGTGGGCTTCACTCCCCATGGCATTTCCCCTCTTTCGCCTCATGCTCCTCTCACAGTCAAACAGATTCAGTCAACCGATGGTGTAAAGGAAGAAGTAAACATAGCAGGACCGGTCGGGAGGTAATTATTTTCATTGTTCCTTAGACACTTCACCACTGTATATTGTAGGCTACCAGGAAGGCCTAGGTCCTGGCACATATCAATTAAAAAAACTTTATTTCAGCATACGATTTCCGTCCGACATGTGAACAGCGGAGCGAAGGAACCTTCCAGTACGTACCAGACTCCACGACCGACCAGGCGAGGCCAAGTGACGTCACCTACCGCTTGAAACTTGCCTCCCCTAGAGATATTTCTCGAAAGAAATTTTCTCTCGTGAACTTTTTAACGCCTCAACCAATTTGAACAGGACCAACGCTAAATTGTAGCAGACATCGTAAAAGTAAAATCCTGTAAATTTCAAAGCAATCTGTCCAGTAGTTTCTGAGTTATAACAATATAAAGTTTAAGAAGATCGAGCACTCTCGGTCACATGACTTAGAACACCACCCCCTCCCCCCTGGCGCAGATATATATGCCACTAGGTCAAGGCTAACAAGCAGTTCAGTTCAGTTCAGCAGTACAGTCTAGCAGTGCAGTGCAGAGCAGTGCAGTATGTGTGTGTGAGTGAGACAGAGGGGAGACTGACCCTCGTACAGTATGTCAGTGCAGTCTCGAAGACAGTACTTTCCGTCGTGTTTCGCGGAGACGAAATTATGGGAGAATCAATCGCCGTCGCACTTGTACAAGACGTCGCACCGTAACTAGTTTATCGTGCCGCGACTACGATATAATTCACAGACATTTCGAAGTATAACACGTGTGAAATCATTGAAGTACGAAGTTAAATATTGGACATTCACAAACTAGAACATGACGTGTGGACTTAATTAATTTCACATAATATTAAATTACTACAATAAACAGAAACTGTCGTGTACAATAACTCTAACCACTCTAAGACTCATTTTTCTAATACAGTACATCCTTGAACTGTGTCTCTTTATTTACGTGTCATATTAGGACATGACTTACTACAGTGATAAACTTGGTGTATATTAAGAACTTTTTCTAAAGTAATATAATTTTATCACCACCAGAAAATCAGTCTTATCTGCTAGGATAACGATTCAAAGACTGTGGTCATAGACTGTAATGAGAAATGTTACACGTAACTTTTTCAAGTGTTTGAACTGTGTATTTATGGACGTTCTCAGTGACGATTTAAAATAGTTTTATGCAACAAGGACTGTGATCATTCATTTAACGTCATAAAATTAACACACGAACTGAAATCTGTTTAACAGTGAATGATAGCATCTGTAAATACTACTTGCGCCAAATGAACGTTCCGTGTGCTAAAATCACCTCCACGAGCAGCGGAAATCTTGATGAAATTCTACAAGATCCAGCTACCTTCAACATCATCTCATCTATGGTACCCATCGAGGGCGTCAACGTGGTTTCTTCGTGGAACATCGAGTTCGAGTCTTCGTCCGCACCCCGCGGAATGTTCCAGATTCCCATCAACATTTGTAAGCCAAATTTTCTTTATTAAGTGAGTAGTCACAAACTGACTGACTTTTTTTTTTTATCAATCTTGAACAGTGATTTACTCAGTGCTGCGTGTGACGATATTTCGTAGTTTTTCATCATTTCTCAAAAATTCACCTTTAATGATAAATTTATTTTTCAAAA
Source organism: Anabrus simplex (assembly GCF_040414725.1). Taxonomy (NCBI): domain Eukaryota; kingdom Metazoa; phylum Arthropoda; class Insecta; order Orthoptera; family Tettigoniidae; genus Anabrus; species Anabrus simplex. The sequence goes on along the minus strand of NC_090266.1, from coordinate 1,145,094,485 downwards.
TTTAATATTCATATTACATAGAAGAACTCTAGGATTTTCAAGTGTTCTATATTTCAAGGCTAACAAACTGAAAAACTTTCAACAGAAATTTAAATTATTATTTCAATTTTCAATTATAAGTGTGTGTTCATTTCATGAATTAATACTTAGAAAGACTTTAGGTGAAGAAATGACATTTTGTGTTTTCACAAAAGACTAAAGGATCTCTGAGATTTATTTATTTTCACGAACTGAATTTAAGAAGATTTACCGGTACGTTAACATTTTTGATTTCAACAAAATATCTGAGTCCTATATTGATATTGCAAGGTGATGAATCATTTAACATTATTAATAAATTGTTTGGAAAAGTATAACCATCTATTATTCGCCCTGCGATTCTATCCTGCTCTGTATCGGCTCCAAAATCAATTTCCACTACCTGAGATCCTTCTCATGCCCTAAACCCATGAACTTTTCCTGGTACAATATTTATAAGTTTTTTTCTCTATTTCCTTTTTTAAGACAAATGCTCATTTCTTTCATTACAGTCTCTCTTCAACATCTTAAAACTTTAAAACAAAAAATCAACCTCAACTTCAGTTATTCTTTAGGAGTTTCCCCCGATCGTTCGTATTTTTAAAATTTTTACATTTTAAGTCTGTTCTCAAGATATAAAGTACAGACATCTGCAGTTTTTGTAGAAAGAAGATCCCTTATGCCAGATTTTTCACCTCAAACTTGAACATTGACTTGTTGAGGTTTTAACCCAACTTAAAGGAACATATCATCATCATCATCATCAGTGTTTTTTATTTTGTTTATGCCAATATTTGTATCTATTTTAGCTGAAGATGTTCCACATTAGGAATGAAACATGACTTTTCAAATAATGCAATTAGATTTTAAGCTGGATTATGTTACATAATTACATAATAATATAAATGGCGTATGGCCTCTGAAGAGGCCTGGTGCAGGCCTTTTTCTAGTAGACGGCCTATTAGGCAACCTGCATGTCTCTGAAGATGAGGGCCCTACCTAGGATGATTTCTTACGTTGAATATGCCACACACACCCAGCCTCTGAGCCATTGGAATTAACCAATTAAGGTTAAAATCCCCGACTCAACCAGGAATCGTACCCGGCACCCTCTGAACCGAAGGCCAGTACGCTGACGATTCAGCCAACGAGTCGAACACATAATTACATAGACTAGCAGTAAAAAACCAAACAGGTATTGAAAGGTGGGATTCTCCATTCAACCTAACCTTAGTTGGGTTGATGCCAATGCGGGACCAAAAATGAAATTTATAAGTTGCAACTAAGTCATGTCCCTTTATTTTAAATTAAAACATCAAGCTACTAAGTGCAGTCTATGGTTGGAGAATAACTTTGATATTTTACCAGCTATTTACATGACTATAATCACACTTCAGCAGCTGATAAAATGACAACAGGGTGAGATATCAACTTAATGTTTTCAAATTACCTATCAGAATGACCAGCGCCCTAACTCTCATATACCCCGTTCATGTTTTCTCCGACCACTCTGTAATATGCTTTGTTACCACCCTTGCCATTCCCTTTAGCAGGTCAGCTGCCTATAATAGTGTTCACTTATTGTGACGGGAATCAGATTATGGAACTCACTTTCGAATAACACTCCTATCATGAATTCTTCAGTCTCCTTTAAGTCTTCATGGAGAATGTACCTCTTAGATGCATAATGAAATGGTATGAATTGAGCAGTTTGTGCGATGAATTGTCTTCGAACATAAAAGTTCTTATGTTGAATGTGATATTATTGAAATTAACTTTCTAAACTTTTAAAGTTTCATACATTTATTATTGAAATGTGGTTAAGTTTAAACAAGTTAAATGAGTCCTAACTTCACCACTGTTAAGAGGTAAATAAAATAAAATAATGTGCTGTTGTACAACACTGAAGATGAATGAAAATCTACAACCTGTTTTCCAGTCAAAGACCGGGTCAGGGATGGAATGAATGAAACCCCCATCTTGTAGCGAGGATAGGAATTGTGCCGGCTGCCGAAGCCTGTCGCACTCCTGTGGGCAGTGATTAATGACTGACAGATTAAATGAAATGATAGTGGAGAGTGTTGCTGGAATAAAAGATGACAGGGAAAACTGGAATACCTGGAGAAAAACCTGTCCTGCCTTTGCTTTTTCCAGCACAAACCTCACATGGAGTGACCAGGATTTGAACCACGGAACCCAGCGGTGAGAGGCCAATGTGCTGCCGTCTGAGCAATGGATGCTTTGTATAACACTATTGTCTGATAAAGACATTTCCTCAATGTGACTGCATATCATAGTTGCACCTAGAAAAATTGCTATGTAATCATATTTCAGCTTAGAACTCAGGCCAGAAATGCTCTGTCATCTAAGGTTCAATATTGCATGAACTACTGTATATCAACAAACTTTCGTTCTAAGTGATACATGCGTTGCAGGTCAGTATTTCTCCCTTCAGTATACTTAATGCCAAATCCTGAAACTATGAGGAAGATGAGATCCTGCTGTCAGACTCGAGAAAAGATGAGGCCTTTCAAACTTTCAGTGCGATTGAAAACAAAATCGATAAGCACTAGCACTTAAGCACACAGGAGCAACGAGGTGCAAAGTGAGTTGGCCTAGCATAGCAAACACATTCCTCTTGTCTTTGAACTGTTTACTCCTGTCATCTGGTGACCATAGCCATAACTATAGAATCCCAAGACAGGGAGACCTCAAAGGGAACTTCCCCAGCAGTCTATCGTAGTAAAACAGAAAACAGCCGAAAGGTACGCAACTTCTACAGCAATATAAATGGTCCGTTATTGGACATTATAAATTTTCCAGCTAGCTCATTCTTGGTTGCCAGCGTTTCGCCCTCGTGTGCTAGGATGGGCTCATCAGTTGGTACCTAGCACACCTACCAATACGCTGGCTAGTGCATACCGTGGAGGCCACTGCGTAGGCTAACTGGAGCCACCGGCAGTGCCAATGCACTAAGACACTTTGTCTCATCACTAAAAATTGATGCCTGCTTGGCCATCAGATGATATAGATGTTGATTCCCATAGGGAATCTGAAATATTTGTCCTGAATGAGCAAATTTATAATACCAATATAAATGGTCCGTTATTGGACATTATAAATTTTCCAGCTAGCTCATTCTTGGTTGCCAGCGTTTCGCCCTCGTGTGCTAGGGTGGGCTCATCAGTTGGTACCTAGCACACCTACCAATACGCTGGCTAGTGCATACCGTGGAGGCCACTGCGTAGGCTAACTGGAGCCACCGGCAGTGCCAATGCACTAAGAGACTTTGTCTCATCACTAAAAATTGATGCCTGCTTGGCCATCAGATGATATAGATGTTGATTCCCATAGGGAATCTGAAATATTTGTCCTGAATGAGCAAATTTATAATACCAATATAAATGGTCCGTTATTGGACATTATAAATTTTCCAGCTAGCTCATTCTTGGTTGCCAGCGTTTCGCCCTCGTGTGCTAGGGTGGGCTCATCAGTTGGTACCTAGCACACCTACCAATACGCTGGCTAGTGCATACCGTGGAGGCCACTGCGTAGGCTAACTGGAGCCACCGGCAGTGCCAATGCACTAAGACACTTTGTCTCATCACTAAAAATTGATGCCTGCTTGGCCATCAGATGATATAGATGTTGATTCCCATAGGGAATCTGAAATATTTGTCCTGAATGAGCAAATTTATAATACCAATATAAATGGTCCGTTATTGGACATTATAAATTTTCCAGCTAGCTCATTCTTGGTTGCCAGCGTTTCGCCCTCGTGTGCTAGGGTGGGCTCATCAGTTGGTACCTAGCACACCTACCAATACGCTGGCTAGTGCATACCGTGGAGGCCTCTGCGTAGGCTAACTGGAGCCACCGGCAGTGCCAATGCACTAAGAGACTTTGTCTCATCACTAAAAATTGATGCCTGCTTGGCCATCAGATGATATAGATGTTGATTCCCATAGGGAATCTGAAATATTTGTCCTGAATGAGCAAATTTATAATACCAATATAAATGGTCCGTTATTGGACATTATAAATTTTCCAGCTAGCTCATTCTTGGTTGCCAGCGTTTCGCCCTCGTGTGCTAGGGTGGGCTCATCAGTTGGTACCTAGCACACCTACCAATACGCTGGCTAGTGCATACCGTGGAGGCCACTGCGTAGGCTAACTGGAGCCACCGGCAGTGCCAATGCACTAAGAGACTTTGTCTCATCACTAAAAATTGATGCCTGCTTGGCCATCAGATGATATAGATGTTGATTCCCATAGGGAATCTGAAATATTTGTCCTGAATGAGCAAATTTATAATACCAATATAAATGGTCCGTTATTGGACATTATAAATTTTCCAGCTAGCTCATTCTTGGTGTGCTAGGTACCAACTGATGAGCCCACCCTAGCACACGAGGGCGAAACGCTGGCAAGCAAGAATGAGCTAGCTGGAAAATTTATAATGTCCAATAACGGACCATTTATATTGGTATTATAAATTTGCTCATTCAGGACAAATATTTCAGATTCCCTATGGGAATCAACATCTATATCATCTGATGGCCAAGCAGGCATCAATTTTTAGTGATGAGACAAAGTCTCTTAGTGCATTGGCACTGCCGGTGGCTCCAGTTAGCCTACGCAGTGGCCTCCACGGTATGCACTAGCCAGCGTATTGGTAGGTGTGCTAGGTACCAACTGATGAGCCCACCCTAGCACACGAGGGCGAAACGCTGGCAACCAAGAATGAGCTAGCTGGAAAATTTATAATGTCCAATAACGGACCATTTATATTGGTATTATAAATTTGCTCATTCAGGACAAATATTTCAGATTCCCTATGGGAATCAACATCTATATCATCTGATGGCCAAGCAGGCATCAATTTTTAGTGATGAGACAAAGTGTCTTAGTGCATTGGCACTGCCGGTGGCTCCAGTTAGCCTACGCAGTGGCCTCCACGGTATGCACTAGCCAGCGTATTGGTAGGTGTGCTAGGTACCAACTGATGAGCCCACCCTAGCACACGAGGGCGAAACGCTGGCAACCAAGAATGAGCTAGCTGGAAAATTTATAATGTCCAATAACGGACCATTTATATTGGTATTATAAATTTGCTCATTCAGGACAAATATTTCAGATTCCCTATGGGAATCAACATCTATATCATCTGATGGCCAAGCAGGCATCAATTTTTAGTGATGAGACAAAGTGTCTTGGTGCATTGGCACTGCCGGTGGCTCCAGTTAGCCTACGCAGTGGCCTCCACGGTATGCACTAGCCAGCGTATTGGTAGGTGTGCTAGGTACCAACTGATGAGCCCACCCTAGCACACGAGGGCGAAACGCTGGCAACCAAGAATGAGCTAGCTGGAAAATTTATAATGTCCAATAACGGACCATTTATATTGGTATTATAAATTTGCTCATTCAGGACAAATATTTCAGATTCCCTATGGGAATCAACATCTATATCATCTGATGGCCAAGCAGGCATCAATTTTTAGTGATGAGACAAAGTGTCTTAGTGCATTGGCACTGCCGGTGGCTCCAGTTAGCCTACGCAGTGGCCTCCACGGTATGCACTAGCCAGCGTATTGGTAGGTGTGCTAGGTACCAACTGATGAGCCCACCCTAGCACACGAGGGCGAAACGCTGGCAACCAAGAATGAGCTAGCTGGAAAATTTATAATGTCCAATAACGGACCATTTATATTGGTATTATAAATTTGCTCATTCAGGACAAATATTTCAGATTCCCTATGGGAATCAACATCTATATCACTTCTACAGCAGTCGTCTGGCTATGAGGCATGGCTGTACCACAATTATGTCCGGCTCCATGGCTAAATGGTTAGCGTGCTGGCCTTTGGTCACAGGAGTCCCGGGTTCAATTCCCAGCAGGGTCGGGAATTTTAACCTAATTGGTTAATTTCGCTGACATGGGGGCTGGATGTAAGTGTTGCCTTCATCATCATTCCATCCTCATCATGACACACAGGTCACATACGGGTGTCAAATCAAAAGACCTGCATCTGGTGAGCCAAACTTGTCCTTGGACACTCCTGGCACTAAGCCATATGCCCTTTACCACAACTACTACAGCATCCACTGGATACGTGGCACAGCTCCCTCTCGACTGCTCGACCGGAGTGAAAAGGATATTTAAGCATCTGAAAATCAGCATTTTTCATGTTTTGTTCAGATATTTGTTATGGTATTCAATTTGCATCATTTTCCCTTTGTAGAAGTGTTCAAGATGTTTTGAGGATAAATTCCACCTTTACTTTATTATTATTATTATTATTATTATTATTATTATTATTATTATTTTATTCCTTTCCAGAACAGCATCAAAGGGATATGTTTCGTCTCTCTGCAGGAGACATCTTCAGCCAAAGAAAAAAATAGTAAAGATACATATGAATTTCTAAAAAAACTCTAAACTATTTCTTAAATGAAATATCTAATCTTCTTGAGTTATAAATTAAGATCTCAACTCAAATGCCACATTTCAAGACATACACTTCAAGGGACCAGCATAAAGTAAGAGAAGTTTCCTCGCCTGCTTCTCTTTGGCCTGGCTGACCTGAGTGGGGTCTTGTGTTGGACTTAATGCTGTTCTGAAAAAAGAATAAAAATAATTTTAAATATTGCAAATGCAGAATTTATCCTCAAAAAATCTTTAACACTTGTTCAAGTTTGACAATACAGGTTAATAATGAAATTCATTTCTTGAAATTTTTCCCTTTGTGACACTAATTCAGGGAACTGTCTAACAGAATTGGTGACATGTTCTGTTCTTTTTGTGGAAATTGCAATCTACCCCTTTCTCCCTTTCAGAAGTTGCAGGTGAAAGGCAGATAGCCCCTGTCAATCAGCACTCACATTCCTTTTTGTTCTTGTTAGCCATTAGCAGGCTTAACTGAAGACTGTTCTGTATTGTAAGCTAAACTTTGAGTTCATTATCGGTACAGTTTCTCTTTCTACATCTGGGCTTATAAGTTTTGTATTATCTGAACAAATGAAACTGTCAACAAGAAGAAAATAAAACAAATTTATGTGCTGATAGAAATGAAATTGGATGCCTTACAGAGACTGAACTAAGGGAAAAGTGTTAATAAAATTGCCATTGATTTAGGTGTTTGACGAACTACTGTAATAGGGTGGAAAAAGAAGAGGTCCAAAATAGAGTACTGGTATGTGAAAGGAGCCAGATCTGATGATTTAAATTAAAGGTGGTAAATACGAGAAAGTGAGTGAGGTGTTTTATTTGTGGTTTAGGCAGCAAAGAGAAAAATGAACAACCATTTCAGGACCTATTTTTCAAGAGAAAGTCCTCAAATTCTATGGGGAATTCCTATGTAGGCCCTACATAACTGTTAAAATTACAGGACACTCCATAGCCAAGAAAGTTCAAAGGGGAGCCTGGATTTACTGCTAGAGTTTGCTGGCTCAACAGGTGGAAGAAGTGCTACGGCATCAGACAGTTACAAGTTTGTGATGGAAACCAACTGTTTCCAGGCAAGAAAAATCAGCCCCAGGCTATAAAAGAAGTAAGGAGTGAGTTACATTCTTGGCATGCAGCAATGTATCAGGCAGCCGTAAGCTCAAACTGGTGCTCATTGGCAAATTGAAAAATACTCAGGCATTTCAAAATGTGAAAGGATCCTCTAATGGGACTGACACCTTTTATGATCTACCTATTTGGTACAGAAATCAGTCAAATGCATGAATGAATGGAGCCATTTTTAAGGACTGGTTTTATAAGGAGTTTGTTCTTTTGGTAGAGAAAGTTCTAAAATCGAAAAACCTGCCAAAGAACGCACTTCTCATTTTTGACAATACCTTGTCCCATCCTGATGCGGAACCTTTACAAGATGAAGATATCAGAGCCATGTTTCACCCTCCTAACGTGACTTTGGTGTGTCAACCAATGGACCAGGGCATTATGGAAGCACTGAAGAAATACAGATGCAAACGTCTTTCTTCTGCTGTCGTAACCATGGAGGAAGGGTGTGATATGATCAATAAATTGAAGAAAATAGACATGTTGGACATAGTGGGGTGGATATCTGAATCTTGAAATGAAATTGTGCATATAAGCCTCCTTCGTTCCTAGAGGAGGTTTCTGGACCATTCAGTAAACGAGTTTCAGTAATGTTACCATTGATGCCTTCACGGCCCATTCTTATGGACATGATATAGGCTCATTGAGCTTATGCCATGTCAAGAAAATAAGGTGAAATTCTTTACATTTCATAGAGAACTTTGCTCTGAGTCTTCAGAAGAAAACCTTGACTGTTCAACAGGAAGACTTCCCCAAGAATGAAAGTTTGAATTTAGACGTCTCAACCAGCCAGACAAATCAGCAATAGCTGAGCACACGCTATCATCGGGTCATGATGTCGTGTTCCTAGATATTCTAGCTCTTACCCACACTAGACACTACATGTCCAGGATTATATAGGAAGCTGTGGAAATACTAGAAATCCTAATAATTTCAACAGGGACACTGGCTATCAGTTAAGTAATATGTGGTTGCCAGCCATTAAGGATTTATGTAGGTAGTTCCCTTCCCTGTCCCTTCACTATTGTTTTGTTTTCCAAATTCGTACGTTCCTCATCATCAGATGTTTCATTCCAGGATTGTGTCAATGTCATACTTTCACAATGTGTGTGTACATCTATTATATGACTCCCTCTCAGACTGATTCTGAAGGTGCCGTCTGCTTCCACTTCAAATGCTAGTGCTGTACCGCGTACGTTGAGCCATCTGGTGATGAATGAACGTACCACTTCCATTTCTATTACTAACGTCTAAATTCACACTTTCATTCTTGAGAAGTCTTCCTCGTGAACAGTTGAGATTTTCTTCTGAAGACGCAGAGCAAAGTTCTCTGCGAAACGTAAAGAATTTCACCTTATTTTCTTGACACGGCATAAGCCCAAAAAGCCTATATCATGTCTATAAGTACAGGCCGTGAAAGCATCAATGGTAACATTAAAACTCTCTATGGGGAGGGTACTTTTAAGAAAGCTTCAATATTCAGCAAATTAAGGAGGGAAAATATCTATTCTTCTTTCTTCTTTATGCTATCTGCTGAGAAGCCAGGACCATAATATCATTCCCAACTGTGTGAAGCTGAAGCACATGTTAAAAACTCCTCAAGCCAGGAGAATATATCAGCAAGGCTCTTGTGATCGAGAGATTGCATTACACTCGTAAGGAACTGGACTCAGTCTCCCAAGAGTTGCTTCACTTACATCTGCTGTTAAGCAACAGTCTCTCGTAGGAATTGTGGTTGTCTTTTGATCGTATTACTGCTATACAAGCTGAATGCAAATTCAACCAGGTGTCATTCGGACAGAAATCTAAGTTCCTCTGATTGGCTCAGAAACAGGCAGTCTCTCGCACGAACCCGGATGCTAGTAAAACTGTTGTCAATCTTTCCAAGAAATCCTTGGATGAGAACCAAATGGCAGTTCTAGCTAGGGGTCTTAATTTTGCTGTCACTCCCTTTAAAATTCCCACTGAGGAGTTAATTACTTCCATTGAGGCAGCCATCCACAAACTACCTATGGATGAGGTTGAGGAGGCAAGACAGAAGTGTGTGAGACTCATAAGGTCTGCTGTTATAACCGTGCCCAATTTAACAAGAGGTGAGAGGAGAGCTCTGAAAGAACTTAGACATGTCTTTGAACTGACCATTCTTTCAACTGATAAGGGTAAGGCGACGGTGGTTATGGACACTGGCGAGTATAAGAATAAGATCTCGGCTATACTGTAAAATCCTGTTTGCAGATTGAGCTTATGTGACCCTATCACTTGTGTGTCTAACGCCACTGTGAAGCTCTTAAGGCAATCCTCATTTCCAAAAGAGGAGGCTAAACATCTATCCCCTGGGGATGCAGTGCCACCTATGGACTTCCAAAGATCCATAAAGAAAACATTCCCCACAGACCTACTGTTAGTGTGATAGGTTCTCCCACGTATACTCTAGCTAAATACTTAAGCAAATTGCTTCAGCCACAAATAGGACATACTAAATCATACATTATTGACTCTGTATTTCGTCAACCATAACCCTTCAACCTAATGTACTTTTGGTGAGTTTTGATGTGGAGTCCTTGTCCACTAAAGAGCCAGTCATGTCAGTCATCGAACATCTGTTCCCTGAGGACATTCCTAAGCTATTTTACCACTGCATGACTTCCAGCGATTTCTTGTGGGGTGGGAATTTTTATGAACAGATGGCTATGGGAAGTCCACTTTCGCCCGTAATGGCTATTTTCTTTATGGAACATTTTGAGAAGGTGGCTATTGATTCAGCGCCCATCATTTGTGGTCTGTGCAGAAGGTCCTGAGAAACTTCATCTATTTCTAAACCACCTAAATCAGCAACATCCTTCAATTAAATTCACTATGGAGATGAAGTCGAACAGATGACTGATTCTGATGGTGCCGTCAGATTCTGCTTCGAATGCTAGTGCTGTACCACATATGTTGAGCCATCCGGTGATGAACGAACTTCATTTCTATTACTGACATCTAAATTCACACTTTCATTCTTGAGAAGTCTTCCTCGTGAACAGCTGAGATTTTCTTCTGAAGATGCAGACCAAAGTTCTCTGCAAAACGTAAAGAATTTCACCTTATTTTCTTGATAAGGCATAAGCTCAAAAAGCCTATATCATGTCTGTGAGTTTCAATAAAGTAGGGAAGAGAATGAATATTGTGAAATAGTGGACTTATTGAACAAAATCCCAGGCTGTGAAAATGTTACTGGTGGTGATGTTGGAGAATGGATGGGGCAGGATGAAAACCATGAATGTTTAGATAGTGAAAGAGAACAAAGATAAGATAAGTCAGGAGACGAAGAGATGGAAGACGACAGTAGAAAAGTTAAAAGAATGACTCATAGTGAAAGACTACAGACTGCTGAAGAAATGCTCCGTTAGATAGAAAAACAAAATGCATCTAATATGGATATTTTGTTTCTCAATCACCTATGTGATGAAGCTAAACAAAGACGAAATGTGTGCGAAAGACAGTAAAGCATCACAACATTTTTTCCTACATAGAACTAATCATTTCTTCAGTTTTGTACGTAAGCTTGTTTTCTTTTTAATTTTCCAAAAATATTTTAGGGTATCTTGTGCTTTTCTGTGTCCTATATTGGGCTGGAACTTTCATTAGAGTAATATGCAATAATATATTATGGGTTGTCACCACTTATTCCATAAAACACAACATTTCGGTAACTCAGCACCCTCTCAGTCCACATTAGGTCGAGTTTGTGGGACTCTGCTGTATTTATCTACTGCTCTACATCTCAACGCACAACATTTATCACCTCTTACTTAAGTTTTTCTCAAAGGTATTTCAGAAAAAATGTCAGCCCTACAATCAATACCACCACTAACATACTGAAAGTCATGGTAAGATGAAGGATAATAATTCTGATCATTTCCATCATTTAAATTTTAATAAAATAATAATGTCATTCGCTTTATGTCCCACTAACTACTTTTATGGTTTTCAGAGATGCCCAGGTGGTGGGATTTAGTTCCGCAGGAGTTCTTTTATGTGCCACTAAATGTACCGACATGAGACTGACGTATTTGAGCATCTTCAAATACCGCCGGACTGAGCCAGGATCAAACCTGTTAAAATTTAAATTCTGAGAGAGATATGAAGCAGTTTAAAAAAACTAAACCCAGGAAAATGTAACCTTATTAAGGAGACTGACCTTCCAAATGAACTCCAAATAGTGGACTGTCACATGACATGACATCTTCCTAAGTCGTACTGCTTGAATCTCTTGACCATGCATCTAGTCAGCTAATCTCATGAGGCCTCATGCTGAGAAAAGAAAATGAGACATCCGTCCCCAATAAAGAACACAAGTTTTTGACCTTGGTGTGCTAGTACATGTGATGCCATTTTGGAAGAACTGTGAAATATCATGAATAAAGATTGTTTTTCCTAAATATCTCATTTTCAGTGTATCTTAAAGGAAAAAATACAATTACTAACTTTGTACATAACATGTTTCTAGATTTTAAACAGATACTGAGAAATGGAAATACCATTTTTTGATTACATGTGAAAAAACAGCAAAAGTTCATCTGTAAAATTTGTGTTTTCTGAATATCTCACTTTCAGTAAGTTTCAGAGAGAAAAACTACTATTACCCCTTTGGTAGAGAATAAAATTTCCTGTAGGTATCAGTGTATTACATTTTCCTTATCTCAACCAGGTACTGAGAAATAGTTTGGGTTAAAATGGAAAATGACAAATACCACAAGTAAAGTAAAACCTTGTTTATCCAGACCTCATTGGTCTGGATCTCTGGAGAATCCAGATCAGATTTGTAGACATTTATTAAGTTTAATGTTCACATTAGATAATAATTTTTAACTATGATAGCAAGAATGTAACTATAAGCATGCCGAATATTCACTTTTTAATTTGATTCAGTGTACAGTTCCTGCATAGATTGTACAATAAATTATGGTAATACTGTACTGTAAAATGCTTTTCGTTGAGTTTAAGAATGATTTACTAAAATGTCACAGGGCAGTGACGTGGTATGACTGTGGCTACGGCACTATGACAGAAGAAGAAATTTTAGCGGCATGCACATCTACAGCAGACAGTGAGAAAGAAGAGCATGTGGACGGGGAGGGAACAATCACACCGCAACAGCAGATGACACATACAGATGCTGCGCATCAGCTGACAAATATCATGGTGTACTTAGAGTGTCAATTCAACACAACTCCAGTCGAACTGTTAACAATAAAGTGCTTCATTCAAATGCTTCATGTGTTTGAAACAGAAGACAATGGACCAATTCTTTGTTAAGAAATGATGTGATTTTATGTGATTAAGATTTTTATATCTTTTAATGTCTTGTAAACAGAAGTCTCTGTGGCTCAGGCGGCAGCGCATCGGCCTCTCACCGCCGTCTTTCATGGTTCAAATCCCAGTCACTTCATATGAGATTTGTGCTGGACAAAGCAAGGTAGGACAGGTTTTTCTTCGGGTACTCCAGTTTTCCCTGTCATCTTTCATTCCAGCAACACTCTCCACTATCATTTCATTTCATCTGTCAGTCAGAGAAATGCGACAGGCTTTGGCAGCCGGCACAATTTCTATCCTCGCTGCATTCATTCCATCCCTGACTCGGTCGCTGACTGGAAAACAGGTTGTAGATTTTTTAATGTCTTGTAAACAATACTATGTACATAATTTTGTTACAAAACAGCTTTTTTTAATCATCATAAACAGTAAGTCTACTTATTTAAGGATTCTGCTTTGCTTATTAGCCATATAACCCGAATTAGCTGAATTTTCAATGTCTGGATTGCCTTTGGTCCCAGTTAGTCCGGATAGTGGAGGTTTTACTGCTAACTGCAAAATACCTAACTGCATTGAATTTTAAATCAAAACAACTTGTTTACATTTGTCAAGTCAGTCAATCAGTCAATCAATGATCTGCATTTAGGGCTGTCACCCAGGTGGCAGATTCTCTATCAGTTGTTTACCTAGCTTTTTAAAGCATTATTTTCTCTCTCAGTCCATCTTATTAAATCCCCTTCCTTTATTGAAAATAATATATCAACACCTCGACAGGCAATAAATATTATAGCAATGTGAAGCTGATTTACTTTGAGCGAGGTGACAGGTTCACAGACTTGAGATCAACGAAAAAGCTTGGAGTCATTTGTTGTACAATTCTACTCTACCTAGGCATATACATTTTCTGTATCTAATGTTCTCCTGAATATACCCATACTTTTTGCCTGGTTTGACTAATCAGATGTGCCAATTTCCAGACGATATTCACCAATCAGTTTCCAACATACAATACATCCCTGATTAGAATATTTCAAAGCCCACTGGATCCAGCCAAGATGATTTTCCATGGTACGAGGACCAGATTGAAGCCTTATTTAGAAAACAAGGATGAAAATTTTAAGGGAAGCTGTTCATTACAGAGTATATTAACATCTTGCATCAGCATGCAAGTGACTGGAACTGGAAGATTAACATTTTACATATATACAGATGAAAAAAATACAAGTTTTCATACTTTTTGGTGGTTTCCCTATCCACACTGTTCAATTACTTTAAACATGACTACACAGACTGAAAATCACATTAAACAGTAAAATCTTCTAACATATTAAATAAAAGTAGGTAGTGAACAAATTATATTAAAACCCAGGAATTCTCATCACCTCCTTTCCCAGTTTGGCTTTATGTCGCACTGATACAGATAGGTCTTATGGCAACGATGGGATCAGAAAGGGCTAGGAGCAGGAAATAAGTGGCCGTGGCCTTAATTAATGTACAGCTCCAGCATTTGCCTGATGTGAAAATGGGAAACCACAGAAAACCATCTTCAGACCTGCCGACAGTTGGGTTCGAACGCACTATCTCCCGAATGCAAGCTCACAGCTGTGTGCTGCTAATCACTTAGCCAACACACTCGGTATTCAAAACAACTAAAAACTTTACAATACAGGGCAATTCAAAATGATGGGCCCAATTTCATAAATTTATTCTATGAAATCTAATGAACATATACTGTGAGATATGCGCAAAGAAAGGCAAACTCTCAAAGTTTTCATCCCACGTGATTTCATTTTCAGCCGTTACGAGAAAATGGCTGCGGCTGGAGAGTAGAAGTCGTTCTGTGTGCTTGATTACCATGTAAACAAGTCTTTCAACGGCGTTTCCGTTCCAGGTATGAAAGAGACCCACCTACTGGAAAAGCCATTCGTGCGTGGCATGCAAAACTCAGGGACACGGGCTGCACCTGTAAGCGAAAGTCAACTGGTCGTCCTTTGACCGGGGAAGAGACAGTGGAACGTGTTGAAGGTAGTTTTGTGCAGAGTCCGCAGAAGTCCACCTACCGGGCAGCGAGGCAACTTGAACTCCCACTGGAAACTGTTTGGTGCATTCTGCGGAAATGTTTACGAATGAAACCCTACCGCTTGCAACTGGCGTTGGCCTTAAAAAATAATTATTATGCTGCTCGAGTGTCTTTCTGTGCTGATTTTCTCGCATTATTGGAAGAGGATGGGTTCTCCAAAAGGGTAATTTTCAGTGATGAAGCGACTTTTCACCTTTCCGGGACTGTGAATAGACACAATGTAAGAATCTGGGGAACTTCTAATCCCCATCAAGTTGTGGAACACCAACGCGATTCTCCCAGGGTGAATGTGTTTTGTGCCATTTCCCATGAGAAGGTTTATGGACCCTTTTTATTCATTGAATATACTGTGACAGGAAATTTTTTTCTTGATATGCTGCAACAGTGGCTCCTGCCACAGCTCGAAGAGGATAGTGCAGATTTCATCCTTAAACTGGATGGTGCCCCTCCGCATTACCATGGCAACGTTCGGACCCATCTCAAAGGGACATTGCTACAACGCTGGATAGGTCATGCATCTCAGGAGGATCGAACTCTCATTCGTTGGCCACCGTGTTCCCCCGACTTAAACCTATGTGATTTCTTCTTGTCGGGTTTCGTAAAGGATAATGTTTACGTACCACCTCTTCCACTAACATTGGACAACCTTCGTGCCCGCATCACAGCAGCCATCGCAGAGACTGGCCACGACACTACACAAGGTTTGGCAGGAGATAGACTATTGGCATGATGTATGTCGTGTTACGTGAGGTGCTCGCATAGAACACTTGTGATATGACAGAAAAAAACTTTGAGAGTTTACGGTTCTTAGCACATGTCTCACATTACGATATGTTTAATAGATTTCACAGAATAAATTTATGAAATCGAGTCCATCATTTTGAATTGCCTTGTACTATTACAAATCAGAAACACTAATAACTAAACGAAGTAGGTTAACTAAGAGTAAAGCCAATATTCACATACGGTGAACTTAAATTTTATAATTCATTCCAAACTTGTAGTTTGTGTCATTTATTTGGTCCAGCATTGACTAAGTACCATCATCTTTCTTGAGCTCACCACCCAACTGAATAATACCTACAGGAACTCTTTTCCATTGAAATCTCTTGTGCATTTTCACAAGACTAGCCACTGCGATGCACACATATTACAGGCATTTTAATTCAGCCTTGTCCGACTCGTTGGCTGAATGGTCAGCATACTGGCCTTCGGTTCAGAGGGTCCCGGGTTCAATTCCCGGTCGAGTTGGGGATTTTAACCTTCATTGATTAATTCCAGTGGCTCGGGGGCTGGATGTCTGTGCTGCCCCCAATGTCCCTGCAACTCACACACCTCACATAACACTATCCTCAACCACAATAACATGCAGTTGCCTACACATGGCTGATGCCGCCCACCCTCATCGGAGGGTCTGCCTCACAAGAGCTGCACTCGGCTAGAAATAGCCATAAGAAATTATAATTATTATAATCCAGACTTTCTGCCACAGCACTTGCCGGAATAACCTTTCTTGCACTGTCATGATATAAAATCCAGCAACTCTGACTGGAGTTAGCTCAAGACTATCCCACTTCCGTTCAAGAGTCCACTCAGTTTTTGAGCCAGGAAGTGTATACATTACCAAGCAATGAAAAACCAGTTTAAGAGAAGAACACTACTAGTTTTAGCCTCGCTACACCAGAGATCTCTGTGTAATTCTGGCTCATTCAAAGTTTTACTGTAATTCCTAGTCTCAGAATTAAAATAATAATAATAATCATCATCATCATCATCATCATCATCATCATCATCATCATCATCATCATCATTTCCCTTTATCCAGCTGTAGCTGGGTAGGAGCAAATATGGTTCCTCTCCACCTTCTTCGGTCTTTCCACCACTCCTCCTCCAACACTGTGTCCCAGTCCAGGTTTCTTTCTATAATACTGAATTGGATTGTGTCCTTCAATCTCAATCGTGGTTGTCCACGGCCTCTCCTTCCTTGCATTTGCATTTCCATCACCTTTCTTTGGCATTCTTTCATCACTCATTCGCTTCATGTGCCCAAACCATCTTAGTCAGCTCTTCATTAATGTATCATTCAGGTAGCAGGTAGGGACCATCTTCGGAGGCGGAAGGGGCAAACCTGTTGCGTCTGTACTCCAGAGGAGCGGCTACGAAAGGCGTCTGTCTCCATGTTAGGGGCGGCCTAATTTTGAACCTGGCAGTAGGTATAAAATGCCTCTGGGTGTGGCGAGCCCATCGTAACAATAGCCTATATGGATAAAGCAGATATGGTGCCAGAATTAAAATATACTTTGCAAATAAAAATCCAGGAAATGAGTATTCAACAGGATTTGTCATATTTCCAAGGCATGCATGTACTCTGAAATGTTCTGAATGTGTGACAATGGGCTACATCTCTACTGGGTGGCGGTCTAGTTACCTAAATCATATTTGCTGTTTTCCACAGCTTTTGCAAACTGAATGTACCTCAGTTCATCTCAATTATTGTTTAAATCGCCTGACAAGGCTACGAGACAAAGATGGTGGTTCAATGATTTTCCATCTGTTGTCGACATCTGGATCTCGGGAACACGAGTGGTTCATTCAGGAATGGGTAATTCTGGCAAGTGATATGAGATTTCATTTTTCCCTGACTGAAAGAGTAGAAGTTGTATCACCTCCTTATAGCATGAAGAAAGAGAATGCTTTGAACCCAACATCCTGGTAGTTTAAAGACTTAAAGGTGTACAATATTTCATGTAATTTACCTCTCCTGGTCTTTTCAAAAAAAAATTCTTGTGGCATGTGAGGAAACATGTTCTCATCGAACATAACTTCAGTAGAAGTATGAATTCTTTTGGTACTTTCAGTAGTTTTTTGATCATCTTCAACGCTACTTTGTATAGCTACCCATAGGGTAGGAATGAAATAACCTTCTAATAAATAATAATAATCATCTTCAACTGTGTAACCATCAAAGACCACACCACATTTACATTATGATCATGTTTTACATATCTTATGTATTTTCCAAAAATGGCTGAAAAAGATTTGCTGTGATCCCACCTAACTTTGTGCAAAAGACATCCATCAACTATCTCCACTTTCTTCTTTCCCAGTACTGTATCATTTGGCAGAAGAGTTTAAAGCTGAATAAAATATGGTTGTATGGGGAAACAGTCATCCTGGACCAGACCATTATTCTGCCCCCACTTCTTAGCTGCCACAATTTAGAAGAAATACCTAATATTGTCAGAGTAAAAAAAAGAAAAGTAGATGTGTAACATTATATAATCTATATATATATATATATAAAATAACATGTCCTGACTGACTGACTGACTGATTCATCATCGCTGAGCCAAAACTACTGGACATACAGAAATGAAATTTTGGGGATATATTCATATTAAGATGTAGGTGCTCGCTAAGAGAGGATTTTTGGATATTCCGTCGCTAAGGGGGTGAAAGGGTGTGAAATTTTAAAATGAGTGTATCTATATCTCAAAACTTTAAAAGTTTACAGATGTAAAAATTGGTATTTAGAATCTTCTCTAAAAATAAGGAAACACATACTTTTTTGTTTTCAGAAAATCCCAATAGGAGGGGTGAAAAAGGGAGAAAAACGGGTTGAATGCCTTTAATGAGGCTACTTATATTTCAGAACCTGAAGATATTACAGACCTGAAAATTGGTATTTGGGATCTACTTTAAAAATAAAGAAACAGGTATTTTTTCGTTTTTGGAAAATCCAAATAATGGCGGGTGAAAAGGCGGGTGAATTTTTAAAATGAGTGTGTCTACATCTTAAAACTTTAAAAGTTTACAGATGTAAAAATTGGTATTTAGAATCTCCTTTAAAAATAAAGGAACATTTTTTTTTTCTATAAATCCCAATAGGAGTTTCAAGATGTAGACACACTCATTTTAAAAATGCACCCGCCTTTTCACACTCCATTAATTGGATTTTCCAAAAACGAAAAAATGCCTGTTTCTTTATTTTTAAAGTAGATCCCAAATACCAATTTTCAGGTCTGTAATATCTTCAGGTTCTGAAATATAAGTAGCCTCATTAAAGGCAGAACTGAAAATTTGCATATGGGATCTCCTTTAAAAATAAAGAAACACATACTTTTTGTTTTTGGAAAATCCAATTAATGGTGGTTAAACAGGAGTGACAAATTGGGGTGAATTTTTTGAAAGACTTCTTCTTCTTCCTCTTCTTCTTCTTTTCCTGCTGCTTTTCCCACACTTGTGGGGTCGCGGGTGCGAACTGCGTCGCACATGTGGATTTGGCCCTGTTTTACGGCTGGAAGCCCTTCCTGACGCCATCCCTCTATGGAGAGATATAAGCACTATTGCGTGTTTCTGGGGTGGTTGGTAGTGTAGTATGTTGTCTGAATATGATGAGGAGAGTGTTGGGACGGACATATACACCCAGTCCCCGAGGCAGAAGAATTAATCAGAAGCAATTAAAATCCCCGACCCGGCCTGGAATCGAACCCGGGACCCTCTGAACCGAAGGCCAGTACGCTGACCATTCAGCAACGAGTCAGACAATTTTTTGAAAGACTATATCTACAGAATATCTGAGAAACGTAAAATGTTACAGGCGTAAAAAGTGGGTATTTGGAATCTCCTGTAAATGTAAAGAAAGATAGGTGATTTATTTTTGGAAACTCCACTTAAGGGGAACTAAAAAGGGGTGAAATTTTAAAATGAGAATTTCTACAGTATATCTCAAAAAAGCTTAACATGTTACAGAAGTGAAAAATGGTATTTTTTTATCTCTATTAAAAATAAAGAAACGTGTACTTTTAGTTTTCGGAAATACCACTTGGGTGGAGGGGGGGGGGGGAGTAAAAGTGACTGAAAATGGAGTTGAATTCTTTTAATTAGGCTACTGATATCTCAAAAATTAAGATGTTACAGACGTGAAATTTGATATTTGGAATCTGCTTTAAAAGTAAAGAAACACGTATTCTCGGAAAATCCATTGAAGGGGGCGGGGGGGGTGAAAGAATTGAAAAATTAATTGACTTAATTGTATGAGAATACATACATCTAATAAAAACTTAAGTTGTTACGGACGTGAAAAGTGGTGATCTCCTTTAAAAACAAAGAAAAACGCGTTTTGGGAGGAAAGCAACTTGGGGGAGGGGGGAGTGAAAAGGAGTTGACTTCCTTTCATGAGGACACCTAAATCAAAAACTGAAGAAGTTAGAGTCGTGATAATTGCTATTTAGAAGATCCTTTACTATTAAAGAATCAAATATTTTTTGCCGGAAAATTCACTTGGGGGAGGGGGGGAGGAGTGCGAAAAGAAGTGAACAAAAAGTGAATTTTTTTTATGGGGATACTTATATCTCAAAACTGAAGGTAATAGACGTGAATATTGGTGTTTGGAATCTCCTTTAAACATAAAGAAACACGCCTTCTTTTTAAATGATTTACTGGGGGGGGGGGCGGTAAATAAACTTAACGGCGGTGGGGTGTAAAATGAGGTGAGACCAATTGATTTTACTGTTCATAATGTATTTATAAGGAGCCTCCGTTGGAGCGCGCCGGCCTCTCACAGCTGAGTTCCGTGGTTCAAATCCCGGTTACTCCATGTGACATTCGTGCTGGACAAAACGGAGGCGGGACAGGATTTTCCGGATACTCCGGTTTTCCCTGTCATCATTCATACCAGCAACACTGTCCAATTTTTCATTTCATTTGTCATTCGTCGATCATTGCCCCAGAGGAGTGCGACAGACCTCGGCAGCCGGCTAAATTCCTATCCTCGCCGCTAGATGGGGCTTTATACATTCCATTCCTGACCCTGTCGAATGACTGGAAACAGGCTGTAAATTTCGATGTACTTATTCTGATCACAAACCGATCATTTTTAATCTTTCCTGGGTTCGTTTTCAACAGCCATCTTTTCCTTCGGAGAACGTTCTTAGATTACAGTAGATTCTCCTGGCATATAAATATAAACACATTTGAAATAAACGATAGGAATGAGATTGACCGTCAAATTGTTCACCTCTATAATAAGGTCAATAATGCACGGAAGTATGTCATTCGTATCGCCAGAAATCCCACACACTTGCCTACGCGCGACAATGGTACTGGTCACGTTGTCAACAATGACAATGGTAGCAGATGTAATTTACCGCCAAGTAGCGGTCCTGCTTTTTGCTGTGGGGTCCAGAACATCTATAATAATAATAATAATAATAATAATAATAATAATAATAATAATAATAATAATAATAATAATAATAATGTTCTGGACCTTCGCCAAATGTGCGGACTGCGCTGGAAACGGGTTCCTTGACGGGTAATAACTAAGAATGCAGTCCGGCCGTGGGTTCAGTACCGCCAAGGCACACAAGACGACACCACGCCGGATCTTCTGAAGGATTTGATCCATATCAAAAATGCTTATAGGAAAATATGGCAAAGATTTAGGGACCCAACTGACCGGGTGGAATACCTGGACCTAGCCCGGGATGTACGAAATCGATTGCTGGAAAGAAAGATTGAAAAATAAGAAGAAACTTGCCGTAATCTATTAGAAAACGAGTCAGATCGCGATTTTGGCGGATTCTCGCAGAAAACGAGTCAGATCGCGAATTTCGGCGGATAATATATCTAAAACAATAAGCATTCAATTATAAAGTTCAGTATAATACCGTAGCGAAGCACGGGTATCTTGCTAGTCTATATATATATAAAAGAACTTGTCCTGACTGACTGACTGACTGACTGACTGACTGACTGACTGACTGACTGACTGACTGACTGACTGACTGACTGACTGACTGACTGATTCATCATTGCCGAGCCAAAACTACTGGACATAAAGAAATGAAATTTTGGGGATACATTCATGTTAACATGTAGGTGCTCGCTAAGGGAGGATTTTTGGATATTCCGTCGCTATGGGGTTAAAAGGGGGGTAAATTTTTAAAATGAGCGTATCTATATCTCAAAACTTTAAAGGTTTACAGATGTAAACACTGGTATTTGGAATCTCCTTTAAAAATAAAGAAACACGTATTTTTTGTTTTAGGAAAATCCAATTAATGGGAGTTAAACAGGAGTGACAAATTGGAGATATTTTTTAGAAAGATTACATCTGCAGAAACGTAAAATGTTACAGACGTAAAAATTGATATTTGGAATTCGCTTTAAAAGTAAAGAAACACGTATTCCGGGAAAATGCAATGAATGGGTCGGGGGGGGGGGTGAAGAGTTGAAAAATGAATTGAATTAATCGTATGAGGATACTTACATATAATAAAAACTAAAGTTGTTACAGACGTGAAAATTGGTGTTTGGATCTCCTTTAAAAACAAGGAAAAACGCGTCTTTTCTTTGGGGGGGGGGGGAATCATCTTGGGGGCGGGAGTGAAAAGGAGTTAAACTCCTTTCATGAGGACACATATCTCAAAAACTGAAGATGTTAGAGTCGTGATAATTGGTATTTAGAATATCCTTTACTATTAAAGAAACAAGTATTTTTGCCGGAAATTTCATTTAAGGGGGTAGTGCGAAAGATAGTGAAAAACAGGTAATTATTTTTATGGGGATTCTTATATCTCAAAACTGAATGTAACAGACGTGAACATTGGTATTTGGAATCTCCTTTAAACAAAAAGAAACGGGCCTCCTTTTGGGGAGGGGGGTAAATCAACGGCGGTGGGGTGAAAAAAGAGGTGAGACCAATTGATTTTACCGTTCATAATGTACTGATAAGGAGCCTCCGTGGCTCACGTGGCAGCGCGCCGGTTCTCACCGCTGGATTCCGTGGTTCAAATCCCGGTCACTCCATGTGAGATTTGTGCTGGACAAGGCGGAGGCGGGACAGGTTTTTTTTCGGGTACTCCGATTTTCCCTGCCGTCATTCATTCCGGCAACACTCTCCAATATCACTTCATTTCATTTGTCATTAATCATTTCCCCAGAGGAGTGCGACAGGCCTCGGCAGCTGGCACAATTCCTA
This sequence comes from Anabrus simplex, assembly GCF_040414725.1. Lineage (NCBI taxonomy): Eukaryota > Metazoa > Arthropoda > Insecta > Orthoptera > Tettigoniidae > Anabrus > Anabrus simplex. The sequence goes on along the minus strand of NC_090266.1, from coordinate 1,145,071,539 downwards.
TCCTCGCCGCTAGATGGGGGCTTTATTCATTCCATTCCTGACCCGGTCGAATGACTAGAAACAGGCTGTGGATTTTCAATGTACTTATTCTGATCATAAACCGATCATTTTTTTTTTTTTTTGCTAGTTGTTTTACGTCGCACCGACACAGATAGGTCTTATGGCGACGATGGGACAGGGAAGGACTAGGAGTGAGGAGGAAGCGACCGTGGCCTTAATTAAGGTACTGCCCCAGCATTTGCCTGGTGTGAAAATGGGAAACCACGGAAAACCATTTTCAGGGCTGCCGACAGTGGGGTTCGAACCTACTATCTCCCGAATACTGGATACTGGCCGCACTTAAGCGACTCCAGCTATCGAGCTCGGTCCGATCCTTTTTAATCTTTCCTGGGTTCGTTTAAAAGACCCATCTTTTCCTTTTGAGAATGTTCTTAGATTACAGTAGATTCTGCTGGCATATAAATAAAAATATAAACACATTTGAAATAAACGATAGGAATGAGATTGACCGTGCAATTGTTCACCTCTATAGTAACGTCAGTAATGCACGGAGGTATGTCATTCGCATCGCAGAAGTCCTGCGCACTTGCCTAACCGCGACAATGGTGCTGGTCACATTTTCAGCAATGACAATGGCAGCAGATGTAATTTACCGCCAAGTAGGGGTCTTGCATCTCTCGGTGGGGTCCAGAACAACAATAATAATAATAATAATAATATCTTGGACCGTCGTCAAAATGTGCGGACCGCGCTGGAAATGTGTCCTGGGCGGGTAATGACTACGAATGCAGTCCGGCCGCGGGTTCAGTACCGCCAAGGCACCCAAGACGACACCATGCTGGATCTCCTCGAGGATTTGATCCACATTTAAAATGCTTATAGGAAAAGATGGCAAAGATTTAGGGATCCAACTGACCGGGTGGAATACCTGGAAGTAGTCCGGGAAGTACGAAATCGATTTCTGGAAAGAAAGATTGAAAAATGGGAGGAACTTTCCGTAATCTCTCAGAAAACGAGTCAGATCGCAAATTCTGGCGGTTTCTCTCAGAAAACGAGTCAGATCGCGAATTTCGGCGGATTATATATAAAACGTAAAGCATCCAATTATAAATTTCAGTATAATACCGTAGCGAAGCACGGGTATCTTGCTAGTATATATATAAAATAACTTGTCCTAACTGACTGACTAACTCATCATCGCCGAGCCAAAACTACTGGACATAATGAAATGAAATTTTGGGGGTACATTCATATTAACATGTAGGTGCTCGCTAAGGGAGGATTTTTGGATATTCCGTCGCTAAGGGTGTGAAAAGGAGGGGGAATTTTTAAAATGAGGATATATATGTATATCAAAAACTTAAAAGTTTACAGACGTAAAAATTGGTATTTGGAATCTCCTTTAAATATAAAGAAACACGTATTTTTTTGTTTTCGGAAAATCCCATTAAGGGGTGTGAAAAACGGGGGAAAAGTGGTTGAACACCTTTTATGAGGAGACATATATCAAAAACTGAACATGTTACAGACATGAAAATTGAAATTTGGAATCTCCTTCGAAAATAATGAAACACGTATTTTTGTGTTTTTGGACAATCCGATGAATATGGGGTGAACAGGAGTGACAAACTGGATGAATTTTTAAAAAGACTATATCTGCACATTATCTCAGACACGTAACATATTGCAGATTTGAAAACTAGTATTTGGAATTTCCAGTAAAAGTAAAGAAACATAATTTTTTTCGGAAATTCCACATAAGGGGAACTGAAAAAGGGGGTGAATTTTTAAAATTATCGTATATACAATATATCTCAGAAACTTAACAGGTTGCACACGTGAAAATTGGTATTTGGAATCTCTTTTAAAAATAAGAAAACACGTATTTTTGGTTTTCGGGAAAATTTCTTTACGGGGGGGGGGGTGAAAAAATTGAAAAATTAGTTGAATTATTTGTGTTACGGGGCTACCCGTGGACCAGCAGAGGTGAAAGAAGGTGCCGGGTGAATGGGTCTAACTACAAATTCATGAAGTGATTTAAAACTTTAACAAAGGTTATACTTCTTTTTTTTTAAATCAACAAATAACCATGTAACAGGTACCAGTAGCAATAAACAAGTCTAGGAAATACAACATTGGTGGTATAAACATAACTGGGGCTTAAAGCCCTCACTTAACAATTCCTGAGCTACACACTTGACTTTACAAAGATCATAACGTTACTAAAGGGCAGAAATACCCTAATACCTGGATCACTGGCTCCCAACTCACAATATTAAGCCTTCAAAAGGCATTCAGTAATCTTACTTTGAAAAAGAGCTAACATGCTCTCAGTTTTCAAGCCTATTCAAGGCAACACCAAAAATATCTTACATCTTTTGGCCTTCCATGGCCCATCTTACAAAACTGAAACAGGGGTATCTTGTACCCAACCTATAGGGCCTTCGTGTAAAAAGAAATAACAGTTAAATAAATGACCCGAACACAAAATGAAAGGAGGCGAGTACTTGCACTCCTCGATGTGACTTCTTAAAACCTAAAAAGGCGCTAGGCCGATGAAACAGGGGCTATTCCCAAACTATGGAGGTGACTCGTATAAGAATAATTTAAGACATTACGGAAAGGAAGAAAACCAGTTACAAAACGTAGTCACCTCAAACCAAAGTGAAGGGGAGCTCGAGAGGGTAGGTCACTCTCTATCCCCGATTTACAGTTAAATATTTTAGGAAGTTTTTACATAAGCCGGCAGAAAATTACATTTGTAGAAAAGGTTACATGGTTAAAGTTTCGGACCTTTCCCTCAGGTTAAACTGCGGAGCTAGCAAGAAATAAAGATGTTAACTGGCCATTACCTTGCTTAAGACCTGCTGCCTGATGAAAGAGGTGCCTCCCGCCTGCTGCTCGACACACGCACACTTAGATGTTGATCAAGTGGCCAAGAGAGGAGAAAATCTGCAGTTTATAAACCCTCGGGGAAGGTTCGAGACCTTTCATGAATAAATTAGCCACACCCGCTCAATTCTATTGGCTACCTTAAGGTTACACACCGAATCGAAGAAGAAGCCTGTGATAGGCTGAAAATTAATTACAGAAATTAGGGATTGGGTGAATTCAAAACTGGCGGAAAGAAAAGATCAATATTGCCAACCCAGAAATGAATGAACGAAATTTAGTAAGGAAAAACTCATGAATACAAAATTTCTTCAAAAAGGTTCCTTCACTTCGCACCAGGGTGCATGATCATACTTTTTTAGCGGTGACATCTATGAGAGAATGTTCAAACTTCTTGATGAACGGAAAACAAAACACGTTGAATTCACGCAGTACTGGAAACTTCACAATAACAAAATTACGGTAGTGACATCTTCTGAGAAAAGGTTTAAATAGGTCTAGTTTCAAGTTCAGTGTTTCTCCTGTAGAGGAGTTCTTTTAGGCGCAAGATTTAAATGTGCGGCGTAGAGGTGTACCTCCCGGTACAATTTGTATGAGAATATATATACCAAATCATCTAAAGATGTTACAAACGCCAAAACTGGTATTTGAAATCTCCTTTAAAAATAAAGAAATATGCATTTGGTGGGGTAATCAACTTGGTTGGGGGGGGAGGGGTTTATGAAAACGGAGATGAATTCCTTTTACGAGGATACATATATCTCAAAAACTGAAGATGTTACAGTCGTGATAATTGGTATTTGGAAGCTCTTTTAAATAAACGGGTACCGTTTGTTTTTGGAAAATTCACTTGATCGGGGAGTGTGAAAGAAGTTAAAAAAATGAATTCTTTTTCTGGAGAAAATTATATCTCAGAACTGAAGGTTACAGACATGGAAATTGGTATTTGAATCTCCTTTAAAAATAAAGAAGTACGCCTTTTTGGGTGGGGGAAAACCAACTTAACGGGCGGGGGTGGAGTGAAAAACGAGTTGAATTCCTTTCATGAGGATACTTACATCTCAAACACTGAAGATGTTACAGACATGAAAATTTGTATTTGGTATTTTCTTTCAAAGTAAAGAAACACACAATCTTTTGTCTTACGATAATCCACTTAAGGGGGGGGGGGTGAATTAATTGAAAAATTAGTTCAATACTTTGTATGAGCAAACTTATATCTCAAAAACTAAAGATGTTACAGACGTGAAAATTAGTATTTGGAATATCCTTTAAAGTAAAGAAATACGCATTTGGGGAGAGGGGATCAACTTGGAGGCCGGGGCGGTGAAAAAGGAGTTTAAATCCTTTTTATGAAGATATATACCTCTCAAAACTGAAGATGTTACAGTCGTGATAATTGGTATTTGGAAGCTCTTTTATAAATAAACAAGTTTGATCTGTTTTCGGAAAATTCACTTAAGGGAGCGGGTGAAAGGAAGTGAAAAATTTAGTTCTTTTTATGGAGAAACTTATATCTCAAAAACTTAAGTTTACACACGTGAAAATTTGTATTTGGAATCACCTTAAAAATAAGGAAAAACAAATTTTTGGAGGGTGGGAATCAAGTTAACGGGCTGGGGTGAAAATGGAGTTGAATTTTTTTAATGAGGATACTTATATCTAAAAAGCTGAAGATGTTAGAGGCATGCACATTTGTATTTGGAATCTTCTTTCAAAGTAAAGATACACGTGTTCTTTTGTCTTCGAAAAATCCTCTTAGATGGGGTGAATGAATTAAAAAATTAGTTGGATTCTTTGTGTGAGGATAATTATATCTCAAAAACTAAATATGTTAAAGACGTGAAAATTAGTATTTGGAATCTCTTTTAAAAATGAAGAAACTCACAGTTTTTTTCGGAAAATCGACGTAAGGGGTGTGAGGTTGAAAATAAGTAAATAAGGATTTGAAATATGATTACGAGGACACTTTATCTTAAAATGTGAAGCTGTTACAGACGTTAAAGTTGGTATTTTGAATTCCCTTTCAAAATAAAGAAACACGTATTTTTTTGTTTTCGGAAAGTCCACTTAAGGCGGGAGAGGGGTGGAAAGAAGTGAAAAAGAAGAAGAAGTTGAATTATTCTTACGAGTAGATATACATTTATCTCAAAACCTGAAGGTGTTGCAGACGTACAGGCATGAAAACTGGTATTTGGAATCTCCTATAAAAATAATGAAACACGTATTTTTTTGTTTCCAGAAAATCCAGTCTAGGGGCTGAAAAGAATTGGAAAAGCGGCTGAATTTTTAAAATGAGTGCTGGTATATCTACATTATATGTCAAAAACTTAACATGTTAGAGACAAGAAACGTGGTATTTGGAAGGTCGTTTAAAAATACAGGAACCTGTACCTTTTTGTTTTCGGAGTAGGCACTTAAAAGGGGGGTGAAAAGAAGTGAAAAATAGTTGAATTATTTTTTATGAGGATACTTATATCATAAAAACTGAAGATGTTACAGACGTGAAAAATGGTATTTGGAATCTCTTTTACAAATAAAAAAACATGTATATTTTTTTTTCGGAAAATACACTTAAATTGGAGGTTGGGGTTGGGGAAGGACTGATAAAGGGATTGAATTCTTTTTATGGGGATACTTATTAATATCTCAAAAACTGAAGATGTTACAGATGTGGGAATAGGTATTTGGAATCTCCTTTAAAAATAAAGAAACGTGTATTTATTTTTTCGACTTGAGAGAAGACTGTTTCTCACATGTACAGTTCTATGTCACATGGTCGTCTTAGCCCCAAAAGTTATACCATAAACATGGTTTACACGAATTTCGGGGGTAAATGAAAGTCGATTTTTGGGTGAGTTTTCATACTTTAAGAATTTTCAGATAATGTTTTAGTACAATGTCGAGGAACGATTTTTTTTGCTAGTTGCTTTACGTCGCACCGACACAGATAGGTCTTACGGCGACGATGGGACAGGGAAAGGCTAGGAGTGGGAAGGAAGCGGCCGTGGCCTTAATTAAGGTACAGCCCCAGCATTTGCCTGGTGTGAAAATGGGAAACCACGGAAAACCATTTTCAGGGCTGCCGACAGTGGGGTTCGAACCTACTATCTCCCGAATACTGGATACTGGCCGCAATTAAGCGACTGCAGCTGAGGAACGATTACTTTGATCAAATTACAAAATCCACGTGAGCGAAGCCGCGGGTAATTGCTAGTCTATATATATAAAAGAACATGTCCTGACTGACTGACTGTTTCATCATTGCCGAGCCAAAACTACTGGACATAAAGAAATGAAATTTTGAGGATACATTTATATCACAATGTAGGTGCGCACTAAGGGAGGATTTTTGGATATTCCGTCGCTAAGGCGGTGAAAAGGGGGGTGAATTTGTAAAATGAGTGTATCAATATCTCAAAACTTTAAAAGTTTGCAGATGTAAAAATTGGTATTTAGAATCTCCTTTAAAAATAAAGAAACAAGTATTTTTTGTTTTCGGAAAATCCCACTAGGAAGGGTGAAAAAGGGTGAAAAATGGGTTGAATGCCTTTAATGAGGATACATATACCTCAGAAACTGAAGATATTACAGACCTTAAAATTGGTATTTGGAATCTCCTAAAAAATTAAAAAATACGATTTTTTTGTTTTGGAAAATAAAATTAATGGGGGTGAAAAGGGGGGTGAATTGTTAAAATGAGTGTATCTATATCTCAAAACTTTAAAAGTTTTCAGATGTAAAAATTGGTATTTAGAATCTCCTTTAAAAATAAAGAAAAATGTACTTTTTGGTTTTCAGAAAATCCCAATAGGAGGGGTGAAAAAGGGGTTGAATGCCTTTAATGAGGATACTTATATCTCAGAAACTTAAGATATTACAGACCTAAAAATTGGTATTTGGAATCTCCTATAAAAGTAAAGAAACGTAGGTGATTTGTTTTTGGAAACTCCACTTAAGGGGAACTAATAATGGGGTGAAATTTTAAAATGAGCCTTTCTACAGTATATATCAAAAACTTAACATGTTACCAAAGGGAAAAATGGTATTTTTTATCTCTATTAAAAATAAAGAAACATGCATTTTTGTTTTCTGAATAACCACTTGGGTGGGGGGGGGGGGGGTAAAAGTGACTGAAAATGGAGTTGAATTATTTTAATTAGGATACTGATATCTCTAAAACTAAAGATGTTACAGACGTGAAATTTGGTGTGTGGAATCTCCTTTAAAAATAAAGAAATATGTTTTTTTGTTTTCGGAAACCTTCTTAAAGGGGGCGGGATTTTTTTTTTCTATTTCCTTTACGTCACACCGACACAGATATGTCTTATGGCGACGATGGGAGAAGAAAGGCCTAGGAATTGGAAGGAAGCGGCCGTGGCCTTAATTAAGGTACAGCCCCGGCATTTGCCTGGTGTGAAAATGGGAAACCACGGAAAACCATCTTCAGGTCTGCCAACAGTGGGGCTCGAACCCACTACCTCCCGATTACTGGATACTGGCCGCACTTAAGCGACTGCAGCTATCGAGCTCGGTGCGGAGAGGGGGGAATTGAAAAACTGGTTGAATTATTTGTATGAAGATACTATTATCTCAAAATCGAAAGATTTTGCAGACGTGAAAATTGGTATTTGGAACCCGCTTTAAAAGTAAAGAAACACGTATTCTCGGAAAGTCCAATGAACGGGGAGGAGGTGAAAGAATTGAAAAGTTAATTGAATTAATTGTATGAGGATACTTACATCTAATAAAAACTTAAGTTATTACAGACGTAAAAATGGTATTTTATCTCCTTATATACACAGAAAAACGCGTTTTGGGGGGGAAATCATCTTGGGGAGCGGGGGAGAAAAGGAGTTGAATTCCTTTTATGAGGACACGTATCTCAAAAACTGAATAAGTTCGAGTCGTGATAACTGGTATTTAGAAGATCCTTTACTATTAAGGAGCAAGTACATTTTACCGGAAAATTCACTTAAGGCGGGGGGGGGGGGAGAGTGTGAAAGGAAGTGAAAAAAGTTAATTCTTTTTATGGGGATACCTATATTTCAAAACAGAATGTAACAGACGTGAACATTGGTATTTTGGAATCTCCTTTAAACATAAAGGAACACGCCTGCTTTTTTTGTGGTGAAGGGGGGGGGGATCAACTAAACGGCGGTGGGGTAAAAAAAGGAGTTGAGACCAATTGATTTCACTGTTTGTAATGTACCTACTTATTCTGATCATAAACCGATCATTTTTAATCTTTCCTGAGTTCGTTTTCAAGAGCCATCTTTTCCTTTGGAGAACTTAAAGTTAGATTACAGTAGATTCTCGTGGCATATAAATAAAAATGTAAACACATTTGAAATGAACTATAGGAATGATATTGACCTGCAATTGTTCACCTCTATAATAAGGCAATAATGCACGGAAGTATATCATTCGTATCGCCAGAAATCCCGCGCACTTGCCTACGCGCGACAATGGTGCTGGTCACATTGTCAGCAATGACAATAGCAGCAGATGTAATTTACTGCCAAGTAGTGGTCTTGCATCTTGCTGTGGGGTCCAGAACAACAACAATAATAATAATAATAATAATAATTGTACCGGGCGGTACACCTCCACACCGTTTATTTAAAAGTTGCGCCAGTTGAAACTCCTCTTCTGGAGGAAGTCTGAACTTTATCTACGGTCTTAATTTCCAAATTTCTCAGAAGATGTCACTACCTGGAAAATTTTGAGTTTGTGAACTGTGTCATTTTCGACGTACTTTTGTCTTGCTTGTATTAAGAAGTGTGAACTTTCTCTTCTAGAGGACACTACTGAAGATCAACAATAGTGCACCCTAGTGCGGAGTCAAAGAACTATTTTGGTGGAGAAAATTTAATTTCAGGAGTTTGTTCTTTGTTAAATTTCTTTCTGTCATTGTTTAAGTTGGCAATATTTACCCCTTTCTTCCCCTTGTTTTGAATGTATCCAATCACGAATTTTTTCAATTAATTTCTGACCAATCTGGTGTATCTTTCCCCAACTTGAATCTGTTGCGGGGTCCTACCCAATAAAATCTTTGTGGGAGGGTGTTTTCTTTCCCCTAACGCCTAGAACTTTCTGCGAGAGTATTTAAACTGCTGATTTTAGGGTCTCCGAGCCACTTCTGTTCCATCTTTCAGTGTATTAAGTACATAGCAGGAGGCGGGAAGCGCCTCTTTCCTCGGCAGCGGTCAACAATAAGGTAATGGCCGATTAATAAATTTTTTCTTTGCCAGCTCAGCAGTTTAACTTTCGGGGCAGGTTCTAAGCGTTCCCCTATGTAACCTTTTCCTAAAATGTAACTTCTCTTTTCTTCTATTCTCTTGTAAAGCGACATACTGGGATAGAGAGTGTTAACCCTCTCGAGCTCCCACTCACATTGTTTGAGGTGAACTTATTTTTCGCAACCTATTCTTCAGTAATGTAAGTTAGTAATTTCTTAAGTCACCTCTGTAGTATGGGATTAGCCCTTGCATCAGTGGCCTTAGAGCCAAAATAGGTCTTAAAGACAAAGTGTATTAGGAGTGCAAGTTCGCCTCCTCTCAAATTGTGATTTTAGAGGTCATGGATTAACTTTCTTGTCATTTAACAGACCTCAGTAGATTGGGTATTTTGCTCCTGTGTATATGTCCTTTGAGGACGGCTTAAAGGTGGAGTTCGGAGTGGCCTAGGATAGGCTTGTATTTTAAGGGGAAGTTGCCCTTTTTGAAAATTGTGTTTCTGCCTCAAGGAGGCTTTTGGATGTAATTGGAAGCCGGTGTTTCTGGCATGTTTGGGGGTTTTCGGCCCCTTTGTTGTATGGTGTTCATTGTAAGGTTGGGCTCATGGCTCAAGAATTATGTTTCTGACCTTTTGAAGCCCAAAATGGGGTACCTATGTAAATGTAATTGTCAATCGTGTTTCGGCTACTAAGTACCTGTTCTATTTGTTGTTACCTAATTTTGAAAAGAAAATATAACCTTGCTAAATTTTAAAATTAATTTCACTTTAGTAGCTTGAGACCCCTTCACCACCCAGCACCTTCTTTCATGCACAACTACCACCAAAACACGGTAACAAGTGGTAGCAGAGCGTGGTTGAATGGGTCTCAATTTAGCCCCTTTTGACGGCTAAGCTCTGTTTTGATCCGAACTCTAACCATTTTCTCAGTTGCTGGAAATTTTTTATTGAGGTTTTTCAAAAATTTTCTGTTATCATGCCCGGCCCTCGCGATGTTCTCCTCCTTAACTACTTGCGCAAAGAGGAGTTGATCTACGAATTAACTATTAGAAACGTGCAATCTGGAGGCACGGTTGCTATCGACACTAACAAGCTTAGAGACTCCCTTGATTTGCCCATTTCCATCCCCAATTTGGGAGAGAAAGAAATTGATGACTCTCTTTCCACGATCGTCGAGAACATTACTGGGCTAGCATCGGTCGTTAGTTTTTTTGATGAAAATGATCCGTCTCCTAATCAAATTAAGCGTGTGCAAGGCAGGCTATATCATTTTTCAAATAGAGTTAATGATCTGTTGTCTCTAAAGGTGAATGACGTTCAGAGGAAGGAAGCTAATACGCTCCTTGAAACTATTTCTGAATTGTCTAGTAAAGTCACTCAATTGTTAACTGGGGAAATTCCTCCCAAATCTGATCAACCCACCATAGTGAATGTAGGTAGTGAGGAAGAGTCTCCTAAGGGAGAAGTAAATAGGAAAACCCCCACTGCTCAAACTATTTCTGCCCCATTGGACAACGAGTCTGAACGCCGTGCATCGTTGAGTAACATCCGTGCTGAATTAACTTCTTTGCCCCTGAAACCTCTACCTACTATGTCACCCGGGTTTAGCAGCTTGCCTCATCCATTGGCAATGTTGCTAAGAGGTATCTCTAAGTTTTCTGTCAACACCACCAGTGAAGTTATTTCATTTTTAAGATTTTTAGTTGAATTTCAGGATCACGCCCTTGTGTTTTCTCTTTCCCCTTGTCAAATTTTACAAATAATCTATCCTTATGCTATTGGTGTTCTCTCAGATAAAATAGTAAGAGCTATTGCTGAACAGTCATCTATTGAAGATTTTCACGCACACTTGCTTGCAAATTTCATTCCTGCCCGCGCGAGGTCATCTCTGATTCAGAAATACTATTATCGGGTACAGCGCTTGGATGAAAACTTGGCTGATTTCATACAGGACATTAAGTTTTATACTAGGGTGTTTGCCCTTCATTTTCCTGAAGATCAGATTGTGCAGGCTATTGTAGAGGGAATTTCACCTCCCTATAGGTCATATTTGTGTTTCGCGGCGTGCCCGCAAACCTTCTCGGAACTTGAAGCGTTGGCCGTCTCGGCGGAAGGAGTTAGATACGCCGATTCTTTGCGTGTCGCGAAAGAACCCCCGCCTTCCTTTAGTAACACTCGGCCTCCACCTCGCCGACCAGTCAATCCCCGTAAATGTTATGCGTGCGGGGCGCCTGACCATCTGCGCAATAAGTGTCCTCTGATCAAGTCTAGTAGGGCAAATAATGGAGCTGGTTCATCACAAGGCTGTTTTAAATGTGGGGCTTTCTCACATATCGCCAAGAATTGTCCCAATTCGAATAGCACCCCCTCCTGCTCAACTTCTGGGGTAACTTCCAACAACAATCAAAAGTGACTAGTGGCTTCGGCTGAGTCAACTAATTCATCTTCCCGAGGCTCAGCCCCTGGTAAGCAGATCGAAAATCCTGGGAACGTTAAATCTGCTAATCTGTCCTTTGAATGCCCCAAAGAGTGTCTTAAGATTGCGGCGGATACCCCCGCACCTGTTCCTTTCCTTAAGATTGAGGTAAATAACGAACCTATAACAGCTCTATTAGATTCAGGCAGTGTTTGTTCCATTATTTCGGCTGAATGGTACTCGAAATTGAAGTCTGTTTGTAACCTACCTGTCTATGACTCTTCTCCTGTGAAATGTGTTTCTGCTAATACATCTCCATTAGAAATTCTAGGTTCCTTACTGGTCAAAATTCGTATTTTTAAATTTACATGGAAAATTAAATTGTTTGTGGCCAAGCAATTGTCTTGCCCCATTATATTGGGAGCGGACTTTTTTTCTCACACTGGTCTTGTGCTCGATCTCCAGTCTAGGTCGTGCACATTCAAATTTGCTTCTAGTTGTAAAATTCCACTATTAAAGTGTAATTCTGTGTCATGTTCTTCTATTTCGCCTACCCAGGATGAGATGTTGTTAGACATCTACCTGAGGAGCAGGCTGATAGTATTCGCAAACTGTGTCAGTCGTTTCCCGAGGTATTCTCTGATACTCTTGGCGTTACTGACCTGATCGAATACAAAATTGAGGTCACGGATTCAATTCCTGTCCGTTTTCCACCGTATAGGCTATCTCCACCTAAAATGAAGGCTCTGAAAGAAATCATCGATCAGATGTTGAAGGATGGTATTATTAGGCCCTCTAAGTCAGCGTATTCTTCGCCTATTTTTCTAGTCCCGAAACCCCAAGGGGGCTTCAGGCCTGTAATTGACTACAGGGCTCTCAATCGGAAGGTGGTGTTACAATCTGTGCCCCTTCCCGACCTTCATTCTTGCTTTTCATGGTTTCGTAAGGCCAAGTTCTTTACTATCTTGGACTTGAATCAGGCCTATAATCAAATTCCCCTTGCTGAAGAGTCTAAACACCTTACAGCGTTTGCCACGGACTGGAATTTATATGAATACAACCGCGTACCTTTCGGGCTCCCCACGGGAGCAGCTGTACTCACTAGGCTACTAGATAGGGTCTTCTCCGACATCAAATTCGAGTACTTATATCACTACTTGGATGATGTCGTCGTGTTTTCGGAGACCTTCGAAGAACATCTAGATCATCTGCGAGAAGTTCTGAATCGCCTTCGTAAGGCTGGGTTAACTGTCAAGTTGTCCAAGGTCGCTTTTGCTAAGCCCTCTATGTCATTCCTAGGGCATATTGTGTCACCTGATGGTGTAGCAGTCGATCATTCTAGAACACAGGCCATCCGTGATTTTAAACCTCCCAAGGACATTAAAGGTATCGCCAGGTTCATTGGTATGGTGAATTTCTTCAGAAAGTTCATTCCTAACTTTGCTAATAGAGCGGCGCCATTGAACCTTCTTCGTAGGAAAGGCATCAAATTCGAGTGGGGACCTTCTCAACAAGCCGCTTTTGAAGATCTGAAATTAGCTCTCTGTAATGCCCCTGTCCTTGCCATGCCTGATTTCTCAAAGAAATTCATCGTCAAACGGACGCGTCGTCGTCGGCGGTAGCGGCAGTCCTTCTTCAAGAGACTGAACTAGGGAGGCGACCCATCGCCTATGCATCTAGGACTCTATCGGCTCAAGAAGCCAAGTATTCCATCTATGAGCTCGAAGGGTTGGCAGTCTTATTTGCCTTAGAAAAGTTCCGTCTCTATCTGGAACATGTCAAATTCGACCTGGAGACAGATAATCAAGCATTAAGCTGGGTCTTAGGTAGGCCGCGTCGTACTGGTCGTATAGCCCGTTGGGCCATCCGTATTTCTGCCTTCCAATTCAATGTCAGGCATATCCGAGGTACCGAAAATGTTGTCGCTGATGGACTCAGCCGTATGTTTTCAGACGACGTTGAGAAGCATGAACAGGTCGACAGTCCATCACCTCCCGAGTCCATGCTATCTGAGGTTAATGCCATCCTAACAGATGTTCCCATGCTGTTTAGGAATATCGAGAAATACCAACGTGAAGATCCGACGCTGGCTCCGATAATGGAAACCCTTTCTTCTGGGGAACATGTTGTCCCTTATGTTCTGAGGAATGGAGTTCTATGTTGCCCTTCGAGGCATGATAAGATGATGAAAGTTGTTGTTCCAGCGGTTCTTGTACCTATGATCTTCAAGTATTATCATGAGACCCCATTAGGAGGGCATCTTGGTATCTTTAAAACTCGTGAGAAGATTCGTGAAATGTTCATCTGGAAAGGTATGGACGGTGAAATCCGTGAATTAGTAAAGGCATGTAAATCCTGTTTGCTTAGTAAACCGACCATGTCCACTAAGGTAGGTCTTTTGTCTTCTCATCAAGCGTCGCGCCCCATGGAGCGCCTGTATATTGATTATGTGGGACCCTTCCCCCAGTCAAAGGGGAATGCCAACAAGTTCATCTTTGTATGTGTAGATGGTTTTACTAGATTTTCCTGGTTATTTCCGACTAAGCTGGCTACCGCTCAGTCCACCATTTCTTGTCTTAATACTATCTTTGCTTCTTTTGGTCCTTGTCAATACATAGTTTCCGATAATGCTAAGGCTTTTACATCTAATTTATTTCGTAAATTCTGTTTTGACTTATCCATCTCTCATGTAACTACTTCTGCTTATTACCCTCAACCATCTCTGGCTGAACGGGTTAACCGTAATCTCAGGTCCGCACTCATTGCCTATCATCATGAAGATCCTTCCAGGTGGGACACGTCCCTGCATTGGATAGCTTTTGCTTTGAATTCAGCGGTTCATGAATCTCACAAGTTCACTCCAGCTTCTTTAATGTTCAAGTTTGTTCCCAACTCGCCGCTCTCTAACCTCTGGTCTCTGAATGACATTCTACCCGAGATAATAGATCCGGACAACATTAAAGATCTTTGGAAGAAGGCTAAAGCCAATCTTAAAGTGTCTCATGAAAAGGTTAGGGAAAGGTATGATCGTGGACGGAGACCCACCCCTTTGAAGGTAGGTGACCAGGTTATGGTCAAAAATTTTGTTCCTGCGGGCAAGCTTGCCCCCAGATTTCATGGGCCTTGTATCATTCTCGATTTTCTTACGCCGGTTACCTTATTGTTAAGTAATCCAGCCACCGAGAGGATATTTAGGGTTCACCTGTCCCAGGTGAAACCGGTGTAATTTTGTGTTAACTTGCTTCATATTATTTTGAAAGGATATGAAGGTTATATTTTTTTTTGAGTTTCACTTTTATGGCATTCTGCCCCTTCTATAATATTTTGGTTTTAGATGTAAGCCTTTTGTAAAACCCGCCCCGATCCGTTAAACTGCCATCCTGTTCTTGCCACGGCCATTACCACGCTCCCGTCTCCTGCTCCACCTTACACTGTGGCTTCATTAGATTAAATGCCACGGATATCTACACGCCGCTGGCCCCTCAACCTCTCCATAATGCCTGTGCCTTCAAAAACACGATGGTCCAACACAATTCGGCCGCCTAGCCTTAATGTTTCAGTGCCCCCGCAGCCGCGCAGCGCCGTGCAGCAACTGGGGAGGGGGATGGGCCCCCTCCTCTCCAGCGAGGACGACATGTGCACGGCGAGCCGGAGCTCTCCTCCCGGCCAAGGCTGATGTGCGGCGCACGACCTGCTTCTGGCCCGCAGCCTGTATATGTTCACCGCGGGCGCGGCGTGTTTCAACACTCTGCTCCCCTCATAGTGCGGGCGAGCGGTATCTCAGGGTACTTAAGGGGTCCGAGCGGCCTCCTTTTGGACGCAAGCTGCAACGGCCGGTCCGGCCATCCAACTTCATCAACATCAACTACATGGACAGTTACTATAAGAGATAACTACATTTGGGAATTCAACAGCAATATCTGATGGACATTGCAAATTTTTCCTTCACTTTTAAGTAGTAAAAGCTTATCTTCAGAAATTCAACTTCTATAAACCTAAAGACTTCACTTCACCTCCAACAACAAAATTTTGGAACCGAATTAAGAAATTTCTCAAATACTTCTGCAAGTTATCTTAATAGCAACATCAAAACTTGGAACTTATTTTCAAACTAAAGTTTATGTTCTTCTGTGTTACCCCGTGGAGGAACTTTTGGGGGGGGGGGGGGGAGGTCTGTACCGGGCGGTACACCTCCACACCGTTTATTTAAAAGTTGCGCCAGTTGAAACTCCTCTTCTGGAGGAAGTCTGAACTTTATCTACGGTCTTAATTTCCAAATTTCTCAGAAGATGTCACTACCTGGAAAATTTTGAGTTTGTGAACTGTGTCATTTTCGACGTACTTTTGTCTTGCTTGTATTAAGAAGTGTGAACTTTCTCTTCTAGAGGACACTACTGAAGATCAACAATAGTGCACCCTAGTGCGGAGTCAAAGAACTATTTTGGTGGAGAAAATTTAATTTCAGGAGTTTGTTCTTTGTTAAATTTCTTTCTGTCATTGTTTAAGTTGGCAATATTTACCCCTTTCTTCCCCTTGTTTTGAATGTATCCAATCACGAATTTTTTCAATTAATTTCTGACCAATCTGGTGTATCTTTCCCCGACTTGAATCTGTTGCGGGGTCCTACCCAATAAAATCTTTGTGGGAGGGTGTTTTCTTTCCCCTAACGCCTAGAACTTTCTGCGAGAGTATTTAAACTGCTGATTTTAGGGTCTCCGAGCCACTTCTGTTCCATCTTTCAGTGTATTAAGTACATAGCAGGAGGCGGGAAGCGCCTCTTTCCTCGGCAGCGGTCAACAATAAGGTAATGGCCGATTAATAAATTTTTTCTTTGCCAGCTCAGCAGTTTAACTTTCGGGGCAGGTTCTAAGCGTTCCCCTATGTAACCTTTTCCTAAAATGTAACTTCTCTTTTCTTCTATTCTCTTGTAAAGCGACATACTGGGATAGAGAGTGTTAACCCTCTCGAGCTCCCACTCACATTGTTTGAGGTGAACTTATTTTTCGCAACCTATTCTTCAGTAATGTAAGTTAGTAATTTCTTAAGTCACCTCTGTAGTATGGGATTAGCCCTTGCATCAGTGGCCTTAGAGCCAAAATAGGTCTTAAAGACAAAGTGTATTAGGAGTGCAAGTTGGCCTCCTCTCAAATTGTGATTTTAGAGGTCATGGATTAACTTTCTTGTCATTTAACAGACCTCAGTAGATTGGGTATTTTGCTCCTGTGTATATGTCCTTTGAGGACGGCTTAAAGGTGGAGTTCGGAGTGGCCTAGGATAGGCTTGTATTTTAAGGGGAAGTTGCCCTTTTTGAAAATTGTGTTTCTGCCTCAAGGAGGCTTTTGGATGTAATTGGAAGCCGGTGTTTCTGGCATGTTTGGGGGTTTTCGGCCCCTTTGTTGTATGGTGTTCATTGTAAGGTTGGGCTCATGGCTCAAGAATTATGTTTCTGACCTTTTGAAGCCCCAAATGGGGTACCTATGTAAATGTAATTGTCAATCGTGTTTCGGCTACTAAGTACCTGTTCTATTTGTTGTTACCTAATTTTGAAAAGAAAATATAACCTTGCTAAATTTTAAAATTAATTTCACTTTAGTAGCTTGAGACCCCTTCACCACCCAGCACCTTCTTTCATGCACAACTACCACCAAAACACGGTAATAATAATAATAATAATAATAATAATAATAATAATAATAATAATAATAATAATAATAATAATAATAATGTTCTGGACCGTCGTCAAAATGTGCGGACCGCGCTGGAAACGTGTCCTGGTCGGGTACTACGATTGCAGTCCGGCCGCGGGTTCAGTACTGCCAAGGCACCCAAGACGACACCACGCCGGATCTTCTCAGGGATTTGATCCATATTAAAAATGTTTATAGGAAAAGATGGCAAAGATTTAGGGACCCAACTGACCGGGTGGAATACCTGGACCTAGCCCGGGAAGTACGAAATCAATTGCTGGAAAGAAAGATTGAAAAATGGGAGGAACTTTGCCGTAATCTCCCATAAAACGAGTCAGATCACGAATTTTGGTGGATTCTCTCAGAAAACGAGTCAGATCGCAAATTTTGGCGGATTATATATAAAACGTTAAGCATTCAATTATAAATTTAATTATAATACCGTAGCGAAGCACGGGAATCTTGCTAGTTGTTACATAATTTTTCAATGTTTACCGCTCCGTATCTCAGTGCCTGTTACATGTAAGGAAAAATGTTATGCATGAAACTCCTAGGAAATTTTGTCCTCCACAAATCAAGTCATATGAGAGAGAGAGAGAGAGAGAGAGAGAGAGAGAGAGAGGAAGAAAAGGAACACATGATAGGATTGAGTGGGAAGAGGAGTAAGGACAAATATAACAACAAAAAAGGACAAGAACAATCTCCTCATCTCCGTACACTGCCATCTGCAAATAGATGGGACTCTTCATCAATCCCATTCTTCTACATCCATTTCTTCTCAGCCTGCAACAAGCTCGTTTTTGCTTGCCAGCTTCATCAGAAGGGTGGGCATCAACACTCATTGAGGGCCCATCTTGATAGTCTTTAATAATAGTAATGTTAATTGTTTTGTCCCTCTAACTACTTTTACGGTTTTAGAAGACGCCAAGATGCTGTAATTTGGTACTGCAGTTCTTCATTTATGTGCCAGTAAATCTACCAACATCAGGCTGACATATTTGAGCACCTTCAAATACCACCGGACTGACCCAGGACTGAACCTGCCAAGTTGGGGTCAGAAGTAATAACAATGTTATTTGCTTTACGTCCCATTAACTACTTTAACGGTTTTAGGAGACGCCGAGGTGCCGGAATTTAGTCCCGCCGGAGTTCTTTTACGTGCCAGTAAATCTACCGACACAAGGCTGACGTATTTGAGCACCTTCAAATACCACCGGACTGAGCCAGGATCGAACCTGCCAAGTTGGGGTCAGAAGGCCAGCGCCGCAACCGTCTGAGCCACTCAGCCAGCCGGGGTCGAAAGACCAGCACCTCAACCATCTGAGTCACTCAGGCCGGCTTGACAGTCTTTATGTGTGATAAGAAGAAAGCCAGATAAGTATAGGAACAGGGAAGAAATATAAGGAAGATGAAAATGAAATGTCGTATGGCTTTTAGTGCCGGGATATCCCAGGACGGGTTCGGCTCTCCAGGTGCAGGTCTTTCTATTTGACTCCCGTAGGCGACCTGCGCGTCGTGATGAGGATGAAATGATGATGAAGACAATACATACACCCAGCCCCCGTGCCATTGGAAGTAACCAATTAAGGTTAAAATCCCCGACCCGGTCGGGAATCGAACCCGGGACCCTCTGAACCGAAGGCCAGTACGCTGACCGTTCAGCCAACGAGTCGGACATAAGGAAGATAATATCGAGCAAGACAGTGGTGATGGCAGTCAACAGATAAGGATGTCCAGTAAGTGTAAAACTAGGAGACTACCAGCTAGAGTGTGTGGATAGTTTCCCTTACCTTGGAAGTGTAATCTCCAGTGATAATTTGGTCAGAAAGGAAATTACAAACAGAGTGCAAAAGGGATCCGAATTCTACCAACAAGTAAGAACACTTTTATGAGATGACATGATTCCAAAACCGGCCAAACTGATGATGTTTAACAGCTATTTCATACCAATATTGACCTATGTTATTGAAGTTTGCACCCTCACAAAAAGACATTCATCAAGACTACAAGCATCAGAGATGAAATTTCTTAGAACCACCATCCAGAACACCAAGATGGACAAGTTAAGAAATGAGGAGGTGAAGAAAAAGCTGGAATAAAGACATCCCTTAGACCGAATCAGCACATCCAGACTAGGGTGGTACGGGCATGTAATGAGGATGGAGCCTACAAGAACAGCCAGAATAAATTTGGAAAGACAGGTGGAGGGGAAAAGACCTGCAGGAAGACCTAAAACCTGATGGATGGACGTGATCAAGGTTGATCTAGTTACCAGAGGATAGACAGTGGATGATGTTCTCCATGACAAGTTGTATATAGACAGGAAGAAGTGGAAGAGGCTCATTAAGAGTACTTGGGGAAACTGGAACTGTACAATGATGATGATGATGATGAATACCGCCCTCCTGATGAAGCTGGGAAGCAGAAGTGAGCTCGACAAGGGCCGAGAAGAAATGTACGAAGGCTGGTTTTTTTTTTTTCAATCTCTGATGGGCTATATTAAAATAAGACACATTGACAGAATGAAATTATTTATATCACTAAAAGTTTAGTACTTTCATACTTATTTTTCCACATAATCACCAAAACCATTTAGGCATTTGTCGTATCGTGACCAACTTTCCGATGCCCTCTGCAAAGAAGTCTGCCGCCAGTGAGGTAATGTGCATCTGGTCAGCCTCCTGTTTCATAAAGTCCACCAACTAGACACCTGTATGGTCCCTAAATTGTTTTCCTGTTACTTAATGTCAGTTTTAACTTTTTTGGCTTGTTTGGAAAAGGATGCATCCGCTGCTTAGACTGCTCTTTGGTTTCTGGAGTATCATACAGGACCCAAGTTTCATTGTCAGTAATAATAGGCTTTAAAACTCATCCCACCCTCACTACGGTAACGTGTGAGAAACATTACAGCTGACGCCATTCACCGAGTGTTGTGATTGCCATTCAACATTAATGGGACCCGACGTGAACAAAGTTTCCGGTATCCTAAGTGTTGAGTCACAATTGGGTACAGAGGAGACCTTGAAATATCTGGGATTGCTGTAGAAAGTTCACTGATTGTAAACCTCCATTTGTGGTGGTCAAACTAATAACTTCAGGAGGCTATCCAGACACACATTACCTCAGAGGCGGCAGACTTCTTTGCAGAAGGCATTGGAAAGCTGGTGTCAAGATACGACAAATGCCTAAATCATTTTGACGATTATGTGAAAAAATAAGTATGGCACTACTGAACTTTGAGTGATAAAATCATTTTCTTATGTCAATGAGTCTTCTAATTTTATAGCCCATCAAATGTTGAAAAAAACATCCCTCGTAGAACTGGGATTGATGAGAAGAAAGCTATTTTAAGACTGGTGTATGAAGATTTGGAGATTATCATTTGTCCTTTTGTATTTTTATATTTGTTGTGCTTACTCTTCCCAAACTGCCCAGACATTGTATTCCTTTTCTTGTTCCTCTCTCGATATACATATGACTGACACTCTTCTTTGTTCCTTTCCAATACTACTGTCCCCTACAAAACATGCCAAGTTCAAAAACTTATTTTTCTTTCATTGGGGGATCAAATTATACCGTATTTACTCATGTAATTTTCCCTCCCCAATTTTTAGAACAGAAATATGGGAAAAAAATCATATTTCCCCCCCTCCCCCCTTGTTTTGTCTATGGTTCCCACTAGTTGTGAACCACGGGCTTACCTCACCTTCGTGAATCATGCCGATGTACGGAAATCGGGAACTAGTTTGGAAATTCCAGTTCATGTTTACCATGCTAGGAGAGGAAGAAGTGACCGATTACTCTACATTCCAGTGCCCAGGGCCAGAACACACCTGTGACTGTTAGCCTAACTCGCCCTTGTTTTCAGCTGTGACTCACACATGCACAGTAATCTTTTTCACCAGTGTTCTTATGTGTGAATTGTTGTGCGAAATGTTTGTTAGTGACGTGATGGGAAAGAAAAAACAGTAGTTATGACACCCAATTTAAATTGTCTGTAATAGAATTTGCTGAAAATAATGGCAATCACGCCGCATCTCATAAATTTTCCATAACACCATCACTGGCGGAAGCAGAAAGAAGAATTACAGTGTATCAAGAAAACAGCTTTTATCTTTTCGGTGACCAAAAACGGGAAGCATCCAGAAATTGGAAAGGAAGTTGTTTCTTACGTAAATCAATTCAGAAATTTTTCAGTTTCCCACGAGATGCTCCAGTTAAAGGCTGTAGAATTAGCTAAAACCTTGAAAATTCCCAAATTTAAAGCAAGGAGAGGGTGGCTTTGTCGGTTCATGAAAAGGAACAATCTTTCTCTTCGAAGGACATCTCCATGTCAGCAACTTCTGAAGGACCACAGTGATTGGAATAACTTACCAAGGGAGATGTTCAATAAATTTCCATTTTCTTTGAAATCATTTAAGACAAGGCTAGGAAAACAATAGATAGGGAATCTGCCACCTGGGTGACTGCCCTAAATGCAGATCAGTATTGATTGATTGATTGATTGATTGAAAAATCGTGCAGTTTCATAGATTT
Source organism: Anabrus simplex (assembly GCF_040414725.1). Taxonomy (NCBI): domain Eukaryota; kingdom Metazoa; phylum Arthropoda; class Insecta; order Orthoptera; family Tettigoniidae; genus Anabrus; species Anabrus simplex. The sequence continues at coordinate 1,145,049,771 of NC_090266.1, read as the reverse complement.
GTAATTAAGAAGCGGATGGGAGAGAATGGGAGTAATTCATTACTGACGGCTTTGGAGGAAAGTGACGAATGACATGGCAAGTCTATTTCTTTGAAGTGAAATATGTATTAGCGTACGCAATTTTACAGATTTTACCCCAATACGGTATTCTAATTTATTTCAGATATCTGGCTCCTATCTTCAGCAAATTCTCACGTGACATTAAAAGGCAACAGTTTCCATACAATTATTGCTCGGGAACGTATTATTGCCTTTGACTTGTTAAAATTGTGTCATACATATTTTCAATTATTTCATACTATTTTAGGCCTAAATAAATTTTGTAACGTAAGTAAGGTAATTATGTTCAATTTTTTTCATTTCCATTTTAAATTTAGATTCGCATAATTTTCCCTCCCCATTTTTAAGCTCGAAAAAAATTTTAAAAAGGGGGAAAATTATACAAGTAAATACGCTAAAACATATCAAAAATCTAAACCCCCTAAATTTCTGCATGGTGAAATCAATTTTTGATACCTAACCACTGGATTATTTTTTGTAAAATTGTTGTAGTACTTATTATTATTATTATTATTATTTATTGTCTTGTTTTATACAGCGGGACTCAGGCTATGAAGCCTGCTATTCTGTCCAACCATACATACACCTACATGAAGAGTTAAATATACACTAAATTATCTACAGTTTAATATCTTAAGGTATCAATTAAATGTTTTAATTAACCTAAATACTTAGCTATGATCTAATCCTACTATGTTAGAAGAAATTATTATTACTTATTGACCAGGTGTGACAGAGTTTCTTAAAGCGGAGGTGGTTTGACACGCTCCTAATTTCAGCAGGTAGGGAATTCCAAATTCGGCTGGCGGCGACTACAAATGATCTACTGTAGCCAGTTGAATGGTGAATGGGAATGCTTAGTACTGCGGTGGATGATGATCTGGTAGGAATACTAGAAGGTGATGCTAGGTAATGGAATTGTGTGGCAAGGTATTCAGGTGTGTTAAGGTTCAGTATACGATGTAACAGGGAAAGAGTGTGTAAACTTCATCGTTCTCTTAAGCGTAGCCATGAAAGCCAACCAAATGCGGGAGAAATATGGCTAAACCTTGGTATATCTGAAATAAATCTAACGCATACGTTATGTGCCTTTTGGAGCTTGATGGAAAGTGAGGCGTTCAGATTACTGTATACTACGTCACAGTAGTCGAATATTGGCATTACCATACTTTGGATAAGCAGTTTTCTTACATTTTTGGGGAGTAAATCTCTGAGTTTTTAAGGGAATGTAAGCAATAAAACACTCGCTGACATATACCTGTTACTTGATCATTCCAACTAAGGTTTTTATCCATTATCATTCCTAAGTTTTTAACTGTGTCTTTGAATTGTAACCGAGTGCCTCTTAATGTTACTGAGTGGGTATGGACATCTGTAAGTCGTGCGTGGGTTTTTGGGTAGCTAAAAGAATACACTGCGATTTTTGGGCATTGATTTTTAGTGCATGGTAATCGGTCCACCTACATATTCTTCCTAGGTCGTCATTCATATAATTTATTGCAGTCCGTAAGTCAAGAGGATGTGCATATGTACATATCTGTATGTCGTCTGCATACACATGATATTGACAATGTTTAATTACTTGCGTTAGTCCTGAAATGAAGATCAAAAATAAGAGTGGCGCTAGCTCTGACCCCTATTGTATTCCAGTCTCTACAGATTGCCATGAAGAGAAATTTTCACCTGTAGATACACACTGCCGGCGATCAGAGAGATAGGAATACATCCAGGACAGTGTGCTTTGTGAGAAATTAAGAGCACGTAATTCTGCTATTAGTATGTCAGTGTCAACGCAGTCGAAGGCCTTACTAAGGTCTAGAAGAGTTAAAACAGTAACTTCTTCCTTATCCATAGCTATTCCTATGTCGTTTGTAACTTTAGGCAGTGCAGTAGGTGTGCTATGATTGCTTCTAAAACCAGACTGGTATTTGTCAAGAAGCATATTGTTATTTAAATATGCGGTTATTTGTCTGTGAACTATTTTCTCCAAAATTTTGGACAGAAATGGTAAAACGCAAATGGATCGAAAGTCTTTGGGTTCCACGGGATTGTTGGTCTTGGGGAGTGGGCGAACAATTGCGTATTTCCAAAGGGAAGGGAATATGCCGGTTATCAGTGAGGTATTAATGATGTGGGTTAGGGTTGGTAGGATTACGTCTAGAGTTTTTAACAGTAACTGTGGAACAATCTCGTCACATCCTGTCGCAGTTTGTCTTTATTGATCGTACAGTTTGTCTCACTTCTGCCGGAGTTACGAGGGAAAAATAAAACTTTTCTCCTCCATTGTTAGTATTGCCATTGTTTAGAATTTTGTTAATCTTCTGTTCTTTTGTTGTCTCGTCAATGTTAATGGGTCTTGTAGTAAGGTATTGGTTTAAATCATCCAGTGATAGTTTAATCTCAGCAGTATGTATTTTCTTTCCATCTATGCCCATTTTTTTTAACGGCTTTCCAGATTGTTGTCGTGTTCCAGGTTAGCAAAATGCTCTGTGAGTGTCTTATTTTAGCATTCCTTATGGCCTGTGTGGTCCTGTTACGAAGGGTCTTGTACAGGTCAAAATCGTTTGGTATTTGGCTAGTTTTAAATTTTCTGAAAGCTTTGTCTCTCTCTCTGTCATTAAGTCTCATATTTCCTGAGTCATCCATGGAGCCGCAGGGCGTGTTACGTGAGCAATGCGTTTTGGCGCGTGTTTGTTAAGAAGAGCTAGCAGTTGTGTTTAAGAACTCCTCTTTATCATCTATATTATCTAAAATATGGACATTAAGCCAAGGTATGTTTGCAGCGTCTTCTAATAGGGCTTAGTTATATATACTTTTTAGGTCTCGGAATGTAATTAATTTAGGTCTGTACTTGGGGCATTTAAGTGAATAAGCTAAATAAATTAAGTCGTGATTGGATAGTCCGCAAGCAGACATTTGCCCGTGGGTCAGTACCCTGTCAGGGTTATTCGTCACGATTAAGTCCAGTAATGTATGTGACGTGGCTGTGTGATGTGTTGGGTCAAGTGGCAAAATAGTCATGTTACAAGATTAAAATATGTTGATTAGTTGTTTAGTCTCAGTCATTTTGTCATTAAGGATGTCAGTATTGAGGTCTCCTAGTAATAAAACATGCTCATACCTGGGTGAGAGGTCAAGTAAGATGTCTTCAAGGTCGGTGATGTATCCAATCTTTGATGGGCGATACACAACACTCAGTAAACACTTTACACCTAAAGCCTCAATTTCAATGAACATGAACTCAGGCCTTGCGCAGTATTCACTAATTGTTTTGTAGATTATTTTATATTTTAGGTCATTCCTAATACACATAGCTACTCCGCCGCTGGCTTTACCTGTGCAAACATTTCGGATCAAGGTGGTCAAGAGAATCTGGCAACCAAGGTTTCATCCATGTTTCCCCGTTCATGACGATGTGAGGGTTGACATTAGCAATTATGTTACGGAGTTCGTGGAAGTGAGGAATTAGACTTTGAACGTTAGCATGTACTACCTGTAAGGAATTTGGAAAGTTGTTAAAAGCATTTGTAAGGGGATTAGTATTAGGGGGCTGGGTAAGTATGGGAGTGGAGATTCCGCTCAGCTGACCACCAGTAACCTTGCCGAAAATAGAAGTATGTTCAGCACTCTCACTTTGAGTTGCCAACCTGTACACTATCTTGCCTAGTTGTCTGTCTGTTAGGTCATCAGCCCAGAGGCTGGTTGGATCCTCAAATAGCACCACCAAAGGCAATGCAGTTATAGGAAAACTGCAAAAACCAATGGCAGAGCCCAAATGAGGCGTACTAGGCAAGATGAGGAGTGAGGTAGTTTGCCATTGCTTTCCTCACTGGGCCAGAATGTGCCACTGCAGCACGACTGACCCTATGAGCAACACCTTTCATAACACTCAGACACTATTTGTGCTCCGAGTGTCATTACTCAGCACCACCCATACCCCAGCAGCTTCCATATTGTCACAGCCATGGATGAGACTGGGACTTAAGTGGAAGCTACACTTTGCTCTGGCCTGTGCCAAGAGATGGATACAAAAGTACTGCATCCATCAAGGAATGGCAATAGGCAGGCTTGCCTAGTTATTATATGTAAATCTAATGAAGATATAATCTAAAAGTAATAGTTTGAATAGTAATTATAGTCTAGTAATTAAAAGTCCAGTGTCTAAGTTAAAACTGTAAAATGTGTAGTGCCATGTTAGTTTCGGTCTGTCGGTTTATTTAATCCTGTCCAATTCCGCTCAGCTCGATGCACGATATTTCACACCATTGTGTTTCACAATAATTGTACCGTCTATTGTCCAACAATTGGACACAGAAAATCTAGTGATCGCTTCTTGCAACAGTTTCATCCTGATTGATGTGAGGTCTTCTCTAATCGTTTTGCCCGTTCCTTTCAGTTTCTTTTTAGATTTGAATAGTTCGTTCCGTTTGCGGTACGACACGAACTTCACTATTATCGGATGTGGCTTATCTGTATTCATCTTGCCTACCCTGTGACTTCTGTCTATGTCCTCGTGCGTTAAATGTACTCCAATACTGTAAGCTAGCTCGGTGACAATTTTGTCCGTGTCCTCACCATTCAATTCCCGCACCCCAAACACATGCAGTGATTGCCGCCGTTGATATTGTTCGAGAGCATCGGTCTTAGTTTCGAGCTGTTCCCTGAGGTCTGATATTGTCTTGTCTCTGGCTTCGAGCGCTTCCCTCATTTCCTCGATTACTTTCGTATTAAAATCTATCGTAGCTTTAAGTTGGTCTATAACGGCCCTGGTTACCTGGTCTTGTATGATGTTTGCTAGCATGGCGAGTGTTTCCTTGTCTCTCAGAGCTTCCTGTAGGGCGCGCTTCACTGGGCTGTCTGTTGTTGCAACCTTTCCTTTCCCTGGCATGGCTGTTTACAAGAAGGATTATGTTCTTAATTACTTGTGATACACTTTGAACTGGCTGTTCGTAGCACGGTAGTTTTACTTATCACTTAGTTGAGAGCTCCACACGTAAATGCCGATCTTACACCTTCAAATCACTGATAAACCTGGAGACTGAAATACACGCTACTAAGCACTGGTCGCCAAGGAATATTAGGAAATAGGGGAAGTCAAAATGTTGGAAATAAGAGAAGACATAATAGATAGTTATCTTCTTCTTTATTTGATACAAAGCAGCATTGAATAAATAAACATCGCACATGCAAAGTGAATACCAGTACAGTTTCAGCGAGCCTTAGAAAATGCATCTCTGGTTAGGAGACAGAGATTCGAAAACACATTACATGCCTGTACAGAAATCAGTATAATGAGAATTGAAGAAAGCAAATGCCACTAGGGTCTCCACTCTGCAATTCTCCAAGTTTCAAAAAAGTAAGTTCCACTTATCAGACAGGATGAGAAAATTTACTTAATAAAACAAAATCAGAACTATGTTGTTAATCAACCTAGAAATAAGTATTTTTTCCATGCAAAATATCTTGACATAAAATCTTCAATGAAACTTCCTAACTTCAACCTCTTTTCCTAATACACAACATTGCATGTTTGATTATTTTACCTGTAAAGTGGAACTACAAAAAATTAGATAACATGTTAAAAATCTACATTATTTATTAATTATGCAAATTATTAAATTATTTATTATTTCATACATAAAAAAGAAGCATACAAATACTGTACGATGATGAAGCACAATGACAGCAATACAATGCATCATCATCATCATCATCATCATCATCATCATCATCTGTACAAATATGAAGTTCTCAAAGACTAGAAAGAAATGCCCAGTAGGGTCCATGACTGCCTCAATAGCACCACTAGAGCTTGGTTCTTAAAATATACAAATCAACGTTGTTTGTTTATTTAACAGGCAGCCATCACTATTATTATCCAGCACTGTGTCTCTACCACATCACTACAAGTGAGATCTTCTTACCAGTTCTTACGATCAGAAATAGAATTTGAAGATTTTGATTGGTTCAAATGCAAGCGACATCTGCATTAAGTTGCCACAATTCATGCTCGAAGGTCTGAAGACGAATGTTGTACTTCTTTCAAGATTTTAAGGGGACTGTTGAAGCAGGTTTGAAAGCACTAGCATGGCTTTGTGAGGGGCCCAAATTCACTTCCTCCATAACCTGCAAAAATAGAGATATTTTTTAGTTCATAATTCTATATGCTCTGGAATATTAACAAGACAGGAAATGAGAGGCAATGACTGGATGGGTATTAGGGGCATATAAGAATGGAAAAAATGGGATGGAAAATGGAATATTACATGATAGAAAAGAGTAAACTGGACAAAGAAAAAAATAAAAAAGTAATCTAAACAATATGTCATGGTATAGGATAGCTACACTGTAGTCCATTTATAAGCTGAAGTTAACTTCACATGTATCAATGGGCAGCATGAAAAAAAAAAATGTACAAAGAAAGGAAAAAATACTGATGGCATTTGAAATAATAGGAAGAAGAGTGCTAAAAATAAGATGGAGGGATAATACAAGAAATACAGAAGTACTGTAGAAAATTTGCAACACGCAGATTTCAATGACTGCTGATATCAGGTCATAACCAGGAGACCTCCCATTTTACGTGGAATCCAAACCACAGAGACGCGATTTTAACTTTTAGAATATTCCACACGCAAATAGAAAGAAATGGTAAATTGCATTACTTGTAGTAGAGATATACTGTTTGAGCACTATTAGAAAATGTGTTCTTGTTTTCCTTTCAAGACTTTATCCTTGTCAATTTGTATTTTCAAGTTGACCCTTAAACTCTGCTCATTCTAGCACTCATTGTATTTCCCTTTGTGTGTTCCTATCCCCTACTCTAGTGTCCCGCCCTGATAGATACACCAATTAATTAGCAATTAAAATATACATATTTAACGGCTGTAGCAGACATCTTGTGATATTTACTCATTATGTTAACTTTTAGACTTGGTTTTTATCATGAATTAATCCAATTAATGGAAAGACTACCAAGACAAGCACTGGAGAGACAGATGACAGGGAGGAGAGGACGAGGGAGATCAAGATTGCAATGGATGGACTCTAAAGAACAAGAACCTTCACTGGAATACAACGTCAGATGAGGAATGGTGGAGAGATAGGACGAAGTGGAGAGGAACCATATTTGCCCCCATCTGGTGTCACCTGGATAAGGGGAATTGATGATGATGATACAACTGAGACACTTAAAATTCTACTTTATTTAAAGTCATCCTCAGAACTACATCTAAAACCTATCATCACATATACATATTTATTAATTTCCAATACTTACACTTATGAGAGAGTCCAGTCCGAAAAGGAAGCCTTCTTCGTGATTCCCTTGTATCCAGGGCTGTCTGTGATTTACAGTAGCACCATCAGGTACAGGATGAGTTTTAGCAAAATCTATAATCCAGGCTCCAACTTTGGTGTCGTCATATATCATGAAGATACTACTGCCAACTACCTATGGAAGAAGGACAAAAACTTTATAAAACCTATTTAAAAATACAACAACATAAAATTCAAATAAATTAAAATAGAAGGAAAGAAGTTTCCATTTGCTTTCTCCCTGGAGTGAAATATTAAAGAGAAATGGCAAGTAAAATCTAACTATGTCCACTGTAACAAGCTGCCCTATTTGTATGGGCACTTCAGCAACACCTCTTCACTAATGTCTTACGAGAGAGATCTAAGGGTCTTCCCTTGCTAATATTTGTTTCAAGGAAGGTAATATTTCAGGTCTTTCACTGGAAGGAAGATGAGGCCACATTTAGCCAAATAATACAACCACACGGTCCTACGGTCGTGTGTTTGTCAAAATTGTTAACCAGCATCATTAAACTGTTCTATACACATAATACTTCCAGTTTTAAGATCAGGATTTAATACTTTACCATTAGAGTAATTAGCTATATTTTACACTTAAATTATTGAAACCATTATTTTCATTTGAACAATTTTTCTTCTTTGAAATAAATCTGTTTTACAGATTCCAAAAATATACAATACATGTAGAAGAGCCAAGGTCCAGCATACATCTCTTTTACAAAAGCTGCCTTTAAAATTTCCCCACCATTCAATTATCTGGATTTCATGTCCATCCAAAAACTGCAAATAATGAATGTATACAACCCTCATGCTCTCAAACAGTGGTCAGTTAGGAGAGAAGTAAAGAGGTGTTTGCAGTCCCAACAGGAAGAAAGAGCACATTTTAAGGTTCACATTCTAGTTTTACTAAAAAAACTGAAGTATGCAAGAAGGAGAGTTGAATCGAGAATAGAAGTTAATGATATTCTGATGATACTGAAGACAAATTTACCAGCAGCAGTTCAGGGTATCACATAAATGAAAATGGCCCAGCAATATCTCATTTAACTACCTATGTAAGGTATGCAAGACTTATTAACTGATCTTACCTCATGTTTTCTGAAGTATTCACACTGCTCAAATTTGGTTCTTATTTCTCGCAATCTTGCTACCAAGCGCTGCCGAGTGTCCTCTCGACCACCCAAGAACAATGCCATGGTGACCATCACTTCTTCTCGAGACTTGACTTTCTTAAGATCTGTCAAAGGAGGTGCTCCACGGAGCTGAAAACAATAAAAAAAGGTAAATTAGTATCAAAATTAGTATTAATATCACATGTCATGTACATTACTCAATGTGTTCTTATTATACAGTGAAAATAAATCAATTCCCTGAAACATGTTGAAGTTTTTTTCATTTCAAACTTCCTCCAATTAATGTTATCACTGTTTTGAAAAAAATCAAGCTTCTGTCCTGAAAACTAGCTATTTTTGACTTATGATCTTAAGCCCCAACATGAATGAATACACAAAGATATACTTGAGGTGGCAGGAGACCAGGCATTGGAATCCGTTAACTGCATTTTATGTCCCTTTTATATAACATGTAACATAAACTTTCTCTCCCCTCTCCAGCAGATAGAAGGAAGGTTCCACAACACTCCCCTCGCTCCGCCCCTACTTCGCCATCCCCTCTCCATGGCACAGTAATGCTAGATTTTAACACGAAGAAGGAATTAAACCTCCTCTACCCTCTCCAATAGGAAGAATCTACAACGTTCCACTCATTCCTCCCCTGCTACCCTTCCCCTCTTGGTGGAACAGTATGCCATACCCAAAAAACTTTCCGTTAGCGTCTCCATGACCACAGTCCTGAAATAGTGTTTGGAGACAACAGACCACACTTCGGTTGCCTAGATAAGTACAGAAGTATTTCATTAAGTTAATATTGTGATGACTGAATACTTATACAATCATTATTTGTTAATACTTGTTCATATCATCATCTGACTCTCTATCACTGACAAGTTTATGCAACGTAAACAATACTGTACATATATATATATACATACATGATTTAAGTGATTTGATAGAATCTGAGGATGTTCTTGTAGAATGAAACATAACTTTGTTGTATTATAGTGTGTACTACTTTTACAGGTATGTTTACAGTGTTATAATAATTTATTTTGAAATTTGTGTGTTTGACAGACTGAAAAGTTTTTAGGTTACATTTTACTAAGTTGACAGGAAAGTTTGGCTTCCTTCTTAACAAAAACCCTTATATATAAGTAACTTATGATAAATTTGATCAAAGCCAGAGGACCCCCTGCCCCAACCCCACCCTCCCAGCTATACATAGGATCTGAACTACACAGACATGACTTTTCATTTCAAAAATATCACATAAACTTGCAGGGACTGAACCGTGGCCACCTCCGTGAGAAGCCAGCGATGATGTTCCAACTATCGCATTCCCCACTAAAATGGTAACACCCTACCGAGGTAAATTACAACAAACTAATCGCAGCTCACCTTCATTGCTTCAATTCGGAAGCCCTGGCTGCAAGTAGAACTCTGCTGCTCTCTGAACTGCATGTAACGAAGTTTGGTTACAGCTCTTGCTTCGTGTTCTTCAGGAGATGGAGCACTTGGATCAACTTGTACCATCTGCAAAAATAAATTCCACACCGTTAATACTATACAACCAACGAACAAACAACCCTTGTAAGGTGCATCTCAATGTTACAGTTCAACTACAACATACCTTCTGATAAAGATCACAGCGAGCAGTGGTCTTTTCAACTTCTGACTCCAGGAAGGTTCGTGTTCCCATTTTGACATCCATCACGTGTGGATCATTGAAGCCATGAAGTAAATCTTGCAATTCAATAAATTTCTCCCCTCTATAATCCACTTCTCGGAAGTACCGCGGGACAACATCCTGCATGTTAGGATCGGAACCCAGTTCCTCATACACTTCACGTTCCGCATTTTCGGGTCCACCACTCCGCTTCTTCCAAATTGTTCCCGGACCAGCGGGTGCAAAGCAATCAGGATGGCCCGACAGCTGGAACCACGCATTCTGCCGATTCTTCAAAAGGATGTCGCTAGCAGGGGCTGTCAAATCCAAAGCATTCTACAAAAAAAGAGAAAACCCAATGCATTAGCACACATGAAACATGAATGACGTCGTCTTACGATTATATATTACTAAATAATAATAATAATAATAATAATAATAATAATAATAATAATAATAATAATAAATCAAACCGGATGAGGAAAAGGATTTCCAAGATTGAAAAAACACGTAACGAAATATTTCCTTAAAAGTTGACCAAGAGAGCGAATTTGCATCTAAACCCGGCCCTGAGAACAAGCCACCGCCTTAACCTTTAACACAATCTTCTCAAATGGTTAGCTGACCTCCCAGTAATTCAATCTCGCTCATGTTTTTTTTTTTCGTCCATCCTTAGTAGACATCGGAGTGTCTGAATGTTGTATCTCAAGAGTTCTTTAATGATTCGGAAGACAACGATACGAAATTATCTCATTTTAACTCTCAAATGATATAGACTACTGGCGAAATCGAACCTGCTATCTTTGGAAAAGGAGGACAATGTCTTACCAACTGCACCACTACGGTCAGTCGTGATGGAACGAGTCTGAGATGAAAACTGCACAATTTTGTTCGTTAAAACAACTACCACCAACACATGGTACAAGTTCTAAAGATGTGAGGAGAACAGACTTAACATATATTACATATTGGCAACTTCTTTCACCAAAGGTTGTCCGATTTCCGTCAACGGTGAGGTCAAACCTTGGAACTATTGTTTCCGGAAAGGACAGGACAAGTCGCGAGGCGCATCCTGATAGCATGCGTGAACTTGGCACACGGTGTGGCCTTCGCGTTCAGACAACGTTACTTGTAAGTGCTTTATGAAGGTACATAATAACATGCCACTAAATAATATACCTCTGGTAATTATGAAGAAATGCGACCATCCATTTCGTCATCTGAATCGATCAGTAGTTTAATTATTATGAATTCACAAAAGTTGTTGGTTAGCAAGTTCAAAGGGAAATGCGGCGTAAACTGATAATCAATTGACGGAAACTGTGTAGCAATAGACACCTCGCCTAATACAAAATAAACAACGCGCATATGAGGAAAAGCACTTCGACAGAAAATGGAGCCACACAATGTCTTTTTTAAAATTTGCTTTACGTCGTACCAACACAGATAGATCTTATGGCGACGATGGAATAGGGAAGGACTAGGAGTGGGAAGGAAAAGACCTCGGCCTTAATTAATGAAGAGCCTGGTGTGAAAATGGGAAACCACTGAAAACCTTCAGGGCTGCCGACAGTGTACTTCGAACCCACTAACTCCCGAATGCAAGCTGACTGCTACGTGACCGAAACCACACAGCCACTCACTCGGTCTGACAGAATTAAAATGCCATGAATATGAAGACACCACATTTCCGTAAGATGTTAAGGGCCAAGGAACCATACAATAAAAAATATACTTTGATCATAGTGTAACAGTTCAACCCTATGATTTTATATTAAAAAATAAAGCTATCCTGGACTCTTTTCAGTTAAACAATTGATTCACTTAATCCTGCCTGCGCACATTCGTAAGTTTATACTGCTAAATTAAGGTGGCCAAGTTGTTGAGGCCGTTTTTACAATGTAAGCTAATATAGGACACACAAATTATCATCCGCCGGAATCACCAAAACCAGTTCACCGGATGCCCCATTAGAGAAGGCAGAAACCAATAACTACCATGTAAAATTCTAGGACTTGGAAAGCAATACCGTGGTTCAGAGTTCTGAAATGTATTAATATATTTACCAAAGCTAAGAACTTCAGCAGTGAATGATCTTCGTCTCCAGCTTTCGAGCCTGTTCCAGGTATCACTCCGGCCACCTCCTTGATGCCATTATCGGTGGCACTAGGCGTCCTGCCCACTGAGCGGGCAGCTCCACGCCGCCACCTCTTGAAGCTGCTAAGAGCGGGTGCCGCCACACTCGTTACGCTGGCCGTGGGGGCAGAACTCTCTGCAGGCTGACTGGAACGGGAGCGCCACAACTCCCCGAAATCCAGTCCCTTCTCACCAGTCTGAAACAAAAACAACACACATGATCAATATAAATGTATATCTCAGTGACTAGTTGCCGGGCTCAGTGGCTCAGACAGTTGAGGCGCTAGCCTTCTGACCCCAACTTGGCAGGTTCGATCCTCGCTCAGCCCGGTCGTAGATTTACTGGTACATAAAATAACTCCTGCGGGACAAAATTCCGGCATCTCGGAGTCCCCGAAAACCATCAAAAGTAGTTAGTGGGGCATAAAAAAATAATGCCATTATTATTAAGTAATAAGCTTTCACAACCACACTGTAAAATGCCATAGCTGTTTCAACCGCAGTGTTGTAGGATGCACCGTGGTGGTTTTTTCACCCCTACTGGTTTAACGTTGCACTCTACATATCGAAGGAATGGGAAAGCTCTAGGATTGGGAAGATAGCGACCGTGGCCTTAATGTACAGTCCCCTAGCCGCACGCCCAACTCTCTCGGCATTTATGACTAAAGTTTAAGAATTCCTAAGCGATTATTCGGGCTAATTCTATCACCCTATGCTGGTGTGCATCTGCGATACGGGAAAATTCTCCAGACGTCACAGCAAACAGCAGCTGAATCACGTCTCTTACTCAGGAGATACAACAGAGATGACTCAAAGTTACACCTGCCACGAGATGATCAATTCCACCCGATACAGCAATAGTCTCTGAACGTGACAAATGATGACACATCGTGCTCTTCCAACTTAGAAGCTAAAGTAAACAACAGGTGATAGTCTCAGAATAATCCAATATAATGTATTTGGATGTGAAGTTCTTACGTCCCCAGTGCCCGATCACGGTTTTCTTCAGCATAATCAAAGTACGAGCAAGTGAACAATTTAGAGGGCCTTATCAGTAGGATAGGGCGAGTATAACTTTTCGGTCAACAACTGATACGAAGATTGTGGTTCAGGATGACTTACCCTTAATTTCCAACTGCGGCCAGTAGTTACGACTCCTGCAGAAACGCTTACAGAAGTACGCGTAAAATTACTAATCAAAGATGCCATCTTACGTTCATCAATAACATGGCAAAGGTCTACTTGCGGCAGCACGCCAAGCTTCCAGCTCCGCACAATGCTTGTAGCACCGCAAGCACACAGGACATCCGTCATTTCCGGAGAGTAGCTACACTCTACATGATGCATTATGGTTAGCTCCTGATGAAATTCCAACTTTCCCGATAGCCAGGCAGCCCATTGACGTCACACACACACTTGTCCCAGTTTCTCGGGAAGACGAGCGAGCCACCTAACGGGCTTCATATTCACCTTATATCACCACTACAAACACAGACGAGAATTAACCTAGACTTCAGAAAAGTCAGCAGGCACGGGCCGAAGAAAGGTGCAGGATGACCGGGAACTTTCACAGTAAACAACAGCTGTACAAAGAGCCAAAGCGGCTATGAGCCTCATGCAGAGCGATATCGACTAAATCAGTGTCATTACGGTTAAATGTAATTGTGTTGGGGGGATTACGACTGGGAAAGTGCAAGTCTTCAAGTACAGACTACTTCTGAAGTAAATATAAGAATGCCCTATTACTTTGTGTTAAGGCGTTGTTAAGTGACGACTGAGTACCGAAATTTTGGGCGGAAAAGAGGTTCTTGAACATTATAGTCTATTTCCAAGCACCGTAACACCATATACCGCAACCTGAAGTACAGAAGAGGGGCGTCTAATCAAAAGTGCTATGCTGCCCGTAAAGCGCCTTCCGACAGTTATTATTTTCAATATAAATAAAACTAAATAAATAAACATGTGAGTTGGAGGTAACATGAAGTCTCAATCTGCACTCGCATCGTTAGCTGTCCGAAATAAACTATGAATTATAAAAATTTGTAGAATTATTTTTGACACAGTATCTTATCCTAGGACAGTTTGGCCATCATAAATCGGTAACCAAGTTTTTAAAAGATTCAATCAATGGAGGTAATCCATGTGGGTTTATGCAGTTATAAAACTGTCGGCACAGGACAGTCCGTAACATATTTGTCGTTTGGCTGGCAACTTCTTCGTGTAGATTTAGTATACAAGCTATAAACATGTATGACTTCCACTTCGTCCCGTTTCTTTTGTTTGCTATTGGCTTTACGACGCACCGACACAGATAGGTCTTATGGCGACGATGGGATAGGAAAGGCCTAGGAGTTGGAAAGAAGCGGCCGTGCCTTAATTAAGGTACGGCCCCAGCATTTGCTTGGTGTGAATATGGGAAACCATAGAAAACCATTCTCAGGACAGCCGGCGGTGGGTTTCGAACCCACGAGTCTCCGGAATGCAGAGCTTGGTTCCATAGCCGTAGTGAGTTACACGCGCTACTCAGCTCGGTCAAGCTATAAACATGGTGAGAAGAATAATTCGGAACCATTTGTTGAAATGAAAATCCACAGCCTGTTTCCAGTCATTCGACCGAATCAGGAATGGGATGAATGAAGCCCCATCTAGCGGCGAGGATAGGAATTGTGCCGGCTGCCGAAGCCTGTCGCACTCCTCTGGGGCAATGATTAATGCCTGACATATGAAATTAAATTGATACTGAAGAGTGCTGCTGGAATGAAAGATAACGGGGAAAACCGGAGTACCCGGAGAAAAACCTGTCCTGCCTCCGATTAGTCCAGCACATGGAGTGACCGGGATTTGAACCACGGAACCTAGCGGTGAGAGGCCGGCGCGCTGCCGTCTAAGCCACGGAGGCTGAACCATTCCTTGACACTGCGTCAAATTAATATGAAAGCTCTTCGGGATTCAACTAACTGGACTATTCATCTCAGTTTCTTCAAAATGTACGCTAATCAAAACACGCTACGCTATGAGAATGAAAAAACGAAGTACTTCGAGAGCAAAAGGAAATTCTAACAGGTCCGGCTTTGGTTTCAGTGTGATATCACTGAGGTTTCATTTCCGGTCTTATCGATAAAACCACAATACTACCACTTATCGTTTAGCTAATCATTAAGACAAAATTTAACGATACATGGTTACAAAGAAGGGGTTGAAGTGGACCGAAACAAATAAGGTCACTTCTTGAGAATTTAATGTAAAATGTAGACATATAAAGAATGAGGGGGAAATTAGAGCTCTGTGCATGGTTTTAGATACCTCTGTTGTATGCATTGGTGTACTGACGTGAACGCCACAATTTAAGAAAAACTTAGTACAGACATGTAGTATAATCCCCATTTCGATCAGTGAACGTGAAAATAATTTCAGTCAATTAACGACATACTTAAAAAGGAACAGTGAAACATGAGACCACTTACAAAAAATTAATAAAATCTGAATACCCAGTTTTTTCTTAAAAATACATCTGTTAGGTAGAAAGCTATGTTTCTTCAGAAAAAAACCTACTGTAGAATAGTATTCTCAAATAATTTCCAAATGGGAACAATGTGCAAGCATTTTAAGATATTAAAATATCACGTAGCGGTCCAGGACTATCGGAACAGAGGCATGGTCGATAATAGATTTGAACGTAGTCTTTTTTTTTTTTTTTTTGCCAACTTAGAACGTATCTTTGACGCGACATAAAAAAAAGCATGCGAAAATCCTGCAGGAAAGCAAAAAAGGTCTTAATGGAAGTTTGCTTTGAGATTCGTTCTTGAAATTATGTGAACTGCCAATGAATATCAATCGATGTTATGAACTGCAAATTGGTTAACTTCATTTACACACCAGTTTGATATCCAGTTCTTTATTGTGCAGTAAATTGCAAGAAATGAACCACGCCAATATATTTCATTGTAGCTGCCTTTACCAGTCCTTTCATTATATAGTGCTGAAAGGAAAAATCCAATCTTCTGGTTAGCTATACAACAAAGATAAGAAAAGAGACAACACAGCTAAAAACAAAGACGCCCAGTGAGTTCGTTACTTAAGACAATAGCTTATTCTGAAGTAAGGAAGTGCGTCAGAAGTTAGTTCATTGGACTGACGTCAGAGGGTTGCTAACCGTATATTTACTGCGATTGGCTCTCGCTGGACACCTTGCTTGTCTCCTTCTGCGCCTATACAGACTTTCACCATGTAAACACACGTGTTACACAGCACTTCAAACGTAATTTTTCAAAAAATGTTAAAAGACAGTTACAAATAATAATAATAATAATAATAATAATAATAATAATAATAATAATAATAATAATAATAACAACGTATGTTGGGTATTCAAGCCCGAAGGCTGGTTTGATCCTCTGCGGCTCCGCCAACAGCTGTCATAAATAGCCTTGGCGTCACTGAAGAGGAGTACTAGGGAAATGAGGAGTGAGGTAGTTTCCCGTTGCTTTCCTCACCGAGCCAGCCGTTGCTATTACATATCAGTATGCCAAGCCCACTGAAATGCGTGCACCAACCGACCCTATGAGCGATATCTTCAAACCATTCATAACAGGGACTGGCTGCATAAGCAATTGTATTACTAGCATCACTCATACCTCAGTCACTTTCATATTGTCAAAGCCAAGGATGAGACTGAGACAGACAGATCAATGAAAGTAACAAATTTGATATAGCCCATACCAGAAGACATAGTACACTGTAAACATTACATCTCGCCAGCAAAGGCATATAATAATAATAATAATAATAATAATAATAATAATAATAATAATATAATTAATTATTGACAAGCAGCATGGGTCATGGAGTTGTAAGCTTGTATTCAGGAGACTGTGGGTGCGAAGCCCATCGTCGCAGCCGTCGTTGCCCGTGGCTTCTCATTTTCACACTAGGCAAGTGCAGGGGCTGTTTAAGTCTGCGGCTGTTTCCTTCCTCATACTAACCCTTGTCGATCGCCGAAAATCTGTAGAAGTTTGTGCGACGTTAAACAACTAGCACGAAAAGAATGTATGCTGCCACTGATGCTTTCACGGCCCGTACTTACAGACATGGTACAGGCTTCTGGGCTTATGCTGTGTCAAGAAATTAATGTGAAATTCTTTAAGTTTGTCAGAAAACTTTGCTCTGCGTCTTCAGAAGAAAATCTAGACTGTCCATCAGAAAGGCTTCAAGACATGAATATTCTCAAAGTTATAGAAAAAAGGCCCCCTGCTCAATATTATGGAAAATTGTTTTATCGGTCTGGAACAGTTTTTCAATCCTAACTTCAATCTAAATGCAATTTCAGAGAAATCAAACATTTTATTTGACTTTTTAATTCCTATCTTTAGTAATCACGTGTCAGATAAAAAGAATTATTTCTTTTATAATCTCTTTACATTCCCCTCAGCAGCAGTCTTTCTTTCCGCATCCTTCAGCCCCACCTTAGTCACCCCTTCTCTCCTGTCTTTCTGGTGGACAGTCGAGATGTTCTTCTGAAGACGCAGAGCAAAGTTGTCTGACACTCTTAAAGAATTTCACATTAATTTCTTGACACAGCATAAGCCCAGAATCCTATATCATGACTAGAATGTATGTTCAATATCCCATTAACTAAACACTCATCAAGAGACGCCGAGTATCGAAGTTAGTCCAGAAAGGAGTTTCACTCGCCAGTAAATCGAAGGACAGGTGGTTTTCGCACGTTTGCCCTCATAAATATCACTCGACTGTATTAGGATTCAATCTCGTAACTTTCGGAGATAGTCTAACCAACCACATCACACGGCTGATCCAGTAAAAAGACGGAACATCCCCGGAGTAAGATGGATGGCACATTTCCTACCACGATATTGATAGCGATTGACAACACAATAGCCCTTCTAAATTCTAAAATATGCTCCAAACTTTCATTCAGAACCATAGGCCTACAGATATGAAAAGTGATCTACATGGTAAGACACGTGATGTGGAGAACGAAAACTGTGGCGCCTTTCTCCTCCCAGTTGCTGCGACACTCCAGTCCTCTACTGTTAAAAAAATCACCAACGTGATAGGAGATAGTCTATGAATTTTTTTTTTTTTTTTTGCTATTGACTTTGTCACACCGACACAGATAGGTCTTATGGCGACGATGGGACAAGAAAGGGCTAGGACTGGGAAGGAAGCGGCCGAGGCCTTAGGTACAGCCTGGTGTGAAAATGAGAAACCACAGAATAACTTCAGGGATGCCGACAGTGGGGTTCGAATCCACTATCTCGCGAATACTGGATAATGGCCGCACTAAAGTGACTGCAGCTATCGAGCTCGGTAGTCCATGAAATGTGAATCATCTTAATAATATTTGAAATTTCATTTAGAAAAGATACCGAACAAATTTAGTATAGGCTACAAATAGAAAAATACTGGTATAATGTTCTGAATGCCACGGCGATATCCAGTACCAAACTGGGAAAATCTGTGTGGAATTTTAAGACAACCTACTTGCTCAAATGTAATTCCCTCTGATATACAAGAAGTTCAATGAAGAAAACAAATTGTAAGGCCCGAGTTCAGAACTTGCAGGACACAAATAAATAATATTACAGCTCTTGGATTTCAATAGCCATTACTTCATACTGTTTAAGCTATTAATATTTCAGGAAACGTTGCGAACGAATTCTGAAGTCAATGAAATGCTTTATAAGGTTGCAGAGATATACAGGTGGCAAAGGCAAACCACCTCTTTTTTTCCTCCACATGATCTTAAAACTTGTGATCATTCTTCGATAATGATGATCATGCTTGCAGTTTAAAGGGGCCCAACAGCTAGGTCATCGGCCCCTGATCATTCTTCATTCAAGCAAATTGACACATTCATTAACATTCTCCATCCCGCAGAGAAATATTGCTGAGAGAAGAAGAAAATCCCTCGCTATTAGTAAATGGAAAATCAGTGATACTGCCAAATACGTATAAATTATAGTCGTTTAATTTTTCAGATGTCCGACTCGTTGGCTGAATGGTCAGCGTACTGGCCTTCGGTTCAGAGGGTCCCGGGTTCGATTCTTGGCCGGGTCGGGGATTGTAATCGCTTCTGATTAATTCTTCTGGCTCGGGGACTGGGTGTATATGTCCGTCCCAACACTCTCCTCATCATATTCAGACAACAAACTACACTACCAACCACCACAGAAACACGCAATAGTGCTTACATCCCTCCAGAGAGGGTTGGCGTCAGGAAGAGCACCCGGCCGTAAAACAGGGCCAAATCCACATGTGCGACGCAGTTCGCACCCGCGACCCCACAGGTGAGGGAAAAAGCGGCAGGAAAAGAAGAAGAAAGAATTTTTCAGATAAGTGAACGAGAGTTTGGTCATGATTGGATGCTTGCACAAAACTTTGCGATGCACAAGTTCGTTTTCAACAGCCATTTCTACATTGAAGCAGCACCCATCTTCACTGCAATCACGCAAATTTATAGGAGATTTTTCGGAAATAATTTACACCTAACATCACTAAGAACTATTACTCTTTAACAGATGTTTATTATTTCACTTGAAAACGCAGCAGAGAATGCGCATCTATTTCTACTGCAGCACTGATTTAAAGCCTAAATGGACAACACTGTGAGCGATCCAAGCAGCTGCATATAACATGCAACAAAAACTTAGCAGCAGCATGTGTCTGGGAGTCGTTAGGTTAGGCAATATCAGGGCCTGCGACCAAGAGGCATGTAGGATAACATTACAATGTGTAGCAGTACGATTTGCAACAGACGAAATGTTTCATCTGCAAGTGCGTCTCGAGACATGTTGTATCATTGCAGCCATTAAGTAACCATATTACTTAATTCAGACTAAGAATCTGGTAACTAATTACCCACTGGAAAATAAGTGGAATAATTTAATCAGATCATCAAACTACGTAATTCACTAAATACATCGTGTAATTCGTTCGATAAAGGAATGATTCCTGTGGATTCTGGAATTTCTCTCGGTGGGCATTTCATCAGGATTGTAGAGCAGATCATACATTCTATTCAAACTTAAAATCTTCAATGGTGTATTTGAACTCTTTCAGCTATTGGTCATTAAATGACTAAAATTACTCTGAAATGACGCGTATGTATTCTGATTATTCTGAACCTTGGGTCGTTGGACAAACTGCCTTACCTCGTGTCGATACGTGAACTCGAGGCAAATGGCAAACTCGCAAGGAAGGTGGGCACCTCTGACAAAATATTCTCAGATAAGGTATGAAGTGACTTGCATTAAGGACCATGTGCCTTACCACTATGCGCGGCATAGTGATTCAGATGGTAGAAGCGCTGGCCTTCTGAGCACCAGTTGGTGCGCTCGATCCCGGCCCAGTGGTATTTGAAGATGCTCCAGGAGAACTCCACCGGGACACAATTCCAGCACCTACGTGTCTCCGAAAACCGTAAGAGTAGTTAATGGTATTATAAGGATGATACTGTCTTTATGTCCCACTATCCCCCTCCTATACATCCCACAAACAGGAGCAATTTGACATCCATACAACATGAAGCACATTACAGTCTCTACTATGTTCCGCTAAGATAATTTTATGCATTTATTTAAAACATGTACCACATGACGACTCTTGGGAAACAGTTACATCAGCGACGAGACCGTTTTATCCAAAAGCATCATATTAAGCTGGATTTAACATACTGACTAGCAAAGTTTGACGTCACTGCTGCGGGCTACGAAGGAATTTACTAAATTAAGTGAAGGCATTCGTAACGAACTTACCACACAAGAATGGTGAATAAAAAATTGAAAGGCAAACCTAAACATAACAGAAATGGAGAGAAAGCTGAAAGGGAGTTATAGCCGAATTCTGTAAGCATTAGTATCTATTAGAATTGAAGCAGAAACACTGAACCCACGGAGTTTATCACTAACCTGTACTTTTTACATAATCATATGCTGCGCACCTTGGAGTTAGCCATACCGTCATTTGCACCTTACAGCTAAGGCACTAATAAACGAGACCATTTAACAAACCATGCGGAAAGAGATCTGATACAGCGTTAAATTTGAGCAGCTGCACGTATTGTCATGCCGCAGAGAACGCCTCCGGAACACGCTTCAGTAAATGTGCACGAGGTCACCCGTCTTAACATGACACGGTCGTAAGATGACGCACTGCTCGCTTCAGCATGTGAATACTGAAAGATGGTTTTCTAGAAGATCCAAGTCATATCCGCATTGGAACCGCTGGTGTCCTCCAGAACACCATGGCCCATTATAGTAAAGCTTGACATGGCTACCGACAAATGCTGCTCTCAGAGCCATCGTACGGTATGTCTGCCCCTTACTCCCGTTTTCTGATATGGTGTCCGAGATAAGGAGAGATGAAATTTTATGGCATGTTTTTACGGCCGGATGCCAACATGCATTCGGGTATATTTAGTGCAAGATCATATTAAAACAGGAGTATAAAGTGTTTAAAACATAGGAAAAATATGCCGCATGCATTTGGCATTTGCGTTAGGGTTATTAAGAGAGAGCAATACTCTGGGCTGAAAACCCAATTCTGTGAAGAACCTACATTCTTACAACTATATAGAACTCAATTCACTAAAGAACTAAAACAATCTCAGATAAAACAGGGAGCTGGCATAACCAGCAAACTAATTTTTAATATGGCTAAATACTGAATGTTTATACTCTGCTATTCATTTCTGTCGATGCTGGATCATACTGGAGGATCACACATTCAATCATAAGCCCAGTTAAGTCACAGTGAATAGAACAAGAAGCCACGCCTTTAGTTTTACGTGACATGATATGATTTTAGCTATGGGACCTCCGACTTTATGTGGAACCTGAACCAAATATATTGGCCAGGATTCAAACCACGGAAACCTCGACGAAAAGTCAGTGACGACGCCACTCGCATGTCACATCCCTAAAGTGTAGAATATCCGATAACTTGTTAGGTTGTGGTCTACAATCAGGTCCAATTTGCGAAAGATAACCCGGGACTTCAAGTAAGTTTGAAACACTGGCCACCCTGTCAACATTCAGATTCGAACATCGGATATTAGAGACTACAGCTTCCCACTGCTTTCACGGAGTAGAATGTCATTCAGCTACGAATATACAGTGAATTAAACCAGAGCGTAGCCTAAGACAAATAAACATGTTTTTAGTTCGTGAACCTTTAACATTTATAGACGTATACACAATCCGACTTGTAAAAAACTGGTGATAGGAGAGAAGGGTTCGTGGAGACGTAAGAACTTCACAAACTACATCGACGGCAGCTATGGGAACAAAAGAGCATATGGACCAACCTCGTGCAGTAACGAATGAATGTTCGCAGCCTCCAAGCCTTAACTTGAACTGACGCCAGTCCGTCTCACCCACCAGGCCCATGACGACTAGTTTACTGGAGACTATTGTAATCTACTTAATCAGCCACCTTCCCACGGTCAATTAGTTCATTACATCAGGACATCCAAGTCATCTTGATTGAGAGATACGGAGCAACTCGCCACAGCTAAATGGGAAAAAGGCGTACTGACGAGGAAGACCAGGATGTTCACCAAGTTGATGGTTAAAAAAATAAGTTAATTCAGTGTCTGGACATTCAATATCCTTCTCAATTCTTTCCATGATTCACTTAACCATTTTTCGGAATAAAAGGTACAGCTATCAGTTTCGTCTTTCATTATCTATATTGTCATAATTTTATGGAGCTGGGCGATGGCTGTTTCAAAGGTCAAAACAGAAGGATTATCAGCGCTTTTGCCCGATACCAAATTCTTGGACACTCAAGAGCATTGAAATTCCAATATGTTGCGGCTTTCAAAGACAGAGTATTGGAGTGAACGTTACCTGTAACTTTACGGATTTAGACAAAACGCATGTACAGTATTTACATTGATACAGAACTTGAAAAAGTCAAGGAAGACAAAAATCTATCTTTATTAAACACTTAAAATCTGACTCGAACTATTAAACATTTGATTTAAGTGTATGCTGAGTTATCGGCCAGGAGACCAGCGGTTGATTATTTGTCTTTTTTGCTATTGTTTAACGTCTCACCGACTCAGACAGGTCATAGAGCGGCTATGGGATAGGCTAGGGCTAGGAAAGAAGATACCGCAGCCTTAATTAAGGCATTCCTCCAGACTCTGCCTGCTGCGAAAACGGGGAAACCACGAAAAACAATCTTCAGGGCTGCCGACAGTGGGAAGACATGAGTTAGTATGACATGGAATGTTCCGTCGTCTGGACAAGAAGACTATCATTCCTCTTTAAGTATGTTTCTGATGTATTTCAATGTTGTTTGTATAACATTCCTTCACAGAGTCACGGTGTCGGAATGTTGTCCCGCAGGTGTTTCTTTAACATGTCAGAAGCCAAAGAGACGGGCCTCAAGGGACTTTCCTCGGATACATGGGCTATGGAAAGAATCCCAGGGAACTGGCAAGGTGGAGAAAATGGGAATAAAGAACTCCTTCCGGACATCACAGGATACCACCACAGTGAAAGACTTAAGACAACGGCAAGGATTCCTCAGCCTGAACTAGACTGCCCCAAATGTATTTCAGCTACCTTCAAACTCATCCCATAAAAAGGTAACGAATTCCTACGTCAGTGGGATTTATCAATTATGGCGGTATCATACTTCAATACAATCTCCTGCGATAACATTAATCCGATAACCACTTTAGTGAAGGAACAGCAGAAAACTATAAAAATTGCCATGTCAGTAAACAACGTCAAATATTCATCTGCGTTAAAAATGTGGTAGTTTTTCTTCCGAAAAGGAAACTAGAGAAGCTATGGTTGAGAGCGTAAATTTGGTAAACTGCTGAATTAACAGCAAACGGTTCGTGTAAAGATATGGCAATGAGCAGGGACACTTGACTTCAACCCGGGCTGATGGAGGAAGAGCCAATAGAGTTACGAGATAGGCATGAATATGTTACAGCTTTTTCCAGATTTAACCAACAGCTCTCTGGAAGTGACACCCACTAGACTTTCGTACAAACAAAACGTGGAAGTCACAGAACTAGAAAGAAGATTTCATTCCATGGATACTGACAATCTTTTCTTCATTAAAACGACGCGTGAAGTTATACAAGACTCAAAATACCAACGTAAACAGCTCAAGCCCGATATATAAAACTGTTCTATAATAAATTTTGATTATAAAGTTATAAAATACTCTAGTAATCAATCGGCTCCCTGCACTAACAAACATAGGAACTGTCCAATAATCTGTGCAGCCAGGATGTTAATTCTGGTGTACGTATTTTCACTAATTCAGTCTAGAATTAGGAATTAACCTTGAGAAATGTACCCACCATAGTTAACATTTTCTGGAGTAGTCATGGGCACCGAGACGGGGCGGGGTTGCAAGTGGTTGTACTTCCACAACACCCTCCCCCACCCTGTCACATGAAAACATGGGCTGAAATGGGTAAAATCCGTACGAAAAGAGGTTGTGTAATATAGAATGTAATGTATTCAATAGGACAGAAATTCATTACATAAATTTAATACCGGTAGACCTACTAATGAACCAACACGGGAGAACACTGTGTCCATTTTTATTCAACGGGACAGAACACGCCTGGAAACCTTGAATTTGACGCAACGAGCCAGAGTCTGACTATAAAGGGCGATTAACCCTTGTTACCAATTTCCAAGTATTGGCATACAAATATTCGTAAATACGTTAAACAAAATATGAACCAGTAAATGCAACAATACGTTTGGTGAAATTCATATTTAAACCTATCATTAACATCAAAACCATATATAACCATAATCTAAGAAAAATAGCCCTTATTACTTCGTAAACGATTCTATAGGTCCTGTTTTTACTTTACATTAATAAAAAAAGTAAAACCAGAAAAATATATGAATTACTCGCAAGTAAAAAGAGTATATTATAAAAATACAGTGAACATGCCATTCTAGCTTGAAATTTTAAAAAGTCCCCGGACAATACCCCCCCGGCCAGACCGCCCAGAACTGCATCCCTCTGCAAGAAATAGCTCAGTATATCACGACAGATTTTCATGTACACAAAACACCACTACTACCGTTAAACAATCGTTCCAGGTAATTGTCCTACGTACCCCTTCAATCCACCACAAGAAAGTTACTGAAGCTCGTCAACAGTCAGAATTTGTCAGGATTATTTCATGGAGAGGCAAATGACGTCTGAGAAGACCGGCATCGCGTGGCAGACTCGAAAATTTGCTCCAATGAGCAGAAACTGGACACCCTCCACGCTAACAGAAGTTCAAACTAAGTTCAACCCTTCCCTCTGACCCCAATCAAGAAGCAGACCTCAACCATACAATTTTAGGATGCACTAGATACAAACTACAAGTAACCAATTTATATCAAACGCTTATACAACTCAAAGTTCCACTTCCCACTTCAGTTTCGTCGTTGTTCAACAGCTATGACATCCGTATATATCGAGCATTAGCCAAATTGTTAAGTGAAGCCAATTTAACATTGTGATACATTTGTTCTATAGTCTGTAGTTAAACTGTTCTCAACCAACCAAAGTTCCTGTACCGTGGCTTTCTATCACAAATTAGTCACAATGCCATGATCGGTCCCATGTTGTAAAGATGTTGCTCTTTGACCTTCCTGTTTTCTAAATGTACAGAGCTGGCAGCATGGTCTTACGGACCAAATGCCAATAAATAAATAAATAAATAAATAAATAAATAAATAAATAAATAAATAAATAAATAAATAAATAAATAAATAAATAAATAAATAAATAAATAAATAAATAAATAAATAAAAAGTTCAAGCCTTCCCAGATCAACGAGGGTATTCTCATACGAAGTGCTGTGATGAGACCAATAAAACATTGGTGATCTCGTCACTATTACATCAGACTAATTCTGGGTCACTTGATAGTCACTATAGCAAGAAACAAGTCTATAAATATAACGCCTTCGAGATCGAATGATCAGCGAATAGTAAGTAATTCTGCGCCACTGTTGGCAGAAGAGGGTTTCAAGTGTAATCCCAAAGCTTACTTCAAGGTTCGCCAAGAAGAAAACAAACCAAGGCAATCCTCGGTACTCATACAAGTACAACATACATGATTAGTATAACAAACTGGCTTTACAAGCTACGATCGTCGTAACCGCCGGCTAGTATCATGAACAACACAGGGTTTCAGACGCATATAGAATAATCTTCAACAGTTTAAAAAGAGGACGACTATTTCAGTCTCCACGGATTTAATCAGCAACATGGTAGTGGCTTTTGGGGTTGCAAGGCTGATTGGTGACAGTCTCAATGACAGTTGAAATGGTGAACATATCTACAACTTGACAAGCAAATACACATAGTTATCACTTGCTATTTTTTTGAAAGGATTATATACTTCCCAGTCAATTCGAGCTTCCACAAGGCCAAATTTTTTACTCCAAAAGCAAATAATCTAAAACTTGAAATCAAAAACCAAACTAACCTAACCCCATGGCATTACACAGCCCTGAACGGCCTTGGCCTACCAAGAGACCGCTGCTCAGCGCGAAGGCCTGCAGATTACGAGGTGTCGTGTGGTCAGCACGACGAATCCTCTCGGCCGTTATTCTTGGCTTTCTAGATCGGACTTGAAATCAAACGCCTAAATAACTCAAAATACACAATAGGTCGTAACATATCAATTAACATCTCAAAATGGAATTATGTAAGAATTCACTTCACACACAACTAACTGTTAACACAAATCTTAAAGGTAAACATTCAAAAACTATCCGTGCAACGCCTGATACTACAGCTAGTTTAATAAAAAGAACGTTCTCGAAGGGAAATCTTATTCCCAGTGTCATGGGCGTCAGGTGAAGGTAATCACCATACAAGACAGGCTTAAGGACCGATAAGTGAAAATGTGAAAATAATAATAATAATTATGTTATTGGCTTTACGTCCCACTAACTACTTTTTACGGACTTCGGAGACACCGAGGTGCCGAAAGTTTGTCCCGCAGGAGTTGTCTTGCGTGCCAGTAAATCTACATACACCAGGCTGACGTATCCGAGCACCTTCAAATACCAGCGGACTGAGCTAGGATCGAACCTACTAAGTTGGTGTCAGAATGCCAGCGCCTCAACCGCCTGAGCCGCTCAGACCGCCTAAATGAAAATAAACCAGCTTTATAACTATAGGGTTGATCTTTGAATTCTTGCTGCTTTTCCTCGCCCGGGAAGTTGATACATTCTCTCCTTCGGAAGTTCTTAGTGCAATACTTCCAACCAACAGGTTAACTCATCGTAATAAACATTTGACAAGATTCAAATTTACACAATGTGATTTTTCCTACTTTAAAATGTTATGCTCTAGAGATTTTATTATTGCAAGAATGAAGGTCGGACTAGTGAAATTTCAATAGTTAGTGGGCCGTACAATTATTGTTAATGGCATTTCAAGTTATGAGATTCGTCTGCTATTTTAAAATTTCAAGCAAATTTTTATGAATGAAAATACCAAGGGTTCCAGGGTATAAACTGGGTCTACCTATGGCAGAAAAGGCGTTTTAATTGTTCAGATAATAACAACAACAACAACAACAAAAACGGTGTAGCGTTAGTGATTCTCCCATCAACTTCAGAATTGTCCCTCCCCCCACCCCTTCCCTCTGAATAAAAAATACGCCTACCACAAGAGGAGCTACATTGTTCCATGAATATCAGAAGGCGCGGCTCGAGACCACAGGTTACTTTTCCCAGAGCCCTGCTTCACCGCAGGAGCAGGATGTGCACGCAAATGAAAATATACATCCCTCTCCGAAAAGTCAAAAGTCTTGCCCCAAGCCCTGAACAAAGCACTCCTGACTGCGACGTTCACGGAACCAGTCCCAACAGAGAAGAGAACATTCACTACTGCAATTTTACTTAGTAGTTACTAATACAATATTTGACAGACCAAAAGTCATGTCTCCAAAAATGAACGAGAAAAATAGGCAATATCCAGAAAGAAAAAAGTTAAATCACAGTATGCAAGGGCCTCTGCTATTCCACTGAAGATCCTTGAGCAAAAAGAAGTCCAGTCCGGGCTATGTTTTTTTTTTTTTCTTTTCTGAAAAGTCTAATTTCCGAAGTATCTTCAGTGTTGAAAATGAAGGGAACATCGAAATGTTGCAGAACTATTTCGAAATAAAAATACAAACTATAGCATAGGCCCATATTTTTTAAAAAACACATAGTAATTATATCCCAATTTAGCTTATAAACTCATATTTTCACAGGCTGAAAATGAATGACTATTTTTGCAACACAGCTTTCTTTCTTTCTTTTTAAACATGTTCGTGTCACAACACAGGCCTATATACCACAGCCATGCCCCGCCGCAGTCTTTCTGAACTACTCTCCTCTTCTGAAGCCCGTCATCACAAGAAGCCTGCCTATGTAAACACACACGCTCTAAACATTCCGAATCCTTCCATTAATATTTTTTTAAACTTGGGTTATTCCGGAGGCAAAATATATACCTCTGAAGGTATCAAATCCAAACGACAGGTGTAACAGGACAAGACCAAATACAAAAGCATGAAGTATATTTCCATTAACAACTCTAGTAAGTTTCAACTAATTCCGGCTTTCTACAGTTCTGAATCTAAACTATACCAATTAACTCGTCTAGACATCATTTTGCAAGCCTGCATATTAAACGAACATTTTCGCCAAATATTGACATTAAATTCCATGCGAGTTAGTTGGATCTTCGTGTGAACTTACAGAGCCCATCAATATTTGAAAATTAAAATATATACGTCCACTGATAACAATTGATGCTGTGGAGACGGCCGATCCGTGCACATGTGGAAGACAGGAGTGCCTCCAGAAGATGCCATCGTAATAAATATCAACTCCAGGTCCAGACTAACTTTTCTCTCTCAGATGAGAGTTGTTTTCGCAATGCCGAAAACAATGAAAATATTAAGCTGCACGGGAGTAATGGAATGTCTGTTGATATCTATTTGAATTGCTAGAAATGACACACACAGAAGACAGTAACCCACCCTAATAAACATTCCCCATACTTCTTTTTCAACCCTAGGTAGAGTTAGCACACACGAGCTACTTACTTTTTTATTAAAGCGATGTAATTCCAGAAGACGCTCGTATTGTTCAGCCGCTCGAACACACAACCGCATGGTAAAAGCTTCCATCCTTGATGGTAGCGGCGAAATGCAGCAACCAGTCATCGACTTTCTTCCGCAGTAACCACTATCATGAACAAGTCTACCGTCACTCTCGCACGTCTCGCACTGAGTGACTACTCCTCCGTAGCGCGCGAACTTGTAGTTCTCGTCACGTGACTTCACAGCCTATGAACTCATGCGCATGCTCCTACTCCTGTATTTACGTCATGAGCCACACAACTGAAAAGCCGATTTCTTATGTTCAACAGGTATCGTACATCACGTCGAGATACGCCTCACAATTGAATTCGTAAGAATTTCTTCAGTTAGCTGCACTACATCGGTTCTGCGTTTACAAACAACTTATCGTACGTAAACAGTTATTCACGATAAATTACACAACTGCGTTTGGCATAAAATTGCAGAAAAAGAAAAGGCATGGTAATAAAAGGTTAAAGTACTGTATTCTTGTTATTTCAGTCCCCATCCGTTCACACGAAGATCCAATTAACTCGCAAGGAATTTAATATCAACATTTGGCGAAAATGTTCGTTTAATGGCTAGTCCACACCAAAATTAATAAACAATGTTAACAAAGCAAAGTTAATAAGCAATGTTAATGAAATTATTTCTCAACATAGTAAATAAACTTTTGTCAACAAACTTCTTCAACATTATGTCCACACCAGAATAGCTGTTTGTGAGGGAGGTTACGATGCATAGGGTCAGGAAAAAGAAAATATACGCCGAGTGTGGCAAAGAAAAATATTGGAAAGACAATTTAGAATTAAGATTGGAAAGAACACTTATGTCAGAACTTTTATTTCATGGAGCAGCAGGCTCTCAACATTTTCTTGAGAATGCCCCCACATGACTTTCAGTTCTTGTTGACAGTAATTAGGCCTGAAATAGGAAGAAATGAAGATTATCGGAAAGCTGGCTCCATTAATGAATGGCTATTTTTTATAGGCATAACTTTAAGATTCCTATCAACTGGTGAGTCGGACATTTAACTTATTTATGTGTTTAGAGTTTCAAAACAAGCAATTTCACTTACTGTGCCTGGGGTGTTGTTTTTTTTTTGTTTTTTTGCTAGTTGCTTTACGTCGCACCGACACAGATAGGTCTTATGGCGACGATGGGACGGGGAATGGCTAGGAGTGGGAAGGAAGCGGCCGTGGCCTTAATTAAGGTACAGCCCCAGCATCTGCCTGGTGTGAAAATGGGAAACCACGGAAAACCATTTTCAGGGCTGCCGATAGTGGGGTTCGAACCTACTATCTCCCGAATACTGGATACTGGCCGCACTTAAGCGACTGCAGCTATCGAGCTCGGTGCCTGAGGTGTTTGAAGATTTATACAACAATCTCAAGGAACTGGTAAAGGTACGAAATAAAGAAAATCTGTATTTAACCTAGTTAGCATGATATACAAGTTATTATGGAAGGTTAGATTATTCAGCGAGGAGCGAAGCTGGAAATGAAACTACACTAGAACACAGCTAAAAGAATATCATACAGAATTAAAAATACTGTGTTTTAGAAGTTTTGCTTGCGATCTGATAGTCAATTTTTAGAAGAAATAAGAAAGCATCGCTTTCCGCGTTACGAATTTGGGTGCTCGAATTGCGTCCTTGCGCATGTGCGAACGGAAATTTTAACGAAAACACGCAAAATTAATGAAAAGTTTCATTCACAAAAGTTAAAAGATATTTTGTTTCTTAACATGCTCGAAAAGTTAACGAAGACGCTATTTCGTGTATTAACATCTAAAAATGTCAATGAACATTGTTTATTAACAAAATTGACGAGAACATCTTGGTGTCGACGCACCTTAATTTGTAGGCTTGCAAACTGATTTCTAGACGAGTTAATTAGTATAGTTTGGATTCAGAACTGTAGAAACCAGAATTAGTTGAAACTTATTAGAGATTTTGTTAGTGAAATATTCTTCATGCTTCTGTATTTGATCTTGTCCTGTTACACCTATGGCTTGGATTTGATATCTTCAGATGGAATATATTTTGCCTCTGGAATAACCTAATTAAAAGTTTTTAATGGAAGGATTTGGAATGTTTAGAGCGTGTGTGTTTACATATTTATTTATTGTCTTGTTTTACATGGCGGGACACAGGCTATGGCCGGCAGGCTTCTTGTGACGACGGGCACTAGTTCAGGGTACTATTTTTTTTATAGTTCAGAAAGACTGCGGCAAGGCATGACTGTTGTATATAAGCCTACGTTGTGACGCGGACATGTTTAGAAAGAAAGAAAGAAAGAAAGAAAGAAAGAAAGAAAGAAAGAAAGCTCTGCTACAGAAAGCGTCATTCATTTTTAACCTATGAAGATATGAGTTTATAAGCTAGATTGGAATATGATTACTATGTGTTTATTTAAATATTAACCTATGCTGTAGTTTGTATTTTTATTTCGAAATACTTCTGCAGCATTTTTATGTTTTCTTCATTTTCAACACTGAAGATACTTCCGAAATTAGACTTTTCAGAAAAGTACTTTTGCACCTGCCTTTTGGCATACGCCAAGCAAAATGTAACTTCGCCATAGTTCCAATCTTATCCATGGCTGTGACAAAATTGTAGCTGCGGGGGTATGGGTGGTGCCGAGTAATGACATTCAGAGCATAGATAGTGTGTCTGATTGTTATGAAAGTTGTTGCTCGTAGGGTCAGTCGTACTGCAATAGCATTTTCTGGCCCAGTGAGGAGAGCAATGGCAAACTACCTCACTCCTCATCTTGCCTAGTACGCCTCATTTTGGCGCCGGCATTGGTCGTCGCGGTTTCCCAGTAACCGCATAACATTTGGTGGTGCTATTTGACGATCCAACCAGCGTCTGGGTGGAAGACTTAACAGACAACACCGTATTATGGTACATTGATGATAACAGAGAAACAGGAGTAAGACTGTTTTGGATTATCTACATGCAAACGTTAGTCGTTAACACTATTTGAAAGAAGGTTCTGTGGGACAGATGTATCCTTTATTAAACTCCTGGGAGGTATGGGTGTTACATATTGTCGTGATATTCAGAGGATGAAATACCAAGAACTTCCTAAAGTTACGACCTTGCTGAAAATTAGGGGTCTCGAACCGCTGCACAGAGTCATGTGCAAATGGACAGTTGCTAAAAAAAGACGTGCGCAAGGTATTGTACACATAAGTTCCTCGCAAGTAAACTTTTCTCACAAACAATTGAACTTATAGATTTTTTTGCTAGTGGCTGTACGCCGCACCGGCACAGATAGGTCTTATGGCGACGACGGGACAGGAAAGGGCTAAGAGTGGGAGGATAGCGGCCGTGGCCTTAATTAAGGTACCAGCATTTGCCTGGTGTAAAAATGGGAAACCACGCAAAACCATCTTCAGGGCTGCCGACAGTGGGGTTCGAACCCACTATTTTCCGAATACTGTATACTGCCCGTACGCGACTGCAGCTATCGAGCTTGGTGCTTACAGATATAATGTTTGTGCTAGGTATCCACAATGTTTTCTATGTGCACAGGAAGCAAATTATATTTTGAGAATAATTAAAATTAAGTCTAATAACAAAGGCGAGGAACATACAGTACCATGCGCTCATTCCATGCAATCCGTCACATGTGAAAAAATTTATTTCTGGAAGGAACGTGAGTTGTTCTTTCTTCCTTGTCAACATTACGTACATGGAAAAATAATTTATATTATATTTTTTACAATCAGCCTTACGCTGCACCGACACAGATATATCTTATGGGGTTATGGCGACGATGGGTTAAGAAAGGGCTAGGAATAGGAAGGAAGCGGCCGTGACCTTATTAAGTTTCAGCCCCAGCTTTTACCTGGAGTGAAAATGGGAAACCACGGAAAAACATCTTCTAGAAAGGAAGAAAGTTACCCACATAAAAGATGCCCGCTGCCCTGTTGCTGTGGACAGTAAATATTTATTAAAATAATCTTATGAACTTCAGTCACAAGGTTGTAATTTGTAATCACTGCCAAGTCCGACCTTTTCAAGGAGTTATGGGGGTTATTTACTGTATATCCATTCACTCTGGACACGCATATGTTTCCTATGCCTGTTCTACACCATACAATTTTTCTTTTAATTCAGTACTTCACAAGAAAAGTTGTCAAATCTTGTCAAAGATAGTTAACATTGTCAAAGATCTGACAAGATTTGAAAAGATTTGGCAAGGTTTGATAGCATTCTTTTTTTAATCATAGACGAAAGGCAGACAGCAGTTGCGGTTCTTGGACTAGCAGTGGGATATACAGTATTCTTAAAAAGAAGAAGAAGAAGCAAAATTTATATATGGTTATCTTCAACATAATGTTTGCAATGTTAGTTATTTACTGCCATAATATCATTTGCAGAGGTTATGTTATATCGCATTTACTTCCATTAATTTAATAAAAATTATAGCACCGAGTAAGTGGCCGCGCGGTTTGGGTCACGTAGCTATCAGCTTGTATTTTTAGGTTGATAATGGCTTCGAACCCAACTGTCGGCAGCCCTGAAGATGGTTTTCCGTGGTTTCCCATTTTCACACCAGGCAAATGTTGGCTGGGGCTGTACCTTAATTAAGGCCACGGTCGATTCCTTTCCACTCCGATCCCTTTCCTATCCCATCGTTGCAATAAGACCTATGTCGGTGCGACGTAAAGCAAATTGTAAAAAAATAAAACTGATAACAATGCAACGGAGATTCATATCTTAATACATGAAAACATGTTAGGAAATCAATAATAATAATAATAATAATAATAATAATAATAATAATAATAATAATAATAATAATAATAATAATAATAATTTTTGCTAAGGGCTTTACGTCGCACCGACACAGATAGGTCTTATGGCGACGATGGGATAGGAAAGGCCTAGGAGTTGGAAGGAAGCGGCCGTGGGCTTAATTAAGGTACAGCCCCAGCATTTGCCTGGTGTGAAAATAGGAAACCACGGAAAACCATTTTCAGGGCTGCCGACAGTGGGATTCGAACCCACTACCTCCCGGATGCAAGCTCACAGCCGCGCGCCTCTACACGCACGGCCAACTCGCCCGGTAATAATGATAATAATAATAATAATAATAATAATAATAATAATAATAATAATAATAATAATAATAATAATAATAATAATAATAATAATATGCGAAGATTGTCATAAATCGATCATTGCTGGCAGTGTTTACTTACAGGTTACTGTACGGTAATAAACATAAACGCTGTCCACTTTCTTGAGATATCTCTCTTGCAATCCCCTCGTACGCTGCTGTTTTATTCATTTCATTGTGGCACTCTACGGAACCCACAGGATATAGGTAGGGATGTGCGCCATACTTAGCAATTAATACACACACACAATATCCCTGGGAGCCTCCGTGGCTCAGGTGGCAGCGCACCGGACTCTCACCGCTGGGTTCCGTGGTTCAAATCCTGGTCACTCCATGTGAGATTTGTGCTGGGCAAAGCGGAGGCGGGACAGGTTTTTCTACGGGTACTCCGGTTTTCCCTGTCATCTTTCGTTCCAGCAACATTCTCCAACACTCATTCATTAATCATCGCCCCAGAGGAGTGCGACAGGCTTCGGCAGCCGGCACAATTCCTGTCCTCGCCGCTAGATGGGGCTTCATTCATTTCATCCCTGACCCGATCAAATGACTGGAAACAGGCTGTGGATTTTCACAACATCCCTGGGTCATGAAAACGAAGCCATTTTTGTTCTTTTGATTCCCGTCCCGGTAATTCCAACATGCCTAGCGGAATAGCGTTAATACTCGAATTCCATTGGTCAATTCTGTCAGAGACTTTGAAATTCTCTGATCGTTTAAAACATGTTCTAATTCAATTTCAAGACTTTTGAAAACTTCTCAAGAATTGCAAGCGATTTGAAAAATAAACTTGTGAAGTATTGACAATTCTTGTGAAGTCTTATTAAGTCTCGAATTGGATAACAATTTGATCGTGTACAACAGGCTTTACTCTGAGAGAGTCACATGCCTTGTAAAGTCGTTCGAAAAGTTCACGACTACCCGATCTCCCGTTCTATCGGATGAGGTTTCCTAGATCCGAATGTCCGCAACGGAATTCACTCAACCTTGGGAAGACAACTGGAAAGCTATTTGATACAAAGGGTACTGAATCTCTATTACAACAATATTGGCATTAACGCCACGTGACTGTACTATCCTGAAGGAGGCAGCCGCCACAATGTACACCATACCCTAACAGGAAACACAGTATTTTAATTTCAGCTAACATTTCTCAATCCCAGGCATTGGAAAAGACGTATTGACTCCCTTGTACCCACACCCTGCCTCCAATTTCCTCTTCATCAGAGTTGAATCAACTGCTACTATTGATGAGCTATAATTTCAGGCTGGTATCCGTAGATTAGAGATGAATGAGACATAAAACAGCTTATGAGCAATGAAAATATAGTACAGTGACGTCAGTAACTTCCTTTGTCTGCGTCAGACATTACACAGCGATCCAGGATTGCGATGTCCAAAGAGAAGAAATCTCAGTTCCAACCAAAAGAAATTGTTGTACAATCATCTCAGTAATCGTATATTATATAATCTTCTGATAATTATATAACCTTCTGAGTGCACTAATATTTTCTCTCTGACAATACAAAACTCGTGTTGTTAACTATAATTACACCCACTAGAAAAAGTCCGGTACAGAGGATATAGACCAAAAACGTTGAATATTCGGGACTGGGTGTTTATCAAGTCAAATATTACAAAACTTCGGTAACAAATGTGAAGGAATCTTATTTCACTGAACTTAAAACCCAAATTCTATTTCCCTAGCTTTGCAGCAAGAAGTAAAATAAAGGTAATTTCCTGGAGCAAATACTGGTTTGGGTCGAATGTTATGCATGCACTTTTACTTCTCGTAGAATTTTCTACATACATAGAAGCCTTAAACTTCACCGTGATTGTTTCTAGTTGGTTACTTATTTGATATTCGAGTGATTTGTCAGAAAAAATCGAAAATCGCAGACAGACTTTTAACGACCTGGTAGTATTTTCCAATGATGCTATATTAAGCTGTTATACAATGTAATGTGACTTTTATAATAATTAGATGCCCGTCTCTGCGGAGTAGTGGTTAGTGTGAATAGCTGCCACCACCGGAGGCCCGGGTTCGATTCCGTCTCTGCCACGAAATTTGAAAAGTACTACGAGGGCTGGAACGGTATCCACTCGGCCTCGGGAGGTCAAATGAGTAAAGGGGGTTCGATTCCCACCTCAGCCATCTTCGAAGTGGTTTTCCGTGGTTTGACACTTCTCCTCCAGGCAAATACCGGAAGGTACCCAACTTAAGGCCACTGTCGCTTCCTTCTCTCTTCCTCGTCTATCCCTTCCAAACTTACCCCCACCCCCACAAGGCCCGTGTTCAGCACAGCAGGTGAGGACGCCTGGGCGAGGTACTGGTTCTCCTACCCAGTTGTATTCCCGGACCTAAACTCTCACGCTCCAGGACACTGCCCTTGAGGCAGTAGAGGTGGGATCCCTCGCTGAGTACGAGGGAAAAACCAACCCTGGAGGGTAAACGGATTAAGAAAGAAAGAAAGAAAGAAAGAAAGAAAGAAAGAAAGAAAGAAAGAAAGAAAAAGAATAATTAGATACTTTTGAAAAACCCTTTGCTTCTACGTCTCGGGCGGAGAAATAGGCCTAATACTGCAAAGAAGGAGAAGAAGAAGAAAAGAAGAAGAAGAATTTGCTTTACGTCGCACCGACACAGATAGGTCTTAGGCCAACGATGGGATAGGAAAGTGCTAGGAACCGGGCTGAGTGGCTCAGACGGTTGAGGCGCTGGCCTTCTGACCCCAACTTGGCAAATTCGATCCTGGCTCAATTCGGTGGTATTTGAAGGTACTCAAATACGTCAGCCTCGTGTCGGTAGATTTACTGGCACGTAAAAGAATTCCTGCGGGACTAAGCTCTGGCATCTCGGCTTCTCTGAAAACCGTAAAAGTAGTTAGTGGGACGTACAGCAATTACCATTATTATTATTATTATTATTATTATTATTATTATTATTATTATTATTCAAGGGCTATGAGTGGGTAGGAAGCGCCCTGGCCTTTAAGGTACAGCCCTAGCATTTGCCTGGCGTGAAAATGGGAAGCCACGGGAAAATCCTCTTCAAGGCTGCCGACCATGGGGTCCGAATCCACTATCTCCTGAATGCAAGCTCACAGTAGCGTGACCCTAAACGCACCGTCAACACGCTCGATGATGATAATAATAATAATAATAATAATAATAATAATAATAATAATAATAATAATAATAATAATAATAATCAATGAAACATCGCAGAGATGAAATGGCGTATGGCTTTTAGTCCCGGGAGTGTCCGAGGACATGTTCGGCTCGCCAGGTGCAGGTCTTTCGATTTGACACCCTTCGGCGACCAGCGTGTCATGATGAGGATGTAATGATGATGAACACGGCACATACACCCAGTCTCCGTGCCAGAGAAATTAACCAATGATGGTTAAAATTCCCGACCCTGCCGGGAATCGAACCCAGGACCCCTGTGACCAAAGGCCAGGACGCTAACCATTGCGCCATGGAGCTGGACAACGCAGAGATAACTACCTATTACGATAAAATACTAAATTCTCGCATGTGTACGAGAATACTCCTATGTTTCGCAACCCTCCTTAAACGTTTCTCGCAGTAACTTCAGCCATTAATTATTCCAATGACAATAACACCCAAATGGAAAAACACTGCGATAGGAAAAAACTTTCGTGAACGTGAACGTACAACTAATTGGTTTCGAGCTATCAACGATAATTTCACTACTTTCAGAATAATATTTTTTTTACAATTTTTTTTACGTCGCACCGACACAGATAGGTCTTATGGCGACGATGGGGTAGGAAAGGGCGAAACGTGGGAAGGAAGCGGCCGTGGCCTTAATTAAGGTACAGCTTCAGAATGTGCCTGGTGTGAAAATGGGAAACAACGGAAAACTATCTTCAGGGCTGCCGACAGTGGGGCTCGAACCCACTATCTCCCGCTGCGCAACCCTAACCGCACGGCCAACTCGCCCGGTGATAAATATTTAGACCTCCGGTTGTTGGGGACTTGCTGATTTCCTTTGTAATTCAGTTAAATCGAGTCATTACCTTTCAAGAGCTGAATGGTTAAGGAATGAGTATTTCTACTTCTTGAGCTTCCTATAAGAGAAGAAATTCTAGAATTCACGGCGACGAATGAGATTACTGTTATGGTTAGTAGGACGATCAATAGGGCTAGTTACTGCAGAATTTCTGAAATAGAACCATTCACTCCTCTTGGAATACATACCAAATATCCACATGAACTACCGAGCGCTAAGTGGCTCAGATGGCAAAGCGCTGGCTTTCTGAGGCTAAGTTGGTGGCTTCGATCCCGATTCAGGTAGGTGGTCGTCAAATACGCCAGCCTTATGTCGGTAGATTTACTGGCGCGTGAGAGAACTCCTACGATACAAAATTCCATCTTGCTGGGCTGAGTGGCCCAGACGGTTAAGGCACTGGCCTTCTGAACCCAACTTGGCAGGTTCGATCCTGGCTCAGTACGGTGGTATTTGAAGGTAATCTAATACGTCAGCCTCGTGTCAGTAGATTTACTGGCACGTAAAAGAACTCCTGCGTGACCAAGTTCCGGCATCTCGGCTTCTCCAAAAACCGTAAAGTAGTTAGTGGAACGTAGAGCCAATAACATTATTATTATTATTATTATTATTATTATTATTATTATTATTATTATTATTTGTGGGAAGGAAGCGGCCGGGCCTTTATGGTACAGCCTTAGCATTTGTCTAGCGTAAAAATGGGATGCCGCGGGAAATCCCTCTTCAAGGCTGCTTACCATAGGGTCCGAACTGACTATCTCCTGAATGCAAGCACACAGCTGCGGGACCCTAACCGCACGGTCAACACGCTCGGTAATAATAATAATAATAATAATAATAATAATAATAATAATAATAATAATAATAATAAAACAAGACAGAGATAACTACCTATTACGATAAAATATTAATTATCGCATGTGTAGAGAATACTCCTATGTATCGCAACCCTCCTTAAACGTTTCTTGCAGTAACTTCAGCCATTAATTATTCGAATAACAATAACAACCGAATGGAAAAACACTGCGGTAGGAAAAAAAATATTCGTGATCGTGAACATACAACTAATTAGTTTCGAGCTATCAACGATAATTTCACTGTTTTCAGAACAATAATTATTTTTTTACAGCCCAGTATTTGCCTTGTGTGAAAATGGGAAACCACGGAAAACTATCTTCGGGCTGCCGACAGTGGAGCTCGAGCCCACTATCTGCCGGATGCAAGCTCACAGCTGTGCGACCCTAACCGCACGGCCAACTCGCCCGGTGATAAATATTTAGACCTCCGGTTGGTGGGGACTTGCTGATTTCCTTTGTAATTCAGTTAAATGGCGTCATGATATTTCAAGTGCTGAATGGTTAAGGGATGAGTATTTGTACTTCTTGAGCTTCTTATAAGAGAAGAAATTCTAGAATTCTCGGCGACGACTGAGACTACTGTTATGGTTAGTGGGACGATCAATAGGGCTAGTTACTGCAGAATTTCTGAAATAGAGCCATCCACTCCTCTTGGAACTCATACCAAATATCCACGTGAATTGCCGAACGCTGAGTGGCTCAGATGGAGAGCGCCGGATTTCTGAGGCCCAGTTTTTGGCTTCGATCCCGATTCAGAAAGGTGGTCTCAAATACGCCAGCCTTGTGTCTCGGTAGATTTACTGGCGCGAGAGAGAACTCCAATGGGACAAAATTCCATCTTGCCGGGCTGAGTGGCTCAGACGGTTAAGGCAATGGCCGTCTGAACCCAACTTGGTAGGTTCGATCCTGGCTCAGTCCGGTGGTATTTGAAGGTATTCTAATACGACAGCCATGTGTCCGTAGATTTACTGGCACGTATAAGAATTCCTGCGGGACTAAGCTCTGGCATCTCGGCTTCTCTGAAAACCGTAAAAGTAGTTAGTGGGACGTACAGCAATTACCATTATTATTATTATTATTATTATTATTATTATTATTATTATTACTATTATTATTATTATTATTATTATTATTATTATTATTATTATTATTATTATTATTATTATTATTATTATTATTCAAGGGCTATGAGTGGGTAGGAAGCGCCCTGGCCTTTAAGGTACAGCCCTAGCATTTGCCTGGCGTGAAAATGGGAAGCCACGGGAAAATCCTCTTCAAGGCTGCCGACCATGGGGTCCGAATCCACTATCTCCTGAATGCAAGCTCACAGTAGCGTGACCCTAAACGCACCGTCAACACGCTCGATGATAATAATAATAATAATAATAATAATCAATGAAACATCGCAGAGATGAAATGGCGTATGGCTTTTAGTCCCGGGAGTGTCCGAGGACATGTTCGGCTCGCCAGGTGCAGGTCTTTCGATTTGACACCCTTCGGCGACCAGCGTGTCATGATGAGGATGTAATGATGATGAACACGGCACATACACCCAGTCTCCGTGCCAGAGAAATTAACCAATGATGGTTAAAATTCCCGACCCTGCCGGGAATCGAACCCAGGACCCCTGTGACCAAAGGCCAGGACGCTAACCATTGCGCCATGGAGCTGGACAACGCAGAGATAACTACCTATTACGATAAAATACTAAATTCTCGCATGTGTACGAGAATACTCCTATGTTTCGCAACCCTCCTTAAACGTTTCTCGCAGTAACTTCAGCCATTAATTATTCCAATGACAATAACACCCAAATGGAAAAACACTGCGATAGGAAAAAACTTTCGTGAACGTGAACGTACAACTAATTGGTTTCGAGCTATCAACGATAATTTCACTACTTTCAGAATAATATTTTTTTTTACAATTTTTTTTACGTCGCACCGACACAGATAGGTCTTATGGCGACGATGGGGTAGGAAAGGGCGAAACGTGGGAAGGAAGCGGCCGTGGCCTTAATTAAGGTACAGCTTCAGAATGTGCCTGGTGTGAAAATGGGAAACAACGGAAAACTATCTTCAGGGCTGCCGACAGTGGGGCTCGAACCCACTATCTCCCACTGCGCAACCCTAACCGCACGGCCAACTCGCCCGGTGATAAATATTTAGACCTCCGGTTGTTGGGGACTTGCTGATTTCCTTTGTAATTCAGTTAAATCGAGTCATTACCTATCAAGAGCTGAATGGTTAAGGAATGAGTATTTCTACTTCTTGAGCTTCCTATAAGAGAAGAAATTCTAGAATTCACGGCGACGAATGAGATTACTGTTATGGTTAGTAGGACGATCAATAGGGCTAGTTACTGCAGAATTTCTGAAATAGAACCATTCACCCCTCTTGGAATACATACCAAATATCCACATGAACTACCGAGCGCTAAGTGGCTCAGATGGCAAAGCGCTGGCTTTCTGAGGCTAAGTTGGTGGCTTCGATCCCGATTCAGGTAGGTGGTCGTCAAATACGCCAGCCTTATGTCGGTAGATTTACTGGCGCGTGAGAGAACTCCTACGATACAAAATTCCATCTTGCTGGGCTGAGTGGCCCAGACGGTTAAGGCACTGGCCTTCTGAACCCAACTTGGCAGGTTCGATCCTGGCTCAGTACGGTGGTATTTGAAGGTAATCTAATACGTCAGCCTCGTGTCAGTAGATTTACTGGCACGTAAAAGAACTCCTGCGTGACCAAGTTCCGGCATCTCGGCTTCTCCAAAAACCGTAAAGTAGTTAGTGGAACGTAGAGCCAATAACATTATTATTATTATTATTATTATTATTATTATTATTATTATTATTATTATTATTATTATTATTATTATTATTTGTGGGAAGGAAGCGGCCGGGCCTTTATGGTACAGCCTTAGCATTTGTCTAGCGTAAAAATGGGATGCCGCGGGAAATCCCTCTTCAAGGCTGCTTACCATAGGGTCCGAACTGACTATCTCCTGAGTGCAAGCTCACAGCTGCGCGACCCTAACCGCACGGCCAACTCGCCCGGTGATAAATATTTAGACCTCCGGTTGGTGGGGACTTGCTGATTTCCTTTGTAATTCAGTTAAATGGCGTCATGATATTTCAAGTGCTGAATGGTTAAGGGATGAGTATTTGTACTTCTTGAGCTTCTTATAAGAGAAGAAATTCTAGAATTCTCGGCGACGACTGAGACTACTGTTATGGTTAGTGGGACGATCAATAGGGCTAGTTACTGCAGAATTTCTGAAATAGAGCCATCCACTCCTCTTGGAACTCATACCAAATATCCACGTGAATTGCCGAACGCTGAGTGGCTCAGATGGAGAGCGCCGGATTTCTGAGGCCCAGTTTTTGGCTTCGATCCCGATTCAGAAAGGTGGTCTCAAATACGCCAGCCTTGTGTCTCGGTAGATTTACTGGCGCGAGAGAGAACTCCAATGGGACAAAATTCCATCTTGCCGGGCTGAGTGGCTCAGACGGTTAAGGCAATGGCCGTCTGAACCCAACTTGGTAGGTTCGATCCTGGCTCAGTCCGGTGGTATTTGAAGGTATTCTAATACGACAGCCATGTGTCCGTAGATTTACTGGCACGTATAAGAATTCCTGCGGGACTAAGCTCTGGCATCTCGGCTTCTCTGAAAACCGTAAAAGTAGTTAGTGGGACGTACAGCAATTACCATTATTATTATTAT
This sequence comes from Anabrus simplex, assembly GCF_040414725.1. Taxonomy (NCBI): domain Eukaryota; kingdom Metazoa; phylum Arthropoda; class Insecta; order Orthoptera; family Tettigoniidae; genus Anabrus; species Anabrus simplex. The sequence goes on along the minus strand of NC_090266.1, from coordinate 1,145,006,587 downwards.
TATTATTATTATTATTATTATTACTATTATTATTATTATTATTATTATTATTATTATTATTATTATTATTATTATTATTATTATTATTATTCAAGGGCTATGAGTGGGTAGGAAGCGCCCTGGCCTTTAAGGTACAGCCCTAGCATTTGCCTGGCGTGAAAACGGGAAGCCACGGGAAAATCCTCTTCAAGGCTGCCGACCATGGGGTCCGAATCCACTATCTCCTGAATGCAAGCTCACAGTAGCGTGACCCTAAACGCACCGTCAACACGCTCGATGATAATAATAATAATAATAATAATAATCAATGAAACATCGCAGAGATGAAATGGCGTATGGCTTTTAGTCCCGGGAGTGTCCGAGATGACGCAGAGTACTACGGTCACCAATTTGTCAGGATAGTTTTGAATATCGATGGGAAGAGAAGGAAGAAATCAGCAGTGAAGATCGATGAGAGTATTTCAAAGGTCTTAAAAATACTTGAAGTTGATGGCAAACTAAGATCATTCCTAGTCTGTGTTGCTTACGCTCAGAAACTGCAGTGAAACTACCCTGGAATATTACTGGATTTGTAAATCATGCAAATATTGTAAATATAGAAATATTCTGAATCATAATTAATAAAGAGAAAACGTGACAATAAAATGTCATTGCATAACCATGTAAATATCTTGAATCCGCACTTAAAAAATAAAAACTTGACGAACTTGCATAAAGTGAAAAAAATATATGTATGAGGAACGCAAAGAGACTACCTCCCTTTGGTGTTCCCTGGAAACGGCGCTAAATCAGCTAAATGTATCTTACAATGTATAAAATTAACCAGCAAAACAAACCCCATGGTGCAACAGCCCTTGAAGGGCCTTGGTCTACCAAGTGACCGATGCTCAGCGCGAAGGCCTGCAGATTACGAGGTGAGGTGTGGTCAGCACGGCGAATCCTCACGGTAGTTATTCTTGGCTCTCTACACCAGCGCCACTATCTCGCCATCAGATAGCTCCTCAATTCTAATCTAATCACCTCGAACCAGCCCTCAGATTCAGGTAAAAATTCCTGACCTGGCCGGGAATCGAATCCGGGGCTTCCGGGTAAGAGGCTGGCACGCTACTCCTACACCATGGGGCCGGCATTTATAAAATTAACGGTTACTTATAAATTGCATCCAAATTCACTACCGTGATTACCAGAGCTACGATTTTTGATGACATATCATCTTTCAGTTGGTTCTAAATAGACATTGCTAACTTGTATAGAAATCCTTATCATAGTTCCCACATTGTAGAAATGCTAATTACCGAGAAAGTGGCCGTGCGGTTAGAGTCGCGCAGCTGTGAGCTTGCATTCGGGAGATAGTGGGATCGAACCCCACTGTCGGCAGCCCTGAAGATGGTTTTCCGCTTTTTCCCATTTTCACACTAGGCAAATGCTGGGGCTGTACCTTAATGAAGGCCACGGCGGCTACCTTCCCAATCTCCCACCCTTCCGTCGCCGAAAACCTTTGATGTCTTAGTGCGACGTTAAACAAATAGCAAAAAAATGCTAATTTATTAGGCCATTTTTGCCATTTTGTATTATCAGGTCATTTTATAAAGTTGTAAGTCATTATGCGGTCATTTTATGGAATTTATTGTCCGGCTCCATGGCTAAATGGTTAGCGTGCTGGCCTCTGGTCACAGGGGTCCCGGGTTCGATTACCGGCATGGTCGGGAGGTTTAACCATAATGGGTTCTGGGTTCGTTCCGCTGGCACGGGGGCTGGGTGTACGACCCGCATGTCGCCTACGGCAGTCAAATCAAAAAGACCTGCACCTGGCGAGCCGAAGACTATTTCATACTTTTTGAGTCGTTTTCTTACATGTTGAAGTATTTACGCGTGTGGTATTGGATTTCCAGGAGAGGCCAGTATTTATGTGCATTTTCGTCAAAGTACCTATCAAATTACATTACGTATCCAAAATTTATGTTAGTATGACCATTCTACTTCTGAATCAAGTAGAATGAAAGGCTCCGTGCAAGTGTTCCAAGCCCTCCAGGATATGTATCTGCAGGATCCAAAGGTCGCGGGTTTAAACCCGACAGAGGTAGTCGAATTTTGAAAAGGCGGAAAACAAGAAGGTATGGAGACGATCTCTGGTAACATTGTTGGTGCTTACCAGACCAAACTAAGTGAATCTCGGTCTTACATCGCCCAACAGAAATACATCTGCCATCTGGTAGAGAAAAATGAAACGTCGAAATTTTCGCACAGGCAGCCTAAATGACGTCAACTTTAAATGCCTGCGCACGGTAAATGAGGCCATATTATTATTATTATTATTATTATTATTATTATTATTATTATTATTATTATTATTATTATTATTATTATTATTATTATTTCGTATCGGCCTACTAAGGACCACATTATTTGAGATGTATTCTCTGGGCTTTGGTCTTTGCACAGTGCTCCTTCATTTGTTGCCAGTGTTGCTCTTTGCTTTCCTCGGTCCACGTCATTCCCGTCTTCAACTTTGGCCTTTCTTGAAAACCCTGGTGGTCTTTTAGCATCCTCCTGAGTGGGTTGCGTTCTTGTATATCTTCATAAGTGATCCCCATCTCCTGTAGGTCCCTTTCTACCTCCTTGAACCAAGTTGGCTGAGTCTTCTTATCTTTAAAATAGGTAAAGATCTGGTTCGAAAATCGTGTGGGTTTCATTCTCAGCAAGTGGCCACAAAATGCAATTCTCCTTCTGCGCATGACATCAGAGATCTTCTAGACACGAGTATACAGCTCATGGTTATGCCGACGTCGATATTCATCTTTGTCCTTAACTGGGCCAAGAAATTTCCTTAAGATCTTTCTTTAATTTCAGATTTTTCTATCAGGCCTTTCTTGGGCAGCCTCTGGTCTTATGGCAGTGCAATAATGTCTGAGTTTTGCGTTCAAGGATGACTTTTTGATGTAAACGTCTTTGGTCAGTTTATAAGTATTTTCCATTTTATTCATGCGCAATGCGAAAGCTTCTTTTTAAGAGATAAGATATTTGCATTTATCTGTCCGTTTGATAGCCCCTGGTTTACTTTTAGCTCTATTGATGCAGGCTTGATGTTGGTTATGAATCGCGTTTACTCCAAAGAGATCTGGAGGCCTGCTTTTTCCGCCTGTGACCTGAGGTGATTAATTTGCTTTGTAGCCATGTGTAACGAATCAGAGAAAATTGCTAGATCATCTGCAAAAGCTAGGCAATCAATTAAAAGGTTCATATTCTTGTAACCCAATCTCACACCATTTTGGAGCCCATCGTTGTTTAATTTCTTTGTGCCACTCACGGATGACTTCAGTGCTTTTTTTTTTTTTTTACGAGAAAAGTTGGCGGTACTCACCCGAACTTCTTCATAAACGGAATCTCACACTTTGTTCATATCTCCAGACGTACCGTCGTCTTCTCTTCCAACGGTACTGATTTTACTACTGACGCACTCTGAAGAAATGTTCACTTCCATCTGCTTGTCTGGTCCTAATCTTGTAAAATCTTGGCACACCTTACAACCTAACATTTTATTTTCTGCACAAAGCCTCTCGTTTCTCTGGAAAAGATAATTTTTCCGAGTTAATATCCAACAATCGGGCCCATCATTTCAGAATTGATTTCCTCTTTAACTGCAGTAAATGTATCGGTACTTGCGATGTTTTCTTCAAATTCACTTGATTCACTGTTCACAGGTTCAGGAGATACTTCAAAAGAATCGTCATGTTTTCTTTTATTGGTTATTTTATTCATTTCCCTTCTCTAACTTATGAACCACGTGCACCCCTTGCTCTTACTAAATAACTATAAGCTCGCTTGCCTTGACAGTTCAATAGAAGTATTTATACTTTCCAAATGATTTAAAAACAACGAAAGAAGTTAAATTTTAGGCTGCCAGAGAAAACGAGTATAAGACAGAAAATGTTCAAAATAAGATAAGCCTTCGGTGTGAGTCCTGGAAGGGATTTCGATCTTTGGTCTAACTAAGTAATATAAGTCAGAACTAAACTATATGTGCAGTATTTCATTAGGTCCTAACAGTACTGTACAAGTAAACATGTTAATATCTGTCTAGGGGAGAAAATTACAAGATTCGGGAGATAGTGGGTTCGAACCCAACTGTCGGCAGCCCTTAAGGTGGTTTTCCGTGGTTTCCCATTTTCACGCCAGGCAAATGCCGGGGGCTGTTCCTTAACTAAGACCACGGCCACTTCCTTCCCTTTCCTATCATATCGTCGCTATAAGACCTATCTGTGTCGGTGCGACGTAAAGCAAATTGTAAAAAAAAGAGTAGGCCTACAAGTCTTTTTTCGACTCATGCTCGTTTTCGCTGGTAGCCTACAATTTAACATATATTAAGCCCAGATTAACTATAACGGTTAGGTATTTACTACTTGTCTACTGCTACGTTGGTATTAACGGCACTTGACGAGAACAGTTCGTTTGCTGAGGGGTGAGAAAACTAGCTTCTACTATACCGTACTGTATTCCAGTAGCCAAAATGTGGACGGATAAGAAACAGCAACACGACCACTATGTCAATCAATCAATCAATCAATCAATCAATCAATCAATCAATCAATCAATCAATCAATCAATCAATCAATCAAGCAATCAATCACTACTGATCTGCATATAGGGCAGTCACCCAGGTGGCAGACTCCCTATCTGCTGTTTTCCTAGCCTTTTCTTAAATGATTGCAAAGAAACTAGAAATTTATTGAACGTCCCCCTTTATAAGTTATTCCAATAACTAACTCCCCTTTCTATAAACGAATATTTACCCCAATTTGTCCTCCTGAATTCCAGCTTTATCTTCATATTGTGATCTTTCCTACCTTTAAAGACACCACTCAAATTTATTCGTCTACTGATGTCATTCCACGTCATCTCTCCACTGACTGCTCGGAACATACCACTTAGTCGAGCAGCTCGTCTCCTTTCTCCCAAGTCTTCCCAGCCCAAACATTGAAACGTTTTTGTAACGCTACTCTTTTATCGGAAATCACCCAGAACAAATCGAGCTGTTTTTCTTTGGATTTTCTCCAGTTCATGAATCAAGTAATCGCGATGAGGGTCCCATACACTGGAACCATATTCTAGTTGGGGTCTTTCCCTCTCCTTCAGATCCTTAATACAACCCCTAAATACCCTCATAACCATGAGCAGAGATCTGTACCCGTTATTTACGGTCATATTTATGTGAATTCCCCAATGAAGATCTTTCCTTATATTAACACCTAAGTACTTACAATGATCCCAAAAAGGAACTTTCAACTCATCAACGTAGTAATTAAAACTCAGAGGACTTTTCCTATTTGTGAAACTCACAACCTGACTTTTAACCCCGTTTATCATCATACCATTGCCTACTGTCCATCTCACAACATTATCGAGGTCATTTTGCAGTTTCTCCCAATCTTGTAACTTATTTATTACTCTGTACAGAATAACATCATCTGAAAAAAGCCTTATATCTGATTTCACTTCTTTACTCATATCATTTATATGTATAAGAAAACATTACTGCCTTGAGGAATTCCCCTCTAATTATTACAAGGTCAGATAAAGATTCGCCTACTCTAATTTTCTGAGTTCTATTTTGTAGAAATATAGCCACCCATTCAGTCACTCTTTTGTCTAGTCCAATTGCCCTCATTTTTGCCAGTAGTCTCCCATGATCTACCCTATCAAATGCCTTAGGTAGGTCAATGGCGATACAATCCATTTGACCTCCTCAATCCGAGATATGTGCTATTTCTTGCTGGAATCCTACAAGGTGAGCTTCAGTGGAATAACCTTTCATAAACCCGAACTGCCTTCTATTGAACCAGTTATTAATTTCGCAAACATGTCCAATATAATCAGAAAGAATGCTTTCCCAAAGTTTACATGCAATGCATGTCAAACTTAGTGGCCTGTAATTTTCAGCTTTATGTCTATCACCCTTTCCTTTATACACAGGGGCATTCATTTGGTATAGCTCCTTCATACAAACAACATTCAAGTAAGTATTTTAGATATGGTACTATAACCCAACCCATTGTCTTTAGTATATCCTCCGAAACTTTGTCATTTCCAGCTGCTTTTCTAGTTTTCAACTTTTGTATCTTAGGCCTTCGAATTCTCTTTTCCGCCTGCTGCTATTTTTTAAGGGATATAGTATGATTGCATCTGTATCTTGGCACAGTCCAGAAAAATATGTAGCTTTCACCGAGGTCTCAGACTCATTTATGACTGTGACAGTATGAAAACTGCTGAGGTAACTGGTGCTGAGTAATGACATTCGGAGCACGACTAGCGTGTCTGTTATGAAAGGTGCTATTCATAGTGATAGTCGTGCTCCAATAGCACTTCTGGCCCAGTGAGGAACGGATGGTAGACACTTACTGCTGTACGTTCAGGTAGACCCACTTCCAAAATCTTGTACCGATCAACCATATTTCAACTTCTTCACAACTGCAACTATATTTCAATTTCCCCACAGCCACGTCTCACCTTCTACTTCCCCGTAATACCGGAATAGTAGTATTAAAGTCTCAACCCTGCTCACACAACGTCTTGTAACATTGCAATTAAGGAAGGCTTAAACAAGGAACTACCAACAGGCTCTCATGGGACAGCGGACCTCAAAAGGACGGCAGTCCTAACGCCCCCTTCGAGGGGCACACAGGGGAGTCGCAAAGAGTACAGATCAGATCAGATCAGAAAAGCAATGGCAAACAAAATCACTCCTCATCATGCCTTGTATGCCCCATTAAGGCGCCTTCATCGCCAGCTGATTTATTGTCCTGATGCTTCCATTATCCAAGATTTTTGGTGCGCAGCTGTCCTATATTTGGGCAGGTGGAATGTAAAATTCTGCCTTGTTCGCCTGCTTGGAACATGAAGCGGAATCAATCCCAGTATATCCGGACAGTCCACTTACTCTTCAAGCATTTAGCTGCTAACATTACGCTGATAACATTAATACGGTAGCCACACCAGGTGCATATTATTATTTTGACCTACAGTATCTGTATGAAAATAGCTATATGTTTTTGGAAAGGTGCGGCACCTTAAAATCCTTTCACTAATGTCCGGCTCCATGGCTCAATGGTTAGCGTGCTGGCCTTTGGTCACAGGGGTCCCAGGTTCGATTCCCGGCAGAATCGGGAATTTTAACCATAATTGGTTCATTTCACTGGCGCGGGAGCTGCGTGTATATGTCGTCTTCATCATCATTCCATCCTCATCACGACGCGCAGGTCGCCTACGGGAATCAAATCAAAAGACCTGCATCTGGCGAGCCAAACACGTCCTCGGACACTCCCGGCGCTAAAAGCCATACGCCATTTCATTTCAATATATGTATTTGGAGACATGAAATGAACGAAATAAACACAGTTAGTTGCACCTTTTGCTTTTTTTTTTTTTTTAAGGAGATTACTACATGTTGCCACTTTTTCCCTTCTAGCACCAGCACATTTTCCCACTCTTACCTGCGTTTTAAAAAGATTATACATAATTTTGATAAAACTGACGCAGAAACCATCCAGCAGGCCCAACAACTACTCACCAAGAAAGACCTCGAGTTGGAACTTTCTGCAGTGCACAGCGACAGGTATTTGCCTGATGTGATTCAGAGTTTGGAAGAAGTTGATGAGGATTAGGGAGAGCCTTGATGGATTTGCTAAAAACAAATTCGAATTAAATTTGAAGAACAATCCAGATGTGGAAACCTTTGACTGAACTCCCTTTAAGAGTGCTGAAAATATATGCTTCATTGGTTTCTGTAGATGTCTCTCACTACAGAAGAATATATTGCGTCGAAGTGCCAGCGACTTACTATCAAAAACACTGAAATGTTGTGTGCAATCCAATATAACAAGTTTATTCATTATTAGAACTCAATAAATGGGACAAGGAAAGATCTTTTTTTTTTGCTAGCTGTTTTACGTCGCACCAACACAGATAGGTCTTATCGCGACGATGGGATAGTAAAGGCCTAGGGATTGGAAGGAAGCGGCCGTGGCCTTAATTAAGGTACAGCCCCAGCATTTGCCTGATGTGAAAATGGGAAACCACGGAAAACCATCTTCAGGGCTTCCGACAGTGAGATTGGAATCCACTATTTCCCGGATGCAAGCTCACAGCTGCGCGCCCCTAACCGCACGACCAACTCGCCCGGTCAAGGAAAGATCATTTGACTGGTTTAAACTTTAATAACGCGATTTCATCAACGCCTTTTTGTATGTATTTTCAGAACCTTTTTCCCCCTTTTCTGATCATACTTTCCACGTTAAAATCCTTTCCATTATTATTATTATTATTATTATTATTATTATTATTATTATTATTATTATTATTATTATTATTGTACCGGTTGGTACACCTCTACGCCGCACATTTGAATTTTCCGCCTTAAAGTACTCCTCTACAGGAGAAATTCTGAACTTTAACAACTGTATCAACTCATAAGTTTGCTCAGAAGATGTCACTACCGTAAATTTTGTGATTACGAAGTTGTCAGTACTGTGTGGAGTTCAACTTGTTTTGTCTTCTATTGATCAAGAAGTGTGGACATTCTCTGATAGATGTCTCTACAAAAAACTATGACCATGCACCCTGGTGCGAAGTGGAAGAACTTTATTTGAAGAAATTTTGTATTCATAAGTTTGTTCTTTACTAAATTTCGTTCTTTCATTTGTGGGTTGGCAATATAAATCTTTTCTTTCCGCCAGTTTTGAACTTAGCCAATCCAGAATTTCTGTAATTAATTTTTGACCAATCGTGTCTTTCTTCTTCGGTTTGGATGTGTAACTGTAAGCTACCCAATAAACGCCTGTGGGTGTGTCTTAATTATTTATGAAAGGTCTCGAATCTTCCCCGAGAGTATAAAAACTGCTGATTTTCCTGTCTCTCGGCCACTCGAACAACATCTAGCCTAGTGTATGGAAGTGTAGCAGGGGGCGGGTAGCGCCTCTTCCTTCGGGCAGCAGCTCTTCACAAAGGTTTTTTTTTTGCTTTACGTCGCACCGACACAGATAGGTCTTATGGCGACGATGGGACAAGGAAGGGCTAGGAGTGGGAAGGAAGCGGCCGTGGCCTTAATTAAGGTACAGCCCCTGCATTTGCCTGGTGTGAAAATGGGAAACCACGGAAAACCATTTTCAGGGCTGCCGATAGTGGGGTTCGAACGAACTATCTCCCGAATACTGGATACTGGCCGCACTTAAGCGGCTGCAGCTATCGAGGTAATGGCCGTTTAACATCTTTATTTTCTTGCTAGCTCAGCAGTTTAACCCTCGGGGAAGGTCTGAAACCTTTTTATTATGTAACCTATCTCCTAAACATGTAAAATTTTGTAAATCTTCATATAACTTTAACTGAAAATCGGGGATAGAGAGTGCTTTACCCTCTCGAGCTCCCCTTCATTTTGAATTCGAGGTGACTACGTTTTCGTAACCGTTCTTCTACTCTTCCGTAATGTATTAAATTTATTCTGTATACGAATCACCTCCATAGTTTGGGAATAGCCCCTGCTTCATCGGCCTAGTGCCTCTTAGGTTTTAAGAAGTTTCGTGTAGGAGTGCAAATTTACACCTCCATTCAGTTTTGCATTTTGGGCCAATTACTTAACCTATTCTTTTTCAACGAAGGCCCAATAGGTTGGGTACAAGATACCCCTGTTTCACTGTAAGTTGTGCCTTGATGGCAATCATGTGTAAAAGTCCGGTATTACCTTTATAAGCTTGAACAATTGAGACGGGTTAGCTCTTTTATTTGTGGTAAAAGTGCCTCAGAGAGGCTTGATATTCGAAGGTGGGAGCAAGTGCTCCATGTTATTGGGTGTTTTCTGCCCTTTGGTAAATATGTGTTTGGGAGCTGAGAGCTTAGGAAATGTAAAGTGAAGGCTTGAAGCCTAAGTTCTGTTATACCACCAGATCTTGTCGTTCCTAGACTTAAATTTTGTTACTGGTACCTTATTACTTGTTGTTATTGGTTAAAGTTGGAAATTCTATATCAAAACTGTTAAGTTTGGCTGTTTTGAAAATATAACCTTTAATGCAATTTTAATTCATTTCTCGGCTTTGTAGTTAGACCCATTCCAGCCCGCACCTTCTTTCACCTCTGCATTCCACGGGTAACCCCGTAACAATTATTATTATTATTATTATTATTATTATTATTATTATTATTATTGAGCGGGCATGTACTAGCAGATAAAGTAGATCAAACTACGGGTGGCCCCTGAAGTTACGGGAGAGCAATATCGCAGAGCCAGAATGCAGTTGGATTTTAAAACGTTGACTGATTCCAAGCAGTAAGTATTGAACTTTCAGTTCGTAGGACTGATTAACTGATTCACTGATAATCTGGCTTATTTTTATTGTCAATCGTTTATTTGGCGAGTACCATCACTATTCAATACCCCGAAAGCTGCTACAACGAAGGTTTAGCGGCCGCGATAACCAACAGGTCAGTACAGCCGACCTTTCCCCAAGGACACTGCTACACTCACCGCCGCTAATTTCAACAGAGCGTAGTATATTAATAGCATAGTATCGCTTTCATTCGTAATCACGTACTGAAAAAGAAAACTATTGCAATGACGTCTGATATTTCAGCCGATAATCGATCTCAAACGAAAGAAATGACGACCAGCACATGATTACTGACTGTAAACTGCTTCCTCAAACCATGAAATGGAAACTACACAAGTTTTCGAAGATTCAAAATTATCAAGTGATACAATGATGCCAATAAAAGGACAGAATTCGAAACAAAGTAGACTGGCGAGTTTCAGAGGATCTTTTTGGCACCAAAATATCATACTGTCAATTTAACGGAGGACACAAATGAAGAAAGGTCTCCCTGGAAAAACAGTGCAGGGTAGGGTAGGCAGGCAAGAGGGATGGGAAGGAAGGGAAAGTTGTGAAAGACAGGCGGGCTAATGTTTTTACGGGAAGGAAAATGAGGGCTAAAGGTACTCTCAGGGAGGGTGTTCAGGAGATATATATGTGAGAAATCGGTATGAATCACTGCACGTAGAACAACAAAGGGAAGATGGGGAACAGGCAAGTGTGCAGAGAAGGAGCGAGGCAAGAGAGAATGGAAACGCAGAGTAGAGAAAACGAAGAGGGAGGTGGAACAGGGTCGTGTGAGGGAGAGAAGGACGAAGATTCTGTAGGCGACAGGGATGTTAAGGGAGACCAGGAGATGAGGGGGATCTAACGGGGTGGGTGGAGTTGAAGCTCTATTCATGGGTGACTCTACTGTCAGGCATGTGGGGAAAGTTTGTGGAGAAAAGGAAAGTCGGGTAGAATGTTATCCAGGAATTAGGTTAAGGCAGAAGATGTGTGTGCGATTTGCTTTACGTCCCACCGACACAGATAGGTCTTTTGGCAACGATGGGATAGGATAGGGCTAGGAGTAGAAGGAAGTAGCCGTAGCCTTAATTAAGGTACAGCCCCAGTATTTGCCTGGTGTGAAAATGGGAAACTACGGTAAACCATCTTCAAGGCTTCCGACAGTGGGGTTCGAACCCACTATCTCCCGAATGCAAGCTCACAGCTGCGTGACCCAAACCGCATGGCCACTTGCTCGGTAAGGAGGAGAGGGAAAGAGAAGGTGGTAGTTTTCTACCTTAGTACCGGTGGTAGTTTTCTACCTTAGTACCAACAATGAAATGCAACAGGGATAGCTACTAACATAGTTGGGGATGTGTGGGATCTGGTTATGACAGCGCAGGTGAAGTGTAAGGGAGCGGAGATTGATATCAGTGGGATACTGACGGAAGGGTGATCTGGAATTTAAATGGGACTGGAGTATGTGGGAAACTGGGAGTGAGATTTGTAGATTCTAATGGCTAGGAAGGAGACAGGGATCTATGCTCACGTGGCCTTAACCGTAATGGTACGCATAAGTTACGGTGTTGTTTGGAAGACTTACAAGGAGGTAATTTCAGGAAAACCATATGGACTAGGGAGCGGTGATGAGGGTATAGGAAGCTGGAAGTCAAGTAAGGGACGATATAAAGCTGTTAGTGTTAAACTGTAGAAGTATAGTAAAGAAAGGAATAGAATTAAATATTTTAATAGATATATATTTGCCAGATATTGTAATAAGAACTGAATCACGGTTGGTAACTGATATTATGGATGTGGAAATAAAGACATTTACAAAAAGATCCAAAAGTTGAAAACTAGAAAAGCAGCTCGGATGGATAAGATCACTGGGGATATACTACAGACAATGGGTTGGGATATAGTACTATTTGATTACTTTTTTTTTTTGCTAGGGGGCTTTACGCCGCACCGACACAGATAGGTCTTATGGCGACGATGGGATAGGAAAGGCCTGGAAGTTGGAAGGAAGCGGCCGTGGCCTTAATTAAGGTACAGCCCCAGCATTTGCCTGGTGTGAAAATGGGAAACCACGGAAAACCATTTTCAGGGCTGCCGATAGTGGGATTCGAACCTACTATCTCCCGGATGCAAGCTCACAGCCGCGCGCCTCTACGCACACGGCCAACTCGCCCGGTTATTTGATTACTATATAGTACGTATTTGATTACTGTTTGTATGAAGGAGCTATACAAAAATAATGGTGGATGTTGCTATAGTAGAGGAAAGGATGATAAACACAAAGCGGATAATAATAATAATAATAATAATAATAATAATAATAATAATAATGGCGTATGGCCTCCGGAGAGGCCTGGTGCGGGTTTTTTTTTTCGTAGACGGCCTATTAGGCGACCTGCATGTCTGTGAAGATGAGGGTCCTACCTAGGATGATTTCTAATGCTGAATACGCCACACAGACCCAGCCCCCGAGCCATTCAAATTAACCAATTAAGGGGAATCGAACCCGGGACCCCTGTGACCAAAGGCCAGCACGCTAACCATTTAGCTATGAAGCCGGACTTTCAATTACTATGTTGATGGGATGATCACTGTAAGTACTTAGGTGTTAATATAAGGAAAGATCTTCACTGAGGTAATCACATAAACGGAACTGTAAATACAAGTTAAATATCTCTTCACACAGTTATGAAGGTTTTTCGGTTGTAGAAATGATGTAGAGGAGAGGGCCTACAAGTCTCTAGTGAGAGCCCAGTTATAGTATACAGTACGGAACCAATACCAGGATAACTTGATACGAAAAGTGGAACTGGGAAAGATCAAAATGAAAGCAGCACGATTTGTTCTAGAAGATTTCCGGCAAAAAAGTAATGTTACAAAAATGTTGCAAACTCTGGGCGGGGAAGAACTGGAAGTAATCGGACGAAAGTAGTAGGAAGTGTTTAATCGTAGGAGATATCGCATAACGACATTGTTACTTCAGTTCTCGAAAGAGAACATTCTTCCACTTAGCGTATGCATCGGTCTGCTTGCCTTGTGGGAAGAAGAAATACACACACTGGCAAGAAGATTGCAGCTCAACGGAAGGGCTTTCACAGATTATTAGAAATTCTGACGAGAAATGAGTAAGGAAAAATGTAAGATTCGGCGCACTCTGAATACAGTAGCTTTTCCTTCCGGTGAGTGTGAAAGAGAATCTTCCCAGATAAACTTCATCTTGACTCCAGAAAGGTCTTCCATGTCAGCGAAAATATTAACCTGGTTTTTTGTTCATAGAAAAAATACTGGACCTGCTGTATCTGATCCAACACCGTATGTTGAAACGCGACTGTTCCAAGGTTACCATTCTAGAAAAGACGCCAAAAGCAAGATCCAGAAACGAGCCGAGAAGGATGGTGAAGCTTTCTGGAAGCCTTCTTTCTTGCACTGCATGAAAATTACGTATGTTGTTTAAAACAATCTTGACACTTACTCTTGCTTTCCTTCTGAGAGTTCTGGCACTTTTTTTCTTTTTTTCAGAAATGAAGCACTGTATGTAGGTTTGTATAATAACGTTATTGCTTTTACGTCCCACTACCTTTACGGTTTCCGAAGACGCCGAGTTGTCGAAATTTAGTCCCGTAGGAGTTCTTTTAAGTGCCAGTAAATCTACCAACATGAGGCTGACGTATCTGAGCACACTTCAAATACCTCCGGACTGAGCCAGGATCGAACCTGCCACGTTAAGATGAGAAGGCCAGCTCTCCAACGGTCTGAGCCACTCAGTCCGTCATTTATGTATTTACTTGCTAGTGGATTAACGTCGCACTAACACACTGAAGGGATCCTAACCATCTCCCAAATGCAAGCTCACAGCTACGCGCGGCCAACTCACTCAGTTTATCACAATAATATTAATAATAACAATAATGGAGCCTCTGTTGCTCAGGCGTCAGCGCGCCGGCCTCTCACCGCCGGATACCGTGGTTCAAATCCCGGTCACTCATGTGAGATTTGTGCTGGACAAAGCGGGGGCGGGACAGGTTTTTCTCCGGGTACTCCGGTTTTCCCCGTCATTCTTCATTCCAGCAACACTCTCCATTAACATTTCATCTCATCTGTCAGTGGAGGAGAGCGACAGGCTTCGGCAGCCGGCACATTTTCCTATCCTCGCCGCTAGATGGGGCTTCATTCATTCCATTCCTGATCCGGTCGAGTGACTAGAAATAGGCTGTAGATTTTCGATCATAATAATGTTATTTGTTTTTACCTCCCACTAACTACTTTTCCGGTTTTCGGAGACGCCGAGGTGCCGGAATGTAGTTCCGCAGGAGTTCTTTTGCGTGCCAATAAATATGCAGACCCGAGGCTGACATATCTGAGCACCTTCAAATACCACTTGACTGACCCAGGACCGAACCTGTCAGGTTGGGTTCAGAAAGCCAGCGCCTCAACCGTCTGAGCCACTCAGCCCGGCTTTATCAAAATATAATTCCCCTCCCACGTAGATACCAACCCTATGGATACCCACAACAAACAGCATATCTCAGGAGTGCCTGTTCAAAAGATGCTATTTCCACTTCCAAAAAATAAATCAGTATGTCGTCCACATTTATTACAGTAATTGAATATTTACCGACTGCCATGAGCACGTTCCTTGTGCCTTTTATTTTACGTTTCTTGCACGTTTCCAGCAACTTTCTTAAAGTGGAAATAGCACCTTTGGAACAGACACTCTTCATCTATAGGTTCAATTGTTTCTGAAAAAGAAATGCCTATGAGGAACTTATTCAAATACCATCCACTCACACTTTTTATTTGACCGATTTTGTGTGTGTGTGTGTGTGTGTGTGAATGAGCGAGTTAGAGAGAGAGAGAGAGAGAGAGAGAGAGAGAGAGAGAACACATGTAGCAGAGCTAATTAATACGAAAGTAAATGAGCAGAAATGAAAAGTTCTCAAATTCTTTCTTACTCCGTAGCATCAGTTAACATACCTACATGTGTGCTTCTTCAAACAATTTCAGAAAAGAAATTTAGTATTTCTGAATAGATTTTTGTTTTTCAAGTAACGACTTTGATTGAGGTCAATAGGCATTCGTACGATGCAAGCTTAGTTGTAAACAAAGAAACGAATTACAACACTAATGATATTTATCTGATACCATTTATAAATTTAAGGTATGTTATTTCACTGTACACGATAATTATGAGCGGTGAACGAACTCTTGTTTGGTGGGTGTCTTTTCTTTGTGTAGCTACTTAGTGTAAGCCTGTGCAAAACGATCTAAGATTAAGTTATCAAAACTTAACTTACCAACAACAAGCAATGGCGCATTGTCTGCATTTTTAAGTCATATTCCCGACAACAAGCGTCCGGTTCTTTGGTTGAATAGCCAGCGTACTGGCGTTCAATTCAGAGGTTTCCGGCTTCGATTCCCCGCCGGGCGAGGGATTTTAATTTCGTATGGTTAATTCTTCTAGGTCGGGGACTAGCTGTTTGTTTTCTTCTTAATACACATCTCTTCATCTTCATGGCGTCAATTTGAAATGTCTGCACACGGCAGATGAGGCCATATTATTAGTAGGCCTATTATTATTATTTAATAATAATAATGATAATAATAATAATAATAATAATAATAATAATAATAATAATAATAATAATAATAATAATAATGCTTTTACGAGCCACTAACTACTTCTGAAGGTTTTCGGAGACGCCGAGGTGCCGGAATTTTATTCCGCACAAGTTTCTTTACGTGCCAGTAAATCTACCGACACAAGGCTGACGTATCTGAGCACCTTCAAATAGGTCTACCACCGGATTAAGCCAGGAACGAACTTGCCAAGTTATTATTATTATTATTATTATTATTATTATTATTATTATTATTATTATTATTACTATTATTATTATTATCTACGCACAACACACCACCAGCTACCACAGAAATGTGCATAGGGTTGGTGTCAGGAAGAGCATCCGGCCGTGAAACCGGGCCAAATTCACGTGAAGTGCCTACTGAAAGAAATTGGGGCAAAGGCCGTGGGACCTCCAGTTTTATGTGGAATCCGAACTACAGGAATGTGAGTATTCATTTCAAAAAACCTACACGCATTAGACGGGTCAGGAATCACGGCCATCTTGGTGAGTAGGCAGTGACTTTGCCACTAGGCTATCAAGCCCCAATGTTGCTATTTATGAGACCGCTTGGATTGTGGTGAATACTTTATAACGTTTTCTTTGTGTTTGTAATTGAAAGGAAAGCAGTGGTTATATTCGTCTGTAACCGAAGCGAGGAAACCACAGAAAATAGATCACAGAGTGGACGTTGAACTCATTTCTCTTCTGAGCTGTTCTGAAGAGGCTGAGAGACTGAGAATGTTGGCCGTGCGGGTACGGTCGCGTAGTTGTGAGCTAGCATTCGGAAGATGGTGGGTTCGAATCACATCGTCGATATTCCTGAAGATGGTTTTCTGTGGTTTCCCATTTTCACAGAAGGTAAATACTGGGGCTGTACCTTAATGAAGGCCACGGCCACTTACTTTCTCATCCTTGCGTCGCCGGAAACCTTCAATGCATTAGTTCTACGTTAAACGACTAGAAAAAAAAAAAAAAAAAAAGACGACGGACAACTCTGTTCCAACACTTGTGTCAATCCTGTTAAAAATCTTCCGAGCTGGACAGCTGTGATCCAAACGAACGCCTTTTTTTTTCCAGATGTTTTGTTTGTAAATACGGTTGGTCGATTCCTGCGTGTCGTTAAGGTTAATATGCCACTGAAGATTTCTGCGCAGTTACAGACAAATCGTCTGGAAGTAGTAGTTTGTTTGGACCGCAGCTTTCCAGTCCGGAAGATTTTATGTCGATTTTTCACTAGCGGAAAATCCTTTTTCTTTTATCACTCGTGTCAGCATTTAAATTCATAACGACAGGAATGGAACCTGGGTCAACTGATCAAAAAAACTTACCTATATTCCTCAGTAACAGTTCAGGATAGTCTCAGTCAGCGTCGCGATATGGACCTCGAATGTCCGAATGGAACATCTTCCCTGTTCTGAAGTGGAATGCGTTATCTGACAGGCTTGGTTAGTACGACTGATACATCATCCTTAGGGCCAATCACAGATATTACGCATTTATATGACTTTCCGGTACACAATACACGTTTGTCGATTTACGTCACTGTGTCATAAACTCTGTGTTTCATCCGATAGTTCCACACAGTTCACTCGCAGTACTTTCTAATTAAAACTAAAGTGGCTCCTTTCAACACAGAATGAAATCTTCGAAATTAATTTAGATGGTTAATCAGATTAGATAATACTAGAAAAGAACTCGTTAGCTGAAATAATATTTAAAAATAATCGACAAGATAGTGTGAGAGGTAAAACGTGTGACATACCAATGGGCACCGGGAAAATAAATATATAATTCGACGCAATTTCCGTGAACACTCCCTTCTGCCGCCCCTTAATATTGTAAAATGGGATTCTCCTTCAATAAAACATGCATTTAGATGTACAGTAAAGCCTGTCTTTAGCCTTTATGAACCTTTCTGTCTGTCTGTTAGGTCATCAGCTCAGAGGCTGGTTGGATCCTCAAATAGCACCACCAAAGGTTATGCGGTTATAAGGAAACCGCAAAAACCAATGGCAGCACCAAAATGAGGCGTACTAGGCAAGTTGAGAAGTGAGGTAGTTTGCCATTGCTTTCCTCACTGGGTCAGCAAGTGCTATTGCAGCACGACTGACCCTATGAGCAACACCTTTCATAGCACTCAGATGCACTAGTCGTGCTCTGAATGTCATTACTCAGCACCACCCATACCCCAGCAACTTCCATATTGTCACAGCCATGGATGAGACTGGGACTTCGGTGGAAGCTACATTTTACTCTGGCCTGTGCCAAGAGATGGATACAAAAGTACTGTATCCATCAAGAAATGGCAGCAGGCACATATGAACCTTTATGAACCGGAAAATTATACATATCGGAAAATTTTCCCGGTCCCGTACATTATGTTTGAATATTCATGTAACTTTACCTCTATTTAGCGGAACCCGTCTGACGCGGAAACAGAAGGAATTTGGCGACTATAACAGAAACATTATGTACATTTCCTTCCTAACCCTTTTTGGTGTATTTGTATTCCAAATGGATTTAAGATGGCCGAGATACTAATTGCTAGAACAAACTCTCGAACAATGTAATTATGGTAATGTTAGTGCAGAAAATTACATGTCCATTGATCTAGAAGTTTAGACAGAGGCGGCGTTAGAAAATATCGAAGAGTTCGTCACCCATCACCCCCAAGAAAAGGAACAGAAATTGATGGCGATGAGGATGAGAACGAAGATGATTTAAGGGGGCCGACGACTGAAATGTTCAACTGCTACAATTTTGCAGATATCAACACGAAATTTTAACAGCACCTTTACACAGTAAATATTACTTGATATACAAAGTTTCCAATTAATAGGTTGATTCAAACTTATCTAATTGATTGTTTTGTGATATTTTGATTTGCCATACTTAAAAAAGCTCCTTGCATCATAATTTTTACTTTTTCGACTTCAAAATTTGTAAACAGATTTTACACACGTATAGAAATGTAACTTACTTACAAATTTTATTTAATTTATGCATGACACTAATTTCTTTTTAATTTCACGTCTGCTAATTTCTGAAGAAAAAATTGTACAATCATAATGAAATGCTTGCAACATTATTTCCAATGAACATATACAATTCTTTATAAGTATGTTTTATTAGTTAAACAGACTAGAACGGTGTAACTCTTTTTCAATCATATATCATATCAATCAATCACGAACTGTACCGCAAGGAATCTTCTGCAGGAAGCAGCGCACTGACAAAATGAAAGATGAGAGAAATGCATGTAAAGTTTTGAATGTACCTGTACACTTCAGAATTGTCCTGCGCTGTATGTAACTCCCTCACACTTCTGCTTCTCTTCCACTGCAATTTTCTGCCATTTATGTACTATTCTGTTCTTTCTTTCTTCATCCCTTCTTTTTTTGCTCTGGTTGCAACTTTGGTCATCCTGCTGCTTGCCAATTTTTCAAAGGCGTGCACTGAACTTTCTATTAACATTTTCTTATTATTCTTTAGAACGCTTTTTATAATGTTTAAAAAATGCGAACATCTAAGCAAAGCCAAGTACAGCTGTCTCGACAATCCGCTCGCACTACCGCAGTTCAGCTTCTCCAGCAAGCTGGGTTTCTTTGCCGGCGCGATAGAGAACTACCCCCAGCGAAATTTAAGGTCGCTTGGGTGACGCATGCACTTGAAGCTTCCTCGAGGCGGAACTGTGACCCCTCCCCTGACAGCCCATAATCATATAAATCTGCTGGTGGACTGTCTAACACAGGGCCTCTCATGGTGCATGCGCCTGGTGCATGCACTGTGCACGGTGCAAAAGACGACTTCGCTTGGTTGACCAGAGTGCAGACCCCTACTCCTCGACTTGGAGCAACAGCCCTGTCTCTCTCTTTCCCCACACCTGTCTCGCTCGCTCCCCCTGTCTCCCTCTTCCTCACTTGCTCGGTAGCGCTCCAAATCCGAGCTGAGTTGAGCCGAGTTGAGCCGAGCTTAGCCCAGAGACGAAGCGTTGGTCCGAGTCTAGCCGAACCGAGCGGGACCGATGCATTGTGCATAGGAACTCTGCGCCGCTGTTTGCACGCGTGAGATTTTGGGCGTTTGAGTGGCCCTGATCTAACTTGAGGTATGTTCTTATGATTTTTATTTTAAAACACCTTTATGAAACGGAATCCTGCATGCAGTGGAAATACTTTCCAGTCCCTTGGGTTTCAGCTGAGGACAGGTTTTACTGTATTTATAAAACAAGATATTTTTTTTCTACTTGCTTTACGTCGCGCCGACACGGATAGGTCTTATGGCGACGATGGGACAGGGAAGGGCTGGGAGTGGGAAGGAAGCGGCTGTGGCCTTAATTAATTAATACTGGATACTGGCCGCACTTAAGCGACTGCAGCTATCGAGCTCGGTAAACAAGATATCAAATTGTAATTTACTATTATTTACAGTATTTTTACAATAATGCAATTAATATGCAGATTTAAAGCATTCTCACTTGCTGAATTAACTTCAAAATATTGTACGTATATGAAATAACATGGTGTATGTTACACACATATAGTGTTTAGATTTAGAATTTCAAAATATAATATACCACACACTACAAATGTGGAAACTAGCTTATTATACTGCAGCCTGAACATATCACCAAGGTACAGCAAAGTAACAGAATTAAACAGAAAACAGAGAGCCTGGGATATGAAGGCCATTAAATGTCTCCGGTCCTGCCAGATGGCCTGAAGAAGTCAGCGTGATTCATCCTCACCCTATTGCTTTACTTTCACAACCTGGTACGGGTACACTACCTCCCGTATCAGACAGCTCCTCAGCTGGTCGCATGAGCTTGAGTAAACTCATTACAGTCCCCAGACCAAGATTAAATTCCTTGGACGAGCCGGGAAAAGAACCCGGGACCTTCATGTAAGAGGCAGGGTACCGATTATCGATCAATATACTAACACAGATGTATGTATGTATGTATGTATGTATGTATGTATGTATGTATGTATGTATGTATTGAACCCATGACCTTTGTGCCCTAAGAATTGTAAGTATTAAAATTATTACATGAGGCCCCATGCCAACTGTAATAAGAAGCTCGAATTTTTATATATCTCAGAGGCGACACGTGGCAAAGGGGGGTGGCTACCTTCCGTCCCACGCTAAGAGGTGTGACGTCATCCGCACGTGTCGACAGTGGATGGATACAGAAGAAAGTTTATGTTGAATAAATATATTTAAATAAAAGAATTAGTAGTGAACGCAGTATAATGAGGGTCCTGTATTTATCTATAAGACATTTGGTCTTTAGTAAGACGGATTTGAGACTACTAAGCCATTTCTGTGTATTATTCCAGAAGAGACGCGCGTGTCTATTTTACCCACGCTAAGTCGACAGAAAATAGTGCCTATCAAATGAGCTCATTTAACCAGTAAATTTGGTAAGAATAAATTTTAAATATGCATTTATACTGCCGCTAACAAGGTAGCAAGTACGTGGTTACAGCCAAAAACGCTTTTAAATACAGTTCCAGTAAGTCGGAAAAAGTATGCAGATTCTTGGTGGCAAGGGAGAATTGCCTGGAGAGAGGGGATAATGCCTATAAAATAAGAAGGGACGCCATATTGAAAGTCCTGCATTTGTACCATTGAAGCGTGAGAGAGAGGGTTGAACTGTTCAGTACATCGTTCGTCAAAAAGTAGACTAATTACTACAAACCTAGATTCTGCCGATGTGGCTGGGTTTTGACTCCATGTGGAGATAGTTGTTCAGAGCAGAAGTAATCTGATAAAAGACGGTCAGGATACCGAAGTAGTTTTTGTAAAATTTATAATTTTTTGTTTTAAAGAGAAGTAATTCGTGTGGGGGCAAAAAAACCAATCAGTCGAGTTCGATCAACGAAACACCAAGTGAAGGGCATTTCTTTGCTTATGCTTTGATTTTCAGGGAAATGACTCATACAAAATCGAAAACCATAAGTGTAACAATGAAGAAATAAATATAGAAGGGGTACCATCTTACCGCCTACTATATCTTGTTTTGTGATATCAAACTTATGTGTACTTGTGATGGGTATTTATGACGCAGTTGGTCACCCATATGTTTTTGTGAATGTCAGAAATATGACGAAAGGTCATTTGTTTTATTTTCTGCTTGGATAAATTTTTAAAGTACTGCGAGTGCCGTGTAACATGTTGTAAAAAGTTATTAGAGAGGGTTTCGAAGTGATATCACGTCCAATGTAGATCGTCATTTCCGCGAATTTATTGCCTATATTTTGTGATGTCAAATTAAGATGTTTATTTGACGTAAAAATTTTCTGTTTGAATTTTGTTGGAATTGGTGCAAGAGATCCGTGGTTACCCAGTTTCAGTCGAGTGGAAGCGCGCTGTAGTGTTGAGTAATGTAGATCGGTGAATATTTGTCACGAAGTGTAATACTATTCTATGTCTGTTTAAACTGTGTCTGAGTGACAATAACAGTAAAGTTTATCAGTCATTTTTGTGAAAATCCAGTTTTAAAATACGAGATAATTTTATGCGAAGTTGTTCATTATTAAAGTATTGGTGCGTATTTATGCGTCGTGGATTCTAAGTATTGTGTTTGTAGTTCTTTTGTCAGTGAGAGTTGTCGAGTTTGAGACGAGAGGTTAGATTTGTCGTACGAATTGAGGTAGGACTTGTGAATCAGGTGATTGGAAGCCTGTAGATGATATCGGGACTTTTGCGTGAACCCGAGGAAGATTTTGTATAATGTTTGGGATGGAAAAGTGCGAGAGATTCCACGCATGTATTAATTTGCGACGTGTACAATTATTGTAGGACATTTAAAAGTAAAATCTATGGGCATATCTGTTTGGTCAGGAATATCGTATTTTAATTCTATTTGCGAAGTCGAAGGTTTCATTCTTGGAGGCCAGTCAAGCATGACTTCAACATGTGTTTCATATCAAAGCTGACAGCCAGGAGGGTCGTGTGTTTTCAATGCCGCCAGCTGATCGAGAGAGGGGCAGTCGAATAACGGGTTTGCGCTACTCGCTACATGTTGAAAATGAGATTGCATTTCTTGGCAACGGAGATCATTAATTGCGTGAACTAGTCGAAAATTTCATCCGGGAATAACGTGTAGGTTATTAGATACTGTGAATTTGTTTAATTGAGATCGTAATGTATATTTGAAACCACAAAGTTAGAGTATAATGAGCGAGGTTAGCCAATTTCAGTGTTGTCCAAAAATATAGAGTAATGGTAATGGTGAATGATTTGTTTGTGAGGGGTGCACAAAGCTTTACGGAAATTTTATGATGAAATATGACATCATAATCGGCTTACATTGTACGGCGAGTTACTTATGGTTTTGTACTTAATTATTAGGGTTACCCAAGCATTAATAATGGCTAGTATTAGATTAGATTTAAAGTGTGAGGTCATGAAACAAGATATAATACTGGAAATAAATTATGTAATTTTTTCCAGCTGCACGATTACAACAGATGATAAATATCAAATGAATTAAAATTAATTACGTCTGAATTTGAGTAGGGACTTGTGAAAGAAACCATTCATCCAAGGAGATAGAATTTGTTGTTTATTAAGATTCATTAAATCATTTAATTATTAAATTCAGTGGAAACAGTATTTGTGAAATAATTTTAAACCAAGTTGCAACTTGAAGATGCATACTGGAAATCTTAGTTTATTTTTCTGGGAATATTCAAATGTTAACGTAACGATTAAGGGGACATATCCGAAGGTAATGGATTTTACTGCCACAAAGTATTGTGAGCGTTGTTGTTGTTGTATTATTTGACTTTGATTGATTGAGCATTAAATGTGCTGGGGTTAGTAAAGTGGGAACTTTGGTCATCAGCCGATATAACTGAATTGTGTTTAGCCTTCAGCTTAGAAACTTGGATGATCATGGGGTCAGCAACCTCAGTGACTTGGATTAGGGCATATGCCACTGTAGCATCATTTTCTTGCGGTCATCATCCACAATGACTTTAAAATAACTTACAAGTTGAGATGTCGGTCCATGACATAGTCGCAGGTCACATCGATTCAATTAAGGGTCCATGCCGTACAATCACTGTGTGGCACACACCGATTGGACTGCCTTAATTATACCCAGAGTCCAGAGTTCGTGTTACGAGGGCTGGACCATCAAGAATCATTATAATGGTACATGCAGTCTCACATGGAAGCCGAATTTAAGGATCTCCATACTTTCTTTTCTTTATTAAATATGATACAATGGTTTCTAGTAAGGATCCCCATCAGGCAGTTAAGTCAAAGGCTCAACCAGTATTCCGCTCCTTTGTGTTAAATTATTGTGGTGTCAAGTGGACAAGATAAGAGTCCAAATTATGTTGAGTTTTAAATTATTATTTTCTTCAGTAATTTTTTCCAAAATAAAATACAAATCTTTTATGAATAGACCTTTCATTTGAGTAGATTAGGATTACTGAACCCTACCTTTTACCTCAGCAAGTGATGAAGAACCCGAAACGACCCAAGAGACAGTTCTCATGAAAACTGGTGGTAGGTAAGGAAGGTAGGTATCCTTCAAAGTGGCCCAAGGGTTCAGTATGTATGTATTGAAACGGTAACACCCTACGAGCATTCACGTTTCATTCTTTTATTAAGAGAAGCTCGCTAACACCCGACCGTAAGCCTTTAAAACTTGCGCCGAGCGCACAGGCATAATGGGAACTGCGAGCAAGTTCGCGACGTTCCAGAACACCGGCCAAGGACAAGCGACGTCACGCAGAAGGTTCCTTCGTGTTCCATTGCTGCATGAACGAAATATAAGCGAGTCGCCAGCCTGGGGTAAGGCAGAATGTAAGCAGAGAGCCTGCAGTAAAGCAGAGAGAGTGTGCGGTATGCGACGGCAGTGTGCTGAAGGCAGAGAGTGGAGTGAGTCGGCAGTAAGCCGTGAGTCAGCGAGTGTGTGCAAGTAAGCACGTCGCGACATAATTCGTCTCTCGGTCCGGCTGTATACTTGAATTCATTTAAAGACTGTGTTCTCACATAAACTGTGCCAGCTTCGAATTCGTTTAAAGACTGTGTTCTCGCCAGCTTGAATTCATTTAAAGACTGTGTTCTCACATAAACGGTGCCGGCTTTGAATTCGTTTAAAACTGTGTTCTCGCATTAATTGTGTCAGCTTTATTTCATTTAAAGACTGTGTTCTTGCATTAACTGTGCCAGCATTGATTTCGTTCAAAGACTGTGTGAAAGCAGCGGTAGTATTTCTAGCCAGCCTCAATTTCATTTAAAGGCTATGTCTGTCCGTTGAACTGTGTTGCATTATGATCTTAAGTGCCAGTGTTAATCTGAAAATCACGACGTACGGGAATTTGGACTGTCATTTATTTCAACAAATGTATTATGCTGGTGGAGTACAGTGCAGAGACTGTACTCGTTAAATTTAATTTTCTTTATGAAGTGCTTGATCACCGCACCTCGGAAGGTTCTAGATTGTTTCATTTGCGTATTATTCCAAATACGAACTGTGACTCTAACTTTATCCTTGCTGCTGTGGGAACTATTTCGGCGTGCTTCGCCATAGGGAAGTGTCACACCAGTACCCCATGACGTCAAATGTGGAAGCTCCACATTTCCCCGTTCCTGCCTCTGGTTCGAGTCATCAACACTAATACAAACACCAACGACGGAAGACAACGCCGACGCCGACCGCAAGACGACGCAGCCGCCGCGGGACAACGTCCTCTTCACGCCCTCAGGGACAAATCTACAATTCAGCTATAAAAGGTGACATAATTATTTGCCTATTTATTGAATAAACTGAAGGATCCACTTAATCATGAATTTTTCTTTCACTACCCTTCTCTCTTACTCTCTTAGCATGGGCCGTACACGCCTTGTCGTTCCTCATGCTCTCCGATAAACTGAAGTACGGGCGTTCCTGTTACAGAGAGAAGGTAGTGAATAGTGGCGCCCAGCGTGGGGCCAGATTAAAGAGAGTGAATAGTGGCACCCGTGACGTTGGGGCCAGATTAAAGAGAGTAGAGTGATAAAAATTAACTTTGAAATCAGTGATATCTTAACTTACCAATTCAAATAAAAGTGCATAGTACGTACGTTAATTCCAGTTCAGTGAATGTGTTAAAATTTTACGAAGTTCAATTCAATGACTTTGACGAAATTTTAAACTTTTGGCACAGAACTCTGATCAAGTTTATGGCACAAGTGATTATTTTTCTCTTTCTCTTGCTATGTAAAACATTTCAGGCATAATATTCATGCACAGGCTTATATAAATTTTGATATTTATGTTGGTGAAATTTTGAACTTTACCATTGGACAATAATGGTGATATTTAATTTTATGCACAAGTGTTTGATATTTTGTGTTGGTGAAATTTTGAACTTTACCATTGGACAATAATGGTGATTTTACGTATGAGGTGAATGATTGTATTTTCTGCATTTTGTGAAAATAACGACATTAATATGGAAAATATACTAGCTGCCATCGAGGCTTTAAAAATCAGTCTAAATGACAGGATTACGGAAAGTAACACTAATCTCGGGCGTAGGATTGCTGAATCTAATAATACTTTAGGAGCTCAACTTAAAGAATCTAACGCGACCCTGGAAGCCACTAAGGCTAGTATAGGTCAACTTAGGGAGGCTAATGAAGCAACTAATCGTAGTATCACTCAACTAAGGGAGGCTAATGAAGCAACTAATCGTAGTATCACTCAACTAAGGGAAGCTAATGATGCCAACATTGTAAAATTGACAGAATCTGTTGATCAAAAATTTGCGGAAGTTAATAATAATTTGGAACGTAGGCTCAATAGTGCAGGTGCCGAAATTGAAAAAAGATTTAAAGAATCTAACAAAAGAATGGATTCTAAGTTTACGGAAATAAATGAAAGATTAACTCGTGACTTAGAAACCATTAAGCAAGATATAAAATCACAAGTGGCGGAGGACTTAAAACTTGCTTTCCCGTCTTCTTCTCAGGAAGTCCTTAAAGAAGTAGAAAGCTTAAAGGAAGAATTTCAAGAGTCCCATGCTCAATTATCTCTTGCGCAAACTAAAATCGCGTCTATTCAAGACAAACTTCATGAATCTGTTAAAAATAATTTCATGAAGTTGGGAAACGAAATTACTCTTCTGAAAAGTCAGCAAGAGGAGGCCGATAAACGTGTCAAGACTCAGTTAGATAATGCTCACACGCAGATTACTCGTATCTGTCGCGATGTAGCAGAAGTCAAGACCGACATAGAGAAGGAGGTCAAGGAAATTGAGAATTCCGTACAGGGGAAAATTAAAACCCTAAAACTTGAACTCCAAGGGGGTATAGAAGCTCTCAACAGCAAAGTATCGCAAATCGAACAGGATGTTTCATCATCTAGCCTTCACAACACTAGTGGAGAATCCATGAATGTTTCCACAATTTTTAAAATAACTGAGGAAAAACCAGCCAAATTTTCGGGGAAAGAGGAGTATACTGCTAAGGAGTTTCTCCTCAACCTCGAAGAATTCTTTCAAGAAAATCACGTTAAGACCGACCGTCGTTTACGAATAGCATCTCGATTGTTAGAAGGCAAGGCGTTAATGTGGTTTACCGCTTTTAAATTCAGTATTAACACTTACGAAGAATTTAAGGAAGCCTTACTTAGACGATTTTGGAGTGCTGAGGCTCAGCACCTGATAAAACTTCAATTATACTCTAGAAAGTATAACACGTCCGTCAATTCCTCGCGATATTCAGATTATCTCATATCTCAGCTTAAAAAGATGCAGTTTTTCGACCCTCCTTTACCGGAGCAAGAACTTATTCAGGTCATAACGCTGCAATTTCCACCAAATGTTCAGGAAATATTGGTGGCAGCAAACGTCCAGGACTTGGAGCAGCTCGATGATGTCCTGAGGAAACTCGATACTGCGCACACTCAGAGCACAGCAAAAGCAGGTCGAACCAAAGAAACTACAACCAACTTTACGGAAATGAAAACTCCGGTTCAAGTAAATCCAGAACCGCGAGAAGAAAGAGAAACTCGCCGAGATATTCCGTTTCGGCATAGAAGATCTAGGAATCGCCCCTACGAAGGGAGGGCTAAGTTTCAACCTGGACCTTCATGGAGGCAGGCAGCTAATCAACCCAATGATAATAGGAACTCCCAGCGGGAAGAATTAGAGAAACGTTGGAGAGAGACTACGGAATATGTAAGGAATAAGAACAGGGAAGAGGGCTTACCTGGAGCAGCTTCTTTGGAATACCAGGCAGAGATACAGAGAAGAAATGAGAGAACGGAAATGGATCCAAGAGCTACGGGTACAAAAAAAAACTTTGTCGAAGCAATAAAGAGACTGCCTGAAAACCCGGAGGGAGGAGAAGTAGTATGTAGCGCACTCATTAACCATTGGTATTTAGAGGATGCAGATTTACTATATGAGGATTCAACACCACGACAGCCTCAGATACAACGCGGCTTACCGATCATTATCATTAAGTTAGGCAATATGATTGTCCACTCTCTAGTAGACTCGGGATCGCAAGCCTCACTAATTTCGCAGAAATTAATAGATGTGGCGCAGGAGACGACCTACATCTCCATCTTGCCGGTTGCTCAAGTTAAGGTTAAAGGCATAGTTCCTGACAAAGCTATTAAATGCAAATTCCAGGCGTTTCTTGAGTTAGAAATTGGTGGTGTTAAGTTCCAACATCTATTTTTGATCTTGACGCAAATGAAATTTGACTTAATTCTTGGATCAGACTTTCTCATTCAACATGGGGGAATCATTGATTATCCCGCTAATGCGATTAAATTTTTCCACGTCGAATCTGTAGGGCTACAGTTGGTTACTTATAATGACGTGAAGAATCCGGAATGTGAGACCCCGGTGGGCATAGTAGAAGGCAAGATGAGCGAGGCTCCGCCTGTCGAAGAAAGCGTCCACGAAGAGGGGCGACCCGAGGAAGTGGGACCCGTAGAGGACCAGATGGCGTCCATTATCGATGATGAGTTTAACGAGGACCACTACAACTTCACGCTTTACGCCAATGTAGCTGAAAGCCCAGATTACGATGATGATAAAGTAATAAATGCAATCCAAGAGCTTTTTAAGAAGTTTCCAGATGTATTTTCTGAGAAACCTGGAGTCATTAAGGGTTTCAAGCACCACTTAGATGTTACTGACACATCACCTTATAAGAAACGGCCTTATCCGATACCCATGAAGTACTTGGAAGAAGCACGGGTCATCATTAAACAGATGGAGAATGATGGAATCATATCAAAATGCGTCACACCTTACATTAATCCTCTGGCTATAGTGAGAAGACTGTTCAAGTTTTTGAAATACTTTACAAGGAGATGAGCGAAAAGAAAATCGCCCAGCAATTTTCTTTTTCCCGAGCAGGGGGGGAGATGAAACGGTAACACCCTACGAGCATTCACGTTTCATTCTTTTATTAAGAGAAGCTCGCTAACACCCGACCGTAAGCCTTTAAAACTTGCGCCGAGCGCACAGGCATAATGGGAACTGCGAGCAAGTTCGCGACGTTCCAGAACACCGGCCAAGGACAAGCGACGTCACGCAGAAGGTTCCTTCGTGTTCCATTGCTGCATGAACGAAATATAAGCGAGTCGCCAGCCTGGGGTAAGGCAGAATGTAAGCAGAGAGCCTGCAGTAAAGCAGAGAGAGTGTGCGGTATGCGACGGCAGTGTGCTGAAGGCAGAGAGTGGAGTGAGTCGGCAGTAAGCCGTGAGTCAGCGAGTGTGTGCAAGTAAGCACGTCGCGACATAATTCGTCTCTCGGTCCGGCTGTATACTTGAATTCATTTAAAGACTGTGTTCTCACATAAACTGTGCCAGCTTCGAATTCGTTTAAAGACTGTGTTCTCGCCAGCTTGAATTCATTTAAAGACTGTGTTCTCACATAAACGGTGCCGGCTTTGAATTCGTTTAAAACTGTGTTCTCGCATTAATTGTGTCAGCTTTATTTCATTTAAAGACTGTGTTCTTGCATTAACTGTGCCAGCATTGATTTCGTTCAAAGACTGTGTGAAAGCAGCGGTAGTATTTCTAGCCAGCCTCAATTTCATTTAAAGGCTATGTCTGTCCGTTGAACTGTGTTGCATTATGATCTTAAGTGCCAGTGTTAATCTGAAAATCACGACGTACGGGAATTTGGACTGTCATTTATTTCAACAAATGTATTATGCTGGTGGAGTACAGTGCAGAGACTGTACTCGTTAAATTTAATTTTCTTTATGAAGTGCTTGATCACCGCACCTCGGAAGGTTCTAGATTGTTTCATTTGCGTATTATTCCAAATACGAACTGTGACTCTAACTTTATCCTTGCTGCTGTGGGAACTATTTCGGCGTGCTTCGCCATAGGGAAGTGTCACACCAGTACCCCATGACGTCAAATGTGGAAGCTCCACATTTCCCCGTTCCTGCCTCTGGTTCGAGTCATCAACACTAATACAAACACCAACGACGGAAGACAACGCCGACGCCGACCGCAAGACGACGCAGCCGCCGCGGGACAACGTCCTCTTCACGCCCTCAGGGACAAATCTACAATTCAGCTATAAAAGGTGACATAATTATTTGCCTATTTATTGAATAAACTGAAGGATCCACTTAATCATGAATTTTTCTTTCACTACCCTTCTCTCTTACTCTCTTAGCATGGGCCGTACACGCCTTGTCGTTCCTCATGCTCTCCGATAAACTGAAGTACGGGCGTTCCTGTTACAGTATGTATGTATGTATGTATGTATGTATGTATGTATGTATGTATGTATATATATATGTATGCTCCTTAGGCCGGTATTGCACTTTCAAAGAACTTGGATAACAACTTTGACCAAATAATTTGATCAATGTTTCACGCCATGATGTCATCAAAAATACGCTATTACAGTACATCAAATATCTTGGACAAACTCCGAAGTCTTCTTTCTGAGAGGGCTCTGAAAACAAAAATGATCGAGCTCGATAGCTGCAGTCGCTTAATTGGGGCCAGTATCCAGTATTCGGGAGATAGTGGGTTCGAACCCCACTGTCGGCAGCCCTGAACGTGGTTTTCCGTGGTTTCCCACTTTCACACGAGGCAAATGCTGGGGCTGTACTTTAATTAAGGCCACGGCCGCTTTCTACCCACTCCTAGCTCTTTCCTGTCCCGTCGTCGCCATAAGACCTATCTGTGTCGGAGCGACGTAAAGCAACTTGTAAAAAAAATGGATTCTGAGCAGGCTCCCGCTCTAGTTGCAAGTGCATATGCAGTAATAATTATAGGACTATTGTTAAGAAAAGTCTGAAATTTTATGCGAGGTCATGGGTTGAGAGGAGAACCTCAGTGGAATTGTGAACATAATAATGAATGAATTTGAACAGTGAGGACCCGGAATCATACCGGAGATACATAAGGATGGACATAGACACATTTCAGAAGTTAGTTGAGAAAGTTGCCCCATTAATGGTGAAGCAAAATACCCATTTCAGAAATGCTACAAGTTTAGAAGAGCGGCTGGCGGTAACTCTTCGTTCTCTTACCACTATACAATATATTACACTTATTCCGGGAATTACAATTGAGGATATGAAAATAATAAACTTTCTCAGGACCCAATACTTGGCTGAAAAAATGAAGGTAATTGGCGATATTAATTTATGTTTGTAATTAGAACACAATTATAACACTAAGTTTCACTAGGCATAGATAATAAAAATGTAATAATAATATCAGCAATTACCTTAATCTTTTAAGCCAAGTACTGGGTCCTGGGAACTTTTTTTTTTCATCTCCTCAAAGGTAATGACCCTTGAAAGTTAATTTGCCATATCGCTGTGCTTTAATCGCAATTGTCAGTTTCATATTGTGTGGACTTCGTGTTATACACCATATCTTTCTCCTCATACAATGCAATAAACAGTTTCACTGCAGCGCCGCTCCAATTTCTTTATTGGCCATTTTTACCAGGTTACCTTTCACCGTTATCACGAAATCAGATATAACAACATGGAGACACCGTGATCCAAGATGGTTTTCATCCATGTTATTTTATCAAGGATTATCGAATTTCTTTGATTCAAGTTATTTGAATCCAAGTTATTTGATATTGTAATACCGGCCTTAGTCCCAATTCCCAATACGGGGTCGGAGATGAGGGATGAAACGATATGGCCAGATTTTACGGCCAGACGCCCTTCCTGACGCCAACCTCAATTGAGAAGCTAATGAAGATGAAAGGAATGATGGCGAATGAATAAAACTGGGTAAAGAGGCGGAAGGAATCGGCTGTGGCCCATGAATAGAAACTGTCCCGGTATCTGCCTGGAAGTGAAAGTGTGAAACCAAAGAAAACCATTCTCAGGATAGCCGACGGTAGATTCCGAACCTACTCATCTCTATGGCTAAATGATTAGCGTGCTGGCCTTTGATCACAGGGGGTTCGATTCCCGGCAGGGTCGTGAATTTTAACCATAATTGGTTAATTACCCTGGCACGGGGACTAGGTGTATGTGCCGTCTTCATCATCATTTCATCCTCATCATAATGCGCAGGTCACCTACGGGAGTCAAACGAAAAGACTTGCTCCAGGCCTCTCCGGAGGCCACACGCCATTATTATTATTATTATTATTATTATTATTATTATTATTATTATTATTATTATTATTATCTCTCGAATGCTGAGCGCGTTAACACCACGCACAGCCACTCCGCTCGGTCCCTGTACTAACACAGCCAATATGAGAAGTAATGGCAAGATGACATTGTTGCCATTTTACGCCCTAAAACCTTTTTTTTGCAAGTTGCTTTACGTCGCATCGACACAGTTAGGTCTTATGGCGACGATGGGACAGGAATGGGCTAGAAGTGGGAAGGAAAATGGGAAACTACTGAAAACCATCTTCAGGGCTGCTGACAGTGGGGCTCGAACCCACTATCTCCCGTATACTGGATACTGGCCGCACTTAGGCGACAGCAGCTATCGAGCTCTGTGTCTAAAAACATTTTCGGTAATAAGCCCCGTGGATATCTAAGAGTGATATTGTGTGTGAAAAGAGCTTGGTAACTATTACTTGGTCCAATATTTGGCAAAGGTACACCAAAACTTGAAACAAGAGACTACCGCAACTTTTACGAAGAGAGCGTGTACGAGAGGGTGCTAAAGTAATAAAGTCATGAACGGCGCCGTCAACGTTGAGATTTCATAATCAAACCTCCGACCAGAGCAGTTCTCACACCTGACACACTTACGGTTTCTACTAAATTTTTCACATTATAATAAAGTATTAAAAATCATCTCACAAATCGCAAATTGACAATACATTTCGAAGTCCCTAGTTCACATTATTACGATTTTAGTACTTAATAACGAACGATTCTCCAGAAGCACTCTTAGAATTATATTTTACATAATCTCTCTTAAGGCCCTGTGTTTGTAGGAACCTTATCACCACACGGGTAATTTAAACCATCAACGTAGGTGTAGGTCAGATAAGACATAAGCCGTGGACTCAAGACTTTCATCCTTAACGTAAGTAAAACGACCATTACCTGTGTTAAGTTTCGTTATGGGTTATTACCGAAAAGAAATTTTTATGTGACAGTTGATATCGTGATTATAGCCACAAAACCTCCAGCTTTAGATAAAATGCATTATTTGAAAAATACCATATTCAATGGCCGGGATTCAAAGCGAGCAACGGAGTCATTCAGTTATCACAACATTTGGCTGCGCGAAAAGTCAGTTCGTTTATCTGGAAAACTAAAATTAAAAAAAAAGACCAAAATACACCAGTAGCATGGAGAATCACTTGACGGCAATTTAAATAAAATCATGGAATTTAATTCATTTTCGTTTAGATGTGAGAAATTAGATACGATTATTCCTGTATGAGTAATAAGAACGGTGTGGGTAAGGTAGAGGGCTGTAATTTATATCCGGCGTAATTCATATAAGGGGTACTAACAGAATCATAATCTGCCAAGGAAGAAGCGGAATAGGGAAAACGGAACACTGTATGGTTTGGTATGGCTGAAATGGTTTACAACTCTATTCTAAACCAGCACACATGCCGATTTTCGCTTTTACACATCACTGACATGTTAGCAGTCATTTTCAAGTCACTGGTAACCAGTACTTGTTTTCTGGAAGGAAAGGTGCCGGTATTCCCCAAGTAGGTGCTGCCACAGCGATTTCCACACGTCTAACATACGAGGGCAAATCAATAAGTATCTGCAATTTTGTTCTAATTTTCTTTAGGTTGGCTCTATGGCGTTATGTGCTCACCAGCCACTAGATGGCACCGTTGTCTATGCCTGTGTTAGGTTTCAGCGTTAACAGATCAGTACAGCTTGCGCTTTTGCGACTTAGAGGTGGCCGCACCACTCTCGGTTTGCACCAAGGAAAAACAGCGTTCGTAATTCGTTTTTTGTGGCCTGAGGGTGTACCAGGAGCGGAAATTCATAGAACTGTCACTCGTCTGTTATTAGGATCATATCACGCACTTTTTCAATATGGGCATCAGTTACTACTGCAGATGGACACCCGGACCTTTCCTCATCCTTCACGATCATGCGATCCCTTTTGAACTGTTCAGTCCACTGGTAAACACTTCGCTGTGGTCAAACATTGTCCCCATATTGTGCTGAAAGGTATTACTTTCTTGTTTTCAAATAATATATTTTGAGTTCAATATTTTGAAGTAACACAGTCATATGACAATTCTCTCTGATAATGTTTGTGTGAAATTTCATGAAATTCTGCCCTGCAGTTTAGCCATGACGACGTTACGGAAGACAGACAGACAGACAGACAGATGTTTCATTTTTATAACATATATAAGAATGGCAAAATTCCGAACCAAGTAAAACAACAATGTAAAATCATTAAAAGAGAAATTAACTAGAAGTAAAAATATAATTCCAATAATTTCCGAACTGGGCGAGTTGGCCGTGCGGTTAGTGGCGCGCAGCTGTGAGCTTGCATCCGGGAGATAGTGGGTTCGAATCCCACTGTCGGCAGCCCTGAAGATGGTTTTCCGCGGTTTCCCATTTTCACACCAGGCAAATGCTGGGGCTGTACCTTAATTAAGGCCACGGCCGCTTCCTTCCAACTCCTTGGCCTTTCCTATCCCATCGTCGCCATAAGACCTATCTGTGTCGGTGCGACGTAAAGCCACTAGCAAAAAAAAATTCTGGGTTAAACGCGGCGCTCATCCACCACCAACTTCGTTCAAAACTCGAGTTCCAGTAATTGCGAGTTAAGGTAACTTTTCGGCGACGATATGATGGAAAAGCTTACGACTAGAAACAAAGCGGTCGTGTCCTTAAACAAGGTAAATAATAATAATAATAATAATAATAATAATAATAATAATAATAATAATAATAATAATAATGGGGTGTGGCCTCCGGAGAAGCTTAAAATAGGTATTTCGAGTTGACGCA
Organism: Anabrus simplex; assembly: GCF_040414725.1. NCBI lineage: Eukaryota > Metazoa > Arthropoda > Insecta > Orthoptera > Tettigoniidae > Anabrus > Anabrus simplex. Next base: position 1,144,971,177 of record NC_090266.1, on the reverse strand, counting down.
CTATAGGCGATCTGCGTGTCTATGAAAAGGGGGCCCTACCTACAAGGAATTCTAATGCTGAAGACGACACACCCACCCAGCCCCCGAGCCTTCGGAATTAACTAATGAAGGTTAAAATCCCTGACACAGTTGGGAATCGAACCCGGAACCCCTTGGAACAAACGTCAGCACGCTAACCCTTTAGCCACGGAGGCGTACCTTAAACACGGTACAGAGCCGGAATTTTCCTGGTGTGAAAATAGGAAACCATGGTAAACCATATTTAGGGCTGCCTACGATGGGGTTCGAACCCACCATCTTCCGAATACAAACTTGGAACTACACGACGCGTACAACGTAGAAACTCGCTCAACAGGCCTATAGATCTGTAATTCTAATTAATTAATTAATTAACTAAAGTAAACTAAACTAATTAAACGTGGAACCAACCAAAGTTTTCTAGACTTAGTAAAGGAACATTCAGAACAGCCGTTGTCAGCGCCGGGATTCGAATGACGGATCTTTGAGCGCTGCAGTGTACAACGTGAGTTAGTGTGCTCCAATTCGAAGGTAGGTACAGTAAGGCGGGGTCTCCCTAACATTCGATCATCGAACTGTCACTGCATAAACGCTTATACGCCACTTCGCAGTAAACAATAACAGGTTCCAAGACCACACTCTTTCCGGTAAATTTCTACACGTGTGAAATAACCAAAGAATACTCTAAACAAGCATCTGAGTTCCTCACACACGTGTGCGAGTGTTAACACGTAATAACCTTGAAAACAACACACTTGCTCTTAAGGGCTTGATATACACATCACCTTGACCCTACAAGTTCACACAATTTTGTTCCAGGTCAGAAATTTCCACGAGCGAAACGGAAAGATCTTTTCCATTTGGGCAACCAAATCTTTAAAGGTCGAGGTAAAAAAAAAGTGAAAATATACAAGTAAACTATCCTTCAGCAGATGTGTGGAGAAGTTAGACGAAAAACGTGCAGAAATCTCCTATGAATATGAATGTGAGCATTGTTTTCAATATTTTAAAGGGGAATATATCCCAAACAAGCCATGCGACGCAATACTAGCAATAGCACTGATAATGCAGGAAGATAATCTTCAGGGCTGAAGTTAGTTTCCTACTTACGTCACGTACCAGTACTCACGTTCGTGTTTTCTCTCTTTTTTTTAAACTTCGATATACAGGCGCACGTCAATGGGTCGGCTGCCAGGCGTCAACCGTACGGTGTGCACAGGTTAAGGTGCTCGATAAGAAATCAGGTCAGGCAATACGTTCGTACATTTGTGTTCTAGATCCTAGATAAAAAATCTCGATCAGCTCGATCGTGAGAAGAAATGTCTAGTCAGGAAATAAAAGATTTATTCATTTTTGAACCATTCAACTCGTAGAAAGACAAATAACGAATTCTGCGCGAATGACGAGAATAGAATAACTAATGCTTTCGTCTTGGAAACTAAGGACACTGTCGTCCTCAGTTGTGAGTCCTTTTCATGTGTGACGCGTGTCCCATAATTAGAGCTCGGTTTTAGGCAAAAATCTATTTCGTTCCTGAAGAGATAACTTAAAATGAAGTTGTGTTTACATGTTTCATGTATTTATTAGGTTAAAAATGGCGGTCCTATAGTGCCTAAAATGCCTACACGTGGAGCACATATGATGATACTCGTGCTCACTGAACCACAGTGGTCAGTCAGTTCCTTGAGACGCACAGCATACAGAGAAGCCGACATATCCTGCGAAAACGAACAGAGATGAACATGCATGGCGTAAGCTGAAGACAGCAACTGCCCACCGTACTAATCCCCCTGCTGTCCGGCCCCGCGGTGTAGGGGGCGGCCCCGGGTTCGATTCCCGGCAGGGTCAGGGGTTTTAATTGTAAATGATTAATATCCCTGGCCTGAGGACTGGGTGTTTGTGCTGTCATTAACGCTCCTTTCCTCACATTCAACACTCTACACTGCTGCAATTCCAATTACACGCAGGTTCATATCATATGGTGCAAGTAGCATTTTTTAAACAATCCCCCTGCTAAATTTTCCCATCCAAGAGTGGGATAATGTACCCAAAAAAAGTTGAATTCTTTGATGCCGAGTATGCCTTGTCGAGTTGAAGCGTCCCGACGTGGCTACACACGATACTGATTTGCCTCATAATTAACGATAATTTTGTGTTCAAAATCCCATATTACGAACTATATATATATAAATCAATAAATATTTTTTTACAAGTTGCTTTACGTCGCACCGCCTCAGATAGGTCATGTGACGACGATGGGACAGGAAAGGGCTAGGAGTGGGAAGGAAGCGGCCGTGGCCTTAATTAAGGTACATCCCCAGCATTTGCCTGGTGTGAAAATGGGAAACCACGGGTAACCATCTTCAGAGCTGCCAACAGTGGGGTTCGAACCCGCTATTTCCCGAATACAGGATACTGGCCGCATTATGTATTTTTGTTACCTTTCTGTTGCTTTCGCATAGCTTACTGCATGTTGTTTTTCTTTCTATATACCCTTTGTAATGTATAATGTACGTACATACACATAGCATAATGAAAAGTGTACTGAATCGGAATGTGCAAAACCGTTTTTGAGCACTGTAAAATGGTAGTGGGTTCTGCTGGACACTATACTTACAGCAAGTACGGCAAACACATTTTTCTAAGGATACATAAGCACAAACTTAGTTTTCTCCATTTGTTTCCTTTCAATTCCAACAGTCGCTTTGCTCGTTATAGATCTATTAAATAACTGAGATTAAAAATTTGACTGATAATCATTCCAATAATAATAATAATAATAATAATAATAATAATAATAATAATAATAATAATAATAATAATAATAACGAGCGATTTGGCCGTACGGTTAGGTGCGCGCAGCTGTGAGCTTGCATTCGGGAGACAGTGGATTCGAACCCCACTGTCGGCAACCCTGAAGATGGTTTTCTGTAGTTTCCCGTCTGTTGTTTCATTAATTAAGGCCACGTCCGCTTCCTTCCCACTCATAGCCTTTTCCTATCCCATCGTCGTCATAAGACCTACGGTATCTGTGTCGGCGCGACGTAAATCAACTTCAATAATAATAATAATAATAATAATAATAATAATAATAATAATAATAATAATAATAATAATAATCCTTCAATATTTCATATTGTGGGAGACATGAACTATAATGCCACTTTATTTTGTGGTAAGATTTTCAAAGTCCGTAGTATTTCTGAATAAGTCACACATTTAAATTTCTCACCATATTCGCAGAAAAAGTACGTCTTCTCATCCTACTTGAAGCTTTCGCTCCGAAGAGGTGGCTTGTTTCGAGAGATACACTGCGATAAGCCAAATACAAACAGAAAAGAAGCCCACTGCCGTCCGTGAGACGGTGGAATTGGAGGGTTAGGAAGCTACTGAAATTTGTAGCGAGTCAAAATGTAATCCCGAATCAAACTTTCGCCACGGCGTTGCAGCCCATGCATAAGTGTGATGTGAAAATGCGCGGGGAATCATAGACATGATGTTTTTTTGGGGGGGGGGGTTGTCGTGTAAAAGAGGGCATAAAAGCCAGAATATATCAAGTGCATTTTCATGGACCGTGAGAGCATCAACCTAAACACGGAAAACCAAGTTCGGGGGCTTGAAGCCACCATATCCGGATTACAAGCTTTTAGTTGTGCCGTATAATCAGCTCGGTGAGTTGTAGTGCCCGTATTATGATTTATTTAGATTATAAAAAGGGAAGAAAGCGGAACAAGTACATAAGAAATGCGCTATTCTACCTACGAGGCATAAGGTAAATACGACCTATGAAACACTATTCCAGTGTGCATCGTCCATGGGATTCGAACCTACCTGTTTAGAGAATCTATGGATAGAGGCCACCGTGGCCAATAAAACATTAATGGGAAAGAGAAGCTGGATTATTATTATTATTATTATTATTATTATTATTATTAAGATCCTTGTTTTAACACTCAAACATCGAGATCATCGGCCTAAAAGCAGATGATAATAATAAAATTCTACCTCCCACTAACCAATTTTATAGTTTTCGGAGAGGCCGAGGTGTCGGATTTTTGTACCGCAGATTTTTTTAGGTGCCAGTAAATCAACCAACATGTGACTTGCCTTCAATTACGACTGGACTGAGTAGATACCTAACCGATGAGCAGATGAAATCTATAACCGACATCAGATAAGTCGAAGTTCAAGGGATGTTATGAATTAAAAAGTATATATTTATGTGCATTACTGTGTTTTTATTCCACCCTACATTCTTTGTGCACCTGACTTCTACTCCGTATATAACATGCAAACTGAGCCCACAAGACAGTAAACTTGCAGCAAATTAACCCTTTGAGCCCCATGAAAAGAAGTTGAAGTTGAAAATTGATTTTATTCACAAGATGACTATACAATAGGTACACAGAATCATAAAGCACGCTCAGTTTGTTCGTCACAAATATAGGGTGTCCATACCAGGTGTGGTTTCATCAGGAAACCACTGGGAAGATAGTGCACTTTTGCACTTCTTGTGATACTCGCCAAAACAGTTTCTTTCATTGTCCAGGCACAAACCTTCGTCACATACAAGACATGCCCATTTGGTTCGGTAGGGATTTGATATAGTACTGCAATGAGCACAGCGTTAGTTGGCATGTGGTTAGCTTTGTCAAATCGCATTTCTGGTGCCACGTACTTCTTGAATTTGTTCTCCACCCGTGGGGTTTTCTTGCCTCTAGTTGGAGTTGATCCGGCCCCAATCATTCCCGCAACCACTGACATTCGGAAATTTTTCAGAGTTAGTGTGGCACCACCTTTACTTCTCTCCATGAATAGGATGTAAGCATTCACAATACATACATCAACGAAGTGCCAGAATATGCCCAACCACCATCTCTTACCTTTACGGATTACTTCATACACCGATGTCAGCATGTCAGCCTTGTCCACAAACCCCATGTTCGAGTTATAATCTGAAACCATTACCGGACAATTGACAGTAACTGTTGTTCCATCTTTCGTTTTTCGTGAAACGGTAGTTTGCTGCGACGGGTCATGGAAGTTTGAAAGAAAAAGGATTCCTTTCTTGCCCTTCCAAATAAGTGTCGCAATGCCACTACTAGTATATCTAAAATCAGAAGCACCACGTTCCAGTTGTTTTTCGTTTACTAAATCTTTTAGCATTTGCACTCTCCCCTTCCTCACCGTACCACAAACATAAACTTTTATCCTTGCAGAGTTTGCATTAGTGCTACAGAGCAGAAATAATTGTCAAAGTAGACCTGGTGGTTACGTCCCTCGAGCTTGGCAGTGACCCACTGGTTTCAGGTTGAAACCACGTATATTTCACATAGAAATAGAAAATATTTCTATAATTATAAACTGAAATACCCACAAACTTGTTAATTAGGATTTTAGTAATAAGAAAATGAACAAATACGGTTCACTAGCACATAAGTTGTTATTTATAATCGTAATGAAGAGCAAGTAGGCAAGACGCCATTACATGAATACCTCCATGAACTAAACACTGTGCGCCAACTGCAAACAACTTCAGCTCCCTTAGATACATGAAATAGCCAGCAGATGGCTCCAGTTAACAGAGAGGCAACCCGGTTTCTTATGAAAACCAGCAGGAAGCCGGGCAAGTGAGCTTCTAAACATGGTTTCACTGCGAAACCACTAGTACAGAAAGGGTTAATGGAGCTGTCTGAATGAGTACTTCGGTTATAATAACTCTTACACCCAAATCAACCCTATGGCGGCAACAGCCCTAATGGGCCCTGGCCTACCAAGCGACCGCTGCTCAGTCCGAAGGCCTACAGAGTATCAGACGCTGCGTGGTCAGCGCGACGAATCATCTCAGCCGTTATTCTTCTTGGTTTTCTAGGCCGGGACCGCTACCTCACCGTCGGGTAGCTATACAATTGTAACCACACAGGCAGAATGGACCACAAATCAGCCCTCAGATCCAGGTAAAATCCCTGACCTGGGAGGAAATTGAACTTGGGGCCTCAGGGTAAGATGCAGACTCACTACCCTTACACCGCAGCGTCGGCTATATTAACTCTTACCAACCATAAATCGTAGTCAACAAAATATAGATCACCCACCCTGGATAACCCTTGAATGTATGTAGCAGTTTCGAGAATGTTAGCACGATGAAAGTAATACTCATTAGATTTTGTCGGGTTCGATATTCAGCGACTGAAAACGACTGTAAGTTATTAGCAACCCTTAAATCACACTATACATCCTCCCTGCTATACGATAATATTTCAAAGATTTGTTCTATTTCCACCAGGCTGTGGATAACGGACACATTGTATAAATAAGTTACAGGAATGTGAGTGACACCAAAAGCACCCAGAGAGAGTTGTGAGATGGACAGCAGACAATTATACGATTATAAACGGGATGACAAGTCAAATTTTACGTTTCACCTCTCAGTTTTTATTACTGAATTGATGAGATGTAAGTATTACTCGCGAAACTTGTAATGATACTTCTTTGTACGGAGTTGAGGAGTAAGGATGGAGCTAGCCCGGTTCCAATAATACTGCCAACGGAATGGAAACGAAATCTGAATTGAATCGATAGTATGATCGATCGATAGGAATTTTCTAAACCTTTATTATCTTAAGCCAACAACTGTGCCACACACACATTATATAACATTTCTCGATGCGAATCTTGTTTCTGGCATGAATTCTATATTTTGGATTTGCTGTGTAAACAACAACAGTCCTAGTACGTAAAGTGTACGCCAGATGTCTCACCGCGATTCATAGTTTGTGTTCAAAGGTTGCCAATACGAATCTCGAAGATTGCCGAGGTCTACCGTCTACCGATTAGGAGTCCAGGTATCACTAAAAGTTTCGCGAGTAATACACCTTCCAATTTTTAATAGCGGTTAAAGTCGCACTAACATATCGAAATTTTTCGGCGACGCAATTATTGGAAAGGGCTAGGAATGGCAAGGAAGTGGCCTTTGCCTTCATTAAACTACAGCCCCAGCATTTTGCATGGTGTGAATATGGGAAAACAAAAGTAAACCATTTTGAGGGCTGCTGACGGTGCAATTCGAACCCACTATCTCCCGAATGCAAGCTCACAGCTACGCGACACTGACCTCACAGCCAGCTCGCTCGGTGGAAGTACCTCATGGGGATCATTGCAAGTATATTTTTTTTTCTATCTGTTTTGCGTCGCACCGAAACAGATAGGTCTTATGGCGACAGTGGGATAGGAAAGGCCTAGGAATGGGAAGGAAGCCGCCGTGGCCTTAATTAAGGTACAGCCCCAGCATTTGCCTCGAGTGAAAATGGGAAACCACGGAAAACAATCTTCAGGGCTGCCGACAGTGGGGTTCGAGCCCACTATCTCCCGAATGCAAGCTCACAGCTGCGCCCTCCTAACCGCACGGCCAACTCGCACGGTATTTGCAAGTATCCAGGTGATAATATAAGGCAAGACCTTCATTGGGGTAATCACATTAATGAGGTTGTAAAGAAAGGTTACAAGTCTCTCCATACGGTCATGAGGGTATTTAGGAGTTGTAGTAAGGATGTAAAGGAGAGGGCGCAAAAGTCACCGGTAAGAAGACCCCAATTACAGTATAGTTCCAGTGTATACGACTCACATCATGATTCCTTGATTCGAGAACTGGAAAAGATCCAAGAGTAAAACAGAACGATTTGTTCTGGATGATTTTCGACAAAAGAGTAGTGTTGAGAAAATGTTGCAAACTTTTCGGGCTGGGAAGACTTGGGAGTAAGGAGACGATATGCTCGACCAAGCTGTACGTTCAGAGCTCAGTGGAGAGATGGTATGGTGTGACATTAGTGGACGAATAAGCTCGAATTGAGTTTTTTAAAGTAGGAAAGGTAATATGAAGATAAAGTTGGAATTCAAGCAGACACATTTGGGCAAATATTCTCTTATATGAAGAGGAATAAGGGATTGAAATAATTTACCAAGGAAAATGTTCGATCAATTTCCAACTTCTTTGAAATCAATGAGAAAAAAGACTACGTAAACAACCGGTAGGGAATGTGCTATCTGGGTGGCAGCACTAAATGTAAATCAGCGATGGTTGGTAGACATTGAATCGAAATCTCAGATTTTATAATAAAAAGCTGATTAGAGAAGTACGAAATTCCTGTTACTTTTATCGAGTTTTTGGCTACATTATTGCTGACAACGCTGAACTATATAAGATATAGGCCGAATTGTTAACGGCCACTGTTTAAAAGTATTTCAGTGGTCGATGTAATTAAATCAAACTGCGCATAAATGAAAATGTTTGGTTTCCGACCTATTACCACTTTGATATCGACTAAAATATTTAGGACCGGGCGAGTTGGCCGTGCGGTTACGAGCGCACAGCTGTGAGCTCGCATCCGGGAGATAGTGGGTTCGAACCCCACTGTCGGCAGCCCTGAAGATGGTTTTCCGTGGTTTCCCATTTTCACACCAGCTGCTGGGGCTGTACCTTAATTAAGGCCACGGCCGCTTCTTTCCCATTCCCAGCCCTTTCCTGTCCTATCGCCGCTGTAAGACCTATCTGTGTCGGTGCGACGTAAAGCAGCTGGCAAAAAAAAAAAAAAAAAAATAGGGCCTGTACTACGACAGCCAGATAGTCTATACGCTGCATCAGTGGCATTAATTACGAATATAAACTTTACTTTCGTCGTAACGCGCATCCTCGTAAACAGTACTAGACAAAAAAATACATAATATGAATGTTAATTTTTGCGTCCAGGTTACTTATTTTTTATAACAGTTTCAGTTTCGTTAGATAGTTAATTAATTTTAACATTTCTTCGTATGTGTAGATTTCAGTCCTAATTCTGTTTTTGACAATTTCAAAAGGTATAGGGCTGAACAAATGAAAACACCAGGGAACACGTATACCACCGCGCTAAATTTCACTATATTTTCAGTAACCTTATTGCCAACCCAATAAAAATGTTACTACTTCTTCCGCATTACAATACCGTCGTTAAAATCCGTTGGTAGTACGCAAGAAAATATTATCTTTTAGTTTGCAAACTGCAGCCTACGTATCTGGCTGTTTACCTGACAGTTGTAGTACAGGTCCTTAGAGCCTAATATTTACATTAACACAGCGCGGCCATAGCGGATGACATCAGGTATTGGCCAACAATTTACATTCACACTAATGACACAATTATCGGAATTTCCATCGCGCCATAAAGTCTTAGAAATTGTTCGTGAGGTAGTGCGTAACACTGTGGATACGTTGTTTGGTTTCTTCGTCTTTTGTGTGTGTGTGTGTGGGGGGGGGGCGTTTATTACACAGATGAATGGCAGATTGCCTAAAATATTACGAGGTTTGATTATTTCTACTTTAAGAAAGAACACAACAAAAGACAGGCGAACGTAAACTGGGTCCACAACCTTTGTTTACTACGTACAAAAATGTTATATACGCACACACACATCACTAAACTTGCTCAAAGATGTAAACAACCATACATGAGCAGGGCATATTAGACGGAGTGCGTACGACAGCCGATCAGTTCCAGTCATTCCACCAGGAAGGCGGTACACCCACTGCTCGTGTTGTCTGTAGTTCTGCCACGCCTAGAAGGTCAATACCGCAGTTTGATCGTATCCGTATTGTTACGTTGTGTCAGGAGGGGCTCTCATCAAGGGAAGTTTCCAGACGTCTCCGAGTGAACCAAAGCGATGTTGTTTGGACATGAAGGAAGTACAGAGATACAGGAACTGTCGATGACCTGCCACGCTCAGGCAGTCCAAGGGAAACGACCGCTGTGGATGGCCGCTACTTACGGGTTTCAGCTTGGAGGAACCCTGAAAACAAAATCACCATGCTGAATATTAAGTTTTGTACAGCAATAGGACGTCGGGTTTGGACTCGAACAGTATGCAATAGGCTGCATGAAGCGCCACCTTCACTCCCGACGTCCATGGCGAGGTCCACCTTTGCAACCTAGACACCATGCAGCGCGGTACAGATGGGCCCAACAACATAGTGAATGTACCCGCCAGAATTGACATCACGTTCTCTTCACAGATGAGTGTCGCATATACCTTCAACCAGACAATCGCCAGTCTGGTCAGGCTGAACGTCTTAGACACACTGTCCAGCGAATGCAGCGAGGTGGTGGTTCCCTGCTGTTTTGGGGTGGCATCATGTGGGGTCGACGTACGCCACTGGTGTTCATGGAAAGCGCCGAAACTGCTATACGATACAGAAATGACATCCTCCGACCTATAGTGCAACCATATCAGCAGCATTTCGGAGAGGCGTTCGTCTTCATGGACAACAATTCTCGCCCTCATCGTGCACGTCTTGTGAATGAGTTCCTTCATCGCTTGACCAGAGTGGCCAGCATATTCTCCAGACATGAACCCTATCGATCATGCCTGAGATACATTGAAAAGGGCAGTTTTTGGACGGGATGACCCACCAACCAATCTGAAAAGTCTACGCCGAATAGCCGTTGAGGAGTGGGACAATCTGGACCAACAATACCTTGATGAACTAGTGGATAGTATGCCACGGCGAATACAGGCATGCATCAACGCAAGAGAACGTGCTACTGGGTATCAGAGGTGCTGGTGTATGCTGCAACCTGGACCACAACTTCAGAAAGGCTAGCTGTATGATTGTACAACTTGCAATGTGTGGTTTTCATGAGCAATAAATAGAGCTGAAATATTGTTTGTGTATATTTCTATTCTATTTGTATGTAAAGGTTCAGGACCTCTTAGCACCAAGGTGATGCAAACCTTTTTTTAATGTGTGTATACTTGTAACTGTTAAACTTTCCTGAAGAAAGTATAACATTACTTTCTACTTGTCTATGGTAGTTTCAAAACATTCAGATACTGAACAGCCTACAGCCATAATGGATTGTAAATTTAATACTGCCCTGTTAAAAGTAAAAGAATGATTATAATGGAAACTTACACACACTAGCACTAAAAGCTAAAACACACCATTAACTTGTAGGGCTAAGAAAAGTCAATTGACATGGCCACTGCCTTTATACAGCATGCCAGCAAGGATCGCGTGCATGACGAATACTCAAGGAATATGACCACTGTCTTTCAACAAAACAGCTGTGAGGAAATAAGAGCTATCACGAAACTCAGGCTTACAGGCATGTAGGGAATTTATATTGTGATTAGCAAATTAATCCGCCTCATTTGTGCTCAATTAATCGAGATTTTTGTCCTTCACATTCCACAGATCCAAATGACATCAGCGCATTCAGCAAGTGCCGCACCGTAAAATCACGCGAGTTACTTCAACAACAAAGCCTAATAATAATAATAATAATAATAATAATAATAATAATAATAATAATAATAATAATAATAATAATAATAATAATAAAATGAAAACATTACAAAACAGTTATTCTACCGGAAGCTCTATATGCATCAGAAAACTTAACTTTAGGAGTTCATTCTAAAACTGGAGATATTGAAAAACAAAAATCTAAAATTCTTAGGAACATTTTCGGTCCCATATAAGAAAATGGAATATGGATCACAAGGCGAACTGCAGACTTCTAAATATGTAGATATGTAGTTACACAGATAGTTTCATCAATACTGTACGGAGGAGGCGTTTGAATTTTTGGACACATTTTTAGGATGCATAATAAGAGACTCACAAAAAGGTTATTCAGTGTAATAAATTTCTAAAACAGGAGAATAAATTGGCAGGAGGAAACAAGAGGGGACCTGAATGAATTGAACATCCGGGAAGACATCATGAAAAATCGCAAAGTATTTAAGACCTTAGCATATAAACACCCTTTTGTGGTTAAAATTAGCAGCATGACTGGTACAAAGTGGTCAGAAGAACGGAAGAGGCAACACAGTGAAATAACGGGAAGGCGAAAGTTATCAAGCCAATGAATAAGTTCCAACGCGCTCTGTGAATGGGCATAACGAAACAAGAAAAAGAATGGCGTATGGTCTCCGTACGGCCTGCTACAGGCCATTTTTTCGAATTAACAGCCTGTAGGCGACCTTCGTGTTAGTGACAATGGGACCTGACACAAAGAGGAGCCCCCCGAGCCAGAAGAATTGAGGTTAAAATCCCCGACCCGGTGGATGCCACGATCAGGGAACGCTGTTGATATGAACTGATGGACTTAGCACCCAATAACGTCCAGATACCGAGTAGCTGTTAAGGATTGGTGTACCGGAATAATGGGCCCCAGTGTGTCCCATGAACATATCACCCAGATCATCACACCTCCTCCACTAACCTGTCTTCGCCCGACCGTGCAACAGCGTGCCATAGCCTCCGATGGAAATCGGTGTTAATGCGCTCGGCCGTCGACGAAATGAACCAGGAATCTCCAATCATCCACATTTGTGCCCACCTCATGCGCTGCTTTCTGTGGGGTGCAGTCAACATTGGTTTACGACTAAGTCGATGAACCGTGTCCTGGGAAAACAGTGGCCTGGTCATCACCGTTTTATCTATTAATGATTTCTCGAACGGTAGTCTCGTGGTCACTCCAAACAAAGCCCGACAGTCTCCGCAGGCCTCTGGCATCAATGAGCCGCTGTCGACACACGGCTGGACGACGTGTCGTTGCAGGCCCATCGCTGCGGCGCTTTCGATACGTGGTCACAACGGCACGAGAACAGCCCGCAATCCACGCTATTTCGGAGATGCCGGTACCAGAGCGCCGTGCCACCACAATTTGCTCTTCATCAAATGCGGAGAAATCGGCCGCTTTTCCCATTTTGAAGCCGGAGACACTACTAGCAGCAACCACCGACCGTCTCAGCGACCGTCCCATTGGTGCCTTTTTTTTTTTTTCGGGGGGGGCCCCGAAGCCCGCTCCCCCGCGTGACCATCGACTCAATCTACATGGCCTCCGACATGCTATTATTTCTAAGAAGAAGAAAGAGATAGCAGGGAGGAGTGGGAGGTGATACAAGGAGTATCTGCCGGTTTCCGAGTCAGACTCGCTACCACGGCAAGAGTTTGTGTTTGGTATATGGTGTTGAAGTATGGTATTGAAGGGTGAGGGAAAAACCACATAGGCAGAAAGAAGAAAGAGCCTACATGTAAAACCTGACATCTTGTGATAGCACATGCAAGGATGTGGGCTGGATAAAGTCCAGAGGTTGTGTTAGTTAGGAATAGGTGTCATGCAATCATAACCATTTCCTTGCAGTTTTTGTTATTATGGGGATCAGTCATTCTTGTCACTGCCGGGTCGGCTCGGGTCTGCTAGCGTCTGGGCTTTGGGCCACAGGTTCGCCTGTAAACCTGCCCTATATATACCATATATATATACCATGCTACCAGCACGCCACGTGTTACTCTCCCCACTCCAGGCACGCTAAATGTTTCCGGGTTGCAGTGGTCATAATTGAATGGCTCATCGTTCATGTGCATACACATGTGATTACATTTTCTTAAATATAGAAAAATATGGAATATTACAAAATAACAAATAATATATAAGCTTAATCACTAAACAGTGCCCTTTTTTATTACTTTTCATTAAAACAGTCATGCCTTGACACTGGATTAATGCGTATAGCAGAAAAAACCCTACCATCTACTGCAAAACTTTCAACTTCAAAATCAGTAACATTTTAAATATGACAATTGAAGATTCAGTTTCTTTTGACACTTTGAAGGTAACAAGCACACGAAATAAGTTAAAGTTTCGGCCACATATTTTTAAAACTTTCTTTGTCCTCTCAAAGAATTCAAGTTTAGAAACTATTTTTGTACATTACTCTCAACTTTACCTGCATTGAAAACTTTGTCACCGAAAAATTTCTGATTGTCTTAAAAGCAGAAGAAAAATATTTATGAATATTGCATCACAACTGCTAAATATGGTACAACATTTATTTTTTTCCATGTTAATACATAGAGTTATGGAGAGATATGGACAATAATTTGGCATCATTTTTATTGCGAATAACATGATTCACAAAGATAATTTAAGGAAATGTGACTGTCTTTGAGATAAAGAAATACTGTGTGTAGATAGATGAAAAAGTCAGAATACCTGGAAGGACTATGACAGAATATGCCACCTGCCGGATAGCAGATGTACTGATGACGGCTTCAACGTAGTCCGCCAGCAGGTGGCGTAGTGACGTACAGTAGCAAAAATTAAAATGGCGTATGGCTTTTAGTGCCGGGATGTGTCCGAGGATTTCGTCTCGCCAAGTGCAGGTCTTTTGATTTGACTCCCGTAGGCAACCTGCACATCGTGGTGAGGATGGAACTATGATGAAGGCGACACATACTCCCAGTCCCCGTGCCGGGGAATTAACCAATTATGGTTAAAATTCTCGACCCTACCGGGAATCAAACCCGGGACCCCCGAGACTAAGGCCAACATGCTAATCATTCAGCCATGGAGCCGTATACGTACAGTAGCTATACATGGGGACAAAGCATGAAGGCCTCAGTTCCCGGAAGCGAGCTAGAAGCCAGCTGTCAATCATACCCTGCACCCTGCTGAGTTAACGAGTTCTAAACGATCATTGTTTGGTGTGAGAAGGTTGCCAAACCACTTTCTTCCACACTCTCTTCAGTCTTTACCCTTCCTTCGTGTCGAGTGCAGTAGACGATTTGGTAACTCCAGCTACAGTAGACGTAGTAAATCCTATTAAAAAAAATTAAATGTCGTATGGCTTTTAGTGCCGGGATATCCCAGGAGGGGTTCGTCTCGCCAGGTGCAGGTCTTTCTATTTGACACCGTAGGTGACCTGCGCGTCGTGATGAGTATGAAATGATGATGAAGACAACACATACACCCAGCCCCCGTGCCAATGGAATTAACCAATTAAGGTTAAAATCCCCGACCCGGCCGGGAATCGAACCCGGGACCCTCTGAACCGAAGGCCAGTACGCTGACCGTTCAGCCAACGAGTCGGACAATAAATCCTGTAAGCTGCTAATATGCACTGAGCTGCCGCTGGGGAGTTAGTGGTGCGAGGTGAGGTCGTCAGGTTTTGTCCCCAGTATACCACATCTGCGTCTACCCTTTAAAAAACTGTTGCCATAAGGAACCGAACAGAATAAGCTACGGCTTAACGGTGGTTTCGGGTCTACAGCTCTGCATTCGGGAGGCGGTAGGCTGATCCCGTCGTCGCCTGTCCAGAGAATGGTTATCCATTCTCCCGACTAAGGTGAATGCCGGGATAGTTCACTTTTACTGACCATGGCCACTCACCTCTCATCTCAAATGACCACCCTCTAAGGCAGAGGTGCTCACGCTGGGCACAGCATTGTAAGCGGGTGGGCAGGCAGGCACGCGATGTGTACGTGCTTTCAGCCACAGTGACGTTGTGGTTACGTCACAAGCCGTGAAGGTTGGGCCAAGTTCTCCCATTCACTCTCGATCACTGCGGCGATACCCGAGTTTGAAATGGAGGCAGAAAATGATGTTTTCTTTTGCAATTGGCTTTACGTCGCACTGACACAGTTAGGTCTTATGGCGACGATGGGATAGGAATGGGCTTCGAGTGGGAAGGTAGCGCCCGTGGCCAAAATTTAAGTACAGCCAGCATTTGCCTGGTGTGAATATGGGAAACCCAGGAAAATCATCCTCGGGGCTGCTGACAGTGGGGTTCGAAGCCACTATCTCCCGAATGCAAGCTCACAGCTGCGCGCCCCTAACCGCACGGCCAACTCACTCGGTGTAAATATGAAAGAAAGAGGGCAGACATCCACGTCATTTTCAATTTAAGTTTACGTTTAAGTTTTGATTGGATACAACAAAGAGTTGGGCCTACAAGCTCAAATATGTTTCTACTTTACGTAATAAATTACAATTTTCACTATTATGTTTTAAGAGGTGCCGTAGAAACATTTCTCATATAATACGGCATTAAGCTGGATAAGCTGTGGCTTGTGGTTGGATGGGTTTTTATCTGATAAACTCACCAACAATCCAATCATGCTTACCGGGAATAAAGTCAGTTCGGTCATTTCCTTGAAGGCATACTGTATATCTACTTGGTAGATGCATTTACATTGCTGTTGTACTTTAATCTTTGATAGTAAATATCTATGTCCTCACTCGTGACGAAACTCCCTTGCCATTTAGAGCTAGCTATCATCACCATAGGTCGCCTAATAAGTTTTAAATAATACTTTCAGAAATTCAGTGAACAGGAAAAGTCATATAACACAACACTGTGCAAAATCAAGCAGTAAATTTGTTGAATTACGTCAATATATTACGTTTTGCTGAATGAGTAACAGGAGTTTTACTTTAAAAAAAAAATGGAAATACTGTCATTCGCATCCAAGGAAATGTAAATCGTAGCTTGTTCGCTTATAGCCTGTATCTATGTAAATTGTAACACAAAAATAACAACGTGTCAGTTTTTATTGAGTGTATAAAACTGACTGTTTATATCTAGCGCAGCATAAAATTAAACCGGAATATCATGAAAAAGTCTGTTTTCTTGCGATTATAGCGCTTTTAAAATACTTTATCTCAATCAACATGTCGCTGAGTAGTGGAGGAGAACTTCGTGGGTTAAAATCGAACGTTACTGCTCTACTTCCATAAAAAGTGTGTTCGCTCTTTCGCTTGACTGTGACGTGTGCTTGCTACGTAAGCTGCCCTCATTTACGTCAAGTCAACCCGGCCGCACTGGGCTAGACTCAACGGGCGCCCAGATGAACACATCTGCTCTAGGAGGCCAGCCGTAGCCCATCAGGATAGTAGTAGTAGTAGTAGTAGTAGTAGTGCATATATTCTTTGCCTCAGTGTAGTGTAGACGTGAAGAGCAAGCAGATACCATGCCACGGTCCGGCTTCATGGCTAAATGGTTAGCGTGCTGGCCTTTGGTCACAGGAGACTCGGGTTCGATTCCCGGCAGGGTCGGGAATTTTAACCATCATTGGTTAACTTCGCTGGCAAGGGGGCTGGGTGTAAGTGTTGTCTTCATCATAATTTCATCCTCATCACGACGCGCAGGTCACCTACGGGAGTCAAATCAAAAGACCTGCACCTGGCGAGCCGAACATATCCTCGGACACTCCTGGCACTAAAAGCCATACGCCATTTCATTTTACCATGCCACGAAGATGCACTCGTGCTTCTACAGCCAACTGAGTGAGTTTGAGAGGGGTCAAATTATAGCCTTTCGAGCAGCGGCATCGTCCTTTAGGAGAAATACGACACAATTTGGACCTGTCGCGTCGGTTGCAGCGCTGCTGGCAACAATGGACAAATGACCGTTCTTACACTTGCTTTTTTTACGTCGCACCGACACAGATAGGTCTTATGGCGACGATGGGATAGGAAAGGCCTACGAGTGCGGAGGAAGCGGCAGTGGCTTTAATTAAGGTACAGCCCCAGCATTTGCTTGGCGTGAAAATTAGCAACAACGGATAACCATCTTCAGGACTGCCGACAGTGGGGTTCGAACTCACTATCTCCCGGCTGCAAGCTCACAACTGCGCGACCCTAACCGCACGGCCAAATCGCTAGGTAATACACTAACTTCAATGGCGTGTGAAGATGATGCACATTTCCTTATATGCTGATTCTCCTCCTCCTGCTGACTATTTCCTCATTATTTGTGGATGACCCAGCTTTACAGTCGTCCTACGCCAACCCTACGTGTAGGGAGTATACATTATTGTGTGTCCTGTGGTAATTGGAAGTGTGATGTCATGTGTGTATTAAGATGAATACAAGCACCCACTCCCCGAGCCAGAGGAATTAATCAGACCGACTAAAATCCCTTACCGTACCGGAAATCGAACCCGCGACCTTCCGAACCTACGGCTGCTACACTGATCGTTCAGGTAAGGAGTCAGTCTTATATGCCAATTATTATTTTAATATATTTTGAAACGTTTCAGTTTGAGGGGAAGCAGTATGGTTAAATACAGAAAAATGTGAAATTATTTCACTTCTGTCATCAGCTTCGCGATTGCATAATGACCTTAAAACTCTTTGAATACAAATGTCCACCTCTTGAAGTCAAATGTTACAACACTATCTTTCTCCCTTGCACCCTGATAAGGCCAGTTAAAACTGGTTGTGCAGTACCATAAACATGCCCAGTATCGTGACCACGCATAGTGCAGTGTATGTACAAGAAAGTCATTTCCTGGCATGAACCATCACACGCTTTCCCCTTTCCATCCATTTCCATTCTGATCGAGATAATTCAACGTTGCCTTCATACAACAACGAAGTCGTCACAGATATGATCGTCTACGTAGCTTAGTTGGTGCTGTGCCCACTGTATAACAGGGCTCGGCATTGGAGAGTGGTCCGGCTCCACGGCTAAATGGTTAGCGTGCTGGCCTCTGGTCACAGGAGTCCTGGGTTCGATTCCCGGCAGTGTCGGAAATTTTAACCATCATTGGTTAATTTCTCTGGCACGGGGGCTGGGTGTATGTGTTGTCTTCATCATCATTCAGACTCATCACGATGCGCAGGTCGCTTACGGGAGTCAAATGGAAAGACCTGCACCTGGCGAGCCGAACATGTCTTCGAACACTTCCGGCACTAAAAGCCATACGCCGTTTCATTTCATTGGGGAGTGAAAAATCTACAACCTGTTTTCCAGTCATTGACCGGGTCAGGGATGGAATGAATGAAGCCCCATCTTGCGGCGAGGATAGAAATTGTGCCGGCTGCCGAGGCCAGCCACATTCCTCTGGCGCAATGATTAATGACTGACAGATGAAATGCTGCTGGAATGAAAGATGACAGGGAAAACCGTAGTACCCGGAGAAAAACCTGCCCCACCTCCGCTTTGTCCAGCACAAATCTCACATGGAGTGACCGGGATTTGAACCACGGAACCCAGCGGTGAGAGGCCGCCGGAGCGCTGCCGCCTAAGCCACGGAGGCTCACTGGGGAGTGATTAACCTTTATATAACCAGAAAAAGCTTATCGACCAGAATGTGCACAATTGAGCACGATAGCTGCAGTCGCTTAAGTGCGGCCAGTATCCAGTATTCGGGAGATAGTAGGTTCGAACCCCACTGTCGGCAGCCCTGAAAATGGTTTTCCGTGGTTTCCCATTTTCACACCAGGCAAATGCTGGGGCTGTACCTTAATTAAGGCCACGGCCGCTTCCTTCCCACTCCTAGGCCTTTCCTATCCCATCGTCGCCATAAGACCTATCTGTGTCGGTGCGACGTAAAGCAACTAGCAAAAAAAATCTTTCTTTCTTTCTTAATCCGTTTACCCTCCAAGATTGGTTTTCCCTCGGATAAAGCGAGGGATCCCACCTCGACCGCCTCAAGGTCAGTGTCCTGGAGCGTGCGACTTTGGGTCGGGTCGATACAACTGGGAAGGAGGACCAGTACCTCACCCAGGCTGCCTCACCAGCTATGCTGAACAGGGACCTTGTTGTGGGATGGGAAAATTGGAAGGGAAAGACAAGGAAGAGGGAAGGAAGCGGCCGTAGCCTTAAGTTAGGTACCATCCCAGCATTTGTCTGGGGTAGAAGTAGGAAACCACGGGAAACCACTTCGAGGATGGATGAGTTGCGGACTGAACCCTCCTGTAGTCAGTTGGCCTCCCGAGGCTGAGTGGACCCCATTCCAGCCCTCGTACCACTTTTCAAATTTCGTGGCAGAGCCGGGAATCGAACCCGGGCCTCCGGGGGCGGCAGCTAATCACGCTAACCACTACATCACAAACATATTTCGACAATCTATATATAAAATAACTTGTCCTGACTGACTGACTGACTGACTGACTGACTGACTGACTGACTGACTGACTGACTGACTGATTCATCATCGCCGAGCCAAAACTACTGGACATAAAGAAATTAAATTTTGAGGATACATTCATATTAACATGTAGGTGCTCGCTAAGAGAGGATTTTTTGACATTCCATCGCTAAGGGTGTAAAAAGGGGGGTTAAATTTTAAAATGAGTGTATCTATATCTCAAAACTTTAAAAGTTTACAGATGTAAAAATTGGTATTTAGAACCTTCTTTTAAAATAAGGAGACACGTATTTTTTTTGTTTTCGGAAAATCCCAATAGGAGGGGTGAGAAAGGGTGAAAAAGGGGTTGAATGCCTTTAATGAAGATACTTATATCTCAGAAACTGAAGATATTACAGACCTAAAAATTGGAATTTGGTATCTCCTTTAAAAATTAAGAAACATGTATTTTTTGTTTTTGGAAAATCCAATTAATGGGGGAGTGAAAAGGGGTGAATTTTTAAAATGAGTGTATTTATATCTGAAAACTTTGAAAGTTTACAGATGTAAAAATTGGTATTTAGAATCTCCTTTAAAAATAAAGAAACATGTATTTTTTTGTTTTCGGAAAATCCCAATAGGAAGGGTGAAAAAGGGTGAAAAAGGGGTTGAATGCCTTTAATGAGTATACTTATATCTCGGAAACTGAAGATGTTACAGACCTGCAAATTGGTATTTGGGATCTCCTTGAAATATAAAGAAAGACGTATTTTTTGTTTTTGGAAATTTCAATTAATGTGGGGGTGAAAAGGGGGTAAATTTTTAAAATGAGCATATATATATATATATATATGAAAACTTTTAAAGTGTACAGATATAAAATTTGGTATTTAGAATCCCATTTAAAAATAAAGAAACACATTTTTTTTGTTTCCGAAAAATCCCAATAGAAGGGGTGAAAAGGGTGAAAAAGGGGTTGAATGCCTTAAATGAGGATACTTATGTCTCAGAAACAGAAGATATTACAGACCTGAAAATTGGTATTTGGGATCCCCTTTGAAAATAAAGAAACATAGGTGATTTGTTTTGGAAACTCCACTTAAGGGGGAACTAAAAAGGGGGTTAAATTTTAAAATGAGCATTTCTACAGTATATATATAAAACGTTAAGCATTCAATTATAAATTTCATTATACTGTAATACCGTAGCGAAGCACGGGTATCTTGCTAGTAATATGATAAAATATGAAATGATAGGAACATACAATACCGTGCGCTAATTCGCTACAAATTAGACATTACAAATATGAAGTGCACAGGACTCTTGACCACGAGTTCCCAAGCCTACAAAATGAAACAAGTAGGCAAATGTGCGGAAATATAAATATGTTCACTTCCTGATGCAGAAAGTGATCGGCAGAAAATTTCTATGCCCCTGCATACAAGCACGACTGATACTACCATAGACACAGACTTTTTTTGCTATCCAGAGTTTTATAGACAGTTTGCCAACAAAGTACTTTTGTACTTTAGTACTTCATGCTTTCAGATCGAGTTTAAAACATAACAATCGCTTGCCACTTTTCAAACATAACATAACTGTGCAAGTTTATCGATGGTGTGTTCATTGGCCAAGCGTATACGAGGACAATGCATACTAACAGTAAGACAAGAAATATTTTATCACGAAATACTATCCCGCAAAACGAAGTATACATATTTCGTAATATTTAGACGAAATATTGATTTTTGCGAAAAAGTATTATGCAAAATAGCTCCATACAACTACGTGTACCTCCCCCCCCCCCCTGTCGTCCCCAATTAGTGGTTAATCGTTTGCCCTTCATCTCCCAAGGCAGTGGTTTCGACATTGCCTGAGTTCGGTGACCTTTTCGCGTGTTTAAGTGCGTCTACTACGTATAGTTGTCTATCAGCTCTATAAAGAACTTCCTCCAGGCAAAATTTTGACATTCGGATGCCAGTGAAGACTGTCAGTAATTCCATATACAGCTCTATGAAGGAAATTGGCCTGCCAAAACAACTATTGTCCAAGAAGATGGCCTGCAGATATTGGAATGACATGTGGTCAGGGTACGACCCCCTCAAATCATTCCGCTGATAGCTTCTCAGTTGGCCTCATGAAGCTGCGTGAGCCCAGTTCCATCTCTCAGTCCAGGATTAAATTCCTCGTACTTGTCGGAAACAGAATCCGTGCCTCAGGAGTAAGAGGCAGATGTTCTTCTTCCCTAGTCTCTTCCCCAGTTATCTGGGGTCCGTACTAATGGGGAGTTAATTCTGTTTAATAGTCGGACGCCATCCCCATGTGGAGGGAACTATTCACTATTGATAGAACCCGGGATCCTATCAACCGAAGACCACTACACCGACCATTCAGCCAAGGAGATGGACTATTATTATTATTATTATTATTATTATTATTATTATTATTATTATTATTATTATTATTAATGATACACTCGATAAATATTCGGGCGAGACTATGCACGGCGATCTACGTATGTACTGACAACAGGAAACATCCATTAACTTCAGCTTCAAATTTCTAACTTAACTGAACACTGACTTAAAATTTCAAGCATTACAATTTTGATGAAATTTAAAGAACGTATGCGATAGATTTACTCTACGATCGACGAGGTCTTAAGAGAAACTTTCCACTCACTAACGCACGAAACTGTCGTCTGTCTAGTCAAGAGCTGTATTCTTGGCAGGGAATTTCGTCAACTCTGTATGTATAATGTATGTTTACACGTAAACGATTTCCTAAACAAGCAAAGGCATGCGTCACTAGTGACGGAACTCTCATACGATGGAAAAATTCTTTTACTTTTGCTGGTTAGTAACGTCAACCGGGCGAGTCGGCCGTGAGGTTAGGGGCGCTCAGCTGTGAGCTTGCATCCGGGAGAAAGTGGGTTCGAACGCCACCATTGGCAGCCCTAAAGATTGTTTTCCGTGGTTTCCCATTTTCACACCAGGCCTTTCATATCCCTTCGCCACCATAAGACCTATCTGTGTCGGTGCGACGTAAAGCAAATTGTAAAAAAGTTAACGTCGCACTAACACTGACAGGATTCCGGTGATAGTGCAGAAGGTATGGGCTACGACTGGGAAGGAAGCGCCCATGGTCTTAATTGAGGTACAGCCACAGCATTTTCCTGGTTTGAAAACTGCAAAACATGAACATTCAGCCGACGGTGAGGTACGAACCAACCATCTCCCGAGTGTAAGCTTATAGCTACAAAACCTGTATCGCGTAACCAGCTCATAGGGTACTATCAAGTTAATGGCATATTATGACACATGATCGGAGATTATTATTATTATTATTATTATTATTATTATTATTATTATTATTATTATTATTATTATTATTTTCGCTAAGTAATTTTACGGCTTACGGAGACGCTGAAGCGTGGGAAATTTTGTCCAGCTGATGTTCTTTTACGTGCCGGTAACCCTACCGACAGGAGGCTGGCGTATTCGAGAAGCTCCAAATACCATAAATCCGAGCCGGGATCGAACGCACGACTTTGGGCTCAGATAGGCAACACTTTACCATAGGAGCCACTCAGTCCGACATTTTTTATTTGCAATTTTCTTTACGTCGCACCACCACAGATAGGTCTTATGGCGATGATGGTGTGAAAATGAGAAACCAGGGAAAGCCGTCTTCAGGTCTGCCGACAGTGGGGTTCGAACCCACTATCTCCCGATTGTAAGCTCACAGCCGCGCGATCCTACTTGCTCCGTGATATTATTATCATTATTATTATGATTAGGGAGTCCGGTGCCTTGGGGTCTGCCTAGACTTGTTCTCAAAAGAAACTGTCGCTTCGGTGACATCAACCACAAAGCAAAGCAAAGAAGCAAAGTCATCTTCGTACAGGCCGTGAAGGCCCTTGGAGGAGTAGAAGGTAAAGGCTTCCACTATCCGTAACCTCTGCACTTGATGGGGTAGAGTGGTTAGCTCTACGCCCGACCGCCTTTGCCCCTAGGAATTAACCTGGTACTCATTTTTGGTGTAGGCTGAGTGAACCTCAGGGCCATGTGCATCTCCGGAAGTGGAAATCTCCTTTCTTAAATTTTACAACTTCCTGACGGTGATTCGAACCCACGTCCTTCCGGGCGAACCAAGCACGCCTTTACCGCCTCGGCCAGGCAGCCCCTGACATCAACCATAGTGATTATTATTATTATTATTATTATTATTATTATTATTATTATTATTATTTCACTTTAGGGGCTCAGGACACCGTGGTCAACAGCTCCATGAACTCAACTCAGTGCGAGTGAAGTACGCCTGATACCCTGACAAATCGTAGTGCCCGTGGCAGCGCTGCAGACAGTGGTATTCAAACTAACTTCCCCTTTAATTTCACCCCAAAGTAAAAAGGAGCCTCTTCCAAACCTTCCAACAGGTTTTTAATTCTCTCCTCAAACCCAGGCAATCCTTTACATCATGGCGACGACAGCAAGAATGCTCTTAAAAGACTATACTACAAACTTCCACCTCGTCGGCTTAAAAATTGAGAACACTATAATGTTGAAGCCATCATTACTTCGAGTTGCATATAAATGGTAGCCTAAGGACATGATTTTTAACCATTCTGTTTACGTAAGACAGAGGTGGTGATTTAGATTTTTGTAGAATGTTCCCAATGATGACTTAACCTCGAAGGTTTTCAAATGACTGTTCCCAGCATAACCTGGCTGAAATTATTTTGAAATGAAACGACATGTTTGTTAGAAATGAACATACGAGTACCTGATACCAACCTTCTAGTGATTATGTTTAATATATCACGTCAATTTCATAACGCCCAATCAGAAAGGAAAGGCAAACGTGACGTCATTGTTCAGACGATACTGAAAATGAGGAAATGTCTTTAATATACGAAGAATTAGGAGCACAAACTAAGTTAAGAAGGAAATCTCAGAGGATTCTCGACTTTTAGTCCGTAACGATTATACAGAGTTATTAGAATTCTGATAGACGTCTTTTGCTTACGAATGTTACAGGCTTGTAGTTCTGTAATTTATTTTCCAGAATTATGCTAAGGACGCAAGCATCCAGAACTAATACCATAGGCTGTGAGTAACAGACTCTCATTATTCACATCGAAGATTCCAGGGCTTCAGAAACCTGGATGACAACACGGAAAGAACCCCTCTGAATGCCACAGTCCATGTCTGCGCATGCGCACACGTACGTCATCATGGCCATACACGAGCCATTTCTCACCTCCACTTGCTGAACTTGTAGATAACGTACTGATGACAATGATGACTGCAACATCTTTTAGGGCTAGGGGTGAAAACCGTTTTGGATACACGCAATCCCTGTGTTCGGTGAGTAAACGTTGCTCAAAAACGTGTACGCAGATTAATACGAATATTCACTGAACACGAAAATGCAAACGACTACATGTTTTAAACTTGTGCGAACGAGATTACAAACGTTTATACACGGTAAACGCGAGCTGGCGGAATAGCCGAGAGGTACCACAACAGCTTTTCGTCGGGTGGGTGGGGTTCGATTCCCGCCGATATCAATGATTTTCTATCATAAAAATACGCGTTTTCGAGCATTCTGGAATTTTCTCGACTTTGCTGCGAGGGCCGTAGTCAGTCCCGTGGTGTAGGGCTAACGTAGTTTCTCTTATCCAGAGGACCATGGTTCGATTTCCGGCCAGTCTAAGAAGATTAATTTTGGAATGGAACGGAGTTCACTCAGCCTGGTGAGATTCATTAAAGAAACAGAGGCAGTGAACATGGTGAAGATAGCCTGAGGACGTAGTCAAGTTGAAATGAAATGTCGTATGGCTTTTAGTGCCGGGATGGGTTCGGCTCGCCAGGTGCAGGTCTTTCTACTTGACGCCCGTAGGCGACCTGCGCGTCGTGATGAGGATGAAATGATGATGAAGACAACACATGCATCCAGCCCCCGTGCCATTGGAATTAACCAATTAAGGTTAAAAACCCCGACCCGGCCGGGAATCGAACCCGGTACCCTCTGAACCGAAGGCCAGTACGCTGACCGTTCAGCCAACGAGTCGTCGTCAAGTTAACCACGTGGCACTCCATCTGGCTGGGTAGCAGTCGACTTGGCAGAGCAAGGCAGTAATGGGCTGTTGCGCTATGTGTTTGCTTTAATTTTATATATGTCCATAAACAGCAGTATATCCCGTGTCAGGTTACATACTTGTGCATTTCATAAAGCGTTATATTTCCTCTCTACAATACTTGACAATAAAAAAATAGAGACGAGATATTGAATTTTATTTACGCTGGTTTCAAAATTGAATATCCCTGTACAAATAGGTTATAACTCTTAAGGCTATAACAATGGTATCTCACTACAAATTATGTTTCAATAATAGTATTATACCTCGTTTTATTATCGACTTAATGAACTGGAACTGTCAGTGCACCTAAGGCAGAATTACAGGCTGAGACAGCACAAGGCTTATACTTAACGTATACGGATACCGTGTTTTTATAGAGCTTTTAAACATACGGTAACGATGACTACCATAGTAGTATACTAAGCGGGTTCTGCCGCCACCTCCGCCTCAGGGATCCCAGGGGCCCCTCCGCCTCCGCCTCCCGAGGGGCCTTCCCAGAGGCCTCCTCCGCCTCCCGAGGGAAATTTGAATTTGTAAACAAAGCCACGTGCTTTTTGACAGCTGTCATCGACAACAACGCATCGCTAACCTCACTGCTGCCATCTTGACGGGCCTAAACCTCAGTGGTACCAACTTAACCTAACTAGCGCGAGATTTGAATTGGTAAACAAAGCCACGTGTCTTTTGACAGCCACGTGCTTTTTGACAGACAACAACGCGTCGCTAACCTCAGTACTGCCATCTTGACGGGCCTAAACCTCAGTAGTACCAACTTAACCTAACTAGCGCGAGATTTGAATAGGTAAACAAATCCACGTGCTTTTTTGACAGCTGTCATCCGCCATCTTTAAACCACAGAGCACTGTGCTGCCCTCTTATCGCAGTAGCTGCAAATTCGTCACCGGTCATCCGCAGTGCTGCCATCTTAACGGGCCTAAACCTTAGTGCTACCAACTTAACCTCACTAGCGCGAGATTTGAATCGGTAAACAAATCTACGTGCTTTTTTGACAGCTGTCATCCGCCATCTTTAATCTATAGAGCACAGTGCTGCCCTATTTAGCTACTTACCTTTGAAATGTGGTGGCGGATAATTTGAAAAATGCTTTTTGACAGCAGCCATCTTTAATCTAGAGAGCACCGTGCTGCCCTCTTTAGCTAGATACCTTTGAAATGTGGTGGCAGGCAATTCCACATGACAGCAGCCATCTTTAATCAAGAGAGCACCGTGCTGCCCTCTATGTGGTGGCGACAATTTGAAAGTTCTACATGCTCTTGTTTGGAAACAAACTCACGCGCTTTTTTGACAGCCGTCATCCGCCATCTTTAATCAACAGAGCACAGTGCTGCCCTCTTTAGCTAGATACCTTTGAAATGTGGTGGCGGCAAATTCCACGTGCTCTTGTTTGGAAACAAAGCCATGTGCTTTTTTGACAGCTGTCATCCTCCATCTTTAATCAACAGAGCACCGTGCTGCTATCATGCGGGCAATTTCGTCAGCTGTCATCCGCCATCTTTAATCCACAGAACACTGTGCTGCCCTCTTTATGGCTACTACATTAAGCACGTAGTAGCGGGCAATTTGAAAAGTTCTGTTAGCTATCATCCGCCATCTTTAATCAAGAGAGCACCGTGCTGCCATCTTTAGCTAGATACCTTTGAAATGTGGTGGCGGCAAATTGAAAAATTCCACGTGCTCTTGTTTGGAAACAAACTCACGTGCTTTTTTGACAGCTACCATCCGCCATCTTTAATCAACAGAGCATAGTGCTGCCCTCTTTAGTTAGATACCTTTGAAATGTGGTGGCGGAAAATTCCACGTGCTCTTGTTTGGAAACAAAGAGATGTGCTTTTTTGACAGGTGTCATCTGCCATCTTTAATCAACAGAGCACCGTGCTGCTATCATGCGGGTAATTTCGTCAGCTGTCATACGCCATCTTTAATCTACAGAGCACCGTGCTGCCCTCTGTAGTAGCGGGAAATTTGAAAAGTTCTGTTAGCTGTCATCCGCCATCTTTAATCAAGAGAGCACCGTGCTGTCATCTTTAGCTAGATACCTTTGAAATGTGGTGGTGGATAATTTAAAAAGAAAAATTCTACAGCAGCCATCTCTCGACGCTAATTGCATAAGATGGTGGCTATTCATGACTCCTTAAGCGCAAGATGGCTGCTATACATAGGTTCTTATGAGACGCCCTTGGGATGCTTGCACAAGATGGCAGTTATACATGACTCCTTATGAGATGCCCTAGGGATGCTTGCTCAAGATAGCGGCTGCTCTTATAGGACGGCTTAAGGGTCCTTGCAAAGATGGCTTGAGACACCCTAAGGATGCTTGCACAGGATGGCGGACACAAGATGGCGGCTATACACAACTCCTTATGAGACGCTTTAAGGGTGCTTGCGCAAGATGGCTGCCACTCTTATGAAGAAAGCTAGCTTAGAGGCTAACGTGTCGTGCTAGTTCGATTCATTAAATTTAGGGCTTAAATGCAAACTGTTAAATATCTCGAAAACGGTGCACCGTAGAGCAAAACGGACAAAATTTTTCCGCCTAATATATAGGTTCGCAGTATGAGGAACAAGAAAACCATAGTCTAATGATGGGATCAACGGTTCGGTTCCTACTTAGGCCCTTTGGCATTTGCTCTGTTTTAGCTTGTATTGAAGCGAGTCTTCGTAACATGATCAGGTCTAGCTATGGTAGAGAGTATAACGTACCGTGCTGGTTCGATTCATTAAATTTGGAGGCTTAAATGCAAAATGTTAAATATCTCGAAAACGGTGCATCGTAGAGCAAAACGGACAAAATTTTTCCGCCTAATACGTAGGTTCGTAGTATCAGGAACAAGGAGAAAACATAGTCTAATGATGAGATCAACGGTTCGATTCCTACTTAAGCCCTTTGGCATTGGCAGCTATCTATTTCTACAAGATGGTGGCTGCTCTTATGAGACACAAGATGGCTTGGGATGCTTACGCAAGATGGCGGCTATACATAGCTCCTTATGAGACAGCCTAGGGGGTGCTCGCACAAGATGGCGGCTACTCTTATGAAGAAAGCTAGCTTAGAGGCTACTGCGCAAGATAACGGTTGCTGTTATGCATGCGGTGGAGAGCAAATTGAAATTCTATGTGCTTAATCAACAGAGCACCCTGCTGCCCTCTTCAGCTGAAATGTGGTGGCGGATAATTTGAAAAATTCTTTTGACAGCTGTCATATTTAAACAATGACGACTATACACAGGCTGTTAAGGCCTTATCATTCCCCTCCTCCTCCTCCTCCTTCTCTACCTCCTCCTCCGCCTCTTATGTCAAGGCATAGCTTTATATCGAACAAGTTTAAACCTGCATCGCGAAGGTAAGCGTGTGCAGCGATAACATTATTGTGCATGTTTAGACTTTCGAAACATAAGAAGAGTAGAATCAAACGCTGTACTCGATACAACATGTGATCAGAACATTGATTGATGTGTTCAGAAAACAAAATAAGTGATCAAGACTAGAATCGAACACTGTACTCAATACATCATGTGTTTAGAATATGTCAGGGGATACCCTTGTTCTAAGAAGATCAGATTGAAACATAACAAGACTAGAATAGAACACTGTAATCGATGTTGTTAACTTCAACATGTGATCAGAACATTGATTGATGTGTTCAGAACACAAAATAAGTGATCATGACTAGAATCGAACACTGTACTCGATACAACATGTGATCAGAACATTGATCGATGTGTTCAGAAAACAAAATAAGTGATCAAGACTAGAATCGAACACTGTACTCAATACAACATGTGTTTAGAACATGTTACGGGGTACCCTTGTTCTAAGAAGATCAGAATGAAACATAACAAGACTAGAATCGAACACTGTAATCGATGTTGTTAACTTCAACATATGATCAGAACATTGTTTGATGTGTTCAGAGCAAAAGTACAATTTTGATGATTTGCTTAGTGTAAAATCAAAAACTATGGAAACACACTGTGCACATATCGCGTAGCTAACTCGCTCAGTAAGCAATATTGCAAAACTACAACTTCAATTATTTGCCTAGTGTAAAAATCATGTGTAAAAGCCATGTTTCAAAGCGTGCACACATTACCTATTGATTTTACATGAATCGACTATCAAGCGTGCACACATTACCTATTGATTTTACATGAATCGACTATCATAGTAAACTTTTTTCACTAGATTGTACTGCTATCTTAGCATAACCTATACGCATGAACTTAAAGTACAAAGAATAGTCATGTTTCACAGCGTGTACACATTACCTATCGATTTTGCATGCATCGACTCTCATACTAAACTTCTTCCTCTAGATTGTACTGCTATCTTAGTATAACCTATACGCTTGAACTTAAACTAAGTTCAAAGCGTGTACACATCACCTATCGATTTTGCATGCATCGACTTTCGTACAACGATCGCATATGTGTATTGCTAACGTATGTGTATAAAGTTAAACTTCTCCCGCTAGAGTGTATAACGATCACAATTGTGTGCTGCTACCTATGTGCATGAATTTAAAGCACAAAGAATAGCGTGTACACATCACGTATCGATGATGCATGCGCCGACTATCGTACTAGGCTTCTTCCGCTAGAGCATGTAGCAATTGCTTTTGTGTATCCCTAACCCATGTGCACGAACTTAAAGCACAAGGAAGAGCTATGTTCTAAAGCGTGTACACATCACCTATCGATGATGAATGCATCGACTATCGTACTAAACTTCTTCTACAACAGCGTGCAATCATCGCTTGTGTGTGGTGCAATCTTAACATAACCTATGTGCACGAACTTAAAGCACAAAAATAGCCAAGTTCAAAGCGTGTACACATCACCTATCGATTTTTCATGCATCGAATTTCGTATTAAACTTCTTCCAATAGAGCGTGCGACAACCTTATAACTATGCTGCTAACTTAGTATAACTTATACGCATGAACTTAAAGCATAAAGAATAGCGATGTATAAAAATCTTGTGAACATAGCAGCAGCAGTAAGAATAGCAATGTTTTAAAAGCGTGTACGCATTGCCTATCGATTATACATGCATCAACTAGAGTATTAAACTTCTCCCGCTAGAGTGTGCTGCTATCATAGCATAACCTCTGTGCACGAACATAAAGCACGAAGAATAGTTAAGTTTCAAAGCGTGTACACATCACCTATCGATTTTGCATGCATCAGCAATTATACCAAACACATTCCGTTAGAATGTACAATGTTCACATGTGTTTGCGCTGCTACTTTAGCATGACCTATGCGCACGAACTTAAAGCACAAAGAATAGCGATGTTTAAAAATCTTGCGAACATAGTAGCAGTAAGAATAGAAAGGTTTAAAAGCGTGTACATATCACCTTTTGATAATGCATACATCAACTATCGCACTAAAACAACTTCTACGCGAGCGTGCGACCATCGCTTGTACGTGTGCTGCTATCTTAACATAACCTATGTGCACGAACTTAAAACATAAAGAATAGTTATGTGTAAAAATCTTGTGAACATAGCAGAGTGTTAACTACGTATGTGTAGACATTGAAATTTGCATGCTGAAGCGGCATACTTCGTGACCGTGACGTCACAGCCACGTGCTCTTGTTTGGTAAACATAGCCACGTGCTTTTTTGACAGCTGTCTCCTTGACGAACCCTAACCTCACTTTGGAGGACAATAGAGCGTCGCTAACCTCACTGCTGCCATCTTTACGGCGGTAAACCTCAAGGCTGCCACCTTATGCATTTTATAGCGCGGAATTTAAAATCCAACAACAGAACATTGCTAATCTCACTCTTGCCATCTTTACGGCGGTAAACCTCAAGGCTGCCACCTTATGCATGTTATAGCGTAGAATTTAAAATCCAACAACAGAACATTGCTAACCTCACTCTTGCCATCTTGAAAAGTTCAGTGTTCCAAACACTAGTTAGAAAAACGTAACTCATCGCACCTCGGGGATTTTATTAGGTAAGACGTAGCCCCTAGGTTCCATTCCTTGTTCTGAACATAAAACCATTTACCAATAAAGATTAATGTTCTACACTTAACAAAGTACAAGCGTTCTTGCTGATAGCGATCGATGAGGTTGTTGCTCCTTTAGCCCTTTAGCCCATTAGCCCTTTAGCCTTTTAGCCCATTATCCCTTTAGCCCATTAGCCCTTTTGCCCATTAGCACTTTAGCCAATTAGCCCTACAAGGAATGTGCGGTAAGGAGGAGGAAGAGTCCTTTCATCCTTTTTGCCCTTCTGATAAGATGTAACCCCTGGGTTCCATACCCTATCACGATTTTTTTTTCGGCTTAGCACTTTGCATAGTAGCCCTCGCCTGCACAAGGTACATGCTTGTAATCTATGTCAACAGATTAAAACAATATGTTTCCAAACCGATATTTCATGTCACATATTTATGTAATAACTTGTTCAACAGCTAGGGACTTAAATGTAAGCAGAGTATTTCTTATAGCACTAGCGTTCTGTTTAATTTTACTTCACGCATAAGCTACATGCTTGTAACCCATGCCAACAGATTGACTGATATTTCATGTTACATGTTTATGCGATAACTTGTTCGACTGATTTTCACACAAGACGAATGATGGAAGGTAAATAATTTGAAGTTATACTTTTGCTATATCGTTTACCGAGCGAGTTAGCTGCGCAGTATGGGTACAGTGTGTTTCTGATTATTACACTAGGCAAATAATTGAAGTTGTAGTTTTGCAATATTGCTTACTGAGCGAGTTAGCTACGCGATATGTGCACAGTGTGTTTCCATAGTTTTTGATTTTACACTAAGCAAATCATCAAAATTGTACTTTTGCTCTGAACACATCAAACAATGTTCTGATCATATGTTGAAGTTAACAACATCGATTACAGTGTTCGATTCTAGTCTTGTTATGTTTCATTCTGATCTTCTTAGAACAAGGGTACCCCGTAACATGTTCTAAACACATGTTGTATTGAGTACAGTGTTCGATTCTAGTCTTGATCACTTATTTTGTGTTCTGAACACATCGATCAATGTTCTGATCACATGTTGTATCGAGTACAGTGTTCGATTCTAGTCATGATCACTTATTTTGTGTTCTGAACACATCAATCAATGTTCTGATCACATGTTGAAGTTAACAACATCGATTACAGTGTTCTATTCTAGTCTTGTTATGTTTCAATCTGATCTTCTTAGAACAAGGGCATCCCCTGACATATTCTAAACACATGATGTATTGAGTACAGTGTTCGATTCTAGTCTTGATCACTTATTTTGTTTTCTGAACACATCAATCAATGTTCTGATCACATGTTGTATCGAGTACAGCGTTTGATTCTACTCTTCTTATGTTTCGAAAGTCTAAACATGCACAATAATGTTATCGCTGCACACGCTTACCTTCGCGATGCAGGTTTAAACTTGTTCGATATAAAGCTATGCCTTGACATAAGAGGCGGAGGAGGAGGTAGAGAAGGAGGAGGAGGAGGAGAATGATAAGGCCTTAACAGCCTATGTATAGTCGCCATTGTTGAAAGATGACAGCTGTCAAAAGAATTTTTCAAATTATCCGCCACCACATTTCAGCTGAAGAGGGCAGCAGGGTGCTCTGTTGATTAAGCGCATAGAATTTCAATTTGCTCTCCACCGCATGCATAACAGCAACCGTTATCTTGCGCAGTAGCCTCTAAGCTAGCTTTCTTCATAAGAGTAGCCGCCATCTTGTGCGAGCACCCCCTAGGCTGTCTCATAAGGAGCTATGTATAGCCGCCATCTTGCGTAAGCATCCCAAGCCATCTTGTGTCTCATAAGAGCAGCCACCATCTTGTAGAAATAGATAGCTGCCAATGCCAAAGGGCTTAAGTAGGAATCGAACCGTTGATCTCATCATTAGACTATGTTTTCTCCTTGTTCCTGATACTACGAACCTACGTATTAGGCGGAAAAAGTTTGTCCGTTTTGCTCTACGATGCACCGTTTTCGAGATATTTAACATTTTGCATTTAAGCCTCCAAATTTAATGAATCGAACCAGCACGGTACGTTATACTCTCTACCATAGCTAGACCTGATCATGTTACGAAGACTCGCTTCAATACAAGCTAAAACAGAGCAAATGCCATAGGGCCTAAGTAGGAACCGAACCGTTGATCCCATCATTAGACTATGGTTTTCTTGTTCCTCATACTGCGAACCTATATATTAGGCGGAAAAATTTTGTCCGTTTTGCTCTACGGTGCACCGTTTTCGAGATATTTAACAGTTTGCATTTAAGCCCTAAATTTAATGAATCGAACTAGCACGACACGTTAGCCTCTAAGCTAGCTTTCTTCATAAGAGTGGCAGCCATCTTGCGCAAGCACCCTTAAAGCGTCTCATAAGGAGTTGTGTATAGCCGCCATCTTGTGTCCGCCATCCTGTGCAAGCATCCTTAGGGTGTCTCAAGCCATCTTTGCAAGGACCCTTAAGCCGTCCTATAAGAGCAGCCGCTATCTTGAGCAAGCATCCCTAGGGCATCTCATAAGGAGTCATGTATAACTGCCATCTTGTGCAAGCATCCCAAGGGCGTCTCATAAGAACCTATGTATAGCAGCCATCTTGCGCTTAAGGAGTCATGAATAGCCACCATCTTATGCAATTAGCGTCGAGAGATGGCTGCTGTAGAATTTTTCTTTTTAAATTATCCACCACCACATTTCAAAGGTATCTAGCTAAAGATGACAGCACGGTGCTCTCTTGATTAAAGATGGCGGATGACAGCTAACAGAACTTTTCAAATTTCCCGCTACTACAGAGGGCAGCACGGTGCTCTGTAGATTAAAGATGGCGTATGACAGCTGACGAAATTACCCGCATGATAGCAGCACGGTGCTCTGTTGATTAAAGATGGCAGATGACACCTGTCAAAAAAGCACATCTCTTTGTTTCCAAACAAGAGCACGTGGAATTTTCCGCCACCACATTTCAAAGGTATCTAACTAAAGAGGGCAGCACTATGCTCTGTTGATTAAAGATGGCGGATGGTAGCTGTCAAAAAAGCACGTGAGTTTGTTTCCAAACAAGAGCACGTGGAATTTTTCAATTTGCCGCCACCACATTTCAAAGGTATCTAGCTAAAGATGGCAGCACGGTGCTCTCTTGATTAAAGATGGCGGATGATAGCTAACAGAACTTTTCAAATTGCCCGCTACTACGTGCTTAATGTAGTAGCCATAAAGAGGGCAGCACAGTGTTCTGTGGATTAAAGATGGCGGATGACAGCTGACGAAATTGCCCGCATGATAGCAGCACGGTGCTCTGTTGATTAAAGATGGAGGATGACAGCTGTCAAAAAAGCACATGGCTTTGTTTCCAAACAAGAGCACGTGGAATTTGCCGCCACCACATTTCAAAGGTATCTAGCTAAAGAGGGCAGCACTGTGCTCTGTTGATTAAAGATGGCGGATGACGGCTGTCAAAAAAGCGCGTGAGTTTGTTTCCAAACAAGAGCATGTAGAATTTTTCAAATTGTCGCCACCACATAGAGGGCAGCACGGTGCTCTCTTGATTAAAGATGGCTGCTGTCATGTGGAATTGCCTGCCACCACATTTCAAAGGTATCTAGCTAAAGAGGGCAGCACGGTGCTCTCTAGATTAAAGATGGCTGCTGTCAAAAAGCATTTTTCAAATTATCCGCCACCACATTTCAAAGGTAAGTAGCTAAAGAGGGCAGCACTGTGCTCTATAGATTAAAGATGGCGGATGACAGCTGTCAAAAAGCACGTAGATTTGTTTACCGATTCAAGTCTTGCGCTAGTGAGGTTAAGTTGGTAGCACTAAGGTTTAGGCCCGTTAAGATGGCAGCACTGCGGATGACCGGTGACGAATTTGCAGCTACTGCGATAAAGAGGGCAGCACAGTGCTCTGTGGTTTAAAGATGGCGGATGACAGCTGTCAAAAAAGCACGTGGATTTGTTTACCTATTCAAATCTCGCGCTAGTTAGGTTAAGTTGGTACTACTGAGGTTTAGGCCCGTCAAGATGGCAGTACTGAGGTTAGCGATGCGTTGTTGTCTGTCAAAAAGCACGTGGCTGTCAAAAGACACGTGGATTTGTTAACCTAACTAGCACGAGATTTGAATTGGTAAAGTTGGTACCACTGAGGTTGAGGCCCGTCAAGATGGCAGCAGTGAGGTTAGCGATGCGTTGTTGTCGATGACAGCTGTCAAAAAGCACGTGGCTTTGTTTACAAATTCAAATTTCCCTCGGGAGGCGGAGGAGGCCTCTGGGAAGGCCCCTCGGGAGGCGGAGGCGGAGGAGGCCTCTGGGAGGGCCTCCCGTGAGGCGGAGGCGGAGGGGCCCCTGGGAGCCCTGAGGCGGAGGCGGCGGCAGAACGCGCTTATTATACTACTTACCATACGGCAGTAAATAGTGAACTTCAGCATAATACTTCCATTTGAACTACTTCGTAATGATGATGATGATGATGATGATGATGATGATGATGATACTTCTTGTTTAAAGGGGCCTAACATGTAGGTCATAGGCCCTTAATGGCACGAAATGTAATGACAATTTAAAAGTCCAAAATTCATCCACTGACCAGAATTCAAAACGTGATTATGAAGAATGAATGGATGAATATGAATTTAAAATAATCAGCTGATCCAACACACAATAATGAAAGTTAAAAATAATCCCAAAATCAATCCGCTGACTAGAATTCAAAAAGACGACTATGAACAATGATAATGAACGTACCCGCAATGTCCCACCTTCCCAGAAACGATCTTAAAACAACAGTATATACTGACCAAGGGGCTGCTTCCAAAGTAAAATGCTGAATCGATGATACTTGTCCAAAATCCACGTCAACGGCCCGTCATAATGGTACTTATCGCCAGTAAAGTAGAACCATGGTATTTCTCATGTAGCGGTACTAATCATGAGTAACGTAGACACACGGTGTTCCACACATTATGGTACTACTCACAAGTAATGTACGCCGCACAGGTACCGCAGACCTATGGTGTTTCTCGCGTAATGGCACCACTCATAGGCAACGCAAACCCATGGCGTTCCTCACATAGGTGTGCTAATCACGGGTACCGGTATTCCCGTGGTGTTCCTCACATAGTGGGTACTAATCACAGACAACACAGACCCAACGGTGTCGCTCATATATTGGTACTAATCACAGGCAACGCCCAGACTCGTGGTGTTTCTCACATAATGGTATTAATCACAGGCAACGTAAGCCCGCGGTGTTCCGCATATAGTGGTACCATTCACGGGTACTGTAAACCCATAGTGATCCACCCACTGTTGGTACTAATCACAAACCTGTAGTGTACCTAACATAGTAGTACTACTCGCAAGTAAAGGCGACCCATGGTGTTCCTCGTGTGATGGTACTAACGACAATTAGTCTTATGGTTCTAATTCAATCATCCCTTGGTCGCTCCTTTTAGTAGCTTCTTACGACAGGCAGTGGATACCGTGGGTGTATTCTTCATCTGCGTCCCCCACCCATAGGGCGTTAACTACTTCGTAATATACAACATATTTCAAGAAAGTACAACGCTTGTCGGTGGATATGAAAGTAAAATTAGAGCGTGGCTCTAGATTCCGTTAGAGGATTAAACATTATTTGGTATATTTAATAATTTAATTAAGTACTAAAAAAACGCCAGGGAAACTATGCACCAGCACTTGATGATGACAATGAGTTAACGTATTGTGAACTTATAGATAGTTTATAACTGTTAGGTTCTTCAGTCTGCTGAAATTAATTTTGATTAAGAACATTTATGAACTATCTGAAAAAGAAAATATATGGTAACAGAATTATAACTAAAAAGGAAACAAATTAATTAGAATAGAACGTCGTGTTTCGCTCCCGAAAGAACACCATCAGATTCTACCGAATCACAATTAAATACATTGCAACAGTTCAAATTCTATGCTAGAGTGGAGAGCAGTGAGGACTTCATTAAGATAAGTTCAAAAAATTCGCGTTTTTAAGGATTTAAATAAAATAAACACGTGTTTATACCTTTCTAAATTTATACCTAAATCAGGGTACGGAATGAATACTTTTAAGTAGC
The DNA here is from genome assembly GCF_040414725.1 of Anabrus simplex. Taxonomy (NCBI): domain Eukaryota; kingdom Metazoa; phylum Arthropoda; class Insecta; order Orthoptera; family Tettigoniidae; genus Anabrus; species Anabrus simplex. The sequence goes on along the minus strand of NC_090266.1, from coordinate 1,144,933,240 downwards.
AGTAGTTTGGAGGAGAGCGAGCGGAGTGCCTACGGCTTAACAGCTCTGCATTCGAGGGGCGAGTGGGTCAAAGCCCACCGTCGACTGTCCTGAGAACGATTTTCCGTTATTTCCCATTCTAACTTCCAGGCAAATGCCGGGGTGTTTCCTATTTATAGACCACGGTCGATCCCTTAACCTTCGTCCTTCACTGCACCGCATAATCACCACACATATCCTGACCAGAGAGAGGGCGTTACCCTCTGACCCGCCGCACCTCTTCGGGAAATACGAGAATGAAAGAAAAAAAGAAGAAAGTGCATACATACAGATGTATTGTAAAAACTCAGAACTTAAGACATTTCATTATTGCCGAAAAAACAGTCGTATGCATTATTGAAATCGGCTGAGTAGTTCCCGAGATTAGTCCCGACATACAAGCAAACTCACAAATGTTCTCGCTTTATAATACGAAATTAATATTCTATCTCTCTTCTATATATTCACACATGATCGTACAGACAGTTAAATTTCAGTAGGTATGTGATTTTCATTAATAGTAATACCAAACTTCGAAGAGTCATGATCTTACATAGGTAACACGGATGCGATTGCCAGGTAACATTGTCACCGACTTCTCAATAATGCAGCCGCGGTTCGAATTCCAGTCAATGCGTATCTGATTTTTTAACAACAGGGCGCTGTGGTTGAATTCCACGTAAAACTGTAAGTCCCGTTGCTAAGATCGCGATATCAACAGCCACGTTAAACCACAAGCTATTTTGTGTGTTTCGCAGGTAGCAGGTAGAAATCATAAGATTGAAAGAACTCAATGGAACCTAGGAAATTCGCAAGAGCCTGTATCAGAACGAAGCGTAGGACTGCTGTAACCCTCACATGGCAGGGAATTCGCAAACCATTGTCTCGATCTTGTCTGGACGACAAGACGGACAGTCTACTTCATCAGTTATGGAATTGATTATATGAGCAGTTTTCTGTTTTCAATTCACCACATCAATTTATGCACGTCTCAAAAACAGTATGTCGTTCAAGTGATTCTGTCCACAATGCCAAGATGCTCTCCTCTCCTGCCATGCCGGCCAACACTCTGGTAGTAATATTTTACTTTTTCCAACGGGACTCGAAACGGTTAGCCACTGTGTCAGACCATAAAGAACTTGACACCTAAACGATTATGGTCACCAAGGACAACCACGCCAAGTGGTATTGTCGCCGACTTCTCACCAATAGCCAGACATACAGGAGGTAATGTAGAACACACCACAACGAAGCTATTCTGGATAGGAATGCATGTTCACTGAAGTCACCTCATGGCACTATGACACGTTCAAAAAGTTGATGGTGGAAATAGCGTGAAAAGCTTGGAACAGCTGTTTATTCACAGAAGATGCTCGACGGTACGACCAATGGACACACAACAACGTTGGAACATTGATTGACGTACAAGCTCTTTATTTTTTTATTTTTAGAATTGGATTGACGTCGCACCGACACAGATAGGTCTTATGGCGAAGATGAGATAGGAAAGGCCTAGGTGTGGGAAGGAAGCAGCCGTGGCCGTAATTAAGGTACAGCCCCAGCATTGGCCCGGTGTGAAAATGGGAAACTACGGAAAGCCATCTTAAGGGCTGCCGACAGTGGGGCTCGAACCCACTAGCTCCCGGATGCAAGCTCACAGCCTGCGCGTCCCTAACCGCACGGCCCGGTCGAACAAGATTTTTTTCTATTTGCTTTACGTCGCACTGGCACAGATAGGTCTTATGGTGACGATGGGATAGGAAAGGTCTAGGAGTGGGAAGGAAGCGGTCGTGGCCTTCATTAAGGTACAGCCCCAGCATCTGCCTGGTGTGAAAATGGGAAACAACGGAAAACCATTTTCAGGGCTGTCGACAGTGGGTTTCAAACCTACTATCTCCCGGATGCATGCTCACAGCCGCGCGCCCCTAACCGCACGGCTCGCTCAAAGAAGTTCAAAGACTCTTGGCATGCCACGAATAATAATAATAATAATAATAATAATAATAATAATAATAATAATAATAATAATAATAATTTCGTGTGGCTATTTCTAGCCGGGTGCAGCCCTTGTAAGGCAGGCCCTCCGATGAGGGTGGGCGGCATCTGCCATTTGTAGGTAACTGCGTGTTATTATGGTGTAGGGTAGTGTTATGTGGGGTGTGTGAGTTGCAGGGATGTTGGGGACAGCACAAACACCCAGCCCCCGAGCCACTGGCATTAACCAATGAAGGTTAAATTCCCCGACCCGGCCGGGAATTGAACCCAGGACTCTCTGAACCGAAGGCCAGTACGCTGACCTTTCAGCCAACGAGTCGGACATGCCACGAATAGTTCCAGTGACGACAGCAATTCTTCGACGAGTCCTCCCGATTTAATAGATGTCTCATTCATGAGTTGGTTGATATATCCCTAGAGTCTGTATCAAGCTGGAAGCTGTTTCCATTGCGGTCATTTTCATGAAATAAAAGTACTTTGGAATGCCGCTAGTGATAATTCAAACTAACTACTTGTTTAGACAATTCTGTGTAGTTTCTCGGGGCTAAAACGCTTCCCATTTGACAGACTACAGAAGGAGATCGAGACACTTTAAGATCAGGTGATCTCGGCAGCCAGGCAATGGGTTTGCCTCTACATATCCATCGGATCCCAACCTGTCTAACAGATGACCTCTACCAGGATTGATGTTCACTGCTAAGTGGTTGTTGTATTGAATGTAGATGACGAGGAGAGGAATATATAGGTAATTATTCCCCACTTCACCACTCAAGTCCATGATAATTGACTTAAAGAGGACCGAACGAGAAACTTTGTACATAACTCCTCGCACCAGCTGCTGTCAGCGTACATCAGTTTGTACAGAGAGTTTTAAAACACCTTGTATATATACACAAATGGAATGACCGCCTCTGTAGAGTAGGATGACAAGTTGTTGTTGTTGTTGATGATGATGATGATGATGATGATGATGATGATGATGATGATGATGATGCTTGTTTAAAGGAGCCTAATATCTAGGTTATCGGCCAGGGTGATATGTTATAGAAAGTGAAGGACAACATTCTTGAGATAAATCGAGACATATCCAAAGGAAAGTTTGAGCTTTTTTTCTTTTTACAATTTGCTTTACGTCGAACCGACATAGATATTATGTCTTATGGCGACGATAGAATAGGAAAAATGGAAAACTACGGAAAACCGTCTTCAGGGCTGTCGACAGTTGGGCTCGAACCTAAAATCTCCCGAATGCAAGCTGATAACTATGCGACCCAAACCAGGCAGCCACTCAAAAATGTTCTTAGCTATGCGTCCCAGTAACTACTTTTTTACGTTTTCGAAGATGCCGAGGTGCCGGAATTTAGTCCCGCAGGAGGTTGACGTATTTGAGCACCTTCAAATACCACCGGGCTGAGCCAGGATCGAACCTGACAAGTTGGGGTCAGAAGGCCAGTGCCTCAACCGTCGGGGCCAATCAGCCCGGCGGCAGCCACTTGCTCGGTTTAAAATTATTTTACTTCTTTTAGATAACGACGAGATTTATACAGTTTGCTCTCCACACCTGTTAATTACTTAGAAAAATTCTTCAAGTACAGCTCATTTTAAGGAAAACACTGTACTCAGAACTTGTGGGTGACGTTATAAAAGTACTCTGGAAATTCGTACTATGATCGTACAGGCAAATGAATGTAATTCAGTACGTACGTGCCAATACTCATTAATAACAATAAGAAATTTCGAAACTAGTTCCTGGCATGAGCCTTATAAGCGAGTGGGTGTTGCTGACAGACTGTAAACACTATCCAGCACAAAGCACGCAAGGTGTGTGCATGTAATCAGCAACAGCTGTTCTCTTTCAAGCTTGTCACACGCATGTCTTGCCACGGCGAGAGACGATGGGACGCCATATTCTGCATCCATTCTAAGGTCACTGTCTAGCTAAATGCCATCTCATGTTTCGAATTACTGGGAGCTTTATTTCAAGATACTTTGCTTTACTAGGAACTCGAATTGTAGATACTATTATGAGATAATGCAATGCTACATAAGTAATTTGGTAGTGGTAACCTGCAATAATAATAATAATAATAATAATAATAATAATAATAATAATAATAATAATAATAATAATAATCATCATCATCATCAGGGCCGAGTGGCTCGAACGGTAGGAACGCTGGCGTTCTGAGCCCAAGTTGGCGGGTTCGATCGCAGCTCAGTCCAGCGGTATCTGAAGATGCTCAAATACGGCACGTCAGCCTCGTGTCAGTAGATTTTAGATTTACCGGCACGTGAAAGAATTCCCGCGGAAGAAAATTTCGCCTCTTCAGTGTCCATTTTTACTTTACAATTTGCTTTACCTCGCACCGACGATGGGACAGGAAAGGCCTAGGAGTAGGAAGGAAGCGGCCGTGGCCTTAATTAAGGTACAGTCCCAGCATTTTCCTGGTGTGAAAATGGGGAAACCACGGAAAACCATCTTCAGGGCTGCCGACAGTGGGCCTTTATTCTTTACCATTGAAGTATACAAAGGAACATCGATGGATTCGCGTTCATTTTCAGAATACAAACGGAAATGTCCAAATAGGGGCGAAAACAAAGTGATAACAGTCCTCCAGGGTGGATTTTTATCACTGCTGGAGATCTTCAGCATGGTGTATGACCTCCACGGGCATTTATCACAACTTGTCACCTACGTGGCATGCTCCGTATAAGTCGACGGAGGTTGCGTTGCGGTATCACGTCCCATTCTTCAATGAGAGCCTCTTCGAGGTCTTGGAGAGTATGTGGTGGAACAGGATGCCCGCGAACACTTCTGTCAAGCCTATCCCACACATGCTCGATGGGATTAAGGTCGGGACTCACTGCTGGCCATTATATCTCTTGAATGTCCAGTTCTCGCAAGACAGCTCTGGTGATGCGCGCTAAATGAGCCCCGGCATTGTCGTGCATGAGTATGAATTCAGGGCCAACACCGTATGCAGCAACCAACACATGCTGTAGCAGTACCTGCTCGATGTACCCCGCAACGGTAAGATTACCACGGACGACGACAAGAACCGTACGGTACGGCCACCAAAACTGATGCCACCCCACGCCATCACAGAACCCTGTTCTAATCGGTCGCCTTCCTGGACAACATTTGGCATGTAGTGCTAATCACGGCGTCTCCATACAAGTTGAAGTCCATCACACTGTATCAGGGGAAATCTGGACTCGTCTGTGAACGACACAGGTCACCATTGGCGAAGGTGCAGGTTGACGTGGGTACGGGCAAACAGAAGGCGAGCTGCGCGATGTTGCTGCCTAACACGGGGCACTCGAACAGGACGTCAGGATCATAAGGACAATTCTCTTAACCTGTTCCTTACTGTCTGGTCAGACACCGCGACTCCAGTGACCCTCCTGAGGTCTTGTTGCAGTTCTCTGGCAGTTGGTGAACGACGCCGCAACGCACAGATGGTCCGATATCGGTCATCCTGTGGGGTTGTCATGCGTCCACGAGCTTGTCCAACCCTCCTTGTGAATTGGCCTGTCTCATTGTACCGATTCCCCAAGCGTTGGATAACTGACAGAGAGATATTGAGATCCACATCAATGCGACGAAAAGTCCATCCTTCCTGGATTAAAGTGACGGCCCTTGCGACTTGAACCTCTCATGGGATGTGCTATTTTAAAGCATGACTCCTCCTACAGATGGAGAATAACTTCGATTTGACATACACTACAGATAAAAAGTTTTCGATCACCTATGCACAAAACTAGATACTTCATTTCAATGTACAAACACATCGTAAAAACTAAATAGACCAACAAAATATATATTTTCTCTCTCTATCATTAAGTGAGCCCTTGCTGACGAGATGTAGTGTTTACAGTGCGCTATGTCTTCTGGTATGGGCTAGAGCAATTTGTTACTTTCATTGACCTGTCTCAGTCTCATCCTTGGCTTTGACAATATGAAAGTGACCGAGGTATGAGCGATGTTAGTAATACCATTCCTTATGCAGCCAGTCCCTGTTATGATTGGTGTGAAAATATTGCCCATAGGATCCGTTGTTGCATACATTTCAGTGGGCTTGGTAGACTGATATGCAATAGCAACTTCTGGCTCTGTGAGGAAGGCAACTATCTCACTCCTCATTTCCCTAGTATGCCTCTTCAGTGCCGCCTAGGCTGTCTATGGTAGCCTTTGGTGGAACTGTGGAGGATCAGACCAGCCTTCGGGCTGAATACCCAACATACATACATACATACAACATACATCATTAAGAAGAATACAATATGGTTTATATTTTAGCATCTTCAAAGTATCCACCCTTTGCCCTCCGAACAGCTGCACAAACTCTTGGCATTCTGGAAATAATATTTTGTAGTGTTTGTGTAGATATTGCAGTCCAACAGCTCTGTACATTATTCCATAGTTCTCCAACATTAGTTGACCTCAGTTTTCGGACCTCCCTGTCAAGTTTATCCCATAACAGTTCAATGGGATTTAGGTCTGGTGACTGACTTGGCCAAATCATATTTTTCAGTTCCCCACATTTCTCTTTTCCATTGACATACCCTCTACACAATTTAGAAGAATGTTTGGGGTCATTGTCCTGCTGCAGAACAAACCCACGACCAATAAGCCTCTTGCCAGATGGAACTGCATTGTTGATCAGTATCCTGTGATATCCTTCCTTCTTTAATGTTCCATTAATTCGCACTAGATCATCGACTTTATCACCCGCAAAACATCCCCACGCCATAACCGACCCTCCACCTTGTTTCACCGTAGGTGTCACACACTGACTCTTCATACGTTCTCCACGAAGTCGACGAACAAACATTCGACGATGGCTCCCAAATACTTCAAACTTTGATTCATCCGTGAATAACACCTTGGACCATTGCCGCACGCTCCAGTTTTTATGTTGCTGTGCCCATTGCATTCTTTTCACCTTATTTTGTGTCCGTAAAAAAGGTTTTTTTGGCCGCTATGCACCCCTTTAAACCTCGTTCACGAAGACGGCGTTGCACTGTTGAGACAGAGATTGGAGCAGCTCGCATATTATTGACTTTCTCGCGAATTTCAGGTGCCGTACGAGTCCTCTGACGTTTACTCTGTACACATATGAACTGATCTTGTCTGTATGATGTTACACGGGGTCTTCCAGACCGCGAAACACTTGCATTGGCACCGGTTTGCTTGAACCGCTGCAATGTATACACCACTGTAGATTGGGGTACGCCAACTTTTGTTGCTATTGTCCTACTAGAATACCCTTCGTGATGCAGAGCTACAATTACAGCACATTTTTCCGTTCCAATCTCCTGCTTCCGTCCCATTTGGAGGCAATGTGGTATGCACCTGCTCAGATACACAAACACACTGCTAGCTGCACACAGTGTATTGAAAACTAATGTGAACTGCTTGATGCCCAGACAGCTGAAGGAATGAGGCCTATTCGAGTGGACTCGTCTTGGGTAAAGACACGTCAGTGATGTGGTTACTCATCAGCGACCCTCCATGCGGAGAACCGGTCAAATACACAACAGAGTCGTTCCGTCTTTACATGTGTATGCTTGTTTTATTATCAGAACATGGCTATGATAGATTATTTAAAACTACATCTCTGTTTTAACCACAAATCCATAGTTGTGATAGGTGATCGAAACCTTTTGACCGGTAGTGTACCCTGAGTAGCTAAGGTCTCAAGGTATGCTGAACGACCATTGGAACCCCTTCTACCAAATTAATGTTCACATACCAGACGTTACAAAACATGTTCCCCTAATTTTTTTGATCTGTGTATATTTCAAGTTCTGTGGATAGGAAAATTGCGCCAAACGCCTATTTGTAATAATCGCATTCAAAGACACACAAGAAACCTACAACCTGTTTTCCAGTCAATGACCGGCTCAGGGATGGAATGAATGAAGCCCCGATCTTGCGGCGAGGATAGGAATTGTGCTGGTTGCCGAAGCCTGTTGCACTCCTCTGGGGCAATGATTAATGACTGACAGATGAAATGAAAAGTTATTGGAGAGTGTTGGTGAAATGAAAGATGACAGGGAAAACCGGAGTACCCGGAGAAAATCCTGTCCCGCCTCTACTTTGTCCAGCACAAATCTCACATGGAGTGACCGGGATTTGAACCACGGAACCCAGTGGTGAGAGGCCCACGCGCTGCCGTCTGAACCACGGAGGCACCTCATTCAAAGACAATTCGATCAAAAATGTTGCAAAGATATAAATATTTCTTAACTAAATTCAATGTACCTACTTTTTATATGAAACGTTTCTAAGTAATTCAATTTAACACTACTGTAATAGGATATGCTCCGAGCTTCACTGAAGAATATCTGCCATTTTAACGTGATATACTGAACCCATGACCTTGAGGGTTCAACACAGAGTACATGTACAGGGTGGTCGGAAACAACGTGAAATTGGTATAAGAGCTTTAGAGGGTTGGTCACGTCGATAAAAAATATGGGCCTTGCGCAGCACTGTTGCTAAATCTGCACGTGAGTGCACCACTCGACGAATAAAACTTCGCCAAAGGAAGTACTCTACGGTGGCACTTACTGAACCCAACGGTGTGTTTGATGCTGGTTTCTCGGCATGGCTCTCAAGCCGTCACATGCAGATTTAGCAACAGTGCCACGCAAAGACCTTTAGAATTCGCCCGCGAAGCGATCTGATTGGCTAACTTCAGCAGCTGATAAAATGACAACGGTGCGATATATCGATTTTTTTTTTCGAATTATTTATCAGAATGGCTACCTTCTAACGCTCATATAGCCTACCCGGTTCAAGTTGTTCCGGACCACCCTGTATACAGAAACTGAACTGGGAATCCCCTAAATGGCCTAGCTGTTGGGCCGCTTTAAACAACAAACATACAAAAGACCCTTACGCACAATGGGAAGGAATTTCAGTCCACTTTTATAATGTCCAATAAAATTTAAATTGCATTTATACAGATAACCACGTTTGGAGCCTTTGCGCAGGAGTTATTTATCGATGTCGGGAATTATTCGATCAAAAATGTTGCAATGATATAAAATTGTCTTAACTAAGTCTAAAGTACCTTTTATATGAAACTTAAAAGTGTTAGAGAGGGCGTGATAGGTAAGTGACATTGTCACTGTTAAATGGAATTCCGGTTAATGAAAGTGAGTGGAAGGTCAAGTCTCAAAATGTCAGATTCTACGTTAATCTGCAACTGCCGTGGCATATGACTTAAGATTAAATAACCGTTATATTTTTCCGACAGACTGAAACGTCTTAACTGAGTTGACACCGAAAAAGAATGGTTTCCTTTTTAACAAATTAAGATTAATCGGGAAACTTGCAAGTTTGCTTTATCGCTAACTCAGATGCATGACGTCTCGAGCAAAGCGAATGAATATGTGGTTACGTTAAATTACCATGGAAGGAGGACGTCCTCGGCATACCGCATCACCTTCCAAGAACACATGTACGTCCCTATGCGGCAAGCTGACGTCAATACCCTACTTTCCCTAACTACGATCATGAATACTCGATGGTTGTTTTAAGTCGATCAGTACACTCTCTGCACTATATTCAGGATGTTAATGCGATAAATATTGAATTACAAATACCTCTAACACAGTCTGCATTGCCATTAACTGCAACACGGTGAATGCTAAATATAGGAGATGAGAGACCAAAGAACTTCAAACTGTTTTTATTATTTCTTCATTCACTGCTGGCAAATCTCACACAGAGAGCGAGAAAAAGAACAAACACACAACCAGTTCACACATTATGGATGATTTCCTTTACCACGATTACTTCTACAAACGGTTTTAAAATTCCAGGAAAAACGTGTATATTGTCAATTCCCAAATATACAGCCTACCTTCTTGCTCGACGGGCCGACCTTAGTAGCGCAGTCGGGTAATAGTCGACCTGTTCCCAAGATAGTCAGGTCGATCTTCATTGAGGTCAGTGGCATGTACTTAAATCAAACAAACCAATCTCGCTGGTTTCCAGTACTTACAAAACTCCACAGACAAAAAATTCCAACACTCTGGCCTCGATTAAGACTAGTAGCAGTTAGTATTGTCATTCTACGTCCACTAACTACCTTTACGGTTTTCGGAGACGCCGAGGTGCCGAAAGTTTTGCACTAGTGTATACATTTGTAGAATTCGTTTCAAAAGCCATTCAATCGATAAACTCGGGGAGTTGGCCGTGCGGTTAGAGACGCGCAGCTGCGAGCTTGCATCCGGGAGATAGTGGGTTCGAATCCCATTGTCGGCAGCCCTGAAGATGGTTTTCTGTGGTTTCCCATTTTCACACCAGGTAAATGCCACTAGCCACTAGCAAAAAAAATCTCCTAATAATATTCGCCACGCTATTACCTTCACATCATCCCAAGACCAAAATGGCGATTTTCTTTTTTAAAATTTGTTTTGCGTAGCATTAATACAGACAGGTCTTATGGCGACGATGGGATAGGAAACCCCAAGGAGTTGGGAGGAAGCGACCATGGCCTTAATTAAGGTACACCACCAGCATTTGACCGGTGTGAAAATGGGAAACCACGAAATCTTCACGGCTGCTGACAGTGAGATTTCGAGCCCACTGCAAGCTGATAGCTACGTGACCCAAGCCGCGCGGGCACTTGTTCGCTGCGCCGCAGCGTAACATTCAACGTGTGATGCATAGGAACTGTGGGTCTAATCAGTCGTATACACACAGTTTAAAAGTTCGTTTACTACAATATTCACGGCCGAGTTCATCAATCTTGATTGTCGTAGTCAGCGTTTGAAATTGACCTTAATGACTGTTTATTGTTCCGATTATGGCCTTTATCCCTGATTTAAATATAATCAGTCAAATTCGTGTGCGTTTAAGAATTCTAAACAATGATTAGATGCGAAACTTCAAAATGGTGGCCAGGTTTGTAGACGACTTTGAAGGCGAGTTAGTATGTACAATACCTCAAGTAGATTGATAATAGTTTAAAAAGTAATTGAAACATAGCCCCATAATTCGATTTATAATTCAGAAGTGTTTGATGATAGGTATCATGCAGCCTATATCACCTGGACAGAAATATACAACTCACTAGTAGGAGCAGAGGTGGAGGGGTGTTGAGTGATGAAAAGAATAGTATCATCGCCGAAGGAATAAATCTAGTTGAAGGAAATACTGATTCACTGTGCATTTCATTCCTTAGTAACAATGCAAGGTACCTTGTCTCTGTAGCTAATTTTCCGCCAAATTCTGACCTAACAGACTATAGTTTCTTCTTTGAATGTCTGACTCAAATCAAAAGTATACTTACATCGGACATTATTTTTCATGAGTGATTTTAATCTGTCTGAGATACGGACAACAATTATGATTATGGGTCAAGGTAGCAATAAGTTTAAAGAAGTCTTAAATATTTACACTTGTTTAATTTCAAATCAATTAACTATGTACATAACAAAAATGGAAGAACCCTTGACCTTGTTATTTCAAATATAGTCACTATTGATCTGAGGGAAGAATCTGAGATACTTATTCCCACATGACTAAAATTATCCTCCTTTATTAGCCTCTATCAAACATGGGGACAACCAAACAAGTAAAAGTCACGGATGTGAAAATATATTTAATTTTAAACCAGTCGATTTCTTACACCTTTATGTTCTGTATAGGGATGAAAATTAGAATGATATTCTGAACTCTGATCATGTAAATTTAGCTGTAAATGTATTTTACGATACGGTATATTCAAATGTTTTTAATGCGTTCCAAAAGCTGCGTACTATAAACAGAGGTATCCAAGCCCGGTTTACTAAAGATTTAATACGTAAGCTGCATCTTAAAGAAAAATTTAGGAAAATAAAAGGAAAAAATAATTCTAATGTGTTTATGTATAAACAATATGAGCAAATATTAAGAAGGAAATGAATATTGCTTTCATATAGTACCGTACATTGAAAATATTGAATTAGAAATACCAACGAACATACATTTATTCTGTCATTTTATAAAGAAAAAAAGAAGAAACCGGAAAAATGTGCAGTGATACAATTATGTTGTAAATGAATAGTAATTAATGTATTGGGAATTGTTATGCAGAATACTTTTTTAAAGTTTACGCAAATAATATTGCACCATACAATCCGTTCTGTTTAAATGGCAACTTAGACTTAGACGCTCCGATGGATTTGCTTCACTTGAGTAGAATAACTGCTGATAAGAGCCAGAAATCAATAACAAAAGTGAAGCCTGCGAAATCATCAGGACAAGATGGTAATACTCAGTTTATTTTCAGGGGATGCAAAGATCAGTTACTGTACCTTTGTCAATATTGTTCAACATGATTGTTAGGCTTCCGATTTTTCCTGATGCTTGGAAATATTTAAAAATTACGCCTGTTCCCAAAAATGGAGATCTTAGCTTAATCAGTAATTATATATCTGTAATCATATTGTCAATTCCTGCAAAGCTCTTTGAAGGTATTCATTTTGAACGCATGATGGATCATGTAAAACCTACCATGTAAAAACTCGTCACCATGGTTTCATGCCAAAGCGTTCTACCACCACAAATTTGACCTACTTCTCTGAGTATATTTCAGAGCATTTAGATGAGAGAGGCGAAGCTGACGTTGTATTTACAAACTTTCAAACAGATTTTAACAAAGTAGATCACGATATACTTTTGAAGAAAACCGATTCCTTAAATTTCTCTCAGGGTTTTTACACCTTGACAAGAATGGTCCAATAACGGACCATTTATATTGGTATTAAGAAGAAACAATATGTACTTGACAAAGGATATTCATTTCAAAATTGTATAGCTAATTCAGGGCTTAAATTTCGGACCTTTACTGTTTTAAAATTATGGTAACAATGTTGCTGATGTCGTGTTCAACTCTGAAATATTAATTTTGTCGATGATCTAAAATGATTTTATTCAATTAAAAACAATGGTGACTGTGAGACTTTACAAAATTATCTAAATGGTATAGCATTGTGGATTAGAGAAAATAAATTACCAATCAACGTAAATAAATGCCTTAAAATCTCTTTCACAAGATGTCGCCAGCACATCGGGTATACTTATCACATCAATGGTTCCGTCTTGAATGAAGTCAAGCAAAAGATGGAATTACAGTAAGTATTCAGTTCAATACTGATCTGAAATTTGGAGATAATATCGAATATACAGTTAATCAGGCCTATAGGAATTTGCGTTTCATATTTCGAAATTCTTTAAATTTTCAACGTACAATGTTATTAGTCTTATACAACTCATTACACTAGAATATGGTTCTGTTATCTGGAGTCCTTCAGATACTAATTACATCAAATTAATTGATAGAGTACAAAAGCTGTTCTTAAAGTATATGTACTGGAAACAGTCACACGTGTACCCGCGATTTCAGTCCTACTCTATAATGTTGTTATTCGTCGGTGTTAAAACTTTGGAACAAAGATGTAAAACGTATATGATGTTATTTTGGTATAAAACATTTAAAAAATATTAAATAGAAAGATTAGTGACGAAAAGTTATTTGGAAGTATACTATTTTACGTTCCTCAAAGACGTGGCAGGTTCAAGAATATATTTTACACTAAGAAGTGCCATACAGAAGTCCATAAAAATCCTCCTCTTAGTAGAATTCTAAAACTTCATAATAAATTAAATACATATAATATTGATTTTTTCCGTGAATCAAATTAACTTCGAATTGATATGTGAAGGTTATTCCCGTATTGTCTACATGTCTGATTTCATTCTTTTAGTTGTTTTTTAAATTCCTTATCTTTACATTCTACTGTTAAATTACTTTTCTTCTATTCGAATCCGCAGTTTTTAAATAACCTATATGTTAAACATTCTATCTCTCTTCTCAGAATATTCTTTTGCATTATGTATTGCAAGTAGCTTTACGTCGCACCGACACAGATAGGTCTTATGGCGACGATGGGGCAGGAAATGGCTAGGAATGGGAAGGAAGCGGCCGTGGCTTTAATTAAGGTACAGACCCAGCATTTGCCTGGTGTGAAAATGGGAAACCACGGAAAACCATCTTCAGGGCTGCCGACAGTGGGGTTCGAACCCACTATCTCCCGAATACTGCATACTGGCCACACTTAAGAGACTGCAGCTATCCAGCTCGGTCTTTTGCATTATGTGACATGTTTATTTCGTACTCTCTCTTCTAAGATTATTCTTATAATTTAATTTCATAACTAAATGTATTACTTTGTATTATGCTCCACTGTAATAATAGTATATTGTAGTAGCTGTATATTTTATATTGTACTACCAACTTTCTCTTGTTTGGAATCCTCAATGATAAATTGTGTATTCACTGTATTTTTCAGTTTGTATTTTTATTTCACCGGGCGAGTAGGCCGTGCTGTTAGGGGCGCGCAGCTGTGAGCTTGCATCCGGGAGTAGGTGGATCCGAACCCCAATGTCCGCAGCTCTGAAGATGGTTTTCCATGGTTTCCCATTTTCACACCAGGCTGTACCTTAATTGAGGCCACGGCCTCTTCCTCCCACTCCTACGCCTTTCCTATCCCATCGTCGCCATAAGACTTATCTGTGTAGGTGCGACATAAAGCAGCTTGTAAACAATATTTGTATTTGTATTTTGTGAAGTTTGTAATTGGGCGAAAGCCTGTTACGTTCATAATTAAACAAATAAATAAATTGAAAGGCTCTATCTCTCGCAACGAACTGTACCGTTTTTGCTACAACAAAGTCGCGATCAGCTGGGTTTTCCAACGCAAAGAAACAATCATGCTTCTCCAGTAAATAGGCTACAGACTGCTCTGAGATATTACACTACAGGTTCTTTTAATATTGTAATAGGAAATACTGCCAGGATACACATAACAGCAGCAGCCAGGATTATTCAGGACGTAGGCCTCTCTCAGCAACAGATTTCTTTTTCCAAGAACAGATACTGAAAAAAAAAGAGACATTATGGAAGTATTTTTAACATAGCCATATGTCGTAGAGTGATGAGATGAAACGAAATTGCGTATGGCTTTTAGTGCCAGGAGTGTACGAGGAGAAGTTCGGCTCGCCAGATGCAGGTCTTATGATTTGACACCCGTAGGCGACCCGTACGCCGTGATGAGGATGAAGAAGACGATACATAAACTCAGCCCCCGTGCCAGCGGAATTAACAAATTATGGTTCAAATTCCCGACCCTGCCGGGAATGGAACCCGGGACCCCTGTGACCAAAGGCCAGCACACTAAACATTTAGCCATGGAACCAGACTCTTAGAGTGATAGGAGCAATCGATTGCACTCATGTCTCCTGGTGGCAATAATGCAGTGATATTTAGGAACAGAAAGTGTTACTTCCCGATTAATGTTTAGACTATATGTGACATCAATTTACTAATAAAGACCATTGTAGACATTGACCCGGCTCTGTGCACGACAGCACTGCATTATCTGATCAAACGTATCTGGACACCTATTTAAAATTTGCACTAAGACTTTACCCATGTCACGTTCCCTATTATTTGATATTAATAAGGGGTGGATCCACCCTTCGCCTTTATGACGGCTTTAACTCAGCTGGGGACACTTTCAGTAAGGTGTCTGGAGGTCTATGGAGGAATAGCAGCGCATTCTTCCTAAAAATCCGAAACCAGAGAAGATAGATAGTGATGTTGGACGCTGTGATATGGAGCGAAGTCCACATTCTAACTCATCCCAAAGGTGTTCCATTGGGTTTCAAGCCGGGACTCGGGCAGGCCAGTCCATTTCAGGAATCTTATTGTCCACAAACAGTTGCCTCACAGATGCAGCTTTATGACAGGGTGCACTGAATGTGCTGTTATAAACAATCATCATCTCCGAACTGGTCCTCTACTGTACGCAGTGCACAATGGTTTAAAATGTATTCACAGCCTTTCGCATTTACAGTTTTCTGAAGCGCAATAAGAGATCACACCCTAACAACGAAAAACACCTCCAAACCGTAACACCACCTCCTCCGTACTTCACTGTTGGCAATACACATGATTGCAGGTAACGTTCTACAGGCATTCGTCAAACCCATACCCTTCCATCGGATTGCTACAGGGTATAGCATGATTCATCACTCCAAATCACTCGTTTCCAGTCACCCACTTTCCAGTGGTATCGCTTTTTACACCACCTCAAGCGTCGCTTAGCACTGACTACAGAAATGCTTGGCTAATGAGCAGCAGCTCGACCTTCGCGGCCCATTCTTTTTAACTCCCGACGCACAGTCATTGTGCTGGCTGCAGTACTGGTAGCACTATGGAACTCACGAGTGATTCCTTCCGCTGATTTCTTGCAATTCTTTTACAATCACCCTCCACAACGCTCTGTCCGTCATTAAATGAGGTCTTCCTGGTCTTGGTTTAACTACGGTTGTTCCTTCGCGTTTCCACTTCACAATCACATCACCAACAGTCGACTTGGGCAGCTTTAGAAGGGTTGAAATGCCCCTCATGGATTTTTTACTCAGGTGACATCTAATGACTAGTCCACGTTCGAAGTCACTGAGCTCTCCTGATCGACCCATTTTGCTGTTACTGCTTCTCTACTGACACAGACAGACCACGCGTCTCCACGGATTGTGGGCGGAGTCCAAATCCATGGAGCAATTTTAGCCCTTCGGCCTTGTGGGCGTTGAATGCACTTACGACATATCTTTAACTAGACTGCATAGATGTAGAAGTGGTGGTAATGTGTGAACGGAATCGAGCTAGTCAGGGTATGACCTGCACCCCGAGGGGGTGGTTAATTTAGAAGGGACTTTGGTCTTTTGTAGCGAAGACCTTCAGTGACATGTTCATCCGAGTTCGAAATGAGAGTGGTTAGGGTTGGAGTCTATACGAGAGAAGAATTTCCTGGCGGGCCTCAGAATTCTGGTATAGATTTCATCAATATGAAGGTCATTATGAATTCCCCGATTCCGTTCGTATCATTGCGCACCTGTAATCATGCGAAGGACAAGATTTTGGATATGTTGGGGCGTTTTGGCTGCGATCCCACAGACGGGACTGGCATATTCGAGGATTGGCCGAACGGAGGTTTTGTACAGCAGGAGCCTGTTTTCTATATTAAGCCCATTGTCGACGTTCATAATAGGGATAATTTCATAAAGGCGTTTGAACGCCTGGGCCGAAATCCTGGACACATTTTTGAAAGTCAATCCTCTGTCGAGGGAAATACCCAGATATTTTGTAACATCAGACCACCGGATCGCCTGGCCGAAAAAGATCAGTGGTTGGGGGGTCAGATCTAGTACGTTTGGAGAAGAGCGTAACACTGCTCTTCGTGACATTAATTTTGTTTCTCCACTGTCGAAGCCAAGGTGAATTCTGGATGGTTGCCAAGAGACAGAGGATATGGCGGTGTCATCAGCGGTGTACGGGGTATGTCAGATATGTATAAATTAAATAGCACAGAGAATCCCTCCCTGTAGGACCCCGGCACTGATAGGGCGGGGATCCGACAGGGAGTTGTTAACCTGAACCTCGAATTTTCCATCTGAAAGATAACTACTGAAGAATTGGGCCAAGTAGTCAGGGAAGCAAAGAAGTGTGAGTTTATAAACGAGACCTTGGTGCCATACCTTGTCAAACGCGCGTGAGATGTCGAGAAAACAGACTTCCGTGTGCCTTCTATGGTTATAGTTCTTTGTAATTTTTTTCAGTGATCCTCATTAGTTGATGTGTAGTAGAGTGATTACTTCTGAATCCGAACTGCTCTTTGTTGAGGAGGTGCTTCTCATCAATGATGGCTTGGACACGGGTAAGTAAAATGGATTCGTTAAGTTTGGATAGGATGGATAGGAGGGAGATGGATCTACAATTTTGTGAGAAGGTGGAGTTGGGGTGTGCTTTGGGGATCATAATAACTATGGCGAGTTTCCAGGAGGTAAGGAAATGGGCGAATAGCGTTGAAAAGTTTAGTGATAAAGGTTAAGGCTTTTCTTGGAAGACATTTCAGAAACGTGGCCGAAATGTTGTCAATACAAGCGGTTTACCTGTTTTTAAGTTTGCGTATAGCGGCGAGCAGTTCGGAGGGGATGATGAATTTGAAGTCGGGTGGGAGGTGGAGCTCACCTAGGTTATCGATTTCCTCATCAACAAGATCGATGAAGTCATCATCGGATGGATCAATGTCGGGAGTACATGTGGTTTCAAGTGTGTCTGCAAGGGCATTTGCCTGGTCATAATCGGAGTGGGCCAATCCTCGTTGTCCGTGGAGGGAGGGTATACTCCCCGCCTCCTGTTATACCGGCGGGTCCACTTCTCGTGGCATCTAGGATTCAATTCTGTATTACATGGTGGTGTCCGTATACATTTGATCAGGTACCGGTAGTGTATTTTTCACAGCTGCAGCAAGAGAGCGCATTTTGAAAGAAGAGAGATAGAACATAGCTATTTAATAGTGATAGTGGTTACGCTTGCAAACCTTACCAGCTAACACAATTACTCGATCCTGTAAGTAGAGAGGAGTAGAGGGCACATAGAAAAATCAAGAACACGGTAAAATATCAGACTGGTGTACGGAAACGTAGATCTCCTGCCCTCTCATTTGGTTTAAGATGTAAAGTTGTTGCTACAACCGTATTACGCAATATTGTTGTATCATCAAGAGAAGAGCCCAGCTCCTTGACTGAATGGTCAGCATAGTGGCCTTCGGTTCAGAGGGCCCGGGTTCGATTCCCGGCAGGGTCAGAGATTTTAACCTTAAATCGGGGACTGAATGTTTGTGCTGTCTCCGACATCCCAGCAACTCATACACCACACAGAACACTATACTCCATCACAATTACACGCAGTTTCCAATACACGGCAGATGCTGACCAACCTCCTCAGAGGATGAGCCTTACAAGGGCAGCACCAGGCTAGCAATAGCCACACGAAATTATTCATCAAGACAAGACTATCCTCCAGATGATCTGGCGGTAAGACTTGTAATGGAAGAGTTGCAGCGAAAAAGAGGTCCTGATGTTGAAGATGATGCACCAATTGATGCAATGCATCATATGTACATAAATGACAATAACGCTGGAAGAGCTGTTCGCCAGGTGCTAATAAATGACTATTTCAAGTGAGCAAATGACACCGTTATAGATAAGGAACATTCTGATAAGTTTATTGTTACAAATAATTTCAATTTGACTCTTGTTTCTTGCAAGGTGGCTGCCAGGTACGCCTATTTTTTCAATTACATTAGTTTTCAGAAATGCAGATAACAGAAATCAGCACCAGCACAAGTAACGCGGAATATTATCTTCCATTATCATAAATAAAAGGATTATTTAGTCTGTAGTAACTCCACAGATACAAAATAAAAGGAATATTAGTCCTCGACGAATAAAACCATTACAGTGCAAACAAACGAACATAACCTACAAAGGATTATTCATTTTTATATTTTGACAATATTTTATCTTTTCTTTTAAAGCTGCTATTTCCAAATTGTTCATTTAAATTTCTATTTATGTTATTTACTCACAAATTCCATTTGTTGATCTGACACAAAATGTCTCTTTTCAAAGGAATCTATAATTTTATTTTTTCGAGATGGACCAACTTTCTTAATCAGAACGCTGGGATTTGGAGCTTAAAATGATTTATCCGAAGATACTGGCCGTGGCTCATTTGCTTCACTTTGTGGTGAAGTCGATGTGTGTAGGCCTGTCAATCGTTTCCACTGATCAGTTACAACTACAAAAATTCTTGGAGTGGGAAGTTTACTTCTCAAATATTCCTAATAAAGTGGCATTTATAATGACACTAATAATAGGCTTAAGTCCGTGAAAAGTGAATAGGACCATCTATTCAACACCACGGTACGTACCTCTATAATTTTTCAAGTAATAAATTAATAATTGCATCATATTTACATAGTGAAAATTACCTTCTGTTACATCTTCCTTGTGTACTGCATCAGATTCATGTGGATTTGCTAAAGGTTTTGTTGTAGGCCCAATTAGAGCCATGATGTTTTCAGCACTTTTAGAATTACATGGCTTAAAATAACCACCGCCAGTTTTATTCAACTTTGCCTTCTCATATGCACGTACTGTACTTTTCTTTCCAGATTTTCATAGCAGATTTTTAAATGTTTGTAGTCTCGATAAACACCACCTTATAACAAACGAAAACGTGAATAGTAATAATAATAATAATAATAATAATAATAATAATAATAATAATAATAATAATAATAATAATAATAGTGGTTTTAATGAATGGTAACGTATACTAAATAAATACGCTCACCTGGAATTGAACTGAATTCATTTTCAATTATGTTCCAGGACTTAAGCTTCTGCTTTGTACTAACTGCGTCAAGTCTTCTTTTTTCAATAATATGTTTATGTTCGACAACTAATTCTGTCAAGATGTCTTTGTCGAGATAAGAATAATTCCTACATCTCTTCCTTTCCTTGACAGTTTGTCCATTAACGGCGCAAACAATTACGGAACGAAATACAAGTGAGCGCATTCAGTATCGTATTTTCAGAGAAGACGCTTATGCTCACGGATTAAATCCGCTAACTTAACACTATTAAGTAATCAGTGATTAGACAGTTAGGTTGATTGAGAAGTAGGCTTCACGCGCAGGCCTCTCCACTACGCTTGGTCGTCTGTAATGTCATCTGAACCCAGACATCTCAGCGCCTTGTCCTCTGTATGAATTAAGACACTGCTGTGAGCGATTATGTTTCTAGCTACAAGTAAGAGATGAGAGAACTTGATTGACATGGTAACACCACTTCAGGCAAGACATTCCACTTTAAAATGCATTTGATACATCATCTGATGACCAGTTAGTGCATTTTACTTTTGTTAATGCTTGTTGCTCACGAGTAGAAAACATGCTTCCAAATACCTGACCAACACTTCTCATGTTCTGAACCTCAGTATTTGCTGCTCCTAATTTGAGAAGGAGATCCTTTTTTTCCCTCGTCAGTACATTATTCTGTTGTTCAAACTGTTTAATATTTTTAGGAAACTGATTCTTCATTTAAAGCCTGCTCTGAGGTTGAAATCCCGCGATGCGAAATTTCTCTTGAATCGGATACATCGACTGCATTGGAATTTTTCGCCTTTTGTTGTTTTTCAGAATCGTCAAACTTATACACGAAACTGACCACTTCTTTCTTTCTTTCTTTCTTTCTTTCTTTCTTTCTTTCTTTCTTTCTTTCTTTATTTAATTATTACGTCTGACTTCTTACACTATTACAATAATCTGTACCTTTAGCACATGCTAACTTCAAATTTAGAACACCGTTTGATTACCGGTTTCTTCTGGTGATTAAATGAAGTAACTAACTTCAAATCTCATTGAGAATCTCCAAAATTTCCAGAACAAACAATTACCGGTACCTTCTACAAGCATCGACCCACCGTTTATTTAGGACAGTGTTTTTAGGGAATGAATGAAACTGTATGTTTTGTTCCTTTGTGTGTCTGCTACGATTTGTGCAGCCTGTAATGACGCAACAAACCTTACTAAAAGTGCATACTATTATTGCTTTTTACGTGTTATCAGTGCTTTCTTTCCCACACAAATATGCTAATATCACGCATTATTAGCTCCTAGCTTCTGCGTGCACAGCGATTCTTATTCGAATTAACTTTATCTCGTTCTGGGCAAAGAATATGCACTATTCAGCATGTGGGTCCCACGTGACGTCACAGCTTCGCTTTGCTGCAGCGCATATCTCTAGTGACACCTACCTCCTATTCTACGCACCTTGAGTTGGTGCACCGCATCTTTTTAAACAAAGGTTAGAATGTGAACAAATATTAAGTCATCTGCGATTACCAGGTCATTAATGCGATTGTGATGTAGTTGCCCATCATCAGTGTCTGCCTGTCCTGTGTAAGAAAACATGGCTGGATTCAACAACCACTTTTCGATTTCTGAGTTACAATTTCATTCACTCTGATCGGGCTGATATATGATTATAGTGGACAGGGTATATTCATCAGACTACCACTGCTGTATGACTCTTTGCCTCTGGACACGATAAACAGCAGTTTGGAAGCATGTGCTGTTAATAATAATAATAATAATAATAATAATAATAATAATAATAATAATAATAATAATAACAATATAGTACGCTTATTACGCTAGTCTCTGTGTACCGTAATACGAAGTAGAAATTTCATCGTATTTCTTCTCAGATTCCATACCCTGCATTGGTGCTGGGAGACTTCAGTGCCCATCGCACTATTGTAGCTACCTATTTGGAGAAGCTCCTCGAGCCCCTATTGGGAGAAATCTCTTGGATGTTCTAGTAGACGAACAAATGGTTTTACTAAACGACGCATCGCCTACGCGTAAATCTCGCCCATCCCAAGCCCCTTCAGCAGAAGATCCGTCAGTAGCTTCTGCCCGACCTATAATGGACATTGCTTGACAAGTGCTTAACGTCATTCTTAGCTCGGAGCACTTCCCACTGTTGCTAACCTTTCAACATACTACTTTTCCTTCGACGATCTTTTCTGTTTATGAAGGAAAGTTCGAAAGACAAACTGAGGAGAATTTCGCGAGTGTCTCGTAGATATAATGAGCCAATACAAAGAAACTAATGATCTCGTCGCAGATTATAATGCATTTTTGATGCCTTAAACCAGGGCCTCTCAAACGCCCAAAATCTCACGCGTGCAAACTGAGGTGTAGAGTTCCTGTGCACAATGCATCGGTCCCACTCGGCTCGGCTCGGACAAACTCTTCGTCTCTGGGCTACTCGGCTAAGCTCGGCTCAACTCGGATCGGATTTGGAGCGCTACGGAGCAAGTGAGGAAGAAGGAGACAGGCGGAGCGAGCGATACAGGCGTGGGGAAAGAGAAAGAGAGCGCTATTGCTCCAAATCAAGGAGTGGGGGTCTGCACTCTGGTCAACCAAGCGAAGTCGTCTTTTGCACCGTGCTCAGTGAATGCATCCTGAAAGGCCCTGCCTTAAACTGTGCACCAAGACTTACTATTCGACAAAATAGACCATTTTTGTTTAGAAAATCTACATCCACTCCGTGGTGGAATTATGAATGCTAACTGCTGTAAATCAGAGACGCGTCGACCTCGAAAAACATAAAGGTGCATAAAATGAAGCCAACTTTTTATTTGTTCGCAGGACCCAAGCTAAAGTCAAATAGTTGCTGACATATAAGGAACGTTAGAGTTCGTAACAATTTGTGTGGTGCACTCTCTCCACCGCACCTGCCTTTACCGTGAGGAATAACATTAAACGCTTACGAGGATCTCTCAATCGACTGGATTTCACGACGGTATGCCTCCTATCTGTAATAATTAATCTTATTACATTTTACGTCCCACTAACTACTTTTGACGGTTTCTGGAGGCGCCGAGGTACCGGAATTTTGTCCCGCGGGAGTTCTTTTACGTGCCAGTAAATCTACCGACACAAGGCTGACGTATTTGAGATCCTTCAAACACCACCGGACTGAGCCAGGATCGTACCTGTGAAGTTGGGGTCAGAAGGCCAGCACCTCAACCGTCTGAGCCACACAGCCCGGCCCACCTCCCTGTTAAAGAGAATATATCATGCAAGCTGGCGCCTCCTACCGCGGACCTGGCATTTCTAGCGTTTCGCAGTGAAGAATCTGACCATGAACTCGACTTAAATGAACTGTTTCGAGCACTGAACAAAGTTCTGGCACTGCCCCTGGTCTCGATAATTATCCAATACTTTTGCAAGGGCCTCTGGACGGTTCTAAATATCTAGTGAACTTGTTAAATAAATTATGGTCATCCGTGTGCTTTCAAATTAATTCGCCTGCTCCCCATTCTGAATCCTGGAAGAACCCTTGTTTGGTCCTATCGTATCGAACACATTCCTTAATGTATTGTATATTGAAAACACTGGAGCGAATAATCAAACAGGGAATGTAATGGTGGCAGGAACATTGTCTGTTAATAGATACCCAGCCGGGCTTTCACCGAGATAAAGGAACCACGGACACCTTGGTTCGACTTATTACTGGCATCGAACTTACTTTGACGAATAACGACTACATCACCGTGTTACCCAGGTGTACAAAGACCTCACCGCGGCCTATGATGAAGTTTCTCTACCTGTCTTAGCATCAAAACTACGCACATTTAGAGTTCCAGAAGCATTCGTACGATTGCCATGTTATTATAACGCACAACAATATAACCACTAATCCATGAAATACTTCTATCGATTTGCCACAAGGTTCCATTCTGGCATTCCTAGCGGGGGCCCCTTTAAACAACAACAATCATCATCATCATCATCATCATCTATTTAACGTGTATACTGTTGATATTTCTAGCATATGATATACATATTCTTCAATATGCAGATGCCGTATGCTTATATAAGAGAGCCAAATCTATTGAAGAGGAATTGTCAGAAGCAATGCGAACCTTTCAGTCATGGCTTTCTAAACATGATCCTACCATCTCAACAGTCAAGTCAACAACTTCCACCTATTATCGTCGCTTTGTTCCAAAATAACAGAGTTTGAAACTGGATGTTTACACATTTCCCTAGAAAAATACTTAGGACATTTGACTGATAACAAATTGAATTGGTCCATCCACATAACACATGTTATTAAGAAATGCAAACCCACACTGGATTTACTGCGAGCAATCACTGGCTCTTCTTGGGGTTCCAATTGCAATTCACAGTGTGTCATCTCGATTATGATAGTGCATGCTTCGGCTCGGCTTTGCTACAGTATTAGTTGAACATGACAAATTAATGTCAATACTAAGCTCTTCAAACATGAATCGGAGCGATGACGTCCACCCCAACCAACGCTGTACCGGTGCAAAGCATGCGCTTCACGTAAGTACGCATTACTTCACGCCAAAATATCTTATTAAAACTATATCATGTTAGTAACGACGCCCTAGTGAAGAAAATTATACAACTTACCAACACTGTACAGACCTCAAGATACTGGCAGAGGAAGCAGCTCACAATCCTTGTTCAAGAATTCATGATGACTAGCGGATTCAGGAAAGTCATTTCCACTTCGTCAACCCATCCAAATGTTAGTACAGCATTATGTATGCTAACAGTGACAAGCAACTTGATATTCGACTGGATGTACGTACCATTCCAACCACACATTCCTGTAAATGCTATTATTCAACAACATTTCCTGTCTCAGTGGAATGACATCTGTCAAATAAATACAGATGGTTCAAAATCGTCCCACTGTGTTGGAAGTGCTTTTGTAGACTTAACATATGACAAATGTACAGCGTTTAAAATGCCTGGTTTGCCCTCCATATATACTGCGAAATTAACTGCAATTTTAGCAGCACTGCTTCATGCAATGACTGTGCAGCAGTCTTCGGTTACAATACTTTCAAAATCTCAAGCAGCATTGCAAAAAGTGCAACATTTGCTGCTCCTAATACATTCTCTCTTCTAGTCTATGAAATCATCGATACTGCTCGACATCTTCAGCTCAAGAGGAAGTGTGCGACATTGGTTTGGATAAAGTTACATACTGGTCTTCTTTTCAATGAGTGGGTCGAGTGGGTCGAGTGGGTCGATATGTTGGCCAAGTCTACCTCCAGCAACTGACGACTGGATTATATCATACCCCATCTTCCGACTAAGTACCGCTTCTGAAGAACAGGTGGTTAACGTGTTGGAATGAAGAATGGGAGGTCTCATCACAAATGTGAGGGTGGCACACTACTCCCTAGTGCAGCCCATAATTCCCTCCGTGCACTGGCAGTCCTACCAGAAGTGTCCGTGTTCCAGGAAGTTTATTACAATAATTACACGGCTTAAATTTAATCATGGACGATTCTCGCAGCATTTACACAGACTGCAGGTTGTTCAATCACCTATTCGCTCCTACAACAACAACAACGCTGAAGGGGCATGAACCACATATTCTTCAATCGCAGATACCATTTAGGGCAGTCTAGAGCCCTTTTGCAGGCACTCGTATTCCTGGATCATGCGCTGCCGGCATCCATACCATCTGTACTAACTGGACTCAGTTGCGCTATTTAGGAAGTCTTGTAATAATAATAATAATAATAATAATAATAATAATAATAATAATAATAATAATAATAATAATAATAATAATTGTTTTAACGTAACCACTAACTACTTTTGACGGTTTTCGGAGACGCCAAGGTGCCGGAATTTTGTCCCGAAGGAGTTCTTTTACGTGCCAGTAAATCTACCGACACGAGGCTGACGTATTTGAGCACCTTCAAATACCACCGGTCTGAGCCAGGATCGAACCTGCCAAGCTGGGGTCAGAAGGCCAGCGCCTCAACCGTCTAAGCCACTCAACCCGGATAAATAAATAAATAAATAAATAAATAAATACATAAATAAATAAATTCAAATGATAATGAGTGGTTTATCATATACTGCTTCTGTATTTCCCTTTTCAGGTATCGACCTTCACAAAAGAACTGTGTGCCTGTTTATTTATTTATTTTAATTTCGTACGACTATTTCTAGCCGAGTGCAGCCCTTGTAAGGCAGACCCTCCGATGAGGGTGGGCGGTATCTGCCATATGCAGGTAACTGCGTGTTATTGTAATGGAGGATAGTGTTATGTGTGGTGTGTGAGTTGCAGGGATGTTGGGGACAGCACAAACACCCAGCCCCCGGGCCATTGGAATTAACCAATGAAGGTTAAAATCCCCAACCCGGCCGGGAATCGAACCCGGGACCCTCTGAACCGAAGGCCAGTACGCTGACCATTCAGCCAACGAGTCGGACGTTTATTTTGGTATGTTACAGTAAACAAACAGTACACAAAAGCGTTCTTGGCTGACTCGATACGGCCCCGGTAGCCAATGAGAAAAGTTCTTGGGAGTTACAGGGTTTGGGAGCGAGGTCCATCTGACACACAACGGTAACCACCACACTTCAAGCGTCGAGTAAAGAATTCGCAAATGTATATATATTCTAGACAAATCAACTCTCACTTCGTAATAAAGTATACACAGGCAGTCACACCACAGTTGGTTTTCAGCATACTGTATATGTAATTATTTGCCTTCCTTTTGATTCGGACCGGTTAATGTAACCGCCTACAATGTTTTTCCACGTGTTAAACAGAGAGTAAATGATCCAAGCTTTCAACGTGGCATTACAGAAGATATGAGGGAGGAAAAAGAAGTCCACTGGTAGTTTTGATCGCACTTACTCGGTTCTGAAATTCCCTGACCAAATAAACAGGATCTGTGCTCTTTCACGCTGTGAGGTGAAAAAGGAAAACAAGACTGTACTTTGAATTTAAAACCCTGCAAATGTATATGAAAGACTGCTTAACGTATCAGAGCGCTAAGCAGAACATATTTATTTTCACTTGCTTTTGTTATTGACGAATATAAAGTATTATGGGCTTAAGCCTTAAGGTCATCAGCCATATGTACTTGGACCTGTTCTCGGACCGGTTTCACAAGATTGGCTGCGTATTACAATTTTTTTCTATTTGCTTTACGTCGCACCGACACAGATGTGTCTCATGGCGACGATGGGATACGAAAGGCCTAGGAAGTGGAAGGAAGCGGCCGTGGCCTTAATTAAGGTACAGCCCCAGCATTTGCCTGGTGTGAAAATGGGAAACCACGCAAAACCATCTTCAGGGCTGCCGACAGTGCGGCTCGAACCCACTATCTCCCGATTACTGGATACTGGCCGGTTTTAAGCGACTACAGCTATCGAGCTCGGTATTACAATTGTTCAGGTGATCGCTTCTTACTATCAATGCTACGGTACCAAACCCTAGTGTAGTCGGGTGGCATTTGAGAGTACTTAAATACAATAGATTTATGTCAGAGAATGTACTGGCACGTTAAAAACACTTTCAGGATTAAATTTCGGGATTCCAGCGTCTCTTAAAATCAAAAGCAACTGAAAAGATGTTACAAAATATTTTTTATGCGAGAACCCAAGCATCAAGATCAAGATGCCTCCAAAATAATAATAATAATAATAATAATAATAATAATAATAATAATAATAATAATACCTAATCCTGCTACAGCACTAACGGAACTTGGTCTACCAAGCGACCGCAGCTCAGTCAGATTCCTGCAGATTACGAGGTGACACATGGTCAACGCGACGGATCCTCTCTCGGTCGTTATTCTTGGCTTCCTAGGCCGAAGCCACTCTCTCACCGTCGGTTAACTCCTCGAACCAGCTCCTCTAACCGGCACTTGGATCCAGGTTAAAAAATCCCTCACCTGGCCGGCAATCGAAATCGGGGCCTCTGGGTAAGAGGCAGGCTCACTAACCCTAAACCGCGATGTTGGAATAAATAATAATAATAATAATAATAATAATAATAATAATAATAATAATAATAATAATAATAATAATAATACACATTTCTGGCGGTTTAACGTCGCACTATCACAAACGGTCTTGCCGGGTTGAGTTGCTCAGTACAAGCGCTGGCCTTCTGAGCTCAAGTTGGCGGGTGTGTCCGGTGGTATTTGAAGGTGCTCAAATACAGTTCTGGCCATTTGCCTGATGTGAAATTGGGAAACAAAGGAAATCCATTGTCCGCCTGCACGTTCTTATACATAGAGAAGCTCCTTTGAAGGTTTACAGATGCGATAAGGGCAACTTGAAGTATCGTAAGTCACTTGGTGTTAGCATCTCTTCAATGTTAGAAATCGTAAATTCTTCCACAGTTAAAACATGTGTAAGAGAGAGGAAGGTTTTCCAGTCGGAGTTTTTCTCAAAACATCGTTTACTCCTTTACTTTAATACACACTAGATCATCAACTTCACCACGCACACTTGTCAATGCTTTGCTCGATGTTCCAACTAGCGCATCACCTTTTGAAAAGTCGCACCTCTCTCTCCTGAAGGCGCAGGATAGTTGATGTCAAGGAGCCGAAGTTCGCATTGATGCAGATGTACATCAGTTCTTGAGCGACATAAATAGCCCTTGAGTAATGCGAATCAAGAGAATTTACAGCACGTTTCAATACTTGAAGACTACCGAAATAATTTAAAAAACACTGATCCAGAGTATGATGGTGGGCAGCGAAAACAGCGGAATGCCAGTTGCTACATATTAAAATACAGCAGTTCATTCCGTGATGGAGCGTTAACAAATACCTTCTTAATGTATCACACAAGTTCAATTTCTGGAAAAGCTGCCCTCCCTGACCGCGAGAGCGAGGGAAGTTACGTGTATCATTCAGGAGTAAAATGCCTTGATTGTTACGGCAGCCTTGGCAGTTTATGGCGTAGCATCTGTTAGAGCCGCGGCAGGACCACTCATTTTTAGAAAAATCAGCAAATTGTGGAACTGTTTATCCAGAACGTCAGCTACGGGTAGGAATATGTCTCCCTGCTTGTCTACATGATGTACGAGGGGGGATCAAATATAAACGGGATTTTATTTTGTATTGTCCGACTCGTTGGCTGAATGGTCAGCGTACTGGCCTTCGGTTCAGAGGGTCCCGGGTTCGATACACGCCCGCGTCGGGGATTTTAACCTTCATTGGTTAATTCCAATGGCCCGAGGACTGGGTGTTTGTGCTGTCCCCAACATCCCTGAAACTCACACACCACACATAACACTATCCTCCACCACAATAACACGCAGTTACCTACACATGGCAGATGCCGCCCACCCTCATCGGAGGGTCTGCCTTACAAGGGCAATTCATTTATTGAAAAACACAAGGCGATTACAATTTTTTTCCACATAGTTTCCTGCTTTTAAAATGCACTTGTCCCGGCGTATGGGCAGCTTTTTGATGCCCTCATCGTAAAAAGAACAGGGTCGTGTCACCAGCCAGTTGCGCACGACGTCTTCCGCACTCTCGTCATATTGAAATCGTTTCCCTCCTAGCGCTTCTTTAAGCGGTCCGAACAAATGGAAATCGCAGGGCGATAAGTCCGGGTTGTAAGGAGGAAGATCAAGTGTAGTCCACATCCAGTGCATTTCCTGTAGC
The DNA here is from genome assembly GCF_040414725.1 of Anabrus simplex. Taxonomy (NCBI): domain Eukaryota; kingdom Metazoa; phylum Arthropoda; class Insecta; order Orthoptera; family Tettigoniidae; genus Anabrus; species Anabrus simplex. Next base: position 1,144,903,259 of record NC_090266.1, on the reverse strand, counting down.
TTGGAGACAGTTAGAGCTGCAGTATGGGGCCACGCGTTGTCGAATCGGTTGGTCTCGTCTTTTGCGGCGATATGCAACCCTTGCCTTGGTCAACAACTTGCAGTAGTAAGCAGCGTTGATTGTGCGTGGCTCATGCAAAAAATCAATCAGAAAAATGCCTCGCCGATCTAAAAGAAACGGTTGCAAGAACCTTGCCAGTTGACAGTCGAGTCTTGGCTTTGACTAGTGTTGCCTCCCCCTTCTTGCGCCATTCCTTACTGGCTTGTTTGGATTCGGGAGTGTAGTGGTGGACCCATGTTTCGTCGCAGGTGACAATCCGACTCAAAAATGCATCACCTTCTTCCGCAAACCTTGCTGTAAGCCGACCTCCAAACGACTCAACTTCAGATTTTCGGTCAAGAGGCGAAGGACCCATCTGGAATACACTTTACGGAACTGTAGATCTTTGTGATGATCGCTTGACAGCTCCCATAACTGAGTCCGACTTGTTCTGCAATTTCTTACACTCTCGCTTGTCGGTCGTCGTCAATAATGTCTTTAACCGCACGAATGTTTTCGTCTCTAATGCTGGTCCGAGGACGGCGATCGTGTTGCTGATTTTCCACAGGTTCTCGTCCTTCCTTGAAGTTTTTGTGCCAGGCAAACACACGCGTCCTTGACAATGTTCGATCACCGAACTGTGGACTCAATCTCTGGCAAATTTCCGCCGCTGCAAGTCCTTCACGAGCAAGAAATTTTATATTTTATATTTTATAATTATGCGTTGCGCAGTGGAGGGGTGCACCTGTTGCTCCGACATCGTGAGCGTTACTGACGAAACAGCGGGAAATATCTAACAGCATGCTCTCGTCACTGCTAACGGTCCCGCCTAAGCGTAGCAGAAGCGCCGGCCCAGTCCTACCAACTGTTGATGTTCAGGAACAAAAATCCCATTTATATTTAATCGACCTTCGTAACAACAGGGTACTGCCAAATTTACAGGGAAGATTCTTCTCATGTAGAAGGACAAAATATGTTATATGGACATGGGTTCGGAAATGCTTTATTTCCATGTTAGAAATTCTGTTATACAATTCTATATAGTGCATTAATAAAGGGAAAAGCACAGCATACCACATGGAAAGTTCAAAATGCCCTCCGTTAGTACTGATACATGCAGACCAATACTCCAGGCACGGCCGACTTGATGCGCCACTCTAGCCAGTTCAGGGGGTTTGCAACTTGTAAGGGCTGAAGGGCTACATTGGAAACTTTAGGCATGATCGCGGGCCTCACTATAATAATAGGCCAATTTTAATAAAATTCAGCAAATATAACAGAAGTACCAGTATGTAATAATATTCACAGTTCAACTGAAACGAAGGTTTAGTAATTTTATTTGCTTAAAACACTATTTCATAATTGCATGAAAGAGTGAAATTGAAAGTAAGCAAATACTTTGATATTCAGAACCAGTGTTGCCAACGCTCAATGAAGAAAAGTATCTAAAACTGATCGCCATAGTGGCTAGGGATGGCTGAACATTTGGAATGGCTCGCAATTAGTCGCTATGTACAGGACGGTTAGAAACAACGTGAAGTGAGTACATGCGCGTTAAAGTATTGGTCATGCTGATAAATAATTCGAAAAAAATCGATATCTCGCACCGTTGTCATTTTATCAGCTGCTGAAATAAGCCAATCAGATCGCTTCGCGGGCGAGTTCAAATGAGCTTTGCGCGGCATTGTTGCTAAATCTCCACGGAACTTAAGACCGACTTGAGAGCCATGCCGAGAAACCAGCGTCAAACACAAACACAATGTTGGTTTCAGCCAGTGTCACCGTAGCGTACTTGATATGACTTGATTCTGTCAGCTCGGAGCTCTGCACTTAAACTCCTCCCCTGCGTATATTTTATTCTTCGAATGGTGCACAGATGCCGGTCAGTAACACCGCCTCGCATAGCTCATTTGAATTTGCCTACTAAGCGCTCTAATTGACTTCAGCAGCTGACAAAATCAAAACGGTGCGAAATATCGAATTACAATGGAACCCCGATATCTCGAATCACCTCGGGAGCTAAATTTTATTTCGAGTTATCGAAATTTCGAGATATAGAGAATACCGTTTTTGAGCATGTATAGCACATACTTGAATCATATGTATCTACGAACTTATACCGAACAGTACTTAAAAATATACAAACAAATTATATTTTACGGCGGGCGGGTATCGAACCCGGGACCCTCTGAACCGAAGGCCAGTACGCTGACCATTCAGCCAACGAGTCGGACAATACAAAATAAAATCCCGTTTATATTTGATCCCCCCTCGTACATCATGTAAACAAGCAGGGAGACATATTCCTACCCGTAGCTGACGTTCTGGATAAACAGTTCCACAATTTGCTGATTTTTTCTAAAAATGAGTGGTTCTGCTGCGGCTCTAACAGATGCTACGCCATAAACTGCCAAGGCTGCCGTAACAATCAAGGCATTTTACTCCTGAATGATACACGTAACTTCCCTCGCTCTCGCGGTCAGGGAGGGCAGCTTTTCCAGAAATTGAACTTGTGTGATACATTAAGAAGGTATTTGTTAACGCTCCATCACGGAATGAACTACTGTATTTTAATATGTAGCAACTGGCATTCCGCTGTTTTCGCTGCCCACCATCATACTCTGGATCAGTGTTTTTTTAAATTATTTCGGTAGTCTTCAAGTATTGAAACGTGCTGTAAATTCTCTTGATTCGCATTACTCAAGGGCTATTTATGTCGCTCAAGAACTGATGTACATCTGCCATCAATGCGAACTTCGGCTCCTTGACATCAACTATCCTACGCCTTCAGGAGAGAGAAGTGCGACTTTTCAAAAGGTGATGCGCTAGTTGGAACATCGAGCAAAGCATTGACAAGTGTGCGTGGTGAAGTTGATGATCTAGTGTGTATTCAAGTAAAGGAGTAAAGGATGTTTTGAGAAAAACTCCGACTGGAAAACCTTCCTCACTCTTACACATATTTTGACTGTGGAAGAATTTACGATTTCTAACACTGAAGAGATGCTAACACCAAGTGACTTACGATACTTCAAGTTGCCCTTATCGCATCTGTAAACCTTCAAAGGAGCTTCTCTATGTATAAGAACGTGCAGGCGGACAATGGATTTCCTTTGTTTCCCAATTTCACATCAGGCAAATGGCCAGAACTGTATTTGAGCACCTTCAAATACCACCGGACACACCCGCCAACTTGAGCTCAGAAGGCCAGCGCTTGTACTGAGCAACTCAACCCGGCAAGACCGTTTGTGTTAGTGCGACGTTAAACCGCCAGAAATTTGTATTATTATTATTATTATTATTATTATTATTATTATTATTATTATTATTATTATTATTATTTATTCCAACATCGCGGTTTAGGGTTAGTGAGCCTGCCTCTTACCCAGAGGCCCCGATTTCGATTGCCGGCCAGGTGAGGGATTTTTTACCTGGATCCAAGTGCCGGTTAGAGGAGCTGGTTCGAGGAGTTAACCGACGGTGAGAGAGTGGCTTCGGCCTAGGAAGCCAAGAATAACGACCGAGAGAGGATCCGTCGCGTTGACCATGTGTCACCTCGTAATCTGCAGGCATCTGACTGAGCTGCGGTCGCTTGGTAGACCAAGTTCCGTTAGTGCTGTAGCAGGATTAGGTATTATTATTATTATTATTATTATTATTATTATTATTATTATTATTATTATTATTATTATTTTGGAGGCATCTTGATCTTGATGCTTGGGTTCTCGTATAAAAAATGTTTTGTAACATCTTTTCAGTTGCTTTTGATTTTAAGAGACGCTGGAATCCCGAAATTTAATCCTGAAAGTGTTTTTAACGTGCCAGTACATTTTCTGACATAAATCTATTGTATTTAAGTACTCTCAAATGCCACCCGACTACACTACGGTTTGGTACCGTAGCATTGAGAGTAAGAAGCGACCACCTGAACAATTGTAATACCGAGCTTAAAACCGGCCAGTATCCAGTAATCGGGAGATAGTGGATTCGAGCCGCACTGTCGGCAGCCCTGAAGATGGTTTTGCGTGGTTTCCCATTTTCACACCAGGCAAATGCTGGGGCTGTACCTTAATTAAGGCCACGGCCGCTTCCTTCCCACTCCTAGCCCCTCCCTGTCCCATCGTCGCCGTAAGACCTATCTGTGTCGGTGCGACGTAAAACAACTAGCAAAAAAAATCAAAAGTAGCGTAGACTCACGGTGTTCCACACATTATGGTACTACTCACAAGTATCGTACGTCGCATAGGTAACGCAGACATATTGTGTTTCTCATATAATGGCGTCACTCATAGGAAACGCAAACCCATGGTGTTCTTTACCTAGGTGTACTAATCACGGACGCCGGTATCCCCGTGGTGTTCCTCATATAGTGCGTACTAATCACAGGCAACGAAGACCCAGTGTCGCTCATACCGTGGTAGTAATCACAGGCAACGGCCAGACCCGTGGCGTTTCTCACAGTGGTACTACACTAACCACGGGTACTGGAAACCCACAGTGAACCACTCTCTGCTGCTACTTATTACCTAACATAGTGGTACTCGACCCATGGTGTTCCCCGCGTGATGGCACTAATCACAACTACCTTCATGGTTCTAATACAACCATCCCTTGGTCGCCTCATTTAGTCGCCTCTTATGACAGGCAGGGGATACCGTGGGTGTATTCTTCGTCTGCGTCCCCCACCCACAGGGGGTATATGCAGAGTTTTAGGAAACGGGTACTAACATGGAAATAAAACGTTTTCAGACCCATGTCCATATAACATACAGTGGACTCTGGATAATTCGACACTGGGTAATTCGAATAAAACTTTATTCTCCTTGAAATTCCTATTCTAATCAATACAAAACAATCCTAACTAATTCGAATTTTCGAAGCTTAAATTTGGATAATTCGAAGTCAGAATTTTATCGCAAGTTACTTTTGTAACGGTTCCGCGAACTGAAGCCTTCAAATAATTCCCAAGAATGCTCTATTTTTATTGTAGCTTCCTAGGTATGGTCGGGTAGTCGCTATTGTTAACATACACTGACTGACAGAGCAAATGCAACACCAAGAAGGAGTGGTCAGAACTTTATGCCAATTGCAGGGTAGACTGACGTCACTGAGGTATGCTCATGATGTGAAATGCGCCGCTGTGCTGCGCACGTAGCGAACGATAAATGGGACACGGCGTTGGCGAATGGCCCACTTCGTTCCGTGATTTCTCAGCCGACAGTCATTGTAGAACGTGTTGTCGTGTGCCACAGGACACGTGTATAGCTAAGAATGCCAGGCCGCCGTCAACGGAGGCATTTCCAGCAGACAGATGACTTTACGAGGGGTATGGTGATCGGGCTGAGAAGGGCAGGTTGGTCGCTTCGTCAAATCGCAGCCGATACCCATAGGGATGTGTCCACGGTGCAGCGCCTGTGGCGAAGATGGTTGGCGCAGGGACATGTGGCACGTGCGAGGGGTCCAGGCGCAGCCCGAGTGACGTCAGCACGCGAGGATCGGCGCATCCGCCGCCAAGCGGTGGCAGCCCCGCACGCCACGTCAACCGCCATTCTTCAGCATGTGCAAGACACCCTGGCTGTTCCAATATCGACCAGAACAATTTCCCGTCGATTGGTTGAAGGAGGCCTGCACTCCCGGCGTCCGCTCAGAAGACTACCATTGACTCCACAGCATAGACGTGCACGCCTGGCATGGTGCCGGGCTAGAGCGACTTGGATGATGGAATGGCGGAACGTCGTGTTCTCCGATGAGTCACGCTTCTGTTCTGTCAGTGATAGTCACCGCAGACGAGTGTGGCGTCGGCGTGGAGAAAGGTCAAATCCGGCAGTAACTGTGGAGCGCCCTACCGCTAGACAACGCGACATCATGGTTTGGGGTGCTATTGCGTATGATTCCACGTCACCTCTAGTGCGTATTCAAGGCACGTTAAATGCCCACCGCTACGTGCAGCATGTGCTGCGGCCGGTGGCACTCCCGTACCTTCAGGGGCTGCCCAATGCTCTGTTTCAGCAGGATAATGCCCGCCCACACACTGCTCGCATCTCCCAACAGGCTCTACGAGGTGTACAGATGCTTCCGTGGCCAGCGTACTCTCCGGATCTCTCACCAATCGAACACGTGTGGGATCTCATTGGACGCCGTCTGCAAACTCTGCCCCAGCCTCGTACGGACGACTAACTGTGGCAAATGGTTGACAGAGAATGGAGAACCATCCCTCAGGACACCATCCGCACTCTGATTGACTCTGTACCTCGACGTGTTTCTGCGTGCATCGCCGCTCGCGGTGGTCCTACATCCTACTGAGTCGATGCCGTGCGCATTGTGTAACCTGCATATCGGTTTGAAATAAACATCAATTATTCGTCCGTGCCATCTCTGTTTTTTCCCCAACTTTCATCCCTTTCGAACCACTCCTTCTTGGTGTTGCATTTGCTCTGTCAGTCAGTGTATTTGACCTCTCTGTGATTGTCAGTGAGTGTAGGATCGGCATGGCCTTGACCATCGCTTGTCTACGGACATCCGCACTTGACCGCCGGAAATCTTCCCCTATCCCAAAATCGTCAATCTTGGAATGTGAGCAAACAAATGCAAACTGTCTCCGTAAAACTGACTTCACAAATAAATAAACCAATGCAGAAATTGTTCCAGAAGAACTAGAAATGCACGTGAAACCAGAGCGATGGCAAGAAGTAGTGACTGATGTCAGTTGTGACATGTAGCTGCTGATACTGAAATTGCAGTATGTGGAGATTTGACAGGAGACGAGATCCTGCAAGAATTGCTACAACATTCCAATCCATCCAATGATGAAGAGGGGATCAGTCATAACGTCATCACAGAAGAGCCTGTACCGGACACGTCTGAAGATTTCAAAATAGTAGGAAGTTTAAGAAGATTTGTTGAAGCTTAGTCAAATGTTTATAACGACGCGTTTCAAGCTTTAAATGAAGTTGAAGATTCTTCTATCATGTAAAACTAAACAAACCAAAACAAACACAAATCACTAACATATTAAATGAAAAATGGAATTAATGTAATGTTACATGTGCTAAGTTGTGTGTAAGCACTGTAAATGCTGTTTTTACTAGTGTCCATAGAGTATGTTTTCGTGTGAAAACCTTCATCTATAATAAAGGACAACATGGCAGCTGTTAAGGTACGGTAGAATGCATAATACTGTAATAATTATTCATTACAATAAATTGATTCAAGTTTATGTATTTATAAACTACTGTACCATGGAGTTCGATTTAAAAAAAGAGTCCACTGAATTTTCTTCTTCCACGTGTGAGGAATGTGCCCTGAAAGTTTGGCCTCAATTTCAGACGTTCCCACGATCACGTTGGCAGTCTACCGACCATCTACATCAATAGTTTCATCAACTGAAACAAATATCTTCTTTCCGCAGACTCTTTCGCTTATTTTCATAATTGTTTCATTGCAGCAAGTAGGTTTTCCTTAACGTAGTCTCGTCCGGGACAGTATGGCCCGTGAACATGTCCAAGAAACTTATTAGTTTCGAAATGCTCAATTTCCTCAGAGTAATTTTCGCGGAAAATAAAATTTCATTACAGTTCTTTATAAAAAGCCGAGGACGTGTCTATCTATGCTTGTGGATGCGCTGTTACAGAGTAGCAGTTGGGAACTTTTCTTTTAACTTGCATTCTGACCGCCACGCAAGTTTTTGTCACGACCTATATGCTGCTGAAACGTAAATCTTTTATCAGCTGTTAATTTCACCACGCATACTACACAAAATAGCATTCGGCCATCTGCTGAAAAAATATCCTCCCCGAACTGAGAAGCCATTCTTCTCAAATGAACAGCTTCGGATAGCATTCTCGACACAGCCATACACGAATGAAGCACGCACGCACGCACGCACACACACACACTCTCCCTCTCTAAGAGTAACGGGAGTTTTACAGGAAAGTGTTTGGGACGTACAAAAATACTTTCTCAGTTTTGCAATTACTGTATATGTTGAGCCTTTCGACATCCTTTAGTTCAAAGCTGCAATTGTACTGAAATGAATCGATCCAGAAATTACTGCGAAAAACGCAAAAAGAAGAGAAATTACCTAAAAGTATATTGTCAACGAAGAAAACAAAAATTGAACTTAAGAAAGACCCAATATTTTCGTTATACTGTATTATGCATTTCTATAATCTCGGTAGCGTGACGGAGGTTTCTATACAAGTTAGCAATGTGTGTGATATATCATTTGCCGAGCAAGTGGCTGTGCGATTTGGGTCATGTAGCTACGAGGGTTGGAACTTAAATAGTGGCAACACTGCTGTGGAGACGTTATGCAACAGAATCTAATATTGTCGCTGATAGCACACGTTGGTTACATACCTACCTTACCTCAGAGCAAATGGACTCGCCCTTCCCGCATCACCTGCGTGCGCACAAGCGAGAGAAACACAGTCACTTGTGAGCTAGCGGTCTAACGTAACGTTGTCACTACGTTTTCCAATCAGGAACCACGGAGTTGGATCAAGATTGAATGTGCCAGAGGTCGTACAGCACGACAGTGTCATCAAGGTCTTCAAGAGGCTTGCGGGGAATCTTCATTGCCTTACAGAACAGTGGCACGTTGGGCAGAAGCCTTCAACGATGGTCGGCAAAATGTGGCGGACATTCATCGGGCAGGTCGTCATACTAGCGTCAGTGAAGAAGAAGTGCATGCTCTTGCCGCGTTACTGGAAAGTGATCGAAACCAGACGATTCGTGACCATTTGCTTCAGAACTGTTGCAGAGATTTGACAGGCAGTAGAGCGCTCCATTCGCACCATCAACAGAACAGGCTCTGCTAAAGGTATACTACGACTTCAACATCGCTGGCAACAGGTTATACACAACGCTGATGACTACATTGAAGGACAGTAAAGGTTGCTACCATGTAACTCTTTTGTATCTGTTGTAAGTAAATAGTTCCCACTATTTAAGTTCCAACCTTCGTATCAGCTTGCATTCCGAAGATAGTGGGTTCGAACCCTACTGGCGGCAGCCCTGAAGATGGTTTTCGGTGGTTTCCCACTTTCACAATAGGCAAATGCTGGGGCTGTACCTTAATTAAGGCCACGGCCGCTTCTTTCCCACTCCCAGGCCTTTCCTATTCCATCGTCGCCATAAGACCTATCTGTGTCGGTGCGAAGTAAAGCAGATTGAAGGATGACATGACATCAACATCACGCCTTGCTTTATAAAATAAAGATCATGTACTTAGTTGGACGTAATACAGGGACACTGTTATTGTAAATGGGTTAGAAGTACATGTTTATAATATGCTTCGGTCACATTGGGAATCAGAAGAACACGTTCCCTAACGTCCAGTGATATTCGAAGGTGCTCAAATACGCCTGTCTCGTGTTAGCAGATTTACCAACCATTCACATTACTATTATTAAGGTAAACAATAACGGTCAGGCTAAAATTAGTTTACCGCGCGAGTTAGCCGTGCGGTTAGGAGCGCGCAGCTGTGAGCTCGCATCCGGGAGAGAGTGGGTTCGAACCACACTGTCGGCAGCCCTGAAGATGGTTTTCCGCGGTTTCCCATTTTCACACCAGGCAAATGCAGGGGCTGTACCTTACTTAAGGCTACGGTCGCTTCCTTCCCACTCTTAGCACTTTCTATCGCACTGTCGCTATAAGACCTATCTGTGTCAGTGCGACGTAAAGCAGGCTGCTGAAAACTTAAACAAACACGTTCTTCACTACTACATTTCTACGAGGAATTTAATACTGGACTGTAGCATGAGTCGGTGCAAACCGTCTATAGAGCCATAAAAGAATGAAACTCAATCCAGCATTGTTCTGTTGAAAGAGGACATAGAACCACTTCCCTCGGGCACGCTAGTATCCAGCAGATCTTCAATACGATGAAACGTGCTCTAATCCCGAGGCGCAGACAGATTTACGACTTCCGCATCGAGGAGCTTGTCCAGCTGTTTCCCCCTATCTTGGTCCCTACTAGAAGTAACTGTCATTATCCCCCTCTCCACGGCCACGATTGCTTGTCATTCAAACATGGGGGCCGATGACCTTCGCTGTTAGGCCCCTTAAAACAACAAGCATCATCATCATCATCATTCAAACATGCTTTCGATGAGGGGGAGTAGAAGTTCAATGACATCGTCGTTAGCTCCTCATCAAGGCGGTCGCAGTTCGAGGTCAATACAGATGCGTGAGACATGAAGATCACTTTGCAGAAGTGCTGACTCAGTAGGTTGTATGACGTACACCATTAGTTTTAAAATCACGTTACTTACTGCTTACCTGTTGTAGCCTCCTACTGGTATAGCATCCTAGTCCTGCATGACGGACTAGTTTAGGGATGTTTTGAGGGCATGTTTCAGGATCGGCAAGCTATATTCTCTTTTTTTCATTTGGATCGCACACTAATTGAGATGGCTGGATTACTCAAACGAGTGACATGAATAACACTTCGGGCGACGCAGCTTGATTGGACATCATCCGTAGTTTCTCCGAAGACGACTGCGCTTCAAATCCCAGTCAAAGTAGCCTACTGCTACGAAGCTCCCAGTTTAGCGGCACCCTTGAAAGTGCCAAACGCGGTTTTCAGTGAAATATCTGGACTGTCATATGTTCTTAGAACACGGTCTACAAGCCCGGAATAAATATATATCTCGGCCGTGAAACCTTCAACTGTTAAGGACGATTTTATTTTGTTGTATTGACTTTCTAAAGCCTGATTTTTATAATTCTTGAATTCTCAAGATGTAGTGTCCATACGCTTCAGTCCCTCTTACCGTGCGCGCCTCCCGCTCAACGATCGCTGTTAGGGTCTCGTCCTCACTCACTCACTCACTCACTCACTCACTGTCTTCGGCACGGCTCCTCGCAGCCCTGAGAGCCCGGGGCTGTCACGTGGCAACTACGGTGGCTGCCCACTTGGAATGGCCTATCCTAACCCATAAAACTGATCAACATTGGCTGTTGTTAGTTGAGGTGTACTCTATCTCTTCTACTGCCATTCATCTTCACTAGATGGAATTATTGTTGCAGTTACATACAACTAACCCCTCTGTCCTCCGAAAGAAAACAAAATAAAATGTGACGATTAGGCCTCAGATTTTTAGGTGCTAAAATTTTTATTTTAGGTGCCGAAAACAGGCTCTCAAATGTAAAAAAACTACAGTTTACCCAGCTTCAATTTTACGTATTTTGACAGACATTTATTGATTAAAATACCATTTTCACATTGCCAAACTGATAATAACTTTTCAGGGGGAAATATAAAACAAATTTCGCTCGCTTCTTTGCTACAAACGTCACAGAATATAATTTTACCATCCGATGTGAAGTGGGGAACCTCCTGTAATCTTTTAATTAAAGACGACTTGAAAGCTGATACGTTCTTGTTTTCAGCAGTTCAATAGACACTCGTGACACAGACTACGGGCGTGAACTGCGGGAGGTCTTTAAGGATTTCCGGGCAGTATGGTTTACAGTTTCCAGATATTAAGACTTTGATTGGATAGTATTTCAAGAATATACCGTTCAAAATACTTAAAAAGAGTCGACAAATATGTGCCTTTCTCGGAATAAATGAAAAATATTTTTAATCAGTTTAGGGATAAAAAATAGGAACTATAGGCTTATACGCAAATGTAGGTTCTAACGTCAATTTAGGCAATTTTAGGTACTATAGGACCATTTCTAACCTTATAAATTCAAGAAACGTGGAAATACAACTTCATTTTAAATTATCTCTTCAGGAACAAAACAGGTTTTTGCCTAAAATCCGACGTCTAGTGATAACGTACAAATGTTCTAAAATGATCACTTGAAGAATGAAGGGAAAAAGGAATCATAAAAATGGGTGTTGAAATCCTAGTCCTCGAGGTTCTGTAAAAGTTGCGCCGAGTAAGATCTGCGCCGTGGAGATTCCCCGCCGTGAGTAGCAGTGGTTTGACAGCTGTCTTAAGCAACTGTCACCTGCGCTGCACCGCAGGGACTTATTTTCAGCTTCAACGAATGGTGTGATTATCTGTACAACTGAGATTTTGAAATCTCTCTATATAAAATAACATGTCCTGACTGACTGACTGATTCATCATCGCTGAGCCAAAACTTCTGGACATAAAGAAATGAAATTTTCGGGATACATTTATATTAGGGTGTAGGTGCTCACTAAAGGAAGATTTTTGGATATTCCGTCGGTGAGGGAGCGAAAAGGGGGTGCATTTTTAAAATGATGATATCTTTATCTCAAAAACTTGGAATTGAATTCTTTTCCAGGAGAAACTTATATCTCAAAACGGAAGGTTACAAGACGCAAAAATTGGTATTTGAAATCTCCTTTAAAAATAAAGAAACACGTATGTTTTGTTTTCAGAAAATCCCATTAAATGGGGTGAAAAAGGGGGAAAACGGATTGATCACCTTCTATGAGGAAACTTATAAACGTGAAAACTGGTATTTAGAATCTCCTTTAAAAATAAAGAAACACGCATTTTGGGGGGAGGGGGAAATCAACGTGTTTGGGGGTGGTGGCTGAAAACGGAGATGAATTCCTTTTACGAGGATACATATATCTCAAAACCTGAAGAAGTTACAGTCGTGATAATTGGTATTTGGAAGCTATTTTAAAGAAACGGGTACTGTTTTTTTTAAACATTCATTTGAGTGGAGAATGCCAAAGGAAGTGAAAAAATTGAATTCTTTTCCAGGAGAAACTTATGTCTCAAAACTGAAGGTTACAAGACGTGGAAATTGGCATTTGGAGTCACCTTGAAAAATAAAGAAACACGTATTTTTTGGGTAGGGGAAACCAACTTAACGGGCGGGGGGTGGAGTGAAAAAGGAGTTTAATTCCTTTCGTGAGGATACTTATATCTCAAAAACTAAAGATGTTACAGACGTGAAAATTAGTGTTTGAAATCTCATTAAAAATAAAAAAAACACATTTTGGGGGGAATCAACTCTCAAAACTGAAGATATTACAGTCGTGATAATTGGCATTTGGAAGCTCCTTTATAAATAAAGGAACGGGTATTTTTGGTTTTCAGGAAAACTGACTTTGGGGGGGGGGGGTGAAAGGTAGTGAAAAAATTTAATTCTTTTTATGGAGAAACTTCTATCTCAAAAACTTAAGGTTACACACGTGAAAATTTGTATTCGGCATCCCCTTTAAAAATAAAGAAACACGCATTTTTGGAGGGGTGGGGGGAATCAACCTAACGGGCTGGGGTGAAAAAAAGAGTTGAATTATTTTTATGAGAATACTTATATCTCAAAAACCGAAGATGTTAGAGGCATGAACATTTGTACTCTATTTGGAATCTTCTTTCAAAGTAAAGAAACACGTGTTCTTGTATCTTCGGAAAATCCACTTAAGGGGGGGTGAATGAATTGAAAAATCAGTTGAATTATTTGTATGAGGATACCGGTACTTATATCTCAAAAATTAAAGATGCTAAATACGTGAAAACTGGTATTTGGAATCTCCTTTAAAAACAAACACGCGCTTTTTCGGAGGGGGGAATCAACGGGTAGGAAGGGGGAGGGGTAAAAAAGAGTTGAATTACTTTTATGAGGATCCTTACATCTCAAAACTGAAGATGTTACAGACGTGAAAATTAGTATTTGGAATTTCCTTTAAAAATAAAGAAACACGCGTGTGTGGTTTTTTTTTCGGAAAATCGACGTAAGGGGTGTAAGGAGTTGAAATATATTTATGAGGATGCTTTATCTTAAAAGCTGAGGCTGTTACAGACGTGAAAGTTGGTATCTTCAATTTCCTTTCAAAATAAGCACTTTTTTTTTGTTTTTGGGAAGTCCACTTAAGGCGGAGAGGGGTGGAAAGAAGTGAAGAAGAAGAAGTTGCATTATTTTTATGAGTATACATTTATGTCAAAAACTGAAGGTGTTACAGACGTACAGACATGAAAACTGGTATTTGAAATCACCTTAAAATAATGAAACACGTACTTTTTGGTTTTCGGATAATCCAGTTAAGGGGCTGGAAAGAACTGGAAAAGCGGGTAAATTTTTAAAATGAGTAACTTACCGGTATATTCACATTATATGTCAAAAATTACCATGTTAGAGACAAGAAACTTGGTATTTTGAGAGTCCTTAAAAATACAGAAACATGCACTTTTTGTTTTCGGAGAAGCCACTTAACGGGGGGTGAAAATAAATGAAAAATAGTTGAATTATTTTTATGAGGATACTTATATCTTAAAAATTGAAGATGTTACAGACGTGAAAAATTGGTATTTGGAACCTCCTTTAAAAATAAAGAAACACGAAATTAATTTTCGGAAAATACACTTAGATGGGCGTGGGAGTGGGAGAAGGACTGATCGAGGGGTTGAATTATTTCTATGGGGATACGTTTGTATATCTCAAAAACTGAAGATGTTACAGATGTGGGAATAGGTATTTGGAATCTCCTTTAAACATAAAGAAACATGTATTTATTTTTTCGACTTAAGACTGTTTCTCGCATGTACAGTTGTATGTCGCACGGTCGTATTAGCCCCAAAAGGTAATACCACAAACATGGTTTACAAAGAATTTCTGGGGTAAATGAAACTCAATTTTTGGGTGAGATTTTATACTTTACGAATTTTCAGATACCGGTAATGTCTTAGTACAATGCCGAGGAACGATTACTTTGTTCAAATTACAAAATCCACGCGAGCGAAGCCGCGGGTAATTGCTAGTTAATATATATATATATAAAATGTTATTCACTCGATCAATGTTTGTTTCTTGCACATTTAAATGACCTGCATCGTATTTATATCAATGGGTGAAATGTGTATAACTACGTAGTTTGACTTTATTTACAAACCACGTGTGGAACCTTGGAATCAGCTTTTCAGTCTCATGAAGAATATCCACAGCCTGTTTGTACCTAACCGGCAGGGTCAGGAATAGAATGAATGAAGGATTAAATACCACTAAAGGAAGAAAATTCTGCCGAATTCGAGGTCTGGGCGTGCTTTTCCGGACAAAGAGATTAATGGATGTCAAATGAAATGAAATGATAGCGAATTTGTTGAATAAAGAATGACTAGTGAAAACAGAAACAAACTGTCTCACCCTACGTTTCCCCTGACATGCACCCCTTATGAAGTAATAGGGGTCAAGAATGAACCATAGCTACAGCCAAGGAAAGGAAATTGTGTGACCTGGCGAGGCCTGTCGCATTTCCCTGGGTATAAAAGATGAATAAATGACAAATGAAGTTGTTTCAAACAGTGATGCTGATATAAAGATGAAGAAATCAGAAATAATATTCTGAAACCCCTGATAAGGGGTAAGTAAACAGTGGACACTGTCACATTCTGAAACACGAAACTTCCCTGTGGAATTCCCAAACAAGACCTCTCGCTAATGAGCTCCTAGAATGATTAATGACCACGGCGCAAGTTTTACTGATTTTAAGAGGGCGCAACTTTTACTCGGCGCAAGTTTTAAGACACTGTCCTCGAATGTTATAATATCGCCACGCCGGAATAAAAACCAACGAAATACGATGGCCTACAATTCATTAAAAATAACATTGCACTGACTGACCGCCTTTGCTAGTTGAGATGTGCTCTGTCTCATCGGCTACTACTTAACTCCGCTAGATGACATAACTGCTGCGAAAGGTAACCCGTCAACGATGGATACATGACATTTACTGCATATTTAATAGCTTTTTCTGTCAATTCGCTCGACGTTTGGCATTTTCTACACATTATTGTTTTTGCAACCGTCTATCAAACCTGGAAATCACAATCTGCGTCTTAGTATGGTGTTATTGCACCACATGCGTTGAGGCATGCTTTGAACATTCATAGAACCCACTTGGCGGTTGAGACTGTGTTGCTCTACTATGCCCCACTCATTTACAACAGCCCTCCGGAGGTGGTAAAGAATGGAGGTGGCTTCATACGACTTCACACCACCTGTTACAACTGGTCCTACGCATATTCAATTGGACTGACGTCAGCGGACACCACACCCAATTTTATCCGACTGATTTGGGCCTCTTGAGGAAGATTTTGACAAGACGAACCTGTCTCCGATATGTTGTCCGTATGGCCGAACAACTGGCTGGAGGATAGACGACTACTACTACTACTCGCGTGCTGCTATTGAATGGCTGGTGTTGTTTAGTGCTCCGCGTATTTGCTTAATTAAGTGGTGTTTTTTAAAGGCTGTGTATGGTTAAAATATATTGCGATTATAAGTGGAAGTGCTGCCCTTCAGAACGCGGAATTATTTCTCTTTGATGAGCTAAAGAGGCATCCCTTTTCTGACAAGGTAAATAGGCCATTTATATTGCTTTAAATGATTTAAGGTTATGTTTTCAAAGAGAAAAGAGAGTAGAGGTACTGAGAATAGAAATGTCAAATCCAAAGAGGTTGAAATAGACGTAGAAAACCAAAGAGATACTATGTCGGATGAGGAGCTGGACGTAACCATGGAACTACAGAGTACGAAGACTATAAACCAAAGAGTAGGATTAGAAGAGATGCGACTAGAAATTGATAAGTTAGTCAAGCATAGTGAAGACTTGTTAGCATTAGTTAAGATGACTCCCAATACCAAAGCGGAGATAAAGAAAGGTATTAAAGAAATGGGACAAATGGCGGAAATAATCCGTAGTCGTTCGTGGGAATGGGAACAATTTGATGTGAATGAAGATCCAAAGGCTAGGAGTGATTTGGAACAGGGCACTACCTCCAGTAAGAAAATAACCCGTGATGTTGGGACACAGGCGCAATTCAGTGACAGAGTGCTAGATATAGAGCAGACCCTCTTGGAAGCTACGTGCTTTGACGAGTTTGCGAAGCTATTGGATAAGGAATGGCCTGACTGTGTTTACAGTAACACGCACGTCATCTCCGGAAATATAGGGAAATTGACTGATTGGGATATATCAATGGTTGTAAATCCCAAGCATCTTACAGAGGAGGATGGAATTATGAGAAGCATGAAGAATATGCATACAGAAATCTCTGACTTGCTGAACTCTAATCTGGAGGAAGGTAAGACGGAATTCCTGCGCACTGTTACGCAAACCTACACGAGTCGAGGAGGAGAGCGGGAGAAGCTGCGATATGTATATGTAATACCATATTCATTTAATCAAGATGGAGTAAATGACCTGCAGAGCCTGTATTCATGTCTCACCCACTGGAGAGAGATAATTGAGACTCATGCAAGAAAGAAGGTGCTGATAACTATCCCGGATACCCTTGATCGGAATTATATAAGGAAAATCTTGGAATGGATGTTTCGTAAGAGTGATATTGAAATAGGGTGCTTGGAATCGGGTAAAACGCAGGTAAAACAGGCTGTTTCTGTGGGATTAACATCGAAAAAGAAATCCTTAAATGATAATACTCAGGAAACAGTTACGTGCAAAGCTGCGGGAAAAACGTACGCCGAATTGCTTAAAACAGTAAAGGAAGGAGTAAACATCGAAAAAATTGGCGTTAAAATAAAACGAATAAGGAAAACAGCAAAGGATGACCTTATACTTACTGTAGAAGGCAAAGGAAAGGCTGACGTATTACAACGTGAGATAACTAAAAACGTCAAGGAAACAGAGGTTTCAACAAAAAGGAAGGAGACAACAATTCTAGTGTACGGTAAGGATCCGGATTTAAATGAAAACTATCTCAGAGCAGCACTCTCCTTAGAAGCTGCTGTCGAAGAATCTCAGATCAATATTACGTCCGTAAGACCGGGGAGGTTCGGAAATCTGAATGCTACCGTAATATTGCCAACGGAACCATCGAAAATACTGTTAAAGAAAAAGAAAATAAATGTGGGATGGGCAACCTGTATGGTGAAGGAAAAAGTTACAGTTGCAAGGTGTTTTAAATGTCTTGGATTTGGACATAAAGCGCCACACTACGACGTTAAGGATGACCGGTCACGGAGCTGTCTAAATTGTGGACAAGAAGGCCATTTGGCGAAGGATTGTGGGAACATTTCGTTTTGCACCATGTGCCAAGTGGAGGGCCACCGCTCAGATCAAATGAAATGCCCTACTTACAGGAAGCTAATATTAGAGGCAAGGAAGTTGAATTTAAACGACCAATAATGGACATACTGCAGGCGAATCTCATGAGGAAATCCGACAGTCATGACATCATGTATGCGACAGCCTTGGAAAAGAAAGTAGACTTAGTGCTTGTTAGCGAGCCAAACAGAAGGCGAGTAGCCGAAGGTGGTTGGTTCACGGACAAAAGATGTGATGTAGCTGCATATTTTTTAAATGATAAGTTGGAGGTGCTAAGCATAAGGGCAAAAGAAGGATATTTGTGTATTCAACTTCAGCAATATCAGATTTATTGTTGCTATATCTCTCCTAACATCCCTTTTGACATTTTCAAAGCTGAAGTAGATGCAATAGTTCAGGACTGCATGGCGTCAGGTATTGAATCTATCATTCTCGGAGACCTAAATGTCAAGTCGCCTCTGTGGGGGGCACCAACTGCAGATCGTAGGGGAGAATATTGGGCAGAATGGATAGCGACCCTAGACTTGTTGATTCATAACACTGGAATCTTACCAACTTTTTCCAGAGGGAACTCAGAGTCTTTCATAGACGTCACCTGCTCAACGCAGGGTATAGCATCATTCATTGTTGACTGGGAAGTTATGGAAGATGAATCTCTCAGTGACCATCGTTTTATTTACTTTCAAGTTAAGGGATCGAAGAAGCTTAATGATATCACGAAAACGGTGTGGAACTATAATTGGGAAACCTTTAAAATTGCAATCGAGTGTATGTCACAAACTGTAGATACAGTGCAACATACTCTAAAAGATGTAACTGCTGCTCTTAAAGATGCTTGTAGGACCAGCCGATTGAGGGGATCAACAAAATATAAAACACGAGTCCCTTACTGGTGGAACAATGAAATAGACATGCAAAGGAAAGACTGCAATCGCAAGAGACGAATTCTTACAAGATCTAGGAAAAAAATCAGCCAGGTCAACTTAATACCATTAGAAGCTGACTATAAGGCATCAAAGAGGCAACTAATGAAGCTAATAAAGGATTCTAAGAGAAATCTCTGGCAAAAGCTATGCGAAGATCTAGACAGTGATATCTGGGGAGCGGGATATAAGATAGTGACCGGTCGAATAATCAACAGGGTACCAGTTCAGCTCCCAGCTGATAGAAGGAAAGCCATAGCAATGGAGTTGTTCCCTTGTACTAATGACAGACTTGAAATGGAATCAGATTTTTGTGTTGCAGAACCGTTCACTGTGGTTGAGTTACAAGAGGTAGCACGCAATATGAAGACTGGTAAGGCACCAGGTGTAGATGGAATCCCACCAGAAGCCATCAAGTACGCAGTTGAGGTGGCACCTGGTTGGATCTTATCAGTCTTCAATGATTTATTAAAAAAGCGTAAATTCCCCGATGAGTGGAAAGTAGCCAAGCTAGTGCTGTTATTGAAGGCAGGGAAACTATCATTAGATCCATCAGCATACAGGCCACTGTGCTTATTAAACACCTTGAGCAAACTTTACGAAGGATTGATTAAAACTAGACTGAAGAAAGAACTTGAACAACAGGGAGGACTTTCTTCGAACCAGTTCGGATTTAGAAAGGGTAGAACCACAACCCAAGCTATTGAGAGGGTGATTCAAATACAGGCAGAAAGCAGTGAGAAATGGGCTGCCTTGATAACGCTAGATGTCAAAAATGCTTTTAACACTGCTTCTTGGAGCATTATTTTGAGAGAACTTCGTAGGATGAACATTTCTCAGTATCTACAACAAATAATCGTTAAGTACTTCAAAGGACGAAGAATACGATTTCATGATTTACAAGATCTTGAAATGAGTGCTGGCGTTCCACAGGGATCTGTCCTAGGACCCACCTTGTGGAACATTCTATATGATGGTGTCTTACGCCTGCAGCTGACAAAAGGGACAACATCTATTGGTTATGCAGATGACCTTGCAATAGTGGTAATAGCAGAGAATGTAGAAGAACTGACCTTCCGAGTAAATGAATCATTGAGACGAGTTAACCTTTGGATGGTAAATAATAAGTTGAGATTGGCTCCACATAAGACTGAGGCTGTAATTTTGAAAGGTTCCAGGAATTGGAAAAATGTCCGTTTCTTATTAAATGATACAGTGATTATCCCAGGAAAGTCTGTACGATACCTTGGGGTTCTTATTGACAGGAATTGCACATTTGGTGCACATGTGAAGGCAGTAACCCAAAAGGCAGAGAAGAAGGCATCGGCATTAGCCAGACTTATGCCTAACATCGGGGGACCAAGAACAGTTAAGAGACAGATTATGTGCTCTGCAGTATATTCCATTTTACTTTATGCTGCACCTATCTGGCACAATGCACTCAGGAGGAAGATTCACCGAAGAGCTATGGAAAGAGTACAGAGGAAAATGCTGCTCAGAGTTACCTGTGCATATCGAACTGTTTCGACAGCAGCTTTACAAGTTGTAGCTGCCAGTATTCCCATTGACCTCCTCGTTGTAGAGAGAAAACTTTGGCATGAAAGGGGTGCAACTATATCTGCTGAGGAAAAGAAAGCCTCGAGGAACCAATTCTTACTAGACTGGCAAGACCGATGGGATGGCACAACCGATGTTGGCCAATGGACAAAAAAGCTAATACCCAACATAGGAGACTGGCTTAAATGTAGACATCGGCAGGTAGATTACTATCTGTCGCAGATCCTGACAGGACATCGAAGATTCGGCGTATACGCCATGAAGATGGGAAAGACGCAGGGAGATGGTTGTTGGTACTGTTCTGAAAGGGATACAGTAGAACACACTTTTTTCTACTGTGTTCGATGGGAAGAAGAACGAAGGAAAGCCTGCCAACAACTTGGCCGACAACTCACGCCAGGGAATCTGGTTCAGATTATGTTAGAGAGCCCGTATGCCTGGAACACAGTAAAGGCAATGGCGACAAGCATTATGGGGATGAAGGAGAAAGAAGAGAAAGAAGAGAAAGGAAGAACTTAATAACATACATCACTCCATTCCGATGTCATGCCGACAAGCAGTTCCAGAATGGTCTGAATGAAGAGGGCAGGGGTTTTTAGTTGGTGGAAATCCAACTCCCACACAGAGTGGTGTCTTTAAAAGATTTTCCCCTGCCATAACAAACTACTACTACTACTACTACTACTACTACTACTACTACTACTACTACTACTACTACTTCTTTAATGGTTTTCGGAGACGACGAGGTGCCGGAATTTAGTCCCGCAAGAGTTCTTTTACTTACCAGTAAATCTACCGACACGAGGCTGACGTATTTGAGATCCTTCAAATACCACCGGACCGAGCAAGGATCGAAGTTAGGGTCAAAAGGCCAGAGCCCCAACCATCTGAGACGTCCGTACATAATACAGGCTCAAAACATGACGGATTCATCCCACTGCTGGACCCTTTGTGTACATGTATATGACTTGTTTGGCGTTACTTCACTCTCTCTACACCCTTCTCCGACGATTTATCAGGTGCCAGACAAATACTGCTTTCATCAGTGAAGAAGATCTGACCCTACGATGCCAGGTTGCAGTCCACGTGTTACCTGAGTACCTACACTTGACGCCACGGTGTTGGGGTGCACGTATAGATGCTTGCCAAGGAACTCTTGCGTGTAGGTGGGCCTATGGAGTTGATTTCAGATTATCTGAGGTGATAAAGCCCTCCCAGTGGCCGCCAGGAAGACATTACGCAGCCCTATTGCGGTTTATCTCGGTTCTGCGAGCCAAGATTCGCAAGCAGTGGTCATCGCCACCTGCTGCTGACCCAAGCAACCGCTGCGAGAACGATCTTTAACATTCTGTGTCACATGATAGCGGTTTTACGTCATAACAGAGTCACTATGGTGTACACTACAGTGACTAAACTAACACAGTGCGGCAAGTCGGTTCGATTTCTGACTGACCGCGCCTGGAGTTGTGTTCGATCCACCATGTTACTCCCAAGCACTGTATTGCAAACACGCTGTTTTAATGGTTTTAGTTCGCGCAGTTGGTGAAAATGTTAGGTTGTTGTGCATTCGGCTGTACCAACAGGCCGGAGAAAGGGTTTATCCTGAAGGTATTTCCCAGGAATCAAGATCGAAGGAAGCAATGGGATGCCATGGTTAAAAGAAAAGGATGGTCTTCTACTGACGCATCGTGTTTACGTGAAATAAGTCCATGATACTTGATGTTTTTTAAAGGTAATCTAAGTACCCACAATATACACTCATGATCATAAAAACAGAACACCTTGAAAGACTAAAATAGGAAGTTAATATTCACAGGACATATTCATTAGTATGTTCTGCAGAAACGATTAGCATTTCAGTCACCTAGGTTCAGCATGTGTCCTGTTTTTTGTTGTTTTTTTTGTTTTTGCTATTGGTTTTACGTCGCACTGACACAGATAGGTCTTATGGCGACGATGGGACAGGAAGGAGCTAAGAGTGAAAGGAAGCGGCCATGGCCTTAAATAAGGTACAGCCCCAGCATTTGCCTGGCGTGAAAATGGGAAACCATGGAAAACCATCTTCAGGGCTGCCGACAGTGGGGTTCGAACCCACTATCTCCCGAATACTGGATACTGGCCGCACTTAAGCGACTGCAGCTATCGAGCTCGGTCTGTGAGGAATGTTTAAAGAGTGTGGGTAGTTTAGAGCTTTATGGCTTACCTTATGAGAGCTTAACTCGAATTAAATATTTCAAGGAGAGCAAATTATGGTTCGTAAATGAGCTTACCTTTCAGTTTGCATTAGAAATTGAAGAAGTGTTTTCAACTACATTCAGTGATATATTGAAGTCACATAATTTTTGGTATCTGAAGTGAAGATCGAAATTTCTGCGATTTTGATATCTGACTGTCATGATTTATTGAATACATTCATAACGAGGTACATTGTATTTAGTCTAAAAATTGATTCGAGTAGAAATAAAAGTAAAATTGTATTTAGCTGCAAATCTGTGGCAGCACAGCATCTGTAATTTAAATTGTGTTAGATACACTAAGATGACCAGAATAATTTTGACCAACTCCATATATTTACGTGGAAGACAGAAAATAATGAGGTAAATCAATGGGAATATTGGGGAATTTTGTCAAGTGTACCTGCTTAACTTTGACTGCGGAACTCAAAATGGTATGTACGTGTAAGTATTTAATAAGATTAGGTGCTGCTTTTAATACTTCTGGGAGAATTTGCCACCTCCAGCAATTTCAGATAGGCCACTCCTTTCCCACTGTCACTCATAACACTACCGGGCGAGTTGGCCGTACGGTTAGGGGCGCGCAGCTGTGAACTTGCATCCGGAAGACAGTGGGTTCGAACCCCACTGTCGGCAGTCCTGAAGATGGTTTCCCGTCGTATTCCATTTTTACACCAGGTAAATGCTGCGGCTGTAACTTAATTAAGGGCACGGCCGCATCCACCCCACTCTTAGGCCTTTCCTATCCCATCGTCGCCATAAGACCTATCTGTGTCGGTGCGACGTAAAGAAAATTGAAAAAAAAATCCTCATAACACTTCATACATCACATATCTTAAATTTCACTTTAATCACACGCTTCAGGGTCGACTACAAATCACCACTGCTGTATAGGAATGAGTGTAACAGAATGTTTGGACAGATAGAGAATTATGCACAATAACTAAACCCGCATACGAGCAAAATGCCGCTAATGATAATCCATCCGGTTGCTGTATGTTGAATTCGCCTGTCTCACTTAATTACTCAGTATATACTGAAGAAATTAACGCCGGACGCTTGTGCAATAAAGGAAAAACCTGACCTATTTGAATCGCTGTGAATCATCCACGCCATCGCATCATAATTAACAAAGCCGGAGGACCGAGAGACTTCTTTTCATTCAGCGTCACCTGGCATCGAATAACTTGTGAACTAGCGCTATCATCTATTTTATTTTATAACTTATGTATAGACAGCGTGTAGCTTGTATGTAGTCTACAGTATAATCAGTTATAAGCTCATGCAAACTGTGTAAACAGCATGCTATCAAATTAATAGAGAACTTGGATGATATTACATGTGTCTAATATTGCCGTAATTTTCCTGTTTTGTCAAGTAATAAATATGTAATAGAAATTATAATTATGACATACAGTGTGTTCCTTTTTTTAATTAATTCATACTGTCTTTGCTTTCTTTGCACCTAACCTTGCCGTGATACAATCAGCTGTTGGAGTGGTTGGGAGGAATATGGCGGCCTCAAGTATTTTTTTACAAGTTGCTTTACGTCGCATCGACACAGATAGGTCTTAAGGCGACGATGGGACAGGAAAGGGCTAGGAGTGGGAAGGAAGCGGTCGTAGCCTTAATTAAGGTACGGTTCATGCATTTGCCTGGTGTGAAAATGGGAAACCACGGAAAACTATCTTCAAGGCTGCCGACTACCCACTATCTCCCGAATACTGGATACTGGCCGCACTTAAGCGACTGCAGCTATCGAGCTCAGTTGCAAGTATTTGGCCACACTGCATTAATATAGTCACTGTAGTGTACACCAACCAGGTGGGCAATTTTCTTCACAGAGAGGCCCTGCTGATGCATTGTAACAATATGCGTACGATCAAATGCTGTAATGACTCTGGAGGCATGTGTATACACTGAATAGGCCACAAGCTGCGTTCTGTGCTTTTTATGGCCAAGGGTTCCACTTACAGTGCACTCTTCTGGACTGCCCTGTCCTGAGATTGCATGTAGTATTTCCATGTACAGTACATGTAACAGGTGACGTTACGTTGGATTCCGATGTCATTTTTACGTCGCACCGGCGCAGATAGGTCTTATGGCGGCAACAGGATAGGAAAGGGCTAGGAGTGGATGGAAGCGGCCATGGCCTTAATGAAGGTACAGCACCAGCATTTGCCTTCTGTCGTTTGGACGCATTCACTTCCATGTTTCAAAGCCGACAGCAGGCCCGTAGATCAAGTTCGAGATTTGAGACAGGTCGAGCTCGACCACTGGCGTGGATGGCTGTGTCGTATTTAGTTATAAGTTGATTCCATCACGTCATGTTATCGGATTTGTGTCGAAGCATAAATGGGTAACATTTGACGGTGTTCAAGGGATTCCAGTACGTTGAAATGGCGTATGGCTTTTGGTGCTGGGAGTGTTCGAGGACATGTTCGGTTCGCCAGGTGCAGGTGTTTCGACTTGAAGCCATAGGCGACCTGCGCGTCGTGATGAGGATGAACTGATGATGAAGACGACACATACACCCAGCCCCCGTGCCAGAGAAATTAACCAATGATGGTTAAAATTCCCGACCCTTCCGGGAATCGAACCTAAGACCCCTGTGATCAAAGGCCAGCACGCTAACCATTTAGTCATGGAGCCGGACTCCAGTATGTTAAAGAACTGCGACAGAAGATTACGACATGTGTCTCAAAATCTCTTGCACTGAAGGTATGATAAACAACGTATTATTATTGTTATATTATTATTAGTATTAAATAAGGACATATCGGTACTAGTAGAACGTAAAGAGTGTCCCTTAATGTGAATCAAGAATACACATTGTGGCTCACTGTGTAGCTGAACAAGACAGAGAGAAAAAAACGAAAGAATGAAAAAATACAGCAGGTGATAAAACACTTTTTATATGGAGGGGGTAATCTGCTAAGCAGGGAGCACACTGCTTCAGTTCCGTTGCGTTCAGTTGACCTTGGATATTATGACAACGTGTAACCAAATGTCCATCCTCTCATTGCTTCAGTTCCGCACGCTTCAGCCCACCATCCGTTCAGTCGAGCTTGTTCTTACAAGCAAAGTTGACGGAAGACGGAAGGTAGACCCCACCTTGCGAGCCTCTAGCGAAGTGCTTTGAGTTCAATGAGTGTGATCAACGAAGAACTGCTGATTGAAGTCGTACAAAGACATCCTGGTATCGTGATTTGGCAAGAAGAAGATTAAGGGCCGAATTCATAGTCAGCACTTATATATAAGTGGAACCCTTAAGTAATAAGGGATCACTTATAGTAAGTATTCACTTATATGAGTTTACATTTCATAGACAGCACTTATAGAGCACACTCATTGATACAGTAAGTATCACTGGAGATGTGGCAATGCTGTATATTATGCCCATGCTTCCTGGATCGTGTAGTTCTGGCTACCGAATAGTGGTATGATCTATTGTGTTTTGTCTATCGAAGGATATCGCGCGTATGCGCGCGAAATTTTTGAGGTTAAAAGATCGTCTATTTTGGATTTGATTATCGGAATGGATAATAAAACAGCGAGCTGAGACAGCACCTGCAAGAACTTGTGTCGAAGTACAGTACATGCACATAATATAGAACAAGTAGACTGACGCAGTTTCTCATCAGAATATGATTGACGTTGGAAAAACTTGTTGTGGACAATGCAAACTACGAAAATGCCCAGAGTCTAATTTTCTTCTTAATATAATATGTTTATAGTTATCCAGGCACTCGAACCTATATACATATTCATCCAAATGTAGAATATCTAGCCCTACAACGCCTTTAATAATTTGACAAATACACTGACTGACAGAGCAAATGCAACACCAAGAAGGAGTGGTCAGAACTTTATGAAAACTGCAGGGTAGACTGACGTCACTGACGTATGCTCATGATGTGAAATGCGCCGCTGTGCTGCGCACGTAGCGAACGATAAATGGGACACGGCGTTGGCGAATGGCCCACTTCGTACCGTGATTTCTCAGCCGACAGTCATTGTAGAACGTGTTGTCGTGTGCCACAGGACACGCGTATAGCTAAGAATGCCAGGCCGCCGTCAACGGAGGCATTTCCAGCAGACAGACGACTTTACGAGGGGTATGGTGATCGGGCTGAGAAGGGCAGGTTGGTCGCTTCGTCAAATCGCAGCCGATACCCATAGGGATGTGTCCACGGTGCAGCGCCTGTGGCGAACACGGTTAGCGCAGGGACATGTGGCACGTGCGAGGGGTCCAGGCGCAGCCCGAGTGACGTCAGCACGCGAGGATCGGCGCATCCGCCGCCAAGCGGTGGCAGCCCCGCACGCCACGTCAACCGCCATTCTTCAGCATGTGCAAGACACCCTGGCTGTTCCAATATCGACCATAACAATTTCCCGTCGATTGGTTGAAGGAGGCCTGCACTCCCGGCGTCCGCTCAGAAGACTACCATTGACTCCACAGCATAGACGTGCACACCTGGCATGGTGCCGGGCTAGAGCGACTTGGATGAGGGAATGGCGGAACGTCGTGTTCTCCGATGAGTCACGCTTCTGTTCTGTCAGTGATAGTCACCGCAGACGAGTGTGGCGTCGGCGTGGAGAAAGGTCAAATCCGGCAGTAACTGTGGAGCGCCCTACCGCTAGACAACGTGGCATCATGGTTTGGGGCGCTATTGCGTATGATTCCACGTCACCTCTAGTGCGTATTCAAGGCACGTTAAATGCCCACCGCTACGTGCAGCATGTGCTGCGGCCGGTGGCACTCCCGTATCTTCAGGGGCTGCCCAATGCTCTGTTTCAGCAGGATAATGCCCGCCCACACACTGCTCGCATCTCCCAACAGACTCTACGAGGTGTACAGATGCTTCCGTGGCCAGCGTACTCTCCGGATCTCTCACCAATCGAACACGTGTGGGATCTCATTGGACGCCGTTTGCAAACTCTGTCCCAGCCTCGTACGGATGACCAACTGTGGCAAATGGTTGACAGAGAATGGAGAACCATCCCTCAGGACACCATCCGCACTCTGATTGACTCTGTACCTCGACGTGTTTCTGCGTGCATCGCCGCTCGCGGTGGTCCTACATCCTCCTGAGTCGATGCCGTGCGCATTGTGTAACCTGCATATCGGTTTGAAATAAACATCAATTATTCATCCGTGCCGTCTCTGTTTTTTCCCCAACTTTCATCCCTTTCGAACCACTCCTCCTTGGTGTTGCATTGTCACTGTCTGTCAGTGTATATTCGTAGCTGTTACGTTGTAATAGGCCTAATGAAATGGAATTAGTATGTTTTGATGTGCGATGCCATAATTTCAGAAACTTCTGATATATACCGGCAAACAATTGGTTGACTAACCTGATATACTTAGCACATATCACCGTAAAATAAATCGTAGTAGTGCAACACGTTCATATTTCTTATAAC
Source organism: Anabrus simplex (assembly GCF_040414725.1). Classification (NCBI taxonomy): domain Eukaryota; kingdom Metazoa; phylum Arthropoda; class Insecta; order Orthoptera; family Tettigoniidae; genus Anabrus; species Anabrus simplex. The sequence goes on along the minus strand of NC_090266.1, from coordinate 1,144,875,078 downwards.
TCAGTATAGTTCCTTACTATTCCATAGGTCTACAGTCTTGGTAACTTATCAACTTGTAACACATTTCCAGTTAATTAAGCGAAACACCGGTCATGATGATAGTGATTATAATAATATCAATAATAATAATAATAACCTGAAATTAAGAGGTGGCATAAAAGATCAAAGGAACAAGAATATTCATAACTCTCACTTTACTGAAACGAAACCTTCTTTAAATTGTTAGTCACATTACATTTCGACAGGATTTTCAATATAGCAATAAGTGGGACACTTAAGTAGGTAATATGAAATGAAAGCTGGCTTATAAGTGGCACTTATGTATAAGTGCTGTCTATGAATTCCGCCCTAAGTCAATCGGCAAGAAGTGATAATGAGGCAGCAACTCCGTCCACGGTTTCTATGCAAAGAAAGAGATCAAATGTATGTGTGGCCGATGAGTTGGGCAATTTTTTAACTGACAAATACGCAAAAGTGGACAGAAAGCCTGCGGATTCCCGACAAAAAGTTTTATGAAACCGTGGAATAAACAGTGAGATCTTTTAGTCCTCTGCTACAAATTTAAATCTAAAATAACTGATCTAGTGACGGAATATGACAGGCGGTACACTGGTTTATACCATTCTAATTACTTTTACCATGTAGTATTGTTAAATAAAATATGAAAGGAAATCAATAGTTATTTCATTGTTACTGTTAGTCGCTCACCAGGTGATATTGGTCTTCTGAAATTTGATTTTTGAGGGGTAGAACGCTTACCAACTCAAAAACTTTGAGAGTGATATTCTGAAATATTTAAAGAAGTTACGCTGCTCATCAAGTAGCAAGTCCGGATAGTGAAGGTAATATTCACCATACGGTTCCCTTTTTACTTGTATTTCATGTATCCAAAATATTCTCTTTTCTCTCTTCTTCGCAGTCTATGATTTCTCTGTCTTCGGACAAAGAGCTCGACATTACTGCAGGCGGCGAAAGAGACGGAAGGAATGTGCGGCAGAGGAACTGATGCGAACGGATACGCGGGAAACTGAACCGAACTGAGCGGTACGGATGCAATGTGCTCCCTTCTTTAAACGACGCAGTAACACAGAAATGTTTACAGCGACAGTAGGAGAAGAAAAGGCTAGAACTGGGAAGACGCGTTCGTGGCCCTAATTAAGGTACAAACTCTGCAATATCCCATTGTAAAAATGGAAAAGCACAGAGAGCCGGACTGAGTAGATCAGGCGGAAGAGCGTTGGCCTCCTGAGCTCAAATTGCCGGGTTCGAACCCGGCTCAGTCCGGTGGTATTTGAGGATCCTCAAATACATCAGCCTCGTGATAAGATTTACTGGCACTTTGAAGAACTCCTGCGGGACAAAAATTTCGGCACCTCGGCGTTTCCGAAAACCGTAAAAGTACAGTAGTTAGTCGGACGTAAAACCATTATTATTATTATTATTATTATTATTATTATTATTATTATTATTATTATGTCCGGCTCCACAGCTAAACGGTTAGCGTGCTGACCTTTGGTCACTGGGGTCCCGGGTTCGATTCCCGGCAGTTTCGGGAATTTTAACCATAAACGGTTGATTTCGCTGGCACGGAAACTGGGTGTATGTGTCGTCTTCATCATCATTCCATCCTCATCATGACGCGCAGGTCGCCTACGGGTGTCAAATCAAGAGAGACCTGCTCTGGCGAGCCGAACTTGTCCTCGGACACTCCCGGCACTAAAAACCATACGACATTTCATTTTCATTATTATTATTATTATTATTATTATTATTATTATTATTATTATTATTTCCGGCTCCATGGCTAAATGGTTAGCGTGCTGGCCTTTGGTCTAAGGAGGCTCGGGCTCGATTTCCGGCAGGGCCGGGGATTTCAATCATCATTGGTTAAGTCGAATTGTTCGGGGGCTGGTTGTGTGTGCCCTCTTCAGCATTAGAAGCCATCATAGGTAGGGCCCCGTTCTCACAGACGCGCAGGTCGCCTGTCAGGAGTCAACTCCAAAGACCTGCATCAGGCCTCTTCGGAGGCCACACGACATTATTATTATTATTATTATTATTATTATTATTATTATTATTATTATTATTATTATTATTATTATTATTATTATTATTATTATTATTAATATTCTTTCTTTCTTTCTTTCTTTCTTTCTTAATCCGTTTACCCTCCAGGGTTGGTTTTCCCTCGGACTCAGCGAGGGATCCCACCTCTACTGCCTCAAGGGCAGTGTCATGGAACGTGAGACTTTGGGTCGGGGGATACAACTGGGGAGCAGGACCAGTAGCTCACCCAGGCGGCCTCATCCGCTATGCTGAACAGGGACCTTGTTGGGGGATGGGAAGTTCGGAAGGGATAGACAAGGAAGAGGAAAGGAAGCGGCCGTGGCCTTAAGTTAGGTACCATCCCGGCATTTGCCTAGAGGAGAAATGGGAAACCACGGAAAACCATTTCGAGGATGGCTGAGGAGGAAATCGACCCCCCCCCCCCCTCTACTCAGTTGACCTCACGAGGCTGAGTGGACGCCGTTTCAGTCCTCGTACCACGTTTCAAATTTCGTGGTAGAGCCATGGAAAAGGGCGTCTTTAGGGCTGCCAACTGAGAGGGTAGACTCATCAACTCCCGAATGCAAGTTTACAGCTAGATGACCTGTACTGCGCAGCCAACTCTAAGATTCATATTATTAAGTTGTTATTATCTCTCACTGCAACAGACAAAATGTCCTCGGCTCAGTCGGGCAATGCTAATGCATGAGACTACGGTACGTCATTAGTAGATAATGAAGTGTCCCAAGTGCGAAGTTAAAATACTACCATGATATTATAGTATTAAAAGTTGTTGAACATCTTGACCGGAAGCAGCACTTTCGTTTAACATGATAACCCCTCGTTCATACACATAAATAACAAATTTTGACTCACATAAATGTGTACTTACGAACGATAAAAGATATATTTCGGAACGTTTCGCGTGTATCGCCACCGAATGACGCAAACTGAATGGCGCAAAGAAGTTCCCCTGATACTGCAATATCACTACATGATAAACATTTCTTTTAACGTATGTCTGAAAATCACGCACATGTTTTAACAGAGGTTTACTATATCAGGCCATTGTCTTCATATACTCAAACAACAAACTGCATACATTCCTATAAAACGATATAATGTTTTAATGGGAAAGTGAAAAACAGGAGGCTCGGTGTGCAGTATTGCTGGATTAGGTAAATACCTATAGGAACAAGTAAGACATTGACGCGAAATATAATCGGAATGTTCTGCAGACAGTGCTGTGGGATATGTGTAGGGTATCTGCCTCCTGCCTGGAAGCCCAACATTCGATTCCTGGCTCGTCCAACGATTTTATTCCCGGACAGAGGGATGGAACGGGGCTTCACTCAGCACTATGAGTTCAACTGAAGGGCTTTATAATATAAAACGGAGCAGAAACCAGGTCATTAAAGCCAATACAATACAGTTGACCGTCATCTCATGTGCACTTCGAAATCTGCAGGTCATCGGTCAGCCACCTTGGCTGTATATGCTATGGGGAGAGAGGTTGGTGACAAGAATGTGCTAAATCAGTTGAGAAAGGCAACTTCTGAAAGGAAGCGCAGTAATTGCCACCACTTGTGTTATCAATTTCTCGTGTCGCCAGTTCAATCAATGTTGCGGTCAATTAGTATAATACATTTCCATCCGGTTCATCCTAGTCCAATTTTCTCTTTGCTACGGATTTAAGATTTGATAAAGGGTCTGGAATTGTTAGTTAAAATTTCACTTTCAACCATTGTTGAAGACGTTTCCCGTGGCTTGCCAATTCAAATCTAGGTGAATATAGGAAAGGTACCTAACAATAAGCCAGATCAGGCTTTCTCTACAATCCTAACCTTAAATTAATTATTAATACAACCGTATACATACCATATCGATAGTAGTCATTAGACTGAATTTTCACACATAGAGTTCAAGGGACTATTGACCATGATGCTCCAAACCCTCTTAGAAGCGGAAAAGAAAACTATGAGGAGAACCAGCTTGTAGTTTTAAGTGACAGCTAATTTTTCGTGAAATCCGAACCGCGAGAAATTATTCGAGGAGAATGTTTATTAGAATTATGTGCCAATCGTGACCTGACTAAGCAATATACTCATCACATAAGAAGACGCTATACTTGGATTACACTCTGTGACAGAACCCGAAATCAGACTGACTTCATGTTAGGGAGATGTCGCTGGATTACAAAACTTTTTCTGCCACTGATCAGAGTTTATATTCCATGAAAATGTTTTCAAGATCAGAAAAAGAGGGAAGTCTGGATCAAACTTATGGAAAAAGAAGACCTTCAGGAGTTAGGTGAGTACATAAAAGCGCAACTGCCGGGCTGAGTGGCTCAGACGGTGGAGGCGCTGGCCTTCTGACCCCAACTTGGCAGGTTTGATCCTGGCTCAGTCCGGTGGTATATGAAGGTGCTCAAATACGACAGCCTCGTGTCGGTAGATTTACTGGCACGTAAGAGAACTCTTGTGGGACTAAATTCCGGCACCTCGGCGTCTCCTAAAACCGTAAAAGTTGTTGGTGGGACGTAAAGCCAATAACATTATTATTATTATTATTATTATTATTATTATTATTATTATTATTATTATTAAAAGCGTGGGGGGCTGCCTGACCGAGGCGGTAAAGGCGTGCTCGGTTCACCCGGAAGGACGTGGGTTCGAATCCCCGTCAGGAAGTCGTAAAATTTAAGAAACGAGATTTCCACTTCCGGAGGTACATATGGCCCTGAGGTTCACTCAGCCTACAACAAAAATGAGTACCAGGTTAATTCCTGGGGGCAAAGGCGGCCGAGCGTAGAGCTAACCACCTTACCCCATCACGTACCGCGGTTAAGAACGGTGGAAGCCTTTACCTTCCACTCCTGCAAGGGCCTTCACGGCCTGTACGGAGGTGACTTTGTCTTTGTCTTTATTAAAAGCGTGACTCCCGAGACTAGCATGACGCAGGGAACGAGTGTGTTTCACAAATATGGGATACGATAAAATGTAATGTTTCTTCATCATTTCAAATACCAGGAAATAGATTGCATAAGATGAAACACCGTTGTTAGTTGGATGCTATTCTCAAACTGGTTGAGGAGAGAAGAGGCCGTATGAGTATCGGTAGACATATCATCGAGAGAAAAATCGATCACGAGGCGCTGAACCGGGAGATACAGAGAAGCTGCAGGTCGGACAAAACAATGCTTATTCAAAGTACATGTAATGAAATAGACGAACACTAAAACCGTAATGAAACTACTAAACTCTTCAAGAAACCGAACAAAATCACGCATAAATTCAAATGTCTCACTCGGATGGCTGATGACGAAATGGCACTCTAATTGGTGATTGAGAAGCAACGTTGAGAAATGGAAACTGTATTGTGGTAAGCTTTATTCAAATGATTGAAATGTCGTATGGCTTTTAGTGCCGGGATATCCCAGGACGGGTTCGGCTCGCCAGGTGCAGGTCTTTCTATTTGACTCCCGTAGGCGACCTGCGCGTCGTGATGAGGATGAAATGATGATGAAGACAACGCATACACCCAGCCCCCGTGCCGTAGGAGTTAACCAATTAAGGTTAAAATCACCGACCCGGCCGGGAATCGAACCCGGGACCCTCTGAACCGAAGGCCAATATGCTGACCGTTCAGCCAACGAGTCGGACTTTATTCAGATGAAAATATACCACACCAGAGAACAACACAACAAATGGAAACAGTCTCTGCATATCATACTCGTAAATCTTCCACAGTGAAGTTCAAAATGCTATCAAGGGGACATGCATAAAGAGAAGGGAGAAGAAGACAAAATACATAATCTGCCTTTAATGAAAGTGCAGAAACTTGTGTTAACGTTCAAATAGACCAATCGAAGAGTACGGGAATTACAGAAATAAAGTAAAATCATTGCGGCAGAAACGAGACGAATGAAAACACTGGCTGAGGGTCTGACAGATACGTACTGTATGCTGTGTCCGTATCAACTGCAAAAACTGTATCACAAGAAGTTAAACGCATATTATTTTTGTTACGGAGTTATCCGTGGTAGTTAGAGGTGAAAGAAGGTGCGGGCGGGAATAGGTCTCAACTTACAAAATTAAAGTTAATTTAAAACTTTAACAAAGGTTATATTTTCTTTCAAAATCAACAGATAACAACAACAGAGTAACAGGTACCAAGTGGCAGGAAAACAAGTTAAGAAATTACAATTATTACAAGATTTGGGCTTGGAGCCCCAAGACTAAGTTCTGAGCTCTCAGCTCACCACCACAATAGCTGAAGGGCAGAAAACCCAAGTACGAGGAGCACTTGCTCCTAATTACAATGTTAAGAGGAAAAGAGCAGACCCGCTCTCAATTTTACAAGCCTATCAAAGGCTACAACAAACTTCATTCCTAACTGCCCTTAAGGCGCACATACAGTGAAACAGGGGTATCTTGTACCCAACCTACAGGGCCTTCACATGAAGAAAACAAACTTTGGGTTAATTAAATGGCCCAAAAAACCAAATTGACTGGAGGCGTAGCTTGCACTCCTACATGAAACTTCTTAAAACCTGGGTGGCACTCGGCCAGTTATACAGGGGCTAATCCCATACTAGGGAGGTGACCAGTCGGCAAAATAAGTTTAAGACTTTAAGAAGGAAGAGAAAAACGGTTACGAAAACATAGTCACCTCAAATTCAAAATGAAGGGGAGTTCGAGAGGGTGAAGCACTCTCTATCCCCGCTTTACAGATTTGTAATTTATAGATAGACAGAAAAGAATTTACTTTTTAAAAGGGTAGTTTACATACAAAAGGTTTCGAACCCTCCCCGAGAGTTAAACTGCTGAGCTAGCAAGAAATGAAGATGTTAACAGGCCATTACCTTGTAGATGAACTGCTGCTTGGAGAAAGAGGCGCTTCCCGCCCCCTGCTATATATGTTCACACACTGCGAAAGATGTTACTGAAGTGGCCCGGAGACAAGAAAATCAGCAGTTTTTATACCCTCGTGGAAAATTCGAGACCTTTCAAGAATGAAAAGACACACCCCTTCGACTTTATTGGTAGACTAGGAATTACACATGGAAACCTGAGGAAGAAAGCTATGATTGGAGGAAAATTACTTACAGAAATTACTGATTGGTTAAATTCAAAACTGGCGGAAAGAGAGGGGTTATACTGCCAACCCAAAAAATGAATGAAAGAAATTTAACAAGAACAAACTTATGAATACCTAATTTCTTCAAAAAAACAGTTCCTTCACTTCGCACTAGGGTGCACAATTATAGTTCTTATGTAGTGCCATCTAGAAGAGAATGTCCACACTTCTTGCTACAGAGCAAACAAATACAAATCGAAATAGACATAATTCAGAACACTTCAAAATTTACAGTAGAGACATCTTCCGAGAAACCTTTGATTTAATACAGATTTTAAAGTTCAGTCTCTCTCCTGTAGAGAGGTTTCAACTGGCGCAATATTTGAATTCGCGGCGTGGAGGTGTACCGCCCGGTACAATTTTCATTATTTTTCTTCAAAAGCATACCGGTATTCATTCGTAAGATACACTTTCGACAATTATATTTCATTCCATTACAAAGTAACCCGCATGATTAAATAATGTATTTATTTAATGTTTATTTCGTGTAGCTAGCCTGGTGCAACCCTTGTAAGGGTGGTCGGGTTTGCCATGTGCAGCATAGTAAACTGTGTGTTAATGTGCTATGTTGAACATAAGTTACAGAAATGTTGGTTATAGCACTAACACCCGGGCCCGAACCAAGGAAATTAACCTTTACGATTAAAATCCTCCTACCCGGCGGGGAATCCAACCCGGAGGACCGAAGGTCAAGACGCTGACCATTCAGCCATGGAGCCGGACAATTTATTTAATCAAATGTACTGATATCTGAATACCTCTCTGTTTTATATCTACAGTACATGATTTACTTGAATATCCGTTTTGGTTTAACAATATTGTAAGTATGCAGGGTTAGTGTGGTGGATGATCAATTTTTGTCTAGTATGTGAAATTTTGGGAATGTTCATTACTGGACTTGTAATTATCTAATTAATTCACTGTCTATATTTTTTGTTGTGTATGTTTTGGTGTATACACTATTTATATAGGGCTAAATAATCACAATGTTATTCTTCTATCTACTATAGGCTATGCCTTTTTAAAAATGTTCCATTATTTTAGCCATACCCTGTAAATGTTCGTAGATCTGAGCTAAATACAATTTGTTATAATACTAGGTTATTTGACGCATAATTCCGAATCTTTAAGCTATTGCGAATTAAACAGTGTTCTGGACTGTTGAGTGCGTATCATTACCACTAAGATGATTTTCCTTTATGTCAAATTGGTAGAAAGACGAAGCAACAACATCGCAATGCCTTTCAAATTACTGATTCTCATATGAATTAACTGGCACTGGTGACTGGCCAATATGGCGAAGCGTGCTAAACTCGGCTTCGGCGAGCAGTGTATTGCAGTACGCATAGCCATCTCTATATTACTATGTGCTCGATGAAAATGACACTGGACATGTCAGGGAGTAAAGAAGAAGTATTCTTTACTCCCTAGATGTTTTAGCCTACCAACATTAGAGACTAAAACCAATAAAGCATGAATGGAATAAAACGGGCTCACCTTAGCACTGATGTGAATATATCTATGATCACACACACACACACACACACACACACACACACACACACACACACACACACACACACACACACACACACACACACACACACACACACACACACACACACACACACACACACACACACACACACACACACACACACACAGAGTCTCTCTCTCATAGCGATAAAATTTAATCCATTCTACGCTAGATTAATACATTTAACTGTGCGACAGTGCATATCTGAGGTATTTTTCTTTCTTTATTTTTTCTATCACACAGATCCTTCAGTCCTGACTCCAGCAATTTAGGGGTCGCATGTGGTATCTGAGTATCGGTGGTTCAGTCCGACTCGTTGGCTGAGCGTACTGGCCTTCGGTTCACAGGGTCCCGGGTTCGATTCCCGGCCGGGTCCGGAATTTTAACCTTCATTGGTTAATTCCAATGGCCCGGGGCTGGGTGTTTGTACTGTCCCCCAACATCCCTGCAATCACACACCACACATAACACTATCCCCCACCACAACAACACGCAGTTACCTACACATGGCAGATCGGAGGGCTTGCCTTACAAATGCTGCACTCGGCTAGAAATAGGTACACGAAATTATTATTATTATTATTATTATTATTATTATTATTATTATTATTAGCACTCGTAAGGGACTCAGCCACTAGAAAACCGCTTCCTCTCAATGCCACACTCGAACATGATCGTGATAGCGCAGGTATTTTATGATGGTAGGGCGATTCCCTGCCTGACTACCTCAACAGATGTTCGGTTGTGTTGTCCCAGTCTATGGCACAGATCGATCGATACTTTATTTTTTTTAATAGACACAAGTGTGCGTGATCTCAACCCCGTGCGTACTCTGCCAAGAAGATACAGGTTAAGGACTGCTTTAGTTGAGTACAGTTAGTGGTATTTGTATGAAACGGTGAAGATTAAAGACGTTAAAGATATGTGATGCCGTGCAAGCAAAGGATTTGCTAAATTTAATGGTACGATGAAGGGACATTTGAAGGGTAGATTTTGTAAATCTCTGTTATGCTCTGACTCCACAGGTTTAAATGCATTATATAGGTGGATTGCAGTCTTCATTTTTAGAATTTTCTGGGTAGCAACAGCTACTGAGATTTCGCGACGGTTATGAAGTTTCAACAATTGCAACTGTATGCAATATGAGGTTTTGTGTTCACACCTGGCATTTGTCACGTAACGACACGTGCGTTTTTCTATAGTTTCAAGTTCAAAGTTTCAGATAAGTCGTTTATACGACTGAACCCTAGCCTGCTAGAGAGAGAGAGAGAGAGAGAGAGAGAGAGAGAGAGAGAGAGAGAAGAAAAAACAGCCACGTGATACAGATGACGCAACAGCCACAACATATCAAGAAAATAAATAAATAAATAAATAAATAAATAAATAAATAAATAAATAAATAAATAAATAAATAAATAAGTAAATAAATAAATAAATAAATAAATAGATAATCCCTTGGCAGTACCGACCCCGAGAGGCCTCTGGCCTACCGAGCGACTGTCGCTCATCCCCTAATGCCTGCAGATAATAAAGTTACGCGTGGTCAGCACAACGAACTCTTTCGGCCGTTATTCCTGGCTTTCTAAATCGGGGCCGCTATCTCACTGTCGGGAATAAAACCAAGAGTCTCCGAGTAACAGGCAGGCACGTTACCCCTATACTACGGAGCTGGAATAATAATAATAATAATAATAATAATAATAATAATAATAATAATAATAATAATAAATAACTGTGTCGGGGGTACACCTTCTCCCGTCCCGTTGAACTGCGCGCCTTCTAGAAGGCCATCTGTGCAGTTAATCCTAAACTATATATCACAAGATACTTGGACTTAACTTTGGATGTGTCTACTATCTGTCTATGGCGGAATTACGGACAATCACCCTTTAAGGGAATTTTCAATGTTTGTAAACCGAAAGTGTTTGTAGACTTTTTTATGTGCTAAGGTTATCAGCATTTCTACGGCTTCCTTCTTCCTTAGTTATTAACCAATCAGGAAATTTGTGTTTATTTTTCTAGCCAATTAAAATTGGGGGTGTGTACAGGCATTCTGCCTAGCTCAACAGAATTCTGGAACTTTCCTCTCCGAGTTTCTATAAAAGCTGGGCTACTTAGGGCCGTATTGTCATCTTCATTGCTCCGTTCTAGTTTGTGTACGGCGTAATAGGAGGCAGGGGCTCTAGGCCCGCTTTCGGAAAGCCCAACAACTCAAGGTAATGGTAGACATCTTTTAAACATGTGATAGCTCCAGGTGGATAACTTGAGGGGAAGGTTTCAAACTTCTCTTCTTAATGTAAACATCTAAAGTCTCTGTTTAAATGTAAATGTTCGGCCAGTCGAAAGACTCTGTTGAATGGGGGGCGTTGCAGCAAGCTGCGTTCGAGGATTAGAAATTAGCTCTCTGTAACCTCCCAGTCTTGGCAACGCCAGATTTCTCCAAGAATTTTTTTGTACAGACAGACGCCTCGTCATCTGCGGTCGCTGCAGTTCTTCTTCAGGAATCTGAACTTGGCAGGCGGCCAATTTGCCTATGCGTCTAGGACCTTATCTCAAGAAGCCACGTATTCTATACACGAGTTAGAAGAACTGGCCGTCCTATTTACTTAAGAAAAATTCCGTATTTACCTTGAACATATTAAGTTTAATTAGAGACCGACAAACAGGCTCTGAGCTGTGTTTTGGCTAGGCCCCGTCGTACCGGGCGAATCGCCCCTTGGGCTATTCGAATTTCTGCATTTCAGTTTGACGTGCGACACATTCGGGGATTTGAGAAAGTGGTCACCGATGGGTTAAGCCGAATGTTTTCTGTCAATGTCGATTCTGTTGACCCGGAGGACAGTCCTTCAGCTTCTATTTCCATACCTCCTAGTATACATACCATTTTGAGTGATTCCCCTATGCTATTTCATGATATAGCAAAATATCAACGCGAGATCCGGTGCTGGCTCCTATAATGGAAACCCTGTCTTCTGGGAAACACGTTGCCCCTTATGTTCTGAGGAATGGGGTTCTGTGTTGCCCTTCGAGGCACGATCAGAAGATGAAAATTGTGGTTCCAGCTGTTCTTGTGCCTATAATTTTTAATTATTACCATGAGACCCTATTGGGGGGACATCTGGACATCTTCAAAACTAGAGAGAAGATAATAAAAATGTTTATTTGGAAGAGTATGGACGGCGAGATTAGGGAGCCAGTTAAAACATGTAAATTTTGTTTGATTGGCAGGCCCACATTGTCTACTAAGGTAGGGCTGTTGTCATTACACCAAGCATCTCGCCCTATGGAGCTATTGTATATAGATTGCCGAGCCTTTCCCTTAATCTAAAGGGAACGGTAATAAAATAATTTTATGTGTGTGTGGATGGTTTCACACGGTTCTCATGGCTGTTTCCAACTAGGCTTGCCACTGCTCATTCCACTATTTCTTGATTCAATACTATTTTTGCATCTTTTGGACCTTGTCAATATATTGTTTCTGATAACGCTAAGGCGTTCAACTCTAATTTATTTCGTAAAAACTGTTTCGATCTATCCATCTCACAAGTCATGACGTTAGCATACTACCCACAGCCATCTCTAGCTGAGCGGGTTAAGCCATCTCTAGCTGAGCGGGTTAATTGTAATCTTGCTTTCCACCACGAAGATCATTCTCGTTAGGACACTTCATTGCACGGGTTATCATTTGTCTTTAACTCGGCCGTTCACGAGTCCCACAAGTTTTCTCCCACATCTCTTATGTTTAAGTCTGTCCCAACACTCCTTTGTCCAATTTGTGTGCAATCAATGAGCTTTCACCAGAGACCGAGATAATATTAGGGATCTGTGGAGAAAGGCCAACAATAATCTTAAAGCCTCTCATGAGAAGGTGTGAGAGAGATATGATCGTGGACGGAGACCCCCCAATTTAAATGTCGGAGATCCAGTCATGGTTAAAAAAAAATTGTTCCAGCAGGGAAGCCTGCCTCCCAGATTTCATGGACATTGTGTAATATTGGATTTTCTAACTCCTGTCACCCTCTTGGTGAGTAATCCTGAAACAAAGACGATTTTTCGTGTTCATCTGTCTCAAGTAAAACCTGTGTGACCACTGTTGCTTTTCATTATAGGCCACCAAGTGATGGCATTGCCGATTTAATTATATTTCTTTCCTTAGTATCTTAGTAGTTTAAGTTTTGGGCAAGCAAGTTTAAATAAGGAGGCCTTCGGCCTCTGTTGATGGTCAAAATTTGTAGGTATGTAAGTTGCTGTTAAAGTAAAATTTTGTTAAAAACATTTTGTGAAAACCTTCCTGCCAATAATTTCGTTTCCCTCCTGCCATTACCGCCCCTGCCTCCAAACCTGAGCCGGAAAATTCTGTTCACTTGTCCTACAAGCTCCATATGCAACTCTGTCTAATAATCAGTTACTGTCGCCCAGAAATTCAATTAATTGTTACAGTGCCCTACTTTCACCTGAGGCCACGTCGTAACAACTGGCGAGCGATGCCGGCGCGGGGTATGGGCCCGCTTCGTTCCGGCCATGTCTTCTTCTTATCGGCCGACTTGGGGACTGTCATATTTGGGAGTAGCTTGGAAGCTGAACCCCAACCAGTCATTCTGTCATTGGGCGGAACTATTCTACTTGGCCACTGGTGGTCATAGCCTTGGCTTCTCCACTCAAGGTATCGGGAGAAAGGTATCTGAGGGTACTTGGGGGGTCCGGGGGATCCCAATATCACATCGGCAGTGGCGGACGCTCTTGCCGTCAACTTTGGGCATAACTGACCGAACTTCTACGACTTCGCAACTACATCAAGATTTCTATTCTTCAACAAACAATTTGAATAGACTATCCATCAAGATACTGTACTTTCCAATTTTTCAAAAATTTCAAATGCTCTTAGCGGCAAGATTTCGAAACTGTTCAGACTGTGGGAAAACCTTAGCGGGCGGAGGTCTGTATCGGGGATGCAACTTCTCCGTCCCATTGAAATGTGCGCCATCTAGAAGGCCATTTGTGCAGTGAATCCTAAACTATGTATCACAAGATACTTGTACCTTTGACTTTAGATGTCTCTACTATCGGCCTCTGTGGCCCCTCTGGCAGGATTACGGATAATTGCCCTGGGCTATTTAGGGTCGTATTGTCATCTTCATCCCTCCAGTCTTGTTTGTGTACGGCGTAATAGGAAGCAGGGGCTGCAGGTACTGGCAGACATCTTTAAAACATGTGATAGCTCCAGGTGGATAACTTGAGGGGAAGGTTTCAAACTTCTCTTCTTAATGTAAACATCTAAAGTCTCTGTTTAAATGTAAATGTTCGGCCAGTCGAAAGACTCTGTTAAAATCCCTGCTGGGGAACATGCAATTTAGGGAACTACGAGTGTTCACCCTCTGTTAATTCCCATTCAACTTGGTATGGGGGTGACTAAGATTTTCTAAACCTCTAAATTCTTTACACTGCTTTGGTACATAAGGTTTCGCATCTCGTCACTCCTCTCTAGCATAGACCTAGCCTCTGCAACTACGGGTCATACGCCCAACTAGGATTGTAAGTGTTTTTCAAAATGAGGGCAAGTGTTTCGCCTCCTAGCCTTTTGTTCATGGCCGATCGTCTTAAACCTTTCATTTTATACAGTAAGGCAATTTAGAATGGACACTCGTTGCCCCTGGTCAAATTGATATTAGTTATAGACGAGTGTGTAACTGACTGTCGAGCAGAAATGACAGTAAACACAGTTTTTGAAGTTTATCTAGTGTAAATTTGGCAAGAAGCTAGTGCCTCTGAGAGGCTGGACTGTAGTAAATTTTGGAGCTCATTCTCTTAGAATGTAAGTGAGTGGAGAAAATATGCTCTTGTAAAATAGTGTACCTTAAGAGCTACAATGCACATTCCTTGTTAACTATTGTGTCGGTGATCTTCTCTACTGTGCCTGATTTTTGAATTTAAGTCATTGTTATTGTGGGAGCTGTCGAGATCTTTAACTGTTATTTATTGTTGCTTATTCAGATTATCAAATTTCAAACTAAAAAAAAAGGAAAAATAAAATTTCAAAATATAGTGCTTTAACTTATGCTCTGATCACTTCACTTTTTTTTTTTTTGCTAGGGGCTTTACGTCGCACCGACACAGATAGGTCTTATGGCGACGATGGGATAGGAAAGGCCTAGGAGTTGGAAGGAAGCGGCCGTGACCTTAATTAAGGTACAGCCCCAGCATTTGCCTGGTGTGAAAACGGGAAACCACGGAAAACCATCTTCAGGGCTGCCGATAGTGGGATTCGAACCTACTATCTCCCGGATGCAAGCTAACAGCCACGCGCCTCTACGCGCACGGCCAACTCGCCCGGTGATCACTTCACTGTCCACCCATACACCTCAGCACCTTCTTACACCTCTGTGAACTACGGAAAACAAGAAATAAAAAGTACGAAAAAAAAAAGAAGAATGGTTCGACCGACCGACTCTTAAGTGCAGTTTATTAAGCGTTTGCATTCTGTCCCTAAGATTGCGGGTTCAAATCCTGCCGCATTCGATTGGCACTTATAAGTACTTAAACGTAAAAAACTTCAGCAGAACTACTGGAACATTTAATACATCCTTCTCGAGGGGCAATTTGGACGCCCGAGCGACTATTACAAGTAGTAGTAGTAGTAGTAGTAGTAGTAGTAGTAGTAGTAGTAGCAGCAGTTTCTAGCAGATATGTTTTTTGCTAATTGCTTTACGTCGCACCGACAAAGATAGGTCTTATGGCGACGATGGGATTGTAAAAGCCTAGGAATGGGAAGGAAGTGGCCGTGGCCTTAATTAAGGTACAACCCCAGCATTTGCCTGGTGTGAAAATGGGAAACTACGGAAAACCCTCTTCAGGGCTGCCGACAGTGGGGTTCGAACCCACTATCTCCCGTATGCAAGCTCACAGCTGCGCGCCCCTAACCGCACAGCCAACTCGCCCGATAGCAGAGAATTTAGGAAAGCAAAATGTGGTGGTAAATTTTCATAGAAAGCCAAGAAGAAATCAGGCATTTAATGAACGGAAGAAAGAAAACGACAACAGAGAGAAGTTTTGGGAAGACAAGCAGAAGAAAACTGTTTGATGCGGTCCTAAGATGGCCTTATGAAATGAAATGAAACGAATGAATAATTGAATGGATGAATAACAGACTAATAAGAACAATAATGACATTTATCACAAACCCTTTCATCTGTGATGATAATTCCGATAAAGTAATGATCGTGAATTCGGTGTTTGTACATGGAAAGTGCTTGTAAATCTGTATAACTGAGGTGTATATAGTAATGTAATGAAGTATCCGGATCTCGGAATAGAATAGAGAGACATTTGGGGAGAGCTCACAGTGGTACGTCAACGAGTCAATGGAATGGTCGACTTCTATATCGTCCAATGGTATCCGTGTTAAGGCGTGCAGCTATGAAAGCTGGTCCATATATGGTGTAATACAGGATTTATGTTCCCGTCTGACGTGCATTGATGATGTCAATGCGCCAGCCGTGTGCAGATAGGCTTGACATACAAGCGAAATGTACACAGCACGAATGCGTAGAATTCTATGTACAGTACATTTCAAATATAAGAGAACGAATAATCATGGGTCACAGTACGACAACAACCACCCTACTGAGCACTAATGAAGGGTGAACGAGTCACAGTATTAGAGCTGGAT
Organism: Anabrus simplex; assembly: GCF_040414725.1. NCBI lineage: Eukaryota > Metazoa > Arthropoda > Insecta > Orthoptera > Tettigoniidae > Anabrus > Anabrus simplex. The sequence goes on along the minus strand of NC_090266.1, from coordinate 1,144,858,690 downwards.
TACAATGCTGCTATTGATTGTTACAGAGCCCGGAAGTTAGGCAAAAAATGCCTTTTTTAACTGGGTGGATATATGGAAGTGTTACACAGAGACAAACATGTTTCCGCACGTTTAGGAATGGTAGGATCAGTTGTTATTTTGCCTTCATTGCCTATTTTAGATTCCGTAGTTTATTTGATAGCTTAATGCCTTTTTTCTTTTTTAAGCTGTTATGGATATTTTCTGCTGTTATTAATGTATTAAAATTAATCAATGGAAAATATGTAATTCCAATGTACCGTATTAATAATAAAGAAAATTTCATTTTAACTTAACAGACTAAAAATAACATTTACACAAACGATATTTTCATTTTACACAAACCTCTACTGGAAACTCCGCAAGCCAAACGGTCGAGTGGGTTGCCAGGTCCCGTCCTTGCTACGCAAAATTAAGTGCTGATGGTGATTATTGTTTTAAGAGGAAGAACAACTTGGTAACCATTCTCTACTAAGACTAATCAGAGGGGAGAAAAGGACGACACATAGTTCTTAAAATGAAGGTATCGGCCAAAGAAAGGAGAGAACCGCGAAAAGCGTAAAAATGAAAGACTCTCTAGGCTTCGCTAATCGAATATCGTCGTGGTCAGAAAAGAACAAGAGTTGATCAATGGAGGTCCGACCGGAAAGGCAACAGCGAGGAACCTGATACAAGTAAGTGGAAGCAACGCCAGACTCAGCTGGGAGAACCGTCGTCGCCAACCCACACTCCCAAGTTGAGAGGCCCTGGTCCACCTTTTAGTCGTCTCCTCTTACGGCAGACAGTGGATACCGTTGACATTATTCTACCATCCCCACCCAAAGGGGGAAGTAAGATTAAGTACTAAAATGTGATGCAGATGTGTGTTACGTAGCTTACATTAAAGCATCTTTATTATTTTAGTGCCCACTTTTGTCATTATAAATGCGTATTTCCTAAAGTTTAAGTGCTTATTTTCTTGCCTATTTTAGCAAAAATAAGTGCCTGAATTTCCGGGCTCTATAAAAAAATGCGAGTGACGCCAAGGTGGTCTAAGGGTTAGCAGAATATTTGTCCGTCTGGTAGGCAGTCATAAATTTAAAACTGGTTTGAGATCCTGGAACGAAATACTAGATAATATAACTTATTTAGGCTACTTGCTATTTTACTCGCGGCGAATCATCCTCCTGGTGTGGGGGTAGTGTGTCTGCCACATGGCCCGGACGCTCGGGTTACATTCCCAGTCAGTCCAGAATGTTATTTCTCTACTAAGGGTTGGACCCACTGAGGAGCTGCTGACACGAGAGGCAGCGGATATAGTCAAGAACATCAAACAATGCACTTGAGGATGTTGTCTCGCTGACCACGGGACTCCAATATCTGCAGGCCGTCTGTCTGGGCAGCAGTTTTCTTGGCAAGTCAAGGACTTCATGGGCTGTATGTGCCACTTTTCTTTTACAGATAACCAGTAATACTCAACTAATTTTAAGCTGTGTATAGCCTATTCTAGGTTGTTTTTAGAATTTGGAATATTAAGAAAATATTACTATTGTACATAAAACATAAATGCACACTAGTGATTTAGTTAGTAGCTTTCCACCTCGATGGCCGATTTTCGATTCCTTATCGATTCTGGGTTCGAATTTCCACCTGCAAGATCACGTGGTATCAGGAAAGGTACCCGCAGCCTTAAACCCCGGACCGGGCGAGTTGGCCATGCGGTTAGGGGCGCGCAGCTGTGAGCTTGCATCCGGGAGATAGTAGATTCGAACCCCACTGTCGGCAGCCCTGAAAACGGTTTTCAATGGTTTCCCATTTTCACACCAGGCAAATGTTGGGGCTGTACGTTAATTAAGGCCACGGTCGCTTCGTTCCCACTCCTTGCCCTTTCCTATCCCATCGTCGCCATAAGACCTATCTGTGTCGATGCGACGTAAAGCAAATAGAAAAAAACCCGGACCAAAACGAAAAATGAACCAGGTGGCTCCAGCAACCCCATAAATACGTGGATAAGATGAAGAAAGTTTTAAAGTTCGGCTGCTTGGCTGAATGGTCAGCGTAGCGGCCTTCAATTCAGAAGGCCGAGTTCGATACCCACGTCTTATAATTCCTCTAGTTTGGGAATAAGTGGTTTGTGTGTTCACCTTCATAGACGTCTTAGATTTCCGATCATTTCTCCTCATTCATCTTTCCTAAACTGATTTTCATAATGGCTATTGTTCCTATTGCTTTTATTCTTATTTCATTCTCCCATAACAAACTTTCGTAATGTCCTTTTTTTTCTAATAACTTCTGTTCCAAGTATTTTTTGTTAATAATTATCTTAATGAACATTTTTCACAACAATGTTCTCTCCAAATCCATTATTTGTAATATTGTTCTGTTTAAGTTTTTGAAGGCACGGTAACGGCATTAGGTCTATAAAATTCAAAGTTGTCCGTACAAACCATGGCGTAAAGTGAACTAGTGTTTACCATAAAATTAGTAGTATAAAATTCAGAGTTGTCTGTATAAATCACGGCAGGGAATAAGCAGCCGAGAATTATTGGTTATAGACCTATTTATTACCGAGAAAGACCACCTACTAAAGCAAAAACGTGCAGGAAATTAGCAAAGCTAAAGAGACAGAAATATCCAGGTCGAATAATTACTCTTTATTTAGGTCAAGATATCCAGCCAGTAAACCGCGAGGAAGATGAAGCAGTTGTTCGACACACACTGAAAAGAACCACGGAAGAACATCCTGATCAGCCACCTCCTCAAATACTTCGGACACAATTAAGTACAGTGCCGTCTGGAATATCGAGTCAATTACCAGAAAGAGAAAATCTGAAAAGATCGATGGGACGATACAGATGACGAAATTTATAACCGAATCCGAAAACCTTTCAAATACTGGAAGATGTTCCTGACCAATACAAAATAACTCTTTCTGGTATAAATTTTCTTCTTCATGATTCCCGTGAAAGTGAGAACTTTGAAGGGAAGGGTGTTACTTTTCTCTACTAGGAGGAATTTGGAACTTTCTAGTTAAAAGTAACGTATGCTTTTTGGACGGATGAAATGTAGCTCCTCGTACATCTGGCCAACGTCCCTCAACGGCGAACGATACAAGGGATCGCTCTTACGTCATGTCCACCCATTACTTCGCCTTCAGCACCCTGCGGGAGACCTACACCAACCTAATCGCTTATCGCACCCGAATCATGGCCGATTGCTTCGATTAACACTCCATGGGCATGAGTATGCTTGCCTATCCCTCAAAGTCAACCGACTCCAATCCTAACGAACAAATCCGGTATGCTGTATAGAGGGATGTGCGCGCCCTGGACATTGTTCGGCCAAATCTCCGTGCATTATGGGAGGTTGTGCAGCGGTTGTGTATCAGGATGGCTTCCGAACGCTTCCAGTGTTTTGTCGAGCCCATACCAGCCTGCATCGCTGCCATCATCAGGGCGAAAGATGGTCCTACATGCTACCAGCCAGGTACCTCTAATTCAATTGCTCATCAGTGTATATTTTACTGCAACGCGTTTCCTTCACACAGCACCATCTGCACCATCCATCTTTATGTTTCAGTCGGAATGTGTAGCCGTCAACAGTGGTGGAAGTCTTGCAGATTTGACTAGCAATTTCAGAATCCACTACTTCCATGGCTGAGTCAACTGTAGAGTTTGCACACAAATGGATGTTCGAATAACTGGCTAGCTGTTTGTGAATGAGCACGGTATTATTTTGTTACCAACTCAAAACGAACTGAAGGATTGTATACAGTACCAACCCAGAGACAGCTTCAAACTTCAAACAAGGTTTTGTTTATAATAATCATCGAGTCGCAGCTGACAAATCTCCGTGGCGCAGTTTACAGATATCCTTGCCTCAGGTGGCACATATAACTTAGATTCACTTACAAATATTATTTTAACTGTGGCGTGTATTACATACAGCGCTACTCCTAGGCCAAGTTGATATCAAGCTGAAACAGGTTTCATAACTAGTCTATACCAAGTCCTAGTGAAGATAAAGCAAAAAATATGTATTCTATAATGTTAGGAAAACGACTACTACACTTTGACGAATGCATACTGAAGAGTAAGGCAAGAGATGACGTTTACAAAACTTGACGCTGATTCTTCCGTATAGGAATCAGCTCAGTTTTCTGCCAGGAAGTAAATACGCATACTCCTCTAAACACTGATGTAGTTCAGAATTCAGTGTCCATAATCAGGGAGTTGTACACTTCGCAGATTCTAGCAGATAACGGCCATCTTGAGCTTTTTTTCTTCTCCATTTTATCATTCACTCTAGACAAATGCTGAGGTAGCAATTAAATCACTTGTCCTAAATCTAAACCGAAAAATTAATTACACTCACTACGACATACACCATAATAACATCTCAGAGAATATTATGTTAAGAAAATCACACACATACAAGCGCAGAACTTTAACCCGTAAATATGAAATACATTTCCCCCATAAATTCCAGTTACTTGCATCACCCTCGTAACAAAGGAATTTGATTAAGACAGTTATCTATCTACAGTATATCTTTATTATAGCTTATTAAACCCTGCGGCCAACGATACTGCAAGGATAATCTCGGGATGCCTAAAACCATCGCCAGTACAGAAACTGTAGCCGACTGTTGGAATAGCCCCACCCAACATCCGGAGGGCCACTGCTGCAGGCGCCGAGAGAACAACGCAGGAGAATGACCATCGACATCCACTTCATGGTCACCAAGCTGCAAGGTCTCGCCTCATATTCCGCAAGAGCTTCCTTGCTAGGACTCTGCCACTGGAGGGAACACCAGAGACAACTCATCTTAACAGTTGGACGAGCCCACTGTCCACAGACATGTCACCAAAAGAAGAACTAGCTCCTGGCCCCGACCTACCTTATCCTGTATGGAGGTCCCTCAACCGCTTAAAGCCGCGTATACACTTGAGCATTCGTCCCGAATGAGCATGCGTTTGCCCAGTTTTGCTCAGATGAGTACAGGGCGAACCGAACGGATCCGCATGCCTCAGCCCGATCCGAATGTTGTCGGTACCTCAAAGTGAGCACGTGCTCTGTTCGTGCTCAGTGTGGACGCTTGATGACGAGTGGGGTAGCCCGAACAGTATGAGCCGACTACTTCCGCCTATGCATATGCGATCTCGCTCGTGCAAGTGAAGTGAAGGAAGAGTGTGAAAGTAATTTCAAGTTGAAATGGAACTGTCCCAGGATAATTCTCGTATCCTCCTGGGGTACTACCACAAGTATCCCGTACTGTGGAACCCCAAGGACGAGTTCTATTGCAATACCCTAAAAATCATCTCTCTCCATACAGTTTTCTTTGCCACCACCTCTTTCTCCTTTTTGTTTTCAAGGAATGCAATAAATACATATAACAATAACTGGCGACGATCAATTTTCGATTCACCATTGTAGCCTCAGGTCAGGCAAAACACTACACTACACCTAAACACAGACGGTGTTCTCGGTCCGCACGAGGTCCGAACACAGTGGAAACTTGCTCAACAGATTGGCATGCGAGTCGTGCTTGTGCGCTCCCGCATCGGCAACGCATGCTCATTCGGGGCGAATGCTCAAGTGTATACGCGGCTTAAGAGTGGGTGTCCCTCGATGCAAGACCAACCCAAAGAAATGGGGGATTCTTCCAGCAAAACGCAGACACCTGGTGTGAATGTGCTGAACAAGACCCAAACCACCTACTTATCTGTCCTCTCCTGTACAATCCATGCACATCACAAGATGTTTTAGAGGAAACAATAAGGTCATCGCAGCTGCAGTTTTTTGGAAATACTGACCGGACACGGAAATGAATGAGTAAGCTCTTCAGTGTGCAAGCCTCTGCAAATGAACTACAGTATTACACAGAGTACTGTAAGCATTTCGTATCCGTTAAATACACTTCTGACTATTACAACTGCAAATAGGGATATTAATTTCACAGCTTGGTTCGACGTAAGGAATGTACAGAAACCAATATCTCGTGGAGCCATCATGGATGCCAGTGACTGCTACTAAATGACGTGGCATAAAGAGAAACAAACTCCGATGAATATGATATGTCAGGCACGTTCATCAAGTTCAACCGCCGTCGCCGCGAATGATCTGCGGTACATCAGTCGTTGTGCGACCACAGACCACTCCCGTTCATTAGGCAACGAATACGGTGAACGCGCGGTCAAGGAAAATTGGAACATGGTCGTTTTATTACCCTATCAGGATCTATACGTACCGCACCTGTCCGGTAGGTCGGATGTGCCCTTCTCGGTGTTGCAATATTAATGGCTACCAGTGTGTATAATCAACGGATGTCAAACATCAGTTCTACTAGTGACTGCAGTGAATCTTCAACTGATGACGAGAATGTAGATTTATTTGATGATATTGCTCTGTATAGAGCAAGGCCGAGGAATGAAAATAATAGTATTTTATTATAAATAAATGTTCATTCATCCTTGTATCGTATTATTTTCACTGATTGTGCTATTAATACTATCGTGTAAAAATCCGTAGAATAGACTTCAAAATAAGTTGTTTTATTCGTACCTTGCATGTTGCGAGCAAATGTTTCTACTTTTCAGTCCAAATGAGTGATATATTTACGATAAAATATTGCACTCAGTAGAACACAACCTCAATCAATCAATCAATCAATCAATCAATCAATCAATCAATCAATCAATCAATCAATCAATCAATCAATCAATCAATCAATCAATCAATCAATCAATCAATCAAATCCAGAATAAATTAACTGGGAATAGTGCTGACATCTAACGGGAATATTTACTGCCACGTGACCGTTCGCGCAGCAAGGAATCGGAAACCGTTGCCAACTGTTCCTTATCCGCGCATGCTCTCTTGTAGAAATCACAAACTATCTCAGATTTGTTGCATGAACAAAGCTTATACAGGCTGTCCCCCCAAAAACACCGACAAGGCTTAGTATGTTCTGCGGGATGGCGGGAATGCACGGTTTGGGCGTGGAGAGCGTAGAAGTTTGAGAACGGATGTGACAATTTGTTGCGATTTGGTGTCTTAATAGCGACCGAGCGGATAAGCACCGTGCCGCATGCGACCCATCAATCACTTACAATTGATCTGCAATAAGGGCTGTCACCAAGTGGCAGATTGCTTATTAGTAGCTAACTTGGTCTTCTCTAACACCGTTGTTAGCAGGTTCGAGTGCCATTGGTCGAAAGAAAAATATAATAATGTTGCTGGCTTTACGTCCCAGTAACTACTTTTATGGTTTAAGGAGACGCCGAGGTGCCGGAATTTAGTCCCGCAGGACTTGTTTTACGTGCCAGTAAATCTACCGACACAAAGCTGACGTATTTGAGCACGTTCAAATACCACCGGATTGAGCCAGGATCGAACCTGCCAAGTTGGAGTCGGAAGACCAGCATCTCAACCGTATGAGCCGTCTGAGCCACTTAGCCTGGATGAAAAAAAATTCACCATCAGAATGTTAGCCGGCAGGGTAGGAAAGTTGGTGGTAGACAGTTTCTAATCACTAGATTGCATGCCAAAAGCCGGGATTCAAATCCAAACCTTTTTGCAGTGTTCAAATGGAGTGAGGGGATATGATGCTGTTGATGGTGATTCGGCATTGAGCAGACCCCTTGGTGTTATTCGAGAGGAGTAGGCTACGTGCCGAACCCTGGTTTCATCTCTCCCTACTTCATTATCATAATCCCACATCCAGACGCGCAGGCCGCCCAAGGGAGTCAGGTAGAAAGACCTGCACCAGGCAAGCCGAACACGTCCTCGGACACTCTTGGTACTAATAGGACACGATAAATAAGTAGGCCTAAGTCGTAAATAATTTCAGAGAATTAGGATCTTTTTATTGCTAGTGGCATTACGTCACACCGACACAGACAGGTCCTAAGGCGACGATGGGATAGGAAAGGGCTAGCAATGGGAAGGAAGTGGCCCTGGTCTTAATTAAAGTACAGCTCCAGCATTTGCCTGGTGTGAAAATGGGAAACCACGGAAAGCCATCTTCAGGACTGCCGACAGTGGGATTCGAACCCACTATCTCCCGGATGCAAGCTCAGGGCCGCGCGCCTCTAACCGCATGGCCAACTCGCCCGGTGGGAAAAGACGTAAACGCATCATGTTTCGTGTTGTAAAACGAGTTTCCCCCAGAAGTGTTATGCAAAGTAGGGGCAGTAGCTGCTTATAGGACTTATAGAAATGGCATTGCACTTCGTTTAGCTTACCTTATCTTGGGTGATGACACAACTTATCAAATGACAATTTGCTTGTCAAGGCCGGTCGCATCCGGCACGGTTACAGATTATGCGGTCGCTAGTGGCACGGGTCGCATGCGGCACGGTCGCATCTGGCACGCCACCGTCTTAAAACGCAAGGTATGTAAACTTTTAGCCATCTGTGTACTGCGGATGGACGACCTCAGCCTAATAACATTCCTGCGCATGCGCTATATTCCTCCACACAGTCCTTAGTGCGCATACTACTGCGTTACTTGTGCACTGTAGTCTGCCTGTGCAGTAACGTTGTTAACAGCAATGCGACATGCACCAGTACACAATTGCGGAAATGACCGACATGGTGCTTGCATACGGCAAAGAGGATTGCAGTGGTAGAACTGCTGCAAGATTGTCTGCGGAACGCTTTCCAGACGTACCCTACATAATTCCACGTTCGCAGCCATCGAGAGACGACTAAAATAAGCCGGACAGTTCCACGTAGGTAGTATGAAGAGTATGGTCTATGACACTCCTGTAACGTCAGCGGAGGACCTTTTTGCTCGAGTCCACGGAGCGACTGAAATTCTTCAAAGACAACCGCACGTACTGGGTCATGTGCGTGAGGCTCAGCACCGCCGATGTAGGCTCTGCAATGACATAGGAGGTACACAGTTCGAGCCCGTTTGTAATGAGTCCGATGTGCTGCTCATATTGGGTTCATTGAAGACATGCCGAATGCGCAGCCATCTCACACTTCGATGCGCTAAAGCGTCCAAGCCGTGCGTTTTCGGATATGGGTTCCTTCTTGAAAACGGATCAGTTTGCCTTACCACATAACATACTAAGCGTTGTCGGTGTTTCTTGGGTCACTCTGAATATTACGTTTATTTTTTAATTTACTGCGTGAAACTAATTCAATAACACGTGTTATTGCAGTGTCTGTACTAGCATTTCTCTCCGTAATTTACAAATACAATACGAAAAGGTCAGCAGTCCAGTTCCTTAGCTGAATGGTCTGCCTACTGGCTTTCAGTTCAGAGAGCCCCGGGTTTGATTCCCAGCCGGAACGAGGATTTTAACAGCGTATGGTTTATTTCTCTAGTTCGGGGACTGTGGTTTGTGTTCGTTTCAATAAATTATAGTCTACTTCTCTTCATATACGCACAACACACCCCACTATCAAGTCACAGAAACCCATAGTAGTGAATACATCCCTCCACACAATGTGGGCATCGGGAAGCGTATCCAATTGTAAAACTTGGTCAAATCCACCGCAAGTACCGACCCCAATAAACTGCGAAGAAAACCAGAAACAAATAGAGTAAGGGAGAGCCATAAGTGGTCTATGAGTAAGGCAACATCTCAACAGTGGGGAAACTACAGAAAACTATTTCGAAGATATCTAACAGCAACATTCGAACCCATCTGTTTCCCGAAAAAAAAAGCAGAATTGTCCTCTGGAGAGGGCTTAAACGGACTGAGCCACCCTAACATATTCTACTATAATATTATTACTAGATCATATAAAATGCAAATGGTCTTCACGGACCGTCTTCAGTGTACACAAAATGAATTACATTACTATTTTATGAAGAAATACACAGTGATAATAAGCATTCATGAAGTAAAAGTTAGCAAATGATGGAATTGTATAATTAAACAAACCACCGGGCATATTTCACACGAGCAATTACTATCCCGGCCAGATGGTCACGATGAGTCGAACTCATTAATTAATTAATTAATGTTCGAGTCTACCAGTCTCCTACGCAATCTCTCTCTCTCTCTCTCTCTCTCTCTCTCTCTCTCTCTCTCTCGTCAGCCTCATTTATGAACACTTCTTCATTTGATAACACTGATTAGTCCAAGCTGTTCGAAATTCTGAAGATGATCAGGATTACACACCGAGAAAGAAGGGTTATCTACACCATGTACAAAAATCAAACTGCTGTGATAAGAATCGACAGATATGAAAGTACAAAGGGCACTAGGAAAGATTTGCAATGTGAGTGAACGCTTTAGACTTTTTCAAAATAATTTCCACCACACTCAATACACTTCTCCATACGTCGAAATCAGTCACTGAACTAACTGTGCCACTTTTCTTCGGTTACATTTTCACACTCTTGATCCCATGCAGCCAGAAGCTCCTCGTCGGATGCAAAACGACGACCTTTTAGCTTCATCTTCACTTCTGGGAAGAGTGCGAAGTCACATGGGGCAAGATCAGGACTGTATGGAGGGTGATCAAGCACAGTCAACCATGCTCTGGCAAGAAAATCCATTGTTTAGCACGATGTGCTGGGGCATTGTCGTGATGCAAGAGCCAAGTGTTGAGCCGAGACATTGGACGGAGCTGCCTGAGAGCCTGGATGACCTGAGGCAGGCAACTCTCACTGTACCATTTCACAGTAACTGTCCTTTGTGTTTCTAGCACAACCCGAGTCAGGATGCCCCATTTAATGAAGAATACTGCAATCATCTTTTTCTTCACTGACCTTGACTTTCGCACAGTCACAGGAGTACCTTCATCTTCAAACAGCCCCACCTTGTTCTGGGATTTTGTTGGGACATCGTAATAATAAAAGCCAATTTTCGTCACCTGTAACGATGCTATTGACGTTACGCGAAATCGCATTTTCAAACTGTTTTAGCATTTTTCGGCACCATTTCACTCGATGTGCCCTTTGTTCCTCTGAAAGTGAATGGGGCACCCAAAGGGAACAAACCTTTCTAACATGGAGATGGTCGTGTAGAATTGAATGAATAGCTTGTGCAGGGATATGGAGGGTCTCTTCTATCTGCCGATATGTCAATCGCCTCTCTTGCTGCAACATTTTCCTCACAGCCTCAATGTTTTCCTCAGTCACTGATTCAGACGGTCGCCCAGAACGAGGATCGTCTTCAATCCCAAAATTTCCCCTCTGGAACTCTTTGTACCAGCGGAAAATTGTTATCCGATGTGGACAGTCTTTCCTCAGCACAGGAGTAATTTCATCCAGCCACTGGTCAACAGTTAATCCACGAGCAAAATTGTAGCGGATAATTGCGCGATATTCACCTTTAGACCACACTGACATCTTAACTTGCTTTCAGTCGCACTGCTTGGTAACAACTGGTGTGAAGGTCGCGCCTTGCTGTCTTCTAGACCGATTTTTACATCTCTTTTCATCCCTCACCATAACAGGGGTGTCCAGCAAACCGTTTTTGCGTATTGCAAAACTTTCCTAGTGCCCTTTGTATTTAACTATCCAGAAATGAGTGAGGCACGGCTGTAATTTGCCTCCCACAACTCCTTACTTTAGCGTGTCTTTTATTAATGCCGAGAGTGTCCGAGTACATGTTCGACTCGCCAGTTTTGTAACTGATTTTCTCGGTGCACCCCATGGGGTTGAGTCACATGTACCGCTGTGTGAGGATGTAGGTGTAGTTGAACGGGCTAGGAATGGGAAGGAAGCGACCGAAGCCTTAAGAAAGGCAGCATCCCGGCATTTGCCTGGAGTTGAAACTCTGAGATTTACCAATTATTGTATATTGCTATATTATCTGAGTCCTTCGTTCATTTCCAACATGCAGGGTGAACCGAAATTCGCCCACTCGGGCGTCGCAGCGCGACTGCTCACATGCCAGCAATAAAAAAAGTCTCTCACAAAAGTTCGTCCTGCGAGTATATCCGGCAGGAAAAGGACGTTGAAGAGTGGCAATCTGGCAACACTGAACCACATGTAGGGTAACTACCTCTGTCGGCACATATTAGTCGTGCTACACAGTTGGTGCAGTGGATAGAATTTTGGATTAGCATGCAGGAGGTCGAGGGGTCGATCCTGGGTTGAGGCGTATGTTTTTTATTTCGTAAATGTAGTCCAGGCGATATGGTATCTGGCATCTTAATCGTCAACAGCGATTGCAGCGGGTCCTCTAGAAACTATTTGCACTTACATACTACGATCCTAGAGATGGACGAACAATCGTTTTCATTGGTCAGCTTTGAAAGACGCCCTTTCCACGTCGTGGGCGTGAATTTATTCGCTGTTGACGATTAAGATGCCAGATACCATACCACCTGGACTACATTCACGAAATAAAAAACATACGCCTCAACCCAGGATCGACCCCTCGACCTCCTGCATGCTAACCCAAAACTCTATCCACTGCACCAACTGTACAGCACGAGTAATACAAATATGTGCTGATAGAGGTAGTTACCCTACATATGGTTACAGTGTTGCTAGATTTTCACTCTTCAACGATCTTTTTCTGCCGGATATACCCGCAAGACGAACTTTTGTGAGAGACTTTTTATTATTGCTGGCATGTGAGGAGTCGCGCTGCGACGCCCGAGTGCGCGAATTTCGGTTCACCTGTATATGAGAAAATAAGCTTATTGGGAGGACGAGAATTAAAATTCGTTGTGAGGCAATGACTAAACTACTATGAAGAGCGGCTTAGAGAATACATTTGTGGGAGGTATGTTGGGGGAACTAGAAGCACGTTGGCAGTTCAAAAGAAAAAAGAAGTCTGCTGGAGTTATTATTCCCAAGCATAAGCACGTGAGCGTTCCTGATGGGGCTGTGATAAGTGTGTTTCACATTGGATGCGACATCCGCATAGGAAATGTTATTGAGATAACTGAGTTGAACTTCGTCCAATCGGCGAGCATGAAAAAACTAATCCACACCATGGCGAACAAAACCTACCCTACTCAGAAGTGTGGGCATGCTGAGCAGAGCAGTGGCATATGGGTGACAGATAATTTCCTATAAAATGTAACATGCGCTGGGGAAGCTGAGGACTATACAGTGGATGTCTATTCATAAGAGGTTTGAAGCGCTTCCCTCTACTGACTAATTACTAGTGTGTAGTGCCGCATGATTTAACGATCAACCTGGTCACTCCAATTTTCTCAAAATGATACTTAAAAGTTACTACAAAATTGTGGGTTCACATATTTCGTTTTTTCCTCGATACATCTCTTCAACCTGTCAGGCTGATTCATGAACTGGAAAAAATCCAAAGAAAAACAGCTCGATTTGTTCTGGGTGATTTCCGACAAAACACTAGCGTTACAAAAATGTTGCAAAGTTTGGGCTGGGAAGACTTGGGAGAAAGGAGACGAGCTGCTCGACTAAGTGGCATGTTCCGAGATGTCAGTGGAGAGATGGCGTGGAATGACATCAGTAGACGAATAAGTTTGAGTGGTGTCTTTAAAAGTAGAAAATATCACAATATGAAGATAAAATTGGAATTCAAGAGGACAAATTGGGGCAAATATTCGTTTATAGGAAGGGGAGTTAGGTATTGGAATAACTTACCAAGGGAGATGTTCAATAAATTTCCAATTCCTTTGCAATCATTTAAGAAAAGGCTAGGAAAACACAGATAGGGAATCTGCCACCTCGGCGACTGCCCTAAATGCAGATCAGTAGTGACTGATTGCAGTATAAGTGCTCAAGCCCGTTTATGTCCATTTTGTTAAATTCTTTGTAAGTCTTGAATTTTTTCTATTTTTGTTATAAGAAATTGAAACTTGTTTGATGATACCTTGCGTTTTTCATCGTAAATAGTACCTTTAAAACGTATTTAAGATAGGCAATATCAGCGCCGAGAACAGTGCAGCTTCCAAATTCTATCGTAAGTGTGACTTGTTACCTTCGGCTATAACAGTGGGTGTTTTATGCCGAGTCCTTAGCCGGAAGGCTGGTTGGATCCAAACAATTCTACCATCAGCTGTCATAGATTGAGGAGACTTACTAAGGAAATGAAAAGTGATATAGTTTCCCGTTGCTTTCTTCACGAACACAGAAAGTCTATAGCATATCAGGCTGCCAAGACCACTGAAATGCATGCACAATCCGACACCATGAGCAACACTTTCACACAATTCATAACAGGGACTGGCTGCATAAGGAATGGCATTACTAGCATCTCTAAAACTTCAGTCGCTTTAATGCTGACAAAGGTAAGGATGAGACAAAGACAGATCAATGAGAGTAACGAATTTGCTCTAGCCCATACCAGAAATTGAGCTCACCAGAAGTTGATTTGGACATTAATGAAGGATATTAATGAAATACAATCTAATGAAGGGAAACAAACAGAACTGCAGTCGTTATCATAGAGCTATATGACAAAACAAAGAGTTGGAACACGTTCATTTCAAGTCGTGTACAAAACTTAATTCAATAAATGCCATACATTTACAGAAGCAGGATTACGAAAATGTACGGTGAATTAGGAATTTGAAAATTGTTCTGACCAAGTGGGCGGGAATTTGATTTCCAAACTCGAAATTCCTACTGAATACTATTTCGATTATGAACTAACCATAGAATCTCAAGAGGACTTGTGTATTGAGGTCTTTCAGGTACTCGGTCAGCTTCAGGCCATGAATATATTCTTTTAACAGATAAGGGTCAGATCAACTTAACCAGATTAAGACATTGACCATTCTTACTTGGAAAATTACTATTTACAGAGAGTATAAAAGTCATATTTCCACCTAGATGGTTTAAGAGGCTTCCCACGTGGGTACGGGATGATTATTGCAATAATAATTTTAAATTTCCATTTACGCTTTCTCCTGGCTGCTTCTTGTCACCACACACATTTCCTGTGGGCCACCGTTAGGCCTCTATAGCAGCATCAATTAAGGGCGCGAAACGCCAGTAGGGCTAATTTCTAGCAGTTCCCGAGGCTGTGTACTGTTAAGATATGAGCCTAGAAGGCAGTTGTCACGAGTATTTAAATAAACAACCAATTACCTTACCGACAATCTAATTGTCTTCTCAGGTAGTTCCTAAGTTTCCATGAATCATGCCTGAAGGAAGAATCACACGAGTTCAAAGCAATTAGCGACAAGAAAATATTCCATCCAACTCAATGACTCCTAAAGCAACAAAAATCCTTCGAAGACAGCAAAGTGGAAAATTTTACAGCTCCTGGTGCGTACTTAACTATCGTCATCAAGGTATTTCAAATATTTGGGTCAGCTGCAGGCCACAAAATTATTCTTTCAACAGATCAGGACCAGAGTCACTTAACCAGATTAACAAGGGCTATTCCCACTCGGAAAATTACTGTTTGTAAAGCGTAGAGCGCATCAAAGACATAATAAAATGAAACAAATGGGCAATCATATAGAATATAGAATATCGAAAATAAGAGTGGAATACATTAAGCAAAGAAAACGAAATGTAGCATACTTCTATAAAAGAGGATTTCAAAAATCATCAAAGAAAACCAATATTCTTGTACAGATATGTAACAAAATTATGACAACGTTTTGAGATTTCATTAGTCGGGTAGAGTGTCGGCCTCCGGATCCCAAGACAGCGGGTTCAAACCCGGCAGAGGTCGTCGGATTTTTGAAGAGCGGAAAAAAGTCCATTCGACACTCCATGTCGTACGATGTCGGCATGTAAAAGATCTCTGGTGACACATTTGGTGTTTACCCGACAAAATTAATTAAATCTCAGCCATAGACGCCCAAGAGAGTTTCGGTTTACTCGGTCTGCCATCTAGTGGGCCTAGAGTAAAACGGAACGTCGAAATTGACGAGCAGACAGCCAGATGGCGTCAAATTGAAATGTCTGCACACGGTAGCTGAGGCCATACGATTATTATTATTATTATTATTATTATTATTATTATTATTATTATTATTATTATTATTATTACCGCCTCGACAATGTTGGTGACGACTTAAAGAATAAATCAAAGAATTGCCTAATGACTAGAATACCTCGGCTGTGTACCTTCGCGATTGTGGCTACCCATGCATAGCGGTAGCTGCAAAATTCAACTTATGCCTCGTCTGGGATTTTTGGCAACTATTACACACAGATATATTTCAAAGTGTAACATCTATGCACACATACAGTGTACTGTACACAATACTGAACAGTATTCCGCTGACGAAACACTAGACAATGATACATATAAGATAAAAGAAAAGACACACTCCTTAATAACAATGACTTTTATGATAAAATTAAACACCACCTCTCTAAAAGTAACGAATTAAAACCGTACAGAAAGCAGAGTGGAACATCCCAACTGAAATACTAGATTTGTTTAAGAGAAAGGTGGGATAATTTATTCTTCTGATTAACTTCAAGATAAAGTCTGGGATAGATAAGAAGTTATCAGACGGTTTTCAATATTGTCTCAAACGACAGAGGTTGACACACTCGGTTGTGATAAGTTCCTCATTGAACTGAGCATATCGGAGTCGGTATATCCCTAGATCAGGAACTTTCATTTGAAGTCTGTTAAGCAAAGTAATACACGTGTTTCTCCTGGGATAACTCACCATTCTTGTCTCACAAGGGAATAGTTCGAAATGAGGAACCGAGAATGGAGGGGATGTAAATATCAGTTAGAATAGAATACTCCCCCCCCCCCCAGTTCCTGATCATCTGAAACTGGGAAAGGAGTAATCGTTTATTGTAATCCAATCCCTATTACAACATTAAACATTTATAACTAAACTTATTAACTATTTCAATATAATTTCTAAATGGTAGTTTGTTTTTTCTTTAAAATTTATTTTGTCCTAGTTTTAACAGAGTTATATAGTCTAGGACAAATGTATCTTGCGCTCCCTAACGTGTATTAGTGCTTAATTGTCTCATCAGTCTTTATAGAGTTATCTTACGATTACAATATATATTTTGAGTGAATTGAATGACTGGAAGAATGACTGAGTACCTATATGAATTGGCGAGTGAATTGATTTCACGATTGAATTGTGCTCGAGCATGAATGAATGAATGAATGAATGAATGAACAAACACTCTTCTCACCCAGTCACGGATAGCCACCAACTAGGGAGAGAGCATTCATGATTGAGTGGATGAATGATGGAACTTTATAACAAAAAAGTCCTTTCTCTCAGTCACGGATAACCACCATCTTGGGAGAGAAAAACATGAATGAATGGATGAATTTAATTTAATGAATGAGTGAATGAATAAACTGGATCGACTGATAAATTCCATGATTGAATGAATGAACTGAATTTAAGATTAATGTAATGGAGAACAGGATGTGAGCATTGAGAGATGGAAGAATATGCTTATTTCATGACATGGTATTTCGAACGTCATCCAGGACAATTTTAAACTGTCAGAGAACATTTCGATTCTGAACTGACTGTAGACTGTGAAAATAATTCATGCATTAATTAAATTTATTATTCAAATGCGGACATTATGCATAATATTTCAGTCTCCATCGCTCATATCGGAATGCTATTTTTGTATGTTGTAATTTGCTATTAAAATACCGAAATTTCATTAGAAATATATTTCTACGTCTCCTCTACAACTCACAAGGCATACGTCCCGCCTGGGCCACGGCTATTGCACAAGCTATGTGTAATAATATTTTATGTAATATATATGTATAAATTGATAACAAGGACTTAGATATGCTACTCTTGCGCTAATTGCAACACAGCAAGCGACAAGTTCTAAATTTTCACCCTTATTTCATTTAATACTTCACACAAATTTAACATATTACATTCTCAATGGAATGAATTACATAAAAGACGCTACTATGCCACACTCCAACCGAACATTCCCATTAAACCATGGTTCAGTATGATCAACCTTAGCAGACGACATGTTACAAGCATAACACGAATGAGGCTGGAACATGGATGTTATCCCGATCATCTCCACCGAATTAAAGTATTGCACTCACGCATGTGTTGCAGACTTAAAGCATCTAATCCTAGAATGTACAAACTGCCGCGTCTCGGTGCATTTATTTCAAGTTTAAACTACTAGAGTCCCGCAAACTCGACGTAATATGGACTGAGAGGGTGTTGAGTTACCGAAATGTCGAGTTTTACAAAATAAGTGGTGGGTTAGTCACAAATCATAATAATTTACTGCATATTACTCTTTAATGAAAGTTCTAGCACAATACAGGACACAGAAAAACACCACATCATTATCCTTTAATAATTCGTCGCTGTGTGGGCAGAGTGTCATATCTCACAATGCTCCTCCTCACCATTATCTTCCTTAAGACTGGTCACGCCTCCCAGCCACATATGGATATGCAGTCCATCGGAACAATTTTCGTTGTGTTCATTTACGTATGCTTACGTGTAAAGGAAAATGAACCTTAAGTGCATTATACTGAAAGAGTGCGTAAATGCCATGCAAACATATATTCCTAGAGTGCGGTACGGTAAGGTTAATTTTCCTTTAGACGTAAACAGAGGGAAATGAACACAACGAATATTGTTCTGATGGACTAAATATCCATATGTGGCTGGGAGGGGTGACCAGTCTTAAGGACAATAATGGATAGGAAGAGCACTGGGAGATATGACCTTTTGCCCGAACAGCGACGAATTGTTAAAAATTAAAAAAAAGCTTGCATACAAAACTGAAGACATGACCAGTTCTTTGTAGGAAAAAGTATGGTGCTTCACTGTCTCTCGCACTCATTTCGTCTTCGTGCAGGTTTGCCACGTAGGCGACAGAGACACAAAGTGTCAATAGCAGGTCCACCATGATCCTCCACGTAACGGAGCATTCCTTCAGCGGCCTGTAATCTTTCACTGTGAATCATATTTTTAACTTTTCCGTTGTCTTCCATCTCTTCGTCTTCTGCTGCTTCATTTTTACCTTTGTTCTCTTTCACTAGTGCAACTATTTCTCTATCTAAAAAGCTCACTGTTTTCATCCTGCCCCATCCACCAGTAACATCTTCGCAGCCTGGGATTTTCTTCAGCAAGTCCAATATTTCACAAATGTCTGTTTCCTCCCTGCTTTATTGAAACTCGTTTACTGAAGGGTCCAGCAACTTTCTCCAGGAACGAACGAGGCTTACATGTTCGATTTTATTTCAAGATTGAGATATGCACCCCATCACATCCAACATGCCTATTTTCTTTCGTTTACCGATCATGTCACACCCTTCCTCCACGGCTAATAGAAGAGTTAACATCTCTGTATTTCTTCTTCAGTGCTTCCAAAATGCCTTGGTCCACTGGTTGACATACCGAAGTCACGCTAGGATTTTTGTTGTTGTTGAGGGCAACTAAATGAGAGCCCCAGGGAGAAAACTATGTCCTTTTACTGATATGTTTCCGAGAATATCCGATGAGTTGGAAAAACCTCTGTTTACTTTTTTTGCTAGTGGCTTTACGTCGCACCGACACAGATAGGTCTTATGGCGACGATGGGATAGGAAAAGGCTAGGAGTTGGAAGGATGCGGCGTGTCCTTAAGGTACAGCCCCAGCATTTGCCTGGTGTGAAAATGGGAACCACGGAAAACCATCTTAAGGGCTGCCGACAGTGGGATTCGAACCCACTATCTCCCGGATGCAAGCTCAGAGCTGCGCGCCCCTTACCGCACGGCCAACTCGCCCGGTCCTCTGTTTACTGCACTGGCGGGGGAAATCGATCTGGATATGAGGTGGTATTTTGCCTCCCGTCAGAGAAGAAACCCCTCATCGCTTTTTTTGTTTTAAACATGTTGAAGTCGGAATATTTGAGGAGGTTGGAGCGAAAATCTCCCTTCTTAAAAATGGGCCCCTTAAAGGTTTAATTTTGACGTTTATTAGTGAAAAAATGTTTTAGAATTTGGAAAAAGTCGAAAGATTTTGCTCTCCCATTTAAAACAGGGCTAAGTGAACCAAGGACCACGATGTTTGAATCGTGTGCTCGGCTTCTTGGTTCTTACGACCGGTTTTAAGAGTAGGGCGCCAGGGTCGGTTGAGTGGCTACGGAGAGTTCTAGATTTCATCATCTTTACTATACTGTTTTATTATCTGAGATCTAATAAGTGAAATACGAAGTTCGGTTCGTATCTTTTCATTAGAATTTAATATTGGTCATCCAGTCATCATTCTTAAAGTTTTATTTCGGAAAACTTGTAATTTTGAAAGTGGAGTTTTGGGAATATGGCCCTAGGCCTCACAACCTCAGCAGGATGGGTCTGACACATTGTAGGTAAATATTTTTAGAGCTAATTTATTTCTCAGCAGAGGTCTCAGTGAAGCCACCCGTGCGGCAGTTCGTTGTAAGGCCTGATATACATTGTGTCTCCAGGACAAACCACGGTCCATTGTTAAGTCAAGATAGTTTATTTTGTTGGTCCAAGACAGTGGGACATCGTTAATAGTAAGCTGACCAAATTTAGGCCGACGCTTGGTGAAAGGAGAAAAATGGCTCATATCTTGACAAATGAAAATAATTCAGCGATTAAAAAACAAAAGAAGAAAATTATGCCCGTCAAGTTGTCGAGTTAGCGGAATTCTACTGTATTACCATATCGATGGTTCCGGCACTGTAGTTTCAAACCGAAATGGTTTGGACAAAATGTCAAGGAACAGCACAAACATTCAACAAGTGCTAATTCTTCACAGCCTTCCTATTAGGACTATTCATTTGAATAGGGTTCGAAGAATACTTCGGAAACCACGTCCGAGCCACTCTGTTTTGAATCCATACTATCAACGACAAGGTATGAATATTTTAACATTTTAATAAATATATTTAGAATACAATGTGTTAAATTTCTGTGAAGGTATTAAATGAAATGAGGGTAAAAATTTGGAATCTACTGCTTGGTGTGTTGCTTGCAGGAACGCATGAGTGGCATATCTAAATTATTTTTGTAACAAACAGAAAAGTGATATAAACGACTGTTACCAAGCTGCTTACTATACGAAAATGAGCTTCTACACAGGGTGAGTCATCTAACATTACCACCGGCAATATTTCTTCAACAACATGGAATTTTGAAAAACAACTTTCACAGACAGAACGTTAGGTTAGGGGCGCATGAAATTAATGGATATAATTAATTTTAATAATAGCGTTTATTGAAATGTAATACGCTAATTCAATCACGAGTAATTGTAATGTGAAGCTGACGCTTGAAAATACCTCCGAAGTTAATTCGCGTGTTGTAACAAACATTATACATTATCAGAGAGCATCACACGGCTATGTGTAAGACGACTACAATGTTTCCGTATTAAGAACAACTGAAAAACACATACACAATATTACGGCCAAAATTGCAAGCTACTTTCCTTGTTATAATTCGAACCACAGAACTAGCAATCTTATTCTTCTTCTACCGCTTTTCCCCCACACCTGTGCGGTCGCGAGTGCGAATTGTATTGCACAAGTGGATTGGTCCTGTTTTACGGAAGGATGCCCTTCCTGACGCCAACCGAATATGGAGGGATTCAATCACTGCTGCGTGTACTGCGTGTACTGCAGTGTGTTGTCTGAATATGAAGAGGAGAGTACTTTTTTTTTGCTAGGGGCTTTACGTCGCACCGACACAGATAGGTCTTATGGCGACGATGGGATAGGAAAGGCCTAGGAGTTGGAAGGAAGCGGCCGTGGCCTTAATTAAGGTACAGCCCCAGCATGTGCCTGGTGTGAAAATGGGAAACCACGGAAAATCATTTTCAGGGCTGCCGATAGTGGGATTCGAACCTACAATCTCCCGGATGCAAGCTTACAGCCGCGCGCCTCTACACGCACGGCCAACTCGCCCGGTGAGAGTACATTTATGAGACCAACTACACATAGGCAACACGTCCCTCGTATTTTAAACGATATTTTGATCTGAAATGGCTCTCAAAGTGTCCATCAAAATCTTTTAATTTAGCACAGTCGTGGGAGTCTAACTCATATCACTGAATAGTAAAGCATCCACCTTCGTTTCAGACGTGTTCGTATTAAGTAGTTCTGTAACGTACTGCTGTATTTGAGAAGTGATATTCACCTATAGTTACTGCCAGGTCAGCTGCCTATAATCGATCATTTACCACGGCCGGAACCAAGGATTAACAATTTTGCTTTACGTCGCACTGACACAAATATGTCTTATGGCGATGATGTGATAGGAAAGGGCTAGGAGTGGGAAGGAAGCGACCGAGGCACAGTGGACCAGAATTGTAATTTAGAAAGAAAAAAATCCTTGTCTCCTTTCCTTCCTCCCCAAACTGCAGACAGATAACCAGGGCTAATGAATTTCAATCCTAGTGACGACATTTAATCAGATATAGCTACAAATAACACTCCGTATCTCCCCTTTCTGGAAGAGGCTCTCTGGCTTACTGCTATTGTGTTTTAGCAGTGTACATCGTCGGTCGCTGACGTATCAGTAGACTATAGTGAATATCTGAAGTATGGAAAAAGAAAGCTACACATATGCAACATTAATTTAATTGGAACGTAACTATTTTCATCACCTTTTCACGGCAAAGACTTATATTATGCAATGTGAAAAGTGCATTCAATTCTAACTTTACAACATTTACGTAGTTATAAATTTTTTTCGAATATTTCTGCCTGCACTTTTGTAGCATGATATCGAGCAATTCATGAATATTAAGGCTAATGTCTCAATACGTGCACTTTATTGCACTTTTTTTTTAGAAAAGTAACTTCATTTCCGTTGGCACGTGCTCCACAACGTCCCGTAAGAACACACCGTGAGCTGTGTGAAGTGTTGCGGGATTATGAACAGATTGGAAGCGAGCTAGTAGATAATGTATTATCTAAGATGACCATTCAGGACTGTTCCTCAGATGTTTTACGGTATCTTAAATTGATAGTAAGTGCTTCCAAATACAAATTTTAAGAGTGATGGAAACAAAATTTACAGGATGAAAGACAGGTTTTTAAGGAAAAAATTCCAATTGGTTAGTAAAAGATTTATATATTTATGAAGGAGTGGATAAAATTGCAGGATCTAATCTTCAAACAAACAGTTCAGTTCCGCTCGCCTCGAGAGTGTGAAGGCCTAGAAAACTCTTGGAATATAGGGGATTGAGAATTATACTGAGAATGTTAGATACTTTAATTAAAGGACGATCACAACAAGAATTAAGAGTGGCAGCTCAAATTTCACTGCGGGCCTCCTGTAAAAGGACACTGCAAATATAATTAAGAATATTGCTGATAAGGAAGGGTACCCAACTGTTGTTGCGCACATTTTGAATCGATATAGTGTCTTCCAAATACAAATGTATTAGACAGATGTATGCGATAGGAGAAGTTCCATCCAATTTTTGGCAGAATGTTGTTATACCCACTCCCAAGAAAGCCGGTGCTGACAAGTGTGAAAACTACCGCACCATTAGTTTAGTATCTCATGCCTGTAAAATTTTAACACGTATTATTTACAGAAGAATGGAAAGACAAGTTGAAGCTGAGATGGGAGAAAATTAATTTGGCTTCAGAAGAAATGTAGGAACACGTGAAGCAATCCTGACTTTACGTGTGATCTTAGAGGATAGAATTAAGAAGGATAAGCCCACGTACATGGCGTTCATAGATCTAGAAAAGGCAGTCTGTAATGTTGATTGGACCAAGCTATTTAAGATTCTGAAGGTGATTGGGATCAGACACTGAGAACGAAGAATTATCTACAATCTGTATAAAAATCAGTCTGCAGTGATAAGAATCGACGGCTTTGAAAAAGAAGCAGCAATCCATAAAGGAGTGAGGCAAGGCTGCAGTTTGTCTCCCGTCCTCTTCAATGTTTACATAGCACAGGCAGTAAAGGAAATTAAAGAGGAATATGGAAAGGGAATCACAATCCAAGGAGAGGAAATCAAAACGTTGAGATTTGCCGATGATATTGTTATTTTATCTAAGACTGCAGAAGATCTCGAGAAGTTGCTGAATGGAATGGACGAAGTCTTGGGTAAGGAGTACAAGATGAAAATAAATAAGTCCAAAACAAGGGTAATGAAAAGCAGTCGAACGAAGGCAGGTGATGCAGGAAATATTAGATTAGGAAAGGAAGTAGATGAATATTGTTACTTGGGTAGTAAAATAACTAACGATGGCAGAAGTAAGGAGGACATAAAATGCAGACTAGCACAAGCAAGGAAGACCTTTCTTAAGAAAACAAATTTGCTCACTTCAAACATTGATGTAGGAATTAGAAAGATGTTTCTGAAGACTTTCATCTGGAGCGTGGCATTGTATGGAAGTGAAACATGGACGATAACTAGTTCAGAAAGAAGGAGAATAGAAGTTTCTGAAATGTGGTGTTACAGAAGAATGCTGAAGTTGAGGTGGATAGATCGAATCACGAATCAAGAGATTGTGAATCGAATTGGTGAGAGGAAATCGATTTGGCTAAATTTGACGAGAAGAAGAGATAGAATGATAGGACACATCTTAAGACATCCAGGGCTTGTTTAGTTGGTTTTTGAAGGAAGTGTAGTCGGTAAGAACGGTAGAGGCAGACCAAGGTATGAATATGACAAGCAAATTAGATCAGATGTAGGATGCAATCGTTACGTAGAAATGAAAAGGTTAGCACAGGATAGGGTGGCATGGAGAGCTGCATCAAACCAGTCTATGGATTGATGACTCGAACAACAACAACAATAACATAGTGTCTTGAATAGACAATATCGAAATATGCATACCATGCAAATTATAGCTGCTATGGGCAAGAAACATATCAGCTACGAGCTGCCAAATATACACTATGAGAACACATAAAGACAGGAATCCTCGTGCAGACTGGTCCAAGCGCGGCTGAATATTGTAGATGGACGAGCAAATGCATTCAGTAACGTTTACATACTGGCAATAAAATACATTACGCACCCATGGCAGTTCAAGTGCAGTAGACATGAAGGTCGATAAGTAATAATAATAATAATAATAATAATAATAATAATAATAATAATAATAATAATAATAATAATAATGTTATTTGTTTTACGTCCCACTAACTACTTTTTAAGGTCTTCGAAGACGCCGAGGTGCCGGAATTTAGTCCCGCAGGAGTTCTTTATACGTGCCAGTAAATCTACCTACACGGGGCTGTCGTATTTGAGCACCTTCAAATACCACCGGACTGAGCCAGGATCGAACCTGCCAAGTTGGGGTTAGAAAGCCAGCGCCTTAACCGCCTGAGCCACTCAGCCCGGCAGGTCGATAAGTAATCCATGGTCTAGACATAAATATCTTTCACAGTGAGCACATCGAATGAACGCAAGCTGAACACAGTCATCTTTGAAACATTCTTCCAAACCAATCTCGAAACAGTATTCGCAAGGTATCTGAAATGATCCTGGATGTTCATCTGTGTAACCACATTGGAAGAAAGCAAATAGGATCAATAATTTGAATCTATTTGCCGATAATTGGAAGTGCACAAACGATTGAATGCGAAGAAATTATTCTCTTTGCCATACTTTAATTGTGGATAACACTATCTTATCTGTGATGAACCATACCATACTTTTGAATGGACAGAAAAAGAAAACTTCCACTGGTTGTATCAATCCAATACATTTTGAAGGGATCAGCTTCTTGTGAAATTCAACATCTTCTGGAACTGTCTCATTGTATAGAACATCATCTTTATTTGCTGTCCAAGAATCAACCAAAAGAAGAATTTGATCTCTGCCGTGCAAATCCGGCCATAACACCTGTTCCAGGAACATTTTCAAATCTCGTTTTGTCATGTTTGGTGATTTGCTAGGATATGCTACTGGGTCATTCAAGTGTCATGCTTGCTAGAAATTTCCAACTGGGTTCTGAAACAAGAACATACATGTGTACCGAGCTCGATAGCTGCAGTCGCTTAAGTTCGGACAGCACCCAGTACTCTGGAGATAGTGGGTTCGAACCCCACAGTCGACAGCCCTGAAGATGTTTTTCCATTTTCACACCAGGAAATGCTGGGGCTGTACCTTAATTAAGGCCACGGCCACTTCCTTCCCACTCCTAGCCCTTTCGTGTACCATCGTCGCCATAAGACCTATCTGTGTCGGTGTGACGTAAAGCAACTTGTAAAGAAAAAAAACATACATGCGTGGAAGAAGGGTGCCACCAATTACAATAACAGGCATTATCATGTTGCTGCAACTGAACCCACTGTACCATAAATCGTCTTTGCTTCCTTAACGGCAAGAGTTCTCACAAAATGTAACTCTTTACAAAATCTTGACTGATCTGCATTAATTATCTGCTATGGTGTAAGATGATACTCTTCAATGAAACGCCTTACTTCCGTAACAAACTCATCAGCATTATCTTCTATACTAGCGGCATCACCAACAAATCTGCTGCCTACTTTATAGGTGATCTTGCGAGAAACAATCTTGTTTTCTCTCTTGAACCACTGAAGTCGTCATGATTTGGAAGCTTTGAATGTTAAGGTGATGTTCGATCAATTTGTGCTTTAAAACACATAGCCCAGATTCGTAGGGTTCGGTCGTGTATAATTCCACGTGGTTTTCGCATTGCAATGAACTGATCACGTATCTCATTATTTATTAATTTTTGTAGCACCTTCCTGTTTCTGTCTGTCATTTCAGCGTTTTTTGAAGTTCTGCAAAACTGTCTCGTTTTTTATTTGTCTTTCTCTGTCCATTATGGCAGTGAATTTCATTCTAGGGAACATGTTCATGGCTACTCCAGGAGGGCACCATTGTGGATGATCATTTTTTCTAGGCTGCTTCGCACAGATTTCTTAAGCATCAGTCGAGTAATATTCCGGAAATTTTGTTCTATTCTTCTTTGGTGGTAATGGTGACCACTGCTCTCGTCATTGCCACATAATGCTGGGCCGCTTTCTGAAGTCGTCTCGTTTTCTAGCTGTATCGCTGGATCATCCCCCAAATCAGTTTTAATACAATCTACATTGGTGACTTCTTTATCCACCTTAAGAGTTCTATATTATTTAACAAGAACGTCTTCATGAAGTAGCTGTTTCGTTATCTGTTCGAAAACTATGCCATCTGCCCTAGTTGGCTTTTCGTCCGAAATACCTAAGAAATCCACTAACAAATTAACGACCACAGCTGGTTTCATTTTGTAACAGCTTATGCATACAACAGGTCACATTCACCTCTAATCCGTAACTAGCTGACCGGTTCCGCGTTTATTCCGTTCTTTGCGCTCCATACTCCCCTCCCCCTCCTTCCACTTCCTGCGATCCATAGCAAGTCAAATTGCACCAAATGGCGTTTCTGATGTTCTGAAACATAAATCAACTTATCTCGTTCAAAAGTCAGCGATAACAGTTGGGTATCCTTCCTTGTGAAACTACGCCTCACAGAGCCTCTAGATATAGAAAAGGAATTGAGTCACAGCAGCCATTACCCAGCCCATATTCTCCACAAATGGCTTTATCCTTTCTTGAAGAAAATAATGTATTTTATTTTCAGTACAACAATATACACAAGGGAGCTAAACAGAGGCATAGTAACATTTATCCATCGTAGAACAGAATTAGGGAAGTTAAGATGTTGTCCATCGAAGGAAAACATCAAAATCACGGATTTTTCAGCCGAAATAGGCTTACATTCACTGCTAGATATCACATTTAAATAACTTGTAACTGTACAAGAAGTAGTAGAGTATTCAAAAGTAGTACGGACAGTTTCATCAACCACTGTTAACGGAGTGTTAGTTAACACCTTGTTAAGATTTTAACGTGGCGTTATGGAAATTGCGTTTCACACAGCACTATAATAAGCTCGTTAACTAACGTGGCGTTAACGTTAACGATCAAGTCAGCAGTGTGTAGCATTGACATTATTTCGCTCCTCTAAACGGTGCAGGGCATAATGTTATTTCATTTGTCACCTTTCTTCTGAACTCTTTCTGCGCGGAATAAGAGGTTCCATTTGAAATACCTGTACAGCAACCTAAAAAAAAGAAGCAAAAAAAGAAAAAAAATATTCGAAGAACGAGTTGGAGTGGTCCAAGACCAGAGGTGGTATATTTATTCCAGTATTTAAATAGATGACTTCAAAGATGGTGTTAGTTGACAAATACCAAGGCCAGTGTGCGAGATACATCTCAAAGGAAGGACATACAGTAAATATCGTTAACGGGAAACAAACTTTATTAATGTAGAGTCGATGCCTCGCTGTATTGCTGCCGTTTTGAGGGCTTGCGGAGGAGCAACTCGGCATTAACATCACATTCAGTGTCTTCCCACGACTTCTGGCCACGCAGTGTATATGGTAACAGAATTATACCTGACGAAGGAACAACTTACGGTAATTAAAATAGAATGGTATGTTTCGCTCCTGAAAGAACATCATCAGATCCTATCAAATATGATTCCTTTTTCAGATAGTTTATACATGTATTTATTCAAAATTAGTTTCGGTAGACTGAAGAACCCAACAGTTATAAAAATAATAAATGATAACTATGGTACGGGTACTTATCGATCAAACCAGGAGATGATTCAGCAGTCGTACTCACCTGTAACAAAAGATAATTTAACATCAGATAAGAGTTAACATGTTGATAGAAATTTTGAGTACATTGTACGTAGTATGATCAAATATTTCGACAAATAGTACCATAAAATATGTCACAATAATTAGATCAAGCGGATAAAGATGTATATATACCAAGTGAGTTGGCTCCGCGGTTCGGGTCACGTAGTTGTGAGCTTGCGTTCCGGAGACAGTGGATTCGAACCGCACTGTCGGCAAACCTGAAGATCGTTTTGCGTGGTTTATCATTTTCACACCAGGTAAATATTGGAGTTGTAAGGCCACGGGCAATTCCTTCCCAGCCCTAGCCCGGCCTATCCCATCATCGCCGTAAGATCTGTTTGAGTCTTTGGGACGTAAAAAAAGGATACGTGCATCATTATAGACTAAAACCGCTCAGCTCACATACCACACCCAACAGTATCCTCCTTCACCACAATAACACGCAGCTTTCCATACACGGCAGATGCCGCCCACCCTCCCCGGAGGATCTAGTTAACAAGAGCTGCAACCAGGCTAGCAGAAGCCATACGAAAAAAAGAGAGCTCTTCACCCGTACGTTTCTCTTCCAGAAGAACACTCCGCAAAGCAATGGAACTCCTTGTCGAGGGAAACCAAGAACTTGCCTCTTCCACTATTTTAACTGCGTATAAAGAAAAACACTGCAAGCCACGCGTCTTTTTAAAATGTTATATTTATAACGAAATATTAAGCAAAATCAGCGTGTTTGAAGTATTATTTTTAAGGAAGTCTGCCAAAATTTTAGTCTCCAAATTCTCATATCCTCCAGTTATTGGTTACAAACATATTCCCAGCCCCTAAAATGGAGCAATACCGACAATACTGTAGACGGGATCATTATTATTATTATTGCATACTAATGTACATAGATGAAGTAAAAGGAAAATTCGCACCTATATAGTTACTCTTTGCTATAGTCCACGATCGATCTTTCTCGTTTAGGACACATGGTTATATGGCATCTGTCACAGTGGTTATTACACAATGCACATACACATTCATTGTTTGGTTCATGAAACTTTTTGTTTTTACAAATTTTATGGTGAAAACCATGCACTGCCAATCTTGTAATTACATTTCTAAGTTCTTGATTTTCTTTTACCCATCTCCTGTCGATCATTGCATCTGTGCTATAGAAGTCCAGAGGGATTTCTTCGCGCTTCTTCTCTCTTGTCTGGATAAGTTTTGTCGCTTGCTCAGTAGATGGCAGGGATAGTTTGTAACGGAAGTCCTCGACGTAGAAGGTTTCTCTTGCCAATTCGTAAACAAGCCCGGAAGGTGTTGTTCTTGCCACTCCAAGTGCTCTTTTCAGATATCGGGCTTTTACTTTCTCCATTGAGTTTAGGTCTGAAAAAGATAGGTTTTCCCATATCAATTCTAATCCGTAGGTCAGCATTGGCGATATTTTGGCATTAAATAAGATCATAGCCGTCTGGAGGGATAGACTGGTTATGTTCTTTATGTCATATATTCCTCATATAGCAGCTGTTATTCTTTCCTTTACGTGTATCCTGAATGAATTGCGTGTTGTTTGTAGGGTGATTCCTAGATATTTATAGTAGTTTACTGTCTGCAGTTCTTTCCCTCCTAAAGTCATTTTATCCTCTGTTGCTAATCTTCCACCTTTCCGGAACACTATGTATTTTGTTTTGTTACTATTTATACTGAAGTCATTTTCTTCTGCCCAGTTATGTAAGTCATTTAGTGCTTCTTGTAATTCAAGTCTGTTTGAGGAACCTATGACCATGTCGTCTGCATACATATATATAGATAATGAATTCGATTTTTCTAAGATCTTCACGATATCTGCGGTGGCGATGTTGAATAGGGTGGGGCTGATGGGATCCCCCTGTAGAACCCCATTTGTCCGCAGGATCTCTCTTGAAGTTGTTATTCCGTCCTTTATTTGTATTCTGTTGTAGGTCAGTATATTTCTTATGGCTGTTGTAACTTCATTTCCTCCGTTTGTCATGGATTCCATTTTTGCTACGAGTTTTGTCCTATTCAACAAATCAAAGGCTTTTGTGTAGTCGATAAAGACGGTTCTGAATTTGCCTTTTGGATGTCTCAGCGCTTGGTCAATGTCATTAAGAAGATTACATACGGCCTGTAAGGTGGACCTTCCTTCTCTAAAGCCAAATTGTTGGTCTGGAATCAATGGATCTATTGTCTCCGTGAGACGTTTGTTGAGTAACTTTGTATAGATTTTAAATATGTTATTTTCAAGTGCTATACCACGGTAAGAATTCGGATTATTTGTATCCCCTGATCCCTTGTATAGGACTTTGATTGTCGACTTTCTCCAGCTATCTGGAATTTCTCCTGAGCTGAGGCATTTATTGAATAACTCTGTCCATATTTCAATTAACACTCCTGTTGATTCCTTTAACATCTCATTATAAATACCGTCTGGTCCTGCTGCCTTTTTGTTTTTTGTGTTTTTGATTATTGTTTCAACCTCTTCTGTTGTAATTTGGGAGGTCTTTTCCTCCTCATTCGGTGTCCTACTATCATGTGATTTGTTTAGACGGGATCATTGCCTAACAGTTGGAACATAATATGGACCAGTGGAAGTATACTATTTAAAATATGACTGGGTAATGTGGCGCAGTGTTTTTAAAGTTAGTGGTCATTAGGCAGAACGATACCGCTGATGACGATATATCAAGCAAGCGATAACAATATTAAACTCGCATTACGAGAACGAGCAGAGTATAGCCCCAATACTAACTGGCCTCGGAGACTACACACTGCTCTACTTTTAATAATTTACGTTCCTTCAACCGTCATTTAAAATGCTTGCAATAGATCGTAAGTAAGTACGGGGAAAAGAACTAATCTGCAGAAGCGTACATCGACACGAAAGCAAAATATTGTGGCGATTGTTGTTTAAAAAAAAGGGTCATCAGCCGATCTAACTATTAAAACCCTTCGCAGAATGAAGGTATCTGCTAAAATAATGGAAGAGACACCAAAGACTCTCTAGATCTAAGCAAACTAATAATAGCGTGGCGGAAAAGCATAAGAGTGGACCGAGGGAGGTCGGACACGAAAGATGAAAAGAAGAAGTCGCTACAAGTGAAAACAATGTCAGAATCAGTAATTCGTGCTGCAGTTATCATCCCGAGCCGGCCTCGAGGTGTAGAGGTAGCGTGCCTACCTCTTACCCGAAGGCCCCGGACTCGATTCCCGGCCAGGTCAGGAATTTTTACCTGGATCTGAGGACTGGTTCGAGGCCCACTCAGCCTACGTGATTGCAACTAAGAAGCTATCTGACGGTGGGATAACGGCCCCGGTCTAGAAAGCCAATAATAACGGACGGGAGAATTCGTCGTGCCGACCACACGACACCTCGTAAACTTGGTAGGCCATGGTCCGCCGAGCCTATTGAACCATGGGGTTTGGTTTAGTTATGAGCCCGTTGTGGTGGCGGTGGTTTCGTATATTCGGAGTCAACTCATGTCGTAAGCGGTCCCTTTGATGTTATACATGTTATATAAAAGCCACTTACATTACCCATCCGGTCCAGAAGGAGAACCGAGATGGAGAAGTGGAAAGAGGGGAAGTGCTCACACGCGGAAGGATATTTTTCTCAGATCCTGAGCTGACGCCGACTATAGGATTTAGAAATGTATAAAGGGTGGAATTGTTACCATGTACACCATCTTATTCTTATAATAATAATAATAATAATAATAATAATAATAATAATAATAATAATAATAATGAAAATCCACAGCCTGTTTCCAGTCATTCGACCGGGTCAAGAATGGAATGAATGAAGCCCCATCTACTGGCGAGGATAGGAATTTTGTGCCGGCTGCCGAAGCCTGTCGTACTCCTCTGAGGCAATGATTAATGAATGAAAGGTGAAATGAAATGATATTGGAGAGTGTTGCTGGAATGAAATATGACAGGGAAAACCGGAGTACCCGGAGGAAAACCTGTTCCGCCTCCGCTTTGGCCAGCACAAATCTTACATGGAGTGACCAGGATTTGAACCACGGAACCCAGTGGTGAGAGGCCAGCGTGCTGCCGCCTGAGCCACGGAGGTTCTCATAATAATAATAATAATAATAATAATAATAATAATAATAATAACTCCAAATACAAAAGTAATCCTAATGAAATCTTGTATTGAACAGAAATTGCTTAGATTTACATTAAAACCACATTTACTCTATGAAATGTTTTCGCTAACTAAGTACAAACGGAGATTATTAGGAACGTTGGTTTCATGCTTCGTGCAGATCTCCAGTACATTAAAGTATTTCGAAATGATATGTAACTAAAATACGCCTTTCAGTTGGTACATTCCAAAGATAAACACTGGTTGAAATACCTCCAGTAGTTCCCCCATTATAAGCGTACAAACAGACAAAAAAAATAATACATTTTGGAACACTGTTCTTCAAACAGTCTGAAACCTAAAAGATAAAACACCAGATACGCACTAAATTAATGAAACCTGACAAACTATGCATTTTATACTGTATATAGACTGTAATAGTAATTCCTGTTACATAAAAATTGCTCGTCTAATTGTGTGAGTTTCAATGGTGTCTGCTTACCATCAGACTCGTGACCTGAAAATCCGGGCAACGGAAAAATGTCCAAGCTAAATGGTCAACTCAGGCTTCTTAATGACATAATAAAACTGCACCTCTGCATTCGGAATGCTCTAACTACATTTATTAAAAAACATGACATTCTGACCTAATCAACATTCAGTCTTCTGAAAAATAACCACAATTTTACTTCTGTAGGTAGGGGATACTCAGTAGCACCGCCACCGCTGGCGATTGCACCTTCGTACTTACCCAAATAAAAGGAAAACATTTGCAAGTATATTCCGCATCAGAGTTTCTTTTTCTCTAAAACAATCCTCTGTTCATCCATCGTGACCATTTATATGAAGAATGGTTCCGCTGCGTTAACATTCAGGAAGATATATGAAATGGAAGATGATCCATCCAATTTTTATGTAACACGCAGCATTGTACTAAAATATCCTCAAGAGAAAGGCACCTGAACTTCACCCGATGGTCATGTGGAGAACTTCAAGAAATCTTTGGAGTCTCCGCTAATTCCTCAGTGGGTTTTTTTTTTTCCTTTACGTCGAGCGGACACAGATATGTCTTATGGCGACGATGGGATGGGAAAGGCCTGGAATGGGAAGGAAGCGGCCGTGGCCTTAATTAAGGTACAGCCCCAGCATTTGTCTGGTGTGAAAATGGGAAACCACGGAAAACCATCTTCAGCGCTGCCGACAGTGGAGGTCGAACCCACTATCTCCCGATTACTGGATACTGGCCGCACTTAAGCGACTGCAGCTATCGAGCTCGGTTCCTTGGGTTAGCCTTAAATAATCGTCGTCAACAGCAGAGTTATTTTCCAGAGCGATCTACTCCTTTTACGATGAAATCCCCGGCTTGGAATTTCATCAACCACCAGGAAACCGATGTTACATTAACCCTTTTCACAAATGTTTTATATGCCTGTGCTGAGCTTTTCCATCTTTCTAAAGACAAAAATGTTCTCATATGCAGGGTTATTCAGCTAAGTTGTCCTCCTCAAATAACACGTGAACCGTGAAAGATATGACATTGTTTTCATTTTTAGTACTGGTATCAAGGAGCTCATAATCGGATTTAGAGAACTTCTTCATGGCATCAGTATCTTCTGAGATAATGGTACTAACATTGCTTTTTTAAATGGAACTACAATTTTTGCTAACCTAGCCTTAAACCTAGACACACCGGGCGAGTTGGCTGTGCGGTTAGGGGTGCGCAGCTGTAGAGCTTGCATCCGGGAGATAGTGAGTTCAAGCCCCACTGTCGGCAGCCCTGAAGATGGTTTTCTGTTGTTTCCCATTTTCATATCAGGCAAATGCTGGGGCTGTACCTTAATTAAGGCCACGGGCAATTCCTTCCCAGGCCTTTCCTATCCCATCGTCACCATAAGACCTATCTATGTCGGTGCGACGTAAAGCGAGTTGTAAAAAAAGGAAAAACCTAAGACACAATTTCAGAAACGTGATTTTGAAAATCGGACAATACTTCTTGAGAAAATGTAGTGTATTCAAACGTGCTTCATGTGCCAACTGCGGACCGCCCTGTTCGATTCGCGCTACGTATGAATCATGAGCTAGCTGTTGACATACAGTGTTGCTTCACCTTGTTCTGACAGCTGGGTATGCGGTATATTGAGCCCATAAATATACTATGATAAGATGTATGCTTTAAACAGTCCGACATCACGAGGTAGGGGGTAACGCGTCCGCCTGTCACCCGGCGGCCCCGGGTTCGATTCCCGGCCGGGTCAAGGGGTTTTTAATTGTAAATGATTAATATCCCTGGCCTGGGGACTGGGTGTTTGTGTCGTCATTAACGTTCCTTTCCTCACATTCAACACTCCACACTTCCGCAATTACAATTACACGCAGGTTCATATCATATAGTGCAAGGAGTGGCAAAATATCTACAGAGGTCGACCCCACGAACAAATATCATTTTTAAAAAATGCTTTCAATAACTTTAATATCGCCGTAGGTAACAGATAAAGGAAAAATGGATAGATCTAAGCGACGGGACATTATTAGCCCGCCGTGACATTAAACCACACAGGATCGACTAGCTGTGGACCGCTTAGCTCTTAGCTTGCGTGCGAGAGATGATAGGTTCAATCCCGACCACCGGCAGCCCTGAAGGTGGTTTTCACTTCACTTAAGGTCATGGCCACTGTCTTACTAGTCCTAGCCCTTTCCTGATCCATCGTCGCCGAAACCCGTCTAAGTCAGTGCTAACACTAGAAAAAAATGTAAACCATACAGGATTTAGGTCAGCAAGGACATCTGCCCGTAAAACTGTCCCAAACCTCCATTCGTGACGCGGATCGGAACACATCCCAACCAAGTCGTGGGAAAAGTGGCTAGAGATCTCGAAATACATATTAACAACGAGAAACAAAAAAATAAGCAGATCCAGTGCTGCATCACACAACACTGATTCATTTTCTGCTCGGACAAGAAAGTTCAGGCAAGGGACGCAAAATTAGAATTTTGTACAGCATGCCATCAATACCGTCATTAACCCTACAATTCTATGGACTGGACATATGAGTTTAATAAAATTAAATCCTAAACAATTTACCCCGATTTTTTAAATTAAAAGTCCGACATTTTCTAAAATAATGTCCTGGATTTGAATTTTTTTTTGACACGATAACCGTAGTTGTGTGGAAGTGTAAATCATGTGAGTAAATGCTGGCCGCATGGTCTTCCAAGGCCTAACGCCATTAGTAGTATTTAAAAAATGTGTAAGTCAGCGATTAGTCAACAAGCGTTGTTACTGTAGTTGCGTTTGCTGCCACGATGCTTGTGTTTAACCCTGCGCGGCAGTAACGGTTATAGCAATTCTTCACTCCAAATACTATGAATCACTTTCAGTTACCATTAAGGAGAAAGGCTACCATCAACTACCCACTTATGCTGACATTCGATAACTAAATGCTAATAAATTTCTGAAACAACTTTATCAAGTCGGCGCTAAGAGATATAACTGACGGGCCAATAACAGTTGACCTCAATTAGACCTCATTACTTATGCGCACCATAATATGCTATCAATAATTCGAGCTCAATGATTCCTACAAAGAAAAAACTAAGCCTGAACGAATCACAAATCATCGTAATAATCATAATGTCGTATTGTTAACAGAGTAATGTAAGGGTTCGAGTGAGAGAAAATAAACAGCAATCGGC
The DNA here is from genome assembly GCF_040414725.1 of Anabrus simplex. Taxonomy (NCBI): domain Eukaryota; kingdom Metazoa; phylum Arthropoda; class Insecta; order Orthoptera; family Tettigoniidae; genus Anabrus; species Anabrus simplex. Next base: position 1,144,822,413 of record NC_090266.1, on the reverse strand, counting down.
AAGAAACTATGGACTGTACATGTTCAATTTAAACAGAATAACGATAAGGAATTACACCTTCAGTCATAAGCTAGGGTAAACTACAATGTTGTCAAGTTGTCCTATCACTATTTATTATTCGTGGACTTGCAACAACGTCTAGTTCAACCTCCTGCCAGAGTTGATGGTGCTATTATTATTCTTTTTTTTTGGGGGGGGGGTGTCAGAATTTAAAACATCATGGTCAACAGTTTCATGTACTAGAAGGGTGAGTGAGCGCCGGGCTGAGTGGCTTAGATGGTATAGTGCTGGCCTTTTGAGTCCAAGTTGGCGGGTTAGTTCCCGGCTCAATTCAGAGATATTGATGATGATGATGATGATGATGATGATGATGCTTGTTGTTTAAAGGGGTCTAACATCTAGGTCATCGGCCCATAATTTTACGAAATGAGACGAAATGTACTGACAATTTAAAAGTCCAAAATCATCCACTGACCACAATTCAAAACGTGATGATGAAGAATGAATGGATGGATATGAATTTAAAACAATCAGTGGTTCTGACCTGCAATCCCCCACATTTTCAGAAACTAGCGTTAAACAATAGTATTACTGACCAAGGGACTGCTTCTAAAGACCAATCCTGAATCGATGATGCTTGTAGTCTAAAGGGGTCCAAAATCCAGGTCATCGGCCCCTCATAATGGTACTTATCGCTAGGAAAGCAGAACCATGGTATTTCTCATGTTGCGGTATAATCAAAAGAAGCGCAGACTCGCGGCATTATATACATTATGGTACTACTCACAGGTAATGTAATACGCACATGTAATGCAGACCTATGGTGTTTCTCACATTGCGGCGCCATTTACAGTCAACGCAAACCTATGGTGTTCTTCACATAGGTGTACTAATTACAAAGACTCGTACTATCCCGTGGTGTTCCTCACATAGTGGGTACTAATCATAGGCAAAGCAGACCCATGGTGTCGCTCAAATAGTGGTACTAATCACAGGTAGGTACTGTAAAACCAACCCTGATTCACACATTGTCGCTAATAATCACAAACCTATTGTGTACCCAACATAGTGGTACTACGCGCAAGTAAATGCGACCCATGGTGTTCCCCGCGTGGTGGTACTAATTACAAATAGTCTCATGGTTCTAATTCGATCATCCCTTGGTCTCCCCTTTTAGTCGCCTCTTACCACAGGCAGGGGATACCGTGGGTGTATTCTTCGTCTGCGTCTCCCACCCACAAGGGGATGTGTGTTTGGTCTGCGAGAGCTAGTTTATTTCTCTCAAGTCCGCCGGCAAGCCGGTTGGGACCCCCCTATCCGCCACCTGGGACGCGCCGCGTGGGAGTATCCCCTCTCCACCTGCTCGCCAGCGTAGTAGGTTCGTGGAATTCAGAGGTATTTGAAGGTGCTCAAATACGACAGTCTACTTTCCGTAATCTATCAGCACATAAAAGAACTCCTGCGGGCCAAAATTCCGACACCATGGCGTCTCCGAAAACTAATTTGTGACGCGTTAAACCAGTAATATTGTCACATGAGATGTAACTTACGTATCCGTATCTAAATGGGGCTAGGACTGGGAAAGGAAGGAAGCTGTCAGTTTTACGTAACTGGCAATCATGTGACTGAAATACTGGTGAAAGAAGTGAAATTTCCGAAACGGAATGTCATGTCTCCGTGGTTTGGATTAGGCTATTTGTAGGTCTGCTAGCATTAAGCTACGTAGAACTCTACCGGAAATCTTTACGTTAATATAGTTATTACTTCGTACCCAACAGCCTGCCATATGAACGACATTATTTTCAGTGATGTGCTTACCCAGTATGACCAACGCTGTAACGCTCATACACTTGCTTCACGTTGTTTCCGACTACCCTGTACACTGGCACAGCAACCTGAGCCTTCTAGTCCGAAGTTTTTAGAAAATTAATAATAATTATATTTATTTAATGTCCTTTCAATTGCTATAAAATTCTATCTCGTAGAAGTCCGGCTCCTTGGTTGAATGGCCAGCGTAGTGCTATTCGGTTCAGAGGGCTCCGGGTCCGATTCCCGGCCGGGCCGGAGATTTTAACCTTAAATGGTTAATTCCCCTGGCGCGGGGACTGGGTGTTAGTATTGTCCCCAACATCCCTGCAATTCACACACCACAATTAACACTATCTTCCACTACAACATTACGCGGTTTCCCATACACGGCAGATACCGCCAACCCTCGCCGGAGGGTCTGCGTTACAAGGGCTGTAACAGGCTAAAAATAGCCACACGAAATTATTATTATTATTATTATTATTATTATTATTATTATTATTATACATGCGAATAAGCCCATTAGGACTACGCAAAGTACTTAGAAAAGTGCTTTTGGCTTCCTTTGTGCCCATATCTCTTTCATTCTTTTCCTGTGGGCTTCCTTTATTTCCTCAGACCAGGTTGTTCTTTGGTCTTTCCTCTTTGTCTTTTTTTTTTTTTTTTTTTTTTACAAGTTGCTTTACGTCGCACCGACACTGATAGGTCTTACGGCGACGATGGGACAGGAAAGGGCTAGGAGTGGGAAGGAAGCGGCCGTGGCCTTAATTAAGGTACAGCTCCAGCCAGCATTTGCCTGGTGTGAAAATGGGAAACCACGGAAGACCATCTTCAGGGCAGCCGACAGTGGGGTTCGAACCCACTATCTCCCGAATACTGGATACTGGCCGCACTTAAGCGACTGCAGCTATCGAGCTCGGTTTTCCTCTTTGTCAACTTGCCATCTGTGAATTTTGGATCTGAAAGTTACCTTGTTTTGGACATTTGCTGGTGTAATTCCTGCCTATTTCAAATCGGTTTTGATTTCACCAATCCATTTCATTGTGTCTATTTTGGCTTTACTCATGTTTTCATAGAATTTAACTGTATGTTTGGTAAGTCTGTCTGGATGCATTCTTTTAATATGTCCATAGAATCTTAGCCTGCGTTTTCTACTGTCACTGTGCTTATTTGTGTGTTGTTTGATTTCCTATGTGGACTGTTCCTGTCTGCCTGTAAGTCGGTATTTCCGTCCGTCGGCGAATTCTGGGCCTAGATTTTTCTTACGATTTTGAGTTCCTTATTTTCAATGTTTTCATTACCTAGGAGTAGTTCTCAGATTTGTACAGCGCCACAGCAAGTAGTGGAGACCCGCGGAGCAATGTGTAGCATGTTTTGCGACGACGGGTCTTCTTCTTCTTTTTCTATCGCTTTTTCCACACCTGTGGGGTCGCGGGTGCGAATTGTGTCGCACATGTGGATTTGGCCCTGTTTAATGGCCGGATGCCAACCCAATATGGAGGGATGTAATCACTATTGCGTGTTTCTGTGGTGGTTGGTAGTGTAGTGTCTGAATATGAAGAGGAAAGTGTTGGGACAAACACAAACACCCAGTTCACAGGCCAGAAGTATTAATCTTCTTTTTTTTTTTTGCTATGGGCTTTACGTCGCACCGACACAGATAGGTCTTATGGCGACGATGGGATAGGAAAGGCCTAGGAGTTGGAAGGAAGTGGCCGTGGCCTTAATTAAGGTACAGCCCCAGCATTTGCCTGGTGTAAAAATGGGAAACCACGGAAAACCATCTTCAGGGCTGCCGATAGTGGGATTCGAACCTACTATCTCCCGGATGCAAGCTCACAGCCGCGCGCCTCTACGCGCACGGCCAACTCGCCCGGTGAAGTATTAATCAGAGGCGATTAAAAGCTCCGACCCGGCCGGAAATCGCACCCGGGACCCTCTGAACCGAAGGCCTCAGTGCTGACCATTCAGCCAATGAGACGGACGTTTTGCGACGACGGGTATGAGGGGTATATTTTTGCCAAAGTCACTCGCCTGTCGCGCGCATTCGCTAGTCTGGCACTCTCGCCCAGTCGATGTGTCTGTTCAGTTCTGTCCAGTGTCTGCTACTTTGTTACTGTGAAGATACATACTGAATGACTTTTTAATTATATAAACAAGCCATACGTCTATTTAACTGTAATACGTGTGTAATTATTGCTCCATTGGTGAACGTTTTATTGCGGTCGGTAGATGCAGAGTGGGTCTCGGCCCTCAAGTGGCCACGGCTGGTCCATGGTCCAACAACTCTGCATTCTGACCAGCCAACCGAGCAGAGGAGGGGTGGCCACAGCTCTACCGTGGCTCTACGCCTCTGCATTCGGGAGACGTGACAGGGCGAGATCTCACGGCTGGCTCCAACCGTCGGCTGTTCTGAGAATGGTTTTCCGTTGTTTTCCATTCTCTTGCACTAAGGCGAATGCCAGGACAGTTCCTAGCACAGGCCACGGCCGCCAATCCCCTCAACCTTCTCCGAGCATCTCGTTCGCCGCAACACATCTCCCGGCCAGAGAGACGGCGTCGCCGTCTAAGAGGCCCGCCTCCTCCTTCAGGGGAGGAATGAAAACATTTTTAGTAGTAGGCCTAGTAATAGTAGTAGTTTTATTGTATAGTACTATTATTACTCTTCAAAAGTTTGTAGACTCAACCTTTACATCTCTATCGAAATTCGCTCAGAGAGCATCAAAACTTGCCATTTTATAGCAATGTTTTTCAATTTTTATGTCCCCCACCCCCATATCCTCTGGACCCAGGTACTTGTTGTCTATATATTTTTGTGCTCCCCCCCCCACACACACACTTCTATTTCCCAATCGCCGTTAGTGGGTAATCCTATTCCGCTGTTGGCAACATTGCATGCGGCTCACCTCCATTGGGGATGTGCCTGAAAAGGGTTGCATCACCTCGGGACAAGGGCACGAGTTTACTCGTACATCATTTTTCTTACAACCTGTTTACAAGAACTAAGGGGATGTAGTAACTTATAATAATGCCAGGTTTATACCATTTACATATAATCGATATTCTATATCCCTTAACAGTAAATTTCGGTTTCATAAAGAAGTGACAGAAAACATTTAAAACACAAGAAAGAAAACACGTAGTTCTTGAGAAACTGCAAATATTTCCGTAACTGTGTATGAAAACAAATAGCGACAATAAACAAGCCGACAACACACGATACGTTTTCGAACGCAAATAGGGGCCGATGACCTTAGATGCTAGGCCCCTTTAAACAACAAGCGACAAGAACGCAATTACAATTTTATAAGAAATTACAAAGTGCTCATAAAGGAAGCAACGCATTGACATATAAAACATGTATGGATTAATTACCAAGTATCATGAACGTTAACGTACCTGCATGAGGTAATCATGTGGTAATGCACAGAGGAGCTGCTTACTGCAGGTCTACCTAGCCTACTGCTGATCCAACTGCAAGAACAGCGAAATTCAACCTCGTCTTCGAGGGACTACTCAAGTAGTGCGACTTCAATTCCCCAATCGATTTGCTTGCACAGCACTGGAAGACGTTTTAAAAAAAATGCTTTACGTCGCACGACACGGATGGGTCTATGGCGACGATGATATAGGATAGGGCTAGGGGTGGGAAGGAAGCGACCGTGGCCTTCATTAAGGTACAGCTCCGGCATTTGCCTGGAGTGAAAATGGAACATTATGGAAAACCATATTTAGGGCTGCCAACACGGGGTTCGAACCCACTATCTCCCGAATGCAAGCTGATATCAGAGTGACCCAAACCGCACAGCCACTTGCTCGATATTGGAGGACTTCAACTGTTATAAAATTATCTACTGAAAATGACTACTGTACATCGAAGAAAGTTGGGGATGACTAAGCTAGGTTCAATAAACGGGAAGAGAGTTGTTCTTTGCTTAAATGTCTCCGAAAACCGGAGTAGTAGTTAGTCGGTCATAAAATGAATATCATTACTGTTCTTTGCTTAATTTAATTGCTCAAATTAATATACGGGTCGACCATTATAAGCTTTTCCAAATTTCCTGGGATCTGCACTTTGCAAGTATTTAATTAATGTTATTTGCTTTACGTCCCACTAACTACTTTTACGGTTTCTGGAGACGCCGAGGTGCCGGAATTTTGTCCCGCAAAAGTTATTTTACAGAACGTGCCTGTAAATCTACCGACACGAGGCTGGCGTATTTGAGCACCTTCAAATACCACCGGACTGAGTCACGATCGAACCTGCCACGTTGGGGTCAGAAGGCCAGCGCCTCAACCGTCTGAGCCACTCAGCCCGGCTTGCAAGTATTTAGCCCAGTTTTATTGCCAGATACCAACGCTATGTGGAGGGATGTAGGCCTATTCACTATTGCGTATTTTTTGTGGTGGTTTGTAGTGTAATGTGTTGTATGTAAATGAAGATGTGTATGAAGACGAACGCAAACACCCATTCCCCGAGCTGGAAAAATTAGCCAACCAAAGTTAAAATCTCCGATCTAGCCGGGTATCAAACGCGCGACCCTTTGAACCGAAGGCCAGTACGACGGCCATTCAGCCAAGGAGCCGGACCACTATAAGCTTCGTTACTTTTCTTAATTCGTCGTGACATCAGGTCAACGAGATCCAGAACTGCTTCCTGTGAAATCTCATTCCATAGTTACTGAACATTTAGTCTGTGTGGAAACTTTGTCATTGTTGATGTCTTCCTTGCTTGATGAGCTAACCATACCACTCTGCCCTGTGCTATCCCATTCAGTCTTCAACTCTGCGTGACTTCCGAATCATGCATATCCTTTCATTTGTCATATTTCTCGGCCACGCGCTATTAAGGTAAGGTAAGGTAAGGTAAGGTAAGGTAAGGTAAGGGTTGTTCTGCCCGAAGGCAGGTCCGAACCTCCGCAGAGGTGTTCCTGAGCCGGAGTTTACATGCGGTAGGGTGGCCAGTTCCTTTCCGCTCCTCCATTCCCTTACCCCCCACCAACAGCGCGTGGCAACCCATCCAACTCCTGACCACGCCCAATGTTGCTTAACTTCGGAGATCTCACGGGATCCGGTGTTTCAACACGGCTACGGCCGTTGACGCTCTATTAAATGAAAATTAAATGGCGTATGGCTTTTAGTGCCGGGATGTGTCCGAGGACTTCGGCTCGCCAAGTGCAGGTCTTTTGATTTGACACCCGTAGGCGACCTGCGCGTCGTGATGAGGATGAAATTATGGTGAAGACGATACACACAACCAGTCCCCGTGCCAGGAGAATTATTCAATTATGGTTAAAATTCCCGACCCTGTCGGGATTCGAACCAGGGACCCCTGTGACCAAAGGCCAGCACACTAACCATTTGGCCATGGAGCCGGACATTATTAAATGATGTTCTTTGACTCATCAGTCCACAGAATGCTTTGAGGTAGCTCTCCATGCCACCCTATCCCGTGCTAACCATTTCATTTCTACGCAACTACTACTACACAGTAAAAATCTAGACGACATAAAATCACGGTGCCAGAAATCGAGTAAGTTTAAAGAGAAAGAGGCACGCATAACAACTGGACGTATGTGGCTGAGTCAAAATACACAGTGTAACAATAAGGAGCAGCCAAACTTTCAGGGCACATTCCTCACACGTACTAGAAGAAAATGTGTTATATAGACAGGAGTCCGGAAACGCCTTTGTTCCATGTTAGAACTCATTTTTTACAACTCTACAAAGTACGTTAGGCTCCCTCCACACACACAGGTTTTGACCGGCCGGTTCATGCCGGACGAAGTAGTGGATTATCTAAAAGCATTATAGCTTTCACACATGCCGGTGCCCGGTAACGTGCCGGACACACTCACTGGAGGATCCGGTCGCCGGCCGGTAGCAGACCTACAGTGGTGCACGTGATTGTATTAGTGTTCACACACACACACACACACACACACACACACACACACACACACACACACACACACACACAGAGAGAGAGAGAGAGAGAGAGGCAATCAATCGTCCGTCTGCTCTCAGAAAGTACCGTTGAGTGTAAATATGGAGGACGTCGAAATCGATACAGAACTAATTACTGATATCGTTGGTTGAGGCCAGACCTGTACTGTGGAATAAGTCAAGTGATATCTACAAAGATCGGGATGGTACAAGAAAGGGGTGGAAAGAAGTATGTGAAAGTCTGAAGGAAGATTTTGGAGAATTGAGCGATACTGAAAAAAAAAAAAAGCTAAGTAACTTTTATTGCAAGTGATGACCTAACTCCAGAAACACCTTTTCATTATTACATTTCAAACGGACACAGACAGACACTGTTAGGTCTTAAAACTTTGACATTTGCACTCGACGGCACTAGTATCAGAAATCGACATACGAAAATAGTTAAAGAGCTTTTTGCTATCTTTTCTTACATCTTCGAATAGCGTATAAAACAGGCCTGATTCGTCCCTCCTTTCATTTATTGGATGAACCCAACGAATTCTATTCTTTTTGCTTTTTGGTAACGACCATACAAAAGCCACATGGCAATAATACTACTGTGATCCATACTGTACAAGAGCTGGCGTATGACTGAACGTCCGGTTTCAACCGGCAAGTGTGAAAATGAAATTGAGACCGGCCGGTCAACTGTGTGTGAAGGGAGCGTTAATCACGGAACATAACGAACCAGCATAACACCTGAAACTCTTTCTTAACATGAAATGTTCAAAATGCCCTCCGTTAGATACATGTATCAATCCGCCGTCGCATTGAATCTCGGATGTGCTCCTGCTTAAGTTACCTTCTACCGGACACCTCAGGCGCCTGCGGCTTTGATGGTACCTAGGACGCTGGACATGGTCAAACGAATGGCATGACATCATCGTTACCGACTGATCATGCTTCTATCTGAAGTATCAGGATGGCCGGATCTGTGGCAGATTCCAGACTATACGAAAACGGCATTAAGCATACCCGTACGAAACCTATCGAATGCAGTATTAAAAGGAGGCAGATATCAAATAAGTCATGTGAAATACATCGGACAGCAGTAACGTAGATAGTCAAATTCAGAAATTTGGTAATACACTCATGCCCAGAAGTTAGGGGATCTTCGAGATCCCGATATGCCATTGGGTTCTAGTCCAAACAGCATGGAGTATGCTTTACTAGAACAATGACCAGTCACCGTTACCTTTTTAAGCTTTTTGGAATCTACTGTTGTCTCTTATTTTCAGGACCTGCATGGAGTCATTCACCGACAGGATGAAGTGCAATCACATGTGAAAGCAATATCCGACAATTCCTGGATGGTCACAATTCCAAATTCTTTCTTGGCTTGTACGTTCAAGGGATCCGCCACCAATTAAACACGCCCGGTACATATTCGCACAACGACTTGTACACCGCAGATAAATGATGGCAACATGCCTAAACCACATGGTCTGATACAATATAACCTAAACATAATGTCTCTTTCTCCCCATACTGCGCCGAGTAGCAGAAAATAGCTACACTTTGTAGCATCACGAGATATTTATCTACGTTTCTACGTTGAACCGAGCTATTGTACCAATTCTTCTCTTCCTTTCCTTTACCGAAGCTTTTCGAACAACCATACCGATACGATATTACCCGCCTTACACCGGTTGCTAACAATGTATGAAAGTCGAACTATACAGCAGACTGATTATTTGGCAAAGCTGATGGTTAAAGCTTTCAAGACTCTCCTTGTACTCTGAAAAACACTCCTCTTTAAATATGTTCTTTCTTTATTTGAAACCACTTTCATTGGAATTAGACCCTAGTCAAAACACTGAACAAAAACAATTGACCGGGCGAGTTGGTCGTGCGGTTAGGGGCGCGCAGCTGTGAGCTTGCATCCGGGAGATAGTGGGTTCGAACCCCACTGTCGGCAGACCCGAAGATGGCTTTCCGTTGTTTCCCATTTTAACACCAGGCAAGTGCTGGGGATGTACCTTAATTATGGCCACGGCCGCTTCCTTCCCACTCCAGGCCTTTCTTATCCTATCGTCGTCAAAAGACCCATCTGTGTCGGTGCGATGTAAAGCAGATGTTAAAAAACAATTGATACCAGTGCAGAAACAGCCATTCAAGTCTACATCACACATTAACGTATATTATAATATTTGGAGAAGTAAGGAGATAATATATTTTTGATAGAATTGTTAAATACTGACTACTTCACTGTCCTAGCCTCAGTTAATTATTACCTTCGATTGTTTTAAGAATGATGCGTTTAATACATTAATGGCGTGCATCTTGCATATCTATCCTATCGAATGCAGTATTAAAAGGAGGCAGATATCAAATAAGTCATGTGAAATACATCGGACAGCAGTAACGTAGATAGTCAAATTCAGAAATTTGGTAATACACTCATGCCCAGAAGTTAAGGGATCTTCGAGATCCACGATAAATCACTGAGTCACAGCGATGATGTGCGGACTTAACCGTGGTAGGGCAATAAAACACGTAACAAACCTAGCAGCTCAGTACATGACCGGTTAGTGTGTGTAAAACAGTGCGTGTGGGCAGAGGTCTTGGGTACAGCGGTTTTGACATCGTGTTGTGTGCGTTTGACACAAAATATTCTATCTGTAGGGAAGCAAGATGGCATAGAGAACACATACGGATGGCATTACGCGTGGTCAGATCATCGGAAGATTAGAGGCCGTCACAGTCAGCGCCAGGTGTGCCAGGATATGAATGTCGCCCGTAGTGTCATTTCACGGCTGTGGAGAAGATTCCGGTCGGCCCCGTAGTGTAGGGGTAACGTGCCTGCCTCTTACCCGGAGGCCCCGGGTTCTATTCCCGGCCAGGTCAGGGATTTTTACCTGGACCTGAGGGCTGGTTCGAGGTCCACTCAGCCTACGTGATTAGAATTGAGGAGCTATCTGACGGTGAGATGGCGGCCGCGGTCTAGAAAGCCAAGAATAACGGCCGAGAGGATTCGTCGTGCTGACCACACGACACCTCGTAATCTGCAGGCCTTCGGGCTGAGCAGCGGTCGCTTGGTAGGCTAAGGCCCTTCAAGGGCTGTAGTGTCATGGGGTTGGATTTGTTTTTGGTTTGGAGAAGATTCCAAGAGGGAGGAAACATTCAACGGCGGTAGGGCAAAGTTGACCACGAGCTACAACCCAGCGTCAGAATAGTTATCTTGTAAGTGTCCGAAGACGTCTAATCAGCACAGCACCTGCATTGGCTGAGTCTGTGCATCGTCGGGTTCGAGAGGTTGCTCTGGATGCTTGGCGACCCGCCAGATGCATTCCCCTCACACAAAGGCACCGCGTAGCTCGTCTCGCTCATCGAGACTGATCCCAGGAACAGTGGGATAGTGTCTTGTTCACGGATGAGTAGCGGTTTAGCCTGGATCTGGGCCCTGTTTCATAAAACTAACTAATAATATTAGAACTCATAAAAATGATTATCAGTTAACCAAATTCTGTTTCATAAAGATTTACAGATGACTAATAAAATATATTCACTAATAATATTAGTTCATTAGTCAGCTGATACAAATGGAGATTAGAATCGGTCTGTTGCATATGTTCTTGGTTTGGGTTTATTCCTAGCAGTAGGCTAATGCTTGACTACAACCGACTGTTAATCCACATGTTCAAAAGGCTCACTTGATATTTTCGTTGGTATGACTTCAATACATATGAAAATGGATAAAAGAAGTAAAAATAATGTGAGAGAAGAAAATTTCTTTGCGGAACGTGATTGAGTTAAAGCGTCAACTATTCGCAGCCTTTTGCACACTAAACCGTCCTTGTTCCTTTTACTTTTTTATTTCATGTGCACTTAAAAATCTCTGAGATGGACTAGCAAAATCTTTGTTTACTACCCCTGTTGGTGGGGGCGGTAGAATAACAGCCACTGTATCCCCTGCCTGGCGTAAGAGGCGACTAAAGGGGTCCCAGGGCTCTCAACTTGGGAGCGTGTGTTGGCGAACATGGGGCACTGAGATGAGCATTGCTTCAACTTATTTCTGCCAGGCTCATTTTCATATACCCTTCTGACCTCCCTTGTTTAACTCTTGTTCTTTTCCGACCCTGACAGTATTAGGTTGCGAGGCCGAGAGAGTCTTTCATTTTCACGCCCTTCGTGGCCCTCCTCTTTCTTTAGCCGATACCTTCATTTTTCAAAACGTCGGATCCTTTCCATTTTTCTATCTGATTAGTGTTGTTATAGATGATGGTTGCCTAGTTGTAGCCTACTTCCTCCTAAAACAATAGTCATCACCAGCATCATCTTGGTTTACTGGTGATATAAGCCGAGATTTTTTTTTTTTTTTGCTAGGGGCTTTACGTCGCACCGACACAGATAGGTCTTATGGCGACGATGGGATAGGAAAGGTCTAGGAGTTGGAAGGAAGCGGCCGTGGCCTTAATTCAGGTACAGCCCCAGCATTTGCCTGGTGTGAAAATGGGAAACCACGGAAAACCATCTTCAGGGCTGCCGATAGTGGGATTCGAACCTACTATCTCCCGGATGCAAGCTCACAGCCGCGCGCCTCTACGCGCACGGCCAACTCGCCCGGTAAGCCAAGATTTTAAAAGATACTTGGAGTGTCCGAACAGAACTGCACTAGAGAAACACAATGATACTGTGTATCACTACCAACCGGTGGAGTGCAATGCGAAGCTGCTATTTTAAGGTTATGCTTCATTCCTTGCAGTGGAACGTTCTATTACCTACAAATCCTATCAAGCAAATACTCAAAAGTTATGTAATCTAACCTAAATCTCCCATTGTACCGGTATTCACATGTTTGACGTAACATTTATTGAACGGTGAATACCTACACTCGTTCCTTATCACTATTTGAATCAAAGTCGACCATTTCAGTGATCTTCATGATTTTATGCCAAAATATTAAAATACCGCTCACTTTGGTTTCACTAATAATATGAATTATGAGTCAAAATACACTCATGGAAATAATCCTAATAATATGAGTAACTTTTATTAGTCATGTTGTCTATGAAACAATTTACTAATATTATTAGGAACATCTACTAATAATTTTGACTCATAAACTAATAACTAATATTATTAACTAATAATTTTATGAAACATAATACTAATATTATTAGTTAATATTATTGGTTTCTTACTAATAATATTAGTGAAAGATGTTTTATGAAACAGGGCCCTGGTCATCTGGCGCACCACTGGGACACGTTCAACCCTGGCAATATTGTGGAAAGGGACCGATATGGCGCCGCCAGTGTTTGGGGCGACTTCATACTGCATACTGCATACGTTTCCTAGGAGTACTGTGCGGCTTTCGTGGTACATATGGACCTGTGCTCCATCTGATGGACGATAATACCTACTCACACAGAACTGGCCTGGTGAAAGAGTATCTGCAACATCCGGACAACCAACACACATCTAGAGTGGCCAGCTCGCTACCCGGACTTAAACCCAATTGAAAATGCGTGGGACGCTCTAGGCAGAAGAATTGCAGCCCTAACATGGTCACCACGGACCACTGTCGACCTCCAAAGGACGCTTGTCTAGCAATGGTATGGTGGACGGCCTGATCCAGAAGACGGGGCGCCGTATGCGAGATCATCACACCCCGTATTGACGTTCCGTATGCCACCTGCGGTGGGGCACTACACACTGTCAGGGCCACCCACTATCCATGTTTGGTTTTCCTGTATACCTGGTATCAGCATCACTGTGTCACGAATCAAATTGTTGCCCGGACACCTGTTAGTGCACACATTATCACCGTGGATCTTGAATATCCCTAACTTATGGACATGAGTGTAGGACAGTAATAAAGGACTTGCGACCAAGGTGGATGTAGGTAGTCTAGTACGGCTTTTTCTCCTACGGAGATATGAAATTACAACTAAATGATCGATTCTAATAATTTGATTGATTGACTGATTGATTGATTGATTGATTGATTGATTGATTGATTGATTGATTGATTGATTGATTGATTGATTGATTGATTGATATTCACTCCGGTAGATACGTGCACTTGAGGTTACAGTATAGGAATTCCTCTTTTAATGAGTGCAAATACTAAGGCTAATAACACGAAGGTTTTTAGAAAATGAAGATACCATCCCGGAGTTTCCCAGTTCCCCGAGTTTCACTCAAGGATATCTAGAATCTGAACGGACTCGCTCAGGATGGAGTCTCATTGAATAACGGTATTTCAGGTCTAGAGATCACAAATCAAACTAAGAGAGTTGTGCGTCATTCTCAACAATAGCTGCATTGCAAATAATTCTCTTTATTATGCACTGATTGTACGGAGGTTCCGGTTGGCTGAACGAAAGAAACTCTTAAGGATGTGTTATACCATACTCGTTGGCTGAATGGTCAGCGTACTGGCCTTCGGTTCAGAGGGTCCCGGGTTCGATGCCCGGCCGGATCGGGGATTTTAACCTTCATTGGTTAATTCCAATGGCCCGGGGGCTGGGTGTTTGTGCTGTCCCCAACATCCCTGCAACTCACACACCACACATAACACTATCCTCCACCACAATAACACGCAGTTACCTACACATGGCAGATGCCGCCCACCCTCATCGGAGGGTCTGCCTTACAAGGACTGCACTCGGCTAGAAATAGCCACACGAAATTATTATTGTACCGGGCGGTACACCTCCACACCGTTTATTTAAAAGTTGCGCCAGTTGAAACTCCTCTTCTGGAGGAAGTCTGAACTTTATCTACGGTCTTAATTTCCAAATTTCTCAGAAGATGTCACTACCTGGAAATTTTTGAGTTTGTGAACTGTGTCATTTTCGACGTACTTTTGTCTTGCTTGTATTAAGAAGTGTGAACTTTCTCTTCTAGAGGACACTACTGAAGATCAACAATAGTGCACCCTAGTGCGGAGTCAAAGAACTATTTTGTTGGAGAAAATTTAATTTCAGGAGTTTGTTCTTTGTTAAATTTCTTTCTGTCATTGTTTAAGTTGGCAATATTTACCCCTTTCTTCCCCTTGTTTTGAATGTATCCAATCACGAATTTTTTCAATTAATTTCTGACCAATCTGGTGTATCTTTCCCCAACTTGAATCTGTTGCGGGGTCCTACCCAATAAAATCTTTGTGGGAGGGTGTTTTCTTTCCCCTAACGCCTAGAACTTTCTGCGAGAGTATTTAAACTGCTGATTTTAGGGTCTCCGGGCCACTTCTGTTCCATCTTTCAGTGTATTAAGTACATAGCAGGAGGCGGGAAGCGCCTCTTTCCTCGGCAGCGGTCAACAATAAGGTAATGGCCGATTAATAAATTTTTTCTTTGCCAGCTCAGCAGTTTAACTTTCGGGGCAGGTTCTAAGCGTTCCCCTATGTAACCTTTTCCTAAAATGTAACTTCTCTTTTCTTCTATTCTCTTGTAAAGCGACATACTGGGATAGAGAGTGTTAACCCTCTCGAGCTCCCACTCACATTGTTTGAGGTGAACTTATTTTTCGCAACCTATTCTTCAGTAATGTAAGTTAGTAGTTTCTTAAGTCACCTCTGTAGTATGGGATTAGCCCTTGCATCAGTGGCCTTAGAGCCAAAATAGGTCTTAAAGACAAAGTGTATTAGGAGTGCAAGTTCGCCTCCTCTCAAATTGTGATTTTAGAGGTCATGTATTAACTTTCTTGTCATTTAACAGACCTCAGTAGATTGGGTATTTTGCCCCTGTGTATATGTCCTTTGAGGAAGGCTTAAAGGTGGAGTTCGGAGTGGCCTATGATAGGCTTGTATTTTAAGGGGAAGTTGCCCTTTTTGAAAATTGTGTTTCTGCCTCAAGGAGGCTTTTGGATGTAATTGGAAGCCGGTGTTTCTGGCATGTTTGGGGGTTTTCGGCCCCTTTGTTGTATGGTGTTCATTGTAAGGTTGGGCTCATGGCTCAAGAATTAGGTTTCTGACTTTTTGAAGCCCCAAATGGGGTACCTATGTAAATGTATTTGTCAATCGTGTTTCGGCTACTAAGTACCTGTTCTATTTGTTGTTACCTAATTTTGAAAAGAAAATATAACCTTGTTAAATTTTAAAATTAATTTCACTTTAGTAGCTTGAGACCCCTTCACCACCCAGCACCTTCTTTCATGCATAACTACCACCAAAACACGGTAACAATTATATTAGCAGTATATCAGCAGAACGTTTGAGCTGATAAGATGGCATTAATTATTTATCACAAGAAACTCGGAATATATAGTGAAATAGCCCACTAGCGGGACAAATATTAATGTCTGAAAGAACCCCTTCTAGACGATATTCTTCAACAGGAAGAGCAGGAATAATTTCCGTCACTTACTGCTTTCTTATCACCATTGAAATCTAACCTACCTTAGAAATTTTGCAAAAACAGACGAACGAGTTCCTCAAACTTATGGATTATGGATTAGACTGCTGTTATCAACATGCATCGAAGATGTATCGACAATTCCAGACATATATCTGTTTTGTTGTAATTCTAGTTACAAAGTTATAAATAGGATTACGGCTGCTTGATGTAAACATGCTCGTCGTTATCATTTATAAGAATATTTCTCCATTGGAGATTATATTCCCTAGACAAGGTACGTAAGACCACAACAATAATAAAGATCTTACCACAGTTGAATTATTTGTCTAAAACACATTCTCTTGGTGGGGTGGTAAATACGGGAGAAATTGCTATTGGTTTTACGTCATATCGATTCGGACTGGCCTAATGAGACGACAGGAAACTACGGAAAACCATCTTCAGGACTGATGATAGTGGGGTTTGAACCCACTATCTCCCGAATGCAATCGCACAGCTACGTGACCCGGACCACTGTTGGGAGGAATTGCTGCAACAACACAGGTAATATACATACCAACTGGACCCTCTCCAAAATTGCATAGGCAGATCGAATGTAGTATGGCCTACGCTGATATTTATAAAATAATTCATGGTTACTGATTCCAACTGGAAAGAAAAGGTAGTAACATTTTTCAGTTGGCATATCAAGGAAACTCTGTCTGCAGTTCTACATTACTTTCCGCGGTGCTAGATCGCTGTAACGGCTAGAAACTCCACACTCTAGTAGCAGACGCATTAAAGAAATATCAAAAGTGGAATTTGCGGTCATATACACAGTGTTCAAGAACAACGTGAAATGGGTATATGACCGTTAGAGGGTTGGTCATGCTGATACATTTGAAAGAAATAATTCGATATCTCACACCGTTGCCATTTTATCAGCTGCTGAACTTAGTCAGTCACATCATTTCGCGGGCGAATTCAAATGGGCTTTGTGAGGCGGTGTTGCTAAATTTGTACGTGACTTAAGACCGGCATGATAGCACCAGTAGAAGAATAAAAGTTCGCCAGGGGAGAGGTTTGAATACAGACCTCCGAGCTGACAGGATCATGCCACAGCAAGTACGCTACGGTGACACTGGCTGAAACCAACAGTGTGTTGGTGTTTGATGCTGATTTCTCGGCATAGCTCCCAAGCCGTTTCTAAGTCACGTACAGATTTAGCAACATTGCTGCGCAAAGCCCATTTGAATTTGGCCGCGAAATGATCTGACTGGTTAACTTCAGCAGCTGAGGAAATGACAACGGTACGAGATATGGAATTACTTCTTTCAAATTATTTATCAGCAAGACCAACCCTCTAACGCTCATATACGCGGTTCACGTTGTTTTCGACCACCCTGTATGTCTGAGTGTTTATTATAACGCGACAGTCACCGTGCCTGAGATCGTCGGCTATCGTCTTCTATCGCTGAATTTTGAGTTGATGTCTCTGTAAAAGAATAGTCCGTATCATAAAAAGCAGGAATAAGAACATTAGCGCATGTAGACCTCTAGTTTCCCTGTCACCCTCATTTAAAAAGTGTTCTAATTAATAAAATGAATCATCGCGAGTCATCCAGCTCGTCCATACATCATCTCAGTGATAAATTACAGTTTTCGAATTGTATCAGTCATATTTTCAACAAACGTCACTAATCAGGATGCTGACTGTACCATAGCAGAAGCATCCGAGCCTCGTCGTCTCGGAAAGTTCCATGATTTGGTTCACATAGTTTGACACAAAATATACTTCTGAAACATCACATTCAATTATCAGCGACGTCAATGAGATCCGCTGTCCAATTAAACTTATCAGCCCCTGATGCAAGTTGATTTTCTACTCCAGAGACAGCAAGTCGAAGTCTAGGTCCAACACGAACGTTATTCTGATTCTTTCTTTTTTCAATTTGCTTTACGTCGCACCGACACAGATAGGACTTTTGGCGATGAGGGGATAGGAAAGGACTAGGATTGCGAAGAAAAGGACTGCGGCATTAATTAAGGTACAGCCCCAGGAGTTGTCTGTTGTGAAAACGGGAAACCACGGAAAACCATCCTCAGAGTGGCATTCGAACTCACTATCTCCCGATTGTAAACTGACAGCTACGTGACGCAAACCGCGCAGCCACTCGCTCGGTTACGAACTTTCACCAAACTGAGTGTGCGGCTCCATGGCTAAATAGTTAGCGGACTGGCCTTTGGTCACAAGGGTCCCGGGTTCGATTTCCGGCAGGTAAATAAATAAATAAATAAATAAATAAATAAATAAATAAATAAATAAATAAATAAATAAATAAATAAATAAATAAATAAATAAATAAATAAATGTGGTCTGATAATTCTGCCTAGACGTAATTTTACTTATAGTGAGCATTGCATTGTTCAATTTACCCACAAGAGAAACTCTCATGTATCCTAACAAGAAAAGGGAGATGCATGTATAGTATTATATATTATATATGTATATTATATACAGTATATATTCCCTTCTTCCCTTCTGAAGAATAATTCACTTCTCATGATGTAATATTCATACCATTGTAGAAAAATATATAAAAGAAAACAGCTTTATTTATTTATTTATTTATTTATTTATTTATTTATTTCCTTTTGCTAGTGATTTAACCTCGCACTAACTCAGATACGTTTTCGGTGACGACGGGGTGGGAAAGGAAGAGGACGTCGCCTTTGCCAGCATTTGCCCGGGGTGAAAATGGCAAACAACGGAAAGCCATAACATTTACATGGGAACAAGATGGGACACTTAATTTACAATTCAAAATTATGCTCGTCGCGTCACGGAAGAAAATGAGAGAATTCAATTCTAACAACATTTATAATTCATCTTCAGTAAAAAAACAAAAAGTGTTCACTACCTATAATTCGCTGAGTTTGTGACATTTGCATGGAAGCTAAGGGCTCCAACCTTGTCGATCAATCGCCTGACAATATTCCGGAGATCTGTGAAACTATTCTGGTAACACGGTATTTGAAGGTTAGAGCCGGTGTCTACATAATTTGGTTTCAAGATCGCATCCGAAAGTGGTTTTATGGTTGCATTTTTCTACAAGTTGCTTTACGTCGCACCGACAGAGATAGGCATTATGGCGACGATGGGATAGGAAGCGGCCATGGCCTTAATTAAGCTACAGCCGCAGGATAGCCTGGTGTGAAAATGGGAAAACAAGGAAAACCATCTTCAGGGCTGCCGACAGTGGAGTTCGAACACACTATCTTTCGAATGAAAGCTGATAGCCACTTGCTCGGTACGGAAGAAAGAAAAGACAACCGAAAAAGCATAACAAGGATAGAGATGAGAATTATAGAAAAAGAGACCTGACGAGCTTGCTGAACGCGCAAATCACATATACGGAGGACGATAACGGAGTATCTCCTTCAAAACGACAGAATGGCCGACAAAAGTCTCTTAAGATGGATACATGCACATCTACCAACGAACCAAACCATTGGAAACTTCGAACTAGTAGTTAAGATGTAATAATAATGCAGGGGTAAGGTAGGTTTGCGTTTGGTCATTCTGGGTAATTGTCACAACCCGGTCAGCGAGTCCACCAAGATTGTTGAGTAAGGGGCTGATTTCCGTCTCAGTGTTCCGAATCAAACTTGCTTACTGAGAATCACGGTAGAAGTCAAGAGACGATCGGTTTTTAATAACAATATGGATTCCCCATGATACGAAGTACGATAATTTTCCAAACTACACATATTTCTCACCAAACGGTTCACTACTCCTGTTGTGGTTTCATTTGGGGACAAGAAATATTGTAGACATAAGATCCGCGTACTTAATGTGCATATGAATTGTCTGATAATGTGAATTTTGGTGTTTGTAGAGGAATATGCACTTGCAAAATGCAATATGGAATTCGAGGCTGTCGACCATGATGTGCCAAGACTCTCACATGGAACTACAACTGTTCAAAAGGTACTATTTCCTCTTCAAAATGAATATTAGTATTTCTTCCATATGCATTGCAGTAGTTGAATCCTATCGAATGTCATAAGCAATCCAGACCAAAAAAGACCTACTTCCTTAAAATGAGTACCATATCCGATCATTGTACGTTCCATGTGTCTTTTATTATAGGTTTTATGAGTTTCTTCCACAACTTTCTTATGATGAAAACAGACACTCCTAAACTACAGAAACTGTTAGGAATTTTAAAAAAGGTGCCATCCAATTTTCCATGGGTTTAAATGAGAAACTACGGAAAATTATTCAACAGATGAAGTGAAATGGCGTATGGCTTTTAGTGCCCGGGTGTGTCCAAGGACTTCGGTTCGCCAGGAGCAGGTCTTTTGATTTGATGCTCGTAGGCGACCCTGCTTGTCGTGATGAGGATGAGATGATGAAGACGACACACACACCCAGTCCCCGTGCCAGGGGAATTAAGCAATTATGGTTAAAATTCCCGACCCTGCCTGGAATCGAACCCGGGACCCCTGTGACCAAAGACCAGCACGGTAACCATTTAGGCATGGCGCCGGACCATTCAACAGTTGATTAACTATGGGATGAAAATCTGTCCCCCAGACCCGCTTCTAATTATACTGAATAATGCTTTAATGCTATGTGTTTAACTCCCTTCAACTGCTGTCTGGTTTTAAAATACCACAGAGTGGCGGTATTGTGCCTTTTAAAACAGTTTGCCAGTAAATGCTAACACGGGTCTCTTGCATTTAAACACTTTTAAATGTCAGCAAACTGTGTCGGGAACCGAACCGGCAACCTGATGCATAGAAAATGATCTCATATCCCAATATGGTACACAGCCAATCCCTTAATATAATCGGATATTTTCCATTCAAACTGAATTCCACCACTTTTATTGGTTTTCTCGTTTTCTTGGTCAGTATCAACTCCGAAAACACACCACAATTCCAATCAGAAGAACGATGAAAATAACTCAAAACATTCATTCAGTGAAATTTCCTGTGAAAACAACTGTATTTAAGTACAGTAGTAGACCGAAAAATGCAGAGTAGATTGTATCTTATGTAGTCTCGCAAAAATAACAAGATAACAAGGGGAAAAAATGCTTTGAATGCCGCACTGTGTCAGATGCACTTGTAAGGGTGACTAATTTAAATATGTAAAGTATCTACTTAAAGAGCTCCATGTGAGGATATGAAGCGTACAAATCAGTGTTGTTTCTGGTGAAGATGCTAAACGGCAGTTATTACCAATATGAAGGAATAATCTATTGTTTGTATGGCCAATCCTGTAATACAGAGCAGCCGTATAGGATCCGTATCAAATCGTGCTTTCTAATGAGCTAGAGATTGTAGGCCTACACTTCCTGTCACAAAAAAGTGATCACCGAGCTCGATAGCTGCAGTCGCTTAAGTGCGGCCAGTATCCAGTAATCGGGAGATAGTGGGTTCGAGCCCCACTGTCGACAGCACTGAAGATGGTTTTCCGTGGTTTTCACACCAGGCAAATGCCGGGGCTGTACCTTAATTAAGGCCACGGCCGCTTCTTTCCAATTCCTAGGCCTTTCCTATCCCATCGTCGCCATAAGACATATCTGTGTCGGTGCGACGTAAAGCAAATAGCAAAAAAAAAAAGTGATCGGCAGAAAATTTCTTATTCCTCAAATACAAGCACGTCCGAAAGAAAGAGGCACATTACTACAGAAATTCTTAAGCGAATTAATACGAAGGTTGGAACTTAAATAGTGGCAACTATTTATTTACAACAGATACAAATGAGTTACATGTTGACAACCTTTCCTGTAATTCAACGTAGTCACCAGTGTTGTGTATAACCCGCTGCCAGCGATGTGGAAGTCGTCGTATACCTTTAGCAGAGCCTGTTCTGTTGATGGTGCGAATGGAGCGGTCTACTGCCTGTCGAATCTCTGCAACAGTTCTGAAGCGAATGCTCACGAATCGTCTGGTTTCGATCACTGTACAGTAACGTGGCAAGAGCATCCACTTCTTCACTGACGGTCGTAGGACGACCTGCCAGATGAATGTTCGCCACAGTTTGCCGACCATCGTTGAAGGCTTTTACCCACGTGCAACTGTTCTGTAAGGCAATGCAGATTCCCCGCAAGACTTTTGAAGACCTTGATGACACTGACGTGCTGTACGACCTCTGGCACATTCAATCTTGATCCAACTCCGTTGTTCCTGTTTGGAAAACGTAGTGACAACGTTACGTTAGACCGCTAGCTCACAAGTGACTGTGTTTATCTCGCTTGTGCGCACGCAGGTGATGTGGGAAGGGCGAGTCCATTTGCTCTGAGGTAAGTTAGGTATGTAACTAACGTGTGCTATCAGCGACAATATTAGATTCCGTTGCATAGCGTCTCCACAGCAGTGCTGCCACTATTTAAGTTCCAACCCTGGTAGATGGAGGTTTATCTACAATATCCGTCTTACTAATAAACGGTGTATAACTTTTATACAAGGTTTATACACCGTTTATGTGAAATTCGTTACTAATAAACCGTGTATAAGCCTCCTGTGTACACATCTGTTATAGTTATTCACTGAATTGCTTATACAGAGCAGGACCCTTGTATAAGAGTTGTATAACAGGGAGTAGCGGAAAAAAGAAACGAGTGAGCAGTTTATTTTCGTGGTATTTATTGTCTACAGTAATATAATCGTGGTGAAATATTCGACTTACCTATTTAACATTGAACACACATTGAAAGAATGGACGATAACGTTGATGATCTTCACGATATTTTAAAAATAGAAGACATACACCATTCAGAGGTTATGCAGGCTAGACATCTTCGTAAAGTAAAACACTTTAAAGAGACGGAATGACAATGAATAACTATAAAAGAAATGATGGTTGGGCGTATCTTTGTGTAATAATGTGTTACTGCTTAATAGACTTTTGATATTGCAAGTTTATTATACATTATCTGCCCCTACAAAGATCTTTCTCAAATTTGAGTACCTATAAAATGGGACATATTCCTCGAGATAAAAAATGGCATAACTTGAAAACCATACGTAATATGATTTCCATACTTTGTAGTTGAATACGCAGAAATATGATGTATAAATACGTAATAGAAACTTTTTTGATCAAACCTTTCTTTTAAGTTACAAAACAGTTCTTCCTTTCTCCTGAAAAGTAAGGATTTTGGAATGTGTACCCTTTTCAACTCGCCGATTCAATTACAATTGCTTACGTTTTCCGTACTACCCCAGTTAGGAGCTTTCGATCTTTTCTTAGCTTTTCCATTTCTTTTTAGGTGTTCATTACACAAGCAAGCTGAAGAAATGTTAATATCAATACAGGTCAATTTCCAGCTGTCTCACGGAATGGCAATGAATAACTAAGTTATAAAAGAAGTGATGGTTGGGCGTATGTTTGTGTAATAATGTGTTAATGCTTAATAGACTTTTGAAATTGCGAGTTATTATACATTATTTGCCTCTACAAAGATCTTAGATCTTTCTCAAATTTGAGTATAAAAAGGGACATATTCCTTGACATAAAAAATGGCATAACTTGAAAACCGCTCGTAAAATGATTTCCATACTTTGTAGTTGAATACGCAGAAATATGATGTATAAATACGTAATAGAAACTTTTTTGATCAAACCTTTCTTTGAAGTTACAAAACAGGTTTTCCTTTCTCCTGAAAAGTAAGGATTTTGGAATGTGTACCCTTTTCAACTCGCCGATTCAATTACAATTGCTTACGTTTTCCGTACTATCCCAGTTAGGAGCTTTCGATCTTTTCTTAGCTTTTCCATTTCTTTTTAGGTGTTCATTACACAAGCAAGCTGAAGAAATGTTAATATCAATACAGGTCAATTTCCAGCTGTCTCACGGAATGGCAATGAATAACTAAGTTATAAAAGAAGTGATGGTTGGGCGTATGTTTGTGTAATAATGTGTTAATGCTTAATAGACTTTTGAAATTGCGAGTTATTATACATTATTTGCCTCTACAAAGATCTTAGATCTTTCTCAAATTTGAGTATAAAGAGGGATATATTCCTTGACATAAAAAATGGCATAACTTGAAAACCGCTCGTAAAATGATTTCCATACTTTGTAGTTGAATACGCAGAAATATGATGTATAAATACGTAATAGAAACTTTTTTGATCAAACCTTTCTTTGAAGTTACAAAACAGGTTTTCCTTTCTCCTGAAAAGTAAGGATTTTGGAATGTGTACCCTTTTCAACTCGCCGATTCAATTACAATTGCTTACGTTTTCCGTACTATCCCAGTTAGGAGCTTTCGATCTTTTCTTAGCTTTTCCATTTCTTTTTAGGTGTTCATTACACAAGCAAGCTGAAGAAATGTTAATATCAATACAGGTCAATTTCCAGCTGTCTCACGGAATGGCAATGAATAACTAAGTTATAAAAGAAGTGATGGTTGGGCGTATGTTTGTGTAATAATGTGTTAATGCTTAATAGACTTTTGAAATTGCGAGTTATTATACATTATTTGCCTCTACAAAGATCTTAGATCTTTCTCAAATTTGAGTATAAAAAGGGACATATTCCTTGACATAAAAAATGGCATAACTTGAAAACCGCTCGTAAAATGATTTCCATACTTTGTAGTTGAATACGCAGAAATATGATGTATAAATGCCTAACAGAAACTTTTTTGATCAAGCCTTTCGTTAAGCTACAAAACAGGTTTTCCTTTCTCCTGAAAAGTAAGGATTTTGGAATGTGTACACTTTTCAACTCGCCGATTCAATTACAATTGCTTACGTTTTCCGTACTATCCCAGTTAGGAGCTATTGATCTTTTCTTAAGCCTTTCCATTTCTTTTTTTTTTTTTTTTTGGCGTTTATTTCACAAGCAAGCTGAAGAAATGTTGATATCAGTATAAGCCAATTTCCAGTTGTCTCACTTAGTGTTGCCACTGCCTTTTCGATATGCCGTGCTACTGTGCGACTTTCCGGAAAGTTTTGCTCGTAGATAACCAGCAGAAGCGATTATAAAGGCGGTGAACGTGCGAAATACGTCGGTGAACTACAGGAAGAGATTCCTACGCCTTGGAACGAGTGTATACGTGCTGTATAGTAATACAATGCGTATACCTCGTTTATTAGTAAGAAAAATGTAAAACGCTTATACAGGGTTTATTCACTGTATAACTAAACAAGAGTTAAACAACTGTATAAGGACTTTTTATTAGTAAGACGGTATGTCAATAATAGGGTGCTTTTAGAACGAGTGCAAATGAAAAAAAATATCGCTCTTAATTGACCTAAACATTTCTTGTCATTTTCTTAACATACCAGAACTACACATGTTTTAAAACCAAAATGTATATTATGGACGAATCTATATTAAAGAGTACGACAAGAAAATATTTTATTATGAATGACCACACATAGTTTTACGATGATTCTTCGTTACAATAACAATGTTACTGGTTTTACGTCCCAATAACTACGTTTTTATGGTTTTTGGAGACGCCAAAGTGCCGGAATTTTGTCCAGCAGGAGTTCTGCTAGGTGTCAGTAAATCTACCGACACGATGCTGACGTATTTGAGCACCTTCAAATACTACCGGACTGAGCCAGGATCCAACCTGCCTAATTGCGGTACAAAAGTCCGCTCAGTACTTGTGTCATGAAGTGTACTTGCATAAGTCTGGCAAGATGTGAAATGAGTGAGCACAACAGCCTAAAAACGTCCTTGTTCGCGAAAATAATCCCCAATGTCAATTAAATGAATTGTACCGAGTCTACGAACTGCTTGCAACAGAGAAAAAGAAGGAAATGCAAAATGATAAGTGACATTAAAGAGGAAGACGCTACTCAATCCAATGTGTTCACTCCCACACCTCAACCCAGGAAGCAGTAGATCGTGGTCTTTACGCAACAGCATAAAACTTGAACCAATTTAATTATGCACTGAGTTCCATGAGTGGGCAAGGGAGCCGAGCCAGCTCACTGAACCGTTAACTCCAGTAGCTACAATTACGTTTACGAAGATAACACCGAAACTAAAGTGTCAAGGTTGGAGATAAGAAGCAGTGTTGACAGTAAACAGAGGTAACAATTGTCTGGCTAGTGGAAAATAGTTCAGCCTTAGAGGCGTGATACCAGTCTCAAAGACAGGTGCACTTCCACCTATTCTGCCTTTTTGTAAACTACGCGGGAAGTTTACAACCTAATACTTTATTATTTCCTACTCACAATTTCTAAGTTCCTAATTTCGTCTGCCAAAACCATAGGCTCTTAATAATTCATGATTGGTGGAAACACACTTATTTTAAGATGATGATAATAAAAATAATAATCATCATCATCATTGTACGGTCTCTGCTTCTTTCTGAAGTAGTGCCATCCAGGCAGTCTGTCTACCAATTTCAACATCCCAATTGTGCTGCTGTCCAACAACGAAATCGGAATTCGGTTCCTATATCTGAGTTAATTTACTTAATTAATTTAATTTTGTCGGATGACGATTCTACTGATATTCGGCCGCATGAAAGTTAATTTCTTTATTTTTTCCAAGTCGGTGACCAGTTTATTTACCTTAAAGAAGTGTTCGTGTTCGATTGCACTGACACTCGACACGGTATCTTTGCATTTCTTTAATCCCTTCATGGGAACGGTACAAGTTTAAAAATTACACAATTTGCTGGTGAAGTGCCACCTTCGCGAGCACAGATTCATGTAATTGTAAATAAATTTGAAACTGCTAGCTCAGTGGTAAATAAAAAAAAAAACATGCGCGCACACGAACAGTTTTAACAAAGGAAAAGCTAGATGACATTTGTGCGAATCTTGAACGGTCACCGAATAAATCACTCACAAAATTAGCACAACAAGTAGGGGTTTCGGTTTCTTCTGTATACAGAGCTACAAAGCTGTTACATATCACACTGTACAGGTTTACACGTGCCTATTGTGTAAAACCTGCTGATCCAGCAACAAGAGTGAGATATTGTTAGTGGTATCTTGCATCATTGAATGATCGTTTATTCGACCCACAGCTTGTGTTCTTTCGGCCGGAGATTCTAACCTTAAATGTGGATCCTGTGGATCACACACAACACTATCCTCCACTACAACATCACGCAGTTTCCTACACACGGCAGAAACCGCCCAACATCGTCGGAGGGTCTTCCTTACAAGGACTGTACCCGGCTAGAAATACCCACACGAAATTATTAACTCAAACAATAAGAAACAGGTTGCAGGAGGCACAACTTCACTATAGACGCCAGTGACGAGGCCTAGCTCTCAAACGTAGATACCATGAAGCGCGGCACAAATGGATCCAATATTATGCTGAATGGCCTCTTCAGAATTTGCATAAAGTCCTTTTTTCATCGATGAGTGTCGCATAAGCCTTGTTCCTGACGATCGCCGGCAAAGTGTTTGGAGGCAGTCTGGTCAGGCTTCACATCTCAGACAGATTGTCCAGTACGTGCAGCAAGGTTGTGGTTCCCTGATGTTTTAGGGTGGCATTACGTGGGGCCACCGTACGCCATTTCCATTCATGCAGGACAATATCACACGGCTGTACGATACAGGAACGTCATCCTCCGACACATAGCGACAGCGTATCGCCAGCATTTTGGAGGGGAATTTGTCTTAATGGACAATAATGCACGCATCCTCGTGCGGTTCTCGTTAACGACTTCCTTCATGATCACGATATCAAACGACTAGAGTGGCCACCAATGTTCCCGGACAGGAACCCCATCGAACATACCGTCGTTGAAGAAACAAAACCTCGTACCTCACAATACTCTTCCTATCCATTATTTTCCTTAAGACTGGTCATGCCTCCCATCCATATATATGTAGATGCGCAGTCCATCACAACTATTATTGTCGTTGTGTTCATGTTCCTATGCATATGTGTAAAGCAAAATAAACCTCACCGTACCATACTGTAGGAATGTATGTTTGCGTGAAGTATTTACGCACTCCTACAGTATATGGTATTTAAGGTTCATTTTCCTTTACACCTTCGCATAGGAAAATGAAGACAACGAACATTGTTCTGATGGACTGCATATCCGTATGTGGCTTGGCGGCGTGACAAGTCTTAAGAAGAATAATGGATAGGAAGAGCATTGTGACATACGAGGTACTGTTTCTTCTTGGATAAATTAAAGAGGCTGTTTATGGACGTCACGAGCCACCAACCACTGTGAGAGATCTACGCCGATTCATCATTGAGTGGGGGACAATTTAGACCAACATTACATCGATGAACTCGTGGGTAGTACGCCAAGACGAATTCAGGCATGCATCAATGCAAGGAGACATGTTACCCGGTATTAAACATACTTGTGAACGCTATACTCAGTAACTCAAACTGAGAAAGCAAAGCTGCATTGTTGTAGAGGCTCTCATTTGTTGTTTTGTTGGGCAATAAATAATGGTGATATGGTACCTCTGTCATGTCCCTCGTTCGTGTTCTTCATAAAGAGTCATGAACTCTTTAGTCCGAGGTGATGCAAAACTTCTTTTTTGATGTGTATATATATGATGATGCTTGTCGTTTAAAGGGCCTAACATCTAAGGTCATCGACCCCGTTGTGTATATATAAATAAGTTGCTCAGGCATAATACATAATCTAACAAGTAACCAGAAACAAGAGAAATAGCAATTAATATATTGACGATGCCTTCTTTACTTAAAAAGTGCACTACTCTTCTTATATACTTGTTCAGGTAAGATGAATTCGAGTAATAACAGTACGAGGTGCATAGTGTTCCAGTAACTCCACACTTGCATTGCTCTGTTTGACATTTGAGTTTGCAGTTAAAATTTTTATATACCTGTCCCCCTGCACGTGGCTGTAAACCGACAATACCCAAGCACATGTGGGAGTTCGTGAAACTGAAATGAAATAAATTCAGTGCTTTATCCAAAGCTGTCAGGTAATGTCAGCTTTATCCAAGTGAAGCGTGGATTATTCGGTCTCCTTGCTTTACCCGTGACATAGCACATTTGATGGCCATGATCGTTAAGGGACACGCAGTCTGTCGTGTATTCGACTGCTGTCAACTAAAAGGTCGGATAACTCTGAAATTATGCACTTCCGGATCCATGTTGTCATATATATAAATATTATATGAGGAACTTCTTCCTGAAATATTGCCACCGAGTTTTGATACACTCTGTATAAACAAGTTGCCGACGTATCGAATACATTGCAATATTCATTATCAAGGCGAATGAAATACCCTTAACATCAATTACTAGCTAACTGGAGAAACAGATTACCTACAATCGAGACCGTACGAAAGAGAAAGTAACATTCCTAATTAAATATAAATGCAAAAATGAAATTATACAACTCATCATTTATTTACCTCAGATCGTATCCGATGATTCGGGAATTTATACTGGCAGATCTTACCCCACCAACACCTGTAAGTGTGCTTTTGAGGATAGGTACAGTGGCTACTAACCAAATAAAAAAAACATCCTAATTTACATTTTATACAAAAATGAATTAAGAAATGACAATAACATGTACGAAATAACTATGCTAAGTTCAAGATTATATGAAGTAGAGTGGCTAGTTGCTTTCCATTCCTCTCAACCTTCCACAGTATTAGACTGGGGCGAGGCTGGGTTCACCTTACAATTTCCAGATATTTGGCAACAACAGCACTCTTTCTCTTACTAGAAGACCAGGGATAGAGTGATTGATCGACTTTATTTATTTATTTAATTTAACTCAAAATGTTTGCTGTCATCAGTAATCCCGAATATTCAGGGTGGTAACAAAAACGCAACTTAGGGGACAGGAGGGATGGCGGTGATGATGATGACGATGATGATGATGACGCACCGAGCAAGGAACTCCAATTTCGTTCTTTCCACACAAAGAAATCAAATTCATTGTAACGAAATCCCTCGGACCTGCTCATAAGGCTAACGTAAATATTGGATATTAGTAGCCGTGGATTTTACCTTCAAGCACTCGAATAATCCTCAAGAGGAGATAATGCAGATAGCGACGTACAATATATGGGATAGAATAACCAAAATGTAATATGCAAGATCATGGTAGGTGGTCTACAATGTCTAGAGAGATTAAAGTCTAATGACGTCAGTCGAAGCATATCAGTAGTACCTTTCACTGCACAGCAACAAGCAGAATGGTCACTGGACGTCACACATTACAGACATCACATTTCAGATAATGTAACACAATTACGTGAAATCCGTTTTGCTGAGTGTACAAATATGATCAAATCATCCCAAGCAAACCTTTGGCTTGCTGCCTAGCTGACGTGATAAAGGCGTACTCGTTTTTTTTTTTTTTTTTGTTTTTTTTTGCTATTTGCTTTACGTCGCACTGACACAGATAGGTCTTATGGCGACGATGGGATAGGAAAGGCCTAGGAGTTGGAAGGAAGCGGCCGTGGCCTTAATTATGGTACAGCCCCGGCATTTGCCTGGTGTGAAAATGGGAAACCACGGAAAACCATCTTCAAGGCTGCCGACAGTGGGACTCCAACCCACGATCTCCCGATTACTGGATATTGACCGCACTTAAGCGACTGCAGCTATCGAGCTCGGTCGTACTCGGTTCAACTGGAAGGCTGTGCACTCGATTCTCCGACAGGAAGTTGATAAATTTAGAACAGAGACTTCCATTTCTGAAGAGGCATTTACTTCTGAGGTTCACTCAGCCTACATCAGAAATGAGCACCAAGTTATTTTCTGGGGGGAAAAGGCATTCTATCCTAAGCTTAAGAACAGTAGAAGCCAGTACCATCCACTTCTCCAAGGGCACTGACAGCCTGAATGGACATTATTCTTTAATCTCTTACGCCAACGCAAAAATCGGAATTGAGTCCCCTAAGTGTGGTTCACATTGCTACGAAGACCTCAGGGATCACAAAATTCTAGGTTTCAAATCCCTATAAATTATACATGTGAAATGGGATATTACTTGTATTGATAGTTACGAAGAGCAACCGGGTTTCTTTGTTTTCTTTAACACACTGAAGGAACGGAACCTACAAGCAAAATTCGTACACATAGTAAGTAGGTCATTCCTGTAGGCGAGCATTTGGTCAGATGTGCAATCACTCGCCTATCCCTGCGTGATGCAACCTCACGGTCTGCTCCTAATATATTCGTCTCTAATTTATGATAGTTTTATTTTCTTTAGTTTGAGTCAAGAGTGCATTGCAAATAGGTCTATTAGAAATGAGAATATTATTTTATAGTTATCTACATACATGGTGTACCACGGGCATGTCAAGTTCACGCACGAGCTGACAGCTCTGGTTGCGTGAGAAACAGCTGTACGAGCGCTGGCCCAGGACGTTGTCACATAGCCCAAGCCTGGAGGGGTGTGCATTACGCGTTCGTAACTGCGGTACTCCGCGCAATACATGCAGATATTCTTTCGTAAAGATATACATAATGTGTTCAACAGGTGTTTGAATGAAATACGCGTAACACCATGTTTTGTCATCACCGCGCTTAATGTTACGGTTTCATGGCTAAATGGTTAGCATGCTTGCCTTTGGTTCAAGGGGTCCCGGGTTCAATTCCCGGTCGGGTCAGGGGATTTTATCTTTCATTAGTTAATTCCTATAACTCGGGGGCTGGGTGTTTGTGACGTCTTCAGCATTAGAATTCATCATAGGTAGGGCCTCATCCACACAGACGCGCAGGTCGCCTATACCAGGCCTCTGCGGAGACGACACGCCATTATTATTATTATTATTATTATTATTATTATTATTATTATTATTATTATTATTATTAGTATTACCGTGCATATTACGAAAATAAACAATTACTTCAAAGTTTGCTATAAAGTATAAAGTACAAAATAAAAGGTCTTTTAGGGGCTTGACATGCTCAACTCTCCTACGAACACTTACAAAGAAGAAGAATGCTGAATACTACACTGACTGACAGAGCAAATGCAACACCAAGAAGGAGTGGTTCGAAAGGGATGAAAGTTGGGGAAAAAACAGAGACGGCACGGACGAATAATTGATGTTTATTTCAAAACGATATGCAGGTTACACAATGCGCACGGCATCGACTCAGTAGGATGTAGGACCACCGCGAGCGGCGATGCACGCAGAAACACGTCGAGGTACAGAGTCAATAAGAGTGCGGATGGTGTCCTGAGGGATGGTTCTCCATTCTCTGTCAACCATTTGCCACAGTTGGTCGTCCGTACGAGGCTGGGGCAGAGTTTGCAAACGGCGTCCAATGAGATCCCACACGTGTTCGATTGGTGAGAGATCCGGAGAGTACGCTGGCCACGGAAGCATCTGTACACCTCGTAGAGCCTGTTGGGAGATGCGAGCAGTGTGTGGGCGGGCATTATCCTGCTGAAACAGAGCATTGGGCAGCCCCTGAAGGTACGGGAGTGCCACCGGCCGCAGCACATGCTGCCCGTAGCGGTGGGCATTTAACGTGCCTTGAATACGCACTAGAGGTGACGTGGAATCATACGCAATAGCGCCCCAAACCATGATGCCGCGTTGTCTAGCGGTAGGGCGCTCCACAGTTACTGCCGGATTTGACCTTTCTCCACGCCGACGCCACACTCGTCTGCGGTGACTATCACTGACAGAACAGAAGCGTGACTCATCGGAGAACACGACGTTCCGCCATTCCCTCATCCAAGTCGCTCTAGCCCGGCACCATGCCAGGCGTGCACGTCTATGCTGTGGAGTCAATGGTAGTCTTCTGAGCGGACGCCGGGAGTGCAGGCCTCCTTCAACCAATCGACGGGAAATTGTTCTGGTCGATATTGGAACAGCCAGGGTGTCTTGCACATGCTGAAGAATGGCGGTTGACGTGGCGTGCGGGGCTGCCACCGCTTGGCGGCGGATGCGCCGATCCTCGCGTGCTGACGTCACTCGGGCTGCGCCTGGACCCCTCGCACGTGCCATATGTCCCTGCGCCAACCATCTTCGCCACAGGCGCTGCACCGTGGACACATCCCTATGGGTATCGGCTGCGATTTGACGAAGCGACCAACCTGCCCTTCTCAGCCCGATCACCATACCCCTCGTAAAGTCGTCTGTCTGCTGGAAATGCCTCCGTTGACGGCGGCCTGGCATTCTTAGCTATACACGTGTCCTGTGGCACACGACAACACGTTCTACAATGACTGTCGGCTGAGAAATCACGGTACGAAGTGGGCCATTCGCCAACGCCGTGTCCCATTTATCGTTCGCTACGTGCGCAGCACAGCGGCGCATTTCACATCATGAGCATACCTCAGTGACGTCAGTCTACCGTGCAATTGGCATAAAGTTCTGACCACTCCTTCTTGGTGTTGCATTTGCTCTGTCAGTCAGTGTATATCGTTACTACATCGCTTCTGTAACAAAACATCTTATTTTTATTAATTTATACAAAAAATAGTTTCGATTAAAGTAGCATCTCCGTAAGTAACCGTAATGATACAGAAGTGCACAAATACAAACACACACTAAGAAACTACAGTGTAAATCCTTCTACCACAACCTATGTAGTTATGTGTTTCAGCCATTACTTGATTACTTGTAGACCAGAACAGGTAACTGGGGCTAGTCATCGGTACACGTGCACAGCCCTGAGTCAGCAACGTGGGGAAGTACAAGCTGACTGAGGGGAAGCGACTTTTCTCCACGTTCACACGTATTTCTAGCACGAGCTCTGGGCTTAAGGCGGGCAAGGTCTAACACCCGTGGTGAACGAAAAATCATCTTTTTCTACCGCTTTTCCCCACACCTGTGGGGTCACGTGTGCGCACTGTGATGCACATGTGGATTTGACCCTGTTTTACGGCCAGCTGCCCTTTCTGACGCCAACCCTATGCGGAGGGATGTAACCACTATTGCGTGTTGCTGTGGTGATTAGTAGTGTGGTGTGGTGTATGAATATAAAGAGGAGAGTGTTGGCACAAACACCCAGTCTCTGGGCCAAAATAATTCATCCGACGCGATTAAAATCCCCGACCCGACCGGGAATCGAACCTGGGACCATCTGAACCGAAGGCCTCGACGCTGACTATTCAGCCAAGGATTCGGACCCGTGCGCCATCCAATACTAACTGCCATGATTTTCATCTACATCAAATAGGGCAAGTAACATAATCCTGTTTAAAGAGGCCTGTTATGTTGTGAAACCCACCTTTTTTCGGTATGTATGGTTATGAAACTGATTCGTAAAAAATCGGATGTCACATTTTTGCACGAATACAACATCTTTCATACACATGATCGTTCGAAAGTATATCATAAAAAAACAAACTGAGGCCAACCAAACGACCACGGAGACTCCCACCTGATAAATTATGGTTACGAATCTACTTTATCTTACCCTCTCCCAGTTGCCTCTGGGTACAAATTGCGAGTTAGGGGATGGGTTCCTATCCTGATACATTTCACCACCCGTGATCCCGTGACTACCAGACAGCACTTTTCCTTCACCCTGAGGATTTCTTTACATGGTTATGAGGGTATTTAGGGTGTGTATTACGGATGTAAAGGAGAGGGCGTACACAGGGTCTCTCATATGAAGTAAGACCGAACGCATGGTGTTTCTACTCTGCGCCAAGGCAGCTGCCTCAACCGAAGTTATGTCGGGCGGCCGTCCTGCTTTAAGTGTGTGTACAGTCTTATATGAAATCTTACCTTATAAAAGATGCTGGAAGTGTCGTCCTTCCTGGGTTATACAGGCATTGTACCCGGTAACCACATTCTAGCTGACGCGAGTGAGTTCTGCCACTGTAATGTTTCTGATTTCATTCGTAATGTTTTCTTTCAGTTCCTCCAATGTGTGAGGATTTGTTCGACACATTTTTTCTTTCAGTTTACTTTACAAGTAAAAATCACTCACTGTTAGATCTGGAGAACGAGGGGGAAATAGACCAGCACTGATCGCTCTGTCTGCAAACACTTCCGAGATTGTAGGAAGCTACATGAGCAGGAGCTGAATCATGTTGAAAGCACCCACGCGACATTTCTTATTCCGTGAACTGATGGAAGAACGCGTCGAAATGTCATCTTGGTACCTCTCTGCATTTACTGCCATCTCGAAAAAACTAGGCCCCATTTTTCGTCTTGCACTAACAGCACACCAAGCACTAATCTTCCTATCATAATGAGGGACTTCATAAACACCAGTAGGATTTTTTGCGGCTGTGAGCTTGCATCCGGGAGATAGTAGGTTCGAATCCCACTATCGGCAGCCCTGAAGATGGTTTTCCGTGGTTTCCCATTTTCACACCAGGCAAATGCTGGGGCTGTACCTTAATTAAGGCCACGGCCGCTTCCTTCCAACTCCTAGGCCTTTCCTATCCCATCGTCGCCATAAGACCTATCTGTGTCGGTGCGACGTAAAGCCCCTAGCAAGAAGAAAGGATTTTTTGCACAACAATAGTGAGAGTTATGACTGATCACACGACCATTAAGACGAAAAACCAGAACTTTTACATACGAAAATACGGTGTTGCAATGATAACT
Organism: Anabrus simplex; assembly: GCF_040414725.1. Lineage (NCBI taxonomy): Eukaryota > Metazoa > Arthropoda > Insecta > Orthoptera > Tettigoniidae > Anabrus > Anabrus simplex. Next base: position 1,144,786,846 of record NC_090266.1, on the reverse strand, counting down.
GTCTCACCACGTTAACCGCTGAGATGCATATGCTTACGAGGTCAAACACGTGCAGGCTGCTTGCAAGATCAAGAACTATGCGCACGCCTCCCACACTGCCGCTTACGTATCGGAGAGTAAAACCGCTGCTTCGACGGTGTTAGTTTATATGAGAGACCCTGTAAGTCGCTGGTAAGACCCCAATTACAGTATGGTTCAAGTGTATAGGACCCACACCAGGATTACTTGATACGAGAAATGGAAAGGATCCAAACAAAGACAGCAAGATTTGTTCTGGGAGGACTTCGAAGTAAGGAGACGAGCTGCTTGACTAAGCGGAATGTTTCGAGCTGTCAGTGGTGAGATGGCTTGGGCTGACATTTATAGACGAACAAGCTTGAGTGGGGTTTTTAAGAGTAGGAAAGATCATAAAATGAAGAGACAGTTGGAATTCAAAGGACAACTTTGGGCATATATTCGTTTATAGGAAGAGGAATTAGGGACTGGAATAATCTATCAAGGGAGATATTTGATATACTTCCAATTTCTTTGAAATCATTTAAGAACAGAGTAGGAAAAGAACTGTTAGGGAACCTGCCACCTGGGCAACAACCCTAAATGCGGATCAATGGCGACTGATACAGGGAAGTACAATAAGTTAATTGGGGCGTAAGTAGTACACCACAAAACAGCACAAGACTTTCCTATGAACATACTATACGTTCCTATGGTCGATCGTTCCCGAGTTTCAGACATTCCAAAGTTGTATTGAAATGACTGGTAATAACCGTACCTGACACATCCCACTTCAAGCAGTTGTAGCCATGTCTATGTATAAGACGTGTTCTAAGCGTCTCATGGTTTTTCGGCTACCGAACAGCGTATTTTCGAGCGTTGTTGGGAATTGTGCATGACCTATAAATGAGAGAAAAACTGAGGATGCATGGCATAATCTTTGAGACAAGTATATGACTACTGGCAGGATCAACTAGAGAGCCGGCTGTCTCGAGAGCCGAAACCAAACGTCGCAACCCGCCGCCGACGAGTGCGGCCAGCGAGATACGGACTTGCTTTGCTCCGCTGGCCGCCCGACTGGCCGCCAACTGAAATAATCTCTTAGGCATCCGAATAATACGGGCTCTCACCTGGCCGGCGGGCATTCCAATGGGAATGGATCCCTTCACCATCCATCGTAATATCTCCACTTCGTCCACTGCCGAAGCCGGCAGAATCGTGAGAGAGGTGTACGACATGATATCCTCACGCCCGAGTAAGGGCGAGCGGTTACCAACATTACTGAGCGCTTCATATGAGCATGAACACTGGATGTGCAGAGGCTCGCAGCATTGCAGCCATGGGCTGGGGACCTGTCGCTCTCAACCATAGGACGTATAGTATATTCATAGCGACGTTGTGAGGTGTTTTGGGATGTACACGCGTGCACAGAAATGGTGTCCAGACATAAACAATCAACACTGCCCCACTCCAGTACTGAAAAGGAGGGGAAGGAGTGAAGGGATAGTGCTGAAGGCCACACCAGTACCGAAAAGGACAATTATGATGTAGACGAAGTATATGGTTAAAGTGATTTTGAACCCAGTACAGAGCAAATAGCGATTTCGCACGTTCGTCCACATTGATGAATTACAATCTTCAGCATACACTTCCCCACTGTACTCCGGGTTTCTAAGTCACTTTTTGCAACATTTCTGACCACTTTTCAACGGTCTTCTCAACAATATAGTCACTGGTGTCCCATGTTGCACAATCATCACTGCTAGGTTCTCTTACCCAAATTAAAAGTTATACGAACATAATTATATACATGTTCAATATTCCCTAACTAAAAATTATTTTTATAATATTATGCTCTTACATCTTAATTTATCAAATTAACATGATTTTCACTACTTTATGTAACAATATTTTATACGAAAATTCCCTAACCTAAAATCGGGAGATCGTCATTTACGAACATTTCCTAACCTAAATTTGGGGATCATACTTTTGTAGGGCTCCAGAATGAACAGGCTAACGCATCTCTCTTAATTAACGACATATAACGCGTCCCTGCAAAGGAAAAGGTACGTATGGCCGAGAGTCGGAACATGAACTACTGTATAAGTGCTATCCCATATGGTGGGCGCGTGTACGTGTACAATTCGTAATAAGCAATGCGACCCCATGCATGACATTACATAAGGTACACACTCTTATTAATGTACTGGTACCGCTGCCTCCAAATATTCATGAGCAACACGTCTTTTGTTTGATAATTATTTCGAACTGTCCGGCTCTATGGCTAAATAGCTTGCGTGCTGACCTTTGGCCACAGGGATTTACGGGGTTTGATTCCCAGGCACGGCTATAGTTAGTGTGTTGAGCTTTACCCCCCTACAGAGGTTCCCGTATTCGCTTCCCGGCAAGGTAGGGAATTTTAACTATCATTGATTAATTTCGCTGGCACGGAAGCTGGGCGTATGTGTCGTCTTTATCGTCCTCATTACGAATCTCAGGTCGCCTACGGACGTCAAATTAAAAGACCTGTAGCTGATAAGTCAAACATGTCCTCGGACACTCCGGCTACTGCAGCCCCAGAATTTTCCTGATGTCAAATTATGAAACCACGGAATAAAACATTTTCAGGGCTGTCGACAGTAGGGCTCGAACCTGCAAACTTCCGGATGCAAGCTTACAGCTGCGCTGCCCTAACCGCACGGCGCACGCGCGTAACAGCGCTGTTGCGGGAACTGATCGACTATTAAAAACCATTTCAAGATAACTTCACAACTTTCTCAACAGACTGCACAGGTAACTAAGCGGATGTCTTTACCTGTCATTCGCATAACAGCGTTGTTGTGTGAGTAAACTAATCGACTATCGAAAAAATCGAGATAACCTCACAAATCTCTCAACAGACTGCGCTAAAATATCGAGAGATAACTTGAAAACTCTCCCAAGAGTGTGCGTGCGCTGCTGTGTGAACTAATCGACTAACGTAAATTTCGAGATAACTTTATAATCTCTTCTACCAGACAGCGCAAATATCGGCAGTCGGTAATGAGCGCGCAATACCCTCTCCACTGCTCGCGGATCTGCGCACTCCCCACCCGCTCAAAGATGCAATAAATGGAGATGCACAAGACAGAAACCCTTTGTCGCCTCGAGAGAGGTGACCATGCCATGGCTTCTCACCCATCCCCTATTTTTGGTAAGGGGCCTGGGAGGACAGGACCACCTCTCGACCCTACCCCCTCCGAAATCAACAAAACAAAATCATCGGTTCGCTAACCTAGCCCCTGAGGATAACCTTGCACCCTTCCGCACCTCACACCTGTCAAACAAGAGCACGTGGTCTTAAAAAGCACGTGGAGTGAGGTTAGAACCCTTCAAGATGACGTCTGTAAGGTTAGCCTTGCACACTTATTCAAATTCCGCGCCTCACACCTGTCAAACAAGAGCACATGGTCTTCCTTGTAAACAATAGCGCGTGGCCGTGGCCGTGACGTCATGGGGTCAATGACCTCGTGGGAAAATGCTGATTCAGCTCCCATTGTTTCTCAGCCGCTGTTGCTACACTACTAAATTTCTCCGCTAATCCAATTGCACCATCGTTCTTAACGCAAAGAGCATCCCTATTTTTTTTGTCGGTATTGTTCTGGTACACCCTGAAACACATCATACTATCAACTGGATTTTCTGGCGGATATTATGAAATACATCGCCTTTAATATGCTCAATAATGTGAAAACAACCCTCAGAAATAGTCTTAAAACCAACACAGTGAATTCAATCCTTACTGCACGTGGCAGTCTTAAGTGTGTCAAAAAACCGCGGTTATGATTACACCATACCAGAAAATGTTCTCAAGCAAACTGACGTGATGGCAGTGTACCGCCGAGTAGCCCAACCCAGCACATCAACTGCAGAATAAAAAGGCAAATGATGATATGGAAGAACTATTGCTTTAATCGACATCGGTAAGTAAAAAATGTTTAAATTTCCTTTCTATTTTTATGCCGAAAGATCGGGTACGTGTATGCTATATATTTCTTTTAAGATTTTGACGGATGTTCTGGTTTTTTTTTATTTTTTTTTTATTTTTTTGCTAGTTGCTTTACGTCGCACTGACACAGATATATCTTACGGCGACGATGGAACAGGAAAGGCCTAGGAATGGGAAGAAAGCGGCCGTGGCGTTAATTAAGGTACAGCCCCAGCATTTGACTGGTGTGGAAATGGGAAATCACGGAAAACCATCTTCAGGGCTGCCGACAGTGGGGTTCGAATCCACTATCTCCCGGGTGCGAGCTCACAGCTGCGCGCTCCTAACCGCACGACCAACTCGCCCGGTGGATATTCTGGTATGACGGGGAAGCAAATTACTAGTTGGCAACACTGAAAGCATCTGGTAAAGCGGCTAGTGTAACGACGAATATGAAACCATTTGTGAGTCCTAGGCGTCACCTCTCACGAAAACAGCATAATCTTTTTGGAAAGAAAAAAAGAGAGAGAGAGAGAGAGTGTGTGTGTGTGTGTGTGTGTGTGTGTGTGTGTGTGTGTGTGTGTGTGTGTGTGTGTGTGTGTGTGTGTGTGTGCTTTTGTGTATCGAACTGAATGCTATGATCGAGGACGAAATGGGGGTGGGTAAGAAGCAGGGTTGAAAGGAGAGGGAAGCTAGGAGCTTCCGCTAGCCTGTTAAAGGAATTAGCAATAGAAAGTCCAACTGAATACAGAAACTTCTTGAGACTGGTACTGGATAATTTTTAAATTTGCTAGCTGGATTCTCCAACAGTTTTTAGAGACATTACCAGCCCGTATAAAGCTTGAGTTAGCTTACAATTTTCTTGCAAATGGAAACAGCTACAAGACTCTCGGTCACCTTTTCCAAGTGCCCAAACCAATTATCTGCAAGCTGATGTCTGAGGTACATGGTGCAAATTTATGAAAGTCTTCGAACACCGAGTTTCTATTCATATTATTATAATCAAATATATTACATTACATTAGTAATCTCAACATTACATTTTTTTCACTCGTGTTAACCTTCATTGGTTGATTCCTCTAGCTCGGGGTCTGGGTGTGTGTGACGTCTTCAACATCTTCAACATCCTCAGAGACATAGGCAGGAATTTGTTAACATTTATTATGATTATTAATAAAAGCAAAACAATACTCTTCGTGCACATTATTTGCTCGCAGTACCAAACACATTCAAATGCAACTAATGTGTACATATTCTGAGTTAAGGGTTTAAGTATTTCAGGTGCAAATGTCCCTCTATCCCTCTCCCTCGCTTATTTTTCTTATTTAACAATTTGCTTGATCGTAAGTAAGAAACTTCATATTTGATCCGTATTGACACAGTATTCAGGAGAATAGGAGAGGAATAACCACCTTTGAATACAAAATTAAATGGAATAACTAAAAATTACATACATATGAAATTGAAAGGCGGATAATTCCTAACCTATTCTCCTGAATACTGTGTCAATTTGCTTTACGTCGCACCGACACAGATAGGTCTTATGGCGACGATTGGATAGGAAAGGGCAAGGAGTGGGAAGGAAGCGGCCGTGGCCTTAATTAAGGTGCAGCTCCAGCATTTACCTGGTGTGAAAATGAGAAACCACGGAAAACCATATTCAGGGCTGCCGACAGTGGGGTTCGAACCTACTATCTCCCAAACGAAAGCTCACAACTGCGCGACCCCAACCGCAAGGCGAATTCTCTCGGTCCCTCAGTCCCACTCTCTTTCTCCCCCCCCCCCCCTCTCTCTCTCTCTCACACTCTAGCATATGTCCGGCTCCCGGTTAGAGTCCTGGCCCTTGGTCCAGGGGATCCTCGGTTCGATTCCCGGCCGGGTCGGGGATTTTAACATGCATTGGTTAATTCCTATAGCTCGGGGACTGGGTGTGTGTGCCGTCTTTGTGATTAGAAATCATCATGCTCATAGACGCGCAGGTCGCCTATACGGCGTCAACTCGAAAGACATGCACTAGGCCTTTTCGGAGACCACACGCTATTATTTTACTTCAGCATATTTCAAACTCTTTGAGAAACAGAGTAACGTTTCCCACACCTACTCTTGGAAAGTATGAGGAAATTACCTTATGTAGTTTTAGTCCCGAAGCAACTGTCCCAATCCTAGGCTCAAATCGTTGAGGCTACACAACTCCAATGAAAATCTTGTTAACGAACAGTTTATATACACAGGCTGCTGGTTAAGGAAATTGTAGACCTCATAGTACAACTCAATAACAGCTTAGTAATATAGCAAGTTTGCATCCAGTCACACTCGTCTCGGCGTCACAGAGTGAGGCACATATGGTTAGTGCGGCCTCTAGGAACTAAGGACACACTCCTTCTCTTCACACCCTAAAGACAATCATTACAAGCCTTGCAGTAACTAACCATAAAACTCCTCAATCCACAGCTTGAACATTTCAGCGTAAACTAGCAAACGTCATTTGGTGTAAACATTTCTTTAACCCACTTTGTTAAATTTACACCTGACCTACATCCTTTTACACTCCGTTATGTAAACACTATTGCAGGAGGGCAGTTTGTAAACATGTCCAAGTAAAATGAGGACGAAAGAAACCATTTCTTTAACATTCACAGTAGCGAACTTTTTTCCTATGTCAGACTATTTACTAAACAGAGGAACATCATCGAATGTTAAGATGTTTAAATAATAAACACCGGTTTTCAGATTAAATTGGGCAAATAGCTGACATGCCTTGTGTAGGTTTGAGAGATCTACAGGAGAAATCTACACATCATATCATGGTTAGCTGTTCGTAACCTTCCCGACAGGATGTGAGGCAAATACGATAAAGGAACAACGAGGGGAGAGACTTTCTATCAAACAGCCGCGTTCAGCGCTCACCGTTCTCTAATGTTTGCCACACGTTGGTATACATTTGTTGAGACGATAGCTGAAAAGTTTTGTGCTAGCGACGCAGCAAGCAAGGCAATTAACAAACCATTATTAAACTGGAGAAAACCCCGTTATTGCGTCAATGTGTTGGGCAGGTCACATACATTCGCAGGTACTACGAAATTCATCGTATAAAACATTGTAATATGGATAAATTATACGCCGAGTAACATTAAATTATTTACTTCAGTTTGGTAAAATGTAATGTCTTGAAATTATTGATGGGAACAACCCAGTTTCGAAAGCCCAGCACACACACTTGAGCCTCGCTCAATCCTCTAGAAATCTTCTCTCCTCGTTCCTGGCCCTTTTCCCCAGTTCATTGGGGTCGGTAATATGAGTGGATTTGGTCCAGCTTTACGGCCGGACGCCCCACCTACGTGGAAGGATGTATTCAATATAGTGTGTTTCTGTACTGGTTGGTAGTGTGATGAGTTGTTTGTATAATAATAATGTCATTAGCTTTATGTCCCGGTAACTAAGTTTACGGTTTTCGGAGACGCCGATGTGCCGGAATTTAGTCCCGCAGTTCTTTTACGTGCCAGTAAATCTACCGACACGAGGCTGAGGTATTTGAGCACCTTCAAATACCACCGGACTGAGCCAAGTTGGGGTCAGAAGGCCAGCGCATCAACCGTCTGAGCCACTCGGCCCGGCTGAGTTGTGTGTAGCGAAAGCTGTGTATTATGATGAACACAAACACACCGTCCTCGAGCTATTGCATTTTAGCCATACGCAATTAAAATCCTAGACCAGGCAAGGATTCGAAACCGGGGGCCCTCCGAACGCTGACCATTCAGGCAAGGAGTCGGACGAATGATGATGAAGATAATAATAATAATAATAATAATAATAATAATAATAATAATAATAATAATAATAATAATAATAATAATAATAATAATAATGGGAAAAGAATGAAAATAAATCAAGACTCAACAACAGGTATTTATTTTGGGAATCAAGATTAGTCAGATTCGAAGGTTTGTAGGAAAACGTTAGCGGCAAGAAGAACTGGTCAGATGAAAGAAGGGAGGCTGCCAGGCATAGAATGCTCCAATGGAAGGAGAAGAAGAAGAAAAGAAGAAGAAGAAGAAGTAGTAGAAGAAGAATAAAAGAATAATATCAGATCATTAAGTTACTTTACGTGGCCCTTAGACGGCCCTAAAGAAAGAAAGAAAGAAAGAAAGAAAGAAAGAATCATGAGAATAATAATAATATTAATAAGAGCTATAAGAGTCCGGAACAAATAGGAGGATGCAATGCTAGTCTCAACCCGAAATACCACGGTCGCCAACCCACGCTTCCAAGGCAAGAGCCCCTGGAAACTAAAATACTTGTGAATGTCTCTGGTTTTACTGCTAATACAATTTACAGCACGTTCATTTCTTTACGAAGACAATCACTAGTAGTAATTATTTATAATAATAGCTGTAAGAGTAGCGTCAGCCGTTCTCATTGAGAAAAAATGGCGTATGGCTTTTAGTGCCGGGAGTGTCCGAGGACAAGTTCGGCTCGCCAGATGCAGGTCTTTTGATTTGACACCCATAGGCGACCTGCACGTCGTGATGAGGACGAAATGATAATGAAGACGACACATACATCAAGCCCCCGTGCCTGCGAAATTAACCAATTATGGTTAAAATTCCCGACCCTGCCGGGAATCGGATCCGGGGCCCCTGTGACCAAAGGCCAGCATGCTAACCATTTAGCCATGGAGTCGAACGCTCACTGAGAGAACTCGGTTCACTCAAGGTTTAAATTCTGATCTGAGGGTCCATCTAACCTTGTAAGGTTACGTAAGGAGATTTGGGACATGAGAGGCAGTGAGTTCGGTCAAGGAAGCAATAATAATATAATAATAATAATAAAAATAATACCGGGCGAGTTGGCCGTGTGGTTAGGAGCGCGCGGCTGTGAGATTGTATCCGGGAGATAGTGGATCCGAATCCCACTGTCGGCAGCCCTAAAGATGGTTTTCCGTGGTTTCCCATATTCACACCAGGCAAATGCTGGGGCTGTACCTTAATTAAGGCCAAGGCCGCTTCCTTCCAACTCCTATTCCATCGCACCATAAGACCTATCTGTGTAGGTGCGACGTAAAGCCACTAACAGATAATAATAATAATAATAATAATAATAATAATAATAATAATAATAATAATAATAATGGGAAAATAATGAATATAAATCAAGGCTCAACAACAGTTATTTACTTTTGATGATGCTTGTTGTTTAAAGGGGCCTAACATCTAGGTCATCGGCCCCTAATGGTACGATATGAGAGGAAATGTAATGACAAATTAAAAGTACAAAATCCTCCACTGACCAGAATTCAAAACGTGAGGACGAAGAATGAATGGATGGATATGAATTTAAAACAATCAATAGATCCAACCCGCAACGCCTCACATTCACAGAAACGGACGTAAAACAACAATATTACTGACCAAGGGACTGTTTCTATAGCATAATACTAAATCTATGACGCTTACAGTCTAAAGGATACCAAAATCCAAGTCATCGGCTCCTCATAATGGTACTTATTGCTAGGAAAGTAGAACCATGGTATTTGTCATGTTGCGGTCCTAAACAAAACTAGCGTAGACTCGCGGTATTCCACACATTATGGTACTACTCACAGGTACTACGCACATGTAACACGGACCTATGGTGTTTCGCACATTGCGGCGCCATTTCAGGCAACGCAAACCTATGGTGTTCTTCACATAAGTGTACTAACTACAGGGACTCGCACTATACCGTGGTGTTCCTCGTATAGTGGGTACTAATCATAGGCAAGCCAGAACCATGGTGCCGCTCACCCATGGTGTCGCTCCTAAAGTGGTACTAATCACAGGTACTGTAAAAGCCGGCAACGCACTCTGTTACTACTAATCACAAACCTATTTGGTACCTAAAATAGTGGTGCTACGCGCATGGTGTTCCCCGCGCGGTGGTACTAATCACAAGTTTCATGGTTCTAAGACAATCATCCTTTAGTCGCCCCTTTTAATCGCCTCTTATGACAGGCAGGGAATACCGTAGGTGTATTCTTCGTCTGCGTACCCCATCCACAGGTGGTTGTGTGTTTGGTCAGCGAGAGGTATTTTATTTACCTCAAATCCGCCGGCAAGCCGGTTAGGACCCCCCTATCCGCCACCTGGGACGCGCCACGTGTATCACTTGTCCCCCTGCTACGCCAGCGTAGTAGGTTCGTGGGGTGTTTATTTTTGGAATCAAGATTAGTCAGATTGAAAGGTTTCCACAGTCTAGCTAAAACCAGCAAGGAGGTCAGACATGTAATGCGGCGTGTGCCGGGTGTGTGGAGTGGTGAAAGATTGGGGAGCGGTCGGATCAAGTGGAGTGTGTGGAGGAAGCTCGAAAGATGATCTGCATTGGACAGTACAGGACCACTATCAGGAGATAGCAGGGAAGAATGAGGAAGAGAACGAATAATAAAAAAGAATGTAAGGTAGAGATGGCAATGAAGGAGAAGGCGTTTCTTGCGGCAAAGGTGGTTACTCTGCTGCTGGTCATTGGAGGAGTGGAGGTAAATTCGGGGCCACAGAGTAGTAGCAACATGAGCTGGGAAGACATTGAAATTATAAGGAAGGTGGTAAAGGAGGTAGTGGAGGAGTTATGCCCGTTTGAGCAGTTAAAGAAATTGCTACAGGAGCAAGTCCAGGAGCACGAAAAGACGAGACAGTAGATCAAGGAATACACGAGAGATACTAAGGCAAAGATGGAGGACAGCGGGAGAGACTAAAGGAAAGAATAAAAAATATGGAAGAGCAGGTGGTAAATTTGAAGAAAGAAAGAAATAGCAGTCTGCAACCAGGACCGCAAGAAGACAAGACGGAAACGAAAGTAGACATTATCTACAAAGTGGTGGATGCCATTCAACAGAAAATGAAAATCAACTTCAGTGAGGTCGACATAGACAATGTGGAGAGGATAGGCAAGGCGAGAGGGCGCAGACCCATAAAAGTTTCGCTGCTATCTTCATTGATGGCAGATATAGTGATACGGAACGCTGGTAATCTAAGGAGTGAGAAAATTGGGATTAAGAGGGATTTAGGAAGTGAGGAGATTATGAATTTCAGAATTTTGAAGCAGCATTTAGTGAGGGCAAAACTGCAGAGGTTGAGAGCGTATATTAGGGGCCAGACACTGGTAGTGAGCCACGGAAATTGGTCCCGAAATTGGACAGTGACGAATCTGGAACAGAGCTTGCGGCAAGAAGAAATTATCAGGGCAGAGGAGGATGCGCATACTATCTTCGAATCGATCGATCGTAGAAGGAGTCAGAGAAGCAGAATATGAGATGAGGAGGGAGACCAGGGCAATAGTTAAGAAGCTGAGGACAGGGTGAGAGAAGAAAGGAAGTTTTTTTTTTTGCTATGGGCTTTACGTCGCACCGACACAGATAGGTCTTATGGCGACGATGAGATAGGAAAGGCCTAGGAGTTGGAAGGAAGCGGCCGTGGCCTTAATTAAGGTACAGCCCCAGCATTTGCCTGGTGTGAAAATGGGCAGAAAGGAAGATACAGGGAGTGAATGTTGGGGGGGGGGGAGGGGGGGAGCACAAGACGTGGCAAGTGCCCATAAACGAAGTGAAAATACTGCTTTGAGGGATGAAGCAGAAGCAAAAAGTGCCTTGGCTAAAGGGAGATGTGAGGTAAGAAGAGTAAATTGGACGAAGGCGCAGTGACAAGAAGTAAAAAAACAAGCAGCAGTAGTAAGTAAATTGTTTAAGCACATGAGAATAGTGGAGTGTGTGTGTTATTTGTAGCTAAGATAAGAGTAATTAAGTAGTTAATTTGGTAGGTGGTGAAGTGTGTATATTAATTGCTGTCATAGTATTTGAAATGTATAGTGAGTCTGATTGGTGTCAAATGTATCGAAAATGCAATAGAGTGATTAGAGTTCTATGTTGGAATGAGAGGAGAAGTACCGTAGTGAATTTAGATGGTTTTGGAAGGCTGTAATTAGGATGAGTTGGGTATTTGGTTAGTAAGTAAGGAAGAGAGTGATTGTAAAAAATGGTTAGGTGATAAGGGTAAAAGATAATGGTAAATGTGATGGCATAATTTAATATAGTGAGATGGTAAAATGTAGTGGCATAATTTTATATGGTGAGAGGCTTATGTGACTGTAGTTGAGATATTTTGGTTGGTGAATACAAGTGGTTTCAGGATGATTGTGATTCAATGATACGATGGAATGTTTGGTGAATTTGTAAATAATCACGAGGTTTCATGATTAAGTTCATGTGTGGGGATGGCTGGTACATGATCTGGACTAAGTCAATTGTTAGTGAATAAGGTAGTAGAGTGGCTGTAAAAATTGTGATGATTGTGGCGGATAAAAAGGCAGATAGTGATGTATGGTTGGTAATGTATAGAATGGCAAGTGAGATGGTTTAATTTATTGTGGAGAGTGGTTTGGAATTTTAAAAGAGAATAAGTATGGTTGATATTGAGGACGAAATGAATATGTGGTGAAAGAATATGACCAGGTGGTATAAGTTGAGATGGAGGTTGACTGTGACTCAGTGATACGATGGTATGAGCATGTGATTATGATTAGTATATCGTATGTAAATTACGAGAAGTGGTGGATTGATATAACGGTATTGGAGTAAGGAAGTTAATTGGGTAAAGATGATAGTATTGTGTGAAGGCCGCCAAGAGTGATTATGTGTATGGAATGGTAAGTGCGATGGTTTAAATAATGAGGAGATGGGCCTGAAATTTTGAATGAAACAAAGTTTGGTTGAGATTGAGGACGTAGTTGATATGTGGTGGAAGAATAAGACCAGGTGGTATAATCTGAGGTGGAGGATGATTGTGAATCAGCGACACAATGGTAGGTTTGGTGAGCTTGTAAATAATAGCGAGGTATCATGTTCATGTTCGGTTGGTAAATCAAAATACTTGGTGCTGTAGCTAGATAACGAATTTTAACAGTATACACTAGTAATGAAACGTAAGGGGAATAATTGCACACAGGCACGACAGTGGACGTAACGCGAAAGCTGGGTATGCAACTTAAGTAGAGCAACAGATAGGTCAGTGTACAGGATGGATTGTGCTGAGTTGCGGCCCCAGCCGGAAGTGATACGCAGTTTGTTTTAATTACAGATGCCGTCTGCCGACACTATTGTACTCTACACAGTAAATCTGTTATTATTTTAGTTTCTTATTATCATACTGCCATACAGCCTTCTGCCATGGACAACAGACCACCAATAAGGGGTGATCTTGGGCCATACAACAGTGTTTAATTTGACGCATTGTCATTTTATTATTATTATTATTATTATTATTATTATTATTATTATTATTATTATTATTGGTTTTGTTCATGTCTACCAATCTGGTGGCATTCTTTTCCTTTTCTTTTTGTGAGCTGGTTTAGGTCAGACTTGTTATTTTTCCTCTCCATTAATGGATCCTATACATATAATGTAGATCTGGAGGAAAAATAAAGCATTAATCAATCAATCTATCAATCAATCAATCAATCAATCAATCAATCAAAGGTTTCCAGGAAAAGATTAGCGGCAAGAAGAACTGGTCTGTTAAAAGAAGGGAGGCTGCCAGGCAAAGAATGGTTAAGAAATTCGTCACCCTGATTACATGCTACTCCAAAATCTGTAGCCCATTGTTATTTTGGTAACCCTTGTGGGTTCCACTGTAGATAGGGGAGGGAAAATACATCCACGGTATCCCCTGCCAGTCGTAAGAGACGACAAAGAGGGGAACCGCCGGCTTTCAATTCAGGAGCGTGGGTCGGCGACCAAAATATATTTATTTCAGTTCCCCCAGAGGGATGGAACATGACTAGGGACGTAAAACTCAAAGGCATGTAATTGTTAACCCGAATCTCTCTTTTACCTCTGACTCGTCTAGTTAGGAATTGTGATAAAGTTCCACAAAAAACAACAGGTCCAAGTGAAACAGCCATTGCTTTGTTGCCTTCCTGCATTTACCTTGTATGTCACTGTGGTACGTGTAACGCGTAATCCGTTACTCTGTGAATCCTGCAAGTTTACAACTGTTGTAGAGGAGTCGTCTATTTATGAGATGCGTACGTATTTAGTCCCGTATCAGCGCAAACTTGTCTTGTGTTGAGTGAGTGTTATGTGATTCATTAGCCTTCGTATGCGATTTCTTTTTTTAATATTAGTACAGTGATTTATTTACTCTACGGACGAGACTGAAGAAGAAACAAACGTAAACTGTGTTCAATTTGGATCTTATTTTCTTCTACCTTTTATCTTGAACTTAGAAATTGAGTTTCACAAATTTATGTTCCGCTGTTTTCTCCGTTATCCTGTGAATACCAAAATGAGCCCCCACCTCTAAACTCCAAGTCCCCTTTGAGTTCATACAAGTAATTTTCACTTTAGTTCCTTCCCCCTTTTATCGTAAATACTGAGTTACACATATTACTTGCCCCCGTTTTCCCGTGATGCTGCTGAGCAGAATCGATCGATATGGCAACCCTGTTACCATAAGAGGGTTGCCATAAGAGCAATACCCCTTTCTTAACATTAATGATCTATAGCAAGACTGCTTCATCAGAGAAAAGATGACGGAGGTTACTAGCATTAGTCCTTCCTGATACGACACCGAAAAAAAAAAAGATAAATAATGGCCACACCAGAAGCTCTAACAGCTATGATGTGCGTTCTCGTGAACAGAAACACAACGATGTTAAGATACTATAGAATCAAGAAACTGCTCGTTTTCGCGTTTACCTTTATATAGGCTTATGACCAGATTTTGCGAATATATCTTAATGGTCACCAATAATTAGGGATTTGTAGCGTTGGCCTCTCACCGCTAGGTTCTGTGGTTCAAATCCCGGTTACTCCATGTGAGATTTCTTTGGAGGCGGGACAGGGTTTTCTCCAGGTAGTCCGGTTTTCCCTGTCATCTTTCATTCCAGCAACGCTCTCCAATAACATATAATCATCTGTCAGTCATTTATCATTGCCCCAGAGGAGTGCGACAGGTTTCGGCAGCCGGCACAATTCCTATCCTCGCCGCCAGATGGGGGCTTCATTCATTCCATTCCTGACCCGGTCACTGACTGGAAACAGGCTGATGATTTTCATTTCATCTCAGATAAACACTACTAGGGGTAAAGGCGCAACGTTAAGCTACGCTATGCTAAGCAATGCGAAGCTATGTTGTGCCACGTCACGAATAAAACGTTAGGCTAAACTATACTAGACAGCCGTTTAAAGATGGCGGATTAATTGGAGAAGAGGCTTTTTTATTGACTGCTGTCGTGGAAGACGAAGTAAAAGAAAAACATGAACAAGAAGAAGGGAAGACTCTGTATACGTGAAATTGGAGGGAGAATAATTCATGATGAATTCCATCATTTGATTCAAACGTTGCATGGAAATGATTAATTGAAAATCGCTCTCGTCTAAATCAGGGACAGCTTCATGAACTTCTCTTCATTAATGAGAATGATACTTGAAAAATGAATATGAAGTACCCAAATTATAGAATGTACAGTAAAAATGTATGTAAGAGCAATAAACGATACGTGCAATCAATTTCCAGAATTTAATTTATTTGTTGCTAACAGTTGTCCTTCATGGTTATATCTCTTTAATAATTTTAACAGACAAGTATATTTTTGTATCTCTTCAATCAGTCTTTTATCCTTTGGTCTGCCTTCCATGATAATTAACAAGCACAAAAACAATGAAGCAATAGAATAGCTGCTGTATTGAGGTAATTCACGAAAGCCACACACATAAAACGACTGTCTACCAGACGCCGGGCAAGAAAGTGATTGTGTGCAAGCGCGAAGCCAGTTACAGCTATGAAAATCGCCTCCTTGCCGATCTGTAAAATTTAATTTGGCATTGCTTAGGTTAGCGTAGCTTAGCATGTAACTTCAGTGGAGCGGTTTTTTTTCGTTGGGTTATGTAGCATAGCGTAGTTTAGCTTTTTGTGAGTGGTGGTCTTAATTCTACCATATCCCGGAAAACTGGGTGGTGGCTACACCGGGGAAGAAATACCCGACGGTGTAAATCACTTGGCGCTACGTCTTGTGCACTGTGCCAACGAGTAAGGAGTAGGTAGCTGCTAGGAGCCAGACACCGATATATACACCGAGCGAGTTGGCTGCGCAGTTCGCGTAGCGTAGCTGTGAGCTTGCGTTCCCTTCTCAATCCTGTCCCATTCTTGTGTTGCCGAAAACCTGCGATGTATTGGTTGGCTTGACTGATTTCCAGCAAATGTTCGCTTTCGATTGAGGTTATGCCTATCGTCAGAAGTATGAAGCTCATTTCGATCATTCATTTCCCTATGCTTCTACCAGCTGAGGCCTGATTGAACAGTTTCCGATTCTGTATAAATAACCATTCTCAGTACCAAAAGGAGGAGGGTAATATGAGATACCTAGGTACAAGGTAATAACAAAAAAATATCGATGATAATAATAATAATAATAATAATAATAATAATAATAATAATAATAATAATAATAATAATAATAATAAAATAATAATAATAATAATAATAATTGAGTAATTATAATATTAATAATTTATTTGTATTATTATTTGTTTGTTTTCTGTTTGTTTCTTTTTTTCTTTATTAATCCGTTTACCGTCCAGGATTGGTTTTTCCCTCGGGCTCACCTCAAGGGCAGTATCCTGGAGCGTGAGACATTGTGTCGGGGATACAACTGGAGAGGACGACCAGCACCTCGTCCAAGCGACCTCCTCTGCTATGCTGATCAGGGGCCTTGTTGGGGATGGGAAGATCGGAAGGGATAGACAAGGAAAGGGAAGGAAGCGGCCGTGGCCTTAAGTTATTTACCATCTCGACATTTGCCGGGAGAAGAAGTGGGAAACCACGGAAAACCACTTCAGGAATGGCTGAGATGGGAATCGAAACCCCTCTACTCAGTTGACCTCCCGAGGCTGAGTGGATTCTGTTCCAGTCCTCGTACCACTTTTCAAATTTCGTGGCAGAGCTGAGAATCGAACCCGGGCCTCCAGGGGTGGCAACTAATTACACTAACCACTACACCACAGAGACGGAAATTATTATTATTATTATTATTATTATTATTATTATTATTATTCATCCTGGAACCATTTAACATTTACACTTCCATTACATGTAATTTGGGATCCCTGATTTCAATTTGATCAAATTCATGACCATCACCGAAAAATCCATGATATAAAGAAAACCATTCATTTGCGTAAATTTCTTCCGTACAATACGAATCGACGTAAATTTACTTGTGGCTCATTTACGTCATACATCGTACAAGAGCAACTGGAGTGCGTAACAAGATACCTTCCCCTTTCCTCACCATCCTCATGAATAACCAGCATCACCATGTACTGATGCTTTTGAAGTGGAAAGTGGCTTCCTATAAGGTCGAAAGCGTAGATTCCATGAGAAATGGGGAAGATAATTATTCTACCATTCAGAACGGGGAAATGCCAGATTTATCTTATAACCCTAATTACTTTTTTGCCATTTGCTTTACGTCGCACCGACACAGATAGGTCTTATGGCGACGATGGGATAGGAAAGGCCTAGAAGTGGGAAGGAAGCGGCCGTGGCCTTAATTAAGGTACAGCCCCAGCACTTGCCTGGTGTGAAAATGGGAAACGACGGAAAACCATCTTCAGGGCTGCCGACAGTGGGGTTCGAACCCACTTCTCCCGGATGCAAGCTCAAAGCTGCGCGACCCTAACCGCACGGCCAACTCGCGCGGTCTAACTACTTTTAGGGATTCGTAAATGATAAATAAAGGCGCTAACTACTTTTAGGGATTCGTAAATGATAAATAAAGATTCATTAAGGGATAAAGTTATATGTTCACTATTTTATATTTAAAATACTATAGTAAAGATACGGTCATGTTACACAATGCAGACAGAAAATTACGCGCAGTGAAATGAATTCTCCGTTTAGCCCTTGTGTATAGCGGACAGCATCCTGTCACCGTCACCGACAGCTGAGTCCTGTTCATTATTTAGTTTTAAGGGATGTGAATATAATTATGACCTCTCAGTTTACTGTGTGTGCGAAACCTGCCGGATAACCCATGTAGCTGTCGTATGTACACTGATATGGTTGTGATTTAAACAGCTAAAAGGGAAGGAAGTGTTCAAGGGAATGCCTGCTTCTACCGGGAATGAAAACTGTTAGTCACAGAATCCTATTAAGCAATGACTGATCATGAAATTCGAACCTACCTATACGGAGGATAGTGCCCAGCACTTAAAAGAGTGTTTTTTGTAGTACTGTGACAGTGGATGTAGGGGAATGGTATGACATCAACGCTTTAAAAAAAGGGGATTTCTCTATTTGCCAAGAACTGTTCTGTTCCGTAAAACAGAAACCTACGAGCTACCTATCTCAGTTGTATAGTCGATAAAAAAAGGAATAAGCGCATGGTATTTTATACTCCTCACATTTAATATTATATCAGGTTTTTTTTGCTAGTTGCTTTACGTCGCACCGACACAGATAGGTCTTATGGCGACGATGGGACAGGAAAGGTCTAGGAATGGGAAGGAATCGGCCGTGGCTTTAATTAAAGTACAGCCCCAGCATTTGCCTGGTGTGAAAATGGAAACCACGAAAAACCATTTTCCGGGCTGCCGATAGTGGGACTCGAACCCACTATCTGCCGGATGCGAGCTCACAGCTGCGCGCTCCTAACCGCACGGCCAATATAATTTTAATTATCAACATATAATTCACCTCTGATGTAGATACAAACCCTGTATTATATCTATAGGTACAACTGTTTCTGAGAATTGTGTATCTCCGCGGAGCTAATACAACAGGCCTATCATGCGCTCATTACTTGTTTTCTTTTTTTTTTTGTTTGAGCGACTGTATCTTTGGTGGACAACTTGCTCTTTTCTTTCGCCAAGATATTATTCATTCTCTTCTCTTGGAGAACAATTCCAGGCTAATGAATTTTGGAACCCTCAAAAATCGAAAAATTAGAAACATCATCCCACAAATAAATATACAATTTTCTGTTCAATTGGAGTTTATTTAAAAAAAAACTCGTTCCACAAACAAGTTTTTGATGTTTATTAATTTGCAGTTCAAATTACTCCATTTTCCACATCTATTGAATACTCAACATTTTCGAAACCAAGTGACAGAGAAGGATTTATTTCCGCTAATTTGAAGAAACAGTTTCGTAGCACTGCTAAAATGTATGACTGCCTCACGTGATATGCTTGTTTTGTAATTCAGTGCTTGATGACACGAATACAGGGTCATTTGGCTAAGATGTCCACCTCAAATAACTCGTGAACCATTAATGGTAGTACCGATATTCTGTTTTCGGTTTCAGTAATGGTGCCAAGGGGCTCACAATCGAACATGAAGTACTTTTCCAGGTTGTGCACATCCGCTGAGATACCAGTACTAACGTCGTTTTTTAAACAGAACTACACTATTTCCTACCCCTAGCCTTAAACGAACATTACAAATTCCGCGCTTGTCTATTCCGAAAATCGGACACGTAGTTCTGGAGAAAATGGAATATAGTAAAATGTGCTTCATTTTCCAGCCGTGGACTGTCTCGTTCGATTGAATCACAAACGAGGTGGCTAAAATATGCGCTATTTATAAAACATGAGCTGTCAACATACACAGTTTACTCACTCATACAAGTAGTATTCGCTCCACTGTTCCCATAAATAAAGTGGGTGAATAAAGTATTCATACGCATACTGTAGTTTTCTAAGTATAATTAGTTTGCAGTAACGTTGTTAACGATTTTTTTTCCTGTTATGTGTACGCTAGCATTTGGCGTGATAAATTGAGACATAGTTATGATTCACACGTAATACGGTACTTTTATTTCGTAAACAACAACATTAATATAGCGCCAGCAAAATAAGTTTTCACACAGTCAAACTGCATTCAAGTATGGTGCATAATTAAATTAGTCTCCACCAAGTCTTTTCTGCTAGTCCAGCAAACGTGTACAGAATACGTCATTGTTTCAAGTCGCGGTGGAAAATGACGCCACAAACCAGATTCATGGTACTTTACTTTTCCACTTGATGGGAATTTCGACAAAGTGGTCGCACTTCAGCAACCGATCTGCTTGAAGCGCAGTGCTCGTCTTGAGGAGCAAACTACCACTGCGCATTTTCTTCAGATCCTCAAGTTCGCCGAATACACTTTCGATGTGTCGACTGAACAGAATCGATTTCACCATCTTGAAGTCTTGCCCATCGGCTCTGGTAGCAATCAGGAACCTAGGGAATCTGCATCCCAAACTCTCACGCTGGCTTGGGGGTTGGCCCCCCTGAGGGATTCGAAAATTAAAGGCTTGGGTGGAGGACCACCCTGAACAAGCTTAGGACGTTTATTTCCGGTCATGCCCGAAATCGTCCTCCCCGAATGCCACCCACTCCGATCTGAGGCATCTATAGCCGAGCCAAGCAGACAAGGCAATACCCACCTGGTCGTAGCAGGTATTGCCCAGAGTCTGATGTTGGACGATGCCTAATATGTTCTGACTATGGCAATGGACGCTAGGACTCCCTTCCTCAAATCACCCGCAATAGCACATACGTCATAGCGTATACAGAGTGATAAATAGGCTTATAGACAATAAAAGTTAATACGTTCTTCTGGCATTCAGCTGCGCGGGGAACTGCGTTGTCAGGCAGATACTACTGCTGAGTACATGGCGCTCCCACCCGACGGGCTGGATATACCGTCTGGGCTTTCGAGCGTATTCGCACATGTAAGAGGCCCTTCCGCAAGCAGCACGTACATAAAATTTCGATTCGGTTCTACAACCAACCTTCAAGAAAATATAGAAAATAAAGAGGGGACCGATAGCCACATGACTTTTTAGTCGCCTTATACGACAGCAGGGATTACCTGCGGATGTATTCAGATCCTCCTATCCACAGGGGTACAACTCATTGTAATGAAGTCGCAATCCATTTCCGCGCCAAGGTAGCCCATTTTAGTCGCCTCTTACGACAGGCAGGGAATATCGTGCGAGTATTCTTCATTTGCATCCCCCACCCACAGGGGGTTCTCAGGAAAGTTTTTCGGTGACGATGGGATGGGAAAGGGCGACCGTGGTCTTAATTAAGGTACAGAAACAGCCTGGTGTGAAAATGGGAAACCACGGAAAACCATATTCAGAACTACCGATGGTTGGGTTCGAGCCCATTAACTCCCGCATATAAGCTAACTTGCTCGGTCACGTGTGGTTTAATTTCACGCCTGGATAAAAAAGCTGTCCCTTAGAAGCCGTCGCATATCCGTTTCTCATTTACCTGTTGCCTACGACGACATCAAAGGTGAAAAACCATAATGATGTACCGGTATTTACAGGCATATTAGGGACAATACTTAGCTGTCAGAAGAAGGCGAAGGAAATCTGAGTGTCGACAGCTCGTTGCATACGTAGCGTGTCCTTTTAGCCGCCTGGTTTGTGATTCTAACAAGCATGGCGGTCAACGGCTGGCAAATGAAGCATATTTGAATATATTCAATTTTCTCAAGAACTACTCACCCGATTTTCAAAATAATCACAGCAATGATTTTCTCACTTCCCCGTAAGTTTAAGGCTGGTGTAGAAAACAATGTAGCTCCATTAAAAGAATAAAATTAGTACAGTTATCTCAGCAGAAATTGACGCGCTGGACAAGTACTGCACGTTAGATTATCAGCCCCTTGGTACCGCAACAGAGAGTGAACACAGAACTACGATATCTTGAACGGTTCACGAGTTATTTGAGGTGGACATCTGTACATAGGCTACAGTATATCGCAGTACTTTTATGCCGATGTTTGCCATTTGGTATTCTTAATATAGTATATTCCTATATTTCTCAAATTACAGATCCGGGAATATTTAAAAAATCAAGGCTATAAAACAACGAGAAAACTACAAATTACCATCAAGGCTTTAAAACAACTAAAAGGGAGCACAGAACCAAAATTCGAGGGAACATTTTCTCACTGTCTGAATTTGTTCCTCTCAAATATGTACGTATTCAAATCAAAAAAGATATATATAAATTCAGAGCTGTAGGGGCACGTTCCTTGTAATGTTAATATGTTTTGTGAAATAGGGCAGTCCAACACCCCTTAAGACGCCAAAAATCTCTATGAACTGTTAAAGATATATAGTTAAAACAGGAGAGAAGTTAACCTTCTATGCAGCTTTCACGATTGTTGATTGTCGGAAATAAAGCCATACGAAGTCACCAGTTTCGTTTTCCCACCACCATACAGTAGAGAGTTCAGATGAAACCGTTACACAGAAAAACCCTCCCGAGGCAGGAGTGGTACATAACATACAAAGGCGATCTAGAAACATTTTGTTTAAGAATTTCGGAGTCTGAAATCCCTGGCGTGAGTAACATAGTCTACATGCGTCACAACGGCCAATGCGTCACAATGAACGGGAAAATGTACTACTCACCGCATGTCATTAATATTTCCATGTTAATAGGTCGCCAGAGTCCTATCTTGTACTGAAGACTATAACTTATAACACTTTCAAAACGCCAAATATGTTTCCTTCAAAACGTCAATTTGAATCTTCCTTTGCATCTAAATATAATTTATTACACAATTCTAGTTTCCTTAAAGAGCAATGCACAGTTAGCACCCTTGAATCGGCCCCCCACAGTCGAAGGGTAGGGAGCCTGTCTCTTACCCGGTGGCCCCGTGTTCGATTCCTAGCCATGTCAGGGATTTTCACCAGGATCTATGGGCTGGTTCGAGGCCCACTCAGCCTACGCGAGAACAGTTGAGGAAGTACCTGACAGTGATATTTAGGCCCCAGTCTAGAATGCCAAGAATAACGGCCGAGAGGATTCGTGGCGCTGACCACGCGTTACCTCATAATCTGTAGGTCTTCGGGCTAAGCAGCGGCCGCTTAATAAAACAAGACCCATGAAGACTGTAGCATCATGATGTGTGTGTGTGTTTAAGTCCACTGTTAAACCAATCCATATTATACATACTACACTGTACAACGACAGTGCCTTGATGATCTTAATTCTACACTGCTGTGCGAAACTTAAGATATAAATAAAGCAACATAACATCCGACTCGTTGACTGAATGGTCAGCGTACTGGCCTTCGGTTCAGAGGGTCCCGGGTTCGATTGCTGGCCGGGTCGGGGATTTTAATCGCTTCTGGTTAATTCTTCTGGTTCGGGGACTGGATGTATGTGTCCGTCCCAACACTCTCCTCATCATATTCAGACAACATACCATACTACCTACCACCACAAATACACGCAATAGTGATTACATCACTCCATATAGGGTTGGCGTCAGGAAGGGCATCCGGCCGTAAAACATGGCCACATCCACGTGTGCGACGCAATTCTCACCCACGACCTCACAGGTGTGGGAAAAGGCGGTAGCAGAAGAAGAAGAAGAAGAATAAGAAGAAGATAAAGCAACATAACATATTAACTACTCGGTGAAAATGAATAAAAGTGCGGTAACATGTTGCCAGAGGTTTCCCACACGTACATAGAAATGTGGCGTGAGGTTGACGCAAGTGTAATAAAGCTTATATAACTTGAAAACAATATTATTTAACCCATGGGTAAATAATGCCAATATAGAGCTCGAATGATGATGATGATGATGGTGATTATTATTATTATTATTATTATTATTATTATTATTATTATTATTATTATTATTTACGATCATATTATTTGTGAGGTTATGTCATGAAACATGTGCTGTATATATTTATATGCGTTTAATTAATGTAAGAACCTGTAATTAATAGTATATAATTTATTATTACCTGTATATATGTGTGCAACACACTGTAACATTCATAATAACGTATCTTTCACACTAGATGGTTGTAGAATATTCTTTTACGTTATAACTAGGCTTTAGGTAATCTATAATTTACGAGAAGGTATATTGAGACATATCCTTCTATAAGTCTGGCCAGGCAACCTATATAAAGAGACAGTCTCGATAGTGGAGTGGAGTTATTGTTTAACAGGAGTTGTTCTTGTGAACTCGTGTTGTGTTTATGCCGACATGCGAAAGTAGCAGTCAGCAGTCAACTGTTTCAATATGGCAGTCGTAGTCTTCTGATTCTTTCGTACTAGTGTTCTGTTTGTGACGGCAGTTGATTAGGTTATGTGTATGTTTAACGTGTAACTTGTAAATAATTGTAAATAAAATCCGTGTACGCAAGCGACAGCATTTTGTGTGCGTCTTTCTGGATATATCAAGGTCAGCGCGACTATAGCGCCAAAATGGGTATGGCCCCACAAAACGAGGCAATAGAAGGAACGGGACAAGACAAGACAAGCGAGCTGTTGCGGTGCACTGCGATGGTGTTATTCGTTACATCATGGCCCGGAGACAACATTTGGATGACTTCACACCGGGAAGAATCATCGGGAAACTGGAAAAATTACGAAGTGTGACGAGTGAAGCCCAAGAGTATAGTATTGCTCACAGCATTGTTTCACGCGTATGGAGAGCATTCTGAACCAGAGGCACTGCTGTCCGAAGGAGAGGAGGGGGTCGACCACGGTCAACTAGAGCAGCAGATGACCGTTACATTCTGTGCAACAGGCAAGAAGAAACTCACATCAATTGGGTGCAATTGCAACCCAATCTCACGCTCCACAGTGGCACGGCGACTGCATGGGGGTGGTCTGTTTGCCCGACGACCATTCCGTTGTGTTCCGTTGACACCCGCACATAGGCAGCAACGTTTGCGATGGTGCCAAGAGCATCAGGTCTGGACCGACGAGGAGTGGGGTCGCGTGGTCTTCTCACATGCGATTAGATTCAGTTTGAGTAGTGATTCTAGATGTACCCTCATCTGGCGAGAGGTGGGCACACGTAATGCACCCCAGAACATTGTCGAACATGATCATTTTGGTGGTCCAAGTGTTATGGTGTTCAGAGGAATAATGTTGCGTGGGCGTACCGACCTTCAAATCTGTGACAGTATACTCCTCCTCCATGTGCGTCTTTTCAGGGGTGCGTTCGGCCCTAACTTCACCTTTTGTGGATGGCAATGCACGACCGCATCGAACAGCGCGGATGGAGGAGCTCTTGGAACGAGAGGATATTCGGCGAATGGACTGGCCTGCCCGCTCGCCGGACTTAAATCCCATTGAGCACGTGTGGAACATGTTGGGAAGACGTATTGCAGCACGTCCACATGCACCAACGACCATCCTACAGGTGACAACCACGCTGGTGGAGGAACGGAACGCCCTACTACCACAAGAACTCCTTACCAATCTTGTAGCCAGAATGGGAACACACTGCAGAGCATGCAACCATCGTGAGTCGCAGTGACTTACATGTAATTTGTTGTCTCTGTATAAAAGTATCATTTCTGTTCGTCTCATCGCATATACCTTTCAGATGCCTACCGTACCACAATGTAGCAGTTCTTCCTATGTAGGCTATGGTTCAAGTTTCATCGAGCTATGTTACCTGGCAGTGACACAACATGCAAAAGTTACTTTCATCCTTAAGTTTTGCACAGCAGTGTATAATGAAACAAATAAAACCCCATTTTGAGAATACTGACGATTTTACCCGAGATTCACTTCGTCGAACTGTTTTGCGTATTACGCAGATGGCAAATCTCCCACTGTTTACTCATTAGTGGAGGTTATGAGGCAATAGACAACTGTGATGCACGATCAATTTCCGTACGGAGGCAAGACGCTTTCTCGGCTCCTCCGAAGCATGGGTTTTACATATCAGTGTGGGGTCCAGATAATCCATCACAGCCGAAAGCTCCCATTTAATAGCATGGCGGGAGATATATTTAGGAAAAAATATGTAACTCGATCACTAGGATATGCTGATGTATATCTGGATGAAATTCGGTTTTAAAGCAACTCCTAAAGGATGGACAATTGGACTAAAGACACTGAAAATTGTGTTGCCACCACTCCAGACAACAAAGGTGACAGAACTGTGGTAAATAATTGTGGTGGACGGTATAGTTTCGTATCAGGTGTCCTCCTTGTAACTCATATACGGTTAAGAGGTATGAGTTCAATGATTTTTAATAGACTCTAAACTTCGACCGCGGGGCTGGCCACGCCATGCAAAATAATAATAATAATAAATCTATCAATGCAGTCCGCAGTTTGGCTTATGCAGACGACTTGGTCTTAATGGCAGATTGTGCTGAAAGCCTGCAGTATAATAGCATGGCACTTGAAAATAAGTGAAACTAGTATGATATGAAAATTAGCCTTTCCAAGACTAAAGTGAGGTCAGTAGGTAAAACTTCTAAGAGAATTAAGTGTTAGGTTAGGAATACTAAGCTGGAACAGGTAGATAATTTCAAGTAACAAATAATAATGTTATTGTTTTTACGACCCATTGTTTCTGAAACTTTCGAAGACGCCGAGGTGCCGGAATTTAGTCCCGCAGGAGTTCTTTTATGTGCTAGTAAATCTACTGACACGAGGCTGACGTATCTGAGCACCTTCGAATACCACCGGACGGAGCCAGGATAGAACCTGCAAAGTTGGGGTCAGAAAGCCAGCGTCTTAACCATCTGAGCCACTAAGCCCCGCATACATATATAGAATTTCAAGTATCTAGGATGTGTATTCTCCCAGGATAGTAGTGTAGTAAGTGAGACTGAATCAAGGTACAGCAAACCTAATGCAGAGAGTTCGCAGTTGCGATCAACAAGTACCCTGTAAGAAGGAAGTCAGCTCTCAGACGAAACCATCTTTACACCGGTCTGTTTTCAGACCAACTTTGCTTTACGGGAGTGAAAGCTGAGCAGACTCAGTATATCTTATTCATATGTTAGAAGTAACAGACATGAAAGTAGCGAGAATGATCACTGATTACAAACCGGTGGGAACAGTGGCAGGAGGGTACTCGGAATGAGAAGATAAAGGTTATGGTAGGAATAAACGTTATTGATTAAGCTGTACGTATAAACCGGCTACGGTGGAGGAGTCATGCGGTGCGAATGGAGGATGACAGGTTACCTAGGATAAAAATGGATTCTGTTATGGTGAATAAGAGAAGTAGAGGGAGACCAAGACGACTATGATTAGACTCAGTTTCTAATGATTTAAAGACACGAGGTATAGAACTAAACGAGGCCACAGAACTACATAGTTACAAATAGGCCTACAGGGTCTTTCACTCAAAGCGGGGCTGGCCGGTCGGGCGGCGCAGCGCGGCGGGTACATGAGCGAACTGAAGGTCAAACGAGCACATGGCAACTCGCTGAGATTGGGGCCGATGGAGCGCCCGTATAAGTCGCATGAAAATAACAAGCACACATAATAACATGTAATCAAGGTACAATAATTTATCACCTTGTCACAGAAGATGTTGAAAATGCTCTCCACCTGCATCTACACATTTCTGGCTTCATCTAAGGAAATTGTCATTCATACGCATTAGTTCGTCTACAGAGATAGCCGCAATTTTTCTTATGATAGTTTGTTATAGTGGAGGACATTTTAAAGGTCTTCTGTGACAAGGTGAGAAATTATTTTTCTTTGATTATGCGTCATTATGAGTGCTTGTTATTTACATGTGATTCATAGGGCGCTCTCCCGGCCCCAATCTCAGCGAGTTGCCATGTGTTCGTCTGACCTTCAGCTCGCCCATCTACCCGCTGCGCTGCGCCGGCCGATCGGCCGGCCCCAGTTTTAGTGAAAGACCCTGTAGAACAGGGCCTCTCAGGGTGCATGCGCGTGGTGCATGCACTGTGCACGGTGCAAAAGACGACTTGGCTTGGTTGACCAGAGTGCAGACCCCCCACTCCTCGATTTGGAGCAATAGCGCTTACTCTCTCTTTCCTCACTCCTGTCTCGCTCGCTCCGCCTGTTTCCCTCTGCCCCACTTGCGCCGTAGCGCTCCAAATCCGAGCTGACTTGAGACGAGTATAGGCGAGTTGAGCCGAGCTTAGCCGAGTAGCCGAGAGACGAAGCGTTGATCCGAGCCATGCCGAGCGGCAGCGATGCACAGTGCACGGAGCTCTTGCGCCTCTATCTGCACGCGTGAGATTTTGGGCGTTTGAGAGGCCCTGCTGTAGAAGATAATGGCGTCGCTTAGTAAATTAAGAGGCTTGCAGACTGAACGCTGGAAGGCATGTTATGAATGAAGTCTATAATGAAGATGCATGTATTTAAAATCAATTATTCATAAACAGTATGGCAATAAAGTAAATTCATTTATTTTTCAGTGAGCGGTAATGAGGTAGAGGATTTGGCTACTTCACATTCTTGAGACTCGGCAGCACCATATCGAGGGATAAGCTGCCTTCAGGTAGTGGAGTGAGACGGGCCATCTTGTTTTGTTCGCTACTAATATATGTCCCTAATTACAACCGGAAGGGAATTCCAGGAGCTTATGGTATCAGGTTTGAATGAACTAGCGTGACTTGCCGTCTGGTAAATTACAAAATTCGGCAGGGAAGAGGTCAATAACCTAGTTGGAATTCTATCTGGCGAGGTTAAGATTCTTTATTTTTATTTTCGCTAGTGGTTTAATATCTCATTAACACATCGAAGGTTTTCGGCGACGCAAGGATAGAAAGGGGTTAGAATTGGGAAGTTAGCGGCCGTGGCCTTAATTAAGGCGCATCCTGAGCATTTCCTTAATGTGAAAACGGGAAACCATGTTCAGGGGCTGCCAACGAGGGGATTCGAACCCACCATTTCCCGAATGCAAGCTTACAGCTAAGCGACCCTAACCACACGGTCAACTCGCTCGGTTCAAGATTTCAAAATCAGTTCTCCGATAATTTGGCACACCAGGTCACATCCAAAACAAGTGGGGCTGCTTAGTCGAGGCGGTTTTCAATGAGTTGTAATGAAGGTACATACGAGGGCAAGTCCAAAAGTATCTGCAATTTTGCTCAATTGTCTTTAGGTCGACTCCATGGCGTAGTGTGCTCACCAGTCGCTAGAAGGCACCATTGTCTACGTCTGTGGTAGGTTTCAGCGTTATCAGATCAGTACAGCTCGCGCTGTTGTGACGTAAGGATGGCCGCGCCACACTCTGTTTTTTTTTTTTGCTAGGGGCTTTACGTCGCACCGACACAGATAGGTCTTATGGCGACGATGGGATAGGAATGGCCTAGGAGTTGGAAGGAAGCGGCCGTGGCCTTAATTAAGGTACAGCCCCAGCATTTGCCTGGTGTGAAAATGGGAAACCACGGAAAACCATCTTCAGGGCTGCCGACAGTGGGATTCGAACCCCCTATCTCCCGGATGCAAGCTCACAGCCGCGCGCCTCTACGCGCACGGCCAACTCGCCCGGTCCACTCTCTGTTTGCACCAAGGAAGAACAGTAGAACCATGGCTAATGTGCACATGGTTTGCCACGTCATCAACAGTCACTCGTCTGTTATTCAGGATCATATCACGCACTTGTTCAATATTGGCATCATTTACGGCTGCAGATGGACGCCCGCATCTTTCCTCATCCTCCATTCTCGTGCGACCCCTTTTGAACTGTTCAATCCACCGGTAAACACTTCGCTGTGGCAAAACATTGCACCCGTATTGTGCTGAAAGTCTTCTATGAATTTCCGCTCCTGGTACACCCTCAGACCACAAAAAACGGGCATATTTACGTCGCAACAGCGCAAGCTGTATTGATCTGATAACGCTGAAACCTACCACAGGCATAGACAACGGTGCCATCTAGCGGCTTGTGAGCACACAACGCCATAGTACCAACCTCAACACAATTAGAGCGAAATCGCAGATACTTATTGACCAGCCTACGTACATGCAATGCGTATTGTACCGGGCGGTACACCTCCACGCCGCGAATTCAAATATTGCGCCAGTTGAAACCTCTCTACAGGAGGAACTCTGAACTTTAAAATCTGTATTAAATCAAAGGTTTATCGGAAGATGTCTCTACTGTAAATTTTGAAGTGTTCTGAATTATGTCTATTTCGATTTGTATTTGTTTACTCTGTAGCAAGAAGTGTGGACATTCTCTTCTAGACGGCACTACTTAAGAACTATAATTGTGCACCCTAGTGCGAAGTGAAGGAACGGTTTTTTGAAGAAATTAGGTATTCATAAGTTTGTTCTTTGTTAAATTTCTTTTAGTCATTTTTTGGGTTGGCAGTATAACCCTTCTCCTTCCGCCAGTTTTGAATTTAACCAATCAGTAATTTCTGTAATTAATTTTCCTCCAATCATAGCATTCTTCCTCAGGTTTCCATGTGTAATTCCTAGTCTACCAATAAAGTTGAAGGGGTGTGTCTTTTTCATTCTTGAAAGGTCTCGAATTTTCCACGAGGGTATAAAAACTGCTGATTTTCTGGTCTCGGGGCCACTTCAGTAACATCTTTCGCAGTGTGTGAACATATATAGCAGGGGGCGGGAAGCGCCTCTTTCTCCAAGCAGCAGTTCATCTACAAGGTAATGGCCTGTTAACATCTTCATTTCTTGCTAGCTCAGCAGTTTAACTCTCGGGGAGGGTTCGAAACCTTTAGTATGTAAACTACCCTTTTAAAATGTAAATTATTTTCTGTCTATCTATAAATTACAAATCTATAAAAAGGGGATAGAGAGTGCTTCACCCTCTCGAACTCCCCTTCATTTTGAATTTGAGGTGATTATGTTTTCGTAACCGTTTTTCTCTTTCTTCTTAAAGTCTTAAACTTATTTGCCAACTAGTCACCTCCCTAGTATGGGATTAGCCCCTGTATAACTGGCCGAGTGCCCCCTAGGTTTTAAGAAGTTTCATGTAGGAGTGCAAGCTACGCCTCCAGTCAATTTGGTTTTTTGGGCCATTTAATTAACCCAGAGTTTGTTTTCTTCATGTGAAGGCCCTGTAGGTTGGGTACAAGATACCCCTGTTTCACTGTATGTGTGCCTTAAGGGCAGTTAGGAATGAAGGTTGTTGTAGCCTTTGATAGGCTTGTAAAATTGAGAGCGGGTCTGCTCTTTTCATCTTAACATTGTAATTAGGAGCAAGTGCTCCTCGTACTTAGGGGTTTTCTGCCCTTTAGCTATTGTGGTGGTGAGCTGAGAGCTCAGAAATTAATCTTGGGGCTCGAAGCCCAAATCTTGTAACAATTGTAATTTCTTAAATTGTTTTCCTGCTACTTGGTACCTGTTACTCTGTTGTTGTTATCTGTTGATTTTGAAAAGAAAATATAACCTTTGAAAGTTTTAAATTAACTTTAATTTCGTAAGTTGAGACCTATTCCCGCCCGCACCTTCTTTCACCACGGATAACTCCGTAACACGTATGATATGAAAATAAGCCTTTCCAAGAATAAAGTGATGTCAGTAGGTAAGACACCTAAGAGAATTAAGTGTTGGGTTGGGAATACAAAGCTGAAATGGGTAGATAATTTCCAGTAACAAAATAAAAATCTTAATGCTTTACGTCCCACTAACTTTTGAAGGTTTTCGGAGACGCCGACGTGCGGCGTTCACTCAGTTGACGGCCAGTGAACAGTGGCCAGACACGCACCTAACCACTCTATCCCACATAGTGACGAGGTGAACAATATCCATGGGCTATTATAATCAACACGGCGATAACATTGTAATTTCTTGACAACTCTGTAACATTTCTGTGAAAGGATGAATTGTATGCCTTTTATTGCAATGTACACTAACTAAATCACCAGATGCATAAAAGGCATATCTGATAAACAATGAAAAATACGTTTCTTTCCTTAATCATGGTAGGTCTACATACTGCGCGGAAAGGACAAACATCGTGCCACTCTAATATGGTTATTTTGCCTGCTAAGTTAAACAACATAATAGTTCCCTTTCTGCAAAGTAGTGGATATTCAGTATGGCAGAGGTAAATGTTTGCATCAGATGTTGGTATGAGATTTTTGCTGTTCTTGTTTTATTGACACAGTGTCAGCTAGTGAAGAAAAGGAACATCGTGGTAAAAGAAAAATAAAACAATCCGGAGAATTACATAAGAAATACACTGACTGACAGAGCAAATGCAACACCAAGAAGGAATGGTCAGAACTTTACGCCAACTGCAGGGTAGACTGACGTCACTGAGGTATGCTTATGATGTGAAATGCGCCGCTGTGCTGCGCACGTAGCGAACGATAAATGGGACACGGCGTTGGCGAATGGCCCACTTCGTACCGTGATTTCTCAGCCGACAGTCATTGTAGAACGTGTTGTCGTGTGCCACAGGACACGTGTATAGCTAAGAATGCCAGGCCGCCGTCAACGGAGGCATTTCCAGCAGACAGACGACTTTACGAGGGGTATGGTGATCGGGCTGAGAAGGGCAGGTTGGTCGCTTCGTCAAATCGCAGCCGATACCCATAGGGATGTGTCCACGGTGCAGCGCCTGTGGCGAAGATGGTTGGCGCAGGGACATGTGGCACGTGCGAGGGGTCCAGGCGCAGCCCGAGTGACGTCAACACGCGAGGATCGGCGCATCCGCCGCCAAGCGGTGGCAGCCCCGCACGCCACGTCAACCGCCATTCTTCAGCATGTGCAAGACACCCTGGCTGTTCCAATATCGACCAGAACAATTTCCCGTCGATTGGTTGAAGGAGGCCTGCACTCCCGGCGTCCGCTCAGAAGACTACCATTGACTCCACAGCATAGACGTGCACGCCTGGCATGGTGCCGGGCTAGAGCGACTTGGATGAGGGAATGGCGGAACGTCGTGTTCTCCGATGAGTCACGCTTCTGTTCTGTCAGTGATAGTCACCGCAGACGAGTGTGGCGTCGGCGTGGAGAAAGGTCAAATCCGGCAGTAACTGTGGAGCGCCCTACCGCTAGACAACGCGGCATCATGGTTTGGGGCGCTATTGCGTATGATTCCACGTCACCTCTAGTGCGTATTCAAGGCACGTTAAATGCCCACCGCTACGTGCCGCATGTGCTGCGGCCGGTGGCACTCCCGTACCTTCAGGGGCTGCCCAATGCTCTGTTTCAGCAGGATAATGCCCGCCCACACACTGCTCGCATCTCCCAACAGGCTCTACGAGGTGTACAGATGCTTCCGTGGCCAGCGTACTCTCCGGATCTCTCACCAATCGAACACGTGTGGGATCTCATTGGACGCCGTTTGCAAACTCTGCCCCAGCCTCGTACGGACGACCAACTGTGGCAAATGGTTGACAGAGAATGGAGAACCATCCCTCAGGACACCATCCGCACTCTTATTGACTCTGTACCTCGACGTGTTTCTGCGTGCATCGCCACTCGCGGTGGTCCTACATCCTACTGAGTCGATGCCGTGCGCATTGTGTAACCTGCATATCGGTTTGAAATAAACATCAATTATTCGTCCGTGCCGTCTCTGTTTTTTCCCCAACTTTCATCCATTTCGAACCACTCCTTCTTGGTGTTGCATTCGCTCTGTCAGTCAGTGTATAACCACGAAGTCAAGAATTACAGGAGAAGAAATAAAGTAGCAGTAAGAAAGACAGGAGATGATTGTGGGTAAGTTGAAGACATAACCTCGAATTTCAAACTCATCGTTTTGGATTATATGGTAAAATACAAAATATTACATGAATGATAATGATTTGTAGTGATTTTGTTATGTCTTTCATCATTCAGTCTGCAGTGGAAGAATACTGCGAACTCGCGAGGAAGGGCAGTGCATCCGAACGATTTACCATCAAAGAAGTGAAGATAGAAGACATTTTGCAATTCAAAAAATGGTGACCCGAGCAGTATAAGAAGGTCTGTCTGTCGAATGAGACAGCAGGAAGAGGCACTGCCAAGAAAGAGACGGTGTACTTTCAACTGTCCAAAATGAAACACATGGAATACAAATCAGATATGAAAGGGAAGGTTGTTGCTGCTGAGCATATTGATGGATTATTCAAAAATACATTCTGTCTGCCCCTTGAGAAGCCATACACCACTGGCGCTAGTCCCAATACACACGAAAAAGATCACAGATTTACGCAAACTGGCACAACATATTGTGCAGGATACAGCGAGTTCTTTAAAACTGCCCAACAACAAAAGATGGGGAAAATGCGGTTGAATGAAGGAAAATAGACTAATTGTTTACTTTCCTCCGGGTCTTTCAATAACTCTACTTTGAAAGATTACATAGTTATATTATTATGTTTGCCATTTTATATTATGTGTTCTGTAGTTACTTTTACTGGAGATTACACTCTTTGTTTACAGTTCTATTTACAAAAGGTACTTTGAACGTCTGAACTCAGTTAAACACGAATATCTTGAAATGGAAAAACCTACACAGTTATTTGTTGATCCTGAAAAATTACATTTTGTTACATATGCTCTACCTGCATTTTATGATTCAATTACGAAGATCTTAACAGAAATAAAGTGTTGCCAGGTCAAGTGCACCACCGTCTAGGCAGACTTTCGAAATACTATCAGAAACTGTAAGTTATATGTAACAAAGGAGAAAGAAAGGGAACAAAGATGGAAGGAATCTCGTCACGGATCACAAGTATATTAATTAATCTATTAAAGAGCATAATAATAGAAGTTTACACACTACGGAAATCTGACGAACGAATTTAAGTGCAACAGAAGAATTTTTAGTGCGATTTTCCCCAAAAGCTTTTCTACACCTACACTCTGGAAGATAGTTACTTGATCTCGACTTCGAAGCTCTTTATTCTGTCCCAGCCCCCGTATTACAATCACAAGAGAAGACACCTCAATAATGTAGGTCCTTAAACATCTTGCATGCATACCAAGTACATCGAGATGATAACCAGTCTCAAGCCTGGAACCAAAACAACAAGAACAAATGAGCAGGGACAAGTAGTTGCAATGACAAAACCATCTTCCTCTTTGCAGCACCCTAACAGTACGAAATGCTCCTGACCCATTATCGGTGTTATCTGACAGTTACTGGCGCCGTTAGAGGCCAAAGGGCCAAAAGGACTTCGGTTCGAGTTCTCAGGTCAGAGGTCCATTCTCGATTCACTGAAATTAAATGTCGCAATAAATCTGAACACATAATGATGTGCACAAGGTTTTTCCACGAGAAATATCAGGCGACTCGGTAAATTGTTCTCATAAAACCGTAAACGTAGTTAGTGGGAAGTAAAACCACCTTTTTACCCAGTGTGGACGTCGTGCAGCTGTAAGTGTGCATTCAGGAGATGAGTTCGAACCACACTGTCGACAGCCCTGGAGATGGATTTCCCTGGTTTCCCATTTTCACACCTGGAAAAAATTCTCGGGGCTGTCACTTAGCAAGAGCCACAACCACTTACTTCCCAGTCCTACGAAGTTTCCATTCCCACATCGTTGAAAACCTACATTTATTGGTGCGACGTTAAATCGTTGACAAACATGTATTGTTGTTATAATAATAATAGTTTTACGTCTCACTAACTACTATTTGCGGTTTTCGGAGACACCGAAGTGTCGGACGTTTGTCCTGCAGGAATTCCTTTACGTGCCAGTTAATCTACCGACATGAGGCTGGCGTGTTAAAGTACCACTGCGAACGACCTCGCTAACTTGAGCTGAGAAGGTGCTCTACCGTTTGAGCTACTCAGCCCGGCTTTATTACTTTCTTTAACACCATCTTGCCATATACATATGTAATGAAAGATCACACAGGCCAGGGGATTGAGGCCGGATACCTTTACTGTAGCCACGCGCTCGCCCCAGTTAAAAAAAATTAACGCCTCTTCAATTGTTTATAATAATGATACTAGTTTTAAGTCCCACTAACTACTTTTACGGTTTTCGGAGACGCCGAGGTGCCGGAATTTATTCCCGCATGGGATATTTTACGTGCCAGTAAATCTACCGACACGAGGCTGACGTATCTGAGCACCTTCAAACACCACCGGACTGAGCCAGAAGCACAGCGCCTCAACCGTCTGAGTCACTCAGCCCGGCTGATGGTGACTGTGAGTGAGTTTTCGGGCAGTAGGCTACTGACAGAATATTAAATATTCTACAATACTCCACGATCATTTCGTCTGTCTACACTTTGCTAATAAAAGGGTAGGCCTATAGTCCAATGATTTTTAGAACCAGTTTAACTGATAATATTCTATACAAACCGCCCTAAACGCTGCTTGTTACTTGACTAACAAAATAGAACTTCGCAAGTTTATCGACGAAATGTGTACTACACAATGTATATTAAAGAGTATGATAAGAAATATTTCATTAAGAAATGCCATAGCACGAGACGAAGTACACAAATGCTGACACAGATAATTCTGCTGTTGTGTCAGGAACTGTATTCGAATAAAAAGAACATGAAACCGGAACGAAAAGCGAATTCATGTCGAATATGAAAGACAGTCGCCGGGCTTCCAGCTCCCTTTGTGGATCAGTGGTAGAATGTCAGGTTCAAACCTAGCACAGCGTCCGACTCGTTGGCTGAACGGTCAGCGTACTGGCCTTCGGTTCAGAGGGTCCCGGGTTCGATTCCCGGCCGGGTCGGGGATTTTAACCTTAATTGGTTAATTCCAATGGCACGGGGGCTGGGTGTAAGTGTTGTCTTAATCATCAGGTCGCCTACGGGCGTCAAATAGAAAGACCTACACCTGGCGAGCCGAACCCGTCCTGGGATATCCCGGCACTAAAAGCCATACGACATTTGACCTAGCACAGATAGTCACTTTTTATTATTTTGAAAAGCGGAAAATTATCCACTCCATGTTGCACAATGTCAGTATGTGAAAGATCTCTCCTGAAACATTCAGTGCTTAAAAAATTAATTTAAAAAATAAATTAAAACTCAGCTATACATCGCCCATGGGACGGCCAAATTGGCAGATAGGAAGCCTAATTTGTTTTACATTAAAATGTCTCCACGGAGTAGCTGAGACTATACGATCATCATCATCATCATCATCATCATCATCATCATCATCATCATCATCATACCGCGGAGCTTCTTAATTTGCACTTCTGATGTGTAACAGCAATAGAATGTTACCACAAGTCAGGGCGTATAAAAAACTTAACTCTTGGATACCCAATAATCGACATGTCGCAGTTAGCATCAACGCTGTTAAGTATATTTTTTTGCATTTTTGTGCGTGTGTGTTAAAAAAGCAATCACTTCATTAATAAAGAGTTGTATTCTATTTTTAAATTTACACACGCAACAGGTTTATCGACGAAACACATTTTGCATTTACCAAGAATAATTATTAAAAGCTTGTATGTATAATATAGATCTCCTAAATTGAGAATTTTATTATACTTTATATTATGAATATTAAAAATCCACCAACATGAAAAATATTTAATGAATTCCAAATTCATGTGACCTGTCTGATGGCCATATCTTCCAATCATCCAATACACCTAAAATGAATCGAAACATCTTTACTCGTTGCCATCCAAGATCCATCACAACCATCCAGTACAAAAACAAAGCATTCTCACGACACTCGCCAAGAGAGCGAGACGAATTTGAGAGCCATCAAATATCCAGGTGGAAATGGACACGCTTAAAGTCACGTTGAAGGGTAATGGTTACAGCGATTTGCAGATTCACAGAGCCCTGCATCCCAGAGAAACGACCAAACAAAGCTCACAGAAGGAAGAAGTGAAGGGAACTGCCTGCTTGCCTTACTGTACATTCACAACACCACAGATCGAATTGTCAAGATCCTCCGCAAACACAATATAAAAACCGTGTTTGGCACTGCCACTAAAATTGCTCACATTCTGAGTAAAATCAAGGATAAATTGTCCTTAGCGACGGAATATCCAAAAATTCTCCGGTTATACGAAATTCCCTGCACTTGCGGTAAGGTATACATCAGCCAAACACGCCGGTCCACTGGTACCCATATCAAGGAACATGAACGTAATATTCGTCTCAGCCAGCCAGACAAATCGGCAATAGCTGAGCACGCTCTGTCGTCGGGTCATGATGTCATGTTCCAAGATGCTCGAGCTCTTACCCACGCTAGACACTACAGGTCCAGGATTATACGGGAAGCTGTGGAAATACATATAAATCCTAACAATTTCAACAGGGACACTGGCTATCAATTAAGTCAGGGCCTCTCAGGGTGCATGCGCGTGGTGCATGCACTGTGCACGGTGCAAAAGACGACTTGGCTTGGTTGACCAGAGTGCAGACCCCCCACTCCTCGATTTGGAGCAATAGCGCTTACTCTCTCTTTCCTCACGCCTCTCTCGCTCGCTCCGCCTGTCTCCCTCTGCCCCACTTGCGCCGTAGCGCTCCAAATCCGGGCTGAGTTGAGCCGAGTATAGCCGAGTAGAGCCGAGCTTAGCCGAGTAGCCAAGAGACGAAGCGTTGATCCGAGCTATACCGAGCGGCACCGATGCACAGTGCACGGAGCTCTTGCGCCTC
Organism: Anabrus simplex; assembly: GCF_040414725.1. Lineage (NCBI taxonomy): Eukaryota > Metazoa > Arthropoda > Insecta > Orthoptera > Tettigoniidae > Anabrus > Anabrus simplex. The sequence goes on along the minus strand of NC_090266.1, from coordinate 1,144,748,578 downwards.
GCTCTGCACGCGTGAGATTTTGGGCGTTTGAGAGGCCCTGAATTAAGTAATACCTGGTTGCCAGTCATTAAGGATTTATGCAGGTAGTTCCCTTCCCTGTCCCTTCACTATTGTTATTTCGTCTCGGTGTTTATCAAATTCGTACGTTCCTCATCGCCAGATGTTTAATTCCAGGCTTGTGTCAATGTCATACACCTGTCAAAGTCATATGTTACGTACACATGTTATATGACCCTCTTAGACTGATTCTGATGGTTCGGTCAGCTTCCGCTTCGAACGCTAGCGCTGTGCCACGTCCGGGGAGCCATCTGGTGACGAATGAATGTACCATTTCCACTTCTATTATAGCGTCTAAATTTCAAAAAAGTCATTGTTTAAGAAGCCTTTCTCGTGGACAGCCGAGATTTTCTTCTGATGACGCAGAGCACAGTTCTCTGCGAAACGTAAAGAATTTCACCTTATTTTCTTGACACGGCATAAGCCCAAAATCCTATACAGTATTATGTCTACCTTTACTCGTTGGTAGGACAATGCAATAACTGATAATATTCCTCTATTTATTAGAAGAACAAATAGAATGATACAGCAGGTCGGAAAATTGTGTGCCGGCGATAGATTTCTTACACGGCACTCTGCAATAATAATAATAATAATAATAATAATAATAATAATAATAATAATAATAATAATAATAATAATAATAATAATAGCCAGGCTGAGTAGCTCAGGCGGATGACTTTCTGAGCACAAGTTGGCGAGTTCATGCAGGCTCAGTCTGATGGTATTTGAAGGAACTGAAATACGTCAATCTGGTGTCATTAGATTTTAAGTGGGCCGTGCATTTAGAGGCGCGCAGCTGTGAGCTTGCACCCGGGAGATAGTGGGTTTGAACCCCACTGTCGGTAGCACTGAAGATGGTTTTTCTTGTTTTCCCACTTTCACACTAGGCAAATCCTGGGGCTGTACCTTAATTAAAGCCACGGACGCTTCCTTCCCACTCCTAGGCCTTCCCTATCCCATCGTCGCCGTAAGACCTATCTGTGTCGGTGCGACGTAAAGCAATTGTAAAAAAGTGCACGTTAAAGAGCTTCAGTGGGCCAAAATTTCTCCACTTCGGCGTAAACGAAAACCATAGGTTAATAATAATAATAATAATAATAATAATAATAATAATAATAATAATAATAATAATAATAATAATAATAATAATAATAATAACAGGCATCTCTCTTCTGCAAATTGCATACAAGTTATTCTCAAAAATATTACTGAATAGAGTAAAACATCACTTGACAAGCAACTGGGTATCAAGTTGGATTTCGAAAAGGTAGATCTTGTTCAGAACATATATTTAACTTAAAATCCATAATTCGCCATAGGATATTGAATTCAAAGGACATTGTTGTGACTTTTGTAGATGTTAAAAAGGCCTTTGACTTGGTTGATATAGAAACCATAGATAAAACAATTCGTGAATTTGGATTGAAAACTAAATGGGCAAACCTAATAGGCCTACGTGAAACACTTACGGACACAATTTCAAAGGTGAAATTTATGGGTGAGATATCAAAGCCTATTAAGATAAATACAGGGGTACGGCAAAGACGGTTTGTCACCCCTTCTATTCAACTATGTTCTAAAGAAAATTGTAAGAATTTGGAATGTAAAGCTTAAAGAACATAACATTTTGCCGGTAACTTTGGGGAGAAGAAACAAAGGCATTGAAATAAATTGCCTAGAATTTGCAGACGATTTTGCTATATTGTCCGGAAACCTAACAAGTGCAACAACACGAATCAATCTCTTGGAAGAAATAGCCAACAAGACCGGTTTGAGAATCTTCGTAGAAAAAACAAAATTTATTACTAACATCAAGAACGTTCCAAAATGGCTGGCAACAGTGGAAAGTGTAACAAAATTCAAATATCTGGGAGAAATAATTCAAGAAAATTGTTTGGACAAATCTGCAGTAGAAGAAAGGGTACACAATATGGAAGGAGCATACGGTATCACAAAGAACTTTTATAGTAAAAAGTGTCTATCTTAAAATAAGGCACTACACTACAGTGGTGAAACCGGAATGCCTATATGCAAGTGAATGCCTGGTTCTAAACTATCGATTAGGTAAACTTGAGGTACTAGAAAGGAGAATCATGAAAACAATCTTAGGCCATGTGAAAACAACAGAAGTATGGAAATTAAGATCTAATGATAAAATATACACTAACATGGAAAACATAACAGAAAACATAAGAAAAAGGAGATTGCAATTTTTTGGACATATTTACAGAATGGATGATGCCAGATTAACAAAAAGGATTTTCATGTACCTTTGGGACAAAAAGGCAACAACTAGCTGGATTCAAGAAGTAAAGAAAGATTTAGAAAGAAATAATATAAGAGAAGAAGGAACTATGGACAGTGCGATTTTTAGAAAGAGGGTAGTAACTATGGAAGGATTCCAAGGAAGGCTGAACAAGAAACCTGGTGCGAAGTGGTCCGAGGACAGAAAGAAACAGCATAGTGAAAGGATGAAAGAATATTGGATAGAACGGAAGAGAAAACAACAAAGTATGATACATTGAATTGAAACTGGCACGCGGTCCTTAGCAGGCCTCATCGGAAATAATAATAATAATAATAATAATAATAATAATAATAATAATAATAATAATAATAATAATAATAATAGTTGTGTTCAGTCTTCAGCCCTAAGGCTGGTTGGATCCTCAACAGCTCCGCCGTCAGCTGTCATAGATGGCCTAGGCATCACTGAAGAGGCGTACTAGAGAAATGAGGAGTGAGGTAGTTTCCCGTTGCTTTCCTCACCGAGCCAGAAGTTGCTGTTACATATCAGTCTGCCAAGCCCACTGAAGTGCATGCACCAACCGACCCTATGAGCAACATTTCACACCATTCATAGGAGGGACTGGCTGCAGAAGGAATGGCATTACTAGCATCGCTCATACCTCAGTCACTTTCATATTGTCAAAGCCAAGTATAAGACAGAGACAGATCAATGAAAGTAACAAAATTACTCTAGCCCATACCAGACGACGCAGTGCACTGTAAACACTAGGTCCTGCCAGCAAAGGCATAATAATAATAATAATAATAATAATAATAATAATAATAATAATAATAATAATAATAATTTACATTCGGGAGATAGTAGGTTCGAACCCCAGTGTCGGTAGCCCTGAAGATGGTTTTCTGTGGTTTTCCATTTCCACACCAGGCAAATCCTGGAGCTGTACCATAATTAAGGCCACGGTCGCTTCCTTCTCACCCATAGCCCTTTCCTACAGCATCCTCGCCATAAGGCCTCTCTGTGTCGGTGCGACGTAAAAGCAAATTCTCCCATTAAATCTTAGCACTCTTAAATGCCAGCTGACTATCCTGGGATTCGATCCCGCAAGCCCTGAGAAACGGACAGCAATTGCACTGCACTACGCATTCGACTGGATTACTCATTATTCAACATAGTAAACAAGAGGCCTGAAATCTATTCACATTGGTACGAGACCACTAAAAGCATAGATACAAAGCAAGTACGCAAACTAGCTTCAGGGTTTTCGGGAACCTCAGACAGGGGTCCTATAATTTTTCGTGAAGTATGAACAAGGATGGAACTTTGTTTCGAAGCTGTAATACGCACTGACGGGAATTCTAAAGGCGTTCATCTGCGTGAAATGAAATGGCGTATGGCTTTTAGTGCCAGGAGTGTCCGAGAACAAGTTCGGCTCGCCAGATGCAGGTCTTTTGGTGTGACGCCCGTAGGCGGCCTGCGCGTCGTGATGAGGATGAAATGATGATGAAGACGACACATACACCCAGCCCCCGTGCCAACGAAATTAACCAATTAAGGTTAAAATTCCCGACCCTGCCGGGAATCGAACCCGGGACCCCTGTGACCAAAGGCCAGCACGCTAACCATTTAGCCAAGGAGCGTCCGTCTCCGTGAGATATTAACGACTAAACTGTCATGACGCGGAACATAGAGGTAATAGATGAAAACTTTCCCTTATGCTTTGCAAACGCCGACTGATCTGCACATCACTTAAGAACAGTTACGTGTCTAAAGAAAACTGAGAGAGATCTTACAATAACATGCCACAAGAATGTATGAGTATAGTGAGTGCAATCATCGAGGGAAGTCCTAAGGTCAACTGATGACAGTACGTTAGACTTGAACCGGCATTCTCCCGATTGGCACCCACGCTTCCAGCTGCCGATCTCGTAGACACTCATTCCTTTGACGCATGCTGTGACTCACAGGAATATACTGGAAGTCAAGGAGACCTAACTGAATATTCCTCATCATATGTAGACAAATGACTCACGCGGTATGAGCTTGGTAGAGGAACCGAGCTGCAACGACCAAGTCACAACGGAGGAGAATCTAAACTAGTAGCAACATAAAGTATAGTAAATATGACTGTATAAATTAACAAGAAATAAAAGTACAGTACAGTCGAAACTGGTTTTAACTACTGCGAAGGAACCGTCAATTAACGGTCGTTATAGGCGATAGTCGAAAAAAAACCGGTCTTTTTTTTTTTTTCTTTTGCTAAAATTCTGTCAAGTTTTAGACTGCACACTTACATGGTAAATTAAAAGAATGAAGTTAAAACTTAAAAAAACATTTTTTTTTGCTATTTGCTTTACGTCGCACCGACACAGATAGGTCTTATGGCGACGATGGGACAGGAAAGGCCTAGGAACGGGAAGGAAGCGGCCGTGGCCTTAATTAAGGTACAGCCCCAGCATTTGCCTGGTGTGAAAGTGGGGAAACCACAGAAAACCATCTTCAGGGCTGCCGACAGTGGGATTCGAACCCACTATCTCCCGGATGCGAGCTCACAGCTGCGCGCCCCTAAGCGCACGGCCAACTCGCCCGGTACATTTTCTTCTAATCTTTACCCAGTGAGTATAGCAATAATTTGTCAGCAAAATATAAAATTAGTGAGGGAAGAAGGAGCAACAATGTTAATTGATCAATAATGTCACACACGATCTTTTGTCCTTCCAAATCGTAGAAATCGTTGAGTGAGATACACCTAACTCCTTCGCGATGCTGACGTTTGTTTCCTCATTTTCTCTTTGGCATATTGAGTGTGAATTTCCTTCAATATTAAACGATTTCCCTTTCTTTTGCGACGTCTTCACAGCGATGCTTTCCTTGGCTATTTAACAGACAGATTTGAGACGAACATTTTACTGAAAATAACAGTTTGAAAACAAGCTTTACATTGTTCCCAAATACGTAACAAACAAAAATCAACATTGGGCGTTATAGTTGACACATTTCTCCGAAGAGGTAATAAGAATACGTCGTTTTATACGATATATCGAAATAAGCGATGTCATACAAAGCGATTTTTAAACACACTTTTTATATATGTGGCAGTATGAAGACAGCAAAGGGAATGGATTGACATTTCTTATTTTATTGTTTAAAAAAAATGTTTTGTTGTAAAAGATTTTGTTTTGTTTGGACTTTTGGACTTGGAAGAACTCTTTTGATTTCATAAATCTGGATCTATGCAGATCGTTTTAAATTAAGTTTTAGAAACTCTTATTTATGGGTTGTATCAACATTATAATTTATCTGTGAATTTTAATATTTTCGTTTCCTTGTCTAAATTTGTGACACATCCTACTACACGCGCAGTTCTGGAAGCGCGTTTCGTGTTGCGTATATGAAGACTATTCTTGAACATTTATTATCACTGTGTCAGCAAGAACGAAGAGATTTTTGATTGGAGAAAATAAGAGTTAATGTAATTGGTGAATGTGATAGTCGAAGGTAAATTCTATTTTCTGTTCGTTTCTCTTCGGTGGTTGCACGATTTCCTGTTTCTCGATCCTTCTGTAGGAGCGAAGTAGGATCTGCGCCTTTGATCATCTGATCATCTTAGTGAGCGGACGTGCTCCTCTCTTGGTCCCCTCGTGGGAAACCCGGCCTCACGGTAAGCACCGTTTCTAAGTTTATTTTAATTTTCAACTTCATTTAAATGTAATAATTTCTTTTTCTTACGCAGGAGTTTATCCTCGAGTTTCACGTTTACCGCTAAATTTGTCGAAGTGACTTAGTTTACAGCTAAGATTTTGTACCTTTGTTTCGGAGGTAATACCTTTTTTTCTTAACTTTGTAACGTACAATGTAATTATCCCTCGGGTTTGCCTCCCCGTATTTCTGTGTTGCCTTACAGAAGTGCTAAAAATCGATGCACATTACCTGAAGTGTTTTAGGTAGTGATGCAAGTTTTCTGTACCTCTGTGTTTGTTCTTATTTCTACTTTTGTGTAGACTGAGATTAGCTCTCAATTTAATTATGATGTATCGTTGGATAATTTTCTTTCAATTCAAATTAAGTGATTCAATTTCTTTTAGTGCACTGCGCATGTCTGCAGGCGCGGTTGAATTCTGAATTTCCCTGTAAAGATCTTTCTATTTTGAGTTTCTGATGTGTTTCCTTTTTAAAAATAAATGTGTGTAACCCAAGGGCAATTACCCTCTACGTTTTCTTTCTTCGCAAAAGGCTACGTTCCAGTACCTCTCAGAGTTCCATGCCGCTTTCCACATCCGTTCTGTAGTTGTCATGTTTTCTAAACTGTTTGTTTACGTTTTGTGTTGCAATGCTTTCGCTTGAACCTTAAGTTTCCCTTTACTTGTTTAAAAGTTATTTATTAATTATTTGTGTAATCTAACCAAGTCCTGTTACAATATAGGATTTAGACGGGACCGTTAGATTTCACCGCTATATCCAATAAGTCGTTAAAAGCGATGTCGCAATAAACGGTTTCCACTGTACTTGTAATGAACGACGGCTGTCAGACAGTGCCACCAAAGTGAACAGGAGGATTGAATACAGAAGTTAGTTTGAACACACTTGATTGTAAAGAAAATGTACTGTTTGCTTGCCAACTAGCAGCTGTCTTCTACAGCAGAGGTTCCCAAACTGTTCTGAGATTGTACCCCTTACTCATGGCTAAAAGTTCAATGTACCCCCACGAAAAAATTAAACAATATTTAAAATTGCTAATTATTAAGGCATTTTGATTATAAAACATTATTTAAATACACATCGTAAATAAGGCGAAATTGTGAAATTAAATACATTTTTTATAACACATTACAAGAAATGTAAGATTGTGTGTCTGTAGCAAGTATAAGACAATGATGATAAAGTAACACAAGATACCCTGCTCGTATGAAAGTTTCACGAAACGCTAGATTTTAGCCTCAATATCAAAGTAATGAATACGGATGAAAAATGTTCGATTTTAATTATGGAGTTAAGACATTGCGAACGATCAAAATGTCAATGGGGTGGGTGTGCCTGTATGGCGTGACAGAGTTTTCTGATGTGTCGTAGTCCAGGTAAAACTTTCAAGTGAAGCGTGGTTCCATATATTCATACCTTTCTTCTCATTTATTTCCACATTTCAGTTTTTCTTCATTTCTTCTCCAGAAGTCTCAGGCGTACCCCTACGGGTACGCGTACCACAGTTTGAGGACCATGTTCTACAGGAAGCTCGTGGTTCGAAATGCATCAGAAGACAGTACCTTACGGGGTGACTTTTTTCATCTTTTCTGCCCTTTGCTTAAAGGTAACCTAGAAATTGGCTGTTTATAATTTATAGTAGGTTTCATTTCAAGAATAAGAAAGATCGAGGCCACTATACCCATGTGGAGACTGTGTGTAAAAATTAATAATCTGGGTCTGTATCCATGTGTCCAAAAATAAGTTGCCTTATCTACTAAACCAGGTACGTTAGCAGCCACACAGAGCCGGAGTTTACATATTGTGGTAAGGTGGTCAGTTCCTATTCCCTCCTCCTCTAGCCAACGTCGTCTCGGTTCCCCATCCATGTTGCTTAACAGATGATGAAGATTATTATTATTATTATTATTATTATTATTATTATTATTAATGTTGTTGTTTAAAGGGCCTAACATCTAGGTCTTCGGCCCCTGATGTAGCTTAACATCGGAGATCTCATTGATCCCGTGTTCTAACATGGCTGCCCTGTCTAAAATGTTGACACCGAGCGAGCTGACTTCGCGTTTACGGGCATGCAGCTGTAAACTTGCATTCGAGAGATTGTGGGTTCAAACCTCACCATCGAAAACCCTGAATATGTTTTTTCCGTAGTTTGTCATTTTCATACCAGACAAATGCTGAACCTTAATTAAGGTCATCTTTCCTATCACATCGCCGCCGAAAACCTGAGTTAGTTCGACATCAAATCCCTGGCAAATAAATAAATAAATAAATGTAAGTTAATAATAATGCAATTTGCTAAGTCCCACTAACTACTCTTTTACGGTTTTCGGTGACGCCGAGGTGCCGGAATTAAGTCCCGCAGGAGTTCTTTTCGTGTCAGTAAATCTACCGACACGAGGCTGACGTATTTGAGCACCTTCAAATACCACCGGACTGGCCCAGGATCGAACCTGCCAAGTTGGGGTCAGAAGGCCAGCGCCTCAACCGTCTGAGCCACTCAGCCCGGCTAAATGCAAGTTATGTACAGTATGTATGCAGTGGCGTAGATACGACTTTTCCTTGGGGGATATGAATAATAAATAATAATACATATTTCAAAGGGGCAGTGGTCCATTTAAATACAATTTACGGGGGGGTATGAATAATAATAATAATAATAATAATAATAATAATAATAATAATAATAATAATAATAATAATAATAATGTCCGGCTCCATGGCTAAATGGTTAGCGTGTTGGCCTTAGGGCACGGGGACTGGGTGTATGTGTCGTCTTCAACATCATTTCATCCTCATCACGACGCGCAGGTCGCCTACGGGAATCAAATCAAAAGACCTGCACCTGGCGAGCCGAACATATCCTCGGACACTCCCGGCACTAAAAGCCATACGCCATTTCATTTCATTTTTCTTTGCATCCGGGAGATAGTAGGTTCGAATCCCACTATCGGCAGTCCTGAAAATGGTTTTCCGTGGTTTCCCATTTTCACACCAGGCAAATGCTGGGGCTGTACCTTAATTAAGGCCACGGCCGCTTCCTTCCAACTCCTAGGCCTTTCCTATCCCATCGTCGCCATAAGACCTATCTGTGTCGGTGCGACGTAAAGCCCATAGCATTTCATTTTTCAATAATAATAATAATAATAATAATAATAATAATAATAATAATAATTTAAATGGATATTTCAGCAAACTGATGTTTTACCTTTGTAAAAATAATGAATGTGTCTATATAAAATGAATACAAGTGCCCCATGGGGGATACATCTCCCTTACCCCCCCCCCCCCCCTTATCTACGCCACTGTATGTGTATGTACGTGTGTGTATGTATGTATGTATGTATGTATGTATGTATGTATGTATGTATGTATGTATGTATGTATGTATGTATGTATGTATGTATGTATGTATGTATGTATCTATCTGAAAAGGTTCAACCTGCACTGCATTCCTTCTTCAAATTTCTTTTAATTCGATGGCATTTTTGTTACAAAAATCCACCTTAACGTGAATAAAATTGAATTCTCAGAAATAAAGCATGGGAAACCGATAGTTGACGAAACAAATAATAGGTTTTACTAGAGTTGAAAATGAGTGTTCTGTGAAGTTAATCAATTAGGCATACCACTCGTGACCAAGAGAATCTACAGGTTACATCATGATGGAAGCCCTACCATTTAACAAATTACGATGAATACTTCAAAGCAATCCAAGCGTATTTCCCCATTACATAACAGGCAGAGGCGAAAAGGCCTTCACTTATCAAAGAAGATGACGTAGTAAGTACATTATTTTCTCCTCGTGAAGTGTGACAAAAAATACCAGATACCGTAATATGAACGCTGGAGTCATTGATCACAGATGAAAGAGAAAAAAGTTCAAGAAGAGCCCTTGATAAATATTCTATGGAGTCTTGACAACGATCTGCTTTCGTAGTCACGAGCACTAACATAGGACGAAAGAGGCTAAGTTAGGTCGATCCACTACAGGTCCACAGCGATATTTGACGACTATTTTGAAAGATTATACACACAACACGAATGTACTGGACTTGTTCAGACTTCAGTTCGCGGGAAACCGTTTTCACTCCAAGCCCAAATAGGCCTAATGACAGTAGCAAACACCACTAACTACACACACAGAACAAAAGTTTATTTCCTAAACGGGCCGTATACCACCTCCACACGGTTACACAATCACACTGCCACTCCGCCACCAGATCTCAGTTCTGATGTTGTTAGCTCCACCACATAGAAATTTCCCTTCTTACTTTCCAGACCTAGGACTGATTGCGAAAATTTAATTTAATCATAACCGTATTGGTTTTACGTACCACTAACTAATTTTACGGTTTCTGGAGACGCCGAGATGCTGGAATTTAGTCTCCCAGACGTTCTTTTTAAGTGTCAGTAAATCTATTGACAAGAGACTAATGTATTTGAGCACCTAACTGAGGCAGGATCGAACCTGCCAAGTTGGGATCAGAAGGCCAGCGCCTCAATCGTCTGAGCCACTCAGCCCGGCGTAATTTAATTTACAAAATTTCTTATATTAAACTGTAATGTGCGAACTGTTACAATTTTTATATGAAGTAAAATGTAGAAATTTAAAAAAAATCGTACGTGCGATTAAACATTACTGGTTTCCTGTGGAAAAATAATGACGAAGTATTTTTAAATAATTCCTGTTCTGAACAAATATTATAATACTTTACTTTTTCTCCGGCATTTTGCTGTCATGTGACGCCTTCTTTACAAAAAATATATCAGATTATTTCCTCACTGTCATAACCGTGCCAACTAGGCCAGTATATGTCACCGAACTGTTTAGCTTTTATGTGGATTAGTTATATTCCCATATGGAGGCCATATAGCGCATGAGTTTAACCCTCAAGCACACGCGCCAGACCTTAGGACGCAGACACACGCGTGGGGGTGCTTTCCACCCCACATATCATTGTATTGTAAAATATGAATTACTGTATTAATTGGAGATTTTAGGGTAGATTATGTAACAATGACCCTTTCTGGGGGGATCCAGCCAGAAAGGTACAAGAGCGGGGAGAGCACAGACAAGTTATTTGTTCATTTCAATACGAAATAAAATGACCTGGGGTGGATTCCACCCCATACGCGTGTGTTTGAGGGTTAAAAATTAAGGAAATTAAGATATTTGGATGGTTATGATAGAAAAAGATTAACTTTCAATGGAAGGATTCAGTTCCCTTCGTGGTTTCTCGAAGCCTATATCGAGACCCCTTACTGATAACGGGAACTTCGGATCAGGTGAAATGTAGGTAGGTATCGAGGGGAACTCATATCCCGAGGCGAAGTTCACACTAAAAGAACCGAGATCCTGTGGAGGAGTTAACACAATCTCCGGATGTATTTACTGTGATGGTGGCGGAGATTGACATTTACACCTATCTGGAGAAAGAACAAGGTGACAACTGTTGGGTTTTGTTATTGTAATGACATAAGCGCAGAACTCGTTGGCTGAATGGTCAGCGTAATGTCCTTCGGTTCACAGGGTCCCGAGATCGATTCCCGGCCGGGTCGAGGATTTTAATCACTTCTGATTAATCCTTCTTGCTCGGGGACTGGGTGTTTATGTATGTCCCAAAACTCTCCCCTTCATATTCAGACAACACACCGCACTACTAACCACCACATAAACACGTAATAGTGATTACATCCCTCCATACAGTGTTGACATCAGCAAGGGCATCCGGCCGTAAAACAGGGCCAAATCCATATGTGTGACGTAGTTCGCGCCTCTGCAACATAAGGAGTTTGGAAAAGCGGTGGTGATCATTGGTTTAAGGTTAAAAACAACAAAATAGTACCTAAGAGGATTAGGAAACGAATTAGAATGGTTCGATCATGAAACGCAAAGCATTCTGGTACAGATTCAGATGTGCTCAGAGTCTTTTCGATGCATACTCCGGAATCATATCGGTTGTACGTCCCGGAGTATTTTTCGAATAATAGCATTAACTCACAAAAAGACTCATTACTTACTGTACCGGAGATACACCCGCCCCGGGCATTTAAAACTAGTGCCTTGTAGAAGGCCATCTAGATCAGGAAATCAGAAACTCATTTTCAAAAAAATATGAACATTTCTCTACAGAGGTCGCTACTATCAAGTTATGTCGCGCCCTCTGGGGTGAAGATGAAGCATTAATTTTTAAAGTAATTTTGTATGTCAAGGTTTCCTAAACTGAATTGGTTATAGTTTGTTTTTTATGTTCAAAAGTTATCAACACTTCAATCTCTTCCCGCCAACTTAAGATGTTGGCAAGTGAGAAAATTTGTACATTTATTTAAGCAACCAATCACGGTTTTTTGATATTTAGTTGATTGTCCAATGAAAATTGGGGGTGTGTCAGGGTTTCGACCCAGAGAAATCTGGAACCTTCCTCTCCGCTATAAAAGCTGGCACATTTCGGGACATGTTGTCTTTGTGATCGCTACAGTCTAGAGTGTGTTCGTAACGGAGGCGGAGGCTGCCTCCTCCATCTTCGGGAGGTCCACCAGCTCAAGGTAATGGCAGATTCTGATTAACAACGTAATAGTATTTGAAGGCTAGCTCGAGGGGAAGGTTTCAAATTTCTTTCGCAATGTAACTTTTATTTTTAATGTAAATTTTAAACAGGTATTATGAACTTACTCGAACTTACGGACTAAAGAGTGAGGAACTCTCTTGTATTCTCTCTGAACTTGATATTGTGGTGACTATGATATTGTAATCTTTAAAGTATGTCTAGTAACTTCGGTAACTTAAATATTTTTCTCCATTTAGTCACCTCCGTAGTATAGGGGTAGCCCCTGTAACGTCGGGCCACTTCATACAAATTTCAAGGAGCGCAAGTGTTCGGCCAGTAAATTTAACCTTTTGTTTTTACCAAAGGCCATGTAGAATGGGTACTTGTTATCCATGCTACAGTTAACCTTACTCAGTTCATTTTAAGGCAAATCAGACTGTTGAGCAGTTAGGACAGTGAATACTGTTTAATTTTGTCAAATGTAGGTTCGGCCTTTGATAGGCTTCGAAAGTGTAAACAAAGAAGCTCCTCCACTGATGTAAACATTGGGAGATCCATCTCCTTGACTGTTGGTTGAAAGGAGCCGCAGCGCTCATGTAAAATTTGTAATTGGGAGCTTCAAGTTGTTGTTAATTGGTTATTAGTTGATTGTTCTGACTGTACCCCTAACTCACGAGCTAGATTTTTACCTGAGTTACTATTTGCTTAGCAATTTTTTTAATCCACTGTCTGTTTCCAGTCATTCGTCAGGGTCAGGAATGGAATGAATGAAGCCCCCATCTAGCGGCGAGGATATTAATTGTGTCGACAGCCTGTCGCACTCCTGATTAATGAATGACAGATGAAATGAAATGATATTGGAGAGTGTTGCTGGATGAAAGATGACAGGGAAAACCGGAGTACCAGGAGAAAATCCTGTCCCGCCTCCGCTTTGTCCAGAACAAAAAAGATATAAGGGAGAAATATAGCTCCAATTTTAAAGTTTTAAATTAATCTTCTGACTTTTCCATACCCGCACCTTCTTTCACCTCTGTAAACCATTATATTTCGGCAACACTTACGAACTGTGTTTTTTGATGATATTGTATTCATTTCTAGACATTTGGTACGTGATACTTTAATTCGAAGATTTTTTTTTTACTATTTGCTTTACGTCGCACCGTCACAGATAGATCTTACGGCAACGATGGTTTAGGAAAAGGCTAGGAGTGGGAAGGAAGCGACCGTGGCCTTAATTAATGTACAGTCCGAGCATTTGCCTGGTGTGAAAATAGAAAACCACGGAAAACCATCTTCAGGGCTGCCGACAGTGGGGTTCGAACCCACAATCTCCCGAATGAAAGCTAAGCGTAGGTGTGTAAGGTATTTGAATACATTGTTATTGTACGCCTACAGTTACGTGCGATTAATTGCTATACATTTGTCATTTCAGAGCATCATTATCACACCATCAGCAAACGCAACGGCACGCTGAGAGTGCTGCGATACACAGTGGTTTTCAGACTGCACAATTTTTTAGCATGTCATTTGTGCACAAATTTCAGGAGGAGTTGGAAGCCGATTAATATGGCGCATGTAGTCAAGCGAAAAAAACATTCACGGGGTTCGGATAGCAGCCGCCAGACATTATCGATGAGAATCCTAGAACGCACATGGCGGTCAGTGCCAGATATCTCTTGGTTTCCGAGAGGATAATTCGCACTGTGGTGAATGACGACGTTCGACATCAGGCATATGTTATGAGCAGAGAACGGATTTACGTATATGTACTAATAACGAATGAAATGTGTATAAGGGGCTATCAAAAATGACTATAGGGCGAGTGCTCGAGTGTTGTTGCTGTTGTTGTTGTCCGAAATGGATGAGTAGCCCCTGTATATAAAGAAAAGGGTGATAGACATAAAGCTGAAAATTACAGACCTGCCAGTTTGACATGCATTGCATATAAGCTTTGGGAAAGCATTCTTAATTGGTTAATTTCTCTGGCATGGGGGGTGTATGTGTCGTCTTCATCATCACTTCATCCTCATCACGACGCGCATGTCGCCTACGGGAGTCGAATCAAAAGACCTGCGTCTGGCAAGCCGAACTTGTCCTCGGACACTCCCGGCACTAAAAGCCATACGCCATTTCATTTCATCTCAACAAGAAGATCCTTATATAATTGATTCCTAATGCACAGAGACGACTTTGACTTTGAGAATTGCGGAAGAAATATTTTATTCGCTTTAGGGCCGGGAAAGAGCTTGCTTGTAATGATGATGCTTGTTGTTTAAAGGGACCTAACATCTAAGGTCATCGGCTCCAACGAAAAAGAGCGCTCTACTGATGATGTAGCGGGAATAGTTGTAATCAATCTGCACAACTTATAAAGCTCGGGAAGACCGCTGTGGAGACCACTGGTCAATAGGAAATTCTGGATTTGAGCCACAGTCTTATCTTTGAAGTGTTCAGAAGTGAACATTGCCCTCAATTCGGATTTAAGTCGTACTATTTCAACATATTTTCCATGAACTTCAATCAATTTACTGAATTGCTCTTCAGGAAAATCGCCAGAAAAATGAAAATGTCTTACAATCAAGCATTTCAATGAAGGACAGATCTCCTAATGAACAGAAGCGATATTTTAACTGTGCTAGAATAATATCATGTAGCGATCTAGTTGGCCGTGCGGTTAGGGGCACGCAACTGTGAGCTTGCATCCAAGAGATAGTAGGTTCGAACCCCATTGTCGGCAGCCCTTAAGATGGTTTTCCGTGGTTCCGATTTTCACACCAGGCAAATGCTGGGGATGTACCTTAATTAAGGCCATGGCCGAATCCTTTCCATTCCCAGGCCTTTCCTCTCCCATCGTCGCCATACGGCCTACTTGTGTCGGTGCGACGTAAAGCAAATTGTAAAAAAAAAAAAAAAAAAAAAACCCTAATATCATACTCATCTTTAACCGAAAATGAAGTTTCTTCCTTTCTTCTCTTCCTTGCTGGATCAAATTTCTCTTCTGTCCCAGATGTTAGCAAATCCACTATTTCGCATTATAGATACTTTAGTTTCTAAAGAATTCACTTCTCTGGTGTAATATGCAGTGTCTAGGATCTTAGATTGAAGGATGTTATATGTAACATCAATGAAAATATTTCATTAAAAACATTCAGAAGGAAATTGAACTGAAATTCCATTAACTTCGCGAGAAACTTGCTTGCCTCATTAATTGTATTGTTATCCCAGTTCCCAGGTTCCTCCAAAATACTTTCGTAAAGCTGTTGGAGAGGAGCACGATATTCCGCGAAGGTCCGGCTAGAATAGTTCCACCTTGTTGGAGCCAGCTTAGGAAACCTTATCTTGAGGATACTGTCCAGCAGGTTAGTTTTCTTAGAGGAATTGCGAAAAAATGTCGCAAAGCCACTCACCGTTGCAAATAATATACATTCTTTTGTGCATGACACGGTTTGAGAGAGGACTAAATTAAGCTTGTGAGCGTAGCAGAGGGTGAATACAGCCTCAGGAACTACTTCTTTTAATTTACCTTGCACACCATTCAGCTGACCTGCAAGCACCGCCGCTCCATCGAAAGTCTTTTGTTTGTTTTTTCGCGGCAGTCAAAGTTATCCAGACACTCAATCGCAAGTCTCACGAATGCATTAGCTGTCCTATCAAAACTCACATTATATAAACCAACAAATCTTTCACAACGTCACCATTGTGAACGTATCTGAAGACAGCAGATAAATGTGAAAAGTTCGACACATCAGCAGTCTTATCGATCATAATTCCTACGAATTTAGCTTCCCCAGCCGGAATCTTTATTTCAGCGGTCATTACGGTGCAGATGCTTTGAATTAAATCGTTCTGAATGAGTGGAGAGTGTCCTGTAAATACACTCGCTGTTGTGAAGTGACTGTCTAATTTTTCATCAAACTCGGCTAACAATTTAATTAGTTCTATGTAATTCCCTCTGTTGTTGGACTCGCTAGCCTCATTGTGCCCACGGAATGGTTAACTCTTGCTTTCCCAAAAAGCATGTCACCGCAGTCAGCCGTTTCAGAATTTCCCTATTTTTCTTAACGGCTTCGTTGTGCCTTAGAACATTTTCCTGCTTCTGCTTATCGAACTGCAAATCCATCCTAGTTTTACCAAAGGCACCTAAGGATATACATGTGTGCATACGACAATCTGATTTATCGTGCCTCACAATGGCAGTGTGCAGATTGTTTAGATCTGCATATCCACGTCTCTTGCTGCTCAAGGGGAATTTTCAGCAACAAACAATAAGCAAGGCCAAAAGAATAATTTTGTATACGAAGCAGCTAATGGTTTATTTAGGTCTCCAGAATTAGTTCCCTTATTCCCCCTTCCACGTCTCATCCCAGAGTACCAGAATGAAGACACTCTTCCACATTGCTTACTCCCGGCTTTCTCTCGCCCAGAGGTCCTTTTCTGTACGTATTCTAGCAATGTCTAATACCTTATCTATCAACAAGAACGTAGATATCTTCGTATCGTATCCTTCCTTCTGTCATGATATTTCTCATATAACTTAATTTTCCTTCTTGTTCTTTCCAGTTTATTTTCTTGTATTTAAGTGTATTTTCCTTTGTTTATGTCGTTATTTATGTACTGTAGATATGTCATATATGAAATTGTATAGTTTTTATTGTGTATATTTGTGTCCTTTGTAAATATTTCTAAATCTTTCATTTTAGATTAATAAATATTGTACATATCTCGGATCTTTGTAATTCGACGTTGTGCTGTTGCTGATAATAAATAAATAAATAAATAAATAAATAAATAAATAAATAAATAAATAAATAAAATATAATTCATTTTAGTTTCCCAAATAGATACGTATTTACACAGAAATCCGTTCCCTGGTTATGGGGAACAGGGTGGCGATAATTGCCTTTTAGTGTATAGCTTTACGAGACAAATGCTCTAGTTGAAGGTGCTCAAATACTTCAGCTTCGCGTCGGTAGATTTACTGACACGTACAAGAACTCATGCGGGACTAAATTCCGGCACCTCGGTGTCTCCAAAATCCAGAAAAGTAGTGGAACGTGAAGACATTATTATTATTATTATTATTATTATTATTATTATTATTATTATTATTATTATTATTACCTCTCCACAAGCCCGTGCCCTCAAAAAAAAGATGATGGTCCAACAAAATTCTGCCGCCTAGCTTTAATGTTTCAGTGCCCCCGCAGCCGCGCGGCGCTGTACCGCTACTGGAATAGAGGAAGGGCCCCCTCTCTTCCAGCGAGGTCGAACAGTGTACGGCGAGCCGGAGCCCTCCTCCCGGCCAAGGCTGATGTGCGGCGCACGACCTGCTACTTGCCCGCAGCCTATATATGTTCACCGCGGGCGCGGCGTGCTTCTACACCTCTGCTCCCCTCATAGTGCGGGCGAGCGGTATCTCAGGGTACTTGAGGGGCCCGGGCGGCCTCCTCTGAACACAAGCAGTGGCGGCTGGTCTGGCCGTTAAAATCATCAACGTTTGAAGTACATATCCAGCTATATGGACATTCCAGTTCAACTTTACTACCTTTTCTTGGGTATTCTACTGCAATATTTGATGGACTTAGAAAATTTTCTTCAACTTAAAAACTAAAGTTTTCCTTCTGAATTCAACTTCTACAAACATAAAGACTTTACTTCACCAGTTACAACAAAAATTTTGAAACTGAATCAAACCACATTAAGAAAATGTTATAAATACTTCTGCAATTAATCTCCATATCAACATCAAAACTTGGACCTTGTTTCCAAACAATTGCATGTGTCACCCCTGGAGGAACTTTTGGGGGGGGGGGCGTCTGTACCGGGCGGTACACCTCCACGCCGCTAATTTAAAATGTGCGCCAATTGAAACTCCTCTGCTGGAGGAAGTCTGAACTTTATTGACGGTATTAATTTTCAAGTTTCTAAGAAGATGTCACTACGTGGAAAATTTGGAGTTTTTGAACTGTGCCACTTTTGATGTATTTTTGTTTTACCGGTAGTAAGAAGTGTGAACTTTCTCTTCTAGAGGACACTACTGAAAAACTACAATGGTGCACCCTAGTGCGACGTGAAAGAACTGTTTTTTTGGAGAAATTTTTATTTCAAAAGTTTGTTTCTTGTTAAATTTCTTTCTGTTATTGTTTAAGTTGGCTGTATACCCCTCTCTTTCCCCTTGTTTTGTATCTAGCCAATCCCGAATTTCTTTAATTAATTTTCCACCAATAATGTGTTTCTTCTTCATATTGTGTAGGGGTTTTCGTTATCCACCAATAAAATGATTGTGGGCGGGTGTTTTCCTTCCTGAAACGCCTCGAACTTTCCGCGAGAGTATATAAACTGCTGATTTTAGGGTCTCTGCGCCACTTCAGTACCATCGTTCAGTGTGTAAAGTACATAGCAGGGGGCGGGAAGCGCCTCTTTCTTCGGGGAGCATTTCTACACCAAGGTAATGGCCGATTAATAACTTCTTTTCTTGCTAGCTCAGCAGTTTAACTCTCGGGGCGGGTCCGAAGCGTTTCTACCATGTAACCTTTTCCTAAAATGTAACTTCTCTTAGCATCTATTATCTTTTAGGGCTACATATTGGGATAGAGAGTGCTTAACCCTCTCGAGCTCCCACTCATTTTGTTTTGAGGTGAACTTATTTCTAACAACCGATTCTTCATTAATGTAAAGCAAATTGTTCTTTTCTAAAGTCACCTCTGTAGTATGGGATTAGCCCTTGCATTAGTGGCCTAGAGCCAGATTAGGTTTTAAAACAAATGCATTAGGAGTGCAGATCGCCTCCTCTCAAATTGTTATTTTAGAGGTCATGTAATTAACCTCCTTCTCATTTAATAGACCTCAGTAGGTTGGGTATTTTACCCCTGTGTATATGTCCTTAGAGGACAGCTTGAAAGTGGAATTAGGTGTGGCCTTTGACAGGCCTGAATTTTGAGAGCAAGTTGCTCTTTTCCCGAAAATTTTGTTTTCTGCGCGCCTCAAGGAGGCCTTACTGTGTAATTTGGAGCAAGTGCTCCTAGGCATGAATGGGGTTTTCTGCCCCTCTGTTGAAACTTGTGTTTGGGGTAAAACTGGGCTAATTGCTCAAGAATTGTGAGGCTGGGGCTCGAAGCCCAAATCCTGTAAATATTGTAATTGTATTTTTATTGCCTTGCTACTCTGTACCTATCTTTCGTGTTATTTCTGAATTTTGGAAAGAGAATATAACCTTGTTAAATTTTACAGTAACTTTAATTTCGTAGTTTGAGACCCGTTCACACCCGCACCTTCTTTCACCTCTAACTACCGCAAAAAACACGGTAACAATTATTATTATTATTATTATTATTATTATTATTATTGTTATTATTGTTATTATTGTTACGGAGTATTGTGGATGTGCAGATGTGAAAGAAGGTGCTGGGATGAACAGGTCTCAATCTACGAAATTAAAGTTAATTTAAAATTTAACAAGGTTATATTTTCTTTTCAAGATTAAGAAATAACAAATATAACAGGTACTCAGTAGCCTAATAACAAATCGAGAATGTACAATTACAGAGTTACAGGATTTGGGGTCCGAGAGCCAGACACACAATTCTTGAGCAGTAAGCCCAACTTTACCCGTATACACGATTCAACCAAGGGGCAGAAGGCCCCAATCAAGCTCAAGAGCACTTGCTCCCAATTATATAGCAAACACCTCCTCGAGGCACACAGAAACAAATTTTTTTGAAAGAGCAACCCGCTCTTAAAGTTCAAGCCTATCAAAGGCCACACCAAACTCTACTTTCAAGCTGTCCTCCAAGTACATGAAATCAGGGGTAAAAATACCCAACCTACTGAGGCCTATTAAGTAAAGAAACAGGTTAATTACATGGCCTCCAAAATACCAACTTGAGAGGAGGCGAAACTGCACTCCTAATACATTTCTTTAAAACCCTATTTGGCACTAGGCCGCTTATGCAAGGGCTAATCCCATACTAAAGAGGTGACCCGATAGGCAAACTTATTACATTACGAAACGAAGAAAAATGGTTGAGAAAACGTAGTCACCTCAAAACAATATGAAAGGGAGCTCGAGAGGGTTAGGCACTCTCTATCCCAATTTGAAGTTTAAAAAGATAGAATAGATACCAAGTGTCTTTACATTTTAGAGAAAGGTTACATGGTAAAAGGCTTCGTACCTGCCCCGAGAGTTAAACTGCTGAGCTAGCAAGAAAAGGAGTTATTAAAAGGCCATTACCTGGTGGTTGAACTGCTGCCCGAAGAAAGAGGCGCTTCCCGCCCCCTGCTACATAATTTACACAATGATAGGTGTTACTGAAGTGGCCCGGAGACCCGAAAATCAGCAGTTTATATACCCTCGTGGAAAGTTCGAGGCGTTTCGGGAATGATAACACCCGCCCACAAGCATTTTATTGGATAATGGCAAAAACTACTACACCAGATGAAGAAGAAACACCTTATTGGTGGAAAATTAATTACAGAAATTCCTTATTGGTCAAATTCAAAGCTGGCGGAAAGAAAGGGTTAAAATTGCCAACTTAAACAATGGCAGAAAGAAATTTAATAAAGAACAAACTTATAAGTACTAAATTTCTTCAAAAAAAAGGTTCCTTCACTTCGCACTAGGGTGCACAATTGTAGTTCTTGAGTAGTGTCCTCTAGAAGAGAATGTTCACACTTCTTGCTACAGATAAAACAAAAATGAATCGAAACTGACATAGTTCAGGACTCTTCAAAATTTATAGTAATGACATCTTCTGAGAAACTTGAGAATTAACACTGTAGTTCAGGCTTCCTCCAGTAGGGGAGTTTCAACTGGCGCAAAGTTTGAACTAGCGGCGTGGAGGTGTACCACCCGGTACAATTATTATTATTATTATTATTATTATTATTATTATTATTATTATTATACCACTGAACTCCTATGATCTTAAGTTATCCTTCATAATGTCCGGCTCCATGGATAAATGGTTATCGTGCTGGCCTTTGGTCACAGGGGTCCCGGGTTCGATTCCCAGCAGGGTGGGGAATTTTAACCGTCATTGGTTAATTTCTCTGGCACGGGGACTGGGTATATGTGTCGTCTTCATCATCATTTCATCCTCATCATGACGCGCAGGTCGCCTACGGGAGACAAATCGAAAGACCTGCACATGGCGAGCTATACGCCATTTCATTTCATCCATCATAATGACCCACACATCTGTCATCGATTAGCCTCGTATAACAGTAAAACCGAGTAGGTGGCTGCGCGGTTTTGAGTCAGGTAGCTATCAGCTTGTATCCAGGAGATAGTGGGTTCGAGCCCCACTGTCGGCTGCCCTGAAGAGGGTTTTCCGTGGTTTCCCATTTTCACACCAGGCAAATGCTGGAGTTTTACCTTAATTAAGGCCACGACCGCTTCCTTCTCACTCCTAGCCCTTTCCCATCCCATCGTCGCCATAAGACATATCTGTGTTGGTGCGATGTAAAGCAAATTGTAAAATAATATAACGGTATATTTTTACTTTACAAGTCTTCTAAAACAAGACACGAGGAAACAGAAATACATAGCGTATATGTCGTTGTGTGAACATTATGAAGGTACAGTATTCGAGAGCCACTCAGATATTATTAAATACTTTGATGTGCCAATGACTCACGAAATATCACAAGAGACGTGTTCCAATAATGAGGAGAATGTAAAATACACTGCTATAATGAAAACATCAAACCAGCAACAATCAAAGCTACATTTCCCTCAATGTATGTGGGATATGTGAATGTAAAGCCACGTCTTTGTGGTTCGGATTCCATGTAGAATTGTGGTTACTGTGGTTTTTTTTTGCTAGGGGCTTTACGTCGCACCGACACAGATAGGTCTTATGGCGACGATGGGATAGGAAAGGCCTAGGAGTTGGAAGGAAGCGGCCGTGGCCTTAATTAAGGTACAGCCCCAGCATTTGCCTGGTGTGAAAATGGGAAACCACGGAAAACCATCTTCAGGGCTGCCGATAGTGGGATTCGAACCTACTATCTCCCGGATGCAAGCTCACAGCCGCGCGCCTCTACGCGCACGGCCAACTCGCCCGGTTTACTGTGGTTTATAATCGTAAGATTACCATTCAGGAAGTACTGCAAGCTTCACCGTTGACCATTAGGGAAACCTTTCAGTCTGTCAAGAAATAAAATATCAAAATAAATAACCTCTGAAAAAGTATACTTCATTGACAGTCTGTTGAAATTTCTGCTAAGAGACAGCTGGAAAGATTCGGTACGCTTCATGATATGGGCGTAAGGCCTGTTCCATATGATGAAAATTCGCACGCGCAGAATCGGAAGTGACGTCAGCGAGAGCTGTTCCACATACTATTTAGAACGAGTGTAGGAGAGTACATTCATTATTAGCAGAGTGCCTATACTTTGTCGTTAACATCTGCTAGCTTCTATCTGACGATGCCACATTATGATGATGATACGTGTGTATATCACCCTGGTATTAAAATTCGGCGGGGTGACAATTCTCTGAAACCATTCTGAAGTGGACTATTTTGGCAAGTAAAGTTAAGGGGTGAGGAGGAAATTATCTTAGGGTAAACTTACATTTCTTGTGCATTGCTTCACGTTTCAATATAATGGTACGAGTAGTCGAGTATTATATTCAAACAACGATTGGAATTCTTTGTCTTAAACTGAACGAGCAGGCTATGCGGTGCGGACAGTGAAGCTGTACGCTTGAATTCGTGTCATAGTGAGTTTCAACTCCAACGTCAGGAGCCCTGAATATGGTCTTCTGTGGTTTCTCAAATCACACCTTATTTAAGGTTTTTCCTTCCCGCCGGGCTGAGTGGCGCAGGCGGTTGAGGTGCTGGCCTTCTTACTCCAACTTGGCAGGTTCGATCCAGGCTCAGTCCGGTGGTATTGGAAAGCGCTCAAATACGTCAGCCTTGTGTCGGTAGATTTACTGGCGCGTAAAATAAGTCCTGGGGCTAAATTACGGCACATCGGCGTCTCAAAACCGTACAAAATAGTTAAGGGACGTAAAGCCAATAACATTATTATTATTATGCTTACTTCCCAATCCTGGTACTTTCCAGTATCACCCGAAACCTACACGTGTTAGTGACACGTTGAACAGCGAAAATAAATTTCTCCTTTCGAAATGTATCTGTTGAACTTCTGATTTTTAAGATACGGTAGATATATGAAAAGAAGTACTTTTGCAAGTTGACAAGATGACATAACTTCCAACATAACAAATGAACAGATCGCATTCAGCAATCACTCACGACTGACCTAAGCCATACTTACAGCATACTGTATATGGCAAAAAAAAAAAAAAAAAAAAAAAAAAACAAGATGTTTAAAGGAATGATTTAACCCTTGTATTATCAAGATGATTTTTAAAACATAAATTACTAGGGATAAACATACGAGAATAATGGTACTTTATTTTGATTTAGTGCATGGCTTTCAGTGCCGGAGTGTTCTGTAGCTGCTTTACCCGGTACACCCCAAAGGAGTGAGCTACATGTACCGCTGTGTGAGGGTGTATGTGTCTTTGTAACGGGCTAGGAATGGAAAGAAAGCAGCCGTGACCTTGAGAAAGGCACCATCCGCGGATTTGCCTCTAGTTGAAATGGGAACCACAAAAAATCATTTCGAGGATGGCCGACGGGATATTCTAACTCAACTCTCTCCAGGAATACAGAGCTAACAACCGTAACTGCCCGCACCGTAGCGCACCGAGCAAAGGTGTTCTTTAATAAGATAATGTAGTATGTAATAGTATACCAGTCCGACTCATTGGCTGAGTGGTCAGCGTTGAGGCCTTCGGTTCAGAGAGTCCTGCGTTCGATTCCCGGCCGGGTCGGGGATTTTAATCGTGTTTGATTTATTCTTCTGGTTCGGGGACTGGGTGTTTGTGTTTGTTCCAACACTATCCTCTTCATATTCAGACACTACACTACCGACCACAACAGAAACATGCAATAGTGATTACATTCTTCCATATAAGGTTGGCGTCAGGAAGGGCATCCGGCCATGAAACAGGGTCAAATCCACATGTGCGACACAGTTCGCACCCGCGAACCCACAGATTTGGGAATAGCGGTAGAAGAAGAAGACTGTAATAGTATACCAGAACTTAGGGCACTTTGGGTCACCAGTCCTAATAAAATAAATAATAAATAAATAATTAAAAAAATCATGAACAATGACGAAAGAATATGAAAACTGTGTAAATGTTGTCCACTATGGTAAGATTCATCTTTTCTTAAGTCTGCTTTCTGCACCGATACAGATACGTCTTTTGGCGACGATGGGATAGGAAAGGGCTAGGAGTAGTAAGGGAGTAACCGTGGCCATAATTAAGATACAGCCGGAGCATCTGTCAATGTGAAAAGGGAAATAACGGAAAATCATCTTCTGGGCTGCCGACAGTGGGGTTCGAACCCACTATCTCCCGAATGCAAACTGATAACTACGCGACTCAAACCGCATAGCCCCTTGCTCGGTGGTACGATTCATGGCCAGGCTGTCTCAGACGGTTAAAGGCGCTGGCTTTCTGATCTCAAGCGGGCAGATTCGATCCTGACTCAGTCCGGTGATATTTGAAGATGTAAAAATACGTCAGCCCCGTGGCAGTAGATTTACTGGCACGTAAAAGAACACCTGCGGGACAAAATTCCGGCACCTCGGCGTCTCGAAAAACCGTCAAATAGTCAGTGGGACGTAAAAACAATAACGTTATTATTAGGATCCATACTGACTCGTATAACAACATTCAGCTTTCCTTTATGTCCTTTCCTTGTATTAATTCGTGCTGTGTATTATTTATAAGCGAATTTGCGAAAGGAAATTTTCATGGCCCTGGGATCCTTACCTTCTCTATTTCATTGCAAAATAAGTGGCAGAAATAAAAAAATGTGCATAAAATAAAAGAGGCAGGATAGACATATGGGTTTTCTATACTTCTTCCAAATAATAATAATAATAATAATAATAATAATAATAATAATAATAATAATAATAATAATAATAATAATAATAATAATAATAATTGTTTTACGTCCCACTAACTACTCTTTTACGGTTTTCGGAGACGCCGAGATGCCGGAATTTAGTCCCGCAGGAGTTCTTTTACGTGCCAGCAAATCTACCGACACGAGGCTGACGTATTTGAGCACCTCCAAATACCACCGGACTGAGCCAGGATCGAACCTGCCAAGTTGGGGTCAGAAGGCCAGCGCCTTAACCGTCTGAGCCACTCAGCCCGGCCCTTCTTCCAATTCAACTGCACACACGTATCAGGGTGGTTCCTAGATCGTGCGTAGGCTGAAGACACGTAGACATTAAAAATCCTATTTTAGGCAGCCTAAATAGGCGTTAAAATGCTAAAATGGGCAATAAATAAAATTTGTATAAACTTGGTTTAACTATTTACAATGTAAATTATTTTCAGAACGATCTTAAATAGGGGTTTTACTGTACCGTATTTCGAAGTGCCAGTTTGTTATTGATCTCCATTCTGTTTCTTTAACGTCGCATTAACTCAGACAAGATTTGGCGACGATGGGACAGGAAAGGGCCAGGACTGAAAAGACAGCAACCGTAGTCTACTTGAGCATTTAAGTGATGTGAAAATGAGAAACAACGGAAAACTATTTTCAGGACTACCCATGGTACGTTTTGAACCCACCATCGCTCGAATGAAAGTTTACAGTCATAAACTTACTCTCTAGGCACACTACAGTTGATTTCTGTGTATTCTGTTGTAAATTTAGGCCTATACCACGTTTCAGTCAGGATATTTTTAAAACGAGAGAATGTCCTCTCAAACTCACAGGATATGATTTGGGTTATATCATCTCCCAACCAACGAGATATGTACAGTAGAAGCAAAAACTGTCCGCCTCTGTGGTGTAGTGGTTAGTGTGATTAGCTGCCACCCCCGGAGGCCCGGGTTCGTTTCCCGGCTCTGCCACGAAATTTGAAAAGTAGGTAGTACGAGGGCTGGAACGGGGTCCACTCAGCCTCGGGAGGTCAACTGAGTAGAGTAGGTTCGATTCCCACCTCAGCCATCCTGGAAGTGGTTTTCCGTGGTTTCCCACTTCTCCTCCAGGCAAATGCCGGGATGGTACCTAACTTAAGGCCACGGCCGCTTCCTTCCCTCTTCCTTGTCTATCCCCTCCAATATTCCCATCCCCCACCAAGGTCCCTGTTCAGCATAGCAGGTGAGGCCGCCTGGGCGAGGTACTGGTCATTCTCCCCAGTTGTATCCCCTGACCCAATGTCTCACGCTCCAGGACACTGCTCTTGAGGCGGTAGAGGTGGGATCCCTCGCTGAGTCCGAGGGGAAACCAACCCTGGATGGTAAACAGATTAAGAAGAAGAAGAAGAAGAAGAAGAAGAAGCAAAAACTAAAATAACCTTTTTAAAAATGACATGCAGTTAGCGGTCACTGGAACAAATAGGCATTGTAGGAAATATTCTCAAATTATTTTTTATGGCCTTCATTCTTAGGACATTTGGCCATCAACAATGTACATCGACCAAAATACTACCGCAAAAAGAGAAAAACAATTGGATAAAAAGGTAAAATACATACAACATGACAGAAAGGGCTTGGGGTAGAAGAGAGCCAGAGAAAAAAAGAAAAAAACGCACTTGGAATAAACACTCTTGTTTCTTTTAATATTTGCACCAGTTTCGTCAAGTATTTTGCTATTGCACTGTACACACGTAGATCTCCGGTTGCCAGTAAGGAAGGTGCACAAGGGAATCCTCAACTTATTCACAGGCTACAGATTCTCCCTTGCCAACCTTAGTCTGGTTTAAAATACACAAGTACAGCACCAAAAAAGGCTGTCTTATCAGACATCTCACATTCGGATCTCATATTTCAACGTCACAAGTCCCTAAAATAAATTCGAGACATCACAAAGAGGGTGCGTGAAGCGTTCGGCACCCGGTAAAGAGTGTATGGGTGAAAATGCGAGAGAGACGGCCACTCAGAGAATAGGTTACGTTAAAAACACTTAAAATGAGGTGTGTGATATCCAGGGATATCCAGAAAGCAAATTTCGACTGGTTATTAGAAATATCAAGTGCTCTTTATGTAAGAAAAGGTGCAGGTACTCACCATGTAGGTGCTATTAGAGCAACTTCCATAATTCTAACATAAACTCCGGTATGCCCTCGTCAGCACCATCCACTCCATTCTCACGCAGAAGCCTTTTTTCGTTCGGCTCCATGGCTAAATGTTCAGCGCACTGGCCTTTGGTCACTGGGGTACCGGGTTCGACTCCCGGCCGGGTCGGGAATTTTAACTTCGTCTGGTTAATTTATCCGGCTCGGGGGATGGATGTTTGTGTTTGTTTTAAATGTATAAGTTCAATTCATCAAGCCAATTCATAATCCATAATCAGAAACATACAAAATCGTAGCTGGCTAAATGGTCGTTGAGGCCGAAAGCCAAAAAGAAGCCTCTCTTCCTTTCCGAAATTGTCCAAAGTTTTGGTCAGTCATATTCAGAACCTGCTTTTTTGACCGCGTGGATTTTCGGGCTTGGTTTCATAATCCTCTCCACAACGTTTATTTTCGGTATAGTTTTGTGCTTTACTTATTTGACTCATTCTGAACAATAATTACATGTAATTAACTTAGAGTAGATTACATTAAATAAATTTAATTTTGGATCCTTATTGACAATTATGCGGCCGAAACATGTACTGTTGTTCTAATACGATGTTTTTACAACTTTAAATTGTAAGTAAATGTATTTGTATTAACTAGGTGAGACCAGTATAAAAGTCTTCCAACTTTCAAAACTCGCGTGAACACCTGCATGTTTCAGAGCGGATATAAAACCGATTATCTGACATCGGAAATAATGGGAAGTGAACACAACTTCCTGTTTCAGGCTGCGTTACAGCCTATGAAGCCTATGAAACATGTAAGCATGCTAACAACTTGCGACAATCAAAACTGAAAATTCAATAGGGAACATGCATGATCCGGGGTTTTAATTAAAAATATGCTAATCTGATTCAAAATTTCATGCAGAATTCAAAAATGTGATCAGAATGTACAAATAATAACTCCAAACGTGATAAAAATCTACGAAAATGTCACGTCACGCAAGCACGCGATCTCATTGGTCTGACGTCATCGTACAGGTTGACTGAATTAGCAGACGAAGTAACACATAGTGTGCTGTGAGAAGCAGGATACACTTCGCGTATTTCTACTTTACGTTAGTGTCTAGTATGGTTAAATTCGAGGTCTATACATTGGATAATAATCTGAGTGGTATATTTTAGACTTAAAATGAATCCTGCGCAGACAGTGAGGCAGAAAACTTATAAATGGTGTAGAGTTCCGATGTGCAATAGCACATCGCATACCATACCAAACAAATTGTTTATAAATGTTCCAAAGACGCTAAAACTAGGGAGAAATGGATTTTGGCGAGCCGGAGAAATGCTGGTGATATATCGGAAAAGTCTACAGTTTATTTTTTTTTGAAGATTTTAACGTAAGATGAATTTGTTTGAATTTTCAAATCACTTTTCCATGTCAGCTGTTCTAGTGGTAAAACTTTAAATTTTAATGTATGATGCTTTATTTAAATGCTTCAATTACATCTTGGAATATGAAAGTAATGAACAGTGCATTAAATAATGCTGATTATTAAAGTATTCTCCAAACCTAACCTATGTTTTGGGTGATCTATGTCAAGATAATAAATCAAAGGGGTTATGAACCATTTTGACAGCTCTGATTCTACCAATATATCTTGGCATGGGACAGTTATGTATGTCTTTATTGAAGAGCTTAATTGGTAAAGAAATTTAGGCTATATCTAAATACTCTATAATGTAACAAAGAATAGGCGTGTACATCATGAAAGGAAACAACGTGAATTTAACAAATGTATAACTCTACACAAAACCAATGCTTGTCTGTTGGGGTCTTATAAGTTAACAATGCTCAATTATAATAATTATCATAATATTAATGAAATAAATAACATAATTGCACACAGGTGAAAACAGTGATGTAGGTGTTTAAAATATTATCCAACTTAGCCTAAGTTTTAGGTTATACAAGCAAAGTCAATAAACCGAAGGGTAAAAATACCGCGCGAGTTGGCCGTGAGGTTAGGAGCGCGCAGCTGTGAGCTCGCGTCCAGGAGATAGTGGGTTTTGATCCCCACTGCCGGCAGCCCTGAAGATGGTTTTCCGTGGTTTCCCATTTTCACACCAGGCAAGTGCTGAGGCTGTACCTAAGGCCACGGCCGCTTTGTTCCCATTCCTAGGCCTTTCCTGTCCCATCGTCGCCATAAGACCTATATGTGACGGTGTGACGTAAAGCAAAAAAAAAGTCACAGCACCCAAAGACATTCCTGTATTGAGCGACTAAAATGTCACCGGGACACTTTTCTTTCCTGATATGCTCAGCTTGTTAAAAGCCAAATGTAATTAATGTTATTGGCTTCACGCACCGCTAACTACTTCTACGATTTTCGGAGACGCCGATGTGCAGGAATTTAGTCCTGCAGGAGTTCTTTTACGTGCCAGTAAATCTACCGACACGAGGCTGACGTATTTGAGCACCTTCAACTACCACCGGACTGAACCAGGATCGAACCTGCCAAGTTGGGGTCAGAAGGCCAGCACCTCAACAGTCTGAACCACTCAGCCCGACTTGTGAAAACTAGATGAAGTCATATTTATCTTTATCATGTTTAACTTTTTCCCTCCACAAATATATTTAATTCTCTTTTATGGGCCCTGGAAGTGGGTAGGCCAGTTGTCCCAACCATAAATATATATTTTTTTGGGAATGATAGATTATAGCCCTATAGTACTATGATCTTTCTTTCTGTCTTTCTTTCTTTCTTAATCTGCGTATCCTTCAGGGTTGGTTTTCTCTCGGACTCAGTGAGGGATTTCACCTCTACCACTTCAAGGGCAGTGTCCTGGAACGTGAGACTTTGAGTATGGGATGAAACTGGTGAGGAGGGCCATTACCTCGCCCAGGCGGCCTCACCTGTTATGCTCAACAGGGGCCTTGTTGGAGGATGGGAGGATCGGAAGGGATAGACAAGGAAGAGGGAAGGAAACGGCCGTGGCCTTAGGTGCCTGGAGGAGAAGTAGGAAAATACGAAAAACCACTTCGAGGATGGCTGAGGTGGGATTCGAAACCCTTCTACTCAGTTGACCTCCCGAGGCTGAGTAGACCCCGTTCCAGTCCTCGTACTATTTGTTTTCAACTTTCATGGCAGAGCCGGGAATCGAAACCGGGCCTCCGGGAGTGGCACACATTAACCACTACACCACAGAAGCGGACTAGTACTATAATGCTACCTATATGTTTATGTTAGTGCTGAAATCCGATTTCTTACTTTACTAATGCTGAAAGCCCGAAAATGTAATGTTGTTCTTTAATAGGGGAATCAGTCTAGAAGGAAATGTTGAAAGTGATGTGATATCTATCCACGTTCGTTGTTATCCTAATACTATGGGTTACAGTACATTGCACGTATATAAAAGACGCCACTTACAAACTTGCTTGTTATCCGCGAATTCCTGCGGGCACAAAAGTCACATTTTTCAAGAATGATGACATCTACACATGGTAGATTGTCTGACTGTGCTGTTTCGAACCTTTCTTCTGTCATTTCGAAGTTATTCGCGATCGTGAATAATAAACAATCGGCTTTTAGCAACGGCTATGCACAACGGCTGATAGAGCTCCATGCGGTACTGGATCGTGACGTCACAGCGCGCCGCTTACGTCAGAGGCCGTTTCACTCGCCTTGCGGAAAGGCACTATTAAATATTTTTTTAATGGTAGAAAACAAGGCAACATACCACAATGTAATACGTTTACGTACTATTTCATTGGTGTACTTTTCAAAAAAAATATTTTTGAAAATGATGCATGTTCCCAATTCGTGAACACAGTGCCGTCAACTGGAATATTTTTAATGCTCTTCAGTCTATAAATTTCAAAATCGTTAGAAAAGTAGGTACCGGTACTGCGTACCGCTGCGAACCGGCAGAAAAAGGCACTGGGGATATCTATTTTCAAAAATATGTCCGTGAGATTCTACACACCTAAGACAGGGACTGGTAACGTCGTAGTTTTCTCCTTAAAACAACTCTACATCTGAGACTATTTTTTTCACAGTTCAAAACGAAGATTGAATGTTTACATTTCTTCTGATAGCATGACCATAGGCGCATCACTTCCAATTTTAAGTGGAATCCGAACGACAGAGACTTTACTTTCAATTTCGAAAAACCGAGCTCGATAGCTGCAGTCGCTTAAGTGCGACCAATATCCAGTATTCGGGAGATATTAGGTTCGAACCCCACTGTCAGCAGCCCTGAAAATGGTTTTCTGTGGTTTTCCCATTTTCACACCAGGCAAATGCTGGGGCTGTACCTTAATTAAGGCCACGGCCGCTTCCTTCCAACTCCTATCCCTTTCCTGTCCCATCGTCGCCATAAGACCCATCTTTGTCGGTGCGACGTAAAGCAACTAGCAATTTCGAAAATCCCGCATGCAATGGCTAGGATTCAAACCGCGGCCGCTTTGGTGAGAAGCTAGCACGACGATATTCGCTACCATGCCCATCCCTTCTCTTCCATCAAACACTCCTTGCCACTGTATTAAAATACTCTGCAGAAGCAATAAAGCACCATATTTTGTCCCCAGCATATAGCAAGATATCATGTAAACCACATGCTTATATTCCGTTTGACATAACTTTCGTGAAAACGCCGGTCATCAAGAAACAAAGACGTAACAGTCCTAGGAATGTCACTAGGTGATTAAGTCTGGGCTGCAGGGCGAGATGATCGATTTGTTTCCAGCCAAATATCAAGGCGAGATTCCGAGATTGCAGTCGGGCACTGACTTGAGGAAACAAAACACCGTGAGTAAGCAATCCACATCTTTTGTTGTGGATCGCACGACGCAGTTCTTTCTGTCCTTCAAAATGCTGCCTTTGTTGATTGTTAAGCTTGTACGGGAGAATTCACCTGCAAGGCTCCTTTATCTGTCCTCCAAAAAAAGAAAAGGCGCACATGATCATGCAAGTTAAAGTGGTCTACTTGAATTTTGTCCTTGTCGGTGATGACGGGCTCTCCACTCCATGGTGTGTAGCTTCGATTCACCCATGCCTCATTACCTCCAAGAACTCATCCACGTTGTTCACTGTATCGTGTGAGAAAGGCCAACACACTCAAACCTGAACATCTTCGACACTCGGTGTGTGTGAAACTTCTAATGCCCACGACAGACAATTTCGTTGCGAAGTGACTGAAACGTTCGTGAAAAAGGAAAGAAAAGTGATGTAATTGTGAATCGTCTCTCACGAGCACTCTGTTCAAACGTATGCACAATATCATTGCTGATCAATCACGGAAGGTCTGCCGGTTGTTCACTGCTCGTCATGCACATTTTCAAAATATTCTTCACCGGTGAATCGCTTGTACAATTTACGCCACACAAAATAGGCAGTGAATGACTTTCCATAACTTAATTTCAAAGAAGGGATAAAGAGACCTACTGTCCAATGCTGGCTTCGTGACCCCCACCCCGAGGTGAAAAATGAACGAATGAATAGAATACACGTTTCTCCCAATCACGGATAACCACCAACTAGGGAGAGATAATTTATTGATGTATTGATGTATTATAACTTTTCTGGAACAACATATCAGAATGAAAAGTTTCATTTAGCTCAACTACTGGAGCAGGGTGGGAAAGATGTTCAACTCAGTCTCTTTTTGTTAGCGGTTTAGCGTCGTACTGACTCAGATGGATTTTCGGCGACAACTGGATAGGAACAGCCCAAGAATTTACTAGATGAGGTAAAGGGCAACCACGGAAAACCACCTCTCGAATGTAAACTTGCAGATATAGGGCGCATTTCGGTCACTATAACAGCCGTCATCTGCCTGTCACTTGTATACTTCTTTGGGTATCGATTTCTCGAATTGGGTTCAGCCAGTGTCACCGTAGCGTACTTGCTTTGCGCGATACTGGAGGTCTGCATTCAAACCTCTCCCCTGGCGAAGTTTTATTCTTCGATTGGAGCGTCTATGCCATTCTTAAGCCACGTACAGATTTCGCGAACAGTGCCGCGCAAAGCCCATTTGAACTCGCCCGTGAAGTGACCTTATTGGCAAAATTCAGCAGCTGATAAAATGACGGTGTGAGATATCGAATTATTCCTTTCAAATTATTCATCACCATGACCAGCTCTTTAGCGCTGATAAACCAGGTTCACGTTGTTTGCTACCACTCCGTATAGAACCCAGCATCCAAAAGTTTATGAAACATGCCGTAGTCAGACTCTGAAAAAATATGAGGCGACTATCGGAAAACAGCGTCCATGGCTTACCAATGAATGAAGAAAACTCTGTGCGTAGGCGCACAAGTGTGACTGCAGTACTGCAGCAACAGTATTTGTGAAAGGAACTTAACTTTCTAGACATAGTCTACATACAGACTAAATAAAATCTTTAGATCACTTCTGGTGTCTGATTTCTTATACTAGGAAAACTTAGAATCTGCCAACTGGGGAGCAGGTTTTAGGGTAGATAATATTTCAAAATCACCGAAAGGACTCAGGTTTATAGGAAAAGATAGAGTTATTTTACTTTCTTCCTGTTTGTCTTGCTTAAATGGGGAAAAGTGCATAACCAACATACATTCGAAATGTATAATTTTCGAAGTTATTTGTTCTATACATTTTCTGTTACGATAAAGTGGTTTGTCAAAAATGGACTGTCTCTACAAATCTACAGAATTATTATTATTATTATTATTATTATTAGTACACTGAAGAAAATGGAAATTGCAACACCCAGAAGGAGTGGTGTTACATTGCTGCAATTGAACATGCAGGACGAGTGTTCGGTTGTGATTCGATTATTACACTTTTCAGGTCCCTCTGACCGCAAGTTTGGAGAACAATCAATACAGGATGTGCCCACCACGAGCTGCAATACATTGATGAATTCGTCGAGGCATGGAGTCAATAAGGCCCTGGATCGCTTCCTGAGGAATTGTGGCCCATGCTTGCTGCACTGCACGGGTCAGTTGTTTCAGAGTTGTGGGTGGCTGAGGACGGTTGGCCAGTTGTCGACCCATCATGTCCCACACATGCTCAACAGGACTGAGGTCCGGGGATCCGGCGGGCCATTCTAAGGTTGTGATGTCGTGGAGAGCTTCTCTGGAGATGCGTGCAGTGTGATCCCGGGCACTGTCCTGCTGAAACATCCCATTAGCAATGTTCGCCATCAGAGGGACAATCACTGGATTGAGTACCCTATCAACGTACTGTCAAGCAGTCATAGTGCCCTCAACAAGCACTAATTGTGATTTCACATTAAAGCCAATAGCTCCCCAGACCATAATGCTTGGTGTTGGCCCTGTGTGCCTCTCGACAAAAAGATCTGGGTGGCCCCTCTCCGCGGTACGTCGGCGCACACGATTCCGGCGATCACTGCGGGCAAGACAGAAGCGCGATTCATCACTAAAGACGACCCTATGCTATTCGTCGACCTACGTCGATCTTTCTCGACACCAGGCCAGCCTTACACGTCGCTATTGTGGGGTCAATAGAACACCTTCTGCAGGGACACGGGCTTGTAAGCCAGCTGCACGCGGGCGATTACCAACTGTTTGTTGTGTAACGTGGGGTGCCAAAGCTGCTCGAATTTGCGCTGCTGTTGCATGGGGTTCCATCCGGGCCATCCGAATGATGCGGCGATCCTCTCTCACAGTTATCCGTCGCACTAGGCCTGTGCCAGGTCTACGAGTGTGGGTACCTTCATTTGACCACTGCTGCCATACACGTTGTACCGTAGATGCCTATCGGCCAACACGTGCAGTGACAGTCCTTAGCGATAATCCTGCCTCACACAGCCCAATTATCCGAGCCCTCTCAAACAGCGACAATTGTTGATAGCGTGCTCTTCTCTGTCGTCGAGGCATGTTTGACGGGGAACACTTCACTGCACAGACTGCAAGTCAACTACGCTACACCAGAGTCCGTATACTGGAGTTGATTCCTCCGCGACCAATCACGTGGGGAGACCTGTCGCAACAATCCAATGGGTCTGAAACTTCGATCGTTTACATACTTACATGGCATCGTTCCATACAAACGACCAATGCCTTCATGGTGCTGCAATTTCCATTTTCTTAAGTGTATTATAGAAGACAGGACAGAAGGGAAACGTAGATGTGGGTGGAGAAGATTGTGGAGTTTCCGACAATGGTTCGACATCCATGATACCACAACTCGGATACAGGAAATACAAAATAGGAAACATTACTCAATGATAGTCGCCAAACTTCTACGAGGAGACGACGACGACAGAAGAATAATAAAGAGAAAAAGAAGTAGAAGAAGAAGACCATCGTTACGCTTAATATTGTGGAAATGCTTCTTCTATCCATTTAAAATAAAACAATGGGTTTGTGTGTGACAGTACTGTAGAACATATTACATATTATGAATATTATGGTTTCTTAACATTAACTGATGAGGAAGTCCTCGTCCTCACTATCCATACACTGTTGCAGTCTATATCATTAGTGCATATACATACATTTTGGCTCCAATTAAAACTTTCTATTGATACACTGGATAGTTCTGAAAATGTTCAACGTAATATACAAATTAAATGCTGAGACATGCAAGTACATAAATCCAAACCAAACCCCATGGCCCTACAGTCTGAAAGGTCTGAAGGGTTGGCGTGAGGAAGGGCACGCGGCCCTAAAACAGGGCCAAATCCACATGTGCGATACAGTTCGCCTACCAAGCGACAGCTGCTCAGCCCGACGGCCTGCAGATTACGATGAGACGCGTGGTCAGCGCGACGAATCATCTAGGCCGTTATTCTTGGCTTCCTAGACCGGAGAAAGCTGACAAAGCATTGTGTTGTTAAAATATATTAGTTCAAAAGAATAATTCTCTTGCTGCGAAAAGAACATGAATTCATTAACGTAGATATCATAAACAGATACCAATCACTAAATTTTTTTTTCTACTTGCTTTACGTCGCACCGACACAGATAGGTCTTATGGCGACGATGGGACAGGAAAGGGCTAGGAGTGGGAAGGAAGCGGCCGTGGCCTTAATCAAGGTACAGCCCCAGCATTTGCCTGGTGTGAAAATGGGAAACCACGGAAAACCATCTTCAGGGCTGCCGACAGTGGGGTTCCAACCTACTATCTCCCGAATACTGGATACTGGCCGCACTTAAGCGACTGCAGCTATCGAGCTCGGTCACTAAAATATTAATGCAAGTATCAAAATCGTCATGGCAAGCTGGAAAATAAAGCAAACAAACAAAGAAAAGGAAAATTTAACCCTAATATAAACCACCAATGGGCAGGCAAAAATTTAATACATGTGAGTGTTGCCCGAACCATCGATGGTGCTTTCCAAGGGTCCAACCAGTCTCTCCGGCTGATGGTTTAACAAATGAGCAAAGAAAGAAAGAAAGAAAGAAAGAAAGAAAGAAAGAAAGAAAGAATAAACTATTGCTTCCAACTTACAAAATTCTGCAGTATTGCTTGCACATTAAATGGGCGGATCGTTGTTGAGCAGGGGTGGCAAAGACAAAATTACGCCTGCAGTCGGTG
The DNA here is from genome assembly GCF_040414725.1 of Anabrus simplex. Lineage (NCBI taxonomy): Eukaryota > Metazoa > Arthropoda > Insecta > Orthoptera > Tettigoniidae > Anabrus > Anabrus simplex. Next base: position 1,144,711,362 of record NC_090266.1, on the reverse strand, counting down.
GAGGTCTAATAGTTACAATAATAATATAAAGATGCAATACTACCTTTTTGTGCAGATTATAACAGGAACAGGTCTCGGAATGAAGACTGGGTACAGTAACAATTATTTCTGTCTTAACTTCATCCTCCCCGGTACTTTCACTCTTATCACGAATAAAACTATTAAAAACTATAATTCAGCACATCGTCCGACTCATTGGCTGAATAGTCAGTGTTGAGGCCTTCAGTTCACAGGGTCCTGGGTTCGATTCCCGGCCGGGTCGGGGATTTTAATCGCGTTTGATTAATTCTTCTGGTTCGGGGACTGCGTGTTTGTGCTTATCCCAACACTTTCCTCGTCATATTCAAACAATGCCCTACACTACCAACCACCACAGGAACATGCAATAGCACATTATTATTATTATTATTATTATTATTATTATTATTATTATTATTATTATTATTATTATTATTACAGTATTATGTTTAACGTCTGTTCTACGTGCTAACGGCATTAACAGACGTCAGAGTGTAGAGACATTGTCCCGCAGTAGTACTTTAAGACTCTGGAAACTAGAGACACAGAGTTATCGCATTTAAACTCCCTTCGCATTTAAACTAAGGACCAACGACTAACCTATTGCACCATCAGCGTCAGTCAGACTCTGCAACAGTTCGTAAAAATGAACATGATTCTTCCGTCCACAAATGAAGCTGGTCTCGATGCAAGCAAATCCAACTGGAAACTAACTAGTATCCAAGCCTTAAACGTGGGATTTTATTTATCTATTAGCGTGCGGGAGACCTGCTCAACTCGGGGCGTAGCCCGGAGGGGGGGGGGGAAGGTGCTGGGGGTTATAACCCCCCCCCCATGGAATTTTTACAAAAAGAAACTATACATAAAATGACAAACGGTAAACTAAATAAACATTCAGAGACATAACTGTAGAACCAACATATCTGTAATGTATTTGTACCAGTGTCATGCATGCACCTTCAATGTGTTCTACCATCATTTTGTAACTATAATCCTCTCCCAACCCAGGCCCATCGGACGATCCTACTGGTCAACTGTACGACAGATGTTTGTCAACGACAGCAGAAGGAAAGTAAGTATGGGAGAATTCAGAACAAAAGGTGAATCTTAGATACAGGAACCCAGTGTCTTGAGAGACAGGCTCCTGAACAGAGACAAGCAAAAGCACGATGTCAAAAACCTTCCTCTATCGAACTCCTCGCTTAGCTCAAACGATTGTGTGCTCTATGTACAGACCGAACTACGGTATCTTTCGAAATGTCGGTTTCAGAACGACAAGAACAAAACAATTTAGTGCAATTTGCAAATCCTTTTACTGTAAACATAGTGAAAGTAAGACTAGACTATCGACAGGAAGTTGCTCAACTGCAAGACGACATCGTAAAAAGCAGCAAGTATAAATATTGTATTGGTTTAGATATTTTAAAAAATATATTGACCCCATAAATACCCACTGTTCACGTCATTTGCTGCCAGACTCGTACCCGCATTTGTGATGTTGACAGACAACCCCTTTGTTCTCGGTAACTACTGTACTACGAGGGAACCCTAACTTTACCCTTCCATTCTGTATCGAGCGTATAGTATCTACTGTAAACAACACGCTATTCATTTATGACGTTTCGCGACCACAGCATGTGAAATTATAATAGACAGGCCTAGCTTTAGAACGTTGGTGAAGAAACATCATTTTGCTGAAAAACCCAAGATGAGAACATACTTCACAAACACAAGGGTAACTTAGCAATCTTGAAGGCTCAATACATTAACTGAAACAATGATGATGGTGATCTCTTCGATGTACTATTTCGGACTGCATTCAGATGTAGTGGATTATTATTATTATTATTATTATTATTATTATTATTATTATTATTATTATTATTATTAATTGAATTTATGTGACTGACTGTTACCGTTTGTATCAAATAAGTGGAAAAAAATGAAAAAGTTAAATTAGATATTCAAGGAAGAAATCTTAAAATTAATTTTAGAAATAGAACAGTAATTATTTTATTAAGTCGAATAGTAACAAATCACACGAAAAGGGAACGTCAGTCCCCTGAGTAACAGGATACTTGGAAATGTAGGCCTTGATTAATCCACTCTCAATTTTTTTCTGCTTTACGTCGCACCGACACAGATAGATCTTATGGCGACGATGGGATGGCAAAGGCCTAGGAGTGGGAGGGAAGGAGCCGTGGCCATAATTAAGGTACAGCCCCAGTATTTGCATGGTGTGAATATGGGAAACCACGGGAAAATATTTGCAGGGCTGCCGACAGTGGGGTTCGAGCCCACTATCTCCTGGGTGCAAGCTGACGGCCAACTCGCCCAGTAAATCACGAGATCAGCAGTATTTCTGTCTGTTAGGTCATCAGCCCAGAGACTGGATGGATCCCCACGTAGGAAAATCACAAAAATCAAAGGCAGCACCACAATGAGGCGTACTAGGCAAGACGCGGAGTGAGTTAGTTTGCCATTGCTTTCCTCACTGGAACAGAAAGTGCTACAGTATGTCAGCACGACTGACACTATCAGCAATACCTTTCATGACACTCAGACGCACGGGTTGTGCTCAGAAAGTCATTACTCAGTATCGCCCACACCCCAGCAGCTTCCATACTGTTGCACGGGTGAGACTGCGACTTCAGTGGAAGCTACATTTTGCTGATGGATTCAAAAGTACTGTATCCATCAAGAAATGGCAGTAGGCAATCCATTGGAATTACTGGTTAATTTAGAGAGATAAAATACTCAACGGCATCAATTAATGGCCTATATCTCCATTTTGACAATAATTTCCCACCAGGACGTTTCAACTACTAATGTTTTTATATTACAATTTGCTTTACGTCACACTGACACAGATAGGTCTTATGGCGACGATGGGATAGGAAAGGGCTAGGAGTGGGAAGTAAGCGGCCGTGGCCTTAATTAAGGTACAACCCCAGCATTTGCCTGATGTGAAAATGGGAAACCACGGAAAACAATATTCAGGGCTGCCGACAGTGGGGTTCGAATCTACTATCTCTCTAATGCAAGCTGACAGCTGCGCGACCCTAACCGCACGGCCAACCTGTTCAGCAGTAATGTTTTTAATAGACGCCGAGTGTGGGAATTTTATTCCAGAAGAGTTCCTCTCAGTGTCCGTACTATACCGACACGAGGCTGGCGTATCTGGGCACCTTTAAATACAATCGGACTGGGTGGACGTAAAACAAATTATTATTATTATTATTATTATTATTATTATTATTATTATTATTATTATTATTATAACGTCGCTCACCGGGCTGAGTGGTTCAGACGGTTAAGGCGCTGACTTTCTGAGCCTAAGCTGGCAAGTTCGAATCCGGCACAGTCCTGTGCTATTTGAAGGTGCTCAAATATGTCAGCCCCGTGTCGGTAGATTTACCGCCACGTAAAATAACTCCCGAGGGACAAAATTCGGGCACCTCGGCGTCTTCGAAAACATTAAAAGTAGTTAGTGGGACATAAATTCAATAACATTATTTTTAACGTCATTCACGAACAATTATTATGAGTTCCGCCTAGTACATGCAGAACAAGGTAGATGCGTGTTGCTACTTCCTTTATTCCAGGAACACAATGAATGGGTATTCTATAACCGGCAAATTTAACTAGACTCGAAGACCTTGAAAGCAGTAGACTACGGGGACCCCTGCCGTGGCAGAACTAAACGGACTTCAACAAATCCGTAAAAGTTACGTACATTACGAAAGTCGCGACGCCTCTACCAGGCAGCGCCGTCTCGTCAGAAAAGGGAGGTGAATGTTCAAGACGTCAGAATGCTAGCTGTGTATCCATAAAATAAAATTACTTAATGTCCTAGTAAATCTAAGGACACGGGTTTCTCGCATATACAAATTCTTAAATTAAATCGACTGTGATCTCGTAAATGTGAACGCAGGAGGCGAGCCCTTTACGAGTTCCGCTACTCAGCTGCCAGAAAAGAAAGGGGCGGTATCCCGAAGAAAAGTGCCAACCTAGCTTTTGCCTAGAGTTCAAATAAAAATTGCAAAAAAGTATCGATGGTTACCGGTCACCTCAATCTGACCTAACGACATTGGTAATTATGTGAATGTTTTTTTTTTACAAATTTCGGAGGAAATGCTATAATACTACTACTACCACTATTAATCCAAATGACGATTGGTAGTTGTTGTTATAAGGCGCTACATTATACCGTAAACAGCGTTCTCTTGAATCATTAAACAGTGAGGAACAAAAGAAGAATTTGAGGTGGAAGGCTAATTGAATCAAGTACTTTGCCGAGCGAGTTTCCTACGTGGTATGAGTCTTTTTTTTTTGCAAGCCGCTTTACGTCGCACCGACACAGGTCTTATGGCGGCGATGGGATAGGAAAGAGATAGGAGTGGGAAGGAAGCGTCCGTGGCCTTAGTTAAGGTACATTTGCCTGGTATGAAAATGGGAAACCACGAAAAACCATCTTCAGGGCTGCCGACAGTGGGGTTCGAACCCACTATATCCCGAATACTGGATACTGGCCGCACTTAAGCGACTGCAGTTATCGAGCTCGGTGGTATGAGTCGTGTAGCTGTACGCTTGTATTCGAGAAATAGTGAGTTTTAGGGGCGGAGAAAGAGTCTGAGATGTTGAATCAGGTAGCGAGTAAGTTCTGTAAGATTATAAATGGGTTATGAAATTGTACAGCAAATTGTGGAGTACAACATATGTGAAGAAAGTACTCAAGATGACATTCTTAAGAGAATTTTGAAATATTGGTCAAGATTGAAAAGGAGAGAGATTGGCCAGCTTCTGCAGATTGCACATCATCAGAGAGACAACATTCAGGGAGTGAGCATTGGCTAAACTAAAGTTAAAAGTATACTGGACAGGTTGGGATTCGGAAATATTGGGAGATGGACCTCGAGAGGATTGAGGTATCGACAAGTAAATACATTATTACACGACTTAGAGATATTCAAAAACAGTGGTTGGTGTCCGAATATAGGATCTTCTCACAATTCAATTGGATAATCACGGTATGTATATACATATTCTGAATGTCAACAGAAGACTAACACGACGTTTGATCTGGTGGTTGAGGGGAATTTGTAAAAAGAAGGGATGAATTAGGGAAAGGGATACAGTAAGGTGCTTTCTCTGTAGTGAACATAGAGAAGAATTTCACTTGCTGCAATCCCGTAAAGAAACCCTACCGGTTAGAAGGAAATTTATGAATAGTAATGAACGACATAAGTCAGGATGAGAATGGCTATAGAATTATTAGGATCATTAACAAAAAATGGTCTAAGCCTAGTAATTTGAGTAAGTTATTAATTGCAATTAGATAATAATAATGTTATTGTTTTTACGTCCAACTAACTACTTCTAAAGGTTTTCGGAGACGCCGATGTGCCAGAATTTTGTCCCGCAGTTCTTTTACGTGCCAGTGAATCTACCGACACGAGGCTGACATATTTGAGCACCATCAAATACCACCGGACTGAGCCAGGATCGAACCTGCCAAGTTGGGGTCAGAAGGCCAGCGCCACAACCATCTGAGCCACTCAGCCCGGCAATAGTAATTAGAAATGTATACACAAGAAAGTTGCAAGATCCTGTAATACATGTAGAGCAGACTACGGCTAGATAGCTAATGTGCGAGCCATGAATTTGTTAGTACAAGAATCTGTCAATAATAATAATAATAATAATAATAATAATAATAATAATAATAATAATAATAATAATTTAGATTTGCTTTACGTCGCACCGACACAGAGGTCTTACGGCAACGATGGGAGAGGAAAGGGCTAGGAGTGGGAAGGAAGCGGCCGTGGCCTTACGGTACAGCCCCAGCATTTGCCTGGTGTGAACATGGGGAAACCATGGAAAAGCCACATTCAGGACTGCCGACAGTGGGGTTCGAACCCACTATCTCCCGGGTGCAACCTCACAGTTGCGCGCTCCTAACTGCACGGCCAACTCGTCCCGTCATTATTATTATTATTATTATTATTATTATTATTATTATTGGGCACGACTAGTTGCATCTGAGTGTTATGAAAGATGTTGCTCATAGGGTCAGTCGTGCTGCAATAGCACTTTCTGACCCAGTGAGGAAAGCAATGGCAAACTACCTCACTCCTCGTCTTGCCTAGTACGCCTCATTTTGGTGCTGCCATTGGTTTTTGCGGTTTCCTTATAACTGCATAACCTTTGGCGGTGCTATTTGAGGATCCAACCAGCCTCTGAGCTGATGACCTAACAGACATTATTATTATTATTATTATTATTATTATTATTATTATTATTATTATTATTATTATCATTATTATTATTATTATTATTATTATTGTGTTGCCGTTGTTGTTATTACTAAAACAAAAAACCAAAACCCCATGGCGCAACAGCCCCGAAGGGACTTGGCCTACGAAGCGACCGCTGCTCAGCCCGGAGGCCTGCAGATTATGAGGTGTCGTTTGGTCAGCACGACGAATCCTCTCGGGAGTTATTCTTGGCTTTCTTGAGCGGGGTTGTTATTACTCCTTAATGCAATTAATCGTCAACTGCATGTAATGGGTTCGATTCCAATAGATGGAATGTGTCTTCCTCAGCTGTTGGTGTTCCGGAGCTGTAGGATGAGAACATACATTCATCCATTCATTCACGTATGCATGAATACAATTCAGTGAATTAATTCATGCAGTCATTCATATATTCAATTCATCCATACTGTCTATTGAATGTGGAGGAGAATTTTGAACACACTTATGATAAATAAATAAATAAATAAATAAATAAATAAATAAATAAATAAATAAATAAAGAAAGAAAGAAATAAATAAAGAAATGTTCATTCTGTTTTAAGAACCCGCATGTAATGACCGGGTTTCGAAACGGGACGCCTCTGTGAAAAGCCATGAATGATGTCGCCTCTCTTATTTTCCCATCTCAGATTATCAGATAGGCAACGTCCTCTAACTTACGTAACGAGTTGACCATGGACCAGCAGCTGAGTCTCATCAACTTCATATTTGTCCTGAGGCACTCAAAGCCAGTTCTACACTTCTCGGTTAAAAATACAGTGTAGTTTAAACCACTCAGTATAAAAACTGTTACCGTCAGACCGTTTACTACCGGAAGAGTTCTGGGATATGGAGTGCGTTACGTGCTCAAAGGCACGTTCACAACTAAACAGGGCACATCACCGCTGCAGACTTTGCTGCACCAAGCATTTGGATCTGCACGTACAGTACGAAGAATGGTCTATGTTCAAGACTTGACAAACCTATTAAAAGTAAAGCGAATTTCTCGTTCTAAATATTTGGATACCTCAATGAATGAAGGCTATTTCTCTGGACCAACACATGCTTGTTGACCTCATTGACGCAGTTCGTTACTCGTTAGCCTTCCGTTTCCAAGATAGTTGGTTCGATCCTAGCTGAGGTCGGTGGCACTGACGTGTTTTTAAATACAACTACTCCAAAGAAATCAAAGAAATCAAAGAAATCCTGAACACGTCTTCAAAAAGCTGGCGTCCGTTACGACCGTTAGCCTTTATAACGCACGTTAAACAAAAAAGACGACTGTTCGTGCTTCGACGCGAATAGAGAAATGTGTTTGAAAGCACATACTACAATGTAACTGGTCGACGGAGAAAAAAAAGGTAGAATATTTTGTACCTGTAGTGACTTTTCAGGAATTCACACAAATACAATCCGGGGGTGTTGGCAGTGTTGAAATAAAAAAGTTGAAATTATGTTTACAAGAAGTAAATAAAAACATTTCCTAGCTTTAGAGAAAAAATAATAATATCGTGGAAACCGTAAAATTCATTTCTACTTTCTAACATGTCGCACGGATTTCTGCACGGTTCTACTAAGTTAACTGCTATCCTGAGAAGGCAGCACCAGCTAATGTTAAGGAAAAAAAATTATAAACCATTTGATCTTGGCAGTTATTACCTCATGAAAGGGACTAGGGACATCATGATCAAGGACTCCACGCAGGCTACTTAGAGCGTGTAAATCTGTTTAAAAAGCCCTGACTTTTCTTGAGTATGTGTTTGTAAATAATTTGTGTTAAGAAAAAAGCGGCCATGGCCCTTATGTTAGGTAGCATCTCGGCATTACATTTCATTCACACCAAAAAAAAATTCGTGTGATTCGATTTACGGTGAAAGAAAAAGTTTATAATTTCATCTGGAGTTACAGGTAGGAAACCAAGGAAAAGCACTTCTAGGGTGACCGAGCGTGGGATTTTAACTCATTTCTCCAGGAGCGTTCCCTAATTCCCGAGATTGAGTTCATCTTCTATTTGGACATCTGCAAGTCAATTTCAACATCAGAATGAGTACACAGACGATGAAAACCCGCAAAAAGGCCAAGACGAAATATATTAAATATTACGTTAAGAACAAAATTGCGATAGTAGAAAATATTTCCTGACTTGTCTTGGAATAATGAGAAGAAATATCTTTAATGACAATGTGAAAATCAACTGTTGAGATTTATGGAAGATGCCGAAATTCAAAAACTTACAAGAAAATCGCGTTAAAGTTATTTTATGTACCCCAGGTATGTACTGATCAACATTATACAGTATAATAACTGCGTACAGTTAAAGCCTGTGGGCAGCTACAGCAGCGCGGAGATATTCTCAAAACCATGTTACTGATATACAATCAAGAATGTTAAATGTATTGCCGCACTAACATAGGAAAAGGGTACATTTCATTAACATTGTTAAATAAAAATAAAAATCGCTATCACATTAAAAAGACAAATAGTATAAATGTGGAAAAAAGTAGCAGTTATCAACTCTTCAAAAATCCCATTATTTTGTTAATTCATTTCTAGAGAATTACTTCGCTGAGGGCGATGGAATTGTCATATTTTGCAACAATAATTTCATTATTCATCCAATTTTCCCGTATTTACTCATTATAACAAATTTTAAATACCCACATACTGTACTGTCTCAAGTATAATAACGAAGCCGCAGAGATGCCCTTGACTATCCGTGCACAGTTTCTTTCAGACAAGTTCATACTAAAGCAAACTCACACTAAAAATTCAACAGTTCTAATACCTCTTCGCAGATTACAACATTTAGCAGACGATCAAGACCGGCTTTCTTTGAATCAAAGATATCTCCTGCTGCAAAGTGTCACATATATAGATTCACTACTGACCCAAAACTGTCAGAAGAGTGTGGCAGACGTATATGATATTCCATTTGAACACGGCATATGCCCTATGGAAGTGGACAGATCACTAACATATCTACAAAAGGATCACAGATTGGCGCAGTTATGTCAAGAGGATTTGACTCTCCGGTATCCTTCGTCTGTTAAAATTTATACTGATGGCTCAAAAATACCAATAAGTGGCGTAGGATGTGCATTCTATTGTCCTGATCAACATGAAGCTCAAGGTTTTCGTTTGCCAGAACATATTTCTATCTATGCAGCAGAAGCTATTGCCATTATAGAAGCGCTCAAATATGCCAGACGATTCTACCGTAAGAGTATCACTATCCTTACAGATTCATTGAGCGTCCTTTCCACACTATCTACACCACTTATCCTCCAGAAACCCAATATCTACCATATCAGTATTATTCAAAAAACATATGAACTCCAAAGACGCGGTTCAAGGGTAAACTTCGTATGGGTACCAGCCCACATCGGGATACCCACATAATGAATATGTAGATGACTTAGCGAAGAAAGCATGTGTCAGTGGAGAGGTCCTGAATACTCCCAGCAACTTCATGGATTATACAGTGATTATGTTCCAACGAACCTATAGTCAGTGGTCACAGAAGTGGGAAGAAACAAAGAGCCACAAAGGTAAATTTTACTCAACGATTGAACAGAATCCCCCGCGACGTCCTTGGTTTGCACAATGGAACACTCAACGACGATTCATCTCGACTATCACCCGAATGCGCTTCAATCACGGAAGTTTTAGAAGTCACCTTTATCGCATCAACGTAGTGGACACACCATACTGTTCCTGTGATGGTCAGTCGATTCAGGACTCGTTTTTGCATGTGCTCATTACCACCAACAACAAAATGTGTTTCTTACAGCTCTGCTTCACGCTAAGCAACAGTTACCAACCTCTGTAAATACACTACTGGTGACCAAAAACAGAAAAGTGTATACTATTATTGGGAACTATTTAACAACAACTTGTCTACAAATTTGATTGATTTTTTGTGAAATTATGTGATTTCAATGTAATGATGTGCAACATCTATGTCTTTTATATGTATATGTATATATTTCACACTGTGACAATTACTTGTAATGAATTGTAAAGTTCAAACCAGCGTACTGTAATATCCAGGTGGCTGTTTGGTCTGTAACTGATCTAAAGCCAAATAAATTATATATTAAAAAAAGTATAACTCTCACCCGAGCGTTCACAGTAGTATGGCAATATGCCTAATGCATACTTATTCCAAGTTTCAGCATGCACTTTCAAATTGTGTATATTGTTTGTATTTTTCCACTGCGTAGTGTTGATAAGGAGATGATTACCTTGTGAAGAACAACCTTCGTATATCAACGTCTGTGGTACCCACCAAGCATACAGCTAGAAGGTCGATGCATATATAGCTACACCGTACATCCAAAAGTTTCAGAAAAACACCAAGAACACAAAGAAAAAGGGACTTTAATGAGATGAAATGCGATGGTGTGAAGTGGCATACAATATTATGGACCTATGTTAAGCCAAATTAATATTTATTTGATTTCTCTGATGAAGTAATTCAACGGAAATCAAGTATTTGTTTAAATTGCATTAACTCTTTCCAGCAATAGCAATTGCGTGTTATAATGCCCCTTCAATTGTTATAAATTTCATGAGACGCTGGAAGTTCCCAATTTTGCCTTGAAAAGGGAATGTTTAACGTGCCAGTAAATCTGCTGACATTAGCCACATCTATTTAAGCATCCTTGAATACTAATCTACAAAGCTAAGATTCGAACCCGAAAATTTCAGCGTAGAGAAAAGCGCCCAATCAACTAAGTGACGCACCCTGTCCCTTGAGAGACAATCTTATAGAATTACAGATAACATTATTATATATATGTCACTAGATTAATTTTCGTACGAAAACATGTTTCTGGTGAAGATTTCTACAAGTTACGAAACTTCCATAATGACTGGGGGAAAAACTATATCAGAAGTGATTGCTAATAAATCTTGAATCCTCCTTTAACTAGTGAGAATTCATTAAACACGTACCAATCATTCTAACGTAAAATGACGTCAATATGCCACTTAGTACTTAATTTATGGGTTGTCTCTCCAAAAAAAACAGAGCAAAATATTACATCTAGTGGGTTCCTTGTATCAATTAGGATAGAGTAAAACTGATATAAAAGCATGCCATGAAACTCAGGACCAATACAATACTCTTAAGGTTCGAAACATACAACAAATGACATGACTTACCGGATCTTCTAGCTCAATTTCGAGATACAATACGTTTACATCTGGCTTTGTCATAAACTAGCACTTCCATTATTATAAGTATTAAAACCGTAATAACAAGAAAGAGTAGAGCACTAGCAATTCCTCACATTATCAATCCTGATGCTTATTGAGATACAATACTTTTACATCTGGCTTTGTCACAAATTAGCACTTCCATTATTACAAGTATTAAAACCGTAATAACAAGAAAGAGTAGAGCACTAGCAATTCCTCACATTATCAATCCTGATGCTTATTGCGATAAATTAGCGGAAAATTTAAATGGTACTGCCAGTTTCCCGGCTTTCATTAGGGCACGTTTCATCCGGAGTAGGCACTACGGAGCTCCTAAACGTGACAAGCATAAGCAGACACTAAACCATTGTAGCTGGTCATACGTGAAAAGAAGCTGTGCGGAGAATCAAGCGGCTTGCTCAGTAGTGGCTGACTTATAACTACACTGACGGTCTTCAAGTATAAACGTGTGTTTTTACCGAAGTAGAATTGTTTTCTAAATCTGATGGTTGTGTTTTAGAAGTGGTTCAGATATATGATAGCCATATCATAATTATAACGCTATGCTGTATTTAATTCGTTCAATCATGAGTGTCGACCTGAGTGATAAAGCTAATGTGCTTGAAACCTACATCTTGAACCTATCTTATTACGACGTCTGCTGTGGTAAGTTGAGTTACTATTATCCGGGTATATGATTAAGGCTCGCTGGTTCGAATCTTGTTCAGTCCGACAACATTTATGTGCATTTGAAATAGATTAGTGTCTGCCGTATTACTGGAGTGTAAATGAAATCCTTCGGGATAATATTCAACAACCTGGCGTCACAAAAAATGTTACTATCGCCACTTGCTGCTCACTTGATGAACGTTCATTTTTGTTATTAGCCTCTAGTATTCGTGTGTGTTGGAACCTGTCAGCTAAATGTCATTAAGCAGTAGTACCTAAGGTTAGAATACGTACCAAGTGAGCCAAATCTAGGGATAAACATCTTCCATGATGGTTACTGCCAACGCCGAGATTTGAATTTCGAAACCTGAACGACGCAGCTCCTCTTTCCATCCGAGCTACGACAATTTGCATTTCTGAAAACCGTAAGAATTACGAGATTATATTATTATTATTATTATTATTATTAACCGGGAGAATTGGCCGTGCGGTTAGGGACGCGCAGCTGTGAGCTTGCATCCGGGAGATAGTCAATATGAGCCCCACTGTCGGCAGCCCTGAAGATGGCTTTCAGTGGTTTCCCATTTTCACACCAGGCGAATGCTGGGACTGTATCTTAATCAAGGCCACGGCCGTTTCCTTCCTACTTCTAGGCCTTTCCTATACCATCGTCGCCATAAGACCTATCTGTGTCGGCGCGACGTAAAACAAATTTTAAAGAGTATTATTATTATTATTATTATTATTATTATTATTATTATTATTATTATTATTATTATTATTATTAGTATGTCCGGATCCATGGGTAAATGGTTAGCGTGCTGGCCTTTGGTCACAGGGGTCCCGGGTTCGATTCCCGGCAGTGTCGGGAATTTTAACCTTAATTGGTTAATTTCGCTGGCACGGGGACTGGGTAATTTGTCGTCTTCATCATCATTTCATCCTCATCACGACGCATAAGTCGCCTAAGGGCGTCAAATCAAAAGACCAGCATCTGGCGAGCCGAACTTGTCCTCGGACACTCCAGGCACTAGAAAAGCCATACGCCATTTCAGTTCATTATTATTACTATTATTTCTGGCCTTTCTCAATTATTTGAGATCAGCACTACGTGTGCAGTAAGTCCATTTTTACAGCCAGATGCCTTTACTGGCGCCAAATCTATATAGAGGAATGTATTCACTATTGCGTGTTCTTGAACTTTTGGGTAGTGTGATGATGATGATGATGATGATGATGATGATGATGATGATGATTATGATAATAATAATAATAATAAATAATAATTTCGTGTGGATATTTCTAGCCGGATGCAGCCATTGCATGGCAGACCCTCCGATGAGGGTGGGCGCCATCTGCGATGTGTAGGTAACTGCGTGTTATTGTGGTGAAGGATAGTGTTATGTGTGGTGTATGAGCTGCAGGGATGTTGGGGACAGCACAAACAGCCAGCCCCCGAGCCAATGGAATTAACCAATGAAGGTCAAAATTCCCGACCCGGCTGTGAATCGAACCGGGACCCTCTGAACCAGTACGCTGACCATTCCGCCAACGAGTACGACGGTAGTGTGATGTGTTGTACGTAAATGAAGATGTGCATTAAGACGAACACAAGAGCGTCCTTGGCTCAGGCAACAATGCGCCTGCCTCTCACCCCTGGGCCCCGTAGTTCAAATCCCAGTCACTCCATGTGAGATTTGTGCTGGACAAAGCGGTTTTTCTCCGGGTACTCCGGTTTTCTCTGTCACCTTTCATTCCAGCAACACTCTCCAGTATCATTTCATTTCATCTGTCAGTCATTAATCGTTGCCCCAGAGGAGTGCGACAGGCTTCGGCAGCCGACACTATTCTCATCCTCGCCCCTAGATAGACGGCTTCCTTCATTCCATCCCTGACCCGGTAGAATGACTGGAAACAGGCTGTAGATTTTCATTTCAAGAGAGAGAGAGAGAGAGAGACACCTAGACCCCGAGCCAAAGAAATTAACCATACAGGCTAAAGTATCCGACCTGCCCGGGAATCGAACCCAGGGCCCTCTGAACCGAAGACCACTACACTGACCATTCAATCAAGGGACTAGAATTATTCTTATTCTTATTATTATAGCATACATTCAGAATATACTGTATCGTACAAAGTTTGTTCAAAGTCTAAGAAATAATTATCTGATAGATAAAGGCTACATGTCTATCCAGTTTAAAGCTCTATTAGATGTTGCAAAATACTGAAATGCCAAATTTCAGCATTCGGCAACTTTTGACTGATAAATGAAGAAACAAGTAAGTAACGGTTAGTAAAGGAATGGATTCAATGAGAGGAAAAGAGACTCCCGTACTCAAAGATGCAATTTCGAATTCCAAGATAATAAGACTCGTGTTTAACAGTGCTGACATGAAAGGGACTAGTATAATTAGATTTACTGGTACGTTAAAGTAATTCACCCTTCATCAGGTCAACATTCCAGCACGGTGTGGCTTTTAAGACGAATAATAATAATAATAATAATAATAATAATAATAATAATAATAATAATAATAATAATAATAATAATAATAATTGTTACGGAGTTATCCGTGGTAGTTAGAGGTGAAAGAAGGTGCGGGCGGGAATAGGTCTCAACTTACGAAATTAAAGTTAATTTAAAACATTAACAAAGGTTACATTTTCTTTTCAAAATCAACAACTGACAACAAATAACAAAGGTACCAAGTAGCAAGTTAACAATTTAAAGAATTTACAGAGCCCCAAGATTAATTTATGAGCTGTCAGCTCACCACCACAATAGTTACAGGGCAGAAAACCCCTAAGTACAAGGAGCACTTGCTCCTAATTACAATGTTAAGATGAAAAGAGCAGACCCGCTCTCAATTTTACCAGCCTGTCAAAGGCTAAAACAACCTTTATTACTAACTGCCCTTAAGGCACACATACCGTGAAACAGGGGTATCTTGTACCCAACCTACAGGGCCTTCACATGAAGAAAACAAACACTGGGTTAATTAAATGGCCCAAAAAAACAAATTGACTGGAGGCGTAGCTTGCACTCCTACATGAAACTTCTAAAAACCTAGGTGGCACTCGGCCAGTTATACAGGGGCTAATCCCATACTATGGAGGTGACACGAAAAGGAAATTTTATTACATTACGAAGAGAAGAAAAACGGTTATGAAAACGTAGTCACCTCAAAACGATACGAGTGGGAGCTCGAGAGGGTTAGGCACTCTCTATCCCAATTTGCAGTCAAGGAGACGAAATTTTACCAAATGTCTATTACATTTTAAAGATAGGTTACATGAGAAATATTTCGAACCTGCCCCGAGGGTTAAACTGCTGAGCTAGCAAGAAATAAAGTTATTAAACGGCCATTACCTTGTGGATGAACTGTTGCTTGGAGAAAGAGGCGCTTCCCGCCCCCTGCTATATATGTTCACACACTGCGAAAGATGTTACTGAAGTGGCCCCGAGACCAAAAAATCAGCAGTTTTTATACCCTCGTGGAAAATTCGAGACCTTTCAAGAATGAAAAAGACACACCCCTTCAACTTTATTGGTAGACAAGGAATTACACATGGAAACCTGAGGAAGAAAGCAATGATTGGAGGAAAATTAATTACAGAAATTACCCATTGGTCAAATTCAAAACTGGCGAAAAGAGAAGGGTTATACAGCCAACCCAAAAAATGACTGAAAGAAATTTAACAAAGAACAAACTTATGAATACCTAATTTCTTCAAAAAAAAAGTTCCTTCACTTCGCAGTAGGGTGCACAATTATCGTTCTTAAGTAGTGCCATCTAGAAGAGAATGTCCACACTTCTTGCTACAGAGCAAACAAGTACAAATAGAAATAGACATAGTTCAAAACACTTCAAAATTTACAGTAGAGACATCTTCCGTGAAACCTTTGATTTAATACAGATTGTTAAAGTTCAGGCTTCCTCCTGTAGAGGGATTTCAACTGGCGCAATATTTGAATTCGCGGCGTGGAGGTGTACCGCCCGGTACAATAATAATAATAATAATAATAATAATAATAATAATAATAATAATAATAATAATAATAATAATAATAATAATAATAATAATAATAACAGTTCTACGTTCCACTAACTACTTTTACGGTTTTCGGAGACACAGACTTGGCAGAATTTTCTCTCCCAGGTGTTATTCTTCGTGCCGGTAAATCTACCACCGAGGCTAGCGCGTTCGAGCACTTTCTAATAAGAGCCTGAGCCGGGCTCTAACCCTTCAATTTGGCTTCAGAAGGCCAGCACTTCTACCGTCTGAGCCAGTCAGATTGGATTAAGCAGTGAAGAGATAGTAAAACACACACATAAAAAGGTTACCGCATTTAAATATCCTCAAATGCTTTCGACCTCGACGATTTTCAAGCAACATTAAATCAACGAGATCTTCAAGCAACATTAAATCAACAACAACAACAGCAGCACCAGTAGACGAGGTTGCTTACTGGCGAGCGCGGAGTATTAAGTTTTATTAGTTGAGCTCCTGCTTGTGTATGGGTGTTTGTCTCTCACTGTCACTTTTAACAAGCACATTCTCTTCCAGGCGCATAATATGTAGAGACAGTAACAACCAAATGTCTTCCTCGGCATATTTTATATAGAAATGTTGGAGATCGAAGAACGGTGCTAACCGACAGCATCACCGAGACTTTTTTGCTCTGGAAATAGGCCTGTTTAGTAAGTAACAAACAGACCTCGGATTTTAGGCAAAAAAATATTTTGTTCCTGAAGAGATAACTTACCCAAAGTTGTATTAACACATTTTTATGTATTTATGAGGCCAGAAACGGTGGCCCTATAATGCTTAAAAGTGCCTAAATTGATGTTAGAATCTATATTTGCCTATATTCCTGTAATTCCTATTTTTAAAATTCCTAAATCGATTAAAACGGTTTTTCATTTATTCCGAGAAACTAGACTAGTTTTCAATATCTTGAAATAACTTTCAGTCAAAAAATCGGAAATCTGTAAACCATACCTACTTCATGGAAGTCCTCCCCTTAAGAGCCTCCCGCAGTACACGCCCGTAGTCTGTGTCATGAATGAAAGCAAGAAAGTGTCAGCTTCCAATTCGTCTTTAATTAAAAGGTTACAGGAGTTTCCCCACTTCACATCGGATGGTAAAATTAGTAATAATAATGTTATTGGCTTTACGTCCCACTAACTACTTTTACGGTTTTCGGAGACGCCGAGGTGCCAGAATTTAGTCCCGCAGGAGTTCTTTTACGTGTCAGTAAATTTACCGACACGAGGCTGATGTATTCGAGCACCTTCAAATACCAGCGGACTGTGCCAGGATCGAACCTGCCTTGTTGGGGTCAGAAGACCAGTGCCTCAACCGTCTGAGGCACTAAGCCCGGCGGTGGTAAAATTATAGCCAGGCTGAGTGGCTCTGACAGTTGAGGTGCCAAATTTCTGACCTCAACATGGCAGGTTCGATCCTGGCACAGTCCGCTGGTATTTGAAGATGCTCAAATACATCAGCCTCGTGTCGGTAGATTTACTGACACGTAAAAGAACCATGCGGGAGAAAATTCCGGCACCTCGGCGTCTCCAAAAACAGTCAAACGTAGTTATTGGGACTTAAGAACATTATTATTATTATTATTATTATTATTATTATTATTATTATTATTATTATTCGAAATTATACTGTAGCAAAAAGGTGAGTGATATTTGTTTTATATTTCTCCACCGAAGTCCCAGTCAACATCCATGGCTGTGACAATATGGAAGTTGCTGGGGGTATGGGTATTGCTGAGTAATGACATTCAGAGCATGACTCTGAGTGTTACGAAAGGTGCTGCTCATAGGGTCAGTCGTGCTGCAATAGTACTTTCTGACACAGTGAGGAAAGCAATGGCAAACTACCTCACTCCTCATCTTGCCTAGTACGCCTCATTTTGGTGCTGCCATTGGTTTTTGGGGTTTCCTTATAACCGCATAACCTTTGGTGGTGGTATTTGAGGATCCAACCAGCCTCTGGGCTGATGACCTAACAGACAGACAGATTTCCTCCTAAAGTACTGTAATTAATTTAGCAAAATTAAAAATGCTCTAACTGATAAATGCTTATTAAAGTATGTAAAACTGAAGTGGCCTAAAAAATATATATAGAACCTATTTTTTTCACATTTGAGAGCCTGTCTTAGGCACCTAAAATAAAAAATACAGCACCTAAAAATCCCATGTCTAGTAATGTATTTTAATTACCATTCTTCTTCGCTTGAACATGCTTGAAAATAAGCAGAGGTTTGGAATCTGAGTTCTGGACATCTTCGGTTGCCATCTTAATTGTGAGTTCCCCCACTCTGTCACGAAAAATACCGATTTCAAATACCGAGATACCTTTCATAATACTCACTCCAGTCCACCTCCCTAGTTTAACGGTTAGTACTATTAGCTGCCGTCCTCGGAGATCCGGGATCGATTCCCGGTACTGCCAGGGGCTTAAGAATGGCAGGAAGGCTGGTATGTAGTTAAAATGGTACAAGAAGCTCACCCTCACTGGGGGGGGGCTGTAAAGCACTGCACCACCTCGGGACGAGGACATGAGTTTACTTACTTACCTCCAAATGATTACATTTATACAGACCAGAGCAGCCATCATAAGGATCACCTACACTTCAATCTGGCTCTTTCGCTGAATGGTCAGGATAGCGGTCTTACTTTACGTGCGTACGATTTGTTCTTCGGGAACTACAGTGGATGTTTATTTTAATGAACACTTCTTCATTTAAACACAACACATCAATCTGTTGAATATAACCCTCCACATAGGGTTGGCCAACTGGTCTTAAAACTGGACCGGTTCATATGTGCGACACAGGTCGCAACCCGAACAGAGAAAGGACTGTAAGATCTCTGTACAGAGCGAGTTGATAACGCCGTACGGGTAGTGTAGATGTAAGCTTATAGTTTACCCTGAATATGTCTTTTTGCTACAGTTAACATTTTTACACCAGGTCAGTACCTTAATGAAGGCCACGCCGCTACTTTTCCAGTCCAAAACCCTTTCTCTCACAGAGTTGCCGAAGACCTACCTGTAATAGTGCATCGATAAAGAGCTAGAAAAGTAATATCCTTCCACTCGCTTTAATATATCTTGAGGAGGTAACCCCGTTGTTTCAAGTACCCAAAATGAAGTAACAACAGCTACCAGTAAAAGAGGACACATCGAGTGAGTTGACCGTGCGGTTAGGGTCGCGCGATCGCGGGTCTGCATTCGGGAGTTGGTAGGTTCCAATCCCACCGTCGGCGGCCCTGAAGACGGCTTTTCGTGGTTTCCCATTTTCACACCAGGCAAATGTTGGGACTGTACCTTAATTAAGGCCACGGCCGCTTTCTTCCCATTCCTAGCCCTTTCTTATCCCATCGTCGCCATAGGACCTATCTGTATAGGTGCGACGTAAAGCAAATTGTACTGTTGAAAGTGGCAGGGTATCGAGTTTTATCTGTCGAGCTCTCGCTTGAGTATGGGTCAGATGCCTGGCATGGTCTGTTCTCATAGGCACATTCCCTCCCTGTCCAATAAAGCGCAGAGATAATCAAAAACTCATTTCTTCCGGGTCATATTTTATGTAGGAACATAAAAAGCACTTTTTCCTTCTCCCTTCCAATAAACATGTGAGATGATGCGATATCATCATTATATTCACGTGATCTGTTATAAAACTGTTTTCGAGTTATGAAGTGATTTAAAAGCACACGCATATTGGTTAAACTAACGAAACTCTCTAATATTGACTAAAAACACATGACGAAAAACGTATCTGGCAGATAACTATCGTCCCCATCAGCCTCAATGACAGTTCTCCAATGCTCTGGAAGACCATGGGTCCCAATGCGGTAGAACTCGTGGAATGGGAACCAAGGAAGTTACTAGTGTGTCTTATCTCCTCTTCGGGAGTTTGAGACTGTTGTCCTCTAAGTTAACTGCTCCAACGAAATGAGCAGATGGAGCGGTCAATGCCAAGGCAATATGCTCGACCCATTCGAGTTTCCCATAAGGCAGATAATGGTCACGAGTGACCTTAACCACGGATGACCTACGCCGTGTGTGGCTTCGTGTTATCCTGTAAGAGAATGACTCCTTTGTGATTCACAAGTGCTGGCTTGATAGAATTAAGTTTTTTTTGAACACGTTCCAGTTGCTGTGAGTACACAGTTGTGGACTGTATGTTAGCTGGCAGCAGTTCGCAAAGCACGATAGTCCGAGAAAGGCGTTGAACACAGAACATACCCTTCTTTTGATGCGGTTGGGGTTTTGGTTGTTTTGAAAATATTTCATGTGCTGCTAACCGGCTATGAAAACGTCAAGGAGTACTGTAAAAACTCACTTCTCACTGCAGGTCAACAATCCATCCCACTTTACATCGATTCCCAAACTATGGAGGTGTTGGCGAATGGTTTCTACACTTACATAATTTCTTTTTCTACGCCACGAAAATCGGAGAAAACATCGTTCGTAACCTTTTAACGATGTATTTTTGCGTGTCAAATATTGCACGAATCTTAAATATCACAAGACTGTTACCCATCTGCCACCGTATTGGGTGGTTCCTCCCTCTGCATGCACATCTAACAATTATATCAAAATACGTGGCTTCAAAGGTAGTTAGTAAAAAATCTTAAGTTAAATGGACTAAACTTCGACACTATCAGACAGTAATCCAACTAGAGTGCCTGTAAGCTTCACAATGCCTAGCATTAACAACCAGAAAAGACCCTGAAGAAATTGAGAAGGAAAGAAAGATTTTTAAAAAATCTCTGGCCAAAAAAATTGCTGACACATACCGATTACGCAGTAACAAAGAAGTATATCAAACATGCAGCAGGATTTCAGATACTATACGCAAACGAAGGGTTAAATTCTTTGGATATATTTCAAGAATGCCTGACGACAGACTCACTAATGAAATGTTTAAACATTTCAACAAGCCCAATAGGAAAGGCAACTCTTTTGACTAGTGGTTTGTTAACACTAAGAAGGGTCTACAAGAAATGAACATCATGGATGAAGACATGCACAACAGAACCACTTTCAGAAACAGGATACACATATCTGAGGGTTCCTAGAGCCAGAAACAGCGACCAGGAAGAAACAACATTGGACGGCAGAAAAGGAAGAAGCTGTAAGCAGGAGAATGAAGGAAAACTGGCGCTAAAGGAAACTGAAATCATGAAGAGCTTTTTACGTAGTCCATAGATGGCCAAAATCAATTGTGAATTAACTTTACCGAGCGAGTTTGCCGTGCTGTTAGGGTCGCATAGCTGTGAGCTTTCATTCGGTATATGGTGGGTTCGAATCCCACCGACGGCAGTCCTGAATATGGTTTTTCGTGGTTTCCATTTCACACCAGGCAAACGCTGGGGCTGCACTTCCTTCTCAATCCTAACCCTCGTATCGCCGAATACAAGCTTACAGCCACACGGCCAGTGACGTGCAACAAATTCACTCGATGCTCTTCTTATTCTGGGGGGCGGTTAATAATAGGCTTAGAATTAAAAGAATGGTTCATACTGCACACGAAATAGATCACTAATAAAAGTGAAACAATATTCTGTTGTTGCTGTTGTTTGGGTCATCAGTCCATAGACTGGTACGATGCAGCCACCTTCGCCACCCTCTCCCTGAGTTAACCTCTTCATTTCTACATAACTACTGCATCTTACATCTAATCTGTTTGTTATATTCATGTCCTAGCCTTCTCTATCCATTCTTACCCCATGTAATAACCTACAGAACCAGTTAAACAAGTTCCGGGTGTCTCAGGATACTTACGATCAATCAATCTCTTGTTCTGATCAAATTCGGGTAATCGCCATCCTTTCACATTTCATCTCTTTATTTAAGATGTGATTTGTCAATTTCACCTTCAGAATTCTTCTTCCACACAATATTTCAGACCCTTATATTCTTTTTATTTAATTATATCAGAGTCAATTATTGCCTGTGTTTCACTTCCTTACAAAATTACGCTCCACATACAAGTCTTCAAATCATCTTTCTAGCATCCCTACCTTGTTTAAAATGAACATTTTTTCTTAAATGAAGGGGGAGGGGGCTTCCTTTCTAGGGTTAGTCTGCATTTACGTCCTCCTTGCTTCAGCCATTGTTAGTTATTTTACTAGCCAACATTTACCATACTTTCTTTATCACCAACTTCGATCGACTGCTTTCGTTTCACTTTTTGATTTATTTATTTATTTATTTATTTATTTATTCCTTGTACTTCATCTCCAAGACTGTGTCCATATCGTTCGGTAATTTTACCAGACCTTCTGCAGACTTATACTCTGACGTTTTGTTCGATTTTGGCTCTATCTGGTCGTTGTGCGCGGATACACAGACATCCAACCAATCCCAAATTGCCGTTTATATAGATTTATACAGATTGAGTGCGATCTCGAAACCTAGTTGCCAACTGCATTGTCTACATTCATCACGTCGTTAAGCTATCCCCTTCGGCGTGTACGGTATTTGGTACGATTCGCGATCTTTTGCATTTTCTTCAGTATTTGTGTTTTTCTTCTAGTATTTATCTCTCCACTATATCGTAGTCTACAACTTAGCATAGCGTAAGTTAGTACAATAGTTATTTATAAGTTTAACAGTTCAGTGTAGCTGAAGTTTTATTTAAACCGTGTGTTGTTTAGTGTTTCGTCTGTGTATACCGTATCTCACTGTAGTTTGGGAAAGACAAGTGGAAAGAAAGTGATTGAGATCAGTAGAGTGTTTCCTTTGTAGGCCATAACCTCCTTCCTGTGCCACCCCTTACCTGTGAGTAATTTGTTATTATTTCCTCAGTCACTTTTATTGTTAATAATTTATTCTTGTTTTATTGTTGGATAATGTTACTAAATGTAGTTTTTGTGAATCTGTTATCACTCCTGATTCATTAGCTTTTCTAAGAACAATCCTACTGTATTACATTTTACGCGGGCTGTGTGCCACCCGCGGTCGTATTGTATCAGCTGTTCTCGCAGCAGTAGAGCGCTGGCAAAATACATAAGGCGATGCTCATGAATTTCGCGAACTATCAATTTAGATGTAAAGCCGTGAGAAGCGTAGGCTTAAATAAAATAACATCATCGGCAAATCTCAGAGTTGTACTGTGATACCCTTTCCAAATTTCTCTTTGATTTCCTTTACCGTTTGACAAATATGAACGCGGAAAAAGTAGGTGGGTGGGGGTGGTAGGTGAACACTGAAGTCCTGCTTCACTCCTTTCTGGATAATTGCTCCTCTTTCATATCTCTCGTTTCTTGTCACTGTCTTTTGACTTTTGTACATATTGTAGATAACCCTTCTTATTTGGTATTTGATCCAGATCACCTTGATAATCTCAACAAGCTAAAAGAAACGCCATGTAGCACACTGAGTTTGAAAGATACTAGGATGCAGAAAACGTGTAATTCCAAATATGGCACAGTTCTCTAACCGGATACCATAGCCTACATTCGAGTACTAGCCGTGATGATCAACATTTCCTGCAGTATTCTCTGGTTAAGTGACGCACACTGGCCATGCAAAGAGGAAGAATAATTAATTACATGAATCATTAGAACCATCACATCACACTTTCTTAAAACAGATTTCCTGAGGAATAAATTTAAATATTCGTAATATACACTGAGAAGCAAGATAAGCTTCTCCTAATTCCGGCTCCATGGATAAATGGTTAGCGTGTTGGCCTTTGGTCACAGGGGTCCCGGGTTCGATTCCCGGCAGGGTCGGGAATTTTAACCATGATTGGTTAATTTGTCTGGCACGGGGGCTGGGTGTATGTGTTGTCTTCATCATCATTTCACCGGGCGAGTTAGCCGTGCTGTGAGCTTGCATCCGGGAGATAGTGGGTTCGAATCCCACTATCGGCAGCCCTGAAGATGGTTTTCCGTGGTTTCCCATTTTCACACCCGGCAAATACTGGGGCTGTACCTTAATTAAGGCCACGGCCGCTTCCTTCCCATTCCTAGGCCTTTCCTGTCCCATCGTCGCCATAAGACCTATTTGTGTCGGTGCGACGTAAAGCAAAGAGCAGAAAAAAGCATCATCATTTCATCCTCATCGCGACGCGCAGGTCGCCTACAGGAGTCAAATAAAAACACCTGCACCTGGCGAGTCGAACCCGTTCTGGGATCTCCTGGCACTAAAAGCCATGCGCCATTTCATTTCATCCTCTCCGGAGTTTTTGACTGAAACAGATGCTAACAGCAGTTAATTCTTGCGTCCAGGATCATCGAAATCGATTTGAACAACAATAGTGACCTCAATTCTCAAGCTTATGAAGTGATTTTGAATTATGATTTGATATTCCTCATTCGCATCAAGAAACTTCTGCTTGTTCTTCTTCCTGGCGTCTTCCCAATTTATTGGAGTCGACACTTGACATGGATTTAGCCCAATTTTACTGCTGGATACCCTTCATGGCGCCAACCCTATGTGGAAGAATGTATCGTACCCAGACGGCCTAGGCTTCGTGTCATAATTTGATATATACCAATATTCTAATTTTACGCTGGCATATAGTTTCACGGCCCACATTTTGGTCGCCATGGCGAAATTTATTAACCCCACACAATAGCTGCATTGGCAGGCAGCTGTCTCCACGGGTAACGAAGAAGTTCCAATCTTTAACAAAGGGAGTACTGGTAAAAGCATTCCTAGTTAAGGAGCTTACATCTTGAGGGATTTGCAAGACAGATAAACTGACAGTAGAGGGAAACCGCACGGAAAATTAGCGGTACCCAGACAAGGAGACGAGAACTCCAGCTCCGCTCACCCCTTCTATATTTCCAGAAATTTATTCACGAAACACAAGATACAGCTACACTGGACAAATTCCACTTGCACTGTCAACAGACTAATTAACAAGTGTAAACTTTCATGATAAAACATAACAAAGGATAACAAGATCAGATACACAGCCTCCTAATAACAACTGTCCAAATAGAAAACCATGAGAATGCCCATATTCATAGCCACGTCGTCACGAGTCAAAATGGCAGTATAACCACTTCACAATCAACTTATCCTTAAAAGACTGAGATTTCTGAGAAATGAGGTAAACGGCCGGTAGGGGCCTGAGGGCCGGCTCACACGATCTCCGCAGCTTGCCTAAAACTGCCCTTACCGCCAGTATACAAACTCCGCAACTAGCAACAGTCCTGCGATTTTCTCTTGGCCACTCTCCGCAACACAACAGTAACGAGCTTCTATTGCAAGTACTTTTATTCACAATACGTTGTTGACTGTGCAATT
Organism: Anabrus simplex; assembly: GCF_040414725.1. Classification (NCBI taxonomy): domain Eukaryota; kingdom Metazoa; phylum Arthropoda; class Insecta; order Orthoptera; family Tettigoniidae; genus Anabrus; species Anabrus simplex. The sequence continues at coordinate 1,144,685,884 of NC_090266.1, read as the reverse complement.
CGTGAAATTTAACTGCGGGAATGGATTGTGTGAAGCTGGATTTATGTTTATTTGAGTGTCTTGTTTATAAATTCAGGATTGTTCCGGGTACGATATTAATGGTTATCAGATATGGTTAGTTGGAAATCGATAGATGAAATAACAGCAAGACTTCAATGAATGACAGTATCGTAATGTAAGTCATTATGATACAGTTACGGTAAATAAAATTAGCGTATTATATTATGGTCGAAAAAATGTATTTCTTTTGGTTTTAACAACGTTGTGACGAACTAGGGAGCGCGACTGAACGTATTTAGCAGATGAATTTGATTTCTTCTCTTCCCTGAATCTCTTCATCCTCTCGCTGTGTTTTCCATCCATTCTTCCGTTCATGCAGTGGTGGATCTCATCTTGGGTTTTTCAGTAAAATTAAGTTTGCTCACAAACGTTCTAAAGCTAGGTCTGCCCCAGATAATTTCACCTCTAATGATGATTTCTTGAAGGTCTTTTTTAATTTCGATTATCCAATTATTATTGACTTTTAGTGAGGAAGCATAATTAAATATACGTAGGCCGAGTTATAAGTCATGGCAACTATTTTTTCTCGCGAACAGGATACAACACAGAAAATCTAAGATATGCATTTGGAAACGTACGGTATGTACTTGCGTATGATGCCACTAGATGGTGTATGTAAACAACAGTGTGGGTCTAAGCATGCCCCCAAGTTCAGTGTGTGAGTGAGAGCGTCACAAAATGCAAGTCAACGAGCAGGATCCGCCTTATTCGCTTGATCTGAGCCCATGTGACTATGATCTAATCCCCAAAGTCAAGTAGCCATTACGTGGACAACGGTTTGCTAACAAAGAGGGCATCGTAACAGCATTTCGGAGAGAGGTGTCACACGTTAGCGATACACATGCAGCGAATTGTATTCAGCGCCTGCCCCACCGCTGGCAACGCAGAGTGGGAACCTTGGGTGATTATTTCGAAGGTCTGTAACCAGTGGAGACCTGACCTTTGTACGTAGTCTTGTGTATTTGTTGTCTATACCGTAATAAAACAATTTTTACCAATGGCCGGTGTTATGTCACTTTCCTACGAGAATCTCCTGAAGTCAGATATTGTCTTTAGGCACTATGCATAAGTACATACCCTATATTTCCAAATGCAAATCTTAGATTTTGCGTGTTGTCTCCTGTTCGCGTGAAAAAAAAACAGTTGCCATGACTTATGACTCGACCCTCGTATTTTTAGTAAGTCTTTCGTAGTCCATTCTATGAATACGGCCGTAACATTTCAGTCGCCTTTTTCTACTAGTGGCATTTTCTCAGAATCTTGGTATAATTCAGGAGATCTCCTTTTCATCCATGCTCCTTCTATGGATACTGGGCCAAACAGTTTCCGCCTGCAGTAGCTGTTGAGTGGATTGAGTTGCTCAACAGTTGCTGTTGCCGGTCCCAAGCCCGTATAAAACAGGAGGGTAAAAGAGATGCCAGAAAGTATCTTGAGGTAACATCTAAGGCTAAATACCTTAGTTGTACTTCTGAGAGAGCTTAAAAATCGATCTCTCCACTACCTTCAACTTACTAGCATGATGGAATTAACTAACAATTTCTTCTGGTTTACTATAGGCTATATATAACTATGCTAACTTACCAGAGAAGCAGCCGGTTTTAAGAAAACTAGCGCAAGTCGGAAATGTTTCGTGCATCCTGAACTGTTGGTCCTACTAAAATAGATTTCACTAAAACTATTAGAATTCAGTTTTCTACCAACATTTTTAAATATATTTTCTTCCTAAATCAGGCAGTTTTGGAAGAAACAAATACATTTCTGTGTTTTGGTGAATGCTTTGTCCGATAAAAGCAAAATAATGCGTAAACTGCTGGTCGTATATAAAGAAAAGGATCAAATTTGCCACAAAAATGTCCATATGCATTTTTTTTGCAACTTTAAATTACGCTTTCGCGTGTCGAGCGTGGCGTAGCTGCGTGAATTACGGTAAAAATCGTTGTTAGTGTCCATGTGTGGTGCAAGCCAATGGAAATGTACAGTTACTCAAAGAATGAGCGCATGACATTGTATAAGTTCTTCATAGGTACACTTTTCTCAGAAACAACAGAACTTGTAGATATTTGTTGTGGGTATGCTCAGCCCTTGCACCTACATGAGAGGTGGATTATATTTTGATAATAATTCACAATAAGTCAGATAAAATACTAAATACGAAAAACGCACAATACCATGCACTCATTCTTCTTTTCATGAGCGACTATACGTACCGACTTTTAAAATATTCATAACCGAGCGAGTAGGCCGTGCGGTTCGGGGCGCGCAGCTGTGAGCTTGCATCCGAGAGATAGTGGGTTCGAACCCCACTGTCGGCAGCCCTGAAGATGCTTTTCCGTGGTTTCCCATTTTCACACCAGGCAAATGCTGGGGATGTACCCTAATTAAGGCCACGGTCGCTTCCTTCCCTAGCTGCAGTCGCTTAAGTGCGGCCAGTATCCAGTATTCGGGAGATAGTAGGTTCGAACCCCACTGTCGGCAGTCTTGAAAATGGTTTTCTGTGGTTTACCATTTTCACACCAGGCAAATGCTGGGGCTGTACATTAATTAAAGCCACGGCCGCTTCCTTCCCACTCCCACTCCCAACCCTTCCCTGTCCCATCGTCGCCATTTGCCCAGGCAACGCCGGGTAGTACTGTGCCGTCATATCGCCCCAAGAAAAGAATGGTAACAATTAAATGCGCTTGTGAAAAAATGATAAAAATGTGGCAAAAATAAATGTGCGAAACAAAAGCTAACTAAGAAAACCAAGCATAGATAAAAATCATAGCGAATTTCTGTGTAAGTGTAAGTCAAGCCGTGATGTATCGCTGCACACCACAGCATCGAAACATTCAGTAACAACTGCTGTACAATACAAGAATATTAGAACACACACATGAATAAATAGATGACCTCTCTTCAACAGTGATAATCTGCCGGCGATTTACAGCGTAACAGATTATGCGTTGCATGCACCAGAGCAACTCAGAGCGAAAATGACGGAAGGCAACAAAGCGATAGCTGTTCACGTCATTGTGCTTCCTCCCTGCAAATGAATGTATTAAATAGAGACTGCTAAGTAGTTTTTTAATAACTCATGGGAAAAAACATGCCTCATTCATTTTCCTTCTTTCATAATACAATGTAAAAACATTATAATATTCCTTAATCACGAGGAATTATGCATGTCTAAGAGGGGGTTTGTTCACTCCTTGTAGGTCCATAAGAGCAATAATGTTTTCCTAACATGGAATGACCTATAAAAGTACAAGTAGTTGTTCCCTGGATACTAGAAATGGCACACTAATTGATGTAGAGGCTGAGGAGAGAAATTAAACGTGTATACGAATGATGATAATGATGATAATCGTTATAATTCATTTCCTCTGTTGTTTTACCTGAGGCTGATTGTACGGTGCTTGAGTTCTTCAAACCAATTTAAAATTCGTGCATAGAATTTTACAGTTTAGGGAAGAATTCAAACACCAGGGACGAAAATCTCAAATACCTTCACCAGGATTCGAACCACGGTCGTCAAAGGAACAGGCTAGTGATAACATCAGTGAGCTATTATAGCCGGTCCTCTAACCCCAGGTTAAATTACAGGTACATCACAGCAATAGTAGTCTTCAGTAAAGTAAAACTGATCCATATTCAACGTTGAACACGATATACAGGGTAGCTCGCCCGCCCCTTATTTTTAGTTTTATGAAACCCAACCAACATTACATTTCTCATTAACCCTGGAACTATACAATGGGGCACTGAGTGCTGCAAGGAATTTTTTATTCGCAGTAATTTGGTGTTCGCAACACCTAAAGTCTCCTACCCCCGTGACTATTCTTTGACCATCGTACTCACTCAGCTCGAGCACTAATTCTAACAACTGACGACTGGTTGTACATCAGAACATATGTTTGGGACATACAGTTCCCCGGTGTACGGTTAACGGAACTTTATTTCGTTGCAGCCATTTTGGTTTTACATGCTTTTTAAAATGTATCTTATACTTTGTATTAAGAGTGTTTGAAATCGATTGTTTTGAAAGCGGTGAACAGATTTTACCAGAACTGTGCAGGTCTGAGCCTAATATCCTTGTTGATTTCATCGATGCTCTGGACGACGATGGAAATATAAACGTTGTTGAAGATGATGTAATAGAATATACACTTTTTCCCTTCGTGCTTCCGATGAACGTATTTTCACGTAGGCAGAAGAATTGATGAGATCCTGGATATGACAAGGACTGGAAATCCCATCAACACAGAGGAATCAGTCTTTCTATTGTGTAAAAAATGGTATGTACGATACCCAGTTAGCCAACACCAGCCAATCTCAGATCTGGAATACGTAACGACTGTCCAAAGAATCTCAGATCACAATTATATGCAGTGGACGAAAGCTATTCGAATGTAAAAACCGGAGTTGTGCCCAAATTTGACAAAGTAAACTTTACATTAGTACCAAAAACAAAAGGGTAGATTTTTTAATGTGACCCTTCATTTTATTTGATTACCAGTGATTACAGTGCTGTTCTAGTTTGCGAATATACATATTTACGTATTGAAAGAACCCATTTCACTGATTTCATAAGATTCTAAAATATATCGTAAATCTGAACGTTTAAAATATGTAAAATATGCTTCTTTTGTGTCCCTGAAACATAGGTGTACGGTTCCAGGGTTAAAGTCGATACTGCTCTGCATCCTGCGTGCGTCAGCAATGTAAATGTGTCATGGAACTAGCAAAGGAAAAACGATTATGCAAAATTTCCCCGACCTATCCTACGGACCATTATACTGTACAAACATGAGATTTATTGCTCCCCGCCGGGCTGAGTGGCTCAGACGGTTGAGGCGCTGGCCTTCCGACCCCAACGTGGCAGGTTCGATCCTGGCTCAGTCCGGTGGTATTTGAAGGTGCTCAAATACGTCAGCCTCGTGTCGGTAGATTTACTGGCACGTAAAATAACTCTTGCGGGACAAAATTCCAGCACCTCGGCGTCTCCGAAAACCGTAAAAGTATTTAGTGGGACGTAAAGCAAATAGCATTATTATTATTATTATTATTATTATTATTATTATTGCTCCCCGAAAAAATACCCACATGTACCCGTAACATGATCGAAAAAATAGGTTAGCCCTGTGCCACGTTATCTGTATTGGTAGAAAGTAAAATGAACGCCGTGAAGAATGACTGAAAACTCTTGCACAAATATTAAGTTTCGAGGTGAAAGGACCGTTATTTAGTACTATAAGTCAAGCGAGTATATGTATGTTTCTTTGTGGCTGAGTCAGTAATATGCCAATCGCATGTGGTATCTGAGTATCGGTGGTTCAGTCCGATTCGTTGGCTAAATGGTCAGCGTACTGGCCTTCGATTCATAGGGTCCTGGGTTCGATTCCCGGCCGGGTCGGGGATTTTAACCTTCATTGTTTAATTCCAATGGCTCGGGGGCTGGGTGTTTGTGCTGTCCCCAACATCCCTGCAACTCACAAACCACACAATACACTATCCTCCACCACAATAACATGCAGTTACCTACACGTGGCAGATGCCGCCCACCCTTATCGGAGGTCTGCCTTGCAAGGGCTGCATTCGGCCAGAAATAGCCACACGAAATTATTATCATCATCGGTGGTTCAAATCCAACTTTATGCTTTTTCCATTGATAGAAACAGTACACGAATATGTTACTCAGATACGATTGCAAATCACTTTTTTTAAGTAAGCAGTACAATTACAATTAGTTTACAGAATGTTAGTCCTAAGGAAATCACTGATTATTTTCGCTTGGGGCTGGGATGATATAAAAGTCTGCAAGGAAGAGGAATATATTACTTCAAATATATACAATATATATTAAAAAGCACAGAGGCATTAAGTGGCTATCATCACTAGGTGGTCCGGATCCATGGCTAAATGGTTAAGGTCCCGTGTTCGATTCGCGGCAGGGTTGGAAATTTTAACCATACTTGGTTAATTCCGCTGACATGGGGGCTGGGTGTATGTGTCGCCTTCATCATTTCATTCTCATCGCGACGCGCCGGTCACCTATGGGAGTCAAAAGAACTGCATCTGGCGAACCGAACTTGTCCTCGGACACTCCTGGCACTCAAAGCTTTGAACTTGCTAGTTGCTTTACGTCGCACCGACACAGATAGGTCTTATGGCGACGATGGCACAGGGAAGGGCTAGGAGTGGGAAGGAAGCGGCAGTGGCCTTAATTAAGGTACAGCCCCAGCATTTGCCTGGTGTGAAAATGGGAAACCACGGAAAACCATTTTAGGGCTGCCGACAGTGGTGTTCGAACCTACTATCTCCCGAATACTGGATAGTGGCCGCACTTAAGCGACTACAGCTATAGAAAGGCACTCAAAGCCATACGCCATTCCATTTCATTTGTCACTAGGTAAGATTAACCATGATACCTTGGAATTTTCGAAAAGAACTATTTCCCCTCATTTTTATTTTAGTTAACGACTTTTAAGAGTTTGAAATTATTGTCCATTTACTTTGCCAATAAATGAATTGGTTCTTAAAATTCTCATCGCTATACCTTGACGTTTTAACTGAAAAGACCCCGTACAGGGGCACATGAAGGAATACATGTGTTTAATTTTAAGAAGAACCTTGGAATGTCTTTGGAAGTACTGGAGAGGTAAGGAAGTACCTCATCCAGAACTAGTGAATCTACTGGTTCTGCTATAACAGAACAGAAAAAGTTTTCTTCATCACAAATTATTTTTTTCACATTTCTGCTTCAGTACGATGTGTATCAATTACTAGAATGTAACGATTACAATATTTTCTTTGAATAAGTAAATTACAATAAAATTTACTTTTCTTTAAAAGTAACGATTACAAGTAAAAATTACAAAGAATGTAATCGTTACAAGTAATTCGATTACTTGTACTCAATTACTTCCCAACTCTAGATCGTGCGCCATTGTAACGGGGACACCTTGTTTATTCATATCCACCAGACCAAGTCACAGCATTCATTCATTCACTATGTACAGTATTCCAGAGACGTGTACGTTGATATGTTGCTAATTTATGGAGAAAACAAAACGGCAGAACGCATTCGATTCGCCACGCCTGTATTACGAGCGGTTTCCTGACAGCAGGCTGCCGACTATCAATAAGTTACGAAACCTTGAACGACGATCGCGGTCAACTGGGACACTTCGAAGTACTGCCTTCCAAACTGGGTGTCACCTGAATATTTATGAGGTGTCCCGAACTGTCTGATATAGGCCTACCGTATATTCAATTATTTTCAGCAGTTAACCTGCGATGGACGATATTCTTGATGAAGAATAAATTACTTGGCCCTAAATATATCTCGCTGTGATCTGGAGAAAGAACAGTCGGGTAGCTGGTAGCTTGCATTCAGGGATATGGTGGGTTCGAACCCCACTGTCGGCAGCCTTGAAGATGGTTTAACGTGATTTTCCATTTTCAGACCATGCAATGATTGGGATGTACCTTAAGGCAATGGTTAAATCCTTCCTAATCCTAGAGCTCAGCTACTCAGTCCGGTATGTACGGTATTATCAACAGGAGTGGCCGAGTTTACTGTTCCCATATGTTAACTCCGCTCCCCCAGAGCTAAGTTATTTACTCATAACTGAAAAACCTCGAAGAAACAAAATGCTCTCCATGACATTCTTCTTCTTCTTCTTCTTCTTCTTCCGCTTTTTCCACACTTGTGGGGTCGCGGGTGCGATTGGTCCTGTTTTAGGGCCGGATACCATTCCTGACGCCAACCCTATGAGACGGATGTAATCACTACTGCATGTTTCTGTGGTGGTTGGTGGTATGGTGTGTTGTCTGAATGTGACGAGGAAAGTGTTAGGACAAACATAAACACCGAGTCCTTGAGCCAGACGAATTAATCAGACGCGATTAAAATATACGAACCGGCCGGGAATTGAACCCGTGACCCTTTGAACCGAAGTCCTCAACGCTGACCATTCAGCCAAAGAGTCGGACTCGCCATGCCATTATTGAAAATCCACAGCTTGTTTCCAGTCATTTGAACGGGCCAGGAATGGAATGAATGAAGCCCCTATCTAGCGGCGAGGATAGGAATTGTGCCGGCTGCCGAAGCCTGTCGCACTCTTCTGGCCATGCCATTATTGATTTTCAAAAATATTATTCCACGTCCAGTGGTCTCCACACAATTATACATGGTACCTTGATGTTTCAACTGCTGTACACTCTTTTTGAACAACATTTCTTCCTCGTGCATCTGAGTAACGCTCGTATCTTTCACTTCAAGGGACCGGAAGCTTGCGGTCAATCTTGCTATTCAAGTCAGTCCCGTCACTTGGTTTTAACATGTACTCAGACAAAAACTCTTCGAAAAGGATGTGCTCAACATAGCCGCTCTAAAACACTGGTAAACCTTAGGCCGGTAACAAGGCGGCTTCCGTCAGGCTCTTCAAGACTAACAGACTGCGGGCTGTGTGTCATTAGCACAATAGCCATTTTGCACTGACTCTTTATTTCGAAAATTTATAAAACGAGATTTTCACACTATTCTTATCAAGATTCTTGACCTTACCAAGCTTATTTTTATCTATTAGCGTATGGCAAAAATTCATGCTTACAATATATAGACGAACAAGAAATGCGAACCTCCATGACCGATACATCACAGTTGAAGGTCATGTCTTTTAAGCCACTGATGTGCTGATTCACAGCCGCAGGTTTGACCTTAAAGTACCCTACAGGTGACCTCTGGATGGTGCTAAGAATACAACTACTCTGACTGTTGGACCTATTTTTCAGTGGTGCTGAGAATATAATTATTTTGGCTGCTGGTTCTATCTTTCAAGTTCATGGAAAGAGCTCTTTTCAGAGCTCTCCAACAAGAAACATCCGATCTTCCATCAGTGTCTGCAAGTGACGAGTAACTGTCCAATAGTCGACGTCAAATGTCACTGCCATGACGCGTACAGTTCGGCGAGGGTCTGACTCAAACCGCTTCATAGGATCATGTCTGAATTTATGGAACTGTTGCTGAATTATTATTTGTTCGTTTACTACGTCGCGTTCAAATGCTCTGAACCTTCAACTAATGTGGCGCGGTCTATGAGGGTTTTGCACGGTTACTATTTACGACCTTTCCCACCCATTATTGGGTTCATCCTTCCATTAGCTTCCAATTTAGTTGTGCTCTGATCGACAATGACAGTGTGGCACGGTAGTTCCTGTAAAGTAAATACGATCAATAGAAAAATACTTTGTGGTCAGTTTCACCGCACTACGTTGTTCGTGTTATTTTCTGCCGCTCCTACGATTTCGTATGCCTTTCTTTCTAGAGCTCCAGCTTGAAAGAAAGCACAGCCCAGGCACTTCTGGAGATCACAAAGTAAATAACCTGATAATTCTGTGTCAAGGAAAAGGAAAGATGCGAATGCTGAAGACCAGAACATTTTAAGAAGTTCTGCTGAGCCGGAGAGATGAATACGATCCAGTGATTGTGACAAATGCTCTTAGGACTTTGTTCCTTCTTCCAGTAAATATGACATCCGATATTCGAGGACTCGGTTCGTTGAAAAGACGATTTCTAAATGCAAGACTTCCACGGGAGTTACAGGTCACAATTCGTCGGATTCTCAGGCCTGACGTTCGACCCGAAGAATCAATGAAAGATGAATTGGTCACTTAAAGCCAGAAAGCATGCAGAATTTTCCGGCAAGTAAAAAAGAAGAAAAGAAGAATAATTGTCATGCTCGCATTATTTGCAAGAAATCAGTTTGCATGCAGTGTTGTTTGCAGATTAGCGAACACTGAGTGAGTAGTTTTGGTTTGCTTAAAAAAAGTTGGCAGTTTCTAAGATCAAGGAGCCTGTGTGTGTAGTCAATTAAGAAAATTGGCGACGTGGACACTATTATGTATTCAAGTTCTGTTTCTTTAAGTTTATAAAATGTTTCCATTTGGTAGAGGGCCGAGCATTGTTGTTTGCAGATTAGTAAGCAATGCTGTGAAAATTTCTCAAACTGAAACCGAGGACAGTAACGTTTGAGAATGTCAGTATTAGGAGTGTTTCGGGCTTTTTTCTTTAAAATGTCCTTATTTTCTGAATTTTTGTTTCATTGAGAAAATATATACTGTATTTGATAATTTTGTGTTTCGTTTTCATTACAGTGCAATGTAGGTATATTATTTTAATAATTTGCTACCAAATTTTTGTAGACTAATTTCGAAATATATTTGAAGATAAATAATACGCGGTAGTTTCCGTCATTTTATGCTTTCTTGTTCGATACCTGTTCCCTTTTTTTTTATCTAAATCTACGTTCTTTAAAAAGATAGAAATTATTAACAAAAATTATGTTACTGTTTTTACGTCCCACTTTTACGGTTTTCGAAGATGCTGAGGTACCGAAATGTTGTCCCGCAGGAATTATTTTACGTTCCAGTAAATGTACGACACGGGGCTGACGTATTTGAACACCTTCAAATACCACCGGACTGAGCCAGGATCGAACCTGCCAAACTGGGGGTCAGAACCCCAGAGCCTCAACCGTCTGAGCCACTCGGTCCGACGAAATTATGAACATCATAGCCATTAAGTTGTGAGTGGTCTTTAGGACCGCATCATGTTTTTACTGCTTTACATACGTCACAACGTTAGGTAGTTTGCTGTTGGCTGTCTCCGTTGCGTTGCGTTGCGTTGCGTTGCGTTGCGTTGCGTTGCGTTGCGTTGTGGCCAAGTTCAAACACGTAAAGGAAAAGTAGCAAAGTTTGATTACGTCAATATTTATTCTGAACTCCGACATTTCACGTGCAACAACCTCATATTTCTTTTAGAGTTTTATAATTGTGTATCTGGGTAGCAATTCAGTATACAATTACTCTCAGCATTCGAGTCGTTAGTTTGACCTATACCGAGCTCGATAGCTGCAGTCGCTTAAGTGCGGGCAGTATCCAGTATTCGGGAGATAGTAGGTTCGAATCCCACTGTCGGCAGTCCTGAAGATGGTTTTCCTGGTTTCCCATTTTCACCTTAATTAAGGCCATGGCCGCTTTCTTCCCTGTCCTACCCCTTTCCTATCCCATCGTCGCCATGAGACATATCTGTGTCGGTGCGACGTAAAGCCAATAGCAAAAAAAAAAAAAAAAAACTCTGACCTATCGAGGTATGCATACCTCTCAACCCATCAAGATCGTCCCTTTCAGTTTAAAAGACTCCAGTTCCCTGTCAACGCCTGCTTTGTGACGGCTATAATAAGTAAGGCCCAGGGGCTGTATTTGGGGATGGCTGGTAGAACACAAATTACAGTTTACAAGGAAGTCCTGTGAAATTTAGAGGTGGTGATGTATGTTTTTGTAAGTATCAGACTATACAAGGCAGACTTTTAATAAATTTGGCATCTCCCTTCCTAAGCCTGTGTTTACTGCGGGCAGTGTTGTGTGCTGCATTGAACAGTGGCGATGGGCTCTTAGGAGCACATGAGCAAGTGAACACCTAATTCTAATGCATATTCACGCATTCATGGATAATTCAAAATTGTTTCTTTTGTTTCGGCCTGATTTCATCAATCGATCACAAGTATTCGACTTACATCTATGCTCCGTTACAGTGACTGTTGTTCATTTCGACTGACAATGCAGGGAGCACACTGGCTGTAGTGCTATGAGTCTGAAGACTATACGCATGCGCATGCCGAAGACGTCACGGTTTATGCACAGGTAACCCCCAGGAGCATGGAGCTCAGTAAGGTATGTGCCTTTCCGTCCAAACCACCCTCAAACCAGAGATAGTATAACAGTTAACCACAAGGGTCGGCCACCTCCCCTGTTACTGATGGCCACAGCTCCCAGAAGTTACTATTGCGCTACATCGCCGAAAGATTTCGCCAGTAGGTAATTCTGAACATGTGTTCGTAATTGCGGGAAGAAGTTTGTTTTACATTGTGGATGGAGAATCGTTTCCAGTGAAATTAACTTGAGTACCGCTAAATGTGATACCAGAACGCACTATGTTTATGCTTGTCATACTTAGGTGAACTCGGTGCTATGTAAAACCAAGAATAGTGTTCGCATCTTTCAGTATTCGCTACAGTAGCCTACAACATTGTAGCGAAGTTGCTGTGTATTTTACTTTCACCGAGATGAGTAGCTTCGGCTAACAGTGGTCACGGCTTACTGCGTCTATTCGGATCTACATTCAGGAGGCGGTGGGGTTGGTCTCCTCCTCCTGTCCGTTGTCCTGAGGAAGGCTTTCCGTGGTTTTCCGTTCTCCTCTCTAAAGCGAATGATGAAATACATCAGCAGTTCCTTTTATAGGCACCGTCGCTCCTCTCTAACGTTCTTCTCACCTGAAATCACCGCAGCACATCTCCTAGAGGACGTCGCCCTCTAAGAGGCCCACCAGCAGGGTACGGAATCAAAACATGTTAGTAGCAGTCGTAATTTTAATAATAATAATAATAATAATAATAATAATAATAATAATAATAATAATGACGATGTTATTGCTTTTACGTCCCACTAACTACGTTTACAGTTTTCGGAGAAGCCGAGGTGTCGGAATTTAGTCCCGCAGGAGTTCTTTTACGTGCCAGTCAATCTACCAAACGAGGACGACGTTATTTGAGCATCTCCAAGTATCACCGGACTGAGCCAGCATCGAACGTGCCAAGTTGGGGTCAGAAGGCCAGCGCTTTAACCGTCTGAACTACTCAGCCAGGCAGTCGTAATTTTTAGGTTTTTGTACTCTCACGGATTAATCTCAGAAAACGGCATCCTCGGTTGTAGGGGTTGTACCATATTATGAGAGGACAAGGAACCGAACAAGGAGCTTTTAGTAAAATGATTGACGTAAGTTATTTTGTACTGATTTGCATTCTACTTTGTTACATTTGAGGTCTGAACAAAAATGTAGCTGTGAACCCCCTGAAAATTTTGCCACGAGCCGCCACTGGCATTGAACCGTGTCAAGAATACAGTACATTTACAAGTTGTCGTTCAAAATATAAGCGAACAAGGCCAACAAGGTGATAGAACATATGCAAGGAAACATTGATTTCAGTGAAATATTATGGTAAAATCGTTTAACTCTGGTGGTTATGGAAGTTATGTTTGACAAAGGAAGAAAGAATATGGGAACACTGTTGTAACACTTGCACCATCAACTTTGATTCTATATTGTCGTCTGTACTTCAAACAGTATAGAGAAATATTATTGTAACATTCATTCTAATTGTTTTCAAACAATATTATTGTAACATCATTTCACTCTGACAGTTACGCATCCCATGCATGATACCGACAGGAAATGTGAGGGTGTGAAGTAACTTACGCTTCGTTTAAACAGAACAGTATTCATGTGGCTAGTTGTGTTAGGTCTCATTGTCTTTCAAGCAATTGTTAGCAGAATGCAAAGTGTGTTCCAATCAAAATACTGTCTTTGGATGTAATGGCTGCCTTCAGTGACACAGGAGAAAGGTATTCTGATCCTATCCATTTCTTCTTTATTTCTTTGGTCTAATTAATTTATCACAATTTGAAAAGTGCCATTCAGCAGGCAAATAGCTATTGCTGGTTCAGATCACTAGTCATTTATCAATGCCGTAAGGGTCCCTTCTAATTGCTGGCACATGACCTTTACTAGTTACAACAGGCCTGCTCTATTGTCGTCAATAGGTACAAAATGGTTGATGAAATTTAACGCATTTCTTGTTCCAGACCACACATTCCTTCCCTGTGACGCGCTGACGGTGTTGTTAAGAAAGTTAAAAGGAAATACCTAAGCAGAGGCGTCCTGAGTGCGATCATCTCATAAGGAAGAACCGTGTGTACAAAAATACCTTATAGGAAGATTTTAAAGACCTGATAAATAATACAGTGCTCCCTAGTAAAAATGTGCATGTGATAAAGCTTGAAGTAGACACAGGATGGCTATTTCAGTTATGATTTATTTAAAATTACTATTACCACGCAAAATATTGCTTATATAACTTACCGTTTATGAGCCCTAATAATGTGCATACTTAAGTCATGTTTCAGATAATTTTGACCAAAAAAAATTAATTGTAGGATAATTTAAAAAACAACGACACCGTTAAAGCTTTATTACTCGTGTGCCAGACATTTTACAGCAACTTCAATAGATCCTTCATAATATTAAGAAAACTATAAACGCTGAAATCACCAACGGGTGTGCAAATGAAAACGTATTGTATTTTATCCTAAGCTTTTATTCCTCCACTTTCACTAGCTTCTGTTCACAAAAAACAAACTGCCATGATTCTGTATCAAATATTGCTGGACGAGGTTTTAATAATAATAATAATAATAATAATAATAATAATAATAATAATAATAATAATAATAATAATAATCGGGCTGAGTGGCTCAGTTCGGTGGTATTTGAAGATGCTCAAAGACGTCAGCCTCGTGCCTGTAGAGTTAATGACACGTAAAATAACTCCCACGGGACAAAATTCCGGCACTTCGGCGTCTCCGAAAATCAACAATGTACTTAGCGGGACGTAAATAATAATAATAAACAATAATAATAATAATAATCATCATAATACTAATAATAATAATAATAATAAAAAATAGGTATCAAGGAAGAGGATATAAAAGAAAGGACATCATTTAGGAAGAAGGTTGCGGGAATGAGGGATGCGTCTGAAGAGCAACATGCGAAGCCACGGAACATCTCGGTGGAAGAGCGAGCAAGAAGAAGTCGAAGACTCAAGACTCTTTGGCGAGAGTGTAAAAAGAAGGGTATCAGTCTGCGTGACAGAAGCAAGATTGTGTAAACGTGGCCCACAGGTGACCGTATCGATAAATAATAATAATAATAATAATAATAATAATAATAATAATAATAATGATAATAATAATAATAATAATAATAATAATAATAATAATAATAATAATAATAATAATAATAACTAGAGTACCCACGCCGCTCCGCAGCATTCATACACAGAAATCGATAGCACTTCCTTCCATACGACATTTGTAGTTCGCCTACCATTTGGCTGTACTTCCACCTCCACGTCTTTAAAATATTTGGCTCGAGATAGTGTGGCCACATGTCCATACTGGAACACAAGCGGCTGTATTTTTTTAATCTATTACTGTAGCTTTTCTTATCACATTTCTTTAATTGTTAGTATGATATAGTTTGAGAGAACTCGACTTCTTGTTCAGCGTCACTTATAGCCTGCAACAAGAGGAGATGAATAGCAATTAACCGAGCGAGTGGCTGCGGGGTTTGGGTTACGTAGCTGTCGGCTTGCATTCGGGAGATAGTGGATTCAAACCCGACTGTCGGCAGCCCTGAAGATGGTTTTCCGCGGTTTCCCATTTTCACACCAGGAGTACTTTGAAATTTCTTGTTTTGGCTCCCTTAACATTTCTACGCTACGTAAAAGAAAACTACCTATTATTAGTTGTCACAAGCTACTACTGTTCGGAACGAAAACCTTAATTAATGCCACATTCGCTTCCTTCCCACTCCTAGTACTTTCCTGTCCCATCGTCGCTATAAGACCTATTTGTGTCGGTGCGACGTAAAGCAAATTATAAAAGAAATAAAAGTAGCAAAGAAAACGTTAATTCGTTAATATCTTAATCATTATAACTCGTTTTTTTTTTTTTTGCTATCTGTTTTACGTCGCACCGACACAGATAGGTCTTGTGGCGACGATGAGAGAGGAAAGGCTTAGAAATGGAAAGGAACTGGCCGTGGCCTTAATTAAGGCACAGCCCCAGCATTTGCCTGGTGTGAAAATGGGAAACCACGGAAAGCCATCTTAAGGGCTGCCGACAGTGGGGTTCGAACCCACTATCTCCCGGATGCGAGCTCACATCTGCGCGCTCCTAACCGCACGGCCAACTCGCCCGGTGTTATAACTCGTACGGTAAGTTTCTACAACTTTTGTTTTGTACATGTCTTAGGAGATATTTGAAAGTGTAGAGCCTCCATGGCTCAGGTAGCAGCGCACCGGTCATTCACCGTTTGGTTCCATGGTTTAAATCCCGGTCACTCCATGTGAGATTTGTGTTGGACAAACCGGAGTCGAGAGAGGTTTTTTCCGGGTACTGCGGTTCTCCCTGTCATTCCAGCAACACTATCCGATATCATTTCACTTCATCTGTCAGTCATTAATCATGGGCCCAGAGGAGTGCGACAGGCTTCGGCAGCCGTCATAATTCCTATCCTAGATGGGGGACTTCATTCCATTCATGACCCGGTCGAATGACTGGAAACAGGCTGTGGATTTATTTCATATTTGAAAGTTTGTGAAAAAATATCATAATCGCGAATATTTCCGCTGTTATTCTTCCTCCTCGCACGGTTAAATCGCGTGGAAAATTAAAGATAAGAAATTATATTTTACGCAAATGTTTGTAATGTTCATTTTTAACCAGCTAAGGGGTGAAAACAAACAATATTGTGATGGGCCCAGGGCACTTGTATGTACTGTGTTTATTCATTCCATGAAATATTCTGGCACTTGGCTTTCTTTTGTGGGAAGTATATTTGAAATGACATCCCCAAAATACAGTGGTTTATCATTTTAAGCGAACACGCACCCACCTACTCTAGCCCCTTGGCTTCGCTTCAGTTGAATCGTACATCGTTGCCGATCACCGTACGTTTATTTACCTGTAGCCTTCGCGGTGGGATATTATACAACCCGCAACGTAACCGTGTTCGGCGGGCTGGCCGCCCACGAGCTGTTGATCTGAATAATGTGAAATTAAATATTTCACCCTTAACTTTGTTACAGACAGACCAAATCACGCAAATTTTGGCTCATTCGATAATAATGCGTGACGTTGTCCCAAACACGCACATGAAACAACAACAAACAGATATCATATGCCGATTCACGTACTCTACTGGCCCACTGAGCATGTCCGCGCACAAACTTGCTCAATAAATATGACTGGGACGAAGCTTTGTCCAAGTGCCAAGAATACGAGCGCTGGAGTCTAGATGACGGCGAACATAATGCATAAGATACCTTGAACAGCCCACTACAATGGCTCTGGTAAATAAGGAATGAGGACGTTTCAATCTGCGGAACAACTGATAATAAACTTCAAGCACTGAAGACTAGAGAATTAATTGACATGAATAACACATTTAATGAAGAACTGCGAAGTGTGAAGAAGGCCGGTAGTTCGAAGAAAGTGCTAAATAAGTACAGACATTTTCCATATATGTTAGAAAGTTGTGGTACAATCCAGTATTTATAAATATTATATTGATAAATATTTTTTCTTTCTCATTTATTTGTTCAGATGTTGTCTTTCTAAAAATGTGAGCTAATCCTTCCTACTGCCCATAACATAATAATACTAATAATAATAATATTTATAATAATATTTTAATGAGCGGAATGACAGCTTATGCTAACGTGCTATGGTTATGGTGCCAAGCTCTGCATTGGGGAGACAAGTACAGGTAGATTCGAGCCCCACCGTTAGCTATCCGGAGAATTGTGTTCTGAGGTTTACCATTTTCATTTCCAGGCAAGCGCCGGGACAGTTCCTATTCATAGGCCACAGCCGATTATTTAAACCTCTTTACCCAATTTCACTCACCATCATTCATTAGCTCCTCAACTGAGGTTGGCGGCAGGAAGGGTATCCGGTCGCAAAACCATGCCATATAATTTGATCTCACCGCATCCCCGACCCCGTAACAAGGAACGGGGCTAAGGGGTAGACATGCATGCAATAATAAGAGTATTTGAAGCAATGAAAGAATATCCTGGTCATTATATCAGAATGGTTAGGAACTCTGTTAAGGCATTAATTTAAATTCGTCGTTGCGCCTGCAAAAAACCGCTATGTGATATTATTGTGGGAGAATTACTGACCCGCAGCACATGTATCATCAAGAGCGAGAATTTTCTGACGTTATTCGCACAATAATGAACCTTAAATGACAGAACCTTACCGGCCAAAGTTCTAAGATGAAATATTTCACATAGTGGTTTTCGCTGGCGCAACGATGGCATATTTCATTAACTAATAAAAACAAAATTCAGCCCATCAATGATAGAGAGCTATACAGAAGTCTAGTGGTCAATTTGGAACTGAGACTACTGGCAACACAGTCATCTCATAGACTGTCGTTTTTACCGCCTACACTTCAGTCAAAATCTAACTGGGTGCCTTAAGATGTTCTCTATCATTCTGTCTTTTCATGCAAGGAAAGAAGGTCCTCGAGATCAACAGTCCCGTTAATTTAGATTGAATGAAATCAGTCTGATGAACACTGTGTCTGTGCAGTCTGAACTAGTGTATATATTTGTAAATAACTGAGGCTTGAACTGGGAAGGGAGCGACCGTAGTCTACAGGTTAAGTACTATCCTGGTGCTCACCGGGAGTTGAAAAAACCCACAGAGAATTGGAAAAGTGAAGACTGGATGCACCTCAGTCTAGTTACTCAAATGCAGTGATAAAATGAGGAATTGATCCCGGTTCAACAAGATGAGAAGTTATTAGAACCTCAAAACAAGGGCAGAGCACATAGAGCACCGCGCAAAGACGGCTGTATCAAGACAGAGGAAACTTCTGACTTCTTCCATGTGGGGGTCTCTCTGCAGCATCCTGTGTCGTATCACACCACTGGTAGGCGACTGGCAAAAGCAGAACTGCTGCCACTCCGCCCCTTACGCCTACTTCTATTAACGTCACTTCACCGACGGCTTCACTTTGATATCGTGACCGCGAAACTTTGATGCACGCTGAATAACAACACGTCGAATTCAGCAGTGGATGCAGATGACATCCGTGTACATGTTGGCGAACGCAGAAGCGGGAGAAACCAGTCCTTGTTGTTGGAAGAGGGAATTCTAGTGTCAAAGAGGTGCTCTCAATAGAACTGCAAGGTCACTGGATCTGCATCAATCGAGAACGTTGGAATCAGGGGAGACATCAGCTACGTCCATCTCGGATTCTTCGGAAACTGCTCGTGAAAACGGCGGTGAGTGTAAGAGCTGTAAGTGCAGATACAATGACATACTGAAATTAGCGTAGAAAGGGACCATCACACATATTTCAGCGAAACTTTGACAGTTATATTACACTAGGGAAAATGGAAATTGCAACATCACATAGGACTGGGACATTCATGTTGATATTGGAGATATGGAATGGTGCCAACTAGGTACGTATACGATACCGATTTCAGGCCAATCGGGTTGTCCATGCGGCCCTCCATACCTAGTTGGACATGGACAAGCCACCTCATAAAAGCGAAGCCCAGAAGAGCTGAGCTCGACGGGTAGTCTGTGAGGTACAGTGACGTAAATGTTTGCTTGTGTAACATGCCTCGCCGACGAGTACGAGCAGGATGTCAACGACTGTCACAGATTACGAGCGCCCGGATTATTGGTCTGGGTTAGAGTAGGTAATCTGCGAAGGCTCTGGCTTAATGCGTAGGCCGAAATGCATCGATGGTACAACGTGTGTGCCAAAATTGGTCAAATGAAGCAACACATGCTCGGACACCTGCAACAGAACCGATCTGACGGACAACAGTGCGGAAGGATCGCTCATCATTCTGATCTCCCGGGCAGACCCTCGAGCAACATCAGCGGTAATTCGAGCTACTGTTCCATCATATGTTACGTGAAAAACAATAGACAATCATTTACATGCAGCTGGCTTATGATCCCGTGTCCCCGCAGCTAGTGTTCCACTGACCCCACAATATCGACGTGAGAGGCTGTCCTAGTTTCGGAAACAGTCACACTGGCAGACGTCTTCAATAATGAATTGTAGTTTTGTCTTGGCAGCAATGATCGTCGAAATCGTGTCCGACAGCATGTCTGAGATAAGGGACGGCGACGATCGCATTGTTGAGAGGCACAGGTGGCCAACCCCAGACATTGCAGTCTAGGGAGCTACTGATTCTAATGTGAAATCGCCACTCAGCTCGACAGCATGTAGACAGGGGTGTCATTCCAGTGGTTGTCCCTCTGGTGTCGACCGTTGCAAATGGCATGTTTCAGGAAGACAGTATCCGTCCTCACACTGCAGGCATATCCTGGAAAGCTCTTCAACATATTCCACTTTAGCAGAGGCATGCCATTTTTCGGGCCAATGCCATATTGACTATGTGTGGAACACGATGGTAGACACCTGCACAACTCCCGCTCAGCCACCCCGAACTGTGGACGAACTGAACCCCGCGGTGCAGCAAGTATGGGTCGCAATTCCCCAGGACGTGATCCAGAACCTTAATGACTCCAAACCGTGCAGGTTTAGCAATGTTTTGCAAATAAGGGTGGGCAAACCCTGTACTGACATGTGTCCAGATGTGTGCGCAGAGGCTCCTGAACGTATTATCATCACATCCACTGCCTTACACCCGTCCATCAAGAACACTTGAGGCGTTGTGGACACACCTCTTCATGGTGTTGCAATTTCCGTTTTCTTTAGAGTATAATAATTTATCTCCCATGTCTTCCTCCGAATGTTTCATTTTATGTTCGTTAGTGTAGCCTCTTTAAAGTGAAATAAAATATGGAATAGTGTGGGTGTTCCAAGTACTGAAAAAATGAAATGGCGTATGGCTTTTAGTGCCGGGAGTGTCCGAGGACATGTTCGGCTCGCCAGGTGCAGGTCTTTCGATTTGACACCCGTAGGTGACCTGCGCGTCGTGATGAGGATGAAATGATGATGAAATGATGATGAAGACGACACATACACCCAGCCCCAGTGCCGGTGAAATTAACCAATGATGGTTAAAATTCCCGACCCTGCCGGGAATCGAACCCGGGACCCCTGTGACCAAAGGCCAGCACGCTAACTATTTAGCCATGGAGCCGGACGTTCCAAGTACTATGGACGGTTTTCTGTTTCTCTAGGAAGGTATATTCGTTGTGCCGTAGTATTATTCCCTACGTGAAAATACGTTTTTGTCACATATCTATATATATAAAATAAGAGTTTTGCCTGTACATTGCTCAGAATTTAAAAATAATGGTATTTCTGTATCCGTCATATTCCCAGTAACAAGGAAATGCACTTTTTACTTTTCCGTAATTTCTGTCTGTCTGTCTGTCTGTCTGTCTGTCTGTCTGTCTGTCTGTCTGTCTGTCTGTCTGTCTGTCTGTCTGTCTGTCTGTACACGCATCACTAGAAAACGGCTAAAGAGAATTTAATGAAAATCGGTATGCAAAGTCGGGGAATACGTAGTTACAATCTAGGCCATAAATAATTTTATTCACGCTGCTGGAAATGATAGTTTAGGGGAATGCCTAAAATTTAATTCTCAAATATGTATATTATTAGTGGTCGTATCGATAAATACTACATAACCAAAAGTTATATAGAATTAAATTTCTGACCATTTATGTCTTCTACATTTTTACCGTACCGGCTACGATAACACAGATATTCATGAATTTGTAATTTTGTTGCTAAGTCCATATCAACGCCGAGCCACGAGGAAATGGGTTAACAGAATTGAATGAAAATCGGTATATAGAGTCGGGGAATAAGAAACAGCAGTCTAAGCTAGAAACATTTCTTTTCACCCTGGATAAAATTGTAGTTTAGGGGAAGGCACCTAAAATGTAATTTTTAAACAGCTATCTTATTGGTCTTATCGAAAAGTATTACATAACAAAAGTTATAGAGAATGCAATTTTCGATCATTTATGTCTTATCCAGTTTTACCGTACCGACTATGGTAAGAGTGGTATTTCAGAGTCGGAAGAAAACTAAATGTGAAGGCCTACAATATCGAAAGCGCATAACATTGATCAACAATAACATTACATTGACCATTGTTTGTTGTGATGTACTTTGTCTCTTATGCTGCCTCTCAACTCCGATAGATGGGATTACTGCTGCGTACCGAGTATAATAGTCTGACTGAATACTGGCGGGCTGGCGGGAAATAGCTGGGGAGTTAGAAACCTTTCTTCTTTAGCAAGCCATTTCTCTGGTTCATACATATTCTGATACAGCTGGTACGTAACACCCCGGCTCATCATAGAATTCCAGCTATTCGATCCCTACTCTGACGCGCTGTTTTGAATGTGCAGTGTGCACACTTAGGCAGAGGCTCACGGAGTAGTAGTATGACCTGGTCTAGAAATACAGTTTAGGCCGGTTCCAAATTATAACACTACAATTCACTAAATAACTCAAAATGCAACCCTGAAAAGAGCCGTTTCTTAAGAAAAGCTTCTTCCTCTTCACTTTTATAAAATTCTACGTTCATTTTATTCCAAATTAGCAGTTAGGGGTTTCTCCTCTGACTTGGAGGAAAAATTTGTCTGCATGTCAGATAGATTTTTCCGCCGCCAGTGTAGTGAATTAAGATTTTCCGACTCATTGGGTACTCCTAGGAAACAGATTAGTAAAAGGGCATAGCTTATGGCCTGGGAGTCTCCACTATTCGACCCGCTCCCCGCCGAAAAAAGACGAAGAGTGTTCACGAATCACGGCTGTCTGCGGCTTTTATCATTCCAGCTCTGGAACTTTGGACTGTTAGATCGGCAGCGTAGTCCTGTTCGTTAAAAGTGAGAAAATGTGTGGTTTTTCATTTGATCGAGTATTTCATATGAAAGCATTGCATTTAATCGCGCCATTCCTACTGACGTCATTGTAATGACGTATGTTCATTTCAGATGGAAAAACCACTAAGACAGTCTTTCTGAGGATGTAAAAAATGCAGGTGGAGAGTGAGTGTCTACCGTTATAACGAAAACTCCCCAACATGATTGTGACTGATGGTAGGCAAGCGGACCTAACATTACAATGAAAATTCTCTAACTCAGTCTCCATGTGAGAAAAGACGTTTGGTGACTTCCCCGTCACATTTCTAGGGTAACGTTAAGAGCTATGCAATTGAATACAATCTTGCTCACAACGCGTACACTACCTAACCTAGAATTCTGTATACAATGTAAAATTCCGTAGCGAAGCACGGGTACGTCAGCTAAATTAAATATAACAATAACTTTCCGGAGTGATGGTTTAGAGTTGTATATCAAACTAGTGACACTCCCCAGCTTCACACGGGATAAATTTTGAATTTATACTGATAAGTTATATGAAATTCCTATGTAGACGTCATTAATTGTTAATCACTGTGACTTTCTGGGTGTTTTTGTTGTTGTTACAATTGTCTTTAAGTCGTACCAACACTGATAGGTCTTATGGCGACGATGGGATAGGAAAGGGCTCGGAGCGGGAAGGAAATGGCCGTGGCATTAATCAAGGTAAAGCCCCAGCATTTATCTGGTTTGAAAATGAGAAACCATGGAAAACCATCTTCAGAGCTGTCGACAGTGGGATTCGAACACACCACCTTCCGAATAGAAGCTCACAGCCACGCAATGCTAATCGCACAGCCAGCTCACACGGTCATACACATAACGCGATTAATCTCAAGATATGCTTTCTAATTTTTTAAGGTCGATTATTTACTGTACACTATAACAAACAACTTTTACAGATAGGTATATATTGTCACGAAATTATTTTTGTAGAACTTTTTATGCTCTGAAAATCTTCCACACACACTCGGGGCCTATTTCTAACGGTTCAGTCAGCGTAAGCCAAGAAAGCGCTCGGATGGCCGTTCATTTAACTTCCTTCACTAAAATCGCACTGATCGGCTCTCTCTTCTCGTAGAATATTACGGCGGTGCTCAGATTAGCACAAATACAACAGACAACTAATGCGGACTGTAATTTAATAATAATAATAATAATAATAATAATAGTTTTACGGCCCACTAAATACTTTTTACAGGTTTCGGAGACACCGAGGAACCAGAATTTTATTCCGCAGATGTTCTTTCAAGTGCCGGTAAATCTACCGAGAAAAGGTTGGTGTATCTGAGCACCTTCAAACACCACCGGACTGAGCCACGATAGAACCCGCCAACTTGGGCTCAGATGGCCAACGTTCGAACATCTGAACCACTCAGCCCAGTGGACTTGATTCCATAATATGTATAGATATAGTGTGCATTTGCTGACGATATCTAGTGTTTACAGTACACGTTGTCTTCTGGTATGGGCTAGATCAAATTTATTTTCATTGACCTGTCTCAGTCTGTCCGATTCATTGGCTGAATGGTCAGCGTCGAGGCCTTGAGTTCGGAGGGTCCTGGGTTCGATTCCCGGCCAAGTCGGGGATTTGAATCTCGTGTATTAATTCTTCTGGCTCGGAGAATGTGTGTTTGTGTTTTTCCCAACACTCTTCTCTCCATATTCAGACAACACACTACCAACCACCACAGAAATACGCAATAGTAATTACATCCTTCCACGTAGGGTTGGCGTCAGGAAAAGCATTCGGCCTTACAACAGGGCCAATTCAAAATGCGCAGCACATTTCGCACCCACAACCCCACAGGTGTGCGAAAAGCGGTAGGAAGAAGAAGATTGTGTTTCATCCTTGGTTTTGACGGTATGAAAGTGACCGAGGTATGAGCGATGCCTTTAATGCCATGTTTAGAGGCATGAGTTTTTCGCATTACTTTATGTACGATTTCGCGAAAAGAGAACACTTTTTCGCGTTATTTCGCGAAATAGAGCTGACCCCATAGCTTTAATTTCGATTTAATCGCTTCCAGAAGTTATTCATGACAAGTTTAATTCGTGTGATATGTGAGCTATTTATGTACAAAATAGAAAAGAAACAATATTGTAATCATTCGTATTCCTTATGTAATCTTGATTAGGGCGATAATATATCCCCAACCAAGGTTACTTAATAAATTACCTTTACACCCTCTAGAGCCATACCGTTAAGAGATTTCCTAGATCATTAAAACGAAGAGGTATGTCTGTCGAATTGAGATATCCTTATACTGTCCTTCGTTTTCCTTCACACTCGTAATACTGGAATACGAATTTCAAGCTCGTTTTTCCCCACGAATTTCGCTGCAGTTTAAAATTCATCGCAAAATAAGTACATTTCGCTTTAATATGACGTTATCGCTTTAATTCGCTGTTATTCGGAAAAACAAAAATCGCTATTTTCTTAATCAGAATATGATACGTTAAGATGCCTCAAAATCACTTCTAAATATTATTTGTCGCTTTTATCGTTAATGCGAAACTATCATGCCTCTAGGCATTTCCTTATGCAGTCAGTCCCTGTTATGAATGGTGTGAAAATGTTGCTCAATAGGGTCGCTTGCTGCAGTGGGCTTGGCAGACTGATAGGTAATAGTAACTTCCGGCTCGATGAGAAAAGCAACGGGAAACTAAATCATTGCTCATTTTCTTAAAATGCCTCTTTAGTGGAGTCTGCACAATCTAACACAGCTAATAATAATGCTATTGTTTTTACGTCCACTAACTATTTTTCCGACGGTTTTAGGAGACGCCGAGGTGCCGGAATTTTGCCCCGGAGGGGTTCTTTTACGTGCCAGTAAATTTACCGACACGAGGCTAACGTATTTACGCACCTTTAAATATCACCGGACTGAGCCAGGATCGAGCCTGTCAAGTAGGGGAAGTGGGCCAGCAGCTCAACCATCCGAGTCACTCACCCCGGCACCAGGTGCCTATTTCACTCAAATGTATTCTACAGCACATCTCAAGAGTTGATGCGATTCTCTCGTGTGTTCTCTGTCCTAGTGGAAACGATTTATGCACCCGTCCGTAGAGTGAGGGATTCGAGTTCGAGTCCTGACGGTAATCAAATATTCCGTTCTTTCGCCATTTTGCGGATGCCAGTTATCAAAGAGAAAGGCTAGGGGACATAATAGCTGTGAACTACGTCTCGCCATCGTACTGGCACCTCTTGCTATTTCCTGATAGGTCTAGTATTTTTTGCATTTGTCTTTTGGCACAGGCCAGAGTAAAATGTAGTTTCCGCCGGGGTCTCAGTCCATTTGTGGGTGACCGTATGGAAGCTGCTGTGGCATGGGTGGTGTTGAGTAACGACTAGAGCTAGAAATTTTAGGTGCTTCACTTTAATTCTTTTTCGCTATTAAAATGCCCAAATTAGCTTCTCTTGCAAAAAAACAACAACAACAACATAAAATGAACACCCTAACTGTGGTTTAGTTGCACCTTTTCGAACCTTTTGTCAATACTAGCACCCTTTTGCACCATTTCTTAATGTCAGCACCATTTTTCACTTGTTTAATACCTTTTTTTTTTGGGGGGGGGGGGCTCCTTTGCAGCATTTTATTCCTAAAGAAATTAAACAAGAAAAGCCTAATATTTTGTCTGTAAAGCTTGGTTCCATGTTCTATGCAGTTCCTCATTTCGTTGCTACAATCGCGTGCTCCTCGTACTGCACTAATCCGGAGCTTAAATACAAACCTGGTGATCGCTGAACTATTAGCTTGCCGCCCTTCGTCAGCTGCTCGTCTGCCCGTCTTGTTAGTATTACGTAGGTGACGGTTCGGAATACGCTTTGACTGTGTGTGGTGCCTGCCGCTGTCCTATTAGCAAATAGCTTAATATTACGCTATTTGCTATTACTGTAGTATCGGTATCAAGTATGCTGAAACAGAAAATGAACGCCGAGAAAATACGTGAACGTGCTAAACAGTTTAGTGCTGATGGTATTCAGAGCGACGGGTCAGTTCTGAGGTGCAATGTTTGTGATATATCATTAACAATTGATACCAAAAAAAGAACACCAACGTTATCATGTTATGCAGTATATACTGTAGCTAATAATAATGTTATTTGCTTTACGTCCTACCACCTACTTTCACGGATTTCGGAGACGTAGAGGTGTCGGAATTTAGTCCCACAGGAGTTCTTTTACATGCAAGTAAATATACCGACACGAGACTGACGTATTTGAGCACCTTCAAATACCACTGGAATGAGCCAGGATCGAACCTGCAAACATATACAGTATCTAGGGCAAAACCTGTGAAGAATAAGGAGACTATATAAAAGTTCTTAAATGGGCTGTTGTGGTGGATTTGAAGGAAGCACTGGATGGCATTGCAAAGCACATATTAGAACAGAGCTGAGCCAAAAACCCTGTTGTTATGGATGTTGCAACAAACATCCATTTAATATCGACTGCAAACAAAATATGCAACACTTGAGTCTGTTGACGTTGAACAATCCTTTTCTATGTATACGTATTTACTTAGTAACCGGGGATGCAACCTCACTGAAAATAACATTGAAATGTTATCTGTTTAACAGTTTTCTGGACGTGTGATTATAATAACACTGTGTTACGGGACTTGTTCAAGGCAGATTTTTAATACATGATAACATGAGTGAATTTTGTGTCCTTTTATATGATGTAAAATTGGCTTTGGTGATGTTTGTATGAATATTTACATTTAAAATTTGCACCTTTACGACTATATTAAAGCACCTTTTTAACCAACATGTTGCACCTAAAATTCTTTGTTCTAGTAATGTTATTGACACTATGTAAAATAAAGTATTGATTAGGTGGAGAACTCATCCTTCATACTTGTACTAGTAATGTCATTCGAAGCACAACCAGTGCATTCGGATATTATGCACGGTGTTTCTCATAGGGCAGGTCATGTTGAAACAGCAATTTCTGGCCCACGGAGGAAAGCAATCACAAACTACATCACTCCTCATCTTGCCTAGTATGCCTCATTTTGGTGCTGCCATCGGTTTTTGCGGTTTCCCTGTAAGAGAATAAACTTTGGTGGTGCTTTTAAGGAACCAACCTGCCTGTGGGCTGATAACTTAACAAACAAACAAGCAAACAAAGACACCATCGTACTGCCCTGGGTGAGCAATTTCGCCACACGAGGAACTGTTAAACTGCACGGTTGACGTCTGATATAGCTGCATCTCATCACAGCCCGTGCGTCATTACCGGCGCTTATGAATTAGACACGTTAAAGAGAAAGTGACAGAGAGAGAGGAAGAAGAGAGTAAGAAAGGGACACACGTAAGTGCATGAGTGCGGCCTCATTCCCGTGCTGTCGTTAATTAAATAATGCCTCGTTAGCGCAGCCTTCAAGTGAAAATGGAATGCTGATCGTACGTTCAACCTCGACTACACAAGCACTTAGTTCAACGAATAATAACACAGTTTACGTTCAAATACTGCATAGCATTACAAAATAGGTCCCTTTATCATCTCATTAGTAATACTAACAACTTGACTTGACGTCGTCAAAGAATGATCCAACAGTCTAAAATTCATGAGTAGGAATATGTTACAAAGTTACATATGTAAAGACATTACAAGCATGTAAACGCAATACTGATTCAGTTTTGTCTTTTTAAGAGCAAGATTTCATGCACTGAACAAACATCCCTCGATTCAAAACTTACGAGACGATGATGATGACACCGAGACTACGAACTAAATCCTATAATACTTTCACTTCCTCGCCAGTATCAGAGTCTCTTAAATAGATTTGAATGGTTATTCTTTTGATTCTTTTAAGTACCATCACACTTCCTTATTCTCCAACTGTGGGGAATAATTCGTGTACACCCAACGATCGTCTGACTACTGTATAATGGAAGAGTGTCTATCACCTGTCCATCTTAACATAGTGCATTGCGCATAACAATAAAACCAGCTACAATCGCAGGACTCACGGTTTAAAACTTTCAGAAAAAATTACCGCGGTATTTCCTGATCTTGTTGAAGTATTCTTCTGATGGACTCTTTCATTTTATGTTCCCAGCCCAGGCATTTTCCACCTTGAGAAATCTTCAAGACTGACTAGGGGAGGTCAGATGTCCGCAACACCGATTTTGTTCAAACTTTGTAGGTCGGTAGTACGGTTCTAGGACATGCCCTACCACGGACATTTCGTACCACCGGACATTTCGTACCACTTGACCGGCTGATTACCTGCGAAGTGTCAGTTAATGACTTTAAAATATTTAGGAGAGACATTCCGTATCACTTGAAAGAGTGGGAATTTTTCCGAAGTAAAAACGATATCCTACTGCATGTATTCATTTGTATACCCATTGTCCACTACTGGTGCAGAAGCCTCTGCACGATGTGACCACAGGTGTGACCACTACTGATGTTAACTTTCCGTCGGGCGCAACTGATCTGATTGGCAGTTGGCACACGTGTTAATTTTTATATCGTATTCGTCTTTCGCAGGGACCTAACTACTTCCACCTTTCAGTAGTTTCCTGTTTCCGCGTGACCTTCAAGCACATATCGACCAGTTCATCAAAATCGTTTACTTACTTGAAAATGAAATGATGCAGTAGTTTATAAATATTCACAATAATAGTAATATTATCCATTCTTGTGCTCGTCAGGCAGATTGCGCCCGAACGCGAAGTGTATTTCTATTGTGTTGTTTTGTTTCAGGATTTATACTTCAAAAACCGACTTTCCTATGATAATAATTACGTAAACATAAGTGATAAGTACAGTTTAAAGGGCAATTAGTAAAATAATATACAGTAGAAGTTTTCTTCGGCAAATGATGCAATTTTTTTGTTTGTGATTTCTAAAGTGTGTCTGTCAGACTCATAACGCCCGCTGGCGTGGAAATGAAATTCCAATTTGACATCAACTGGTATGGATTGTCCTGGTGTAAATATTTGAGGGTTACTGGAAAACCGTTCGTAGATAGATAACGACCTAGGTGGTACGAAATGTTGTCAAAAATCAAGTGGTACGGAATGTCCGTGGTACGAAATGTCCGGACACCGGTAGTACTACACATCACAAACGCACACTGGCATAGTAGTAGCGCGCAACTCTAAAAATTGTTCGAAAAAACCGATATTGAAAATGTCGAAAAAAAGTTACGAGAAGTTTAGCATGCCAGGTACCATCAAGCGAGAGACTGTGACGCGGTGGTCGAGTGGTCAAGGTTCTCAACTTCAGTTATGAACATTCCCATCACCGAGCGATTGCAAAGCAGGCTTACAAGTCCGTTTGGACTTAAGTCAAGTATTGATAGTAAGGCAAAAGACCCCGAGTCTACAGCAGGGGACTGCTGAAGTTCTTACACAGCAAAGAATGAAACTTGAAGGATTGAATACCTTGTGTGGACTCATGGTTCCTTACAAGGGAAAGTCGAACCAGAACTAGAAAATACAGTATAACCTCGGTGTAACTAGGTTAAAGATCTAGAACCACACAACTCACAAGATAGTAACGGCAAATGGTGAAGGTAAATAAAATAAATATATATTTTTCGACAATTTTAAAAGGTCTTAAACACCAGAGCAAAGTTGTTAATTTCAGCACAATTGCTCAATAATAATAATAATAATAATAATAATAATAATAATAATATGAATTAACGTTCCTTCAATTACTATGGGTTCCAGGAAAACTGCGGAGAGACGGAATTTGCCTTTAAAATGGATTGTTAACGTGCCAGTGAATAAGAAACGAGGCTCTCTTGCACTTAAACACTGTTAAATGCCAGCCGACTGCGCAAGGATTCGAACCCGCAACCCCAAGCATAACCTTACCAACCACGCTACTTAGCTGGTCAGAGTGAATTTCCTTTACATTACGCAGGCAATGTTTATATCCTGAAAGTCTTCCGTGATGTCGCATGAAGACAACAAGTGCATATTTAAAACAGGATATATCACTTTCGTTATTTATTACCTGTTCTTCCAGATGTTTGAATTTTTCGTAATTAATCCATCCATTCTTTATGGAAGACATTGCTAAGTAACCACAATTATTATGGTGAATAGATTTAGCATAGCACTGCCATATACAGGTTTCCGGCGACGGTGGTAAGGGAGAGGGTAGGGAAGGCAGCGACGACGGCATTTGCCTTGAGTGAAGATACGAACCCACGGAAGACCCTCTTCAGGGCTGTAGATGGTAAAGTTCAAGCCCACCATCCGCCGAATGAAAGTTTACAGGAATACGACCCGCTTCGCGGTAGGTCGCAATATTGCACGATCAATGGTGCATGTCATTCCTTCCACTAAATGTAGTACAGTGCGTTAGTTGTTTTCACTTCTTATGATGTGACATGTCTGCATTGGCGTTTTTTAAAGTATTTTGCGATTGGTTTTACGTCGCAATTACTTAGACAAGTATTACGGGGACGATGGGATAGGACAGGGCGGACAGTGGGGTTCGAACCCACCATCTCCCGAATGCAAGCTAACATCTACATGTCGCGAACCGCGTAGCGGTGTGTATTCTACAACTACTGTTCTTCTAAGCGTGTTCAACATCGCACCAACTCGATTTCTTTGGGGACGATGGCATAGGGAAAGGAAATGGTCGTGGCCTTAATTAACTTAAAGCCGCTAGCATTTGCCCGCCGCGAAAATGGAAATCACGGAAAACCATCTTTAGGGATGCCGATAGTGGGATTCAAACCCATCACCTCCCGAATGCAAGCTAAGAACAGTGTAACTAACTCGTTCAATGTGTAAACAGCACTTCTCAGTCGTTTATTAATTACACGCTCTATTTAGACGCATCACAGCAACACATGTTACAGTATCAGACTCAACACACATTAAGTGTAGTGATAAATGATCATGATGTTCCACGCCTCTTATATAGAGCAACAACTATAAACTAGGAAATAGAAAGCCACTAGATACGTAGATCACATTTGAACTCTCACTGAATGAGAGATTCAAGGAATCTCCGATAATAATAATGATAATAATAATAATAATAATAATAATAATAATAATATATATATATATATTCGTTTACGGCCATTAGAGACCACGTTAGATAACAATTACATGTTTCTGGAAGCCTTCCTCACAGCCCAGAACTTCAGCATCCTCTCTCTGGCAGCCTGTCTTCTTTCGTCCGTCCACCCACGGTTAAGTTTTGGTTCGTCATGGAATCCCTGAAATCTGTCGATCACTGACCTAAACTTTGTTCGGTTTGAGATGTCTTCCGAATTTAGTCCCACCTGTCTGAGATCCTTTCTTACCTCCCTGAACCATCTGTCCGACACTTTAGGTCTGCTGTCTAGTATTGTGAAAATCAATAATAATAATAATAATAATAATAATAATAATAATAATAATAATAATAATAATAATAATAATAATAATAATAATAATAATAATAATAATAATAATAATAATAATGCCATTTGCTTTACGTCCCAGCAACTACTTTTACGGTTTTCGGAGATGCCGAGGTGCCGGAATGTGGTTCCGTAGGAGTTCTTTTACGAGCCAGTAAATCTACCGACACGAGACTGACGTATTTGAGTTCCTTCAAATACCACCGGACTGAGCTAGGATCAAACCTGCCAAGTTGGGGTCAGAAGGCCAGCGCCTCAACCGTCTGAGCCATTCACCCCGGCGAATCTCTGACGGAACTGCAACAGTACGGTTGGGAATACGTACGAAGGATACATATGTTGTTTTAAATACAGTACTACAGATTGGCATAAGCATGTGGGTAGGTGGCAATGATGTTTCAGACAGGCATGACCATGATTCTTTCACCCAATGAACTTCCATCTTCCAGTTCATCGATATCACCCCTTACTCCCAAACAGATACGACCACGGGTGGGAGAAATTTCAAGAAGATGAAGTATGGCGCAGAACACAGCTTGATATCGAGTTATCAAGGAATCAGTACAACATGGATACGTTGAGAATTACAACATACCGAAGCCAAGACATCCAAACAGAAACGCGTACTGAATGTTGAAGGTCACGCAGTAACATTTGCTGTGCATTAATATTAGCTATGAACACCCGGTCTGGTCAAAGAGAATACAGTACTTCATTTCCTAGAAATTCTCATTCATTAAGTTTCCATGATATGAATTTGATCTCAGATCAGGTGAAATAAGCCTTGTGAGACCACTTACGTAAAATTATGCAAGCAAACCACACGACATCTAAGCTATATAAGGTGAATCTGAAGTCTAGCGACAAGTTTCTGGGAACTGTATGACACTTCACCAAACAATATGACTTCGAAAATGAATGTTCGTACACTAATTGTATGCAATATACGGAATACTAAAGTTTTCATTAAAACCTTATGTTTGCTATATCCATTTACTCAAGGTTAAGTTTGGACCCTAAAAATTGAAAATTTGGATATGTTTAAATAGTGATCACAAACAAGCCTCATAGCGATAAAGTTCTGAAAAACCCCGTGCTGTTTTACGGCCTGATGCCCTTCCTGTCGCCAAACCTATGTGGAGGGATGTACTCACTATTGTGAGTTTCTGTGGTGGTTATCTGAATATGAAGAGGAGAATGTTGGGACAAATACAAACGCCCAGTCCCCGAGCCGGACGAATTAATCAGACGCGATTAAAATCCCGGAACCGGCCGGGAATCGAACCCGGGACCCTCTGAACCGAAGACCTCAACGTCGACCATTCAGCCAAGGAGTCGGACACACATCCGAGAACAAAGTCCACAAATTTTCACAAAGAGTTTAAAACGACGAAAAGAGGCCACTGTACCAAAATCGTAGCAAAGATTATGTCGTTGCTTGAAATAGACACTCCTACGTAATATATGATCTTCTCAAATACTGATGTAATTAAAATTAAGTTATAATCACATTCAAACCAGAGAAGTCGCTTCATTCTGATTCAGTGAACTAATAACAGATGCTACAAAAACGAAGTATTCCTTACTTATAGCTATTTCAGAATAACAGGGCCATTTTAATACATGTGAGATAAACATTCCACCTCCTTTTACAGGAATTAACGAACTAACTATGTTGTTTTCAACAAATCAAACTTTGCAGTCAATGAACAAGCCCCAAGATACATAGTAACAACAAACAATGATAAGATAGATAAAGTTGTTAAATTCAAATACCTTGGTGAGATTATACAACCTAATGGGCTTGATAAAGAAGCAAACCGCGAGAGAGCCAGAAAAATGGAGCTTGCATTCCACCTTACAAAAAACACATACAACAAGAAAGCGATCTCTATTAGGACAAATCTACACCACTATCAGGCAGTAATTCAACCAGAGTGCTTGTATGCTTCAGAATGCCTGGGATTAACAACCAGGAAAGACACTGAAGAAATTGAGAAGAAGGAAAGAAAGATTCTAAGAAAAATCTTCGGTCCAAAGAAATGTACTGACACATATCGATTACGCAGTAACAAAGAAATATATAAAACATGCAGTAGGATTTCAGATGTCATTCGAAAGCGAAGAGTTAAATTTTTTGGACATATTTCAAGAATGCCTGATAACAGACTTGCCAAGAAAATCTTTAACCACTTCAATAAGCCCAATAAGAAAGGCAGCTCTTATGAAAAATGGTTTGTTAACACGAAGAAGGATTTGCAAGAAATGAACATCACACATCAAGACATCCGCAATAGAACCACCTTCAGAAAAAAGCTACACTCATTTAAGGGTTTCCTAGAGCCAGAAACAGCGACCAAGAAGAAACAACAATGGACGGCTGAAAGAAAAGAAGCAGCAAGCAGGAGGATGAAGGAGTACTGGCGCCAAAGAAAGTTTAAATCATGAGGAGTTATTTACGTGGTCCACAGCTGGCCAAAATCGATAAAAGAAGAAGAACAAATGCAAATCTGCATCAAACTGCGTTTCTGAGCAATGATAACAATTGAGGAATGTCTGTTAAAAAGGAGCTATTTCCACCTTAAGAAACTTGTGGGAAAAGAGCAAGAAACGTAACATGAAAGGAACATGGAACGTAGCCATGATCGGGTTTGGTGCAACGATTAAGGAATTACATCTTCTGGTCTGCATTGCTCACGGCAATCGATAACATACAACAACAGAAATGCGTGTGGACCAAATATTTATTTTTTGGAAGTGGAAATAGCACCTTTTGCAACAGAGACTCTTCAACTGCACTGAATGTGCTCATGTTTGTTTGTTTGTTTGTTTGTTGAACAAAAAATATGTATTAACTTGAGTTTTGAAAATGGTCAGTTTATAAACTGGTCAATGTTCACAGTAATTTTAATCTAGTGCATGAAATAGAGAGCCGAGATGAGTGGCTCAGACGGTTGAGGCGTTGGACTTCTGACCCCAACTTGGCAGGTTCAGTCCTGGCTCAGCCCGGTGGTATTTTAAGGTGCTCAAATACGACAGCATCGTGTCGGCAGATTTCCTGGCACGTAATAGAACTCCTGCGGGACTAAATTCTGGCGCCTCGGCGTCTCCGAAAACCGTAAGAGTAGTTAGTAGGACGTAAAGCTAATAACATTATTAATAATAATAATAATAATAATAATAATAATAATAATAATAATGTTATTTGTTTTACGTCCCACTAACTACTTTTTAAGGTCTTCGGAGACGCCGAGGTGCCGGAATTTAGTCCCGCAGGAGTTCTTTTACGTGCCAGTAAATCTACCGACACGGGGCTGTCGTATTTGAGCACCTTCAAATACCACCGGACTGAGCCAGGATCGAACCTGCCAAGTTGGGGTTAGAAGGCCAGCGCCTTAACCGTCTGAGCCACTCAGCCCGGCAACATTATTATTATTATTATTATTATTATTATTATTATTATTATTATTATTATTATTATTATTATTATTATTATTATTACTGTCAGATTAGAAACCAGTTGCAGGAACTGTCAAACATCCGTCATGCTCAGGAAGAGAGAAATTTGGCAGACGGGGTGGAACAAGTAGAGCCATCTGTGGAGAGAAGTGTGGCATTCGAGCGACTAGAGTCGACAGATTCACGGCCTGTATGCCACGAGGGGAACTACTGTACATATGTAGATATGGTGCGGCGTTCGAAGGAGAACGCAGAAGAATAAATGGGGATGGTAGCTAACCACGAACCTGTCACTGCTCTTACGTATTGAAATGGGAGAAATTCAGGAAGGAAACTAAGGAAGGAATTTCATACCAAGAATTCTGACGTAGTCTAGCCACTCGAAGCAAAGCAAACGTTTACGTGACTGCTTATATCGTGCTCACTGGGCGAGTTGGCCGTGCGGTCAGGGTAGCGTAGGTGTGAGCACGGTAGAGCCGTGGCCACCCCTCCTCTGCTCGGTTGGTCGGTCAGAGTGTAGAGATGTTGGACCACGGACCAGCCGTGGTCACTTGGGCCGAGACCCACTTTGCACCTACCGACCTGATGTAACCAATTGGGGCTAAGATTAGGATAGAAACGTCCGTGATCTACGCTACTCGGTTCTTAAATGGTCGAGGGCGAATTGTTGTGTTATATGAAACTGATTGCACCTTGTTCTCGTTCTTAAAATTTGTAGCTGTACTAGGAATCGAACTCGGATCATGCGAGAGGAAAGCCCCATGCAAATACCAAAGCCACAGCGGCAGATTCGTCTTGTTTTGTGGATTACCCATGAGTAAATTGATACAAAATAATTGACTGAATCTTATATTGGGGATAAGAGCTCGACGTATAAGCACGAACCGTTTCTCCAAAGGAAAAAGAAATCTACTCTATCAGACGAACGGTATTCAAGGCGAGAAACACACACTCTCTGACAGGACAGAGAACCGCGAAAAGTCCTGAAGGACAAAGATGACGTGACCGCTGACCACTCTATTCCTAAATAATGGGTAGGCCTACAGTTTTAATGAAGGGAAGGCTCCGCTGTCAAGGTCAATGAAAACAGAATGTGTGACCGAGCGAGTTGGTTACGCGGTTTACGTCACGTAGCTGTCAGTTTGCATTCGGGAGACAGAGGGTTCGAATCCGACTCTCAGCAGCCCTGAAGGTGGTTTTCCGTGATTTCCCATGTTCACACCAGGCAAATGCGGGGGCTGCTGATTTCTTCTCACTCGCAGTCCATCATCGCCGTATGACCTGTCTGTGTCCGTGTGAGGTAACAAACACCAAACAAAAGTGAATGTACTAGAGCCTACTTTTCATTCCCATTGTTATCCACAAGCGAGCATTGCCTCCGCGCTCATGCTCTCGTGTTATCCGAGTGCAAGAACTACAACCATGCCATATCATCCAACTGACGTTTATACGCGTCCTCGCATATCAAAAGTCTTGCCTATGTCTCCCCGCTAGGTCATCAGCCCACAGGCTGGTTGGATTCTCAAATGCACCGCCAAAGGATATGCAGTTACAGCAAAACCACAAAAACCAGTAACAGTACCAAAATGAGGCGTACTAGACAAGATGAGGAGTGATGTAGTTTGCCATTGCTTTCCTCATTGGACCAGACAGTGCTATTGTAGCACAACTGACCCTATGAGCAACACCTTTCATGACACTCAGACGCACTGGTTGTGCTCTGAATGTCATTACTCAGCACCACCCATACCCCAGCATCTTCCATATCGTCACAGTCATGGACGAGACTGGGAGTTCAGTGGAAGCTACACTTTGCTCTGGCCTGTGCCAAGAGATGGATGCAAACGTACTGTATCCATCAAGAAATGACAGCAGAGTCTTGCCTACATATCGGCCAAATGATTCCATCTAACCACCTAAGGGCAACTCCGCAAGATAAGAATGCACTACTGAAATCATTCGCTAATGCTGAACAAAACACAGTGTCGCTATAAGTGTTGTAATACTAATGGTATTGCCTTTATGTTCTACTAACTAACTTTACAGTTTTCGGAGCCGCTGAGTTGCCAGAATTTCTGTCTCGCAGGAGTTTATTTACGTACCGGTAAATCTAACGATACGAGGCTGGCGTTTTTGAGCAGCTTCAGCTACAATCGGACTGAGCCGGTACCGAACTTGCCAACTTAGACTTAGTCTGTCAGCGCTCTACCATCTGAGTCAGTCAGCTCAGCTACAAGTGTTGTACTTACACATTACTCCCTAATTTGCTTCAGGATAGCGATAGGAATGGGACATTAAAAATATTGTGAGGACAAAATTTCTAAACCAATGGAATACTGGACAGCAGAACACATCAACTTCTAAAACCTCCGTACTAGACAGGGAAGTGAAGTAAGTGCAAGAGCATTTCCTCTCTTTTAAAACTGCCCTGCAAACGAAGCAGATGTGTGCGCGGAGTGCTGAGTGTTGTGGCGTAAGCATAATGGGAATAAGCATAGAACTCTACCGAGCGGTCATCGGCCGATGGAACAATCGAATAAAATATCAGGTATGTGATTTAAATTGTGATATAAAATACTCTGAAATTGTGCTGGCAGCGTTAGTGATTGCTGCATTATTAGTAATTGGAGGAGTGGAAAGCAACCCTGGGCCACTGAATTGGGAAGATATAGCTAAGATCAAGGAGGTGATAAAAGAGGGCAGCCAAACAGACACAACGAGGGAGCTCATTATGGCACAGAATAAAGATATTCAGGATATGAAAGACAGCCTTCGGGGTGATATGGCAGGTATAAAAGAATCTCTAGATAATACCAGGAAGAAATGAAAATTGCTAAGGAACACCGACTGGTATTGGAGCAGCGCACACGGGAGCTGGAGATGCAGGTCCGGAGTTCAGTGCTTGCCCAACGTAGCAAATGTCTGGTCATACATGGGATTAAGGACAATAGAAGCGAGGACAAACTGGCGTTACTAGATGCTGTGTTGGAAGTGTTCACACAAGGAGTGAAAGTAAATTGCACGGAATCCGATGTGGACGACGTGCAGAGAATAGGAAGGATCCAAGGGAACAGGCCGATTAAAGTACTATATATATATATACTTTGCTTTACGTCGCACCGACACAGATAGTTCTTATGGCGACGATGGGATAGGATAGGTCTAGGAGTGGGAAGGAAGTGGCCATGGCCTTAATTAAGGTTCAGCGCCAACATGTGCCTGGTGTGAAAATGGGAAACTGCAGATATCAAGAGGTACCAGAATGACAGAATTTTGTCATAAAAAGAGGTTCCTAAATATGCTAGTAAAGCCCACTCTTGGACTGAAGTGTTCTTCAATTCGTAAACTGCGCCGGGGTTTGATCCTGCAAATTAAGCATGGAAGACGAGCGCCTAACCAATTGCGCTCTACGGTCGATCGATGAAGAATGAAACTTCCACGGCGATACCAATGTTACAGATTTTGAACATAATTTTAATAATGTGGTAAGGGAGATCTGAGCACCGGCTGACTTCATTCACTCCCTAAAGGTGTGAGACGAACTTACGACGTCAATAACACATCTTAGAAAGTTTGGGATGAAAATGATCAGTGTCAACGACAGAGCAAAACGGCGTTCACTACCTCTATCTCCTCCTCTTCTGATCATTATCCTGAGTGGAATATGATTTATTAAAGGAAGACATGTACAAAACGAACAACATAAAATTCACTCGCACATGATAAGATTTCTTTTTCGGGTTCGTTTAGACTATGGACCGCTGGCGGGCTTTGTTTTCCTTAAACCAATACTCTCTAAGCTTCGCGCTGTGAGTGACTTTTCGTTCCTGAGTCTATTTCATCTCTACTCCAGATCGCAGTGTCTTGGCTGTTATTGACGCGAGAGAGTCTGATGTTCTGATCAGCAATCTTTACTTATCTCTGTTGTCCTTCTCATTGGGGCCAATATCTACTTTTTCTAAGCCTTTTCTAACTAGTCTCGTCCACTTGCGTTAATCGCATTCCTTCTAGAGATAGTGTCGAAGACTCTTGAAGAGAGTCTCTGGTTGTCCTATCAGACTACATGACCGTAGCTTTACAACAGCTATAAGAAAGAGGAGATTAATCAGTGGTAATGTTCTGAAGTTGTTGGTAGAGCTCCTTGTTGTGCTTGATTCTGTATTTATTTTGATAGAGCCCATGATGTTTTCAGGATCCTTCAATTTCAGTTTTCTGACCATTTCAGGCATTCTGAGGCGTAGAGTAGCGACGGTATCACTACGGTGCTATAGTGTGAGTTTGAGGTCAAGAGAGAGAGAGATTTCCAGCTTGGTGCACCTTTTGCTCATGACCAAGTCCTGGTTTATCCATTCACCAAGGTATTTGAAGGATTTAGTCCTTCGTATTGCTGTGTCCCTCCACTGGGTGCATTTCTGATGTTGTTGATGAACTTCGTTTCGTTGTTGGCGATCCTCAGTCCTACTTTAGCTGGTATGTAGCTTCTTCCACGGTGTATGAGTGAGATCATCTGCGAGGCCAAACAGTTGACTGCTAGCTTGTCCTGTCTGTAACAGATTCTCAACACGGTGCCATCTGGTAGTGTGTTCGTCCATTCAAGAAATAATTTTTCCAGTAGACAGTTGAAGAGGATTGGCGATAAGCCATCCCCTTGTTTAACACCGGTTCGGATTTCGAAGCTCTTTGATTCTTCCCCTCTGAATTTGACTTCCTATGTAATGCTGGTCAGAGTCGACTTTGCAGGGTTCAAGGTACTG
The DNA here is from genome assembly GCF_040414725.1 of Anabrus simplex. NCBI lineage: Eukaryota > Metazoa > Arthropoda > Insecta > Orthoptera > Tettigoniidae > Anabrus > Anabrus simplex. The sequence continues at coordinate 1,144,645,665 of NC_090266.1, read as the reverse complement.
CTGCCTAGTCCCAGGTCACCAATAGGAGGAAGATCCCTCTGTTATTAAGGTCTGACCTACCTCCCTTTTTATTTAATTCTTTTTCGGGGTTGAACCGTGTTGTTGTTTTCTGCAGTCTACATTCCGTACAGTTTGCCGACGTTTCGAATACACTACGTTCCAGAATACTCACGAGACAGCCAGGGGGCTTACGCCAGCCAGAGAGGCTGATATATAAGGCCAAGGTCTCTTGAAGTGTGATTGCTGCCTGGGAGACTGATTACCTCGGATCGAGTACGGGTATTTCAGTCGCCTTGACAAAGAATACTGCAATGTATTCGAAACGTCGGCAAACTGCACGGAATGTACAGTAAACAACTCAACTCAGAAAAAGAAACTAAATCATTCTACACACCGCGGAAGCTTAACTTCTAAGATACCTCCCGTTTTGTGCAGTAGATGAATGACAAGCAAGGTCCAATCGCTTGGTAGTTTTTCTGCCATCCAGATGTTGTATATGATCTTGGGAATACTTCAGACTGACTCCTCGTCTGCATATTTCCACAAGTCCGCGTTGATGCTATCTTCGCCCATAGATCATGTCAAGATAATATATTAGAATATTAAATAATCAACTTAACATGATTCAACCATGGAGAGGCGCTGAAATTCCATGAAGAACCTAAATATGGGAATGTCAAATCTATAACACACATCGACGACGATATCACATGAATATACTGATAAGCCATTAGCCGTCGACGTAATGAGCCAGGAATCTGGATTCACCGAACAAGGCGACCTTTTTCCAATCACCCATACAACAGAGGCGATGGTTTTGTGCTTTATCGCATGCAATGCTTTCGGCAGAGTGTCGTCAAGATGGGAGCACGACTGCCGTCGACTCCGCAGACCCATGAACCGTGTGCTGGGAAACATTGGCCTGGTCATCACCGTTGTACCTTTTAGTGTTTTCTCGAACTGTGGCCCAGCAGTCGCCTCTGCTGCCCTCTGGCATCAATGAGCCTCTGACGGACGACACACAACTGGACGACGTGTCGTTGTTTGCCCAGTGCTGCACCACTTTCAGCAAGCGTGTAGACCTGCCTTATAATTATACACCGTGCTACCAGCATGTCAACTGTTACTCTCCCTGATCCAGACGCGCTTGACTTTCCCGGGCCGGTGTGGTCATAATGCAGTGGCTCATCGGTGTATGATAATAATAATAATAATAATAATAATAATAATAATATGGCACTCGTGCCACATGCGGTTAAATCTGACGCCATTTAGGCTGCCTGCACATCAATTTCGAGGTTCCGTTTTACTCTACCAGATTGCAGAGTAACACGGATCTCTGTTGGGTGATAACTGAGCTTTAATGAACTTTGTCGGGTAAACACCAAATGTGTCACCAGAGATATTCTATCTGCCCACATCATTCGACATGGAACATCAAATGGACCTTTCCCGCCCGTCAAAAATCCGACAACCTCTGTCGGGTTTGAACTCGCGATCTAGGGACTCTGAGTCCCACACTCTACCACTCATCCACTAATGCGTAAGTATCCATTCAAAGAATGAAAACGACATGTGAATTCAGAGATACTGTAGAAAATCTACCTTGCCTCCACTTTACGTAGCACAAATATTACACGTTGCCGTAGCCTGGTCTTGGGGTTACCATAGTGACTTCCCACCCAGCTAGTCTGGTTTCGAATTTAAGACTGGTTTGGGAGCCTAGGACATGGTGCATTCACAGCCTCAGGTTACATGGCTGAAGAGATAAGTGGATTAAATCACACTCTCCCCTATCCAATATATCTAATTTCCAAAGAAGAATTATTCTGACATGGCGGCGAGGTGGTGAACTGTACACAGTGGTGCCATGACTCTAACGTCGCCATACGTTTCTGCATGTTTACCTTTTATTTTTTGCGCAAAGAGCACAATGAACGAGCGAACTAACAGATCCATTTTCTATTTGATTCACGTTATCGGTAAATTCACTTCGATCGTAATATTTAAATGCAACTTAAAAGCTTTCCAGTCTGTCGAACACAGAAGTTAAATATAAATATTACACTATAACACACCTGTAAAAAAGCACACTATTAAACAAAGAATAAACATACACACTATTAAACAAAGAATAAACATACACACCATTAAACAAGGAATAAACATACACACTAATTAAACAAAGAATGTCATGTTTCGTTCTTGAGAGTAAATGCTGGAGTAGGGAAAAAGAGGACATTATTAAGATAAGTTAAATATTTCTAGTTCCTAAATATTCAAGAGAAATAAACATAAACATTCTAAATATTTGAGTGTGACTTGAAAGAATCTGATGTTCTATTCAGAAAAAACATGACATTCTTTGTTTAATAATGTACCTTAATTAACGCCACGGGCGATACCTTCCTAATTCTAGCTCTTTCCCATCCTTGCGTCGCCGAAAACTTTTGATGTGTTAATGCGATATTAAGCAAGTAGCAAAGGGTATTTTCAGAAGACATCTATTTTACGTAAGGGAATTCACATCATCCAGTGTTCTTAACGTGTAGACATAATATTCAGGCCCGTTTTTTCTTTGGCGAATAGTACCAGTATAGTCAACCCATACGTAGGCGTACATTTTCTCAGCCTTAACTTTTCTTGCACAAGCAAATATTTTCCTATTTCTAGATATACTTTGGTTAATACCTATAATATATTGGTGAGTAAGTAATAAAACCAATGTTATCTGTGCTTATATTTCTTTTCACTTTGCGTTTCTGAAGAAATTGGTCTTTATCACTACATCTGACGAACTTAACGATGATTCATTTGCTTGACTGGCCTGGGTTTTTCTTCACGCGATGACAAACAACAATCATGTCGTTGGTGACAAATATTTAATGCCTCTCCCACATTTTCACGGTGGCATAAGTGTTCTCGTTTGGCTTATAGGGAATCCCATAAATTTCTCACGTATTTCTTCTTTCATGTTGTTCTTGGTCTTCTATTAGTACTTTTAACTTATAGGCCTACATTATTTTAGGGAAGCATTCTTGTCGTTGAAATTCTCTATGGATGTTAAGCAACTCTGAATGTTCTCAGCTTACTTCTTCAAATGATCAGAATTTTCATCCAATTTTTCGGTTTTCCAGTTGTTCTATAGTTCGGCGATTTGAATCCCTTGTACATTTTACTTCACGGTCTATGGAACGAAGGCTTTTGTACAAGTCACTAATTGTAGGAGTTTCCAATTCATCCTCCACAATCGACATTTTACATTTCCCACGTTTCCGTCTAGATTTTATACACCTAAAACTGCGCCAAGGATTTTTGTCAAGTCATAAGAATTTAATATCATCTTCCTTTATTTGTACAGATATACCATGGAACCACTGATTAAAATTTCAGCATTGAACTCTGGTATGTAAATCATGACCTGACACTTCCTTAGAACATTCTTCACAGAGACTCATATTGAAGATCACATAGAGAAAGGACTACAGAGATACAGCACAATAATGAGGAACACTTACACCCCCTGTCCAATACGCAAAGATAGTAAACTTTGAACTAACAAGTTTGTGTTATCGACAGTTGAGATATAACTTCCGAGTGTACAAACAGTTCACTGATGTGCGTAGGTGTCGGCAACACTTATTAGAGCTGTGCAAAACGACGTGTAAACTAGCTCAAATCATTTACAAGAAATAGGTCACGCTCAGTCTAGACTCGTTCAGAGCCTGCTCGTGCACGCTGTTCATTGAGTGTTTGGAAGGAACAAACTCGAAAAGGCGTTCAACTTCACTGAACTAATGAATCTACAGAACTGATCACTAGGGCCTGGAAGTTAGGCAAAATGCCTTTTTTTTATTTGGGTGTTTATATCGAAGTGTCAAATAGGGACAAACATGTTTCCGTACGTTTGGGAACGGTAGGACCAGTTCTTACTTTGCCTTTTATGCCTTTTATAGCTTTCGTTGCCTACTTAATAGTTGAATGCCTATTTTGTCTCCTTTTGAGTTATTGCGGATATTTTCTGCTGTTATGTATTGCATCCAAAACCCTAAGAATTTAAAGGGTACATTATATATATATATATTAAAATTAATCAATGGAAAGAAAATATGATTTCAATGTACTGTGTTAATAAGAAGAACAATTTCATTTTAACTGAATAGATCAAAAATAACATTTACACAAACAATATTTTAATATCAAACAAATCTCTACTGAAAACTATCTCCACAAGCCAAATGGTCGAGAGGGTTGTCAGGTCCCGTTCCTGCTATGCAAGATTGAGTGGTGGTGTTTATTGTTTTCTTTAGGAAGAACAACTTGGTAAGCATTTTCTATTAACACTAATCACAAGTAAAATGGAAGACGTCTGATATTTCGAAAAATGAAGATATCGGCAAAAGAAAGGGAAGGGCCGTGAAGGGCGTGAGAATGAAAAACCAAGGGAGTTCGTGTATGAAAGACAAGAGCGAGGAGCCTGACATAAGTAAGTGGAAGCAACGCCAGACTCAGCTAGGGGAACCGTGGTCACCAACCCACACTCCCAAGTTGAGAGCCCCTGGTACCGCTGTTAGACGCCTGTTACGGCAGGCAGAGGATACCGTTGATGTTATTTTTTTTACAAGTTGCTTTACGTCGCACCTACACAGGTACGTCTTATGGCTACGATGCGACAGGAAGGGGCTAGGAGTGGGAAGGAAGCGTCCGTGGCCTTAATTAAGGTACAGCCCCAGCATTTGCTTGGTGTGAAAATGGGAAACCACGGAAAAGCTTTTTCAGGGCTGCCGACAGTGGGGTTCGAACCCAGTATCTCCCAAATACTGGATACTGGCAGCAATTAAGCGACTGCAGCTATCGAGCTCGATAGATATTATTCTATTAACCCCCACCCACAGGAGAACGTAAGATTAAGTAGTAAAATGGGATGGAGAAGTGCATTACGCAGCTTACATTAAACTATCTTTATTATTTTAGTGCCCATATTTGTCATTATAAATGCCTATTTTAATTATTCTTACTGCCTGCAGTCGAACCTCGATATCAAGATACCTCCATTAATCGCATTTTCAGTATCTCGAAGTAACTTCAATTTCCCGGCAGTTTGTCCTATTCTTCACCTGTATTTATTCCTCTATTACTCGAAATTCGGTTACACAAATTTCTCGATTTCTGGAAGCAAACGTTTCCTCCCTTGAAGCAAAAAATACTCTGTAACTCGAATTTTGCACAGCACAGAATTTGTAGTTTACCAAGTAAAGAAAGGGTTACAGTGACGCTGGGAGCTAATATGACGGGAAACGAAAAAACGAACTTGTAGTGATCGGAAAATCGGCGAAGCCTCGTTGTTTTTCCGGTGTGAATTACCGGTCACGTACGAAAACAATCCCGGAAGTCGTGAATGACAAGCTTCATTTACGAATCTTGGCTGCGTGGTTTGGAACTTACATGCAGAGTCAGTCGAATATAAATGGCAGTGTTTCTCACAGCAATAAATGTTGATGAAAAGTATGTGGAAGAAAAGAAGGCTAACAGTAAAAGACAGAAGAGACTAATGATTTTTTTTTTCAAAGGTGTTAACGGAGGTATGTTTCTTGTTTCACTGCTGTGTGTACTGTATTCTAAAAAGTTACTTTAATAAGTGTCATAATTAAAGCGATGTCGTAAAATACGAGTTTGTTAGTATAATTTTAAATTCTGTAAAACATACTGTATTCAGTATAAGCCCGTAGATACATGTGATTCAATTATGCGCTGCATATGCTCAAAAACAGCATTCTCTATATCTCTAAATTTCGATAACTCGAAATAAAATTTGGCTCCCGAGGCGATTCGAGATATCGAGGTTCCACTGTATTTCCGAACTTTTAAGTGCTTATTTGCCTGCCTATTTTAGCTAAAATAAACGAGAAACGAGTCTGGACAAACTAAGCACTACGAAAACTCGAAGTTGAAGTGACTCATGCATTGGTACACTGTTGCAACATGCATTGGTTCTCGAAACATCTTTCTTGTACAGCTATTGCATATAGCATTAGTAACGTACACGCATTAAGCAGAAACATGGCAACAACACGAAGTTTTTTTGCTAGGGGCATTACGTCGCACCGAAACAGATAGGTCTTACGGCGACGATGGGATAGGAAAGACCTAGGAATTGGAAAGAATCGGCCGTGGCCTTAATTAAGGTACAACCCCAGCATTTGCCTGGTGTGAAAATGGGAAACCACGGAAAACCATCTTCAGGGCTGCCGATAGTGGGATTCGAACCTACTATCTCCCGGATGCAAGCTCACAGCCGCGCGCCTCTACGCGCACGGCCAACTCGCCCGGTAACACGAAGTTTGATCACTCACCGAGTGACTGTACAATTCTGAGTGGTCCGGTATGCAAAGCCTGTTATCGAGATTCGAGTTTAGGTAGGCTCACGCTGCTCAATGTTGAAATATCGCCCATTTCGTCTGAGCAGCAATGAGACTGGTTCAATTTTGCCCAGGCTCCTTAGTTGATGAGTTTCTTTCTGTTCGTTTCAGTATTAGGCTCCTTTTCTTCCCAAACGAGCTGTTTAGTCGAAGTGGAGTCGCAATTAGCTCAGACTCGCTCATTCCACGGCTCTAGCACTACGTACGCACCTAATACACGGTGATTGTGAAATCTCACCCTAATACAATTTTAAACTGATAGCAACTCGTTTGCTCTACTTCAAACAACAGGAAAATCAGCGGAAGTAGATACAATTCATTAATATGCGACTGAAGTAGGGCTAGCACAAGGAAATACTATTAAAAAAATACACATGCCGGGCTGAGTGGCTCAGACGGTTGAGGCGCTGGCCTTCTGACCCCAACTTGGCAGGTTCAACCCTGGCTCAGTCCGGTGGTATTTGAAGGTGCTCAAATACGTCAGCCTCATGCCGGTATATTTACTGGCACGTAAAAGAACTCCTGCGGGACTAAATTCCGGCACATCGGCATCTCCGAAAACCGTAAAAGTATTTAGTGGGACTTAAAGCAAATAACATGATTATATTACTAATCACAGGCAACGCAGACCCACAGTGTCGCTGCTAGAGTGATACTAATCACAGGCAACGCTCAGACACGTGGCATTATCACAATTCTACTTATCACAGGCAACGTAAGCCTATGGTGTTGCGCATACAGTGGTACTAATCACGGGTACTGTAAACCCATAGTGGTCCACCCACTATTGCTACTAACCTATTGTGCACCTAACATACTGGTACTACTCGCAAGTAAAGGCGACCCATGGTTTTCCCCGCGTGATGGTACTAATTACAAGTAGTCTCATGGTTCTAATTCCCCATCCTTGGTCGCTCCTTTTTGTCGCCTCTTACGACAGGTAGGGGATGCCGTGGGTGTATTCTTCATCTGCGTTCCCCACAGGGGTAAGGTATTTAAGATGCTAAATTAAGAGAACCTTGAGAACCAGTTCTCCAGGTCATTTTGTAACATTACAATCAGTTTACGTTGACATATTACCCTTTCGATGAAAGCACTCACCATGATGATCCGAAAGAGTACTGCGAAAATAAACCCTTCAAATATAAAACGTTCGCTGAAATTGACTCTTCTGAGTGTGGCATTATTCCGGGTTTCTCTTTCATATGCTCAGGGTGAAACATCTTGTTTCAAGTACCAGCACACCTACTTCAAACCGATGTCTAAAATTACAATGACTAATGTTGCCTCAAACATCTGAAATGAATCGGCAGTGACTTTCTGCGTTAACATTCCATGAAAAAGTAATCTGTACTTGCGTTCCGGGAGAAAACGATGTTAATCCTTGGTACGTAAAAGCAATGCGGAACCAATGGTATGTGTCCTGCTTTACTTCCATTCCTTAACAATGGGCGCTATTCCTCCCTCGCCTTGACGTCACTCGTGCGTCAGTCACTCCTGGGATCCAGGTCATTCGCTTCCTTGTGGTCAGGGGTGACCACCTCCACCCATATCACAAATGTGCATCAGAACGACAATGGTAAGCTTACTGTAATATTTGCCTTATATCTCTTCCGAAGACATCCTCGCACACGATTTCGCCGACCCTGTGCCTCTCACCCGAGGGTTCCGGGTTCGATTCCCGGCCAGAACAGGGAATTTTACTTGGATTTGAGGCTGGTTGGATGTCCATCCAGCCTAAATGAGAACAACTGAGGTGCAATCTGACTGAGACAGCGATCAAGAATAACGGCCAAGAGGATTCATCGTGTTGACCAAATGGCACCTTGTAACTTGCACCCATCAGGCCTGTAGTGTCATGAGGTTTTGTTTGGAAGGGTCACGTTTCTGATTATTATTATTATTATTATTATTATTATTATTATTATTATTATTATTATTATTAATAGTCCATTATCCGCCTCTGTGGTGTAGTGGCTAGTGTGATTAGCTGGCACCCCCGGAGGTCCGGATTCGATTCCCGGCACTGCCACGAAATTTGAAAAGTGGTACAAGGGCTGGAACGGGGTCCGCTCAGCCTCGGGAGGTCAAATGAGTAGAGGAGGTTTCGATTTCCACCTCCGCCATCCTCGAAGAGGTTTTCCGTGGTTTACCACTTCTCCTACAGGCAAATACCGGGATGGTACCTAACTTACGGCTACGACCGCTTCCTTCCCTCTTCTTTAGCTATCTCTTCCAATTCCCCCCCCCCCACTAAGGCCCCTGTTCTGCATAGCAGGGAAGCCGCCTGGGCAAGGTACTGGTCCAGCTCCCCAGTTGTATCTCCCCGACCCAAAGTTTCATGCTCCAGGACACTGCCCTTGAGGCGGTAGAGGTGGGATCCCTCGCTGAGTCAGAAGGAAAAGCCCACCCTGGAAGATATACGGATTAAGAAAGATTATTATTATTATTATTATTATTATTATTATTATTATTATTATTATTATTATTATTATTATTATTATTGTTATTAAAGTTCTTCTAAAACGCCGGAGCGTCGGAATTATGCCACGAAAACGGTTCTTTAAAGTGACAGTAAAACTTAATGATATCTGAATCTCGCACTTAAGGATTCTCATATTCTATCAGCCTACGCCGGGATTAGACCCTGTTCCTTGAGCACAGGACGCGAGTGTCTCCCTGAGTGTGCTACACAGTCGACCAGTCATCTAAACCTATAACAACCTAAGATACACACATTTAACGAACGTGTCACTTTTCAAAAGTCACAGAACAGAATATGTGTGTGTACAAGTTACTATGAAGCCTAATGACACCACGGTTGAAATCGACTATCTACACTCATGTTCATAAAAACCAGAACACCTTGAAAGACTAGAGATAGAAAGTTCATCTTCACAGGACATGTGCATTAGTATGTTCTGAAGAAATGATCACCTAGCATTTGAACCAGGTTCAAGGTCCACATCTATATCTCGGCGCACCACCACCGACTGGTGAAATGTGCCTGCGGCTCTCGTTTTCGTTATAAACCGACGGCAATGGATCACTGTGACTTGAGCAGACGTGCAGGGGTCCTCGCAGACGTATGCGAGAACCGTACCGTCAAATGAGTGAGTTTGAAAGAGGGCGAATTACTGGCATGAAAGAACGTGATGCATACATCCGGGAAATTGCTGCTTATGTGGCACGAAGTGTGTCAGCAATGCAACGGGTATGTACAGAATGGTTCACGGAAGCCCGTAGAACATGACGAGATGGGTCTGGTCGCACCACCCAGACCACCCCCGGAGAAGAACGACACCTCATCCGAACGGCATTGCAGGACAAATCTGCGTCCTCCTCGGCTCTGGCGCAGCAGTGGAACAGTGTAGCACATCGTACACTATCAGGAGTGACAGTCCGTCGCCGTTTATCACGGCCTGAGTTACCGGCGCGTCGACTACTTCCCCGCCTAACTCTGACTAATGTGCATAAATATGCTAGAATGCAATGGTGTATGGAACGACGTCACTGGGGACAGGAATGGCAGCAGATAGTGTTTTCGGTCTTATCTAGGTTCTGTTTCTTTGAAAATGATGGCCGGAGTTTGGTTCGCCGCAGACAGGGTTAGAGGCATCACATTGACTGCATTCGCACAAGACATACAGCGCCAACTCAAGGCCTTATGGTGTGGGGTGCTATTGGGTACAACCGCAAATCACAGCTGGTGCGTGTCCAGGGCACTGTGACCAGTTTGACCTCCGTGAATGACACCCTGCGACCCGACCCCAGACGCCATATTTCAGTAGAACAATGCTCGACCACATGTTGCTGCACGAACACGTAGCTTCTTGTTGTCACAGGATGTCATATTGCTGCCCTCATCCGCCCGATCACCGGACTTGTCGCCAATCGAAAATGTTAGGATATGGCGAAACGAAGGATGCAGCCCTGCGAACCAATGCCAACCACTAAAGACGAACTGTGGAACCAGGTGAATGAAGCATGGATGACTACCCCAGGACGCCATTCGCGCCTTATACCCGTCGATGCCATCACGCATGGAAGAAGTTATCAGTGCCCATGGTGGACCCTGTGCCTATTAGGCAACAGGGCACATGTTGTATCTAGGTGACTGAAATGCTAATCGTTTCTGCAGAACATACTAATGAACATGTCCTGTGAATATGAACTTCCTATCTCTAGTCTTTCAAAGTGTTCTGTTTTTTATGAACATGAGTGTATCTAATGGAATTCCAATCTACGTCAATACTGTAAAATATCATCAAACGTAGACAATTCAGGAAGGACGGTAAGTTACTACTCGAAAACGAAAGCTCACAGCTCACTTCCAGCAGAGTACACCTACAATGACCAGTGCAACCGAACCTATCTGCAGCAACAACGAGTAAATATGAGGTATGAGGTGAACATAGTAATTCGATCTGTGGACGAAAAATATACAGTCTGTAGAGACACCCACCGCCGCGCGCCGGACTGTGCCTGTATATCCGGTGGATGGCGTGTCCTCCGCCCAACAAGTGCGGAAATAGTGCCGTGCATGTGCACAGGATCGGAAAACTGAAAAAGAAGAAGCGCGTAGTAGTTGTTCATCAACATAAGACGTGTTCGCCAAAGTCTGGGAGGGTGAAGGAAACACAGTAGGGTAGATCAATTCCAAGTGACGACTCTCTTGTAAAGGAAAAGGCTGTTTTAAAAACTTCGTCTCGTGACTAAGATCACGACATCTACGGCCAGGCAAAACTATAAGCTTGCTTTATAAATTACGTATGACACACACACAAAGATATAGGAGTAAACGGGCAGCCACACTTTTTAGTCTACTCTACAAACTTACACCCAGAACCTTCAATATTTACTCTCTTCTGAAGTAACTAGATGTATGGGTAATTGTGTGCGAGTCGTCCTGCGAACTGTCAAGAAGAACAAGCAACGATGTGAAGAATGGTCAGAGAAACGGCTCCAAAATCATGGGATGGAGAATCAACCAATAGGGAACATGCATGATCCGGGGTTTTAATTAAAAATATGCTAATCTGATTCAAAATTTCATGCAGAATTCAAAAATGTGATCAGAATGTACAAATAATAACTCCAAACGTGATAAAAATCTACGAAAATGTCACGTCACGCAAGCACGCGATCTCATTGGTCTGACGTCATCGTACAGGTTGACTGCAGACGAAGTAACACATAGTGTGCTGTGAGAAGCAGGATACACTTCGCGTATTTCTACTTTACGTTAGTGTCTAGTATGGTTAAATTCGAGGTCTATACATTGGATAATAATCTGAGTGGTATATTTTAGACTTAAAATGAATCCTGCGCAGACAGTGAGGCAGAAAACTTATATATGGTGTAGAGTTCCGATGTGCAATAGCACATCGCATACCATACCAAACAAATTGTTTATAAATGTTCCAAAGACGCTAAAACTAGGGAGAAATGGATTTTGGCGAGCCGGAGAAATGCTGGTAATATATCGGAAAAGTCTACAGTTTATTTTTTTGAAGATTTTAACGTAAGATGAATTTGTTTGAATTTTCAAATCACTTTTCCATGTCAGCTGTTCTAGTGGTAAAACTTTAAATTTTAATGTATGATGCTTTATTTAAATGCTTCAATTACATCTTGGAATATGAAAGTAAAAAACAATGCATTAAATAATGCTGATTATTAAAGTATTTCCAAACCTAACCTATGTTTTGGGTGATCCATGTCAAGATAATAAATCAAAGGGGTTATGAACCATTTTGACAGCTCTAATTCTACCAATATATCTTGGCATGGGACAGTTATGTATGTCTTTATTGAAGAGCTTAATTGGTAAAGAAATTTAGGCTATATCTAAATACTCTATAATGTAACATAGAATAGGCGTGTACATCATGAAAGGAAACAACGTGAATTTAACAAATGTATAACTCTACACAAAACCAATGCGTGTCTGTTGGGGTCTTATAAGTTAACAATGCTCAATTATAATAATTATCATAATATTAATGAAATAAATAACATAATTGCACACAGGTGAAAATAATGATGTAGGTGTTTAAAATATTATCCAACTTAGTCTATGTTTTAGGTTATACAAGCCAAGTCAATAAACCGAAGGGTAAAAATACCGCGCGAGTTGGCCGTGCGGTTAGGAGCGCGCAGCTGTGAGCTCGCATCAGGGAGATAGTGGGTTCTGAACCCCACTGCCGGCAGCCCTGAAGATGGTTTTCCGTGGTTTCCCATTTTCTCACCAGGCAAGTGCTGAGGCTGTACCTAAGGCCACGGCCGCTTTGTTCCCATTCCTAGGCCTTTCCTGTCCCATCGTCGCCATAAGACCTATATGTGACGGTGTGACGTAAAGCAAACAGCAACAAAAAAAAAAAAAGTAAAAGTCACAGCACCCAAAGACATTCCTGTATTGAGCGACTAAAATGTCACCGGGACACTTTTCTTTCCTGATATGCTCAGCTTGTTAAAAGCCAAATGTAATTAATGTTATTGGCTTCACGCCCCGCTAACTACTTCTACGATTTTCGGAGACGCCGATGTGCAGGAATTTAGCCCTGCAGGAGTTCTTTTACGTGCCAGTAAATCTACCGACACGAGGCTGACGTATTTGAGCACCTTCACCTACCACCGGACAGAACCAGGATCGAACCTGCCAAGTTGGGGTCAGAAGGCCAGCACCTCAACAGTCTGAACCACTCAGCCCGACTTGTGAAAACTAGATGAAGTCATATTTATCTTTATCATGTTTAACTTTTTCCCTCCACAAAGATATTTAATTCTCTTTCATGTGCCCTGGAAGTGGGTAGGCCAGTTGTCCCAACCATAAATATATATTTTTTTGGGAATGATAGATTATAGCCCTATAGTACTATGATCTTTCTTTCCGTCTTTCTTTCTTTCTTAATCAGTGTATCCTTCAGGGTTGGTTTTCTCTCGGACTCAGCGAGGGATTTCACCTCTACCACTTCAAGGGCAGTGTCCTGGAACGTGAGACTTTGAGTATGGGATGAAACTGGTGAGGAGGGCCATTACCTCGCCCAGGCGGCCTCACCTGTTATGCTCAACAGGGGCCTTGTTGGAGGATGGTAGAATCGGAAGGGATAGACAAGGAAGAGGGAAGGAAACGGCCGTGGCCTTAGGTGCCTGGAGGACAAGTAGGAAAATACGAAAAAGCACTTCGAGGATGGCTGAGGTGGGATTCGAAACCCTTATACTCAGTTGACCTCCCGAGGCTGAGTAGACCCCGTTCCAGTCCTCGTACTATTTGTTTTCAACTTTCATGGCAGAGCCGGGAATCGAAACCGGGCCTCCTGGAGTGGCACACATTAATCACTACACCACAGAAGCGGACTAGTACTATAATGCTACCTATATGTTTATGTTAGTGCTGAAATCCGATTTCTTACTTTACTAATGCTGAAAGCCCGAAAATGTAATGTTCTTCTTTAATAGGAGAATCAGTCTAGAAGGAAATGTTGAAAGTAATGTGATATCTACCCAGGTTCGTTGTTATCCTAATACTATGGGTTACACTACATTGCACGTATATAAAAGACGCCACTTACAAACTTGCTTGTTATCCGCGAATTTCTGCGGCCACAAAAGTCACATTTTTCAAGAATGATGACATCTACACATGGTAGATTGTCTGACTGTGCTGTTTCGAACCTTTCTTCTGTCATTTCAAAGTTATTCGCGATCGTGAATAATAAACAATCGGCTTTTAGCAACGGCTGATGCACAACGGCTGGTAGAGCTCCATGCGGTACTGGATCGTGACGTCACAGTGCGCCGCTTACGTCAGAGGCCGTTTCACTCGCCTTGCGGAAAGGCACTATTAAATATTTTTTTAATGGTAGAAAACAAGGCAACATACCACAATGTAATACGTTTACGTACTATTTCATTGGTGTACTTTTCAAAAAAAATATTTTTGAAAATGATGCATGTTCCCAATTCTTATTTGTACAATAAGTGTGTACAAATCTTCCTTGAACTGTTCGGAGGCGATTCTATGAACCTGCTTGTAGTTTGCGGAAGTGCAAAGTGTTGAATGCGAGAAAAGGAACGTTAAGGACGACACAAACACCCAGTCCCCAGGCCAGGGATATTAATCATTTACAATTAAAAACCCCTTGACCCGGCCGGGAATCGAACCCGTGGCCACGCCGAGTGAGAGGCGGACGCGTTGCCCCCTACACCGCGGGGCCGGACTGTTTAAAGCATACGTTTTATCATAGTGTATTTTGAGCTTAATATACCGCATACCCAGCTGTCAGAACAGGGCGGTCCGCAGTTGGCACATGAAGCACGTTTGAATACACAACATTCAGTGCCCAACTCCCTTGACATAATTTAAGATGCCAGGCTTAGTGGCTCAGACAGTAAAACTGGTTTTCTGAGCCCTACGTGGCAGGTTCAATCCCGGTTCACTCCGATGATATTTGAAACTGCTCAAATACACCAGAACGCCTGTAGGACAACACTCCGGCACCTTGGCGCCTCTAAAATCCGTAAAAGTAGTTAGTGGTACATATAACATATTATTATTATTATTATTATTATTATTATTATTATTATTATTATTATTATTATTATTATTATTATTATTCCTTGTTTTTACGTTTGCAAGCTGCTCTCACTTCATCATCCCACCAAGATGTTCGCTTTTTCCATCTTTACACACAGCTGTTCCTAGCTATTCCCTTACAGCATCCCTGTATGCTCTTTCTATATACTGAACCTGCTTACTGTCCATTGTCTGGAACTTTTTCTAATCACATACATGTAGCCTACTTCTAATTTCCTTGTGCTGGAGATTTTCTACCCTTATTCGTTTGCAGACAGATTTTACTTTCTCTATCTTAAGAAATACTTAGTTCACTACAGATAAGATAGTGGCCCCTATTATCGAAAAATCCCGCAAAACTCGCACATTCCTAACAGATTTCCTTGATTCAAAGTCGGTTATTATATAGCCTATCATGGATCTGGTTTCCCTACCCTCTTATGTGTAGCGGTGAATAGCCTTACGCTTAAAGAATGTATTCGTAACTGTCAAACACATACTAGTACAGAAGTCCAGTAAATGCTTCCCATTCCTATTAGATTCCATATCTTTCCCACATTTACCGCCCATTAGCACTATCCTATCCTTGCTGTTGACCCTGACTACGATGTCACTCGATGCTTCATAAAACTTGTCAACTTCATCCTCATCTGCACCCCCACATGGTGAATACACCGGAATAATTTTCGTTCTAATTCCTCGAACTGTCACATCTACACATATCATTCGTTCATGTATGTGCCTACCAGAAACTATGTTGCATGTAATAGTATTCCTGATGAACAGTCCTTCCCCACACTTTGTCTTTTTCTTTTTAACACTCGTCAAAGACACTTTATAATTTCCTACCTCTTCCTACTTATCTCCTCTTGCTTAAGATGCCACGTACTATCGGCGAAACTTTTATTGGCACTTCGTTTTACGAGGGGGAGGAGTAAGGAGGGAACTACAACAGTTCTGGTTACACTGCCAACAGAATGGAAATGAAATCTGAATTGAATCGATAGTATGATCGATCGATATTAATTTCTCTAAACCGTCGTCTCCGTGTAGGAGTTCTAGGTTGTTCCTGTGATGTACTTTTATTTTCCTAATTCATGTTCAAGCTTATCCTATATTTTGACTTTGCTGTGTAAGTAACAACAGTATTTAAAGTGCTGCAATTATACCGCCAGATGTTTCACGGCGAT
Source organism: Anabrus simplex (assembly GCF_040414725.1). Classification (NCBI taxonomy): domain Eukaryota; kingdom Metazoa; phylum Arthropoda; class Insecta; order Orthoptera; family Tettigoniidae; genus Anabrus; species Anabrus simplex. Next base: position 1,144,629,478 of record NC_090266.1, on the reverse strand, counting down.
GCATAATCGATTCATACTTTGTGTCAGAGATCGCCAATACGAATCTCGAAGATAACCGAGGTTTACCGATTCAGCACTACGGAGCCGAAGTATGGTAGAACACCATTCAGAGAGAGCCCATTCTGCAAGGAGTTTATGACAGTAAAGAATCCATTTGTTTTAATGTCTCACTAACAACTTTTACGGTTTACGGAGACGCCAAGGTCCAGAACTTTGTTCACAGGAGTTCCTTTGGGTGAAACTACCAACATGAGGCTGGTGCATTTGCTCACCTTTAAATACCGGCGGACTGAGCCACTCACAGCCTGGCGAGTGTAGGATCAGGATGTTTGTTGTTTTTCCTAGCTAGCGTTTTGATAGAACACTAACTCAAGTGAGTTTTCGATGACGATGAAATAGGAAAGGGCTAGGACTAGGAAGGAAGCGGCCGTATCCGTAATTAAGCTACAGCCTCAGCCATTGCCTGGCATGAAAACGGAAAAACACGGAAAATCATCCTCAGCGCTGCCGACAGACGGGTTCAAACACAGCATCTTCTGAATGCAAGCTTACAGCTATATGCGCGTAGCACGCAGCTAACTTACTGGGTGAAATAACAGTTCTTATCACAGAACAAGGGACAAAGAGCCAGCAGGGTACTCACAAGTACCTGGATTCGAATTTAGATTGCTGAAGGGCGTGGTCTGCCAGTTACATAAAGCGCGAGTGCGAAGGTGTGCAGGTGCAACGCAGACCTACATAATAAATTGACAAGCCATGGTTTGAGAATTAGTTTCCTGAATGTTACATAAATTGAGGAGAAGGGCTGATGCCACGCCGTATCAATCAAGGAAAAATGTAGAGAAAGCAATACCACAAAGAGAGGAAGAGCCACTTAGCCCACTATATCATGTGCTTAGTACGTCAGAACACAAGGCTGGGGAAGACCCAACAGATGGAATGGAACTATAGCTCATTCTACGTTAAGAAAACAGTATTGCTTTTATGGACCTACATGGAGTGAACACACCCCCTCTGAGAAACCCACAATCCCTCGTTATTTAGGAATATTATACTGTACTTTGTAATGTATTATAAAAGATAAAAACGGTGAGGCATTTTTGCCAGTGAGATATTCAAATAACTACCTAACATTTTCTTTTTTCATAAATACATTCGTAGGGAGGAAGCACAACGCCGGGAACAGCCATGGCTTCGTTGCCTTCCTTCATTTTGCTTCTTCTGTGCTGCTCTGGTACAAGCCTCCTGTAATCCCCTGTGAACCGCCGGAAGCTCACTTCTGTAGTGAAGTCCTCTACAGTATGTATGTGTTGCGTGTATGTTTTTAGGCTTCAAATCAGTGCGTAATTGTCTTGTGTTGAGTGATAAGCCTGCGTGTGTGATTTATTTCTTTAACATTAATAATGTGATCTTTTATAGAGTCATCTACAGTATTTATTTGTTGCGTCGGTTTTTCTAGCCTTTATTGCCTGGAGAAATTTATTAAATGCATCCCTCACCCCTCGAGCACCTAAAAATTATTTGTCTATTTTCTCCTCCAGTTTGCCTTACACTTCAATGCTGAGGTTCTTTATGTGCCGTAGTTTACCTCTGATTCTGTACAAACCAAAAATAACCCTTGTAACCCCCCCCCCCCCATCCCCTTTAGTTCATAAACATAATTTGTAGATTAGTTTCTTCCGCTTTTTGTCTTGAACTTAAATACTGAATTTCACAAATTTTTGTGCAGATGTTTTCCCGTGATGGTGTTGAGCAGAGCCGTTCGATATGGCAACACTGTTGTCGTAAGAGCAATACTGTTTTCTTAACATGGAATGAGCTATAGGAAGAGGTTGTAAAAGTGCCTCAAAAGTGAACAAGTGTATACACAAAGTCGAATGAACAAGACAGACATAATTATCATAAGCAAAATCTAGTACGGCATTTCCGATAGATTTTCCATTCCGGTCTTTTTTTTCTCGGCGATATAGAAGAGAATTCGGATATGATTTGTTTTACAACGAGCAACCCGATCTGTGTAGCTGAGCAGGTCGCGGTGGCAAAAAACTTTGGCATAACAGACAGGCTTGGTGCTTGCGAGCTGGCTCTCTTGCGTCAACCCCCGTGAGCCTACATCACCTACAGGGCGTCCATGAATTGCAATACCAGGAATGAATTATGGTTTTGATTAAAGAGCTTCCTTCTTCTACTACTGCTTTCCTCACACTTGTGGGGTCGCGGATGCGAACTGTACCGTACATATGGATTTTGTCCTATATTAGGGCCGGATGCCCTTCCTGACGCTAGCCCTATGTGGAAGGATGTAATCACTACTGCGTGTTGCTGTGAGGTGTGTTGTTTTATTATGAAGAAGAAAGTGTTTGGACAAACACAAACACTCAGTCCCCAAGCCAGAAGGATTAGACGCGATTAAAAACCCTGACCAGGCCGGGAATTGAACACGGGACCCTCTGAAACGAAGGCCTCAAAGATGACCATTCAGCCTTGGAGCCAGAAACAGAAGGCTAAACCACTAGCAAAGGAAAAAGCCATACTAATAACGTAGCAAGTTGCGTATTTCGGAGTAATGAAATAAGCAAAATTATTCTGACTTGCCGTCGTAAAAGGCTAGTTGATGAGACAAACTATTACACTGAGATAAATTTAGGAAAATGTATACTTTAATGCACAACCACAGTCTGTATGCTTCGTAAGGAGCTCAGTAATAATCTTCAGACCACTCAGAACGTATTTATACCATCAAGAAGTTAGTTTATCTCACAGTACCTTCATGGTTGCATTCGCTATACATGGCACATTTGAAGATAATAGTTGTCACACACAGCAGAATGTCTACAAACATTTTACTTACAGTGTAAATGTTTATAGTTTCCACCGCTTACTAATAGAAGAGAGATATAGCAATAAAACTGAGATACGACAGAAGACAACCTATTCGTTAGACTGCATAATTTAAGTAAATCTTACCCAGTGAGTTGGCTGTGCAGTTAGGGGCACGCAGCTATGAGCTTTTATTTGGGAGCTAGCGGGTTCGAGCCTCACTGTCGGCAGCCCTGAAGATGGTATTCGGTGGTTTCCCATTTTCACACCAGGCAAATGCTAGGGACTGTACCTTAATTAAGGCTACGGACGCTTCCTTCCAACTCCTAGCCCTTTCCTATCCCATCGTCGCCATAAGACCTATCTGCCGGGCTGAGTGGCTCAGACGGTTAAGGCGCTGGCCTTCTAACTCCAACTTGGCAGGTTCGATCCTGGCTCAGTCCGGTGGTATTTGAAGGTGCTCAAATACGACAGCCCCGTGTCGGTAGATTTACTGGCACGTAAAAGAACTCCTGCGGGACTAAATTCCGGCACCTCGGCGTCTCCGAAGACCTTAAAAAGTAGTTAGTGGGACGTAAAACAAATAACATAAGACCTATCTGTGTCGGTGCGACGTAAATAAAATTGCAAATGAAATTAATATATACTCTATGTTTCTGAACTGCCGTGGTAATAATCCAGTCGACTTCTATTGTAAGTCTACACCTTATTCTTGTTTTCTGATACGGGGTCGGGGTCGGGTGAGATAAAATTGTAAGATATGTTTTTACGGCTAGATGCCCTTCCTGACGTACACCTCAGTTGAGGAGCAGATGAAATGAATGATGGTGAATACAATTGAATAAAGAGGTGGGAGGAAACGGCTGTGGCTTGGGAATAGGAAATGTGCCAGCATTTGCCTAGAAGAGAAAGTGGGAAACCACAGAAAACCATTCTCAAGGCAGCCGACGAAGAGGGGGAGGGTTAAATCCACTTGTCTCCCGGATGAAGATATTTCGGCCCAGAGATCAGAAAGGTGGATCAGTGTTAGCGTGCCGACCTTCGGACCCCAAGACCACAGGTTCAAACCTGACAAGTGTAGTCGTCGTGCGATGTCCAGAAAACTCTGGTGATAAATTCGGTGTTTACCCGGAAAAAATCATGTCAAAATTTAAACAAAATCACGAATGATATTCACACCATGAAGGTCACTTAACTCTAGATTAGTTTTTTTTTTTTGCTATTTGCTTCACGTCGCACCGACACAGATAGGTCTTATGGTGACGATGGAATGGGAAGGAAGCGGCCGTGGCCTTAATTAAGGTACAGCCTCAGCATTTGCCTGGTATGAAAATGGGAATCCACGGAAAACCATCTTCAGGGCTGCCGAAAGTGGGGTTCGAACCCACTATCTCCCGGATGCAAGCTCACAGCTTCGCGCCCGCAACCGCACGGTCAACTCGCCTGGTACTCTTAGATTAGTGACCGTGTAGCAGATGCCAAAATTATCACTATAAATATAAAAATGCAGCTGCAATGGTTTCACAGGTTTAATTACAAATTTAGCAACTCTAACATTGGCAAGATAGTGTATCCCAACTCTCCCTAACATATTTATGTATGCATGACTGGGCACGGTGGTTGAAATTCAGAAGTCTATAAATCTCACATCCATAGAAAAATATATAATTATATAATATGGACAGGCAGTGCCCTCAATGGGAAGTATGGATGCCTCTGAAGTCAAACATTTGGTGGAATCATGCAACAAACAGGTCATTTGCTTGTAAAAATCTTCTGCAATGTGCGAGAAAGTTACGTCAAAGAGCAAAGGAGTTGCTTATTCGACCAGACCTCTTGTCTGGGATGAATACACCAATCAAGAGTGCATGGTCTGGAGAACTCCCAGAGTATTAGATTTAGAGGAAGACAAAGGATCAGATGGCGAAGCACTGTACAAAATGGCATGCTGGCTAAAAGACTGACTAAGATACAGCATATAGGACAACATGAAATAAAATACTCATGGCACCCATGGTACTGAGATAATGGGAGTGAAGAAAGAAAGAAAGAAAGAAAGAAAGAAAGAAAGAAAGAAAGAAAGTGGGTATTGATATATATCGGATATTTTTGGCCTTGTATCAAGTCTGGAGATACTTTCCTATTTTCCGTAATAAACAGAATAATTTTGATTGTAACATTTATCAAAAGGAAGGCTGTTTTTCTATTTTAAGAAACTAAATAAAAAATCTAATTCCATGCGTATTTTTCCATTTCCTTCACTTTCCTCAGATTTTCCTATATCTTCAACTACAAAATAAATTGCTCTTTATGAATACTTTCAACATTTAAATCTCACCGATCAGATTAGCTCAGTGCGTTGAACTGTTTGCTGTGGAGGCCTGGATTAGAGGGAAATCCCTTCCTTGGCCCTTCTCCAAAGACTTTCTCCTTTTTACTTCCAAGTGAATGCTAGGATGAATCTCTCTTGTAGAACACGGCCACTTCTTCCTCAACCAGCCAATCCATTGACCTTCTTCGGCGCAACAACGCATGAGAAGTCTTAGATCCTACACAACTTTCGTCCAGTCTGTCCTGTCTTGAGCCCATCTCTACCAGCCGCACGCACGGAGCATTAAATCATTTTTATGTTGTTTTTCTTTTATGTCGTGAGTGTTCATTACAATCCGTCCGGCTACTTTAATTGTAAGTCTTGTAGCATTAAAAAGAACTGGAGGACAAGTGTCACTTAGTCTGTATCATCACCTTTGACCTGTCCAGCTTGGGAAGCCTTACCAGTAGCTAAGTCACCATCGGCAAACCTCTCAGGATCAGGATCATCTGACCGTAACTACAAGGTAAGGATACCATTGGAGTGCCATTCACAGTCAATACATAACTCATGTTACAGGCAAAGCTCATACATACAGTACTGTTGAAAATGCCTCAAGTCCCTCGAATAGTCCTCCCATACCAGACTTGGTATCAACCGCAGTTGATAGCTGCCCGCGTTTCTTACGGTGAAATGTCCGGCTCCTTGGCTGAATGGTCCGCGTACTTGCCTTCGGTTCAGAGAGCTCTGAGTTCGATTCCCAGCCGGGCAAGAGATTTTAACTGTGTATGGTTAATTCCTACGACTTGAGGACGGGGTGTATGTGTTGGCCCCATATTCATACGAAACATCACAATGCTGATTACTAAAGAATCACGTAATCCCTCCACATAGTGTTGGCGTCAGGAAGGGCACCCGACCATAAAAACAGGCCAGATCCACATGTGCGACACAGTTCGCTACCCCACCAGTGTGGGAAAAGCTGAATAAGAATAAGAAGGAGAATAAGAATAAGAAGGAGAATAAGAAGAAGAAGAAGTTCCTCACGATGAAATAAGTTAGCTGGCCAGTACGGTTCACCGTTAGTTCGGCAATGAAATTAATAATAATAATAATAATAATAATAATAATAATAATAATAATAATAATAATGTTTTACGTTCCACTAACTACTTTTGACGGTTTGCGGAGACGCCGAGGTGCCAGAAGTTTGTCCGCAGGAATTCTTTTACGTGCCAGTAAATCTACCGACACGAGGCTGACGTATTTTGAGCATCTTCAGATACCATCGGACTGAGCCAGGATAGAAGCTGCCAAGTTAGGGTCAGAAGACCAGCTTCTCAACCGTCTGAACCACTCAGCCCGGCAGCAAAGACTTCTTTTTTTTTTTTTTTTTTTTTTTTTTGCTAGTGACTTTACGTCGCACCGGCAAAGATAGATCATTTGGCTGCCTTCCCAATCCCTTTCCCATTTTTCCGTCACCGAAAACCTTCGATGTGTTAATGCGACGTTAAAGAAGCAGCAGAGAAGGACACGTGAATTTACGTAGGAAGAACTGTTACAAGAACACAATATTAGCCCTAGCTGATCCAAACTTCTGTTGCGTTTTGAAAGCGGCAAGTGTCGATTATCTCACAGAATCTTTTGAATAAAGTTGATGAAAAAATATATTTCTTCATTTTCTGAGTGATCCTGGATTCCATAATTCACTATACAATAGTCTGCAGGACTATAAATAGCGTCGCTGATAGCCTTATGGAGAACGCACACCAATGGCTAAAGTTTCCGTCTGACATGGACGAGGCTCAAGTGAAATGGTCAAATAGGTTCCAAATACCTACAGTCATTGGTACACTCACAAACAAATTAAAAACCGCTGGGTGTTTGGAGATGATTATATAAACCAGAAAGGATTGCCAAGTATAAATATACAAGTTACTTGGGACGCAGGTGAAATGAACACAGGTGTTGCCTTGAAGTGTAGGCCTACATGATTCCAGGATCTGGAAACTGAGCTCCACATGTGAGACCATTTCATGATTTCAGGATAATTACTACTTACTTGGAGACAGGGGATATGTAATCACTCCATTGTTACTTATTCCATATTTAAAAATCTCCGTGGGCAAAAGGAAGAATTCTTTAACATATTGCACTCAAAGGAGATAGTCATAATTGAAAGAGTATTTGGACAACTAAGAGCCTCCGTGGCTCAGGCGGCAGCGCGCCGGCCTCTCACCGCTGGGTTCCGTGATTCAAATCCCGGTCACTCCATGTGAGATTTGTACTGGACAAAGCGGAGGCGGGACAGGTTTTTCTCCGGGTACTCCGGTTTTCCTTGTCGTCTTTAATTACAGCAACACTCTCCACTATCATTTCATTGCATTATTCATTAATTAATCATTGCCCCAGAGGAGTGCGACAGGCTTCGGCAGCCGCCACAATTCCCATACTCGCCGCTAGAATGAGGCTTCATTCCCGACCCGGTCAAATGACTGGAAACAGGCTGTGGATTTTCATTTTCATTTCATTTGGACATCTCAAACAAAGGTTTCCCATTTTGGGTAACAAAGTGCGGATACATTTAGAAAAGGTTCCAAAAATAATTGTATGCTGTGCTTGTACACAACATCAGCAAATGTTTACAAGACGACTTGGAGTTTACAGATGAAATCTTAGAAGACAGCTACGAAGAATATCCAGGTGGAATCGAAACTACCAGAGAGTCATCAGGGAGCGTAATGAAATTATGGAAATACTTGGTTCTCACCTCACTTAAAATACGAACTGCCAGTGCAATTATGCCATAATTTACTTTACTGTAATTTATGTATAATTGGAAGTTGTGTACTACAAATGACATGACAACAAAAAATGCATTGTACTGACAGTATCTAATAAGATAAAGTACCCTGCAGGTCAAGAAATTATTTTGTAACTCAAAAAGTATATTTTTGTTCTGTTTTTTAAACATTATAAAACCAGAATAAAAATTAAAAACAATACTACGATTGTAATAGACGCCTCCTCACACGAACTCGCGTATGCTTCTTAACTGGTTTGTTATTTTTAGTGTTTTTTTATTGGTATTTCTTACATTTTTCTTTCTTGTCAAGGTACAAACAACGGATCCCTTGGTTTTAAACATTCTCTAATCCAAAGTGTATTCTTCTTGTATCTCTTCTTCAGTCATGTTCTCCAACTCGTTACATGTAATCCTAGTAATATTTTGCACAGTACGTGGCCTAGTGTCCATATTGATGCCACTTGCATAAAAAATAAATGTAAATGCCTACTTGCGGGGATGCCTGGCCGAGGCGGTAAAGGCCCCTCCTTTTTAAATGCCTACTTGAATAACTTTCCTTTTCTTGTTCAAGTAGCTTGGACGGCTACTTGACCCATTTAAACCAGCCTGCCTTTAGAGAGGGCGTTGGGCTTAGAGACTGGAAGCCGCCCTTTAATCCCTCCCATTGAGGTTTCATGGCCGTATACTGTCAGTGCTGTCGTCATCGTCATCCCCATGTTCGATGCATTGAGCCGTAGGCTCAATGCGAGAACTTTTGGCCCATCGACCTTACTGGTCTTGAGTGCCATGACGTTAAAAGTGATCCCATTAAGTTAACAGCGTTGATGGGTTGGGATATGTGAACCTTATGCTCGTTCATTGGCCAGAATGTGGCCGGGCGCACGTTCAGTAATGTGCGCTGCAAGTGCATGAGCATGTCTTAATCATGCGAAGAAGGTGAAGCAGACATACAGACGGAGGTCACCCATCCAGTGAGTGACCACGCCCGATGTTGCTTGACTGTCGTAGCAGTTGGTTCCAGTGCTTTAAAAGTGAGAAAAAATTTGGGATGTTGATGGTGCGGAGAAAGCTAACGAGACGTCTGGGTAGGAGGCTGGTTGGGGCTTGTTCTTGGATTAGCGGTTGGCATGTACTTGGTGGTCAGGAGGTTATTCCTTGGAGGGTAGCGGATAGGTAGATTAATTTAGGATGATCTGTCGGCTTGGCATGGCGGGTGGGTGGTACGGGTTTTGGGTCAGTAGCTTGATCAGTAGGAGGTTTACTAGGTTGTTTATATCTTGGCTGGGCTGGCTGGTGTTGTGGGTAAGAGGAGCCGGGTTCGGGTGAGGAGTGTTATTGAGGTTTTGTGTAGGGGGAGGTGGTGTGTGTGTGTGTAAGTGTCTTGACTGCTTGTAGTGTGCTTTAATTGCCTTTTTTAGAAATGGGCATCCAGGGTATGAAGCGGCATGGCTGCCTTGGCAGTTGGCGCACTTCGGCTGGAGCCGCGGTACCTTGCACTCAGTGTGGCGGTGATTACCCCCACATCTGTTGCAGCGGGTTGCCTCTGAGCAAGAAGCTGCAGAGTGATTTAATTTAAGGCAATTATAGCATTGTGTTATGAGAGTGGAGCGGGGATGTTGGTAGGTTAGAGTTTCTGTAGTGCGGGTGGTGTGCGTGGGTCGTGCCTTCAGCCTGGGGGCAGGTTTGCTACGCCTCCTCCCAGGTTGAGTATCCGTGCCCGGTTGTGAGTCTGATTGGGGCTCAGTCCCGGGTTCGGTTTCTGGTGGGTTGGGTAGGGGGAGTGCCGTGCCCGGTTGTGAGACTGATAGGTTCTCAGTCCCGGGTTCGGTTGCTGGTAGGTTGGGTAAGGGGAGTGCGTGTGTAGTGGGTGATTGTGAGTCGTCTGTTTGAGTTGGTTCAGATGAGAGGGTATCAGTGTCTGGTGGCACAGTGACGTTAGTCTGAGTAGCTGCGTGTCCGTTGGCACTGCGTGTTTGTGAGAATTTACTGAGATGTCGTGTCTGGGCGTTGGTCTGTGTCATTCTGTGTTTGATGGCCGGAGTGGTTTGTGTCATTTTGTGACCTATTAGCGGTTTTGTTTGGGTTTGCTTATGTTCTGTTTGTACACCATCTGATAGTGTTTTGTATTCAATTTTGTGCAGTGTCAGTTCATGTACGATTGCGAAGTAGTTTTCTTCACCGGTGCGTGAGAAGATGAATGTGTAGCCGTTGTCGATTTCTTGTAAGTATTGAATGTGGTGTCGGACATTGCGTGTGGCAGTATGTATGAGTTTGCGGTGATCGAGGCGTTCCTGAATTTGTTCTAGTGGGCTTAGATGAGCGATGTTCAGGATTGGGATGACTAGAGGAAGGTAATCAGATTCGGGTATTTCGGTGCGGATTCTTAGTGGTATGTGGTAGGGTGTTTTCGGATTTTGGAGATCAGAGGACATGGTGGTTTACAACTGTAAAGTCGGGGTCCTGGCTACTCAATCCACCAGGCGGGTCCCGACAAGGCGAGGGTGTGGTTCTGGGGTGTTATTGAAAACACTGGAACGGTCAAACTCACTGGGAGGACCGGCTACTTGGCGCAGCTCAGTGAGTACTGTCGGTTCAGGTATAGGTTTCGTATCTCAACGTGACAAGAACCGAGCGAGTAACTACACTGAGTGCTACTGACAATTTGCGTTTGCCCGCACAATGGCAGGCAGGCTGGCAGCTGGGTGACTGGTGTTAATATGCAGGACCGCAGACTGGAGGCTCCAGGACGGTATCCGAAAGATCGGACCGCGCTGTAAATTCCAAGATGGCGGCCGTTGCCGGTCGACCCTCGGTGTAGCTGGCGGCGAGCGAGCCTGGGCTCGCGCTGGCAGGAAGTCCGGTGGAGCGCTCCAAGCGGCTGGATAGCGATACTAGAGTACCGCAGAAGAGCACGTTGGCGGGAGACGTGGGCGACCTAGCGGCTGACAGGGTGCTCGGTCGAATCAGTGCTCCGTCTTGGCTCCAGTCGTGGATCGTGATGGCTCGGTCCTTAGCAGTCGTGCAGTAAATTTTGATACTGTCAGTGCTGTTAAATCTGTTCTCTCTTTATACAGTGAGAGCGATGGAGCTATAATGTGCACGTTACTAGCCAACCCCATGTGACCTAATTCACGGGCACACTTCGGACTGCAGATGACATTTTTCTTGAACTTATTACGTAAGCTCTGCATGTGAAGTCTTGCCCAAGCTTGTCAGTCCTGGTTGTCAAGCAGTATTCAGTCCTCCTTGGTCTTCTAGAACAGGCCTTCTCAATTAAACTTGTGCTAGGTGTAGAGAACGGCGTAGTTCCATTTAAAGACACAAAGTTAGTACTATTATTTCGTGATGGGTTTCTCGCATAAAAATAAGAAAAGCCTAATGAGTGATTAATTTTTTTTTTTTAGAATTTGCTTTACGTCGCACCGACACAGATATGTCTTATGGCGACAATGGGATAGGATAGGAATAACAGTTGGAAAGAAGCGGCCGTAAACTTAATTAAGGCATAGGCAAGCATTTGCCTGATGTGAAAATGGGAAACCACGGAAAACCATCTTCAGGGCTGCTGACAGTTGGATTCGAATCCACTATCTCCCAAATGCAAGCTCACAGCTGCGCGCCCCTAACCGCACGGCCAACTCGCCCGATGTGTAAAACATTTGAGACTATTAAACTTCAAGCACACCAAATAAACGTATGAGCATTTACTACCCTTGTCCGACTCGTTGGGTGAACGGTCAGCGTACTGGCCTTCGGTTCAAAGGGTCCCGGGTTCGATTCCCGGCCGGGTTGGGGATTTTAACCTTAATTGGTTAATTCCAATGGCACGGGGGCTGGGTGTATATGTTGTCTTCATCATCATTTCATCCTCACAACGACGCGCAGGTCGCCTACGGGAGTCAAATAGAACGACCTGCACCTGGCGAGCCGAACCCGCCCTGGGATATCCCGGTACTAAAAGCCATACGCCATTTCATTTAATTTCATTTCATTTCATTTACCACCCTTATCTATAATTTCTGAATGTTTCTCGGTTATGGGGAAGGACACCTCCTAAAATGTCTAACCCCCGAATCTGTAGGCCAGTGATTACGCCCTGTAGAACGGCAGAAAGTTTTCCGAAACTTTATACACGTCACACAGTAATTGAAGACTTAAGGTGCTTTTAGTTCATCGCCGTATTAACATATACAGCGAACAAGATTTACTTTGAAATAAATAAAACTGTATTTGCATATTTATATTTTATCCATTCGCGTGTTTATAATATAGCATATTTCTAGTTTCACCTCGAATTGAATGCTAAATGAATTATAAACACCTTCATGCGACCCTGCGCCAAATACACACATTTCATTTTGCATATAAAAGCATACTTTGGGCATTTTTTAATGAGTGGTGATAGTTCACAATTTAGAGGTTATAGAGTAATTTGGTAATTAAATTTGCTTAAATAACGGAATGTTATTAATTTATATCAAACATAACATACACTTTGCAGTTTATATTGATGTTATAAATCCTTAAACATTTTATGATTTATCTGCATCTCTTTTCTTCAGAGACTTCTGGATGTATGGATAAAATACAAATATGCAATTACAAATTACATTATTTAACTTCAATAGGAATCCCATACACTGTCCGACTCGTTGGCTGAATGATCAGCGTTCTGGCCTTCGGTTCAGAGGGTTCCGGGTTCAACTCCCGGCCAAGTCAGGGATTTTAATTGCTTCTGATTAATTCTTCGGGCTCGGGGACTGGATGTATGTGTCCGTCCCAACACTTTCCTCATCATATTCAGACAACATACCACACTACCAACCACCACAGAAACATGAAATAGTGAGTGCATCCCTCAATCAGTGTTCGCGTCAGGAAGGACATCGGGCCCTAAAACATGGCCAAATCCACATATGCGACGCAGTTCGCACCCGTGACCCCACAGATGTGGGAAAAGCGGTAGGAAAATAAGAAGAAGGAATCCTATACACTCTACTGTATATATCAGTATAGTGATAAAATAAAACCTTTAACTGTGGTTTGTGTTTACCAACTAGTTCTCTTACTTTCGTTCTTATTTGATTAATTAATAGATTTGTCCTCCGAAGAAGCCTGGTGCAGGTCTTTCGAGCTGACGACGTATAGGCGACCTGCGCGTCTGTGAGGATGGGGCCCTACCTCTAATATCTAATGCTCAAGACGGCACAGACATCCAGCCCTCGAGCCATTGGAATTAAACAATGAATGTTAAAATCCCCGGCCCGGCAGGGAATCGAACACGGAACCCTTGGACCAAAGGTCAGTACGCTAACCATTTAGCTATGGAGCCGGACTCCTAAGTGATGATACTGTACAGCGAATTCTTTTTTGTCTCAAGAATTTTTCCAGATGACTTATTCAAAGTACACTAATTAGTAACTAATTAACTATGATATGCTTGTATTGCTTTAGGCTCTTTTACCATATTTTAATCACTCAGTAACATTAACAGTTTCAGAAAATACCAGACCAATAATTAACGAACTGTTATCAGCTAATTTCCTTTACTGTGAATTACTTATTTGATTTCAGGCATATTTTGATTAATAATTAACAAAATGTTTAGGGCACAAGCCTATTTAATAATTTTAGGGCAAGTATTGGTTATATGAATGACATACTTCAATACATATCGCGCGTTTTTGTGGCCATAAACAAAAAATTCAAGACTATCATCTTCCCGGCCTTTTCCGAATTATTTTAGGGTCAGCACTGCATATGGATTTGGAATATCAAATTAAGACGCATCGAATTATCTTGAATTTGAATTAGCCTACATTTAAATGTCGTACAGTTATATTCCTTCCTATTTATTATGGAGTTAGGTGTCTTTCGCCACATATTTATTGTTTATTATAAGCTACACCAGAGCCTCAGTGGCTCAGGCGGCAGCGCGTCGGCCTCTCACCGCAGGGTTCCGTGATTCAAATCCCGGTCTCTCCATGTGAGATTTGTGCTGGAGAAAGCGGAGGCGGGACAGGTTTTTCTCCGGGTACTCCGGTTTTCCGTGTCATCTTTCATTCCAGCAACACTCTCCACTATCATTTCACTTCATCTGTCAGTCATTAATCACTGCCCAAGAGGAGTAGGACAGGCCTCGGCAGCCGGCACAATTCCTATCCTCGCCGCAAGACGGGGTTTCATTCATTCTATCCCTGACCCGGTCACTGACTGGAAAACAGGTTGTAGGTTTTCATAAGCTACACCAATGTCAGAATGCAGCATAGATGGGAAATACTGTACATCACTTTGCACAGGTTTGCGTATAACCTACAACTCAGTATGCAACTTTGGAACATTTAATACAAGCTGAAGTGAAGAAAAGATATGGGGTCGTTCCTCCGGCAGGAAGGTGATAAATTTAGAAACGTATATTCTCCGTTATAAATCTAGAAATGTATTGATGCCGAAGACCGAGAACTATAGGGGAGTCACATTGATATGCCACTGTGCAAAGGTGTTTCAGAAGATTCTCGAGAATACAATCAGAAAGAGGATGGAATAAAAGTTAAGAGAAGAGCAGTATGGTTTCAGATCAGGAAGGTCCACAGTGGACCTTATATTCGCAGTAAGGCAACTACAAGAGCGTCATTATGAATGGGGTAAGGATCTCGTGATGGCCTTCGTGGACTTTGAGAAAGCTTATGACCGTGTGTGTAGAAACAAGGTAAGGGAAGCCTTACAGAAGAAAGGTGTCGAGAAACAAACCGTAGAAAGAGTGAAGGAGATGAACAATGGGAATGTCAGTTGTGTGAAAATAGGAGGAGAGAGAACAGGCTGGTTTGAGCAAAGAGGTGAATTAAAACAAGGAAGGGCTCTGTCACCTTTGCTCTTCGTAGTAACAATGGACGACATAATGACAAAAGTGGCAAGGAAAATTGGAAAAGGAAAAATGAAAGTGATGATGTTTGCACATGACCTGTTAGCCTGGGGAGAAAAGGAAGAGGATATCCAGGAACAGTTAGATGCTTGGGTAAATGAGGTGGAACAATGTGGAATGGATTTTTTAATGTCCAAAAGAGCGAGACAGTGATCACAACTAGAAAGAAGGAGAGACCTACGAGAGAGATAATGCTTGGAGGGGAACAGCTTAGGAAGGTAGAGAGTTTCAAGTACTTAGGTGGTATCATACAGGAAAGTGGAAGAAATGATAAGGAAATAATCGAGCGTGCAAGACAAGCAGGAGCATGCCTGGAAAGTGTCAGAAGCCTGGTTTGGAGCAACGATGTCCCTCAGAGAAGCAAAAGGGTGATATACAGGATGTACTATGAGGCAGTGAGCCGTGAATAGAATACAGGCAAGTGAAATGAAATTTCTGAGAAGCAGGATAGGAGTTAATTAAATTAATTTCGTGTGGCTATTTCTGGCCGAGTGCAGCCCTTGTAAGACAGACCCTCCGATGAGGGTGGGCGGCATCTGCCGTGTGTAGGTAACTGCGTGTTATTGTGGTGGAGGATAGTGTTATGTGTGGTGTGTGAGTTCCAGGAATGTGGGGACAGCACAAACACCCAGCCCCCGGGCCATTGGAATTAACCAATGAAGGTTAAAATCCCCGACCCGGCCGGGAATCGAACCCGGGACCCTCTGAACCGAAGGCCAGTACGCTGACCATTCAGTCAACGAGTCGGACAGGATAGGAGTGACGAGATGGGATAAGATGAGAAATGAGAAGGTTCGAGATATAGTAAAAGAAGAACCACTACAGAATAGGATAGAGGCATTAGACTTAGATGGTATGGACACATGAAGAGAATGACAGAGGAAAGGATACCGAGGAGGATGCACGAAATGGAGATAACAGGTAAACGGCCAAGAGGAAGACCAAGAGACGGGTGGATAAAAGAAGTCGAGGAGTGTGTACAGAGAAGAGTAGAGGACTGGACAAGAGTGACTAGGGAGAAGTGGTGGGAAGACAAGAGGAGATGGAGAGGCTTATGTTCCAAGCAGACCCGGCCAACAGCTGGAAACTGCAATGTTGTTGATGATGATGATGATGATGATGATGATGATGATTGATGCCGAAGATCTTTATTTTTGCAAGTTGCTTTACGTCGCACCGACACAGATAGGTCTTATGGCGACGATGGGACAGGAAAGGGCTGGGAGTGGTTAGGAAGCGGCCGTGGCCTTAATTAAGGTACAGACCAAGCATTTGCCTGGTGTGAAAATGGGAAACCACGGAAAACCATCTTCAGGGCTGCCGAGAGTGGGGTTCGAGCCCACTATCTCCCGAATACTGGATACTGGCCACATGTAAGCGACTACAGCTATCGAGCTCGGTAATGCCGAAGATCAAAACAGTGGAAGCCTTTAACTTACAATACTTCATGGACCTTCGTGGCATCTATGGACATGACTCGGCTTTTCCCTCTCTGTTGGATTAGAGCCACGAACTGATCGGAAACTACAGCTCCCTGGTTTCAGGCTGATCTATGAAGACTAAAAGGCCAGAGGAAGAAAAAAATGTTTAACTTGCTCTCAAATATGCACTGAAAAAGGCACATTCACTGTAAACTCCTTTGCAAAGACCTTGCGTCTACCAGTAAAGTAACTCAAGGCAGTCAGCTGTACAGCGTTTTGCGAAGTTTGGAGCAGAGCATGCCCACGCGAGCGAACGCTGGTTAGTAAATAAGAGAATGAATGGTTTTCAGGAAACATTCAACCTTATGTAAACATTAGTTAATGTTGCAAAGGAATGCGTTATTCAGGTCAAATTTCGCGGAGGCTCTTCGTTATATCACATTATGTCATTTGCACGAGGTCTTACCTTGAGATAAAAGGCTCTGTGCTCAAACAATACATAGACCGGGAGACTACAAGGTAAACTATGTCGCACAATGCACATGTTTTACATAGAGTCAAGGATTTGGGACAACTCGTCTATAAAGCCCAGTTTCCAAGAACAGCTTAGTGTATTTTCTCCAAAGAAATGTGCATTCGCTTTGGGCCAAACAAATCATTTAGCACGACTTGTGGCTCTCAAAATCAAAAAAAAAGCAGCGTGTTAATATTTCGCTAATTTCTTATGTAAAGATGTGTTTAACTGAAGTGACTACAAATTGCTCTTTCTTAAGTAACATGTTTGAATAGTGGAATTATATACGATGTACAATAAGAATTATAAGAAACGCAGCTGGGATGTCCAATGGATTAAATATTTATTTACTTGAAATTTGTTGCCACACACTATTCGAGAAATGAAAACCAATTTACAGCATATATTTTTCAGGAATACAATTTGCTTTACATCGCACCTACACAGATAGGTCTTATGGCGACGATGGGATAGTAAAGGGCTAGGAGTTGGAAGGAGGCGATCATGGAATTAAGGTACAGCTTAGTGTATTTGCTCCAAAGAAATGTGCATTCGCTTTGGGCCAGACAAATCGTTTAGCACGACTCGTGGCTCTCAAAATCCAAAAAGAAAATGAAGCGTGTTAATATTTCGCTAATTTCTCGTGTGAAAATAGGAAACCACGGAAAACCATCATCAGGGCTGCGGACAGTGGAATTCTAACCCACTATATCCCAGTGCAAGCAGATAACTACGTCGATATGGCCTCAGGCATTTCGATTTCACGCCATCTACTGTAGGTTGCCTGCGAATCAATTTCGACGTTCCGTAATTTAATGTCGTTAATTAAAGTAATAAATTTCATGTAAATTCCTCTACCAGATGACAAGAAACGGGTCTATGTCGGGCGATGTGTGGCTGTATTTTAATTAATGTTGTCTCGGGTAAACTCCAAATACGTCACCAGAGATATTTTACATGTCGACATTGTACGACATGGAATGCCATATTTACCAACTTCAAAAATCCGACTACTTCTGCCGGGCTTGAACCCACGATCTCGGGATCAGAAGGTCAGCACCCTACAGCTGATCGACGTATTACATATTCGAACTCAATGATTCTGCTATAAGTGACACGACTGTCTAATTGTAACAAGAGAGTACTCGAACCATTTACAAAATGGAAATCACCTCATATCTACGTTGGAATAGTAGGCGCGTTAGGTCACTCTGGGACTTCATTAGTTAATCCGACAATTTCTATGGTATTTGTGCTATGACCACCGACTGAGAATAACAAAAAACAAAAACATAAAATAAAACCAAAACAGTGTCAAACACATTTGAAAAGGCTCTTTTTTTTTGCTAGTTGCTTTACGTCGCACCGACACAGATAGGTCTTATGGCGACGATGGGACAGGAAAGGGCTAGGAGTGGGAAGGAAGCGGCCGTGGCCTTAATTAAGGTACAGCCCCAGCATTTGCCTGGTGTAAAAATGGGAAACCACGGAAAACCATTTTCAGGGCTGCCGACAGTGGGGTTCGAACCTACTATCTCCCGAATACTGGATACTGGCCGCACTTAAGCGACTGCAGCTATCGAGCTCGGTGAAAAGGCTCTGAGCAGGCAACTACTTACCCAACAATGCCACAAAATACACTTTTATTTCCTTTTAAAATTGATGAAACCGATCCATTACTGGTTGAATGCTTTGAAATGAAGAGGTTTCTGCAATAAACATAAGCAGTTTTACGTTGATGTTTATATCGTAATCATTCGTGATCACAGCCAACGGACCTCCTGTTTTATGTAGAATACGAATTACGAGGGCCGATACTTTCCATTTTAAAACTCTCAAATGTATTGGCTCGGATATGAACCGCGATTGCTTATGGAAGAAGAAAGTAATTCAGTTGTTCAGCTATCAACGCCACACTATTCCAATTCTGAAAACGGTAAAAGAAGTCCCTGGACTTAAAACTTATCTATTATTATTATTATTATTATTATTATTATTATTATTATTATTATTATTATTATTATTATTATCATACCCATCTTAATGTACGGAGGAAGTCAAACTTCTACAACATGAAAATCTAAAAATACCTATTACTTCTACGTTGAAAACCACTTGACACTTGAAAATGTCTCCCGGAAATATTTCACTTCCTTACTACGTGGAAATAGAAGTTTATTTAATAAATGCTTGTCAAGTCTGAAGATTAAGAGAGGTTAAAAAATATTAAAAAATAAATACGTTGAAAGGAAGGCTTTTACGAGCAAAGAAGTGAAAATTGTTATGCGTTCTCCCACGCTTAAGATTGCGGGAACGAATCCTGGCACTGCCGATAAGCATTTACGAACGTTCATACGAAGGATGATCAACAAAGACTGAGACTGATTTTTTCCTGTAGCTCCCGTGACAGTTTCCTATCTATAACATAAATATTTGAAAAGAGCGGGTTTTTATTTACAATGTCCGTAGGCGGCAGCACTCTCGTATCGGTAGGTTGGTAGTAATGCTGTATTTTGTAGACTATACGTGCATTTCGCATACCAGACAATGGAGGTGACGCGAAAGGAGCAGTGCAGCGCAATCAAATTCTGTTTTCGTTTAAACCATACAGCCACTAAATGTTACGGAAAGCTCAAGCATCATTATGATCCTGAAGGAAAACAAGCCACCACACTGTGGAAATCGCCAAAAAAGGCAAAATGTGTTCCATTCGCAGGGAATCACATTTTTAATTGTAATGGAATGATTTACCAGCATGCACTTCCCCCTCACACTACTGTTACTACACGTCAGTACTGGATACACTGAGGAAGCATATTGCAAAGAAACGACCAGAGCTTTCTCGAACTAGGTGGCGACTTCATCATGACAATGCACGGCCTCACGTCGCAATCAAGTAATGCAGTTTATGGACCGATTCAACATTACCTGTGTACCGCATCCACGTTATAGCCATGCTCTTGCATCCTGTGATTCTTTTTATTCCCATCACTAAAGGCATAGCCTAGGGGCATTCGATTTGAGAACTCTGAAGCAGTGCTCAAGAAAAGTGAGGCGATTCTCAAGGACCTGACAAAGAATGTCTGCAGCATGTGTTCAAGGACTGGCAGAGACGCTATAAAAAGTGCATTGAAGTAGGAGGGGAATACTTTGAAGAAGATCACGTAAACATTGAAATGGAGTAATAAACATATGTGAAAAATATCAGTCTCAGTCTTTGTTGATCAGCCCTCGTATTTTTAAAAATACCAGTGTCAGTAGATTTACTGCCATGATAAAGAACCACCTTTAGAGCAAGGTGTGTCTCAAAATCGATAGTAGTTGATGAAACGTGAAACGCATACAGTTATTACTTGTTATTAAAAATAAAGTTCAAGTTAGCCTATAATGCAAAATGGCGGGGGTCAAACGACGTGTAAGGGAATGATCGATCGGTGGAAGTTACTTCTTTACTTGTAGCTGTTGTTGTAGCCTTATGCAAGGGGCCTCGGATATCCTGGCGACCAGTTTGTGTGCTGACAAGGGACATTTTTCGGACCACCAACGACAACAGTCAAGTAACTCTGTGGGGTGAACAAGCAGGAAGTATGGTATGAAGTGCGGCATTCCGCAATCACACAACCCCTAAAATAAGGCTTGTGCAAGCAGGGCGCACGACTAGAATGATTGCAGTCATAACGTGCCAATCACATATGAGACATGTAAATGCTGGGATTACGTACACCATCTTAAATCTTCGAATGTTACATACACACCTCATTCCACACCGTGGAATTGTGTGTGAGAAGGTAGTGTTGCAAACAAAGTTGCATTTCAGACCACGAGCAAATAATGACGGCAGTGGAATCACAGTCAGGAGCATCAAGAGCAGCAAAATTAAGGTCTAACGCATTACGGAACGGAAGTGGCGTCTCCTGCGACACGTATCCAGATGCTATTCGCGCACAGTGAAATATACGCTGGTACTGCGGTGAACTCAACTGACTGTATACTTGAAAATGAAGATCCTGTCAAACAGACTGACGGCATTCTCATCATGATGTACGCAGGCCTACTCTTCCATGCGTCGCGCAAATAGTTCGTACCGGGGAAAGAAATACCACGTCTATAGACTGACACTACTTACAAGGAGAGGCCAAACGAGCTTCAATGTATATATAGAGAGAGAGATCCAGCACTAACTGTGAGAACGTTTAGGCCTATATTAATTTCAGGTAGAAAATACAGTGTACTGCAATTTACACAATATTTTTGTTCTAATTTTTATCTTCATGTTCCCTCAAATATTAATATATTTTGTACAAGGTTCTCAGACAAGTACGGTGACCACTAGAACACCACTCCGGTTGACTGTGATGTAACTCTCCAATTATACATATGCGTTGCATTGGAATCGGGGGACTCATCAATTTTTCGGAACCTATTAGGTTGCGGACCTGACATGTTTAAGTAAAATTTGTTCGCCTTTTTAATGTACCGGTACTGTCACCTCCACTTTGTCCGAAGCGGATCCTGCGTCATGACATATGACTTCATTTCTTTCGAAAACGAAAGCGTATTGACCTAAACCCTTATACACGAGTTACTGTTGAGTGTCGCCCCAAAGGTACATTGAAGCCGCAGGGTCTGGCCTCTCTTTGTTAGTGGTTTTAGGCGTATTATTTCTGTGTACATGTTTACATCTCCGTGTCCGAAGGTTTTGATCGATAAACTTACATTGGCTTGACCACACCATAAATCCAACAACGGAAGCAATGCTCTCCTTAGTTTCAGTATCTTAAGAATCCGGGACAGTACGATAGTTGCTGACATCTTACCACTGGTGCTGCAGTGATATTCTATATTTGGAGGCTGGTTATTTGTAGTGTGTAGGAAACACGTATGCCTAATTTAACACCCGCTTCGTTAAAGCAGATGTATCGTTGTGAGGCGTCCTGACCTGGAAATAAAAGCTGAATAATGCAGTGGGTAGTAGAGGCAACACTTTGAACAGCAGCTTCAGTCGCCTTTTTCCCGGTCACTGATAGGTTCCCATTTGACGTGAATTCATACTCAAATCGATTGTGGTCCGTATTGAACACCTTGTAGGCTTCGACTGCATCAGCAGAAATGAAGGCCGTAACTTCACACCCAAATTCCACTGCTCTGGTCCTTACGGCGATGTTAAGAGTAACATTTCGCCTAGTAATGAACCTTGTGATATTGCACGATGTTATGGTGGCGTTTGAACTGGTGCAGAAAATACTTGCTGGATTGAAAACTGAGCAGACGCGGTTAAAATCCTCGTCCCAGCCGAGAATCGAACCCGGGACTTACTGAACCGAACCATTCAACCAAGAAGGTGAACTGTATTTTTTTAGTAAAACATTGATCATTAGATATCGGATTTTTTTTGCAAATGCATATTTTGTTTGCCGATATGTAGACCTCCGAAACCGACAAGGAATTGCGTTTGAAGGTGAAATTATATCAATTATTAATATTAAGTTTAATAGTGCATACATTTCAAATTTCGGATACATTGTACATGTTTTCGACTGTTATTGTGCATATTTTAACATGTTTTATAAGCAATCTTCAAGAAAATGTAAAATGATTCATGCCATGAGCTCTTTCGGCAATGAAACTGTTCAAAGGGAACTGTCATTTATCAAGACATTTCCAAATCATACAGCATCAATCAAGAAGTTAGAAATACGTGGGTTGCGTCTTGATAATTCGCTGGACATTATGGAGAACGTGAAGCGTGAACTGGAAGGTATCCAGAGAACCTCGGACATGTCCTTAAACGAAATCCGGGCTACGACATCAAGGTAGCTACTCGTATAAACAAATACTCGTATTTGGCTGGTACTGATAATGTGGATCTACCAGAATGTTTAATACCTACACTATATCCCGAATTCAAGTACTATCCTGTCGCTTCCGTAGATGTAGAGAGATCATTCTCAGCATTGAAGCTAGTTTTAACAGACACCGCAGATTTTTTCCAGAAAACTCGGGCAAGATAGTTGTAGTAAACTGCAAAGCAAATTATGGACAGGGAAGGTAGGGTGTGCAGTGTAAAATGAAAGAGGAATATGTATTTAAGTGTTTTTCTTCACGTTTGTGTTTTTGTTTTACGGTTTTCTTACGAACCTACTAATTGATTTGTCATGTGTATTAAATAACAGACTGCGTCTTATCTAGGAGACGTGTGCATCTTGCTTTAACAATGAACACTGATAGACTGATACATCTCACAAACTACGCACGGATTGTTCGTACTAGTGGACCAGACGCAGCTGGAAGTAGTGTGACTTTTTCATTCAGCCCTGGTTATCTCAGGAGAGATAGGTGGTGTGAAAAGTACCGATACCGGTGCGCTTAATTGCGCTCCTCACTCGGTATGTAATAATTGTATTAATTTATGATTTTTAAAATTCTGACTCGGGAAGTAATTATTAGATGTGTGGGGGTTGATTTATGTGTAGAAAACTATATCTGTATTTCAGCATATGTGTGTGTGTGTGACTAGGGCAACGGCCTTACTGTTATGTTGGCTGACACAGTAATTATTGGCGTGCATCGGTATGTGGTAGTCCTGGGTGGTCACCCATCCACGTACTGACCACGCCCAATGTTGCTTTGGTTTGCAACGGGACTGTACCGGTGGTAAAAATTGCAAGAAATTGCGTATGGCTTTTAGTGCCGGGAGTGTCCGAGGACAAGTTCGGCTAGCCAGATGCAGGTCCTACCGGGCGAGTTGGCCGTGCGGTTAGGAGCGCGCAGCTCGCATCCAGGAGATAGTGGGTTCGAACCCCACTGTCGGCAGCCCTGAAGATGGTTTTCCGTGGTTTCCTATTTTCACACCAGGCAAATGCTGGGGCCGTACCTTAATTAAGGCCACGGCCGCTTCCTTCGCATTCTAGGCCTTTCCCATCCCATCGTCGTCATACGACCTATCTGTGTCGGTGCGACGTAAAGCAAAATAGCAAAAAAAAGATGCAGGTCCTTTGACATGACGCCCGTATTCGACCTGCGCGTCGTGATAAGGATGAAATGATGATGAAGACTACACATACACCCAGCCCCCGTGCCAGCGTAATTAACCAATTACGGTTAAAATTCTCGACCCTGCCAAGAATCGAACCCGGGACCCCTGTGACCAAAGACCAGCACGCTACCCAGTACCGGTGGTATTACGCAGTGATTCGCATATTTATAATTTGTAAATTATAATTTATGCGAGTGTGCGGATGTTAGAATTTAGAAAAGCTTTCATTCGGCTGTTTATTAATAGTAATGATTTTATGTATAGGTGTGGGTGAATTGTGCGAGTCTAGAAAAGGAATATTAGTTTGCATTTCATACAAGTGTTTAGTAGCATCAATATAAGTGCATACTTAAATGCATATTTCACCACTTTTTGCAGCATAGTTGCATGCTTTTATTGGTCATTTTGTACAGCATGTAGGCCCTAAATCCGATGTCTAATGATCATATACAGAGCTGATTAAAGATTGATATCTACAATCTGTCTTAATAAGAACGACGATACCGGCCGAGTTGGCCATGTGGTTAGGGACGCGCGGCTGTGAGCTTGCATCCGGGAGATAGTGGGTTCGAATCCCACTGTCGGCGGCCCTGAAGATGGTTTTCCGTTGTTTCCCATTTTCACACCAGGCAAATGCTGGGCTGTACCTTAACTAAGGCCACGGCCACTTCCTTCCAACTCCTAGACCTTCCCTATCCAATCGTCGGCATAAGACTTATCTGTGTCGGTGCGACGTAAAGCCACTAGCAAAAAAAAAAAAACAAAAAAAAAACAAACGATAAAATGTTCAGTCCTGCTGGTAAAGTTCCAGTCGGTTAGGTAGCCCTCATTGTCAGTTTGTGAGAGTTTCGCTTCAAAAGAAAGTCACCGCACGTGCTGAATGACATTCTTCTACGATAGGAGTGCGGTAGCGATGGTCAAATGAGAACATTCCCACTAGCTTATCTGGCACAAGATCAAACAGGACACGGACGCGAGAGCATCGTCCCATTGTTCGGAGAGTACTAAAGAAATTCCTACAGTATCATCTATTTCAATTCGAGTCACTGTGGCATTTCATCTGACTCGACTTACAGTATTAATATGTGTGTCTAAGCGCGTTTCTGCAGAATGTTGTTCAGAACGTTCAAATTATACAGTTGCTCGCATGAGTATTCGTCCATCTGTCCTTTTCATATATTGAACACCAAAAATGCATTACAAGGCTTCGGGTACGTTCAGAAACAAATACGCAGGGAATATGCAATATATACGTACAATAATACCGGCAGAATATACCTCTTGCACGTCAATACTCTTTAATTAAAGATAATGAGTGTGGTTGGGCTAGGAAATGGCAACGTAAAGGTATTCGTCCACCTTGTGCACTGGCTTATATAACGAACATAGCATTGAGGAAGTGAGACACATAACCAAGCTCAGTCCATCAGTGATACGAACAGTGTCGGTGAGTCAACATCTAGTGCATGCCTTTAGTATAATGGGTAAGATAAGGGAACGAACTGATGTTGAACGCCAACGAATTATCCAACTCCACCAACTTGGTATGATAATTTCGTGTGGCTATTTCTAGCCGAGTGCATCCCTTGTAAGGCAGAGACCCTCCGATGAGGGTGGGCGGCATCTGCCATGTGAGGTAACTGCGTGTAATTGTGGTGGAGGATGGTGTTATGTGTGGTGT
The DNA here is from genome assembly GCF_040414725.1 of Anabrus simplex. Lineage (NCBI taxonomy): Eukaryota > Metazoa > Arthropoda > Insecta > Orthoptera > Tettigoniidae > Anabrus > Anabrus simplex. The sequence goes on along the minus strand of NC_090266.1, from coordinate 1,144,603,967 downwards.
GTGAGTTGCAGGGATGTTGGGGACAGCACAAACACCCAGCCCCCCGGCCATTGGAATTAACCAATGAAGGTTAAAATCCCCGACCAGGCCGGGAATTGAACCCGGGACCTTCTGAACCGAAGGCCAGTACGCTGACCATTCAGCCAACGAGTCGGACACCAACTTGGTAATTCGCAACGAGTAATTGCTGAGAAAACCGGAATACCGCGAACTACAGTCGCAAGTATCATTCCGCGATATACTACGTAAGATCAGTGCAACTGTACTCAACAGAGCAAGAACTGGGCTAAGGAAGCTGACAGCACGCGAAGAGCGAAGCATTATACGCACCGTCCAGAAAAATCCCCATGTATCTGGACCTGTACTTCGAATAGAAGTACAAACCTCCACTGGGAAGAACATCAGTACCGACACCGTACGACGTGTGTTACACAGAGCTGGTTTGCAGGGGCGTACAAGTCGGAAGAAGCCCTGGATAAGTGAGGTGAACTGTAAGAAGAGGCTGGCGTTTGCCAAACAGTACGTTATGAAGCCACCAGCATTTTAGAAACGCGTGTTGTTTACGGACGAGAGCAAATTCTGTTTATTTAATTGTTCTGGAAAGCGACGTGTATGGAGAAAGAAGAACGCCGAGCTCCAAAGTCAAAATCTGCAACCAACCGTAAAATATGGAGGAGGTTCCATAATGGTATGGGGGTGTATGTCGGCGACTGGGGTAGGCAACTGCCATATAATTAACCTGAACGGATGGATAAGATGGTGTATTTGAATATATTAAAGCAACACTTATCACCCAGCGTAGCAAAATTAGGTCTTGGTTGTGGGTATTTCTTCCAGCAAGATAATGACCCTAAGCACACTGCTCGGGTGGTTAGGGAATGGCTACTCTGCAGTACACCTCATGTGCTGCAGATACCACCCCAGTCCCCATATTTAAACCCCATAGAGCATTTATGGGCGGAATTAAAGTGTAAACTGAGCAAGCAGGGTATTCCCAATAAAGAAGCTCTAAAGCAATACTTCATGGAAGAATGGCACAAAATAGGCCCGGAAGTGACAGAAAAACTGGTGACATCCATGCCGAAACGCCTGCAAGCCGTTATTGATTCCAAAGGACGTTCGACGCGCTACTGATACTTAGGAAATGACTGAACATTCCTTGAGTTCTTATAATGGACGAATACTTTTGCAACGTGACTTTCCTGCAAGCAGTGCGATTGTTTTTAATTTGTTCCAAATGCGAGTACTTAGGGTGCTATAAATTATGTCCTCAGCTGTTCAGGTGGCAAATAAAACATACTATTACTTGTTTACAATTAACTTCTTTATTGTATTGGTGCTGTTGGCTGTTGTCCTCACATGACGAGCGCGGACGAATATGTTTGCGAGCGGCTGTATATGAAAGTTTGACCTGGAGAGAAAAGAGCAAATGGAAGTCACGCTGTGTGCAGAATCTTGATTTTTTTACGGTAAAATGATTGTCACACACTTATCTTAGAGTATAATTAAGTCCTGGTGTTGAGACACACACACAGGACGTCTACTGTCTACATCATCTAGACCCCGAGTGGGCACGATAGGCGAGTAACATCGCTACTGGCTGCTCACCAAAGATGGCCATGTTTCCAATCCCAGCCAATACACACGGGATTTTCGAAATGAAATACCACGTCCCTGTCATTCGAGTTCCAGGTAAAATTGGAGGTCACGTGACTATGATCAAGTTGTCAACAATCACGTAAATCAACAAGCTAGCTTGTTTACTTGTTTCATTCATCTAGAACACAAGTTGGTAGTGCATCACGACTGATCGACAATAAGTTGGTCGAATAACAGACCTTAGGGTTGTCATCATCACTTTCAACCTAGGAAATCGCATGTGTCAACAAGATAATGCTCGCCATCGTATGAAACGGGATAATTCTCCCGGGAAATGCAACTCTACAATGATACGCCAGGTTCACGTACATTAGCTTACGTACCACAGGGCACTAAAATTCTAGGCAGGAAGATCCTGTATCATACGTGAGATTAGAGATTGTTCCCTTTCGCGTACCATTTGTCAGCCAAAGGACAAAAGGGATGTTAGGAGAGGGAGAGAGAGAGAGAGAGAGAGATAGTGCTTTATTTTATTATGGAACATCTCCTGTCACCAGCGCTATATTTTTGCGCATGTAAGCCTGTCTTACAACATGTATTAAAATATACCTTATGAAACAGTTTCGGGTGCTTATTCAGTTTGAACTTCATGCTTCGGATGCCCGCTATCATTTCAGATATTTGAACCTTCAGATCTGTGAACGATGCAGCTCCTCAATACTTATGAAAGGGCTAAAATAGTGGGCTGAACCACAGATACAAAAGTATGAATATTCCTGACAGCTTAATACGTATAACAAAAAATGCAATGCACAAATGCCCCTGATAACTTAATCGAGAGAACTTCTTATGTTAACACCAGCTGAGCGCAGGGAGCTACCTGACCGAGGCAGTGCAGGTGTGCTCGGTTCAATTCGTAGAAAGAGGATTCTATTCCTCATGAGGAAGTTGAAATATGTGTAAATTCGGCTACCACTCTGGAGAGAAACACGTCTGCAAGATTCGCTCAGCCTACATCTGAAACATGTACCATGTTAGTTCTTGAGGGCAAAGACGATCGGGTATAGAGCTAACTACTCTATGCGGTATCCACTACACTAACTCCGTAACACTTGCTGGTGTGAGAGATGGCAGTGACAATCTCTGTGGTAGCAGTACAGGGTGGTCGGAACTACTTGAACCGGATATATCAGTGTTCGCGGGCTGATCATGCTGATAAATTTGAAAGAAATAATTCGATACCCCGGACCGGTGTCATTTTATCAGCTACTGAAGTTAGCCAATCAGATCACTTCGCGGGCGAATGCAAATGCGAGGCGGTGTTTCTAAATCTGCACGTGGCATAAGAGCACCAGTCGAAGAACAAAACTTCGCCAGGAGAGGGGTTTGAATATAGACCACCGAGCCAAAGCGACTACGCAACGTTGACACTGGCTAAAACCAACTGTGTGTTTGTGTTTGAAGCTGATTTCTCAAGCCGTTCTTAAGTCACTTGCAGATTTAGCAACAGCGCCGCGTAAAGCAAATCTGAAGCGATCTGACCGACAAAATTCACAGCTCATAAAATGACAACGGTGCGAGATATCGAATTATATGGTTCATGTTTGTGGGTTACTGTAGTCACGTCCTAGTTCGTGAACCATGGGCAACGGCTGAGTGGCCTAGTAAGTGGTCCTGAGAGTCGGGATACCAGTTGCTATGGAATGGGAGTGGGCATCTCGGACATATTCTGAGTCGTGGCCCTCCTTGTGCTCAGGCGGCTAGGATTATACAACTCACCGGTGGTCCATAACCCGTTAGAGGAGAGATCCTCACTTGGACTATGTGCAAGTAGGGCAGCATCCTGCTTCATGAATTTACCGAGCTCAGAACACTTTAAGCAAGCCTCGGACCTATGGGAGTAATGGAGTCCCACTCCCATTTGACAGGCGAGGGACTCCTTGGAAACAACTTGGCGAACGAAATGGAATTCGATGGGGAGCTATCAATATTAATGGGGCTTATGGAAGAAAGAAGGTAGAACTGGCTGAGTCAGCAAAGAGGATGCATCTGGATGTGCTAGGAGTAAGTGTTATTCGGGTAAGGGGAGATAATGAGGAAGAGATAGGAGATTATAAAGTGTACTTGACGGGTGTTAGAAAGGGAAGGGCAGAGTCTGGGGTAGGGCTCTTTATCAGGAATACCATTGCACGCAGCATAGTTTCTGTTAGGCACGTAAATGAGCGAATGATGTGGGTAGATTTGTCAGTGGGAGGAATTAGGACAAGAATTGTGTCCGTGTATTCACCATTTGAGGGTGCAGATGAGGATGAAGTTGACAAGTTTTATGAAGCATTGAGTGATATCGTGGTCAGGGTCAACAGCAAGGATAGAATAGTGCTAATGGGCGATTTCAATGCGAGAGTTGGGAATAGAACTGAAGGATACGAAAGGGTGATTGGTAAATGTGGGGAAGATATGGAAGCTAATGGGAATGGGAAGCGTTTGCTGGACTTCTGTGCTAGTATGGGTTTAGCTGTTACGAATACATTCTTCAAGCATAAAGCTATTCACCGCTACACATGGGAGGCTAGGGGTACCAGATCCATAATAGACTATATCTTAACAGACTTTGAATTCAGGAAATCTGTTAGGAATGTACGAGTTTTTCGTGGATTTTTCGATGATACAGACCACTATCTGATCTGTAGTGAACTAAGTATCTCTAGGCCTAGGGTAGAGAAAGTGAAATCTGTCTGCAAACGAATAAGGGTAGAAAATCTCCAGGACATGGAAATTAGACAGAAGTACATGGATATGATTAGTGAGAAGTTTCGAACAGTAGACAGTAAGCAGGTTCAGGATATAGAAAGTGAATGGGTGGCATACAGGGATGCTGTAATAGAAACAGCAAGGGAATGCCTAGGAACAACTGTGTGTAAAGATGGGAAAAGGCGAACATCTTGGTGGAATGATGAAGTGAGAGCAGCCTGTAAACGTAAAAAGAAGGCTTATCAGAAATGGCTCCAAACAAGGGCCGAGGCAGACAGGGCTTTGTACGTAGATGAAAGAAACAGAGCGAAACAAATAGTTGTTGAATCCAAAAAGAAGTCGTGGGAAGATTTTGGTAATAACCTGGAAAGGCTAGGTCAAGCAGCAGGGAAACCTTTCTGGACAGTAATAAAGAATCTTAGGAAGGGAGGGAAAAAGGAAATGAACAGTGTTTTGAGTAATTCAGGTGAACCCATAGTAGATCCCAGGAAATCACTGGAGAGGTGGAGGGAATATTTTGAACATCTTCTCAATGTAAAAGGAAATCATCATGGTGGTGTTGCAAACAGCCAAGCTCATGGGGAGGAGGAAAATGATATTGGTGAAATTATGCTTGAGGAAGTGGAAAGGATGGTAAATAAACTCCATTGTCATAAGGCAGCAGGAATAGGTGAAATTAGACCTGAAATGGCTTCATAGAGTAGTAAAATTAGCGTGGAGTGTTGGTAAGGTACCTTCAGATTGGACAAAAGCAATAACTGCACCTATCTATAAGCAAGGGAACAGGAAGGATTGCAACAACTATCGAGGTATCTCATTGATTAGTATACCAGGCAAAGTATTCACTGGCATCTTGGAAGGGAGGGTGCGATCAGTCGTTGAGAGGAAGTTGGATGAAAACCAGTGTGGTTTCAGACCACCGAGAGGCTGTCAGGATCAGATTTTCAGTATGCGCCAGGTAATTGAAAAATGCTACGAGAGGAATAGGCAGTTGTGTTTATGTTTCGTAGATCTAGAGAAAGCATATGGCAGGGTACCGAGGGAAAAGATGTTCGCCATACTGGGGGACTATGGAATTAAAGGTAGATTATTAAAATCAATCAAAGGCATTTATTTTGACAATTGGGCTTCAGTGAGAATTGATGGTAGAATGAGCTCTTGGTTCAGGGTACTTACAGGAGTTAGACAAGGCTGTAATCTTTCACCTTTGCTGTTCGTAGTTTACATGGATCATCTGCTGAAAGGTATAAAATGGCAGGGAGGGATTCAGTTATGTGGAAATGTAGTAAGCAGTTTGGCCTATGCTGACGACTTGGGCTTAATGGCAGATTGTGCCGAAAGCCTGCAGTCTAATATCTTGCAACTTGACAATAGGTGCAATGAGTATGGTATGAAAATAAGCCTCTCGAAGACTAAACTGATGTCAGTAGGTAAGAAATTCAACAGAATTGAATGTCAGATTGGTGATACAAAGCTAGAACAGGTCGATAATTTGAAGTATTTAGGTTGTGTGTTCTCCCAGGATTGTAATATAGAAAGTGAGATTGAATCAAGGTGTAGTAAAGCTAATGCAGTTAGCTCGCAGTTGCGATCAGCAGTATTCTGTAAGAAGGAAGTCAGCTCCCAGACGAAACTATCTTTACATCGGTCTGTTTTCAGACCAACTTTGCTTTACGGGAGCGAAAGCTGGGTGGACTCAGGATATCTTATTCATAAGTTAGAAGTAACAGACATGAAAGTAGCAAGAATGATCGCTGGTACAAACAGGTGGGAACAATGGCAGGATGGTACTCGGAATGAGGAGATAAAGGCTAATTTAGGAATGAACTCGATGGATGAAGCTGTACGCACAAACCGGCTTCGGTGGTGGGGTCATGTGAGGCGAATGGAGGAGGATAGGTTACCTAGGAGAATAATGGACTCTGGTATGGAGGGTAAGAGAAGTAGAGGAAGACCAAAACGACGATGGTTAGACTCGGTTTCTAACGATTTAAAGATAAGAGGTATAGAACTAAATGAGGCCACAACACTAGTTGCAAATCGAGGATTGTGGCGACGTTTAGTAAATTCTCAGAGGCTTGCAGACTGAACGCTGAAAGGCATAACAGTCTATAATGATAATGTATGTATGTATATGTATCAGCATGACCAACCCTCTAACGCTCATATACCCTTTTCACGTTGTTTCCGATCAGCCTGTATTATTCTAAATGAGTTTCGTTACTAATTTTTCCATGAGTTTTTTTTATAATTTGAAGTCTGCATTGTGTATGGATTAAGCCCACCTTCACGACGACCGGATGTCTCTCCTGTCGGCAAACGTATGTGAGGGATGTACATGCTAACTCTTTTCGGCGGTAGTTGGTAGTACGTTGTGTTGAGTGGATATGAAGAAGTGTGCAGTGGGACAAACGAACACAATCACCCAGCTCCGAGTGAAACAAATTAACCAGACTCACTTTAAATCCTCGACCCAGCCGGGAATCGAACTCGAGATCTTCTGAAACGAACGCCTCGCTTCTGACCTTTAAGCCAAAGAGCCGCACAAATGAGGTTCGTTACTCCCTTTAGTTAATTTATTTAATCGTGCCAGAAATTGCCGAAAGTTACAGAAGAAAAAAGTAAATATGCATTTTAAAATGGTACTATAAATACCATGAAATACACTGTGACCAGTGTTTTGAGTTACTTTCGACAGTTGTATTTAAAATTCTAAATATACATACATGATGTATAAGTAAAACACTCAACGTATTTACTTTCTGACCACGCGTCCGGCTAGATAGTGGAGTGGTAGAGTCCCGATCTCAGGTACAAGGTTCAAATCCCAGAAGGGTGGTGGGATTTTAACCATGAATGGTTAATTCCCTCTGAGACTGGGTGTCTGTGCTGTCTCCACATTTCTGTGAAACCGAGCGAGTTGGCAGAACTGTTAGGGTTGCGTAGCTATGAGGTATGCGGGAGATGGTGGGTTCGAATTCCAGCGTCGGCAGCCGTGAAGATGGTTTTCTGTGGTTTCCTATTGTCCTATTGTCATCGAAAACCTTCGACGTGTTAGTGCGACCTTAAACCTCTAGCAAAAACAAACTTCTCTGCAACTCACAACATATAACACGCTCCTCCACCACATATACATGCAGTACTTTACACAGCACATGCTACCCACCCTCCACGGAGAGTTTTCGTAAGAAGGGCTGCACCCAGGCTATGACAGGAACAAGAATACAAATATCAGAGCACGTGGAATTTGGATTATGTACAAGCTGTCTGAAGATTATGGCAAATATTTCCATTTTATCGAACTGATACAGCAGTATACGAATGGAAAAATATTCACGAGTTCCAGTGAGGAAATCGACTCTCCCCAGCATGTTAATCTACAGATGGTTCACAGTGTATTTTATTGGTAATGTTTGTTGTGGCTAGAACAATACTGTAATTTATCAAAGGAAGTGTGTGTGGGGTAGGATTCAATCCTTATTTTGTTACAAGTTGCTTTACGTCGCACCGACACAGATAGGTCTTATGGCGACGATGGGACAGGAAAGGGCTAGGAGTGGGAAGGAAGCGGCCGTGGCCTTAATTAAGGTACAGCTCCAGTATTTGCCTGGTGTGAAAATGAGAAACCACAGAAAACCATCTTCAGGGCTCCGACCGTGGGGTTCGAACCCACTCTCTCCCGAATACTGGATACTGGCCGCGCTTAAGCGACTGCTGCTATCGAGCTCGGTGGATTCAAACCTTAAAGCCAAACAAAGATTTAAAATGTTTCAATTACGACACGGTCGTGTACGCTAAATATTCAAAACTACGTTTACTGTGTTCTGAAACAGAGAGAGCAATCTGTCGACTAGGCCTCACGGGTGCTCACTGCACTCTATTACAAAAAGGAGGAAAACTAGTGATGGATGCTGTTGAAATTTTTATACTCTTCCTGATTTTGTAATTAAGTGGCCTTCTTTAAGTTACTTACCTTCTCTGACGCAATGCATATGCAAATTTCCTCCACTGGCCTTCAAAAGACAAGGCGTGTGATATAACGGACACGTAAGTATTACATTTTGTTCATTTTGAAATATGAAATTCAAGCTTCAAATGAGAATGATTCCATCCTCTCCCAAGTCTGGAGTACTTCCAGAAAATTCTTCTGAACCTGATTCATGCAAGTGCCGAGTCAAGGCATGGTGTCTCAAATATTGGCCAAACAGGAATGTCCAATTCACGATTGTTAAAGACCACAGTGGACAACAGACATACCAACCTCAGAAGTGCAACCGGTTAGTCGCTGTCCTCCTGTACCCAAGACAGTGGGGTCGATGCCAGCTGAGGCTGGTGACAGTTTAAATGTGACAACTACTTGTCGCTCCAGAACGTTAAAGGAATCCTGCGGGACAAAAATCTGACTCACCGTCATCTCTTCAATCAGCCCTTATAGGGTAAACCTCCCTAGCTTCGTGACATTAGGGATTATAAATAAGAAACCGAAACAAATACTCGATCTAGAAATTGTATATTTTACACGCAAGAAACCAATACATTGTTCTACTAACCCATGAAAAAAACATCCAAGAAATACAAAGCTGTTACTGTTATAAAATATAATAAGCGAAGTGGGCATGGTACGTAATTTCGTGATAGCATACCTAATTCTGTGACGCTATATACTTAGATCCGCGATAACTCTTCTTAGCATTGTTACTGTTCACTTGACGCAATTTTCACTCAATTTCAGTATCGGCGTCATTGTCACTGACACATGCACAAATACAGTAGTGGACAGATAAATTTCGTGGAACCATCGTATACACTGCATCCAAGGACTTCTAATACAGATTTCACTGCAATTCAATCAGTGGTGGCAGCTTCGGCCTGATCAGCAACATGGATTTTTGCCTTACTCTATCTTTCCTGTTAATCGCCATCGCAGGCGTTTCCTTCTTAGGTAAAATTAAGTCTGCCACTCTTTGATCAACAGATGGTGTGGAGCCTCTTGCTGCAGTGGACGGCTCATTCTTATGACCCATACATGCTTCTTCCACAGAGAAGTTGACATTTTTTGGAACTCTTGTGAGAGCTGAATCGGAAACTGTTCCAGAATTCAGAGGGAAAATTCCCGATATGATATTCTCCTTAGAAGACGTCTTCAGAAAAGAAGGGTTGAACAGTGCATGAAAATCATAACCACCATGTCTGGGAAAAAGGCTACCTTCTTGAAAGTGCCTCACTTTTCCTTGCCATGCCTGTTTCAGGGCCTTGTACACTGAAATATCCAGTGGTTGCACAATGTGGCTGGAATACGGTGGTATAGTGACAATTATAATTTCATTCTTGGATGCTATTTTCAATACGTTTGGTGATTGACATGGGAATCCATTATCAGTATCACTAGTCTTTCTGCACAAAGGTCTCGAACAAATTCCTCCAAAACCTTCTGAAGCGTTCCCCGAAGGTCATCTGTTCAATAGGCCTGTCTTCTTTTGTTCACAAAACCTGATTTTCAGGCTTGTTACTGTTTCCCCTTCTTCATAAATTTACTTAGGGCTGGAGCCATTATGTCTGACGTGGACACAAAACGTAACAGTCGTCATTTTCCTAAGCAATTATTGCAGTAATAATGCATTTAAATCCTAGTCTGACGACTAAGATTATAAGTATGCTCCTCAGGGAATACAACTGCATGAACGTGCATGAATAATTACTTGAACACCTTACCTTAATAACCTTGCATTACAGTAACAGTCCGACAAAAAGGTGTTTACATCTACACAACATACAATCATCTGCCTGTCCTACACCCAGTGACAATTCCGCTTAGAATATTTTTCCCATGTAAAGACATTCCTGCCATTTGTTGAGAAGTATTTCAGCTCAATGCAGAATGCCCACAATACTTCGTGATAAGTAATATGTCTGGAATCACCGAATAAAGTAGGTTTACCCTAATTTAGTTTTAAGCAATACGCAGTTTGTAGACAACATGTTCCTAAACAGGATTAGTACAACGATACATGAATAAAACAATCTTCAAAAACTAAGGTTAGCCAATGGTAAAAAATAAATTTTCCCTTAAGAATTAATTATCGTTGATCCCGGCAGAGGAGCACTAAGACCAATGGTAGACATACCGAATCGTTAAAAACCAAACTACCTTGCACTACATCAGTTCAAAGTAATTACCTAGACGGCCTTATAGAAGGTAAGGTAAGGTAACGGTTATACTGCCCGAAGGCAGGTCCGAACCTCCGCAGAGGTGTTCCTGAGCCGGAGTTTACGTGCGGTAGGGTGGCTAGTTCCTTTCCACTCCTCCATTCCCTTACCCCCCACCAACAGCGCGTGGCAACCCATCCAACTCCTTACCACGCCGAATGTTGCTTAACTTCGGAGATCTCACGGGATCCAGTGTTTCAACACGGCTACGGCCGTTGGCTCCTTATAGAAGGAGCGCAGTTTAACTGGCCGGAGAATGTGTACCCCCGGTACAATTATTATTATTATTATTATTATTATTATTATTATTATTGTTGTTTTGTATCAAAGGAGACACTGCCGTACACAGGCGCGCTGAAGTTATGAATATTTTAGAAACATATGCATAGAAGAGGAATCGAACTGTGGATCTAATTTCAGATCTCGAAGACTTCACCGGTACTTTACCGATTCATCCACTATGATACACTCCTTGCTCGCAAGAAGCACGCTACTTACTGTACGCACGCCCTTTTCACACTGACGGGTAATTTCCGTGATATACACCTCCCAGTCATGTTTTCACATTGACGGGTAATTTCCATGATACACACCTCCCAGTCATGTTTACAGCGTTCACACAGGCATAACGAGTAAAATAAAATAGTGTCACCTCCCCACCTATCCCTTATACGCTGTAGTTAATGGGTCAGCCACCAGTGAGTGCTGCGAGCGATATGGGCGCGTTACCAAATAGGTGCTTGCATCCCCGGGTAGGTTAGTACATGAGATGCAGACGTGAAGTGGTTCAACCTTGTTTCTATCCGCGTCGAAAGACGACTTCAGTGTCAGTATTGTTCCTTGTACCGGGCGAGTTGGCCATACGGTTAGAAGCGCGCGGCTGTGAGCTTGCCTTCGGGAGATAGTGGATTCGAATCCCACTGTCGGCAGCCCTGAAGATGGTTTTCCGTGGTTTCCCATTTTCACACCAGGCAAATGCTGGGGGTGTACCTTAATTAAGGCCACGGCCGCTTCCTTCCAACTCCTAGGCCTTTCCTCTCCCATCGTCGCCATAAGACCTATCTGTGTCGGTACGACGTAAAACCACTAGCAAAAAAAAGTTCTTTGTGCATGAAATTTTTTTTTGCTAATTGCTTTACGTCGCACGGACACATATAGGTCTTATGGCGACGATGGGACAGGGAAGGACTAGGAGTGGGAAGGAAGCGGCCTTGGCCTTAATTAGGGTACAGCCCCAGCATTTGCCTGGTGTGAAAATGGGAAACCACGGAAAACCATTTTCAGGGCTGCCGACAATGGGGTTCGAACCTACTATCTCCCGAATACTGGATACTGGCCGCACTTAAGCGACTGCAGCTATCGAGCTCGGTGTGCATGAAATTAAGCAGTAAGAGTGTCTAAAAGGGTTTGTTAATAAGTATGCCGTTATGTTCGTTCCAAGTTGTAGACCGGAATACAATAGAATAACCGACGGTGGACACTTTTTCAGCCAGCCAAAACAAAAGGATTTCACAACTTGAAGTGTCGATTCTTATTCAGGGCAAAGGAATTCCGGACGGACTTTCAAGCTTGGAAATCTGCTCTAAAACTTTCAAAAGTACTGGACAGCGGCTGAAGGTGAATATTTTATTGTAATTCATTTCTGTGTGTAATCTGTTGCATGTATTTTGAATTTAAAGTGGACAAGCTCCTTCAAAAGGGTTTTCCAGTTTAACAACGACCTGATGTAAAATAAAGAACAAAGAGGACCTACCTGAAGTTCATTGGCAACTTATAGAGGATTTTCCCTTTATCAACATCGGCTTTCCTATAAGTACTGTAGTAGTTTAATTCATTTGTACTCCAGAAGAAGGGATCTTTCAAATGTATCTCTCTGACCACCCAAACGAAATTTGGTTGCTCTGCCACATACATATCTCAATTACAGACAGGAAAGGAATGGGAGCTTCTTGTGACAGACGGGATCAAGAGGTACAGCAACTTTCTTACGGGCAACGGGTGTACTTCTGACAGGGACAGCTGGTAGGATACTTATCACACCAGCGTGTAGAGATGGAAGTGACCTGATGTTCAGCCTGCTATCTCACAATCTCATGAACGAGTTTGTTCTCCGGATTTTCGTAACGTGTGCACAGTAGATCAAACTGTTGCGACACCAAATTAAACAGTGCCATGCACGATTTTTGGTCACCCTAGTCAACAATACTTTTAAAGCAAAACCTATTCTCATAATATACAGCTCCTGGGAACGTAAACATATTTTGAAGCAGAATATATTGTTCTATACTGTTAGGATAGTTTGAATAACCCACTGTTCGTAATTTCAATTTTTCGAAGGCTTTCACTGAAAATCAGGGGAAAATTCGGGATTTAAGCATTTGAAGTATCGGTACTGTACAATATTGTTTGGTTACATATAAGAATAGACGACAGTGGGATGATTAGCTGCAGTAGCTTACACCGACGCTGTAGGGTGGTAATGCGTTTAAACTTAAAAGAGTGATTACACGAGTTCTACTCATTGTGATTTAGGTTCTAACACAACAGATCACCTTGCTTAACCTAACTTGATCGAATCACTAGTACTTGAATTACGGAATAACATGAAATAAATACAACGTTTGTGGAAAGGTCCTTTTATCTAGGCGCGGTGATTGCATATAGTCGTTCTTCCTGTGTACATTCGGCTCGTTTTACGTTGCTGACATGTAGGCAGCAAGTAGAGCAAGCAGTGTTAGATGGGTTGCTTATCTTCATGAATTTTAAGGGGCTGGTGGACCACTCTGTATTGTATCTGCTAGTGGTTTGAGGTCGCACTGGCAATGATAGGTTTTCGATGACAATGGGGTGGGAAACTGCTGGGACTGGGAAGGATGCAGACGTGGTCCTATCTAAGGTACATTTTAGTTATCTGTCTGGGCCGTTCACTGGTATGAAAATGAGAAACCACAGAAAGGAATATTCGAAGCTGCCGACGGTGAGGTTCAAATCCACCATATCCTGAAAGCAAGTCTGCAGCTACACACACGACCTGTTTCGCGTAGCCACTCGCTGAATTCAAACAATTGATTCATTCTCGACTCCAAGGCTAAGTAGTCAGTGCCCTGACAGTGTGGGTTCCGGGTTCGATTCCTGGCTGGTTCCTGGGATTTTACTTGTAAATGGTTAATTCTCTTGGCTCAGGTACTGGGCCAAACATACCTACAACTCACACAACGCTACCCATCACAACACCAAGCAGCTTCCCATACACGGCAGACGCCGCCCACCATCGTCGGACAGTGTATCTCACAAGGACAGCATTTGGCTGTAATAGCCATACGAAAAGTTAAATAACAATTAGTATTATCGTAACAGCTTAGGCTTCCACGACTGGTGTCAACACGAATATAGAAGAAACGTTCAGGCTTGTAGTTCATGGTCATTTAGCCCGGACGAACTATCCGATGAAACATTATCATTATTATTATTATATTTCTCCGTTAGGGTCTTCTACGGACCACGTGCCAATTTCAACGCTTCATCCTTTGTCGTTCCTTCTTCTTCCTCCAATACTCCACCTTCCTCACTATGTCTCCTTTTCCTCTCCTAGAATCATTTTAAGTCTGTTTTCTTTCCCTTCCGACCTTGGAATCCTTCTATTTTTAACATTTTCTTTCTAAAAATCTTTCACTCGGTTGCTGCTTCTTCTTCTTCTCTTATATTGTTTCTCCCCAAAATATTTCTTGACTTCATCAATCCAGGTTGTTGTTGACCTCTTGTTCCAAAAATATTTGAAGATATGTTTGGTTAACCTGTTGTCATTCATTCGGTATAAATGTCCAAAAATATCAATCGCCTCTTCCGTATTGTTTCTGTTTTTCTAACTTTACGACGCATCGATACAGATGTCTTATGGCGACGATCGGATCGGAAAGGCCTTGGAGTGGGAAGGAAGCGGCCGTAGCTTTAATTAAGGTACAGCTCCAGCATCTGCCTGGTGTGAAAATGGGAGACCACGGAAAACCATCTTCAGGGCTGCCAACAGTGGGGTTTGAACCCACTATCTCCCGGATGCAAGCTCACAGCTGCGCGACCTCAGCCGCACGGCCAACTCGCCCGGTCTCTTGTGTTTTCTATGTTCCGATATATTTCATCACTACTTCTTGATATCCAGTGTTCTCTAGTTCTTAGCGGACCGTGTAATTCTTATTTCCAGTACTGCTACTGTAATTTATTCACCTTGTAATTCAGTCCTAGATATTATTATTATTATTATTATTATTATTATTATTATTATTATTATTATTATTATTATTATTATTATTATTATTATTATCAATCAAGCAGCCAGATAAAAGTGGGCCAAGCGAGGGTGGAGGTCCTGTTCAACCGCTACAGACGAAGGCTTGTCTCTTGTTTTTCACACTAACTACAGAAGAAACCAAAACCTGTTTTGGTGTTTACAAATAACAAAGTACACATGTACACCCACACTCCATATCTGCAGTCACCACTCGTTCATTATCCAAGGACGTTTCAATGTAAACCCCAAATGTCTGTCCTTCCTGACATGTTGCAATACAGATGCTGAGTACGGAGTATACGTTAAAAAAATCCTGTACGTATGTAAGAGGAAACGGAGAGCAAATTACGGAAATTGAAGGATATTACAGGAATTATCAGCAGCACGATACATTTTAACAAAAAACGAGTGAAATCAAAATTGTAGAGATGACTGTGTTTGTGCGTGTTTACGTAACCTAGGATTGGGAATTCGCTGTAGTCTATAGGGAAGGCGTATCTTATTTGTCCGAAGTTAAAATGTAAAATCACCGTCAACATCTATAAAACACCTTCATTAATTATGAACTTCTTTGAAAGTTACTTTCAGAGATTTATACTTTGCTTCTTTCCTCAACCATGCACATTTTTCAATATAAAGTTTATTCGGTTGTGAAAGAAAATAAATCAGCATTTGAACTGATAGACTCTGTCCAATCTTCATAACAAGATAGGCTCTATCAGTTCATTCCCCTTAAAGTCAGAATGACTTTGAATACATTTTCAGAAGATGGTCTGGAAAAAGACCGCAAGGTGTTTACGGAGACACTATCTTGCTTTTATAAAACCGGCACTAAGTACTTTGATAAATGGATGCATCCTATAAAATAATTCAAGTGCTTCAATTGACACTTCAAAATATTGAGGACCTCAGCTTTGAGGATATTGTACCATGTCTTCAATATTTACAGTCAAAGGGTGTAGAAAAAGTTTATTCAAAATAATTCGATCAATTCTGCAACTTCAAGACTTATCCTAAAAATTCAACTTTGGGTAAAGACACAATACTAGACCGGCAAAGGTCAATTTTCTTTAAAAAGTGTCAGAACATCGAGCTTTTTTCTGAACTTTTGAACATTTGGCAGTTTTTTTGTTGCTGATGATAAGATTCGACCTACTTGCCTGCCAAATCAGAGGATAGTGTCTATCGCCCATCAGTTCATAAATACAATGAATTATCCTGGTCGACTACTTTTATTAACCCTTAACCTGTAAGGCCGTATTTCTCGAATGTGCACTGAGGTATGGGGTCTGTCCGGCACCTTGAATGAGTTGTCAGCGTCGCTGCCCTCGGTTCCGTGTGCCTCAGGTTCGATTACCAGCTAGGTCTAGAAACCCGAGTGTAGTTAACTCCTCTGGCTGGAAGAACGTGTGACTGTGATTTTCTTTTTCAGTACACATCTCTTCATACACACACAACCCAACACACCACACTACCAACAACCACAAAAACACAACAATTAATACACCCCTCCACACAGGGTTAGCGTCAGGAAGGACATCGGCCATTAAAAGGGTCAAGTCCACGTGTAGGAGACAGTTCGCAACTGCAACCCGACCATCGTGAGGGAAAAGTGGCAGAAGAAGAACACGACACTATGAGATGAGTTCACAGAGACCACCGATTGAGTAGTCTTTTTCCTGACAGCCACGCAAGGCAAACGGTTACATGATTACGATGTTGCGTATTGGTAGTTCAGTTTATTGTCTACATTGTACATAAATGTTCATTCTCGTAGTAAAAGTGAAGCACATACAACGTGGTTCAGCCTCAAGGTCTAAAAGCTTTACAACATAATTCATTAAAGTTTAAATACCGGTAGTTAGTGCAGTATTGTTTTTACAGGATGTTTTACATTGCACCGACACAGATAGGCCTTATGGCGACGATGGGACAAGAAAAGGCTAAGAGTAGGAAGGAAGCAGCCGTGGCCTTAATTAAGGTACAGCCCCAGCATTTGCCTGGTGTGAAAATGGGAAACCATATTCAGGGCCACCGACAGTGGGGTTCGACCCCACTGTCTACCGAATACTGCATACTGGCCGCACTTAAGCGACTGCAGCTATCGAGCTCAGTGTGCAGTATTTAGTAGTGCAAATTCTTTTAGGGGTAGACACAATAAATGTGCGGGAACCAACAACAGAATACTATATTTCAATTTGAGAATAGGCCTATTCTTATTGTCAAACCCAATGCTACTCAAATTTAGGATTAAGAGTAATATTATATATTCATATCTGTAAACCGACAGTTTATTTCATTTAAATAACTTTAGGAATGTCAGCCCAGAAAAGTGTTTAAGGTGCAGTACGGTACGTCAAGGATGTTCTAGATTTAATAATAGACTAAAGTAAGAAAATACGCTCTTGAATTTACAAATACTTCCATACAGGGCTGTAGTTGATGGTGCTGAGCTCCAATGATTAGAGTATGCCTCTGATTACTTACGCATAGCTTCTACTTTGGTTTCTTTTCTTTTTAATGCCCGGCTCCATGGCTAAATGGTTAGCGTGCTGTCCTTTGGTCACAGGGGTCCCGGTTCCGATTCCCGGTAGGGTCGAGAATTTAAACCATAATTGGTTAAATTCGTTGACACGGGGGCTGGGTGCATGTGTCATCATCATCATCATCATTTCACCCTCATCACGACGCGCAAGTCTCCTACGGGAGTCAAATCAAAAGACCTGCACCTAGAGAGCCGAACATGTCCACGGACACTCCCGGCACTAAAAGCCATAAGCCATTTCACTTCATTTCATTTTCTTTTTAATTTCGCCATTCTGTTAGTGAGTTTTAAGTCTCCAGCTACGCTCGTAATCGTGAACATCGAAGGTTCAACTTGATGAACAACATTATCAGTCAACACTTATTTAAGAACATCACTGTTTGTTGCTTAAGACTTCAGCCTTATGTTCATAGGTACCAGCTGACCGATTTAATACTAATAAATACAGAAAGACGTGGCTGCAAAACCACCGTACTGCAACATTCCGCAATTCAAGAGTTTGTTCCACTGAAAATTAAAGGTGGCACCTTGGAT
This sequence comes from Anabrus simplex, assembly GCF_040414725.1. Lineage (NCBI taxonomy): Eukaryota > Metazoa > Arthropoda > Insecta > Orthoptera > Tettigoniidae > Anabrus > Anabrus simplex. The sequence continues at coordinate 1,144,586,046 of NC_090266.1, read as the reverse complement.
TGTTTTTAATAAATGGCTGTAAGTAGGTCCAGTAGAAAATTACTGTGTAGGCAAATTAAGATTTTCAAACTAGTGCATTAAAATATGGATTTCTTCTGAGTCATCATAAAATGTTCTCTATATGCCTGATTTATGCCAAACCGAAACAGTTTCTTGTAACTAGCTACAACCCACTAATTTTAAACGCCAGTGGGGTCTGGCATCTGGGATTTGTCATGCCCTGAGTTCAAGTATTCCCTGTGAGAATGTTGGGACTACGGCACTGCTTCCATAAGCTTGGAAACACTACATCCGAGGATGAAAGACAAAAGACATGCATAACAGATACCATTTAATGTTTTGGTGTGTACGTGTTAATGGAACAAAAACATTGAAACTGTCATTAGATTTTTTAAAATAATCTCCTTTGTTCTTGATTACCTTGCAAACCATCGCCTTGCAATGGATCAACTTCTGCAGAGATTCAGGTAAGTTACGTGTCCATTCTTTTTGGAGAAGGAACCTGCATAATTGCGTCGTAGTCGTACCGTATTACTTCGCGTGGATTCTAATCGGTTGAACAAGTGGGACAGGTTTTCTTCTGTTCTGGAGATTAGATACACCTAGACTTTGCAAAGGTTGGATCCATGGCAAATTTCATGCGACCACCTGTAAAGCATAGGGTGAGGCATCTATTCGTCTATAATTGTGTTTTGGAGGGAGCCGCCTAGCCAAGACGGCAAAGGGTGAACGGTTCACCCAGACACAGACAAAGCCCCGAGGGGACTTGGCCCACCATGCGACCGTTGCTCAGTTCGGAGGTCTGCAGATTGCGAGGTGTCGTGAGTTCGCCACGATGAATCCTTCTCTGGGGCTAAGGCGGCTAGAAATAGGGTTAACCTATTTATTTTATTTTGAGACAAGGTTGCAGATCAAGTACCGAGCGAGTTAGCCGTGCGGTTAGGGGCGCGCAGCTGTGAGCTTGCATTCGGGAGATACTGGGTTCGAATCCCACTGTCGGCAGCCCTGAAAACAGCTTTCTGTGGTTTCCAATTTTCATACCAGGTAAATGCTGAAGCTGCACCATAATTAAGGCCACTGTCGCTTCCTCCCCACTCCTAGCCCTTTCCCATCGCCGCCGTAAGATCTATCTGTGTCGGTGTGACATAAAGCAACTTGTATATATACAGATGAAGTATTTATCGTCTAATACTACAGGGGTCTCATTGGCCAGTGCGAAGATGTCTCCCCTTCACTCTGGTTTCCATGCGAGATTAAATCCTCCGCGCCTCTCTCGGCCATCGTTTCTCTTGCACACACCTAAATTCATTGATTGTGGGTGTAGGTATACTGTACTTGGTTGACTCGATGTATCTAAACAGTGATGAGAAAAATAGGTGGGCATCCTCGAGAATCAAACTGTAATCTTCCCTGTTTTATAAACGGATGCATTACTCCTTATTCAAAGGCCGTATTTGCAGAATAAGGGAGAAGTGTACTTCTTCATTTCGGAGCATAGAAGTTCAGTCATGAATTCTCCGTGTCAGTGTCTGAAGTCAGTCTGATAGCCTACATAGTTGTGGGAGTGTGTACTAGTGCGTTTATATGCGATTAACTGATTATAAGAGCGGAAAAACCCGCAAGTTGGCTAAGCGGGTTGTGTAGCTGTAAGACTGCATTCGTGGGATAGAGGGTTTGGACCGCAGTGAGGGCAGTTCTCCGTGGTTTCCTATATTATACCTAGCAAATGATGGAACTCGAGCTGACTTATGGCCACGGCCACTACTTCAAAAATGTCAGTTAATACGTTTTTATTAGGAAGTGTACGTTAGATATTAAACCCTCCGGACAATCTCTGGTAGCTCAAGTACGTAAAGCACGGAAGCCAAATCTTGTTAGAAGGAAGGTTTCCAACCCAATTATCTTCTCAGCTGTTATGAGAAGACGAAATGTAGCCTACTAGGTTTTGATTAATGTCTCTTCAGTTAATAAGACGCCAGTGAGTCTAAATTTTGTACCGGAGGGGTCGCATTTAAACAGCCTCAAAAGTCACCGATCTGATTTTTTTTTTTTTTTGCTATTTGTTTTACGTCGCACTGACACAGATAAGTCTTATATCGACGATGGGATAGGAAAGTTCTAGGAATGGGAAGAAAGCGGCCGTGGCCTTAATTAAGGTACAGCCCCAACATTTGCCCGGTGTGAAAATGGGAAACCACGGAAAACCATCTCCCAGATGCAAGCTCACAGCTGCGCGCCCCTAATCGCACGGCCAACTCGCCCGGTCGACCTGAAAGTAGGATAGAATTCACTATCCCGGGATTAGAAGGACAGCGAGTAACCGACTGGGGTACAGTGGTCGGTCGACACAAGGGTTGAAGCCCCAATCGGAGTCTGATAGGAAATACTGTATTTTTCTAAACTATATTGTCCATTCCACCTCAGTCACGATGTACTTCAACAGGACTACGGAGACCAGACGTCCTCATTTATCCGGACATGTCCTTCTTTTTAGACCACTGTCCGGGATCCGGGCAATTCTTTAAAATACTTAAAATGTCCTCCTTTTTTGTGAATCAGCTAATTTTGGGGTAATCTCTTTTACTATTTCGTTTTTACAAGTATTATTCATTACGCGAAGGTATCATCGATATCATATCTACTGTATGTACAGAAATGTGACTATGTATTATTCTATTCATGCCTTGGATTGTGATAATATATGCTATTTACCACTCCGTATACTGCCTGCTTCTCTCTGAGCAATATCCCATCAGAGTACTGCTATGTTAAAGTGTGACAACGTGACAAGCGACAGGAGAAAACCGGGGTTAGAAGGAAGTCTGTTTTAAATGGATGGCGCCGAAAAGTGACATTGATTATTGTAATGTTGAAAAATGTATTCTGCATATGTAAGCTACACTGATCAGCCAGAACATTATGACCACCTGCCTAATAGCCACTATATCCGCCTTTGGCACGGTTAACAGCGGCGACGCGTCTTGGCATGGAAACAATGAGGCCTTGGTAGGTCGCTGGAGAGAGTTGATACCACATCTGCACACACAAATCACGTAATTCTCATAAATTTCGGGGAGGGTGGGGGTGGGGGTGGGGGGCAATGAGCTCTGACGCCATGTTCCATCACTTCCCAGATGTGTTCGAACGGGTTAAGATCTGGCGACTTTGGGGGCCAGCGCATCAAATGCAACTCGCTACTGTGTTCCTCGAACCACACCATCACACTCCTGGCCTTGTGACATGGCGCATTATCTTTTTGAAAAATGCCACTGCTGTTGGGAAACATGATCGACATGGAGGGGTGTACGTGGTCTGCAACCAGTGTACGATACTTGTAGGCTGTCATGGTGCCTTGCACGTACTCCAGCGGACCCATGGATGCCCACGTGAAAGTTCCCCAGAGCATAATTGAGCCGCCCCCAGCTTGTCTCCGTCCCGCAGTACAGGTGTCAAGGAGCTGTTCCCCTGAAGGACGACGGATTCGCACCCTCCCATCGGCACGATGAAGAAGGTATCGGGATTCATCAGACTATGCGACGCTCTGCCACTGCGCCAACGTCCAGTGACGATGGTCACGAGCCCATGTCAGTCGTAGTTGCCGATGTCGTGGTGTTAACACTGGCACATGTATGGGTCGTCGGCTACGGAGGATCATCCTTAAGAGTGTTCTGTGTACTGTGTGTTCAGACACACTTGTACTCTGCCCAGCATTAAAGTATGTTGTTAGTTCCGCCACAGTTCGCCGCCTGTCTTGTTTTACCACCCTGCCCAGCCTACGACGTCCGACATCTGTAATGAGGGGTGGCCGCCCAACCCCTCGACGTTTGGACGTGGTATCATGGTTTCGCCACTTGTTGAAGACACTCACCACAGCACTCCTCGAACACCCGACAAGTCGTGCAGTTTCCGAAATGCTCGTGCCGAGCCTCTGGGCCACATCATTCAAACTCAGATAGATCGCGCTTCTTCCCCATTCTACACACGTACAGCACGCTTACTGATACTGCATGCACCATGCGTGTGTCTAACTAGCAGTCATTCCTCGTCAGGTGACGCTGCTATCGCCTGGACGGGTTTATATCGATAGTGGTAGGTGGTCATAACGTTCTGGCTGATCAGTGTAAGTCTAAATCCTTTGAAACTGATGATGTGAAAAATTTTGATCAGTACTGCAATTTCAAATAATTTCTGAATGAGAGTGGTAATGACCCTGAGTTTAACAAGTTACCTTGAAGTCAGAAAAGGTAGATCAGTTGACTGTAGTTCACAGTTATTAAAACTTGCAGAAAATTTTTTCTTCTAAACCAGGGAACAATGCAAAATGTAGGAACACTATTTCACTGATCTCAGCACAACTGACTGGTAATAGAAGTTTCAAATTACAATATGTGAAAATCTTAATGCTTCAATATAATCTTAAAAGGAATTTACATGTGTATCTTTTTGTATGTTAGACACGCCAAAACTCCTAAAGGCAACTGCATCTTCACAAAAGTATCAGCAAGGCCTATAAATTAGTTTCATTGTTTAAATTTTGTAAGAATTTACTATATAATACGGAAATTGATAAATTTTGTTTATGTATGTGAAAATTAGAAAGAAAACCTACAACCGGTTTTCCAGTCAATGGCCGGGTCAGGGGTGGAATGAATGAAGCCCCCATCTTGCGGCGAGGATAGGAATTGTGCCGGCTGCCGAAGCCTGTCGCACTCCTCTGGGGCAATGATTAATGACTAACAGATGAAATGAAATGTTAGTGGAGAGTTTTGCTGGAATGGAAGATGACAGGGAAAACCGGAGTTCCCGGAGAAAAACCTGTATCGCCTCCGCATTGTCTAGCACAAATCTCACATGGAGTGACCGGGATTTGAACCATGGAACACAGCGGTGAGAGTCCGACGCGCTGCCGTCTGAGCCACGGAGGCTACGTATGTCAAAATTAGAATACATGTCTAAATTCAGACTATCAAGGGAGGATTTTTGTGTCCTCTTTCTTCTGGCATTGTCCTCCTTTTTAAATAGTTTTGTCCTCTTTTTTATCTATTTGCATCTGTTCACCCTAAACAGGAATAAAGTTCAATATCACTTCCTGAGAACAGTTATAATATCTGGCTGTAATGTAAAGAGGTTGCGATGCGAAGTCACAAACAGAACCCTGAAGGCGGATAGTGCGTATTCTCTTCAGTTCATTGAAGCAATTACCGGAACGAATGTCAAGTACGTAAATACTAATGATCATGAAATGGATAAGTCAACCTCAAGCAAGTAACAAAATGTAATTGCTTAAGAATACAATACATTAGACTACGCAAACTAGGAGAAAAATGATCTTTTTTTTTTTTGCTAGTTTTTTACGTCGCACCGACACAGATAGGTCTTATGGCGACGATGGGATAGGAAATGGCTAGGAGTGGGAAGGAAGCGGCCGTGGCCTTAACTAAGGTACAGCCCCAGCATTTGCCTGGTGTGAAAATGGGAAACCACGGAAAACCATTTTCAGGGCTGCCGACAGTGGGGTTCGAACCTACTATCTGCCGAATACTGGATACTGGCCGCACTTAAGCGACTGCAGCTATCGAGCTCGGTAAATTGACCATTTAATACGGTTCGTAAAATAACGAGAATTCATACTTGCATATTTATTAAAGAATTGCAGCCACGTAAGCAATACCAGAAATGATTAACACTCGTCCGCTTTCTATCGAGCTCACGAAACAGAAACATTTTTTCTTTTAGCTGGCTCTTTTACGTCGCGTTAACACAGAGGTTTTCAGCGACGAATTATGGGAAACGGCTAGGATTTAGAAGAAAAATCCGTGGCCTTAATTAAGATACAGCCGCAGTGTTGTCCTGATGTTCAAATGAGAAATCATGCGAAACCATTTTCAGGGCTGCGAATGGTGGGGTTCGAACCCCCATCTCCTGAATCCAAGCTTACCGCTACAACACTAGAACCGCATCGCTAACTGGCTCGGTTAAAACAGAGTAAACCTATCCTAAGTCATACTTTAACACGACTCGAACCAACCAGCAATAATTACTAGTAAGTGAACTGGGCAAAATAATAAAATAAACTCGTGTGCTCATGCCGAGGTGGTGCAGCTCTTTTCAGACACACCCCGAATGGGGGTGAGCTGTATGTGCCATTTTAACCAAACACCAGCCCTCCTGCCAATCTTAAATCTCTGGCAGTATCGGGAATCGAACCCAGGCCTCGGAGGACGGCAGCAAATAGTGCTAAACGTTACGCTACGGAGGCGGACAGTGAACTGAGGTAGGCCTACCTGGTGTATACTTGTGAATGGTTTTGGGAAAAAGTGTGATAGCCATAGGTGAATGACATCGTTATTGGCTTCTCCTCGAAGTGCCCGTGATCCTAAACGTGGTCACTGCACGAGGGATTGTTGAAATTAAAATCACGTTCCCGTTAGGATTCACGTAAAACTGGATGTCCGGTGGCTATGATGACATCAGCACTCATGTAAAAGCACATGCTTGCTTTTGTAGGTTTTAATTAATTAATTAATTAATTAATTAATTAATAATTAATTAATGTTATTTGCTTTACGTCCCACTAACTACTTTTTAAGGTCTTCGGAGACGCCGAGGTGCCGGAATTTAGTCCCGCAGGAGTTCTTTTACGTGCCAGTAAATCTACCGACACGGGGCTGTTTTATAGGTTTTATCAACTGCTCACCGGTCCCTTTACACAGAGGTGGAGTGTGATTCCAGTGATTATAAACCACCCCAAAGACCGACTGTACCGGTTTATTTTCCGCAAGTCGTTCGGAAAGAACTTTCTATGAGCATGCTTCCAATTTTCAGTCGTGTCATTCCATCCACTGGCGGTCCCAGCGCATACCTGTACCTTACTTACATTCAAATAACAGATGCACAACAGAAAGCGATGATAAGAATCCACAGCGACTAACAACATGCTTCTTAGAAGGAAGGATAGACACAATAACATGATTAACTGCGTCACACACACACACACACACACACACGCACACTCTCTCTCTCTCTCTCTCTCTCTCTCTCTCTCTCTCTCTCTCTCTCTCTGTCTACCAGAAGTCGAATGGGCACAAAGAAAACTAAAACCAAAAGCATCTGCGAGTCCAGACCTAATTCTCCGCAATATTAACAAAGGAGAATTCCTAAGCAAACCTCTACATTACCTATACAACCTTGCCATCAAAACTGAAACATTTCCATCTGTCTGGAAGAAAACCCGAGTATGCCCTATTCTGAAATCAGGCAATCTGGTGTTAATTAAAAACGGCTCACCAGTTTGTGCAGAATCAGCATTTGGTAAAGTATTTGAATTTATTGCTAACTACAAGATCATCTCGCACGTACGACCGACAATTTCGGACCAGCAGTATGGATTTGAACAGAAAATATCCACGGTAACAAATTTGGTTCATTTCTGCCACGATGTTTCGACGCAATTATATGTTAGGGAACAAATGGATACTATTTTCACAGATTTTGAAAACGCTTTTGATAGTATAGCTATTGGCCATCACGTACTTTTAAATAAATTTAAGAGATTTGGATTTTCGAAAGCAATGTTCAGATTTTTGAGCACCTACTTATCAAACAGGAAACGGTATGTTCAATATCTTGGTAACTCTTCCATAGTATACACTGTCAATTCTGGAATTCTCCAAGGCTCGAACCTGTTCCCGATCTTCATAAATGATCTCCCTATATGCGTACAAAATCTACATATCTTTTGTTCGCTGATGATTTTAAAATATTCCGACAAATTACTTCAAAATATGACTGCTTGCTTCTGCAGAGAGATCTTGATGATATTGCCAACAAACTTAAATTTAACGTATCGAAATATGTATCGGCTCCATTCACTAGGAAAAAGAATCAAATCATTTTCCTGTACAACTTGGGAATGAACACGCTGTGGGAAGTCAATGAAGAGAACGACCTGGGGATAATACTTGACAAGGTGCTTGCTTTCACCTTGCACTAAGTAAAATAACAGCTGAGGGACACCGATCACTGAGATTTACCATCAGAAACGCAAAACCATTGACGGCGAAGCCGAACATGGCACTCCACAACACACATGCAAGAACAAAACTAGAGTATGTGGCTGTAGTGCACAGCCCGAGGTGCGAAAAATACATCAGGTTAACTGAAAAGGTACAGAGACGTTTCGTAAAATTTGTAGACTATAAAATAAATGGTGTCATACAATCAGCTGTTACAGAATATTAAAATAATTAACCTCGAAGACAGTAGAGAAATTAGTGATGCTACATTCCTCCACAAAATTGTTAACAGTATCGTAGATAACCCACACTTTTTATTCCGGATAAATTTTCGCGTATCTCGTATAAGTTCAAGGCAAAATACAACATTCGAGCATGGGAAAGCACACGCTATCTCAACAATTCAAGACTTTACAAATTGCGTAATATGTTCTGAAAGACAACATACAAGATCTCACTATGTCTACCAAACAATTCTTAAATATTTTCACCACACTGACAAAAGACTAACATGACTGACAAGACACTCCTTAGGTCTATGGCTGTATGTTAATTTGTTTGGTTCAGTTACATCATCGTAAAAATTTAAATAGGCCTACTGTAATTAAAACTCTTAGATTAGGTTAGATTGGGCTAAGATTAATTCATTAACATGCATTTATTATTGATAATGCCCATGTTAAATGTAACTGGAATAGGTTTGTTATAACTAGTGTGTTTTCACCCGGTCGTAAAGCAGAGAAAAATTTTAAAATATAAACAAACAAGAAAAGTCGCATTTGACGTCGGTTCCTTCAACGACCACTCTAAGATCAGATTTTATTGTGTGTTTAATTACATCTGCAGAGAGAGACCTGGGGGAGGGGGGTAAGTATGAACAGAATTTAATTTCTTGATAGTGAACATGCCACTTTATGCCACTCACACCCAGTGATCATTATAATGTGCTTATGTGTGTCTCAGTTTACAACTTTTGAAATGATGTGTACGTAATCTCGGATTAGGCCCATCTCTGATTATGGTAACACACCGCTATACATCGGAGTTTCGTGAAAGTAGATGATAACATGAATGACAGCGTACGACTGAAATGTAGTGGGTGCTAACCCCATATTTTCGAATTTGTGAGTAAATAAATCCCATGAAATATATGCTCATCCTGGATATCATTAATATTTTGTATACTAAACAGACACACATTTTGTTAAATCAGGACACGACAGCATTCAATGCAATCTGTTCATGATCGCATACATGTCAATAAAGATAAAAAGAGGCATTCTATTTATGGATGGTGCTCCTTTTGCGCCTTTCGTGAATGTTAAATTTCATAAAAAGTAACATTACAACCCATAGTAAAAAAGAAATCACATACATCTGCAAGGGTTAAACAGTTTTTCCCTTACTTTACGTCGTACCGACACAGATAGGTCTTATGGAGACGATGGGATACGAAATAGGCTCGGAGTGGAAAGGAAGCGACCGTGGCTATAAGGTACAGCCCCAGCATTTGCCTGGTGTGAAAATGGGAAACCACGGAAAACAATCTTCAGGACTGCCGATAGTGGGTTCGAACCCACTATCTCCCGAATACAAGCCACTTGCTCGAAAAAAATATTTGTGTTAGGGTTGTACTCGTACTAACAAGCAAACCAAAGCCGCGTCATCTCCGTACAGGATATGAAGGTCCTTGGAGAAGTGAAAGGTGCAGGCTTCCACTATCCGCAACCTCGGCACTGTGGGATAAAGTGGTTAGCTCTAGGCTCTGACACTTCTGCCACCAGGAATTAACCTGGTACTTATTTTTGGTGCAGGCTGAGTGAACCTCGCAGCCATGTGGCTACCCGTTTCAAAAATGTTCGACTTTGCCGCTACGGCAAGGCAGACCCTACTCAGATTAGAACATATTGTTCACTAAGTTGGCAACTGTAAGTTATTTTAATGAAAAAACTGAACATATTATTAATTAGAAAAGTATTAATAAAATATCTCAGTTCTGGTTCCGAAACACAAGTTTACGCGTTGTCAGAAATTCCTATCTGGAGTGGCTACTTGTGTACTCCTCCAGAAAGAAATACATTACAGACTGCTTTTAGTAGGGTAGAGTTTACAGTATTTGTGAAACGGTGAATGTTAAAAGCGTTAAAGATATGTGATGCCGCACAAAGAAATGAGTTGTTAGATTTGGTGGCACGGTGGACGGGAATTTGAAGAGCAGTGTTAGTGAACGGACCCCATTAGTTTAAAATGGCTATAAATGTTGAACGTAGATCATGTATTCATAATTCTATGCGTGGCAACAGCTATTGTGCTCACCCGACGTTCGTGTAATTCCAGCCATTGGAACGGATTTTTTTTTCAATTCAATTGGCTTTACGTCGCACCGACACAGATAGGTCTTATGGCGACGATAGGATAGGAAAGGCCTAGGAGTGGAAGGAAGCGGCCGTGGCCTTAGTTAAGGTACAGCCCCAGCATTTGCTTGGTGTGAAAATGGGAAACCACAGAAAACAATGTTCAGGGCTGCCGACAGTGGGGTTCGAACACACTATCTCCGAAATGCAAGCTTACAGCTGCGCGCCCCTAACCGCATGGCCAACTCATCCGGTAGGAACGGAATGTAGCAGAGTATTCGTAAGGTATCGAAGCCCATGCGCTGTTCACCCTCCTTAATTTGATGTCATGAGAAGGAGAGAGAGCTCTCACAATCAGCAGTCATGCATCAGAAACTGTAATAGGTTTAATAATTGAACTCGGAGAAATAATGCTACGTCAGATCTCAGGAATAACCTCCAGAAATTTGTACCTCCTTTCTCAGAATTATCCGAATATGCATACTTGCCGTGAAACGCACGTCAGCCCAGAGCTATGGCACACGATACTGTCGCGAAATCACCGAACGAGTTAGCTACGCGGTTTGGGTCACGTATAAGGTAGCATTCGAGAGATGGTGAGCTCGAACCACACCGTTGGCAGCCTTGAAGAGTGTTTCCTGCGCTTTCACATTTTCTCATAAGGAAAATGCTGGTGCTGTATCGTATATAGACCATGGCCACTACCTTTCTAATCCAAGCCAATTCCCATCCTTGCGTCGCCTAACAGCTTCTATTGTATGCATTAATGCGACGTTAAACACCTAGCAGAAAAAAAACTTCGCCAAATGAAATAACGCACCAATCCGGAGAAGACTGAGGCATTCGAGTCCCTAGGTTAACATTTTCAACTTCCGTTTCTGATGTGGAGAGCAGAGTACACTAGTGTAACATTAAGTTGATTCATATAACTCAATAGTTCCGCGTTATATACGTCCTTTTATTGACACTTCAAATGAAATTTCAGGACGATCATCTTAGTTTTGCAGAAATTGCAATGGTAATCATGTTAGGACGGCATTGTTGTAAATGGAATGGCGTATGGCTTTTAGTGCCGGGAGGACGTGTTCGGCTCGCTAGGTGCAGATCTTTTGATTTGACTCTCGTAGGCGACGTGCGCGTCGTGATGAGGATGAAATTATGATGAAGACGAAACATACACCCAGCCCCAGCGCCAGCGAAATTAACCAATGATGGTTAAAATTCCCGATCCTGCCGGGAATCGAACCCGGGACCTCTGTGACCAAAGGCCAGCATGCTAACCATTTAGCAATGGAGCCGGACGGCATTGTTGTGAAACTGTATTAACTGTAATGAGGCACTAAATATTGCATAAATCAAGAGCTGCAACATGAGCTAGCTTACTCGCGCCCCATTCGACTGTTGGGAAAAGTACAGGGTAGAGGGGTGTAGAGATGAACTATATTTTAATGACCTACATTATAATGGACTCGTGTCCGAACGAGCCGATACTTTTACATGCAATGGTAGAAAGGAGGCAATGTATGATATTAATAAAAAAACACATTTTCAAGAGAAGCTCTACGCAGTCATCAGAAGAGTCCATGGGTCAGACTAGGGCTCTCTACTCAATTAAATAGAACTACTTAACAATGCATGTTAAGTAACATCAGGGGACTGGGTATATCACATCTACGTCAGTATCCATCCTTCCAGGAAGTTCTGCCCCTCCTTTAAGGGAAACTGAACATCACCCGGAAACGTCACCCTATTTTGTAATCTACTGAACAAGAATTTAAACTGTAGGTTTGGAGAGGGCCACAAGAATGGTAGAAATTGCACACTAAAAGGAATTACACGTACTTAGCGATGTTAAATGAATGCGGCTAGACTTGTGAATGAATGGAAGCAATACACCTTAATTTTGCAATACAGCGGAATCTACCTTGACCACTCGGAAGGTGCAGGCAAGCGCGCTGGCTGGAGCGAGTTCCACAACACTACACCACGTGACGTTTGACGTCAATTGTGACCTCCGCGTGCTTACGGGTTGACTCGTAGCTACCAGCCCGCAAAATGCCCGACTGGTTTGCCTGTATGCCAGGGGTAACACGATACGCTAGACGGACGCCTGTTGAATGTAAACCAAAACATTCTGGCAGGGGAAAAAAAAGTGAAAGAAGGATTATACAACTAAAAGGACTCCAACAGCTGGAAATGTATGTTCAGAACATTCAAGAACACCTGCCATATCCTCCCATTATGCCACGAACCTTTGCGGCCCGAGACGGCGCTGAGGAGTGCAACACCAATTATCAACAATGTAAAGGTGGCCAATGGCCTGGCAAAAGCTAGAACCCTGTAAATACTGTCCTCAAACTGTATAACGATTTGTGGAGGAAAACAACGTGCTATTGTTAGCGTTTTGAGCTAGTTCAACCGAAACGAAAGAAACGCCAAATAATTGAGAAAAAAGTTTAGGGATGTATTCCAAAACAATAGGTAGCTATGTAACCGGAGGAATATACCTTAGTCTAGTGAATGTGCCCCCCCCCCAAAAAAAACCCGGGCTGTGAGCTTGCATCCGGGAGATAGTAGGTTCGAACCCCACTGTCGGCAGCTCTGAAGATGGTTTCCGTGGTTTTCCATTTTCACACCGGGCAAATGCTGGGGTTGTGCCTTAATTAAGGCCACGGTCGCTTCCTTCCCACTCCTAGGCCTTTCCTATCCCACCGTCGCCATAAGACCTATCAGTATCGGTGCAACGTGAAGCCAATTGTAAACAAGAAAAAGAGAATGTTCCAACATAATTTAATCCTCGATCAGTATACGATGTTCCAACAGCTCAGCTCGTTGCAGGGCAAGAACATCTGCCAACTTTTGGTGCTCATTTCCTAAAATTTATCTCGAAAAGTACGCCTATATGTGAGGCATGTCCGATGGAAATTGTGACAGCGATAGTACTATCGACTAGCCGCTGGCATGAAAACTTGCGCGCCCCGGATTTGGATTCCGGCGACCTCGAGCGTGATTCTCAATAGGAACATACTGTAGAGTGGAACAAGAAAGGCCTTGAAAACGAGCGAACTGGTCAGCAACCTTACGAAAGTGGGAAGAAGACAATATAACCATCTAGACGTCTTACAAATGGCCACGTTCTCTGAGATTCTTTATACAGTTTTTGAAGGCATAATTACAAACTACGCCATATGCAAAATTACTTGTATAGTAGTTGAGAGTGAAAATAAATAATTAATTAGTCCTTTAGCACGCTATTGTGACAGTTTTTCGTAAATTTACATTGTTCTTGGTTATAAGTAAAGCAATTTCCGAAAGGGGGAGTTTTACAAATTAAGGAACGTAAACAGACGATCGTGATTTCACGTTTATGCAACTCAATCGATGATGTATCCGTTCAATTCAGCCAGCTAAACATCTAAGAAGAACATTTCAGTTAACCGCCATGGGCTGACTAGCAGGAATAAAATATCACCTACCGGGCGAGTTGGCCGTGCGGATAGGGGCGTGCAGCTCTGAGCTTGTATCCGGAAGATAGTGGGTTCGAACCTCACTGTCGACAGCCCTGAAGATGGTTTTCCGTGGTTTCCAATTTCCACACCAGGCAAATGCTGGGGCTGTACCTTAATTAAGGCCACGGCCGCTTCCTTCCCACTCCTTGCCCTTTCCTATCACATCGTCGCCAGAAGACCTATCTGTGTCGGTGCGACGTAAAGAACTAGCAAAAAATATTTTCTTCCGATGACCACCCTGAGAGAAGTTCTAGATTCATCTCTCCAGTTCCTCGTCCTATAAAAGGGAAACGGATAATTGTTTCACTAATACTAGAGGTGCACGCAGCAAGACCAATCAGGAAGTGTTACGGGATTTCAGGTATCTGAAAGTCTGAAGTACTGCCCAGTTTTAACAGCATACGGGGCCGATGACCTAGATTTTAGGCCCCTTTAAAAAATAAGCATCATCATCAACGGCATACGGGACGTTTTCCCCATATATAACAGCTCACTTCTGCCATGGTTAAAATAACTTATGTACAGTAGCTTTTAATGAAGCAAGCAATACTCAAGCTTGAAAAAAGTAAACTTATCATTGCTGTCAAAACTAATGTTCAAGTTAATTTGTAGGGAAGATGATAATTTTTTCGGTGGGGAATTCAGTAATTAATAGATCAAATCCTTCCAACCCTTCAGAAAGAATGAAGTGAAATCTAACCTAAAGAGCTTTCACAGTGCTGCAGTATGTTATGTAGATCACTTCAGTGACATTAATATTTCAAAGAAACTAGAGTCTTTACAATTGAAAGATGTTCCATTTTCTGGTTTTGAAGAAATTATTAATTCTTTAAAATTTGCTCAAATTTGTCCAGATTTTAATTTGGATAGCTTTTATGCAGCATTTTCTTCCCATAAAAACTGAATTACGTGATGCTGGAGCTGGATATACGGGCACCGATGCTGATAGTGATCAGAGTGGTAATATGAACTCAAAATAGGTGAATGTTTTCTCTAAAGTTCATCGTGATGCTGTTCCAAATATACTAATGTTGGTATCTTATTGTCTAAGTAAACTTGATTAATGCGTATATTTTATTTTTCAGTTTTAAAAACAAATGGAATGGAGAAAGGAATAGACTTTCAGCAACTCTGATGAAGTCAGAAATTCAAGTCACGTAATTTATATCATAGTTGTCTTGATTGAGAGAGATTCAACATTATAGAAAAAATGATGTTGTTGTTGATGATGATGATGATGATGATGATGATGATGATGATGATGATGATGATGATGATGATGCATATTGTTTAAAGGGGAATAACATTTAGGTCATACCTGGCGAGTTGGCCGTGCGGATAGGGGCGCGCTGCTGAGAACTTGCATCCGAGAGATAGTGGGTTCGAATCCCACTGTCGGCAGCCCTGAAGATGATTTTCTGTGGTTTCCCACTTTCACGCCAGGCAAATGCTGGGGCTGTACCTTAATTAAGGCCACGGCCTCTTCCTTCCAACTCCTAGGCCTTTCCTATCCCATCGTCGCCATGAGACCTATCTGTGTCGGTGAGACGTAAAGCCACTAGCAAAGACGACAGCAACAACAACATTTAGGTCATCGGTCCCTAATGGTACGAAATGTAATGACAATGTAAAAGTCCAAACCTCATCCGCTGACGAGAATTCAAAACGTTATGATTAAGAATGAATGGATCAATATTAATTTAAAATAATCAGCGGATCCAACTCACAACAGTGAAAGTTAAAATTAATTCCAAAATCGATCCACTGACTAGAATTCAAAAAGAAGACGATGAATAACGGTTATGAATGTAAAACAATGTGGATCCGACCAGCAATGCCCCACCTTCCCAGAAACTATCTTAAATCAATAGTATTACTGACCAAGGGACTGCTTTCAAAGCACAAGCCTAAATCGATGATGCCTGTTGTGTAATGAGGTCCAAAATCCAGGTCAACGGCCCCTCATAATGGTACATATCGCTAGGAAAGTAAGAACCACGGTATTTGAAAAGTAACGAATACTTACGGTGTTCCACACATCATTGTACTATTCACAGGTAATGTATTACGCACAGGTAACGCAGACCTATAGTGTTTCTCACATTATGGCGCCACTCATAGACAACGCAAACCCATGGTGTTCCTTACATAGGATTACTAATCACAGGGATTGGTACTATCCCGTGGTGTTCCTCATGTAGTGGGTACTAATCACGGGTAACGCAGACCCACGGTGTCGCTCATATAGTGGTATTAATCATAGGTACTGTAAAACCCATACTGATTCACCCTCTGTTGCTACTAATCACAAAAATATTGTGTACCAACATAGTGGTACTACTCGCAAGTAAAGGCGACACATGGTGTTCCACGCGTGATGGTACTAATTACAAGTAGTCTCAGGGTTCTAATTCAATCATCCCTTGGACGCCCCTTTTAGTCGCCTTTTACGATAGACAGGGGTTACCGTAGGTATATTCATCGTCTGCGCAACCCATGCACAGGGGGTTTACTAAAAGAAGCTAAAAATGAGGGAAAATGCGGGTTTTAATCTTCTTATATAGAAAAAGAAACAGCAAAACACTGTGATAAAGTTTGTGCCTACAATGTAATTATAGAATGATAAATTATTATTTTTTTGCTAGGGGCTTTTACGTCGCACCGACACAGATAGGTCTTATGGCGACGATGGGATAGGAAAGGCTAGGAGTTGGAAGGAAGCGGCCGTGGCCTTAATTAAGGTACAGCCCCAGCATTTGCCTGGTGTGGAAATGGGAAACCACGGAAAACCATCTTCACGGCTGCCGATAGTGGGATTCGAACCTACTATCTCCCGGATGCAAGCTCACAGCCGCGCGCCTCTACGCGCACGGCCAACTCACCCGGTTGTTTAGGTTGGACCAGGCCAATTGCAATGAGATCGATATCAATTAAGATATCGTAAATTTAATGCTAAGGATCATTCTGCCGTAAAATAATATTTACATACATTCAAAGGGTAACTTTGCTGTAGTTTTGAATGGATCGTGGTGTATTGAAGTCACTGATTGTAAATATACGTGGTGGAATGGTGAATTAAGACATTAGATCATCGCTGCACGGCTATCGTTATTACATAGCTGTCAACAGTAAAACAAAATGAGTAATCCTCCACAAGAATCCGGAGGTTTCCTAGTTTGTGTTAACAAAATATTACATTAATAGCATGCAAGCTTATATACAAGATGACCAAGATTTCATACTACATAAAATTTAACTTCCCCTGTCAAAAATACAGAAGTATTAAAACTCCAATATTTCGATATATGCATTCAATGTACTTGTTGGTAAACTATGTTTGTAGAGAGTCAAAGTCTGTTCGTGTTGTCAAAATCTCATTTTCAGTGTAAAGTTGTTTATGTAGGTAACTATAAAGCAGAACTATCGAAATATTTCTACAGGGCATACGCAAGTTCACTCTATGTCATCATCAGCTAACTGCTCTGACACGCCCAGCAAGACCAAGTTGCGAGAGCACAAGAAGTTCGATAGTGGTTCTGTCCTGTTCTGAGACGGAATACTGATGACCACAATGTGTTCGTTGTTTCCTACGCGCCTGAATGCCACGTCTCGAGAACGTCCATGAACATTCTAGACAAGAGAGTTCTGAATTCATTTTCATGGAAGATAGTGTCCCCTCCCGGTCTGTATGCTGCGCTGGTAGGTAGTACCACAGGAAGATCAGGTCTACTCTATTCACTGCGTTCCGTTTTTCTGTTTTCTTTTCTTTTTGTTTTCACTGTTGTTGTTTGTTGTTGTTGTAAACGTATTGTTAATTTATGAAAAACGAGCGGAGTGGCCGTGCGTGTTAAAGAGCTGCGACTATGGAGCCAACTTCTGCATTCGGCAGACGAGTTTCCTGAGAATGGTTTCCTGTGATTTCCTGTTTTCACTTCTAGGCAAATGCCGGGGCAGTTCTTTTTCGTAGGTCACAAGTGATTCCTTCCGTCTCCCTTCCCAATTTAATTCACCATCATTCAATTCATCTTCATTAGCTCCTCAACTGAGGTTGGCGTGAAGATGGGCATCCGGCCGTAGAAATATGTCATATAACTTCATCTCGTCTCACCCCTACCCTGTATCAGGAAACGGGACTAAGGTGTGGACATACTGTACATTTATGAAGATCTGATCTTCTGTTGTCATTTGTATCTTTCCAAGTTGGAGCATTGCAGATTGTTATTTCCAAATAAAACAGAAAATTATCATGCACGGTGTGATTATTATGCCGGACTCATTGTGTAGAAGAAGCATGCACACCCCGGGTTCGATTCCCAGCTAAGTCAGGGACTTTTAACTGGACCTGAGGACAGGTTCGAGGTCCACTCGCGTACGTGATTACAATTGAGGAGCTATTGACGGCGAGATCGCAGCCCCGGTCTAGAAAGCCAATAATAACAGCTGAGATGATTAGTCGTGCCGACCACACGACACCACGCAATCTGCAGGCCTTAAGGTTAAGCAGCGGGCCCTTAGTGGGCCAAAAACCTTCGGGGCTCTTGCGCCATAGGGTTGGGTTTGGTTTGGTTTGGTTAGGTTAGGTGTGATTGTCATTGTTCTACAGTATGCTAACATCTTATTTCAATCCTCATCGTCTTACATTCCCAACTTTAGGCTCGACTATCCCGTGAACTATTCGAATTTACAATGACGCACAGAAGTCATGAGATACCCGTCAAATAATGTGTAGGGCCCCCTCTAGCCCGGAGAAGTTCAGTAATTGTACGTGGCATGGCCTCCACAAGTGTACGGAAAACCTCTGGAGAAATGTCCACATAACTGAATGAAACATTACATTGTGTGTTTAATAAGGTTTTATCTCACAGCTGATGTCTTTAATTTTCGGTTACATTATAAACTGCGTTCGATCGACAGGAAAAAGTCATCTTCTCACTAGTTGCAACTCGCGGCTTAAAAGCATGGTATCTAACCTATCAGATTTTAACAGTGGGGTTTTATTTTATTGATTAAGGATTTTTTTAACTTCACAAATAAAGTGAAATGAAATGGCGTATGGGTTTTAGTGCCGGGAGTGTCCGAGGACACGTTCGGCTCGCCAGATGTAGGTCTTTTGATTTGACCCCGTAGGCGACATGCGCGTCATGATGAAGATGAAATGATTATGAAGACCACACATACACCCAGTCCCTGTGCCAGCGAAATTAACCAATGATGGTTAAATTTCCTGACCCTGCCGGGAATCGAACCCGGGACCCCTGTGACCAGCACGCTAACCAGTTAGCCATGGAGCCGGACACAAGTAAAGCGAAGTATTGCTATTTCTTATTTGGTACAGAAATGATATAAAAAGGGTGTCCGCTTAGGTTGTTCGTACAGTGACTCACATTTAATATACTACTGAACTGTGTAAAATTCAACTTAAAGATTTACCACCATCTACTGAATGGTGATTTGATTTTCATTTGCACTTAGAGAAACCATAGTAATCACACCATCTACTTATATATGTATGTGAGACCTGCCTGATGATTTGTGTTAATGCAACGTCAAAATTGTTGTAAGTGCTACTTCCTGATACTAGGATGACGAAAGAAATGGACCCTAGCACTTGACCATGGCATTTGCCAAGTGTTTTCCATGAAAAGCATTAAGAAAGCATTTAAAGGATGAGACACATTGAAATTCGAAGTGATTTTTTGTCTCCTGAATTCAGAGACTGTGGCTACCGTGGCCACTGCCCTAGCCGGCTTAACAGTAACAAATTTCAACTTTGAAAACGTTAGCTAGGGAGACCTACAATCTAGTGAACCCGAAGAGATATGCAATAAACATAGCACTTTTCGCTGCAACTAGGCTGTTAGAACACTGATTTCTCGTTGCGGAGCCAGAAGAATTAATGAGATGCGATTCAAATCCCCGACCTGGCCAGGAATCGAACCCGGAATCGTCTGAACCGAAGGCCTCAACGCTGACCATTCAGCCAAAGCGTTGGAAAAATTACATGACTACGGTGGTGTCGATAATTTGTATGTCGGTTGTTGTGATCTTTACTTTAGAGACAAGTAACCCTATTGGATAGGCGTGGCTTGAAAGCGACAGATTTATACCAGTAGATTTACAGGCACGTTAAAGAACTGTTTCCCGGACATGCGTCCATCTCTTCTGAAGCAGCGAGGACTGCTAATTTTACTGCGTATCTGAATCGCAGGTCGCCCCCCGCTAACGTTTTATAAATTGAAATTAATTACTGTTAAAAGGACGTTAAACGTATGTTATTATGATTATTATTATCATCATCATCTTTCCTATCCCTTTCTCAATTATCAGGGGTAGGTACTAATGCAGATTAAGCCCAGTTTTACGACCAGATGCCCTTCGTGACGCCAACCTTATGTAGAGGGACGTAATATTCACTACTGTGTGTTTCTGAAGTAGTGCACGCGTTGTATTGCAAATGAAGATGTGCATTAAGACGATTAGAAACATCCAGCCCCGCAGCTACAGTAATTAACTATAGTTGGTTTAAAACCGGGCGAGTTGGCCGTGCGCGTAGAGGCGCGCGGCTGTGAGCTTGCATCCGGGAGATAGTAGGTTCGAATCCCACTATCGGCAGCCCTGAAGATGGTTTTCCGTGGTTTCCCATTTTCACACCAGGCAAATGCTGGGGCTGTACCTTAATTCAGGCCACGGCCGCTTCCTTCCAACTCCTAGGCCTTTCCCATCCCATCGTCGCCATAAGACCTATCTGTGTCGGTGCGACGTAAAGCCCGTAGCAAAAAAAAAGTTGGTTAAAATCCTGGGGTCAACCGGGAATCGAACCTGGGGCCCTCCGAACCGAAGGCCAGTACGCTGACCACTCATTATCATTATTATTATTATTATTATTATTATTATTATTATTATTATTATTATTGTTTTTGTTAAGGTGTTTCTGTGGCTCACAGATGATTAGGAAGCGCCTGGGTTAAAAGGCTGGACAAGGAATTACTTAGAGCAACTTATAATATAACAAATATGGAAATTTTCTTTCCTTTTTGTTTTTCGATGGACAGAAAATCTGAATGAATAACAAACAAAATTAATTAGTTCGTCAGCTCTAACAATATAGGGGACTTAGAAGTCCGAACATCAGGTACACCAACTTGTTAATTACATAGAAAAGCGCATCATTGCTCTTGACGGGTACATTATGTTACAAGAGCAAGATTTGCTCCAAGAAGGTACACTACTCAGGAGTCGGAGCTACAAACATGCCATAGTCTAGCCTCGCAGAGGCAATCAGTTTCTTCTGACGCAATAAAATCTCCACCTCACATTAAAGTGTTCATGCAGAGTTGCCCCGATGTGGACTTATCTATTGCTCAGCAATTACATTATTCACTGTTCCCAAAGGGAGGAAATATTTACACTCATAAATGAATAAAGAGGGGCATAATTGCCCATACTACATGGCCTTAATGGAAAAAGAAAATGGTTGCACATAACCGTCCATAAACAAAAAGCAAGGAGGCTAAACACCTGCACCCCTTATAGAAATTGTTAAAACCGTAAGTGGGCTCATGGCCCAATGATGCAGAGGCTAATCCTACACTATAAGGCGTGACTAAAGGTGAAACATTTAAGGGCGAGACGAGTCTATGAAATTTTGAAGTTGCAAAAACTTTAGTCACCCAATGCAAGGTTGAATGGGAAACAACAGAGGGTCATCACACTCTGTTCCGTTACATTACATATTTCCCCGTAGGGAAAAGAACCAGTGTCTTCAGACTTCGCCGAAAATTCTACATTGAAAACCACCAGTTTAAAAAATTACATTAAAGAAAATAGGTTGGAACCTTCCTCTCAAATTACCCGCAGGAGCTATCACATGTGTAGGTAAATTCTGCCATTACCTTGTACCACTGGATCTTCCTCACGCAGGCCTCGCCTCTGCCTCCTAGGTCAAGTCGCACTCCCAAGCACTGTAGCAATTCAGACGAGACGGCCCTAAAGTGCCCTGTTTTTATAGTTCCATAATCGTCGCCATAAGACCTATCTGTGTCGGTGCGACGTAAAGCAACTTGCAAAAAAAAAAAAAAAAGTTCCATAAGAGGTGTTTTTTTTTTTTTTTTTTTTTTTGCTATTTGTTTTACGTCGCACCGACACAGATATGTCTTTTGGCGACGATGGGATGGGAAAGGCCTAGGAAGTGGAAGGAAGCGGCCGTGGCCTTAATGAAGGTACAGCCCCGGCATTTGCCTTGTGTGAAAATGGGAAACCACGGAAAACCATCTTCAGGGCTGTCGACAGTGGGGCTCGAACCCACGATCTCCCGATTACTGGATACTGGCCGCACTTAAGCGACTGCAGCTATCGAGCTCGGTTTCCATAAGAGGAAGCTTCCAGAACTCTTTGCTGATACGCTGGATTCCTGAATACACCCCCGGTTTTAATTGACTAAAGAACATATTTCCAAATATGAGACGTTGATTACAATCGAGGAGGAACCAGCAGAAGTGTTAACAACTTCGGTACATTAAAAAGAACAATCTTCAAAACCAGGTTTATCAACTACAAAATAAACATTTCTCTATCAAGCAGTTACAAATCGATGGTCTAGCCATCTAACGGTAGACGACAAAATCTTTGGAAGTTTACAAGTTCACGTGCGTTGGCATAGATGGCCTTAGAGAAGGCGCGCAGTTTAAATACCCGGGAAGATATACCCCCGGTACAGTTATCATCATCATTATTATTATTATTATTATTATTATTATTATTATTATTATTATTATTATTATTATTATTATTATTATTATTGCGGTCTGTAGTCGTATTATTCATATATAGAGCAAAGATTTGGATAGTGCTACCACACTTGAAATTGCAATCACAGAGTAGGTTCAAAGAACTGTCGATCATTGAAATCAGTGTTTTCCAAGTCTCTTCGTCTGTTAATTGCCGATCAAGCTCCTCATCTGTTACGTGAGACGAAAAGCATAATCAAATGCATCCAACAACTTGAGGGAGCAGGATGGAGATGATTCTGGAACATCGTGTGGACAAGAAAAGGAGAGAAAATACGAGAAACAGATCATCGTTGTGAGGAGTAAACTATTCCACTAACCTGAACGCAGGTGACATTGACATGCCTAGCATCTTCTACAGAGGCTTCAATGTACTGTACTTAAAGTTTAATAATATAGTTTTATTACACCAACAGACAATGATTCACCGGATGTTACACGATTTATTTGCACGTTTAACTTAAACACAAGAACGACAAACTTAAACGATTGTAGTAGTTCAAAGAGAGGCAGAAGGTGTCATGATGGCAAACCTTAACATAACAACATACCTGAAACTTCCTATATGTTGTCCCAGCTAAACAATTCAAAATGTTATTTTACCCTGAAAATTAAGAATTTTTGCATATCGACATTAGCAGTGCCAGAACACGGAAAGTTGTCTTCATCCACCTTCACCTACGGTAGATTATTCAGCATTTCTCTCGTATCACGAAGTCTATGTTATTTACATCGAAAAAGAAAAAAATCACAACACAGAAAATGACAAGGTGTGGATGTGTTTTGTCTCTTTCTTAAACCAATCACCACCAACACAAACAGCAGCGGTTTCTTTACCACTGGTCAGAAATTCAAATGCACTCGGACGCAGCCCAAAAAATAATAATGCATTATTCTATGCTCAATGTTGCTTTTACACGAAAGTCTTCCGAATATACAATAACAGTATTTCAAAAGGAAAAAATAAAGGAAAAAATTATGGAGATTAGGCATTGGTTAGGGCTTTCTCTTTTCTCCATCATGGCCTTCTTTGGCTAATTACTTGATGTAAGCACTAATCTGGATTAAGCCCTGTTTTATGGCCAGATGCCCTTCCCAACGTCGAGGTTTATATTCAACATTGCGTGTTTCTGTGGTGATTGGCAGTGTGATGTGTTGTATGTAAATGGAGATGTGCATTATGATGAACACGAACACCTAATTCCACAAGCCAGAGGAATTTACTGTCCGTGAATCGAACCCGGGGCCCTCTGAACTGAAGGACACTGAGCTGACCATTCAGCCAACGAACCACACGGTTAGGGCCTACACACCCCAACATCCATACTGGATAAATATAATCACAACTTTCAGCATTACTCGTGAATTATCTTACTCAGCAATTCTTCTTATTCTTTTTCCCTCGATTTTCTCAACTTCGTAGCATCACTACTTTGAGTGGATGTGTCTCAGTTTTAAGGCCGGATGCCCTTCCAGACGCCAACCCTATGTGGAGGGAAGTATTCACCTCTGCATGATTTTGAGGTGGTACTGTGGTGTGTTGTGTGTAGATGTGTATTAAGACGCACACAAACACACAGTCCCCGAGCTAGAGGAATTAACCACGCACAGTTAAAATTTCGGACTTACACAACAATTGAACATTCCCTTTAAAAACACACGAAAGTTGGTACTACTCGTTTAAATCTGACGGAGGTGTCCTGCCACTATTTTGATTAAGGTAAATAATAATAATAATAATAATAATAATAATAATAATAATAATAATAATAATAATAATAATAATATTCGCATCTGTGGTGTAGTGGTTAGTGTGATTACCTGCTACCACGCCCCCGAAGTCCCGGGTTCGATTACCCGTCTCTGCCACGAAATTTATGAAATGGTACGAGGGCTGAAACGGAGTTCACTCAGCCTCGGGAGGTTAACTGAGTAGAGGGGAGTTCGATGCCCTCCTCAGCCATCCTCGAAGTTTTTTTCCGTGGTCTCTCACATCGCCTCCAGGCAAATTCAAGGATGGTGCCTAACTTAAGGCCACAGCCGCTTCCTTTCCCGTTCCTTGCCCATCCCTTCCAATCTTCCTATCCTCCACAACACCCCTGTTCAGCATAGCAGGTGAGGGCGACTGGTCGAGGTACTGCTCCTCCTTCCCAGTTTTCACCCCCAGGCCAAATGTCTCACGCTCCAGGACACTGCCCTAGAAGTGGGATTCCTCGCTGAGTCCGAGGGAAAAGCCAACCCTGGAGGGTAAATAAATAAATAAATAAATAAATAAATAAATAAATAAATAAATAAATAAATAAATAAATAAATAAATAAATAAATAAATAAATAAATAAATAAATAAATAAATAAATAAATAAATAAATAAATAAATAAATAAATAAATAAATAAATAAATAAGGGGCCCCGCGGTGTAGAAGTAGCGTGCATGCCTCTTATCGGAGGCCCCGGGTTCGATTCCCGGCCGGGTCAGGGAAGTTCACCTGCATGTGAGGGCTGGTTCGAGCTCCACTCAGCCTACATGGTTACAACTGAGGAGCTATCTCACGGTGAGATGGCAGCCCCGGTCTAGAAAGCCAAGAATAACGGCCGAAGGGATACGTCTTTCTGACCACACGACACCTCGTAATCTGCAGGTCTTCGGGCTGAGCAGCTGTCGCATGGTAGGCCAGGGCACTTTGGGGCTGCTGCGCTAGGGGGTTTGGTTTTAAATAAATAAATAAATAAATAAATAAATAAATAAATAAATAAATAAATAAATAAATAAATAAATAATGAATAATTTCGTGTGGCTATGACTAGCCTAGTGCAGCCACTGAAAGACAGACCTTCCGATGAGGTTGGGTGGCGTATGTTTGGTGTATGAGTTGCAAGAATGTTGGGGACAGCACAGACACCCAGCCCCATAACCAAGGGAATTAACCATTTATATTTAAATTTCTCGATCCGGCCGGGAATCGAACTCGGGCCTTGTAAACCAAAGGACACTACGCTGAACATTCAGCCAAGGAACCAGACGGTAGATGTAACGATGAAAATATAGTCCATGGTGGATTTACACAGGCGATCAACATACAACTACAACCAAGTGAAGTAAATCAATGAATCCATCTAATAGGTACAATATATTTTTTTTGCCTTACGCAAATTACATTTCAGTAGTACATGTTTCGTTTAGTAACTGAACATAAGCAGCTACAACGTGTTTAGGTGACATAATTAAAGTGTATGAAAACATATCCTTCTCATATTAGTCCTAAAACATTCACAACATCATAAAAACTTTGACTTTGTTAAGCCTTGAATGTGATCACTGGAGTAAGGGGGGGAGGTAACCGAAATTATTTATATCTAGTCTTAGAAAAAAAAGCTTATTGTCTAAATCACTTGTGATAACATATCTAAATGTTTAAAAAATATATAGTCCTCGTGTTAACATGCTATCTCAGATCTACTGAGAAAACGAAAACTGGTGATGTTCGCAGTAAAATTTAACACTTCTTTGGAGAAAAGGGTATGGATGTCTTGGTATACTGACAAATATCACCAGACGGAGAGCCGAAGCAACGGCTGGGAGGCAGCTCCCGAGAAATGTGAGGCAAGAGTGACACTTCCAATATTATATCGAGTTGCAAACCACCGACTGCCTAATAAGCACAGTCAAATGCAAGATATCCATATTCTCTTCTCCAACGAAGTGTCAAATTCCACTGCGTACATAATCAGTTTTCTTCATATGAATAATACTCAGAATCTTTTAAACAAGACACGACACTACAAGAGGACGGGAATAATTTTATATTTTTCTCAGTAGATCTGAGATCACATGTTAACACGAGGACTATACTTTTAAAAATATTTGGATATGTTATCACAAGTGTTTTAGGCAATAATCTAAAACTAGATATAGTTAATTTCGTTTACCTCCCCTCCTTACCCCCACATCCCCTTCAAGGCTTAACGAAGTCAAAGTTTTTATGGTGCTGTGAATGTTTTAAGACTAATATGAGAAGAGTATGTTTTAATTATGTCACCTAAACTCGTTGTAGCTGATGAAAAAATGAAATGTCGTATGGCTTTTAGTACCGGGATATCCCAGGACGGGTTCGGCTCGCCAGGTGCAGGTCTTTTTATTTGTCTCCCGTAGGCGATCTGCACGTCGTGATGAGGACGAAATGATGATGAAGACAACACATACACCCAGCCCCCGTGCCAGGGAAACTAACCAATGATGGTTAAAATTCCCGGTCCTGCCGGAAATCGAACCCGGGAGCTCTGTGACCAAAGGCCAGTACGCTAAACATGTAGCCATGTGTTATAGCTGATGATGTTTAGTTATTAAACGAAACATGTACTACTGAAATGTAAATTTGCCTAAGGCAAAAATATATATTGTACCGATTAGGTGGATTCATTGGTTTATTCACTTTGCTGTATAATACATCGGTACGGACCTTGAAGTAGATAGTTTGCAATAGTACCAACTATTCTTTTTTTATTTATGAACGATCTTAAAAAAATTAATATGAGTTGTCTTTTTTTTGCTAGTTGCTTTACGTCGCACCGACACAGATAGGTCTTATGGCGACGATGGGACAGGGAAGGACTAGGAGTGGGAAGGAAGCGGCCGTGGCCTTAATTAAGGTACAGCCCCAGCATTTGCCTGGTGTGAAAATGGGAAACCACGGAAAACCATTTTCAGGGCTGCCGACAATGGGGTTCGAACCTACTATCTCCCGAATACTGGATACTGGCCGCACTTTAGCGACTGCAGCTATCGAGCTCGGTATATGAGTTGTTTTACCACTGTTCTGATTTAGGTGATTATGGTGAACACTGCCAATAGACTTTCAAACAAATGTAATTCTGACTAAGGAAATGACGTCATGTTGAAGGCACGTGTCGGCTGCTGATCGTAACCAAACGGAACTTGCACTTTAAGTGCCTTGCAGCAGAGTTAGTGCTGAGACGTGTTTAAAAAAAAACACCTTCCTTACTCAAGTACACTTAACAATAACGTATTAACACCTTAACTGCTGCATTTTCCGGTAATAAACATCGCGGTAACCACTCGCAATTAAAATTCAGTTACAGCATATACTGTATATATCCGGCTTGAAGAAGAAGAAGAAGAAGAAGAAGAAGAAGAAGAAGAAGAAGAAGATGATGATGATGATGATGATGACGATGACGATGATGATGCTTGGTGTTGTAAGGGGCCTAACATCGAAGGTCATCGGGCCTGAAGAAGAAGAAGAAGAAGAAGAAGAAGAAGAACCCTATTATGATGATGATGATGATGATGATGATGATGATGATGATGATGATGATGATCGTTTTACATTCCACTAACTACTGCAAAAGCCCAAGTTCATTTCTGGTGAGATATAGAATAGTATTTGCAGTGCATTTTGTCTTCTGGTAACGGCTGGAAGAAGTTTGTTTACTCTTACTGATCAATCTCTCTCATCCTCGGCTCTGGCAATATGAAAGTTATTGAGGTGTGAACGATGCTAATAACATGAATCTTTATGCCGCCAATCCCTGTAATGAATGACGTGTTAGAGTTGGCTGCTTCGTGTGTACATTTCAGTGGACTTGGCAGACTGATATGAGGAGCACCTACCTACTGGCTAAGTGAGAAATGCAACGGGAAACTATACCCCTCCTCAGTTCCCTAGTACGCCTCTTCAGTGACACCCAGCCTGTTTATGACAGATGATGGCGAAGCAGTTGAGGATCCAAACAGCCTTAGGACTGAAGATGATACTACTACTACTACTACTACTACTACTACTACTACTACTACTACAACGGATTTCGGAGATGTCGATATTCCACAATGCAGTCCCGCTGGAGTTCATTTACGTGGTGGTAGATTAACCTGGCTCAGTCCAGTGGCTTTTGAAGATGCTCAAATACGTCAGCCTCGTGTCGGTAGATTTACTAGCACGTAAAAGAACTCCTACGGGACAACATTCCGGTACCTCGGTGTCTCCGAATACCTTAAACGTGGTTAGTGGGACGTAAAACCAATAGCATTATTACTGCCATCATCATGTACATATACACATATCGTCAACATAGGCATACAACAAACAGATCAACCAGCCCTTCATAAATGTACAAATACTAGAAGGCTTCCTCCTAGTGTTGAACAGCGACTCAAGATGACGGCGAGATACTACCGTTTTGTAGCAATCGACAAACAACGATCAACAACTTCAATGATTTTGTGTAAGCATTCACACGTCTCAGAGATCCTACCGTCACATATTGATTTTACACTGTTTTAAAGATACTGTACACTTTTTAAAATCAGAAGTCATTCTCGGAACTCATCTAGGCTGTAAAAATATACTAGACTTTTAGACCGATAACGAGAATTCCGCCCAATGAGACAAATGTCGCCTGCGTAAGCAGAGTTATAAGCAACAAGTGTAGCAGTTTAACAACATATTCAAGATATCAGATAATAGGCAACAGGTAACAGTCAGTGGGACATAAGAATTACCATCTTTATCCTGCAATCGACAACAGACAATGGGAAATTGACAGTTCCTTGCGTTAAACACACCCTGATGAAGACATCATTATTCCCCTGCAGCTCGCCCTGAAGTGTCACGGCGAGTTGGCCGTGCGGTTAGGGGCGCGCAGCTGTGAGCTTGCATCCGGGAGATAGTGGGTTCGAATCCTACTGTCGGCAGTCCTGAAGATGGTTTTCCGTGGTTTCCCATTTTCACACCAGGCAAATGCTGGGGCTGTACTTTAATTAAGGCCAAGGCTGTTTCCTTCCCACTCCTAGCCCTTTCCTATTCCATCGCCGCCATAAGACCTGCGTGTCGGTGCGACGTAAAGCCACTAGCAAAATAAAGTTGTCTAATTTCCCGGGGCGTATCAACACTGGTGATTCGTCAGTAAGCTCAGAATTCCTAAGTACAGAACACATATAGAGAGTGAACATTTGAACTTCGAATATTTCTGAAATGGAAGGTGCTCTTGATGTGTTGTTTTCACACAAATGAAGTGTACCCAAGGGATCATAATTGTATCCCATACACAGATTTGAATAATTATAAGAATGTGTATATTTTTACAATGCTATATTTTTTCCATCAGAAAAATGCCTATTGACACTAACAAAATAAAACCAGAGTAAATTCGAATATCAATGGTGTTGTTTTCTGGGTTCTAGTACACATAGTTTACGAGCTATCGTAGTTTGAAAATGATAAATAGCAGCAGGTGTACCAGCACTAACTTCAAAAAAATGTAAACAAGTTCTTTGGATTCTGAAGTAGAAGAAGAATAAGAGAAGAAGAAGAAGAAGAAGAAGAAGAAGAAGAAGAAGAAGAAGAAGAAGAAGAAGAAGAAGAAGAAGAAGAATTGGCCTTTAAAGGTTGTGTTCAAAATGACGCCCACCAGCTTCAATACGAGCTTCCAGTGTGCCATGTAAAGAATGATGAACACTTTCTAGCATTTAATTAGAAATTTCAGTACCGGCAGCAGTAATACGTCGCTTAATATTATCTGGTGTAGTCGATACGTTTTCCTAACAGTATCTTTTAGCTTTCCCCAAAGAAAGAATGTAAAGGGTCAAATCTGCTGACTAGGCCAGCCAAGGTACAGGTCCCCTTCGTCCAATCCAAAGATTTGGAAGCAATCGCCGAAGACAAGCGGTAGTACGTCGTGTACTATGCGCTGGACAGCCACATGCTCCTCCTAGTCTGAAATAGAACGTCTTCTAACATCTGTGTAAGTTGGTCAGTTAGGAGGTTTACATACTTTTGAGAATCTAGTGATCCCTCCATGAAAAAAAAGGCCTATGAGCTGATGGTTCACTATTCCACACCACATATTTAAATTCCATGGACGATGACATTCCATCTGACGAAGACAATGGGGATTGTTAGGGACCAATAGTGCATGTTTCGGTGATTTACTTGGCCATGATTTGATAAGTGTTGCTTCATCACCAAACACGATACATGATAAGTCTAGTGTACCTTGTCTTAAAGTTGACACGATTCTCAAAATCGTTTCCGTGAATCTTTTGATGGAGAGAGACACGATACGGGTGGAACTTACGACGGTGAAGAACGCGTAGTACACCTGTCTGACTCATGTCCCTTCCTCGTGCGATTGCATGGTAGCTAACATGCGGATATACAGCAAAAGCAGATAGAACATTAATTTCACCCTCTTCTGCAGTTACTCGTTTGTTTCTGTTACGTTTTCAAGGAGTAATTAGTTCAAGAGGTTCACATATAATTGTCGAGATGGGTGACGTCTAATGGGATATCGTTCCGCGTACACAGCACAAGAACGAACAGCATTCTTCCTACGTTCTCCATACACCATCAACATGTCGCCTTTTTCAGCATTGGTAAATAGCATCTTCCACTACTCTCGGCAGCCCTGAAGATGGTTTTCCGTGGTTTCCAATTTTCACACCAGGTAAATGCTGGGGCTGTACCTTAATTAAGGCTAAGGTCGCTTCCTCCCCCACTCCTCGCCTTTTCCTACCAGATCGTCGCCATAAAACCTATCTGTGTCGGTGCGACGTAAAGCAAAATTTTAAAAAAATTAAAAAGGGAAGCTCAAATGTTAAGAGGGGGAGGTTAAACCCCGCAACCCTCCTCCTCTCTTTGCGTACGTCACTGACGAGGAGAATTCTAGAACCTTCCTTACAGAGAGGTTGCTATCTGAAACAGTGATACGGGCTAATTCCCACTACATAAAATAGTAGATTCTAATCCAAAAACTGTTGGAGATGATCTCGAAAGATTACAGTACCGCACATATTATTTAACAGTTCCCTTTCAAGTAACATCGTACAACTAAATAACGATTTAGCTTAACTCTCGTTCGTACCGAAAAGCGGTAATAAATTCTCAATTAGTGATTAATTAGGCCTCACTGCCGCCTTCATGAGTTCACCAATGTTTCATTAGGTTACCTGACGAGGGGCAGGTAAATCTTAACATCTCTTTTGTAGGTTTCAATCAGTATGGGTCCATAGCGGGATGTGCTCATAATACTGTATACATCCACAACACAATGTCCACTTGTTAAGGCCATTTAAAATAATAGAGTGTATCTTCCACTGGGCGCTAGGTCCTTCACCTTACTTCACTTCACAAGAAGACATTCAAAATACATCATTATCATTATCATACTGAGCCACCCCACATTGACAGAACGGCATTACTAGTCGCCTATTAGGCCTACTACTGGTCGAGAACTATCAGCCTATCCTCTACCATCAGTAAGAAGCTCCATCCACCACATCAGTGGCGTACGCTTGCAGTCGTCAAAGAGAAGTAGAAAGGGTTCATTTTTAAGACCAGTTATTCAAATTAAATTATTATTATTATTATTATTATTATTATTATTATTATTATTATTATTATTATTATTATTATTATTATTATTATTATTACCATATCTTTATTAGGCTATTATTATCTCTGGTCGCATGTGTTACTTTAAATGAGAGGAGCTAATAAAGAGATTCGATTAATAATATTTTTTATTACACAGCCAGGCTGAGTGGCTCAAGCAGTAGAAGTTCTAGCTTTTTAAGCCCAAGCTGGTAGGGACGATCCTGGTTCAGTATAGTGGTATGTGAAGATGGTCAAATAAGACAATCTCGTGTCGGTAGATTTACTGGCACAAAAAAACTCCTGCCGAACAAAATTCTAGCAAATCGGCGTCTCTTCAAAACCGTAAAATTAGTAAATTGGACGATAACGTACGCCACTGTCCAAAATCCCCGCGAATTCTTTTCATAAAGGAATCTATATAAGCGTACAGTGAAATAAGAATAAAGATCGCGAGGGTTCGTCGTGCTGACCACACGACACCTCGTAATCTGCAGGCCTTCGGACTGAGCAGCGGTCGCTTGGTAGGCCAAGGCCCTTCAGGGTTGTAGTGCTATGGGGTTAGTACAGTGAAATAACACCGTATTGAGGAATAAGTTTAAACGTGAAAGAGAAGGACAAGGGAAATACTCTACAGACAATGGGGAATATTAACCTAGCTGATTCATAATATCCCGGCGTTAGAAGAAGGAAGGGACGAAATAACGAACGCTGTACGCCAACAAAATAACACGCACTTACAGGGAAAGAGTGCGTGAAGAGTGAGAAATCGACGCCTTTCCGGTTCTTCATTATACAATACCGATCGGTGGTGGTGGTGGTGGTGGTGGTGGTGGTGGTGGTGGTGGTGGTGGTGGTGGTGGTGGTGGTGGTGGTGGTGGTGGTGGTGGTTTAAGGGAGAAGAACAATGGATTCATCCCAATTTATGCTCAGTTGACGCGCAGCCTTAATTGCATGAGTCTCTGCATTAGTGCAGATGATATATATACAGCACTTCCTTTCACACTGAGCGAACTGGCTGCGTGGTTCGGGTCGTGTCGTGTGCTGTGAGCTTGCATTCGAGAGATGGTTGGTTCGAACCCCACCATCGGCCGCCCTGAAAATGGTTATCCGTGGTTCTGCATTTTCAAATCGAGATAGAGCTCTACGTTAATTACTGCCATGACCACTTTCTCCCTAGACCTAACCAGCGCTTTTCTATTCCCCTGTCGACTAAAATCTATCAAAGGTAGTGCGACGTTAAACCACTAGGAAAAAACCACAAGGTACGATAATTATTAATTTCCCTCAACTGTTTAGGAGCATATTTACAAATATCTGCACAGCCCGATAACAACACGAACTTATATGTACTGGTTTATGAAGGTCTACCACAAACGAAAGCTAGCAGTAGGGTAAATTAAAACAGTCGACCAGTTTATCTTGACTCATCAATGAGCCAGTCTTTGCTACGATATCTATTTTTTGTCCCAATGGCCACAGTATATCTTCTTTTATCAGACGTGAATAACCTACTAGGTATGGAGTGCGCTAGTTCTTTATCTTAAGTCATATCTTGTACATTAAGACTACAAATGAGACTTAACGAGAGATGAGTACTGAGAAACCTGATGTTAGGGTGGATAGGACGATATATAACCCATAAATTGATAATCTTCCTAATACAAACATGAGCTGTGTATGTTCACACATTGCAAATCCGAGATATATTTCAACTAAAGCCTCCTGCTGTTGTATGTGAAATATCTGTGGGAAAAAGATGTAGGAGGCAGGGGATTTCTCTTCGATGTCTTAAGTGCATCAATCATCTTCAGCTTCAGCTTCACCTTCACTATAAGCTCCAGGAACATTTATTTCCCATCAAGAAACCTACTTTTTTAGCCATGCGGTACAAGAAACGACTGCGGAACAAAAGCAAGTTGGCATGATTTCGCAATATTCTATTACGCCAGTACAACAAACTATAAATAGCAAGCCACTAAAAACATAAAAAAACTATGTAATTCAGGAAATAACAGGAAGTGAGAAATCAACAAACAATATAAAAGACACGAGAATGATGTTAATGTGAGGAAATAGCCACAAGATACATAAACCATGAGTGGAATAGGACTAATATTTGAAGAAGTAGGCCTGATCAAGTATGTTGTCTACTACTTAATACTGACAGATCTGATGATCATGATGATGGTGATGATTGTTGTTTAAATGGGCCTAACATCTAGGCCATCGACCCCTAATGGTACGAGGTGGAACGAAATTCATCATAATTAAAATTTCAGACATTCGTCATTATA